>NW_027437202.1:4327183-6779683 GCF_033239565.1 Halichoeres trimaculatus | reverse complement strand
ATACTATCCAAACTGGTCAGCAAGGAGGGGTTGTTTCTGGTGCATGCAGCCAAATTATAAGACGAGCATGCATGAATAAATCAGAGAGTTGTTAACTTTCTGCTGACCTCCATCTCAGCAAAGACAAGTTTCTGCTTTTTTTTCTGCAGCACAGTTTTCGCCAACCTCATCCATCCATGCTAATCACCCTCTGCGCCCTAAAAAAGTGGTCTCCACAAACCTTAAACCTAGAATCTCTTGGTGTGTTTTCCTCCTCTTCCTTTCTGAGAGCAGTCCCCGCTGACTTTAATGCATCAGAGGGAATTACTCCATGTCACACGGCTTTTAAAATTCAGCCACAGCAGTTGCTGCTTAATTGCCCTTTTAAATAAAGTCAAGTCAAGATTAGTGCTTTAAATGAGAAAAGCTTAGTCACACACCACTTTCCAGACCAACTGTGGCTCTGAGTGTGGAGGATGCATCACAAACACATCAGAAGTCCTCCCTGAGCTTCACATTTCTGTGTGGGTGGGAGGCAGACAGGTGAGCACAGAGACGCTCTGATAGTGGGGTCTTTAAGCGACAGGAGACAGCCGTTGACCAGCCCAGAGGGGTCTGGACTCGGGGTCATGTGTCTTTAGTAGTCTGATTTGGTGGCTGGCTCTCAAACAGCCCGGCAGCAGGGGCAGTGATGCTGTTTTCATGGCTGAGTGGAAAGCGCTCCCGGCCGGCGCCTGTCCTCACTTCCCCTCTTTCTGGGGGAATAAGCTCCTTCCAGAAAAACCAAACCATCAGCGTGGAAACATTAGCCTGAGAGGAGCGTGAACTATCTGTGAATGCAGGAAGTGCAGGGTTAACATGTTGATCAAAAAAGTTTGAGTTCATGCTCATCAAACACCACCGTCAGCACCTGGAAGTGATTATCTGAGAGAAAAAGCTTTTAATGCTACATAACACAACGCTCTCCTCCCACAAACAACTTTGCAGTGATTATAGAGTGTGTGAGTTTTTGCAGTTGTCATGAACAAACACACCAGATGCTCAGATGTTCTGCTGTGTGTGTGTGTGAGTGTGTCCAGTCCAAGGTCTCCCCTCAGAGGGCATTTGCCGCTGCATAATTGCCCGTAATCATCCTTTCACCCCGGCTGGCTCGCCGTGTAATTTTACAGCCTGACAGTTTTCTACTTTCAGCACCATCAGCACTTCTGTGCTCAGGTTCTGTGGCTTTCACTCCAGATCCTCCACGCCCATCAGCGTGTGACTCATGATCTAAATTTAGATAGGGTCTTCACTGTGACCACGTCGGGTGTTTCAACGCCGCAGTGTGACACAATCAGTCCTGGAGTACGCCATTCACACACACACAGGTCATCTATGCATCTAGTTCCAGTTTCATCCAGACTTCTGGTTCTGACATGATCTGGACGTGATCCAGACACTTGTGATATCTAGACATCAGGCTCAGAACCTGATCCGAATGTCTGGTCCCAACCTAATCCAGACCTAATCCAAGCATCCATTTCAAACCTAAACTAGACCTAATTCAGATGTTTGGTTTAAACCTAATCTAGATGTGATACGATCAACCAGTCCAGACCTAATCTGGATCTAATGGGACCTAATCTGAATGTCTGGTTCAAACCTAATCTGGATCTAATTGGGACCTAATCTGAATGTCCGGTTCAAACCTAATCTGGATCTAATTGGGACCCAATCTGAATGTCTGGTTCAAATCTAATCTGGAAGTCCATCTCCAAACACAATCTATACCTAATCTTGACATCCTGGTTGAAACTAATCTGGACTCAATCTGAATGTCCAGTCCAAACCTAATCTAGACCTAATCCAAATGTCCAGTTCAAACCCTAATCTATAGTTTATTTGATTAATCCGATTCAAATCTGGACCTTATCTGCACATCTGGTGAGAACCTTATCCGAATGTTCATTTCAAAGGTAATCCAGACCTAATTTGAACGTCAGATTCTAAATGTAATCTGGATTTAATCTGAAAGTCTGGTTCAAACTCAAACCAGACTTTACCCAGATGTTCAGATTGAACCTGATCCAGACCTCAGCTGGATGTCGGTTTAAAAAAAAACTAATCCTGTACTAATCTGAACATCCAGTCTGAACATAATCCACAACTAACCTTTAATGTAAACCCTCGTGCCGGATGTTGGAATGCTGACTCAGCATTTCCTCATAATACAGAGTCATCTCGGAGTCTGTTTTCCTGCTCCCTGACTGCACCCTTCATGTCTCTGAAAGGACCGTGTGCCTCAGCCCTCCCTGCACGCCACTCTTCCTTCCCAGACAGGAAGTCATTACAGGGGCTCTCACCCCATCACAGATGGCCATTTAACACATCGCTGGCAACTGCAAATGAACCAGGAGCAGCAGCCGCTTGACTAGACCCGGCCGACTTTGCACAAATGTTTATCTCTAGCTCACCTGCTGTGCAGGGATGGGAGGTAACCTTGGCGCGCGTCTTCTTCTTCTTACTCTATTATTTTCTGCATTTGTTTGTCAAAGAGAGACGGCGCTTCAGATTCTTCTACCTTTTCCACCTGATTCCTCACTGAACAAACAGCTTCTGAAGCCTGGGTTTACTTCCTTTGTAAAGATACAGAAATAAAGAGCTGATGCACGGCAGACACTTCTCCTCAAATCTCCTTTTGCTGCTCCATCCAAATCTGAATTAGCCATACTTGTGCTGTCAAGCCGCCTTAGCCTTTTGGCGCATTCAGAGCTCCACTGGTGATAAAACAGACAAAGGCAACTTGACAAGTTAAAAATAAGCAAGTGATTGTGGCTGACACCCTGGAGACAGCCGTCCTCTTCCTCTCTCTTTCTGTTCTGTTTGCTCTTGTTGTCTGGAAGTGCCTGGCTTGTTATTTACTATCTCCACCGAGTAAAATATTAACGAAGCCACCTCTTGAGGATGTTTGTGAGTGCCTGAGCGATACGACTGAAGCACTGCTATTAAGGGAGCGAGCTGAAGCAGTAGGGAATGCAAACACGAGGCCTATTCATTAGTCTTTTCATGTCATCCCTCTACTTTGAATTTATTATAATGTATTCACTGCTCTGCTCAGTGCAGGGATGTTTTCTGCACATGTATCATGACTGTGGTGAGGCTTGTTTTCATGCTCAGGTTGAAGTTTCCTGCATGAGGAAAGGATCGAGCACCTCCTGTGTGAAAAATTCACATGAGGGAGTGAACAGGGGGGGCTTGATGGAGCAGCGCTGGCAAGGCCGGGCGTCTAAATCACGGCTTGGAATGGACCCTCGGCGTGGCGATTGGCTGTCACAGCCACAGATGGAGGACAGCGCCCACAGGAAAAGGATAAACTGTCTGATAAGCGCACAGTGAGGTACAGGGCTTCTGCTGGCAGACAGGCTCCTGGAGAAAGAGGAGGGGGCTGGTTGGGGAGGGGAGGGAGCACGAGAAGATGGGAATAGAAAAGGAAAACGAGTCAAGAGGGAACAGACAACAGATGAATCTCCATCTGTGTTCAGAGGCGAGCAGGGATAGTAGTGAGAGAACAAGCCAAACAACCGCTGAGGTGCAGCTTTGGTCTCATGCCTCTTGTGGGGTTTCTACCTCTCTGAAGGAGCACTTAAGTGTGTTTTGATATCTCCCATTTCCACAGAGGAAGAGCCAGCACACTCTTCTGTAATAATGACCTGAGATGAGTGGCATCAATCAGCTGCGAGGAAATGGAGACCCATTCCTGCTACTGTCGCCGTAACAACAACTCAGTTTATTCAATCAAAGGGCTGATGGTCCTGACTCTGGATCTCTGGATCTGTGCTGTGTGTAATAATGATCTGCCACCACGGGCTGCTTTTCAAGAACAGCTTTTCACCCATGGATGCACATCATCCATTGGCTAACCTTTCGGCCAAATTAGGGGATGAACCTGCTCCGGCTTAGGCCAAGAATCACACTCGTGAGTGAGCTGACTCTGGCATCAGAGGCAGTTTTCTGTTTGTTTTTATATATTTCACTCCCTTTACTTTCACTGTGCACCAAAGCTAAAATCAGGTACTGCTGTAAAATGTGTCGTAATAAAATCCCTGCAGTCAAACACAAGGATCTGAGAATGAATCCAAATACAAATACCTTCCAGATTGACTGAGCACTCTGTTATTCCCACAGCCTGTCTTGGATTTCCGAGCTAAGTCCAAGCTGTACGGCGCTGGCTTTTGAATAATGGTGCAATTTAAAGCTATGCCGGTGCCTTTCTGTAATATAACATGAGTTATTGAGCCACCGATTGTTGCTGCATGGGATGGAGTGACCTTAAAGCGTTATTACCTCCCCAAAGATAAGCAAAAGGGAGAAGAAATAATAAAAGCAGCAGCGGGGGCTACAGAAATTGCACGTCAATATTCATGTTTTCCTTCATCCTTCCTCTTGCTTGGTATTTACAAAACATGAAACACTGAATTTGGAGCTTAACATTGGTAGTAATAAGAAAGCTAATAAGAAAACTAACTGAATCAGGTTAAAAGAGACATAAGAGCTGGAGTTTGGCATTTATTTTCAAAGAGGAACACAATATGGTTTATTCTGCTCTTTAATTCTTCTAAAGGATCATTTTGGACCTCCTTCCTGTGCTGAAAACATGCTCCTGCTTCTCTGTGTACATAATGGCTCTTAAAGTACCACCGCGCTCTCAATAAGTGGATCACATAAGTGGTAATTTTGCTGCATCTGTGTCTCAAACAGTTTATCCAAGCAAGGAGAAATTTAGGTTTAGAGGAGTCATAAGCATGTGTCACCAAAACTGAATTAGCCCTAAACGCCCCTGAGCTCCGACAACACGTTTGAGCAGGAATTCACGCTGTCGAGTCGCTATTATTCTGTCTCAATAGCAGCCAAATGAAGCTTACCCCGAGTTCAATCAGACAGATTGAGTCATTCACAAATCTCTGCCCTCTACTCCCGCTTTCAGTCCTCTTTCCTAATCAGTTCAGTCGACTTTCAGACACATTTTCCCACGGACCACAGCGGGCTGGGGACTGGAGTCAAAAGATGGTTTCTTAAAGTGAAGAATCAGGCTGAGAGTTATCGTGTTGGGTTAACAGACAAGCATGTAGACCTCAAATATTAACAGAAATGTTAATTTAAAGCTCTAAACTTTCTTTTTCTGCAGGGGTCAGCAGGGGTCAAGCTGTGCAGACAGTGTGCACCCTGACTCTGGATGCTTCATACATCCAGCATATATGTAGACGTCTCATCGTTAATTAAAAGTCAAGTTTCATCTGACCTTGAGATTGTACATCTAATTATCTAATTAAGCCAACTCCTCAGGGAAGTATCTGGATCTTTAGCTGCTAAATGCTTTATTATGTTTGCTAGCTGTTTAATGCTTCTGTCTTTTGTTTGGTGTTGCAGAGGCTGTGTACAGTATCCACCAATAAATTAGAAATAGACAGGAACTGCTTTTCTTCAGGCCACCTTTTATTTACAGAAAAATACTGCAAAGCATCCAACCCCAGTTTTTTCTGAGGGGATAAAGGTCCCCTTTCCCGTCTTTACGCCGGCTGTACATGTTGATAGCACACAGTTAGATGTTGCTCGCAGCCTGGACACTTATTCCAGCACCCCTTGGCTGTATTATATGTCAGAAGATAGGATGTGCAATATTCTCAGACCCAGAAATGAATCCACAGAGATTTCTTTGTGGCATGTCCAGATAATCCTTTCGGTCAAAGAGAAAGAAACCCTTCTGCTTTCGCTTGCAGGCGTCTAGAAGGGGAGGGGGATTCTCAGAGGAGGCAGTTTTCATTTCAATCGGGAGCCTGTACTTGTGGCGTCTGTTTACCACTCTGCAATCCTGTTTAGAGATACAGAGTGAATCGCTGAGTGGCTCAACTTGAAAGCACTTCAGGTAAATCAGAAAGATCTACTCAGGGATCTGATTTCTTTTTGGGCTTCAAGAATTTTTCGACAAAGGAAGGAAAGGTTAAGGACAAGATTGTCTTTAAGTTTTTCAAGAGGGGTGAGGATATGTTGTGTGTTGTTTAAGCTCCCTCCAGCTGCCAGCATCCAAACCTCAGAGACTCAGCTGATGATCTGAACGCTCAGTACATCTTAAAAGATTTGCTTTCTATGTTTTCCATGTTGGCACAGTCTCTCTGTGTGTGTTAATGCTTATGGGCATTCGCACAGGCGTGTTCGTGTGTTTATGTGTGTGTGACAAGGCACCGAGTTGCTCCCATTCCTCGAAGCCCCCCCAGGCGCTGGGGAGCATCTGCAGCCCTCTCCTTTCCATATGCCCCGCGCCTTGCAGTCGCACTCAATCATTAATTCACCATGATTATGAATTAACAAGCCACCATTGCTTCCTTCCTCCAGTCCGATCAGCCTGATTCCTTATAATTCTGACAGTGAAGGAGCATCCTTTTGGCCGCCATTACTGCAGAGACTGTTATTCAGTTTATTCTGAGTTGTTGCAATATGTTTAAGTTAGCCCAATTAAGCTATCAAGTGCCATATTTTGGTAACTTTTTGCTACTCTCCCTCGACTGAGTTTCCAAACAAGCTAGACACTAATTTAGAAAGCTGCTGAGGGGAAAGACAAATTAATTTGAAGCAGAATTGTCGCCAGAAATGTCTCTTTCTGTGGTTTTATGTGCACCAAAACACAGCAGGGATATAACAAATTTACACCCCAGTGTTTATCTATATATGAATCCCTCAGAAGTTTGTGTGGACGGTGGTGAAAACAGATGCTTGCCAACACGGGGTCCCTGAACGCAGCATCCTCCAGTTGAAGGGCGGTCTCCTTAATCACCATGACACCCTGCTGCTCTGCTGTTTTGGCAAAAAGGAAAAAAAACAATACAGAAACAAGCAGACAGAACAAACTTGATTAGATACGTTCTGCTGGGAGGGAGATTTACAGGCTCCATGCTGCTGTTTTTGGGGGCGTCTGACTCTGACACTACATCACAGGAAATTGCATGACATTTAAAGAGGTCTTTGTTATTTGAAGCTTTAACTCAAAGAAGCTGCATTCTTGTTGTTGCTGAACTATGTTTCTTGAAGCTTTTGCAGAGCTCAGTTCACATGCAGAGTGACTGTGATGTTTGTCATGTAATTCATGGGAGCATAATAATTTTCATTAAGTGCATATAAATAAAAAATGAACTCTGTATCACAACCTCTAAAAGTTTGATTCTTAACCCACTCCATCTTTCTGTTTTGATGTGTCAACAATGCAAGAAATGCAGTCTCAGATGTGAAGCCATCCCTGCAGCCTCCAGTTAGGAGACAGCGTCGCGCATGCGCACTCCCGTGTTTGCTAGCTACAGCACGTATGATCAAAACAGGAAAGCTAGCGGGCTTCCTGTGTTTTGGAACATACAGGTGCACCTTTTAAATTGTTTTTCACTCCACAACTGCGACACTATCGTGTTTTGTATCGAAAAATAATCAGCGGTGTGTCTTACAGCTCATTCCGGCGGGAAACGAACTGCACCTGCGCACAAGAAGACTACGTTCGGCTGTAGTAGGAAGTGAAAACTTCGCAACCGTTCGCAACGGGTGAGTGCATATTTTGTTTTATATCGTGTGACAACAGTTAAAACACGAATTGGAATGTGTTTTTAATGTGTTTATTTATACTTTGCATCGTTATTTTTAATATTATACACCTTGCTTTGATAGGCTACAGTTATTGACAACACGGTACGTAACTTCCGGTTTATTTGTAACTGCGTCACAATATATCATACACTAATTTGCATTACAAATTAGGGTCTGGGGTAACTAATTGAAGTTTAAAAATGAAAAAAATTGAAACAATGGAGTAATACAAAAATTAATAGTAAAAAAACAACAACAATGAAAATAGAAATAAAATAATGACAATAACACAAGTATAAATATCATGATTTAACAGGTGTTTGTTGCATCCTCCACTGTTTCTTTGAGTTTATTTGTTTAACATACACCGATCATGACTCCTCCTGATGCCTTCCAGCAGTCTGCCTCATTGTTTTCATTGTTTCTTGTGTTTTTTTTGTTTGTTTTGTTTTCATATAAAGGTGGAAATTTCTTCAGACTCCTTGTCAGCTTTTATCCTGCTCTCTGAATCATCTCACCTTGCAGCCATGTTTATGTCGATTCTGTGGCTTCCCACTGTCTGACAACTCCATAACTATTACCGTTCCTTTCACACTCTTTAATTTCAAGTCCTATTAGTAACAAGTGCAAAACACTCTCAGTGTGACAGGTGTGTACAAATAACACTTTGAGTAGCTCATTTCCAATCGTGCACCTTCAAAAAGGAGAAAAAGGGAAGTCTTGGCCCCGAACATCTGCTGCTGGTGTAGTGGGACGCAGCCAGCCGCCCTGTGCAGACCCCTATTACCAGGGTTTGATGTTTCCGCAGGCTGTGTGAGATAGATGATAACATGTCAGTGCTGCTTGTCTGATGGTTATTCTTTGGGGTTTATATTTCACCGCAGACCTCAAAGCCTCTGCAGCTGCGAGTGGAACCCACCTCACCCGGCTCCAGCTGACTGGTAAAACTTTGTGGATTTGTCTGTTCTTGTTTGAAATGAAAGATAAATTGTCACGAGGTGCGAGAGATTAAAGTGTTCTTGTTTTTTACAGGGGTGAAGATAATGATGCTGGAAGCAGGAACGCTGAAGACATTTGCTTTGCTGTTTCAGTGAGGAAGAAACATGCATGAGTTTGGTGAGTCTAAAACTGACTTGATGCCTGATGAGACTGATATGTCGAGAGAAGCTGATCAAACAGATGCTGTGTGGGATTCTGAGTGCTCAATATGACTCAGATAATAAGCCTGAGAGAAAAGCTAGTTCGATTCTTTGTACAGCTCTGGTGTTTTTTAAGGTGACATACTTAAACAATGGGCCAACCTTAAAGGATGAGCTGCAGGACTGACTCACAGGACAAACTGTAGAGGTCCAGCGTGCTGTAATGAGCTGGAGAGGGCTGACTTGCTGAGTAAGCAGTAGCTGTCTGGTTAAAATGACAAACCACAGGGCGAAGGCAGTGATGGCCTCGAATGTGTCGTATTCTTTGAACTATTCTTCAAACATGTCAGGTTAAAAATCTCCCTGGACGTCACCCGCAGCATCAAACATCCACAGTCTCCCTCTCTGCCTGCGGAGCTTTAACTCATGCTCTGCCCTCCTTTAAAATTATAACTCGAACGTAAAAAGCCTGATAGCCGTCATTCTCTCACAGACACCCTGGCTCTGCCTCCTCCTAAAAAAGGACCCACATTGAAGTTTAACTTTAATAAGCCGGGGCCATCGGGGCACATTTTCAATCTCCATCAAAGGGAAAAATGTAAATTTAAAAGGTAAATATAAGTCACACAGTTATCACACAAAAGAGGAGTCCTGAGAAGCATGAATAAGGAGAGAGCCGGAGGGAGGGACGGGAACACCAAGGTTACCCAGGGTTATTCAAAAATCGACTTTATCGTCCAATTTAAAATGTGCACACACATTCACAGCTCCGGTCCTGCATGAGAATCACGGAGCTAAACAATGCTCAGGTCTGACTGTAAGGGGATTGTCAGGGGCTCTTAAAGCAGGATAAACAAAGAGGAATAACTGTTTTAGTGCTTTTTCCTATTTAATTCCAAATCAAACAGAAACATTTTGTAGCATGATTTTGTCAAAAGTGTTATGGACAAAAGTTGTGACTATTTTTTCTACATAAATCCATAATATACTGAATTTATAGTTATTCAACATTTCTTTTCAAGATTTTCCTCCCTAGAAATGTCTCTCATCATTTATATCACAGTTTAGACAAAATTTAAAAGAAGTGTGGCTCAAAAATCACAGTAACATGGTTGAAAACACATGCTAACTAGGGCTAGGACAATATGCTATTCTTACGATTCGATTCTGTAACGATTTTTAGGATTTTTAGTTTGCTTTTGTAACACCGGACCATGTAAAAAAAAGTTAAGTGATGATAATGATACTGCCTACAGACTTTATCAGGAGCCATATTTTCCCATAAAATGTACATCACGTAAGTCAAACAGAAACATTCGCCCTCTGCTGGAGAAAAGTGGTAACTTTTTTACAATCCAGTTAATAAACAAAGACTGAAATGAAGGATTAAAATTTGACAGAAAACAATTTTTTGACAAAGAATGCAGATTTTTATATTGTTAAACAAAAAAATCCCAATACATCGATATTCATTTTTTCTCCCACCCCTATGCTAATGCTAACACGGTTGACATTTCCTCCATTTTTTGTCCCTTGTGCTAACCTCCATCAGCTCATATTTCTGCACATTTTCTTTACAGTCTTTTAAACATCAAACAATCTTTGATATTTCCTTCATCTCCCTGCTTTGTTGTATCATTGTTTATTTGCATATCTTGATTGTTCAGCCTTGATGATTGTACAGTAAGCATTTAACAGCTCCACTAATGGAGATGCAGTTTTCATCCCCTCATTATTATTATTATTCCATGAGAAAATGTATTAATTATCCTTATTTGTGATGTGCTTCAAACAGTCGTCTCAGAAAAGCGCCATAAAACTGGCAAAGCTGTCAAAGTAAAAGCAGCCTAATGATCTTTAATTGCCAAAGTTGTGATCTGTCAGTAATGGACTTTATTTAATGATTAAGAGCTGGTTGCAGACTGTGTGGGCTGAGCAGCTCTCTTTAAGCACAACTTCCTGAAGCTGTTGGATTCTGCAGAAACCTGCACCAAAGGCCTCTGTCACCATGATGTGTTTTAACCGCTCTCCGGCTTCGACCTTCGGACTTATCTCTGCGCAATTTGTACCAAATTGCTCCCTTTTTAAATTTGCAGAGATGTAAAGCTTTGAGCGATGACATTTTTTTCGCCCCATGCATCGCTGGATTGTGGATAATAGAAGGCTAAGTCTGAGGTCAGGAAACCAACCTTTAAGTGAAGCATTTCACTTTAATTTCACCAACCTTTTCTCTTCCAAATGAGGGATACAAACACTCCATCCTGGGGAAGCAGACGCTCTTTCTATATCCCATTCTCCCAGCGTGAATCCTCAAACATTAAGTATGTGTTTTACATTTCTGCGTGACATTTCGGTTAAATTATAGAGCTGTGTATGAGGCGGTCACCTCCTTGAAAACTTGGGTATATCTGCACTTTATTTAAGCTGCATCATTGTACACAAAGCAGAGCAGAGCAGGCGCTGGCATTGCAGGCTGTAAAACGCAGTAAGCAGAGTCTTAAAATGACCCTTTAGTGTTCTTCCTTTATGAGGTTTTCACCGGCAGCCAAATTATCCAAGGAGGTCTCCCTTTCTCTAAAACAAACCAGGGGAGGGAATAAAAGTGTGAAAACACTTGATGAAGCAGTTTCAGGCCAAACAGAAGCATCTCTGGGAGTATTTAGTCAGTGGATGCGGAAAAGTTTCTCTCATTAAGTTTTCTACCTCTGATCAGGGAAATCTGGTGTCAGACACATGAAGCATGCAGGTTGTGCCCTCGTCGCCTCCTCAGATGCTCCTCCAGCTATCTGCACGCCGTTTCTGGCTCGCTGTCTTCAATCGGAAAGAGGAAAACCAGGGTCTTGGATGTGATGAATTACTGTTTGTCTCACAGAGCTTATTCTGGTGGCTGCCCTTGCCCCTGGTTTGTGAATGGGGTCATGTGTCTGCTGGGCCTCCTTTATCCCAACCCCTCAGACCCCCCGAGGCGAATCCCACAATTCATCTGTGGCGGGGCCTCCATTCTCTCTGGCTGCGTTTGCAGATTTGATTAAGTTTGATTTAGAAGAGGAAACCATTACGAGCAGGGTAATGCAGTTTTTGGCAAAGAGGCCCGTGCATTCATTAAACGTGCGTTTCTTTATTTAGGAGCAACTTTATCAGTGAGCTGTTGTCATTTAAGGACAAAAAAGCACTTTAAAATACCGTTTTATTTGTTTTTTACAAAGAGTTGCAGGCAGAAAAACTAAATTGCAAGTGGCTCCATCAGCACGGCTGCATCAGTCATGACAAATTAAAGAAACTGTAGCTTCACTCTAAGAAATCTGAAAACCTCATGTGCTGCAGCCACTTATCTGTGATCTGAAATTTAAGGTGGACATATCCTTTTTCTTCTTATCGACGTGAAAGAAAAGTGGCTCCTCGCAGCAGCATCCTCATGTTGACATGAAAATAAACTCTTTGTAGTGAATGAGCATCTATATTTCTCTCCTTGTGAAATTGCTGCCTGCTCGTAGCAGCCTCTTTTCTCGTGACGTGATCTGGTAATCCATCTTCAAAGAGCCTCCCCCCACTCGTCTCCGCTCTCCTGGGTTAACGTAGGCGGATGTGCTGTAGCCCCAAATATCATATGCATGAAAAATTTGCCGTCCCTGCACCTTTTTGCTTCATATGTTGTAGCACAGCGGTTGATGGATAGAATATGTCACTGGGTGCAGCGCTCAGGGCAAGAGGCATGCTTTTTAAAGTTGGGGGGTTTGTCCCTGAGAGTCAGGACACTGGAGACTGGAAAGTAAAGGCCGCAGACCTGGCAGCTTTGTTCCTGTTAACTACCGTGACCTGACAGGGACACAAAATTCACGAGAGATAGACGTGTCTGGAGATTATCTCGGCTGAGGTCCCAGACAAAAACATATATTATTTATACTCAGCTGCTGCATCTGAGTGATAAATGCGACTGAACTTTTACAGCAGTGAGGAGAACACCTCGACTTTATGCTGCTATAAAGTTGTTGCAGTGTAGCTGCAGGAGTTTGACAACGATTAAAGTCTCTATTCTTTGTTCAGAGCCGAGCATGGCTGCGTGGAGATAGACAACAAAACGTTAAACAATTAAGTTTTTCAATCATGATTCATCACATTTATTTTTTATTAATTTTTTTGTGGGGAAAATATTTTTATTTCTGATAATAGCAAATACAAGACAACAGAAATGTCTATCCTGATACAATTTCAGAGTGAGATGACTTGTACAGTTTTTCTTTTTAACCCACATCATGCACCACCCCAAAATAAATGAAAAAAAAAATAAAAAAATAAAATAAAAATAAAAAAAGGGAAAAGAAAAGGAAAAAGAAAGAGTAGGAAAAGCAAAGAAAAGGACAAAATGCAAATAAAATCTGAAAAAGAAATATATGTATCTATAATAAAGAAAACTAAGAAAACCAAGAGGAGGAAAAGCAAAGAAAAAAAACACAAAATGCAAATATAGTATGAAAAAGAAAAAAGAAATATACATATATATAATAAAGAAAACTAAGAAAACTAAGAGGATAAAAAAGGAAATAAAAGGAAAGAAAAAAATAAAATAAAAAGAATAAAAATAAAATAAGAAGAAAAGGAATAGAAAAAAAAGGAATTAAAAAAAAGAGTAGGAAAGAAAAAAAAGAAAAACAAAATGCAAATATAGTATGAAAAATAAAATAAAAAGTGGGTCAGAAATATTTCCATGATTGTATTTTTCCAAAGTTAATGGTTCTAGTGGTAAAAATGCAGGGATCTGATCTGTAAGGGTCTTAAGAGATGGAGAGGATTCATCACATTTTAATCAAGTATTTAAACGCATTGATTTGCATTTATCCAGCATTTATCCAGCATTTATCAATCAGCACTGAGACGGACTCTGCAGACGCCGTGACTCGCCGCTCTGAGCAGCCAATAGGCAAGGCGGCCTTCAGCACTTAAAGGTCCTGATGATATTATTCCAACAGGCTCTCTGTGGCGTGGAGAGTCATTGCAGTGGTTGAGAGCTAATGGGCCAGATGTAAGAGCCACCTGGCCGGCGTCAGGCCTCCGTATGCTGCCGTAGACGGAGCCAGTCATGCAGATCCGGGGCTTGGCTGTCGGCTGCTCTCTGATTCTCAGGCGCGAGGCTTATTGCAGATCATTTAGCCGAGCGCCCGGCTCATCACTGTGACATTCTTCTGCAAACTTTAGTGCACCTGAGTGCAAGTCTGCTCTGGCATTTAAAAGCACTGCCTGTGGTAATTATAACCTTACACCAGTATAAATATATAAATCTATTTTATTGTCATGACATTAACGCAGCTTGACCTGTAAAAATTGAGGTCACGATGCAGAATTCTGAATCCAAAATCCATCACTTTGGATTAGCCGCAGGCAACGTGTGAACGCACTCCAAACTTCTGTCCATACATCCCCCGAGAGGCCGAGACGCAGACTCACTGCTATATCTGGCTTTTGGCAGCCCGCCCATTTAATTCATTTAACACTGAAGAAAACAGAGCACCTCTGGCAAACAGGGCGGAGGAAAATAGAGCCGTGAATCTTGATTGTGGAGGTAAATGAACAGATAGGTCTGGAGGTGTGTCATCTGTCTGTGAGTGGAGATGCATTAGTGTGGATACACCCCGTCACTTCTCTGTGTCCCCAATAACCTCGCGGAGAAACGACGTCGAGCGCGTGAAGCAGGTGTTCTTTTTCTTATCCAATATATCACCAGAATGTGCAGAAGGCGCCCGCTTTTACACGCCATGCAAACGAAAAATATCCAAAGTTGCACTTCCTGAGACAAAGGCATAATTCAGATGTTACTTCAGGCGAGCAATAATGTTCCAGACAATGTCAGGCATCGCAGCATGTATGTATACTTGTTTAAATATTCATGGCGAGAGGGCAGGAGTGGTGTGGCTCGGTGTGATTTACACCAGCAATAAGTTTGTGTCAGCGCAGAGGTCGACAATACCCCTGAGCAAACTTACAGAGCTGTGAATAGTAGATGATAGCCTCCCACCACTGATGACCTCTTAAACTGCGCTGCTATTCACAACACCCTGACCCATAAGTCACCAAAAATCCCACACGTCGAGCAAGTTTATTAATATTTATCTCAACAGGAAACTATCGTCTGGGCTGAAATCAATAGTCTGAGTTGTTGGGAACAACGTTATAAGTTTGAGACCTTTTCCTTTGTGCTTCTCCTGGGGCCACATGTACTAACTCTGTTATTCAAGACAAAAGTCTGCATGCAGGAAATCATACTTTTCATCAAGTTTATAACTCTGCTTTCAGATTTATTCAGTCTGAGTTATTTCCTTTGCGTTAATTGAGCATATCATGGAGATACGTTCACCGGCCGCACCTGTCCAACTGCTTGTTAATGCAAATTTCTAATCAACCAATCATAACGCCTTGTTGATGCCAGAGGTCAGAGGAGAATGGACAGACTGGTTGGAGCTGATAGAAAGGCAACAGTAACTCAAATAACCACTGGTTACAACCGAGGTCTGCAGAAGAGCATCTCTGAACACACAACACGTCCAACCTTGAGGCAGATGGGCTACAGCAGCAGAAGACCACACCGGGTGACCCTCCTGTCAGCTAAGAACAGGAAACTGAGGCTACAATTCACACAGCAACACCAAAACTGGACAATAGAAGATTGGAAAAACGTTGCCTGGTCTGATGAGTCTGGATTTCTGCTCCACATTCAGATGGTAGGGTCAGAATTTGGCCTCAACAACATGAAAGCATGGATCCATCCTGCCTTGTATCAACAGTTCATGCTGCTGCTGCTGGTGTAATGGTGTGGGGGATATTTTTTTGGCTCACTTTGGGCCCCTTAGTACCAACTGAGCATGGTTTAAAGTCCACAGAAAAAAAAGGAAAAAAAAAAAGAAAAAAAAAAGAAAAAAAATGAAAAAAATGAAAAAATGGAAAAAAAGAAAAAGGAAAAAATAAAGAAAAAAAGGGAAAAAAAGTAAAAAAGTAAAAAAAAAAAATTAAAAAAAGGGAAAAAAGAAAAAAAGGAAAAAAAAGAAAAAAAAAGAAGAAAAGAAGAAGAAGAAAAAAAGTCCACCTGAGTATTGTTGCTGTCTTGCTATCATGTCAATATGGAGCAAACTCTCTGAGGAATGTTTCCAGGACCTTGTTGAATCTATGGCACCAAGGATTAAAGCAGTTCTGAAGGCAAAAGGCAAGGTGTACCTAAAGCCTTAAATTAACAGGATTTTCTGCAAAAGATATCATAATCAACAATCTGTTTCTGCAAAAATAGCTCTGAAAGTATCGATGCACTTTTCACCCTGAGCCTCCGTCAAAAGAACACAGCGCTCTTCGGGGACGTAAACACCAACACTCATTGGCTCTGTGTGCATCTTGGGCACTCCATCACCCATCGCCGTCTGGGTCTTCCCCCTCTGTCTCTAAATCTAGAGCGACAGCATGTCACTGGGAAAAACCCATCCGGCTCAGCGTGGTGACGACGGCGCCGTGCCCTTCTCCATCACACCTCTGCTCCATCCTCCTCTCACAGCCATGACAAGGTAGGGAACGAGTTATCACGCCCGTCAGCTTTATGAGTCCCTGTCTGCCGGTGTCGCGGTAATAAAGTCATTGCGCTGCTTCTTCAAAATGGAGTGAGTCAGAGCAAGTGATGGGAAATTGGTCAGCGGAGTGTCGTTGTGGTGTGGAAAAAAGTGCATTCTGCACCAGTGGCTTCTTTGGATGCATTGTTGATTTGATTAATAATATGAGGAGAAAACCCTGGTTCCTCCAGAGTGTTTTCCACCTGAGAGCCGGGCCATAAAAGCTTAAAATAGCCCTGAATCCATCAGAGCACAGCAAGAGGAGAATTTGAAGTGTATTGAAATGAGTCCATATTAAAACGCTGCCAGATTGGAAGTAGTATTAACCCTGTGATGCAAATGCACCAACCGAATCCTTCCTTATTAAAGGTAAACAATGCTTTGTTTATTAATTCATGCTCTGTGTTATTTTTCTTTATAACACCTTCAAATCCCCCCCAGAGGTTCCCTCGCTGCAGCACAGCTCTGGAGTCATTTTTCCACAGACGCATTCGGCAGAATGTGAACCCGACAACCCGCTGTGCGCTGTGAGGAGCAGTAATTGTGTGAGCAGTAATTGCACTCCCTGCATCTGTTAGGGAGAATAAGGGCCACGCTTGGGTCAGAAGCCTGCCGCCTCCAGGAACATTTAGCCCGCCGGAGCACACGTGAACGCTGAACCCACACAGAAGAGTCTTTTTCAGGCTGGAAACACAGACTTATGACTGCGCGTGATTCCTCTGAAGGGGCATTGTGCTAAAAACACCTCTGCCAGAAGTTTATTGAGGGTAGTTTGTCAAAAGCGGTGCAATAATTGTGAAACTTGCAGGGGGTGTTGTGCTCCGGAAAATGAGGCCATTTGTATTATCTGTCATGTTACCTAAAAAGAATTAACATTAAACTGCCTGAAATTACTTCACTGCTGGAAGTAATGATACATGCTTATGAGGTTTCCTCTCATGCTGATGAGGAAACGTGCTCGATTTTTGGGTTTTTATCTTCACGCTTATGAAAAAACAAACGGGGCATCTCTGAAAACTACCATCCCAGCATGCGCCATCGAATGGATTCAGTGATATGTGCAGCTACGTGCATTTTGGCGAAGAGTGCATGAGGATAAAGAGGTCTCATCTTCATCATCCTGGGGGATGGCAGCAGATTCAGATCAAGAATTTCTCCATACATGGCTCCATTCATTGCTCTGTCAATTATATGAAGTTTGCCAACACCATGAGATGAGAAACAACCCCATGCCATGATGCTTCCACCTCCAAACTTCACTGTTTGCTGTTTAGCAAACTTTAAACCAGCTTCAACATGCCTTTTCTTGAGGAATGGAGTCTTGTGGGCTGAGCGTCCATAGAGACCATGGCGGTGGAGTGCATTGCCTATTGTTTTCTCTGTAACAATTATACCTGCTGCCTCCAAGTCTTTCTGGAGCACTTTTAGGGTGGTCCTTGGCTGGTTGAGTACTCTTCTGACTATCTTTCTGACTCCCTGCTTAGAAATCTTCAAGGAGCTCCTGTGCGTGGCCTGTTGATGGTAGGGTGGTGCTTCTTCCACTTGTGAATAATGGTCCCAATGGTGCTGACTGGAATATTCAGGTGCTTTGATATAAGTCTGATGCTGAGCAACAATCAGGTTGTGAATGTCTTCAGAGAGCTCTTTGCCTTTACCCATGAGGTGAGGTGTGTCGTATTTAACAGCTTGGCGAGATGACTCATCTCAAGGGGCTTTCCCATCAAGACAAAAATAAATGTACTTAATCTGATTAGAATACAACAATTATTCAATGATGAACACTTCTTTTTCTGTATATCAGAAACTAAAGGCTTTAATAAGAAAATGCCCTCAAACATAATCTTCCTGCTGATGCAAGACAGTTCAGTCAGTGTTTCTGACAGTCGAAGCTATCTTCCAAAAATAGGAGGCTCAAGTCTGTCATGCTGTCAAAATATCAATCGTGGAGGAGTGTTGCTGACAGATTAGGATGCAGCATTTACATAACTGTCACCTTCTGGACGAGGAGGGAAAAAATACGAGCCGTTTCTCACTCCCTGTGCCTGCGTGAGTCCTGGATTGAATCGAGGTTTGTGTTCGCTCGTGATCAGAAGAAGCAGAAATAAGAGAGCGTTGTTTTGTATTTTTACAGTGTTATTTCATTTTCTCTGAATGGAGGATTGATTCCAAATGCCAGAGGCGGTACACGCTCTACAAAGGGAGCTAGATTGGAGGCAATTGGAACAGCATCTAACGCAGTGGACCCAGCTGACTGGAGCAGTTTGTTCATATCACTTCTGATGAAGTGAGACTGAGAAGCCACCGAGGGTCATTTATGTTAGTCTGCCTCTGTAATGGCTTTGATATTTGGAAGTTGTACTTTAAATTGGCGATGGGTGAGGCGTTTCCCTGCTGACGCTTTAACTCAGCTTTTCTGGAATGCAGCGCGATTCTTTATACGCCCGGATAGATTTATGAGGCCGGAGCCAGAGGATTGCATTTAATCACAGCTGAATTTCAATGGGATGCACATTTCTCTCAGTGAGTGGGCAAAAGCACAGTTTGTATTTGCATCACACTCCGTCACCCCTCGACCTCCCTTTCTTCTTTACGATCCGTCTTTAACGTTTGACAAGAGGCACAGGCTGCAGCATGCAGAGCGGGCCCTCCTGCAGAGACACGGACGTGATGCAGATCCACCTGTTCAGCCCCTCCAAAGATCGTACATTAGCGCTAACAGCCAACCTGGGCTGGTTTCCTTTCAGTAGCGGCGCCCCCGGGGCAGCACGGCCGAAATGTGAGGTCAAAAGAAATGGCACATGTTGCTGGAAATAGTCCATAAAAGCTCTTTCTGACATGACAGAGTAGCCCTGGATTGAAGCCAGCGGACTCTTTTTTAGCGAGCCGAACACTCACAGCAGACCCCGCGGCGTCTGTCAGGCCTGAGGTCAACCCGCTGTGATTTACTGTTACTCAGCTCCAAACTGCTTCCTGTTGACTGAGGACATAACTCATGTTTGTGATGCATCTCTTCTGGCAGCAGACTGTGGGAGTGATTAGAGCTGTCTGCGACTTTTGATTCTGTCACTCTAATTAGATTTAGCTGTTCAAACAAAGTTTTCCTCCATTAAATCATCTTCTGCTCTTGTAGCGACTCTCAGATCTGTATTAAAGTTATCTGTCAGAGCCCAGCAGAATTTAAGACACATCAAGATCACTCAGGCTTTAGATTTTATGGTTTTCTTAGATTAACATGAAACAGAACAACGTGCCAAGCTCATAAGGACACCGTGTGAAGAAATACTGGGTTAATTGTCTTGAACAGTGACAAAGCCTGCGTCTGGCATGTTGGAAACAAGGCTGGCGTGCCTCCATGCCCCTTCCTTGCACTCCTTCTAGGAGGAGCACAGCACATATGGCCCCCTGGGCGGTATGGATGGGTCGCTGCAATCAAAGTGGGAGGACATGAGCACGACAAGTATCCCATCTGTCATAACGTCCTCTCCCTCTCTGTCTCTCTGAAATGGATTAATCATGGTCGGGTGGAAAAACAGTGAACAGAATAAAAGCATCATAATTATCTGCTGCAGAGCGAGGAAACTCACAGGTTTGAGATTTCAGTTTGGAGATGAACGAAAATATGTTTGTCACTGCCTCCATCTCTACTTTAAAGAGTCAAACATGGAAAGGTTTTACTCACTTATAAACCAACAGATGCCAGAATAATCTGAGGATAAAGACGCCAAAATTTCCCTGTCACAGGCGCCGCCATTGGCAGCAGAACAGTAGAATCTGAATGGAGCCAGGTGACCAAAATAATGTATTTTATTTCTTCCGAGAGTCTAATCACTTCTTGACTCCACCTCCCGACATATTTTATAATCCCCGAAAAGAAAACAAAAGAACGACAGCTGTCAATCATCATTAAATGTGACGTAAAACCTTGTTTTTAACCTCATATAACTAATGAAAACGAAACTTTTAAGAAAAATAAGAGGATTTAGAGACAATAATCAGCAATTGGACGTGAGAAACATTTTTACCTGGTGTATTAATTTCTTAAAGTTTGACCTCAGCCCATCTGGAATGACTGGGGAGATGGATTTTTTGACCTATACTGCAACCAGCCACCAGGGGGAGCAGTTTTTGTTGTCCGATGTTGCAGGACATCAAATACTTAAGAGAAAGGGAAGAGGATCTTGGTGAATGAAAAAATGATGAAAATTTCCTTCTTTTTTTTTTTCTATAGTTTAATTTAATTAATTTTTTTCTTTAGTAACGCAGAGCCATGATACTTAAATATTACTTCTAGTTATTTTGAATTGCTGTAATACATGTATCTTTTTATTCTGTATTATTAATATTTCATTTTTTTCTTCTCTTCTTTCTCTCTCTCCCTCTTTGTTGCTGTTGTCTCTGCCTCTTTTTTTTTTTTTTAAATTATTGACTTATTCATGTACCAAATTATCTATTGTCACAGTTGGGGGCCACATTTTTTTTTGTTCGACACCATATCAATTGTAAGGATGTAAAATATTGTCATCCTTGGGTTGAATTAAAAAAGATTCATATTAAAGGTAAAACATGATGACAATAAAAAGTATTTTAAAAAAAAAGTAATTTTGAAAATGAAAATGAAAACATTTTTCTTTACTATAAATGGCATATGGCACAAATACTAGGACTGTGTCTTCAGAGACATTTAGCACAGTATTACCTCAACAATATGGGACGCAACATGTTCCAATGACACCAAAATAAGAAAGAGAGAGAAAGAAAGAGCTTCATTAATCCTGAAATTCAACCTTACTTTCTTGAAGTTGCTCCTTCAGTCCCTTTTTGCCATTTTTTTTTGGCAAACTTGGCTCCATCATTCTGTGTATTCATAGGCTTCCTTTAATGCCTGAGTAAAATTAGCATAAAAACCACACACTGGATAAAAGAGCAACATCTCATCTTTTATAAATTGTTGGAACTTTTCCAATTGTGCAAACCGTTTAGGAATAACAATCATTCAAAGTGCGTTTGTTGACGCATCTGGAGTTGAAGAGCTTCAGGAGCTGTCCACTCTGCTGTGGTGCTGAAATCCCTCCATGCTGCAGCTTTGTTCAACTTCTCAGTCTTTACATGATGATCCCTGCAAGTTGCAGCCTTTCTTGATGTATTTTACACAGAGAGGTCAGTTTCCTGAAGCTCTTCTCTTGTTGCAGCTGGAGAAACAAATAATATTTCAGGAAAACTCATTTAACCACCAATCCCTTCACTTTCTGCACACTTTGTCCCTCTGGGCTTTGCCAGGGAACTCTTTCTATCTCTGCCTCTGATCAAACCCCTTTCACTTACATTTTATCGTGTGGCCGTCCTTGCCAAGACAAGAGAGTGTGTATTTATTATTTACGGCGGCCTTATAGCCTCTTTTCACAGCACCAATCCATTCAAGCGTGCACCTGCCTGTTGCATCCCAGTCACGAGCTTTAATAAGCTGCGTCTCCTGCCAGAGTGTGTAAATAATAAAATAACACATTTTACTCCACAGTTAGAGTCCCACACTCCTTCCTTTAATCATGAGATGAGTATTTTTAGGAGCCAAGATGGAGTCACAATAAAGGGATGAGTGAAAAAGGGGGATTCTTAGTCAATGGGGCGCAGATATCGCACGGTGTGTGAGTAATAAAGCAGGAAATGTTTTATTCGCACAAGATTTTTTAATCACAAATAAAACAAATTTATGCACAACAATTAAGAGTTGTAATTAGCGCTAATTGGCTGAAAGAGAGACCTAAACGCTGTAAAAATGAGCTGTGTCTAATTATAATGCTAATGTATGGGATGTTGGTGTAAACACCCTCCCTGTGATTTTTACTGATGCAAACATGGAAAACATGCAAATGGTGTTTTAAATTCTTCTAACAGTAGAAGAAGACATGCACTGCCCACACGACTTTCTGTGTTTCACATCACTCGCAGCAACTGCGCTAAAGGCAAAGGAAGACGTATCAAATGTATTATAATTTTCAATTTTAACAAAGCTGAATTTCATATCTTCCTTGTGTAGGAGGCCGCCCACGCAGCGTCGAGATGTGAGGCCTGCGCTGCGATGATTCAGCGTCACAGGGAACGCAGTGAGTATAGGTGACAGTATGAAAAAAAAAAACCTCCTTTCATCATTACACTCGGCGTCTGAGCCAGCTGGACGAGCATGGACATTAGTTTTACATTTGACTAACCAGGTTTGAAGCCTTAAGCGTCTCCCTCTCAAAGGTTCAGTTTCAAAGCAGCCCTGCTGCTTCTTGACACTTGGACAAGCTGGTGTTCAGCTTTCATGTTCAAATGGCCAGTCACTCCTGCTAACTGCTTCCGTGTCTGCAGGCGAGCAATTATTTTCATGGCCGACATAAAATGCAGAAAGTGATGAGTAAGAGCTCCCAGAGCCGAATCTGTCGTATGTGGAGTGTGCACATTGTAATTATGCATATACTGATGTAAATCTCACAAAGAGCGCAGAGGATTTAGGAGCATCCTGACGTTTTGAGGAGAGTTTTCGCCTGGGGTGTCCTCAACATGTGAAGCAGAATCACAGGGATTTCCGTCTTTGTTAGAATCTGAGTCACAGGATCTGTTTTGGCTCTTCTTGTAACCCTTAAAGTTTTAAGGACACAGCTGATTTTATCAAAAGGAAGCAGCAGACTGATTTCTCCTCTTTTTAACATGGGGTGTGAGTCCAACAGCAGCTGGTAACACTGATTAGAAGTCTGGTATTTAAAAAGCCGGGGACGTAAATCATTTGTTGGGGTTACAGTTTAATGACTGCAGACTGGTGTTGATATACCGCCAGGCGTGAAGCCAGAAAGAGAGGAGAGCATTCTGAAGTATCGATTTGCAAATATCACAAAGATCTGTGATGTTATTGAGCCGCTGCAGATTGAGCTCCATGTTCTGACATGATTATTGAATCCTAAACCGTCAGCATGACTCATATTTCTGTTTTCCTTTACTTTTAGTGCAACTTTGTAGACAATGCACGAATAGGATCTCTTAATCTCTCATTTTTTCAGCCGAGGACTCACACACATGCATGCACACCCTTTGAAAACCTCCTTATCTCCGGGCTCTCAAGGTTGCTAGGTTGGCACAGGAATAATGACAGCTGTTCTAAAGCATTTTTCAGCTCGTCCAAGTGGTTTCACCGCGTTTGCATGTCCTTGATTATGCCTCTCCACGGTGACGCGCACATCTTGTAATTACCGCACACCCACAACGATGCTCTGAGTGATCAGACAGATCTCTGGACCAAATTGGCGGCCCTCATCTTTAGGAAACGGGGACAAATCCTGCACGTTTATAATTGTGCAGAGAATTAGACATTATCCTCTTTGTGTTTTTACTGGTCAGTTTGGAAAATGTGGACGAACATGACAGTGCTGCATGTTTCTCTTTTTTCATGACAGCACCTAATTACCGTATAATTTCACCATCCAATGGACGCAGACATCGACAGCTTGTAATTAATAATTCTCTGAAGAAGTTCTGAAAAAGTTGGACACCTTTCTAAGAAACTTCTTAAAGTGTACATCCTGACCCTCATCTTTTAAGACCACCATGTTTTAAGTCGCCTCACAATCCTCCAGAGCAGCGAGGACACGGAGGAGGAACAACAGGGAGGCAGAAATTAGAAGAATAAAACGGGTTTGACAAACAAACAAGAGCAGATCAGGAGAAAGAGCAGAGGGAAGGATGACAGGAGAGATTAGAGGACAGCAGCTGGTGACGGTGAGGGGTCTCGTCTCTGAACGCTGGTGTAAAAGATGACACCTGGCCGGCACGCAGAGAGCACAGCGTGAGCAGCCAGTTCTGAAACCTTTGCCCGAGAAAAGCGTCTCATTATGAGGGATTGTTAGGAAAGAAGGAAGAGGAGCGTATCATACCATGTAAACACTTTTTATCGAGCATGCTAGCATTTACTTAAAGCTCATCTACGTGTCTCCATCAGCTCCACACATGTTGACCTCCAGAACAGAAACAGTATCACACTCTTACTGTTAAATTATCCTATCATACCTCGGTGTTAACAGCTCGGTCAGATTTCAGTCAGCCACGCTGGATGTCAGGAGGATTCAGCAGCATTTTGTTCACGAGTAGTTTTGCAGATTTTCCTGCCAGCGCAGAGCGTGGGAGCAGGAAATCGCCCTGCTCTGCTCTGTGCTGCCCTCTCTTCCCTTACAGCGAGTTTTATAGTCGAGTTATCTGAGGGGAGACTTAGTTTGTAAAAGTTTGTAGCCTCCCTGAACTGAAAAAACTCTGAATATGAAGCCTTCTGCTTTCTTTTTGTGGTCAGTATCACATAGTTCATATCTTGTTTTTTGCCTTCGTGCAAAATGTAAAATTTGTGCAGTTTTTCAACCAGTCTTGAAATGTTGATCAGGTGTGAACGTGCGCTGATGCACCATCTCTCATCCTCCAGAGATCAGAGCTGAGTCCTTAGCAACTGTTTCATATTTATAGCCGTCTTCTGCAATTCAGAAATAACACACCAATCAGAGGGAGAGTGTAGCGTTAGCTGCTCTTCATAAGTACACAGACATGAACTAATTCACTGCAGCAACATGTCGGCTGCAGAGTAATGATATCTCTGCTGCTGCTGCTGCGATCCTCTCATCTGAACGGCTCTGAATAGACCTACAGTGAGTGAAAGACAATGGGATTCACCCAACTGTACACACAAATTTGACCTTTATGTCAAGATGGCTAATGTTCCTCCTCCCTGCTTAATCCATCTTACCGGCTACGACTCTGTAATCAGCCCTGAGCAGCCCGTTCATGATGCTTTGTCATCACGGGCGCTGCTTACACTTTCACTGGGTTGTCTACAAGCTCGATGGAGTACAAAATAATTAGCAGCACAAGTGGTGCACCACCTCTCTGTGTTGTGTGCTCCACATGGACTCGCACGGGTAATTAAGTCTGCGAGTGCGAGATAAGAGGAAAACGACAAAAGAAACTCAAACACATGGGCGGGAATGTATGCAGAGAGCGATGTAGTTTGCATTCATGGGTTTGATTTCTGCTAATAGAGGGGAAGTGGTGCTCACTTGACCCTGCAGAGCTGGAAAAGAAAGTTTAGATCCAGGAAGTGTCCGTGCACCATCTCTCGATCACACTGCACTGAAATGATTACCCATCCATACGTTGATTCTCAAGACACAAACATCTTTTTCCCCCTTTCTTAAATGTGCAGCTTTAATTCCAAAAACAGCTGACTGCTCCTTTAATTCCACCATGTCCAATATACAGGAAACCAGTTTCTTCTCCCTCTTTGGAGGCTGTAATGTGCACTTACACGCCACATTACTCTGCACAAGAGTGTGAATTTCTTCTTTTCATTTAAGACGAGGTCCAGGTTAATGTTCGTTTCATTATTTACAATCAGGCTCTTCTCAGAGCTCCACCCCCTCCCTCCTCTCCTACACTCACACACACATACAGAGAGGTCTCATGGCAGATAAATTATAGATCACAGCTTCGGTTGGCCATCGGTGTGAAGAGTTCAAAGCGGAAGCAGTACTGTACCTACCCACACCCGCCCACACACACACACACGTGCACACACTCATACTGTGCATTCCCTGCAGCTACACACCTATACGCCAGGAGAAACCCAAGCGAGGGAGAGGAGCTGTTTTGTGTGCAGTGAATAAACAGGGTGAAGAGTGTGGGAGGACAAGATAAAGAGGGCTGAAGGAAAAAGAAAACTGTGTAGAGGAGAGTGTTCTGTCTCCTTTGACACGTCGTAGTCTTCACCGCCTGATTGTGCTGACAACCGAGGATATGACGGCGTACGACAGCAGTGTTGTTAGGAAACTTAGGAGAGCGGAGAAACTGCTCTCACACTGTACTAAAGACCAAACAAAACCACCTGTCACAGTGATTAACTGACGAGTGATGAACTCCTGAGCATCCTGTCGGATTATGATTAGCATAGCCACCTGTTCATTCTGCATCAGCTCTTCCAGCTGTGTGGTTTTAAAGAGTTCACCTATTCAGACCTCACTTGCACAGATTTGCTGCACTTTAGCACAGATTTTTATCTCCAAATAGAGCAGTTTATCATGTTTTAACCAGGTGAGGGGTCGGTTTGGTAGTTTTGCCAACAAGGACGGCACTTTAGTGCACATTTTGGCTCTCAAGGGGCACTTTAGCGCAGGTTTTGGTTCCGAAGAGGGCACTTTAGCATGGTTTTTGGTTCTCATTAGGGCACTTTAACATGTTTTCCTACCTAAGAGGGCACTTTGGCTTACATTTTGGCTCCTAAGACAGCACATTTGAGTGTTTTGATTCTCAAGAGGGCACTATAACGCATGTTTGGCTCTAAAGAGGGCACTTAATTATGTTTAGGCTGTAATGAGGGCATTCTAGCTCATTTTTTTCCTCTTAAGAGGCCTCTACATCAAGTCTTTTCAACCCAATTGGGAACTCTGGCTAATGTTTTGGCATGTTTTGGGTCCCAAGAGGGCACTTTAGCGCATATTTTGGCCCCTAAGACAGCACATGAGTTAGTTTTGTCTGCCCAGAGGGCACTAAAGTGCATTTTTAGCACATTTTGGTTCCTGTTAGAGCACGTAAGGGAACTTTTTCAACCAAGAGGGCATGCTGGCAAGCATTTCGGTTTCTAAGAGGGCGCAACAGCACATGATTTGACTCTAAAAGGGCACTATAAGGCATGTTTTGGCTTCAAAGACGGCACTTTAGCGCACATTTTGGCTCCCAGGAAGGCACAGTAGCATGTTTTTTGGTTCTAAAAAGGGCACTTAAGTGCATTTTGATTCCCGTTGGGGCACTCAATCAAGTTTTTTCCACTCAAGAGGGCACTGTAACTTGTGTTTAGGTCCCCATGAGGGCACATTAGCATGTTTTAGCTCCCAAGAGGGCACTTTAGCTCATGTTTTGGCTTTAAAGAGAGCATGTTAGCGCATTTTAGCTCCCATGAGTGCACTTCAGCACACGTATTTCCACCCAAAAGGACATTTCATCATTTTTCAAATAGCCAAGGAGGCAGGTTAGTGTGTTTTGTCAACCAGAAGAGTAAGACAGCAAGCGTTTTAGCTTCCTGTTTTGGCTCTGAAGAGGGCGTCTTAGCACCGTTTTTCAACCATGAGAAGGGCGGCCGTTACTTCTGCCTCCCCCCGTACACACCGCTGCCTTTACAGTATTAAAACGATTAGACATCTTTAAAAACCACAAGACTCTCTAATCTGGGACAAGACCTAAGTGACAAGAGTAATTCTCTTTAATGCCAGTAAAGCTGTTATTGTTTTTGTGCAGAAGATTACAAGTTTATGAGTGATAATAGCTTTTTAAAGTCATTATCACTGCACATCAGAATCAATTGCAGGCAGATCATTATGTTTGGCTTATTAGTTGCAGCTTAATTGCAGCTGTTTCAACAGCAGATGGCTCAGTGCCAGAGGCGAGCGCTGCACAAACTTTGTCAGAGTTCGTCCTCAAACAGCAGAAAAGTTCAGTGACTGACGGGTGTGAGGTCTGGAAATGACGTCAGAGAGGAATAATCTGACTGCTCAGTCTGTGACCTCATGGCGAAGAGGACGTCGAGTTTTCAGCTCTCACTTTCTGCATGTGGGCTAAAGTATCATACCAGGGCGCCATCGCTCGACTCCAGCTGCGTTTAATGATCTTCGCCTCCTGTGACGCAGTGCAGCGGCGACATCGTGCAGCCTCCTTTGATGCAGTTTGTGGAAGTTTCCAGGTGCTTTCTGCAGATAAAGAATCTGCAATCTTGAGATTGGAGGGGACCATGAAACAGGGCTCGGGGGCTTCTTCGGGGTGTTTACTGAGCGGCTGGGTGTGTGACAGGGTTGGTGTTGAGTTCTGTGACATAACGGCTGTATTCGTCGTAGTGGAGATGTTAGTTTTAGCCGTGCCTGAAAGCTGCGTTGATAAGGCCGTGATAAATCCAAAAAAGGATTAAGAAATGAGTCTTTTCAGAGAGATGTGGTATCTATCCCCAGTGTAAGTCATAAAACAGTATTCTTTTGGAAGTGGTGTTAAATTAAACCCTTGGAACCTGGAGATAAAACAGAACAAAAGGCTCCCTGTGACAGTTTCTCTGTGCCCATCTGAAAGCTGCAGGCAGGAGCAGTTTTAAAATGCAGGCTCCAGGGTGGACAGTTGCCATCTTGCCTGTGGCTTTATCAATGCTGGCATCTGACACTGGCAGCCGTGCTGGAGCTCAACCCTCCATTGAAGGAGAGGAGGGAGGGTCACGTATTTCCACTTCGCCCTTGGACACTTTGAACAAAGACGTTGTCTGAATGATATCAGGGGAGAGGGAATGAAAAGTAAATCTGTCTGTCACCGAGGTGATAAAAAAACCTTAAATAGATCCCCTTGTGCGTTTTTGTCAGCTTTGGAGAATTGTTTTACGACTTGTCACCAAATACTTGAAAATAATCAGATTAGGAATAAACTGTGCCATACATCTTGCAGTAAACAGATTAAATGCAAGCCCCTAAATGCCTTGTTTCCACTTTTTATGGCTTCCTATTCAGGATGTTCCCACTGTAATTCGACTTCTGGGCTTCATGGTGAAGATTTTTTACAGCATACAAACCGTCTGACGGCGTGGATGTGAATAAATATTTCCAATAACAGCCCAGATAGTGCCACTCGTCAGATACCTGGAGGTGCTTTTGATAAAGCGTGCAGACGACATATTTCATCCCAGGTGTTGTGCGTCAGTTTTTCTCCTTCATGCTCTCTCCTCTTTCATCCACAGTGATTAATGTGATTTCCCGCCCACTCAGTATTTTTTCAGCCTCGGCTCTCGCGCAGAATTCCCTTATTTTCCACCTGACTCACTCCCCTCTCAGTCTATCAGCAGGAACGCTCACTTTAGAGGGAGTTATTGATCAGATTTCTTCTTCTGCGTGCTCACAGACATGTTCGGTCCTTCAGGTAGCCGCGTTGTGTAATTGAGAGTTCACAGTTTCCGTGTAAGCCCGGACATGGGATCACAGGTGTTGCAGGTTTCGGTTGTAAAGATGGAGCGGAGCGGGAATGTAAGCCAAAGGAAATCCTCCTGCTCCGCACTTTGAAGTCGGTATCAGAGAGCTGCACCTGTTGCTGTATTCCTCCCACGCACGCCATGTTGAATCCAAGGTGATGAAGTGCTGTCAATAATTGGATCTGCACACCAGCAGCTTGCTCTATGAAATTATAGTGTTCCCGTTTTGTTTGCACCTTTTCACAAACGACTGTACCTGAAATGTATTTTTTATTCGTCCAGGTTTTAAATAATCTGCTTTCAAAGATGTAGTTGAATAGATGTATTGACAGATTTATAAAATAACTTTATTCACCAGTTGTAGGAGAAGCAGATTTTATTCAGCAGAAACAAATCAGCAGCCCTTGCTTGAAGGGTTTAGTCGTGTTTATCAGATTGAATATTGGGAATTGGATCTTTGTAAAACACTGAATGGTAAACAAAGTGGTAAACCACGGCTCCCTTTGGCTTTAAGCCATGATAAGCAGTATGCAGATTACACCGTCAAACATTTCTCAAGGGCTTCTTCTTCTTCTTCTAGTGTTTTTTTCCCTTCAAGCTGCCAGTGTCACGCAGACGGAAACAAACAGCTTTTGTCGAGGGCTCAGAGTTGAATCCTGGAGGGCAGCTGCTTGGTGTTTTTAAAATCAAGAAAAATTGGTTCACATTGAAAAGGAAACTCGACTCAAACTTTATATGGCAGCACTTAAAATGAAGCTTTTAAGCTTTTATCAGTTGGTGCTGATGTTAAAGAAATGATCCTCATCAGCCTCCTTGAACGCGTCAACTTTTTTCTAATTACATTTATTTCATTCCATATCATTACATTTATTTATTCGCAAGTGGAAGAAGCACCACCTTACCATCAACAGGCTATGCACAGGAGCTCCTTGAAGATTTCTGACCAGGGAGTCAGAAAGATAGTCAGAAGAGTACTCAACCAGCCAAGGACCACCCTGAAAGAGCTCCAGAAAGACTTGGAGGCAGCAGGTACAATTGTTACAGAGAAAACAATAGGCAATGCACTCCACCGCCATGGCCTCTATGGATGCTCAGCCCGCAAGACTCCATTCCTCAAGAAAAGGCATGTTGAAGCTGGTTTAAAGTTTGCTAAACAGCATTTTGACAAGCCTGTAGAATACTGGGAGAATGTTGTCTGGTCAGATGAGACCAAAACTGAACTTTTGCCATCCACCAGGATGATGAAGATGAGACGTGGCTGGACCTTCCGGCAGGATTTCTTTTAATGTGTGGATTATTTGAGTTAATACCAATGTCTGGTAGATTTTTTTTTTTAATTGCATCTTTGGAAATAAATGCAATGATAAAAAAGTTGAAGCGTTCAATACTCCAGCTGAAAGACCCGTGACTCCGTCCTCTAAATCAGAGCGCTCAGAGCAGCTCTGTGTCTCCATCTTCTCCCCTCCAAAAAGACGAGCATGTGTTTGTTTGGAGACTTTAACCAACAGATCTCTGACTTGAAAACTTTCCGATAACAAATCGTTAGAGAGTGGAGGAGGCCGTCCCCCTGTGAACTCCTGCAGCCTGTATTGCTTTGTAAGGAATCTTCACTATCCACAAATCCAGAGCCGTATCCGTGTACCTGTGCTGAGTTGGGAATTTGTGTCAGCAAAATGACAATAAAGATAACAAAGGCTTCACAAAGCTCCGCCGGTGATTCTGCAGAAAGCGGGATCCAAGGGCCCGTCTTGGCCTCTTCCCAAAACCGCTCCTCTCCGACGGGCTCCAAGAAATGTGGAATAATTTGTATTTGATCAATTTTCATTGAACTTAATAACATTTCAGGAGTTATTTTGAGAATGATAGCTCATTACAGGCCTTATTAATAGCTAAAAAGTGTGTGTCTTGCAGAAATTATACGAGGCTATTTTCTACTCATCACATTACCGGACTGTCAACACAAGAGACTTATTCAGTTCTTCTCAGGCTGTGGCCCACTGCCCATGCTACATCCAGTCTCTGGAGCCAGTGCCAAAGAAAGAAGTCTTTTTTCCGACTGTGTTTTCCCCTTTCTTCCACACTTTAAGCCGTATTTGTGTCCACAGAAATACATGACATCTTATTTCCCTGCTTAACAAGCAGCTGCAGCACCCTCCTTACACAAAATTTCACAAGTTCAGCCACACGCTGTTTTTGATTCCTGTGTGTTGGAGCAAAGCAGCGAGAGATGTTAAGCTGTAACAGAACACCAGACAGAATGAGTTCATTCCCAAAATGCTGCGACATATTTCCAGCACGCAGCAGCCAGATGTCAAGATATCAATAGTGGAGACGCCTCTCAGAGCGCATGTACAGTATATTACAGCCGTCGACAGGCTTTCAGACGCAGCCGAGTTTGGGCTCATGGATTCGGTCTCCCTGGAAACAAAGTGCAGAGTCATGTGCGTTAAAAAAGAGCGTCTCCCGTCAGTCAAATGCCTCCTGGATTTCATTAAGACGGTAAAATAAATCACCGGGCATTTGTTTGTGAATCAGAAAAATCACTCATGATGAATTCCTGCATTGGGGACGAAAATGCTTTTAGAGTCGTGAGGAGCAGCAGGAGGTCCAAACACGTCTGTATGAATGAAATAAGTGGAGACATTAGTTTCTGCTGTGCTACACTTTCTCCTCTGAGCATTTTAATATTTTTACAATTAAAGCAAACATGACCCTGGAAAAGGTCTGCAGAGAGGCCCCTGCAGAGCGCGGTTCATAAAGGTATTCAGAGTTTGTCTGACGGCGCCGCTTGTGAAGTTTAATAGGAACATTAAAACGATCAGGTTTCTTCATCTGGTTGGTTTTTATGTGCAGAGAAACTTAAATACCACTCTGGCTGTTAGATACAAACAAACTGCCTCTGGATTGTATCTAATTATATAATTAAAGAGGAACATTCATACTCACACATCATCATAAAGTGAAGTAATGCAGTTTGCTCTGTAAAGTTAATTGTGCTGCCTCTTGGGAGAGTTTCCTGCCCCAGGTTACGTCCAAGACTTGTTTCCTCGTTTTATTCCTTATCGAGTCCGTTTGTCTTCTTCATGGTGCAGACGTATTTAGTTTTTGTTTGATGGCGACAAATGTGTTTTTAAAGATGCTTTCGTCCACACGTAACGAAGCAAGTCTGCAAATCTGCTTTCTCTTGTCAGAGTGCTGCTGTCTTATACGCTCCATCCCAGCTATGACCCTGCATCTTCTCACTCTCAGGTCATGGACTTACAGATTTGAGCTAACAGGACTAGCGCCACCATACCAGCAATGTAACACAGTGTTGATAATTTGTGGTCGGGAGAGGAAGTGCAACAATAAGTAAATAGATAATGGATAAGAAATTCAGGCTGCAATAACAATTATTATTCAAAAAAAAAATTATATATAATGAAAATTAAAACATGGGCAGCGGGCCAAAAATAATGCTGGCGGGCCAAATTTCGTCCGCGGGCCCCGAATTGGACAGCCCTGGACTAGAGGCTGACATATTTTTCAGGGATCCCGTGACATTCACTGCGGTTTTGAAGTTTATTTCCAAGAAGCCTAAACTGTAACCCAAATAAAAAAAGAACTACATTTTCCAGAAGCCAACAGTAGTACAAAAGAGAATTTGGAGAAAATCAAATCAAATTTTAATGTATTGCCTAAAAACTGAAGGAAAGGGCAAAAATGGGAGCGGTCATTTAGCCAGAAGTGGGACAGGATTTTTTTTGTGGATGGGGCAGAAATGAAAATCTTCTTCACAATTTTGTTTCAGTTGAGCTGAAAACTTTATTTCTCTTTGACATATTTTGCTAATTCCAAGCACAATGAGTCCACAGTCTCAGGGCGGGAACCATGTGAAGTGGAAATAAATCCACTATCAGGCTGTATGGTGGGGTTATGCTAGGTCATTGCTGCAGGGAATTTGAAACAGCGCCCCCCTCAGGTTCGGAGGCTTTATCCCAGACAGTATTCTCCTGTTTTGTTATGTGTGAATGAATTCACAAATCTCATATCCTCTCAGCATCCATGAGAGGCGTTTAAGTTTGCACGCTTCAAACCGCTGATATTTAAACCCACTAACTGTCAAAATACTGGTGAATCAGTTTGAGAGTAAAGAGCTACATCTCCCCCTGCAGAACCGCCTAAACACCGAGCCACTCTGCAGTCTTGAGTCTAGTTGCTTTTGAACCGGTCAGTACAAATTGTGCCAGAGAAAAACTGCTGCGTGGTGATGTAGCTCGTTAAGCCAGGAAGGAAACTCTGTTGAGACATCCAGTTAAATATTTAATCCCAGTTTGTGCATGAAGTGCCAGAGTTAGACGATGTTCATGCAGAACAGGCTGAATCTTTTAACAGCTAAAGTGTCATGATCAAGACCAGATGAAGCAGGTCCTTCTCCTGCCTGATCCTCCGTAGGAGCTGATACCTATTAAAGCTGAGAGGCCTGACGCGAGCCTGAGCGCCGGTTTTATCTGACCTCATGTTTCACATTTAAGGATTTCATGTTGGATAATAAAAGAAGTGATGAAAAGTAGAATCAGAGCGTTTTCCTGCAGGCTTCACGGGACAGGCCTGAGGATCGTGACACTTCAAAACATTTGTTTCATCCCTCCTTTGGTCTGACAATCAGCCTGTGAAGCTAAAGGTCAGATTGACGCTGGCTCACTCTTTGAATTTCATGCACATCATTAGCGCTCTGTGTGTGTGTTTCTGTGTGAAGGGCCTGCACAGACTGTAAGTCAGACTTTATTGCTTTACAGAATTTTTTATCAGTGCTTCTTAATTCGCTGTGAGGACGCCGAGCAATCCATCATGCTCCGCTCTTCTTTTATATTTGCACCTGCTATTGCACACAGAGGATATTAAGAAGCAGAGCCCAACCAGCGAAATCTCCAGGACCCCAGCCAGATCTCAAACCCACACACAGGGCTACAGTGTGCAGTTGATTTTCCATGAAAGCAACGTTAATTCTCTCCACTCCTGAGACGCTCTGTTTCCACCGCCGTCCTGATGTCTGACGCCGTTCTCCTAACGAGTAAAACTCCTTGTCCTGAGCAGGTTTTGCAACATCTTTGAACGAGGCACCTGCAACTCCGGCTAGCATGCCGAACCCGTCTAATGATGTCAGATTACTCGGTCACCAAGGAAACCAACAAAAGACTGGGGCAGAAATAGCGAAGAAGGCGCAATTTCCCTGACTGGCAGGGCTGTGTAATGCTGTGCAGCATGCATAATTAAAAACGTGGCACACACTCTTTCTGGCTTGTTGAGCCTGCTGTTGAGCTGAAGCAGTTTTTAATGTTGTTCTTGTGCCTTCACTCTAGTGTGCTCTGCACTGACAAGCGTCCCCTGTGGGTGTGTGGGAAGGAGGAGAGGAGGGGAAATAGGGGATGCAAGGAAATGAGGGAGAGATGGCTGCCTAATGCCTGCTTCTTTTTTAGCAGACGCTTTGGATAGGATCAAAATAAACATGGTACCTCAGAGGCACGAGGCCGGCTCCCAGCAGTGTAACACTTTCTGTTTGTTTCTGCACACACATGCTGAGGAAGAAGATGTATAGAGGAATAGATCATCGAGCGGCTGTGCTGTAGAGCTCAGGGTTCACCTGCGGTTTTCCCTGCGTAACGTCTCGTAGGTTTCTTTTTTAACCGAGCAACCATGAAGCTCATTTGCAGCCAAAACAAAAAGGAACATGATGACCCAAATCTCTTTTTAGCAAAGTGTTTACTCCAAACGCTTCTCTGTCCCAGACATTCCTCATTTCCTCATCACTTGCAGGAGAATTCATTTAAGTTTTTCTTTGTTTTTAAACACCCATGCACTATTTCGCTCTTTCATTAAGCTCAGGATTACTCAGCTGCTCACCTCCCTCCTCAGGGGCCAAGTCAGGAGTCGACACTGGGGAAAAAAGGGAGTCGTCTGCGGCGGAGACGCAGCGATGTGACTCGGTGCCAAATGTTTACAGGCGAGCTGACACAGTTAGAAGATGGAAAAGGGCTAAAAAACGAGGCTGTCTCTCTCTGCTCTCTTGGAGGAGCCAGAGATAGGAAATCTAGGTCATCCCCACTGATGCATTGCAAAGCGAACTTCAAACAAACCTGGCCTTTAGCGTGATGGCTCTCCAAAGCTATGTTACATGCCATCAGGGACCCATTGCCATTTTCTGCCAAGAGCTGACACGAAGGGATGAATAGAGTCATTGTGGATGTGGAGAATAGACTCACACTCTCTCCTCGTCAGGCTTTTTGTCTTTATGAGCTTTGCATTTATGTATACAAAGAAGTTTGTCCTTCTGGATCTGGCTTTGTTACCAATTAGTTGGCCCGTTGTTGGACCACATGCTTCGTTTCCATTCCTCATCTGCCCTTCACTCGGAATTGCCTGAGGGAAGTCTTATTCGTAATCATAGCCCTGGGAATTGTGGGTAAAAAGCTTTGTTCTACTCCGAAGGCTCGATCTATTTCAAGGGCAGTTGATACAAGAACTCCTTTCCCACTTTCCTCGCCACGCACGTGTTTCGACTGTTTTTTTTAATCACTGAAAAACAAACTCTGACATGATTATTAATCACTGGGGCTGGCGTGCTTTATTCATTCATGTCTGCTTTAATTTTGAAGTGAGACAAAGAGGCAACATCAAAAAAAAGAAGCATTCAAGATTTACAGCCTTCCTTTAATCCCGTATTTGAAGAAAACATTCAGGTCCGAGGGACTTTGCTCAAACTTTTCTGAAGCCTGTGGCGATGGAGACGTATTCTGTTTGAGTCAGGCAACATAAAAAGCTCCCATTAGAAATGTATGTATGATGTGAGGCCTTAAGTTTCTGTTTCACGTGCTTCGTTGATTGTTTACTCGTGTTGTCTCCTCTTTGTTTACATGAAAGCTGAGCGCAGCAGCTGATACAAATGATTATTTTTGGTGTTGTTTAGTCGCTGGTGCAGTTTTAAATGCCGTGGGTGGAGAAGTGACAGTTTCTCTGTGTGTGACAGCGACTTCACTTTTCACTAAATCAGCCAGAACTGAAGAGAGGAATTCAACTTGGTCAGCAAGCTCCTCTGTTTTATTTCTGTCTCCTCCAGCCGGTTTCAGCTCATTACTCTGTGAGACGTGGGAATTGGAGTGGTGGCGTGAATAAGTTTGGAGGATAATTGGTAAATCAAACAGACACCTTCGTTTAGAGCTTCACGCACAATCACAGAAAAGTCCAGCTCCTCTGTTTTTATTTAGACTGGATCGGCCCTCATTGTTTGTTTTTGGAATAGTACGCCCTGGTGCTGCAAATTTACAGGAGTTTTGAAAAATGGAAACTTTTCATAAGAAGTTTTGGCAATTTTCAGGAATTTCAGGTATTTATATTTACTAAATTTACCTGGCTATATATTCAACATTTTTTTTTTGCACAGGAATTTTTTTAGAAATTAAATTAAGTTGACAGCAACAATACCCTCAAAATTTCCAATATTTGTAAGCTAAAATTCCCATGGAGATTTTTAAGAAACTTACCTGAAATTTCCTGGAAATTTTTACCCCTGTGCCACCCAAATTAGCCCACTTTTCCACTGGAGGCTGGTCAACAGAATTTTTTATTTTAGTCATTAATTTTTATTTATTTATTATTTACTTATTTTTTATTTGTTTATTTATTTAATTGTATTTATTTATTCATTTAATTCTATTTATTTATTAATTTAATTTTATTTATTTATTTACTTATTTAAAAAAATATATATTTATTTTTATTTATTAATTATTTGCTTTTTTTATTGTGCAACAAGAAAAGACAGTGACATTAATATACATATTAGTTGTGAAAAATATTGGTAATAGCAGTGATATTCATGACAAAAATAACAATAAAATATTTACAAAGATTCTGCAGAAGAAAGAAAAAAATAAAACAAAAAAAAAGAAAATGCAAAGTGCAATGAAGTTATTTTTGTAATAATATTAATAATCTTAATGAAGATAGTGATAATAAAATATATAATCATATTATCAATAACAATCCGAGTGATGGTAATGGTAATAATAGCATTTTAATTTAAGACCATCACGATCCTGCAGCATTAGAAAAACTCCTCCAGTGTTTAACAGTGATTACGTCTTTTTTAACAGTCTTATCCTTAAAATAGATTGACCATCCTCCCCACTCTCATGCCAAAACAAACCTGTGTCTCTTCCTCACACACTCAATCTAAAACCCTGCGCCCCTCCACACCAGGTCCCACTGCGCCCGTTTGGGCTCGTGATATGTTAAAACCAGGCTCCCCTGCCAGCGGCGTGGGCGGCCTTCTGCGTTTTAGGAAACAGCAGCTGAATGGTCATTTATTAGTAACATGTGACGCCCACGCTATTCTAATCCTGTACCAACGGGGCTTTTATTTCCAGGAGCTGGGAACGCTGCCGCTCTGAGCCACCCCTCCTCTCCTGCAGCTTCCTCGTCAGAATTAATGAATCTTCTCGTTTCATCTCGAGGTGCTCGTTTCAGAGCGATCTGAGGTCTGACACGGAGCACACGTGGACCACCTGGGTCTATTCCTGTTAATTAAGAGAGGCGTGACGTCCATGAGAAGGCACGGGGTCTTTGTGTTTCAGCGGGCTGAGTATCTTGATTGGAGCTCTTGATGCATCATTCATAAATCAAGGTGCACGGCGTGGTTGGCCTGGTTACCACTACAAAGCCAAACAGAGCTCCCCGGGAGGAACTTATTATTCATATCCCCCAATTACCCCCTAAACAAGGTTCCTGGGAAACCTGCAGGACTCTGGATGTGCACCTGGATTCCTCTGGATGCAGACGCTGGAGATAGTATGAAGTTGTATCTTCTGTTTTTCTATCCACGTCAGTGTTGCTTGTGTTTACTGCAAAACCAGCTTTATGTCCTGATAAAATATTTCTACTGCAGAGTTCAAAGGAGGCACTGATACACATTCTCAGCTCCTCATGGCGGTTATTTAGTGCGGACTGAGTCGAGGCATTTATCTGAAATTACCTGCTTTTGTTTGGTGTGTTTGGGCAGGTGAGAGAAAGCTGTTCAGACAGGCTTAAGAGTAAAAACACATTAGGAGTAAATAGTGGCTCCCTGACAAGAATTACTGTTTGAAGCTGTCAAATGTAGGCCAGGAGGGCTATAAAAATATCTGCTAGCAGACTTACCTCAGCCGGAGCGTGCGGCTATTTATTTTAGGAAAGCAGGTAGTCAGTTCAGTGACTTCTTCTCCACTTACATAAGGCTTGAAAGCACGCTGAAGGCAGAATAGGTCCAGGTGGGATTTTGTCGCAGACCACTGATGTGCGTCTTTTAACTATTTTTAAGATGTCTGCTAACAGAGCCTGACATCCAGGGGAGGAATGAAACCAACATTTTCTCTCTGTAATCGTGGGTACGCCTCACAAAAGCTTGGGAAAAACATGTTGATACGAACGCCTCACTCCCCAGCAGCGTGAAAATAAATGGACTCCCACAGCTGACACGACACGGAGATTTCTACTGTCAGAGAAATCCACATCCATCATGCACAAATTATCTGGTCCCTCTTTGTTTGGCACGGCGGGGGGGTTTACTGTGACTTTGCAACACCCCATGTGTTGCTTTCTCTTGCGTGCTGAAAGAGAGCAGACGTGGAGGCAGAATATGCTCGCCACTTGGTGCCTCGACAGTACTTCAAACTGATCTGTGTTCAGCAGACTGCAAGTGAGCTACGCCACCGTCACATGCCAGAGCTCTTGGCTGAAAACGCCACCTTTTCACATGAGCAGCGGTAATATGAGCACAAAATAAAAGCCTCTTTTTGTGACTTCAGAGCGGCCTCGAATTAAAGTCCAAAACACGTCCCCCAGCAGGAGCTCAGCGGACTGTTAATCACAGTCAAACTTACGTCAAATTGTAGCCCATTAAATCTTCTCTGGGTAGCTGAACTGAATCGGAGGTGGGCCGTGAATTATGCATCAACTGCAAGATGACATCAGCCCCAAAAACACACACACACGCACTCCTCTGCAAGAAGGTTACGTCCCCTTATTGTCTGTAATTATTCATTTGAAAATGTTAGGCTACAAATCATGCAACGCTATTGTTAGAAGAGTGTGTCACCGCACTGCAGTGTGTGTTTTCTCCCTGCTGGATCCTATTGTTAAAGTACAAAAACACACTCGGTGTCCTGTGAAGGGTCACGCCTGTACGCCCATGTGTGACGCACTGATATCTCTGTCATGCTGGGATGTTTTCCTGCTTGGTCCTGTTGTTGGTGCGCTGTAATTGGAGAAGAGCTTGGAGGCTCCCTCCAGTGACCTCATTACCCCAATTAAATCTGCAGCCATCTCTGAAAACAGTCCGTCTCTGGAAGTGATGTGTGATGATCACTGGGTCCAGATGAGGCTGAAAGATGCTGCAGAGGAGGCGAAGGAGGGACGTATGTTTGAGCGTCAGACTCCTCCACCACTTTTGTTCAGATTGGTAAATTGTGATCAAAGATGACCTCATTCCTGCCTCTGCTTTGGTGCTCGTCTTGACTCGTTAAATCAGATGCTCCATCACTCCAGGGAGAGCACCATCACATCATCACTACAGATGAGCTCCTCTAAGATCCAACTTCACACAATCTGCTGTTTTTTGGTGTTTCACACACTGTTTTCCTGTTTTCCTGAGGGTTAATTTAAGTAAAAGTTTGCGAGGTTTTCACCACAACTTTATAAAGAGTTTAGAAGCCACGTCTCCTCACGTTAGACAGAGTTTACCTCAAATTAACGATTCAGATCCTTCAAGTTTCACAGCTTACCCGACTCTCACAGACGCTCGCCTTCATGTTGTTGGTGGAGAACAAACGGCGTGTTTTCTACAGGATATCACTGGATTTTTAATTGGTCTGGAATAAAGCTCGCACCATTTTCGTCAGCTTTGGAGATGTTTAGAGCAGCCTCGCTTTTTGAGGTTATAAAACAGGTTTTCAGCCACAGAGGAGTGTTACTACAAAACATGAAGCTACAGGGTTTAACATCACAGCACATGAGTTTTTTGACTGTTAAATTCTCATATCAACAACAAACAGGCAGGAAACAATCGTCCCCGAAGGTGCACACTAACCGATTGATCCAGTTGAGGCCATTTGCGGACGACAACCTCAGATAGGAGGGGGGAATCAATGCCTGTTTGTCCACTTCTTTGCTCATTAAGGAACCTCTATTCACGTCAGGGTCTGTGTTCGACAAAGAAAGCTCACAAGCGCACATTTTCAGTCCGAGGAGCGCGGTTTTTCCTCCTCCTCAAAGCCCTCCCCTCATCGAAATTCTCCTCACAGAAACGTTAAGCCAGAGGCCAAAGTCTTGACAGGGGTGGCCCAGTGAGAGGGAAATCAAACAAGCCCTTTTTTTTAGTACCAAGCTGGCCGACAGGGGGGCCTGCTTACCTGCCCGTCCTTTATCTGCATGATGCTGCTCAGGAAGCAGCCCTCCTGTCCATTCATCATCTTTAGTGATTCAGGGTTTTGTCTCTGCTGGTTGGAGTCCTTGGTTGCTGTGAAACGCTGATGTTACCTGAGCTGTGTGGATTTATTCCTCCAGGCCTTTTCACTTAGGTTTGTCATTCATCTTAGCGTGAAGTTCGTCCAACTGGGGGAAGATGGGGATAAATGTTGATGCAGTTGGACGAGCGCTGGTGTCAGAAGAGGACAAACTGCTTCGACTTATTGGCACATGTTGGATTCATGTCATGCCTCTCAGACACCTGACTTCCTCACCTGCTCAGTTTTTTAACCACTCCATTGTGCATGAGCCTCCATCCTTCACATGATGAATTTGTCCTCCAAACATGCCGTGAGTATGATGGTTCCCACATGTATGTTTTAGTCAGTGCGCCATGTAGAGGATGGAGACTCCAGAGGAACGCAGGTCTGGGTGAGAGCGTTCACACGGTATCAGGGTGAAGCTTCACACAGTGAGGGGACAGCGCCTGGACGTGCTCCTTCAAAATAAAAGCCCTCACAGAAGAGATGGCACACAACAGTCGTGATAACAAAGCGCAAAACAGCAGATCTTCAACATCATCATCAGACTTGATGTGAAAGGAGACAGAAAGGGTTTTCTGGAGGGAATCAGTGCGCATGCCTGCTTCAACAACCATCTGGAGGTTTGGTGATGAATGACCTGCTTTTATTTTGGCGGCGCCCCCCCTCACGTCCTTCGCTCCGCTGGTCCGTCTGTGCGCACTTGACGCATGTGGTAGAGGGAGAGGGGGAGAGAAAGAGACAGCGTCCGGTGTGTCTCTCCTGCTCTTCACTTTGGAAATTTGCGCTCGTGCAGTCCTGCTGAACGCGGTGCTCACCTGCCGGGGCCGCGTGGCTGTGGGGCGACCGAGCCGCTGATTTACCGGATACCCAGACTCTTTTACCTCCCTCCACCGCTTCTGTCCACCATCCCCAAACCCCTGTCATGGTTTTCTTCATGTTCTCCTCTCCTGCTGTTTCAAAGTGACCGGCGGCAGGTGTTTATTCCGCTCTGATTTGCGCCAGTCAGGGCTGGCAATATGTAATTTTGGGATCGACGCTGCGTTTTTGGAGAAGTGGACTATTTCGCAGCTTGGAATTCTTCTTTTCCCAAACGTTTCTGTTTTACTCTGTGGACCAGAACCGATTCTGACACACCGTGATGCTGTGGGGCTATCAGAACTGACGGCAGTGAACGCTATCATTTGGAAACTGTTTGCGGGTAAGTTCAATTCATTTTCCCATCGCGACCCTTCTAAAGTTGCTTTAATCTCATGCTGCAGTCCCTGGATGAGGAGAAGCAGTCTGACGGCTCCAGCGGTGAATGTGGATTATCATTTGCTCACACTTGTCTCTGTCTTTGATAAACGGATTCGTGATCTCCTACATGCAGCACTCCGATGCGTATTTGGAGCATGTTTTTCCTCTCGTTTACGCATGGATCGCAGCCGCTCATTTTTGCTTCAGCTGCGGTCTGAGCCCTCTCACTGGAAGTGTTTGGCTGCAGTATGACAGTAAGTGGACTGCTGAAGTCTCCAATAAAAGCTAATAATCCACGCAGAGTGCTTACAGCCTGTCAGTGGACACGAACTGTTAATTTTACGCATTGTTTTTTTCCCCGACGCTAATTGTGTAACACTGTGCGCATTTGCGTGTCGCTCCAGTGCGTCAGCAATATGTGTGTGTGTGTGTGTGTGTGTGTGCGAGTGTGGAAGTGTGATTGCTTGTGCGCGTCGGTGGGTGTATGCGAATTGGTGCACGTGTGCGCGTCTGCGTGCGCACGCCCCTGTGTGTGTGTGTGTGTGTTGGAGGAGGGAGGAGAGAGGAGCCCGGGTTTAGTTATTTGAAATTATTTCTGCTGAGTGATTGCTTGGCGAGTCAGCTCTCTCTGCGCCTCTCCTCAGTATCTGCTGGTATTTCCTCCCTCTGCTCTGGATGGATGGATGGATGGATGGATGGATGGCGGCCTGTGATGGTTCAGATGGATGCTACAGCTCCCATCAGGCTCTGACCTCACTCACTTGTGCCACTTTAACATATCTGGAGATGAGGATGGGAAGCTGATGTGAAGTTGGAGCAGATGCTGCTTTAAAAGGGAATAAGGGGGAGGGACTTCCTTGTCCCTCTTCATTCACTGTGGAAGGGAAGGTGCTGCTGTGATGCTGCGTCTTGCTCTGTCATCAAGCAGCTATTGCATGATGAAGCTCATTTTCCATCCTTCTGTTCTAAAAAACAGACCCCAAAACCATAAAATCGACTGACGCTGAGGCCCATACATCCTCCACCTCACTGTTCTGTCACAGCTTCTGCTTCATCCTCACATTTTGTTTCGAATGCAAATAAGAACTCTTGTTTCCCGATGTGAATTTCATCCCATTCATCTCCAACATCTGAGGTTAAGCCCTGCCAGAGGATCAACCAGCAGCACATGAATTAATAGGTAAGTGGCCGCTGCCACTTAATGGAAGCCCTGCAGCTACATATTGAGCTGAGTCGAGTGCTCTCACACAGAAATTGATTTAGACAGAGATTATGTCATCCAGCATTGGCACTTTTTTTTTTTTGTGCTGGTCAAGTTTACCCAGAAGCATTAGTTCCTCCTCTGCTCTGTGATGAATGAAGTGCAGGTTTAAAGAGCACGTTAATGCACCATAAAGCTCTTGTTTCATTGAAGGGTTTATTACAAGTATAACAGCAATACTTGATCACGCAGCACACTTCCTTCCAAACCCTATGGTTGATGTTAAAGCCAGGGAATGATCAAATTGTGGTTTATCCTTCTGTTTGGTGCAAAATCGTCGAGCTTTCGCAAATAGCTCCTGACCCCATTCGGTGATAATTCTCCGTCTCTGTTGTAGACAGAGGAACCTGAACACACCACAGGCCTCTCCCCTCCTCTCTTGATTGATACTTTTAATTTTCAAGGAGCTGTCACCGAGGCCTATTGGCCTTGGCTTTGCAATCAAAGGGCGGGCAGTCAAAGGCTTTCAAATGAAAGAGTTCATTAATACGGCTGGAAATAAGGATTGTCTGGCTGTGGAGTATTGGCTCTGTGTGAGGAGTGATTGGAGCAATTGATGGGGATTTGTGGGTAAGTTGAGACTGGGCCACCTCAATCCTGGCTATTAGATTACATTAATAAGACTGGAGGGGGAATGGAAATATTGAGGGATGATCCACCGTGTGTATTTATGAATGAGACCTCGTGCACCGTGCAGACGCATCGACTGTGGTGAGATCTGAGTGGAAGAAGCCGTGGACGACATGCATAACACACACACACACACACACACACTCTCAGTTAAATCTTTTTCAAAATCCAATTCCCGTGAAGATGAGATTCCTCTTTCCCCGAGCCTCGTTCCATTTTCCATCGCAATCATTGGGCATCGATCTGATTCAGAGCTATTTATTTTTGTTGCAGCCATCACGTCATGAATTGACAAGTATGGTAGATCAGCTAGATTACAATATGTCGAGGCCATGTCGCCTCTCCCATATAAAGAAGAATCACAGCTACCGAGGTGAAAGACAGAATTTCAATCACTCCAAGCTCTATCAGACGTTACTTAAAACATATTTTCAGCTGCAGCGTCCATTCAGTTTCTGCCGTGGATTGAAGCGTCACCTTTCCTTAAAGGAGTCAAATGTGGCCTTTTAGTGAAGATCCCATCAGCGCCTGAAGAAAAGTCTCTTCAGACACTTTTTAAGATTGTTTTCAGACACTTGAAGAGCTGAAACTATAAAGTATTAAACAACAGAAACAAACTCATTCATTTATTAGGAAGTCCGCAGAAGTTTGAAGGCAGAGATGAAGGAGTATCTTTAATAATCTGCATCAGAAGAGGAAGTAATGAGCGAGTCATTTAATTCATCGTTTTTGTAGTTTGTCCTCTTTTCATTCTCTGTGAAGCGATGAATCTGTGAATATGCCAACTGATGATTTATTCATTTATTTCAATATATAGCCTCAGTATCATTTGATGTTTGGGAAAGTGAAAACTGAATACAACCGCTGTGAGTTTCACAAGCAAGGTCAAAGCACCACGACCCATTTCTTTCCTTCTTTGAAATAAATACTTAATAGTAAATATTCGCTTTTAGAATATGTATCAGGAGCTGAAAGACTCACGTTTTAGGTGGTTAAAGTAAAGCAGGGTGGAGATACAGAGGTTTTATTGAAGACATGTTGGTGCTTTTTAGGATTTCTGAAGGACGAAATTTCAAAATTCGCTTTATTTCATTTAAACAAATACGTATGGTTCTTAAAACCCCCTTATTTTTGAGTAAATAATCATAATAATAACAAAAAAAATCTAGGGATGCACCAATCCAACTTTTCTGGTCTTGATACTGAAAGCAGTTTTAAATAATAACCTGCATGCTCTACTGTGGGACAAGAATGATGATATTTTAAATAAAAAATAAAAATAAATACATCTGGAATTACTGAAGTTGATATTTATTTAATCTATAAGTGTTTAAATGTTCAACAGCAGTCATAAAATACACAATAATATACAAAATTTTCAATTTAACATATTTATTCTTCAGTATATAACCTTGCAATGTTGTGTTCATGTCCAGCATGGAAAATCGCCTACTCTTCCACTTCCTCACAGTGACAAGGATGCATTTAGGTACCAAAACATGGTACCTTTTGATTTTACGTGAATCGGTTTACAGATTTCGGTCAGTACCTGTCAAGTTTGGACCAATACTTTCACCCTACCGAAGTCTGTGCCTCACCTTGGTCATAGAAACACAAACAGAGATCATCTTTGACTCCAACTGGAGCAGATTTATTTCCAGCAAAACTAAATTAAGATGTAAAAACAATAATGTATTAATCAATTAATGAAAAGCCATCAACAAGATCAACAAAGGGCATCAAATCTGGAAACTCTCTGGGTTTATTTGAAGGGGGCGCTGTTAGGGATGGGTACTGAAATAGGTACTTTTATAGGTACCGACCGAATTCTGTCAAAAGTACCGGGTACCGGTTCATGTAAAATCAAAAGGTACCATGTTTAGGTACCTAAATGCATACTTCGGACTGTGAGGGAGTGGAAGGGTAGCCAATTTTCCACGCTGGACATGAACACAGCATTGCAAGGTTATTTAATTAAGAATAAATATGTGTAGTCAAAAAAAAGAGTATTTTATTACTAAACAAATTGGGTTTTCTACCACAGAAACACAAAAAAGTACCAAAAATTGGTACCGCTGAGTACCGATTGCCTGGTACCGGGCATCGGTACCGTATCGTTTCAAATGTGAAAGGTACCCATCCCTAGGCGCTGTGTGTGTATCGGTCTAAAGAGGAAACAACATTTTAAAGATGGCGGCCTAGAAGGGCACAGCTGCAGCTTCTTGTTTGCATGTGATATATGTTCATTAAATTACACAACGCTGAACCCAAATGCAGTCCAATAGCAATCACATTGTGTAGGTCAGAGGTCTTCAACAGGAGGTCTGCGGCCCCTAGGAGGTCTGTTCAGACTGGCTCTGTCCAGTTCCCCCAGAATGACTTAACACTGGAAGTGTTTATATGTGGTAATAGATCCAGTTTGGATTCCTTTTCTAGCTGTGTCAGTCACGCTACGCTCAGTCTGATCTCAGTCTGACTAAACTGTTTCCATGCATCTTAATAGTCTGATTTCTGAAGCTGAATGTAGCAAAGGTAGAGGAGCTTAATCTCTTTGTGGCTGGAAAAGACTCAACAGGAATGTTTTTTATCAGTGGATCACTCACAGCCTGTTTTTAAGAGCTGAATCTGAACGCCTGAGCATGTGGACGTGTGGACGTGCTCTGAGCTGTGTTTACTTTGTGCATGTATCAAAGAACACCTCTTAATACAGCGATAAAAGCAGCGTAATGGCATCATTTCCACTGTCTCTTTCCACTGCTGCTGAAAAAACACGCAAGTCACTCTGTGTTTGCGTCTGTGTGTCTGCGGGGACATCAAAGCAGAAAGTTGACCCGAGTGAAATGCAATTTGAAAGCGCTTTATTTACCCATTTGTTACAGCGGGAAATAAAAGGACAGGGGGGTCAGCCGCAGTGTGGCGTGCCCCGAGGCTAAAAAGTTGTGCTGGTCAATTGTAACACAGCTAAAATGAAGAAAGAGGCGATGAAGTATCCGTGTTGAAGTCTCAGGGTGTGATCAATTACCAGGATGTACAGTATTTTCCTTTGCTAGGGGCAACAAATGTTTAAAATGAGTCCTCCCTCCTTTAATCAGCGGTAAAATGAGCAGCGCTCTGCTATAAGCAAGAGATGGAGTCATCATCTCATCCTTTCTTTTTCACCGTCACCGCCGTGTCTGGAGGTGATCCTCCGAGGCCCATCCGGCCCACAAAGATGAAGCTGATGTGTTTTCGAGCAGTTACAGAGATGTGGACGGAGAATGGAAATTGCATGCCAGGGGAAACAAAATGAGCAATTTTTCCTCTGATGTGTGCTCGCTCATTCATGAAGGCTTTGTTGTGACATCCCATACGTTTGAGCGGAGAGATGAAATCCTGGTTTGTGGCGAGATTTTTGAGCAGGACACATCAGTTTTGGAGTTTTGGAGTAAAGTTCAGTAAACTTTAACAAACAGCTCATGAATCTCTCCACCAGCTTTAACCAAACAACCCGAACCGTCTCTGTTTCTTTCACTCTAATTATTCCCCAGCTCCCCTCTGGAGGCTTTAAAATGTAAATCAAACATTAATCAGCACATCCAGTTTGACCCACTTCGCTTACATGCATGGCCGAGCGCCCCGAGCATCATCCATACGCTCAAACCCAACAATTCCCCTCCTAATCCAATCTCCAGTTTGGCTAATGACGGCAATAACTTTCTGTAGCTCAGACGTCCTTTCCATTACAGCAGCCTGGGTTACTGGTCTGCCTTTCCCCCAGCCCTCACCCACCCCTGCTGGACTGGACCCACAGAGGCCGGCTCTCAACAGGGTTCTTGATTTATGGGCCACTTTACAAGAAGGGCCTGGGGACGCAGCGCTCCTTGTCCTACGATATTGAATGTGGGCTGCCTGGCACGGAGATGTGGCTCGTCTGTTATTGTGTGAAGGCTTATTTGCATTGCGCCGTTAAGCTCTCAGTGGTAACTACAGCGTGTCTGCTTACCTTAGTGCTTCAGTTTATTTCTGCTCGCAGGGCTGTTTGGTTCCGACTTGTTGGAGACGTTTGAGGAGGGAGCAGAAAAACCTGAATGACGAGCATGGATCCTTCGAGTAAACCTTTGTTTTTGAAACATCAGAGCCTTTATTATTTCCATTTCTCTCATACAGACCTGATCAAAATCTTAAGACCAGTTGAAAAATTGCTGGAATATGCATTTTGCACATTTGGATCTTAATGAGGTTTTAAGTAGAGCTACAGTATGCAAAAGCAAGAACGGGGAGCGTGACAAAAACATTTGCCATTGCTGCTGAGGTTGGACGCAGTAAGCCAGTCAGTCTACATTTTCTGAAAGATCCAAAAAGTCAAAGAAAGACCCAAAAAATTACACCTGTGCTGAGCTGGAGGATCCGATTAAGGCCCTTACTGCAGCCGACTGCAGCGCAATAACCATCAGACGGCATCTGCATGAATTCAAAGACCTCGTCTCCTTCAACGCCACAAAACTGCCCATTTAGACTTTGCAAGGGAGCATCATGGGGCATTGAAAGGTGGAAAAAAGTTTGATTCTCTGATCAGAAAAAGTTGAACCTTGACGTCCAGACGGCTTCAACGTTACTGGCATGACGAGGAGATCCCACCTGAGATGTTTTCTACCCAGCACGGTGGAGGGAGGTCCATCATGATCTGGGGCTTTTTGAGCAGGGTGGTCAAACGGCGGCTGGTTATGTGCAGATGTTGCGTCTTGCAGTAATCAATGTTCTCGCAGCAGTCGTCCGATAAATCAACGTTACAGTTTTCGAGCACATTGTCTTAAAGAAGAAAGACTTTTGATTATTCCTCTAGAAAGGCTTTGTTTGTTTGTTTATTTGTTTGTCTCACCGCTGTCGGCCTGATTGCTCATTCGCTCTGCTTTCGGTTTAAGTCGATCCCTCCCAGTGGTTGATTTGATAAGAGAGGAAAAAAACAGATTAATGTCGAGCAGCCGTAATGATTGGAGTTGCTGTAGGGTAGGCGTTTATTAACTGGTGCTAATAATCTGACAATCCTCTTTCATCCCTCCTTAAATCAGCCCACGGTTGTGCTGCTTACAAAAACAGGAAGCGTCATCTCTAAAAATCCTGGTAGCACTAGAAGATCCAGACCTTTCCGCCCCTTTTAAAGGCCAGCCATGAGAAAAAATCATTTTCCTCCTGTTAGGCTCTAAAATATGCAGTGTTTTTGTACTTTTCTTAAAGCCAGAGCCCCTTGAAGACTTTGATGCTCTCCAGTGAATAGCATTAGCATACTGTAGCGTTAGCTGCTGCCTCGCCGGGTTCAGCAGCAGATCAGTCTCAGTGTCACAGATTTAAATTTAGGTGCTGAGTGGAAATGTGTGTTTGAGGTTGTGTGAGGAGGAGATAAAGAGGGAGAGGCTTCAGCCCGTGAATATCTCATCGTTGCTATTGGAAGCCTCAACCTCGGCTTGATGAATTTTCAGTTTCTGGCGAATATTTCTCGCAAGTACACCCACTGCTGCTATAGATAGATGTAGCTCGTGTTCGACTTCAGATAACCCCGCAGCGTGAGGCTTTTACAAGTCGTTCAGCAGCTGCTGGAGCATGCTTCCTCTGCAGGTGGATCACACCGCAAGACCTTCAACTCCGACGGTGTTTGGAGGTTTGATTGGCACCGGCAGGAGGGGAACTGACTTCCTGGAGTCTGTTTCAGGTCAGGAGGAGAAAACATTTAGCTTACTTCACCTCAAAACCTACAGGATCTGAGCAAACCTCGAGCAGAAAATGTCTTTTTGAAGCTCCTTTCAGTGATCAACGATAAATAGAGCAGTGTTAATTTACCAAGGCGTGAGTCATCGCTGTGCTATTTGTGATGAATCTATAACCAACAGTGATGGTTTAAACTAAAAAGACAATCTGAATCTCAACAGCTCTCTCTGCGACCCTAATATTTGTCCTCGTTCTGGAAAATCAACATCTTTAACACTGGAAAATCTGCTCTTCAGATGAAACAAATTGTCTTAATCGCTGTTTGTAGAGACGGTTTGGGTGTTAATCGCTGCGAGGCCTGAGTGTGTACGCTCTGCAGAAGACTTTACAGTAATAGCAGAGTATTCCCAGGAGTTTTCCTCTTTGTTTCACAGCTCCGCATTGGCACAGCCTCGCCACACCGCCTTCTCCTGTTTCCACTCTTCATTCATCCTCTGTCCCCTGTCACCCTTTCTCTCTCAGTGATTCGAGCAGGCCCTCCCTCAGGCCTCTCAGCCCCGGCCTGGAGTCTCCAAAGAGAGCGCTCCGTTCATTTAATGTCATCCTTATTTCCCTGACAGCCAGGGAGAAGAAGAAAGGAGCTGGTTAGCAGGCAGCTCAGGTAACGGGACGGAGCATTGGACGTGATTGCAAAGACAGCTTGTTTGTGCGTGCGTGGGAATGTGAGTGCACATCACATTTGTGTTCCTCTGAAGAATATGTTGAAAGGGGGTTTTGTTAACCTGACTGCCAGCGAGCAGCTCTGGAGAGCAGAAATATAAATTAAACATTATATACCCCGTCTGCACCTACAGAGAGCGGTGTCTGTCACTTACTCACGCCTCACCAACTTTTGAGGTCAAACGGTGCTGAGAGCCGCTTCGAAGAGCAGATGCTTTCCTTTCATTTCCTTTAAAATAAGAAAGTTTACATCGAGCGAGTGTTTGCTGGGATCGATTCCTGACGTCATCCCTGCAGCAGCGCAGAGGCCTCTCGGAAATCTAAAAATAAAGACGGTTGTATTCCTTTTAAGCGTCATGTTGAACTTCTAAAATCCTAACCGTGCCCTTTCAGCTCTTTGGTTTGTACTGAAACGCCACATTCCTCTGTGATGCTGAGGGAATAGGACTTTTTTTAGCTCCAGCGTCATGTTGGAGAAGAGTGCACTGAGATGTATTTTTTATCAGTGCCAGGCTAAACCGAGCGGCGAGGACACTCAGGTCGTGTCCTCAGGATTTGTCTTTCTCAGAATTTCAATTGGAGTCAAACTTGGAGGAAAACTTGAGATATTTCTGAAACAGTGAGACCCTCAAGTCTCCTCATATTAAATGGAATAGAATAGAAAATACTTTATTTATTCCCAAGAGGAAATTCAGGGGGAGTCACAGCAGCAATAAAGTCTGTGAATAGCATGATGCTACTCTGCCTTCTGGTATTCCCTCTGTTGCTAGGTTAGCACGGCTAGCTTGTCCATCTTATTGGAGATCGATCTTATGCTCCCAATAATGATGGATAGATGGACAGGTCGATGTCGTCACTTCTTAGAACCAGCACTTTGTCCTCACCTCCTTCTTCTCACCTTGTGGGGAAACATCCGGCCTTGCACCAGTTAGCATTGACATGCTACAGGCTGCTTACAGCTGAATTCATATGTAAACAATGCAGCTATGGTTACATGTAGGATCTCCAGACAAACACAGAAGCAAAAATAGTTAAAAGATCTTTGTCCATGACCAACAAATGAACCAAGAAGACGAAAACAGCTGCACCTAGCAAATGAGCGTGTGTATTTTCACACTAACCGAGGAGAAACATCACCTGCATGACATTCCTGTTAGAAAACACACTAAATGAAGCAGAGAAAGCATCCTTTCACTCTCTGCGTTCATGTCAGGAACATGGAGGCCTCGTAGTTGTTATTAGATAATCTGAAATGGAATAATTCAGCGAGGAAAGCACGGACTGGTGTGGGTGTGCGTGTGCGTCAGCCGAGGGTGTAAGGGCTTCAAAAGTGTTCCTCACAAATAGAAATGTTAATAACTCACCGAGCGGAGTGCATATCAATTTTCTGACTGGAGGTGGGAGGGAGGGAGCAGAGGGGTGACACGGGTGAGAGGCAGTTAAGGCGGGTAATGACAGAGACAGAGAGAGGGGAGCAGTTTCAGTGCCGACTTCAGACTCTGCAGGATCAGGGGCGTTGTTTCTAGAAGTCTGCTTTAATTGATCCAGCCTCTGCCAGAAAGCCAAGAGCTCCCACGAGCAGAGATATGACTCTCAGCTCCCCAAAAAGTGTGTGACAGCACCAGAGAGACTTGAAATGTGAGATCTGTATAAATCATCACCTCAGCATCCACCTGGTGAAGCTGCAGCCGTCGATTCCCAGAATTGTTTGTGTGCAAATGCGAGCGGGGGATGCGTTCCTCGGGGGCAAACTCTGAGCCCCAGAGAGTGTTGAGAGAGTGCCCCATTTCTCTCGCCGAACCCTCCTCGAAAGTAATTGAATTTTGGATGAATCCGCCGGGGAGGAAACAGTGTCAGGGCGGGGAGAGTGGATGCTGGAGGAAAAAAACAATCAGAGGATGAGAGGCAGGTGACAGCACCTTTTGGATGAGCTTCTCCTCTAAAGAATGGCTCACCACCAGACGCCTGACAGGATAAGCTTTCACTGCGGGACTTTGAAGGGAGAGCTGTTTTATATATTTTCGGACGTCTAGTATTCTTTTTTTGACGGATGATAACTCTGGTGCAGGGGTTGACATTAGCTTTCTTGCTCACCAGCCACTGTGGCTCGTCGTTTCCCAGAGTTACTAGCCACTTACCATTTTCACTAGCCACAATTTTGTGCTGAAGTTTACTTGAACTAGATTTACAACTCTACATAAATGTTTAACGCTACAGGTCATTATCAGGTTTTCAGCTCTGAAACAGTTGTGTGTCAGTTTGTGCTCCTTTAAAATGAAAATATTCAGTCTATTGAGCCAGAGTAATGAAAGGAAGAGTTTATTATTGCATTTAATGAAAGTTGTGAAGGTTGAAGGTTAATTGAAAAGATAACTAAAGTAAAAAAAGAAACTAGCTAGCATTTGTTAATTTTGCAGTAATAAAGTAAGCACCATGCTTTCTGGACTATAAGTCAAGCTAGTTTGTGACTTAAATCCTGGATTCTGTTTACAATAGAGAGCAAAAAGAAACCTGAGTGAACTTTTAAATCACACTATCAGGCGCTAACGTTGAAGTCTGATCACCTGTCAGCAGTTACGTCAAAAAAAACGGACGTCATCTTGCTTGGCTCGAAATTGAGGTAAAAAACTGCTCCCCCTGGTGGCTGGCTGCAGTATAGGTCAAAAAAATCCAGCTCTCCAGTCATTCCAGATGGGCTGTTGACAAACTTTAAAAAATGAACCCACCTCATAGAAATGTTTCTCACGTCTGATTGTTGTGGTGATTTGAAGATAACATTTGGCTGCCTTGTATTCAAGTCTTCTTTATTCTGAAAAGTTTTGTTTTCATTAGTTATACGAGGTTAAAAACAAGGTGTTACATCACGTTATGAATGATTGACAGCTGCTGTTCTTGTATATTTTTTTAGGGACTGTAAAATATGTCAGGAGGTAGAGTCAAGAAGTGATTAGACTCTCGAAAGAAAAAATCTGAATCCCTCACAGTCTTTACTGCACAGACTCTGGCTGCAAATGGCTGCGCCCATGATGGGGAAATTTGGGCTTCAAAACCGTACAATGATAAATGGCAGAGCCACGCTGTCCCCTCTAATTACAGTCTGTGGTTTAGTATTTCAGATTCTGTTTCAGAAAACTACATTTTAATAATGCAGCTCGCCAAAGTGGCGAGTAGGACCGGCGGGTGTTTGACCTTGATTTAACTCAGGGTGAAAAAGACACGAGTGCCATCAAACTCACCTTGCTACGACATCCCCACAAACAGCTTTGTCCTGGATCCTCTGAAAGGCTGCTCACCAGCTTAAAGCAAAGCACTATGTCATGTTTTCATGTGTGACTCTTTAGTATATTTAATCCCATAATCCACTGTTTTTGCTCCCTGCACACATGCAGCCAAACAGCCAGCGTCTGCACCCAGCAGAGGATGCTGCACGTGCTCATCGGCGGAGTTGGTATCAACAAAGAAGAAATTAATTACCCTGCATTGGCAGAGCTGGGTTTTAACCTTTTCAGAGATAAAAAGTGTTTGCTTTGATGTGTAGCAGTCCAGGATATCACTGTGAGCTGGAGGGAAACCGAGCAGAACTGGTGATTCAGTCCTTTCCTCTGTGCCCCAACCAAAGAGACCGCAGCTTTTGTGCTCGTGTTGCAGACGTGCGCCCAACATGGAAAACTAATTAAAAAGATAAGATTTTTGTGGTGTTGCGTGTAGCTTCCCGAGGTGGCACTGGTTGCAGCGAGCGACAATAAGCCTTTGAGAAAAACGCGGCAATGTCGCCATCTTTGGCTGCCGGCCAGCTCGGCGTGCCTCTGTGAGCGTCTCGGGGGTTAGCGGGGCTTCCCTCAAACGGCTCCTCATTGTGGCATCCATGAGAAGCATCTTTGTCGTGACTGAAATGCCAGTAGGAGCGTCCTCGCAGCATACATGAAGTGCTTGTTGAGCCAAAGCAGAGATGGTCTTTTGGCCTGAAGGAAGGATTGTGCTAATAATAGACGACACTAACGAGTCAAATCAGCGCTGAGGAGCAGTGTTGGCCAAAGCTGAATAAACACAGTTAACTTTAACGACTCGGAGTCAGTTTTTGTCGGGTGAAGATGGAGAGATAACTTCTTTTTGTGTCTCTGTGTGTCCTCAGGTCTAATTATCTGGGCTGCATTAGCATCAGATTAAGACATGGCGCTCATGTTGCAGCCGCATTCCTTAGCTTAATGACCGCTAAAAGCCAGAATTATCTCAACATGCTTCTCCGATCTGTCACCATGCAGCTGCCCGAGCATCCAGCTTCTGCCTCTCCCAGGGCTGCCGAAGATACTGTCACAACACAGCCACAGATTCACGGCTGCATGGCCCAGAGTGTAAACAAACAGTCAGTGGGACGTGGTCGTGATGCAGGCTGAATAAACCACTTAACGTACGAAATCTGACTATCTATCTGCGCTGGCTCCTGTGTGCTAACCGTGGTCTGAGTGGGCTCCTGATTATGTCATCCAGATTTGGATTAGCGTTGTAGGAAGTTGACAAAGCTGCAAAGCCAGGTTTCTGGGTGATAGAGATGCATCTTGACGTTTGTATCATCAACAGCCTCCTCCTGATTATACAGTAAGTCCCTGAAGAGTCACCGGCTAAATAAAGCCCAGGCAGACAAACACTTTGGAGGACAGAAGATGCACATGCTGCTGTTGGATCTTTTCAAGCCGACCTGTAAAAGTTTCTTTCATCCGTCTGATTTGATGATTTTTGAGTGCAAAATAATCACTGCTGCTTTTTGTTTTCTTGCAGGACTGGTGAAAAATGAAAGCCCCCATTTCTCTTCTGATCCTGCTTCACGTCGTTGTGGTCCAATGCCTGAAAGTGGTGTCGAAGAGAGGCTCAGGTAAGTCCTCCTTCCTCTTCTCCCTCCGTCCGTTCGTCTGTGTGTTGAACAGCTTCATTAATTGGTTGTGGTTTGATTCTCTGGAAAAATTTCAAGGCTCTGTTTTGCCTCAAAGCACCAACATGTCTCCGTCAACAGCAGGGGGATCACATGGCCTTGTGCTTTTGCTCTCAGAGAGTTTGAACAGCTTTCCCCGTCCTTTTAACAGCTTAATTTTCGGTTGTTCATGTTTCAGCTCTGTTAGAAACTCAGGAGCTGTTTCTCCTCCATCTTTACCCATCACCTCCACCACATGTTGTGTTTTTCTTGTGCAGACTTGGTCAATATCGAAGGGTTAACAACTTACCCTTTAAATTGCATGATGAGAGATCACGTAAACTTTGAGCATTTTGCTTAATCTGTTTCATCCTCATTATCCCCTTTGGATTAAATCTCCCTTTTTAATAGCGCAGCCCAAAGTGATGCACCTCCTGGTTCTTCTTAATGCGTGATTTAATGCTATTTGATGCTTTAACCAAACATAGCCAGCAGATGCAACAGACACAATGAGGTTAAGTGCTTTTGTAGGAGTGCAAATGAAAGTTGAGCCAATGACCTGAGTTGGTTTGGGTCCATTGAGTTACTTCCTGGAAACATTTGGATGCACTTTGCGTTTAATAACGTGGCCTTTGAAGGGAAATAAAAGTATTTACGTAGCAGTGGTGACTTTCTGCAAACCAGAGGAACGACTCACACCAGCGTAGAAAAACATATTGAAAGTCTTTGTTTTTTATTCCAACCTGAAGGCTGCTTGCGTCGGGGTTTTTTCGCCATGCATATTAGACACAGGTGCAGGAATGGCCCAGGGCTCATCAAAGGCTTTTCTGCTTTTGCAGCAGAAGTCCCTGCGGGCGATCTCCTCGGATGCTTCACGAGCCGTTGCCTGGGGCAGGGATTTGAAACGTGTCCACTGATAAATGAACAACCCAACGCGTGCCAGACCCCAATCCTTTGTTCCTCCTCTCTTCGCTCGTACAACTTTATTAGAGGCCGTGCTGGTTGCTAGTTAGAGCCCCGTTGTAAAAAGGAGTCTGGGGCAATGAAACCCTGTTTGAGATCGCGCCACTTTCATTTTTATGGAATTGGAAGAAGCAGCAGGGGCAGGAAGGTGAGTTTCCTGGTGGCATCGCAGCATCCCTCTGATATTTCTGCTTTTTATAGCAGATTGGATCAAATCAGACACCCTGGTGCCATGAGGCTTGTTAATATGTGGTCACCATGATTGTGAAGTTTTGCGCCTCAGAAATCCAGGAAAGCTCCTCCAGACGAAAAGCGCCACAAAGCTCCGCCGTGGTTGACAGATTCTTTGTGAAAACGTCGCTCTTGATGAAATTATTCAAACAAATTTGTCTGAAAAGACAAAACTGAGGCGCTCAGAGCTCTGTAAACATGGTGTTTTCCATCGCTTCCCTTTTGTTCAAAGAAATTCACTGTAGACAATGAAAACTTGTAAGTGTCAGCCCATTAAAGGAAATTAAATGACTTGATTGACTCCCTCAGGGACAATGAATCCACAATCTCTCTTGCTTTCCCTTTTCACTGGGCTCACACTGCAACACAAACACACACTGCAACACACACACTCTCCAGAAACCCCTGCAGAACGCTGCATGTGCGCCACGATTATCTGAAGATGATTAAATTCAAAACACAGCCTCTTTGAGTTGTGCTTTGTCTGCATTTGTACCCAGGCTGCAGAACAGAAACATACAATGCATATCTGCGCGTGTGCTAATCCTCCTCCACATGCAGCAGCAGGATGTATGTGCTCGTCCTCTGCTGGGGCTCCTCTTTGTGAGAATGCTGATTTGGCCTGAATGGTTGGCTGAACAGAATAATTATGGATATTTTTGCTTAATGCAGCACATCAAGTCAGATGTTGTTGTTGTAAAACCTGGCTGTGGATGCTCTTACTCTGTGTGTGTGTGTCTGAACCCTGTGCCAGCACTTCAACGTAAAGCATCCTGTGGTTTCTGCCCGGCTGCAGAGCTCCAGATAAAAACAGGAACGCTGAAAGTTGAATGCTGAGACTTTCTTGAGTTGATGTTCTGGGATATTTGAGGTCAAAGTCTGGAAAGATAAAAGGATCCTGTTCTCTAGAAATGGGTTGTGGTGCTGTTATTGTCTTACCCACACAATCAACTCCCTTGTGGGCCTCTTGTGCCACCCTTGCACAATGGCTGCCTGCAAAGAGCGTGTGTTAGAAATCCCTAAATGTCCCTTTTTTCGTTGGAGCTGAAAGAGCCGAGTCCTCTTTGTGTGCACGTCGCAGCTGCATTTTTATTTGATATGAAACAGAAACCGTGGAGTTCATGTTAGGTCTCACTTTCGACCCTCTGAAGTAATAACTATGTATTTATTCTTTTCTTCACCTCTGAACATGGAGTACAATCAGAGTGAGGAGGCGCTTCAGAGGTTACCAGAGATGGCTTTTGGCAGACCTGAATGCAGAGCAGAGTAAAGAGGGGCGCTCACACAAACACTGGAGGAGTTTTTAGAATATTTCACCGCCGTCACACTTCATCTGCATTCTGAACTCTGCCGTCTTATTTCTTTTTGTTTGTATTGAGGTTTGCACCTTTTTGAGTCTTGTAGACACTTGTAGATCAACACTCTAGCTCCTGGCGTTGATTAAGACACTTTAGCCCAGACTATTATACAAGTCCCAAGCGAGGAGCAAGTCATTTGGTCCAAGTCTCAAGTTTTTCTGTTGTGGGCAAGTCAAGTTTAGTCAAGTCACAAGGTTGCTGAATCAAGTCAAGTCAAGTCAAGGCAAGGCGAGTCAGTTCAAGGCAAGGCGAGTCAAGTCAAGGCAAGGAAAGTCAGGTCGAGTCAGGTCAAGGCAAGTTGAGTCAGGTCAAGGCAAGTTGAGTCAGGTCAAGGCAAGTCGAGTCAGGTCAGGTCAAGGCAAGTCGAGTCAAGTCAAGGCAAGGAAAGTCAGGTCGAGTCAGGTCAAGGCAAGTTGAGTCAGGTCAAGGCAAGTTGAGTCAGGTCAAGGCAAGGCGAGTCAGGTCAAGGCAAGGAGAGTCAGGTCAAGGCAAGGCGAGTCAGGTCAAGGCAAGTCGAGTCAGGTCAAGGCAAGTCGAGTCAGGTCAAGGCAAGGCGAGTCACAAAGGTTGTTGAATCAAGTCAAGTCGAGTCAAGTCACAAGGTTGTTGAATTGAGCCACAGGTTTTATCTCAGGTTTATATCTCGAAAAGAGAAACCTTATCCTTTTAAAGTTAATGTGAAAAACTTCCATCAGATTAGTCTGCAGCTCTGCCTGGATTAAACCATATATTTTAATGTTATAACGGAGAGGTATAATTATATTCTAATGAGTCATTCATCATCAAGCACAAATTTAGCTGCCTATAGTGCCTGGCTGTGTCCTTTGACCACCTTCCTAAAGAATAACAGAGTGGACTTAAAGCTGTTATAGCTAGAGGAAAAACTTATCGGAGGCTTAATAAGAAGGAATAAAGGTTTTGTGTGGAGTTATTTTCTCTGCTGATGAGTCAAGACTTGATGTTTGTTATGAAGAGTGATAAAGTGATGGAAGACAGGGGCTTGCTGCAATGGATGGAGATTATTTATGCAGTCACAGAGGCTACAGTAGCTCATATCAATGTTAGTGATAGTGGAAAACACAATCGACAAACACATCACCAACACATGCACACGCTCACACACTTCTAATAGTGTTAGCCTGGTTTCACTTTTTTAGCTTTGTGTGCAGTCTTTTAATGGTGGATAATTAGCATTGCATATCTTGCATTGCACGTTCCTTCTTTTTCCATTCGAGTGGAAGTTTTCTAACCAAACTGCTCTACTTTTGCAGTGGCTGCTAACAACCAAACTGTGTTGTGTGATCCCATTGGCTGCTTGCGTGCTTGGTGAACATGCAACGAGTGGTCTGGCTTAGCTTGTCTCAAGTCGAGTCGAGTCCAAAGTCATTGTGTTTCAAGTTGAGTTTCAAGTTTTTTACCCTCAAGTTGAGTCCAGTTGCAAGTCGTCCAATTTGCAACTCAAGTCCGACTTCAGCCTCTCCACCTCGCTGCTGTTCGCTCATTAGTCCCCATTTCTCCAGCAGACGTTGATGAGCCCCCTGACGGATGATGCTTACCTTCCCACAGCCTCCCAGTGATTCCAGCGATACGTCACTGATAACTCTCCCCGTCGCTTTCTGACGCAGGAGAATCTCTGCTACTGGTTTCTATTAAGGACGGCGTGTCACTCTGACGAAGAGCAGCTGTAAATAAAAGACGCCACCGCCACAAGACCTTGGTTCCTATTAGAGAGCAGCCGCTCATCATCCGTCTCTCCTCGTGTATTTATCTACTGCTCCTATAGTAGGTCCACAACATATATCCCTCCTCCTTCCTCCCTCCTCCTCTTTCTGTCGACTCCTTCTTCTTTCTGAGGAAGAGGAAGAACCAAGGACGTCCTGACAGTCTGGTAAATTTACAGTCTTCACACCCATCTCAACGCACAACTCAGGGAGGATGTCAACATTAATATGTCACATACAGATAGAGCCCCCCCTCTACATTAACAGGGCTACTCATAATTTGGCCAATAATACGGCTCCTCTTAATTGGACAAGACAGTGAGTCCTAACAGGGGACGTCAGCGCGCAGTACAAATTCAATTACAGCCAGCCACTTGACTTTGTAATTGATATTAAAGGACGTTAAATATGGCAGGAAGCTGTCAGCGAGAACTTTGAGGCGGGGAGATGAAGCGGGCCGTCCATCTGCGTCCGCTTTCCCACGCCTAGCATGTCAGATAATCCTGTGCAAATTAATAAAATTGCATTAATGTAATATATAGCGCTGTAAGATCCATTATATTCCATTTAGGAGTCAGCGATAACGGCTCGGAGGAGAAAAAAATCCAGCAAACTTCAGCAGAGATTGAAAACTGGGCTGGAATTCAAGCACACACACACACAGACACACACAGACACACACACTCCTGCAGACGCGGTTCATCTTCAGCGGGTCAATACCACATACCTGCCACAAATGTTGAATGATTGCCTCCACTGCATGGCGCGCTCATCGCGGGGGGAGATTGATCACACACATGATATTAGAAATGAAATGGCTTGCCATGTGGAGTTGTTTTCCCTCCTGCTGCTCGCAGCGAGTCAACAAGTGCGCCAGATCGAGGCCGCTTGACAACCAGGGGGGTTACTATGGATATGTGTTCCCGGGGTTGTGGGGGACACACGCCACACTCCTCTGCAGGAGATGGATGACGATCAATCACCTGATTTATGAGCAGAACAGTCTCGCTGTGGCCTGTTTCCTGACCTTTAATAATGTTACAACACACAGCGATTGAGAAAAATGCCAGGGACGGGGCGCAGAGGGCTCGGCGTTGATCCGTGTGTAGCTGGAGGTAGAGGTGTTTAAAGCTGGAGTGGCCTGTCAGAGCTGCTGTGTGCGGATCAGAGATGGATCCGATTATTACTTTTTTTATTTATTCGACAAGTTGGGGTTGGAGGCGTCTGCTGCAGAGAAATGTCAACGACAGGCGTGAGAAGCCTCGGGGATGATTGGATTTGGGTTTACTGAAATCCAGATTTGGGAAATGGGATGGCGGTGTGGGAGGAGCTGCGGGCTAAGACACCTGTCAATCAAACTGATACATCTCTGACACTTGAAACCTGCACTTTTATCGTTTCTGGCTTCTTCTTTAACCCACTTCCTGAAGGTGGAGGACACCTGAGCCTGTTGTCTTTGCGTCATCTCCTGAGATAATTCTTCATTTCAGGCTCCCTCAGCAAATTACGCAGCCCACTCCTAGCAGCCGGGGCATTTTGGTACCAATTTGAGAGATTATATGTGTGGATGATAATGAGCTTTAGTCCGAAAGAGGATTTAAACATGGAGAAGGCTGTCCACTGCTTCGTTTAAAAACCTGGCGCTCAGGTTTAAAGAGGAGAAGAAAAGTAAATAAGTGATTTTTCTTTTTTTGAAGGTTAGGGCAATTTAAGACAGTAATGGTCCCGGAAATTATTTTAATTCCCCTTGACTGCTTGGCTCCCACACCGCTGAGCGACAGGGGGAAATGAAGCTGTAGTCTCTCAGAACTATGCAAATGGCCCGGAGGCGGCGATGGGACCGTTCCCAAAAATATCACACATTTAACCCGGGGCACGCTGCGTGATTAATCCACGTGGGTGCCCCCTGTCTGCAGCCATCTATCAGGCACAGATTTTATGTTTACGTCGTCGTTCCTCGTCCGTCTTTCCGATCCCTCCCTACCTCGCTTCACTTTACAACCTCCTGTGCACAGAAAGAGATTGTTATTGCCTCCATTGATTGGCGTCGTTCTCCTGGAGGCCAGACGGGATCACAGGGGAGTCAGATAGATGTCTGGCAGAATAATTAAAGCACTCATGCCTCATCCTATAATCATCATTAGATTTTAACGCGTCCCCTCCGTGAGGCTGGCTCACCTGACCTGCTCGATGAAGGCGAGGAGCTGAGAGTGTGACGCCTGTTTGTGGATCTAATTTGCAGCCCTCTCTTTAAAATGCAGAGTAAGGAGCAGATTGTGAGCTCCACCTTTAAATTACACACCTCGCTATCTGTTCAAGTGGAGCCAGATTGAGCTAAATGATAGCTCCCGTTTCTTCTTGATAAAAAGAGAGTGCAACCCTCCTCCTGATTAAAAAAGACAAGTATGAGCCGGGGATGTCGTTTGTGGAAATCAGACATACGGGTAATTTGATTTCCACTTGTCTCAGCCTCTGCGATCCATGAGGCTTTGGATTGGAGCTCTTATGTTTTGCTGCGGTGTTGCGGCTCAAAGAGTACATTGGTTTTCTATTGATTGAAGCGCTAACTTTGTTTTGGCCTGATGCAACTCAGTTAACTTTGATTCCTGAGGGGAGCTCATTGATTTGCGTGGCAACACTGCGTCTTGTCTTTTTTTGCAACTTTATCCGCCTCCATAATTAGCTTATTACTTTACTCACTGGCTCTCCAGCTTCTCTACAAACCTCAGGGAGAGGATGAATATTTTTAAAGATAGAAAACAAACACATACTTTTATTTGTCCCTGCTTTACGTCTCAGTCGTCTGCCATCAACAGACTGCTCCGTCTAACAAAGAGACGTGCAGCTTTACACAGGGATCATTTCTCTTGATTGATGGCTCCCAACAAAAGATGAGATTGCACAAGAGATAATCTGCAGCGTTGTTTCCTCATGCACAGAGTGTTTATTTCAAGGGAGGGGTTGTGTTTGTTAAGGTGCAGAGATGAGATAAGTAAATTTATTGAAAGCAGATTAAGAGGGACTGCAGCTTTTTGATGCACATATTCATACACTGTGCAGGGAGGTGGATTACCCACAATTCACTGTCTCAAGGTTAGAAAACATTCATTTCATTTTTTGTGTATTCAAACAGGTAAACAAAACAGAGATAAATAAGATGTAGGATGTGTTTAAGCAGAAAAAAAATAAAAAATCAAAGAGACAACTCTAATAACAGATATCACACCTCACATTTAGAGTCTAATCTGTCAGAGCATGTGTAGGACAACACAACAGAAGAAAACAAACAACACATTTTTTTATTAGTTTAGGTTTGTTTCCATCTCACTCTTGTATCCGTTTTGAATAAGGTTTATCTAAATGTCGAAAGAACGACAGTGCTGTTTTATGAATTCCCTGATTCTATATATTGAGCTAAGACTAAATATTTATCAAAGATTTATAAAACTTAAGCAAACATTTCTAAATATCTAGTCACGATTTCAAATCTTGAGGTATGATTTCTAAATATTTAGCTAGTGTGCAAATTCACACTCTCGCCCACAGGAAGCGCCAAAATAAAAGTTGGAGGAAGCGATCCAGCCAAGCTGATTTTGAGAAAGTCAAACACAGTCGGCTAAATCAGCCGTTAGAAAATAAAACTTACCAAGTGCTGTGATGGGGCTGTCGAAGATCCTGTGGCCAACATCGAAGAAGTAGCGCTTGACTTTCTCAAAATCATTTCCTTGAACTTTTATTTTGGTGCTTCCGGCGGTAGGGAGTGTGAATTAGCATTTTAGCTAAATATTTCGAAATCGTACCTCAAGATTTAGAAATCTTGACTTCATAATAAGATATCTTAGCAAATATATTTCACAAATACTTCTCTAAATCTGCAGAAAAAGTGATGTTTTAGAGCTAAATGTGGAGAAATGTTGTTGTTTTTTTTTGTAGTGTGTGCAACTTTACACACCGGCGCCCCCTATCTTTCAGCTTTACAGTGTCATATGTAGAAAAGCATTATCTCCCAACTTTCTTGTTGTTATTTAGGGATGTTTAACCCCTTCTTATGCCCTGCAACAAGCCTGAAAGTTTGGCCTGGTAACAGCAAAAAGGGCAACTCTGAGAGAGAGGTAGTCAGCCACTGTCCAACTCACCCTCCTTTTATTGAATGTTTCTAAAAAGAGAAACCTCCAATCGAATCTTTGACTTTTTTCTTGTCTCTTTTGTTTTATTATGAAAAATCATAAATACAATTATTTATTGAAAAAAACTGAGTTGAGCCCCTGCAGGTTTAAAAACGTGTGGCTAACAATAGCAGACGTAGCACCGCTCATAATCTGAATTCCTCTAAAGTTAATTTATTTTTCAATCAGCCTGCCAAAAAAAGAAGCTGCAAACTCTCCCCTCCTTTGTTTTCCTCTTCAGACATCTCCAGGAAATGTTCCCGCCTGCACAACGAGTGATTTTGATCGATGGATTTTGCAGAACGAGAGCTCCTAGCGAGCTTCCTAACTGACTCTGATTACCCCGTAATGAGTTAGCTTTGTAGGACTCCTGAAAGTGGTTTACTGCTGCTCTGTCTGCCTGCAACGTGAGCCTCACTCAGACTCTGAGGGGTCTGTCTCTCTGTAGCCCTCTTCGGGAGGATCAGCCCTTTTATCAGGTTTTCAGACACAGATGTTAAGAGGAGTTAATAAGGTGTGGGTGTTTTGTTTACAGGATGCATGTTGACATCAGTAACGGGGACGCGAACAAGCCTCTACGTCCCTGTTTGACCTTGTAAACCAATTATTAGCCTGTAAAGACCCAGCTAGCAAAATTCAGATGACTGATAATGTCACTTGATGGGAAGTTTGTGGCCTTTTCTCTCCTCCAGTGAAAGAAGCTGCATGAATTGCGGTTTTTAATTAGCCTCCCGCTCCTGCACAATGAGGCCGTGGTCGCTGGAGAGGTGAAGTTTTGTGAATGCAGGAAGTCTCGCAACAACGTGGCATTTGATGAGGCTGTCAGGCTCTGTCGCGTCAGCCAGCCACTCAGCGTGTGGCCTTTCTCAACGCTCCTTTATGGGAAAGTTTGAACACATCCTCTTTCACCGCGTTCATTCCCCGTTCACAGTCTCCCTGTCGCTCAATGACGGCGAAGAACAAAAAACACTGCTCTCTTGTGCTCTTTGTTCACTTTCTTTCCTTTAGTTTTTCCTTATTCTTATTTCAGTCAAACTGGGATTGGTCCGAGCACAATCAACCTATTTTTTGCAACAAGCAGAGGCACAGCGAATCCTTACGGGTCTCAAGGGAGTCCTGCCAAGTTTGGGGCTTTTCAGTTAGCAGGGGGAGAAAGGATGTAAGCCCGCTCCTCGCTGAGGAGTACGCCTTTGTTGGTTGCAGGAGACTGATGCTCAGCGGGAGCTTTGGAAACAAACGGCGTCGACTCTATTCTCCAAGCGCTGGCTGCTTTCCTCCCAAGTCTTCTGAAGATACAAGCAGGTCCCATTCAAACCTCGCTGCTTTGCATTTTTATTATAATTAGCGGGGAATTACCTTGCGCTCCCTCCATAGGAAAGTATGTCAGTCGATCAAAGCTGGAGTATTGTTCGGGGAGGGAAGCGCTACTTTAATTAAGACGCACCAAATTTGCTTTGAAAACATCCTCTCAGCTCAAGTTTGTCCCAAAAGCACGCCTGGTCCTGATTTATTTAAAACCTCTTATTTACGACCCTCCAAGACCCCCCAGAACGAGAGGAGATGACGGTTGATTTCCCCACAGAGCAATGATCGATAAATTCTTCATACCACCTCTGGAATCAGCCTCCCTCTGGTCTCTAATCGGGCCAATCAGAGAGCGGTGTTTCGCCGCGGGAGTCTAACAACGGCTCCTGTGCAGTCGTGAATCAAACATGTAGGTTATGCATCAGGTGCAGCTTTAAGTAAGTGTCGTTTATTTCCTTTTACAGTGTATTGAACACGTCAACTTTATTCTCATCACGTTTATTTCCAAAGCTTCAATTCAAACGATTCAAAGTGTGATAACACAGGAAAAACAGGGTGATTGACTGGGCAACATGCCTTTTCTTGAGGAATGGAGTCTTGCAGGCTGAGCGTCCATAGAGGCCACGGCGGTGGAGTGCATTGCCTATTGTTTTCTCTGTAACAATTATACCTGCTGCCTCTTTCTGGAGCACTTTCAGGGTGGTCCTTGGTTCGTTGAGTACTCTTCTGACTATCTTTGTGACTCCCTGGTCAGAAATCTTCAAGGAGCTCCTGTGCGTGGCCTGTTGATGGTAAGGTGGTGCTTCTTCCTCTTGTGAATAATGGCCCCAACGGTGCTGACTGGAATATTCAGGTGCTTTGATATAAGTCTGTAACCAGTTCCATTCTGATGCTGAGCAACAATCAGGTTGTGAATGTCTTCAGAGAGCTCTTTGCCTTTACCCATCATGAGGTGTGTTGTATTTAACTGCTTGGTGAAAAAAACACCTTTTTTATAGGACCATCAATTTGCTCTGGCCCAGCTGATGTTGGTTTGCACCAATTGGAAGTTGGAGTAATAATTACTGACAGATTTCAGGTGGTATGGAGCATTTCCTTGCCAAAGTATACAGCCTTTCCATGGTGGGTTCAATACTTTTTCGCACTGTGTATGACAGTATCAACATTTGATTCTCTGAACCTGTTAAACATGAACGCTAAAGATGAAGAGCTTTGTTTTTTAACGCTTTGGGAATCTAAGATCAGCTTCCACCGAGCTCCAAGTCTCTATTAGCGCCTCCTGCAAACTGAGAGGCACTACAGATGTTAGTAGGCGTTGCATCTCAGTTTCCCACCAGTAGCCAAGCAACACTGCAAACCACAACCTCACAACCACGAGTGTTTCTGCACGCTCCCCACGCCCTCTGAAACCGGATTAAAACCCTCTCCTCTCCTTCAACCTTTCGCCTCAGCTGTGCATGTGCTCCTGCTGGAGGCTAATTAAACTGTTTTCGTTGCGTTCAGCCTCTCAGACGCCTCCTTCCTTATATTATATGACATCAGAAAACACTTAAATAAATAAATAGCTGTGTAAAAATCTAAGTGTTAGCCTCTGAGTGTAATGAGGCTGTGAAGTAAGCTAGCTGCTGTTTGACAAAAGATTTCTCCTTTTTTCATCCAGATCTGGTTTAATGAGTGGTGAAGATGCTATCGTTACCCGTCAACAACCAGATGATGGAGGAGAAAAAGCTTGATGAATGATTAACACGCCTTTTACGAGGGCACTGACCTTACAGTTTTCTCTGCTGAGGCCATTAATTAAAAAAGATGACGGCGATTATTTATCAGCTTTAATGAAGCTGTTAAGACTTACAACTTTGCAGTGATGTTTGCAGAGATTTGAGAAGTCATGTGTGTCCAAATCCCATCCCAACACCTTTCATTCGCTCTGCATTGAAATTCAAATTCAGCCTGATTATCATGTTTAATGTGCACGCCACCCTCGTTTCAGAATCCTGTGGTATAGGCCTCTCCTTTTGCTGTTCCCGCCGCTCTCGAAGGCTTTCTGTCGTTCCCTCTTTCTGGGCACCAAGTGCTGGTCTTGAGAAACACAAGGACAGCTCAGGATTACGGTTCTGTATGTGTCTTTCATCGCCTTTAATATGCAAATAGGAGATTAGCTTTGGAAAGAAACTGTTGGTGTGAGAGTTTTTTTTCTACCAGGAGGTGATGCTCGCCTGTTTTCTCCTCCTCAGACTCAGAGTTATTTCAGCATCAGCTGACGTCTAAAAGCCGAGCAGGACCATCAGACGTTGAGGACGTCTCTTTCTCATTAACGCTAAGTCATGCAGCCCGCAGCGCGCTCAGATAATAAATCACATGCAGGCAAAACACAGTTTCAGTAACATGACTCAGTATTACTCATGTGTCAGAATTCCATTTGAGCCGCATGACAAAACTTCAATGACTCCCTCCCTCCGTCTGCACGGCACCCGCACATGGAGCTAAATAAGAAAACGACTCCTCTGCAGTTCGCAGCAAAAAGCCCAACACGCTCCAGTAAATGACTTTGGTATTACGCTGTCAGGAAACCATCGCAAAATGTGCCATGGGAAGCAATTCCTGCGTTTCTTTTGATCTGCCGTGCTGAAGGATTAGGAAACATTTCATATCATGGGATTGTGATCCCGGCATTAGAGCTGCACAATGCATATGCAATGTCAACATCTATAATTGAGTGATTTAACGAGCTTTCTTCTCCTGGATACCTTTGCTGCATCAGGATGTTTAACCCGTTGGAAATGCGCCGGTGGGGAGGTGGTGATGGATCTCAGCTCGACGGTCCAGAAGAGACAGCTTCTTAGCTTTAGCCATCAGGGGGGGATGACTGTGTGAATGCCTGACAGGAAATGAACATTTGATCAGCTGATAAACAACCTATTTCAGTATTTTTTTTCAGATTGTAGCTAAACTTAAAACCTCATTAAGATCCAAATGTGCAAAATGCATATTCAAGCAATTTTTCAACTGGCATCAAGATTCTGATCAGGTCTTCACACTCACTGACTCTTCATTTGTCCCGAAACGACGTGAAAGCTCACCCTCATTAAATTAGCGTTCCAGCTACATACAGCTCTGTTGTTGTGGTATTGATTCTGAAGCATGAACACACACTGTCACACACACACGCACGGGTGTGAGACTGTGAGTTGCAGATTATCCAATCAAACATCCATGCTGACCGTGTACAATTGATCAGAGTCCATTTGCCGGGGGCCGACAACCCAGCGGGCGCTCGTGGCGTCTCCGGCTGCCTCACAGGGGGGGTTACGGATTATCGACTGCGAGAGAAAGGAAACGGAGAATGGAGTCAGCAAATAATCGGATTAAACAAACAAATTATCACGCTGAATTTATAATCAAAACAATGCAACAACACTTCCTCGGTGGACCCGTGGTTTGTTTCAGACGGAGGGAAAGCTGCGCTGAGAACGAGCTGGTATTTTTATCGCCAACTTTAAAAAGAGATGTGAAGATGATCTCTGTTTCCTTTCACACGCGTTGTCCCTTCTCCTAATTGGTCAGTGTCCTGACATTTTTCCCACAGAGGTTTTGTGCTCTTAATGACTTAAGCATAAAGGACGTGCTTGCCTTTCAGACAGGTCTAGCCGGGGGAATGGCTGTTTTATATGTTCCTTGACCTCTTTCAGGCCTACAGAATGGAGGCAGTGTGTGCCCCAGCAGCCTAATTGGGTTGACAGCGCAGTGTCTTGCCTCTCGCTCGCATGCGTGACATCCAGCTCTCTGACAGAGCGGCCTGCCTCGGCGGTCCTTTGGCTGTCGGAGGCAGTAGCACTTGAGCGGATGTTTAAACAAGCCGTCATCGACGCCTCAGAGCTGTTGACTTCAACAAACGCTTTTGGAGCATTTTGCATTTTTATTGTCGAGTTGTAAACACTAAACCGACGAGGCTCAGAGTTAATGATCAGACTCTAACAGACGCTTCTTCCATGAACATGTGTGGCGCCAACTCTTTAAAGCAGGCTGTGCAGGCTGCAGGGCGCTGGGAGGGGAGGAAGGGCAAGGGTAGACAAAGGCGAAGAGGAAAGCAGGCACGGCCCAGGCTTCATGAATTCATTTCCTCTCCCCCCTGTGTCACGGGGACCTCGTCTGAACCCATTACAGTGGTAACAAGGTGACAGCGAGCGGTCCTGCTACGGGTTCTGGCCTCCGGAGCTGTCTGGCTGCCCGTCTATGTTAATTAAGGGAGAGAATGAAAGTGTGAGATATGGGGACGCTGTTAGACAAAAAGGTTTAACTAGATGGTCCAGATAAAAGCTGAGTCGCGCTCTTTCTGGGAAACGAGTTTGCAGCTCGGGGTTGGTGCTAAAGAGGCAGCGATGCATGCTGGGACTGTGAGGTTTACAGGACGCACTATACTGCCTTTAAAGAGGGGATGAAAAGTAAAAACGCTGGATGTTCAGACTGATATTAACACAAGATGTTCAAGAAATCCTCCTGAAATGATGAGGGCGATGTAGCATTTTATCCATATCTCGATATTTTTAGGCCATGTCACGATAAACGATACATACGATACGATACGATATAAAAAAGCCATCACCCCTCTTTAATGTTTGACCCCCTGCTTTAACCCTGTCCTCTCCACCTCCCCTCAGCTGTGGCAGAAGTTGCGTTGTCTCTTCTGTGCGAGGGAAACAGCATCGGCGAAGTTCACAGGGAGAGCGTTTTTTTTCTTTTGTGCAAAGTAAGTGGGCGATCAGGAGATGTCATCAATTCCAATGCATGCCAGTTGCCACGGAAACAGAAGTGGAGAGGCTTTTCTCAAGGATCCTGTTAAACATTTAGAGAGCGCAGGGCTTAGGGGAGAGAAAGACAGAGGGGGAGAGCGTCGGACAATCGTTCGCTGTTTCATCTGTGTTTGTTCCTCCTTCAGCTGTCGATGGCGGTTTGAAGGCGAGCCATCATCATAAACCTCCTCACTTAAAGGCGCCATGTTCACTGTAGGGATGAATCCGCTGAATGTGGCGACGTATGTTTGTGCTTTTGTATCCTGTCCTTGTGTTGAAGGCTGTGGCTCTGCACAAAAAGCACAAACAGCGGCGCGGCGCTCTCCTGATGGAGGAGCACTCCTCCAGCGGTAATCTCCCAGCAGACAGGCCCTAAATGGGAAAGGGCTCTTTGCTCTAACGACGTGGGCTCAGCAGATAGCAGCGCTGTGTAATTCCTGTTAATTACTGTCCAAGAGGTGATAAGACCTGGTTGGAGAGGCTAAGAGAAGAGATAAGGAGGATCAGGGATTCAACGCGAGGATTTTCCTCCCCTTGGGCAAAAACAGTCTTCAGAAAGGGTCCAAAGTTTGTGGATGCTCTGAAATCCTGTGTTTCCTCATTAAACCAGTGGAAACATGTTGACACGAATGTGAGAGCAGCGAGAGCGGGTTAATTGGGTAGTTTATCTGAAAGGCATCTGGAATGGTCCAAAGGTTGGCGGCGCTGACCTGATGTTTCTAATCAGCGCGGAAACTCTCGACTTTTGTTCTCAAAAAAGTGAAAGGACCAAATCTTAATCAGCACTTTTGCTTGAAGTGGAAGTTCAAAGACGCTGTAATCAGGTTTTATTAGGCGAAGGTGCCTGTTTGCAGGAGATATTTCTCATTATTTCACCTAAACTGCGTCTGTTAACATCTTATCGCTGCTTTAGACGAATGTACTTGTGTTTGAGCCGTGTGGATTCAACAAACAGACGCAAACAGGCGAATGGAAAGACTCTCACAGGGTAAAACCATTGATGCCACAGCAAATATTCACGGCCTGACTTGAGGGATTTTCTTTTAAGAACAGTTCAAAGCAATTCACCAAATACTAAAACACACACACACACCAGCCCTCTGAGACCCTTTTCATTCCTCCTGCCACATCCTGAGCCTCCATTAGCATGCGTCGGGGATGGATCTTACAAGTTGTCAGTCACCTTTTGCTCTTCTGTGAAATCAGACCCAACCCCAGCTGCTGTTTGTCGACTCTTCGCCGCTGAGCGTCGTGACCTGAGGACAGAGATGGCGGCTTGTTTGTGCATTAAAGTCTAAGGAGAGGACGCTGTGCGTGAGTTTAACCCATCGTCTGACTCCAACTCCTCTTTCCCACTTTTTTGTTCTGCTTATTAAAAGCTCAGCAAAGGAATCGTGTCTTCCTCCTCATCATTAGCAGCTCAAGCACATTTTTGCTCTTGTAATACACGCAACGCCAAGATACTAATTACCTTTCAGTCACCAATACGGCTTGGTTTTACCCCCCTCCTTCCTCCACTTCTCAGTGAACAGCCGCCGCTCGCTGCAGAGAATGCGTTCCAGGCGGGCGTTTGTGGAGCGCCTTTACAAATCACGCGCGATATGACAACCATTCATCAGTTTGATAAATGATAATCAAAGGGAGCGACTGAGAATATGCAAATCTCAGCGCTTAGAGATCACAGTGTCCCGTCTAGTGATTAGAGACGACAACAACCGCTTCACACAAGGAGAGGCGCTTCTTATTTTAAACCACATTTGGATTATTTTTACCCAGAAAGCACCAGGTGAACTTTCACCTTCGAAGAGTTTCTCGCTGATGCTTTAGTTGTTGATGGGTTAAGGTTATAAGTTCCTCATTGATGCATTTTTAAAAAAGATGTTAAAGAATCAGACACAGGTTTACCAAGATGTCCCCTGGTAAATGCTCCACCATTCTTGTTGATCGCTTCTTGATGCGAGTGTTTCCAAAAGGCTCGTGGAAACTTAACCTGAGTAACTATTTTAGCCAACTTTTTACTTCTACTTCTTACATTTTCAGGCAAATACCTGTACTTTCTACTCCCCACATTTTAAGAATAGTGGCACCTCTCCTGTTTGATTCCAGCTTGTCATCGTTCAAAAAGAGACACACCAGAAAAAGTGAAAACCTATCTTAAAATCGCTGAAATCGCGCCATCCAGAAAGAGTGAATTTGACTGTGGTTGGATGAGATGTATAAACATAAAACCAGTCCAACACCGTCTGTGTGTTTGCGATCCATCACACCGGACATGACATGAATCACTTACTTTTACCATGGTAACAGAATGCTTGGGCTGCAGGTTACTTCCTGAAGGGGCGGAGTAAACCAGAGCTCATTTGCATATTCGGTTCCAGGGGATCAAACAGCTCCCTGAGAAATGGAGGGAATCAAATTTCTAAATCAATTGACTAAGTTTTTTGTAAAGTATAATATTTCACCGTATGAGTTATGAGTATTTTCCTCCTTCAGCAGAAAATAGATGTAATTGAGGGGGTGAAGGAGCAGATAAGACAGGGGAGGTGCGGTGGTAGGCAGGTCAGTGAGAAGGACAGATTGAGGGATGTGTGCAGAGGCCGCTGAGACGTAAAAAGGAAAATAAAACCGAGGGAAAAAGGACGGAGAGGAAGGACGGTTCAGTAACTTTCCTGTCTGATAACGGCGTCCCAGCTCTACATGACCCAGTTTCAGCCGAGCAGATTGGTAAACGATAAAACTCAAAGTGACGTGTACTTGCTGAAGTATTTATGCGTGTAGAATGTGCAGGTTGAAAAACAGCTAAATGGAACGGTGTTGTGTTATGAGTATTTGTGGATTTAGCCTTGGAGATGCAGGCGCTGATGCGAGGAACACGACAGCGGCCATTGTGAGGGATTGGATTACAGCTACAGGTACAAACTGAGGAGGACGTGTTGAGTGCATGTTCCTCGCTGAATCATTAAAGAGCAAGTCTGAGATGGAAAAACAGGAAAGGAAAAGGGATAATTCGCTGCTTCCCACCTCCTCATGTCTGCGTTTCACCACCCACTGAAGCTCCTCGATGCAAAACAATAAATTACAGAAAGCATGGTGATGACTCTGTTGTCATCCTGTCACATCAGAGACTAACACTCTCTAATCTTCGCGATTTGGGAGACGCTTTGAAAAACAAATGCTCGGTGGAACTTCCTGAACATATTGTTTTTCTGTCTGCTAACTCGCAATTTGATCAATTTGTCACCGTGTCACACCCAGCGAGGAAAACAAATACACGGCACACGTTGTTGTTAACATCCACAGCTGCTTTTTGTCATCCAAGCAGAGTCTGCCGTCACTTTAACAAGTGCCTGATGTCAGCGTGAAGGGCCGATTATGTAGATAAGGAGGTGAGCCGGGACCTGGAGGATGGAGATACAGATCAAGCTCTTCAGGAGTCGTCAAAGTTCCTCTCAGCGCTCATATCTTACGTTTGACGCCATATTTACACAGCCTTTAAAAAGTGATGTCAATAAGTCTGAGGTTTGTTTGACTTTAACGCTCCACATCGTCTTTGTGAGTAAATAAAACAAACAAGCCGCAGCACGGCGCGGTGGAAACGGCGCTGGAGGGTCTTCAGATTATCATATTTGGGAGCGTTGGGTTGTCGACTCCTCGTTGAGAGTAGGAACAAGCTGTACTCGTGTCTTTGCTCCACAGTAATAAACACAAACTGTGTCATCCGCTTCCTGCAGCACGGAGCCCCGAATTTAAACCGCTTGGACACAACGCGGCTTAAAATCCATCTGAGTGGACAGTTCTGATGACCCACACCCTGAGGTCTCCTCAAACTATGTAAATGAGTGCGTCTTGTTTGTGCAGTGCCAACACGGGGCAATAAAATAATGCAGAGAAAGACGGGAGGAGGAGAAGTGTACACTCTATGGCTCTCCTGCCCCAGAGTGCTCGGTGAATTATTTATGAAAGTGCTGACAGAAGAGGAGCAGGTTCAACAAGGCGCGTTTCTCTGGGGGGCAACAACAGCCGACAGTCAGGTGGGGCCGGGTTTGTCTTGCGGCCTCTGGATTTTAATGATGGTCCAGTGGTCTCGTTATGCGAATCTACAGTCGAGCTTTTCTCCTGCGTCAGCTGAAAACGTAGAGGTTGCGTGTGAATCTGTAATCTCTGCTCCCCTCCTTCCCTCCTCCGTCACTTTCACTCTTCGTTTTAAAGTGTCCGTCTCCGTCTCTTACCTTCAACACTTCCTCGTCTTGTTTTTACACATCCATCCTTCACCGTGTCTATTTCTGAGCTGCTCTGAACGCCCACTCTCCCCACTTGCACGGTCCTCACGCTATCACTGGTGATTGACAGGGCATTAAACATCATGTAAATCATTCCTCTTAACCTACATTAGCTAATTAGAAGCCTTTTTATTCTGCTCTTGCAGTATGGCCATGAAAAAGGAGGCTTAGCCGTTGAATCCTGTCGCAGTGTGTCTTTTATTTTCCAGGTTAAATTAGCTTTGTTTACCGCAGAATAAAATATTATAACACACAAATCCCCTTTCTCTTTCCATGAGCTGCTGCGGGCTCATGTGCCAAACATCCTCACACCGACCGGCGTCTTGGTGAATTACATTTATTTATGAAATCAACTCCACTCCGTGTGTAAATAATGCGTCCCTGGCTGCTTCAGCGTGATTGGAGGGTTGTAGGAGTGCTCAGTGGCAGGTTCAGCTGTGCGGTGGCACTTCTGGGTAAGAGATTAGCCTGTGAACCTCGAGGAGCCGCCTACAGTTTTGTAGCAGCAGGTAGTGTATGTGGCTGCTGCAGATAAGGCATAAAAACACTTCAATAAAACTTTCAAAATGTGTTTTTTTGTGTGGAAAGTTGAAAAGGTCAGCAGCAGGATGCAGAAACTTTACAGCCAGGTTGCTCACGTGAGTCTTTCCTTTCTTTGTTGGTGTTCATGTGATTTTTCGAGAGCGTAATCCAGCCTGATTCCTCGCTGGTTTCCTGCTCGCATCACTTGAAGTAATGAAAACAAGCTGGCGTCCCTCTTGAGCTGTTGCTCCTCGTCTTGGAGCATCATCTTAATGTGAATCACCGCCATCAAGAAAGATTACGATTCACATTTCCCGGCCCTCTGACACCAAACTGAGCGACGTTCTTCATAACAGCGATGCTCTTCTTAATTAAATTTAGTATCGACCTCGCTAAACTGATGCTGCCGTGCTGACAGTCCTGTTAAAGTTATGACTTGATGTGCTCACGGCACAGATTGAGGTATTGTTAAATTTTCAGTGCGGGGTGACTCAGTCTCTCTGTCTTTCTGTCTTTTATCCATCTCTCAGTCTGGCTTCGATCCCTCTGCGTGTTTCTGAGCCGTGTCCTCGGCTTCCCTTGTTGCACACACCATAATAGAAACACGTATGTGGACGTGTCCGGGAATGTCTTCCCGAGGAGAATCTGAAGCAGCCGCGGATAATTGACAGCTTTTGACTATCGAACATGTACGACCACGCTCCTCTTACGACCCCCCCTAATGCACGGCGCCTCAGGGATGCTGCATAATCTGACAGCACCTCTGCTTATGGGTCTTCTTCCTGTCAGACTCACCTCTCCAGAGGATGGACGCATCACAGGTCTTTGCTAGAACCAGACCCCTTCAGGGGCTCACTTGTCAACAGGAGCAGCACCCCTGGTGTTTCACCCCTGAGGAGCAGAGACGAGAAATGTAGGAAGATAAAAATATATTTACCATGAAGGATTAAGGTCTTGGTCTGTAGATTGAACCTCTTTTCAGAAGAGATATCATGCTACAGCGTTTTGCTACCATGCATCCCTGGAAACAAGCGTGTGGGAGGGTTAGGTAATGTTTCTTCCTTTCATCCACGGCTACATGTAAAAGGTTTTTAGTGTAAGAGCTACAGACATCCCTGCTAGCTATCTCATCTCCATAATGAGCCATTAACCTCATGCAGTCGGCGCTGACGTGGTTCGAAGTAATTACAAAGATTTGTGGCTTTGCTTTAGTTTGAGTCGCAAAAAAGCACGTTTCCCAGCTGCTCCGACGACGCAGATTATCATAAAGGATCAACGACTGATCAACAAGCTAATCTGTGTCCCCAGCTCTCTGGCGCCACCGCTAGGGAGTCACGGTAAGAACACCCACCCTCCAGCATCCTCTTTGAGCTGTGCTGGTGTGTTTTGCACCAGGCTTGTGTGGATTTACTGCAGTTTCTCAGCCTCTTTGGAGACCTAATGTGCCAGAGCATTTTCCTTGGTTGGAGCTTAATGGGCTGTTTGTGTTTTCTGCATCCAGCTTGAATTCTGCTTGCTGCGCTTTCTTATCTCCCGTGTTCGGCACAAACTCTCACACACGCCCGTTTACATGGATGTAAGTCCTGCCCTTCACGTCTGAGCCTCAAATTAAAGTCACGACTCGGGTATAAACGGCTTCATTCTGCATGGCAGCCGGCTCTTCCTGCTGATAATAAAGAATTGTTCTTCTGTATCACATTTCTACCCATTGTGGCCGAACTGACTCCCTACAGTGCATTTTCCACAGCATACATCTATTATTTCCACACTATTCCTCTGCGATCAGATACGGCACATCCTCCCCCTAAAAAAAGCAACTTTAACCTCGTAAAGGAGCTCGCAGATTGAACTATCTCAGCAGTTCCCAGCATCTCTAAGCTGACAGAATGTCTTCATAGCGGTCCAGGGCTCCTCGCCGCCCGTGGATCTGCGCGTCACCCGGGACTTTGACAGGCGAGTGCGAGTACACATACACAGACCGGATCTCTGGTGGGAAACATGGGGCCAATTATGGGCTACTGTGACAGGGAACGGCTGCAGGGAAGTCAGAGTCCCCCCAGGCAGGCCACAGTGCACCGACACTGCCAGCATGCCCACTGACACTGATAGGACGCCTGTGATACCTCGGAGCACAGCGCAAAGGCACAATGGAAACCTTAAAGCTGTTGTGAAGGAAATGTTGGCGGTGTTTTCTCTGCAGATGCTGTAATCAGATCATATTGAACTGTGCTGCTCTGCGCTCACCCACTCACTGTCTTTATTGAGATCAAAATTAGCCCGTGTTTCCTCCTGAGGACTGCAGCTCTCGGGCTCAAAATCAGGGCCGGTGTGTGTGAAACATCTCCAACTCCTGAGCCAGATCATCCCAGGCTACTTTGTTTTAAAAGTAAACTTTAGGTGAAGCAACATCTCGATAATTCAACTGTGATATTTACTTTGAAAGGACGTAACAGTCTGTGTTTGAAGGTCTGCATCCACCGTCTCTTCAGAGCTCTCCTGCTCAGCCTTGTATCGCGTTGGTCCCATTGTGACCGCCCTGCTCTTCACTCTGAGGGTTTTTTTCTTTTAATTCACCAGAAGAACAGGTTCGAGTTTCTTTATACAACCTGAAGGTTAGTCTAAGAGGCAGAGGGGGATCAGATGAAAGCAGAATATTGGCACGCAGATGGATTCACAGACGTCAGAAACGGACCCTCAGACCAGGAGAAAGAAAATCCTCTGGTCTGAGTGCTTTGGCGTGAATGCCAGACGGAGAAAAACCTGGCACGGCTTATTACGTGTACTATCCCTACAGTGAAGCATGGCGGTGCAGCATCATGCTGTGGGGATGTTTTTCAGCCACAGGAACTGGGAGACCAGTCGGTAAAGATGGCAGAGACATCCTGTAATTGCAAAGTAGGGCTTCAAGTAACAAGTGTTTCAGTAATCGATTACTCTGACGATTAAATTTCTGATTAATCAATTTACGATTAATCGATCAATCGATTTACCGATGAATTAGAGAAAAAAAGGATGAGAATGCATAAAAGCCAAATTCACTAAACAGAGTAATTAATCGATTACTCTGATGATTATTTTTATGATTAATTGATTAATTGATTAATCGATGAATAGAAAAAAAAAAAAAAAGGATGAGAATGCATAAAAGCCAAATCCACTAAACCAAACTTGCTTTATTTTGGTTGATGACTATTGTTATAATGATATATACAAAGAAACAACATATTTGAACGTAATTAAACTGACTAGATGCTACATTTATAACGTATAAAAAGTGACATGAATGTGTTGTCATTTAATGAATCAACAGTTTTGACAAAATAACAGAAAATATATTGTTTTGTAATCAGATTAAAAAAAAACAAAAATGTGTCCTCAGTCTTTTCACCTGCAGGTCAAACAGTTCATCCCCTCTGCCCTACCACTATCTGTAGCGGCTAATGCTAATGCTAACGTTTATTCAGCGTGAAATTCTCCCAAACTCAGGAACTTTTTGGACAAATGGCTTCTATTGATCTGTTTACATGTGACGCATACAGCCCCACAGCTCAGGTCATCTACACTCCAGTCCAGTAGGTGGCGGTAATGCACATTTAGCTAGTTGCCAACCGCTAAATAATACAACAAAAAGGAAGAAGACAAATAAGTATCAGTATCAATTTTATCGAGCCGTCGTTGCAGCACAACTGCGAAGCGTTGAGTAAAGACTGTGACTTCCTGGATGCTCTGTTTCTACAGTATCAACACAAAGCCACTTCTCTTTGCTCTGGTTTCAAGCATCCTCCCTCCTCTTCCTCCACTGTGATATTGCGAAATGCAGATTAGTGCTTCCCACAGAAACAGAAGGCGGTTTATCGGGTGAGTAACTCTATTTTGACATCAACTCAAAGTGTTGGGAGTTGTGCCAAGACATGTGAGGCGGCAACAAGTGAGCTCGCTCAAAATCCTGTCCGCCCCCCTGCTTAATTATCTTTACATGCCAGAGAAAACAAATTACCCTCCTCCTCAGGATTAATAATACTGCTTTGTGGAGGTATTGGCCATAAATTGTGCAGTGATGAATGCTGAAGTGGCGCTGGATTGACTGCTGAAAAGTTGCAGGGATATTTTGGGCTGTAGAGAAGTTCAGATGGAGTATATTTAACTCGGTGACAACCTGTAGAGGGAAAAAAAAACAGCTCACTCTGTTTTTAAATAGCTGTTAGTGATGTGCTCTGTGTCTGATTCCTCTCTGGCAGCTGTGTACTTTTCTCCTCCTGTGGAGAAGGGGCCAAACCGGCGACATGACATTATGTCTGGATATCTCCAGCGGGGGCTGCAACAAACATTTTCAGAGTGATGTGTAGAGGTGTTGAAAACATTTTGCAGCAGCGTTCAGGAATCCATCGAGGAGGCTGTAAAGATAGCATTTCTTTACAAACAGTGGACTCAAAAGCCCAGAATGCAATGTACTCACCCTCACCTTTCCTCCTCCTCCTCCTCCACTGCTGCTATCGCTGCTGCTCCGTCCACCCACACGGTGAACGTAACCCACAGCTGAGCACGAGAAGCTCCGGCAATATAGTCTCTGCAGTCCTGAGGCCTTCACTGGAGTTCCCTAATCCAGAGAAGCACCTGAGCGTGTAATTCAGGGTCTCAGGTATGCAATAAAAAGCATCTAAATATCATAATCGTCCCGAGCACCTGGGAGCGCGTGCAGCCGAGGGAACGTCAATCAAAAGGAGTGAGATGTCAATCAAAACGTCACCCTGCACATCTCCACTCACATTTCATGGATGCTTCTTTCTCCAAATGTTTCAGGCTGAAATGTCAGGGATTTCTGCAGGATTTCCAAAAAAAACAATCAGCAGCTCATCACTCTTATTTTTGTCTTTCGTTATTCTCACATGAATTGGTGTAAAAGCAGCCCATAAACAGAATACTTGAGTCTCCTGAATTATGTAAGGCTATCGTTTCTCATGGTCCTGACTCATTGCTGCACAGCTCAAATAATCCCCGCAGTGTGAGAGATAATATTTGACATTTTCCCATAAAGGGAAGAGTCTGAAAACAAAGAGGGCAATTTCTCCTGGCAAATTTGACAGCTGCCTGTAAAACAAACACCGCGTTGAAAGGGAAATAGCTTCTCGACACAAAGCCATCCCCCCTGCTCCTTCATCTGCCACTGCTGCTGGCACCGAGCTCCCGAGGAGAGGACAGGGCGCACGTTTGTTCCCCTCTCGACCAATCACGACAGGGTTTCATCCTCGGCCCCCTTCTGCTCGTGCTCTGTGCTGTACATCCTGGTCTATTTGTGTTCCCTGCCTCTGCACATATGCATCTTGTCTGCTTCGTGACCCCCCTCCTGTCCATCTCCGCGCTCTTCTCCTCTGTTGCTGCAGGTTAAACATCGGAGGCCTGTGTGGTCGTGTTCCTGCTGCTTGTCGCAGAGCCAGCAGAGCTCCACTGTATGTTTGTTCTTACTGCACCGTGCGGACCTCTATTGATTCAATATACATCCTTGCTCCTCTGCACCTCCCTGCTGAGTGTACCCTGCTGCTCTCTGTGGTAATGGAAATGTTTCTAGAGTGGTCTTCCAAGGCTTCTGTAGACGGAGGCAGACACTCGTCTCTGAGTGTCGACTTAATGCATCAGAAAAGATGTGTTACTGAGGCTTGTGTTGAGCCTGCACCAGATTTTTCTGATTGCTTCGTCCACTCCGACTCGAGGGAAAACATGAACACACGTGTGTCATCATCGTCTCCTGAGCTTGTGCCGTAAAAACAGCACGTTCATTTCACTCAGTCTTGAGGTGTTGAGGATAGTTCACAGAAGCATTGAGGGTAAAAAATAAATCTTCCTGGGATATCCTGGTATTTTAGGGCTTGGAAGTGTTCCATTTTTAATGCATTAACCTCCTCTGGATTAAGCTAAAGGGGTCAGTGGTCCATTTCTGCTCGCTGTGATTGCTTTCAAAAATGGCCTCTAGTCAGAATTGTTCATTTCCTTGAACATCTCCCTTTCTCAGAGGCGCTGTGCAGCTGCAGGTGTCAGATAATAAAGCATATAGATGTCAGATAAGTCTGGAGGAGTGAAAAACACACGACTTTCAGCTTGGAGCACACTGGGGAGAGTGATAACCTCTCCTTAACGGGCCTCGAGTCTTTCAGAATAATACGGTCGCTGAGTGAAAGGCTCACTTGTTTTCAATTGCTGTTTTTTTGTGTGTGCTCCTCAAACCGTGTACTTATACGAGCGTGGCAGTCTGAGCTCCTCACACACTAAACAGGCAGGGATCATTGCCCGTGGAAGCGGCAGACACATCAGAGTCACATGTTTACTCTGTGTGACGGTCGCACTTTGAACTCATGACATGCCCAGTTACTCAACCTTCTAAAAACCTTGAATGTTTCTTTTTTTTCTTTAACAATATATTTATTGTTTTATATTGCAAGACAAATAACGAATAAAGCTGCAAGCAGCGATAATCAGGCCTCCTGATTCATGGCTGGATAGCAGAGTTTGACTAAACGCGTCACTGAGAGTGCACAATGTTTAGAAAACAGTGAAGCTTGTTTACTGTAACATTACAGGCCAAAACAACAGGCTAACTGCAGCTAAAGTTAGCATCCTGAAGCTAACACAGAGACAGGGGGACACTGAGGAAAAGCTCTAACACAGCATTTAAAATACTCACATTTCCAGGGTCCCACGTTTGTTGGAGGATGGTTGGTAATGTGCCTGGATTCAGGACCAGTCTATTGGCTAGCCCTCTGTTGGACTGTCCAAAGTTGGAAAAGCGGTCGGCTGTGAAGTGACTAGCACACACATGCTCAGTTTTACTGAGTGTAGCTGGAACATTTCCTTGATAAATGAACTCTTAGTCTGTCTTCTTCCGAGATGGGAAGCTTGTGCATGGAACTATGTGGCTGTTTACAGCCAAAAACAGAGCAGTGATGGCTCTTCAACTTTGGGCGGGGAGGGGGTTCGAGGGTATCTGTTGATTGTCCAAATGAGATCGTTTTTATTCCATATGTGCTGAGTTCATTTCTGCGTCTCTTCCCTTTGCAGACAGTTGACAGAACTTTCCAGCAGCTGATGCACGCTTCTATATAAATAGCAGTATAGGGTAATTTGTTGCCATGGTGCGCCAGCTGTAATGCATTCTGGGAAAGACAGACTCACTGTGCAGCAGCTTGACTTTATTGACTTGACATGCAGCTTTTTTTTTTTGCTTGTTTTTCTTTTTTCTTATTTTACATTTTCACGCGGCGCAGACGAGTCTCCATGGATACGGGTCCAGAACTTGGCATGTGCAGCCGCACTGACTGCACCGCGACTGCTGCAGCTGGTGTTTTCCCTTCCTCCTTTCGTCAAGCTCGACGCAGATTGATGCTCTGCAGTCGCTGCTGAAAATCAAAGTTTTTCACCCTGCATCAGTTTCCCCCCACACACACACACACACACACACACACACACACACACACACACACACACACACAGACAGAGGCTGAATTACAGGTATTACTCCTTGAAAATGTCATGCATGCTACTTTATGCATCTGCAGGAGGAAGAGGTCAGGATAGTTGGCTCTTATCTTTATGTTAAATAAACTCGATCTGCAGCTTCTTTTTTTCTCAGTGGAAACAGAAAGACTTGAAGCCAAAATCAGCTTGTTTGCAAGAAACGCAACAAACCGTGAAACAGTTCTTTAGTCGTCCCTTTACCTGTGTTTTCCCAGACTGGATTTGTGCGGCCTAGATCTCCCCGTCCTGCAGAGAAATGTTGAAGTTACTCAGAGTCCAATCTGTCCAAATGTTTGTTTTGAATCGCATCCATCAAGCTTCAGTGTCTCTCTATTCTCAGGTTGCTCTGACAATCTGCACCATGAATCTTCACCTGCAGCTCTTTCCAAACATGCACCAGTTTGTCTGAATATGAAACACGTTCGTCACGATGATGCACGGCGAATATAAACCCTACTTTCACATCCATAGATGGTAAAAAGCTGCAAATGTTTTCCCGATTTAGCGTGCATCATGTCTAGACTGCACGACCAAACAAACAGTCGGGGAAATCTGGCGTCCTGTTTACTTTGATTTTATTTTTATTTTTCCTCCAGAAAAAAGAAAAATGTGGACATGATAGCTTTAGGTAACCATAGCTACAGCCTGAGAGCTTTGGAAACATGGTCTGTCTGTTCCTTAATGCAGAGAATCAACAAACAGATCCCCGTCAGTCTGTATCACAGAAGTCACACACCCCCTATGGAGGATGGAGTCCTTGAAAATCCACACTGTGTTTGCTCCTTTCGTGAGCTAATTAAGACTTTATTCGTGTAGGAATCATATGCACTGCTCTTTAATGAGTGCTAACGTTGATACTCAGAGCCTACCTGCTTGGAAACATGCAGCAGCAGCAGCTGCAGCAGAGCAGAAATAGAGGCCTGTTGAGCTGTTTGTGAGACAGAGATAGACCAGGACTAGCTTTAGGGGGACGGCTTCCTGTCGTGCGGATTGGTTCCAGTCTGCTAGAGAACCAATATGAAGTTTCGGGGCAGTGATAGCCTAATGGAAAGGGAAGTGTGTTTGTGCTTTAAAGAGAAGCTTTTTCAAATCCCCAAAGCAGGACGGAAACTCTGCATGCAAGAGCTGATAGAAATACGCACTGCATATTCCGTCCAATTTGGAGAAATTATACCTCCAAACGACTTTACAGCGAGGCTTTTAACCCCTTTGGCACAAAACTGAAAGACTGGAGCCGTCGTGCAAACCCTCCTCGCCCTGCGGAAACTCTGCCAGGCTGTCAGGGTGAATAAGAGCGTGTTGTTAGTCAACCTGCCGGCTTAAATAAAGTTTAGACCTTGGCGGTGGAGTGTCACTCCAAGTTTTGTACAGGTGAGTAGTTTATTAGCTGTGCTAATGCATTTTCTTGCTGATAAGCTTTTCTGTCCACCGGGGAAAAGGGCATCTCTCAAACACGGAGGATAATAAACTCTGCGCTGAAGTGGCTTTAAAACCCGCTGCTGGTGATTATGTTTCTCTCATCTCTGCACCTTTAATCATTTTTGTTTACTCACTCCTTTACATGAAGGAAGAGGGAATTAAGCATCAAAACAAACAGGATGTCATCAATAGTCGAGGAGGAGAGGAGAGAAGAGGAGGAGAGGAGGTCGGGTTCAGTTTCTCCAGATTCAATTCGCTAACAGACTCTTTAACCCTGCTGCCACTGGCCTTTAAGATAAGCTAATGTAATTGTTATAGGTTGTGTTTGTTTGTATTCATTGTTCATTATGTCTCCGTTGGTTATGTGGTTACAACAAACAGCCCTCAGGGGATGTAATAACTATATCCTCCATCCCTGACACTGTGCTCCGGCTGTGGTTTTCCTCCCGCCTCCTACAGCAAGCCAGCTTTGACCTCTTTTAACCATGACCACGACCTGTTCTGACCTTCATTCAGGACTCCAGCAGCTCTAGAGATGGTTTTAATGGCTGTATAGGTCAGAGGAATAAGCTGTGGATTGTCAGTGGTGAGGTTTTGTCTCCATCCATCCGCTCGCCGTCCGTCAATCCAGAGAAGCAGACAGGCTCTGACTCCAGCATATGCCCTCTGTTTCATGCATCCCCCCCGATAGCCCGGAGGCTCTGAGGCTAACGCGCATTAGCCGTGTTTATACCACGAGAAGGGCACGAGTCGCAGAAAGGTCGAGACAGTAAGTGGCCTGATGAAAGTGTCACTCTGGGGAAATTTCCTCCTCGCGTCGGTGGAGGGTCAGAAACGGCGGCTGGCAAATTCGCTCTGATGGCTCCTAACTTGGAGAGATAATTCGTTAGGAGGCTGAGAGATGGGTGGACTGCAAATCATAAATCTTGGCTTTGATCACAGATAAAGACATGGGTGGATTTGTTGTCTCTGCCAGCACGCCTTTGGAAGCGTGTCGTGTCATCCGCCGCATGCCTCCCTCCTCCTGACGATCACTTCTCAGGCGGTCGTGTCTCGGCATTGTTATCTCCTGCACCGTGAATAAAAACAGATCGGACTCTTTTCATGTTACTTTTGTAGCGCTGACCTTTTGATGAGCTCAGGATCCTTTTTGTGAGATCCCGACAGGGCCTCCAGGACGCTTGGCCTTTTATCCTTTTATCCCAAACTCTTTCCTGCGTAACAAAGGGCCCGAGTCAAAGGCTACTCTTGTGATGAATTCTTCACAACTGCAGCCGAAAGTGAAGCAAGTGGACAGCAGCCGCCTCCCCGTGACAAATCCTGCTGTGAGAGAAACTTGAGGGCTTCACAGTCAGACACGCTGTAATGAGCACAGAAGGCACATGGTTTCCTCCTGGTGCTGCGGAAGTTTCTGGACATTTACAGCAGAGGAGATGAAGCCGAATGACCAAAAGCTTTGATTTTAAATTAAAAGATGCTGTTAGGAGGATCTGTTTTGATTGCACTCCCTCGCCACCTTGTGGCTGGAGTCTCCACACACTGTCGTAAATTACTTTTAGTGAGGCGTGTGTTTGTTTTGGAATTAAATGAAGATCAGATCAAAACAAATTTTCTTTGTTCAAGACAATTTTTTACTGGATACAACGCACTGAGGTTAGGTATTTATTAGTGCAGTATATGTAGTGCTATCGGCAGCCTGGTGCTGACAACAAGTAAACACTGTCAGTTTGTTGTAGTTTAGTAATCCTTATATTTGCGCAGCTGGCATCCCGGTGCTTTAAGATAAGTCTGTAATATGTAACTAGCTAAAGGCTAATTAGGCTATCACTTTGCCGTTTAGCTTTTTGCTGCTCTTCTGTCCTTTTTCTGTCTGACAGTTTGGCTCCTGTGTCTACCACCACTACAAAATTAATCACAGAAATCGTTGTCAAACTGAAAGCTAAGAAGCAGCAATTCAAAATAACCTGCAACCAGCAACATTAGCGCTAATAATTTCATTTTGATGGGTGGATTACAATCAGGCATCACTTTCACTTTCAAACTCCTCACGTCCCCTTTAACGCCGCGTCTCTGCTGCAAAAAGATCAACCATGCATCCGTCTCGTTAGTGCTCCACTCAGCGCCGTGTTAAAGCGCCGTCGCTCCTTCCTGCACGAGGAAAGAGGAAAGGCTCGGAGGGCCATATGCTCCGGGATCACGCAGAGAAGCCGAGTGAAGACGGTAACCATTACCATCATATTAGATTCCATTATAGTTTGTCTGATGGGGCACTCAGGGCTACAAGCTGCAGTTAAACTCTAAATAAAATATTATTTTCCAGCCCGTCTGTGTGCAGCAGGAGGAATCCAAATTCTTTTAGTAATGCCTCATTTAGGAGTCACAGTTTTCCCGTTTGGACTGGCAGGATGGAGACTCCCATTCTGGAGCTGCAGTACAGCGCAGTGTGGGGCTGCAGGCCTCAGTTACAGCTTGTTGTGTTGACAAATCGGTGTGTAAAGCAGAGACACCAGCTTGATTACACAGATCCATACGGGACGATGATCGATGCTGCGTTTGATGCCACCTGACCTGAAGAGTTCATCACTCCGGCTGACCTTTCCCTCTCCTCCTCCTCCTCCTCCTCCTCCTCCTCATACACAGCCCAAAGGGTGCATCGCTGAATCGGGGAAACCACACCGCTGTCAGTCCTCGTGCAGATTTGGACAGAAAAGTTAATTTAATCAAACGTCTCTAATGATGAATGGCTTTGATTGCCGTGCCTGGCGCCAACGTCCCGATCAAATGAGTCATTACGAGTGTCAGCTTTTGTAAAAGTGAGTCAATTTGAATATTTTTCATTATCATCCTGACGTTTATTTGATATTTATCCACCAGCCTCTTTTCTTCTCTGATAACCTCGACATTTTGAAACCCTGGCACATCTATCCCGCGTCGACGTTGTTAACTTTGTCCATTTTGAATCCGCATGTGGCTTCAACGCTGTTATTTGCAATCAGTGTTGGAGTAAAATGTCAAGAGCGCCCCTCAAAGCTCGACACAGTGGGTATTCAGTATCAGACTCTTATCTAACAGGAAATCCCTTTAATGTGTCGTTGTTAGTGTGTTTACCTGCTTTCCAGAACATACCATCTCACCACACCCTCCCACTCAGCCCGGCTCACTCCGCTCCCCTCGCCGCGCCGCCTGCTCTCTCATTTGGATCCGTACGTGTGGCCCGGGCTCACGCTTCTCATCGCCTCCACTCCTCTCTGCGCCGCAGCATCGCGGAGGTGAATCCTCCTGCTGCCAGGAAACAGAATAAAACAATGGAGTCAGTGAGACATAGCAGGGCTAATGGATTCACCGCCGCCTCTTCCCCACCTTCGCTTTTCATGTGCAAAAGTATTCATCGAGTCTTGATGGCGCCAGCCATGCATGACGCCGAATCATTTAAATGGCCCAGAAAGAAAAAATGAGAATCTTTCACACACCTGCAGAGTTGGCAGAAAACAATTCAGGAGGGTCGTATTGAATCAGCATTTTCATCTCAAGATGGTGCAAATGTTTGTTTACCGTTTTAATGCGCCGCGTTACGGCCCCAGAACGGTTTTGGTTGATTTTCGCTGTAAATGAATATATTCAGCACTTTATCCTTTTCAGTCACACAAACTCCTTTTTACCACACGACACTGGAGGAAGCATCAGCCGGTGAGAACTATTTGCAGGCCAAGCTGTTTTGTTGACTCCACAAACAGCGAATTTTCACAGCCGAGCAAAACTTTATTCAGCATTCGGAGAAAAGAGAAGAAAGCGTTCTCTTCTTCAGTGTTTGGGTGATAAAAGCTGCAGCTCTTAAGCCGCGCTCTGTATCAGCTTCTGGTTAAATTATGGACCAGGGCCAGAGGAGTGTGCCTAAACCTCGCTGTGCTCTCACTGCATCTGTTAGCATGACACGCCGAGGAGATCTCAGCGCACAGGCCGGATCTGAAACATGCAAAACTGTCTGCTTCTCCTCCAAATTTACCAACTAAAGAGAGCTAATCAAACGCTTTGAATCGAAAGCATTCATGTAACTTTTGAAGAACATGTTTCAAAGAGGCAAACGCTCTGTTTCGCCTCCCCGCCTGGTTTAACCCCGGCACCAGAGCGCCTTGTTTTTTGGCTCCTTAAACAGAGAGATCTGTGCTGCTCCTGCAGCTCTCAAAGAAAGATTTTAATCAATATAAAACATCCAGTGTATTCAAAGAGTTCAAATTGCCTGAATGCAGCATGAATAAATTGCTTTCTCCTCCCTTGAGTTGCATATAAACGGACACATTATTCAATTTGCCTTGCTGTATAATACACAGTGACTTTAAATGCATTGAAGCTTGCAGGGGTAATTTGATAACTTGCCACCTTAATCGTAAAAAAAATGATGTGTTGAATATTCCATTTTGTGTAGTTAAGCAGCAAAAGATGCAGCACTGGGCTATTTTCAGCCCAGGTAGCATTGTGGGTAAATTGGTTGGATACAGACGCTGTGTGGCCTCGACGGTTCCCAGCTTTGCTTTGATGACACCGATGATTAAACGGTTTCTGTTGGCTGAAACTCAAAGCGCTGCAGTTTGGGACTTTGTGCTGTATCTGACACACTTTGCTTCTTTTGGCTGCAGCTCTAATCTGATCTCTGAGGCGCCGCAGAAGAAGAAGAAGAAGAGTCACAAATCCAGTGGAGATGTTTACCCTGGATGTTGATCTGGTTAACTCCCCCTCCTTTTCACTTAACGAGCAGTAAAGATTCAGGCGGACGTTACCTCGGGTAATTGAGGCTAAAAGCTCAGAGTGGGTACCTTGTCACTGCCCTCCTGCTGTGTGACTGTGCTGTGTATAATGGGAATAATGAGTCTGAGTTCGCTTGAGTTTGAGCTGCTTTCCTAAAAAAATCTGTGCTGCTAATTATGGGGCGCTGACTGCAAAGCTGCACACGCTACAAATAACAACATTTCTCCACAATTAGCTCTAAAACATAATTTTTTCTGCAGATTTAGAGAAATATTTGTAAAATATATTCGTCTAATATTATATTTAAATGTTGAACAACCTGATTCTAAATATTTATCAAAGATTTATAAATCTTGAGGTACGATTTCTAAATATTTAGCTGATATGCTAATTCACACTCCCGCCCACCGAAAGTACAAAAATAAAAGTTGGAGGAAGCGATCCAGCCAATCAGATTTTGAGAAAGTCAAACTCAGTCGACTAAATCAGCCGTTTGAAAATAAACGTACTAAGTGCTGTGATGGCGCTGTTGAAGATCCTGTGGCCATCATCGAAGAAGTAGAGCTTCACTTTCTCAACTTTTGTTTTGGTACTTCCGGCAGGTGGGAGTGTGAATTAGCATGTTAGCTAAATATATAGAACTGGTACCTCAAGATTTAGAAATCTTGACTAAATATTGAGAAATCTTTGATAAATACTTAGAAAATTTGGCTTAATATTCAGAAATCCTGACTTAGTCTTAGTCAGGGTTAAGAAATCCTTACTTGATAATTAGAAATCTTTGGTTACTGTTTAGAAATCTTGACTAAATATTTGGAAATCTTTGATAAATATTTAGAAACTTTTGCTCTAGATTTCTTAACCCTGACTTAGGGTTAAGAAATCCTGACTCAATAATTTTGAATCTTTGCTTAAGATTTAAAAATCTTGACTTAGTCAGGGTTAAGTAAACTTGACTTAGTCAGGGTTAAGAAATCCTGACTTAGTCAGGGTTAAGAAATCCTGACTTAGTCAGGGTTAAGAAAATCCTGACTTAAAAATTAGAAATCTTTGCCTAAAAATTAAAAAATCTTGACTTAGTCAGGGTTAAGAAATCCTGACTGGATAATTAGAAATCTTTGGTTAATATTCAGAAATCTTGACTAAATACTTGGAATCTTTGATAAATATTTAGAAACTTTTGCTCAACATTTAGAAACCCTGACTTAGTCAGGGTTTCTGACTTAATAATTACAAATTTTTGCTTAAGATTTAGAAATCTTTGATTAATATTTAGTCTTAGCTTAATATTTAGAATCAGGACATTACTTTGTAACATTCATAAGTAGCATTTAACATTTATATATAATATTTGAAAAACACTTTTCAAGAATATTTCTCCAAATCTGCAGAAAAAGTCATGTTTTAGAGCTAAATGTGCAGAAATGCCCCATTGCTAATTGCTCACAGGTTAACAAAAACCCAGAGACAGGTCTGATGCATGGATTTCCTTTGTGCTGCCACCTCGAGCATGTCTTTAAAATTCACACCACAGATTGCCCTTCGTTATAAATCCTTGATTATGTTTCATTTGATTTGATTTCTTGCCTATTAGAAGATCAATTCCCTGAGCGTTGATCAGTAAAGACAGGGTAAACACACAAATTATCTCCATCATTCATTAAACCAAACGAGGAATAATCAAGAAGCGGGCGGTTGGCGTTGTAAATGTAGTGATGACTCTTCCTGTCAGGTGTGTACGTCTGAAATCTGCTCGAACCAGAGAGTTACAACCTGGTTTGGGATGATCATTCCCCTCTGCAACAATCCCGTAAAAGTCACACGAGTGGAACAAACGCCACAGTTTCCACAATCGTTTTGAATTAATGAGTCTCTCCTGCAAAGACGTGCAGATTTTCCAAACGGTGTCCGGCTTTGCTCTGGTGTTGCCCCAACCCCCCTGGTCACTTTGCTGCTGCGCCGTGACGCCGTCTCTTTAAGAGAGCGTCTCTGCAGGACAGGTGCAGAGCCTTGTGGTTGTGAGACGCTCTGAGGACCGTGTCAGAAACTTTGACACTTTATTTTGAATCCTTCACTTCCAAGCACTTCACAGGGGCTCAGATTGGACAGATTTGTGATATTGAACTTTCCTTCTGGGACACTCCTCCCACACTGCGGCGTGTTGTCAGCATCAATAAAACGTCTTCCTCCCCAGAAACAAAAGCAAACACAAGAAGAGGATCTTAAAAAAAAAAGAAGAGAAAGAGAACAGCAGATGACTTTGATGCTAAACTTTTTAGAGGCCAGCCAGCCAGCACTTCATGCTTTCATTTCTTATTTATTAGAGGAATACTGCTGTGTCAGTGCGTGCGTGTGTATGCGAGAGACGACTCCGCTGTGTGGTTGGAGCCCGAGCTGCTGTCGACTCCATGTCGGGCATCCAGATCTCAACAAGGACTTGACCCGCACCCCAGAGATGCATGATGGGTGAGACAGAGATGTTTGATGTAAAGTGTCACATGACTCTGCTGGTGTGCGCCTCATGACGCGGACGCAGCAGGCCTCAAACAAAGCCTGGAGTCCTCCTCCTTTAATGCGCTGATTAACCTTGAGCTGCTGTCCGTCGTGACCACGCACCAGGTTTGATGATGAAGAAGGGGAGCCCCTTGACACCACTCCCAGCATGCATCAGTGTAGTTAAAAAGCACTGCAAGAGGAGGTCGTCAGTGTAACTGCTGCGCGGGACGACGAGTGGAAAATGTGTCATTGGCTTTTGTCCATTAGTCGACAAATCAGCACACGGCACAGGATGGATCGCTAATGCAGGATTTGTGGCCCGGCATGACGCGGTGTAATCCACCGCCGCTGCTGTTCTCCTCACCTGTTCATTAGCAGAGGGCGGGGGCTGGTCCCAGCGCCACAGAGCTGCTCCTCCATGTTTTCTGACTCCAGTTTGGCACAGACGGTGGACGAAAACAGCTGGTTTATTGTGAAGTAGTCAGTTGTAACTCCTACACTTCTCTGGTCTCCTGTGGCTTGGAAACTGGATTAGCATCGTGCTCTCCAGTACCTCATTCAGGACGTCTGTGTTTCTGTAAAGTGGAGTTCATGCAGCAGATTTTGCCGCTTTCTGCAGTGTTTGGCTTCATCCCGCGCCGGCGGATTATAGAAGATTTACATGGCACTGTAATAAGCAAGTCCTTCACCTTGGGACCTTTTCTAATCTTAATTAATTTCTGATAATTCCTCATTAACATTGCAGACATGAGGGCTCCATTGCTAAGAAACAACCCATGCTAGGCCACATTCAGCACGGCGCTGAGCGAGACGCTCCGAACATGAAGCCTCTCTGCTTTTTCTGTTTCTAAACTTGACCTTGAAGATGTTTCTCTGAGTCAAATGATTTGTCAACACGGGTTCACCGTGTGCCTTCCCACCCAGACTCCTCTGCTCAGTAGCAGGTAGCTGACTAATGACTAATGCCTCTGCGTGACATTACGGAGCGCTTGCTTTAAAACAGCGAGAAAAGAAGAGGGAGAAAGAGACACTGCTCGATTAATAATTCATGCTCTGCAGATGATGATCTGTGAATAGCAGTGGTAAACAGGCTTTTATAGCTTTTAAATCAGCTGTATTACATGCTGCACGAGGGAGGAAATGACCAACGACTCCATTGTTGGGACAATTTCCATTCAACACAGCGTGAATGAGAGGCTGGGCTCTGCTCGGGTGTTTGCATGGCGTGTGTTTCATATATGTTATTGTACGCGGTGCACCATTAGGCCCCAGAATCCTTTGCTGCTGCAATAACTCTGCCTCAATGATTGATCATGTGGGAATAAGGCCGCAGAGTGACGGTACTTTTCTTTCACCCCCTACCCCTCCATGCTCCTAAGTTATTTTTAATTTCTGGTTTCAATCCCCTTCCACCTCCTCCTCCTTCATCCCTCCCTTATAAGAACATGCAATGTGTGAATTTTTTATAATGTTATATAAGAAGCCCCGGCACCCCCAGAGACCCATGTCCTGGTTCTGGTGTGTTCAAAACAAGCACACGAGAGGAAGAGAGTCGAGAAGAGAAAGTGATGGTGAGGGGGGATAAAAGTTAAGAGAGGTTTCAGAGAGATGGAGGAGGAGGAGGAGGCAGAAGGGGAGAGCGGAAGGAAGAAGAAAAAAAGCCGAGGAGAGGGGAAAAATAAGAGGAAGAGGCGAGGAGAGAGGATTAAATGAAAGCAGGAGAGAATGCATGCGGTAGAGGAGCCTGTGGGGGGAGATCTTCCCATTAAGAGGCGCAGTGCTCGGCTCTCTGATCTCAGAGTTGTGTTGTGATGCCAGACAAGAATACTCTAGGGCGACAACCGCTGCCACCAGAGAAACAGCTCCTCAGCCACTGATATACAAATAGTGTGTCAGAGCTTTAGTGAGCGGAGGAGGGAGGGGACGCAGGAGTCAAAGAGAAGGCTTTAAGGAGAGGAGGAGGAAGAGACAGGAGGAGATAAGTCAGTGAAGTGGCATTGTGTGAAAAGCCATGTGAAGGAGCGACGGGGATCCTGCTGAAGCCTCGCTTTGCATGTGTTGGGTTAAGTGAGGTAATATGCAAATAGAGATACGGAGTGAGACCAGAAATTCAGAAAGTAGAATCTAAAAACTCCTCAATCTGATCAGATGATGGTGAAATTTTTTTTTGCAGAGAGCTGCGTAATGACCGACTTTCCGGCACATTCTGCGCTTTAATCATGAGAGTCTTTCCTCCACACTGCAGCTGCAACATAAACAGCGTTTTAACATTCGGGAACATTGATTCAAAACAGCTTATGCTTCTTTTTTTTTGTTTTTTAAGTCATTACAGAAATTAAAAATGAGCTCCATCCTTCCTGGCTTTATTATGCAGGTTTTCAAACCCTGTCCATCCATCCAGCCTTATTATTTTAATAGGATATTTCAGATACCATTCTGCCTGCCGGAGCAGTGATATAGAAGCTACTTAGGGAATAGATAGAGGAAATATGTCCCCCCCCTCTTAGAATATATCCTCCTTCCTGACAGAAAGATTGAGCATCTCTGACAGCTGGGCTCCATTACCCAATATTGGGTTTTGGGCAAGCACGGAGGAAGATAAGTCATCTGACGAGCTCTGACATGGAGTCAGTTTGACTTTTTTCCAGGTGTATTTCAGTGCCCAGGAGTCCTGTCTTTTCCTAACGGGTTGTAAATCTTCCCTCAGGAATATTTAATGTGGAAATGCATTTGGAAATAATATCGAGGTGTTTTTTTTTTACTCTTGAGGACAGGACGGAGGTAGTGCTCGTTTTTTTCGCAGCTCTGGGAGCAATCCTGTGAAAACTAATAATTCTCTGATTATTATTCCATGTCAGAATGAACAGGAATTAATGAGGACAGGAGCTGATACAGTGTAAACCCAGCCTCAGGGACCTGTTTATTTTATTATTCGCCGCCTGACATTATCATGATCATTACGTCCGCGCCGCCCGCATGATCCTTACATGATTGCCCTATTCCGGCTAATGAAGCCGGCTCTGCACGCCTTGATACCTGTCACCCTGCCAGAAAACTCGCCTCAACTTGATTGCCTCCGGACCGAGCAATTTATTTGTTTATTTTCATTAACAGAAACATTAGGTCTCTTTTCTTACCGGATACGGGAAATTTGTTAATGAACATGCCAGTTAAAATGAAGATGAAAGCAGCAGTTAATTATCTCCTCCAACATTCGGCAAGACAGATTAATCCCAGCAAAAAAAGAGAAGTCATTACTGCCGGCGCCACTTGTCAATGTGTTGATCTGAGGAGCTGTTTATAAGGTTCATAGGATAAGGAATGAAAATGAAATGCACTGCAGGACCTCATTACAGCTCCCGCGCCCCTGGTGGGAAAGTTCTCCAGAGAAAGAAACGTTAGTTTCTAAAATTAAATCCAATGAAATCTTTTATCCAGCTCACAATGAAGGAACAGGCGCCCCGACCTGGGAGTGTGACCTCAACCTCGATAAGGACGCTGCTCAGCAAATCAGTCCCTGCAGGTTTAAATAATCCTGTGTCCTGGTGGGCTGCTCCAGCTGCTTATCTATCATCTTAAAATACTGGAGTGAAGAAGCTCGGCGTGTTCCTCAGAAATGTCAGGGAGATGCTGCTTCAACTCGCAGCAAATAACAAGTCAAGTGCAGAGCGTGGATTTGGATGTTTTTGTATGTGTGTGCCAGTTTTTTCAGCTCCTGGAGACAAAATATGGAGTATGTTTCCTTCATGGCAGAACAGTCATCCCCAAAGTCCTGAGTCCTGACCCACAGGTGGGTCATCTTTTCGCTTTTTCTACCAACCAATCACAGCTTCCAGGAGACTGCGTCACTCCAAGCAACAGGGTCAACCCCACCTCCTCACTCAGGTCAAAGTCTCTGTCTCCTCCTTGCTCAGAGCTGCTCTCAGAAGCTTCCTGAATCACTCTCAACACATCCTCTCTTTTTAAATCTGCTTCATCTCATCCCTCCTCCCTCCACTGTTCCTCCTCCGCCAGTAATCAAGAAAATCAAGGAGGCAGTGCCCTTGGTCAGACTTTGGACCAAAAAAAAAGGAGCACGATAACGCCTTTGGGCTGTAAAAGAGCCATGAAAAAGTCTTAATTTCCCTGCTGAGATGAAGAGGATGTCATTCAGAAATTGAATTAGATTTTTCTTGCAGTTAAAAAAGGCTGAAGAGGTCTGATGAGGTGAATGAAATTCATGATGAGACTCAGACAAAGCGTCAGGCCGCTTCTTGTTCTTTGCCCGCGCTTATAAACGAAACAACTCGGGGACTTTCTTCATCCGTATGTCAGTCACACCTCCGTCTGCGCTCCTCTCCTGTCAGTCTGTTTGAGTTTAAAGTTGCTGCAAATGAAATGTGGTCGGCGAGTTGTCATCTTTTTCCCTCTGCAGGGGAAATTATAATAAGAAATGCAGCGTCAGTATTTTAAGGGGGACACTGTCTTCTTTCTTTCTTTCTGCAGCGAGCCTGAAAGTTTGCAGCTTTAAACCGCCGTCACACTCGTCTGAAAGCCTGCCTCTGGTTTTCCAAACAGCACAGGGAGCGGTGTGCTGGAATGAGAAGTGGAGGACTGTATTTCAACCAAGCAGCTCTTATTTTCTGCTCCGGTGTCCTTCAGAAAACACAGGGAGGAAACGGTGACCTCTGACCTCTCTCAGAGGCAAGGATTTCCCCTGAAATGATGTATGCAATCAGAAGGAGAGGAATAAATATCACAGACTGACAAAAGACCTCTGTCATTCCTCTTCCTGCTCTCCGTGCTCGGCGGCACGTTATCTAATAAAGCAGAAATGCCATAAAAATAACCTTAAAAAGCCTTCAGCCTGCCAAAATCTGACACCGGCCCCGATTGAGATGCCATCGTAAATTCAGGAGTCTGTGATTCTTTTATAGACAGGATGGGAAGAGGTGAGCTAAATGGATGAGAGAGACGGCTGCCAGTAATGTATGAAAGGGGGAGGAGGGGGGAAAGGGGGAGTCAGACTCAGGCTGAGAGCCCATCTTCTGACTGCGTGCATATTAATGCAGCACTGCGGAAATCCAGCCAGCCCGGCAGCTGCCAAGGTCGCCACAGATTACCAGAACCATGACTAAACAGGCAGGCCGGCGATTACCCAGGGCGCCCTCCTTCTCCTCTCCCATCAGCCTCACCCTCCTCGCCCGGCGTCCACCCCGGCTCAATCCGACGGGTGATCCCTCATAAACCAACAAGTCGCCTCTTTCCTCAGCGATCCGTGTGAGTGGAAGGCGGGATGAATACATGAATTTTGATCAGGCAGCACATTATACAGAGGTTGTGATGATGTAACAGGAGCGAGTTTCTTGCCTCCCCCCTCCTCTGCCTCCGGCGCGGTGGGTGGGGATGACGAAGAGGTAGGAGGAACGAGAAAGGAAGGGGGTTCAGTCCACATCCTCGTAACAAGCTGTGATATTGATGATCTATTTTAGGCCGTCCAGGAAGTAGGAGCGGTCACATGTGCTTTCAACACGGCGCATGACTCTCTTTCGATTAACAACCAAAGTTTCCAGCTGACAACGACCCAATCCAAAATATGTCCAATCTGCAAATGAATTGACAGGATAAAATTGCAAAGATAATTTAAAAAAAATATATTTAGTGATGTTTCTGCATCATCTTCCATCTTTGGTGCCAGCTAACACGCCTAACACACATAGGGAGGAGTTACACACTCCTCGTCCTCTGCAGCTCCCAAACTCCACAACCTTTTTTTTTCCTGCAGCTACAAACAAATCATAATCCGACAGAGTTGGAAAGAAGAAAAGCATCCTTTTTACTTTGCTGATGCGTTTTTTTTTTTTTGGAGGGGGGAGCTGGTGACACCTTCAAAGGCCTCTGTTCTCTGCAGGCCCACATGGAGCGGGCTGCAGCGGGAGCACTTACCAAATGAGAGCGTCGGTCTGAGCAGCTGAGGAGCGGCTGCATTAATTCAGCGTACTCCACCACCTCTGCGGATACTTTGTTTGTATTGGATTACCCCATTGTTGCCTCCCTGAACCTGCTCTCCTCACTAACAAGCCTGCTGAGTCTGTGACTGCGGCGCTTTGGATCCTTTTTGTTTTGCTGTTGACGGGCTGACGCAGTGAGCGTCTCTTTTTTACCTTTTCTTAATCTTTCCTCGCACTGATGAGCCAGTGAGTTAAATCACGGGCGTTATTACACCCCTGGAAATCTAAATCACCTTCTCTTTCACCTTTTTATTACTGTTCCACTTCCACCGGCTCCCTGGTTTCCCCCTCAGACGGTCATCCATCTGAAGAAGTCAACCCCAGTTTAATTAATTATGAATATGCAAATCTTTGCTCGTAGTGCCAGGATCTCCATTTTCATTTTCTTGGCTTTTTCCCGTCTTCTTCCTCCTTTTCTTCCTTCATCTGCAGCCGCTCGAGGTGGATTTATTGTAAATTCAATTTGCATTAAGGCTCTAATTTGCTGACACCGTGCATGAATTCATTTTTAAAGCGCTCTGCACCTCGGCACCCAGGACCCCCCTCACCCCACGCGGCCCCTCCCTGAACTCTGGGTGCAGGACGGGGTGCACGCAGCACATAGTAATGACTTTCTTCTGAGCGTCTAATTGGAGCAGAAGGACGGCTTATTTGGAATCAGGAAAATGAACTGCTTGTTATCAGGCGGCTGGCGGAGGGAGGAGGGGATTGCAGTTTGTGTGTTAGGGGAGTTGTGTGTGTGTTGTGTTTGTGTGCACGCTGCAGAGTTATATAACCAGGAAGTAGCTCCAATTGACCATCATCTCTTATTTAATTAGTTTCAAAGTTGAAAGTGTTGCTGACCCACATACAACTACTCCCTTTTCGCTGTGTTTTAATAAAATTCTTTTTTATTATTTCTATTTATTTATTGTCCACAAAGCGGGAAAAAAACTCCAAATTAAAACCATATTATTTTTATAATCCTGCCCATTGTGCTTCCTTTCACTGAGTTCCTCTGTGAGAGATTTTGGAGCAGTTTACATTCAGACCAACTTAATAATTCATTATCTGTAGGCTGGCAGCTCCACTGCTGCGACAAATGACTCACTTGGCGTTCCAGATTTACACTTTGAATAAGCTAATATGTGATTTTATTCCACAGTCTGCTTGATAATTGGAGTTTTAATGTCAGGAGAATCTCCTCCCAGAGGTAAAATTGTTTTAAAGTGGCTCGTTGGAGACTGTTAGTCATCGTCCGTCTGCAGGGAAAATGGAAATGATTGACTTGTGGGAGAAAACGCAAAACCGCTTCTGGAAAGTGTGAGCGATACCACATGTTTGACTTCCTGTCCCGGCCATCAGAGGCCAAACCAGGACAACTTTTCCTCCGATTCAAGAAGCAAAACATCAACCAAACAACCTGACCCTTAATTATGCATCCTGATGAAGGTTGCTGGATTTTTCAGAGGTCAGCAAGTGCCACCTCTCTGTTGTACGATCACGTCTCCAAATCAAACCTGCATCGGCGTTTTTAAAAAGCGTCTCCTCCTCCAGCTGTCCTCGCCTCTGTCACAGAGGATGAGCGCCGTGCATCATATCACCCAGTCTGTAATTGAATTGTAGCGGGAGTTGGGTTGGTAATCAGTGTACAGCAGGTAGTTTTCGTTCCAGTCTCTGACAGTAATGTCCTCTAATGGGAAGCTCTGGCTCTCCTCTTGTTCCAGGCCACTAGGTTTCCCAGGATCCCTGGCTGCCTCTGTGCGTATGTGTGTGTGTGTGTGTGTGTGTGTGTGTGTGTGTGTGCTTCTGCATACTGAGTGAAAGCTACAAGTTCTGCAGCTCACCTCCCTCTGAATCCTCCTTTTAAACATTTCTCGACCTTGAAGACACTGACTCACCGTCCACTCTGCTTGAATTACCAGTGATTGCCAATGGCACGGTGATTTCCAGCCCTGGCATCCTCACTCCTGTGACTTTTGGGCACCTTACTGTCCTTGTAATCTGCAGCTTGAATCATTCCTCCATCATCATTTTCCTCCTCCCTCTTTGAACCGCCGCCGTCGCCCTCCCACTCCTCTGCTTGAGAAGTGAACAGCTTTGAGACGGAGGAGAGGAACAAAGGCGGAGAGGGATGATGCTCTGATGATGCTGCTGGTTAACAGTGTGGGAAAAAATGAGGGGCAAAAAAATAAGGTCAGAGTTGACGTATGAAAGCTGACACCAGCGCCCATCAGGACGGCGCCCGCTGCTTGCTTTGTTACATATTCTCGCCATCTTATCATTTCACAGACGGCTGGTGCACAGGCTGATGTGACAGGGCTTCACTATCCATCTGGGCACGCTCTATTTTCACCAACGCTCATTTCGCCAGGGCACCAGAGCACAACGCCCAAATGGTGTGTCGGTGTCTGTAGTGGACTGGCGAGGGTCTGAGTCACCGGCCTAGCGCACCCACACTGCCATGATACAGCACAGAATAACAGGCTGACAGGGCTGCCAGCGGAGGCAGCGAGGATTGTGTGTGTGGCCCGTTTTCTCTCACTGCGAGTGTGTGCTCCCTGTGTGTATTTTGTACCTGTGTGGGTGGGTGAGAGTGAGTGGAAAAATGTCTTATCCACTCTCTCGTCCTATGTGCGCAGTCATGTCTGCAATGCAGCACTCGGTGTGTGTTTTTTTCAGGAGTGGGTATTGTTTATGTTGAGTGTCTTGACGCCTCCAAAGGCTGTTTGTTGGAGGAGAGGATTAGCGGGGCCTCTGGGAACAGGAGGATGATTTTCTGATTATATAGTGCTCTCTCTGGAGGAGACACCCCTGCCATAACAGGATCACTTTTACATCTGTTCCTCGTCAAACGGTCCCCTGAAAGCCGCTCGAACTGAGAGGAAGCATATGGATACGAGTCAGTCCTTGTAGCCCGGGAGAATCAGAAAGACATAATCACCTCTTTTAAAGTCAGTGCCAAAGACGCTCGCGCCGATGATCCGATGGGATGATGAGACACTTTGTCAGATTTGGTTTGGAGTGTTGAATGACGAATTTGATACGAGTGTTATCGAGCAGGAAAAGGAAAACAAGGCTAATCACGTACAAAGAGACAAACAGGCTGATTCACATCCTGCTTTGACGGGTTTCGCTCTCATGAAGTTTTCAATCAAATCTACCAAAGTATCTCTACTTAATAAAAACACTTCTCATTCTTATGTTTATTTTTTTGGCTCGCTACTTCTCCTACAAATTCTCATGATTTTCTCCGTTTCAACTTAAAAATGTTCGGCATGTTCAGGAGAATCGTGTGTCTACATTTCACATTTCTAACACTTGTTCTTTTGAAAATATTCAGCATTTTTCACATTTTTTTGCCCATTGAAATGAATGGAGATGATATGTCACACTGAAAACCACAGCTGAAGATGTCAGCTTAGGGTTCGGAACAGAGCTATGCTCCCGTAACCATGGAAACCACACAGCTGATGATGTCATAAGGGGTTCAGAGGTAGTTTTGCTGTTTACATAGTCATAGAAAACACTATTATTTGGGTCTTGAAAGATAGTTTAAGATGCTCTGAAAATGGCGGCAGCTAATGAGCAAATATCGGCCGACTTTTACATATCGGCCGATATGTTAAAAAGAAAAAAAAAGACCAACATCGGCAGATACTGATATTGATATATCCTGCATCTGATCCGATATATCTGGCAAGGTTAGGGTTATGGTTTGGGCTCAGCATTTCAGCATCCAGCATCTGCTACAGGTAAATGCGCCCCTTCCTCCAGTCAAAATGATGTGTATCGATTGTCGATTCCTTCATGAACCGTGACAGCAAAGAAGAGCTTGTACTCCGCCGCAGCATCTCCCCAAAACAACCTCGCCGCTTGTGTGTGTACGTGTTTACACCGTCCCTCTACCCCCTGTACTCGTCTGCATTTAACCTGTGATTGGTGACAGCAGGCACGCTCCCTCTGGACCCCGTGTCCAATCAGGAGAGCCCAATCTGATACACACGAGGAGAAAGATTGTGGGCCGTGTTTATTTGGCGATAGGATGAAAAACCGTTTCTTTTCTCTGCTCACATGTGAGTATTTGCATATAAATGACGGCCCCGTGGCCGTCAGGGAGGAGGGGGAGTCAGCGGCACACGGACAGAGAGACAAACGACAAATGAAGATGAAGTGTCATGAGAGTTAAAGTGCAGGCGAGATGAGCGGAGGTAGAGCTGCTTTATCTGCTGGCGAGGAACCAGGAGGTAAATGTCATCGCAATCATGAAATAAGCTGGGCGGCCGGTGTCACCGTGCAGAAATATCAGTCTTTAAATTCAATCACGCTTCTTTTGTTTCATTTTAAAAACATTACGCTGAGGTGAGCTGCGTGCCTGCTGCTGCTGGGGTTGCCTGGAATGCAGGACAGGATGTTGCCCCACTTTTCTCTCAATGAATCTGACAAAAATTATTCCTAAAAATCCACCTGATGTTTGGCTTTTCTACCCACAATCCTCCTCCTTTGCACTGTCTTTGTGATTATGTACAGTTCCTCGTCCAACCCAGGTGGTCACCTCGTTTACGTCTCCATATGGTCGTTAGCTGCGGTCATTGTAGTATTTGCTGTCCCACATTGTTACAGCAACAGTATTGTTGACAAAAGATGACTCTCTGTGTAAGCACAAGGTCTTTCTTTGTGTGTGTGTGAGAGTGTGTGTGTGTAGGGGAAGCTCCTGATTGCTTTATTGGCTGATGACTCATTCCCTTTTCTCAACCTGCGCGAGATCCTTCAGTCATGCAGGTAATCTCCGAGCAGCCGAGAGGTTAGCGTTCCCACACATCAGAGCCGTATCCCTCTTAATTGAGACCCGCTCTGCTGCGACAGCGTTTTCACAAGGTGAAAAAAAATGGCAGGTCAAGATTCCAAGACATCTCTCCTCCCTCCTTTCCTCCCTCCTTCCTGTGTCGTCGGCGTGGCTGTGAAGTTGATAAGTTCCTCTGGGGAGCTTGGAGATGGGCCAGCTAAGACACTGCACTTCATGAGGGCAAGTAAAGGTTGATGTCGCGTCACCTCATAGATCGTGTGTGTGTGTGTACAGATGCTCGTGTGTTTATCCAATCAGGCCAGGTCTAATGTATGCACGGCGATCTGATTGAATTACGCAGCGGCTTTTATGGAGAAAAATGGTGGTGAAGCATCTCCTTGAGTGCTGATGGGAGAACAGACACTTTGCAGGAGTCTCTGTGGTGACCTGACTCAATCTGCATACGATTACCCCTCCACAGACCTGTAACCCGATTTATGAGCTGATCACCTCCTCTCCAGAAGGGACACGCGCTCCTTCTCATGTGACTGTAAAACAGAGCGCCATGACATAACATTTGTTTCGCTTTATTGAGGTGGCCTTTAAACCCAGAGCTGCGTCTCACTTTGATTTTTTTATGCATGTTCCCATCTGTGTCACGTCGATTGATCTGAAGATTTACCTTTTTCATTATATTTTAGCATCACATGTCCTCTAAATCCAACATGAGGAAGCTTGGTTAGCATACACTGCTATATGGGGTGCTGATTGTAAAGCTGCACACTACAAACAAAATTTCTCCACATTTAACTCGAAAACATCACTTTTTCTGCAGATTTAGGGAAATATTTGTGAAATATATTTGCCAAATATTAAATATAAATGTTGAATATTTTATCTAAATGTTATAAATGAATGTCCTGATTTTAAATATTAAGGTCTTAGTCCTACAACATTTGATACGATGTATTATTCCCTCTGCTGAGTCACATGACCAGCTGCACGGAACTCCTCGTCAGTGTGTGACATCATCAACTACAGCAGAGTGAAGGGTGAAATTTATTCACAAAAGTTTTGGAAACAACTCCTTACAGAGGCCACAATTTTACCAAAATCTGTGTAAAAATGTGATACTTTTGTAGGAAATTTTGTCAGGAATCCATCCATGGTGTGTTTAAAGCAGTACAACTTTTACTTTTTTGTCTAGAGGCCCAAATGTGGCAGCCTGCATGGGCAGGAATGAGAAATCCTGTGTATTTTAATGAAAGGAGCTGGGTGGGCTTCTGTGGGGTTCTCTGACTTTGAGGGCTTGTCATTCGAAAACTGTGTCTGAAACGTCAAAGTCCCGCATATGTTTTGTAAAGCAGGGTCTAGTCTTTTATGTGAGCGAATTTCAAGCTGATACCACTTATGGTTTGGGAGGAGCTAATTTTTGCAGAAAGGGTAAAAATGTGGCAAAATTTTATTTTGTACGGTAAATTGCCAGTTTCCTGTTGGAGATAGGACCCTTGGGGTAAGGAACCTAAATATTTAGAAATCTTTGCCCAAAATTCAGAAATGTTTGCTTAAAATTAAGAAATATTTGATAAATATTTAGTCTAGATAAAATATTCAACATTTATATATAATATTTGGCAAATATATTTCACAAATATTTCTCTAAATCTGCAGAAAAAGGGATGTTTTCGAGCTAAATGTGGAGAAATGCTGTTATTATTTGCAGTGTGTACAGCTCCACATCCCTTGGAGCTGATTTAAAAGTGAAGGCTGAATTAAAATGTGAAGCTGTTCCCTGTGAGGAAACGCTTTGAGAAAGTGTGATTAGCCTTCCTCGTCTTGACCTTGCTTTAAAAACCCACCCTGGCCTACATCTCCTCTGCGTTAACATGAAGCTGTTTGTGCTCCACGCTTGCGTTGGTTTGGCTGACAGGAAAGAATGAGGATGAGCCGTGTTTTTATAAATGTGCTGTGTGTGTTTTACACAGTTGGACAGATGCGACAAACATGAGAAACATAAAAGCAGAGCAGGTCTGACGAATGGCCCTGTCTTTGTTTAATGGCCTGGTTAAATCTGGATATGGAAGACCCCCCCGTTTCATCGTGGTGTCGGCGAACGCCGCTCTATTAAACCACGATTTCCATACAGAGTGGCGTGCAAACACTGGCTCTGTGATCATGTGCCAACACAACTGACAGATAACAGTTAGCATTTTCCCCGGCGCACACACAGATTGTTGGGCTGAGGAATTACCCCTCGTCTCTGACGGGTCATGTCGCGTTGAGCGTTGATACGGCGGTAGCTGAAGAGCAGCCGGAGTCGTTGTTATCACTCAGCAGATTGGCCAATTCCCTCTCCGATTGTGATCCAGCAGAATGGAAATCTGGTGAGCAGGGAAATGTTAATCGAGTTCAATTAGGCTTTGTACCATGTTTGTTTGCTGCCAGCTGATTATGCAGAATCCCACGACCAGCGACAACAACCCCCCGTCAGGAGCCTGAAACAGGCGGGTTTGAGGATAGCTGGAAGATAAACCTCTTTTTATCACATACATGGAAACATCTAAATGTGTATTTCCTTTCTATCTGCTTCGATAACCAACATGTGTGGTGCTCAGACCGACTCAACCATCTGTAAGAAGCTATTTTCAGGACGGAAACGTTGGTCTGTAAAGCAGAAACTGGGTGAATGGGTGTTTATTTGCAGTGTTGATGATGGGAAAAGAAACGACAGAGCCGCGCTGTCTGATGTTTGGCAGTGATGCACTGATTGTGTTTTTTCTGGTCCCAAATCCAGTCTGGGCCGCCAAACAGAAAGCACTTGTGGGTAAATTTGTCCATTTCTTTTCTGTCTGGGCTGGCGGAGTGTGTTCAGGTCGCAAAAACTGGTTTAAAGGTGGCCACATCGGGAGTGTTGGTGTGTTTTTTCCACATCATTCATCATCATTTCTTTAAATACTTGCACTGAGATCATTGAAAAGCTCAGAGTCAGACTCCCACCGAACTCATCTTGCTCTGTTTGATCCCCTCTCTGCCCCCCCCTCTCCGTGCCCCTGTGGTTTTTATTGGTGATGAGTCTGGAAACACTCCAGAGTCTCAATGAGGGACACATGATTAGAAGTGAAACCATCTTGGCTCTGGTTGTCTTACCTTTAAGCCTTCAAGTTATTATCGCGCACAAACTAATTAGCAAGTTCCCTGATAAAGCCAGGGTAGACCCGTTTGTTGCCATAGCAACAGTCAGACATAATCACAATGAGAGGATTGTGGTGTTTAGTAGCTCTCAGAGCACTCACTACCCACTCTGCTCATTTGGATGCACAAAATTTTGCTTCTAGTGAGTCACTGGGCGTACAGGTGGAGCCTCTTTCTTCTTCGACCTTTTTTAATTGAGGAAATCAAAGAGTGTGACGTCAGGGTGTGTGTTTTTGAGTCTGGATCAGTTTGTTTCATGGAGGTGGAGGAAAAAATGAGACACCAGCAGTGCATGCATCTCTGTGCCGCTTTCCTGAAGTTTAAGTGGAGAAATTGCTCTTTCAGCCCCGGTGATGGATCCTTCCCCACAATATTTGAATATTGAACTTTGCTCTTTGATTCTGATGGATTGTCTCAAAGTCTGTCACTGCAAGTGTTTGGTAACTGATGGATCTTTAGCTATTAAACTCCACCGCTGCTGCCCTGGAAGTTTCTCAATGTGACATTATGTCGGCCTCATTTTTCACTGTTCAAGTGATTTAGAGTAAGCCTTTCCCTTTTTTTTCCTCCTTTCTGCAGCTCCTTAGGCACCCACCCAAACTGCTGCTGCTCACAGCGTGACCCTCACTGTGCCACATAATACAATACAATAACGTCAAATCAGCACGGTTAAATCAATTCCCCACCAGCCGACAATCCTCCCCCACTAACCCCCAACAACTGCTGCACACGCCGCACCTCGCTGATTGGCGGCCGACTTGCTTCTTTGGTAAATAAAACATTTATGGAGGCTCAATTAGCGAAGCCTGTTGAGTCTGTGGCAGCTGTGCTCGCCAGCTGTTTTTAAAGGGAAAGTGATGCAGCGAGGTGAAGCGGGGGAAAAGAAGGTGTCAGGAGCAGGAAGGGAAAACGGATAAGATGAAGGATGCAGGAAGCTTGTTTTGGATTCGGTGGAGACTTTAGCTTCAAAGATCTTTTTTCAACTTTTCTGCACTAAAGTGTCAGATTTCAGTGCAGATTTAATAACCGCTCAGTGGAAGGAGAAACAAAGATGTAGTATTGATTGGATCCTCTTAATTAAAACTGCTCCGTAGCACAAGTTCACAGGAGCTATGCTGTGCTAAGCTAGTAACAGGAAACCCTTTATTAAGACGGCCTGTGTGAGCGCTTACTCGTCTGAATCATAAATCCAGACAAAGGTGGAAAGCAAACCCAACCGTACCTGCCTGCTGTGTGTGATTATACCGTTATGATCCAATTTGTGTTGTTTTTCTGACTGATGGCTGCTGGGCTTTATTAGATATCTAACAGGAGTGTTTCTTTTACTCTGCAGGAGCAGAAACACAATCTGAGGGGGCTTCCTTTTCTGGTTTAGTGGAATGAAAAACACTTTTTTTCATCCTGGTTTTAGTCTGTTTATCAGGAAATGACCACAGCTCATTGTTTCACCATCAGTGCTGCAGAGAGATTATTCCCAGAAGATGCAGTTTGTGTATTAAAGGAAAAGATCAGTCAAAGGTGGCTTCATTTGGAGGGTGTGTGATGGTGAAAGAGGAGATGGAGAGCAACATGATTGATTGTGATACAAGCGTTGCTGGCAGAGCGCACAGACCAACAGACGGATGCCAGTGCTGAAAGAAGTCCTGTTCCGGTTGCCACAAACCCTTTTCATGATTACAGATCTTCTTTCAGCGACTCCTGCCTCATGTTTTCTTTTCTGTCTCTGCTTCTTTCAGTGGAAGGCTGCACGGATTGGTCGGTGGACTACCTGAAATACAAGGTGCTTCTAGGGGAACCAGTACGGATTAAGTGCGCTTTATTCTATGGATATATCCGGGCCAACTACACCCACGCACAGGCCGCAGGACTTAGCCTTATGTGGTACAAAAGTGCAGGACACGGGGACTTTGAGGAACCCATCAGCTTCGACGGCACACGAATGAGCAAAGAGGAGGACGCCATCTGGTTTCGACCGGCGGAGCTGGACGATGTGGGGTACTATTCCTGCGTTTTACGGTGAGTCTTGCTCTTTTTACCACCACCAAATGTTTTTATTGTTATCAGAAACTCTCCTCAGCAGTGTGTCGGGGAAATAATGAGTGTAAATATCATTTTCTTGAGTCTCATGGGAGCCGTTCAAGCCAGTCTGTGTTGATTCCTAATGGAGCCTCTCATCTCTGGTCCTTGGTCCAAAGAGCATCATCTAACAGAGTGAGGGCCCTCTGCTCCTCTTGATATGCTAAATTATTTCTCTATTCTCCTCTGGGGGACAGTAAGCCATTAGGTGCAATTGGTAAATCCATAAGTCATTGGCCCTCACAAGTCTTTCTTCCTGGAGCCAGAGTGAGATGAAAGAGGATGGACGGTAATTCAGCACAGGAGGATTGAGAGGAAAACGGCAGCTGAGATACGATGGGAAAAAAGGGGAGGATACTTGTTTTATCTTCTTCTTCCACTGGCCTGATGCTGGAGGTAGACAATTGTTTGATTTATGGCTTCTATAATGTGAGGAAATTTCTGGCTCAGGAGCTCATAGTGGTAGAAGTTTTCATCAACGTGGAGCAAGGTCAGAAAGAAGGAATATACTCTAAGGACACCAAGCTTTGAAACACATACAGTGGGGAAAATCAATTTTTTCTCATCATATTTATTTCCAACGATGCAATTCAAACAAAATTTCTACCAGACATTGGTATGAACTCAAATAATCCACGCATGAAAAGAAATCACAACGTTCAGGTCCATAAATAATGATTATGTGGAATTAATTACGATGACACAGGAAAAAAGAATTGAACACGAATTTCCCCATACATGGCTCCATTCATTGCTCCATCAATTATATGAAGTTTGCCAACACCATGAGATGAGAAATAACCCCATGCCCTGATGCTTCCACCTCCAAACGTCACTGTTGGTGTAGTGTTTTTTGGCTGATGTGCAGTGCCATTTCTCCTCCAAACATGGTCTGTAGTATGACAGCCCAAAAGTTCAGTTTTGGTCTCATCTGACCAGACAACATTCTCCCAGTATTCTACAGGCTTGTCAAGATGCTGTTTAGCAAACTTTAAACCAGCTTCAACATGCCTTTTCTTGAGGAATGGAGTCTTGCAGGCTGAGCGTCCATTGAGGCCATGGCAGTGGAGTGCATTGCCTATTGTTTTCTCTGTAACAATCGTACCTGCTGCCTCCAAGTCTTTCTGGAGCACTTTCAGGGTGGCCCTTGGCTCGTTGAGTACTCTTCTGACTATCTTTCTGACTGAGCAACAATTAGGCTGTGAATGTCTTTAGAGAGCTCTTTGCCTTTACCCATCATGAGGTGTGTCATATTTAACTGCCCGGTGAAAAAACACCTTTTTTATAGGACCATCAATTTGCTCTAGCCCAGCTGATGTTGGTTTGCGCTAATTGGAAGTTCAAGTAATAATTACTGACAGATTTCAGGTGATATGGTGCATTTCCTTGCCAAAGTATACAGCCTTTCCATGGTGTGTTCAATACTTTTTTCCTGTGTTTCGTACTTAATTCACCATAATCATTATTTATGGACTTGAATGTTGTGATTTCTTTTCATGTGTGGATTATTTGAGTTAATACCAATGTCTGGAAGCAGCTTTGGAAATAAATGCAATGAGAAAACATTTGAATTCCAAGGGATCTGTTTTAATGCTGGACATTTGTTGCATTCAGCACAGCTTCCCATGTGTTTCACAAACCACACTGCTTCTTTTAGCCATTACTATTCATCCCCATTAGCTGTCCCTCTTTTGCAATGGCGGCCGCCGTGAATAGAAAGGAGCAGCACCAGTCCAACAATTCTCATGGCTCTATTCAGCGAGGCTGGCAGCGATTTCTGGAGGTAGACAATCAGTCAGCTCAGAGTTATTGTGTAATCATGCAGAAAGTAGAGCCGTGAGATTTGATTTGGACAAGTAGTGCTGCTTTGTAGCCAGTCGCGGCCATTCACAACCAAATTAAGGGGCGACACTTATTTACCCATCATGGGGAGACATGACGGTGTGTGTTCACAGGGTGTAACTACTTCCACCTCATGTATGATGCTGTAAACATTAGCCTCTGTTATAAGCAAAAACAAGCTCTGATCTGATGAGCTTTAAAACAGAGCGTGTAACACTTCCTCTCTGCAAAGATAAATCGAGCAGCTGCTTTAATTTAACACCCAGAAGAACAAATAATAAAAGGGAAAAACATTCATTTGTCACAAGGTGTTTACTGTCAATTTTTTGCAACAGTTGGGTTGAAGAAATAAGCTGAATAATGTGCCCAGTTGCACATGCTTTATTTTATAGTAATAACTTATTAACCTTGTAGGTAAAGGGCGTTTTCTGGGGACTGGCTCATTAGTCAGCAGCGTGCAGCGGCGTGAGGTGGCTGTGAACAGGGGGAAGGGCCTGCATCAAGGCCTGGGAGGATTAAGGTTATTGGAGACCATGCATGTGTGTAAGTGTGTGTGTCACATGTTTAGTTTAATGCTGAGTTTTGAAGTGCACAGCAATGCTTCTGAACCGACCACATGGGACCATCAAATCAGAATGATTTATGATCCTGTGTTAGCATAAACTCTGCAGCATGGAGCCAGAATAATCAAAGTAAAGCTCAGGCAGAGTGACGAAAGCAGCAGGAAATGTCCTGATAGATGGATGAAAACGTCATGTATTGGTATTCGAAGGCAGAGGTTAAGCAGAGCCACTTCACAGATCGATGAGTAACGATACTTCACATGCCCACAGCACACCTTCGTCTCTGCTCCATTTTCCTCATTTTCCTCATTGTTGACGACGTGTTAAGAAATCACAGCAGTGGCTTCATGCAGTCTCACAAACACAGCAGCAGCGCGTCGACCTGCTATGCTGCCGTGACTCATTTCAATTTCCAGCCACTGCAGCCAAATCAGAGGATTGCTCTTCGGCTTTGTCTCAGCGGCGTGGGACCTATAGATGATCAGCGCTTGCATATGTTAACATATCACATTTGGATAAGGCTCCTGGCAGTGTCTCCTCTCCTTTTTTACTTGAGGATCCTCACTCACCCTTTGATAAATGAAGGGACCCGGGGAATTAGAGCTCTCAGCGGTGGAACGAATGAATCACGGCACAACAATAAATCATCTCTCTCTGGATGCATTTCATACTTGAGCATGCTAGAACAATTCAGTCTCACTTACAAATGGCTGCCATGATGTTTTTGTCTCAAAGCAAGTGTTGATAGAGACTGATGTATCCAAGAACGTTCCACATGGATTTGGAAAAACTTAAAAATAAAAAGAATCAGGGTGAAATAACAAGACTGGAAGGATGAGGTTTTTCTGCTGCAGAGGGATTTTGGCGATGACTACATGGACCAGGATGCATTGCAGCTTTGCACTCACATTTGAAGATAGAATAGAATAGAATAGAATAGAATAGAAAATACTTTATTTATCCCTGAGGGGAAATTGTGGCGTTGGTGTCTAGTGTTAGCTCTTTTAGCCATGTCTGTGAATAGCATAATGCTACTCTGCCTTCTGGTACTCCCTCTGTTGCTAGCTTGTCCGTCTTATTGGAGATAGATCTTATGTTCCCACTAACGATGGATGGAAGGACAGGTCGATGTCAATTTTTAGCCTTGTGGGAAACATCTGGCCTTGCACCAGTTAGCATCGGCATGCTGCAGGCTGCTTACAGCTGATTTCACATGTAAGCTATGCAGCGATGGTTTCATGTAGGATCTCCAGACAAACACAGGAGCAAAAATAGTGAAAATATCACAGATGATGATGAAAGAGAGGGAGCAGCGCCTAGCAACAATGCCAAAAGGATGCAGGTTGTTGCTTTTTGTAGCAGAGTTTAGTACCTAGTTTGGCTTTGGGGGAGTGTAGAAATCCCTGCTTGGGTAGCCTGTAGTTCCTCCAGGCCGACATCAGCAGCCGGTCCCCTGCAGACATGGAGGACATCTGCAACAACTGCTGCTGCTTTTTCTGCTTGGATGAACGGAGCCGTATCATCATGCTAACGATGATCATGAAATCTAATTTTCATTGATTGGCAAAGCTGAAAACTTTTCATTGTGTGTGTTGCAGGACTGCCAGTCAGGACTGGCTGCAGCCCAGTTTAGCTCCCAGACTCTGCTGTTATGGAGTCATGCTTTTGTAATGTGTGCAGAATGTGGTTTGGCTGGAACACGCTGGAAGCTTCTGGATGGCTGTGCGCGATTGTCCTGAACCAAGTCCTGTAGGTGATGGTGCCTTTCCAGATGTTTCCCAGATCCTTGCCGTACGATGATAAGACGCCACCAAGGAGGAAGTATGCTGGACGTAAACCTAAAGTTGTCGTTGTCATTTCCTGCAAGGCCGGAGCGTAAACACCTCATGCTGCTGTGGCCAAACGCTCCCTTTGTTTCTGCAGCATTGTTCGTTTCTCTTGAGCTAATTTCCACCGGGAGCAGGATGTGAAACAACACAGGAAGAGATTTTGTCTGCCAGTTGTCTGTCACAGGTGTTATTGCCCTGAGCGGAGCTTAACAGTGGAGGCAGAATATTCATAAGACACCCACATCAGAGTGGCCTCAGCCAGTAAACACACACTCACACACACACACACTGCTCCAGGATTATTGGCCATTTCATTTCAGTTTACTGCTGCAAAACTTGGAGGCCGCTGTTGTTGTCGAGCAAAATTCTGTTTTTCCAACTTCGTATTCTCATGAAATTTCAACTCAGCCAGTTTGACACTCCAGCGCAGTCATTTCATTTTGTATTAATGCTTTTTTTTAAAGTCTGATTGTTGCATATTAATTCTTGAAGGAGCTGCATTGTTCTGGCATCGCGAGCGTCAGCGTGTGTGAGAGAAAGCTCTGTGAACATTCTGCGAGCAGCTTGGACACCATGTGGCAGAATGCAGATGATGACAGACACATCTGTGCTGCGAGAAAAGAAAAAGCATAACAAACATCTTAATAAGTTTGGTATTTAGCAAAGTTTGGAGAGGGAACAGCAGCTGGAGGAATGTGCCAACAGGAAGCAGATAAACACAATTATTTCCAATTCACATCATGTGGATTAAAAGTACATTCATTATCAAGAGTTTTATGAGGTCACACTCCCTCCACTTGTTTTATTTTTTAAGATTTGTGTAAATATTCTGGATTTTTAAAGATTTCTGATAGTTTAATGTGACATATGTTGAGGTAACGCCTCCATCTGCTCAGGTTTCAGCAGTCTGCGTCATCGCAGCGTCGTGTATTTGCTCAGCCGCTCTTAAAAGTGTCAGAGGCCATCGCCGTACACTTTCACACACACAAATAGGACGTGTCACTTCCCCGCTCCTCTGAGACGAGCTGCTCCTGACAGAGGCCTTAATGTGGCTGCAATCTGAATGTAAAAGCACACACTCACACACACACACACACCATTCAGACTATGTCTCTGTCGCTCTTTAGCATTCTCCTTCATGCACAGATCAACACGCATCAGGAACATATGATGAGGAGCGCTCGTGCCACATACATCAGCGTGGAGCCGGCCATCCTCGGGGACTTTTCGTCGTCGTATGCAGAGCGAAAACATCTGCACTGAGCTTCTCCTGATGTTTCATTCCACATTTAGCACAGTTAGCATGTGTAACCCCAGCTCACCTGGCTTTCACCTCAATCTCATGAAGTTTAATCACAGTTCACGCCTCTCACGCCGTAATGTGCTAAGATTTCCTCCATTTCTTTTGCCTTTCATGCACAAACGCAGCGTGAATTTGGTGAAGCTAACTTGATTTGACGCCTGTTTACGTCGGCTAATTCTGCTTTGATATGAGTTTCATGGATCCTGTGGCTCTTTGCATCCTGGTGGTTAATTTGTTGACTCATTTAAAGTATCAGAATCGAAGACTTCTCCATCAGAAACGTCCTGCACACACTCTGCACACACAGGCGTTGGACGTGCAGATTACTGGGAGGATTAAGGACAGATGTAGCAGCACAGGGAGGATTCGGCTGCTTGGCAGGTAGCTAATGGTTCACCTTTGACCCTCTTCACCAGAGCTGGCATGCTGCCACCGTTCAGGCTTATTAATGGGTTTCCTGCATGTCCTGCGAAGCCTGGGCTGTCACCAGCAAAGGACGAGAGGAGGAGGAGATAACAAAGGAGTGACTGTGCATCTCTCTGCCAGCGTGTGTGTGTGTTGTTTGCTCTTCCTGCTGCTGCAAGTGCACCTCACCTGGTACCTGTGCACACACAGACAAACACACTGAACACACAGGCATTAAAAAGCCTCCTCCACCTGTCCCACGCCGCCGCCATGTTCCCTGTGTTAGTATTCGCGGGCAGGAGTGGCGGGTGATCTCTCAGGGAAGTGACAGTCCGAATGGGTCGTCTGGAACACTCTGTCATTCAGCCCGAGTCAGGGCCTGTCCAATTGATCCAGCCCAGCTGTCAAAGCCAATGAGAGGCGCTAGACGAAGGAGCAGGAGGGCGCTTTGTGCTGCCACGGGTTATGGATGATGTATAATAACAGGAAGGTGTTTGCGTTAGCAGCGGCCTGGCAGGAGACGATCAGTTAGCTGCGGCTAAAGCAGAGAGATAACCACGGGCTGCTGATGAATGTCTGTTAATGGAGTTCATTAAAGCGCTGAGGCACATTTGGATGATGGATACACCCTGAATGTATGAAAACATGTTTCTGGATGGTTCCACGTCCCGTCAGCTGCAGGACTTTCCACGTTATCGCTGTGAGACAACAGCAGAGTCGCCAAACCTGCAGCGTTTATCCACCAGGTGGGTTTGAGATAATTGTTTGATATGGATTTGCCAAGCTGATTCATTCACCAGCCAAAGGTTATTGATGAGGTTCCCTTAGATTCACTATTCTTTACACCTGTGCGGTGTCAGAGCGGCGTGGACTTGTGGACCCGGGTGTTTGTGCAGCCTTTTAGCTGGCTCTGTGAGCTCCAGTGGAGGCTGTTTTCCAGCAGCCATTGTGTGATGATGTATGGAGCGCTGTTGAGGTTCAGTCCTCCTTTCACACCGCTTCATTCAGCTGTGGGATGTGGTGCTGTGAACTCGGCCTGTGCTGATGTCTGATGCTACAATGGCGGTGTCAAAGTGGCATTTGCAGAAAAGAGTTTCTTGTGAAACTTAAACTGCAATAACACGAATTCCAGCAGCTTTGCACATGCTCAGTTTGATGTCAGTTTTATTCGCCGTGTGCCTCCTGCATTATGCTCTCAGCCAATCTGTGTGCATGCCCTTCACGCTCTCTCTGATTGGACGTTTGTCCCATGCTTGATTCCCTCTGATTAGGCCGGGCACGAATGGCTTCTGGAGACAAAACGCTGAAGGTTATTGAGCTCACAGCCTCACGCCATCGCATGATATTTATTCATTTCCCTATCTTCTGTTATGATGAGGAGTTTATCTCTTAAAGGATGATTTTCAACATACAACAGAGTGAGAATAACACCCGTGTTACATATCCCAGCATCCCCAGCTGAGGGATTGTACTCGGTGTCACCCCCAGCTCTGCTCCCCCGTATGTCTAGCTCTCCGTCGGCTCTCCTGATCCCCGCTGAGCAGAGGAAGTCATCAAACAAGATGCCAAACCATGGCTATCTGATAGCAGGGACACTGACCTTCTCTTCCTCATATCTGATGGTGGTTTTTATCTGCCAGACAAATGTCAGAAATACCATTCCCCGAGCACGGTCGCTGTGGCACCAGGGCCAGCTTTTTCCTCTCCTCTGTGGACGCTGAAGCTTCTCTGGAGACATGTGCAAACCTCAACCATCAGTCAAACTGTGACGGGACAGGAGAGGACAAAGTGGTTTCAAATCCTCGTGTTTATCTTCAGGAAGAAGCGATAGCCGAGTGAGTAAAACAAACGGTAAAATTTCAGCATAAAAAGATAAAGCTCAAGCAGTCCGTCTTTATTTTTAAATCCCTGTTTGCAGCCTCGTATCTGAGGATGTAAGAGGCTCGACAGGAGCAGGCGTGTGTTTTTCACAGCGTGGCAAAACTGAATTATCCTCCGAGGTGTGTGGCAAAGTGTGTACGACACGACAGGAGAGGAAAGGGTGGCGTGGCGGGCGGAGGCAGGGACAAACCACAGGCAGACAGAAGGGGAGCGCCAGCGAGAGCGGGATGAATTATAATTGAAGCAGGAGTCTATTGTTCTAGCATGGGAGACAAGTGCCACACTCTCAGACAGAGGCTAAGTAGGAGCAAGTTGGCCTGCAGTCAGATTTGGGGAGCCGGGGTGCTTAATCATCCCGGGCTGGGCGCTGGAGCTGACAGGTGAGATATGAGCGGGCGCTACAGGTAGGAGCTCCAGTCTTCCCACCGCTCACTGTGACCTTCGCTCTGACCATAAATTATGACGGGGCCATAAAATACTGATTTAAGATAACTGGGCCAGCTCTGTCTTGGTCGGAGTTCATCCTGGAGTCCGGTCTCATTCTCCCTGAGTCTCCAGACCTCATCTTCGACCTATCAGACTCCTCTGAGTCATGCTCCAGTTTGGACGCGGAGCTGTCGTGGTGTCAGCAACGATTTAAAGTTGAGTAGATCTCCTCCTGCCTGTCGCTACGTGCGTCGCTGAGGGGACACGCCGCGTCCAATCGTGCCAGACTGCATTAACAGCTGCGTGTGGAAAGATCTCAGGTTAATGCTGACGCTAGCAACACGGGGTCATGTTGATGTGACTGAGTTGAGAAAGTGATCTAGAAATAAAAACAAGAGCAGGAAGTAGTTTCTCTACAAATCTGATGAGATAATGAGTAACCGCTAATGATCTGACAGGTGTCAGCAGGAGGGTTTCTGCTGCGATGACGGAGGTCGAGCCTGGTTTGACGGGGAAGCCGATACACCTTGTTAACAACGCCATTCTTCCCCCAGCTGTCTGATTTAAGCTCTCGCTGATCAATAGTTGTTCGTCAGTCTTCATTAAGGGTCAGAAGTGGGAGTGAAGACGCTCTCAGACACCTGCTGGATACATCTTCGTTTAAAACCTAAAATCCACTTCTCAACGTCGTCTTTCACCTCCTGTCGACCTCTGACCCTCCCACCTTTCCTTCAGATTATTATGTTCCTTTGAAAGTTAGCTGTAACGACTAATCAGCAATTACTCCATCTCCTGATTTTCTATTAGAAAAGAGTTATTTTAATTAAGAGATTCATTAAGTTAGTTCATTAATTTCCCCGCAGGTGCCGCGGATTCTCCCGAGAGTTTCAAATCAATTCGGCTGCCTATTATTTAATATCAGAGGGAACAGATCCGCAGATAAAGGCCAGGTTTCATCTGCTTTATTGACGGTTGCGTGGTCCCCGCTTTTGGTGGCAATTAACTGGTAAAGTTGACGATTGCTGGGTATAAAAACGAACCCCTGCGTGGTTAATCCCCAGAGTTTGTGCTATAAGTAGAGGCTGTGCCAATTATAATCCCTTCACCAGGCGGTTAACTCCTTCATGACCACTGCTCCCAACTTTCCTGCATTTCCTGCAGATTGCAGCTGGAGTCCTCCGCCTGCCCTCCAGCTGTAGACGCTAACTGTCAGCCTGACACTTCTCCTCGCTGATGTATGCAGGATGCTATCTATCATTGCCTCGACATTGCATATCCCCTTCAGTTTGACACGTTTGACAGACACCCTCGCCTATTAAAGCTGTGGTATCACCTCGCTTGTTATCACTGCATATGCAGCACGCCGTGTTAATTTCCACGCCATAGGATGCAGAGAGCAGTGGTTAGATTACTTCTTTGGATTGGCTTCATGAATATTACACCTGCTGAGTGGAAAGCCAAGAGATCAGCCCGCTCGAAAGGCTCGAAAGGCGCCATGATGGATGCGAAATGCTGGAAAGACATCGTAGGACAAAGTGCTGGCCCACGCCATCGATCACTCATGCGAAGCAGATGACACAATTCCTCTTCCTCTCCTCCAGCGCGGCGAGTTTATCAGCGCTGCCCAGAATATTTAACAGGGACCCGTGGGATCTCATTTGCACAGGTGTCCATCTGGTAGGAGTTGTCTGGGATAATCTCCACATCATGTCACATTTGCATCCCGCCTTTTCCGTGAGCGCGGGCACACTCCACGGAGCGCCGGCCAGTCCGAAGGGCGAGGGGGGGTTATTGTTTGCGTGTGTTCTTGCTAATCCACGAGGCCGTTAATGCTGCACAATTATGTAAGGATTTAACATGTTTGTGATTGTTTGTTGGTTCAGCTCAATTTGTGTAACCAGCTTTAGCGGGAAAATTAGCAGCGAGATTTTACTAAACGCTGCCAATTTGTTTGGTCTTTTAACCAGGAGGGATTTGCTGCAGTCATGCAGCGCTTGTCACTTGTGACAGTCTTATTAGCCGGTTTGGGCGAAGAAAAGGTGCTCTCATCGAGTGCATTGATCATCACGGACCTTTGCTTCTGTTCCCTCCTTCAAATAGCACAACTTTCACAGCCAATCAATGCGTCCATTGATTCCCATGTTCTGTTAAGAATTACTCAAGCAGCAGATCCAATCTCAAAAGCGCTGTACCATTAATGACCCAAACAGATCGCTATAAACGCTCGGCTGCGGCGTCTCCACCTCCCCTGTGCCTGTGCAGGAGTAGATCAGATCACTTCTTGATACACATGACAACCCTGATGGGCTCAGTATTTACAAGACAAGTGCTCCCAATAGAGCGGCATCGCAAACACGCTGACGGTGTACAGCAGTCAAATGAAATGTTTATTCCGCCGTGGATGAATGTGCTCCAGTATCTGTGCGCCCAGGCAAGCATGAAGTCTCCAAACATTACAAGTAATCTCACATTTTACACGCCCTCTGCTGCGCCTGTTGTAAATCCTCTTCTTTATGCATATGACCACAGCGGTTATTTCCACTTCCCTCGCTCTGAATCTGCTTAAAAACAAAAAAAGACTCAATCAATCTCCAGGAGCTGTTGACATTCAGAGCTGTCACACCACATCACTGACACACTTTCAATTTGTCATTAATGTTTTAAAGCCGTAGCGTCGTCGTCGTCGTCGTCGTCGTCGTCGTCGTCGTCGTCGTCGTCGTGCTTTTCCAGCTTGAGGAAACGAAGTAAAAACCTGTAAGCGTGGAGATAAAACATCATATTTCAGATTACGACTCAACATCCTGCATTAAAGGAACGTTTTTCTCAAGTTGTGAAATTGATTTATAGCTCTCCACAAGGTTTCTGCCCGTCTCCTTCTGCTGCATTAAATGTTTCACATGAAATCTAATGAATGAGCCTCGTGGAGATTTTGATCGCACAGACTCTGATTTTATGTGAAGCTCGAGATTGGACTGCTGGCAGCTTTTCTCTGCGCCGCATCTGGCAGGGCTTCAAAATGACACAAACTCATTTCATCTTCCTCTGATTCATTAACTTTTTTTTTTTTTTTAACTCGCGCAGGAACTCCACGTACTGCATGAAGGTGTCCATGTCTCTCACGGTGGCGGAGAACGACACCGACCTCTGCTACAACTCCAAAATGAGGTTCTTTGAGAAGGCCGAGCTGAGCAAGAGCAAAGAGATCACCTGTCAGGGGATTGAGGATTATTTACAAGCGGGGGTGGAGCCAGAGATCGTGTGGTACAAGGTAAGTCACACCTCAGACTTGACGTTTTAACCTGCAGCGTCCAGGGAGAGGTGAGGAGCCCGAGGCGTGAAGTGTGCTGGAGGAAGCGGCCACATCTCGTCTTGGGTTTCCCACTGAATCAAATTAAAAGAGCAGATAATGACTGTGGGCGCCGCACCCTCCAGATATTGGCTCTCGCTTTGTCAGCGGGGGCCCGATTGAATTCTGGGAGGCCTAAACCCACAGTGCCCTAGTTTCCTTCGCCTGAGGTGCTCTGTGGCCCACAATCTGAGAGGCCGGAGCTGTTCCTGAAAGTCCATGCTGTCAGTTATAAACTAAGAGGTTGTGAATTCTGCTCTGTGCCCTGAAGGTTTCATTAAACTGAGATATCCTCCTCTTTGGAAACTGATCACAATCAAACTTTTAAAACATGTTTATTAAAGCAGAAACTCCTCTCTTTCCCCTGGAGCTGCAGGGATTCGTAGAGAAAAGTTAGTTAGCGAGGAATTAATAAGCAATGATTCGCTGCTCTGATGTGAGGATGTTTGATAAAAGCAGAATAATTGATCCTGACAGTAATTATTTGTTGCTCCTTTCACCTGCAGAGTAAAACAAACTCTCAGTTTAGTTTCACTTCTTCATGATTTATTCTGTTTTTTTTACTTTCTAAGGAGTGCAAGCCGAAGCAGTGGAGACAAACCATCGAGAGGAGGAGAGACACTCTGTCCATCAAGGAAGTACGGGAAGATGACATTGGGAATTACACCTGTGAGTTACAGTTTGGGAGCTTCGTGGTGCGGAGGACGACCGAGCTGTCCGTCACAGGTAGGAAGCTGAAAGAGACGCTCGTGGTCACCTTTTCTGAATCTTCACCTTTAGCCAACGAGTCGATAACCCGTCGTCTCCGCGGCGCTCGCCTGCTTTAATTGCTAAGTAGTGGAATTCACACGTCGCCACTTCAGCACTTTTTCTTCTAAGACTGTTGAAATATTTAAGCTGAGACCTAAAGTGGGTGACAGATTGCTTGTCAGTGACACTGTCACAGCCGAGGGTGACAGCAGCAAGGCAGAACCCTGAATTTACAGCTTAATTAGACGGGAGATGTTCTTACTCCATCTTCTCCTCCTCACTAACTGATTCTCCCACTTTAACACAAGTTTGCACAGATTCTCACTCCACTCCAGCACTTTTACGTCAGCTACTCTTACCTTTCAGTGCAGTGTTATTGCTTTCACTGCTGGCACCAAGTTACACACACTGCAAATAACATTTCTCCACATTTAGCTCCAAAACATCAATTTTTCTGTAGATTTGGAGAAATATCAGTAAAATATATTTCTCAAATATTATATCTAAATGTTGAGTGTAATATCTAATGATGTATGTTATTTATACATGTTATGAATATTTAGCGAAGACTGAATATTTATCAAGGATTTATACATCTCAAGCCAAAATTTCTAAATATGAAGTCAAAATTTCAAAATCTTGAGAGACAGTTTCTAAATATTTAGCTAACGTGCTAACTCACACTGTCGCCCGCTGGAAGTACCAAAATAATAGTTGGAGAAACCAGTTCAGCCAAGCTGATTTTAAAAAGGTCAAACACAGAAATCGTAGCTAAATATTAAGGAATCAAAGCTGAAAATTCAGACATCATAGCTAAATATTGAGTAATTGAAGCTTAATATTTCGAAATTGTTTCTAAATATTTAGAATTGCGGCTAAATATTTAGAAATTACGAGTATATTTCCAAATCGTAGCTAAATATTGAGAAATCGTAGCTAAATATTGAGAAATTGTAGTTAAATATTTCCAAATCGAGCTAAATATTTAAAAATTGAAGTGAAAAATCAAGACATCTTAGCTTAATATTAAGAATTTGTAGCAAAATATTTTGGATTCGTAGCTAAATATTAGAAATTGTAGCTTAATATTTAGATATTGTTGCAAAATATTTTAAAATCATAGCAAAATATTGGGAAACTGTAGCAAAGTTTTAGAAATTGTAGAATAACTATTCAGCAATCGTAGGTAAATATTAGAAATCGTACCACAAGTTATAGAAATCTTGACTTATTTAGAAATCTTAGCAAATATTTAGATGTCTTTAGTTAAAATTTAGAAATCTTTGATGAATAATTAGTCTTAGCTTAATATTTAGAATGAAACTGGATGTTTAGAAACGTAGCTGAATATTTAGAATCAGGACATTCATATTTAACATTTATAAATAAAAATCAACATTAAGATAAAATGTTCAACATTCATTTATAATATTTGACAAACATATTTTTCACAAATATTTCTCTAAATCTGCAGAAAAAGTGATGTTTAAGAGCTAAATGTTGAGAAATATTGTAACATTACACTCGGCGCCCCCTACCTTTCACCCATCTTCCCTGATGCTAGTTGGTTTATTTCATGAGCAGACAGTATCACAGTTTCAGAGCTGGAGTATCCTCTTCTTTTACCAAACACTGACCTCAGATTCTGATCAGAGGAATGATAACGATGGTTTCAGGGTCAGGCGTATTAAAAATCCAGCTCTCCTGCTTTAAAGTGAAAGTTTAAAGCGGCTCCTCCTTTCTGTGACTCATTCGTTGGAGCTGCTCACATCTTCAAGGATTCAGGGTGACGCAGGCAGAGACAAAGAGAGCAAAGAGCTTTCACATGGATGGATGGGTGGATGGATGGATGGGTGGATGGATGGATGTGGCGCTGAGTGTTTACTGAGTTTGAGGGTCAGATAAAGCTGGTTGTTAACTGCCACCTGATCACGCTTCATACTCACTTTAAAGGCACACAGACACAGAGAGACTCCAGAGCGACGCCGTAAATCATCCTCCTCGCCAGCCTCAAAATGTCATCTTGGAGGAACGGTGTTAATCTCTCCATCTACTTTGGAGACATTCAGCATTTCCAAACAGGTGGCTAAGGATGATTGATGATTTGGCCGTGGCGGCAGAAGCGACATTTGTGATGTTTTAGAAAGAAATATCCTCTTCCGCCTGCGTCTGTGTGGGTTTTCCTCGGCATCAGAGCCTGTAGGTGTGAACGTTTCTCTTCTCAGCCTTCTGATAGATTGGCAGCGCTCTGGATGTGTGGAGTGCATTCAGGGATAAGCCCCCAGCCCCAGCGTCCTTTGAGGTGGTAATAATGACAGCGATTGGATGCATAATTGTTCATTCGATAGTTTGATTCAGTGAAAGTGATTGTATTCGTTCTGGCAGTGATGAAGGAGGAGGTTACACAGCCATCCAGCTTTTATTGGTACACTTTAGAGCAGATTTTAAGATGCACAGAGCAAATAAAGAGTTTCACCTCGATTGACTGAGAGTTTAAGCTACAAGCTACGCTTCTGCCTCCAGGTAGCAGAGTGTAATATAAATCCTGAAGAAAGCAATGAGTTCTGCTTCTCCTCTTTCTTTTTGTTTGTTCTCAGGCGGGGGATGAGCTACCTGCAGAATGCAGGTGTTTCTGCGACCTACCTGTCACATTAGCGGCTAAATAAACTCACTGAACACATTAATTCCTGACAGACAACAACAGAGGTCTCCACGCTTGCTTAGCACAAAGCACCGCCTCCTCCTTGTGTGGAAGCAGATGTTGCTGTTTACAGGAAGTGCACTGTGGCTCAGGTAGCAGGTAGACTTGTCTTCTGTTTGGAATCCTTTTAAGTCCTTCCTGTCGTGACTTCACTGCATAACACACTGGATGCATCTTCGGTTGTGTGTTGACTTTGTACGTCAGGGTGAGGAGTCTCACGCTTCCCAATCCATTTATGATCCTTTCTTCATTCTTGTTGGGCTACAAAACCTCAAACCTGTCGACTCCTGGTCTGTTTGTTGTTGTAGTCTAGATAAATACAATCTGGTTTGGACACAGTTTTATTTTGTCACTGGCTCATTTGTGTTAGCACGAGCAGGAGAAAGTGACAGTAGACGGTGTTATGATGGCAGAGGTGAAATAAATACAGAGTTTGCTGAAGTTTTCTAAACTTTCTGTTAATGATATACAGAGAATCGTCCAGGTATATGGTGCAAAACCATTTAGAAAGTTGTATAAAGGCTTTAAAATGTAAATGTTTTTATTTGTTTGGAGCTTTGAAGGTAATTTGCTAACGCTAGCTAGCCTTAGCCAGAAGACTTATTTAGTGTTAAAAGTTGAGAGCGTCAGGTCAATCACACTTTAAAGTAAGTTTAATCATGTGTATATACCTCCCCGAGAGCCTCTGATACACCACTCTCTTACAAGAGATACGCTAGCAGTTAGCATACATTGATTAAACTTTGTTTTTCCAGCAAAATAGCAACTTTCATAAGTGTAACAGTCATTGTGAGTCATTTTTAATCCATTCAACATGTCATAAAGCTCTTACTCTAACAAAAATGATATCAAGCACTTGGCACTAGCTTGATGCTAACGTACATTGAGAATTCCATTAATATGCTAGAGGTTAGCATAGATTGATAAAACGTTTTCCAGCAGAATATCATCTTAAAACCCACCCAAAATTAAAAACATGAACATAACTATTAATATTAACCATACAGCAAGTGTTGGGGTATCTGCTGCAAACTGCCGGAGCAGGGAAGCAGTCGGAGCTGGACCAGAGACGCATGAATTTCACTGAATTTCACTGCAGCCTCTCCATCACGATTCTTGAGATGAGAAACAGGTTTTCTGTAACCCTGCAGGGATCAGATGTTCAGCCCTGACCTTTCCATCTGCATATTTTTTCTTTTTGTGTATCTGAAACAAGCGTTCACGGACCTTTCTGTCGTATTATCATCAACCGCCCACAGATAACTCCAGTTCACCATCAGGGCCCTCGTCACTCCCCTCTTTATCAACAGCCCACAGGCCTTCTCACAGCGGTGGGATGGGACGAAAGGTCAGATACCATTTGATTATAATGAGCAGCGCTAAAATCCTAATGAGCTCCCTCGCTGCGTGATTGGGAGCGACGGTTGTTCTGAATGAAATTTGGGGTTTTATGACTTCTTTGTTAGGTGCAGCGTTTGATGTCTCAGATTAAACATGGCAGAATAAAGGAGCGGTGATGAAATAGAAACACACAGAGACAGAAACTTTGGTGAGGAAGTCGACTGTCAGGGTAGCTAATGAGCAGGGACGGATGCTGGAGGCCTGGGTACCAACATGCTCGAAACCAGCCTCTCTGAAGTGAACAATACTTCTTGCTTACTGTTGAATATCCCCGCGCTGCAAATGAAAAGCGACTTTTCTGCTTCCTCAGCTCAACCTCCGCGCTTGAGTGATGGGAAACTTTACCTCCTCTGTGCATTTGTAAAAGCTAAAGGCTATTTTCCTGCAAATGTGGGGGATAAAGAAAAGTAAAAAGTGCAGGACAAGTCAAGAACACGAGCCAAACCATTGCTTTCAGGCTGAGTTTGAAGGGACGTGACGAGAAAGCCAGAAACAAGTGGACTGGATGCATTTAAGGAGAAGTCGTGTCAATAAAACGCGCATTACTCAGACGCATTTAATCCCATCCGTCTGCTATCTCAGGCTTAAAACAAGACTTCAGCTTCCTGTTTGGGTCACCCTGACAGAGTATAAACTACCAAATGATCGCCATACACTTAAAATGATCCAAACCAAAGTTTCCTGAAAGGCAGAGTCATCCTCAGTCCCTCCGATATGAGCAAATCAGCTTCAGGCGAAACTTTTTGTTTGCTTTCTTCTCAATATCCCGATCATTGAGGGGATTTCTGCATACCAACCTGGCACATCTAACCTATAATATATGCAAGTCTGTCATCATGATGAATGCTGTGAAGGCTGAAACTTATTGATTCTGTATATTTGAGTCAAGTCTATTGTTCTCCAGGAGCAGCTAAATGACTTTAGTTCTGCTGAGTTTAAGAAAAGGAGGAGGAGGAGTTGTTTTGGTTGGAAACAGCCCTTTAGTCTGAGATCCAGCTCACTTAGCGATCAGTAAGATGTCAACAGGGCCAGACTGTGCGTATTAATCCCATAACTGTGCGCCTCTCACACCTCCATCCTGCAGAGCCTCCACTCGGTGTCAGGCTCCCACTCCCCTCTCCCTCTGAGTTGATTCATTAACATATGAAGGAGGTTGGAATATAATTGCTGCTCTAATTGATGGGAGATAATTAATCTGGCCAAGGTGCTGGTGGCAGAGAAGATGACGCACGGAGCTCATTGAGAAAGTTCCTCTTTAGATGCTGAAACACATGTAATCAGCACGTGCTCGACGAGCTTTATTAATTTTTCTTTATCATTATCTTTGATATTTTGTCACTTCATTAAGGAGCGTGCTCATGAATAAATATGAAGCTTGTCATTATTCTGGGGTGAATTCAGACGCTCCTGCTGCGCCTCTTGACTCTGATGGGTTATTTCTCGTTTCACGTCGTGCTTCACTTCAATCCAGCTTCTTGTTTTTATCACAGCTGCTCGATTCATACGGTCATGGAAAAAAGCACTGCAGCAGATTCTCAATAGAAGGAGATATTAGGATCGTTTGATCGTCCAGTCAGAGACACAGCTCTGCTCGACGGCCGCTCTATAGACTCGGTTCACGTTTTAGTCTGGTTTGTTGGCTTTCCCAGACCAGAGTGGACATGGAGCCTTTTAAGTGTTTTTGTCTTGTTTTCAATAAAAAATGTCTTTTTGACTTAATAAGAGCCATATTCACCTGACCAGTCCAGAAAAATGTCTTTTTTCAAGTTATTAAAAGACAGAAATGAGGTCTGAATGTGCCAGATTTCCGTTTTTTGCAGTGTAGCAAAGACTAACTGGGTCTTCCTCTGCCTCTCATTGATGATGGCTTCTTCTGGGCCCCATGTGACTTCAGACCGGCTTCAAGAACTTAGTTTCGAACCATCCTTGCTGGACAAGTCATTAGGGATGGGTACCTTTTACATTTGAAATGAAATGGTACCAATGCCCTGTACTTGGCTATCGGTACTAGAACTTAACGGTACCAATTTTCGGTACTTTTTTGTGTTTATGAGGTAAAAAGTATACATTTTTTTCATAATAAAATCTCATTTTATTTCAATTTAACGTACTTATTCTTCAGTATAGTCCCTCACAGTCACAAGGATGCATTTAGGTACCTTAACATGGTACCTTTCAATTTGACATGAATTGGTACCTGGTACTTTTGACTGAATTTGGTTGGTACCTCTGAAAGTACCTTATTCGATAGGGACTCACATTGCTTGACAGTGTCCACTTGTTTTTGAGGTCCCTGGAGGTCTGACGATGATCCCTGACCAAGTGGCAACCTCTGGCCGAGGAATACACTGCAAAAAAATGGAAAAAAAGAAAAATTTGCTTCAAAATAGAATTATGTCTTAATACTAACTTTTGTCTTGTTCCATCGGCAGATTTTTTTCAACTTGTTTCAAGCTATTTAGACCTCATTTTTGTTTTTAAATAACTTGAAACAAGACTTTTTTCTGGACTATTAAGTCTGACATTTTCTAGTGAAATAAGACAAAAACACTTGATAAGATTTCAATTTTTTACAGTATATGTGAGAATGCAAAAGTGCTAAAATCTGCTGTTCTTCAAGTGTCCACTTGAGGCTGGCTCTGAAAGTACCAGAAGTCACGTACACACCAAGCCAATAAAAGCTATTTTCAAATAATTTTATCAGCACACTCTACAGGGGTGAAGTTTTTTCTAACTCGGCAGTTTAGAGAATATTAAGATCGCAAGCTTGTCCAATCACAGGCACAGCTCAAGTGAAGCCCACCTTTCCTGCCTCCACCAGCTAGCAATTTGTTAGCACCCTGTTTGGATTGGCTTCTTCTTAGCGTAATGAACAGATGTCTTCTGGATTTCCAGCAGTGCCAAGATGGCCTACCACCTTTGTGGAATTCTTATTTTTTTGGCTTTATGTGAGAGCTGATGACTTATGAGTTGAGCTACAGCTTGAATGTAAACAGGAAACCACTCTCGGCCTTTGCATCGTGTGTCTGTGTGTGGAGAAACGTACACTCTCATGGAGCACACTTGAAGCACGGTGAAGAGCTCTCCTCTGCTTATTTTCCTAAATGAATTAGCGCTTGAGTGTCGCCGAGGAGCACGCCGAGGATCCTCCGTGCGGTGGTGAAGCGTGTTTGGTGTTGGAGGGAATAATCAGGAAAGGTAAACAAGAAGCGGTGTAAAATACGGCGTAGATGACTTTATCGTACAGTCCGATTTATGACGTCGTCTGTGCCATCGCCTCCGTTTGCACCTCGCTGTTTGTCACATCCCACACAGCAGTCGACCAAATATCCATCAGGAGTGAAAGGCACAACCTCAGGCTTCGTCTTTACAGCCGGTGATGAAAAGTCTCAAGCTGGAGCTGACATCGCCTCCTTCCTTCCTTTCTTCCTTCCTTCCTTCCTTCTTCTTCTTCTCTCACCACCTCCCACTGCAGAAATATGAGAGGAGTTGTGGATTTTCCTCAGCCCTTTAAAAGTCTGAGCTACAGCGTCCTTTAAGCTGTGTCCACTTTATTACCTCAAAGTCACATGACCCGCTTTTTATTTTCTTAATGGCTCCAAAGGCCGAGGGGGTTATGAACAAATTATTTTCCCAGAATCGTCACGCACCAGCTCGCTCATCCGCCGCTTTATTAACAAGAACGTTTTAGCATTTTCTTCACTTTCCACTCATTATCCGCGCCGCTCCAGTGAAGATTTCCCACTGCTGACCATTCCACACGTCAGGATTTAATTTGAGTTTATGACATAATTGGGTCTCATTTATGGCGGAGGACGAGCCAGCGAGCGCTCCTCGCCGCCGAGGCTCTTATTTGTGATTTAGGTTGATGAGGCGGTTGTATTTTTAGATAACACTCTTTCTTCTCGGAGTTCGTTTAGAAATTAACAGATAAATATCAGATAATTGTTCCTTATTTGTTTAAATCCGTCTCTCAGGAAGGAGTTTAACCTCCGAATCTTTGACTGAAGCACTTTTCTGTAACTTTCCGTGCTCCATCAAACGACGTCTGGAGCAAAACTCTTAATTATTTTCTGTCTGTTTGACTAATTGCTTTAGTTTAAAATGTTAAATGTGCACGCCCATTAAGTTCCCATTACGACGGCTTGATTTATTTAAGAGAGTGTATTCAAAGAAGGCCTGAGCTGTGATTCCTCCTCCTGTGTGTGCACTCAGCATCCCAGTGGGTTTCCACCTGCTGGCACCATCAAAGGAGTGGCACAGGAGATGTGATTGCAGAGCTGACGGCGTGCAGGGGTGGGAGTGGGCGAAAATATCTGAGTGTGAAGCGTGTGCGGAGCAGCGTGTTCTCAGGATGGAGTGGTTACTTGGTTACTGTACATGAGCACAGGCTGTGATTTCCCTGAAAGGAGGTGTGGACGCCTTGACGTGTCCGTGAACCGTGGGGTAAGATATTCATAGAAACAGTGTTTCCCTTTTCATCCTGAGGTCGTGTGAGCACTGACAGGTAATTGGCAGCACCTCTTTCTGTTGCCTGTTTGTAGTTTTTGGTGTTCTGGCTCGGCCTGAGGAGGAGCTCCAGGATTCAGTTTGACTTGGCCAGCTTTCCACAAGGTGAGATGACTTTGATCAGCGTCCTCCTGTTTGATGAGCTGGCACTTTCTGGGCACAAATGCTGTTTTAAGCAAACAAAGGACTATCTCCCTCGGCGGTTTGTCACAAGATTTAGGACACGGGGCTAGCAAGGTGGACTGGACGATTAGACGCTCTTCCCCTGCCAACAGCTCTGACGTGTAATGTGGATTTGATGTCTTAATCATGACCAGGAGCGGGGAACAAGTAGAAGTCTGGTGCATTTCTCGTGTCCTTACTTTGTGATTGAATCAGAATATTTCCTGAAACCTGTTTGCCTCAGAGACCTGGTCTTCCAGGAGCAACAGATGTGATGCTGCTTTGAACAGATGGTGCAGAAATGCAAAAAAGGGTCAGGTGGTGTGGTGCCTTCGCTGCTCGCTCGGTTCATTGATTAGGCTCCTTTTTTTTTTAAAGCAGAATCCCTGACAATAATCCCCCCACATGAAAGAAGGATTAAGAGCTTTTAAATCCAAATTAGGAACAGCGGGCACGTACTCCTCCTGATTTGACAGCAGTAATGATGCCTTTGATGAGTACAGCTTATAAAAAAACAAACATTTCTCCTCCGCAGCTCTCACATTTGTTTGGTGAGTTAAATATTTCACACACATGAATATATTCCTCCTTGAAGTGATTTACTGACAAACTTCCATGTCGTTTGAGCTGATATCACCTTTCGCAGCATCCTGCTGTCATACATCCTGTCAAACATCTATCAATTAGCAAAGTGTGCTTACAAGTGCTCCTCTGCCACACCGTACATCTGGGATTGCTAATTAAGATGACGTGTTACATAATTAATGCCTCCACTCCGCTAATTAGCGCTCACTTAGTGCCTGAGCTTTGGAGATGTGAAAATCGGCGCTAAACTCGTGTTAATGTAACGCCTCGGCACAGAGCGGTGAGGACTTCTCTGCTGCTCCCAGAAAATCTGACTTTAAGACGCCGTCTTTCTCCATGGAGGTTAATTTTAAAGATTTATAGCTCCTCCAGTCCAGCCTCCTCTCTTCTCCTCCATCTCTGACAGTTTGGAGGAACGTCCCATCAAGGACACTCCAGCCACGTGTCAATCGTCTGATTCAGCCGCAGAGATAAGAGGGAGGAAAGGGACTCCTGCATAATTTAGAGTGAGCAAAAATCAATTTTGTGGCATAAATTACTCTGATGTTAATTAGCTGCAGATTGCTCTTTCACAAAAGGTGCATTCAGGGGAGAGATTGGGTGCTGGTGTCATCGTCATAGCTTGCCATGTTGCGTACCTCTGCTGGTGGAACGTGGGATTTATCGAAGAAACTCAACGCTGAGTGAAGTAAATCCTCCTCAACCTCGTCCAGGGAGATTGCTAACGCACGCTTAGCTCGGTGGCGATGCCCGCTCGGGCCTTGATGTAATGGAAATTGATTGCGGTGCTCCCAGGCTACACTGTCATGACAAGTTATTTTAATGGCACTAAAGCAGGCTTATGTTGAAGTACAGTGACTCTGGGCGCGTTTGCTGCATTGCAAAGCTTCTCATTTATTCATGAGCGAGTGCAATGTTTCTAAAGAAAGGATAAATAAAAGATGGAGAGTTTTCGCTCAGATTGAGAGTTGAATTATAGGGTAGGGTGGCTGATGGGGCTGACAGTGCAGAGCCACTTCCTGCCACCGCAGTTAGCACCTCTGTTTGCTCCACAAGTTATAATTAAAGAATGATTGGTGCATTTCTATGTCTGTGCATCCAGCACTGCAGAGCCAGGCTTCCCTTTGTGTCCCCCATGTCCAGAAATAATGATGCAGACCCAGACTTCACCGTGTATTCCACAGGTGAGGTCATTTCCTGTCAACAAGTTGCAGTCTAGCCGAGGTCATGTGTGGCTCCTGCTGACGTGTGTGTGTTTATTGGAGGAGACCGGGCTCTTTCTTTGCCACGGGCAAACTTCTGCAGAAGCTGTTTACTCTCCGTCTGCCATCCTGTTTCCTCCTCACTCCCTGCTGCAGCGTCTCCTCCTCCCTCCTCTCTTTAGCTGCCGTATAATAAACAAAATGATTTATATTAGCAGAAAAAGACATACAGGACTTAGCGATGAGTACTTAAAAGCCTCATAACACAATCAGCTCCTCATTTACTTTAAAGCTTAATGGCATTTTGAGTTTAATGGCATTCCAGATTGCGATGCCTCTGTAATAAATTACGTCGGCTCATGCATGAGCACATCAAGTAATGTGTTTCCCTCATGTTTTGTCCGCAGGCCAATTAAAGCGCACGGTGTGACAGCCTGGCCAAATCAAAAGGTCCCCGCTCCCCTTTCGCGGCTAAAGCAGACAATTAAAATGCGGCGCTCAGGCTGCGTCCACGCCCACTGCGGGACGAGCTGGGTATTGATTGGGATTGTGAAATGATCTAGCGGTAATGAAGGTATCAAGCGAGCAGGATGGCGCTGGAGCACGTGTTGGTCGCCGTCTGCCACGCACAGCGGCAGGCCTCATAACTCAGGTCAGCAGAGCCAAGACCTCACTCACAAAGCGCTTGATCATCGGAACTATCCCGGAAATTAACTCTGATGTCGAATGGCTGTGGGCGAGCGGTTCAGGTCCTCCAGGGGGGACGAGGTGGCTGGTCAGCTGCATCTGTGGGCGAAATTGTGTTTGCCACATGCAGAGATATGAGAGGAAGGAGAGGAGGAGGAGTGTGAGAGACAGAGAGATGAAGAGGGAGAGGAGCCACCCCCACACCAGGACTCACTCGTCTACTCCAGATAGGCCTGATTCATATTCATCTCACAGCGAGTTGTGGGCTTATAGAGCTGGATTTAATACGTCTCAGCTCCCTCTGTGACAGATCTGGAGCATGTCTAAATTAGATTGTAATTTCAATGAACTATCTCCAACAATATACACAGGGCAGACCCTCCATTAGCACAGAGTGCCCCCTGCTGCGGCGTCCGAGAGCACGTCTGGATTGTTTCTACCTGCGCCATCCTCATCAGCTGGTAGCTTCAGCGTTAATCACCCTGCAGGATGAGACTTCCTGCATGTCTGCTGTCCTCTTTACTCCTCCTCAGAGGCCAAACACAGGAAAGAAAGCAGAGCTGCTGCGTAATAACTTTTATTCGTCTCTGCACCGTCCTGCTGCATTCCTGCAAACGCCCCAGACATGCATGCTTTCATTTTCTGTCTTTTTTTAGAAATATCTCCTTCAGGGCAGCGGTTTGTTTTCAAACAGCTGCGTTCAGGGAAAAAAGCAGAACATTGGAAGCCCCCAGGAGCTTCAGGTCTTCTTTTAATGAGCCGCTCTCATTCAGCAGTGAGAGGATTGGGCCAAATGCACCTGAAGTGACTGATCTTGTGAGCGTTCCTGCAGATGGTCGTACTATACACCGCTGATCAAACCCACTCTGAAGCTGTTTGCATAATGAAAGCCTTTCATCGTATACGCTCAGTCTGCATCACCTCCTCTGCTTCATTTTTAAAAACACCCCGAGCTGTGGTTTCACACGACCTCAACTTCAGCTTCTGTCTTCTTTTCGTCTCATCGAGCAGGAGGTTTCTCGTCCTTTAAGAGTTTTTTCATCCTCCTAAATGGAACAGAAAGTGGGATAAATGCAGGGTGTGGAAATTGCCCAATCTCTCTGTTCTGGCTGCATGTGGTGGAAGAAAATCAGCGTTTGTCTAAGCGAGGTGTTCTCTATTTAAGCAGAAACTGAAGCTTTAGTCTTCCTTTCTCTTTTCCAGACGCTTAAATCTTACGTAAATGTCTTCTTCTCTCAAACGGCTGCAGAGGAGAGAAGAGGTGAAATCGATAAAGGTTTCCACCTGGATCTTTGGAGTTCACACAACAAGCTCACTTTCTGCACACTCAGTGGTTTTAAAGTGCAGGAAAGGAAATTAACCTTCGATGAATCCAAAACAAATGTAATCAGAATGATAAGGATCTAAAGTTTGGAGACACTTGTGGGAACTTTTCTCAACGGATGGATGTGTTTGAGACAGATGAGACGACTCAAACCCAGAGTCTCAGCTGAGCAGCAGCTCTGTGTTGTCCCTGCAGCTCCCTCGAGGACCAGGATTCAGGGGGGGTTAACACAAACCAGCGATGTAGGCCACCACAATGGCAAAGCTACCCCTGCTGGCACACGGCACCAACCGCTGACCTGTTTAAACAGCTGGAACGCTTGGCACTGCCCGCCTCCGGAGATTTGCAGGGCCACTGGCAGAGGGGCTGAGAGGAAGGAAGAGCGGGGGGAGGAGGTGAGGAGAGAGGAGGGTGGAATGAAGAGCGGGCGGCGGGGGAGGGACGGGAGGCTCGGTGGCCAAGCTGGGCGAAGGGATTCATCGCTCGGCAATAGGGAGCCACTGTGCAGAAATGGCACCAAGCAGGAATTAAACAGGCCACTGGCAACAAGCTGAAGAGGAGGAGGGTGGAACAGAGTTCAAGTCGAATAGACTCGGTTTTAACGGAGGGTCACCGCCATGAATGGGCGACCAGGGCGATAATACGTAGATTGTTGAGACGCCTTTATGTCAACTGTTTGGTTTCCCTTTGAGAAAGAAAGAGTCTCTGTGTCCGAGCGGCTTCGGCTGTGTGCTGGGGGTGTGGAGCAGGACTGACTCACACAAGGGAGCTCTCAGTCGCTTGGAGCAGCAGTTTAACCAAAACTAAGAAGTCACTGGCAGGAGGTTAAGAGGGATAAGTGGGGTGAATGCTGGAGGTGGGGTTGGTGATGCAATACGAGCTGAGAAAAGGGTCGAATTTGGTGCGATTGGTGTCCTGAGAGCGTAGTGCTGTTACAGTAAAAGCCCAACAATCCAAGGGGTAGGGAGGAAAACCAGAGCATCCTGCAGCTGTGGAGGTAGAGCAGCTGCTCTCACGGTCATCGCCTTGATCACAATCATGTGCCCGCCAGGTCACGGAGTCATTTGGAGCGCAGGAGAGCGATGCCAGAGAATGTCAATGACAGCCTGGGTTCATATGTTGGTCGTCAGCCAGAGGGCTGTATGGAAGGTCAGGTGTGTGTGTGTGTGTGTGTGTGTGAGATAAGAAAGGGTGAACTAGAGGGAGAATACAGGAGAGCTCAAAGACGATCATATCCCCGTCGATTCGAGTTTTTTAAACCCACTTTTTGAATAACGCAGAACATTTGTGCTCCACTCACTGCACATCCCAAAGTTTGTTTGCGTCCTGAGAGCCAAACGCATCGGCTGACTAACTTCAGGCACCGGTGGTTAAAGTCAAACGCCAATATTTGATCAAGCCAGTTGGTGTGACTGCGGGAAACATGTTTGTTCACGTCCAGTTTGGATTTATTGGCTCAGCGTGGACTGTGGAGGAATGCAGACGGTTATATTCCAGCAATAACACTTATCTGCACCTAGTTGCACCATCACAGCTAAGCATGCCCTGCAGCGTAGTATGGATTTACACACCGGTCACTAACTCACACTGGGGGGATAGACGGCTGCGATAAAAGTAAACCGAGTTGGTAAGTGAGACTCATCCATGTGGAAAATTATTTATGAATGATGGTCCTGCACGGGGTGGGAAGTGTGGGATTTGAAGTCTGAGAGGGTCCGTGTTGACGGACGTGTTGTGCTGGAAGTTTTAATACCTCTCTTCATGAAATCATTTTCTTCATTTTAGCTTTTAAAGCTCAGAACAGCAGAGGCTGCCAGACGAGCTGACTCACTCCCATGATTGGCACTCAGGTTGATGTGCTGTAGGTGGCTTGTGTAAGCACTGACAGAGTCCCTTTTCACATGTCATTATTTAACAGTCCTCCTGTGTGTGGACCGGGTGAAAACTTTAAACTACAGTCACTGTGGAGGGGCTGCAGCTTACGTAAGGAGCCAAACAAAATGATTGTCAAGGCTCAAAGTATCCTGTCTGCTCACAGCAGGTGAATAGCATGATGCTACTCTGCCTTCTGGTATTCCCTCTGTTGCTGGGTTAGCACGGCTAGCTTGTCCATCTTATTGGAGATAGATCTTACGCTCCTGATAACGATGGATGGAAGGACAGGTCTATGTCGTCACTTCTTAGCTCACCACCTCCTCCTCACCTTGTGGGGAAACATCTGGCCTTGCACGAGTTAGCTTTGACATGCTAAAAGCTGCTAAAAGCTGATTTCACATGTAAACAATGCAGCCATGGTTACATGTAGGATCTTCAGACAAACACAGGAGCAAAAGTAGTAAAAATATTACTGAAGACAAAACCAGTTTGGTGTCCATGTTTTTATTTTGGAGAAGCAGGAATGTGGTCATGGGTTTTGTAGAAATGTAGAGCTGGATGTCATCAGCATAGCAGTGGAAATGAAGGCCATATTGACAGAGTTACCCTTTAAAAAATGTAGTCAGTAACTTACAGTAAAAGTAATGTGTCTGATAACTTTAAATCACTTTTAGATTACTTCATTACCAAACATAACCAGACAAATCAGGCGTCTGTTTACTAAATTCAAAAAAAAGAAAAGCTTGACGAACTTAAAATGCTAACTACGCATGTTTCCACTGCATTGTAGATTATCCCATTTGATTTTAAAATGTAATCCTGCTAAATTATCCCTCTTTTTAACATATGTATCTGTAATCTGATTCCTTTTTTTCTGTACTGTAACAGATTACAGTTATGCTAATCACAGAGCAAGTAAATAATGAACACTAGAGGACCCAGCATTGAACCCTGGGGGACGCCTTGAGCCCGAGGAGCAGAGTTAGAGGCGTTTGTAGATATGAATGAACTTTTGATGGTCAGTGAGGTTGGTTATCAGCCAGGAAGTCATGTGGAGTGTGTGTTTTAGGCGGGAAAGGAGAATAATGGTGTTTACTGGGTCAAAGGCAGCGGTGGTGGCTGGAAATGGCGGTTAAGAGACGGTCATTTGTGGTGATCCTGGACTGAGTCCAGGTTTCTTCAGGTAACAGCTGCTGTTGGAGGAGTTCATGATTTTTGTTATGAATGGAGTTAGGCTTTACTTAGGCTTAACTGAGCGGAGGAAAAAGTTGTTGAAACTTTTAAGTGTCCTCTTAAATGATGGTTACCACAGAGAGTCCAGGACGCGTGGCCGGTCTTGTTTCTGGAATCATTACGCTGATAACATCTGTCCTGGAAACATCTGTATTAGCAGCTCACAGATCCACACAGAGCCTTCTGCGTGCTGCACACTTCCTGCAGCACAGAGTAAATAAAAAAGCAGATGAGATCTGCATGATGAGTGATCTGCCACACTAAACAAAGATATTATAATTTGTCCTTGGGAAGCGTTCTCCAGCAGCAGAGAAATCGCTTTTTTCAGCTGGAGGAAGCAACTTGTAAAATCTTAATTAAAAGATTGTATCAGACACAGCTTTGCTTATGGAAAATAGGGAAATAATGGACTTAAAAGACAAGTTTTTACAGACAGAGGAAGGAATAATTCACTGTACTCGGGTTGCTGGAATAAGTATCCGCCGCAGGGAGAGAAATGGCGTTTTTAATATCCACAGCAATGAAATCTCAATATAGAAACAGTAAAGCTGCAGAATGTCATTTGGCATGAGATTGTTCATTTCTATATTTCTCTCTGCTGTTTGTCTCATTTTTGTCCTCGTTATGGAAAAAACAAAGTGTAATTAACGCAATCATGATTAATTACAGCACACAGAGCGGGGTTTACACATCTGCCTAATTACAACTTTCTTTCTCTTTACTTCAAACGTTCAAGTGAGCAGAACTCGTCACATTATCCACGTTTCTTCCCTCTCCTCTCCTGGAGAACAGTTTTGTTTTCTTTCAGCTTTTTCCAACTTTAACACACCGGAGCCTGAAGTCTCTCACACGTGTTCCTCCCTCTGCGCCTCCTCAGCTGCCAAGTCCTGGTATAGACGAGGAGACAGACATTTTGGAGGCTAACATGGGCAAAGCGGGAGTGTAGCACTGCCAGCGGCAACCTGCCAAGCTGATTCCCACAGCGATATATACATAGTAATACCACTATTGATTGCTCTGAATATATTTATTGAGGAGACGCAGAAAGCACGCTGGGGGAAAAATCAGGCGATTTATGACAGCGAGCTCAAGATGAACTCTCTTTTTAATTACAGGGAAGTACATAGGTATTGCCTGTCGAGTAGTTAAATTTAAAGCTAAGACAAATGCTTGCTGAGAACGCAGTATGTGGAAGAAAGTGTATGAATCAATAGCACATTTTTCCTCCTCTCTGCCTCTTAGAAATTGCCTGTGTCTGTATTAGATTCTGAAGCGTATCCGTGCAGCCAAATCTGCTTCCTGCGTGTGGTTTAACTCCATTATTCCTCTGTGCTTTGCATGAATGTGTCCTAAAAACTGTCTGGCTGACTTTTTTCCACGCACCACTTTCATAAATCTTCTGTAACATTATTTCCTTCCTCTTTTTCTTGCTTAACATTCTCTGTGTTGTTTTCTCGCTGTAAGAACACAATTCCCCCCGCCGAGGAAAGAGCTTTCCAGAATCTTAATGTGTTCTGTAAGCAGTGCAAAAGCAAAAACCTGAGAGTTAGCACAGCCCAAGATCAACCGTCTCAAGTCTGTGTCTTAAACTCCAGTTGGATGTTTAAAGGATGGCTCAGCGACGTCACGCCTTGTCTGATCGTTCATCACGCAGAATGTTTGATAACCTTCATGTAGCATCCAGCATCCTTCACGAAGGCCAGCTGACATTTAAGTCAACAGTCACATGCTCCATCAATCGCAGCCCGGCGCCGTAAAGGACGGAGCTCACAAGGTGTGGTGTAATCATGTGTAATTTATAGCTACATGAGCCCCTGACATGCTGCCTGCTCCTCTCTCTCATAGACCACACGTTCAGACCAGAACAAGCACAGAGGTGGAAAAAGTTCACAGACAGTTGTGGAAAAATCTTTAGTGTGTTTAAAGTTGCATTAGCTAGACAAAAACAAATACAAAAGATATATTTTTTAAACTTTTTTCACAAGAAAAACTCACAAACTAAATTCTTGATAGCATCAACGTTAAATATCACCCCTAACTTCTGCACCATATAAAATCCTGGCATTTTTAGGACGCAGAGATCAATTCCTGACAAAAATAAAGCTGTAAACAGTGTAAATATCTTCTTCTGCTCTAGTTTGTGCTGTAGTAGATGTGTGTTTTGTGACACACCGCCCCCTGCAGTTTGGGAAAGGATGCAAACATACACAGCGCAGAGTGTTAAAAAAGTATCATCAAAGTATCTCAGTTCCATGCATCAGCCTCAAGATTTACCACCAAGTCCTCCTGGCCCTGGATGTTTGGTGAGGGGGCATTATTGTGGTGAAAGATCCAGTTTTGAACTTGATGGAACAGAGCATGTGCAGAAGGGAGCACATGTGTTAGGAGATACTTGTCAGAGATAATACTACTACTACAACTACTACTACTGCTACTAATAATAATAATAATAATAAAAATAATAATAGTAATATAAAATAACTTTAACACAAGCTTCAGCACCAAAAAAAAAAAAGAAATAATATATAAATAAAAAAATAAAACAAAAGGTTTAGTTTGGACGAGTACGAGACAGGTATGACATATGAACCCAGACAGTACAAGAACTATGCTATATAAAATGAGGCCATGAAGACCAAAATTAAAGCTGAAAAACATCATGAGCAAGAAAAAGAAAAGGCAATAAAAGGAGACAGAGAGCAGAAAACAGGATAGCAGGTATAAAAAGACTATATTAATAAAGTAAATAGAAATAAATAAATAAATAAAGGATAAATACATAAATAATTTTATTGCTAGTAATAATAATGATAACAAATAGATAAATAAATAAATGAACAAATATTTGTATTATCTTTGATACCAATAATAATAATAATAATAATAATAATAATAATAATAAAAGTATTGTTAATAAAATTATAAATGATAAAATTATTTATAATAAAATTATTTATAATAATAATATAATATAATATTGGTTGTATTTATTTTTAAACCTGATCCGGATGAGTTTGAAACTTTGAGATTCTTTGGTATCTTGAGGATGAAGCTGTTAGCTAAGAAACATCTTCCTCTAATCTCAGCAGTGACCCAAACTGACCCCCAGCTACACGCTCCTCTCTTGTCTTTGCATCAGCTTTGCTTTTCTCACGTCCACGTCTTCTTTCTTCCTCCTGTCTCTTCTGCTCCCACTCCACAAACCCTAAGCTCTCCCTCAGCTGGACTCCTTCTTCCACCACCGTCTCCTCTTCTTTCTGAGTCAATCTCATCTCCTCCCCTCTGGGATATTTTCAGCCAGGCGGCTTGTAAGACATCACCCTCCTTTCCTCGCCCTCCTCGCCCTCCTCGCCCACCTCCCAGCCTCCGTATCGTGCGGTGAATAACAGGTTTGGCCTCTGCTGAGGAAACAGGTGAATAATGAGGACGGGCCTCTCTAATTAACAGGCGACTCATTCTGGGCCACGCATGGGCGGTTTTGTTCGAGCGTGTAAATGTTTGCAGCGGCTCAAGGTTCAGAAAATTTGCGCCAGATTTAACAAGACATCTCATTACGAGAGAAAGTCTGAGGGAGGAATCTGCGGCTGTTGTGAGTAATTACATGGAGGGTTTTTGTTTTCCACTGGAGAACAAAGTCACTCAAGCTCTTCCTGAAGCCTGCAGTCCTATGATTTATGTGATTTCCCCTGAATGCATCGCCCCATCCTTTGAGCCCTCTCCTATTCAATTGTTTTGATGGATCTTCTACAGCAACACCTTTTTCAATAAGGAAATATACCCTTATTGTGTTCTGTTTCTTTATTGGTATTTTCCAACAAGTATCCTCCCGAGTGTTACACCCTCATTTCTTTAGGGCTCATCTTTTTTTCCGATAGTATATTTCTCCGAGCTCTCTAGGAGTCTCCCGCAGCATCTAGCTCATTTTTAACAAGCAGCACCTTCTCTCAGATGAGAGATTTATCTCTGTAACCTCCAAAATATCCATCATAACAAGTGGCTGAGGCTCTACGAAGCAGACCAAAGGTTTTGGTTACACTTCGGCTGCGGGCTGAGGAGGATTTGATCAGAGCGAAATGTGTGGTGTGGAGCTGAGGTTATTGCTGCCCTGACGGACATAAATACATACGGTGTGCATTAAAGCTGAGCACAGCAGTCAATGCAGGAGCTCTTTAAAGCTTGTTATTTTGGAGAGGCTGCAGAAAGATGTCCAGAAACGACCGCGTTTATCTCTCTGTTCATCGTTTTACGGGCTCCAGATAGTTTGAAGTATTGGATGATGCTCGTTCTGTCAGACCTGGTTGGTTTGAAGACAGAGGGGAAGGTCAGTATAGGACATCCTGTGTGACAGATGCAGGAAGAAGTTAGAGGTAAAACGCAGAAAGCATCCCGGCTTGTGACACAACAGGACGTCTGAGAGGAAAACACAGAGAATTCTGCGCAACATATGTGGGAAAGCGTTAGGTTTAAAGGCCGTGAATCCAGGACACGACCCCGACTGGTTCCTTCTCCTCTGCCGGGGATGAAAGATGTTTCTGAGTCACCGCGTTGCTCACCGTGTGGCCAGAGAGAAACAGGCAGATCCCGCCGCCCGACCTGCCACATCACGACGCGCTCATCATCTCAGGATGGCTTCAGGAACATGACAGGGGGATGAGTTTACTCCAGGATCCTACACAGGTTACAAATCTACGTCCAGGAGAGCTTCAGAGGGAGCACGAGGGCCGGGGAGGAAATGCAACACCAACAACTTCTTCTTCTTCTTCTTCTTCTTCTTCTTCTTCTTCTTCTTCTGCACATTTTCTGCAGCCTCTGCCGTTTTTTAGATTCTGTTTGCTGAAGGAAATTTTCACTTGTGCTGTAATGAAAGCACTTTTCCCTCAACTGGGGTCACATTAAGAATTTACAATAGCCTTTTTACAGTCGATTGACCTGAATATGGAGCCGTGAAGCAAAGAGGAGGGCTGTAAAAGTTAGTGAGAGCTTCAATCTGCTTCGAAAATACACACTTCTACAAAAGTAGAGTTTTCATTCTCAAAGAAACCAGAAAAAAAAACAGTAACCAACCAACTGTGACTTGCGATGATAAATTAAGACATTATTTTAAAGAAGTTATGTGTTAACTTTAAAGAAATACGATTTTTACCTAAGTGTGATGAAAGTAAAGTCTTACCAAATTATTTTGCACCAAAAAAATGTGGACTCACAGTTTCTTCCTCTCAAGTCGTTTTAAAACTGCTCCCATTTATTTCTCCTGCTGCATCTCAGCTTTAACGATCACAAACTCACACACACACACACACGCACGCGCGCAGGAACACACACTACTCCTCTTAATCTATGTCTGCTGAAGTGGTCTTTAATGAGGTGTGAACACAGGACCACAACCCTCTCCCTCCCTCTGTCCTCCTCTTCCTCCCTTTTTCATCTCCCCGCTCCTGCACCCCAGAGAGAAACCGACAGACAGAGCGACAAAGGCGCGCGGCGAGCCACGGACAGATGTGGCGAGGGGAAGGAGGGCGATGGTGGAGTTAATGGGAGAGAACGTGGTCTCTTTTTTCCTCTTTCATTCCTCCATCCCCCCATCCATCATCATGTGATCACAGCCGGAGCAGATCACACGGCCTGTGAGGGACACTTTAAAGATTTTCTCCCCAGCTGATACCTCCACGTGCGTGTGTGTGTGTGTAATGTGCTTATACACTCCGTGTGTTTGTGTGCAGGGAGGGAGGCAGGTCAGGATGGATGTGTTTCTAGCCCCACAGCGAAAAAAGCCGGCCCACTCCCACTCATAATAACCCACTGCAGATTCACGGTGTGCAGCTCCAGCTTCTCTAATGCTGCTCAGATTTGCTCGTCTGTGTTGGCGTGCCTTCCAGCGAGGTGCGATCCCGCTAACGAACAGCGTTTCGTTGCGTGCCCTTGATTTGGATGAAGGGCAGAATTTCTACAAGAGTTAAAACAGCCTTCCTCCGACTTTCTTACCTTAAGCTGTGAAATGAGATTATGGAAACCAGAACTTTGATTACCTTCCAGGTTTGGGATTTCACCTTCAACTGGCTCAGCCAATCAAAACCAGAATCCAGATTGAAATGAGAGGCTGTGTCCTGGAATAGCCGTCCTCGCTCGACTTTCTGCAGGAGGATGAAATAAAGAAATGCATGTCGTGCCTTTATCGTGAGACTGATGCTGGTGGTGAAGGACGGGACGCATCCAGGCGTCTGTTTGAGGGTGGTTATGGGTTTTTCTTCTGCTGCAGTCGTGTTGTATAAATAGCACATGAGTAAATCTCTGAAGCTTATTTTCAGCCTCTTCTTTCTTTAGTGCTTCAGATTGTGTAACTGCAAACACTCTGATGCTTCTGTACCTGCAGGTGCTCCTGGAGGCTACGAGTGCAAAACACCAACAATAACACACCAAAGACAAACAGGATCATGATCGTCCAGTTTGATCCTGAATCGTTGGACGCTCGTCTCTCAGCAGAGCTCTTTTCATGCTGCTATAAATACCCGCAGCCTCCTCCCTGCACGTGCTCCTCTCTGTCTCTTGTTGTCTCCAGCAGTAAAAGCAGAACAGTGGAAAACTTTTGTGCTCACAGCCATTATGAGGAAAATAATCTGAGCATATTTCATTAGGAAAAGGTAATTAAGGTAATGAGATTTCTTTACACAGTGTAGGAACACGCCAGGCGCACGGAAAAGCACAATTTGTAACAGAATTCATAATTAATAAGCTCAAGTTAGTGTTTGTTCTCAGATTTTAACCCTTTGTTTTTGTCTTTAACGCTCGTTGATGAGGTCAAATCTCCTGTTGTTTGCAGCTGATGTACTAAATACTTTTTTTTTGTTCTTTTTGCATTTTATATTGCAAGATTAAGAAAACGTTACTAAATTTTTTTTAAATCTAAGCAAATATCTTCAAATCTTTGCAAAAGATTTATAAATCTTTGATAAATAATGAGTCTTAGCTAAATATTTAGAATCAGGAAATTTATTTATATCAAGGGTCTTCAATCTGCTGCTCTGGAGCCTCATGCGGCTCTTTGACATCTTTGCAGTGGCTTCTTGTAGCTTTAGTAATAATATTATTGAAATAAAGATTTTTTATTTTTCTTACGGCCGATATTGATGATTAAAGACGCTGACACTAAATCAAATAATGCATTAACATATTGATAGACCAAATATGCATCAGCTCTTGAAATAAAGATTTTAAAATCTTTTGAGGATTTTGCTAAATTTTAGTATTTTTGTCCTAATTTCAGTTTTCTAAATTTTTCATTTTTGACATTTTTAAAATTTCAATAAAAATTGAGTTTTTTTTTTTATTTTTTGAATATTTTGCAATTTTTTTTCTAAAACTTTTTGCAATATTTTTTTAAATAAAACATTTTTTTTAAAAATTAGCATTTTTTTAGATTACAATATTTTTCAGCAAATTTTTGAAATTTCAAAAATTTCTGAATTCTCTCAAATGTTTGCACATTTTTTTTTTATTTCACTTTGTTGAAAAAAATTGCATAATATTTTAATATCAAAATTTTTGAAAAATTTGCAACTTTTTCACATTTTATGAAGTTTGCTTATTTATGACATCTCCAATTTTTATTTAAAAAATATTTGCAAATTTATTTAAAATAAAAAACTACATTAAAAACTTGTACAGTTTTATAAACACAAAAAACGTATTGTTTTGATTATTTTTTGTAGATTTCTACTATGTTTAGAATTTTAGACACTTTTTGTCTTTATTGTTATGATCCAGTAGATTTTGTTGCTCCTGGAGACTTTAATCCAGGTGAGCTGAGGCAAAATGGTTCCTATGAGACCCCTGATTTTTATAATTTATAAATAACATTCAACATTTAGATATAATATTTCACAAATTAATTTCACAAATATTTTTCTAAATCTGCAGAAAAAGTGATGTTATAGAGCTAAATGTGCAGAAATGTTGTTGTTATTCATAGTGAGTGCGCCCCCTAGGTTGAACCCAGCGCTGATAAACTCTCAAACCCTGCACGTTGCTGAGGCCTGACTCTCAGATTCCTCGTATTAACTCCACAAAGCTGAAACTGCGTCTCCTGCAGCGGCTCTTAACCTTCCCATGCCCACTGCAGCTGTGGACGAGTGTCACCGTGGGGCTCACTGTACATTTAGAAACGCTCGACTTGTCCCACAGCTGCTGTACGTACAGTAGGGTTCACTGCAGCGTGTCGGAGCCGAATCATTGCTTACACACTCACTTTTAGGGGAATGAATCGTGTTTTTGAAGCAGCTGCTGCTTTGAAAACAGAGCGTTTGAAGCTCTGAATGAGAAACTCTGACTCATAGTAATTTATCCTTTCTCTCCTTCTCTCTGTCCACTCTTTAAATATTATATTCTGTGTATTTGTTCCCTTTCTAATGCTGCCTTTTATTGTGCTCTTTAATGAATAAATCATACTCCCACTGTCCACGGGGGAGAAGGATGTGGAATTAAATTTCTGCTCTCTCTGTGTTTGTCTTTTCACAGCTCCCCTGACGGACAAGCCGCCGAAAATCCTTTCCCCAGCAGAGAGCCAGATGAGCGTCATCGAGATGGCGATAGGTAGGAAACGTGTTGTATTCCCAGTGTTCTTAGTGTGTTTTCTGCTCAGCTTTGAGCGCCGAAGGTGGAGTTTTCTCCTCGTGACTCAAAGTGTGAAAGTCACGTCGATTGCGCTGATCAGATCTGTTTTCTCGAGGACGCGTCTTTGTTATGAGTCACTAATGGATCAAAGTGGCGCTCCTGAGAAAACCAATCATAATCTTCCTCCACATTACCTTCAGTTATGTCAGCATTACATCAAATGACTGCCTCCCATCCCGCCGTTTGTTCGTTTGCTTTACCGGCTTTTGATGCACAGGGGGCTCATGGGAAAATTCCTGCCTTACTGGGCTGGAGCTCAGCTGTCGGTGGAGGGAAAATGGGTCATGATGAAGGCTTCCTTTGAAGTAAATTTGTCACGGACAATGAACACAACTGGCGCGCAGAGGTAAAAGGTGGCAATCAGAAAATAGGCGCGAATCATTGTAGCTTCAAATCGATGACGGATAAAAGCTCCGCGGCTTTTTTCATCCGATTAAGCGTTTCATTGTGGATGATGGTGATTTTCAGAATCCATTACCTGATCGCTGAGAGGACGGGACGTAATGGCGCAAAAAGGGAAATGCTGTTTTGCTTTGGTCGTCCATCTTTCATCACTCATCTGATCATATTCACATCATGATGCTGATGTGTAAAGGTTTAAAGATGAGGAAGCTGTTTCATGAAGGACAGGAGACATGGAGGACACCACAAACGCTCCCCCCTCCAGCGTGGAGTGCACGCCGTTGCACGCCTTTCTCTGCGCAGTCTGACTCTGTAATTCAGCCTGACACTTCGGCGCACGCTGCTCTCACTTCGTCTTGTGCAGATGCAGAATAATTGACTGCGGTTTCACCGAGCAGACTAACTGCGGCGCCAGTCTGTTTCTGGTAGAGCGCTAATGTTTACGATTTGTAAACACGAAACCCTTTGACAACGGGGTATTTAATTTCCTTAATGCATGAACTTGTTTGTGTTGTTGCTCCTGAACCGAGGCCTAAAGAGACGTTTGAGGGAATCAAACCGTCCTCTCTTCGACCCGCTGTATCCACCTCCTCCTCTCCTCTCCTCCTCTTGTGCCTCTGAGTGATTTTATTTGTTTCCCATGATGCCTCTTGGGAGCCTTGTAGTGCATCTATTTGCATTTAATGATTGTAAGTAACCAAGGAACAAATTGTTAACACAGAGAAAGGTCAGAGGTCACAGATACACTCCTCTGTGGTCAGCTTCTTCCTCTTGGTGTGTGAATACATATGAAGGAATCACTTATTCTGACGGGCTCACTCTGCTATTAGCGTGTAAATATAGTGTGGACGGGTGAATGTGATGGGCGGTTTGAGTGGTGGAAAGACTAGAACGCTCTTTTTAAGTACGATGCATTTACAGTTCGCTCTGTAAAACAGAGGAGGCTTTTGAATAACATAACATTTGGTTTAGTCATATTTTAGTCATCTGAAACCTTTTAGTCTTCGTCTGGTTTTAGTCGACTTTGGGCTAATGTTCAAATTTAGCAAACAATGCTATAACTATTTGCATTAACAGGAAGTTACCAGGCATTTTTGTACAACTATTTTCACAAGATTTTACATTTGGTGATCCCAACTTGTTAAAACTCACTGTCACGCATGTTGGAACTCTTCTCCTAGCAACCGTATGATTTTTCTGATTGCCTGAAGTGATGCACTTTCGACCAATAGGAAAGGAGTGTTGTGTTTCTCTGTTGTCTTTGTAGTCTTGCCGGCGCTCTTGGCTCTCTGCACAGAAGCGAACTTGCAGACCATGTGCAGAAATCAACTGCTAAATAATACACAAAATGAACTTTATCTATACAAACGATTTATAAAGCGAAGATTATATTTTTTCTCTTTTTCTCCAGCTTGTTATTTGTCGCTGTCACGGCAACAGTGACCAGTTTGATAAAGTGTTGTTATGATACTATTTTGGGATAATAACCTAGACGGTGGTTTGCAGGCAGCGTTATATTTTCTCTTACATCATGCATTGCTTCGTCAGGAGTTTCTTTTTCATCCCGCTGCTCGTCTTGATGAAAAAGTTCCTAAGTTTGGCTCATGTGGCCACATGTGGACGCCGGGTCTGATGCTTTTCTTCTCTTACTTCTCACTTTTTCAGCTCCTCCCTTGCTCTTCCTACTGCCTATATTCTTGTGTTTATACCATAAACTGTGTAATGATAAAGGTTTGTGACTCGTTCTCATGATCCTCTGAGAAGCATTGCTGCATGTGCGTTGTCAAGGTAACGGGCGTCTGTGATACATTTCATCACGGTGCGTCCCTCCCAAACATTTTCTTCTTGTCATTTTTTATTTGACGAAAATGTCAGTTATATTTCGTCACAGTCTTGGTCATCATGCCTGACTTTTTGGTCCATGAAAAAGGTTTGTTGACGAATACCGTCATAGTTTTTGTCAACGAAATGAACACTGGTTGAGTCACGATGGCTGCAGCATCTGCCCAGCTTCCTCATTGGCCGGTTGCACCCTTGCTTTATTCTCTTTCTGATTACAGGGTGAGGTTTGCTCTGAGCCACGTGTTAAGTTTGAAAAAGCATCGTTAAGTCGAATGAAGAGGGGTCAAAGTTGACGTCTGTGAATCACGATCCTCACCTTGGAACAGATTTCATCCTGTTTGGATTTTTATCTTTTCATGTTCAGATCTCGTCTCTCTGACACTCTTTTCAATATTTAATGATCGATATCGACATCCTGGGTGCTGTGCGATAGATCACGTTGAAGGTAAATACCAAGAGTCCTGGAGACAGGGTGTAAATGTCGGGGGGGTCAGGGAGACTCAATGATGGCTCCAGGTTCCATCGATTCTTTTGTTTCTCACTCAAAAAGTCACGCGCTGTCAACACACGACACCAGATGGATGTTTAACGCTTCGATTAGACGAACCCAGAAAGAGCCGCTCCACCTAGCCCGGTATCTCACACTCCTCACACACACACACACACACACACACAGCAGCCAGCCCTCTAAATGTCACAGGCTCCGTAGAACGCTCCAACAATGCCAAAAGGTTCAGAAGCCCCAGGATCAATATTACATCATTTCTCTCAATTAGGGCATATTTATTCCCCTCAAGTTATTGTACATCTGCGAGCGATCCTATCTGCATTCCTGGCGAGTCTCCAGATGAGTCAAGGCCCAGAGGGGAGGAGCGGGGAGGGGAGGGGGAGACGGAGGGAGATAAAGATGGAGGAAGAGAGGAAAGGTGGGGGGAGAAGAGTCAGGGCAAGGTGGGAACAGCGAGAGCGTTTAAGATGCACAGAGAGGATGAAATATGGCGGTGTCGTACTTTGAGTTATTACAGATGAAAGTGGATACAAGACGGCGCACTGTCCCAAATGGTTAATACGCCCTGCAGCGTGCAGGCATAAATCGGCCTGTCATATTAGAAGAGGGGCTGCTGCCGGTGATTGGACGAGGTCTTGGCACAGGATCGCTCCCATTAGTGTTTTACATAAGTGAGGTAATGAGGGGGATGTAGCTGCGATGGCTTCCTGAGACCTGCTCGCCCCACTGGACCAAAGGAGGCTAATTTTACTCCATCCAGCCGAGTGTGACCAGGATTTTTTCCACACCCTGGATCTTGACCGACCTCAAAGTCACGCTCCCTTCCCTCATTGACCGCTCCACAGCTTCCACCTGTCCCCGTCCCGGCGAGCTCCAGCGCGGAGAAGATCCGGCCAAGGAGCCCGGTATTAAGATGTACGGCCTCTTCTCTGAGCCAGAAAGGCTTCCTGTCTCCAGGCAGACCTATAAATCATAAATTGGGCTTTGGCTCAGGGAAAGTCTGGGGTGTTGCGTGCTATATTTAAGGGCTGAAGTGCTCCTGCAGAGTGACTGCATGGAGCTACTCGAGAAGGTCATCGGACTTCAATTTCAACCAATTAGAGCATCAGAAGATGATTTAAGAGCTGGAGGAGAGCTGCGAGCCAAGCTGGATTCTCCACCGTTTTATTATTCCTGCGTGTTTTGGAGGAGAGCGTGTGTCAAAGGTGAAGATTTAGCAGCTGTGAGCAGATTTTCAAGCTGTCAAAACTCTTCACGTGTGCAGGACGTTCTCTTCCTCCTCTTTGGTTGGTCTCATCACGATCATTTCAGGGCTTCATCCGACGGTTTTCTGTCTATTAACTCCATCAGCAGCTCCACATGCATCACCCAAAGTGAGAAAACTCACCTGACAACTTCTTCGTCTCTATGTGACAGCCTGCTACCTCACAGCCACCTGCTCAGGAGCTAAAAGCACCTTTTAGTGCAGCAGTTAAGCAGAGCCATCTCTTTTTACAGCCGTTAGATTAGCCCTGAGTTTAACCTCCACGCTGCTGTCACCTTGCTCTTTGTGGGCTCAAAAACTTGGACTCATCGCAGATAGATGCTAATTTACTCCGGTGACTCAGAGAAAATAACTCATTCTAATTATTCTAACAGCTTGATGCTCTTTCTTCCTGTAAAGTTTTACTCCAGCCTGGATTCTGCTGAGCTTTTGTCCCCTGAATGCTTGCAGAAGCAGAATAAGATGCAGTTTTTGTTTTTTAGGAATTCATCCTCCACCTCCTCTCCTCTCCGCTCCTCAGCAAACCCCACAGCCAAAATGCAAACCCTGCAAACCCTGCAAACCCTGCAAACTCTCCCCTCATCATCATTCCCTTGGCAGCGCGTGTGTTGCCTGGTTGAACTAATTGCCCTCGCTGTACTCGCAGCCAAACAGGTGGCCATATTGGTTTCCTTCTGGCTGTGTTTATGCGACTGTGCGTCTAGGTTGGACGGAGATGACAGCGTCTCTTCTGCGCCCGGAGCTCGACCTTGCTTCCTCTGTCTTTGGTCTCACATTTGGCTGCTTTTTGATTGTGTAAGTAAAATTGTGAGTGTATGTGTGTGTGTGAGACGGGGAGGGAGATAGCGCAGTCTCTGATATGCAGCCAGCGAGCTGCAGGGCCAGGATCACCGTCGGGAGGGTGAAACTTTGGCGAGTGACTCCTGACACCACGAGAGCACAGATCTATGATGTCACTTTACAGCTGCTACACACACCAACACAGATGTACACACACTTTCTGATGAAATCATGTAGGATGACAAGTTGATGCTCAGTCCTCACATTCAGACACAGAGATCTCATGAAGCTTTTACCGCCTCACGCCGTCACCTCCAGGGAGTCACACGTGCTAAAGCGATGAGCAGCTGTGGTCGTCTGAGGGAGGCTGCTGGTCTGACATGAGTCAGGTAACACCTCCTTCTTTTAAAGACGGGTGAAGAAACTGTGTTTTCTCCTCACCAGTGGGAGGGATCCTGACCTCCCCGCAGATCAGAGCAGATACAATATCACTGAGTTGTTCTCATGTGTCGTTTCTGGAGCTGAACGGACACATTATCTGAAGGGAAAAGCTAGTTTTTGGAGGCGCTAGTGAGCAACACATGAGCCCTTGCAGATAGCCGTCTGAAATTTTGTTTTTTTGTACGAAGAACTTGTAATTAAGACACCAAGATGAACCAATTACATGATATGATAAACAAAGCTGATCGGTACCTGGTAATCGGTACCTGTACTCAACGGTACCAATTTTCAGTACTTTTTTGTGTTCATATGGTGAAAAATTTCTTTTTTTTTTTTTTTACATAATCAAATATATTTATTTTCAATATAAATATTTATTCTTTAATATATAACCTTGCAATGCTGGGTTCATGTCCAGCATGGAAAATCACCAACTCTTACACTCCCTCACAGTCACAAAGATGCGTTTAGGTACCTGAACATGGTACTGTTTGATTTTATATGAACTGGTACCTGGCACTTTTGACAGAATTCAGTTGGCACCTATAAAAGTACCAGTAACACTTTACTCTAGAGGTATGCAAATTTCTGCACTAAGGTAATAATTAGACAAAGTTTTTTCTTATTTCTTTAAAAGTTATCCCCCAAATTTCATGAGAATTTGGTGAAAATTAGCTCATAACTTCTGTCCAGATTGTGTTTTGCTGTGCGCTTGTACTCGCAGTGTCTGTCACAGTCAGGTAAGGCTGGTACTAAAAAAACTTGGTGACATTAATTAACAAATAGCTAACTATCAACTGCTTATTGGGAAGGTAATTATCAAAGGAAACAATGAAGCTAACTTCTGTTTTCAAGAACTAAGCAGCTATTTATCACCTGCTTCTCTGGAAACAGCAGAAACGTTGAGATACTTCTAAAAACATTTTGTGGTGGGTTGTGATTTCATTTCAAATAAATTATTTGCTAATCGTCACCTTCTTACCTTGCAATTTGGAGTAACAATAAGTAACAATAAATTTGGTCATTATTTTAAAGAAGTTATGAGCTAATTTTAAAGAAATAAGAAAAAACTTTGTCTGATTTTTCCCTAAGTGTGATGGAATTTGCGAACCTCTAAAGTAAAGTGTTTCCAAAGTACCTAATCCGGTACCCATCCTTAGCGGTCAGAGAGCCAAAAGGACCCCAACATCACAAGTTTGACCAGATCAGACAAGACCTCAAAGCCCCAGTTAGCCCCAAATCCTGAGGAGAGCATGAAGATGCAGGTCTAATAGTTGTTTTCAGATTAGCGTGCAGTGGCGCTCTGAGTAGACACTTCCTCCTCTGGCTGTTTGGGTAAGAATCACGAGATGTCCTCGCCAACGTGGAATTCATAAATTGTTACTTCACAGAGCAACTTATTGCTTTTGGAAAGCTCCAAAATGTTCCCAAACAGTGAAACCGAAGTGCCCAGAAAATGTTTTATTGTGAAAAGATTTCATTTCTTTTCTGGTTTCCTACAGCGAGAGGAACAAACCACAGCCGCTGTGCCAGCTGTCTTGGCAGCGCTGGAGTTTAATCTCTGAGACTCAGCCTAACTGTAATATGAAAGCCTCCCTCCCTCCTTCGTTTCTAGCAAACACACAGCGGACTATTCCCTCCGTCTGCCAACCAGTGTCCAGACAGGAGCTCCTCAGCATCCTTCACACTCTGATATTAATTTAATATCAATATGAGCTTTGAATTTGGTCAAATTTAAATGAACAAGGAGAAAAAAAGCATCTGTCTTCTCTAGAGGATCTTTGGCAGGCTTCATTCTGGCTGCTACGATGCATGCAGGAAGTTTCTCCAACTTTTCTGGAAAAGTCAAAGTTATCTTGATGCAAACTGGCGCGAGCGTGAGAGTCAAAGGTGGACGAAAACATGTCGAGTTTGTTTGGCGAGCTGACGGGAAATTCACCCAAGCAGAGCATCGGAGCATCACAAGAGATTTATTTATTTATTTTATCACGGCATTTCAAACATTAACACCACCTCCATGTGCCGACTCGCCGTCCATTTGTCCGATCAATAAGCGGCTCCTCTCAGCGGTAGGTAGGAAAGGTAGAGGATGAACTTCATTAGCCTGTTTTCACGGCAGAAGCAGGTGGCGCCGACGTTTAGCACGCTCCTTTTTTTCCTTTTGGACGTGTGAAAGAAAAACAGCACTAACCTATCAACACCAGGCAGCCTCACCGTCCCCGGGCTGTGCAGTCAGCTGCTGCCAAGCCGCTCCTGTGTGTGTGTGTGTGTGTGTGTGTGTGTGTGTGTGCATGTAGGTGTGTTTGTTGTGTAAGCCCTGTGTGTGTGTGTGAGGTGTTGAGTGTGTGGACTGTCCCAGTTTAGAAGACCCAGAGCTATGACTCATCAACTAATAAAGCAGGCAGCAAGAGGAGGAGTGTATGTGTGAGAGAGAGTGTGTGTAAGAGGGAAAGAAGGAGAAGTGATTGGGAACAATGGGGGCAGTTTTGTTTGGGCTTTCTCTGGCCTTGTACACACACACACTCACACACACTCACACACACACACACTCACTCACACACACTCATTCCTTTGATTCTTTCTCTATTAGCCGAATGCATTCAGATACCGCTCAAACACTCTTGCATCTACTTATCTTCTCGATAGTGTGTGTGTTTGTGAGTTTGTGTGTGTGTGTGTGTGTGTGTGTCCTCACTCGCCCTCACTGTGCTGTCAGCTCCGTGGCCGCTCTCCCACTTCCTCCTGACACAAATCTTCAGAGGCAGAGGAGTAGCTGCAGTGTCACGAGCAGCTGTGGCTTCGCCGACTGATGTTTACGCTCGTATCGTTTAACGTCTCATCGCTGCATACATGGCCGCCGCCGTGCTAATAGAGACAATCGTTTATGTTAATTCCCGCGCTCAGTGTTTGTACTGTTGATGCTCGGAGTGCATTAGTCACCATTAAATACAGTTTATATTATTATCAGCGTCCTGCAGAATGCGCCATTAAATATAATTAAGTCCAATTTCTGCTCGCTGGACTTCTTCCAGCGCAGAGCAAAGAGCAATAAAGCCATGCTACATGAAGCCACTTACCCATAGTGCTCTGCAACAACATAATGCATCAGGGGTTGGTGAGGCGAGCGTGTCGACACGTTCGGAGGGACAGAGCGGGGCGTGGTTGCTTTGAGGATGCAGTGCAATGGTGCTGGGATGCATGAGCTACATAAGCTAATGCGCTACGTCACAGTCTGCGCTTCAGCTTTAAAGTCCTTTTTCTTCTAGATATCAGCCTGATTCTGCTTGAGGAGCTGGACTGTCAGACAGATAAAGGAGGTCAGAGTAGGAAAAGGCTAAACAGGAGAAAGATAGAGCACGAGCTAAAAGCTAAATGCTAAAAGCAGCAGTTATTCTGCAGGGGTCTGCTCAAACTTGAGAGTCTATCACTAGTGAGGTTATGTTAGCTCTTTGGACACTTTGCTGAAATTTTCCATGGGAAGTTAAACTCAGGGAAATGTGGAAATATTCTGAATTGTTTCATCAAACACCTCAGGTGATGCCTCCAAGTTTAAAACTTGGAAAAACTCCCAGGAATTTGCAGCCTCAGGTAGGACGTAACGAGTATTCCTTACCAATATACCAGGCTACCAGCGCCAAATACAGACGGCTACTAAACAACGCTAACTTCTCAACTGTAACTACATTAGCTTGTCGCTTTGCATGCTGGGAAAACTGGTCATGAATAAAGAAAAGTAGAGTTTAAAAGATGTTCTCTCCAAAACAAACACACGCCTCAGTAAGAGTCACATCCTCATAACAGTTGGTGCAAGTGCTCATGGGAAATGGAGTCCATATCCCAGAAAAACACTAACTTGCCCAGGTAGTCTTCACAGCCCCTTTAAGGCAGCTTTTCTGACAGCAGACTGAGAGAAATCCAAAAAAACACTCCTCAGACACACACACACTCACACACACTTCACAGAACAGACCAGGACTGGACAATAGGTTATTTCTTCTGCTGTATTGATTTTTGCCTGTCAGACAGGATGTCCAGCGGACACATTCTGACGGGCTGTCATGATTGTTACCACATGAACTCGGCCTTTAGCGGCTAATGCTGCTGCTTATTCTCCAAAGGTGGGTAGTGATGTCGGCTGAGCGTCACTCAGCCCGGAGGAAAAAGGGTTTGGAGTCAGAGGTAGAGCAAGACTCAGCCCAATGAGTTCAAACGCTCCGTTTGTTACGTGATGTAGGAGTTGCAACCAATCATCAATCATCCTGTTATTTATCAGTTGTAACCTGTAATCCCTATACTGCACACACATCGAGGTCAGAGCCCATATTGTGCTCAAACACAACGCCATTTTTCATTCTTAACCACAGACCTGGATGACTCATCAGGTGTGCGGTAGAGCCAACGCCTCCCTAAAGGCACGGAGAGTAAGCACAGCATCAGATTGGATCGTGGTGTTCATGGGAAGACGTGTTTATGAAGGGTTTCGGCTGTGTCAGTTTTTGTCAGGCGTATCTACCTTGATCCAACAGACGTCAATCTGTGAGCAACCTCCTGGAGAGCCTTACATCATCCATGGGGGTCGGCTTCATATTACAGCATAATATTATTGGTTCAACCCACTTAATGAGTCACATCATTTCCTGTGTTCAGACGAGCTTTTCAGGAAGGGGCTGTTGAGTTAATGACCAGCTCTTTGAGTGTGTATCACCGTAGCCTTGAGCAGAAAGGAGAGAAGAAGAAATGTGGCTCCCCTGTCTGAATTCATAAAGAGGAGCAGGTTGACACAGGTGAGCGTGAGGAGCTCTCCTGTAGTAGATTATAGCTCTATCTTCACATACATATGTATGAACGCGTCTCCTTTAAGAAACTTCATTTGCATCCGGATTGTCCCTGTTTATCATTTTTCCATCAGAGCTGAATTTGCATAGATTACCATTAAGATTTCAGCGCCTCCTTTCTTCTCCTCCTCCTCAGGTAGAGAGCGAATCCTAAAGACACAGAGATAGAGGAGGTTTCTTCAAAGCAGGAGAACCTGCTCTGTTTTGACTGACCGTTCAGCATCGCTCGCAGGCTCCGGCGCTTTGCTCTCCTTTGGGTTATTTTTGGGACTCACTTTTCAGATTTTAAGTTTTCTCCTGTCCTACTTACTGCATTCCCCAAAGTGAACTTGAGGCCTTTTTCAGCCTGATCCAGATTCTCTCGCTGGCTCTTTCAGACGCTCTTCTTTGCCATCTGTTCGTGCTTGTGGCATCTCTCTATCCGTCTTACCTCCGTGCCATATTCCAGTCTTCTCATCTCGACTCTGCGCGCCGTGTTATATAATCGTCTGCTCCTTTCTGTGTCCTCTTCCACCCTGTGACCTCCCTCTTTTGGTTGTTCCCCTAACACCTCCTCAAAGTTGACAAACTGAGTCTGAAACTTGCAGGTGAACGCGGATATTTCTGGGTATTTAGGTCCAAAGAGACCGGAGAGGGTGATGCAGATATACCTTAAAGCAGAGCAGGGTCTGGGTCTGTCTCTGTGGGGTTGTTGGACCTCGTAGCTGCTGGGTGTGTGAGTAAGCTTATATTTTAGTCTGATCTGATTGGACCTGGTTTTGACACTTTGTTGCCACTGAAGCTCCGTCTTTGTACTTCCCGTGCTGCCGTATTGCATCAATCATCCTCTGCGTGCCTCGTCTGATATCCCCCTCCGTTTCTTCCCTCCTTCCTTTTTCTCTCAGAGCACACGAGGTTTGATTGACGGGTCAGCGGATACGCATCAGCAGGTATCTCTGATCCATGTTGTTGGATGATGTCTGAATGATGTCACCGCACGCGATACAACCTAAACACTGCGGAAGCTGTTGCCATGGAGATCGTCTTTTTTTTTTTTTTTTTTTTCCCTCCTCCTCCTGTAGTGAAATGCGGTCAGCGCCTGAAGCAGCGGAACGAGTGTGTCAACCTGCATAAAGGCAAAGAGCGGTGCAGCAGACTGCTTGGGCGTCTTTGTCTTTGAGTGTGTGTGCAGGGAAAGCTGTGTGTGACATTTCTGTACTCAACCCACCCACCCACCCACACGCGTCTTATATCTGACAGTCCACAAGCGGTTGCGTAATGCTGGGTTGATGCTGCATGGAGCCCTGACCTGTGCTGTCTCACAGGCTGCTGGCTGGAGGTGTACGGGTGTGTTTATGCTAGCACTCAAAGGAACAGCCAGGCTTTTGAAGGCTGTTCGATCCCTCTGTCTGTCTGCCAGATGTTTCTGTGTCACTTGGGATTAGTCGAGCGTTGTGTAATCTTGTGCATGCATACCTCATGCTTCAGATTATCACTGCAGCACTAACAATCTTTAGATATTCACCTTCCTGTGTCATCACCATCTGCAGCAACATCAACTCCCTGTTTTCGCTCATTCGCCAGAGAAAATGCACAACTTAATGGACTGCACTTCCAGCGCTTTCAGACGCGTTGTTCTCTCAAACGCTTGATGGTAATTACGGCTCCATTTGGTCCCTCTGTGTGGAAGATAATAGCGCCCAATGTTTGTCCCCAAATCTTCACCGCAATTACAGCCCAATGTTAATCAATTTAACCACAGAGGCACGCCGCAGAGAGCGTGGCTCGTATACAGCTGAGGTCAGGCAACAATAGACGCTGATAAAAGAAACTTGGCCGGGGATTGTTTGGACTGTATCTGTGAGAGCTTTCATGAAATGCTAAACACAAGCAGCTTTTGTGTTTGTTGTGTGCAATTAAAAATAATGACACATGATAGGAAAGAAACGACAACAAACCCACTTTCCCTGAAACCTCTGAAGCCCATGACCTCCCCTGGGTGTTTCAGACCTGTCCCTGACATGTCACCCACACCCCCCTGAAGGTCTCCATCACCTTAATGGGCTGTTAAGCATCATTACAGCCTCCGTGACTTTAGCTAAAACACAGCCAAGGTTATCGATTCAAGGTGCAGGGGCGGTGCGTGCGTCACAGGACACAATAGCCGCTGATTTAGAGAGTGATGTGGGGGGAGTGAGCAGTTAATCAAGCTGCTGCACAGAAAACTTGTGATTGTGGGTTCAAGTCTTGGATGATATTGGCTTGGATTAAATAATAGGACCTTACGGAGCCTCGTTATGAGTATTGATCAGGATTGATCCGCTCATCTGTGTTGTTATGATACCCATTAGGGCCTTTAAGGTCATGTGTGTGTCTCATCTTTCAGCGTTTCTGCTGAAACACAAAGCAGCTCCATCCCCTCCGCTTTGATGGTGTCGTCTTGTTAAATACATCATTTCACATTTAGCGCTCCGCTTAGCATCCGGGTCAGATGCATGCTCCGTGCATCCTCTTCCTGCAAGAAGAGAGGAGACGGAGCTTAATCCAGAGTCCACCTGCTTTATGATTCAGGTCAGAGTTCAGTGAGCGGAGTAAACAACACATTAACGCTGGAGAACGACGCGCGTCTGCTGCAGAATCCAGCAGAGTGAGTGTAAACAGAGAGTTTACTGAGCTGGAGAGGGGAGACCTGATGAAACTGTTCATGTGGTACATTCAGCGACAGGATGCTGGAGGGATGCAGAGGATCATCTTCTGACCAGATTGTGCAGAAACATTTGTGAAATTCGTCATTTCTTCCCCATTTCTTCTGTAAACTAAATGTTTAACTCCTCCCTCCTGCAGCGGACTCACATGGGCCTCCATGTTGTTCGGTGGCAGCGATCGTGGCGGCCTGTGACAGCTCTGTAGAATTATCTATCGCCACAGGTGGAGATTGACAGAATCTGAAGGACGTCTCCATCGAGCAGAGTACACCCAAGGACAGAAAATTGCGATTATCCCTGGGTTCAGCAGCTGGGTGATAATCTCCAGCCCAGAGGGGGGCGGGGAGCCTCATTCATGACATCCCACTTCTGATGCAGCCCCCTCTCTTTACAGCTGTGTTCCAGTGTAACAGTAATTCATGGTGATAAGGTGCAGCAGGGCCCGGGGTCGGTCTGCCCGCTGTGGGAAGAAGCATGTGTAATTTAATCTGATCCTCAAGGCTCCTCTTTGAGAACTAAAGGAGCAGATCGCTCTAACATCTGTAGTGGGTTTGGAGGGTTCTCCACCAGGTTAGTGAGCAAGGCCAGGAGTTTCCTCTTCCTCCAGTTTCAGCTCTTTGTGAATAAGTCTGAATCAACAGCTCCTGTTTGAAAGCTGCTCCTCAGGCCGTCGTATTTCTTATATTCCTTTCAAAAGCAAGGCCGAAAGTGTGTGTCATTGATTCTCGAGGCCAACTTTCAACTCTGTATTCAGCCTTTTCTTTCTTTAGGAACCTCCTGCTTCACATTCATCCTTACAACCTTCACACCCGGGAACTGACTTTGACAAAAAGAGGCTTCCACCATGCCGCTGAATGGCTCCAATGTGCCACACGAGGGACATAAGGCACGCTTTAGAGCCCTGAGCTATAGGCGCCGGGGCTGGGACGCTATTTCCTGTATTGAACAGCTGGACACTTCAGTCATTATTATTTATTAAATCAATTCTCTGAAGTCTCCACAGCTTCCACCATCACCTGTGTTGAATTTCACATCCAAACCACGCTGAATTTTCACCTTCCTCCCTCCTGAAAGCCGCTCCTGGTGCATTTCGTCTCACCAGTCAATCACCGCGGAGTCTGTAGGAAATCCAGACACTGTGTTTTTACTTCTTCGTAAACGCTGCAGAATTTCACCAAAGTCTTCATTATGGAGCACAGACTCGATGCAAATGAATGAATCCACACAGAAGCTGATTACACAGAGCTTTCTCAAACAATGGAGCGTGCAAAGGGCAATGATTTAGCCCGCACTTGTTGTAATAACCTTCTTTGGAGATAGGGAGCATCACAAGTATTTCCAATTAACAGAAAAATAGATGTTGCTGCCGTCTGCAGTTGTGGTTTGATTGGAGTTTGTTTGAAATGTCGATTGGTCGGGTCAGACGAGTTTTCAGGGGCTGATGAGACCGTCGGGACCTGCGCGATTTAGCGATTCCAACCAAAAAAGGATGGTGCACGAGAGGTCACAGACGATCAATTGCACGCTCATTTTTATCAGCGGCAGATTCAAACCAGATTAGATCAATTTATGAGGAGTTAGACTAACATTTCACCCATGCACCGTGTCTCAGAGCGCTTTGTCTTTGCAGCAATAGGTTTGCAAAAACCTATTTTTTACCTATTCCCGTTTTTTGTTTACAGGCTACAAAATCGACTCTATCTCAAAAAGCAAGTTACGTACAGACGCCACATAAATTCCCTTTGCTTCCAAAAGATGTTGTGCAACTTTTTTACATTTACAGATTTTAGGTATGTTGCTCTGCACTCTCTGTATTTTGACATATTTGTGAAAAAAAACAAAACGATTTTCATGTTTTTTGAGGTTTCCTGCACTTAGGAGCCATTAATTCCAGCAGTGAAGATTTAATCCCTTACATATTATAAAAAATGAGGATGTAAGAGTAATATTGATGTAAAAAAATGAAAATACTGCTTATATGGTGTGTTAAAATGTAAGAGTGTGTGCATTAAAGCTGCTCAGTAATAAGTGTTTTAGCCCCGAGCTCGGAGATGATGTTGTTCCTTTTAAGCTGCGTTAGCTGCAGGCTCTGGGGTCCTTCCCACTTGCTGGTGGTGTTGTCTATTAACTTGATGTTGTTGTGATGAAACAGACTCAGGAGGAGCCAGCAGAGCGTGCGTTTCCTCGCCTTCAGTGATTAAAGACGAGTATTTTTCCTCGTTAATGAAACGGTAAAGCCAGCCTCTTCACCTCCACCTGTTCCCTGACGTTCTCCAGACGAGCGGCTTGTTTGTGACTGATCAAGGCCTCCTTTAATGTTGCTCCGTACCACCAAGGCCTTTCTCTTGCTATCTCTGCTTATCTGCATGATTTCCTGTTCACGGCGTTGACGCTGGCAGCCGGAGGCCACGATGAACAAAAAAGAAAAGGCAAAGAGTGTTGTGTCAGCTTTAATTATGCAATCCAGGAGATGATGCTGCTTTTGTGATTTCATTCACCTTGCAGCTTCAACTTCAGCATCATTGCTGTGCTATTTTTAGCCTCCCTGGCGCTCGGTGCGGGACGTTATGTGATGCTATAGCTGCGTTAAAGCAGAGCACCAGCGGATGAGGTGTAATCGTGCGTCTTTCTTTAATTTGCCTCATGCTGGATTGATTGAGCCGAGCCTGTCGAGTGGGGAAGTGGGAGGCGAGGCTCAGGATAAACAAAGATCAGTGATTATTGGAGAAATCCACATGAATAAACGTTGATTGGGAGGGCAGGTAAACAGCAAACAGTCGGACAGCAGCAGGCGAGCCGGCGTCCACTGTTTAATGAGATGAATACCGCTTCTGAAAGCTGTCTGCTGTGCTCAGGGAGATGGCAGCTGAAGCTTTTGATCATTACAGCTCGGATGTAAACAGACGACTCATAAACAAATGAGCAGACTAATTCTCCTGTCTCGGCTTTCCTCGAGATTCTGACACCGACTTTAACCGTGATCCTTAAAAAGCTTTATTTCAGTTCACGTTAGAGTGAGATGGCTCACTGTAACAACACTCCAGAAATCCACCTCACAACTGGACTTAATTGCTTACCCAAGAGTCCTGAAGCATGCATCGAACATCACTTCAAGGCCAGACGTCATTAAATCCTTTAAACTCAGCAGGAGCCTTTTAGCGCGCTCGTCTGCAGCTCTTAGGTCCACTCGTCTGGCTGATAAGACCTTTATGAGACCATATTTCATGTTTTACCAGGGCAGCGCTAAGTGTCAGAGGTAATGCGCGGTGGCATTGATATAGGAGTCTGGTTTGCAGAGATTACGGGGCAGTCAAAGAAACACACTCGCGTTTAAGATGCTAGATTATTCCAGGAGGACGTCAGGCGGATCCGGCTCAGCAGGACCAAGAAGATCCGTGCAAGTGTGCAAAATTAATAACCATAGCTGCAGAGTTTGGACCAATCAGAGTGGAGTGTTTTGAACATCTGCTTATGTTAGAGGAAGATAATTATTCCAAACAGTGGGAGGACACAGATTGAACATAGATCTGTGTCAAATGTCGTTTTTATCCCCTCAGTTGTGGACGCTAATGAAATCACTGACATCACACACGTGTGTATAGAGACAGTAAGTTGGTGCAGGCGCTGTCACGCTGTTTACTGTATTTATACAACCACCCACACACACCGAGCACCCGGCTCTCCTCTCTGCTCCTCTCTGCTCCTCCTTCTGAGGGAGGACGTGGGCTGATTCTTGACCTTTCAATGCACACCCCTCCCACACACACACACACACACACACACATGCACAGAGTGAGTGTGTACATCCCGAGCTTCCAGGGGACTCACAGAAGGCCAAAGCCCTGACTTGATGCCCCCTAACTTGTGCAAACTTTCTGTCATTCAGTCCGGGATGAAGCCACGTTGAGCTGCTAAACGTCTGTAAAACAAGAAGTTTCTTGTGTAATTGACTGCAACAGTAGCATTAGCATGCTAATTACACAGAGACGAATGTTTCTGAGGTCTTAAAACGAGCTGTGTGCGTTTAGATTTGGGTCTCTTCCTACCAGAGGCGCTCTTACCTTTGCACTTTCTCAACTTCGCCGAAGAATACAATTAACTCCACTCTTAGAAGTTTTTTCCTCCTCTTCCAACGCTCTAAACAAATTATCCTGCAGATTTTCCACCCAAACCACCGCTGTCTGCTTCTCCCTCATTAATTTGGGACTCACCACAGCTGAGAGCAATAATTGCTTTTTAGTATTCTTGGTGCGGCACGCTATGGGCTTCGTTTTCTATAAGGAGATAAGACTAACCACAGTGATGGGATCTGCATTATTAATGTCCACTTAGTGTGGCGTTTGGGGACCGGAGAGGGGGCTCCTCTTTGTTAGCATGTCCGAATTTGCAAGCCTGGATGTGAGGAGAGAAAAACGAGTGTGTGTGCTTCCTTTCGTGTGTGCATGGGTTTGATAAAAATAAACACCCGGCTGTGTCTCTGCGTTTTTCTGCTGCGCCGCCTGTTTGCAGGTTGCTCTGCTTCGCATGCCGAGCGCCTGCTTCACAACAATGAGAAGTGACAGAAGAGAGAATACCACTCTGGTTTGCAGCCAGGCTTGGCTGGCTCTGTGAGGGGCCCGGAGCTCCCCGGTGACAGAGTCCTTATTTCTGGGAAGATGGGCCCGTAATCGGACTCATATACTTCACACACCTCCCGTGTAATTGGACTCTGGGTCGCAGATTTAACCAGAGCTGCCAATCACTTCATTGGGAGGGGATATGGACTGAAAGTAAAGTGGAGGAGTGGAAAGGGTCTGTTTTCTGACCTGACTTTGTTGGCTTGGAGTGTTTTTCAAGTGACATCCAGCAGAAAGAGACGAGTAAAAGCTGCTTCGTGTCGTCTTTTGGCCTCATAAAGCACGACACCTGATTTATGACACCTTCGTCTTCTTCTTCTTCTTTTCTGGGTGTGTTCCTTAAAAGTGTGAACTGACCCTTTAACTATAGCTGTGCTCAGTCTCATGTGGCGGCGACATAAGTAATCCTCATCAGACAGAAAGACCAATACGAACGCCGTCGGATCAATTAGCTTTTTTAATTAGGCTAATTTGAACTGGCGCGGTTAGCTTGTTCACCTCTTCGCCGGATGAAAAACGAGCGGCTGCGTGCGGCTATTTGTGTATGCTAATTGCCGTTGTTGTATCAATGCTGCGTGGAGGCTCCTCGCGGCGGCTGCAGGAGATGAATGCCTCAGGAGTCCTATAGAGAAGGAGGTACACCTTACCTCCTGTGTGTGTGTGTGTGTGTGTGAGCTGTAGTGTTTACCCTCATCTAATTACTCTGAATCATATCTGTTGCTTTTTGGATAACGAGAGGCCTCAGCAGTAAGAGTTTTACCCATAGTCTGAAGCTTAAACAAAGTGTGTTGCAATGACTAAGCTAAGTTCATGTTCACGCTAAGTATGCGTGTTATAAATTTCTGCTGCCATAAACACACAGTTTGCACACAGAAAAAAAAACAAGCGCCGCCTGGGGAAGCTGCGACACGTGAGCGCAGTGTAAATTATCCTCGCAGATTGCTGCTCGGGAGTTAATCATCTCCTTTTATGTTATTCATTTGTCAGCGGTTATTGTTTGTCAAAATAATGCAGTCGCCGCACGATATGAAGTGGAATGTAAATTTTGTTTGGGCAACTCATCGTTATGCACAAAAAAAACGAAGAAGAGGAAGAAGGGTGGCCGCGCTGCAGGATTTACATTTACAATTACAGTCATGATACAATCATCTCTCATCATAATTCCTCTGCCCGGGATGTCAGCTCCGATAGAGAACAGGCTTTACACGCTGCATACCAAACAGCTGCTTGGCAGGCCTGGCACCGCGCTCCAGGCCGGCTGATTTACGCCATGCAAAGCCCGCCCCCCTCCCTGTTTCTGTCCCGCTCAGCGTCTTTGTACCTCTGCCTCTTCCAATGTCTCTGCCTCTGTAATTCTTCCCGCCTGTCTCTCCTCTTCTCACAAAACACAAAACACAAAACAAAACCGCCGCGACCAGGCCAAGCTCTCCTCCTCCTCCTTCTCCTCTCTCCATCATTTAACGTCGCGGAGCATCAGCGTGCCGATGAAACCTGCCGAGGAGTAATAATGTCATTTGTTAAGAGTCAGCCGGAGTGATTAGTGGTGTTGTCAGGCTCTGGCTTGTCATCGTGAAGCTGAGGCCTCTGAGGCAGCGTTATCTTTCAGGGTGTCAAAGGCTGGAGTGTGGGGAAGTTTCTCTGAATAAAGAGCTAGCGTCAACCTCAGGCTGCTTCTCAAAGTTAGCAGTTTGAATAATCAGAGACAGGCAGCGGGCATTGTGGGGTGAATATCTGTTTGTTTATGAGTGGAGTCTTTGCCTGTTCACTGAGTCTCATAACCAGCTTTAGCATTCACCTCAAGAGCTTTTTTTAATGGAAAAAAGAAGGACAAATGGATTAAAACCTGTGAAAAGTCTTTGCATGTTTGTGAGCAGTCAGCTGTTTTTCTGTTTCTCATTATGATCATTAAAGACACTGAAGTTTACGGTGACTCAGACATGACACAGCGCAAAAAAATAATTACGTCAACAGTTTGTTCCTGATGCAGTCATGATGTCAGTCATTGGCGGGGGCCATATTGGAAGTGAGGCAGGCTTTGAGCTTCCTTACAATGTCAAATGTGAGCTGTGCCACTGATTGAACAAACTTGTGATCTTGATATCTTCTTAACCGGGAAGTTAGAAAAAAAATCACCTATCGTACAGTGAAGTTCACATTTTTTAAAAAATCTGTAAAACTCGTTTTTTTATTTCATTTTATGTTTTTGTATTTTTATTTTTTTATATTATTTTACATTTATTTTTGAAATTTCTTAATTTTTTTTTTTAGTTTTTATATTCTAAAATTTTTTGTTTTTCTATTTTATTTTATTTTTTTATTTTTTTAATTGAAAAAAAAAAAAACTCCATTTCTCTGGCTAAGGTTAATGAAAATGTTTTTCTTGATCTTCTCTCAGTCACATGTTACTGTCGCCAGGTTTATTGCTGTTTTTGAGAGGTAGACGTGCAGTTCGAGTTTGTTTGATGGGGTTTTCCAAGAGGTCCCCCTAATTTTATTAGCTAACTGTCTGATTATTCAGACCAATTATCTTCCATACAGGCCCAGATACTGTTCATGGTTCCAGTTTGAATCAGCTGATCGTCTCTTTTGAAAGTAGCATCATGTGTGTCAGACTCAGGACAAGAAAAGTCGCTTGCTTTAAGGCAGGACGGCACTTTTTTGTGTACGTCATACCTACTGTTTTTGACCGTGTCACGTCAGGGCTTCCGTAGACACTTTGAGGACTGAGCAAAAAGAGTTTGAAAGCGATCATTCATCAACAACAGGCCTGTGAAATCCTGCATGTTGATTCTGTGAACACACAACATATTCTTCACACTATTGTTGACAGTTTTTTTTCCACTGCCTGGATTACAGTTGGTGTTAAAATCTGTTTTTCATCTTTGTTTGGAGGAAAATGACAGATTTGTTCTTTCTGGAGCTTTCGCAAACACCAACCTGAGCGTCTCGAGGATAACACAGGTTGGAGGTTTTGTGTTTGGCAGCAGGCTCTGAACGCCCTTTGAGTAAGTAAAGATAACTGCAGATTGGACAAGCTAGTGGCTTTAAATCTGCAGGCACAGCAGCCAAGTGTCTTAAAAAACAGTTTAATCACTGCTGCTTTAAGCTGAAACGTCCTTGAATGAAACATTAGACGACAGAAGACACATCCCTGAATGATTTCACTCCCTGCTTTCAATTACAGATTCAGAAAAGTGAAATGTCAATACACTCATCAGAGCTTCCTCTAAAGTCTTCTGAAAAAGTGTCATCAGTGTTTGCTTTTGCAAAGACGTCCAAACTCTGGAGGTGCTGGATCCTGTGGGGTCTCTTCAACCATCAGAAACTATCGGAGGTCGTTAATGCTTAATGTGAAACCGAAGAAGCCAGAGGGAATTATAAAAAGCAGCAAAGAGTTTCAGTGTTTCATAATTCACCCACAGACTCTTGGGTAAATAACACCCATTGTTTATGTGTGAATTTATGGAAAAGTACATGGCGGGTAATGAATTGTCGCGCTGCTTTTCAGGTGATGCATTTCTCTTTATAGACTCAATTATCTTCACCATAAAAGCAGCTCTGCAGGCAGCAAAGTGAGTAAAAAACACACTGTTCTGAGTGGGATGTGAGCGCCGCGGACCTCTGCGGAAAGCTTCCATTGTTTTTATTCTGAGCGCGCAGCGGCGTGCACTTGTTAAATCAGAGACGGTTGACGGTTTCATCTTTGATATCGTCTCCTGGATTTTCCTGCTGATTTGCACTTTTCAACTTGGACTGTGTAAAAAAAAACCTGAAGAGAAACTCTTAAAGTCTCCAAGTCAGCAGTTCTCATGTAGAGCATCACAATAACGTTATCACCGATTATTAGACGTGTTTTTATCTGACTCCAGACGCTGCTCCTGTCCCCTGTGATCCCTCAGATATCAGCTTAGACGCCCGTCATCGTTTCCTCATACTCACAGTTTTGTGGAACGGCTGACAGGAGCTTTTATTTCACCTGTGGCAGCAGAAAAATCTAAATAATCAGCTCAAAGTTACACACGTCCACATTGATTCGATGCTCAGATTTGCACGGGGGGACCTCGTGTCTGGTCTCGCTTTCATGTGGATTTTGAAGTGCACTCGCAGCCAATTTTTCTTTGTCAGTATTCAAGTGTTGCCTTGCCCTGTTGATCTTATCAGGGAGGCTGGAGCACAAATCCAGCAAAAGCAGCTTTATTTTAATGTCACAGGTATTAGATTTGCTGAAGAGCGAATATTGAAGCGGGCTTGAACTTGGCACATTGTAAAGCGAGTGGGGGGGCTTCACTCTGGTTCTGCTTGTGATGCAGATCTGGACCGAGGAAAATGAGTCTCTTCCTCTCCTCCTCTTCCTCGCACCCTGTGCTGGTCCAGCCTCCTCGTCCTGCCTGGTGAAGCCCGCTGAAGCCTGCTCGCCGTCTGACGAGAGTTTTATGCTAATGCCAGCAGTTTGGAGGGGAGGAGGGAGCGCGGGGCGATGACAAGGGACCGGGATTCATCCAGCAGACGTCTTGTACTGGTAGCATGTTGAACAGCTCTCCTCGCCTCATTTGAGGTTTAAGCTTTTTCATTTCCTGTCCAAAACGCTCCTCTTAAGGCCTAATTATACATGAGCTGCCAGGAAGTAACAATGTGGAGTACAAGGGTTGGAGCGATTGTGAGAAATTCTTCTCTGTCTTTCTCTGTATCTCTGCAAAATTTACATAGATTAAGCACTAAAGGAGGAGTCCACTTATTATAAATACCCATTAACGAAGGAGATTAGTCCAGTCAGGTGACTTCTGATTCAAACAGGACTTTTGTGACAGGAAATGATGCCTTTAAGGCTGCTTTCTCTGTGTCATGAGTCGTTTTAGCCGATGAATCATCTCAGCAATTTTCTACATCATCAAGGGAAATGTTTCTGTGTAAACAAGCCACTTTAATCAGCAATCCCCCGACTTCCTGATTCACTCGCCTTAATTGTTTGGCACAATTAATCCTTTTACCTCGTGTCCCCATCGCCGCCACCCTCCCTTTAGTCTTACAGGCCTTAAAAAAAAAATCCCATCAGGATTCCTGGGTTTTCCCTCCGCTTTGAGACAGCTCAGCGGATCAGGAGTTCATCAAACGGGAGCCAACTCCAGGGAGAGGACGCGTAAAAGCACACCACGCCGCGGTGTCAGAGGAGAGCCATCAGGTGACCCAATCTCTGCCCGGCAGCTGGCCGCGCGCTCCCCGGCCAATTAGCCCGGAGACTTGAGATGCTTCCAGCGGCTGGTGATAAGACTCTTCCTCTTCCTCATCGCTCCCCTTTAATCAGCCTCTTCCTGAGCATCAGGCTTCAGATTAAGGCTCTATCAGCACCGCGCAGAGGAAGGGCCTGTTCCCTCCCAGACGTCCCACCTCTTAACAGGAGAGGCAGCGGCGTGCGAGGGAGCGAGCCGGGGAGGCATGGGTCGACGGAGATAAGATGCAGTGAGAGTCAGGGAAAGGAGGATGAAGGGACGGGAGTCAGGTAGGTGTGTGTGCTCCTGAGTGTGTGTAAAACCCATCAGCTGCTTTATTTTTACCTGTCCATGAGCACGTCTGTGTGACAAGTCCAAGGCTGGAGTTTCACGGCGCGCCCACCTGACTCCAAATAATCTCTGAGGAGAGCGCTGAGAAACATTTACCTCAGCCTGCTGCTGAAATCAACTTTCCATTTCAAATTAGCGATTAGCATTCGTCCTTCCTGTCGACGCTGTGATTCCAGCTTCCTGGATGTCAGGTTTTCATTATGCAGCGTTTTGGTGGAACTGATTGTTTGAGAAGGTGACTTACACATTCTTAGCGTCGATGCTAGCTGAGGGCGTTCACATTCGTTGGCGTAAGCTGTAAGCGATGGACGCGCCTCTGGTGATGTCAGATGTCAGGAGTAGTATGTTTCTACCTTTGCAGAGCGTTTTAGCTTCAGGCTCTTTGTGCTTGTTAGCAGAGGCCTTGTTTAAGGGGAGTAAAGATTAGCATCGATAATGACACAAGTGGATACCTGGTGTTTACCTGCAGGAGCCGGTGTGGTGTGAAAAAAATGAGTTTGCCTGCAGATAAAGTCGACAGTCTCTGGAAGTAAAGAGCGAATCAGAGCCAGGAGCTCAAAATGCATGAGATGATCAAGTTGAATTTGTGCAGAATTTGCCTCCGCAGCCTAGTTTTCTGTAGCAACACCCCGGGGACGCGGCCGAGGCTCGTAGAAAAGAACAGCCGCTCAGCCGAGTGGTTATCCATCACGCTTCAGTCCATCTCCACAGGGGGAAGCGGTCAAAGAAACACACACACACACACTTACACTTGCTATTTGTTTGCTACAATCGCCACCTCTGAGAATATCCTCGCCGGTGACTAAATTGGCTGCAGGAAACACTTTTTGGAGGGAGTGCTAGCGTGCCCATTAGCGAGGAAAGCAGGTGTGCTGTTTTGCCCAAATCCCAAGATTTATTCCACGGTCATCAGGCCCAGAGGAATAGATGGTTATTCGGCCTTGTTTCATTTGGAGCAGAAATAAAAGCATATAGAGACGGAGCCAGGGGGGCGCAGCTCTCCAGGACTTTGCAAAGTCATCCACCTTCCAGACGTTTGGATGAGGTTTGCACGGCGATGTGAAGAAGCCGTTTGGAGTGAGAGTCAACATTTAGTTTACCGTGCATCCTCGCAGCTGCTTCAGCATCTACATTTCTCCGGGGTCGCCCTGAGCGCCTGTCAGCCGAACGAGGCGGTTATTAATGTAGACACTTGCCTCTGTGCTTACCGCGTCCGTACAGCTGTGACAGAAAGGCTTTTACTCGTGCAATGACAACGCACAGCCAACAATGAATGGAGGGAAAAGCGCCAATTATTGCAGCGATGCTCCAAAGTGGCTTTTAGTGCCCGGAGGAGGAGATATCTTGAAACTGACTCTGACACACATCCACTCACACTCCTACATCTACATGCACAGTGTGTTTCCTTTTCAACTCTTTGATTACTTTGTGGATGCAGTGATTGTGAGGCCACCCTTGATTAGCTCAATTTATTCCCCAGCCATGCCAGAGGGCCATTTAGGGAAGTTTTTGCAGACTCTTTCCATTTATCAAGATGGGAGGCGGACATGATTTGAATCTTAATACGTCCTTGCGGCAGAATACAAACAAGTGCACGAAGGCAAACTGGGTCTCAGTGTGTGTGTGTGCACACATCCTCCATTTTTGAGATGAAAGGGAGAACACAGAGGTCCTCTAAAGTGCTGTTTGGTTATCACACCGGCTTTGTTGTGTTTGTTTCTGCAGACGATATTATGGATGTAGTCTCCTCTCCTCCTCTCCTGCTCTTAAAGCTGGAGCTGATGGATGCACAAGTTTGATCTTTGATAACCTGGGCGGATACTTTAGCACTGCTTACTTTTGCTGACGTACACGTTCAGGCTCTTCTTACCTCAAATAACCTAAAGTTTGAGGATTAAAATCAGTTAATTTCACTGTTTTTCTTTCTGCTGCACCTGGCTTCCTCGGTCTGCGGTGACCCCTGTTAGTCTCTCTTTAGGGCTTGAAGAAAGTCAATGACCAGCTTGGTTTTCTTTCTTTGTTATCTTGTTTTCTTTCTTTTTTTTAATTACCATACATACCAACACAAATACAGGAAACTAATTACTTCATCTTGTTCTTGTGATGCTTTGTTGTTGGTCTGGGTTCAAGCGAGTGCAGGTGTTGTTCCTGATCTCAGAAACAACTTCCTGTTTGTGTTTTCAAGGCAAAAGTGCGGTCCAAAGTTGTAAACAAATGCCACGTGCGAATTTTACAATACTCACCGTTTCAGAACAACTGCCCCAAACAATTCAGGAGTGAGTACACCCTAAGATTAATTTTTCTTCCATCTTTTAAACCAAGGTGTTTAATCAGTGCTCCTCTTTGTTCTTTCTTTGTCAAACCTCGCCCAGTCTTTATAATCATTCAATAATCATCAAGCCCTCCTGCTTTTGAACAAGGAGTCTTCTGGTGTTAGGTTGTCTTGGCAACAACCTTTACAGCTTGTGTAGTACCCTAGCAACAACTTCCTGGTCAGCCTCTGGAGGAAAGCTTGATGTTTGGACCATAGACTGTGGCTCTGCCATTTACCATTGTACAGTTTTGAAGCCAAAATTCCCCCGTCACAGGCGCAGCCTTTGGAGCCAGAGTCTGCGCAGTAGAGACTTCTTTCCAGAGTTTAATCACTTCTTGACTCTACCTCCTGACATATTTAACAATCCCCGAAAAAATACACAAGAACAGCAGCTGTCAATTTTCGTTAAACGTGACTTAAAACCTTGTTTTTAACCTCTTATAACTCATAAAAATGAAACTCTTCAGAAAAAAGAGGACTTGAATACAAGACAGCCAAATGGTATCTTTGAATCACCACAACAATCAGACGTGAGAAACATTTCTACCAGGTGTTTTAATTTTTCAAAGTTTGACCACAGCCTATCTGGAATGACTGGAGAGATGGATTTTTTGACCTATTCTGCAGCCAGCCACCAGGGGGAGCAGTTTTTGTGGCAACCTCACTTTGAGCCAGAGCATCGTTGGGTTTGCTCTGTTGACGAAGAAGTTAAACTCAAATGTACTTCCTGCTTCCTCCCAGCAGGAAGTACCCGTGCGTGCAGTCAAAGACACAATGTTAGGTTAACTGGTGACTCTAAATCTGCGAGCTCAGACAGACGCTACAGGTTGTTGGTAGATTCCCGCCTGGAGTCTGGCTCTGTGATGGGGGTCCACCTGCATTAAAAGGATCCTGGATGAGGATTCAGTTTACAGTATACGGGATAATGGGCTCTCTGGCATTTGCCTGCATAATTCGAGCTTCCTGGAGCAGCCAGACGTCAGCAGAGCCTTTCCTGCTTTGCATAGAAAGAAAACTCATCCAGCAGCCTAATTACTCCTGACAGATGGACGGAGGGGTCGCAGCAGATGCACCCACTTAGTACTAAAACCAGCGCTGCAGAGTTTTGATCTGCTCCTGTAATGTTAAACCTGAGAGGAGTGGGATGAGAGCGGCAGCAGCGTGTGTGCAGATAGCACACTGACCGAGCAGACTAATTATGGAGGAGAGAATGAGTAAACTCCGCTCACAGATGAGGAATGAAACGGCTTTGATAGCTAATCAGAAGATCTGGTGATTTCCAACAAACGATAATTACTGCGTGTAATTTCTGCAAGCTGCATCACAGAGGGAGAAAGTGAAGCAGGAGCACTTCTTTACAGCTGTGGCTGTCAGCCGCAGGAGCTGAGTGGCATTCATCCTCCCCTCCGCTATCACCAGCCCGCTCAGTAAATCACAGTCTCTCCTCCTTCTCCTCTTTTTTTCCCGCTTTTCCTGCCTTCTGCTGAGGTCAGCGCAGAGTGGTCCAGACGTTAGGAGGAGGCATCCATCACCGTTTTATACGTCCAGAGCCCGGGCTGCTTAATGCAGCCTGAGATGGAGCAAAAGACAATCCAATCATCCGGCCCAGATTCAATCCCTGCCACATTCCTGAGATCCTGCTATTTTCAGACGGAAAATGCAGAGTTGCAGGAAAAAGAGGTAAAAAAAAAGCAAAGAGGAGCTGGACAAAAGAAGATGTTTGGGATCAACACAGGTAAGTATGGGTGAGTTGAACGGACTGACAGTAATTTCCCTGGAGATCGTTTTCTAAAAGGATTCGACGTGAACGCAGAATTGATGAGCTCTCGTCTCGTCACGGCGGAGAATTCCTCACATCAAGATAAACTCGCAGCCATTTTCTGGAAACAGCCTCTTGAGACTAATAAGACGTTCTCAGAAAGAGAATTAATGTCCCCCATCGTTCCTCGTCCCTTCAGACGTGTGCGGCGTGCAGCGGGAACCAGAGAGAGGCGGTGTAAACAGATCAGGAGCAGATTCTGATTCTTGATGGGTAAAAAGCTTATTTACACGTTTGCTTTCACTGGAGCGGGCTGAGACACAGAAAACAAAGCTGCCCCTGCTCTTCCTCGCCATCCTCCGTGGTCCATTTTACTCTGAAAATCTTTAATTTCACACTCTTAAATATTTATCCTCTCCAGCACCTCTGCGCTGTGTACAGTTGACTTAGGATAATAAGCAGGCTGTGAGGATGAGGATGCTTTTTTTGCAACAGATTTCAGAATCAATATTCACCACAGGCTGGAGGATCTCTCCGTTTTTCTTTATCAGCTGATGTGTGTGTGTACACGTGTGTGTTCCATGACGACACAGAAGGTTTTGCAGTCGCCTCATGCCCTCGCAGGCCGCCCCAGCTCAGCTGGAGAGGAGGCCGGAGACATTACTCAGCTATTAAACTGTTATTCGCAGGTGTCACCCTCAGCAGGGGGGTGTTGATAGAAGCGGAAACGCCCTCAAGGTCCACACACACACGCACACACACACACGCACACACACTAGTATCCTTCAGGCAGGGCTGTTTGAGGCCTGGACTTCTGGCTGCTGCTCCCCAGCTTGATGGGGCGTAACAGGGCGAGGAGCGGGAGCAGACGGGTGAGCCGGATCAGGCCGGGAGGGGGGGCAGCGGGACACCAGAGGACAGCAGGATGGGGCCACCTGCCAGTCCACTTCACCCGGGATGAATCAGGCGGGTTTCTTTTCTCTTTGCCCCGTCTCTGCTGGGAACATCTTTCTGACAGCTGCCAGGGGGGTAGACTGTCACACACACACACACTCACACACACTCAGATATACAGGCTGGATGTTTGTGTTTCTATATATAAAGTGTGACCTGGCTTTCCGAGTGTTTTCCTTCCTTGGCTTTGCGATCTGAGGAGTATAGGTCTATGCACACTGAGTCTGTTTTATTGTGTTTTTTGCTCTTGAAACAAGTTAAAAACATTTGCCAATGGAGCAAAAGAAAAGTTTCTTGTATTAAGACAATATTCTAGTTTCAACCAAACTTTCTATTAAATTTTTCTTGCTCCATTGGCAGATTTTTTTTCACTAGTTTCAAGCAATTCAGGCCTCATTTTTGTCTTAAACAACTTGAAACAAGACATTTTCTGGATTAGTCAGGTGAATGTGTCTCAGATTATGCCTAAAAAGACGTTGTCTACTGAAAATGAGACAAAAACACTTGATAAGATGAACTTTTTTTGCACTGCACAAGTCTTCACTCATCAACTGAATATCTTGTGTGGAGAAAATCTGTCAGAAAATGTGAAAATGTGATGTTGTAAGTAGTCTACGGCGTCTCTGAAGAGTCAAAATACCTTGGAAATGAGGTGGGCAGATGCAAAAAAAATGCAAAAAATTGAACCTGTTCCGAAAAAATAACGACCAATGAGAGTTTCAGACTAATGACAGGATGGCACCTGTGCAGGCTCTGCATCATCTGACTTCCCAGATCAGAATATTTGAAAGTGATGGTTTAACCACAGATGTAACACCTGCAGCTCCCCCTGCTGGCTGGAGGCAGCACAGGTCACACACTCTGCCCCCTTTATGTTAACAGACGTTAACTACCACTTTCTTTTTGGATTCTTCTCCTGAACCCACTCATGCGGCGCTGCGTCAGACCCAGCTTCACGACGGGGTGAAAGCAAATCTGCGTTAACCCATTTCTATGAAAAGCCAAACACAGGTATGAGTCACGTCTCAGAGCTTCTAGGAACATGGCGGTGAAATGTGACTCATTTTCCATTTGCATCTGAAAGTCTGCAGAGCGTTTTAATAACCATCCCGTCCTTTGCTTGTAATATCAAAGAGTTATTTGTCTCCTTTGGTAACGACATTAATACTTTCTGCTACCTACGCCAACGACACACTCTCTGGCTGATAAGTGACTCATTTGTTTTTGCAGTCCGTTTCTGCTCCAGCTGTGTGAGCTGATGTTTCAGGACGCAGGTTCATTCATTACCTGCTTCATTAGTTCTGTCCCTCAAGGTATGGCACCTTTCTGTGTTTCTCTTTTATTCTCCGCCGAGGTCTTTGACCGAGGAGTGCCAGACAGGCAGTTTTTCCCCCTGTGGGGCTCAGAACAGGAAAATATCATCTATAGGGGAGAGCGCAGACCTGAATCTGCTTGACTGAGCGTGCAGCGGACCTTGAGCCTGTTTGCATGTTATAAATAGAGAATGATATTTTGTACATTTCACGTCTTCTTACTCTCACAGCAGCAAACGCCGGCTCCGAGATTTCAACGAGAAACACGTCGCAGCAGGAAACCTCCTCTGAGCAACAGCTGCTTCTTCAAACCCCGCTCATTACAGCAAATAAACACAGCCAGTCAGATTTCAGGCGTTCAGGAAGTGCTGATCCTCCCAGTTTTCGCCTTGAAGATGGTTTTAGATAGCTGACATGTTGTCTGTGATTGTGTTTACCCCCCCGTGGCTTTCTTAATTGGTTGCCTCTAATTCAGTCGCCTCGCTTGTTGAAGGCTTTGTTCGGGGTTCCAAAGACACGCGGAGGAGACGCAGCACCACGCTGAGCGGCGGAGAGGGGAGCCGACTGCTGGGTGATGCACTCTCTGAGATGGAGTTAATAAAACCTAAAATTTATATCACGGTATTTTTCCTTCATATTGGGATAACGTTTTTCCAAAATGAAATAAGTGAAGTCTTTTCAAAACACAATTTGACTCTGTTCTGTGTTATCAGTGTACACATCCTACCTATTAGGTGGAAAATGTGTTATAACAGTTGATACCATGTATAATTTTCTCTGCTGAGTCACATGACCAGCTGCACGGAACTCCTAATCAGTGTGTGACATCATCAACTGCAGCAGAGTGAAGGGTGAAATTTATTCACAAAAATTTTGGAAACAACTCCTCACAGAGGCCACAATTTTACCCAAACCTGTGTAAAAATATGATATTTTTGTAGGAAATCTTGTCAGGAATCCATCCATGACATTTTTAAAGCTGTACAACTTTCACTTTTTTGTCTAGAGGCCCAAATGCGGCAGTCTGCATGCACAGGAATGAGAAATCCTATGTATTTTAATGGAGAGAGCTGGGAGGGCTTCTGTGGGGTTCTCCGACTTTGAGGGCTCGTCATTGGAAAACCGGGTCTGAAACATCAAAGTCCTGCACAGCTTTTGTAAAGCAGGGTTTAGTCTGTGATGAGAGCGAATTTCAAGCCAATACCACTTATGGTTAAGGAGGAGATGATTTTTGCAGAAAGGGTAAAAATGTGGCAAAATTTTATTTTGAAAGGCAAATTGCCAGCTTCCTGTTGGAGATAGGTCAGGAATGTCAGCATATGAATTTTGCTTCTCAATGAGACTAACATTTTGATGTTGGTTTGATGTCTGTATGACATTCCTACTGGCCGCTAGGGCCATTTTAGGGAGCCTAGGTGGCGCTAGAGAGGAAATTATGGGATGTTGTATCATATAGAAGTTTTTGGCGCTGATTATGTTTGTGCTAATTTCATGTATTCAGTTTGCATCAAAATGTTTTTCTGATGCCACTGCTTTTGTTTAAAAATTGTTTGTATCATATTCTAGGTTTTGAGGTTTGACCACAGACGCTTACCTACAGCGATGTGCAGCATGCATCACACACCTTGTCAGGAAGTAGATTATCTGTGCACATCCCTGGCTTGGGCGCTGAAATCTGCACCCTCACAAAAACAAACGTCTTCAGTTGTCGGTGTAACCCCGTTCCTCAAGAGTTCCTGGTGAAGTCAGGCAGAGTTTGCAGCATTCAAACACAAATGCGTGATCCACCTCAAACTGTCATGTGTATTCTCCGCAGCTCGCTTACTCACAGCGGCGCTAACTCAGGATCAGAGCTTAAAGCTGCTCTTGATTGAAACACAGCGACGCTCTAAGCCGCTGCTCCTCTTCCTCCCACCTTCACTCCCACTCGTCTTGGCGCGGCTCCTGCACAGTACTCCTGCAGGCCTGTCGTGTCTTTCCTTCCTCGCAGTCAAAGTGAAGCCTTCCTCGGCGGGAGCGGGTTTATTTGAGCGTTTTGTGCAGAGTGAAATATTGTTGTTTATCTCTCGGTCTAATGAGACGCGAGGAGGGGATGGGACGGCTGCTTATCTGCGGCGTCGGGAACAGCAATCAGAAGGAAGTCGCTGCACATGTGCTCTGCGGATCTTAGCACGTTGCTAATCATTCGAGTTTGATTCGCTTCGCTTTGGATGAAACAAATTTTATTTCAAGGGCTCAGCGAGATACAGTACTCAGTGATTAAGCTCCAGCGTGCTTCTCTTCTGGAAACTATTGACGTTCCCACCAAGTTATATTTAAGCGAGTCAGCAGGGCGTGGAGATTATTCCAGAAACACTCACACCTGGTTACCCAGCTGCCAGTCTGCAGCGTCCTCCGCCCTGAGTTTGGAGCGTGATGCTTCACAATTAGCGCTGAGAGTTGTGTTGTCAGAGCTCCTCTCTTCACCTCTTTATGCTTTCCATACTAAGCAGCAGAGAGCCGTGGGCTCGGGCGGCGAGGGGAGACCGTATACACTCAGCTGCACATATAGCATGTTGCTGGGGATGCTTTGATGTGTACATCCTTCCCATGAGGCGAGGATACGCTTCTCACACTCACATGAGCAGGCCTAAAATCCAGCTCCTGCTTTGACCACATGATTAAAGTTCACGAGTTAGCCTTTAGCGCTAATTTAACCGTGAGAGTCGACCTTTGAACGTTTCCAGAGAGGGCAGCTCTGCATTAAACCGCCCCACAGGGGGAAGTAAAGAAGTACAGTATCCTATCTGTTACATAACGTCTTCCTTTGCAGCATTTCACTTCCTGTGCGTCTCTCGGTTGTTTGTGGGAAACACAGGCCGTGCAGACGCAGCCTGTCATATTAAAGCAGCCAGCAGCAAATTGCACATCCAGGCTAATAAAAGCGACAGGGAAATTGCTGCCAGCAGATTTCCTCCAAATCTCCCCAGTAATTCCCCATGAGCTCCGGCATTACTGCCTCACTACCCAGCCTCAGATTAACCCCCACCCCCCTGGCCTCACAGCCCCACAGCCCTACAGCCCTACAGCTCAGGGTGTCACTGCGCTAGTTTAGCCTCTTAAAACCACATCAACCAGCATCTCCATTGATGTAAAGTTGAGACTGAACCCTTTACCTTCGTCTCTGCTCCACCTCTGACAGCTTTTGACCCCGACCTCATCCAAACAAGCTCGAACAGCACGAAGCTCTGCCTCCAACTTTGTTACCGCCGAGTAACTGAGTCCAGATTCTGTATTAGAGCGGTTTAGGAAGCTTAATCTGTGTTTTATGGATTTCTTTCTCCCCTCACTCAGGCTGCCCCGTCTCTTCCATCTCTATCGATCCGCCGCTTTAACTCAGTCTCTCCCAATCTCTCGTTTTTTGCTCCATCCCTCCTTCTTTACCCTCCTTCTTTACGCAGCAGAGAGCTTTTTATCATCCACTCAGGCTCCAGGGAGAGCAGCAGTGGTTGGATGGTCCATCACAAAAACATTTCAGGTCACTGAATGGATCGCCGGGAAGATTGGTGCGGACATTCATGGTGTCCGGAGGATTAGGGCGACTGCCTTTACTGATGCTTTGAATTTTAATCTCACATCTTTAAAGGCAGCTACACCTTCATCGCTCTCTGTTTCTGTGAAAAGTCTGGATTCACATCATCCCACTCCTCCTTCTTGCTTTTTCAACTGGTGTAAAGATCTTGAGCGAGGTGTGCCAGTGGCGCCTCAGCAGCGTCCCTGCAGCCAGAGCGAAGCCGAGAGACCCCTCGCTCCTCCGGGGGCTCCGTCGAGCTTTGCAGTGTTATTAAATTTTGGAATAAGTTGGAAAAAGGGACATTTTTAAATGAAAAAAGGACTAAAATTAAATAGACTTGACCTGAAGTGAACCCCAGCGCGGCAGCAGGGTAATAAAACATCTCTCTCTGAGTGTGAATATGATCATCTGAGACGCGTCTGTCCAGTTTTCGATGCTTTGTCTTTGTGGAGTTTTCACATGAAGGTGCATGTGTGAACGCTCCTCCACACACAGAGCAGGTCATCAGGTCGACAAACACTCTGTGAATTAGCCGAGCTGTTTACCCAGGGGGCACTGGGAGAGATTGACTGATTGACAGGCCACAGAAAGAGAGTAGGTAGTGTAATTTGATCGGAGCATGCTGGGAACTCATCAGTATTCAGCTGGTGAACGCCTCCTCCCTTCTGGGCGCACAAACACACACACACACAAGGGTTGCACAAGGATGGCACCCAGGATGGACAAATCAGAGACTAAAGCAATCACGTACACGCAGATTCAGGTTGCCATGGAGATGTAAACATAGGTGCATGAGTGTGCAAACTTTACTCTGTGCCTTTTCATCCTCCTGGGAGCTGATTTCATTGCCCTCCTGCTTCATCATATCATTACTGATTCTACTGGAAATCAAGATGATACACTGTTTGATTTTTTCTCTTTTTTTTCGTGCGGATTAAGCGTCGTGCAGCGATCACACGGTGGATTTTAGGAGTGCGGCGTAATCCTACAGGAGAGGGAGCTGGTAGTCTAACAGTGGATGAAGCGAATAAGCCCCGAAAGCTCCTAATGTGCCTGCTGGTTTACAGATTATAACAGATGTTTGTCGGCCTGTTTCGCTGGGAAAAAGCGTCACGGCTGCAAACAATGATAAAGGGGATTCTTCCTCATGTTTTTCTTTTTATCAATGAAGCTTTTTGGACGTGCATCCTTCCCCTGAGTCGGAGCATATGTTGTGAAATCTGCCTCATTTATCAAACATTACGATTCGCTCATTTCTGATATTTACAGCTTGAGATATGGATCCTCAGCTGCGTGCAGCGTGATTGACAGATAAGCATTTGCACTCTTAAATTTATGCACGGACTTCTTGAAATGTTTTCCTGCAAAAGGTCATAATTTACCTCGCCTCGGGTTACTTCCTCTCCTCCCCCTCCCTCTTGATAGCATTGCTTGTAATTTATCGTATTGCTTTTAATTAAATGGATGGCGACTGGGTTTAAGTGCCCAGCGGATCCAAGACGTGCCATTTCTTATCCCAATTCTAAATTCAGCGCACACCTACTGTAAAGAGGGACTATAAAGCCGAATAGGTCCCAAACTGCAGCGTGGCGCGGCACGTCGCGGCGCGGGGATTGAATAGTTAGACAAATGTCACCTTTAGAGGAGAAGAGCGGGGATAATAAAGCAAAGGCTGAATGCAAACGGCGCAGATTCACCGCTCCTGCAGTCTGGATGGTGTATTCTCAGGATCAGGGAGGAAACGGGCTGGGATTACAGAGATGCCTGCCCCTGATAGAGAGGAACTTTAAATTAAATGGAGTCGCAGCAGGCTCAGCGCTGCTTCCCATCCAAACCCGACTGCTCCACGTCTTTCTCACGGAACAAGATTACAAGATATCTGAGTGATTTCATGATCTGGAGGTGTGAAAACATGTAATTGCTTAATTCCTGTGTCTGCAGGCCGGAGCGTGGACCAGCAGAGAGCTTAATAAAGGAAATACACTGCAGGAGGAGCAAATCAATTCGATTATCCACAGCACAAGCTGAGACGTACGTCTGAATAATCTCAGGGTGAGCTCTGGACTCGGCGGGTTTATTCTGCAGCTGGCGTCAAACGTGATTTCCTCATGTGAGCATCAGGTCAGCGGAGAGGAAGCAGCAAAGGTTATTTCCTCTGATCTCCTCCTGCTGATCTGACATTCAACCATCGCGGCCCGCTGACCTCTGACCTTACAACATTAGATTCTTTTATTTTGCAAACGCACCATTCAAGCAGTCATGTCGGCGCCTTCAGGGAGGAGCCACGCTGGATATTATCCTCTCATGGTGACATTTTGTTGTCTCCAGGCTCCTGTGTCAATCTTATGGTAATTTATCCAAATGGGAATTTACACACTTCCCACATTCCTTTTGTTTGTCCCTGATTCGCTGCTCATTATCGAAACCTGTTTAGGACCCACTCCCTGCAAGGCATGATGGGTGAAGACGAAAGGTGAGGCAGGAGAGATGAAAGCAAGGAGCAGAGATGGAGAAGGAGGATTAACAATGAGCAGAGATGAAAGGAGGAGCACCTGACGGGAGCAGGAACGGGTTAAAGAAGCTTTAAATCCCAGAGAAATTAAAGCATCCACAGATCTCAGCTCTGCTACCACAAACTCCCACTTGAAAGGTTTGAAGGAAACCAGATTTTCTCCTCTCTCGGCGGCCTTGAGCAGGCGGTAGAATATTTTAAAAACTGTGATGGAGCACGGCTCCACATGTATTTTTTAAAGAGACATCTCGGTACATGCATTCCTACCAGCGGAGTCCCACAGTCACACCGTGTAAACCTGCTTCTCTACTCTCCCTGCTCCCCCTGAGAAATGTGATGCAATGATTTCCAAACCTGCTAACACCACCCGGCCTCCATCCCTCCTCATGCAGCGAGATTTGAGGTGATAAGTTGCAGCAGCTTTGCTTCCTGATTTTTTTTTCTCGCTCATTCACTTCACGTCGCTGCCTCCGTTAAGGCTCTCCTTGTTCATTCAGCTCACTCGTGCAGCACATATCCAGCACTGTGTCTGCACCTTCAGTCCCTCCACTCTGCTGTGTCCTGTTTTCATTACACAGACTCCCAGGGAGAGGGTGGATGTATGGGCGCTCCCTGCCCCCATCCTCCAGCCTGCCGTCGTCCTCTCTTTCGCTCACTGAGCACCGTAAGCTGTCTTGATCTGAGCTGGTGAGTTTGCTCCACCAGACCGTTTAGGGACTAGATCTTTCCACTCGTGGCTTAGGAGAAAAGGAGCAGTCCGCTGCTTTATGTTGAAAGCTGCTGTAAGCCTCTGAACATGCAAATGTGCAAGAGAGAAACAAAGTGCATGACAGCTGAGAACGACAATGCACATTTTTTATCATGCACTTCTGATTAAAATCTTAAGAGCGGCTGAAAAACTGCAGGATTTACGTTTTGCATGGTTTGATCTCAAGAAGTTAAGCTTCAAAATGCAAAACGAAGAAATGTTTCAAAGCCAGGCTGAAGCTTGTTTCCTCTCCTGAGTCGTCATTTTTGCCTTTAAATAACTTAAAACACAACATTTTCCCAGACTGGTCAGGTGAATTTCGTTCATATTAAGTCTAAAAAGACATTTTCTGCTGAAAATAAGACAAAACACTTGATAAGTTTTCAGTTTTTCAATCAGCCGAGTGCAGAAAGCAGGAGACGGAGTTGGCTGCAGCAGAGGCTGGAGAAAGGTGTGAAAGCTCGTTGTGTCTGAAGGTAGACGCAGTCCTGAATCCTCTGCACAATAGAGGAGAAAGGGATTCATTGAAAGCAGCGCTGAAGTGGGCCCAAGCTGAGCGCGTCACCACGGGGAGCCTCTACTGGGAAATGGGACCGTTAGGGGTGTGGGCACGCTTCAAAGGTGACCCAGCAAGGCCTGGAGGAGTCTGCTTTTCTGTCCCTCACTGTGCATCCCCTTCCCGTCCTCTCCGCTCTGTCCGTTCCCCCGCTCTTTGGCACTCCATTAGTAACTTAACGACACGCTGCTGCTTAGGGATTCTCTAAATGGCTTCGTCATTCTACGCTAAGCCCACCAGGAGTCCCTCCTCCGCCTGCGTAGTCCTGAACCAAAGCCCAGTAAGCGTTCAGGTCTGGCGTTCCAATCCCTTTCTTCTTCTTCTTCTTCTGCGAGGGGAGCGTTTCAGAATGAGAATCAGGTGAGACAAAAGAGCAGGATTACGCCAAAGTTCCTGCTCTGCACCTTTAATGGCGAGAAAGGGTGACTCTGTTGTGTCTCTGTGGAGCCGGAGTCGAATGAGTAATAAGATGGATGAGGCTTGATTGATGGATGATTCTGGAAAATACACAAATAAGTGATGCAGAACAAGAGCAACAGCCAATAAAGCCGGAGTGTGCCGCACATAAAGAATCCAGGAAACCATTAGCAATCATCTGACGCTCCTCTCAACGCGGTGCAACCTGCTTTCAGCTTGGCATTTGTCTAATGTTTTGTGAAGCACCCTTTAAGTGTTTCATTAATGTCTAATTAGCTTTTCATTAAGAGAATCCAACTGTGACATGGAGACGCAGGATTATAAACAACACGAGGTTTAACATCGTAATGATCCTCGCTCGGCAGTAAGAGGTGCAGCTTTTGTGCTGGAGAACGTCGCGATACGAGAACATCGATGTAAAGAGCTGGTGTTGATCTTTGCAAATGTCATCCTCTGCTTCACGAGGCTCAAACTGGACTCACCAGACCCTGAGTCTGCTTCAAAAACTGCCCCGTTACATCTGCAGACAGGAGACTGTGACGTTAATGATGAGAATCCGAGTCAGACGCGGCGTCATGTGTCTTCATATCTGCTTTACCTGCTTTAATTAAGGGGAGCAGGAGCCAGCAGTTTGCCTGCTTAGCGATAATGAGCTGCGACGCCAAGTATGAATAACAGGCGACTGACCATACGCGAGGGGGACGTGGCTGAATGAATACAGAACGCAGCACAGGCGACGGCTGCCTCAGAGCGCCTGATTGGAAAGGTTCAGGCTGTAATAAACCGAACAAAGTCAACCACGCCGAGCAGAGACGCAATTAAACCGACGCATCTGGCGACGCCTGTGTGAATGGGTTCCCAGCCGCCGCAATTACAGGCCTCCATCACTGCTTTAACCCCTCAGTGCCTGGATGTTTAGCTCAGGGACGGAAACACAGTTTGTCCAGATGAAGCTGGGAAAACCCCCGTTTCAACCATCCACAGTCATCTCACCTTCTGATCCACTTCCTGGGCTTCTTCCCCGTCCAAATCAGCAAATCACAAGCATCAGCAGATCTTCTGCTGCTTTAAAGCTGAGCCCAGGCTTCTGCAGGGAGAGACCAACTAATCAGACAGCAGAGCAAATTTCCTTTAACAGGAGAAAAAGAGTGACAGAAGTGTCTTTCTGACATGTGGAGAGGAGGTTTAACAGACTGTTTATCTTCTCCAAAGCAAGCCAGCTCTGACCTTTGACCCTGCTCTCTGATGCATTTAATAAGAAACACAGATGGGTAACAAACTGAATGATAACCCATTAAAAGTGCCTGAGTGAGGTGCTGATCCACCATATGCCTCAAAGATTTCCTCTTCAGAGCAAAGACAGTTTGCTCCTGCATCTTCTTGTTGATTTAAATCTGATTGAGCTTCGTGAAGAGGAAGGCGTGTTTGGGTTCAGGCTCGGATGTTGAATCAGGAGCTGGACAACAGTTTGGATGTTAGACTCGTGCATTTGATGAGGTTTTTGGAGCCAGTGGGACAAGACTGGAGCTAAATGGAATGCTGCTCTTGGCCCACTGGTTAAAAAAGTTAAAGTGCAAAACTGGCGCCACAGTGCCCTCATGAACATGCTGTATGTCCCTTTTTTTCTGGTCTCTTCAAAAAGTCTATGCAAGTCGCTGTCAGAGGGTCTAACATCCTGACGAACGCCTGAGAACTCCCATAATCCCCCAGGAGGAGCTGGAGGCTAGGATTTAGCTCCAGCGTGTTCATTGAAATATCTATTAAGGCGACCAGGTTGAAGAAACTCAGGAACAAATCAGTCTCACTGACTTCTGTTTATCCTCCATTGGCTGGTCCTGAAACAGGAAGTTGTTTTTGACCTTGACGTGAATAAAACACTCTTTAAAGCTCGATGCGACTCCAGAAAGCTGCAGGCTTTGATTCATTGGAGGCTGTTAAACGCAGAGAAAAGAGGCGACGTAAACAAACAGAGGTGGATTAGCTGCACACTCTGCAATGAGGGAGTCAGTGTCTGTTCACTCTGTGTGGGCCGTCTGTGGATGCTCCATGAGGTTTGCTCTCTCCGGTGTCACTCTGATATGCACACAGATGCAGAAATGCACACACGCCGTACGTCTCCTCCTCCTCCTCTGCTCCTTCCTCCTGCTTTTACAGCTCGTCTGCACAGCCGTGGGAATCTTTGCTGACGTCTCCGTCCTGCAGCTGCTGCGACTGTGAGAGATGCTCCAGAGGCAGAGGGAGATAAGAGAGATGAGACAATCGCATTAGGACTCACTTTACCCCCCTGACCAAGACCAGGGGTTGGGATTTAAACGTTGGGATCTGGCTCCATGAATCCCTGCACGGCTGTTGGAACATGTCCCCAAACTGAGCCCACCACCTCCTCGCTGCTCTCACAAATTAGCCCTCGGTCGTTAAGGGAGGAGCGTGCAGTAACGTGCACACAGGAGGCCGCTTGGAATAAGTCGAGGAAAATGACACGGCGGCTGCTGTCAGTGCGGCAGTGGAGCTGTCAGAGCGACAACACAACACGCTGTTTGGATCCACGGGTGAAGCCTCTTGACATCAAAGGTGGCACACAAAAGGATCCCTGTTTCCTTTTACTGTTGTCTGCACCTGTCAAAATGGGCTGTTTGGTTTTTTTGTTGTTGTTTTATAATGTGCTCCTCCTGCAGAACGCCTCCTCTGCTCTGCAGCACCACAGAGACCCCTGGTGGCACTGCAGAGAGTGGCACTGTGGGTGTGCATGTGTGCCTCCTCACCCACTCACAGCTGTGGACAATATTTTGGTCAAGCCGTGAGACAAAATGAAGAAGCCGTCCACAGACTGGGGGCCTCTTTTGAATCTCCAAACCAGATTCTCCCTGCTAACGGTTTAGCTATCATCTCAGCTCTCTGCGCTGCACTAGAGGGCCAAATTAGAGCAGGCCTTGGTAAAATAAAATCCCTATTATCTTTGAACTAGCAAGTACCCAATTATACGCCGCAGTTATCTTCCATCTCACAGACTTCTGAGTCCTCGCCACGGGGCCAATGAGCAAGGAGTGCTAATGAAGAGATGCTGAATCACCTTTTTGCCTTCCTGGACGCACAACTTGGTGGAAGCTCCTTGATCATCCGCCGCTTCTTTATGGATCAGAGTCATTCCCGGGCTTTGATGATGTGGTTCTTTTTCTTTCTCCCCGCGGAGAGCCCGTCGCAGCACAGGCCACACACTTATGGATGTGCCGTGGGCTGCAGCGAGCGTATGATAAGAATGAGAGGTCTCTAATCCGAGGCAGAGAGGGGGAGACGGGTTTTAAAGGAGGTTTATCTTCCTGCAGTCACAGAGGATGTGTTCAGAATGAGCCGAGCACAGAGAGGAGCTCCTGCTGGGGGGAACGCGGGGGGTTTGACTGTTGATATGTGTTTTTGTGCTCTTTACCCCTATGATCTCACGGTCTTCATCGTCACAGGGAGTCTATCTATACATCACACTGCCTCTGCTGCAGACAGAAGCTGACTCTTTATCTTCCCCATCAGTGCACGTTAATCCAGCTGTTTAGTCTTTTCCAAGTCTTAAACATCAATGAGAGTGACTTAATTTAAACATCAACTTGCTTTAATCATGTAAAACAGATAAAATATCTCAGAGGTGTTTGCAGGTATGGGGCACTGATTGTAAAGTTGCACACACATCATAAAACACATATCCACATTTAGCTCTCAAGCATCACTTTTTCTGCAGATTTACAGAAATAATTGTGAAATATATTTGTCATATATTTTATATTAATATTAATAATTTTATCTAAATTTTAAATGCTATAAATGAAACTTGTTCTAAATATTTAGCTAAGATTGAATGTTTATCGAAGATTATTAAATATTAGGCAAAGATTTCTAGATATTTGCTAAGGTTTCTAAATATTAAGGCAAGATTTCCAAATCTTAAAGTACGAACGTTCAAAATATTTAGCTTATCTGCAAATTCACACTTCCTACTTCCGCCCACCGGAAGTACCAAAATAAAAGTTAAAGGAAGCTATTTTTCGAATGTCAAGCTCTACTTCTTGAAAGGCGGCCATAGGATCTTTAACTGCGCCATCACAGCACTCGGTACGTTTATTTTCTAACGGCTGATTTAGCCGACTGTGTTTGACTTTCTCAAAATCCGCTTGGCTGGATCGCTTCCTCGAGAAACGTAGCTAAATATTTAGAATCAGGACGTTAATTTATAACATTTATAAGTAACATTTAACATTAAGATACAATATTCAACATTTATATATAATATCTGAAAATATATTTCACAAATATTTCTCTAAATCTGCAGAAAAAGTGATGTTTTAGAGCTAATTGTGGAGAAATGTTATCTGCAGTTGTGCCGTCTAACAATCGGCGCTCCATATGCAGGAGCTTCAAGCTGCTTCAGCATCTTTAGAAACCGTTAATGCCCACTACCCACATAACTCGTCTTTCCACGCTCAAAAACTGGAACTGCTGCGATTAAACCCGAGTGCAATCAAGCCAGCGAGCTGCAGCATCGACCTTTGCTGACATAAACACCCTTTATTTTCTCATTACACTCGCTCCGAAAGCCCGAGTAGCATCTGTGTCGTTTGTTGAATGAAGGTTCGGCTCCATCACAGCCCGGTTCAATGGACCCAAAAGGGCAAACAGCGTTCCCTCATTTCAGGAAGACCAGCAGAGGAATACAACGATCTGACGGAGCTGGCGTGCAGTTTGAACTCATGCTGGGGACTCAGAATGGGCACACAGGCTCTTTGTTGTCATTAATAGCGCAATTTGCCGTCCTAAAAAGCTCCGTCCTAGTGTGGCGTTTGAATTTTTCCAAAGTACCTTCAGCAGAGCGCGGTGATTGAAACTTTAAAGCGTGGTCTGTCAGAGAAGGAGAGCATAATAGCTCCTATGAAGGTACAGCAGGGCTGCAGAGCCGCCTTGAAAGAGGGTTCAGGAGAGTCATTTCAAGTTTAAGAGGCCATCAGGGGATTGAGAAGGGGTCTAGGATAGTTTAAGATGGCCCCTCAGGAGACGGCGATGGTTTCAGAGGGGCTGTTATGTTGTTTAAGGGTTGGGGTCTGTTTTTATGGATTCAGATCAATTATCCAGCATCTGAGGCCGCTGGCGAACCAGGACGAGACGAGCTAATGAGTGTCACAGCAAGAAAATCCAACAAACGTTTGCAAAGAAAGATCAGACAGATGATTGCAGGAAAAACTGCTAATCTGGGCCCAGGTTTCAGGGGCAGCAATGCCTTCAGCCGCCTCCACCAGCTCCTCTGGGGGGTACTGAGGTGTTCCCAGGCCAGCTGAGAGAGAAAATCTCTTCACAGCGTCCAGGGTCTACCCTTGGTCTCCTCCAACCACCTCATCTGGCTCCTCTGGATGCAGAGGAGTGGCTCAATCTTGTTCAGTCAGTCACTACCTGCAGCTCGTGGTCAAAGGTCAGGGTTAGATCGTGGATCAGCTCTCCATTTGCCACAACAGACCTGAACAGCATCCGTATCACTGCCAACTCCAATCCTCTGTGAATCTCTCACTCTTTTCCCTCTGAAAGTATTTTACTGAACGAAAAAAATCCCAACTCAGAAAAGGGGGAAACTGCACTGTCATGCCTTTAACAATCATCTCTCTTTTCTCCTTCAGGCAGCCCGGTCAACCTGACGTGCAGAGCCTTCTTCGGGTACAGCGGTGAAGTCAGCCCGCTCATCTACTGGATGAAAGGGGACAAGTTCATCGAGGACCTGGACGAGGAGCGGGTCCAGGAGACAGAAATCAAGTAAGACTTTGGAGCAGTTTTTGTGTTGAAATGTGAAATCTGTTCAGCTCCCACTGGGTGTGATTTTCTCTAATCCGGTAAATATCACACCAAAGCTTCAACGACCCGTTATAACAAATTCATGAGGCACTTCAAAAGACCTCGGAGCTGCTCCAGCAAACAGGCGTTTAAACAGCGGTTAGCAACACAGAACAATGAGAGGACCTCTCACCGCCGTGCCATGGTTTAAATGATATTCATGAATGCTTCATGTGTCTGGTTAATAATGCAGACAGCTATGCATTCTTTATCACGTACAGTATATACGCCAGCGCCGGCGCTGCTCCATCACCGATCTGATCAGAGATATGAGAGGAGGCGGCAGATGGGATGTCCAAATGGTCGGTCTCATGTTCAGACGGGTGACCTCCATCTTTTGGCACCTCGATCAGAGCTGTGTTTATTCCCAAATCAGGTAAAAAGCAGGCGCGCACACCGCCTGGAGGTGGGTGACCGCTTCCCCGTGCAGTCTGATCAGCAGAATGAAGGGTCGGCCAACGCCAGAGATGAAACATGTTACACAGAAAGACGCCTGTAGTTCAGGAAGCTTCTTAATCATCGCCCACATGTAACCAGAGTGAAACATGTAACACGTGAGCACCCTTTCATGTCGTGCACCGCCGTACCTCTCCGGTGTATGATTAGAAGCTCCCCGCCGTCTACAGATGTCGTCTAATGAAAAGGTTAACTGTAAGCAGCGTGACAGGGCTGGGAGGAGAGTTAGCGGCCCAGTGGGTGACCTGGCATTTGGAGATGTCTCCATTAGCCTTCTCGGACGCTTCGTCCAGCTCTCAGCGCCGCTCTCTGTCGTGAAGGACACTGGGCCAATTAGAGCCTACAGGATTCAGGAGGGGGAGCGGTGGACGTGGCGGCGGAGGGGGCGGCAGGTGGCGGCGGCAGATGAGAAGGAAGGATTCTGAAGAGTCTTGGATGCATGAAAACTCTGTTTTTCCTCTGATAGTCAAATGAGATAACAAGCCGCGAGATCAGAACCGTGACCCTGAGTTTCTTCTTGAAAAGAGTGTGTTTGTGTGTGTGAAGTGAGCACTTCTATGCAAACAGTGGGCGCCCACAGTGTGTGCACATTCAACTTTTTCAAGTGAGTATTTTTGTTGTGTGGCTCTGCGTGACACCGTCTCCCTGCGTGTGCGTTTATTTATTTATTTCCTGTTTTGTTCCCATTTGAATGTGCGCCACTTCAAACCCGCTCCCTGACATCGTTCCCTGAGCTTTTAGCTTTGAAATGGAAATTAATCACACAGGAGTATTCCCTCAGGGGCTGCCTGTAACACATGAAATAGAGCTTTTTTCATGGCACAATGTTTCAGCCACTCAGATTCTGGGTTGATGTGAGATTTTGTGGCTGCAGAACAAGAGTACACGGCTCTGTGAGGTGAAGTCTCAGCAGGAGGAGAGAGGAGGTTTGACTCCCTGGTGCACGGCTGTGTAGCACCCTTTTGAGCAGCAGCTCGAGTGTAAAATTTCATTTTTTAACTCTAATTAAATCCCTAACAGATATATTCATGGGAAATCAGGGTGCTTAGAGAGTCTGGTAAGGATGAGCGCTGCAAACAGGCTCTTCAGAAACCAGCAGTGTGGTAGTTTTGATGTAACCCTGGTAAATAAATCCTCACCTGAATGCACGCCGATGAAGTCTTTGTGCAAACACTGATTGATTGTTTCAGCCGTGTTTCGGCTCACAGTGTGTGCAGTCACACGCGGGTGCCACCTCTTTAAAAAGCCATCAACATGGATCTATATTCCAACCTTGTGTGGCCTCCTGCCTCTGCCTGACTGACCGCCCGATGGAGAAGGATGAGCGTTGTTCTGAGCAGCTCAGCTTTGTGTTTCCTGCACATGAGCAGCTTGAAAAGTCGTCTTCATAATGAGTTTTTATGAAGCAGTCCGTAGCTCCACGATGATTCCCTCTAATGGCTCTTCATTGTGCAGGGTCAATAAAGACGTTTCACAGCTTGGTGATATTTCCAGCGTGGGGAATCGGTTATTAGCAGCACTAATGTTGGATATCGCCATGGCAGCGGTGCTGGTGTTAAAGTTTGTCTTTATCCTTCCTCCACTCACGCTCGGCTTTGTTTCCCCGTTCATTGATCAGAGGGAATCAGATGAGTTTTTGTGTTCAGGTGCCCGGCGGCAGCCAGCAGATGAATGCCCAAGTGGCACATGTACCTTTTCGCGCCATTAGCCCCATGCATCATTACACCGCGCTTTGAAACAGCTGCAAATTTTGTAACCTTAAAAAGGTAATCTCCTCATTTATCATGGCTACTTTTACAGCAGCTCAGCAGGAGAGACGCAGCTCTTCTATCCATCCTCCTTCTCCTCTCGTTCTGCTGTTGTTCTCCTCTTGTCACGAGCGGTTGTTAGAAATTCTTTCCCCGCTGTTAATGAGAAACGCTCAGCTGGTTGTTTTTCATGTTTTCAAAGCAAAGCTGAGACTGTAGTGAACATTTTACCCAGCGAGGAGCATTTTAAAGATCATAAATAATAACTTTATGGAGTTTAAGGCAGGCTTGCTTATGTGATTCTATAATGAGGGGTTCATTTCAAGCACATGGGGTTTATTTATCATTTTTATTAATACCTAAATAGTCAAGTCAGACACAATGAAAGGAAAAAGTTAATTAAAAAATGATAAATTATGATATTTATCTTTAATTTAATACAGAAAGATTACAGGTTTCATCACTGATTTAGCAAAAAAAAATCAAATTATTAATTTTTTAATGTGAATTTTGCTCTTTGGAGTAACAGTTTATTTCTTCAAAATAATTATTCAAACATGATAAATCTGCTTTTAAACTTATTTAGATAATTAATAAACTTAAAATTACTCCCCTTTTGTGACCCCTTTAAAAACCTGTAATTTAGGAATGGTTTGTTCCAAAGTCACATGACCCAAACTGTTCAAGTCACATCCTTTTTGTCTGTTATCAACATGTTCCTGTGAACTTACTTTAAATGTTATCATGACCCAAATGTTAACACAGAAACTTTGTGTTTTAAACGACAGCCAATCACATGTGAGGATAGAGGATCATATCATTATGTGACAGCAGAAGGGGGGCATGCTGAGTCAAAGGAATCGTCTTGGCTGCTTTACAAACTGCATACCACACTAAGAAGTGCCGACGATTTTGGCTCTTTAATTCTAAAAAAAGAAAACTGAGCTTGAAATATTGCCAGACATAAGCAAACAGTAACACAGCATCAGTCTGTGACTGCCTCTGTCCATGGTGCTGAAACTTTACACTACAGTGCTCCTGCAGCCTGAGCGCTCTCCATGGTCCTGAAACTCTGCACATGTTTGTAAACAAGCTGTGAAATGGGTCTAATAGAAGTCTCAGTGATTTTAAAAACTATACTGTATGCTCTGTTAATTTTCAAAGCACCAGTGTCGTAGAAATCTTTAATTTAATAAATCTGGATTCATTTAGACCCAGCAACTTTGAGAGATATTTGAGAGATATTTTCGCTATAATCTGGTTACAAGAAGATTTTGTTTTGAACATGTTGTGATAATTCACCAGCCTCCAAAACTACCTCCAGGTGCATGATGGGAAATGATCTCCACAGGAATCTGCTTGTTGTCTTGTAAACAGTGGTCTCAGTCTCCTGCTGGAGATGGCTGTGACTCAGATTTCTCTGGATGTTGAGAGCGTGTCAGACTTTTCTTTCAAGTCTCTTCAAAGACTTGTGCTTCACAGCGTGTTGAACATGATAAACGTTCGACCTGCCAAACATCGGCGTGCTGAAACACAAGTTCCGCAGAATCACCTCTCATCTTTAGAGGCAGGTGGCGAACTCGGGAGCAGCTGTTTGATCCGCACTTTGACTTCAGTGAGCACATTTAAGACGCTGGAGCAGCTTCATATCAGCTGAATCAGTTTTAAAGTGCTCGTCAAAAAACTGTCTGACCCCACGTCCATGAAATGAGGTATCACAACATTTGGAGCCTCCTTTCTTGAGTCAGTGTGTAATTAAACAAAAAAGACAGGCCTGCTTGAGATAAAGGCACTCTGCCAAGTTTCAGCAAAGAAACTGGAGCGTCCTGTCGTCCTCACAGAGCAGTCAGAGATTAGAAAGTCAGAGCAGAGGCTTTTAGTCTCTCACGTGTAAAGACGTCTAAAAACGTCTGAATCCAACGCAACAAAAACTTCAAAAGCTTCTCTTCCTGCTCCCTCACCCTCGTGGATAAATGCTGTGTGATACGTCAGCCTGGCGTTGCTCGTATGATGCCGGCTCCAAAAAGTTTGCTCTGAAATGCAGAAACAGCAACAAGAAAGTGAGGTTCGTCTGTGAAGTGAGGCACATTCTGCGTATTTATGATCCAGAAACAGACGGAGCTCAGGATTTCAAGGTCATGCTGTATCGATTTCAGGATGCTCACTGTTCTCACAAGTTGGATTACCTGGAGGCAAACTTCTTCTGTCAGAGAAATCCATATTTTATTACAGAGACAATACTCCCTGCTCATGGCTTTCTGACTGCCAGCAGTCCGGCTGTATTATTTTCTGTTTTATATTTTGAACACTGATGATGTGACGTTTGGAGTCAGCAGTCACCAAGCGTAGCTGCCAATCCAAGTCTGCAAAATTAAAAACACAGCCCTGTCTCTGTCTCTCTGAGGGTTTGATGTTCCTCCTTATCCCTCTCGGACTTCTTAAGACACTTTGATCTTCACCTCGCTCGGTAATGACGCAGGTTGAAGTTGTTCAGCGTTCAGATTCCTCCCAACGCCGTATTTTGACCGCACGTTATCAAATTTTGAAGCAGTGACGCATCAACAAGCGCTCCCTGATTAATTGATGGTCTCGCTCCCGCCGTGTTCAACATTTGTCTTTGGCTCAAACTGTGAATCCTTTTCTAATCCACTTCACAGAAGTCTAGTGTTGTTTGATCCATCTGGGTCCAGATCTGTACACACATTTCTACTGTTCCATCATGATGAGAGAGTCCTCGCTGAAACACGTCTGTCCAACAGACCTGCTGCCGGTATCCAACCCCAGAAATGTCCTTTAGAAAGGACAGAGGTCAACTGACTTTTTGCAGGGCAGGGGTTCTCATGCTTTAGCATGCATTAAGCCTTTCTTAAGTTAAACTTTAGCCCATGTTTGTGCCCTCCAGAAGGGTACATTTAGATGCCTTCCTGCCCTCCAAAAGAGGAACTTTAGCCCATGTTTGTGCCCTCGAAAAGAGGAACTTTAGCCTGTATTTGTTCCCTCTAAAGGAGGAACCTCAAGCCCATGTTTAGGCCTTTCTAAGGAGGAACTTTAGCCTGTATTTTTGCCCTTCAAAAGAGGAACTTCAGCCTTTGTTTGTGCCCTCAAAAGAGGAACTTTAGCCCATGTTTGTGCCCTCCAAAAGAGGAACTTTAGCCCATGTTTGTGCCCTCCAAAAGAGGAACTTTAGCTCGTGTTTGTGCCTCTAAGGGAGGAACCTTAAGCCCATGTTTGGGCCTTTCTAAGGAGGAACTTTAGCCTGTGTTTGTGCCCTCCAAAAGAGAAACTTTAGCTCATGTTTTTGCCCCTTCAAGCTGAACTTTAGCCTATGTTTGTGGGCCCTAAAAGGGGAACTATACCACTTGTTTCTCCTCCCCAAAGTTTGACTCTAGCACAGGCTTTCGCCTCCCAAAAGGGGAAATTAAACATTTTTGTAGCCACCCAAAATTTGAACTTGAGTGCCCATTTAGCACAGTTTCTGCCCCCTAGGATGACAGTTATTATGTTTTTCCAGGCAAAGGAGCAGTTAAGTGTGTTTTGCCAACCAGAAAGGAACTTTAACACCTGTTTTCTAACAATACGTCATTAATTTCCTCCTTTCATTGAGAAGTGCCATCAAAGAAGAAATGCACTAATCAAAGTGTAATTTTTTGCTCTCTGCTGCCCTCTGCAGGACAATCCGTGAGCACCTGGGGGAGCAGGAGGTCTCCATCTCTCTGACCATCGACTCTCTGGAGGAAAGTGACCTGGGCAACTACTCCTGCTACGTGGAGAACGGCAACGGGCGGCGGCATGCCAGCGTCCAGCTTAACAAGAAAGGTGAGCAGCAGCAACGGGAGAAAAAAACCCAGCCCAGAGTTTCAGCATGAATCTGGAAGATGGATACAGAAGCCTTGATATCTAATAACAGCATGTTACTGCTTTGGAGGTGAAAAACACCATTTAATACCGCAGCCTTCGCTCCGACAATGAGGGAATCTCTCAAAGCAATTTACCCCGCACAAAGAAGAACAACTAGCGGGATTCTGGGAATTGACCGGTTGTTTCTCGCCTCGGGGAGGAGAGAAAAAAAAAGCTGCGACAGTATTGTAGATAGTGCAGGAAGCCTATTCATCCAGCTCACCCTGAGGAAGCGTTCGTTTGCACAGGGAGAAAAAAGTGCTTTCAATGAGGGAGGGAGGGAGGGGGAGGAGGGGGGAGGCAGCCTTCGGTGTTATGATGCCAGACAAGTGGTTTGACTGTCTGGCGGTGACCTCTCTTATCGCACACTCTCACACACACACACACATCCTCAGACATTTTCTCATCATTCATCGCCGGCGACTGTTGCCTCCCCCCTCCTCCCCTCCTCCTCCCCTCCTCCTTTTTTTATTCAAACACACATTTTCCGAGCTTTCTCTGTGATTTCTCCTCACCGAGGACGGCTCCGTGGAAGTCTGACTTCAAATAGAGATGCACCCTTTCCAGCGAGGTTATATAAGATGGATTTTGTATTTTTTAGCAGACTAAGGGTGGGGAGGGATGGGTGGAGGTGGGGGGGTCTGCATCCTTAAAGTTGTCAGAGTTGAATACATTTACATAGTAAGATATTCCTCCTCTCTTTTAAGCTCACAGCTTTGGATCCAGCTTTGATGGCAGCCCAGTTCCCCTCCATTTGCCATATTAAAGGGGTTTATGCTGCACAGCTGAAATCTGGAAAGAAACCGGAGAAGATTAGCTCAGTCCTCGCAGGATTGCGTGTCTCCTGTGTTGTTATTTGCCGCCTTCACGCGCAGAGTGGCGGAGCAAGGCCGCTCGGTGTTTACAGCCCCCTTCAAAGGGCGTCAGAGTCCTGGAAGCTGTGAAAACAGGACACTTCAAATGGTCGTCTCATGGCATCAATCAGCAGGGTTCGTCCTCATTTCCACTTCTTTTCTTCTTCCCCAGAAAAGATGGGGTTGTCAAAGTCCTCCTGACCAACTGTGTGTGTCTTTAGATCGTTTTTCCTCCGAGCAGCATGCAGAGAAACTTCAGGTTGGGAAGAGAAAGTGAGATTATTCAGTGAAATACCTGAAAACTCAGTCGCACAGTGTTTGAGTTGCAGCCCTCCCACCTCTGCCTCTTCCTCCCTCCGTCTCCCGTCTCCCATGACAACCCAGAGAGAGAAAGATGCAGAAATAAACAGAGAGGAAGGCGTTGATGAATTACCCGTTGCCAAGTGGCTCCATCAAATCCAGCTTTCTAGACGTCAGGAGCTAATTTGTCTTAATCCCTCCCTCTGCGGCGCCTCTTCAATACGGATGCCAGGCGGAGAAGAATCGGCCTCCTCGGCTGTAATCTCTGCTGCTGGAGGAGCAGCTGGCTCGTTATGCTGACCGGATATCTGAGGAGAGGAGCGCTGCTCAGTGAGGCGAGAGGGCGGCTAGCAGTGCTTGTTAGCTGCAACACCTCTGTCAGCAAAGCAAACCCGTTCAGGATGATCTCAGGCCGGAGGGGGCGAGAACCGACCTGTGCTCGCCGCGCCCAGAGTTTGTTTGCTCTCATGTTTGCACGGGAACATCCGTCCGTAGCTTTGGCTGAAGGTCGCCGCCCAGACAGGCGTGATGAAGCGGCACGGGCCACACTCGTTAGCTCTCCAGAACATCATCCTTCATCATGGGAGCTGTCAGGCTGATGGCCGCCGCAGCGAAACGAGCATCGCACACTCCAACGAGGTTAAATGTGCAGCGTGATGGATGGTGATGCACGCCAGTCCTCTCCGTCCATGTTTGTGTGTGCGTGCGGCACAATGCGGCGATCCCGGCCTTTTACTGTAGTCCATTAGTCAGCCAATGAAGGCTGACCACCCGGATTTTGTGAGGCATAGCCGGGAGGAAATGTTGAACAGGGAAAAATGGAGTGACATTCGAGGGAAAACACTGTAAAAGAGAGTAAAAGCCTTGAAACAGAGACGAGATCATGAACAGAGGAAGCAAATTGAGCTTAATGGACGAGTCCAAGTCCCTGCTGGGTAAAATATCACCTTTTCACCTCAGACTGAGTATTTCTGAAGCACAGGCGAGTAACAAAGTGGAGAGGAGCATCAACAGTGAAGTCCTGCAGCTCCTTGAGTTCAGCCTCCGCTCGCGTTTCTCACGAGTTCACGTCAGGCTCCAGCGATGACGGATGGCGAAGAGAGTCTAAAGCTTCGATCCACAGACAGGCAGCTCCTCCTCGCCTGGCAGCCGTCCACACGTGTAACCAGCGGTCTGATGCATCACACGCTTTAGTCACAGCAGTCTGCTTCAATGTGAGCTTTTTCATTATCCAATCAGGCCAGGAGGCGTCAGCGACAGGTATGGAGGAGCTTTCCCAGGATGTATGTGTCACGCATGAAGACGGAGAGACAGCAGAGTCATTCCACAACCTCCGCCGTGCTCCCATCATGCATTATTTCTCTGTTATTGACGTTGTGCTCTCACAGCCTGGCTCAGAGTGTCAGGAGGAAACTGTGGCGCTCAGAGGTGGAGATGCGATGTGTGACTGTGCAACTTTTTTTTGTGAAGCTGAAAGGTCTCGCGGCGTCAAATGTCAGCAGCTGAGATGATTTAAGAGTCAATAAATGTGAAAATGTGGCAGCACAGCTCCCAAACCGATCAATACGAACAAATTTGAAGGAATTGCAACGATTTACAGACAAATTTGAGGCATTGCTTCTTGAGAAAAATTCAAAGATAAACAATAAATCATGATGATACAAAGTTAGTCTCCTCTAACCATGATGTGAGGCCTTCACTCACATGAACTCCAGCCTCCTGCAAACATACATCCATGTTTATGTTTGCGTGTCTTCACTTCTTTCTGCAGCAGTCTGCCGCTTCATGGAGACCGACTCTCTGACAGACTCCAGCAGCTATTTGAAGAACTTTTTTAGCAGCTGCTCATTGGCTCCATTTTTCAGCCCTGGAGATTGCTGCTCGCTGGAAATCACATGGAAATGTACACTCACATTTTTCAAGCCCCTCTCAGACTGATGGAGGGCGTTTAGACTTCCACTGAGAGCTGAAGGGACAGGGACAATCACAGGAGGGTGGGACAGACTCTCTATGCTCCTTAAGATTACACACTAAAGTGCCTTTTTGAGCCAAAACATGCCTTAAAGTGGTGTCTTTAGCCAAAGTGATGCTAAAGTTCACTTGTGAGATTTTAAACATGCACTTAAATTTCCTTTCACATGGCAAAAATTTACACTTAGGGACTTAAATACTCATGCAAGTTCCTTCTTGAGCCAGAATACACACGAAAGTGCCCTGTTAGGACAAAAATGTGCGCTAAAGTGCTGTCTTATGACCTAGACTCATGCTAAAGTGATGTCTTGGTACCAAAATGCACGCTAAACTGAACTCTTGGAGCCATAACACACATTCCCAGGCTCTGTTATGACCAAAACATGCACTTAAGTGCCCCATTGGAAGTCAAATCAAATTGAAATGTGCTCTTTTAGGACCAAATTCTGCACTGAAATGCTTTCTAGAGAGCCAAAACACTTACTTAAGTGCCCTCTTGGTACCAAAACATGTTCCAAAGTGACTTCTCGTAGCCAAAATGTGCATTTAAGTGCCATCTAGAGACCAAAATGAACGCTAGACTGACGTCTTAGAGCCACAACACATGTTTTCATGCTCTGTTTTGACCAAAATATACATTGAAATGCTCTCTTGAGGGTCAAAATGCATGCAAATGTGCTCTCTTAGGACCAAAATGTGCATTAAAGTGCCTTCTAGGGAGCCAAAACACACACTAAAGTGGGTTTTTGACACCAAAACATTTGCTAAACTGACCTCTTGGAGCCACAACAAACATTTTCTTGCTCTGTTATGACTTAAATGCGCGCTGAAGTGCCCTAAAGGAAGCCAGATCACACACTTAAGTGACTTTACTCTTGCTACAGTGCCCTCTGGAGCAAAAGCACACACTGAATTGCTCTTTTGGGCTCTAACACATGTGTTCTTTTGGCCCTGCCCTGTAAATAGTCTGTACATTTATCTCTGATGGTGAATGTTTCTTGAATTAAAATGGAAATCTTCCTCTCCCCTCTCTTAGCCGAGCTGATGTACACGGTGGAGCTGGCCGGAGGTCTGGGAGCCATCCTGCTGCTGCTCATCTGTCTGGTGACGCTCTACAAGTGCTACAGGATCGAGCTCATGCTCTTCTACAGGAACCACTTCGGCAGTGAGGATTTAGATGGAGGTAAGATGCGATAAGGTGCAGGACATAATTTACTTCCCGGTGCCGTAATAATCTCCCGTAAGCTGTGATACGGCTGTGTTTGCTGTGTGTTGGATGATTTCTAAAGCACCCCCTCCTCCCTCGCTGGCTGTGAAAGCGTCCTTTCTTTCCTCTGAAGGAATCAAATCCCAAAGCGGAGCAGTATCACTGCTGCTCTGCATGCATATTTATTTTGATTCTGAAAACACCTGTGCTATTTTTCATATCTTAAAGTCGCATGTGGCACTATTTTTATGTAAATACGCACCTGTTTTATCGTTGAAGCCACAGAGAAAAGAGGCTCCCATCGTCCTGAGCTCAGAGAATTCTGTTGTCAATTTCAGGGAGTCTGCTCAAAGACCGCCAGAGATAAATTATATGTAAAATATTCTGTAAACTGTCTCCCAATCAGCAGCAAAACACTCGCCAGTCTTTGATGCAGAAACAAACTAATGGCGACCCCACCTCTGCTGGATGCTGTTTCCTGACATCACAACGCAAAGTTCAGGCCTTCAAACAGCGTTTCAGAAAGAGGAGAAAGTTTCTTAGTTTAGTTATGAAAGCAGAGGCTTGATCACATGAACGCAGCTCAGGCAGGAGCTGCTGGTGACAGGCTTTGTTTTTCACGGTACTTACTTCAACGTAAGTAACACCAGGGAGATGTAGACGGATTCATGTGAAGCAGCGTGTTTGCTGCACTTTGACCTCCAGCTCCTGCTTCTCCAAAGGAGAGCGTGAGGAGAGATAAGGCCTCGCTGTTGGAAAGATGCATTTCTTGGCTTCTGGGTTCAAATTTAACAAAACTTCACCCCAAATTGCCTGCCCTACATTCAAGCAGCGTTTTGCGAAGACTCAGGGGTGCAGTGAAGAGCAGAAATGGAGGGTAGCAGCAGTTAGACGTGTCGTGTTGTGATTCAGCTTTGGAAAGTTGACACTGAGAGGATGAGAAGCTCCCGTAACGTTATCTCTGAGACCTCATCAGCAATCGTAGGAGAAATAAAACTCTCTGATTGGGCCTGGCGGATGAGTCTTGAGCTTGGGAACGCATCAAACTAAGACAAGGAGCAAGTTTTAATTTGATTCCCCGGTAATGAGTCTCTCACGGAGCAGCGCGGTCGTGAATTCAGGGGGAATGAGATTAGTTGGGAGCGGCTGAGGGACTGTACGCGGCGTGCAGAGAGACAGCTGGAGTTATGAGTGTTAAAAGGTAGAAAGGATCCTCCAGCCTGCGTCTCTCCTCCTGCTCTGCTTGGCTGCGACGGCTGCTACATCACACATTTCAATGGAAGTCATTTCCTCTGGCTGCATCGGGCTCCGGGCCCTGAAAGAGCAGAGCCGCGCTGTAATAGACGGCCCACGGACGAGGGGGAAGAAGAAAATGTCGGGGCTTGAACTTAATGCCAAACAGCAATTGTCTCCTTTAATTGTGCCACCCGAGTGAGTGCTTGAAGAGAGAAACAGATTTTCAATTTGTTCTCCAGTAAAAGGGGATCAGGTTCAATAAGACACAGCACGCTGCCTCCAGAGCTCTCAGGGGACCCCCGATACTTTCCTCCACGCCGCGGTCGATTAGATCACTTCACTGCCACCTCTGGCACGCGCTCATTCACAGGCATGCACGCACTCACACCTGCACCTTTACAAGTCACCTCAGAGCTGGGGTGGAAGCGTGGATGGCGAAGGATGAGGCGTGAGAGAGCCGCCAACTTATGGTTGACTGGAGACGTACAGTGGCTAAACATTGGCAGGAGGTGGAGGAGAGAGATCCAGATCTCTATGGTAACTGCTGCACCGGCAGGAGGATGCAGTCACACACACACACACACATACACACACACACAGACATCTTTTATTAATAGCTCCGCTCTTTAGAATCACACATGCACAGAGACGTTTCCCCCCCAACATAAATCTGCACACGCTGCCAAGTTTGTGGCCACTCTGTCGACTAATTGAGCGCCGGCCTCCCTCCTCTGCCAGATGTAAGACTGTAAGCTTTACGTAACAATAGGAGGGGCTGTCAGCGATTTGTCAGCGCCGCAATTTAGCTAAAGACCACTCGGTTGTCACATTGTGTGGGTGTCAGTGGAATCAATAATGGGCTTCATGATGACAACAGCCCGAGCGAGCTCGTCAGAGAGGCGGGAGCTCATCAACGCTCTGCCATAAATACGAATGTCAGCGTTGTCAGCACGGCGTGGAAATATGAGACGCAGTGTGTGTTTGGGGTATTTTAGCAGCATCAAACATTCAGAGTTTGCACACAAAACAAGTGTAATGCAGCCCGGTTCATTAGCGAGGTAAACATGATGAAGAGGCTCGTTCCTCAGCAGAAGGTCAAGAGGTGGAGGCTAACAGAGACTGGAGCTGACAGCGAAGTCCCTTTTTCCTCACGTCAAAGTCAAGAAAGTCGCTCTGTTAGCTTCAAAACTCAGTCACTGCGTCTGCGGCAAAAACCCTGGAACTTAATGGGCTAAAATGCACGCTTAAGTGCCCTCTTGGAGGCTAAAACACAAGTTAAAGTGACCTCTTTAGACAAGAACACCTAATAAAGTGCTTTCTTGAGATGCACAAAGCTGCCTTTTTGGGATAAAAACAGGAGCCAAAGTGTCCTTCTGGGACCAAAACAGAAGCTAAGGTGCCTCCCTTGGAGCGGACACCCACACTTAAGTGCCCTCTTTGGGCCAGATGTGTTCTTTTGGAACCACAACATCCTCTGAAGTTTCCTCTTGGGAGCCACAATGTGTGCTAAAGTGCCTCCTGAGGCTAAATTGTGCGCTAAAGTGCCCACTTGTGAGCCAAAACATACGCTAAAGTGTCCTCCTGAGCTAACATATGCAACAGAGTGTCCTCTTGGAACCAAAACAGGAGCTCAGGTGCCCTCCTTGGAGCAAAGACCCACACTAAAGTGCCCTCTTGAGCTATTGTAGCACTTGGGTGCCTTCTTGGCACTTGTGTCCTCAAAATATCCCCTAAAGTTCTCTTTTGGGAGCCACAATGTGAGCTAAAGTGGCTGCCTGGGAACCTGAATATTCACTTAAGTGCCTTCCTGAGCCTGAGTGCATGCTAAAGTGCGCTCTTGGGACCAAATTCACACTTGAGTGCCTACTTGGGAGCCGAAACGTGCGCTAAAGTGCCTCAAAAACAGGAGGAAATTAGTTTTCTCTTCAGTGGCGCACTGTTTGTGCCCTTTCCTTTCAAAAAGTCTGTGCAGCTGCTGATAGTAAATGTTCAGAGATGAATAATAAAGGAGAGGTATCTTTCATCTTCCTGAATCTCTCTGTGTCTCTGTGTGCGTGTTAGCCACGCTCTTTCTGATGCAGGGCTGTATCTTCTGGCTAAATTAGATTATGGAAAACAAAGCAGTTAAAAATGGTGCTCTGTTACTCATTAGCGATCCACCCCGTGTGCTTCTGTAGCTGTGGCGTTAAGTGTGTGTATTACGTTCCAATCTACTCTCCATTAAATGTAATGGAGCTCAGAGATGTCCCAGAAATTACGCCCCCGACTCTCTTGGCGCTCTCCAGCGAGAGTTCAGGAGTTCACGGTCTAACTGTGGGCTCTCTACGCACATGCATACATTACCCACCCTCCTTCAGAAGCAACGCGGCGAGTGAGCGTGAGGCGGCTCCCTGTGCAGGCATGTGGGGCGGAGGAGTGCAGGATGCAGTTTTCAGAGGTGTTCTGCGCCCTCAGGAGTGACTCCTCGAGGAGGGTCACTCCGCCTCCGAGGTTCACCCTGCGCCTCTCTCATCCTGACTACAGACGAGTGAGTCAGGGCGGCTGTAATAGCCCTCTATCTGCCTACACAGCTTCCATTACTGCAGGAAAACAGAGAGATGCTGCTGAGAGGAAGGAGCTCAGTTAGTTACGCTCAGCGATTATGAGGTGACTTCTTATATGAAGTCTGTTGTCTGAGCCACAGGATGGAAAAAAGACCCAGGGAGACACAAAGTGAGTGACAGAGGTAACCTGATCTGTCTGTTTCCTCGATCTGACTCCGGCATCTGGAGGCCACTGTGCGCTGATGGTGTCCCCTTTAAGAGACCAGAGTTGATCTGATCCCAGGAAGTCTCAGATCTGAACCCCGTCTCTGATGAGTTTACCTCAAACGCTGTGTTTCCCGGCGTCCCAATTCTGATTTCCCCGATCTTTTGTGGCACAGAAACGAGGGCGTCGGTGAAAAGAGACAAAGAATCAGATATTTCTGTCTCTGATGAATATAACCCTGAAATATGACACGCATCGCGTCTGTGTAATCTCTTTAAAGAGATGTCTCCATATGAGGAGTTTGTTCTTGTTGTCACCCCAGTGTTTCCACCAATCAGGTTGTTGTTGTTGAGAGCTGAAGGCAGGAATCCCAAGTTTTTCCAACTGGGAAAAAAGTGGCCTCACTCCCAAAGAGAGCCAGGTGAAAGGCTAAACCCCGCTAACTGATGAAGCGGGTTGGTTCAGGCCCAGCGTCTGTCTCTGCAGCTGTCACTGAGCTTTTATCTCCTCTCTGTGCTCGTCAGAGGGTTTGGGATATCGTCCACCCTCCCTGTGAAGTCTCCATCAGCAGTCAGGGCTCTCATACGGATGACGGAGCCGTGCCGCGTCCACCTCACAGGAGCTGGAGTCTAATTTGTTTTGCCTGAGGTGGGTGCAGCAGCTATCGAGGTAACTTTATTCGCCCGTGGGGACGGAGATGTAATGAAAAGCGCTCAGATGGGCAGAGGAGCAGGGAGGTCAGTGTTATGGAGGCGTCGTGTCTCAATGAAGTCTCCCACTGAATGAATGGCTCTGTGCAGCAGGATGGAAATAGATTGTGTGGAGTTCAGCAGCAGGACGACTTTGCTGACCGAAGCAGGAAACGTGGAGTCCACCCTGTGAGACGTGGGAGCAAATATTTCAGCTCTCTGTCCTTTAAAAATGTCTCAAACATTCAGGGCTCTAAACTTTGTGTTTTTACCTTCTTTCCGCAGACAACAAAGACTACGACGCCTACCTGTCCTACACCAAAGTGGACCCGGACCAATGGAGCCAGGAGACCCGTGAGGAGGAGCGCTTTGCCCTGGAGATCCTCCCCGACGTCCTGGAGAAGCATTATGGGTATAAACTCTTCATTCCAGACAGGGACTTGATCCCCACAGGAAGTAAGCTCTTTCTCTCTCTGACGGCGATGTCACCTTGAATGTGTTGTCGCTTGGTGTTGCTCGTGTTGCTGTCCGTGCCGTGATGTGGTGGTTTTGCCTTGTTTGTGTTGTTTTTTTTTGTTCTGCATCTGTGTTGTTGTGGCGTACGTGGAGAGCATCACTGTTTTCATTTGATCATCGTGAAATGAGCTTTTTCTAACCCCTGGCTGAACTGAGGCGGATCCTTTTCACCTTAAGGTGCACTTATCTTTACCTGGACTAGGATTATAACACATGGAGACACAGAAAATAACATTTAATATCCTTAAAAGAAAAAAAAACTGGTATTTAACTCTTTGAGTGCTTTGACTAGCGTTCTTTAAATTACCATAACTCTTCTACTATTTGGGCAAGCAAGAAGATTAAAACGGCTCCCTAAAGAAGCTTTACGGTGATGTCTAAAGTATTACGATACATCATGGGAATCCATGTGCAACAACATTTCAGTCACAGAAATTAATTAATGCAAGCTGTTCTCATTACCGTAACTCTTCTACTATTTGGGCAAGCAAAAAAGTTTAAACAGTTCCCAAAAGAAGAAAAAATGAGCTTTTCAGGCATGATCTTTGACTCATAAAGTCCGCATGGCCTGCATGTTGGGTGATAAAAGGTTCAAGACTAAAGTTTTGACCCTCAGTGATGTAAGAGAAGAAGTCAGACTAAGAGGAACTTTCAGCATCACCTCTGGAGACTCTTTTGCATCCGTTTGGCTGTGTCGTTCCACTAACATGTCAACACTTCCTGTGCCTTAGCTTGGCCCCTTTCATTACGGTTTTTACAGGACTCTATCGACACCTCGAGTGCACAAACTCCGCTCACTTAGTGTTGAACGAAATGTTAAGCAGCTAATCCGTTAAGTTCAGCCCCGGCAGCGACAAACGCCCTAAAAACACTCCATCGGTGGGAAAGGGTCTGGACGTATTAATTGGTTCCTTATGTTCTGAGGTATTTAAAGTGCATAATCTCCTCCATGTGAAACCTGTGGGAGGCATAATATCCTATATTACATATGCAGCATAATTGGCAGAAAGTGCCAACCCTATTATTGCAGCCTGCGTCCCTGATCCAGCTCCATACACGGTGTACCTCTGCATGCTGCTGCTGTGAAACCATGTCAGCTGCTGGATTAAAAAGCTCTTTATGCATGGATATTAAAGCATGCTCTGCCACAGTATAGCTCTAATGGAGCGTCTCACCGTGCCCAGTGCTTATCTTTGACTAACCCATCGCACAGATGAGTTTGATAATATCATTATGTTATTAGCCTCCATTTGAATACTTGCATCTGCCTGTTACTAATCCTGTTCCTCTTGGGTGGCGTTGTGCCAAGGTTACGAACTGAACCCATGCTGTGATGATGTGCTCGATGCAGGGGGACTGTTGTAATATGGGAAAAATGGCATCAAAATGCAAAAGGATGGAGAAGAAGCTAAAAAGAGTTAACGTCTCTACAGCTGATGAGAAGTTAGCATCCATCTCCTCAGCGTCAGTAAACTGGATTATATTTAACATCCTTTTGTTAATCTGAGAGATTTCTAATTAAAGAGTTATAAATAAGATAAATAAAAGATTTTCTCCTCTGCGTTTTTATGCTACATGTCCCATATTAAACTGGAATAAACTGGTCGATGGCGCGATTTCCGTTTTCAAAATCGCCAGTGAATCATCATCCGTGGAGAAACACAGTTTATGCCAGAGCCAAGTCCCCACATTGACAAAGTGTTTTTCTGAACATGCTTCTCTGCCAACTCTTTGTTCACCCTGTGAATGTAAATATCTGTTTAGGTTTCACCAATGATCATTTCCAGGATGACACAAGACTACTTAGAGGTACTTTTCTTTTACCCAGATTTCTTTCACGCTCGTGTCAGCACAAAGCACAGAGCTGCTCAAACAGTCTATCTTAGTCTTTACTTTAAACTGTGTTCACATGATTTAAGGATGAGGTGTTTTCTCTGTGGCAGTAACCTCACTTCTGAGTCTTTCGTGCTTTGATTGGTGCGAAATTTAGTGATTGATGCATGCAGCGACAAAAAAATGTGCATTTCTGATGTTCGGATTCTGCATTTTCCTCCTAAATCAACTCCTCATAGTACATCAGCAGGGTTAAATGCTAATGCTAACTTCTTTTGATGTCTTTAACTTTTTACATCTCGCCTCTTTCACCGTGAGGGAGCCACGTCGCATGCTACTCCTCCAACACATCTTCACCGATTTTCCCCGTTTGACCTGTAAAATATTCATGATGTTCAGGAGAAGCGTGTGTGTACGTTTCACATTCCTAACCGGTGTACTTTTTTAAATATTCAAGATTTTCCCAAATTTTTGGCCCATTGAAATGAATGGAAGTGATCTGTAACCATGGAAACCACACAGATGATGATGTCACAAGGGGTTAGAGTTCTGAACAGTGGTTCTAAAAAGGACTAGTCCATGTCACAGAGGTTGAGCACCGCTCCCCATCACCATGGAAACCGCACAGCTGATCTAAATGTAACTTTAAATGCTGCTCTACAGCTCTGATGTGTTTTTGCATCATGTCCTCAGATGCTCGTGAGCCAATCCACAAGATCTCTGAGTCCACGTTAAGATATTCAGGAGTAGCCGTCTCAAGCGGCTTTCCCTCTAAATTAATTTCAGTAACTCTATAGAACGCAGCGATTTTCTGCCTGCAGTTATTTAGCTCTGATTTTGTTTTTCTGTCGACAGGAATCAATTATTACACATGCAACACTTTGATTGTAAAGCTGGAGGTCTTTGAGGCAGGGAGCTGGATCTATAAAGCTATAAAGTGTTAGCAGACAGCGCCCCGAGAGGGCCGAATCACCCCGACTTTAATCAATTCAAAACATAAAATGAAACTACGACTCATTAGCTGATTATACAGTTTCCACTTCTTCATCCCCGCTTGTTTTATTCATCGTGAGATAAAAAGATGTTTTTTTCCTGATTAGTTTGACCTGAGCCGAGCAGTCTGCAGGGAGCAGTGACGAGATCGACTTCAAATCTAAGTTTCCTCTGATTGTGAAGCCTCCAGACGTGATGTTTGCTTAAAGAGCTGCGAGATATTCACTCACACACTCACAGGTCCACATTTCCCTCCACGGACACACACAAGAGGGTCGTAATCCCGGTTAATCCCGTGTGACTGCTGCTGAAGAGCCTCTCTGTCTTTGTCTGAGCGGAGACCGGCTGAAAGGGGCATTAGCTGCTCACACACACTCTCCACACGCCGAGGGTTTCATTAGGAACACGAACACAACACAGGGTTTAGTGAGAAACTGTTTTTACGGCCAAAAGTCAGCGGACATGTGACTCTCACCGCTCTGAAACCAAACTCTGAGACTTTCCCAGGTTTTCCTGAAGCGTGCTCCATCCCCTCGTCGTATCACACGCTGGTGTGAGGCTCCAAACAATAATTCATGAGGAGCTTTGATGAGAGTTTGTGCGCTGTTGCTGCTCCCGGAGGCGGTGTTGAAGTCTGCTGAGTGATGCAACAGATTAGAGCTGTTTGTCGGCCCTGCTCCGTGGATTTGCACGCTCTGGCTTTTCTTCTCGAGCTGCTTTTGCTCCCGGGCACTTCCAATCGACAGTTAGAGTACTTACAGCTGGAGAGGTGGGAGATAATTGGGCAGATTTTTTCACAAACTGACTTTTGGAGGAGAAGAAGCGTCTCAGAAACGACGGCGTGTCCGCTGACTCCTGGTCGCACGGCGTAACCTGCCTGGCTTTGAGTGTTTTTTCTTTCTCCTCATCCTTTAGACAAACAAAGCATCTCCTCTGCTTCTTTTAGTCTCTGTCAGATGTTTTAATCCAGATTATTGTAGCAGATTAAATCCCTCCTTACTTTAACGTAAATATTTCTGATGTCATGTACGGTTAAAGTTACAGGAGGTAAAAGTCTGAGCTGCTCTGTAAACACGTCTCTCTCCCCCTCTGTGTGTTTGTCCAGCCTACATCGAGGACGTGGCGCGCTGCGTGGACCAGAGCAAGCGTCTCATCATCGTCATGACGCCCAGCTACGTGGTGAGGAGGGGCTGGAGCATCTTTGAGCTGGAGACGCGGCTGCGCAACATGCTGGTGACGGGCGAGATCAAAGTCATCCTGATCGAGTGCGCCGAGCTGCGCGGCATCATGAACTACCAGGAAGTGGAGGCGCTCAAACACACCATAAAGATGCTGACGGTCATCAAGTGGCGTGGGCCGTCCAGCAACAAGCTCAACTCCAAGTTCTGGAAGCAGCTGCTCTACGAGATGCCCTTCAAACGCATGGAGCCCCTCAGCATCTCCCACGAGCAGGTGCTGGACGTCAGCGAGCAGGGCCCCTTCAGCGAGCTCCAGACGGTCTCCGCCATCTCCATGGCGGCGGCCACCTCCACCGCCATGGCGACGGCACACCCAGACTTGCGCTCAACCTTCCACAATTCCTGCCACACCCAGATGAGGCAGAAACACTATTACCGTAGCTACGACTACGACCTGCCGCCCGGCGGCACGCTCCCGCCGCTCTCCACGCTAGGCAACCAGCACACCTACTGCAACATCCCCATGACGCTCATCAACGGACAGCGGCCACAGTCCAAGTCGCCGCGCCAGCAGAGCCTGGAGGAGGCCCACGGCAACAACGCCATGCTGCCGCTGCTGCCCAGAGAGACCAGCATCTCCAGCGTCATCTGGTGACAGAGGCGGCGCCGCGCGGGGTAGACTCTGGATCTTAAAGATGTCCGTCACAGGGAGGACTCACCTCTGGCGCTCGGAGCCCGGACGCACCGGCGCCGGGCCGAGCCGATGGCACTAAAGCTGCTTGCTGCTGTTGAATTTGCACCAGGAACCACCAGGGGGAGGGAGGGGGGAGGGCGGGAGGAGGCGGCAGACACACGGGACACGTGAGGGTCGGAGATTCTCTTCAGTTTTGGTCCAATAAGAGCTTTTCTGGGGACTGGAGCGAAGAGACAAACTGTTTTTGTATGCCTGTACAAACACTCACGTAACACAAGCCAACACCTGCGATCATTTCCCCAGAGTCAAGGAATACAGGGTCCTGTACATACCTTTTCTAATTCTTTGTAGCATCAGTGTTTGGACTTGTTTCTTGTTTCTGTTTAACATCAGTTGGACTCTTTTTTTAGTTCTTTTCTTTCAGTTTGTACAAAAGTGAAGCAATGGCCTGTGAGATGTTTCGGCTAAACCGTCGTTACCTTTCTCTTCATTTGTCGGCCGGTGTAGTTTCTACCGTTTTTACCGGGAGGGGGGTGGGCAGGGGGGAGGAGAACGGTCCAGTTTGGAGTTTCAGCTGTGAGGGTTGAGATCCTGGACTCAACCAGATTATGCAAAACATGGAGTCCAGAGAGCGTGGGATGGGGAGAGTCACACGAAGAATATGGTGCTAGGCTTCACATCTCTGTGTTTCTCACACGATAACTTTACTTTGAAAAAAACAGCCTTGCTATTTACCTTAACAGATGAATATATCACCGAAAAATTAATGATGTGTATTATTTTATGAAAAAAGAAGAGTCTATTTTTGTAACTGAGGGATATTTGCTTAGAGACGTTATAACTATAAAGTTTCAGATCGGAGGAACTGACGAGAAACATTAAAAAAAAAATCATGTTTTGTTACGTGGAACCGCACAGCTCACCAAGAAACCGATCGGTCATTCACTAAATGTCTTACCCTTAAAACGTTTTGTGTTTCCATCATTTTAAAAAAGCAGTTTTGACATGTGAACACAACACGGGTCACGGCTCAGAGGGCTTCTCATGTTACGTTGATTTCACAGCGATGGAGCTACACTACCGATGATGTCAGGACGAAGGAGGAGGAGGTTTAACGCGCCTGGTTTGTGGGTTCCTGTCGGACCAAACGAGGCTGTCCAGGGCTAAACTTAATCTCTGTTCAACATTTTTTAATCTGAAGTGACAGCTGGTGTTTGTTCCTCGTCTCCTTTTTTTGTCAGCAGGTCGGTTCAGTTACACTCTGAGATTAATAACCGTCACAGCTCGGCTCTGAGTGGGCTGCGAGGACAGGATGTGTGAGTAAAGCGATGAGGAGTTTCAGCCCAGACTGAGCCTGAGATCAGCGTCAAACCGGCAGCTGGGTGAGTGGCTTCAGGAGAGGACGGTTCAGGTTCCTCAGCAGCGATGCTTTGACCTCGAATCCAGATCTTTAGCGATGAAACAAAGAAATGTATCATACATACATTAAAATCCAACGCTGCTGAAGAACCTCAACATCTTACTTATTCGATGATCTCAATCTGACCCGTCAAAGGTCACTTCCTCCTCCTGACCTTTCAGACTTTCAAACACCAGGCTTCAATTCCACGAGACGACTTAGTAAAACCCCAACTTAGAGCAAGTGAGACCAAAGCAAGCTCCAGGGAAACATTTTTCTTCACCGAGAAGTCTTTTTGTTTTTCTTCCTCTGAGGTTTCTGCATCGACTCACACGAAACAAGAGCTACTCTCACACACATCCGCTCAGACCTGTGAAGGCAGCCGGCGTTCTTACTCCTCCTGCAGCTGTGCCATATCTGTTTGTACGGGAGAATAAAAAAACTAACCTCACACTAAAATACCTGCAGCCCCTCGTCACACAGAGGCGATTTCATTCAGTGCCATAAAATATGCAAACGATACGTGAAGGTTTTTCGTTTTAGCTTTTTACTTCCTGGAATAAAATCCTCGACAGGCCTGGGTTTCTTTTTAAAATATTAGTTTGAAATCTGTGAATCGACTGAATTCTTCACACCAGGCCTGTGTTTAACCAAATCAGCGCCCCCTGTCACAAGGAGCTGGTCGTGTACATAAAATCAGAAACGATGAAGATGAAGACAATCGAGCCATACTCACGAAACCAGTCGTTCACGAGGCCTGTGGAGGTGGAGATGAAGATTTGCATTTATTATTCTTTGATTTCATGATGATGATGATTTGGCTTTGATGATAATGATGATGACGATGAAGAATAACAGTGACAATATATAGCACAGAATTATTCCAGGCACTTTCACGACTCTTGAGACGTCTCTCCTGTTTCTGATTTATTTTCTATTATGTATCTGCAATGTTCATTAAAAAGAGATACTGTTATTATTATTATTAATAAAAACACATTTACGGTAATGAATGTGACTCCTCTGTGTGTGAGCCTGTAACTCTGCCGTCCTGTGAAAACCTTGAAACAACAATCAATACGTCCCTGAATCAGACTGAATGAGGAGTCGACGCCGTGTTGTGATTGTTGTTTGACCTCCGATCAGCTGTTTGTTTTGTGTGTGTCAGGCTGTTTTGCAGAATGAAACTGGAAATCCTTCTCTGACAACTTCAGGCCAAGTTTGCTCACTTAAACTGTCACATCCAATGTCTCCAGGAAAACAGGCTCCTCTTTCTCTTATTTTCCCGCCTGCAGTGCAGCCACTTACTTATTTTGCTGCGATCAAAGCCGCCGTGTTGGAAGGAGAAGAAGAAGAAGAAGAAGTGAGAGCACACGGGGAGGAATGTTCAAATTCTGCCAGGCGGCGTTAATTAGCCTCAACATGCTCCTCTCATGTGCTGAGAAGTTGGTCACGACGGAGAGACAGTCACAGATGCACCAGAAGTGTGTATTTGCGTGTTTTCAGTGTGTGTGTGTTTTTTCCTCCATGCTCACTCCAGCCGCCTCGTTTTTCTCCCATCATGCCTCAAACATGAAGCTGCATCCCAGTCATCTGTGGCCATGCGAGCACAGAGAGCTGCCAGATGTTTTCATCTCAGCCGACATGTTGCCATATGCTGTGTGTGAGTGTGTGTGTGTGTGTGTGTGGGTTCCTCAGCTTTGGCGTTTTCCCTCCTCAAATGAAATCATTTGCACTTCATTACAGTGTCACAGCGTAATCAGCTCCCCGAACAAAAGCCTGTGACACGGGAGGAAAGAGGAGAGCAGATCAGGCTAACGACACAGCAGCACAGCAGTGCAGATGTTTTCCCTCCTCCCTCTCCTGCCTACACACACACAAACACACACACACACACTTGCTACTGAAGAGTATTACTCACTCTGGCAGGTATACCATGCCCCTCCGTGTCCCACAGGGCCTTGTTACTCTGGAGCTCTGTGCCCCGTGTGACATGTCTTCCACTCCAAGAACCAGGCCAATTGTCTGTGCATGGAGTGTGTGTGAGTGTGTGTGTGTGTGAGGGAGCTGAGTGGATGCAGGCAGCTGTTAACCCAGTTTGGAGTCATTCTGCACCCACCATGGTTCAGCACCACATAATTGCCTGTGCATGCTGTTCATGAGAGTGGTGTGTGTGTGTCTTGCTTCTTCATCCTCAGTTGTTCATCATTGTTTGGACGTCTGTGCGGTGAGTTTGTCTCTTCATGTGATCATGTTTTGTCAGTGTGGGTTAATTGAACCAATCAGAAGAGGCCGGTGTGATAACATGAACGTCTAACAGTGTCTCCTTCAATTTCAGCAGCATCATCATCATCATCGTCTGAAGGAAAGACATTCAGAGTGAAACGCTGTCATCTGCTGGATGAAACCTCACCCTGCACCTCGTTTGACTCACTGCCTTGCAATGCATTGTGGGAGTGGAGAAACCAATTTGGGCCATTATTGTGGAGGAGAGGTGATGGGTGGATCATCCAGCTGTGCTAGAAATCAGTCTAAATTGGCGCAGATGAAATCTGTGAGCAAGTCCAGAAAGGTTAATGATTCATTTAGAAGAAGCAGGACCTGAGACGTGGAAAAGGTAAAGTCAAGTGAAATACTCAGGTTTAGTTATTTCTAAGATTGAAGAAGTGTTGGTAAAATGTGGATAAATGTAAAAGACTCTCCTCCTGAACTGGCGCGAGCAGATGGAAGAATGAAGTGAACAAGGAGTCGTTATTTTTCATGTGTAATTAAAAAGTTTACTCACTCATGGAGTAAGACCCTCACTGTTTACTTTGTGTTTTCCATCTTTGTTGATGTGTTGACAGCTGTGTGTAGATTTTTTTGTTATGCCTGAAATGTTTGAACTGGTTTAATAGAATGTAAAAAGAGGAGAAAAATGTCCCCTTAAAAAAATCACACACATCAGCTCTTTAAGAAACTAGATATGAGTTGAGTACAAGATTTCAGAGTGTCTTAAAAGTCAACACAAGAAAGCACAAGTATCTGTCGCCATCTGGTGGAAGAAAAAAACAACTGCAGACAGAAACAACAGTGTCATAGACTAGCACCAAGCAGCCTTCTTAATGTTTTATTGTATGAATTAAAACCACAAGAATTTAAGAAAAGTATCAAGACATCTGAAAAGAAGGAGAGGGAAATAAAAGAAGCAGTTTCAGTCCAGAAATTCAAATTAAGTTCAGTTTATGGAAGAAAGGTTGCAGTTACAGTTGTTGTCCACAGGAGGGCAGAAATCCCATTATTTTCCAACTCTTAAAAATGCAGAATGCACACTTTGACCACACGAGGGCGTAAAAACTCTGAAGGTTGTTGGTTGTTTTTTGTTATTTTTATTATTTTATTTTTGTGTCTGTGTCTGTGTAGACGATCCTTGTTTTAATTTGATTGTGTGAGAAGTTTAGAGGTAATGTGAGGTCCTTCTGTACTTTATGAAGTTTGACGCCACAAAGTAGTAAATGTAATTCTTGAACAGTGATTTTATTGTTGAACTGAGTCGATACTAAATGTGTAACAGTAAATCTGAAAGTGTGGTTAGTGTGATTGAAGAGTTAGCTGGAGTGACCGGTAGAGGGCAGCCAAGCGCCGTCGATATGGTTTGTGTGTGTGTGTGTGTGTGTGTGTGGTTTGCGCGGAGCGAAGAAGAGTTTGAATGTGCCGCAACCGCAGAAAAGAGCCTTATCTGCTTATTTGTGTAGTTTCTCCCCGATCCTCCAGAAAGCCCGTCTGCATGTTTGCACAGAAATCTCCCTCAGGTAAGTGAACGTGTTTTTCCGCGTGGGAAACCAAAGTGTGACCTGTAAACATGTGCGGTGTCCACGCAAGACGCGAAGATGTGTCCTATTGCGCGCAGTGAATAAGAATGATATGATTTTCTAAAAAAAGCATGTGTGTGAGACATCAGAACAAACCAGCTTTGATTTCTCCTCATGGGGAAACGTGTTGACAATAACAATCACTCACTGCAAATTAGAAAAAAACTAAGATGACTTTTTTCATATTCTGGAAAAAAAAAACGGAGTGACACCTCCACAGATGTTTTATAGGGGCATTTTGTGACCTGTTTTTCATGATGGATGTGTGTTAAGGTCAGGTGAGCGGATACTAAAGGGAAGTTGCTAAATGTGTGTGTGTTGTAAGTGAGGAGAAAAAACTTGTTGGAAAAAAAATTAAAATTATTATATATATTATCTCAATATTTAATACAAAACCATAATTTTTTCATCACATTTTTTATTCTAAAATATACTTAAAACCGATAAAATGCAGCTGTTAGGATTCGACTGTCTTAACTGAGTTCATTAGGATCAAACCGCAATAAAGCGATATAAAATCTATTTTTTTCTCCATTTAAAATTACAAACTAAAAGTCTCCAGGTTTGATGAGAAAAGTATAGTGATAAAATCAGAAATGTTCCACTTTTCATTTCGTCGCCGAAGTCTTTCGCTCCTCACTTTTAGTCCTAATACAGCTCCTCTATCACCCTCAGCCCACCTCCCATTATTATCCCAATATATAATGCAAAACAATAATTATTTCCCCACGTTTTATTCTAAAATGTACTTACAATCTTGGAAATGCAGCTGTTAGGATTCGACTGCAGCTCCTCGATCACACTCGGACCACCTCCCATCTGCTTATTATAACAGGATTTATTCAACCTGCAACTATGGCTTTCGCCACGAGATGGCGCAAATCCTTCTCAAAAAACAGGGCACAAAATGGGCATATAAAATATCTGTGGAGGTGTCACTCCGTTTTTTTTTCAGAACCGGAGGTTTTATGAAGAATACGTTGCATACCTTGTTCACACTTTTGGGACACTTTTTCACATTCTGAAAAAAAAACGGAGTGATACCTCCACAGATATTTTATATGCCCATTTTGTGACCTGTTTTTCATGAAGGATTTGCGCCATCTCGTGGCGAAAGCCTTAGTTGCATGAGGTTAAATAAACACTGCAATAAGCAGACGGGAGGTGGTCAGAGTGGTCGTGGAGCATTCTGAGGACTGTAAATGAGGAGAAAAAACTGTCGTTGGCGAAAAATTAAGATAATTTTATATATTATCCCAATATTTAATGCAAAACAATAATTATTTCCCCACATGTTTTATTCTAAAATGTACTTACAATCTTGGAAATGCAGCTGTTAGGATTCGACTGCAGCTCCTCGATCACACTCAGCCCATCTCCCATCTGCTTATTATAACAGGATTTATTCAACCTGCAACTATGGCTTTCGCCACGAGATGGCGCAAATCCTTCTCAAAAAACAGGGCACAAAATGGGCATATAAAATATCTGTGGAGGTGTCACTCCGTTTTTTTTTCAGAACCGGAGGTTTTATGAAGAATACGTGGCATATCTTGTTCATACTTTTGGGACACTTTTTCATTTTCTGAAAATAAAACGGAGTGATACCTCCACAGATATTTTATATGCCCATTTTGTGACCTGTTTTTCATGAAGGATTTGCGCCATCTCGTGGCGAAAGCCTTAGTTGCATGAGGTTAAATAAACACTGCAATAAGCAGACGGGAGGTGGTCAGAGTGATCGTGGAGCATTCTGAGGACTGTAAGTGAGTGGAAAAAACTTTCGTTGGTGAAAAATTAAAATAACTATTACTCCGGATTAAATTTTAAAAATTTTAAAAGAATAAAGTGACCTAAAAGTATTTTTATATTAATATTTAACCTTATTACCGGGATTTCCCTACGAAGCCCCGCTGCACGAACAGCCTCACCCCCGTTTCCGCATTTAGAAACGGTCGGCCGTCGCCCTTCTGTGATTGGTTCGTCGTGAGAACCAATCAGGAAGAGGTGAGGACTTGCTCGACAGTAGCTGTTCTATGATTGGCTAGGCTTTGCGTTAACCTTGCGCACCAATCAGGAAAAGGCGTCGGATAGTCATACCGTAGGCGGTCGCTGATTGGCTAGACTGTGCGTTAACCATGCGCACCAATCAGAAGAAGGCGTTGGATAGTCATACTGTAGCTGATCACTGATTGGCTAGGCTGTGCGTTAACCATGCGCACCAATCAGGAGAAGGCGTTGGATAGTCATACCGTAGCTGGTCGCTGATTGGCTAGGCTGTGCGTTAACCATGCGCACCAATCAGGAGAAGGCGTTGGATAGTCATACCGTAGCTGGTCGCTGATTGGCTAGGCTGTGCGTTAACCTTGCGCACCAATCAGGAGAAGACGTCGGATAGCTGTGCCGTGGCTGTTTGCTGATTGGCTGAGCATGGCGTCCAATCATGAGAAGGCGACGACAGGCTGCGCTACGCAGCCACAGCCATATATAAACGCTAGCTAACTCGTACGCCCTCTTTTTTAATGGGAAGTTACATTTAACGAGTGTTTAAATAAATTAATCGTCCACTTTTCCTTTGTCTTTAGCACAGCGCAACACAGCAGCCTCCTGCTCTCCTTGGCCGCCGGTAAGGATTCTGAAACACTCGTAACTCGCTAATTTCTTGACGAATTTACAAACTGAGCGGTTCATTGCAGACCCAATGAACGTGGTTACCAAATTTCGTATTGTATGTTTTTGCTAATCATGAGGTATAATTATAAGGTCAGGTGAGCGAATGCTAAAGGGAAGGTGCTAAAGGGAAGGTGCTAAATGTGTTATGTCAACATGTTCGTTGTTAAAGTTGTATTTATTCAATATAAAACTACTCAGAGGTCACTGTATTCGTTTAAAAGGTTAAAAATTTAATTCAGAGTAATAATATCTTTAATTCTTCGCCAACGACAGTTTTTTCTCCTCACTTACAGTCCTCAGAATGCTCCACGATCACTCGGACCACCTCCCATCTGCTTATCATTACAGTGTTTATTCAACCTGCAACTATGGCTTTCCCCACGAGAGGGCGCAAATCCTTCATGAAAAACAGGGCACAAAATGGGCATATAAAATATCTGTGGAGGTATCACTCCGTTTTATTTTCAGAAAATGAAAAAGTGTCCCAAAAGTGTGAGCAACGTATGCAACGTATTCTTCATAAAACCTCCGGTTCTGGAAAAAAACGGAGTGGCACCTCCACAGATGTTTTATAGGTGCATTTTGTGACCTGTTTTTCATGATGGATGTGTGTTAAGGTCAGGTGAGCGAATACTAAAGGGAAGTTGCTAAATGTGTGTGTTATTGTCAACACTCTTCACAACTTCCCTTTGGTATTTGCTCACCTGACCATAATATCTTAATATCTGACCTTAAACATCTGTGGAGGTGTCACTCTGTTTTTTTTCCCCAGAGTCGGAGGTTTTATGAAGAATAGGTTGCATACGTTGTTCACACTTTTGGGACACTTTTTCATATTCTGAAAAAAGACGAAGTGATACCTCCACAGATGTTTTATAGCTGCATTTTGTGACCTGTTTTTCGTGATGTATCACTTGGTCTTTTTTCGTCAAACAAACAAGATTTAGTGAAGGACACACATCTGACTTCCTCTCCACATCTACAGGGACCAACCTGCAGGCTCTGATAGATAGTGTTGACCCTGAATCTGTAATGTTGATATGTTGTCTGTATCTCCTCTCCAGGTCGTTCATCGCAAACTGTACAGGATGAGGAGATGGATGCTGGAGGAGGCGGTGCCGGTGCTGAGTGGAGACACAGAGGAGAGTGTGTCGGACAGGATCAGAGACTGGTCAGGTCAGACTGTCAGAGGACGGACACATCATGTGGAAGTCAAGTTAAAGAGGTCTTTGTTAACTGTGGTTATTCTATCATCTTAATGACGGTTTATTTTACTTTAATGTCAAAATAAAGAAGATACAGTTTGTTCACAGCCAGCTGGTCTTTGATTTCTAATTTGTGAAAGTGGAGAGAACATTTGAACAGAAACTAAATTAGTTTTGAACAAAAATAACTCACACTGGAACTGACCTTGTAATTGATGGTGTAATGTGTAGTATTTTCATGTTTTCCACATGGAGAAACATACTCCACGTGTTAGTCATTATTAAATCTGTGTCTGTGAATTAAAAAAAAACATGTAGTGTGAAGAATCTGTGAAACCTGTTGCTTAGAAAGTTTTTATCCTCACACACGTTTGTGTAACATACTTTTAATGTGTAAATGTTAATCTCACTTCCTACTTAACGTAGTCTTTTGAAATAAAGTGGTGACGAAGTTCATCCCATGGTGTGTGTCTCTCATGTAATGTTTGTCCAGTTAAAGTGCAGCTCAGTCTCATCCCCTGCTGTTGTTGATCAAAGTGTGTAACATGTTAAATAAAAAGAAATGTGGAATGAAATGATGAAAAGTTTTTTCTCTCATTCTTCTCATGGACAGGCAATAAGTCCAAAGCTTTCATGAACCTGAAAATCACCAAACCACGAGAACACAGAGCTCGTTAAAGCAGATCTCAAACAAATAGTTTGAATGATCTCAGTGAACTTATTGTATCATATAGGAGTGGGCAGGTCTCATACTGATGTCAGGGCGACATAGAGGTGTGCTATCAATACCAATATGAGGACTTCATACTGCTGTGTGAGCAATGGTGTCACATAGATCTAGAACACATGGAATCAACATAGATCTAGATCATATAGATAGTTACAGGATTTTGATTGCTAATTGGTTTCAGGTGTGTTAAAATTATATTATAAAAGCAGAGCAGTTTACTGAATCAGTGCTCAGTCTTCTTGAAGACTCCGTACCGTCCACATCTCTCCTCTCTTTGCAGGTTTCTCTGCTTCACTTTCCCCAGACTGAGTCTCAAAGTAAGGTACATTTGCCTTACTTTGGACTTTGGTTTGAGCAAGATTTTTTTCTATCAACCAAATAATTCAACACTTTCTTTACAAATTCTCTGCTGAGTTGTCTTAGACACAAAGACACAGGGTAAGTTTTTTTTTCTTTATTTCAGTGCATTTCTTAAGCAGTTTTGCTCGGTTTGTTGGAGGAAGAAAGATCCGATGGCAGCATTTTCTAAGCTTCTGGCCTAATCTAAAACTTCAATAAATGTCAATTATTACCTGTCAAAAACTGTAATGACCTTAGTATTTGTAATATTTCGTTCAGAATGAAGTTACCTACTTAAGCGTGACTATCTGTAAAGACCAAAAAGACAGGATCACCTCAAATTTTCCTCCAATAATAAAAAAAAACACAATTAAAACTAAATCAATAGTTGCAAAGAGACTTAAGTATAAGAGGAAGAGTTTTGCTCTCAAAAGCAGAAGGCCAATCTCGACTGACCTATGCAGCCATTTCTCTGCATGTGGACAGCAAAACATGCAAGGATATTGACTAAATGCTTTTTAATTTCCTTTGGAGAAAGTATTTGATTTGGAATAATAGGAGCATATTGTACAAAAATAAGTCTCTTGTTAGTCAGCTGTTTTATACTGTACTCTGAATTTCTACAAACCTATAAATTTCCAGCCACTCCTAAAGAATATAGCATACAGTTTGATGCAACACATACAGGTATTATTATGTTGTTCAAAGCTTTTCAACTAGATGGAAAAAAGTATGGACAATCCCAAACAGATTTTTTGTAATGAATAAAGTGAAAGAAGTTTCATATAAGATTCTTCATAAATATTATCCTGCAAACCATCACATGTCAAAATTAAAAGGGACATTGATGTGAACTGTTCTTTTTGTTGAAGCCACTCGGAAACTGTTCAGCATCTCTTCTGGATCTGCTCATTTTCTACAATTTTCTGGAAGGACTTCAGTAGTTTCATTATTGGACAGCTTTATAAGGACTTCACCTTAAAATGGGAAAATGTTGTATTTTATTTTTTTTAGAAGGCATAGAAGAGAAGATATATATTTTATTATAAATTTATTAATTATCCTAGCTAAGTTTTATCTCCACAAATGCAAGTACAGTAAGCAAAAAACAATCTTTAAACACTTTTATAATGATACTCTAGTCTATCTCATAAAAAGATTATTAGTGGTTCTCTTAACAAAAAGACTATGAAATATATACATACATGTCATATCAACATGTATGAATAAAGGTTTACATATATGTTTACAATTTGTGGTTGTGTTAATATCTCTGTGTGTTTAAGGTTTAGTGCAGTAAAAAGGTTAATTAACGGAATAATTTATTAACTTACAATTTATATAGCATTTTTTTACATTAATCTTTTTTTTAGTTGCCTGCGTGTTGATAAATTTAAATATGTATAGAAAGTATCTCTGTGTTTTTAAATTTAATCTTTACATATAGAGATTTCCATCTGAAATATTAATTATCATCATTACTTTGGGTTTTTTTCTGCCCTCCTGTGGACAAAAACTTTCCTGCAAACATGACTTGATTGCAATATAATTTTTGAACACCAGATGACGGCAAACATCCGGGAATAATTACCACAAAAAAAATCTTCGTCAAAAATATTTTATTCATCCCAAGTTAGGAAATTTCGTGCTACTAATCAGTTGCTCATCACACAGTACAGCAGTATGAAATTAAAATAGGGAAATAATAGAATGGGATCATAAAATACGCTATAAAATTAACATTAAAATTAACAGAAACATCAGTTATTTTTAACTCCATTTCCCTTTTTAGCTGAAAACCATTTTCTCAAGTTATATCTAAATCAAAGATGCAAATTTAATGAACAATTTTTAAATTTAGCAACTGAATAGTGTATGACACGTCACAGTGACGTAGGGTGTAAACACGGAAGTTGTAACAACGACACAACAAGGGCGCACGTGTCAATTAAACATGTTTACAGGTAACTTCGCACCTTTTTATTGACACGAAGGACGAGGAGACTTCAGGGATGTTTACGAACCAGCGGAGGACTCCTTCCTTTCGATCGACGCCCTGAGAAAGACGCAGAGAGGCTAACGTGTACCTGAACGCATCACGAGTATCCACGGACTCCAGCTGAGTGTGTTTACTTTGCTGTCTGCAGTCCGTGCGTCTGTTTGGAGGTGGACCGTGGATCTGGAGTGCCCTCTACAGCTCTCGACCTTCGGTGAGTCAGCGTCACTTTTCGTTGCACTGCATTGTACATAACGGCTCCACAGGAGGGCGTTAAAGTGCTGATGACATGCTGACATTTTTATTTACTGTCTGATGAATTGCCTTTGGGGATAAATTAGATTAGATTGAAATTAAAATTAAATTGGATGAAATAAGTTACTTTAAGAAAACAAATTCTTTATTTACCTTTCCTCGTGTCTGTTGAGCTTGATTCGGTGCCTCATCTTATACCCTTATGTGCCAATTTCTGGTTGTTTCTTCTTCTTTACAACAAAACTGCTGTTAGAGAATAATGTTGCCTTGCTGTTTTTTGTGTTTGTGCGATCTGCAAATCTCTTTGCAGAAAGAGCTGGTGTTGTTTTCTTACTTGTCATTGTGATGGAGATAAGATGCAAATATCTTTGGCACATAAATGACACCAACAGGGAGTGTGTGTGTAGGTTGTACTTGGTGTGTCTGGAGTTGTTGATATGAGTCTGCCCTTCTTTAGGAATAAATCTGAGTTATTCAGATTTTGTATATTCACATTTCTCTCGGTTTGGTGGATAACTTGTTGTCAATTATAGGAGTGTATCAGTGAAATGTGAATTATTTTAAACTTAAGCTTGTTTGTTAACACTTCATCCTGCTGTTCAGGTGAGCTGATAACATGCAGGTTATGTGAGGAGTGGTAAAGTACTGTCACAGTACCAGTTACATTGTTTGAGCCTTTAGCAGAGTCATGCTCTCACACACTAACCAGGTGAGGTTGATTAGGTTCGTAACAGCTCAGCTCATGGCTCAGGATTGGGCGGGGGAGGCAAGGTTTGGGGGGGGGGGGGGCGCTCGCAGGGTGGGGGAAGTAGGGGGGATGAGCTGGCTCAGGGTTGGGCGGGACCTCCGAGTGTTTCCAGGCTTAAAATGAACAGAAATATGGTGTTTACCAAAGATCCTCTTTAGTTTTCAGATACTCCTGTAATGTTAGGGATCAAAATGTCCTTTCTCTTCTTCTTCTTCAAGTATCCACAGGTTTTGAGGCCCTCTTTAATATATTTCTGTTGCTTTCCTCTTCCTTCAGGCTTCTGTCTCCTCATTGTGCTGCCCTCTTCCTCTGAATACACTGTAAATGGACCTAACAGCTCTAAGAGAGGAGCTTTGTTATTGTTTTGATAACCGCTGCCTGAACCCTCACATCAAAGAGGTGACACCACAGATTGTTTGTAAACATCTCTGATGAACTTTGACCTCTTGCTCCTTTGCCTCACTTTACACTGAGGGGTTATTTGGGGGTCAGTAGAACACCCATTATCCAATCAAAACACCTGAAATTTAGTGTATTTATAAAGAGCAAAGCACTGAACAAACTCTGTTATTTTCAGGGTGAGAAAAAGAGGAAAAAGACGACTTTACTTTTAATCCAAATCTTTAAAAAATTGCTCTAAATTGATGTTGTACTTCTTAAATTCTTGCAAATTTGCTGCTTTTAATTCAATATAAATCAAGATTTAATGAAACCAAAGTCTCATTTTTAACCTAAAAGGCCAAAGTCAGGTGTTCAAATATTTATTTTTCCAGTTTTATCTCGTTTATCGAACCGTGTGTGTGTGTGTGTGTGTGTGTGTGTGTGTGTGTGTGTGTGTGTGTGTGTGTGTGTGTGTGTGTGTGTGTGTGTGTGTGTGCGGGGATGGCTCAGAGTTGGGCGGGGGAACGATTCAGTGCTCAGGGTTGTGGTGCGGGGGTGGGGGGGAGCCGGCTCAGAGTTGGGCAGAGGAGGAGGGGGTGGGTGGGGGGCAGCACATTACTGAAGTGCTCCACACGAGGGCGTCTCGGTGCTGTAGCCATGTTGGTGTCATGCCAGGTGATCTTAATTAAGCTCACAACCTCAGGGTTGGGAGGGGCTCAGGACTCAGGGTTGGGGGGGGGGCGCACATTGGTCATACTTAATGTCTCCACACGAGGGCGTCAGAGTGCCGTCTTTTTTATTTATTTTATTATAAATTGACTTTTGGGATAAATCAGATGAAATGAAATAATTCACAGACAACAAATAATTCATTTACCTTTCTCGTGTCTTTTGAAGTTGATTTAGTGCCTTATCTAACACATATATGGAAATACTTGCTGTTTTTTCTTCTCTACAACAAAACTGCAGTTCTTTGTGTTGGTGCGATCTGCAAATCTCTGCAGAAAGAGCTGCTGTTGATAGTTTATTTTTGATTGAGGTGGAGATTAGATGTAAATATCTTTGGCACATAAATGACATCAACAGGGAGTGTGTGTGTAGGTTGTACTTGGTGTGTCTGGAGTTGTTGATAGAGGTCTGCCGTTCTTTAGGAATAAATGTATTAAAGCACCTCAATCTTCCCAAATATTAACATCTTTACACACTCTGTGTGAGGAGTTACTCAGATTTTCTTCATCATTTTTCTCTCAGTTCACTCAGACACTACCCAGGTGAGCTTGATTAGGTCCGTAACAACTCAACACACGGCTCAGGGATGGGCGGGGGAGGGTGGGGTATAGGCTATGTGTGTGTGTGTGTGAGTGTGTGTGTGTGTGTGTGTGTGTGTGTGTGTGTGTGTGTGTGTGTGTGTGTGTGTGTGTGTGTGTGTGTGTGTGTGGAGGGTGCGGGGATGGCTCAGAGTTGAGCAGGGAATTGTGTGGGTGTGTGTGGGTGGGTGGTGGTGGTGGTGGTGGTGGGGGGGGGGGGGGGGGCAGCACATTACCTTAAGACTCCACACGAGGGCGTCTCGCTGCTGAAGCCATGCTGGTGTCATGCCAGGTGATACTAATTAAGCTCACAACCTCAGAGTTGGGGGGCGGGAGGGGCAGCACATTGGTCATACTTAATGGCTCCACACGAGGGCGCCTTAGTGCTGCCTTTTTTACTGTGTTATAAATTGACTGTCGGGAATCTTTTTATGAAATTAAACTACAACAAATTACTCATTCACCTTTCCTCGTGTCTTTAGAGCTTGATTTGGAGCCTCATCTCAATCAGGGGGTGGTGGGGTTGAGGCTATGTGTGTGTGTGTGTGTGTGTGAGCGGGTGGATGTGCATGTGTCGGTGTTGGGTGTGTGTGTACGGATGTGTGTGTGTGTGTGTGTGTTGGGTGTGTGTGTTGGATGCGTGTGTGTGTGTGTTGGGTGTGGATGTGTGGATGTGTGTGTGTGTGTGTGTGTGTTGGGTGTGTGTGTGTGGATGTGCATGTGTGTGTGTTGGGTGTGTGTGTGTGGATCTGCATGTGTGTGTGTGGATGTGTGTGTGTGTGTGTGTTGGGTGTGTGTGTGTGGATCTGCATGTGTGTGTGGATGTGTGTTGTGTGTGTGTGTGTGTGTATGTGTGTGTATCCCAGTGACATAAGCCTTCAGCAGAGTCATGCTCTCAGACACTAACCAGGTGATCTTAATGAAGTTGGTTACAGCTCAGCTCAGTGCTCAGGGTGTGTGTGTGTGTGTGTGTGTGTGTGTGTGTGTGTGTGTGTGTGTGTGTGTGTGTGTGTGTGTGTGTGTGTGTATGTGTGTGTATCCCAGTGACATAAGCCTTCAGCAGAGTCATGCTCTCAGACACTAACCAGGTGATCTTAATGAAGTTGGTTACAGCTCAGCTCAGTGCTCAGGGTGTGTGTGTGTGTGTGTGTGTGTGTGTGTGTGTGTGTGTGTGTGTGTGTGTGTGTGTGTGTGTGTGTGTGTGTGGAAGTGTGTGTGTGTGGAAGTGTGTGTGTGTGTGTGTGTGTGTGTGTGTGTGTGTGTGTGTGTGTTAGTGTGTTGGGTGTGTGTGTGTGTGTGTGTGTGTGTGTGTGTTGGGTGTGTGGATGGTGATCTGCATGTGTGTGTGTTGGGTGTGTGTGTGTGGATGTGTGTGTATGTGTTGGGTGTGTGTGTTTGGATGTGCATGTGTGTGTGTTGGGTGTGTGCGTGTGGATCTGTGTGTGTGTGTGTTGGGTGTGTGTGTGTGCATCTGCATGTGTGTGTGTTGGGTGTGTGTGTGTGGATGTGTGTGTATGTGTTGGGTGTGTGTGTTTGGATGTGCATGTGTGTGTGTTGGGTGTGTGCGTGTGGATCTGTGTGTGTGTGTGTTGGGTGTGTGTGTGTGCATCTGCATGTGTGTGTGTTGGGTGTGTGTGTGTGGATGTGTGGCTCAGAGTTGGGCGGGGGAACAACTCAGTGCTCAGGGTTGAGCAAGGGAGGTGGAGTGTTGGCTATGTGTGTGTGTGTGTGTGTGTGTGTGTGTGTGTGTGTGTGTGTGTGTGTGTGTGTGTGTGTGTGTTGGGGGGAGATGTGTATCTGTGGGGGGTGGGGGGGTGGGGGGGTGTGGGGGGGTGATATAAGTCTGCCCTTTATTAGGAATAAATGTATTAAAGCACCTCAATCTTCCCAAATATTAACATCTTTACACACTCTGTATGAGGAGTTACTCAGATTTTCTTCATCATATTTCTCTCAGTTTGGTGGATTTAATTTTTTTATTTTTGTATTTTTACTTATAGGAGTGTATTGATAAAATATGAACTATTTTAAACTTAAGCTTGTTGGATAACACTTCATCCTGCTGCTCAGGTGAGCTGATAACATGCAGGTTATGTGAGGAGTAGTAAAGTACTGTCACAATCCCAGTTACATTGTTTGAGCCTTTAGCAAAGTCATGCTCTCACACACTAACCAGGTGAGGTTGATTAGGTGTGTAACTGCTCAGCTCAGTGCTCAGGGTTGGGGGGGGGGGGTGCCAACTCGCAGGGAGCGGAGGGGGGGGGGGGGGGGGGGGGGGGGGGGTTCGGTAGCAGCACATTGGTCTTACTTAATGGCTCCACACGACTCAGTGCTCAGGGTTGGGGGTGCGGGGGTGGGGGGGGGAGCCGGTTCAGTGCTGAGCGGGGGAGGCGGAGGGGGGAGCGCTCGCAGGGTGGGGGAAGTGGGGGGCATCGGGGGCAGCACGTTACCTAAAGTCTCCACACGAGGGCGTCTAGGTGCCGAAGCCATGCTGGTGTCATGCCAGGTGATCTTAATTAAGCTCACAGCATCAGGGTTGGGAGGGGCTCAGGACTCAGGGGCGGGAGGGGCAGCACATTGGTCATACTTAATGGCTCCACACGGGGACGCTAGTGCTGCCTTTTTTATTTATTGTCTTATAAATTGACTTTTGGGAAACAATTGATGAAATTAAATCACAACAAATAATCCTTTTACCTTTCCTTGTGTCTGTAGAGCTTGATTTGGTGCCTCATCTCACCCTTATGCACCAATTTCTGTCTTTTTCTTCTTCTTTACAACAAAACTGCTGTTAGAAAATAATGTTATCTTGTTGTTTTTGTGTTTGTGCAAGCTGCAAATCTCTTTAGAGAAAGAGCTGGTGTTATTTGCTTGTTTGTCATTGAGGTTGAGATTAGATGCACATGCACAACCTGCTGATGACATGCAGGGTGTGTCAGGAGTGGTAAAGTAATGTACCAATCTGAGTTAGACCGATTTAAGGCCTTGCAAGGGGGTTGGTGGTGGTGGTGGTGATGGTGGTGGGGGGTATCTATAACAAGCTCTATGAGCGGTTCACTTAGGTACACTAAGAACCACACCCTCATTTGAATACTGTTTCCTTCTTTATCACCCTGGCAGTGTCTGCAACATAAAATAAATATGAGAGCAGGGCGCTTCTATTTACTCATTTATTTACATTAAATTATATTTTGAGTTGATTAATGGAATAATTTATTAATTTACTAACTACATAGCAATTTTTAACATTATAAATCTCTTTTTGTTGCATGTTTTATGAAAAACTTCTACATTTAAAGTCATATCATCATCATCATCATCACTTTGGTTTTTTTCTGCCCTCTTGTGGACAAAAACTATACTAAAATCATGCCATGATTGCAATATAATCTTTGAACACCAGATGGTGGTAAATACTCCGGACTAATTGGCACAAACCAAATACGAATCAGAAAAACTTTAATTAATTATTAACTTTAATTAATCCCGTGTGGGGAAATTTAGTGTTACTCACCCAGTTGCTCGTTACACAGTACAGCAGCAGGAAATAAGAATAGGTTGTCCTCACACAAGATGTCCTGTGTAATGAGAAAATTCAGAAATTACAGAAAGCATTTCCATGTTAATTCAGTCTAATCCTTTCATAAAGTATTTTAACCGAAACATCAAAAACTATCCTGCAGCCTGACGTGATAGTAATACAAATCTTTGACCACCAGATGACAGCTAACTGCTGGGAATAATTAGCACAAACAAAATATGACTCAGAAATACTTATTTATCCCATGTGGAGAAATTTAGTGTTTTTTACCAGTTGCTCATCACACAGTACAGCAGAAGGAAATAAAAACAGGGAATGAATAGAGTGGTGTGATAAAATGGGCTGTGAAATAAACACAGAAACACAGAAATGTAAATTATTTTTAACTTAATATTCGTGTCCACCAACTTTGTTTTCAGGTGCCTCCTCACCTTTGTATTCACACGTGGGACGAAGAGACTTCAGGGATGTTTACTAACCTGCGGAGGAATCCTTCCTTTCGATCGACGCCCTGGAGAAAGACGCAGAGCTCTGGCCTCACTCATTGGACCCTCAGCTCTCCATCCGTGAGTCAGCATCACTTTTCATTGCAGCACATTGTACAGACTTAATGTCTCTCCACGAGGACGCCAAAATGTTGAGGGCATGCTGCCTTTTTATTTATTGTCTTAGAAATTGACTTTTGGGAGAAATTAGAATAAATATTTGTAATAATTAATTTGGTGCAGCCCTTAATCAGCATCTGTGCTCCTTATGCATGTGTATTAAATTAGGAATGATAAACCATGTAGATTGTTTGTTTTGAATATAGAATTTTAACCATTTCAATTCTAAAACCCCATTCATAGTGTCAAAATCAATCACATTTCCACCACCATCCTCGTAATTTCTGACCATGTCATCTTTCCTGATATACTGCATTTGTTTCTCCAAATGAACTTGAAATTGATACTATCCATATGTTTTATCATTTTCTCTTTTAGAGGTAATGAAAATGCTGGGTAAATGAGTCTCAACAGACTATCCATCTTGGTAAGTAGGATTCTCTCACAAATTGTTATATCTCTCTGTAACCATCAATCTAAAACAGACTCACATTTTTCAATATTATCCCACACATCACTTTTGTCTGAGTCATCCTTGGTGACAACAATTCCCAGATATCTAATTTCATTCTTCACTTTTATGTTGTACAGTACTTTCACAGGGTGATCATGTAAAGTCTGAATTTATGTGCACGGCTCAGAGTTGAGCACATTTCACACTAATCTAAATTCAGTTGTAATCCAGAAGCCTTTGAGAAATAGTTGATGGTTTTATTAAGCTAATGGTAAACTGAGAATAATTAGCACAAACAAAATCAGAATCAAAAATACTTTATTGATCCCACGTGGAGATAATTAGTGTTACTTACCAGTTTCTCTGCACACAGTACAGCATTAGGAAACAAAAATAGGATGTCCTCAAACAGGATGACCTGTGTGATGAGAAAATTCAAAATTTATTGAAAGTATCTCAATCAAATCCCAATAAATAGATTTCCATCTGGAACAGTGTATATTATCATCATCACCACTTTGGGGGTTTTCTGCCCTCCTGTGGACAAATTTTTTGCTGCAACCATGCTATGATTGCAATATAATTTTTGAACACCAGATGACGGCAAACACCCGGGAGAATAGGCTACTTTTATTTTTCTTAATTTAATTTTAATCAATATATAAAAGGCCTATACCAACATTCAACTGTAAACAAAATCAAGAAAAAGTTTCAAATTAAAGCATAATAAGTTAACAACATGAACATAAAAGAACGTAAAGGAAAGAAAAAAAGGGGCCAATTTGTTTTAAAAATAACTAAAAAAAACTAAAAAGAAAAAAGATCAAACAAGAGTGGCTGCTTTAAGGTTTGACATGAATTTTTTATAAGGAAGGGAAAAAGAGGAACAAAACATATCAACAAACATGTGCAACGAAACAGTGTTTGCATGCGCTTGTTGTAATACGTACTTCCAGTTCCGGTAGATGAAGCCATGTTTGTAGTTCCATAGGAAAGCGCTTTATTTTTAACACGTTATGTGAGTTTCTTTGATTAAAACTAATATTTTTTTCTCAAACTGAGTCAAATAAATATTAAATGACGAAAACAACTATCAGTACGTGTTTTATTTTGTTTTTTATTAAAGTTTTTTTTTGTTTTTGCTCGTACGCATGCGTGGACAATGACCTCCTCTCCGGACGTGACGTCGGAACCGGAAGTTGGCAATCAGGACATGGCGTCCCGACAGCGTGGTCGCAGCTCGAGCTCTCCGTTTTCTGATTTTATTGAAAATAAATAGATTTTTGGGCCGAAAAGAGAGACGTGGGACCAAGAAAGAAATTCACGAAGGATTCGGTGAGTCAGCGTGTGAACGGAAACATAGAAATAGAGTAAACGGCCGCTGTTTGCGAGCTACTACTAGGGCTAAAGCTTATGCTAACGGTAGAGCTAACCTGAACCTTTTTTATTGATATTTGACCACATTTTGTTATTCTTATGTGCTTAAACATTGTTTTACTGTTATTTTATTTAAAGACACCATAGTTTTTTTATTAGATTGAATAGTTTTGCAGTTAACACCGGGGCTTCCTCGGGCTGAGCACGTGCTTTGACTTCCCCACCTGAGGTTAATCAACCCACTAATTCGACCTTTTCTCCTCTTTTACAGGTTCTGTGCGACGCTGGTGAGCTACAAACACGGACACTTCTTTCTTTCTTCTACCTGCTGTGGTCATTGTGTGACTGGAACCTTGGGGCAGACTGTGTTTGTGGCGTGTTAGCTCTCCGAGTTGTAAGGAACCGAGCAGTGGAAGAGCCAGGGCTGTGCGGGAAAGTTTGGTGGAGCTGGGCTACTCTGTGGTGTGTGTAACGCTATCAGTAGTTACAGTCCACCTTTCTTCTCTCCGCATAGACCTGGTTTGACCGCTGCTCATGGTTACTTACCGTGGCTGGTGGAGTGAACCACGACACGGACATGCTACTCCGAGGGAAAGGTTGTACAGTGGCTACTTTCTTTCTGTTTCTAGTCTTTGTGTGACTGGAACTTCAGGGCAGGCTGTGTTTGTGCCGTGTTAGCTTTACTAGCTGTAAGGAACCGAGCGGTGGAAGAGCCAGGGCTGTGTGGGAGAGTTTGGTGGAGCTGGGCTACCGTGTGGGGTGTTCCACTTCACTCGGTAGTTACAGTCCACCTTTCTCCTCTCCACACAGACCTGGTTTGACTGCTGCTTGTGGTTACTTACATCTAGTAAAGCTAACACGGCTCAAACACAGCCTGCCCTGAGGGGAAGGGCACATAGAGGCTAGTTTCTTTGAGTCCGTGTTTGCTAGCTCGCTGCTTCAGTGGGCTTGGATTAGGCCACACCCCTTCATTAACTGAATTTGCATATAAAGATTTATTCAAATTTATTCCTGTTGTCCATGCTCATTCTTTCATGCATTTCATTGGACCTGGTTCATTTTTTACATTTTTTATTACACTGCATTAAAAATTTAAAATAGAATGATGAAAAAAAAGTTTTTTAAAGTTTTTTTTTTTTTGTTGGTGTTAAAATACAAGACAAAAAAGTTAAAGTTCGTTTGAGAATTTTTATTGCAAGAGATTGAAGTCAAAACCAAACAGAAATTCACTGGAACCTGAAAAAGAGGAGAGAGCATGGAATTAGTAGAGTAATCGACAGAATTTTTGGAAAAATGACTTAAAAAATTTGCTAAAAAATGTTTACCACGAGCGAAGAACCGGCTCCTTTTCACCCCTTCATCACCAAGAGACCGCGAAGAAGCCCCACATCCCGGTCAAGGAGGTCTCTGGCTCGGGTCCCGAGAAACACCAAGCAAAACTTGATGCTTTTCCAGCCCGAGCAAGGGCTCTCCTCGACGGGGATGTGGGGCCTCCTCGTGGTCTCTTGGTGATGACTGGGTGAAAAGGAGCCGGTTCTCCGCCTGTGGTAAGCACACGCTCACCGAGAAGCTGAGCTGAAGCGTGGTTTCTCGCAGGTGGACAGCGAGCCGACACCAGGACACGAGGCTTCTCCCACATCTCCACCTCCAGGTGCGTCTTCAGATGCAGGGCCTGAAATGAGAGGAGAGCATGAAATTAGTGGATTGATCGACTGGATTTCGGTAATTTGACTAAACTTTTGGGGGAAAGGTGCTTTCCACGAGCGGAGAGCCGGCTCCATTTCACCCCGTCATCACCAAGAGATCGCGAAGAAGCCCCACATCCCCGTCGGGAAGTGTCCTTGCTCACCAAGCTAAGCTTGATGCTTTCCCAGCCCGAGCAAGTGCACTCCCTGACGGAGGATGTGGGGCTTCTTCGCGGTCTCTTGGTGATGACTGGGTGAAAAGGAGCCGGCTCTCCGCTCGTGGTTAGCTTTAAAAAAAACTTTTACCGAGAATCTGAAAATGTGGTCTTTCTTGCAGGTGGACAGCGAGCAGACACCAGGACCCGAGACTTCTCCCACATCTCCACCTTCCGGCGCGTCATCAGGAGCGACCGGAAAGACGCCCGTCATGCCGTGAACCATGTGGTCCAGCAAGAGCAACCAACCGAGCCGAGAAAAGGTCCTGAAATGAGAGGAGATAGTGGGATTAATGCTAGGATTAGCAACAAATTGAGGTGTGCTAATATTTTTTTTTTTTTAATCTTTATTTTTGCAGGCGGACAAACCGAGCTAACAGGACCTCACCTTTTAGCCTCAACGTGCTTCATCGACAAGCTAGCATGAAGGAACCCGGCTTCTCCGACCTCCCCTGCTCCTGGCCCATCATCAGAAGCGACCTGAAGGACGTCTGACATGTCGGGGAACACGAGGTTTTCCAGCAGGAGCAGCAACCGAGCCGAGAAAAGGTCCTGAAATGAAATGAGAGGAGAGAGTGGGATTAATGCTAGGATTAGCAACAAATTGAGGTGTGCTAATATTTTTTTGTCCTTTTTTTTGCAGACGAACAAACCGAGCAGACATCAGGACCTCACCTTTTACCTCTATGTGCTTCATCGAAAAGCTAGCATGAAGGAACCCGGCATGCAGAAAGACCAACAGACTTCTCCGACCTCCCCTGCTCCCGGCCCATCATCAGAAGCGACCTGAAGGACGAGGTTTTCCAGCAGGAGCAACAACTGAGCCGACAAAAGGTCCTGGAATGAGAGGAGAAAGTGGAATTAATGGTAACATTAGCCGTAAATTTGGACGTGCACAAAAGTAATGTTTGTTCTTCTTTCTTTCAGGCTTCACCGAAGCTCCCGTGAGGAAACCCGTCAACGGATCTTTCTTCCTCCAACAAACCGAGCAAACTGCACCTGAAAAGAGAAAAGAGAGCGGATTAATGGGTACATTGACGGTAAATTAAGAAATGCACTGAAATAAAGAAAAAAAACGAAACTTACCTTGTGTCTTTGTGTCTAAGAAAACTCAGCAGAGAGTTTGTAAAGGAAAAAAAGTGTTGAATTATTTGGTTGATAGAAAAAATCTTGCTCAAACCAAAGTCCAAAGTAAGGCAAATGTACCTTACTTTGAGACTCAGTCTGGGGAAAGTGAAGCAGAGAAACCTGCCAAGAGAGGAGACGTGTGGACTGTGCAGAGTCTTCAAGAAGACTGAGCACTGATTCAGTAAACTGCTCTGCTTTTATAATATAATTTTAACACACCTGAAACCAATTAGCAATCAAAATCCTGTAACTATCTATATGATCTAGATCTATGTTGATTCCATGTGTTCTAGATCTATGTGACACCATTGCTCTCACAGCAGTATGAAGTCCTCATATTGGTATTGATAGCACACCTCTATGTAGCACTGACATCAGTATGAGACCTGCCCACTCCTATATGATACAATAAGTTCATTGAGATCATTCAAACTATTTGTTTGAGATCTGCTTTAACGAGCTCTGTGTTCTCGTGGTTTGGGTTCATGAAAGCTTTGGACTTATTGCCTGTCCATGAGAAGAAAGAGAGAAAAAACTTTTCATCATTTCATTTCACATTTCTTTTTATTTAACATGTTACACACTTTGATCAACAACAGCAGTGGATGAGACTGAGCTGCACTTTAACTGGACAAACATTACATGAGAGACACACACCATGGGATGAACTTCATCAACACTTTATTTCAAAAGACTACATTAAGCAGGAAGTGAGATTAACATTTAACCATTTAAAGTATGTTACACAAACGTGTGTGAGGATAAAACCTTTCTAAGCAGCGTGTTTCACAGATTCTTCTCACTACATGGTTTTCTTTTATTCACAGACACAGATTTAATAATGACTAACACATGGAGTATGTTGCTCCATGTGGAAAACATGAAAATACTACACATAACATCATCAATTACAAGGCCAGATCCAGTGTGAGTTATTTTTGTGCAAAACTAATGTAGCTTCTGTTTTAAATGTTCTCTCCACTTTCACAAATCAAAAATCAAAGACCAGCTGGCTGTGAACGAACTCCATCTTCTTTATTTGTCATTAAAGTAAAATAAACCGTCATTAAGATGATAGAAAAACCACAGTTAACAAAGACCTCTTTAACTTGACTTCCACATGATGTGTCCATCCCCTGACAGTCTGACCACTCCACCAGCGACCAGCTCCAGAGCAGCAGGGAACGCTCTGTGCTCAGCCTCTCTGATCCTGTCCGACAGACTCTCCTCTGTGTCTTCAGTCAGCACCAGCACCAGCACCGCCTTCTCCAGCATCCATCTCCTCATCCTGTACAGTTTGCGATGAACGACCTGGAGAGGAGATACAGACAACATATCAACATTCAGGGTCAACACTATCTATCAGAGCCTGCAGGTTGGTCCCTGTAGGTCTGGAGAGGAAGTCAGATGTGTGTCCTTCACTAAATCTTGTTTGTTTATCAGAAACTCACCTGAGCTGGAGATGAGGACGCCCACTTTGGTCCTCTTTAGCGGCTTGTCACTGTCACCATTCTTCCCAACAGCCTCCTGATTGGATGCTGCTCCCTCACCCAGCAGGCCGTGTTTAAGGTTGTGGACCACCACAGGTTCTCCTCCTGCATCAGAAGAAAAAAAATTGAATCCTTTTGTCTTTACAGCCTGTTACTCTCAGCTGTAATCTCAGAGTCCTACCTGGCTGCTAACAAGTGACTGAACCAACAATCCAGGCGTCCTCCTGAGGCTGAAGCTGGAGGAGAACCCTCTGAGCATCCAAAGGGGACAGCATCAGGACCGCTCCCAGGCAAAATAAGCACCGAGGTCTGCAGGCAGCACCTGAGGGATGTTCTCCAGCAGTCCGCCTCCTGTGATGTGGGCATACACTTTCACAGATCCACTGCGATGAATCAGCAACAGGAGGCCACTCTAGATCTTTGTTGGTGTCAGCAAAACCCCACCTGGAAGCAGAGAAGGGTTAATTTTAAAATGAGCTGCAGCTAACCATTACTTCATTGTCCCATCTACACACTGACTCACCAACCGTCTATCCCGACTTCCCAAAAGGAGCATGTCGCCCCTCCAGGTCGTACTCTCCTGGAGCGTGGAGGCCCGGTATCTCTGCCGTCTCGCCACCTGAACACTGGATATCATATCATAACGAGTGAAGTGATTTGCATATATCATTACATGATTGCTTTTAGGAATCATTCGCATTTATGTCTGCTCTTGTGTTCACACAGGATACTGAAACACACAGTCACTCACTAAGAAATAAATCTACTATTTTTATTTCAAAAATAAGAATTTCATCAACTCTTTAAAACCAGCAGCTGGAAATATCAGCCTGAAGTAAAACACATAAAGGATATTGCAGATGTTTTCCTCTGATGCAGCTGCACACAGTGAATCACATCCCATGATGCACTGCTCCTTTGGATCTCTGATTATTCCAGAGCTGAACCTAAATGTGACCATTCCTGTTTATGTTTAACTTCTACTCTCTTCATTTAAAGGCAGCAGAGGATATTTGTGCTAAGCCTGGAGTAGCAGCAGCATTGTCTACCAAACATTTGCATTAACGCCTGTTTTTCTACGTTACAACTTAGCTACATGTGCTAGTGCACCGGGTAGTCTGGTGCTAAACTACGGTATTAACAGCTGTCACCTTTCAAACATGAGCAAACTGTAAATAAATACATTACCTCGTCGCTTTGCATCCTGGGAGGAGATGTCTGAAACAAAGAAAAGTAGAGTTAAAAAGATGATTCGACCTCCATCCATGCTACAAAACAAAAGCACGCCATGAATGTGGCGTTCACGCGACAGGAAGAGCGAGTGCTCATGGGAAACTGAGCCCTTTCAGGATAGTCTTCACAGCGCCATTGTAGTCACGAATCTACAGGATAACCATAGCAACGGTCGGAAACAAAACCCCAACAGCTTCTCTGCGATGTTTAATTACCACGAAAACATAACTGTAAAATTATATAAGCTCAAACATTGTTATCATTCCCTTACGAGCACAGAACGAAAGTCTTTTGGGTTCTTTTCTCAATATTTTGGCTTTTACATCGAACTTTCGACTGAGAATTTCTGTGAGAAGCCGTTAATTTTATCCAAGCCTTTCAAAAAGAATTCAGTCAGTGTTTTTACTTTTTTTTTACCTTTCATTACATTTAATTTCACCCACAAAAAAGAACGGCTTCTTCTATCGCTCAACGTGTAACAACCCGTTTGACTGAACTCAAAGGCGCCATCCTGTGGTGAAAGCGTTAGTTGCACGAGGTGGAATAAATCCAATAATGTAAAGCAGATGGGAGGTGGGCTGAGGGGGATCGGGGAGCTGTCAGGGACTCAAACAGAGCAGCGAAAGACTACAGTAGCAAGAAAATCAGAGTAATCAAGGTTAATGCAGTGAAAGGATTATTTATTTTTGATGTCTACGTGTGAAGGCCCGAAAGTGTGTTAACAACAAATGCAACGTATTCTTCATGAAACCTATGATTCTGGAAAACAAACAGAGTGACCCCTCCACAGATGTTTTAAAGGTGCATTTTGTGCCCTGTTTTTCATGATGGATGTGTGTTAAGGTCAGGTGAGGGGATACTCAGTCTGTCACTCTGTTTTTTTCCCAGAATATGACAAAAAAAAGTCATCTTAGTTTTTTTTCTCATTTATTTTTATTTTATTTATTTGTATTTATGTTTTTTTTTCAATGTGGACATGATGTCTATATTTATTTTTTGAGAGACTGTGCTTTATCTTATGCTAAAACTCCACATTAGCTCCTGGATTAAATTTTAAGTTTTAGTATTTGTTCATTTTTTCAAAGAGGAGTGAGACTTCAGAACAAACCAGCTTTGATTTCTCCTCATGGGGGGAACGTGTTAACCATAACAATCACTCTTCACAACTTTCCTTTAGTATCTGCTCACCTGACCTTAACACACATCCATCATGAAATATAGGTCACAAAATGCACCTATAAAAAATCTGTGGAAGTGTCACTCTGTATTTTTTTTCAAGAATATGAATAAAAAGTGATCTTAAATAGTAAATAAATCAAATGAAAATACTAACATAAATACATAAAAATTACATTTTACATACAGACAGTGAGAACAAAAAAAATAAATCATTTCAGAGAGAAGTGCATCATCAACTTACACTAACATCTACAAAGAATCAAAGAGTCAGTAGCTCACAATTGTCTTTTTTTACCCTTTGCTCTTTCATCAATACTGTGAGGTTAGAATGTCAAGATGACTTATTGAATTGTTTCTGTTGTACTCAGAACTCGGCTATTTTCTGACCTCTGGATACAATCTATAGTTTTTCATTTCTTTCTCTAAGGAATTTTTGATTTGGCTGGAAAAAAAGAAAATTCATCACAACAATCTTGTCTCTGTCCCTTTGCTGTAAATCATCCACACCAAAAACAAGATCTTTAGAACAAAAAGACACAACCAAATCTCTCAACATTTCAACAAAAACCTCATTCACTCCATTCACGCTATCACAGCAATCGTCCTCTTCAAACGTTACTAACGTCCTCCGGTCCGTTGTGACCGTTCTCCTCTGGCAACATGAAGCGGATATGTCTGCTCTTCTCCCAGCCCCGGCGGATCTGCTTCAGCCGTCCAGCCACGCAGGGCAACAACAGAGCCGTGCGCCCCACCAGGACCACGATGGGGAGAATCAGGACCAGCATGAACGTAGGAGGCATGTAGAAACGGTACTGACCGGCATCAAACGCACGGTCCCAGCCGAAGAGGAGGGTGTGGAGTGTGGCCAGGGATAAGGCGCAGTAACCCAGCGTGGACTGCACAACAAAAGAAAAAAAGATTCCTTGTGACGCCTCATGTGACTTCACTTACACCAGATTAGCTTCAACACACACACGACAACAGTGTTCTCTGCGTACCTGTATAAAGCTGAACTCCCTCCAGTTCACGGTGTTTGACACAGACGGCAGTGACGTCACCGCCAGCAGCGACAGCACGCCCAGTGCCAGGATACCCACAGACAGATACAGCTCCATCCTCCAGACTTCCTCATCCACCCACGAGTCCTCCACATGGTCTTTCACCTTCACACAACAAAAAAAAAACCATGTTGACATTGCTTTCATGTATGCACACACTGATTCTCTGGGATCCTACCTGTTTCACAGCCTGGTTGAGCAGTTTGTAGCGCGCAGACTTCCTCATAGGCAGACACAGACTGTAGATGGCGTGCAAAACCGCACACATGAAGCTACACAACCCAAACTGCTTCCTCCCCAGCAGCCAGCAGTCCAACCAGTTAGGGAAGCGCTTGTATTTTGTGCCCCAGCGCAGCTGCAGGAAAGCCGCCAACAACCCCGGCAGATAAACCAGCGCCATCATCACCAGAGCGACACAGGGAAGAGTCACATTAACTGTCTCGATTGGCATTTTGTAGAACATCTTCTTCCCGGCTGTGACGTACGGCTGCAGGACGTCACGGAGGAAGTTGTACAGGTAGAAGAACGCAAACAGAGACAAGCAGCAGATGACTGGGAGACGCCAGGAGGGGAATAAATACAGAGGACGGTTCTCAATCTCCACAGAAGAAGACAGGACGCCCATGTCGATGGGGATGAAGCCCATCCTTCCACACAGCTGCATCACTGTCTTCTTGGCTCTGCTGCTGTTACTGCACAGGAAAACCTGTTGATGAAACACAGTTAAAACATGTCTCTTCAAAAACACCTTCCATTAATAAATCCACACACACCTGTCTGCTGCCGTCCCGAGCTCCCGTCTGAAGCGTCCACGCTGACACAGTGTTAAACCCCTTCACAACACAACTCTCTGGGAACAGATCGGCCAGTTGCTCAGCATTCGACGGCTCGTACTGGTTGATCCTCAAACTGTTGCTGACGTCCACCAGAGTCTTTCCGGCAAGCGCCGCCTTCAGATGCACCAGAGTGGAATAGTGCTCGGGGAAGATGGCAACAAACACCACATCTGCCTGACTCGCTGCCTCCAGCTGGGTGGTCACCTGGCAACAGAGCACAAACATTTCTTCAACTTATCCATTTCGACAAAACATCTCCACTGTTTGCACAAAACAACTCACACATCGCACAAAACACCAATTACACTGTGCCAACATGAACGTGTGTGTGTATCACCTCAGCTTCGTCTGGGAACAGCGCCACTGAGCGTTTAGGGGTCCGGCTCCCCACCACCACTTGGTATCCAGAGGCCACCAGCCTTCTCGCCAGTGAGCGGGAGAAATCCCCCGTCCCCAGGATCCCGATGACCGGGGCACCGACTTCAGACGAGGAGGCCTCGAAACCTCTGGAGCTGTCTCCTCTTTCCCGGATCAGAGGCTTCGCCATGTCGTCAGGCATCTGGCAACATTTGAAAACACATGGATCATTAGACAAAGCAACTCTTTCTTGGATCAGTTTCACTCTCAGAAGTCTGCTCTCATCCAGAACAGGTGCACGTATAGGAGTAGGACTTTGGTACACCATCTTTACGCATCATACCAATCGCAACTTGTAATAACGTGGGTTTGGCGCGTATTTACGCACGCCGAATCCATTTCAAAACCCCCATTCAGCAGTAGCTTGATTGGTTATTAAAGCATGCATACTGTTATATTACAATCCATAAAGTCCACATGTATCATGTGATCACACAGAGGACTCTGCCTCTCGTCCTTGGCTGAACTCGTTGGAAACTTTCCCACCACAAAAGCGAAACGCAACTTCTCGCAAAAGTTACAAAAAACGCACCGAGTTCAGAAAACTATCTTACGTTTCTTAAACAGCTTCCAAAATGAATATAAGCTTCACTTTACCTCCGTAAAGTCACACCACGATTCCCCCCTACTCCAAAATAACTCGATCGCTTCCTCATACGATGACGCAGCCACACGCAAGCCACGCCCTAGTTACGCCCCCACGTGTCTGGGTGAGATAAAAAAAAGTGCAGTGCGGCTCAAACGGCGCTGTGAAACCACCTCTTAACGACAATCAAGATAACAAATTTTATTCCACTTTACAGAATTATGCATAAAAAATAATTACACTTGCAAAACATTTCTAAAGTTGACCCATAGCTGCATAAAAGCTCTCTAACTGTTAGAATCAGATGTATTTCACCAGAATTAATTAAAAATCTTGACAAGACAAGCAAAACAAATAGAAAAATACATAAATATGACACAGACATCAGACCAGAGGTTTCTCTCTGTCACTATGACTCCATCAACTCTGCCCTTGCCACTTGCAAAAGGTTGAATCCCTCTGCTTGAAGCGCTAAAGCCTGCTCTACATTTCACCCTGTGATGACTTCTCTTTACTTTACTGCACCCTCAGGACACAGTCCTTGACACACATTTCAAGTTGTACATGACTTTTAAAAATCACAGTTTCACAGTCATTAAAAAGGAAATAAATAGGTCAGAAATACAACAAAAAAACGTGCAAAAAGGGGTTAATTCAGACTATGTTAGGTCATCAGGGGTCAGAGGTTATGGCACAAGATGCAGGGCTCAAAGTGTGGAGTATGGAGAAAAACCTCCATCTGAAGCGTGCTCTTTAATGCTACATACCTAAAAAAGGAGACAGTGTGTGTTGCTTTTAGCTTTTGTGGTGCATAAAACATAGATTCCACAATCTGCTCATCCTCTGCACAAACTGTGCCTCAGCGTCTACAGTAATCACGAGACGCTGATTCATTTCTCCCACTGTAAGGGTCAAGTGTATGACACAGCAAGTCGTCCAAGAATATGCACCACCATGGCACAACTGCAGAGCACAGGGTGGATGACTTCTGCATTTCTGGACATAAAAATCCTCAGCCGCCAAATTCAACCTCCACTGCACATTTTCTGCTCCTCCACCTCTCTGTCCTCAAAAGCTGAGCTCAGCTGAGCACAACTTGAAATTGCCTGTAGTTGTTTTGGCTGTGTGTGTGTGAATGAACATTTGTGCACAGGACAGAGTGTGTGTGTGGAGGGATCTTCGGTTAAGCCTCCTCTCAGGCCGCGGAAACATTTCTCCACATCACCTTGAGCTCCAAATCCTCTGTTGTGGATGTCAGACCTGTGCTCCAATTCCAGCTGCTCAGATCATGACAAACAGCTCATCCAGGGACCTTTCAGAAAAAAAACATCTGATGCTTTCCATTCCAGAAATCATTAACATGCCTCTGAAACATCACACATGTCCCTGCAGACATCTCTGCTCCACTTCCTGAATATATTATCTCCTCTCCTCCCTCCTGGTCACATTTTCCTCTCCCTCCTCTGTCTACATTTGTGGATTCATAAAGTGACCGTGCTGCTGGTCATTTCATGTCACCATCATGAACCCGCCCTCAGCTACTGGCTCTGACTTTCAAAACACCCTCACAGGGCGCTCATGGTTCAGCTGGACTGTTGTTTGACATTTCTGTTACTATAAAGAAGGATTTCCCACAATCCTTTGCTCTTTTCAGTACTTTACATATTTTGGTATCATAAAAACCAACATATTCTACACTTCCTGTTTTATTTTGAAAATAAAACCTCTCATTTCTAACCCTCTCTGTCATAACTTGTCGAAGCTGACAGGACACGCGCGCCCAGCTGTCTGCGCGCTCACATCCATCCATCCACGCTGCTCCTCGATCACCCCGCTGCTCTCAGGGGTACACAGCCACATTACAGCAGCTTCACACTGGATGTGGACTTCATTCCTTTCCTCCCCCTCTTTCTCGCTCTTCTGAGTCCTTTCCCTCTGCCACAATTCCTCTGCGTAAAACCTCCACGGATCTTCTCCCATCCGCCGCTCCACGGCTCTCGCGGAGGAAGAGGTTGCTGATCCTGTTGGGGACTTTCATCGCGATGACTTTGCTGGCTCTAGCTGTCGCTGTCCCCTTACTCCTGCTCCGGTCTGACACCTCCGCGCATTACTACGAGATGATGGGCACCTGTCGGATGGTCTGTGACCCCTACACCCCGAAACCAGGAGCTGCCACAGCCATGGAGGTCATCCAGAACATGAACGCGGTCGAACCGCAGCCGCCAATGGCGCAAGGAAGCCGTGGGGAGCCGGGCCGCCCGGGAAAACCGGGTCCAAGAGGTCCACGGGGAGAACCTGGACCGCCAGGTCCGAGGGGGCCACCGGGAGGGCGCGCCTCCTCTGCTGTAACGGGATCTGAAGGGGCTGACACCAGCGACTCAGACAATGCCAACGCTACAGTGAGCAGCTTCAGGATCGCTTTTTACGTGGGTCTCAAGAATCCACACGAAGGGTACGAGGTGCTAAAGTTTGACGACGTCATCACAAACTTGGGGAACCACTACGACGCCAGCACCGGGAAGTTCACCTGCCATGTGTCAGGGATCTACTTCTTCACCTACCATGTGCTGATGCGCGGAGGGGATGGGACCAGCATGTGGGCTGACCTGTGCAAGAACGGACAGGTAACCAAACAACCACAACGCGCACTCATCCAAAACTGTACGCAACTTTTTTACACCTGTATCTCCTCTAACTGTGATCATGACCCACAGGTGCGCGCCAGTGCCATCGCTCAGGATGCTGACCAGAACTACGACTACGCCAGTAACACAGCTGTGCTCCACTTGGACTCTGGAGATGAGATTTACGTCAAACTGGACGGAGGGAAAGCGCACGGAGGAAATAACAACAAGTACAGCACCTTCTCTGGGTTCATCCTCTACCCGGACTGAGCAAACCGCACAGATTCATGGACAGAAACAAAACTTTATTCCAACATGTTCCTCTCCTTACTGAGTCAAATTGTCAGAGTCTATCTTGGATTATTAAGCACCCTGTTGCTGATTTTGGGTCATCTTAAACATCTTCTCCTGTATAAACTTACTGTGAAACTGTAAATGAAGACACAGTAATAACTCTACAAAGACTTTTACAGTAAATTTCTGACATAACCACATGCTAGATGTTGTTAGCTCCTGTATTTTATTCTACATTATACTTTCAGAATCCTTGACCAGGCAACTATATTGCTGTAAAACTTCATTAAGACTTGGATTTCATTCTATTTTATCCTCCTCTCTAAGGAACACTCACAATCCAGCTGTTCACACACTCAGCTCCTGTCCATTTAAATGGAAATCCCAGAAAATAAATATTAGCCTGTCTGGTTGGATCATCCTCTGTTTAGGTGTTGGCTCATTACACCGCTATACAAATATATGTTCTGTTCCCCTCAGATGGGATTGTTGTCGTCGTCTTCCTGAAGCAGCTTGCTGAAGATTATATTAATATTTCTCCAGAAAGTTTGATAACATGGACAGTTCTGTGGAGACAAGTGAGACATCAAGAGCAGGAAGTGTCACCAAGGACCACAGACTGATCCGTTCTCTCAGACCTCAAAGCTAACAAGGGTACAGCTCAAAAGTTACAGTTTCAATCAGGATCAAACTTTCACATTGTGTTGTTCAGAAAATTTCAGTCAGATCACTTTTATCCAGAAAAACAGGATTATCCTGATCCCAACAGGGTGTAGAATTTCAAGGTGGATTTCAGGAAAAAAATATAGTAACACTGTAAAATTTGTCAAATAATACAACACTTGCAGAATTTAGTGTCAGTACTTTAATATGCATCCTGTATTAGACTTGTTACTGTTAAAGAAGCTAACATAAGTTTAGCTGTTTTCTTCCACCTTGCTTTGATGATGTCATTGCCCTGCATCAGTACCAGTATTATTTTTCTCTTTGCCTGAATTATGTTGGCTCGTTTTTTTTTTTGGGCACAATAAACCCTTTAAACTGATCACTGGACTTTTACTTTTTTTATTTTTTAGACAGCAGCAACAACTGTGATAAAGTAGATTAAGTTAACTTAGGCGACCAATGAAGCCTTTCAGTACAATAAAGTAAAAACAAAGAGAAACTGAAAGAGTAGAAGCAGAGATACTCCTGGCAGAGGAACAAATCAAGCTGAGTAAACTTCAGATCCACCTTCCAAAAACAGACCTTAAAATGCTGAACTAACTACTGGACGTTTAGCCTCTTTTTATTTTTTAACATGTCAGATATTTTCAAAATATCCACTTATTTTTTTCTTCTCTCAAAATAAAAACACCAATGACCCCATATTGGCTCTTCTTCCTGTTGTTCTCCACAAAGCTAGTAGCATTACGATACGTTATCCCATTTAGAGCACAGGTAATCCAGGTTTGGTAATCTTAAAAACTGTGTATCCAGATCAGGGTGATCCAATCCAGTGTTGATTGAGACAAGACAGATTACCTGATCCTGGATAGCAAGAAATGGGATTTCCAAATACAGATCATTCTGATCCGGATTAAATTCTGTAAACAACTGGCCCCATGTGATTTGGACAGAATCAATGACATATGACTCAGCTCCATTTGTTGGGATTATCAATCGCTGATCTACATAGTGTTTGGAAGACATCATCTACCAAACACACATTTCTGCACTTTTCCTCTGGCTTTGTATGGCCTATTTTTAGACCCTCATCAGCCATGCTGCTTGGGGCCACTTTAACCTTTCTGAGGACTCTCAGAGGATCCTCCCTCAGATCTCTCATCCAGAGCCTGTCACTGCCATCAGACCAGACCAGAGATATAGTCCTCATTGGCTTTGTTACAAAAAAACTGCCTGATACTTAACCTTTTACTCTTCTGTGAAAAAAATAATAAATGACAGATTGTAGACAGCTCAACAAAAACTTCCTTTCAGCTTTTAGTTTTATCTCCAACATGTCAAAGCAGTAGGTTTAAATATCAGGATGTCTTCATCCCTTCTGTTCTCCTCGCCCTGTTTGCTCCCCTTTCCCTCATTTGGCCGATTAATCCTCAGAAGATATGTAATTCTCAAAGTGCACTCTGACAGATGACTCAGCATTTGGCTGAATCACAGTCTACCGTATGTGAGACTGAGGATGAACTCCACTGTGAAGATTTTTTTCTATTATTACTCTCATTCTTTGCATTTGCCCTCTGAAAGCCAGATATAGAAAAAGAAGCAGGAGACTGTGACCACCTTCAGAGTTTAAAGGTGCAGCTCTGAATTTCCACAACTGTGGATAAAAAGACCCTCTATCCTTAATAATTCATCTGCATTAATAGACCTCTCCCTTCAATTCAGTTCAGGCTAAAGATCAAGCTCCCCTTTCTTCAGCTCTCCTGACAGGATAAAGCAGAGGAGCTCTTCATGTATTATTACTGAACAGAGGCTGAACCCCAGAGGGAGGGACACGGACACAGACAGAGGAAACTCAGTGAATGATAATCAACGTTTGAAGGAGCATGTATGACAGAGAAAAGCCTTTGGGAGTCATGCAAATAATATTTCCTCCCTGCTTGTGATTTCTCTTTGGGACGTCCTGATTTATTAATCCCAATCATTCCTCGTCTGTTTTAATCCAAAGGTCAGGACACTTCATCAATTTGCCTGTGCGACTCTGAAATCTTGTGGTTAATCTTGGTACTGCAGGAAATTATGAATGAAATATTACATCATACTTTAATAATCACCCCCATTATGCAATAAATGTTTGTGCAACTATTCAGAAAAATAAAAAATATCTAATATTCTTTCTAACTTGTGTGTTTTTTTTAATTTGTTATCCCCATTTCTTAAATCTTACAATACTTATTTAAAAAGAATACTCAATTTAGTGTGATTTAGCTGCTTCCACCTTCAGCAATTGTTATGCACTACTACATTAAAGCCACTAGAGGGCACCAAAGTCTCATACTTAGCATTTCCAACTATGAAGCTTACACACTTGCTCCAACACTGGTGTGAATTACATTTTTCTTTGATATCTTAGAGGAAAACATTTCTCTCTACTGCATTAAACTTTCTGTAACTTCACATTTTCTTGTGTCTTTGTAGATTTTATCAGCTGCTTGAATGAAAACATGTAGTAAGGAAAAATGAAAGGCCCATTTCAGATTACACTTTCCATCTTCCTCCACTATGTGACAGCATGAGCACAAACTTGCAGCACTATGACACACTCACACATGCACGTTTTCTCCCTGCCTTCATTAAACCACATTCATGGAACCCAAAATATCTGCTGCAAGATGTTGCTCAATTGTTAGAGAAACAGTGGGAACATCTAAATTACATGATAGAAAAATGTGACAGATTCTTCCACGTTTTTTTTTTCTTTTATAAAGTTTTCATAAAGTGGAGCTAAAGCTGGTCAAACAATCTGAAAAGTTTACCGAGAAACAAATAACTACAGTTATCAGCAAAATTACATCTTCATATTTATCCTTTAACTACAACAAATGGCATCATGGGAAGTTGAGGCAACATCATAAACAGTGTAAAACTGTTTACAAGTTTCTACAACTGCACTGTCAGATTTTTGACTCTCAACTATAGTTTTGCTCTAATATCTGCAAAAACTTATGGGAACATTTTTTTTACTTTATCACTTCAACCAGCAAAGGATTATGGGAAAAAACATTAATCAAACCGGAAAAGATATTTAAAAATATTTTTCAACACTAGATTACTGTCCACTTCCTGGATTTAGTTATTTTACCTTTAGTTAAAGACACCCTGGAATTTCCACATCATCAAATATCACTGATTTTGGTTGAAGGACAATTGATAGTGTAAGTTGCTTAACAGAGAATTTGCTTGGAGATGCTGACAGAAATAGTTTGCCTCATCAAAAAATAGTTTCCTCAATTTTTTTATTTATTTATTTTTTTTTAAGAGGGCTCCTCTCAGTCACTGGGCCTCAGAGAAGTCTGAACCTCCCCCCTTCAGAAAACAGAGCTGGCTCACGCATATTTAAAGAAGAAGAAAATATTTACACTCAGAGTGATACAATCCAGCAAAAAGTCAAAATCTGAGGTGGAAAAACACACATGATTTCATTTTCTGCACTCTTTCTGCAGCTTTCTACACAATCTCACCCTTTGTGTGTGAGAGTGTGTGTAAGTGTGTGTGTGTGTTCCGCTGAAACACCTCCAGTATATAGGCTACTCAATAAAACCTGTTCTGCGACCCGTCAGCGCATTTATCATCCTATTACAGCCAACAATTCGGCAACCGATACATGAAAGGTAAAATGAATCACCGGCGTTAAACCGTCAATAAAGTCATTTCTGTAAATGGTGTCTCCGAGGGCCCCCGCCATTATTCAACAAGCTTTATCAGCACCTTGGAAATTACGCGGCTTGTAGCGCGGCCCCCTGCTTCCCTTTGATTAAGGGCCCTGCCAGGGACCGGTGACAGCGCTTTTGACTCGGGTTTTATTCAGCCCCGCTCCCCGTGATGAACACCGGGCTGATCGGGCAGAATGACGACTAATTAAAAGCTATAAATTATCTTTCCGAGCCTCTCTCGAGCAGCCTCTCGTTGCGGCGCCAGATAAGAGCAGACTGAGTGCTCATTTACGCGCAGTGCTGCTGCGGCTAAACAGCATATTGATACTGTCCTAATTGGAATTTAATTAAGTAGCAATGGCATCTGGCCTGTGGGATAAAGATTTTACTAAGGCGGTGTTAAACATCAACACGTGCCCACCGCCGTGATGTTGCTTATAGAGCCTAATTATTAATATCATTATTCCATATCACCAATTAGAGCCCGATGCCCATTTTACTCTCATTCCACAAATCCTGCGTGATTTATCACGACACTTTGCTGCTTTCTGAATCTTAAAACTTAATATTCTTTTATCATATAATTCCTGGACACAAATGTAAGATTTTATCTTTCTTTTGAAACAGTTGTTTTTCTCACATATGGCCTAAATGTGCAGCTTTTGGTGCGAAAGGGTACAAGGAAAAAATACCTGATGATAAAACCTGGATTTTGGAGAAAACAAAATATATTTTTCTTTCTTTTGTTTTCTTTTTTTCCCCAAAATTATAACTTTTTTTTCTATAATATGTTCTGTGGTATGGGTCGTTGCATTGCGTTAGCGTCAGCCAAAAAATTAAGAGTTGCAGGTCAAATATCACTTTTAGGAATTTATTCCCATAGATGACAATTTGCAAATTTCTGGAAAGTAATCTTGACAAAAAAAAATCTCAAATTTCAAATTATAAAGATGCTAATCTAAAAGTTAGTTTGCTGCCATTACACTAAAAATAAAAAGGGACCGTATCAAAAAAACAAAACAAAAACGTTTTTTAATAACAAAGGAAAAGAAAACACTTCTATTTCTGTTTTCAGGTAAAAATAAAAACAAAAATCATAATAATAATAATAAAAAAGATTAAAAAAAAAAAAACTCTTACTGCCACTCTTTTGTTTTTGTTTTGTTTGTACGCTTCCTGTGTATGTATGCACGTGCGCATCGCTGAAATCGATCGAACTACGCGCTGCTCTGTGCGCGCGCCTGCCTGGGCGCAGCTTCTCCTCACTCCTAATTGGACGTCGTCAATTGTGACAGTGACGATCTGTGCTACCCATTGGTCCGCTACACGTGTGTACGCGCACACGTGCTTCCGGCTGGGTGTAAGAGAAAGGAAAAAAACACACGGAGGGGAAGATAACGGTTTAGGAGAGTTTAGGAAGCGCAAATACACAGATATTATGCTGCGCCGGCCAGAGGCAGGGACGCTGTGTGGCTGTTCCTTATGCCAAGTCTCACAGAGCCGTTAGGAGACGTTATGGTCCCACTTTAGGTGATAGTAGAATAACGCAGGTATTTATTCGATCCGGCTTGTTTTTACATGCAGTGTGTCTAAACTGGATACCGAAGGGGGGCGGGAGAACGAGCAACAAGTGGAGTTTGGCGTGGAGAGGCCGAATGTTCTCACCATCACCCGCCATGGAAGAGCGCAAGGAGCCTAAGAGCGGACGGGACTCGGCCGAGGAGGAGAGCATGTCCCTTTCGCCAAATCTTCCATCCCCCGCCATGATCATACCCCACCAGGCTGCCCAGCAAACCCACAGGACCACGAACTTTTTCATTGACAACATCCTCCGGCCGGACTTCGGCTGCAGGAAGGAGCCGAGCTACCGAGACCGGAGCCAGACGCTCGGCAGAGAAAACGTCAACCCGCTGGGAGCCAGGCCACCGCACACCGGCAGCTTGTGCCTGGACTCCAACTGCAGCAGCGACAGCACCTCCTCGTCTCCCTCCTCCTCCTCTTCGTCGTCCACGTCCTCCTCGCCTTCGTCAAAGCAGAACTCGTCAAAACAGAGCGAAGCCGCCAGCAACGGGGCTGGAGGATACGCGGATAGCCCGTCGACTATTATGGTTGTGAGTGGCAGCAATGGAGGATCCACGCCCACGAAAGACAACCAGTCCATGTTGTGGCCCGCTTGGGTTTACTGTACTCGGTACTCGGACCGGCCCTCATCTGGTAAGGCGCTGATGGTTCTCGAATTAGACCGGCTGGGGCGTGTGAGTGCTGGGGAACTTAGTCCACCTCTCTGTCGTCTTCCACTTCAAACGGAGACTTTATAAGTTCTTTGTTTTGATTCTCACTGTGAAATATTCTGCTATGCTTCTTGTTTTGGAGAGTAGAAGCCAGAAAAACTGACAAAGGTAGAAAAATACAGGGAAAAAAAATCTGAAAATAAATTTACGCAGCAGTTTCTAACTTTACGCACAAGCAAAAACAAAAAAGCATCGACAATTGATACATTTAGCTTATGGCTCCAGATATTTCCTTTTATTATTATTTAATCACAGGCTTAATGATATTTCAATACTATTAAAAATTAGATTTTTTTTACATGATGCACAGTTTTGCCTTATAAATGTAACATTAGGCCTCAGTGTCTGATTCTGTTCCTCCTCTCTGTATACACCGTGCGCAATTTGAGCATTTTTTAATTCAGAGGAAAATAGAAAAACTTAATCTTTTGCAGAATATTCTGACATGTTTCTTTCTCTGTTCTTTAAACTCCAGCCTTACATCAAGCATTGCTTTGACATTATCGCATTTTCTCGATTTTAAAACGAGTCTTTTAGTTAATCCAATGCACTTTGGTTTTGGACCATCTTGCCCTTTAACCTTAAATGTGTTCCTATTGTCGATGGAAACTATTGGAGCTGAAGAGTTCGATGCGTAATGTGTTTATTACCATATTTAGGGATGGCGTTAAACGCTTAATTATTAAACACCGAGGATAGTTTGAGGTCTTGGCCTCATTTCTTATTGATTATATTATTCTTATTCATATATTAACATCACTGACTTTTTCTGAGGGCTCGTGTCAACTTTACGCCCTCAGATCCGTGGGGGTCAAAGGCCTTTCCTCTTTACTTTTAATTCAATCCCTTTCTCCTTCACTCTCTCTGCTCGAAGAGGCCGAAATGAAAGTAAACATTCGCAAATCAACACTTGCGCGCACAGATAGCCTACTGACAGGTCACCACGACGCGTCATACATGGCACTGTGACCGAGCTTTAATCTCATGCTTGCATCTTTGTCCACATTCAGCCACACGTCAACACAGCCCTGCAGGATGCAGAACTCAGGGCCCTGACAGATCCATTTTATTGCTTTAAAAGTACAATAACTCTAGATAAGTCTCGTGTAGTTTGCAGATAGACCTGAGGAGGGAAGTGTTTTAGAGTGTGTGACTGGGTTGCTGCCATCACACACCTCTGAGACATCTGATATCCGGTGTGAGAATATTTTTAAGCCAGGAACGTTTCTTATTTCTCTGCTAATTCAGTTTGGAGCTTTTTGTGCCACTAAGTTGTGACCTAGAGAGGTCAGTGTGCGCGCAATGGGATCCAGAACTACTGCGCAGAGGGGAAAGGTCATGTCTCATAATTATTAATCGTTGATGCTGTCGAATAAAGGACAAACTAAATTTAATTGAGTATCTGTAAATGTCTCACATTCATCCTCTCTTTATAGACTTGTGCTCACTTCATTTATTCCACGTGAATTAATTTCTTAATGTTTGTAAAATGTTTGTGTGTCTATCGTCCAACCGTAAGTGAACATTATATTTCCGCTATTGTTTCCACACTAGGCCCACGGACACGCAAACTGAAAAAGAAGAAGAGCACCAAAGAGGACAAGCGGCCCAGGACAGCGTTCACGGCCGAGCAGCTGCAGAGACTGAAAAACGAATTCCAGGCCAACCGGTACATAACGGAGCAGCGGAGACAGTCTCTGGCGCAGGAACTCAACCTGAACGAGTCTCAAATTAAAATCTGGTTCCAGAATAAGAGGGCCAAGATTAAAAAGGCCACCGGCTACAAGAACGGGCTGGCCCTGCAGCTCATGGCGCAAGGACTGTACAACCATTCCACGACGACCGTGCAGGAGGAAAAGGAGGACAGTGAATGAGGGCCCGGACGCTTCCTGCACGGTGCAGGGCCTCGGTGTGTCTGGGCTGGACTCTTCTCGCTTTTGGAGATAAGGAAAAAACACGAACTACAAGTGGGGGACGCTATTTAAAAACACAGATTTCTGTTATTGCTAACAGTATATAATTATATGAATAAACAATCGTTATTAAAGTTTATATAGCCAAACAGCTACCATGTTGTATATTTAATTTCAGGCTCATATCTCATCCGGGTACTTTTCGTTCTAACATTATCATTAACAGGATGTCTGTTTGGCTCGGTAGAGTTTTTTTTTTTTTTTATATTTTATTTTTTGTGGTCCCATTTTTTTCACCTTTCACACGTCAGTCCACAGACTCAAACAAGCCAAAGATTTTAATATGTTCACGTGTAGTCTGGAATAAAGACAGAAAACGGTAGATGGACGGATTTAAGCTTCCTTTGTTTTTAAAAACAGTCAGAAAAATGGTTTACCTTCGTTTTAAGGGGATTAAAAAATAGGGAATTTATTTTAAAAGTATTACTTAAAATATTTAGAGTCAAAATGTCATTTTTTTTAAATTGAAAAATGTGTTATTGTAAAATTTTCTTAAATTTTTATTTGCCGAAAAAAATCTAAATTAGTATCTGACTTCGTTGTGCTTCTAAATTCATTAATTTTCCTTTTAAAGGTCAATCTTTAATTTATTTTCTTTTAAATGAGTCAGAAAAATGTATCTCTCTCTCACACACACACTCTCACACTCACACACACACTCCAGCAGCCCTAGTTTTACAGCTCACCTCTCACTGTAATCAGAAACCTCCAGTTCAACATATAAGGGATTACATTTCACTCATTAAACTAATTCAGGCTTTTACAAGTTTTAACACCAGTGTTATATTTTTTTCATTCTGCTATTGGATAAAAAATAACTTTCTTTTATTTATTGAAATATTATTTTTATTAATGGCGTCAATTTGGCCTCATGTGACCTCTTTATTTAGCTTTGGCTGTGAACTGTGTGTATGAGCTAAATCAGAAGTTAAACTGTCTTTGCTTATTTTTTACTGTGGGACCTTATTAATGTTATTTTTATTATTATTTTCTCTTATTCATTAATTTAAAACCGAGCAAAGATATTGAACAAATCAAAGATCCTCTATTTTGACAATTTCGATCCTAGTCCTGCTCGGAGGTTTTTTAAAAACTCCGCGTAAAAAAACTCTTTGACAAGCCTGAGTGTACGCGTCCTCCAAAAGCATCACCAGGGACCTGCTGTGGTTTATCCAACTTGTTTGTCACACCGCTGAGGCTTATATACAAGTGATCACGGATCGGAGTATTTAATTAAGAGATAACAAGCCTGCGGAGGACTGCAAAAAAAGGGAGCGAGTTCACGGCCCTGCGCTTTTCACGCGTTTTAATTATTTCAAGTGCATCAGACGCTGCTGCTGCTGCTGCTGCTGCGTTTAGGTTCAGCTCTGCCTTATGGAGCTGATATTCAATAAGCGCACTGCAAAGCGTGAGAATAATTGATTTCAATACTGGGGCTGTTTGTTGCTGCAAGAAAAAGAGATATTCAGTTTATTGCTGTTTGATGTGCAGGGTTCATGCAATCATCAGGCAATTTTACGCATGTGAAATAATGCAAGATTGGATGGTTGGTGAAGAGAATTCAAATCAGAATAATTTTTAAAAAGAGTTTATATCGTTATTTTATCTTAATCAGAATAAGTTTTTCCTTTTGGAATAAAGTGTCCCTTTAAAAAAATAAACCCTCTGTTCCCAAATCCAGCCTCTGTGCCATCTGGCCTTCATGTGTAACCAGAGGTGAAGAGGCTGCCCGGCTCTTCACGGTCAGCTAACCCTAAAGCTCTAATATTGTAATGATACTTTCATCCCCCGCTGTGAATGCGGAAGAGGATTCTGTGACAATGTATTTAAAATTCATACAATTATGAAACAGCGAGAGGATTTCTCTGTCTCCCCTCCCACCTTGTCATTTAGGAAGCTGAGGGTTTATCTGTAAAACAAAGAAAAGCCGGGGATCGTTTGCATAGTTAGCATAGTCTGCCTCGCAGGCACAATATGGATTTAATTTATATGCAAATGAAAGCAATAAAAGGAGAATACACACTGGAAATCTCGGATGTTTAAAGGGGAAGGAGTTGGCTGCACAAAACGAACCATTATCAGTCTCAAGAACGGTGTTATATAATGTGAAGAAGCTGTAGCACAATTTCAAACAATCCCAAACCCCTGAAGTTTTGGGATTAAATACAAATCTAATTATGAGGAAAGGAGCAGGGACACAAACACATTAGTGAGACAGAGGTGATGGGATATGATCGATCAATCTGAACATGACAACAAGGCTGCAGAAAGAGAAGGAAAATGTGCAAATGCAGAGTGTTTTTATATTTCTTTGTTGCTAAAAGATGCAGGATTGTTGCATGAAAGTCGTCTCATTCCCTTTGTTTTGTCTTTCTTTGCTTTATAGCCATTTAAAAAAGAGAAAAAACTCCTTTTTTGAATTTTTATTTGTTATATTAGAAGGTTTACATCCGGTTAAAATTTTCTCTGATGCCCGTCGCTCAAACCCAGAGGCCCTGACCTCACCAGGCTTCACAAATAAAGTGTTCACTTTGCCTGATACATGCATACACACTCACACACTCTCAAAAACACACACACAGTGGAAAGCAGCCATGCAGACACATACAAGCATGTGCAAAAAGCCAGGAAAAGAGATCCTTGGTTTACACGCAGGCCCATTTAAAGCAGCTCTTTAGATCACTGCCCTGTGACGGTGGAGCTGCTAAGGAGAGAAGTTTAGAGTAATTCCTTCCTGGCTGCTGCCTCCATAATCGGAGGAGGAGAAGAAGAATCCCTGGAGCTGCCCGGTTTGGATTTACACGGCATGCAAAATGGCATGATTTGCAAAGCTCTGCTTAAAGAAGATTATATTTTCTTGTTTGTTCTCAGTCCTAAATGAAGAAATTTCTCCTTTTCTGTTTTTTTTCCTGACATGTTGATTTCTTTTCAGGGTGAAATGAAGAAAAACGCCTCAGCTTTGTCAGATTTCTGATTTATTTCTGATCTTAATCCGCTCCAGACTGGAGACTTTTGTTTAACACTCGTTAGAAAATGATCTGCCTGTCTTGTCCCTCTTCTACAAATGTTGTTCCAAACGCTTTGATGCCTCTAAGTGCAAACACAAACGAGTTTCATCATGACTTATTGTGCACACACACATGTGAGCAGAGACACAAAGGTGGCATTGAGAGGGAACCTCCCACAACGCAGCTGAGCATCCGGGGGGCTCTCTGCACAGCCGTGATCTCACCGAGAGAAATCAGGATTACATGGAGGATATACACAGCGTCACTTGTTTACTCTGCCCATCAGGGGGCGATTTCAGGGTGGAGGGGGCTTCACCAACACACCTTCTTCGTGCAACCTTTAAATGCTTCCTTCCACTGTTTACAAACTCTTCACAGGGCCTTTAAAGGAAATAGAGATGCTGCTTTTTAAAAAAACGTTTCGTCAGTAGCATGCCGCATCAGGACGGGTCTGCTGCTCTAATTAAAAAGGAAGTTTTAGGAAATGACAGTGCAATTCGAACCACAGCTATGTGCTGCAGCTCAGACAGCTTGGTTGTGTTTTTAATGTGCATCAGAAGAAGTCGTCAACATGCAGCTCATTAATCAGGAGCTGGAGTTTGACTCTGTAAAGAAGAAAACGCCAGAATCTGACGTTTCTCATCAAAAAGAGACAACTTGATGCTTTACTTTGAGTTAGTGTTTGTGGATTTGGTAAACTTTTCGTGGCAACTTTCTGATTGGAAGACACACACGGAGGGAGAACAAAGGCAAAGACACCTGGGATTCCCCTCTGATATGGGTGGTCACATGCACCTCAGCCTCTTCTTTTTGCCTCGAACATGTGGAAGCACTTTATCTTCCTCTGTCTTCCACAGCGTGTGTGTGTGTGTGTGGACCACTGCACCAGAGAAAACCAAAGCTGGAAGAAGAAGAAGAAGAAGAAGAAGAAGAAGAAGAAGAAGAAGAAGAAGACGCTCTTCTCCTGAGACGTTTTCCCAATCCCATCATGCGTCCAAGAAAACAGCCCCTCAACCGTCCACGATCCTCGCCGCCTCTCCTCTCACTTCAAACGCAGCGGCGCCGCAGACTTCCCCGCTCCATCTTTCATCGCAGCGTCCTGGAGGTGATGCAGGGAAGCGATTAGTCATATTCAATTTACATATGGCTGTCACGGGCTCCTCCAGGCTGAACGCTGATGTCATCGGTGCGTGGGGCCCTCTGGGGCCACCCAGCGTATGGGAAGACTTCTTGCTGTCAGCGGGGGGGGGGAGGAAAAACCTGAGGTGGGAACATTATCACTGTTCAAGCGGTATGATGAATGTGGGGCGGCACGTTTGGACGCGCTCATGTGTTTCAGGGGGAAGTGGGTCGCCCATATGTCGTCTCTTCGGTCGCTGAAGCGCGTGGAAGTCGTAGATTTTTGGTTGGAGTGAAGCAGCTAGCTTAACAGTCAGAGTTTCGCTGTAGCTGTGAAAATCAAACCCTGAAGTTTAACAGGTTTCATCTTGGGTTACTTCCACACACACACACACACACACACACACAGGGAAGGAGGGAGAGGCTGGTCAATTACTTACTTACAGAAATATTAGCTCAAATACTGCTCTGAACTCCCCCAGAGGTCAAGAGCCGGCGGTCCATTGTGCCGCTGGAAAGCCGTGGAGCTTGTGTAGTTTATAGCGCAGAGCTCCTGGCAGCCCTCCAGAGGAGGAAGTCTAAGTTATTTATGAAGCCTCGCTTGACAAAAGACACTAAAGCTTCCCATATTCAGAGTGTCTGGCTGCTCCACATATGACAGTGAAACCAATTTGCTGCAGTCAAGAGCAATTAATTTTGTGGGAAATAAGGCATAGTAAGCAGAAAATGATTGAAACGCGCCGTCTGCTCAGGTTTGGATGTGAAAAGAAAGGAAACGGTGATTCATACGACAAACCGAGTCCACTTCGCTTCCATTCCAGATTGGGTGGAGTCTAAACCGACCCCGCTCTGAGTCCAGATCCATCCTCCGCACACATACCTACACAGACAAAGGCCAGGAGTTCAGGTTACCGGGGCAACTCATCTCTGGATCTGCAGCAGAATGCGAGACCGTGAATAACTGCTTCAACACACAGCTGGCACAATGTGTGGTCCGCGACATATCATCTAAAGCATAACTTAGCGTCAGTCTGTCCGTCTGAATGTGTGCATGTGTGTCAGGCCTTTGATGCACGTATGTAGAAGTTGGTTTTTTTAGGCATCTCTGAAGCCAGTGCTAAAATCTCCTGGTGTAATGTTGTAACAATTTATATTAGGCGCTGACTTTAGGAGCGTTATCTTTCTGAGAGGCTTTTGTTTACATTTTTTTACAGGTGCTAGTTCCATGTTTGGCTGAGAGGTGTGGAGCTGTAAAAACATGAGACAAGGTGGAAAAATCTGCTGTTTTTCCGGTGACTGCTTGGGCCAGAAGTCACATACACACCATGCCAAAAAAACATTTACACAACAGATAGTAACCTATTTACAGCCTGGTTCAAAAAATGTCTCCTGTCTGAATCGCTAATTTCACTGTCGACACACTGTACGTTTTTTTAACTCTGCAGTTTAGAGGATACTAAGATCTTGAGCTCAGCCAATCAGACGCACAGCTTAGGTCACATGGTTAGCTGTACTCAAATACTCAAAGCAAGAGATGGGTACTGAATTAGGTACTTTAAAGGTACCAACCGACTTCTGTCAAAAAGTACCGGGTACCAATTCACGTAAAATCAAGAGGTACCATGTTTAGGTACCTAAACGCATCCTTGTGACTATAAGGGAGTGGAAGAGTGGGAGATTTTCCATGCTGGACATGAACACTGCATTACAAAGTGATATATTGAAGAATGAATATATTAAATTGAAAAAAATAGTTTTTTTGTTATAACACAAATTGTTATTTTCTACCACATGAACACAAAAAAGTACCAAAAATTGGTACCGTTGAGTACTGATACTGATAGCCAGGTACTGGGTATAGGTACCATATCGTTTCAAATGTGAAAGGTACCAATCCCCACTCAAAGCCCCTGTCACTTCCAATATGGCCTCGATAGCCAATCTGCTTCAAAAATCTGTTTCAGAAATGCCAGACTACAGACAGACTACATGCATTAATTTTACAGTCTATGGTGACAAATCAAAGCAGCAAAGGGTCAAACAAGCACCGTAGAGGACTTGTGTGCATACAACAAGTCGCCAAATCTCTTCCAGTGCCAAACATCTGATGACTGATTGATTGAAATGACCTCATAAAGTATTTCTCTCCTTGGGTGTCAACACAAGATGATCTGCAACAGCAGCCCAGTCACGTTCACAGCTCGTTGGCCTCGTGCCTTTATAGAATTAGCAGAAACTCTGTCTTTATTTCATAAATGTCAAAGAAATAAATAAAAACCAGCATCCAAGCTGAATCTGAAAATCTGAAGCCTTTTTTTCTTTTTGCATTTCGTTTCTGGGTTCGAGTTATATTTGAAAACAGATGTGAAAAGCCCAAGTTTTTCATTATGGTGTTAAGTAAGGCCACATTTGGGCTTCTTTGGAGTTTCACTGAGTCACAGCTTGACAGAGGGGGAGTTTTCAAAACGTGAATATTAAAACAAAGAAACTTAAATGGTAAAGGGTGGATTTTACACACACACACAAACACACACACTGTTCTCCGTCCTATCTCCCCCAAATCAATCTTGTATCTGCAAACTCCTTAACCGGCTCTGTGGGAGAAGCCGCCTGATTGTTTTCCCTTTAAGTAATAATACAGCAACACATATAGCCACAGGTCGATGCCGCGCTCATTATGGCCGCGGGCTGATAATAATTAACCGCAAATGTGAGTCGAAACAGGCCCCCGATGAGCCGGTGCCAAAGCAGGGTGCTCCCTGAGGAAACCGACGCAGCAGCTCGCTTCCACCGCTTATTTGGCTCGGCTGCTTCACAAAGAAACCAACGGACTCCAAATGGGATTTAGAGGATGAATTAAGTGGGGGGGTGAGCGGAGTCGACTGCTTTTGTGTTGCTCTGAGATTTCTGATAAGCTTGGCCTTGCATACGTTTACATCGAGCTAAAACATCAGGAATTATTATCATCCTCAAAGCGGGATGCTTCACATTCATTTTCCAGAAAGTCAGAGGTCAACTTTTCTGACTTCCAGGAGTCTGCTTCGAGAAAGAAAGGGGATTAAAGAAGACAACACGGAGTTTGTCCCTAATTTATACGGACTCTAAGTACAGAACAACCAGAAATCAAAAACAACAAAAAGCTGAATCCCCTTTGGGGGAGTCTGGGAAGCCAGATGTTCATGAGCCTCATGCTCACTGGAGTGCACATCTGAGTACCACCGAGTGTGTTTGTGTGGGCTCATGTGTGTGTGTGGAAAAGACAGGAGCGTTTCCTGATGTCCTGGCCAGATGTTGCTGATCCCTGCCACTCAACGCAGGGAGTTTTTCACGTCGCTCCTCGAGAAAAATTAATATTTACTGTTTCAAACTTTACTTTTTACTGCCAACCCTCTAAAAACGGACTAAAAACTGACCTCTTCTTAGGGTTTCAGGATAACGTCTGAGTGATTTCACCAGCTTTCTCCAGTGACTTACATCTAAAAGGCGAGTGTGTGTATTTTAATCCTGAAATGATGTGTGTGTGTTCACTTCTAGAGAGGGGATCCATCTGTGTCAGGTTAACCCACTGGGAGCCTCTCCCAGCAGGTAGTTCTTCAGAGCCTAAATCATCTGGACGGCCAGAAGCGTGAAATCCTTCCAGGCCCGGACAGATGTCTCCCTGTTCAGCCTGACGCAGACTTCAGTGACCTCCACGGACCTCCAGACCCTCAAAGAGGAGCTGATCACAAAATGCAGACCAGGCTGAGTGACTCCACAGCGCTGAGAAGAGACGAGGGTTAAGCTCGTGAAAATCACCAAAATCTTCCACACTTGTCGCCCATAGTCTCCTTTTTTTGTGTTTTGTTTCCGCGCGTGTAATAACGCAGCATTTTACAAAAACATTTAGACACTCGGTGGTTTCCAGTTGCCTTCCTGTCTGCTGGAGGCCTCACGGACCAGCTGATTGAGCTGGTGTTATGTTTTGAGCCTAGTTGGCCGGGTCCTGGGCCCTAATGGGTTCCAGCTGGGTCTGTGTGTCTGCATTAAGTCCTCAAGTGGGAAAGTGGCTGCAAAGTCAAACCACCTGGTGAGGCAGAGCTGCTGGGGAGGTGTGAAATAGCGGTGGACCAGGTTAACCCTGAAGAACAGGGAGCTGACGCAGCAGGACGCACAAACTAACTTATTTGTTTGTTATTAAACGTGAATGCGACTTCCTGATTGGACGACAGTCAGCCAACGGATGTCCACGCGGCTTAACTGGTCTCAGGTTTCATTTTTAAACTACCTGGCAGGCTAGGAAACAGCGAGGTGATAAGCTTTGCTTGATTTAACTTAAAGAGGGGGTATCCTGCTTTCCAATATTTTAAAGAGGGGTACAAATAAGAATGCTGGATGTTCAAACTAAACGTGTGCAGATTTTCAAACCTCTGAATATTCATGTGAATGGTGTCTGATCAAGTTCTAAAAATAGCATGAGATTTTAAAGAGATTTGATGAGACTTTGATGAAATTTTGACAAGATTTTGCTGAGATTTGGATGAGATTTTGACTAGACTTTACAAGATTTTGGCAAGACTTTCTTGAGACTTTGATGAGACTATAATAAAATTTTGATGAGATTCTGATGAGATTTTGACTAGACTTTGATGAGTTTTTGATGAGATTTGGATGAGATTTGGATGAGATTCTGACAAAATCTGACAACATTTTGATGAGATTTACACATAATTTTTACAAGATTTTGACAAGTTTTAACAAGACTTGCTGAAATGATATTATCCCATAAGGATCTCCACCATAGCAATAGCTGAGTCCCTTACAGGCCTTAAAAAAAGCTGGCCAATCAGAAAGAAGGGGGTCTATGGAAGCCTTAAAGAGACACCACCAAAACAAAGTGGTTCTCCAAAGCACCTTAATAAGAAAACCACTCCTGTGCAGCTACTACGGGAGCACCAGAGGGGCAGAATAAAGTAAAAAAACAATAAGAAAAATTTTTTAGTACCCCCTCTTTGAGGCAGGATTGGACTCCACACATTCAAACACACACTCACTCTGTGTTATCAGCGCTGCGAGTGACCGCGCCACACTGCATCCATCACAGCTCGTCTCAGCCGACCCCTCAGCTCAGGCCGGGGATGGAAAATGGTGAGCAGTGTGGCTGATGAGCTGGTGAGAGATATTTATGAGGATCCTCATACGCAGCAGAACAGATCCCAGAAGGAGGAGGAGGAGGAGGAGGAGGACTTCCCGACCTGGGGCACTCCACTTTTTCCAGGATAGCACTTTACATGTTAGCCCCAGCTGTCAATCAGAGGCACAGCTCATCAGCGCTGAGTCCTCCTCTAAAGAGAGCAGGACGTTTATCTAACACATCTCAAAAAAAACAAAACAAAGAGACAAACTTCTAGAGGAGCAGAGTGAGTGAATTAAAAGCATGAGATACTTTCTGTTTTCCATGAAAAGGAAAAACTCGATAGCGTCTGAGCAAAGCTTTTGTCATCCCTTTCCAGCGACTGCTTAAAGAGGTCACTATGTGAAGGAGGAAATCAGTTCAGCACGCTTGGTGAAAAAACAAACCCGTCAGACTCGGTTACTGTGAGGGGGAAAGGGAGTGACAGTGAGAAAGAGCCAGTGTGATTCGGTCTTCTGTCATCCGCCTTCTGGATCTCCCCCGTACGCAAAACATGTTGCAAAGGAACGGGAGGGAGTGAAAGAGTGCGTCGCTGTAATCCATCTGGCATCCTTATGCTGCTGTTTAGCCCTGTGGTGACTTCAGAGATAGAAGATGAGCATGAAAGGGAATTACAACGAAGCCCTTTCACTGATTCCAAAAAGTCTGCTCCAAATTACTCTGAGAGCAAATATCGACTTAAACAGGCAGCTTTTCCTCTCTGCCTCGCTCCAAGTTCATGACTTCCTCCACAGACAAGGCCAAAAATGGGATGGGATAAGGACCAGCAGCCATTTGAGTCCCCCTGTGATGGATCGAACATGGCACTTATGCTAATTTGCCTCGTTTTTTGGCCGGCGCCGCTCGCATTCTTACACAGCGCAGGCTCCGTTTGGAATGTGCCGTTGTGGCAGTGCAACAAAACGGAGACGAAGATGCCGCTGCCGCTGCTGCTGCTTAAGCCCGAACTGTTTCTACTTACTATCTTTGCTGGATGGTTAGCAGACTCTGCGGCCTCAACCGAGGGCGGCACAAGCAACCACAAGGAGTGGGTCGAGCTTAGCGTGTTTTTCCTGCAATGCACTTTTTTTTGACATCTGGTGACACATTGCGTTAGAAAAGTCTTTCTGAAGAGGCACCTTGAAACTGTTTTCACCATGCAGCAGCTGTAACACTTGATAGAAAAGGTGCCCTGCTGCGTCCCATCTATTATCTAAACACACATCTGCTCGGATTGATATGCTTGAAGTGGGCCAATTTCACCTCTCTGCGCGCCGTGATAGCCGCTTATTTGTTCAGCTTTAATTGTGGAAGCTCCCGTCTGCAAGGCTTTACGGGAGCACAGCTGCAGAAAGGTGACACGTTGGCACCAGACCAGGACAATTTGATAGCGACCTGCGCTAGCTTTTTTCCAAATTAGCATAATTCAAATCAAAAATTCCTCCACCTATATGTGGCGCTGTCAGATGTTCAATGATAGAGGCCTTCTACACCTCTCAGGTATTTAACGTCGGCTATGATCATGAATATTATCTTAAAGATTGCACAAGCTCTTTGCCTCGTCTCACACACTGAATCACTCACCCAACATGTCCACATGTCTTATATTCATGCAGAGACTGACACATGAAATTGCATGCACATGCAAAAGCTGGTGCTCAGGCTTAATTTGGAGACACTCCCGAGGTCAAGGCTTCCTTCAGTCAGAAAGAAGAACATCTATATCAGTCATGAAAACAATCTGCTTCCGTGTTTAATTCAAGACTGTTGTGCACAGTTTCGAAAAATAAGATATCATAATTGCCGATGTCAGTTTGTGGGAGTCGTCCCGTCGAGGCTGGGCCTCGAACACGACGGTTCAGCCAGAGTTCAAGTCTACAGCCACTTTAATTTCCTCTATCTCTCTATTTACCTCCTGTTTTCCTCACCCTCTCCCTGTCTCACTTGTTGTGTAACACGCTGCTCGCTGCTGAGTGACGTCTCTCTTCAGCGGGCCAAACCAAACCCACCAAAAACCGGCCTCGCCCTGATCTCTCAGCGTCGTTCACGACTCGAGCGCTTTGTTTGCGTCTTCATCAAGTCGCTGTCAATGAGCTCTGATTTCCTGATCGGGAACATGTGTTTGAGTCCAAATTCTGCTGATGTGGAATAATCTAAAGAGGCGGCAGTGCTGACTCCATGGAGACATTACTTGATCACATGTGAAACAGTCAGTGGCGTATAATTAAAGAATTAGCTCTGAGCTGAGCTGGTGAAACTTTTCTGCCCCAGGAAGACAAAGCTGAGCGACTCAGGAGCGTCTTTGTTTGGGTTACTGAGGGGTTATTTCAACACAGCATGTCAGGTAGGAGATGATACTGACTCTGGTTAAAGTTCCTGGGGTCAAATGCTCATATTAACTTTAAATTCACACAAATCTACAAGAACAGCCATTTATGTCTCCTTTAACTCTTCATTCACCAAAAATAAAAAATACAGAACAATCACCTTCATGCCTCAGATTATAAAGCCTCTATATATTCATGTGTTGTAGAAATCACTGAATCTGTCTGTAAACTTATCAAGTTCTGATAAAAATAGTGCAAGACTTTGACAAGACTTTGATGATACTTTGATGAGACTTGGACGAGACTTGGACGAGACTTAGATAAGCTTTTGATAAGACTTTCGTGAGACTGTGACGTGATTCTGACAAGATGAGCATGAGACTTTCATTAGATTTTGATGAGACTTTGATGATACTTGGACGAGACTTTGATTAGACTTTGACGGAATTTCAATGAGACTTCCAGGAGACTTTCAGGAGACTTTGACAAGATTCTGACACAACTGACAAGACTTTGATGAGACTTTGATGAGACTTTGAGAAGACTTTCATGAGATTTTCACGAGATTTTAATGAAACTTTGATGAGACTTTGAGAAGACTTTCATGAGACTTTGACATGATTTTGTTGACAAGATTCTGAAGAGACTGTTAAGACTTTGATGAGACTCTGATGAGACTTTGATGAGACCTCGATGAGACTTTGATGAGACTGATGAGACTTTGACGAGACCTCGATGAGACTTTGATGACACTTTCAGGAGACTTTGACAAGATCTTGATCAGACTTCACAAGACTTTGACAAGACAGATGAGATTTTCATGAGATTTTATGAGACTTTGACAAGATTTTGATGAGATTTGGATGAGACCTTGACGAGACTTGGACGATATTTTGATATGATTTTTAAGAGATTTTGACATCATATTGACAAGACTTTGACGAAACTTTGGCGAGGCTTTGACAAGTTTGTTACGAGATTTTGATGAGAATAATGACATCATCCCATAAGGATCTCCACCAATGTAATAGCTCGTTCCTGACAGGCAACCGTAATGCTGGCCAATCAGAAAGAAGGGGGTCTATGGAAGCCTTAAAGCCTTTGTTTTTGTGACTGACATGTCATTTCAACACATCATGTGGAGTCAGAGATAATACTCGTTCTGGTTAAAGTTCCTGGGTTCCTTAAAAAGCCTCTAGTTCCTTCGACTACAGCTGAAAAACAGTTTGAACACTGACACAAATCTGCAGAAACAGCTGACTATGTCTCCTTAAACTCTTCATTTACCAAAAATAAACAATACACAACAACCACCCTCACTCCTTTTTTAGCCTGAGCTTCATCGTGCACCATCCACCCTACGAATACTGTTTTAATTTATATTTTCCGCCTCGCCTCTCAGATAGATCTGCCATGTTACGTGTCAGATTAGACAACCAGAACCTGCTCTGACATCTGCATTTGGGATAAGTTGATCCAAGCGTTGGTACGGGGCTGTATCCCTGAATTAATTCTGTTGTTGCTTCCCTGGAAGAGGTGCACAGCGATGTGATGTGATATTAATAAATCTGCCTGACACAGTAAAAGTACATACAAGTTCTGAAAAGACAAGCACAATTCAATCCAGGTTCCCTTAATTGAAACTCTGTCCCCCAGCTCCCTGATTAATTTAAACTCTGAACGTGATCTAAATTGACCCATCCAGCCGCGAGGTATTCGAGTAGCCCTGCTGATATGTCATCAGTCTGCGATCGTGGCCCCAATATTTCATCCGGCGGAGTGACTGACGATCATCTCTCATCAGAGGTAAACAAACGCTCGGCTCAGCCACCCTCCAGCTTTCCACAACCTTTCCTGTCTTTGTCTTTAATTATTCCTCGCCGTGTCTACAAAGCGCCCTTCTCCTCAGCCGTATTTATCTCGCCGTCTGACTCCTGATGCTCCAGATCTGGCTTCTATAAAGACATCGGATAAGATTACGGCTAAATCAGTCTTGTGGCTTTTTCTCTGGGAAACTTATGAAGTCCTTAAACCCTCCCAGTTATGAGTGGGCCCAGCAGGGCTGCAGTGGAAGGTTCCAGAAAGGAGTACGAAGTGAAATCTAATACAAGCGTCACTGATCCTCCAAATAATAAGGCACTGACAGGCTGGAATGATAGCACGATAACTCACAGGAGCTTGGTAAATCCAGCGCAGGTACATGACCCTTGCTTTGTAAAGAAGTCATTTTCTATGATGTATTCTTCGCTAATTCATCTGGCACATGCTCCGTTATCCTGCTCTCTCCTACTGCTCCGATCCTTTCGGATGAAAAGTGGGATTATTTGCGCTGTTGCACACATGGTTTTGGATCCATAACCGTTCTGTCTAGCAGTCGTTCATGGTTTAAAAAAAAAGAGGAAAGAAAGAAGGGAAACCACGGTGGGTTTAATGAAACAAAGAGGTAGCAGAGCCACAATTGGTTCGCAGGAAACCAATTTTGTGAGTCACAGGCTCCCAATTGGCTCTTCATAGCATCAGTCAGCGAGCAACAGACGATTTTCATTAGCCGGGAAAAAAATAACATGTTTTCAAAGAACATAAAACAGGAATGAAGTGAGAGGCAGATGTCTGTATATATTTAGTCTATCAGCCAAGGTCCTCGAGTGATTTCACATCAAAGCTGAGGACAGGGAGCCAAAAGTAACAGTTTCACTTCTCCTTCATGCATGTGACAGCATGTGATAGCTGTTTATTGGCTTTGGAAGTCAACCCAGGGTCAGGCTCGAGCCGCCGTAAGAGCGCGGCGTTCCTGCTGGGGAGATGAGGTGTGAGTGAATCATCATCCACACCATGAGAAGAAAACGGCGTTCAGCGTCGGAGGAGAAGACACCCAGCTTCCTGAAGCCTCCGGATAAGGAGGATGTCGTCTTCCTCTTCATGGGACCATCATTAGATCAGTCCAGGATCCAGTTCCCTGTCTCTCTGTCAGACTACATGCTGGAGAACAGCTGCTAACAATCAGTCTGGAGGAGGACTTAATGATACCTTGACATTAGAGCTCATACCCTGCCGTCCTCCAGACAGACAATCCTACCTGGCAACATTATCTACTTTGGATTTATAGCGAACAAGACGTAATTTTTTACTGTCTGATGAGGTCAGGTTTTAAAGCTGGGGGTTATTAACGTCAATATTGTCAAACTACCTGTATCATCTGGGTACGGTGACGAAAACAAAAACGAGACCACGCATTCGACTTTTTTCATAAATCATGTTGCAACCGAGTCGACAGTCTGTTTCTTTTCTGCTGCCAAAGCATCTTTCTCTAAAGCGATCCAGCAGGGTTCCTTAAATGCGATCCAGTCCTGCAAGATGTAACAACACGAAGAGACGAGTGGACACAGGAGGCCGCTCAGAGGCGTGCATGTGCTCCCACACCTTAGGTTTGGATCGAGGAGGAGTCAGGTATCCAGGTGTTTGTCTCTGCCACGCCAGGCTTGAGGAAACTCTCCGGAGCTGTGAGAGATTAATTAGTTAAACTGGGGCAGACATCAGTCTTCGAACAAGTCTCTCCGCCGTCGCCAGGGATACGGTGGAGGCGAGAGATGAAAAAGTGTTGATCATGCAGCTGGAATGGTGAGAATCTCTGCATTTGTGTTTCCTTTTCGCACACCTAACGGAGGAAGCTTTAAGTCCAGGTGAAGCCTCCTTCCTGACTTTGCGTTATCGTCCCTCAGCAGAGCCTGATCGCACAATTTGCATTCGAAAGATATCTGTGAAAGCAGCTGAAACTGCACTTTTCTTTGTCAGCTTTTCACACAGTTTCATTCGCCTGTTCTTTGTTCTCCTCTGAGGTAATTAAAGGATCGCGGCCTTGCTTTAGGGCACCTGTGAAAGAATTGGTATGAGCGGTAACCACATTCATCAAAGGGCGCTTGTGTTCTCGCCGAAAACAAACTGTTACTGTTACTTCATGTTCCTCTGCAGCCCCAGAGTGACATCTGTTAAGCCTTAAAGCTGCAGAGCCAAAAATAAAGTTGGGCCGGGCCTCTTTTTCTGTATTTACAGAAATCAGCTGGAGGACAAATGGTGGGATTCCTACTCAGTGGGAAGCCATGAAAAGCATGCAAGCATAGAACTTTACACACATGAAGGCGAGAGCACGCACACGTTGGCTGCATGTGCAACCCAAGCGAAGCTCGAAACACTCTCAGGCGTCACACGGCGCCATCCTCGAGTCTTATCTTCCAGCGAGGAAGAGGAAAAACCGCTCCTCAATCAGCTCTCCAGGCTAAACCTCTTTAATGGCAGCCTTATCGTAAAGCATCGATGACTTTGTTTCAGTCACTTCACATTCGCTGGGATTTGGATCATTTTGTCAGCGAGGGAATTGTTCGCTGCATCTTTGTGCTCTGACAAAGATGGATTTGCTCTGTTTACACTCCCTGTCGTATTGCAGCACAAAGCTGCAGCTTCGTGACTAATCGGCTGCTAAATCATCCGAGTTTTCCGACGCGGCGCCTGCTCATCAGGAGCTCATATCTTAGCAGCACTTAGTTAAGACCCACAATGAAGGTTTTGTCATGTTAATTTTACCTGTCGAGCCCAAAAAGTAGGCAGCAACGGGAAAAAAAAGCGCACGGAGGAAGAATTCTGCAAATCGAAGCCATGTGTTGAAACGGAGAAGCGACAGAAGATTTGATCAGGGAACAAATCTGATTTTACTGAAACAAAAAATGAACAAAACAGAATCAAAGGTGGAAGTTTTACTCATGACGGATGTGCAGGGCGCTGAGTTCACGTCTCAGCCTTGGATGCAGAAATCAAAAAAGAATTACAAATAAAGCATAATGACGCTCCCTGAGCCCTCACCTTTCTATCTGAATAATGATTTATAATCATATTAGCTCTCTCCGGAGCCCTGCTCTGGAAAAGTAAAAAGCTATTATCCAGTTGTCAGCTTCCAGGAGATGCCGTGGGGAGATGGAGCGATGATGCTGACACATGCACATACTGTAAGCTTCTCTTGAAGCCCTGTAGAAAGCGTGCACGGGTACATTCTGCTGCACGCAGGATAAAAAAGTGGAAAATGCACAAAACATGCATGCACAAATTGTTGTCTTGAGGTTATCTGGGTGCAAGGAGGAAACAAACGGAGAAATATGGTATAGCTGGAAAAAACACGCTGACAGGAAACCATACGGTGATAAACACTGACACATATATAGATAGATAGCACGCAGGAGAGAAAATAAGATATCATGCATCGCTGATCAATACTGTCAGCTGTTTGGACTAATCCTCTCAAATACATTTAGACAGAAATGATGCCGGAGCTGGATCAGATGTGATCTGGGGAAATTGGAAGGTGTTTACACAGGAATTTTCATTAAAGCAGTTTTTAGTTGACGGGTTTGACGTATCAGAGTGAAATTTTGAAAGAAGCAGGAAGAAAGGTGAGGGGGAAATAAACGTAAGGTACATGCTCGACGGTCAACAATATCTACACACACACACAAGCTGCTTACAGACGTCTAATTGTTGTTGCAGCAGCTCTCTCTTCTTTGTATGGTTCATTTGTTGGTCGTGGACACCAAATTGGTTGTGTCTTCAGTGATATTTTTACTATTTTTGCTCCTGCGTTTGTCATATAACTGGGGCTGCATTATTTACATGTGAAATCGGCTGTAAGCAGCCTGTAGCATGTCAGTGCTAACTGGTGCTAGGCCAGATGTTTCCCCACAAGGTGAAGAGAAGAGACAGACATGGACCTGTCCTTCCATCCATCATTATTGGGAAGGTAAGATCGTTTTCCAATAAGATGGACGAGCTAGCCATGCTAATCCAGCAATAGAAGGAATACCAGAAGGCAGAGTAGCATCATGCTAACACTAGACATGAACGCCACGTTGGAAGAGCTTCACCTGCTGTGAGCAGACAGGATCCAGGAGACAGAGACTGAACAGACTGCTGAAGAAGCTCAGTCCTGGACCCTTGGAGGTGGAGACTGGCTGAACTTGAGAACGATGGACAAGATGTCAGCAACTATTTTCTTATGGAGCTTTTTGCACTTTGGTGGCATGTCAGGAATTTAATCCCAGGTACCCTCTAATGCTATTTCATCCCAAGTTTTTCCTTTAAATCTTTAAATTTATGTTTTATTTTGGCGGATTTTGAAAAAAAAAGGTGACAAAGCCACTGAGACAGGTAGTGGCGGCCAGCTGGTTCGAACAGGTGTACAGACTGTGTGTTCCCATCAGATGGATTTGTGCACTTGGCCGCCGACCAGAGCCTGATGGATAAAGCCTGTTCTGCCCCTCGTCTTTCTGTTTCCCTCTTTTGTTTCTGCTCCTCTTCCTCTCCATCTCCCTTTTATTCTCTTCCCTCGCAGCCATTTTTTTTCATCTTTGGTTGGTACGCAGCAATGACACACATTCAAACGCAAGCACACACACACACAGGCGGCCATGCATGACCGGGCAAACAGTGTGCAGTGCAGGAAGCTGATGGGAGCGTAACTATGCTTGAAGGAAAACACACTTCCAGCAGCAGACGGAGAGAAAGACACAGGATTCGAGGAGGAAGAGTCATTTTTCTGTACCTTGGTGGATGTTTCAATCCTTGATGCAAACGAATGAACACAGGCCAGCTCCTTCCTCCTGGAAACAAAAGCACATCGTGTTAAAGAGTTAAATTATCCTGTATTAAAGTGGGACTTCTTCAAGACCTCTTAGAAAGCCCACACACTGACATTACTCTTATTCTCAGGGGTCGTATAAACTGGTCAAGGCTTTGGAGCAAACCTCATCCAACATCAAGGCCTGGTGGATTATTCCCACAAGTTGTGTGGTCTGAAAAACCAAACCCTCATGTCTGATTTCTCTCCATTGTTTCAGTGGATCAGATTTGAAGGGTTAACCCAAACTAACGCTCAGAGAGCGGTTGGTGAGTGTGTTTCTCCCGCATGTGGCAGGTTTGTCGTCGTTTCACATCCAAAAGGATATTTTTGTCGCTCCGCTGACGCAGCCCCCGGAGAGCTTGAGCAGCACGCAGAAGCATTTACCCTCTCCCCAAAAACCCTGAGAAACTTCTCTAAAGTAAGAAAAGATGCCTTCGCTATCTGCTTTCATGAGACGCCCGACCTCTCAGCCTCCACATCTGCAGCCAGTCCCTCAGGTCTGATCAGAAAAGACAGGATATGACCTCATCGGTGACCCTCTGTCCTGAGGAAGTGCTTCAAAAAGATTGGGGAGTTCATCTTTTGCACGAAAGATGAGGTTACACTCTAACCTTTTATGGAGAGGATGCTCTGGTTGTTTTTTTGCTTTTATGACCAACACATGTCAAGTCGGTGCGTAAAGTGCTTTCTATCTTTATTCTGTGCAGCTGTTTGACCAAAAACCAAACATCCATTCCTCGGCTCATCTTCTGTTCTGAAGCATCCTCTTTAAAATTCCTTTAATCCATCCTTTCCTCTCCCTCCCTGAGACTATTCAAGCCTTGCTATTTATTAAACTTTGAATCCTTTAATCCTAAATGCACGGCCTTATCCCTGGGAGCAGTGAGGAAATAAATCAGCATGTTTTCTTTTTTTTTCTGCCTTTTCTCCGTCAGCGAGGGGCTCACGTATGGAGCAGCAGCGCCTGTTTACTCGTAGCAGCATGTGGCTAACAAAGGCTCCAAGTGACAACCAAGGTTAATCCTATATGTCGCCATTATGCGGGGTCAAGCTCCCTTGCCATATATTTAGTGTGTCATTAATTTCCAACCTGCTACTGCGGCGGGAGGACTAAGCTCAGGTCCCTCTCTGCACACACACACACACACACGCACACACTCAGAGTCGCACAATGACTTGCTACATTAGCTAAATGGTCTCCTCTCCTCTCCTGTCTCTAATGAGTCGGGTCTCTGGATCATGTAGTCTATTCATCATTCTGCTTGTTCCAATCTATCTCTCCTTTTATCAGGGTTTCATTCGAGGGCCAAAGTCGTCAGAGGCGACATAAATCACCTGTCAGGACTGGTCCCTGGTCGCTCATAACGCTCTGTTAACGCTTGTAGCGCTGTTATTGAGAAAACAGTGGCAAACCATCCAGTTGTTCGTTAATTTGGTTTTAAAAATCAGGATATAAGCTATAGATAAGCTTTGGTGCAAGATTTCATCCGCAAAATTATCTAATTAAAGACTTTAAAGTTTGTCACTTAACTGTTTGGTAGAGCATTTTTTAAAATCTGATAATGTTGTCCCTACAGCTTGAAATATTTTTTTTTTATTTTTTATTTTGCATTGTTTCAGATCTTAAAGCTACACCAATAAAAAAAAATAAATAAATACATTTATTTTTTTCTTTTAAATTTTTTTTTAGTTATTTTTTTTATTTTATTTTATTTTATTTATTTATTTTTTGCATGAACGTGACAAATTAATTACACTTTATATCCCTTGCATTTAAAAAGTAAAAAGTTAGAGGGATTTTTTTAAATCTTATTGTTTCATTGTATCTTTTTAATTTTAATCTGCTTTTAAATTGAATTTCAGCTGTTTTCTTTTAATTTTTTCTGTCTGTAAAGCACTTTGCTGAAATGTGCTATATAAATAAACCTGCCTTGCCTAAAAATTTATCCTCTGTAACAATATGAGATATTCTACACTGCAAAAACCTGAAATCTTATCAAGTGATTTTCTCTTATTTGAAGTAAAAATTGTCTTGTAACACTTGATATGAAGAAAAATGTCTTATTTCAAGTTGTTTGATGACTAAAATAAGGTCTGAATTGTTTGAATTGCTTGTAACAAGTAAAAAAAAAAATCTACCAATGGAACAAGAAAAATTGCAAAAAAAAATTAAATAACTTGGAATTAGACATTTTTCTGGACTGAGCAGATAATTGTGGCTCATATTAAGTCTAAAAAGGCATTTTATACTGAAAATAAAACAAAAACACTTGATAAGATTCCAGTTTTTGCAGTGTAACCAGAAGTTGGATCCATAAAACCGTGCACAAACCTCCCTGAGCTCCTGCTTTTACAGCCCTGATGGATTCCCCATTTAGCTTGACCCTATATTCATTAAAAGAGGATTTAAGCCCGTTAGAAAGCCAGAGCAGAGGGGCCCCTTGGGGTCTGTGTTTGCTGTGCTAGGACCCCTGCCTGAGACACACACTTTCTCTTTCACACACACACACACACTGTCCGCCCCCCGTGGCCTATAACTCTCCTCAGACAGGGCTTGTTAGGTGTGGAGGGCTGCGGAGGAGGGTCCAGGTTTTATTAGAGGCAGCAGCTGCACTCCTCTCCGGCTCTATAAAAGGTAATTACTGCTGGTGGTAACAAGCTAATTGATTGCTAATTAGCTGAATCAGTTCTCTAAATGCTGCCCCGTTTATTGACAGATGGCAGCAGAGTGTGAGCAGAAGAACCAAGCTGGAGGATTGTTTTTAGATTATTTGTTGATTTGAAGAAAAGAAGACTGTCAGGGTTCAGGCTCAGATAGAGGAACGTCATTGGTCGGTTGTGGTCAAATGTTATTGGCCGGCGCCAAAAAGCAAAACCATGATTGATTTGGCGAGGGCTCGCCGTCGGGGAGGAAGTGAACGCTGAATGAGGGCGGCGCACGGTCTGTCGGCGCACTCTGGGGACAACCGGGCCCCCGTATACACTTTCATATGGAAATGAGGGGCCACGCTGACACAGAGGGAGAGAAGGAGAGGGTGCATGTGAAGGGGAGAATGAAACGGGAGAAAGAGCCAGAGAGGAAGAGGGTCAGCTCATCAGCAGGCATGACAGCAGGAAAACAGAGAGGAGGAGGAGGAGGAGGAGGAGGAGGAGGGAGCTGCTGAGTGGAAGGTAAACGAGGAGGAGAAATATTCTGGTGAGGAGGACACCTGAAGAAAGGAGCAGGGGGTGATGTTTGGGTTTCTCTCACCTCAGACTTCATAAAAAAAAACACTTAACCTTTAATAATCCTAACCCTAAATTACCGTAATGCCTGTAGTAGCTTTTCCCGAAAAGTCTTTTTTTATACAACTGAAAACAGCAAAGGATTATGGGTAGAAAATACAATAATGAAAATCAATTAGGCTGCATACATCCAACTTTCTATTTTGCTTTTATTTATTGTGTCTTTTTACCAGTCTGCTGCTTTAAATTATTTTTATTAACTATTTGTTTTTATTGATTGTGTTTTTATTGACTTGACTTGATCTGAATGTCCAAAAACTAAATCTTATCACGTTATTGATGTATTTTTTTTTCCAGTAGAAATGTCTTCTTAGACTTAACATGAGCCACATTCACCTGACAAGTCCAGAAAATGTTTTATTATAATTATTTAAAACCAAAAATGAGGTCTGAATTAATTGTAACAAATAAAGAAAATAAGATAAGATTTTTTAAATATTTTTTTACTTGTTACAAGCAACTCAGAGCTCATTTTTCTCTCCAAATAACATGAAATAAATCGTTTTTCAGGACTGATCAGGTGAATGTGGCTCATATTGCGTCTAAAAAGACAACTTTACTAAAAAATGAGACAAAAACACTTGATACGATTTCAGATATTTGCAGTGAAAAATCTGTTTCCACCTCTAGATTTTATTTTGAAGGCCTTATTTTTTACTTCTGAAGATATTTTCCATTTATCTCAAATCAACTTGATGAAATGTGATGAAATGAGGAATGATGTGAGAACAGACTTTAAGTATTATATATATATATTATGATAAATATTTTGCTCCACCTCTGTTCGTCGACCGTCCTGGCCCCTCTGCTCCCCCCTGAGAAGAGGAAACGCAGCCGGCGGGCCTCTAGAGTTTCCTCTCTGATGGCATTTGACATGCCCGCTTTACGCCAGCTGCTGGTGGGTCACAGTGGGTGGCAGGGCCAACCACACCAGTTGTTTGGTGATTTACTGCCCTCAGGGTGAAAGGTTTATTGAAGCGGACTGGTTGGTACAGGGCTAAAATAAGGATTGGGGAAGGCTGGGGGGTCTGTACTGTACATCCGTACGTGTGAGTCGTCTTCTGCGCCTGATATCCCTCGTTTTATTCATCAGTCTAATATTTCTGACCTCCTCCTCCACATCCTCTCTTTTCACCCTCCGTCTTCTCCTTTTCTTCGCCGTCTAGACGTGATGGTGAAAGGAGAGGAGCCGTGAGCGCCCGCTCGATGCTCATTGTCCGCCGACCCCCAGCTCCTCCTGTCTGCCCTCCACTGTGGGAGAACAATAGGGTGTCACTGCCTCTTCCTAAACATGTTGGGGTATTAAAATCACCCTCAGTACGAGCCGCGGGGGGAGCGCTGTGGTGCCAACACACACACACACACATTCACACATTATGACCTATGGTGGGGGCTGTCCAGAAACCATTTGTGTCAATCAGGAGGAGTTCAAAAGCCAGGAAGTATTCCCTCACACCCACCCACACACACACACACACAGAGGATACCTAAACTTGGCTGCACACACATCGTGAAAGACGTGTCAGTCAAAACACATGGCAACCAGGGGCCTTTTAGGGTGTGTGTTTTTGTGTGTGTGTCTGAGGGTCAAGTTCCTGTGAAAACACTGATTCTGCTCAGGGACCCCCAACATGCCCAGCGCCCGCCCCCGCCCGCCTGACAACTGCGACTCATCCGCACACGGAGCTCGGCTTCTCTTTCTTTTCCTTCACTGAGTCTGTGCGTCAGAAAATTTGCCAAATCTCCTCTGCCGATGCCGAACATCAACTCTGGTCTTTGTGGCTCCTGATGTTTCTGCACAAAAATGCCTACACACTCACTCTAACACTTCCCTGCTTATCATTCTCCAAAGACACACACACACACACACACACATGCACACTCTGCAGAAATAATTTATTCATTCGCTCTGGAAGCCTCCTCTGCAGTGACCCAAGCAGACAATAAAGCATCTGCACAATGGAAATGTTAATTTCCTCATTATCAGCCCTCTTAATTATTTGTTGTGACAGATAATTGCATGCAGAGTGTTTGATATCAGCAATAACCTTCTGCCTGCTTTGTCAAGGGGGCCTTGTCGCCTCTCACGCCCCCGAGCGTCTCTTTTCACCCAGACAAAGAACGAGGAGCAAGCACACATAACCTTTTCTGAGCTCTGTGCCTCCTCTCCCCTCGCCATAATAGGAATAAATATTATAGATTAATTAATCCGAGCTGATTATAATTTAATCACTTTGCCTCCTGGGGTCACTGTATTATTATCCCACTTAGTGCGTGGCTTGTACACACACACACACTTAGACACACATATAGAGAAAAGGATGGCGTTATTCCAAACGCTGGGTGATGTGTCGATGTGTTTGGTGCCGTTTTACTGACTTATTAATTAACCAGGAGCGCTGTACTACAAGGCTGAGGGCATTTTTACTGAACGCTCACATTCACAGACACACACCTACACAAAACAGAAAATTATCTGTGTTTTTAATGTTTTAAATCTTATTAAAAAGTATTTTCCAGGCTGTGTTGATAGCTATGTGCATGGATTATTGGATGTATAAGGATTGTTCTGGTGATAAATTGAGTAACGCTTCAAACTTATGAAATCTATTTTTCTGCTTCACATTTCCTTGTTGCTTTTATGACCATTTGTGTTCTCTTTTGTGTATGTATTTACTTTGGAATGGCCAATCTGGTTAATGTTTCACTTCTTATCCAAATGTAATGTACAGCTGTAAAAAGAAAAAGAAGAAAAAAGAAGAAAAAAAACAAATGTTTATATATATATATATATATATATATATATATATATATATATATATATATATATATATATATATATATATATATATATATATATATATATATATATAGCTGTTGATGAGAAAAATGAATAAAAACTAAGTAAAAAAGAAAAGAAAATGCCTTTTACGACTTAATACGAGCCTGACCAGTTCAGAAAAATGTCTGATTGTGTTGTCCCTACAGCTTGAAATTATTTTTCTAATTTTATTTTAATTTTTTTCTGATCTTAAAGCTACACAAATGAAAAAAGAAATAATAGAACTTTACTCATTAATACAACAAAATTAATAAAAATACAAATAAATAAATAAAAATATAAATATAAATAAATTTAAATAAATATAAATATATAAATATCAATTATAATAAATACAAACTTTACAAATTTATAACTTTTTTTTAATAGATGGAATGTTAAAAAAATAGACTTCATATCCCTTGCATTTAAAAAGTGAAATTTAAAGGGACAAGCCTTTTTTTGTTGTTCTTTCAGATTAAAAAAATAGAACTTATCCTCTGTAACAACATGATATTCTACACTGCAAAAAAATGGAATCTTATCAAGTGATTTTCTCTTGTTTCAATTAAAAATTGTCTTGTTACTCTTGATATGAGCCACTGGTTGGTCTAGAAAAATTTCTTTTTTGAAAGTTATTCCAAGACAAAATGAGGTCTGAATTGCTTGTTACAAGTTAAAAAAAACTGCTTAAAATAAGACAAAAACACTTGATGAGATTTCAGTTTTTTGCAGTGAATCGATCAAGAAATGCAAAGTTAATTGTATAATTTCATAAATATGTTTCCACCATACTCAACAATGTCATGTAATCTGTATTAACCTTGGAAATTAGCAAACCTGCTCTCAAATTACTTGGGAGAAACTGAAAAACATATCATTAAAAGTAAAGTTAACTATGCCCCCTCTTTAATTTGTCAGGCTGTTCTTTTCTGTATCAGCTGCATATCTCTTTAAGACTTCCAGCTCTCGTTCAAAAAGTCATCATTATCATTTTAATTCCTCTCATTTACAAACACACAAGAGCCAAAGCCCTCTCCTTAGTCGTCCAATTTCGGCGCTGCAGATTTGGCAAACGCCACGTGGCACTCGATCCAAGTCCTTTCTGGATGTCGAGGAAAAAAGGAGCAAAAAAAAACTGCTTGACTGGATAAACAAATCTACAGGAGCTGTTACAAAGCAGCTTCGCCGTCACAGGAAGACGCCTCTGGCCGACGTGATGAATCTCCCAGTCAAAACAACAATTTCATGTCTTGTCGAGTCTAATTCTGTGTGTACAAACTGTGGGGAATTTAAGACGCGCTTGGAAATAGAAAACTTCTGTTTTCATCCAGATTTGGCTCGTCTTTCACAGGCTCCACCCACATGCTCAGCTCGATCGCTGTTATTCCTATAACCTGCACTTCGTCTGTTAATTACTGAAGAACAAAGTGTGTGTAGCCAAACACATGAGGGTAAACTGAGCCCTGCATACAGGTGCACCGTGTAAGGTGTAAACACACACACACACAGGCTACCACACACTGATTTGACACGGTCCAAAGTGATTTCAAACCCCCTTACATTCTACAGATGCCTTCCTTCCTTTTTTTTCCTTTCCCACTAAAGTGTTCACACACACTCACACACTAACACACACACTCACACACAGATGCAGGCTGACAGCTTATCCTACCTCCCACATGTATGACAGGTGTCAGGCCCAGTGGGAGCATTTACAGCCCCTAAACCCTTGACATTTGACCCATGACCTTCCTGACTCGTTTAACCCTGAGACACCTGCAGTGGCCGACGTGGAACCTGTCGTCCGTGAAGGAAAATACTCGCAGGGATGAAATTATTAAAGTGCTATAAGACTCAGAAATTTTATTTCTTTATTTTTTACATGTGTTCTAACTTAGGTTTAATTTCCCTCCAGCTGACTTTTAGATATTAGATTTAAAAACAATAAAAAAGAGTGAAAGTTTGCTCATACCGGTGATAAGATCCCTCCTCCTCCTGCTGGGATGCTGTCAGCGCCTTCATCCAATCACACAAGGGGTTGCAGGTACCACTTCCTTATCAGGTGCTAGCGTAAACAAAGCAGAAGTAGAGCTAATTAGAGTTAAGCAGTCATTTGTGAACAGCTACAAAATCGTAAATCCCTGAATCAGTTTGGAAATGGCACAAAGTGGAACGTTCTAAAAGTAGCACGAGATCTTAACGAGATTTTAACGAGAGTTAGTGAAACCATGAGGTCATCGCATGAGGATCGAGCCTTCCGTGGCCTCAAACAGTGTGAGGCTTTTATGCTTTTTAACACCTCGCATGGCATCCGTTGGTGTCCCTTCCCAAACTGTAGGGGGCAGTGTATCACAAATGTACGTCTACCAGAGTACTAAACAAGAGTCGAACTGATTCCTGCAGAGAGTGGCTGCAATTTCACACCATGAATTAATTACCACTTAGTTATCTCAGTAGTGATCTCTGTGCGAAAAGTCATACAGATGCCTGTAATTCTGCACTCCAACCACTAGGAGGTCTTAACGAGATCTTAACAAGATTTCAACGGGACTTAGTGAAACGATGAGGTCATCACATAAAGATCAAGTCATCCCGTGGTTCTGCTCCTTATTCTGCTCTTAATAAGCCTACAGATTGGCTAACCAATCAGAGGGAAGACGGTTTATGGAGCAGGGAGTCTTAAAGAGACAGTAGCCCATAAGACAAGAGCTGAAATAAAGGGTTTCCAAAACATTTGACTTTACATAGACATTTAAATCCTGCAAAGCTGCTACGGTGGCACCAGAAGGACAAAAATATCCCCACTTCCACCTCTACGGTTTTCATCTTTAAATCAGACGTTTTAATGAAAATATCTAAATCGAGCAGCTGTTTGCAGGATGTAAAGAAGCAAAACTACTGTATGTGTTTCCTGTTTGATTGCAATACGGGTGAAGCTTAATTAAAATTCAGTGATTAGCATATCCTTTGTATCTGTGTGTGTTTGTGTGTTGGTGTGTGTGTGTGCGTGTGTGTATGGGGTATCAGACACAGAGTGACCCCCCCTCCTGCTCTGCGCTCCCCACTGTGTTGGCAGTGAAGTGAGTTTAAAGAGGATAAACACCCCCTTTAACTCTCCCCTCATTTCCTCCTTTACCTCCTTAAATTAAGCTCCACACACACACACACACACACACACACACACACAGGCGTATACGCACATGGCTGCCTGGAAGTCGACCCTTGACCCGGACAGATTTCACGGATTATCTCTTTTTTTGTCCCTCTGCTGCTTTCCTGATCCACTACTTTGCCTTTATGTTAAAAAGCTCCTCAGTCTTCAGCTGAATTCATTTGAGACAAACGCCGCTGACTTTTAAGACGGATGCAAAGAGAAAATGATGGAAATGGGTGTAAATTAGGCTAATTTAACCAAACGCAGCAGAAAAATTGAAGAAATTCTTGTCTGATTGATCATTTCTTTGCTTCAGAGAGCTCCTCACAGGAGGGCGGCGGAGTTAAACGCCGCACCCCCTCCTTTCCCTTTCACCTTTGAAGTGAACAGATTGCTTCCAGGGCAAAAGGCGAAAGCCCTTTAGCCTCCATATTATTCATGTCCCCTGGTTTAACAGTGGACTTAAGCACAAGAAAAGAGATTAGCTGCACTCTCAGCATCTTATTACATCCTAAAGGAAGCCATTCAGAGAAGGCTTTAACATCTGTTTGGCACAATTTCTCTTTCAACGCATAAAAGACGCTCTCTCAAATCCTCATCATGAATAATAAATTAAAAAAAAACTCCAAATGATATTTTTGGGACAATTTAGCGCATGATACGACAACAAAGTGACAAGAAAATATAACAGCAGCAGTGTGAGTGACAGAGAAGCTAATAGGAGCTTGTTACCTGTCAATCAAAGAAAAAACATACAACCCGTCCCTCTTTGACCCTCCCCTTACGCTTTGAGTGACACTTTGATTGGACATGGCACCTACAATGTTGCGTCTAATAGGGACTTGTATCTTGTTCGTCACAGGAACAGAGGCTGTCTGTCCGGCTTTACTGCCTCCTCCTCATGCGGCGACGCCGTGTTCGAGGAGAGGAGAGGAGAAATGACCCACGAAGGGTTGGAGTTGAAATCCTGGCTCGTAGAGTGGAGACTAAGTGGGTCAAAGAAAAAGCTACAGATGTTAAAAAAGAGAAGGGGATAGAAAACAGTGCATTTAAAGAAAATGCAAAACAGACCGGAACACATCATCAAACTACTGCCGGGCTCTTAAATGATAAACGTGTTCTTTGTTGCTTAATCTAAAGTGAACTCAAAGCTGCAGCCCGTGCACAGCTGCAAAGTCCCCTCTGCTTTGACAAGAGGTTAGCAGCACTAAAATAAACCTCAAGCAAACAGTTTGTCTGATTTTCCCATCAAAATAATGAAACGTGATCAGGTTTCGCTGCGCTCTGCCAGGGAGCGTCCAGGGTCCACAACTGTCAAAGAGGACTTCAAAGACCCGGGTCCCTCGTGCACTTCGCCTGCCCTGGCCCTGCTGGCTGCCTGACATTCCTGGGTTGTATTTGCTGTGTTCTTTCTAGCGTACTGCGATAGCCGGCTTGTTGCTCTCATTGCTAAGTTACAACAGATCTGCAGACAACAAAAACCAGTCTTACAATCTCATGGCTCAAAATTTGGCAAATTTCACCACACAGACTCTCATGGATGCAAAGCTCTCTGGTGTCAGAGGACGGACAGACTCGCTAGGACGTACCGCCGGGTATTTATTTGCAGCGCTGGGTGGCCTGCGGCCTGTGGGATCTCCACTGTCCCTCTCATTTGAAGTGCCTGGAATGGTGTGGGTGGTTGCGAGTGCATCTCTTTATATCTTTATGAACTCGTGTGTGCGTGTGAGTGTGTGTGTGGTGAACGGCGCAGAAAGCAAAATAAAAAGAAGTCACAGTAATAGGAATTGACACACGCAGACTTCTCTGAGGAGATAGAGGACAAAGATACGGGCCTGGACCTGATTGTCAGCTTCTTGTAATCACTTTAAGAGAAGACAAAGAGACGAGGAGAGCTCGCAGCGGGATGACTGACGCACATACAAATCGCAAAAGGCAGGATGTGTAGCCGAGGCAAGTGAAGTCTCTTTTCCAAATCTGGTAGTGATATGAAGATGCATATCGCTTTACATTCTTTGGGTCATCAAACGCAGCAGCCTGCAATCACCGGCTGGAAGGAGAGACGGCTGGATGGCTGCATGGTTAACACAACCGTCATCCAACCAGAGAGTGTGGTTTTCAGCTCAATTTATCGACCGTGGGTGAAAACCCTGCTGAGATCTCCTGCAGCAACACAAAGAAACACAAATATAACAACAGACGCTTCAAGAAGTGACTGGACGTCCACATGACTCAGTCCTCCCACCTCGAACCATCTCTCCACGCCATCACAAAACCAACATTTTTATTCCACAAAGACAAATCTGTTTGTTCATACACCCTAAGATGACTCATCCACCAAATGAATCTCAGAGGCTTCCTGTTTTCACACTGCTCCATCAGTAATGCCTCGTGTTGTTGTCTTCAGTGACACAGCTGATCACAATAGAAGTGAATAACAGTGATCCTCAAGTCTTCCCGTGGTTTCTTCTTTTAAACGCTGGATTAAAATTATCGTTTTGACGCTGAAGTATGATTTTGTCGCCACTTAAATCCCAAATGTTTCGAACAAGGCCAGAATTCAACGATAAATTCGAGCCTGTTGCTGATCTTCTCTCTTATTCTCTCCAACTTTTCAACACTTTCAATCACTGCCTCTCGAAGCCACAGGTCATGAACAGGCCGTCTTATTCCAGCCTGACACTTTTTTTAAAGATTGGTTGAAAGAAGCAGAAGAAGAACTTTCTTTTCGTTTGTGAATTGGCGTCACGAATAGGAATGGGTTTCACATTTTAAACAATATGGTACCAATGCCCGGTACCTGGCAACTGGTACCGGTACTCAATGGTACCGATTTCTGGTACTTTTGTGTGTGTTTATTTGATAAATGTTAATTAGTTTAATAATAAAATCTCAACATTTGTCAATTTAACATAATTATTTCTAAATATATTAACTTGCAATGTTGTGTTCATGTCCAGCACGGAAAATCGTCTACCCTTCCTGTTTTACTTCTTCGATGGACACTGTATCACGCTGCAAAATTGCTAAATTGCAAGTCTTTGATATACCCAGATATTTTTTGCGACTTTAAGTTCTCTTTTTTTCCACCAGACCATGTCAAGGTTAAACGATGATGTCTACAGGCTGTATCATATTTCCCTAAAAATGCACATCACATGTGAGTTAGTTTTCAGGATTTGTTTAGGGGATCTGAAATCTCAACTTTTTTCCTTCCCAGCTTATAAAGACCAAAATAAAGGATTAAAATTTGAAAAAAGAAAAACAAACAAAAGAAAAACTATCATTAAAATCGTCTCCCACGCCTAGTAACTGATGCCGCTATTGGCGTCGGCTTACACTCCACCTACCAAGAAGGACATGGTCGGCTTTACTAATCCGACCTGTACCAAACTGTACTGATCCAAACCGAACCACTGGGCTGAATTAAAAACTGTGATGAAATAATCTGGTTGAGATATCTCATCACGTGCCTTGGTAAGATCTTCTCTAATCTGTAAAGAGACTTTATGGACACACTCTCTTCTGTATCCTCATTTGAACCTCCGAGTCCTTCTGTGGTTTGAGCTCCTCTGTTGTTTTTCAGAGCGCAGCTACGCCTGGCAGCCACTGATGCAATGTTGTTAAGACCATGTCAGAGATAAAGATGGATTCATTAGAGTTCAGATTTCTCTTTTAAACAATGTAAGGAGCGTGCATCTTCAGTCTGCGATTCAGAAATAACGACTCCTATAATCAACGTGTACATCAACGCAGTGAGTGTCTCACTGTGGATGGACTGTACAAGAGATGAAGGAGATAAAAACGATGGAAGCAGGAGGAAGAGGAGGAGGGGGGGTGTTGGTGACAGTTGAAACCTCAGTCGTGTCACAACTGCCAATTTGCGGCCTGTTTGAGATGTTGACATCTGCATTCTTTCACGTTTGCTATAACTCTCCGCGCTGAGCACAGAGCCCAGCTTTGGATTGCTTTATTTATCCCGACGCTCCTGTGGTCAAACGCATGCTCCGTGCTCGACGGGGCGAAGAATCTGAGGTACGATCGCTTTGTTAGCGCTCAGTAGCGCTGATGCTCTTCTGGATCTATTTCTAGCTCCACTCGGAGGCGGTTTACCACTAACTGCAATCAAGCTGTTTTATTTTATCATCCGACATGTCTGAGTGTCACCGTGCAGAGTGGCTGGCGACATCTGACGGTTTACAGCACACCTTCACTGCCAAGAGTGATGTAAACAACACGGTTTATCATCCTGCGAACCAGAGTATCTTCTTTAACGAGGTGGATCGGTAACTCGATCCATCCTTCAGGATATTTACTACGTTTAAAAAATCATCTTAAAGCCTTTAAGACAAGAATCATCCAGCAGGTATATAGACATAATTTATAGTCTCGTCTGCAAACAGGAACACGCTCACAAACGTGAGGCGCGAACTCTAAACAGTTGACTGATGACTAAATTAGTTTCACAAGTGGGAGAGACGGGAACGAGGATTCTAAAATACGAGCCGGCATTAATTCTATCAATATGCTCAGAGGGGTCTGACTCGAAACACACACACACACACACACACACAGCTTTAACCAGGGAGACATGGGAAGCAGAGTGAGTGAGATGATGGCTGTAATGTCAGAGACAGTCTGTCCCACATGGTTCCCATAACACAGTGTGTGTCTGTGTGTGTGTTGGCGTCACAGTATCTACCACACTGGCACCCCCTGTTGCTCCTTCGACCCCCAAACTTTATCCATTGATGGTGATTTAAAGTCAAATCCTGCTTTTGCAACAGAAACACACACACACACTCACACACAGCAGGCGACTACATCTTGATCTCACTGTCAGCGATCAGCGCCAGCACCCTCCTCTCTTTATCCAAGTCTATATTTCACTCACACACACATGTATTTATATATAAACATTCACACACACAGCTCATTTCTGCATAGGCCACATGTTAAAGTGATCACAGCGAGCACACACGTCATTAATAAGGAGATAAACAGGAATGAAAGCAAACATGGTGGCGCTGGATGTAGACGAGTATTCGAATAAATGAAGTGTGGGAGCGATAGATCTTCATCGATAGCATCCTTTACCAAAAACATGAGTGGAAAGTTGTTCAACAAGTTGAGAGCTGCAGAAAACACACACACAGTTTGAAAGGTGGGCACACACATCCAGCGTCCTGTACCCGTAAACACACTCATCAGCGCGGAGGCTGTCCCCTGAGAAGGAGAGCATGTTTGACATCATTAATTGGCTTTTTCAGCGGAAGGAGTCAGGGAGATGAAAAGCTTTATCAAGCTGAAATAATTAATTTCGCCCTCGCCACCCCAAATTCGCTGACACTTCTCTTCTCACAGAAAATGAAGAAGGGGGAGAAAAAATGACTGCTTCTTTTTTTTTTTCCATTCCTCTCCCATTACTCGGTTCAATCCCTCTATTAGCTTTTTATTTTTTTTGCCGAAGCTTGAGGAGACATATAAATGGAGCTAATATACGTTTTGAATTAAATACAATTAAAAAGGATATTTAATTAACTTGGACCTGTGTGAAGAGGGGAAGAGGTTAGCTTTATCTCTTCCACTTACAAAAGCCATAGATTAGTGGGCAAAACTATGTGCCCTGCGCGGCGTACATATTATTTTCAATTAATTCTGAATTACTGAGAAAATCAGGAGGTGGGTGGTGATAATACACGAAGGGCGAGAGCTTTAATCACTCTGCCTATCTGACACAGCTCTGGTCAGATAATTAGTTTAATTAAGCTCTTTGAAAAGCAGTGAGTGAAAGTTTCAGCTTCACCTGAGCTTAGCCTCGAAGTTAAGAGAAGTGAACAGAAGTTTGAAGCAGATCAGCGACGATCAGGTTGATTATAGTTGTTTTTATCTGCCGTGCTGCCTCCATCTACTGCACTTTCTAATAACAACAACAATAATCATAAAAAGTGGCTCGCAGTCCGCAGAGACCCTCCAGTAGTTTCCGTCTAGAAGCAATTTGAGGAATATGAAGAAGCTGAATAATAGAGTCAAATCTTGGCTCACACACACACATACACACACACGGAGGGTATTCTCCTCTGGTGGGAGAACAGCGAGGGTTCTGCTTCACTTCCCATGTGGAGAAGCTACATATTAAACCAAATGTGCCCCTCTCCTTTTCAGCACAATTCTGGGCTTTGCCTCAGCAGTTCTCAGACAGACACAATATTTTTCCCCGGCTTCATTTGTCACATGCCTGTGCTGTTATTGTGTTTGGTGCTCTGCGGCCTTAGTCCCCCACACTGTAAGAAATATATATTCCTCTGAGATGAAAAATAAATTATTGACGTTCTTTGCCTCAGCGGCTCCTGTTCGGCTCAGGGAAAAATAAAAAATACACACATATGCCAATATTTAGAGCTCAGACTGTCAGGATTTCAATATTGGGTGGGCCTTAGATTACAAAACGCAGTAAATAACAATCACTATACGGGTTTAGACATAGATATGGTTCTGTTCTATGTTTATTTTAAAGGACCAATGGGCTGCACCACCTCAACTCTCCATATATTATAGGCCGTAAATCGCTCTCTTGGCTAATTTTATCAAGACAGGGTATCTAAAAATAACAAAAAGAGCATTAAGTGACAAAATTTTAAAATACTCCTCTTTAAACTGACTTTTTAAAAAACAAATTAAGAAAAATATCTTTTTTAAAGAAAAGTTTGAGGTGGGCCTGGGGATGCTGTGCCCACCCTTGACGCCGCCCCTGTCACGAACAACAACTGTCAATTTGCAGACAAATTGTGCAGAAGTCAGAAAATATGCTCAAACCTTTATAAAAATGTCAAATAAAATTGCAGCTTTTAGGTGGTAGTTAGAAATTTTGTATCATCCACCAAATTTCAGAGGACCCAACATCCATCCCTGTGGGACACCGCTCTTAACTCTCAGTCATCAGCAGCAGTTTTCGAGTCATTCTCTATAATTTTTTTTTTCCTTTCTGAGGAAATAATCCAGCTTTCAAGAAGAAGCATTGTCACAACAAATAAATAATCCACCAAACACAAGTTTATTAAGATGGTGTGCTGGTGAGTTCCCGATAGAAAATGTAAAGCTACAGCTTAATGAAACGACTGCAAATTATTTATTTATGCTCAGGATGTGTGCTGTGGTTTATTACTTTGAAACCACACGACGGCATGCAGAGACTTTAATTAAGACTAATTGTTTTTTATAGACACGCTAGGGGAAGCTAATTAAATACAATGCTGGCGACATTCCCCATAAGAGCACAGAACAGTGTTTTATCCACAGTGGGATGGTATCTCTGAGTTATGGTTCGTCATGCATTAAAGTTTATTAGAAGTTGGGCTCCAACACCTGAAGAAATACAACAAACAAATGTTTTATTCATTTCAGGCTGGACATTTTTTGTTTCATCGTCTCATTGCTAACGAATTCGTCCATAGGGGAAATGAAGGAAGCTAACTGTTGCAAAGAAATTAAGCCACAAAAATATATATGCTCTTCAAAGAAGTTAGGAAACTTCTGCAGTTATCCATGTGGTTCAGATTCCCATTGTAGTCCATGTTGTAGAGTGTTTAGACTTTGTATTCAGATTCAAACCATGTGTTTTTTTCTTACTGCAGCTGGACACAGATGTCTGACTGAAGCTCAACCTCTCGACACTCCTTGAAGTTCTGTGTCCTTATCTTTAATGATGAAGAAATGGAAACTGAAAACATAAAAAAGATGTACTCCAGTTACATAATCTCTTAAAACAACTTGTTTTCATTTCGTGTCAGGGGCGGCCATTGTTCTGTGCCGTGTTTGCAATTCACTTTGTTCGCTGACAACAAAGTTTCTTTTCAATTTAATCCAACTGAGCCAGAAACAAATGAATAAATGTGGCTGTAACAAAGGAAATGTCATCCAGATGTCGCTGGGACGGCATGTTCATAAGAAATTTCTGCAAATTAGAATACATTAATACTTATTTCCTTTACACACAAAAGGGTAGAGAAGAGGTTCCCAAACTTTTCACTGCGCAACTGGGTGTCAGTTTGTGCTCGTGTCTGTTGTTGCTCAAACTGTGCAGAATAATAAACTGTTGTCAAGGGGATTGGACCAATCAGATTGAGTGATTAGAAGAAAAAGATGTGAAATAACCTTGGTAAGACGTCAAGACACTGACATGAGGACACATCTGCACCAAGACATATGGACGCCATGACAAATCAACCCCTCACAGGAAACTGGTCAAGGCGGACACACCTTGGTGGACACATGGAGGACAAAACACACAAACATAACACATCAACACCAAGAGATACTGACCATCAGACACCAAGACAACTCTAAGGAAGATGCGTCAATTTGGACACACCTAGGTGGACATACGAAGCAGAAAAGACACGCCAACAAGACACATCAACACTAAGACATATCAACCATTAGAGACCAGGACAAATCAACCCTTGCTGGGACGCGTCAATTTGGACACACCTAGATTGACATGCCAAGAGGACAAAACACGTAGACATGAACAATCAACACCAAGACATGTTGATCATAAGACACCAAGACAAATCAACCCCTAAGAGGACAGGTCAAGGTGGACGACACCTAGGTGGACATACCAAGGTTGAGATACCAAGAGGACAAAACACATAGACATGAACTATCAATACCAAGACATGTTGACTGTAAGACACCACGAGAACTCTAAGAAAGACTTGTCAAGGTGGAAACATCTAGGTGGACACACTAAGTGGAGAAGACACACCAACACGACACATCAACACCAAGACATATTGACCATAACACACTAAGACAGCTCATTGGAGGACATGTCAGGGTGGACACATCTAGATTGACACATTAAGAGGACAATGCAGACCTGAAACTTTAACATCAAGATATGTTGACCATAAGACTCCAAGACAAATCAACCCTCAAGAAGATAGGTCAAGGTGGACACACCTAGGTAGACATACCAAGCAGATAGGACATGCCAAAACGACACATCGACACCAAGCCACCAAGACGTATCAGCAGACGTCAAGACAAAACAACCCCTAGGACCTATCCAGGTGGACACCTCTAGGTGGACACACCAAGGGGACAGCCAGACCAAGACATATCAAGCCCTCAAGGTAGACCTCTTAAGGTGGACAACTTTGATTGGCTTCAAAACTCAAAGGCTGCACATGCTCAAAAGCTTTTGCAATTTTTTAACTGATGAAATGTGGATTTAAGATTTAATTTTAAAAAGTATGAATGTTTTTTTTTAGTACACTAAAAACAAACAAAAGGATTTCAGGGTAGATTTTATTAGCTCATAATTTGCTCTTAAAGAGGATAATGGGACAAATTTAGGTTTCCAGCTTTGCAGGAAATAAGCACATCCTCTGTGGGCCCTGTGTCCACGCCGGGTGACGGCTGCTAATTGAAAACGAAAAATAATTACTGTCTTAAGAGTGATGGAGGACACACGGGGGACTTTAGTATTTACGGGACTCCTCTGGGACGGAGGAGACTCAGTGGGAGTCAGCGGGCCTCCTGGGAATTCCTCTTTGTCATCAAGTCAGCACCCAGTGGAATCACACAGGTTAATTTCACATTGGGTGATTCTGATAAAGATTAGGTGAGTGTTTTATTTCGTTAGTCTTTCCTGTATATCCTGACACAGACACGCTGCGGTCCTGGGGGAGCAGGAGCTTAATCCCAGCAGGTTGGGATGTGTGTATGAGCGGCGATAACAAATGGTGGATTCATGGCGCTGTCGGGGGAACAGTTGGTGCTTTGACTGTACTCAGTTAGCATATTTGCTTGTTTAATGCCCTTTTTTTTAAGTAAAGTTAAAACATTTCAGAAATTCATGGATGTTGAATTCCTCTTTTTTTATTTACAGACTGCAACAAAGTAGATCAACCGCCTTTCCCTTTCAGCGCTCAGACAGAAGGAGCGCAGAGTGTGTGTACGGCATGGGAATGTGTGTGTTAAACAGAAGTATCAACCATGACTGGCTGAGTAATGTATAATCTGCAGAAGAGCACGTTCTAGTGGCGTGTTCAGAGCACAGCAGTATCGGCTCAGTGGGAGCAGACTGCCTCCCAGTCTGTTGTCTGTCGCCGCTTCACCCGAGCAGCCGGCCTTTTTCTCACACTCCAACACACACAAACACACACAAACATCGAAAGGGAGCAGGGTGTTTTTTTCACAGCAACAACAAACACTCTCTGCGCGACATGCCGCTACATTGGAGAGGACAGAAATAGCTGCTTGCTTTTGAAGAAAACATGTTTGGATCACGGGACATTTTTAAGACGCGGTTTCCTGGATGTAAACATGGCAGGGCGCTCTTATTTAACCTCTCTAAAGAGGCGTTTAGTACCCATTACACCGTCATCAAACCTCATTGACCTCAGCCAGAAGGGCAGGGTCAATCATCACAAAGGCCGCTCTAACAATAGGACCAAATGGCCTGTCTGTTCGAGTCCAAAACAACAGACCACCAGCATCCACCACCCATCATAGTCAGGGCTCTGTTTGTGACAGCGTGCTATTTTTACAGCTGTATACGTTAGCGCTAATTATGTGCATGGAAGAGTAGCTGCTTTGTTTTGTCCGTGTATGTAAATTTGTAAGACTTCTTTGATTTCTATTTTCTTTGTCCTTTTTAATTAATTCACATAATATTTAAACAAAAATAGCGGTAACACAATAGGTAAATGCACATTTTATATTGTTTAATTGATTAAAACACTTCTCACACATGCCTCCTGCTCTGATCAGACACACTGCAACACACAAAGCCCCTTCCTTCATATCCTCCCGGTGCAGCAGTCGAGGCCTCAGCCAATCTGTAGGACCGCCGGACCCGAGGGACCCAGCAGCCACCAGCTGACCGACCAAGCGGCTTGCTCAAAGGCGCAATTAGAGGGCCTTTGTCTCACCCAGTGTCCCTTTGTGCCGTGATGTTGCACGGCCCTGAAGGGGAACGTCATCAGTCACCGAGTGAATGGCCCCGACCGTGCGCGCACACATGAACAGGTTCTACCGAAGCGAGGGATCTGACGGCACCCTGTGGTGCTCCAATAAGCAGCTCTTCACACCTCCTGTATGAGTGGGCGCTGGTGTCATGTGGATGATGGTTCATCAATCTTCTACTCTTGGAAGAAGCTAAAATCATGCTAGCGACACCTCGTTGATCCGATTGTATGTTGCCTTCGAAAGTACGCGATCACCACCTTCCAAAAACCTGAGAGCAAGACATCAGACGTGGGCTGTAACAGGGAAACAGAGATAACAACATTGTCTTCAAGGCTCGAGGGTGTAATTGAATCTCTGCGGGTTGTGTTTGCATTTCATGTGATGAGGAAATGAGGAAATGAGGGTGAGCCTCAGCCGAGACGATCTGAGCTTCACTTCAAGCTGACGTGAGTCATAATTTGGTTTTATGTCCCAGTTAACTCTCTGGGAGGAGGTCAGAGTTAATGGCCAGGCTGTCAGATTTCAGTGATCTCTCCAGTCATGTACATCAGACGTTACAGATCAGAGAAGTCATGATAAGTCTGAGCCTCGCCCTCCTATAGGCCGGGATTATGACATGGTTGATTTGACTCGTCCTCCTCCCAGGAGTTCTGAAAGTGCTCCATTAGAGTTATTGCAGCTGGGGCGGGATGCCAGTCCGAGCAGCCTGTCCCTGTTACTCCTAGACTCACCTGCTGAGTCTAATCTGTCCTGTTAAGATTACGCCAGGTTTAAGCCCACTCTGGAGTCTTTGCACCTCCAGTGTTTCTGAAACTCTACGTGGAAATGTCGAAGTCAGCCCATCTCCACCACCTGTTAACCAGCGAACAAACAACACGACAATCTTCCCCACATCTTCCCAGACCATGTTGTTTTCCTCAAGATGGAGGCGCAGAAACCACACAGAGGATGAGAGCGATGGCTGTGTGTGCGGAGGAGTCGGAGGGTTGATTGGGGTGGGGGTTGAGGGCAGGCGCGCAAGCAGGACAGTGACATTCACGCGTTACGACGTGGCGACACTGACAAGGTGTCTTCCCCGCCGCTCGGCCAAGCTGTTATCACAGTCGGCCCCCGTTTCCAGGTCGCAACCCTCAGCGGCACCGGCATTATTGGGTCGCGGCTTGGTGCCACAACACAACCCCGGTGTGGGCCGAGAGAGCCATTGTCCGACGGTGAAGCGTGGCTGTGAGATACTGAACACACACTCTCACACACGAGGGCGCACACACATGATCCGCCCTGGCAACCTCCAGTCCCTAGCAACCATCTGTCCTGCTTTGCCATGCTCGGGTTGGGCACAGCTAGCAATGGGCATGCCTTGACACGTCTGAGTTAATGGGACAAAGCAGAAGCAGAGGAGGACAAAGGATTCAGGGATAAAAGAGGGGAGCCGTGAGGAGAGGAAGAGGGAGGAAGACTTTTTTAAACTCCACATTTTGACTTTATTTTTTATCCCAAATGTTCTGCCCTATAATATAATCCCTCTTGTTTCCCAGGATTGTCTTTCAAGCTGTTGAAATCACAATCTGAACAGGCAACGTGACTGTGACCTGCTGAAAGTCAAAGTTCAAATCCAACAACCACGATTTTGCAGTTGAGCTAACTTCTGTTGAGTTTTATCTTAAAGAACACATCGATTGTGATTTCGTTTCCAACGTTGACGCCCCTGGAGGTCACCATCTGATTGGTAAATTGGGAGCTTGACAGATTGCGTCCTAATGCCACAAATGCGAGGTAGGAGAAAGGCGGGGCGGAGGCGGGGCAGCGTTGGGTGTGACGCTACATCACAAGCAGATACATCTTCTTCTGTCGAATGTATGGCTTGTGTTGCCTTATCAGGGCTTCGCCAAAAGGGCGTCGGAATCTTCCTCTTTGGACGAAAGTCTTCTTTTACATGCAAAAACGCCGCCTTTGTGCTGCTGTACACACTGATCAGTTCCCCGCCCCCCTTCAGCGCCCAGAACCCCAAAGCCTATCCAAGGAGCAGAGGGGAGCCTCCGACAACTCATGATGGAGCTTCTTTTGATTGCAACTGACTTTCCAAGCAGTGGTTGTGTTCACGTGTGCTGACGACGAAACATGCTCCAACATTTTAAAAAATCTCTACAAATAAAGACTTTAAAATATCAGTTTCAAACACAAAAATAGATCAGATATTTACTCTGCAAGGCTTCAACTTTAGGCCTTTTTTGACGACTTCTGAGACCTCAAACTCCCAAAAAAGTTCAACTCAAGAGGAGCCGACTGACCCGAGGATATGATGAATGTAGCAGATGAAAATGAGGGAAATTTTGTGCCATGCCAACTCTCCAAACCCCCCCAACCCCCTTCCTTCTCTTTTTCTTTCACCATCTTGTGTTTTCAAAGGGCCGAGAGGCCGCAGCGAAAGTGAATGAACCATGACCACGGGCAGATGCTTCCCACATCCCTCTGTGGTGGTGCCCTCCAAATCCCAAACTTAACGCTCCTGTTTCAACTTGGCACATGGCGGACACTTATTTTAAAAACTTTCGACGTGATTAGCCGCCAATTTAATTAGCAGACTTTTTATTTTACTTTGACAAACTTCAGCTGAAACATTTTCTGTCTTACGGTGTGTTTTTTTTAATTCTCTTTGTCGAAATGCCATTTGTTAATTTCCCCTAATTCCCTCTGGGCACCTGAAAGCCAAATGAGCACAGATGGGACATTTTCAGTCTTTGGAACAGTTCATTTGACTGATTTGGATTCAATACTATTATTTCACACTCTACATATCACAGTTAGCCAACACTGAATTCAGCGTTTGAAGCACGTCTATGAAAGCACAACTTTTTAAAACGTATTTTTCCTTTTTTAATCGACACCACACCAAAAATCACCTTTTATCAATTTTTTAAATTATTTCTTATGAGTTTTAAATTAACTATTAATATTAGGGGATAAAAGATTATTTAGGTAATTTTTTTTAATTAATCCAAATTATAGGATATTTTTTTGTATTGTAAAATTTGATAGAAAACTCCTTCCTGCTCCAGAATTCAAATAACACAAATATATTTTTCTCTTGGAGCAACAACAGCTGTACTGTTTTTGACTGGCTTAAGAAAATCTTTTGAAATATTGTTTTTGAGGCTTTTTTCTCCGTTTTGGGGGAAATTACATTATCTCTTTGTTACATAAAGTAAAATAGTAAAATAATTCCAAGGACTTTAATTCAGAGTATTTCTCTGTGCCGATCACACCAGCACATCTAAAAGCAGGACCCCGTCCAATCATTGGCAAGCAGCGGCTCAGTGAAGCCGCCCAAAATCCTCGTTCCTGACTCTCAATAGGTTTTCAGCAAAGGGCCAAAAACTCTGCCTCATCAGCTGCGCGCTGCCAAAAACAATGTTTGAGTGTTTGTCTGAAGACTTTCCATTCCAAGATGCTGTTTGGAATGAGGAGCGCTGCCCGAGCTGATAAAAATATTAGAGGTTTGACAAGGAGGGGCTCAGATTAGACTTTAGATGTTTTTTATCCCTTATTTAATATTCTATTATTTGGCGTTGATTGCAGTAACAACTTGTGTTTGTCTGGGGTGAAAACTCCATTTCCCATGAGCACCATCACCCACTATCACAAAGACATGACTGTTGTGGAAGCGTGCATTTGTTTTGGAAAGCGTGTCTTCATTTTAATACTCCTTCTCTTTGTCTTAGTCCAATTTTCCCAGGATAGTAGTAGATAGAAGTATAATATGATATATAAGTGCCTTTAGATGTAAAAATACAGCATTAACGACTCAACTTCTCTATTTTTTTTGTGAGTATTAACCGTGATATGTTTGGCGTGTTATTTCTCGAGACAACTTCTCCGTTTGGAGACAGGCAGGATGTCCCCTCCTCACTTTCTCCCTCGATAAAAGCCTGGAGAGCAGACATGAAGTGATACGGTGGCACAGAGAAATTTCATTTCCTGCCTTGTACAGAGAAAAGAGTATCAGCTGGGAAAACCTGGGCCTGAGATGAGAGATTTTCCCTCAGAACATTGATAACCATTTGTTCATTTCCTGACAACACCAGGAAAGAAAAATTCATGAGTTTTCCTTTTCCTCTTTTTTGTTTTGTTCTGCAAAAGGACGGGAGCCTATTTCATTGCAAACATGCAGCAGAGCTCCTAATCACAGGATCAGTTATTATTATGGGGGGGGATTTTGCTGCTGCATCAGCTGCATAGCTGAGCAACGAAGAAGAAGGGGTCCGCGGTCAAATTCTCCCACTTTTGTGTCGCTTAGCTTCTCTCCGCCAGGTCGGATTTGCATTTTAATGGAAGGCTTTTATAGACTTCTCGGTGGCGTTCGTGGCACCACAAGTGGCATCATTAAGTGAACTAAGCCGGATTAAAGGAGATGCTGAGGTCAGATACCCGTACGCCATAACAGAACCGAAGCTTTCTCCTCCAGGATTAGACAGACACCGGGGGAGGACGGGTGAGGGAAGGAGTGAGGGGAGAAAAAAAAAAAGAGACGTAAGAGGAAAGAGGAGAGACAGGCCTCAGCAAGGTGATGAATTGCTTGTAAAGTGGCTCCACTTCAGCTCGAGGGCCTGTCGGCTCCTTGTTTTGGCTTCGCACCAAGCGATAAAAAGAAAAAAAAAAAGCACCAAGATTTTTTTTCTCCCACAAAAATTTGCATTAACTCTCAGCGTTTTGGTGGAAAACACCAAAAATGACAAATCTCTGCAGCACATGTGGTCCAGGGTTTGATTTTAAAGTTGCAAAAAGTCAAATCTGAGACGTTGTGATTGATTGAAAGGGCGCACAGGTCGACGTCAACTCTCAAACACATTTAACCAACAAACTTTTAGCTTAGCATGACTGCAACTCGCCGCTACGCCCTCTCCTCTCCAATTAACCTTTGCATGGTCCAACCTTTGCATGGAAAGACATGGATCAATGCCCGCGGTGATAATCATCAGCAAAGCACCTATAAAGTGGTTTTGTAAACGCTGTGTTTGCAAAGCCACTTAGGCGTGTTTGCTGTCAGTTCACAGGTGATGCGTGGCGCCGGCTGATAGGGACAGGAAGTTAGCGAAGCAGCTGAAAAGTAGCGTGAAAGTCGAGGAGGGGTAAGGTGGATACTGTATGACGTCTGCAGACACTGCAGGCAGTCTGTGTGTACACTTACACCTCAATGAGAGGTCACTTCAGGTCAGTTTCACCAGAAAATGAAATAACTAGATGTTCAATCTATGCATGTGCTTGTGCTCCTAACACGGCGTGCTCTGCAGAGATGAGCGGCCCGTCACTCAGCAGGCATCAGGCCGTGGAGGTCACACCCCGACAGTTGCAGGAAGAAGAGATTACGCCTGTGTGTGTGTGTGTGTTAAAAAGCAGAGATTATGCATTGTGATATCAAACCGGGTTAACATCGCAGACTTTGTTTGCATACAGGGGTGCCTCGGCCTCGCGGGTATCAGCTTTAATCCTCACACATACTGAATCCTCACCGGCTGATTTGGCGCTTTTTCAGAGTATTAGGCCACCAGGCGAGGAAGCTTTGTTTACCTGACAGACGAGTCATCATGTTTCATAAAATCCTGACTCCTTTTTTTCCTCCTGAAATGAAAATACTCAGTTGCACAGTTTAAACTTAGCCGAATCTTCTCTGCTGATGCCAAACATGAAACCCTCTCAGCCCCAGCTGTAAATAAACTCTAAAAGTTGTGAGGAAATTAACTAAAGGCTTTAAATAATGGATCAAAATCGATACAGCAAACATCACTTGATTAATGCTCCTTCCTGGAGTGATAAATTAAAGATGAGAACTTTCTGAACACCTTATTAACCCCCCGTTTTCTAACTCATTGAGAAAGCTGCGGGCTTATTTCCCATTATGTTCCTAATACGGGTACGGTTTTCCAAAACTCTGTGCTAATTGTGTGTTGGTTCAAAAAAAAAAGCCATTTTCTCTTAGAGTGCACAAATCCATTACGGCCTCCTTCTTAGCTCAGATAATGGGGATTGAATTAATGCAGGGCTAAAAGATTGTGGCCCAGGACTCCTTAAGATATGATTGATCATCTTATTGCTGGGTATTCAACCGGGGTTGGCGGTGTTAATCGATGCCTCCTTGGGATTTAACAACAGTTTGTTAAAAACACAAAGATAGAAATGTGGGAAACTGTATTCTTTGAGTTTGTGCTCTAAGAGAGCTCAGTTTTACGTGTTAATGCGAATCATCACATGCATTTTGTGCAAAAAAAGCCGAATCTTCTCCTCCAATGCCGAACAGCTGTGCAGGAGTTTTCCAAAGTGAGGTGCAGAGAAAAAACGCACGTGTTGCAGAATTTCAGCTCTGCAGGATTACGCTGAGGAACGCTGATAAGGAAGCTGCAGAGAGGTGTGTGTAAGCGCTATCTACGAGCCTGCAGCATTTGTGTATTCCTCCTATGCGCGTGGATCGAAACCCTCAAACGGCGTCTGCATGTGCACCTCCTATCATTGCTTCATAATGGACGAGCGTCTGGGGAGTTTTATCTCCGAGCCGGGCTGTTCGGGGGACTTCGGAGGCCCGAGGGCCGACTCAAAGGGCTGCGTGGTTCTGAAAAGGTGGCTGAATTGAAAAGAGGGTTGGGAGATTCAACTTGTCTTTATATAAATATATATAAGTGTGTGTGTGTGTGTGTGTGTGTGTGTGTGAGACGGAGGGGCTCAAGGGCAGGACACAGGAGAGAAGAAGAAGAGAATTGTCTTCCCAGCATGCCACAGGGCTTCCCTTATTCCCTGCAAAGGTGTGTAGCAACATAATTAGAGAGATAAAAAGCAGTAGTGAATGTGTACGCCAGGATAAGGTCTGATGAGAAGGAGACAGGACACAGAGGAGGGAAAGGAAAGGAAGAAGGAGAGATTCACAGCAGATTAGGATTATTAGAAGGACAGGAGACATCTGAGGAGGAGAGGAAAGATTTTTTCCTCTTAAATGTCTTTATTCTGATTTAAAATGTTGAATTTCTAATGTTAGAAACTCGTCTTTAAATTAAAAAAATCTCCAGGATGTGAAGTTTGAAAAACCAAAGGTTTCAGGGCGACACATCCCGGGGCAGAAGTCAACCTTGTCGGGGTCAAAACGCTGCAAATGGCCCTCCCTTATCTCACCTCCTCATCCTTGCACACACACATAAATCCACACACACACACACACACCACGGTGCGTACAATATGTGATTTTAATGAACCTAATCTCCAGGATCACCAGGTCTCTGAGCCGGGAAATTAACGAGAGCAGGTTAAACACACGCGGCAGGTTCAGTGAAACCTCTTTCAAATGATACATGTGTGTGTGCCTGTGTGTGTGTGTGTGTGTGTGTGTAGGGGTGAAATTGGTTTTCCTCAGGATTAAAGGATTAAAAAGGCTGTTAGTTCCTCAAAGTACTCCAAATGCCCCCCTCAGTATTCATTACAGCAGATACAAAAGGCAGAGAGTAGCTCATAATGGCTGCGACCTTCTAATCATTTCAAGCAGGGACGCTCTTGATCTCACACACACACACACACACACACACACACACACACACACACACACACACACACACACACACACACATACATGTGTACAAAAATCTCTTTTATTATCATTATCCACACTATTAGCATGAGATAAGCACTGTCTGGCTGCTTTTTGGTTATTGAGGAAATTGTGATTTTCTTTTAATATTTGTTAAATAAAAAAATCTCCCGCTGCTCCCAGAGCCCGATCCTCTCCTAATGACTCCCTGATGCTAACAGGTCTGCACCTCCTCACAGAGGATAATAAATCAATATCTGTGTGCCATTACAGTCAGAGAGCCCCCTTCAAACACACCCCGTGGAAAAACTGTCCCTTCAAGAGAGCAGGAGCAGGAGCAGGAGGAGGAGGAGGAGGTCGGGGGTTTAATGGAAAGTGATTGAGAGCGTTTCTCACCGTGCCCTTTTTTCACCCAGCGGGTGGCCACTTGTTCGCTGACAGCAATAGAAGGATTGGTTTACATTGTCTGCTGTGTGTGTTGCAGTAAAAAGCCAGGAGGCCTAACTGGATGGAGCTGATGCTGTTTCAGGGTGTGGTGACATTCAGCGTCAGGAATTACAGCACAGGATGTGGAAAAAGGTCAAAGACAAAGAGAGAAAAAGGGTCAAAACGAGATTTTTTTTTTTTAAATATGAAGAATCTTTGTAAGAATTTGCATCCTTACATCCATCCTTGCATCTCGAAAAATAAAAAGTTAGGTAATATAATCAAAATATGTTATCAAATTGAAGTATTCTCAAATTAATTTTGCAAATTTTAGAAATTTCAGTAAAGAAATTTTTTGCGATATTTTTCAATGTAGAATTTTTTGGAATTTTTGCATTTTTAAATTATTTTTTTGGAAATTTATTGAATGTCAAAATATTTCAAATTTGCACATTTTTTAAACCTCAATAAATTGGGGTTTTATTGGCAAATTTATAACATGTCTAAACTTTTTAAAATTATTGCAAATTTTTTAAATTCCAAAGTTTATAATAATTTTGCAAATTCTTTTAATTGTTTTTTTTTTTTTTTGCAAATTTATGTAATGTCAAAATATTTCAAATTTGCAGATTAAGTTTTTTGGGGAAAATTTTCAACATATTGGAGCTTTATAAATTTATTGCAAAATGTTTCAATTGCATAATTTTAAATAAGTTGTAATTTTTTATTACTTTAGACACAAGTATAAAATGTTTTAATTTTTTTTTTTTGCAAATTTACTAAATTATTTTAAATTTGCAGATTTTTAAACTTCCAAAAGTTTATTTTTCTTTGGCAAATGATTTGAAATGATTGCAATTTTTTTTAATTTAAAAAAAAAATAAAAATTTTTGCAAATTTATTAAAAACAAAAAATAAAGACATTACATGTACAATTTGTATTTTATTTTATTATTTTTTTTATTCTTGTTTCTATAATTATTTGCTAAACTTTAACAATTATAGAATATTCTCCACTTAATAGTTTTTATTGTGAAGATAAAGTAGAGTTTGCGGCTCAGAAATGACTTCAATCCAGGTGAGCTGATGCAAAATTGCTCCCATGAAAGTAAAGGTTGCAGAGCCCTGATCTAATGTGGGGATAAATCCTGAGGAGTATCCATGCTTTCAGCCTGAGCTTGTGCACTCTCCACGATGAGCAGTCCCGTCAGCTGCGAACATATGGGAATGCCATCAAACTGTGATTTGCTGTGTCGACATCCTCATAACCTCTGGGATGCTTCAGCCATGGAGGTCTGGGATCCTGTGCCTCCCCTGACCCTCCAAATCCACAGACAGACCAGTGGAGATAATGCAAAACATGGACACGGAGGAGGCTGAGGAGATGGAGCAATAACTGGAATCTAGAAGATTCTTCATAGTCTGCTTGGACTAATCTAGAGCATCCCCAGAGAAAGTCCACCTGGGTATCTACGGGCCGAACAGGAAATCAATAGAGATCAGAGCGGCGCACAAACGCGTTGAGAGGCTGGGTGAATAAAACAAACACTAATCACACCTTATTAGCAGAGCTCCAGCCAAGGGTTTAGGAATCGATCCCTGGATCCGTTAATGGGAGTCATTAGTGTTTTAATGAAGCCAAGTTCGGCAGAAAATGGAGCAAAGTGACGAACGCTGCAGAGAGAAGAAAGATGGGTTGAATAATTGGAAAGAGGGGTGAGGATGGAGGATCTTTAGAGCGGAAACTGAAGTGTTTTGTGGCGTAAATGTATATTTCACACACTTCTAGGTGTAAACTCAGCGCCGGTATCACGGCTCTGTCTCCTTTAATTGCTTCAGAAGCTGCTGAGAGAAGAGTTTCCTCTCCCTACTTTCTTTGTTTGATGTTATCTCTGCTCCTCTTTACAGACGGGGCCTCCAAGGACTCCCCTCTGAAGGCTGCGGATGAGATTGTTCTCCGCGGTTTGCATCTGCCGGTTTGATAATCCAGGGATTTTACCGTCAGAGGGGATTCCAGGGGCGCAAACACGCAACAGCACACAAACTCCTGGACTGTGACGGCAGCCATTGTTCCTCCCAAACAATGTCTTCACTTTGATGTCTGTGATGCTTGGCCGGTCGAGGGAAGTTTTGTCAATCTGTGCTTTAGTACCCAATCCCTCCTTTCTCACACCTTTTGGAAAGTGGTGAACAAAAAGAGTGAAACAAGTCGAATTCCCTGAATGTTCTTTTTTATAAACTTTAAAATCAAATCAAACAGAGGTAACGGCTTTCTCTACTTAGTTAAAGTCTGAGGATTTAATGAGGGCGGCCAAAAGCAGAGTTTAAAACTTGAAACAGTCACAAAATGAATCAAACTCATAAAGATCTACAAAACATCTTTTGAGGGATGCGTCTGAACCCTCGTTCGACACGTCATGATGTGTTTTGCTCCTCCAAAGGCGGAGTGTCACTTTCTGTCGCTCTAAAACGCTCCTGAAAGGCCCTTCAAAGGCTCCAGCCCGAGGAGGAGGGGGCTGTTTGTCATTGTCTTGCTGCAGGGGCAACATGCTGGTTTGAGTCTTGACTGACAGGTTCAGTCCTCCAATGTGCTTTGGCACAAAGGGTGACACGCAGAAAGGAAATTGGCTTTTGTCCCTGCCTCTGAGCTACTTAACCTGCTCCTGATTTCTCATTTATTAAATTTGTTTTCTGCCACGAAAACACACGAGAGAAGAGACACAGGAAGACGGCTGCTTGGGTTAAGAATATTATTATTAGTATCATTATTTTTCTTATTATTATTATTTTTAAATCACACTGTAAAAACCCAAACATGAAGCTTCTGCTCGCACAAAAGTCAAACCCACTCAGCCGCCCAGAGATGAGGCCTTGACGCTCGTCTCCGTCCGGCCTTGGGAGACTCTAAGTCAGGATCTTTGTGCCCCCTTCTGGTAGATTTGGCCTGAAAGGAGTCTGACCAAATGTGACGGACAGAAAGAGAAATGACTCCCATGAAAGACGTGATTTTGTGTTAAGCTGAAACGCCGTCCTAAGAGCTTACACATGGTGTCTTTTAAGTGTCTTTAAATTTTAAAAAAGTATTACAAATGTGAATTGAGCAACAAATATGTGGAAACTGTTACAAAAGGCTGACAAATAAAGTTTGGTGTGATGTCCAAATCAAAAACAGGCTTTAAATTTGTTAAATAAACATGTTAGGAGTATTTTATATGACATTTCTGCCATTTTTAACCAATTAAAAAATCAGTCCCAAGCACAAAAACATTACCAGTATAACTTGAATATTTTATTTCTGTTGATGTCTTTTCTTTATTTTTGGGTCAGTTGGTTTAAAACCATTTTAAACTTCATATTTTACAGTGTAGTAAACTGAAAAATCAAAATCAGAGAAAGTTTGCTTAAGCTCAGTTTTGCTAAGTCTGTGATTTTGTTTCCATAAACCGTGACACACATTGTGCCTTTTCTTGAGGAGCAGATTTTTTAGGGGTTTGGTTTATTTTATTTCACTTTTAAATTGTAAAAAAAAAAAAAAACTTAATGGACAACCTGTAAGAGAAAGTTAAAAAAAATAATAAAGAGCAGGAAAAGAGCTAAAAGTTGCATCTCAACCAGCTCTATTCTTCCTTTTCTACATCCTCCTTCCTTCTTTCCTTTCTGTCACTCCTTATTCCCTCCCCCCTGCTCCCCTCGACCTCCATTCCTCGTCACACTCCCCATTAATTTCCACAGGAAGATGCTGACTTTGCAGCCTGAGTGGGATGAGTTTATAAGCGCGGATTGTACACGTACACGCAGGAAGACGACGGCGGTGTTGGAATTGTGTCTTTTAACACGGTTTTAACTGGTGTCAGCAGGCGAGGAGACTGGAGGGCTCAACTTTTATTGTAATTGATGGTTTTCTATTAAAGGGGGCAGTGTTTATGAGCTGGGAGGAAGGACTGGTGCAGAAATACTGGCACCTTGCTCCTTACAGAAACCTTTTCACAGCGTAAAATAAGCTCAGCACCAAATTCAGACTGACCTCTGTGTTTGTTTCTCTCTGTTCGTCCTCTTACATTTCCCCGCCGTCACAATGACTGATAGCGTCCAGCAGGACGGGGAGTCCAGCACTGTACCGCCAACAAATGGCTGCGGCCTGCTCGGCCAGGCCTTGGCCTGACAGAAATCAATATTTCAACAATTTAAAATCTATCAGAAGAGTTTTTTTTGAGAGTGTTTCTGCTGCCTAACATCCCCTTCCACCCCCCTTTCCAACACACCGCGCCGCAAACACTGAATCAGACACTCTGTAGTTACAACCAGCAATCAATAAGCCGGCACCTTCACAGATCTTAACCGTGGGTGCCTCGGATCAGTGATGGATGGCGAGGAAGGCCGCGATTCGTTTTGTCAGGCCATTACGCCCCGGCAAATTCTGTCCACTTCATCCTGCAGACGATCATTTTTCACACTTCATGAGGAGCAGAAATGGGTTGGAAGGAGGGAGGAGTGGTAGACGGGAAGGGACGGCAGATTGAGAAAAAGGGTTAACCAAATGGGAAGAAATTAAGGATGTAGGAAAGAGGACGCAGGGAGGGAGGAGGTGGAAAAAAAGAAGACAAAAATGTGACATCGAGCCCATTTTTTTGACTTAAAAGATTACGTTTACCCTCACGGGCTGTGACAACAAGCCTTTAATCCATCAAACTCTACACAATTAGCCACAGGAACAACAAAAACAGCCATGTTTGTTAGCTTAAAACAGACAACACACAGCTTCAGTGTGTGTATGCAGTGTGTATCCAAATCACTCAGGGGGGAAATTGATTTTTTTCTCTCCCCTCGCTGAAAGCATTTTTATCGCTATAAAGCACACAAGGGCAAAGTAACCATGAACAAGTCCCACTAGTCAAACATACGATGTTTACAAAACAGCAAAGTGGTGAATTAGTCGAGCTAAAACTTCCACGCAGGAAAATACTGTGCCATTACAAACCCTCCGTGTTCAGCTGGTGAGGAAGGAAGGAAGGAAGGAAGAGACGACCCTCCTTCTCTGCCTTCACCTTCTGTCGTTGTTACATCTCCCCCTCCTCTCCTACCTTTCCCTTCCCCCCTCTTTTGGCGTGGCTCCCCGAGACCCAAGGTGTTCTTGTTGGAACGGTCCTGCCTCGCAAAAACAAGCGACAGCTGCTGTGTGTGTTCGTGGTGCCGTTCTTCGTGGTCTCGCCCCATATGCTGGCCCTCACCTGCTGGCGGCGGAGGATTATGAGCTACAAGGGCTTATTAAAACTGGATTTGTTTACCCTCCTGCTTTATAACAGGCGACAACAAAAACAATGTGGCCCGTCCAGGCACAGGCCATCAATTCACCAGAAGAAACATCTCAGGAGGCCGAGAGCAGAGATAAAGGTAAAGGATGAGACTGAGCATGAGCAAGAGTCTCCTTGTAGCTTTGAAAAAAAATATTGAAATAAAGATTTTTTTTTTTCTTACAAAGGGTATTGATGATTCAAAACACTATAAATGAAATCATACATTAACATTTTGTTGAACTAAATCTTCATCCCATCTGTCAATAAAGCCTGCCACCGCTCTACTTCACCTCCTACAACATCAACAGCCCACCAACTTTCCATGCACCTGTGGCTAACCTCAAGTTTTACAGCCCTGGGAAGATAACTACATCTACAAAAAGACTAATATGGAAGACAATACAGATTGTAATTCTGTGTGGATGGATTCATTTCACTGCAAGCGTGCCGGCTTGGTGTACATGCATTAACATGTGGCTAAGTATTAGCAAACAACAAAAACAAAATAGTTGATGATTTTTATCAATATGTTATTAAATTCAAGTTTTCTTTCAAAACTGCAGAAAGTTTTGCATTTAAATAAATAAAACTTTTGCAATTCTTTTCAATGCATATTGCTTTTTTTCTTACATTTTTCTAAAAAAAATAAAAATTCAAAATGTTTTGGAGCTTTTGCTTTTTTTCTTTTTTTGCAAATTTGTGAAGTGTCAAAGTTTTTGGAATTTGTTTATATTACTAAATTGAATTTTTGCAACTTTTTTCAATGTAGAAAATTATTTAAAATTTTTGCTAATGTATTACTTCTCAAAATATTTAATAAGTTGCAGATTTTTACAATTTAAACTTTTTTTTTTTCGTTAATGTATAAAATGTCAGGGTTTTTTTGGGGGATATTTTGCCAATGTATTTAATATCTATTTTTTTCTGTTTAAAAAGTTTTTGCATTTTTTAAATTCACAATATTTGCTTTTTTTAATCTTAAATTTTTTGCAATTTTTTTATTTGATATCAAAATTTTTAATTTTTTTTTACAAATTCATTCAAATTAAAAATTCTAGACATTTTAACTTTGTATAGAATTTTATACACTTTAAAGTCTTTATTATGAAGATAATGTAAATTTTTTGGCTCCTAAATGACTTCAATCCAGGTGAGCTGAAGCAAAATGGCTCCTTTGATAGTAAAGGTTGTAGAGCCCTAAGTATGAATCATCTGGATTATATCCGTTTATATTCAGCGAAACCCTGGATTATGGGTAATTATGTGTTATGAATAAAGAAAATCATCTTTTTCTCCTGAAGCAGGTGAAAAACAACCAAGTACAGAAGAAATCCTGAGAAAAACTGAAATTGGGGATGAGAGCAGGTGGTGACCACCACCCACGTGTCCTCCACATGTAACGCTCACACACACACATAGGCGCACTTGCAGCACAGAGGAAGCTCAGTCCTGGTGGGAGGTCTGAGGTCTCCACATTCCACAGACAAGTGTCTAGCACCTGCTAGGCCTCAGTCAGCCTTTACTGGACAACAGATTAGGAGCGGTGGACACACTCCAAATCCGTTTACTTTACAGTCTGTGTATTTGCATGTGTGTGTGTGTGTGTGTGTGTCTGAGAGAGAGGGAGAGAAAGAATTTGAATCCACTTCCTGAGGGAATTTATTGTGCCACAAACTGGAATATTTAGTCACAGTGTCAGTGAAAAAAAGAAACTATCCTGAAGGTTTGAAAGAGGCTGAAAACTCCTCTCAGGGAGCGTGGACTCACCTCGCCTGGGTGTAGCAAGCGCTCAGTGCACACACTAAACAGTTCGTACAAAGAAATGCAAACATACCTTCAGCAGCCCATGTCTGACAGGTGCACATGTCAGTAGTTAGTTCAACCTGGATCAGAGCATTTGGTCTCGCTCTGTAGCAGCCAGGCCCCTAGGGTGTGTGTGTGTGTGTGTGTGTGTGTGAGTGTGTGTGTGTAACTAAAGGACCCGATGCTCAGTACCCAGACACTACCCATATTGTTTTCTTCAGTGGAGCTAAAAAAAGGGGAGCTGATTTACAGAGCTGTCTGGCACTGGAGCATACGGATGCATGACTGACTCAGCCTAATGGAGTTTTCAGCTTTGGATTTACACTTCTCTCCGCCGCTCTGCGTGGAGCGAAGCTGGCGGATAAGTCCGAGCTGAGTGCTGCACGTCTCTGAGGGAGAAGGGGCTTGTGTTCGCTTCTCTGCAAACACCTCAACCCTATCTCTGAGGGCGGCACGGGTCGAGTATTAAAAGACAGGAAGCAGAGGGAAGACGGCGAAGACGGTAAAAGGAGCGGATAAATGAAAAATGTAAAATAAGCAATACACACACACACTCATTAAAGAGGCTAGAAAGCTCGCAGCTGCTCTTGAATTTTTGGAGCATCCAAAAAATGCTGAAAATGTTGCAGATACATCTTTTTAAAATGAATTAACAGACGTGAGAATAAACACGAGTGAAATTAATAAAAAGTTTCAAAGGTCACTTTCCTCTCGTGTCCTCGGCGGCGCCCTCTCCCTTTCTTTGCCTTGGAGCCCAGAGAACCAGAATTGATTACGCTGGGAATCCAACATTAGCGTGTTAACTGGACCTAAATCAGTTTTGTGTGTGTCGGATTGCTGGACTGCCATCAGGGCAGCGCTGTGTAACTGCGTGCAGCTGCCCACAAACGCTGGCTTCAACAAATTACCCATTTCACAGCTCACAAAGCATTTAGCCGCCAAACTATGTGAATGAATCCATTCCTGGGCTTTTTGGAAGGACACTCGTGTGAATGCTCCACAACCACCAGTGGATCTAAAAACTGAGTCTTTAAAATTTAAAATCTCAAATATTATAAGTTAGTACGCAGACGGACAGATAGGTGAAATCTACAGTTTGACAAAAATCTGACTGATGCAGAAAAATTTCTCAGTATGCAACAGACCAGTCTACCTAGGATACTGCTTCCCATAATGCACGGCTCTAACCCTGTTTTTCAATGCGGGTAGAAGGTTTTGGTGAATTACCACCATCTACTGGAATGAGTCGGCATTACAACTACAATACAACAACACTAACGCTAGATAGGATGTACTACATGTTAAACAAACTCTGGATAGATCTTGACATTTAAGTTATTTTGTTAATCACACCACAGCAGAAACATCATTTTTAAATTTTTAATCTTACACTAAAAGTTATATCATTTATTTTAAAAAACCCCCGAAAGGGATTGACTTTTTATTCTTACAGCTGATGGAAAAACTACTTCCTTATAATCCACGTATGGTTTACAAAAAGTGAATTAGTGGTTTGTATGGGCTCTAATGAATTTGTAGAAGGAAACACCTCTTCTAAAGCTAACGTTAGTGTTGTCGTATTGTAGTTGTAATGCCAACTCATTCCAGTAGATGGTGGTAATTCACCAAAACCTGCCACCTGCATAGACAAATAAGTAAATTTTGTCATTTCCAGGTATGAAAGAGGGGTTCACTTCTAAACTACTAATTCACTTTTTTAAACGATAAAAATAGGTAGACCAATTCAAAACTTTGTGACAATGACCTACGAACCCTGCAGTGTGAGCAACCTTGTGGGCCTTTATGCACATTTACATCAAACTTAACTCCTCTATCAGGGTTTCCTGACCTGCTCTGGAAACCACTGGACTAAAAAGACCATGAGCAACCATTTGGATCCAGTTATCCTTTACAATTCCTTCGTTTTACAGCGATCGTCAGGCGACATTGGAAGCTCAACTCAAATGAAAGCTATACGACCCTGAAAACTGATTTCTTTAATCCACTTACTTTTCTTCAGAGGTGTGGCAGAAGAGGAGCAACTTTAGCACAAATCTCCTGAAACTAGCCCTCATACGTGACAGAAAAACTACAGTAAACATGATTTCTTCATCACCTGTAGCAAGAAGCTTCAGAGCATCCCAGTGGTTATTTGGATGGAGGGTAAAAGCAGAAGGAAAAAAGACAGAGGCATGAAGGTCTCTCCCTATAATTACAGAGATAGCTCAGCCGCTCTGTCCCCAGTGGAAGCTCCGAGGCGTCACTCCCATCCCTTCATATTGTATAAAGACTGTTCTATCAGCCCGCGAATGGCATCATTGCTTGTAAATTAATTTGGGGTTCCTGTCAGTCGGGGCCTTTTCCTCTCTTATCTGGCGGTGTAATATAGGAAGCTGAGAGGCTCGGGAGATACTGTTGAGAGGGGAGGAGGAGAGGAGGAGGAGAGGGGCTGCAGGGGGATGGAGGTGAGTATTAAAGAGGAGAAAGATAGATAAAAGAGAAGAGAGATGCAAGGACAAAACAAGAGAGAAGCCAATGGGATCCGGCTGGATGTCAAGAGCGCGTTCGAGGAAGGGGCCTGACTCAGTGATAAGTGAATATGGCTCGTCGTCCTATTTTCCACGCAGGCACACACAAGCTATTTGTCATCCAGAGTGGACTCGGCGCCAAGAGGCCTTCACCTATCAGCACTATTTGTCCCCGTGTCACAGCCAGCGGATAAATCTTCTCCTTTAAATCCACCCTCTATTACCAGAGGTCCAGCCCTTTCATGGCCATATGTGCTCGACACACGCAGACATATACACACCTCTGACCCCATCAGTTGTTTCTAATTAACCCCTCACCCGCTGGATGTACCCGCAATTCCCTAATGGCGATAAATAGGCCTGACTAAAATCCCATTAGTGGCTGGAGTCATGATGGAGAATTAGTGGAGCATTGACTAAATGATGGGACGGGCTGAGACGGGGTGTTATAGGTTATTTAAGTTAGCCTAAAGCTACATGAAAAAGAAAAACAAAGGGTTTGAAAGCTTATAATTAACTCCCTGTGATCCTTTTTAAAGTGTTTGAAACAACAGCATCTCTCCTTGTGTTACCACGAGATGATGACGAGCTAGTACAGGCTAATTGCATCCATGTTTGTGTGTGTAAACAGTAATTATTTATACTCTTCATTTCCACATTGAAGTGAAAAAAGCTTCTTTTTCATGTGGCGTACCAAGACTGTCACAGCAGGGGGAAAAAAATCCTTTTATGTTCCAAACAATAAAGCAAAACAAGCCTGGAATCTGCGTGTACATATATTTGGCAGACCTCCAATATGGCAGACACAGCAGAGGCTATTTCAGCAAACAAACAATGAGACATGCATCATCCAGTGTGGCCCATTCTGCAAGAACGACTGGTTCACATCCAAGAAGCTCCAAACATGGAGGTTAAGTCTGTTTACTCCCTTCAAATGATTCAAAAAGCTGTGAAATATGTGGGCGCATTTAAAGGGGGGTATGAGATGTTTTTAAAGAGGGGTACGAGTTTGAAAAATGTCACAAACAGCAGAAAAAAATCTGATATAAAAAATAAAACAACTGATGATTCTTCTTTTGTCACCAGCCTCAGTTTATTTCTTCTATTCCTTTTGATCTGCTGCCACCTGGTGGCTCTGACACAGAAGTGCAGATGAGCAAAATGTGCACAAATTGATAAAGTAAGGAGGATTTTGAGTGGAGGATGTTCACAACAAGAAGTAGGTGGAAACTTGATATTTTGCAGGATGCATGTAGAGGTTTTCACAAAATGTTTGCAACTTTGTGCTCATCATTTTATGGCATGTTTGCAAACCTGCAAGGGCCACAAGTCCAGCTTAAGACATAATGATACAAAAAGACATAAATACCTTATCTTTCGTGGTGGATCTTGTTTTGGCACGGCACTTTTTGTGACTGATGGAGTTGCAGAAACACTCATGAGTCTTCATTTTTGCACAGGTCTCCAGCTTTCCTGAGAATTCAAATAAAAATAAAAAGAAAGAATTGTAATTTTGATGCAATATTCTCCTCATTAGCTGCCAAGTTATTGCCAAAAAAACTTATCATAATAACACAAAGCTGACTGCAATTATTAAAGAAAACATTTAAAGTCACAAGATACATAAAATAATATAAATAAACCTCACACTTAATGTAAACAAGCATGCAGACATAATTATTGCTGCAAAAATGATCAAAATTCATGAACAAAATCATAAATAGCTTTAACTAATGTTTTGGCTTGATTTTATGTGCTTTAATAAATGTATTATATTTGTTTATCACGGTAGGCAATAGGAAAGTGTCTCACTTGCTGCCTCTTCCACTGCACAGCTACATCATTAGCAGAAATGCAACGTCCCCGTTACGTCATGAAGTTGGTGGCTGTGAACACAGGCACGTACTTCACACAGAAAGGTGTCAGGATGTATCGTTTCTTTGCGTCGTTTCGCTCTTTCCAGAAACTTATATCGGATTATTTTTGCTGTGTAGTGTTTTGAAAACACCACGTGTTTCGCTGCCATGCGTAGGAACCTGTGACATCACGTCTCTTGGCGCGTGCAGGGAGGGGTCTGTCTGCAGCGCTGTCAACGCGATGGCGTCACAGGGGCACGCTGCTTATGGATGATGAAGAGTCTGAAAGCAAAACAAATAAAGAGGCCTTATTACAAATTAAAGCTCATTTAAATATTTAGAAAAAGTGAGTTCATCCTAAAAACAGAGTGTGAAAAGTTTCTGTGCCAATTTTATTTTTGTTTTCAGTTTATCAGAAAGACTCTGAGTTAATTTGTGTTGTCTGTGGGACTTTAACTGATCACATCATGTAGACTTAATGAGGCTTATCTGTCCGGAGCAACATATGGAGGAGCTTTAATCCTCTTTTACATGAATCCCACTCTTTATTCCAGCTTTCCTTCTGTTTTCTTTGGTGCTCTGCTATCCTTGTACAAACCTTTAATATTTTATTACGTTAATTAAAATAAAATGACACTCGAGTGACTTCATGTTACCTTAATAAAATAAATAAAATAATTTATTTTTGGAAAAAAAAAAAAAAAAGATCTGATTATTTTTATTTTTTGGGCCATCCATCTTTGTTTTTATTTTGTTTTGTTTATTTTCTATCTTACTATATAAACTTTTTGAAGTCTGGGCTCCTCTAGTGGACACTAAAAGTACTGATTTAGCCCATTAACCAAATTTATAAGTGTAAATAAAGAGATTTCGTACACAACTGTAGCGCCATTTCATGAGCTAATGGCAAGTAAATAAAAAATAAAGATATAATTTTTCATCCAAGTGAAAACAAGACCATAGCTTCAGTTTTTAGACATTTTTTTCTTTCCTTTTTGATTTTTCCTCATTGCTCTTGCATTACTTTGGAAGGCTAAATCACTGCGCTTCCGGTTCCAAAGCCGTCGCCTTTACGCACGTATACGCACGTCTCATTCCCTCGAGGGAGATACCAATCCGCGCAGTGCTCGTGCTGATGTTACGCTGCACCTCTGCAGGTAACTGAACCCCAACATCTCACCACCTGACGTCTCTTAGTTTCTCACTTTATGGATCTATAACCCGCCGGATTGATCCATCCCACCTGACATGCGTCCATCTCGGTAAGATGATCCTCCTTTGAGTCAAACTCCTGTTGCTTTAACACCTCTGTGCGTCTTTTAACTCTAACCCTCCCTGCTGATGTGAGCTCTTTGGTATCAGTGTTATCTGAAAGGATTCTTGGATTTTTCATGGATCATGTAAACTGTGCTGAGGGAAAACGTGAAGAGGGGATTTAGCAGGGACAGAGGGAGTTAGTGGACCACTGGATTCAGGTGACACATGATATAATCTCCTTATTGCTGTCCTTTGTTAAGGTCCTGATGGCTAAACCAGAATATGAGCTATAAATAAAAAGAAAAGCATCATTTATCAACTGTTATTAACTATTTGAGCAGTGGTGCATACATTTTTTTCTCAGAAGATGGTGATGTTTTGTTGAAGTAAGAAATAATCTTTTGCCTTCATTCTTCCTAAAGCATGAAAGGAGAGTGTCCCTGAACAGGATGAGGAGGAGCTGAATCAAAAAGTGACTTCAAATCCTGTAAAATGTTGATTTCAGGTGGAGGAGAGGAAAACAGAGGTAAAAGGGGTCTGCATACTGGAACTGTCTTCACCAGGAAGCTTGAGATGCTGCAGGTGTAGGTAGGAAACAGTTTCACTACATCCTCTTGTAAATCTTTGTTAAGGAAGCATGTTCAGGACTCTTTGCTGCTTCCAAGTGGACGAAAAGTTAATGCTTGGACTTCCCTCAGCCATCATTTATTCAAACACTGTATGGTTAACTCCACAAGGCCTGACCCTGTGAAACACCAATAATAAAAAACAATAACATCATAACCTCTGATCTTAAATTAGTCTAAATTCAAATGTCTCTTTTCCTGCACACACTTCTTTTTCTTTCCTTCATGCAACTCAAACTTCAAGACATCAAAACTAAAAATCAGCGAACCCTTCCTCTCCAGCTCAGGTGTACCGTGCATAAGAACACTTGTCCTACCGCCATCTTGGCCTCACCATAGCAACCCCACACTCACACAGGTTCTTAAGCAGGCTTTTGCTTCTATCCTTAGCCTCCCCGCTCCCCGCCCTCTCCTCTCTCCTCATTTCTCCTCTCTCAGTCCATCCCCTCCCTCCTTCCCTCCCTCCTGCGTCTGATTACTGACTGCCATTTTACCTTGAGAGCTGTGGGACTCGGCTGGACATCCTGGTGTTTGACTCCAGATTTAAACGCACAGAGAAAGAAATATTTAGACACAAAGTCTGACTTGAGTGGTCAGACTTTACACGGATTAGTCCACGGCGGTGTTTTCCAAGTCTCTTTGGACCATGTTTCCTGAACATGTGAGTACAGAGAAGTAAAATAAAGGTATTGGTGTGATTTGTGCTCAGGTTAGATGAAGAAGTTCCCATGCAAGGGTTTAAAAAGTTGGAAATTGTCTTAAAGAGATTTCTGTTATGGGTAAAAAAAGAGCAATGCTGTGTTTTTTTTATGATTTGATGTGTCCAGAGTTCATGCTGTGTCATGCTGCTTGTGAAATCCTAGTTTTGCAGCTTGAATCACTCTTTTGAAAATGCTCCATGACCTCTTTCACCATCTCCTTATGCAAACCACGTAACTTAGCTCAGTTTATTTTAAGCCAGTCAGAAAGAGCGCCACACTCCATTTTTTCCCTCAACCTTGGACACCAATAGTAAGAGCCACTTGTTGGAATAATAAGTGCGCTAACTTTTGTTGCCTTTAAATGGAAGGTAAAATACTGGAGACAGACAGAGATAAAGGGATTAGGAGGCAGAGCGTCATGTTGGGGGTGTCTGCAGCTAACAGCAGCGACTTGGCCTCTGCTGTGCACTCATATGGGACTTAAAAGTCTGCTAAGCCTGCTGAGCATTCACCTTTTTCTAACTCATGTATCGTCTGCATAACAAGCATTCATGATGCTGAAAATATCTGGAGTCAGTGCTGCACATTTGTTCAGAGATGCATTTTTAGGTCTTTGGTCTGAAATCAGGACAAAAGCTTTTGAAGAACATGCAGCTTTAGGAGAAATGTGTCGAGTTTGTTCTGGTTGTGATTGTGCAGAATGCTTCCCCTGCAGAGTGACATTTGCAACACGCTTACGTGTGAAGTATAAGTCCTGTTAGTGAATGTCCTGTCCTGAATCCTCGGTCAAACACCCTGATTAGGAGTTGTGACCTTGAGAGTGTGATTAGAGTGCCTGAATAGAAAAGGAAAAGGAATTTAACCCGTTAGACGACAGGACAGCGTTTCCAGTTCATCAAACTGGGAGGAAGGTGCAAGATCTCTGCTGTGACCGCTTCCTTTGTCTGTGCCTCAGGTTTGTGTGAGACCGCAGCAAACTTTCAGTCCATGCAGGGATGTGGGATCCCCAGCTCCAGTCTAAACATGCCTCACCCCTCACCCCACAACCGCCCTCCAACCTACACCGCCCCCATGTGATCACCGACACCCCGGCCAAGCGGATCACCTTCTACAAAAGCGGGGACAGCCAGTTTGGGGGCGTCAGGATGGCAGTCCACAAGCGGAGCTTCAAATGCTTCGACGCCCTGCTGGATGACCTTTCCCAAAAGGTCGGTCTGACTGCGCAAAGCCAGATGAAGTCCCCTTTCATTCCTTCTCTTTCCTGATTTTTGATGTTTGTGTTCACACTCAGGTGCCTCTTCCATTCGGGGTGCGGACCGTGACCACGCCACAGGGCACTCACACCATCAAACACCTCGAGCAGCTCCAGGATGGCGGCTGCTACCTCTGCTCCGACCGGCGTCAGGCTAAGCCAATCAACATGGACCTGGCCAGGAAACACCCCGGCGTCTGGTACAGCGATAACCGAAGGCCACATCGCCCAGAAACCTCCTCCTCGACTCAAACTGGACACACGCCTTACAGGCAGCGCCGGATCTTACTTGTGAAAAATAGCGAGCCAGGGATCAGGAGGAGCATCGTGCTGAACAGGAGGTCAACGAGGAGCCTGAGGTCCTTTCTGGAGGAGGTGTCAGAGGTCATGCAGTTTCATGTCCGCAAGCTCTACACTGCAGAGGGACGCCGGGTAAGACATCATGATTTATAAGCCTGTGTCTCTTTTGGTGTTGGGAAATCCTAACACGACTCATCTGCTCCCAGATCGAGAGCGTGCAGAGCCTGATGACGTGTTCAGGGGTGTTGGTGTGTGTCGGTCGTGAAGCCTTCAGCCCCATGCTGGTCAACTTCATCAGGAAGAGCTCGGAAGAGAGACTGCCAGGTTTGAACAGCAGGTCTCCCGGACTTGGCCCGAGGACCCCCGGTAATGGAGCCCGGTCTCCTGGTACTCAGGGAGTCAGATCCCCGCCTCATGGAGCTCAATCCAGAGCAAGCGAGTACAGCGAAGTGTATGAGAGCAGGAAAAATGGTGAGTCACACTGAAATGGATGAAAGTTGAAATTAAAAGAAGGATAACCTCACAGCGTTTGGTTTTCTTTCCCCCTCTTTAGTGAACTTCGGACTGGAGACTAAGAAGAGCATCATCCATCCTCGTTCGGATTCCTCAAACCGCTCTGCACGTTTCTCCCTCTCCTCAGAGAAGTCATACGGCAATGGCGTCAGCGCCTACTCCCAGGCCAAACCGGCGATCATGAACGAAGACATCGAAAAGCGCGTCCTGGTCAACAAAGACGGGAGCCTCTCGGTGGAAATGAGAGTGCGGTTTCGCCTGCGCCAGGATGAAACCCTGCAGTGGTCCACACAAATTAAGAAGTCTCCTTCTCTGACCAATGAATGTTGCCCGCTGAGCCGGGCGCCACCTCATTACCTGCAGCAGGGCCAATCAGAGAGCTGCTCTGACCCTGACTCCACATCCTACGAGCAAGAGGGCGTTCACTGTTCGAGCCAAACTCTGCAGCACGCACCTGAGGCGAACAGCTGCCCCTGCTGCCGTCAGAGAGCCGAACAGCAGTACGACTTCTGGGAAAACCCGGCGCACAGCTGCAAACCGCCGCCCGTCCCTCCCCCACACGCACACACCCACACCATGATGAGGCACACACACTCTTCGAGCTCCTCCTCATCGTGCAACTCCAGGAGGGTGGTGCGCTGTCGTGCCCGGCTCTCCAACTGCTCGGGCACGGAGCAGAAAGAACTTGTCCAGGAGGAAATGTGCGTGACGGAGCAGGTGGAGCGTCGAGTGGAGGTGGAGCAGGATAGAGAAACACACGTGGAGGTGTGTAGAGTGAGTCGATGCTCCAGCAGGAGCGAAGTGGTCGCCATGGAAGGGCACAGAAAGTCAGTGGAGGATGATGCCATGATGGAGGTGGGAGGGGAGCGGCCGATCTCTGCTGTGAGCAGCTCCTCACGGGTCCTGCAGCTGCTCAAAGAGGACCAGGATGAAGATCACCAAGCTGGGCATGAGGAAGGGGTGGAAAATGAAAGCCGTGGGGTGTCTGCAGCTTCATTTTGTCACTGCCGTGGAGCTGCGGTCGATTCAAAACACGAGGAAGAAGAGATGGACCAGTGTCCCAGCTCAAAGCCCAGCAGAGCGTCCTGCAGGTCCAACAAAAGCAGGACCCAAAACTCTGAGGATAACGCAGACGGTGACGATGAGGATGATGAGATCAAGAGAGTTGTGAGCAGCTTGTCTGCTCGCACAGGACTGTCAGCGGGCTCTCTACACTCGAGAGCCTCAAGCGTTTGTCCTCACTGCGGCGGATCCAAACGAGGGAGTGACTCTGTCTCCCCAAAGCCTGCCACGCCATTCTCCAGCCAAGAGATCGCCAACAACGACAGCGAGAACGATGGCTCGGATGTTTCAGTCGTTTCAACACAATCCAACAAAACCAACCTCACCAACCACGGGCGTATCTCTGCGACATCAAACAACCAAGAGGACGGAGCCGTGTCCAAAATGTCCAATCCTGAGACAGCAGGGAAAGAGGATGAGAGGGCGGGGTCAACTGCAAGCCACAGGTCAAACAAATCCAACAAGTCCAGCCTTGGAAGGGATAAGAGCCCCAGTGTCATGTCTGCAAGGTCAGGCAAGTCTCAGAAATCCAACTGCAGCTGCAAAGCTGAATCACCGGACACGAGGACCAGAGAGGGCGCAGAGGGAGAGGGCGCTGAAGACAGAGCGCAGAGCGCACTGTCGGCTAAATCTGGTGCCTCATCGAAGGCCAGCGTGAAGTTAAGTGTGAAAGCGGCTTCCCCAACCCAAGACGATAACTCTAACAGCAGAGCTCCCAGTGCCCTTTCTGTGAAGTCCAACACCTCCGCCCATCCTGATGATGGAAACAGGAGCGACAGCACTTTGTCGACGAAATCAAACCTGTCAGCAAAGTCTGGCAAGTCCAAATGCAGCCATTGCGCAAAAGCTGTCTCTTCAGGCAATAATCCTGATATCCAAGTGACCGGTCAGGAGGAAAAGGTGGAGGATGAGGAGAGAGCAGGCAGCACCATATCAGCCAAGTCCAATCTGTCTGCCAAGTCTAAGAATTCCCACAAATCCAAAGCCTCCAAAAGGTCACTCTCCCCGAGATCTCAGGCAGAAGGAGATGAAGAAGAAAGGTCTGCCAGTCAAATGTCTGGTGGATCAGTCAAATCTAACAAGTCTGCAAAGTCCTGCAGGAATGACTGCGATGATAATGATGATGCTGATAAGACTGTGGCAGAGAATGAGCAGGAGGAAACAGAGCAGAGGGCTCAAAGCGCAAGCTCTGCAAAACTGGACGTCGAGAGGTCAGCCAGTGCAATGTCCACTCAAGAAAAAGGAGATAACGAAGGAGATGCTGAAAAGGATGAAGATCGAGCAGCAAGCGCTTTATCGACTAAATCAGTGTCAGGGAAATCACACACCTCTGCAAAGTCCTCCAAGTCCCAGAAATCAAATGCTCCTAGTCCGGATAAAGTTGACGATCAGCACTCAGAACTCCAAAGTGAAACTCAAGAGCGAGGGGGAAGTGCATTGTCGGTAAAGTCAAAAACATCAGTGAGGAGCGGGGCTTCTCACAAGTCAAGATCCAGCAAGGTTTCAAAAGCAGAGTCTCCAAGTCCCAATGTTGTCACCATTCAAACGCCGGACGCTGCGGATGAGGAAGGGAATGAGAGAGCACCGAGCGCTGCGTCCAACAAATCTGGAAAATCAAATGTTTCATCAGCGTCCGCGCAGAAGTCAAACGGAACGGCTGATATCGCTGTTATTGAAACTGCAGATGAAGAAAAAGTCGCCACCCCCTCGCCTGAGCCTCCAGCATCACCCAAGAGTCATCAGTCCTCTGTGAAGCAGCTGCTGCCTGGACCCAGTAACGGAGAGATCAGAGGGCCGAGTGCCTTGTCGGTTCATTCCAAAACTTCCACCAAATCTGGCCGATCCAAATGCCAATGTGGAGCGTCGTCGGCACGGAAGAGCAATGAGGAGGTGAAAAGTGAGGGTGGGAGCTTTCTGTCCTCCTCAACCAAGAGACAGGGAGGGAAGTCAGACGGCACTGAGCAACCCCTGAGCCAACATTCAGGATCAGTCTCTCTCGGGCTGCCAGAGGATCAAGACACAGCTGACTCCGACAGCGGAAAGTCCACGATCTCTTTTCACGTCAACAGTGAGAGGAGGAGCAGAGTGAAGACGGCGACCCCGGAGGTGACGGAAAATGTGGCGGAAACAGGGTCCATGAGGTCTAGAAAGTCCACTAAAAGCAGCGTGTCTCACCAGAATCCAGCAGGGGACATCCCTACCATCGAAGCACCAGAAGGGGCTGAGGATCAGGGGAGTGTGAAGTCTGCTTCGACAACCAAAGCTAGTAATGCTGATGCTCTAAGCCATCGGACCTCAACTGCAAAGTCATCAGCAAGCGCTAAAGTTCAGAGCAAATCCCCTTCAAGTGCCAAAAGTGCAAAAAGAAGAGCTGAAGTAGAAAATCTGGAGGAGAGTAGACCAGCTAGCAAGGCTGAGGACTCCAGGAGTCCCTGCTGCCTCAGGCCTGAGTCTGCAGCTCGCTCAACGTCCAAAAAGGAGAGCAAAGGAGAGGATCCTGTTGCATCAGACTCTGGGGATGTGGTTAAAAGTCCCAAAGCTAAATCCAGTGGGAGGAAGTCTGGCCCCTGTCCCATCCACAGTCCCAGACCGTGCAGCAAAGAGGAGGCATACAGTGAGAGCACGCTGTCCCACTCACTGTCCGCCGCCGACCTCCTAAAGGAAACCATAGCTGCTGCACGTCCACACAGCCGTCAGTCAAAGGCCAGCAAGACCAGTAACAAGACCCGGAGTGAGAAGAGCCAGAATCAAGAGGACACCCCTGAACTGACCCCGGCCTGCCTCCCTAACGCCTCGCCAAATGAGGTCGTGAGCGAGTGGCTGCGGAGCATTCCCACTGACAACAACATGCTCACACTCGGGGACGAGCTGAACGGGGAAGGGGATCTCCTGGAGAAGGGGGCGGAGGAGGAGGAGCCGGGAGAGGAGGCATCAAAGGTGCAAGAGAGTCCTGAAGATGAGAAAGGGGATGTGGAGGAGAACGGGGAGACTAAAGAGGAAGAGGAGGAGAAAGAGGAGGAAGAGACAGCAGAGGAGAAGGAGCAACCTGGAGATGACGCGGTGGTGACTTCTCAACCCGACCATGAGAAGTTGGGTGGCGAGTCTGTTCCCAGGACGTGGAATTCTTCAGCGGCAGTGATGAAAGTCCTCCTGAGCTCCTCTCTTGGTCGGTGTCGCAGCATGCCCGAGGTACGCCGGCGACTTTCTGTTTTTGTAGTTACACTCACATGTACAACCACATGTGTTTAATTTTGCCCTCTGCTTTCTTCTCCAGGTGTCTCCAGTTTATGGTCGACGCCTCAGCGCATCAGCCAGAGGCCTCCTGGACTGTCTGGTCCAGCTCCAGCTCATCGAGCCTGCAGCCAACCCTGAACGGAGGAAACACCACAACCAGCAGTACGAGGACATCATTGCCATCCTTCAGTCTCTCTGGCTCACCGAACCAGACAACATCCAAGGCAAGGACCCGAACGAGGAGCAGATCACCCCGCCGAGGTCCTCATCAGGGGTTGATATGAGCAGTGGCTCTGGTGGATCAGGGAAGGAGAACGGAAACCAGTGTGAGGAGGAGACCAAAGCTGAAGAGGAGGCTGTGGATGCAGGAAACGAGGAAGCGGCGGCAGAGCCTGAGGTCACACCCACAGAGGAGTTGAAGATAGACGTAGATCCAGCAGAAGAACCGGAAAGTGAGGCAGTTCCTCCGAGTCAGGACGACGCAAAAGCTGTGGAGAACCTCTCATCGTCAGACAAAGGCTCTGCTAACAGCAGCTCAAAGTCCCGAACCGACAACGACCACGAGACACAGGAGGACTCCAGCACGAGCACGCCTCCAACCGTCATCCGTGCACCTTTGTCAAAAAGACTCTCCCAAGACCCAGATCCAGTGTGGATCCTGCACCTCCTGAAGAAGCTGGAGAAACAGTTCATGAACCACTACATCACCGCCATGACCGAGTTCAAAGTGCGCTGGGACCTGGACGACAGCCTCATCCTGGACACCATGATCTCTGAGCTCAGGGAGGAGGTGAGTCGACGCATCCAGAGCAGCATCGAGCGGGAAATGAGCAAGATCCAGAGCCGCGCTGGGAGAGGTGGGAGGACACCTCGGCCACCTTTGGCGAACCTCTCCAGGGAGTCCACTATGACGGAGAAACGGCGCCGGATGTTGAAGGTAACCACACAACAGATCTTAACCATCTCATAGCTGATTGAAAGCAGAAGCATAATGTTTGTGTCACGTTCCAGGTCATGAAGAATCAGTCGCTGAAGACCGCAGACTCACTCAGCGATGGTGAAAACACAGCTGACTTCAGCGACCAGCGAAGCGATGATGAATACTGCCCCTGTGACGCGTGTGTCCGCAAGAAAATGGCGGCCCGACCGCTCAAAATGAACCCAAACGCAGTCGAAGCTCCTGTCATGATGGAGTTTGACCTCCTCAAGATCCTGCAGCTCAAAAAGAGCCCGGCACCGGCGTCTGTGCCGAAAACTGAGGTGGTGGAAGAGGTAGAGGAGGAGGAGGAGAAGGAGGAGAATAACCTCGAGGTGGTGGAGGAGGTAGAAGAGGAAGAGGAAGAAGAGGAGGAGGGTGAGACTAAAGAAGATATCAAAGCTGATGTTGTTTTGGAGGAGACGATACCAGAGGAGGATGAGGAGGAAGAGGAGGAAGAAGAGAGGCTTGAGGTTATAGAAGAGGAGGCTGAAAAGGAGGATGGAGATGTGGAAGGAGAGGAGGAGGAGGAGGAGGAGGAGGGAGAATGCCAATGCCAGTGTGGAGTCGACAAAGAGGAAGAGGAGGATGCTGAGGAGACTTGTGACAACACGGGCGAGGATGAAAATGAAGAAGAGGAGGAGAGTGACAAGGAGACGGTGAAGGGGGAAGGAGAGGAGGAGGAGGAGGAAGAAGGAGAAACAAGTGGAGAGGGACCATCTGAGAGTGATGCAAAGGAGGCGTCAAATGAAGAATCCAAGCAAGAGGAGGAAGAGGAGGAGACTGGTGATGCATCAGCAGAGGCAGGGGATGAAGATGATGGAGACGAAGGAGATGAAGGAGAGGGGGATCAAGGAGGGGAGAGTGGAGAGCAGGAGGTGGAGGCCTCAGAGGAGGAGAGGACGTCACCACAGGTTGGAAGAATCACAGAATTTACACTTTTCTGCTTTTCTGATCTGTCCTTTCAAAATAAAAGCCCCGCTGACCTCGCGAGCCCACTTTAAATCACACAACAGCCTGTTCTTGTTTTCTAGATATGAATACGCTAAGCTCCGACTATTTTCAAACACTGCTGATCATAACTGCAGAGTTGAGTCTCCTGTGCCTTGAAGAGGAGTCTGACCTACTGTAGCCGCACCGCTAATTCTGAGCTTAGCAGATAATCCCACTATCCAATTAGAGCGACTGAACAAATGCTCCGTTTTGTTAAGCAGCAGTGATTCAACATGCAGAGAAAACCTTCATTTAACCTTTTTTAACGATAAACTCAGCTTTTTGTTGCTGTTAAAGTGGTAAAGGTTTAAAAAGCAGGCTAGCTTTTGCTTGTTAGCGATCACTTCCTGTTTCTGCTGATTCTTCCAGCAGAAGCTAATTTAGCTTAGAGATAATTTACTTTGTCGTTTAACCCTCAGGGCCAAGGGGTGACGGAGGGAGAGGAGGCCGATGCCGAGGACTCCGACACTGACGCAAAGCGACCGAGTGACACCAGCGCTGACGAATCAGGGCGCGAGGAGGCGGGAGCTACAGGAGAGGAGGAGGAGGTGGAGGAGTCTACACCTGAGGAGGAGGTGAACGTGAACAAAAAGGAGGATGGTGCTCTTCTTCAGCAGTTCACCAAGACCTCTGTGGAATCACAACCAGGCTCTTTGGAGGACATGGACGCGGACTCCCCGAGAAACCCTGTGCAGTCTATAGAAGTCCCTAAAGTGGTCGCTGAGGAATCTTCCGGTGGTGGTTCGGGAAACAGGAGGAGCCGGTCTCCAGCCAGAGTGAAACGCCGTAAACCGAAGATGAGTGATGTTGAGCTGGACGACTTTTGACTCTCAAACTTTACTGTGTACTAAAAACAAATGAACACTTGAAGCACTTTATTATCCCAAATCCTGAGTAGAGAGGGTCTTTTATATATCCACACACAGACCCCTGAAACTTGAAACCACTTTCTTCTATTTTATATATCTCTATCTGAAAAGGTCATATTCATTTTGATGTGAACTCAGTTTTCAGGCGCCCACAGGTTGGAGTATTTACTGTAGGAGTACTTAACCAAACTACTCAGTTAGAGTATTATAACATCTATTTATCTCTGTCTTTGAGTCTGTGCTGTATCTCAGGGGTTTGGACAGCCAGTTTCTTCCTCACTGCTAATCTCCTAGGTGTTACTTAACCACCTGCTTAAAGCTACAGTCAGTAAAAATGACCCTGGTTAAATCTCTTCAAGCCCGATGAGGTAACCTGCTCACCTCACAGGGGAAAAAGACATTTTAGGAGACATCCTCGTCTCTATTTTATCACATTGTTCTTAGAGTTGATGTTGACACATGTAGGTTTGGTATTTAACTCTGCTGTTATTCATGAAGTGAGAGCACTACCCCTCTTTAACCCGTCTCTAAATTCAGAGGCTGTTCCCAGACGTGCGCTTCATGCTGTGGATTCAGGAGGGGTTTGCGTAACCAGTCGTACGGAGCAACAGTGTGAAGTTTGTTACTGATGCCTTACTGTATCCATGGTAACCTGAGGGGAGACTGACAGAGGAGGGAGGGGGAGATGTTGGAATAAATCAAAGCTGCTATTTGAAACATTTTGAGAAGAATCACTAAAATATCGTCGCTGAATCAAATCGAGCTGAGCGAGCTGGGCTCCAGGCTAACCCCCCCAAGTTTCCTCAACCATGTGACTGACACAACCTGTATTTCTTATCGGAGTTATGTATGCTTCTGCTGCTGCTATTGGTCCGTTTGGCTGTCCACAAACTGTGACATCACAAAGTGAAGGTCATGAACCCGGGGCTGATCTGTATCTGAATGTATTCACGTTGATTGAAATAAAATAAATGCACAGGATGGCGCTCACTCCCTGACTCCACCTTCCCTCCTTCCTGTGTCCCTCCGCTGTGTTCGGCTCGGCTCCAGAGGTATCCTAAAGCTGCTCAAGCTCCCTCAAGATACACACACATACGTCACACTAATCCGGTACCTGTGTGTGGATGTGTGTGTGTGTACATATGTGTGAGTACATGTGTGGGTTGAGTCACAGGATTGAGGTTGACTTACATCACTCAGCACAATGTGAGCAAAAAACTGTGACACATCAAACTCTTTATTTTGAAAAAAAAAATCTAATTTTACTTTGAAAGCTGTGTGTACAACTAAAGTATTTAATTTCTGATACATCTCTTTTAAACTGTCCAATGGCTCCCTCGTGTGGACAAAAACAGGTACCGCCTCATAATTTATTTATTTAGGTCAAATTAGATCAGACAGGATGTTAATTTCTGATAAATTGTTGTTTTGATTTTTTAATTTAGAGATTCCTTATTTGCTGATTAAAATAAAAAAGAGAAGGATTAAATCTGATTTAGGACCTCTTTAAAAGAAAAAAAATCCCTCTTTTAACTCGTGGCCCTCTGTGTAAAAGTGTAGATGCTCTTTCCACTGACGTGTTTTCTCACATTTATTCTAACAGATGCGCCGCCACAGCCTCCCTCACGACTGGCTCTCGCTCCAACCGAGCCTCCGCCTCCTGCAGCGAGCATCCGGTCAGCAAACAAACCAAAGCACGAGGCACCACCTTCACAAAGACGAGACAACACACAGAACAATGCCTCTGATCACAGAGCAATAAATAAAATTAAATCCTCAGTGCTTCAGTTTGCTTCGCCACCTCCTTACTTTGTTTCTGTTTCTGGCTGTTTGTGTGTGTTTGCTGATGTCAGAGGAAGTGATGTCCGCTGTTAGTTTGTCTGTTTGGTAGAGTGACTTCAGAAGAGCTTCTTCACACTGGGATTCAGGGCGACCAGTCAGTTTCTGAAGGGGACAAAAACACAACACCCCCTCTTTAAAGTAGAATACCCATATTTATAATAATAATAATAATAATAATAATAATAATAATAATAATAATAATAACACAACTTTTTCTATACTTTTCAAAAACAAGCACTTAACACAATTTTAAAAAAAAAACATCCCCTCTTTAAATTAGAATCCCCATCTTTAAAGCAGTAGACCGCTCTTTGATGATGATAATGATAATATTAATAACAAAGTTTTCTCTATAGCACTTTTAAAAAACAATGTTACAAAGGGCTTAACACAATTTAAAAAACATAACACCCCCTCTTTAAAGTAGAATCCCCATCTTTCAAGCAGTATACCCCTCTTTCATAATAATAATAATAATAATAATAATAATCATAATAATAATAATGATAATAATAAACTTTTTTCAATAGCACTTTTCAAAACAATGTTACAAAGTGCTTTAAACAATAAAACAAATCACAACACCCCCCTCTTTAAAGCAGAGTACCCATCTTCAAAGCAGTATACCCCCTTTAATAATGATAACCATAATCATAATAGTAAACTTGATTTATGCAGCATTTTTCAAAAAACAATGTCACAAAATGCATTACATAATAATAATAAAAAAATCAGATTACCCCCTCTTTAAAGCAGAAACCCCCCCTCTTTAACCTCAAACTTCAACCACAGAGTAAATGGAGCTTGGTAAAGGCAGCAGTCTTGAATACCTGGAGTAACCTGGTGGCTCTGCGATACAGTTTGCTGTTGGTGACCTGCACATCAATCATGTAGTTCTGGTAAATCTTCCCCTTTAAGACGTGTCCTCCGGTGCTCACGGCGTTCAGCAGGAGCTTCGTGGACAGCTCCCACTGCTGAGAGAGAGAAGCAGGACTGATTTTTTTGTAAAGACGAACACAAACAGAGACAAAACTGTTTTTCCTCGTGCTCCTCTGTGTCTCTGATTCAATGTTTGTGTGGACTGTACCATGTGGAGCGAGCTCCCTGGAGAAGCTGAAGACGGCCAAGTGAATTTCAGCGAGGAGGAACACAACTCATTGATGTCATCCTGCAAAAAACAAAAACACAATGAGTAAACATGAAACAGGCTGTGAGACAGAAACAAAGCTGAGTTACTTGTTGTGCAGCAGCTGCAGCGTCTCCCTCAGTCTGATGATAAACAGCGTGAACGTTTGAGCTCTTCTCCTTCACTCTGCGCGCCAGCTTCGCCACATCGCTGACATCGTCTGCAGGGAGGAGCAGTCGAGTCAGATTTGAGTCTGACAGGACTGAGACAAAGTGCTGCCTCACCAGAGTGTGTGTAGATAAGCAGAATCATGTCCCGGTCATCGAGAGAGGGCAGGACTCGGCGCACAAAGTCCTCATGGGAGATGCAGAAGTCACAGCCCTAGAAAAAAGAAGCACAGGAAGTAGTAACCCTGACAGTTTGATGAAAGCGCTAAAGCAGATTAATTTCAGGTAAAGTGGGATGTAATTCACGCTAATCCTGTTCTGGGTCATACAAGTGTGATTCAACAGAGGCAGACGTGTCATTTCACGGGGCAGCACAGGAGCAGGATTTCATTTTAATTGGATTAACTGGGTTTCAGGCGTTTTTCACACTTTGTGAAGCTTTGTCAGGATTTTTCAGACTCAGTTGGGAGCCGTAGAGATCAGCATGTTCAGACCGAGCAGGAAGTAGGAGAGCAGCTTCCTTCACACACCAGTGAAGACAGGGTGCCCTCGTTGTTGTCCAGCTCCTCGTATCCTCCTCTGATGAAGCCTCGGACGTCTTCAAAGTCTAAAAACACAGATGGGAAACATTAAATGATGGATTTGGTGTGATTGAGGTTGTGTCGCTCCTCTTACCTGCTCCAAACGTGGGGATACACTCGCTGGCGTCAATGAGGCCCAGAATCGCCACAGAGCCCCAGCCTAAGTAGCACACACGCCTGCCATGTCGCAAACTGAAACACACATCCAACAAAATGTGAATCAAGACAATCAGATCATCCTGCATTTCTACTTTTGGTGTCTGGAGTGGGGTTTGTTTCAGGAGAGGCTCATGCTGCGTCTGTGTGGGCTGCCAGGATTGTAGATTAGAGTGTTTCCACTGCTGGGGGCTTTAGCAGCTGCTAATCCGGCGTGACAAATGCTATTATTGTGGGTTTCAGGGGGGAGTTACAGTTTCCAGCTTGCAACAACAAAACAAAACAAAAAACTACTATTTCTCAAAAACTAATAGACAAAACTACAATTTGATTAAAGACCAGCAGCTGAGGAGCAAAGATTCTTCAAAGTTATGCTTCTACCTCCGTCCAGCTGCCTCCACCAGAGCCGTTATCCCGTCAATCTGTGAGTAAGTGACGTCCAGAGTTTGCTTGTAGGTGTCCATGTGCTCTCTGATGCCCCTGTTTGAAAAGAGAGAAATCAATTCTCTGGGAAGTCCTCTAGAGGTCAGCAGCACACAATGGGAACGCTGCAGAGGAAGCAAAAGGAAGCTCTCTCAAAGAAAGTGGAATGCTGCACATGTGCTGACATCTCTAAGTGCAGCGATCAGCCGTAATGTGAAAAGCATGTCCAGCAAACTTAAAGGTGTCTGCAGGAAGTATCAGCTGCAGGCCTGAGGCTGTCGACACAAAGATGCACTCAGGAAACTCAGCATGTGGATCCTATAAGGGGACCTCAGGTCATGTTGGATGAAATAAAGTCTGGGGTACAGTGGCCCAGAGAGCTCGCAGCGCTGCAACTTAAGAAAACACATGCACTGCAAAACAATGGAAGTGTTTCCAGAGGACATGTAAAAGTGATGCACATCTCCAGACACTCATTGTTGCAGAATGATGCACAGGCCTAGGGCCCCCACATGTGCAGGGGCCCTAGGCTCCCAGAGCTTGATTTGTATCCTGTGTGATCCCCACCTGATTTTTTTTCTCAGCTTTTCAAAACAACAAGAAAAAAATTTTCATTATTTATTCAATTTATTTTTTTACCTATTTCTTTTTTATCAATTATTTTTAATAAAAAAAAATCATTTAAATTTTTTATATTGATTGTTCATTGTCAATTTGTTGTTATGTAAGCATAATAGGCATGTATTTTCTTTTGTTTAAAGTTTAAAAAATAAGTTATTCAATGTTTTCATGTTGACTGTGTTTACTGCCTTTTTATTGCAAACAAAAATATCTTATATATATTAAAAATATATAATTTGCACAATGTGGCAAGGGCTTCTTGTTGTTTTGGGCTTGTTTCCTTGGAGCTGGTCACTGGGATAGCATGAACTGTAAGAGGAGGGCCCACAAAAAGAATAGCCTAGGGGCCCGTGACTGCCTTAATCCTATTACACATATTTTAATACAATGTTCAATAAATCAAAAACACAAACTTTTCAACTCATTTTCCGTGTCTTGACATGTGCATCACTTTTAAGTGTGCAGCACTGTGAGCCCTCAGGGCCACCGTACTGCAGTCCCACTTACTGTAACGTGACGGGCGTGTTTGCAAACGCAGCGGCATGAGACGCAGAAAGAAGCACCTCCAGGAGAATCTTCGTGGCGCTGCCTCCTTTCATCCTGGAGGAGCCGCTGATGGCTTCTGGCTAAACACAGACGTTTGGAGAAAGTCAGCAAAGAAGAAAAACTGCTCTTTAGGTTTGATGAGGTTTATTTTTACCCCAACAGCCGGGTTGATGAGGAATGCCTTGTGAGTTTTGGAGAGCTCCTCCATCCTCCGGACCACACTGCGGAAGGTCAAGGTGCAGCCTTCCATGGAGTCATCCCTAAAACAACATTATTAAACTCAAACTCATGTTTTAATCCAGATTACACTCGTTTGAACAGTGGCTCACCTCGCCTGATGTGAGGGGTTGAAGCCCACCAACACTGGGGTGAACACCTCAGGGTGCTGCATGCAGAAGTCCAGCTGACCGGCCACAAACGGAGCCTGCACAAGCAGATACTTAATGTTTGTTTCCAGGGTGGTTAAAGCGCTGAACATGAGGCAGACTTACAGATAATCCACAGGAGATGCCGATGAATAAAACTCGCTTTTTCCCCTCAGAGACCTGCAGGAAAACAAAAACATAAAGTGGTTAAAGGCTCACAGAGGACTTGTCATATTCTGATGTGGGGCACACCTTCTTCAGACTGAGCATGCCCAGTTTGGGGTCATCTTCAGGAGCTTCTTGGGAGGACAGGAGAGCTCTGTTGAACACATAAAAACAGAGGAATATACTCAGTTTCTATTAAAGTATAAAGAGGATTAAATTCAGAAAGGACACACCGACCTGTCTCCTCCTGCTATGATGTACCGATACACCGGGCTCTGCTTCAGCTCCTTCAGGGCTTTGTTGAAACCTGACTGAGGACACACACAAGAAGAAACTTCTCCATAAAGAGGAGTCAGATTGGATGAAGTTATCCCAGCATGCCCCAGCTCTCGTGGACATCTTTTACCGTGATGAGGAAAGCCAGTCGACCAGAAGTCCCACAACCGCTCAGAACAACAAGGCCGTCCTGAGGATCCTGGTGAAGGAAAAAACAGGCTGCAGCTTCAACCAAACGTGAAACATGAACTCACTGAAACACGGGGAGGTTACCTTGAGGATTTGTTCCACCTTTTCAGCAACGTTCAGTAAAGTTTCCACCACTCTGTCGCTGCGGAGCCTCTGAAAACATGAAGAATGATCAGTTTAATCATTTCATTTAATCATGAGTGTGTTTTGAACAGCTGTACCTCGTATGTAGCTCCTGTATCTTCAAACATCTGGGCGTCGCAGGCTTGTAACATCCTCACGATGTGATAAGCTGAAGCCTGGTCAATGTCCCGGGTCAGTGGATTGGATTTCTCTGACACAGGGAGCAGCTGTTCATAATCTGGGGACTTGAGAGCAGTAAATGTGATTTAAACTGTAAATAAAGTCAGATTAGATCAGACTTTTGAACACTCACCTCCCAGGCATGCACAGCAGCATGACTTCCTGCCATCCTGCACACGTCTGTCCTTTTCTGCAAAACACAAGTTAAAGTTTGAGTCACAGGATTTCTCCTTTTGTGCAGTTTCCTCTTCCTCTATCTGTAAAGGCAAAGTTCACTCAAAAAGACCTTTGAGACCAGAACAAAACACACCACTCTACTGTACGCACAGGCCGCAGCCAAGCCTCATCAGTGTAACCGTAATTACACCCAGCAGATTGTGGCGTCTGAGACGCTTTTGCCACTTTCATCCAAACTGTTTGCTACAGATTGCCTCACTCCTCCGAACTCCCACCGCCGTCTCCCATAACTGCTGTCTAATTGCTGTCAGTGACACAGCAACAAGGACATTTTGCACATAAATTTGCATAAACAAAGAGGACACACAAATATTTTCTCTTGTGTGTAAAAGTTGAGGCTGAGTGATTCATTTGTAGGACTCATTTCTGGCTCACGCTGGTTGATGATGAGCTCAGATGTCTGAAGAAGAGTTTGGTGAGTCACTTTTTGGGCTGCGTGACTGGTCGAAATCAGGAGCCTGTATAGTTTGTTGACTCAATACTTTAAAAGCAAAGATGAGTCCAGTTTGGTAAAGTTTGAGAGGACTCTAAATGAGCTACTGAAAGATTCATCTCTTCTTATTTTTTACACTTACAAGTTGATTCCTGATTCTTCTCCACTGTAGCTTTATTTTTCTGTTTCTTGAGGGCTTTATTCAGGAGTTAGAGGAAGCTAGTGTCCCTGCCAAGTCCCCTTCCCTACTGGGCTCACTTCATCTTCATCTGCGTCATCTTCACTCAGAGTGAAACGAAGTTCAAGCTAACCTTTCCTTCCCCCTAAACAGTCATCCTGAAGAAGAACTTTCTCCACACATGCCGCAGCCGCTCACACCGAGGCGTGCTTATCTCATCTGGTCCTCCAACTCTTTGTGTGGCTTCCTGGTTCCTGTCAGCTCAGCGTGAGGTAATTGTTTTGATCTATTCAGGTTTAGATCCAGAAGCCGCTGCTCACTTTTGTCTCCAACAGGACGAGGAAACTGTCGGCACACAAGGAGCATTTGATCTGGAGTCCTCGGGCGTTTTTTGCTAATTCATTTGGATAAATACTGCATGGAGGGAGGAAGTGCAGCTGGAGCCAATGATTCATTCATGGGCTTTGGTTTCAGTATTTGCACAGTTTGTCCTTTTTTAATCTAATGTTTAAGAATTAAAAGAGCCCCACATTTTCTTAGAATCACGTTTCTGTTTGCTACAGCGCAGCCTCGACTTTTACAGAAGATTTCTGTGATTCATAAAAAACTGATGCTCCTGCTGCTGCTGCTGACACGTGCCGCTCTGCAGGTACTCAGGTCACATTTCTCTGCATCTCTGAAAGATTTAAACCCAGGTGTCGAGGGGATTAAAAACAGAGAGAGGCTGTGTCTGAGTAACTCTAATGTTTCTGTCACCAACTCTCATTGTTTCTCACACACACACTGAAACCAGCGCAGCTACACAAGCATCCACTCCCTCTCCCTGTCCTTCAGCTGCTGTTGTCATGACAACAGAGAGGCTAATCTCCAGTGGACAGAAAGAGGGAGAGGGAAAGTGCAAGTGCTTGCACAGAAACGTGCTCCTGAGAATGAGGAGCAAAGTGTGTGTGTGTGTGATGAAGAGATGCAATGCACGCTTGCATATTTCTGAGTGTGAATGTGTGTGTGTGCTTTGTCGACATAAATCAAAGGTGCACATGTGTCGTGTGTGTGAGCTGCTTGTGAGAGAAGTGCAAAAAGGTTGCTGTAAAAGTATTCACAGTGTCATTACTGCATTTTTCCTCCCACAATCCTTTGCTGCTCACACTTAAAACAGCTAAAAAAAACACATCACAAAATAATTTGACACAGTCACTTCTCCATTTTTCTCCTCCTCATGACCTTCACCTTATCTCCTACCCTTCCTTCTAACATCATCTCCTCCTTGCTGCAGATTCCTTTCCTCTCTCCTTCTCCCTTTCCTTCCCTGCTTCTTAAATCACCCTTTCCTCACAATCTTTTTATCCTCCAGCCAAAATCACTTCCAATTTCTCTCTTTTTCTCACATTCCTTTCATCCCTCCTCTAATTCCTTCACCATCCCTCTTTTTCTATAGGCCTTCAAGCTTTCCAGCTCCCCTAGCGCCAACCCCTCCTCTCCCTCTCTCCGCACACACACACACAAACTCACTGTCCATCCCATTTTCTCACATTCCTAAATCCTAAATGCTTGCCTAGCGTGGAGCACACGCGCGTACTTTGTTATGGCTGATTAGGCTGGCAGATCCACAGGGCAGGCAGCCCACGGGATGGAGGGATGGACAGCGTTGCAGAAAAGAAGGAGTGGCAGAGAGGATGGTTCAGTTAGAGAGTTATGAATGATGAATATAGGGGTGTATCATTGAGAAAGAGCTGCTTTAATTAATAAAAAAATAAAACAGCTTCCGCACGAGGCTGGTGCTTTGGTGCGTATTTACGCGCACGCGTGCAGATGTGAATTTGGGGTTGAAGTTGTCATCCGGTAGAGGGCGGAGTGATAGAAAAAGTGAGGAGAGGGAAGCTGGAGCTGCAGAGGGCTGGAGCTGCGGAAAGGAGCTGAGCGGACATGGCCAGGAGCGGATGCCGGGTACCTGCAGCCTGAGCGCGGGGGGGATGAGCGGCAGGTGTTGGGGGTCTTCCGGTTGACTGAGGAGGAGTGTTTGTGCACAGGTGCTTGTTGTTAGGGGACAGACTTTCTGATCAGAGCACGCGCATAATCAGGCAAACATCCACTCATTCACACGTCTTGAGAACAGCAGGAGATGCATTACGTCATAGCCTCCCATCGCCCTAGATGACCGTGCGCAGGACGGGATGATGCAGGGCTGCTGGACTACAACCGATTCCTCCGCCGCTGCTCCTCGTAAGCGCCCGGTGGCGGTGTCTAGAGCGCACGAGAAAGAAGGGGAGCCGCCGTCGCGCGGCCGCCGGCTCTGATGGCTCCGTGCGCCCCGGGCGGGAAAGAGACACAGCAGTCGCCGCGGTGCGAGAGGGAAGGGGGCAGCAGGTATCTGGGAAGTGACGTGGTATCCGCGCCCCGCCAGCCAGCAAAACGGTGCGGTTGTCGTGCGTTTCGCAGGAGGGCAGGAGCGGGAAGGGGAACATGGCCGCGCAGTCGGACGGCGGAAAAGCCGGGGTCGGGTACAGCGGCAGCGGGTTCGCCCAGCTGTACGATGTTGACGCTGAGGAGCCGCTGGACTCTGCCGCGATCCACATCTGCCAGTGCTGCCGCTCCTCAGCCTGCTACTGGGGCTGCCGCTCTGCCTGCCTCGGCTCTCTGCTCGGAGGGGGCCAGCCCACTGGAGGGGTCGGCATCCGGGAGACCCACTGCCCACCCCGGGAGCAGCTGTGGTTGGACTGCCTCTGGATCATCCTCGCCCTCCTTGTCTTCTTCTGGGACGTTGGCACAGACCTGTGCCTGGCCATGGACTACTACCAGAGGCAGGACTACCTTTGGTTTGGCCTCACTCTCTTCTTCGTGCTGGTGCCGTCAGTGCTGGTCCAGATTCTGAGTTTCCGCTGGTTCGTTCAGGACTACACCGGAGGGGGGCTCGGGGAGGTGGAGGGGCTCACTAAGAGGGGCACTGTGGCTCTGGGGTGCCTGTATCCCGGCAGAGACCGCCTGCAGCTGGCTACTATCTGGCTGTGGCAAGCCACCATTCACATCCTCCAGCTGGGACAAGTGTGGAGGTAAAGTGGGTGGGGACACAAACAACACACACCTGCCCCTCCTCCCTTTCAGTGTCCTTTCACACACACTTAATGTCGCTAATGGGTGGAGTGGGATGTCTTCTTGATGCAGCTCTGAGAAAGGAAAGCTTGCTTCACACTGACAGGCAGGAGAGGAGGACAGGAAAAGGCTCTCTGTGACCTCCTCGGCTCCTCTCTGAGAGGAGCAGGCAGAGATATTTGGAGAGACAGTGATCCTTCCTCTGCTCTCCTTACTCTGATGCAGTGTGACTGTTTTCCTCTTTACTCTTTGAGGGTTAACTCATAAAAAGTTCAACAAAATCTGCCTGAACCTGCAGCATTGAAACAGGAGCTGATATTGGGGACACTTGGGGTAACAGGGGCGCTGTCCATGGTGCTGAAACACTTTCAGGACCATGGAGAGCGACCTGTCACTGAAAACACAAAACTCAGGGCTGCATTTGTGTGTCTTCTTGTGTGTCTTCTTGTGTGTGTTTTTGTCCAAGCGTGGTCATGCGTGACCGCGTGTGTGACCAGTGGAAAAACGGTGTCATGGCTCTTCCCATGAGTGTCAGCATGCATGGAGAGTACAAAGAGGGGGAAGCATCTGCGCTTCTGGCAGCACCTCTCAGATGCTCGTATAGACACAGTTGGAGGTTTGTAGGTGCAAATTGTAGTGTGAAAAGCTCCAGTGAGGGAAAAAAATCAGAAACACACACCTCTGACTGTTCAGATTCAAGTTTTCTTTCTCCTTTTTCTCACTTTTGAATCCAAACTTAGTGTGTTTATGTTTGCAGTAGTAGCAGTAATAGTGTGAAAAGACCTCTCCTTGTAAGTTTCAGCAGATATTACATCAAAATACTGTTAAGATGACAAAAACAGTCACAGTGTAGTATCATCTTGCGCCAGCACTCGCCCCCTCCTCTCGAAGAAGATGCCTTAATGTGCTCCACTTGCCTCAGGGCGGGCAGCTGAGTGAGTAGAGTGTGTGTCCATACCCTCATTCACCCCACCCAATAATCACCCCCCTCCTTCAGCATAAAGAATGGACTCTCCCACCTGGAGGAAGTGGAAGACGAAGGAGTACGAGGAGGGAGTAATGCAGGAAATGGTTCGCCCTGATTGAGACAGATTGCCTCAGAGATGGAGAGGCTGTAGTGAGGAGGGGTGAGGTCGAGGAGGGAGGGAGGAAAGGTTGCACATTCGCAACGGGAGCGAAAAAAAAAAAACAAGGGGGGAGGGGAGGAGAAAGAGCAAGGAGTGAGAGTGGTGGGGGTTGGGTGGAGGCGTGGAAGATGCACTGTATTCGGCACATATCCCTCTGTGTAAAGGCATTAATTGGCTTCCAGGGCCTCCTGTCGAGCTTCATTCCTGAACATGAATGAAAACACAGGAAGTCCTGTTTACAGATGTTCTGAAGAGATGACGTCTGCTGACTTATCCTTCACTGTTACTGAGTCAAGGACAAATGTTTTCACCATTTCTGTATCCTACTTTAAGCTTTCTGAGCCAATGATTCAGCTTTTATCCATGCAGTAGCAATTCACTGAACATTTAAGGTGCAGATTCAGGAGTCAGAAGCTCAAACAAGGGTCAACAGCTGAGACAATTTGGCAAATTTTTCATCAATCACTAACTTTTCCTGCAGCTTTCCAGGAAGAAGAGCCTTTCTATGTCACCACAACACGCTATCTGTTTCATGCCAACATTGGAGCCTCCCAGGCGTCTCCCTGTGCCGTTAATTAGCCTGGAGTGCATCCGTGATTGGCACCCTAAGAGCCTTTGCATGCCCAGCCTCTGTATCAAGCCAGACCTGAGGTGTGTACATGAACAGCGTGCGTGCACCGGATCCCCGTGCATTATTTATGTTTCATGAATTACGCGTGTATGTTCAGACCCAGATGGCTGTAATATCCATATGTGCATGCAGAGCTATACATAATGGAGGAGCGCTTGCTCACATGCACCCAGTGACACCCATGCAGAGTACAGTTTGCACACACAGGGAGGCGGGATCGATAGGATACATTTGCCCACATGTGCATGTACACAAACCTACATCACACAAATACACACACACACACTCGTGAGTGCCTGAGGCATTTTAATTGAGATCTCTGCCCACAACCCGCCCACATGTCCTGGAGTTTCCAGATGTAGAAAACCTCTCACTTTATCAAATCTTATCAGCGCTGTTAGCTCATGAAGTGACTCTGAGGTTATCAACAGGGATGGTAACGCAATTATTTAACGTTGAAAAGAAGAAGCCACATATACACAGACACACACACACACACAGGGCCCAGTTGAGAAGTATTTCATCAGAGGAGTCTGTCACGTCTGGAGTGTGTGGGTGAGTGTAAAAAGCGGTGTAATGCTTGTGATGGATGTAACAAACCAAACAAAGGAGAAGGCTGAGGCGGATTCAGCAGGCCCAGTCCTAATCTCCACACTCACTGACTCACTTTGAAGTGCATCCCTGCAGAGTGTACCAGAGCTGTCCCACTGTCACACTATCGAGTGTGTGAGGGCTCTTCTTCCACACGGCTGACTTTTTAACGTCACATTAGGCGCTGTCGACTTTTGTGCAGAGTTTACCCTGAGACTCTGGAAAGTTGGAGATGTGAAGGATGTGATTTTCTGCTACTCTTGACTCAACAAGCTACTGTACTCCACTAACTCTGCCCAACTCTGATCTGATTTGATGAACTGACTCTTTCTGATCCTCTTCAGGTACATCAGGACGCTGTACCTCGGCGTCATGTCGCGCCGACAGAAGGAGCATCAGCGGCGCTGGTACTGGGCCATGATGTTCGAGTACGCAGACGTCAACATGCTGCGGCTGCTGGAGACCTTCCTGGAGTCGGCACCGCAGCTGGTCCTGCAGCTCTGCATCATGATCCAGGAGAACCGAGCCGAGACGCTGCAGTGTACGTGGAGCTCACACAGAAATCAGTAAAGAGCAGAAGGAGCTGGGCTTCTTTTTGTTAGGGTAGTCCCTAAAGTAAGCACAATCAGGTGTTCAGGGGGACGTGCTAGCCAAAAACCATCAGCCTCCTGTTCCTTATTCATCCAGGAAATGTATCATCTTGGCGGCCGCCCACTGGTATTATTCATCCCTATCACTCAGGAGTTTTAAGACACCTTTTACTTGAATGCAAATATGTGACTACAGTAGAGGGGGGTGGATGCACACGGCACCTGGAGGATAGAAAATAACTTTAACTCTCAGACTTTCACGCACTGCTTCTTATTTAAGAGTATGCTAATGTTACTACGCACAGCACCTCCATGAGTCATCAAAATGTGTCACCGTCCTCTTTCATCACGCAGCGTCAAACCTTGATGACAGTGATGTTTCCTCCCTCCTCAGGTATCTCCTCCCTTGGCTCCCTCCTGTCCCTCGCCTGGGTTTTGGCCTCCTACCACAAACTCCTCCGAGACTCTCGCGACGACCAGCGCAGTATGAGCTACCGCGGCGCGCTGCTGCACCTCTTCTGGCGCCTGTTCACCATCTCGTCGCGCGTCCTCTCGCTGGCCCTGTTCGCCTCCCTCTTCCACATCTACTTCGGCATCTTCGTGGTGGTGCACTGGTGCGCGATGGCTTTCTGGGTGGTGCATGGAGGCACCGATTTCTGCATGTCCAAGTGGGAGGAGGTGCTGTTCAATATGGTGGTCGGCATCGTCTACATCTTCTGCTGGTTTAACGTGAAGGAGGGGCGGACGCGCTTCAGGATGGTGACGTATTACACCGTGGTGCTAGCGGAGAACACCATCCTCACCGGGCTGTGGTGAGTCAACACAAATTTACGCCAAAATAATGAAAAATAAAGTGTGAACAGTCTCCTAGCTGGAGGGGCGGGGCTTAATTAACAAGAGCTGGCCAATCAGAGGGAAGGGGGTTTGAGGAGTGAGGCCTTAAAGAGACAGAAGCTAAAACTGTTTTGGCTGCAATACCCCTCTTTAACCCCATACCGTTAAATCCACGGTAAATAAATCTGCTCCTTCCTTCACACAGCTGAGGCAGTCAGATTAAAGTTAAATATTTTAAGTGTGGGCTTGAAAATCTCAAGGGGGACAGCTTCCCTGAGGTATCTGGGATTTAGTTCCAAAAAAAGCTGCTGTGGTGTGAAAAAATCTGTTTTCCTGAGGATGTTGGTTTAGGTGTGGAAGAGCTCTATTAATAAAAATGCCAGCGATGCAGGGAAACCTCTGAAGCTGTGCAGAACTATTTCCTCAGACATGTTAAAACTGGCTTCCACTTTATTTTCCTTCTTGTGGACAAACAAGTATTACTTGTGTATCCAAAGCCTGATATTTCCTCTTGCACTGTGCCGCAGAGCTAAAGCGTTGTTCGACAAATATTACAAAACACACCAGTGAGCAACATTATTGCACCGGGTGATATTTCATTACCTTGAACACACGCACTGCAGTTTGTTTGACTTAATCCCACATAAACCCTCCGGCTGCCCCAAGTGCTTACAAAAGCTGCGAATGTGGAGAGATACGCTGCTGAAAATAGCAAAAAATGAATTCAGAGAAATATTCAACGTTTTGTCGCTGCCGCTTTGCAGGTACGCCTACAGGGACCCGGTGCTGACAGACTCCTATGCCATCCCAGCGCTGTGCAGCGTCTACCTGACGTTCGCCTGTGGCGTCCTGGTCATGCTCCTGTACTACGGCTTCTTGCACCCGGCCACCGCCCACCTCCAGCCAAGCCCCGCCTCTTCCTGCTGCGCCCAGCTGCTCTGGGGTCTTCCCCTTCCACCATCTGCCCCCGCCACAGCGCCGCCGACCCCGGCTCATATGGCCAAATCACAGACGGAAGAGGATGTGGCTGAGACGTGCCTCCCCGTCTTCCAGGTGAGATCAGCGCCTCCCACCTCCAAACCAGAGGGCCCCTTGATAAAGATCGACATGCCCAGGAAGCGTTACCCAGCATGGGACGCCCACTACGTAGACAGGCGCCTGCGGAGGACTATAAACATCCTGCAGTACATAACGCCCGCCGCTGTGGGCATCCGTTACAGAGACGGGCCCCTGCTGTATGAACTGTTGCAGTACGAGTCCTCACTCTGACACACAAACCCGTCACAAACACTGAAGCACATATGCACCACAAGGAGACGTGTGTGTACACACGGATGGAGAAGATTTAGAAACACATTCTCACATGCACAACTTGGCACTTGATGTAAGCACACAGACACAAAGCAATCTGTCACAACCACACACACACTAACACACACACAAACACACACACATACACAGACACAGTCCTCGCGGGTACCTTCGACCCGTGAGTCCCATGGCCATGACTCAACAAGCTGCTTCAGCGCGAGTCCATCTCTGTCTCTCTTCATCCGTCTGTCTGTCTCCCTCTTTCCAATCCCTCTGATCTCTCTTCATCTGTTCTCATTAGTATCATTTAACACGTGCGCGCTCCGCTGCGCTCCAGGAAAATTGAAACACTTAAAAAATGAGACGCCGAAGTCTATGAACACCGCATGCCGTTTACATCGTGTCGCTCACACACTCACGGGGCTCAGTCGGATTAAAAGATGTGAAACTGAGAAAGAAGCGGCGTCAAATTGATCAAAAGGAGCTCGTGAACTTGTTAGTGTAGTCAGGAGGTGGTGTAGATATTTTTTATGTACAGGGGGAATGTTTTTTTATGTAACGTTACAGTGTCAACTCGCAAGGACGCTAAGTTGTTGAGATTGGGTATCAGACAGAAAGCAGTTCTCAAAATGTCAAAGTATTTCTCCACAAATGCTAACGCTTACGCATCAATGTTAAAAGGATGAAGCCTGGGGTAAGACGGAGAGGTTTTTATGTTACAGTTAGCTCGTGCCAAGACAAAAGGTCACTAAACCGTCTAGTTATTCCGTCAAGTGAAGGTCGCGTTGATTATCTGGCTTCAGGATAAAAAAACAGAAATGATTAATCATCTCCAGTTTTGTCAGAATAAAGACATAATTTCTGATCCATGTCTAGCAGCACCCACCAGCGTGTGATGTCTTAATTATGTTGTTCCCACGCTAACAGGGTGCTGCCACTGAAGCTGCTATAAAACAGTTTTGGACTTCAATCGTCAAAACCCTCTCCATGACTTGTCCTCCCCCCCTGATAAGCGTCCAACATCAACTCCTCCAAAAGCCACCCACGGCTGAGCTGTGATGTATGGCTCATTATTTATTTCTTTTTGGTTTGTTTATCCCTGTGATCCAAGCTGTTACGCTGGCAGGCGACAATAAGCGAGCAGAGTTATCAGTCACTGCTCCTGGATTCACACGCCGTCAGGGGGCTGCCTCGACACCGCATGGTGGCCGGTCGAGAGGTGGTTCGAGTGTTTTCTCGGGCCAATTTGTCAGGAGGAGAGCAGGTGAGGAGTTTGAGATGGAAAATACGGACATAAACTCATGCATGCTTCTTAATAGAGCAGTTAAAAGAGATACGTCAACATTTTTAGGGAGGGTTAACGGTGTGGGTTTTAAAAAATGATCCCTTGCGTGTAAAACAAACGGTTTAAAAGCCATCCTTTGTTCTTTCAGTTGGATATTTAATGACGCTAATCCAGCTACAAGTCGCCGGCCTTTGCCACAGGGCCAGACGCTGACGCATGTGACATTTAGAGTCTAACGCAACATGACGTGAGCTTATATTTAATTTCCGTGGTGCTAGCCAATCAAATCAAAAAACAAAGTTGGGTAATTTGCTGCCGAGAGGCGAGTCGATCCAGTCGGTGTGAATGTGCGACCGCGGCAGCAACATTGGGCGTTCATATGGTGCAACATGCTCAAGCTAACGAGTCAATTGGCTGCTAACCCCACTTCATATGGTGCAAATATGAAACACACATGTACTTATGGTGCAATAAGGGCAGATTGTCTCTTTGAATTCTATGGTGCAACTTGAGTACTGCCTTCAGTTATCGGCCAAGGCTGTGCCAAAGGCTCCGTCCAAACGGACAATTGCTCTTCCTGTCCTGCTGAAGCTATGCAAGTCTCCAACGCGAGGAGATGTGCTTAGTGTACATGCTCACAACACACAAACACACACATGCATGCACACAGGGTCCTACACCACAGCAGGGAATACAATTAGAACACACACATACACACATGATGGAAAGTAGTGTTACAACATGGGGTGTATCCCTACCTCACTGCTTTAACACACAATCTCACACACTATTCTCCAATAATCCCCTACCCCTTTATAATTTGGGAACAATATTCATATGGTGCTATTGAGTCAAGCTGGATGGTTTTTGTATAGTCGTGTTAACAGTGGTATGAAGAATCTAGCCAAATATTATGAAGTGTTTCACATTCAGATTGATTGAATATTGTAATTCGATCAGTCCGGGTTTCCTCATGTAGAGTGTACGAAAAAAAAGAGGCACACCTTCTGTCTGAAACTTGGTGACGCATTACAAGCTACATGCCTTATCAGCTAGAAGAAGAGAGGCTGAAGGTGTACGCTCAGCAGAAAAGTCAGGAAACTTGTGTTTGGTAGATTATTTCTTTGATGTAACAATTCTTGACAAATTTAACAAAACTATGTATTGGTGTTGTTTGGTGGCTCCAATAATTGAAGTGTAGAGAATTAGCAGATGAATATTCTTAACAATATGGATCCATTAACAGACTCCCAAAATCTGTGGCCGAAATTCAAAAGCGGCTTATGCTATGCCACTGATCTTACAGTGACACTCACACCTACTTATCAATTAGCGACACCTTCCAATCCATCAGTGACACCTGGGAATCCATCAATGACACCCACCAATTGCTTGATGACACCTTCCAGTTGCACAGTGGCACCTGCCAATCACTCACTGACACCTGCCAACCGATCAGTGACACGACAGATATCACTCTGTCATTAACAGTTGACAGATGTCAATGTGCATTGGTAGGCATCAGTAGCCACGTTTACATGGACCCAAATATTCCGCTTGCATTCGGTTTATTTGCTCAAACGGAAAGAATTTAACCTTTGCATACACCTCATTCTGAAAGAAAAGAGCCAATCTGAATGGACATTTAATCGGTTTTACAGGGGGGGAATATTCCTTTCCCCAAACAGATTGAGGTATCATGTATCCACTCCAACGGAAAGTTGTCAGGGTACGTTCTTTCAGCACATGCTCAGATATGACGTAAGACGCAACTAGAGACGTTCCTCAACTTTAAAAATGGCGGCGAGCCTTCAGCACTGGACTGCTGCGGGAAGTTTGTTTTTGATCTAAACTTTGAAAGAAATGAACATAATTTCAAGACTGGACATTATTCTGCGCATGCCCCATTGACTATTCTGTTTGATTATAGCGGCGCATGTAGACCAGAGATTGGAATATTCCTTTCCATGTATACTATTGTTTTCGGAAAAGTCATTCAGAAAGACGAAAAACTCCTCATGTAACCGTGGCTACTGACATTTGGCAGGTTTCAGTGAGCGATTGGCAGGTGTCACCGAGTGGTACATAGGTGTCACTGAAAATTGTCAGGTGTCATTGGGCGGGTGGCAGGTGGCACTGTTGGATTGGTGCTGGAGTGGCAGGTGTCACTAAGCAATTGGCAGGTGGCAGGTAGCATACCATAAGCCACTTTTGGATCTCTGTGTCACTTGCAGGTTTTCCGACTGAATAAGAATTTTACAACACAGAGATGATCCACCAAACACAGACCGCCTGACTTCTAGTAGTCTGCTTTAAAAAAAGAAAAAACAACCCAAGGACAGTGGTGTTACTGTTTGGTACACTCTGAACTGAACTGTGTTAGCACGTTGTTCGAAAAAAAGAAACAAAACAAACATGTGACATTTAGAAAACACACTTAGAAACCTGTTTGTTCCACAAATCGTGCTCGTGACTTTCTTGCATGAATGTTCTAGATTCGAGGGCGTTGTGCTCCGAGGAAAAATACGTACAAAGGTTAAAAGAGTCTCAGCCTGTGTGTGCTTCTGGGTGGTTGAAGGCAGGTTTTTATGTTAGCTGTCCAGCTCGCTTTTTCTCATGTACTGCTCTTTGACCTTTAACCATTAGTCCCTCTGCGCCCAGAGCTCCAGCCAATCAGAGATCAGGTTCTAGCACAGCCAAAATCAGGTCGTTCACAACCAAAAATTACAGAAGTATTCATTTGTAGCTTCCAGACTCAGATTCAAACATCGTTCTCAAAGTGCAGGTATCATTTTAACACTTCGTATCATCACAGTCGAGTCTGTGAGCTACAAATGAAAGCAACCAGAGCCTTAGCCCGGCCCGCTCAGTCAGACAGTGTTATTGTATGGCAACAAATCAAAGCTATGCAAGGTTAACAGAGAAAGTTCTGGGCTTGGATAACTTTTACAAACACACCATATCACTGTTCTCATAAAATGCTTTTTTTGCCTTTTTCTTTTGTTGCACAACCAGGAGGTGTTGTGCTATTTGTTTACATTTTTTATCTTGAAGCATTTTTGTTAGCGTGTTCTTTTGTTGACATTGGTCGGGAGAGTCAGTAGACTGTACATTTGGAAAAAAACAGGATTTGAGTGACTTCCCGACAGAGGAATGTGAAAATATTTTTTTCTCACACACATAAACGTCCCACTATCAGGGTCTGCCAAGCATATGAGGCCTGCTGTTTGAGTGTGTGTGTGAGTGTGTGAGAGTGAGTGTGTGTGTCAGTAATGCTTCATATGCTTTTTTTAGCCAAAGTTTTACATCCTTTACGTCCAGAGCTGTGAAACTGTCACCACTCAGCTTAACTGTTTCTGATCTCAGACCAGTTTCTGCCAGATCTGAGTCCAGAAACGTCACATTCTGATTCTTTTGTCACAAAAACTCAATCATGGAGGACGCGTAGTGAGCAGAGAGAGGTTTGACTCAGGTGTGGGTACTAAAAGCACAGTGCAGGGTCATAATAAACCTTAATGTGGATGTATTTTTATTTCTGTTGGGGTCATGCTTTTCTAATGTGTTCTTCAGCTTGGATAAAGTAGCTCTAGAGACTTCAATGTGCAAAGTAAGTTTTGGTTTTTCGTGGTTGGCATTTTGATTGTAAATACCTTTTTCTGGTAATTCTCATTTAGATCTATGTTCGATGACTTTGCTTAGACGGCTCTTTTAAATGTGCTGATAGTAAATGTTCTTTATAAATATCCAGAATGTACGACGAGAGGAGAAAAATAAGGCTTAACTGGAAACTGTGTTTTTGTAGGAGTCTGTGCCATCGTGTCGTCTTGAGTGTAAGCACACTGATACTAGATCTGTAGGCAGGGTGAAGTCATGGAGATGCTCAACCAGACAGGAAATCAATCTGTTATCACTCCTTTATCTGAGGCTGAATGTGAAACAGGACCCAACTGGAGGTTTGAAGAAAGGAATTTATGTTTTTAAGTTTTTGTACTCAAAGCTGCGCCTGTCTGGCGAACGCTCCCTGGCTTCACCGTAGAATCGATGGCGGCTCTTCTCCAAGGTGTTCAAACCACTCCTGCATCGGCTCATAAAAACACCCCTCAGGAATCTTCCAGTCTTTGGGGGATTCCTAAACACACATCGAATGTCTCTGACCATCCACAAACCAATCAGGAGAGAAACGAGAAAGCACATTGGTGTAACTCTTGTTTGTCTGTGTACTCCGTGTCTATGATAGTTCGATATTCTGGCAAAGAGTTGAATGATATTTTAAATGGCTCCAGGTGGCCAACATTAGAAAATGTGTTATTTTTGTTACAATACCTCCTGAAAATAAAGTCTATTTATCTGTGAAGAGACAAAGATTTACAATAAAACAGACATAGAAATTATGACAGATTTTAAATGATGTAGAGCAGTTATAAATGAAAACATGTACAGTTCATTTGGTTTTCAACACGATTAAGAAATGTATATGCGTCTGTATTGAGTTTGATTTTATATATTTAACATTTTATTACATTGTATTGTTGTGACTGCGATGGAGAAAAAAAAATATAAAGGAATATAAATTATTTTTTTTCCAAATGTGTGTCGCAGTTTCTTTCCACTTTTATTTTGGATACACAGGAGTCAAGTTTCAATCAACAGGATAAAAATTCTTTATTGAATTTGAGACAAAAACACTCACTAGACTTGTAGAAGTAATGCTTTATTCTTCATTTTTAAGATGCACAGCGGTACTTATGCATCCTGTGATCTTCACAGTGTAAATATCTGTAGTCAAACCCAGCTCAAACAGCATGGGACACCAAAAGCATACAGCTTATAAAGTTAAAAAAAATATTCAACATGTGCTACATTAAAAGAAAACACAATACAACTTGTGCCTAAGTTTCAGTACCTCAACAGCAGCATCACAGGGTACATGGGACGGATCATAAATAAACTACAATGCCCATGTTAGCTCAACAGAGCTACAGACAGGACTCATCTCTCTGATTAATTGATTTTTGGTTTGATTACTACAAAGTCCAGCTAAATTATGAGAAATAAAATGGAAGAAATTCATTGGATAAGAGTAAAATAGAAAACTGGCACCCCCTGCTGGCTCAAAAGTGACATTACATATACAAAAAAACATTAAAATAACCTCATCCTATTTTCATATTCTGTACAAATATTATTAAATACAATAACTCATAAATAATCCCACAATAAGCAATTTCAGCATCATTATTTATAAACCAAAATACTTCCTCGAGACTTATATAATTTAAAAATGCAGCTGCCCTCATCAGTAACGTCCATTTAATTTTATATCTATATCTTTAGACTCTCGTAACCCTTTAATTCACCAGACCTTTTTTTCTCTCGCCTTGGCGTAAACCGTGCGGCACTTCTTGGCTTTCCAAACCTCTATGTTCTCGATTCCCCAAGAGAGCTCGGAAAGCTGACATAGTCAAAGCGTGCCGTGCTCCAACTCCAAACCGCCCCCCTGGATCAGAGCTTCCGTCTCCATACATGTGGGTAAGATCGAGCCATCTGGTCTGCCTCTGCGGCACGTCAACCTGAACACAACTGAAGAAAGGAAAGTGTTGCTGCAAAGACTACGCCGAGCGTAAACATAGTCCTTTCAGACAGACAGATCACATTCACAGACTTACCAGCTACTGTTATGAGGAGCAGCAGGAGTCCAGTTATCAGGAGTATCGACAGACCGACATTCCAGTTGGATTCTGCAGCCAGCAGGTGCCGAGCCTGGGTCAGGGTGCCATTATTGGGCAGCGGGAGGATTGACAGGAGGTGGCACATGAGCGGGTAAACGTCGACGCTGTTCAAACTGCTGATCTGATAACCCTGACGGAAGCTGGGCCCAGTCGCTGCCAGGAAGGGGTGCATGCTGGGGAGGGCGTTGTCGTAGCCATGGTTACCCACTAAAAGAGGTACATAATTAAATTGTGGTTTAGAAATGTGAGTAAAAAGAAATTACTGACATAAGCAACCAACATACGTACAATATCCTGACTTGTTTCCATTCTTCACGATGGTCCAGCCTTCATCAGCAACAGCAATAATCGGCTGGATGCGTACGTTGTTCCTGTAGTGCAGCCTCTCAGGGATGTCTTCTTTTAAAAACGCTTTTAAATGAGGATGACACTTGTTTAGCTGTTCAACGATAGACCCTGGATCTGAAACACACATGCATAGAAAGAGGAATTTGTGTCAGAAACACCTTATAAGAAAACAGACAATCCAATTTGAAGCTGGTGCACATGTCGTTACCTTCAAGTGGGATAATGGCGGTCACAGGCGCGAGGTACACGGCTTTGTAGCTGTCAGGGCTGAGGCATTCGTCCAGCCTGATGAGACGCTCATCCGAGCACTGAGTCATCCCGTGGTCGCTGACGATCAGGATGTTGACGTGACCCCAGAGGCCTGTCTGCTTCAGCTCTGAAACCAGGAGGCCGATGTTGTCGTCAACCTGAAGTCACACGAGGAGACAGATGCAAAGTGAGGACAGGATGGTATAAAGTGCGTAACTTTCAAAAAACATCCATATTCACCTCCTTTAAAACTGGAGCCATAGCAGTGGTGTTGTCAGGGCCGTACAAGTGACCAGACTTGTCTGGTTCCTCCCAGTAGAGAGCTGCGAATTTTACTCCCCCCTCCTGTGGGGATAAAGATACAGAACATAAGTCTATTTGTTTCAGCATTGACTGTTAAACCGCAGTCAGATATGCTCTCCACCTTTCCATCTCCCAGAATCCATTTGGTCACATTCCCCACTCGTTGCTTGAATGTCACTTTATGGTCGTAGGGTAAGAAATGTGTCGGTGTACGGTCTCTTATGGCTACATCCGAGCCGGGCCACATCATCGCAGCTGTTTTGTAGCCGGAGTCTAGCGCCGTTACCCAGATGGGCTCTGCCTCGTTCCACCACCACGGATCATTTTTCCCACCGGCGCTGAAATGCTGCTGGCTGGCCGGGTCGAGCATGACATTAGCTACGATACCATGGGACTCAGGGTAAAGTCCTGTCACCTGGAGAGGAAATCAGTGACATCAGGTTGAGTTATTCATGTTAAGAGTGAAACTAAATTGGTAAAAGTAAGCTCAAGCTGCATGGTTACCAGGGTGTAGTGGTTCGGGAACGTCTTGGTGACGAAGACATTAATGAGCTCCTCCACCAGGACCCCCTCTTTGTACAGGAGCTTCAGGTTGGGCATGGGAAACCTCTTCAGGTATTCTGCCCTGAATCCATCAAATGAGACCAGCAGCACTGGAGGAGGATCTTGCTGAGCTGTGACAACACACAGGAAGCTCAGCACTATTTCCAGTAACATCCTGAGAAGGGATGAATAAAAACTGAAATCAAACTGTAATGCTACCATGGTGCATTTATATAGACAACAATTAAACCAGGCAGAAAGTAGATAAGCACAATGCGGAAGAGTTCCATTACATAAGACACAAAGCGCACACTGGCAGGACTACATTTCATCACAGGCTGTTACGCAAATGAGTCTGATCTGTCACCGCACTACAAAACAACTTACGACACTCTACAGAAACTTTTAACACAGGGTGAAGTTGGAGACGCGCAGAAGAAGCAGTGCGTAAAACGACAGGTGCCTGTCTGTGAACTCGGCGTAATAAAGTTTAATACTTACACCTGTTGCTGAGATGACAAACAGAATCCTCCGCACTTTACACTCGCCTTAATTCCCCTCTCTTTGGCTTCATCCTTCTTTTACTTCCTCTAAATGAAATGTTGTCCAGCTTGAAATGTAAATACTCGCTTCTTTCCGGTGCGTCTTTTCAGAATAAAGCACGTTGGGAAACGCACAGCACTGTCCTCTCCGGCAGCTTCAATTCTTCCTCTTCTAAAGTTCCGTTTCAGTAAAAATCAGAAAGAGCTTGCAGGTTCAGCTGCAGCACAATATAAAAACGCATTTATGCTCAACTTGTGAGAAGCTGAAACATCCGTCTCTTATTTTGGTATGCACCCTTTCTCTGAACACACGCACCTTGACGCAACAAGCCAAACCTGCTCCTGTAGTTACAGCAGCGACTTCAAGTGTGATAAGTTTTCTTGGCGTGAGGTGTGGTTCAATATAAGACCGAGTATTTGACAAAGCCTAAGGACGTGGATGTTGAGATCATCCCACGTTCAGCCCCTGTTTAGTCTAATAGAGGAAAAGTATGTCATTGTAAAGAAGTCTGGATTAAAAGTGCATGACCGTTAACAACACATCACTACTCAGACATTACAATGCAGTGTTGTGCTGCAAATTGCCAGGCAGGCAAAATGTTTATCTCCTCATGCAAGAAGAAGAAGAATTCTATGATAACACAATTACACAATCGTAGTAACCTAATTTATTGAATATAAAATGCAAAAAGGTCTAAAACTTAAATGAATCGCTGCATGATCACTGAAATAAGTAATTGTTTAAATTATGTGTATATAAGCATTTTCTGTCGAGCAGAAACCAAAATAAATCAAGTAACGCGTCACTAAACTTCATTTGAACAGTGCATGCAATGCGCATGCGCGGACCTTGTGTTTTGGCGACCAGCCTTCTAGCTAACTTTTAGCTAGTTTTACGCTACTCCTTTACGCTGCACTTTGAGGATTAGCTTGCCTTCAACTGTATCGTTTAATGTTTTTAGGGTTTTAATAACAATTTGCAATTCATTCATTTAAGAAACACACAAGGCCTACCAGGTAAACACAGCTCTAATTACCTCACCGCCTACCCCAGGTGGTTTAGCAGGTTGTGCCCACAACAAGGCTTTCACCGACAAGTTTAACCTCTCCATAGTGGTCTCATCTGGGACAGAAGAGATCAGTTTGGTGTAGAATGGCTTCACTTTACAAGATTTAGTGGTAGCCATGTTCTGTGTGTTCACCTGCAAACCTGTTCGTCACTGATTGATGTCCCCCAGATCATAGACAGTACGACTTTAGTTCCACATGTACAGGTGAGGCATTTTTTCTTCTTCTTCTTTTTACGGCAGTTTCGACGCTACTAGGTGTATTACTGCCATCCACTGGGCGGACTAGGTGTCACATTCTGGTCTCATACTCTCACACACAATCCTGTGTTACGCAGGAACTTTAAAATTGCTGCTATAATCTGGTTGTAAGACATTTGCTTTGGATTTCCAACATGATCACTGTCAGACAACTCATGGATTCAAACAAAATTGAGAGGCAAAATTGAGAAATCTAATACCCATCCCTAAACATAAAGCATCACCCTTCACCAAGAACACTGTGCATGGCAAATAATGTGTTTTGTGAACATCCAGAGTTTGAAAAAACACACACAAGAGGACACAGTTTGAGAAGAGTTTGCTGATGTTTGGTGTCACGTCTGTTCAGGTTGTATTCTCCTTTAAGGATCATCCCTTGGCATTGATGGCCTTCTTCCCCGTCCAAAGTCCACCACTCTTTTTGATAAGGAAGGCGCTGTTGGTATTACACCCACTCTCACCGAGCACCTGGAGAGCTCCACCGTCTGAAGACCCCCCCTCTGCAGGATGGATCGCTCTGAGAACGTGTACGAGGACCCGGAGGTGTACCAGAACCAGTCCTCAGGTTTATACGACCTCACCTACGAGACGCCAGACGAGGCCTCTGGCATGACGCCTCAGTATGAAAACACCGCACGAGGTTCAGGACACTCACCTCCACCTCCTCCTTCTCTGCCTCCTCCTCGACCACCAACTGAGGAGAGGCGAGGAAGCTCTTCTTCATCTTCATCCTCATCTTCATCTTCATCCTCACATGCTGGAGATGAAAAGGAAGAGAACAGGGAAGAAGAAAATGAGGAAGTGGAGGAGGAGAGGATAGACGTGCAGGAGCGGATCGATGAGCTGAATTGGGGGACGGGGTCTGTGGAGCCTGACCTGGAAAGAAGGGACTCATCCCGCAGGTCCTCATCTTCTTCATCATCTTCATCATCTTCATCTGCTTCTGAAAAAGATGAACCTGATAACAAAGAAAAGCCTGAAGTCACACTTTACACCAAGGTAGGAAGGAAGTGGATTTGATTTATCAGGTTGGATGACTCAGACATTTTATGACATGTGTCAGCCATAAAAACGGTGCTGTTTACATTATCAGACGAACAGTTCAGGCCTCTTAAATCACTCATCATGAATTTTATTATCACCACATGAGAGGTCAGAAAGTTTCTTGCTTCTGTCTTTAAATTCAAGTCTGGTGTTGGACTCTTCCTATTGTTTGTGACACCTCTCGTCGCCTCTGCTCACACTTCTATTCATAGACCCTTATGTCATTTCATGTCTGGTGTGTGTGTGAGTGAGCGTGTGGGTGTACGTGTGTGTGCCGGCTCTAAATATAACCTGAGATGAACTGACAGGAATGTTCTGACTCAGTGTTGGGATACTTTGGGAATGGTTCCTGTCACATGGCCATGTGAATTTCAGAGTGTGTGTGAGTTCTTCCTGGAAAAGTCTCCTTTGTCTTAACTCGTATCTTAATTTATAGCCGTTAATCTATGGGTACGACATCTATACGTTTCACCTTCACATCTCACACACTCACTGCATTTATGGCATCATTAGATTTCATACTAAAGTCCAGTTACTCTGGAGTGTATAGGGCTCATAAATCGGGCCCTTTGATACTATAGCTGCCATATAACGCTAAAGTCTCAAGTTGGCGCTAACTCAACTGAGAATCAATTGAGCGGCACATGTTTGAGCTTAACTGGTCAAATGATGTAAATCTTTCAGGAATGGTCACACATTTAAAGGAGGCTGTTTGATGCTAGCTCCATCAAACTACACTTCCCATGCTCCTTAGTTCCTCAGTTGGGCCAGTTGACTTCAAACATATTCCAAGAATGACTCCTGATGATTCAAAGTCAGCTGTGTGAGCTGTGTGTGATGGGTGGAGCAGGGCACCCTGGGGTGACTCTACGTGCCCTTTCCCTCCTGACTACGTGAACACCTCCCTTCCCCACCCGAGGGGGTTATTTTTGCCCAGCACTGTCACGCCCCTTTGCTGAGGCCTGGGGTACAAATTCTACCTCTCTCTCCCCCACACACACACATACACACACACTCTCACGTTGGCTTTCGTCCTCAGCTGACACTCTGACACAGCTGCTATGGGACCAAGCGGACTTCAGCTCATGGAGCAGGAGGAGGATCTGCTGTGAGCTGCTCACACAAGGACAGACACACCTGCACGTTTGGGGACAGTTGTTGTTGTTTTTTTAATTAACCATGACGGATTCTGCAGCCGAGGACGACAAGGACCCTGATATTGAACTTTTCGTCAAGGTGGGGAGTGTTACATGTGTGTTTCTCCATCCTAACAACACTTCTCATCATTTTTCTTCTTATTCCTAAATGACTCTACAAACCTCATGAAGCTGAAAAGTTAAAACTGAAGCTGGAGTGTGAAGGCATGTTAGTTCTGGCTGCTTTAAGCGCGTGCATGCTGTGTTGTTGTTGTTGTGTGCTGATTTTCCATGTGTTAACCTGACACCCACGTGCATGGACAATCTCTCTCTTTCTCTCTCCTCATGAATTATTACTGAGCTCCTTTCAAGTCTAGAGAGGAGCTGCTTTAAATTTAAATTAATACTTTTCTGGATCGATAAGCAGTTTTAGAGTGAGAGCTGGAACATTTCTTCCTTTGAACTCATGTAATAAATATGACCAGGGCGCGTTCTGTTTTTCTTGAGATTGGGAGTTTGATGACCTGAAAAATCCAGCATCAGAAGCGTCAGCATCTTTTGATGAGGAGTGTGTGTGAGTGTGTGTGTTGTGAATAAGTTTTCCATAGCTGCTGCTCTGCTGCAGTATTTTAGGAACAAGAAGTTCATACAAGCAGTGATGCGGCTAATGGAAGCAGCGTGGATTATTCATGTCGGACCAGGCATCTCATTACAGTGTCCTGTTGCAGCTTTATACACACACCCACACACACACATTGCATACTCGTTCATTTACTGTATCTCATTATGAAGAAGCTGTAAATGTGTGTGTATGAGGAGTATACTGCTTATTATGTGTGTGTTTGTGTGTGTGTGCGCAGGCTGGAATTGATGGGGAGAGCATTGGAAACTGTCCTTTCTCTCAGCGCCTTTTTATGATCCTCTGGTTGAAAGGTGTCGTCTTCAATGTCACCACTGTTGACCTCAAGAGGTAATTATGGCATTTCATAATGTACATTATCTTATCTTATTGTTTCACATGTGCTCATAGTGTTTAAAGTAACTAATCAATAACATATCTGAACAGAAAGATAAAAAGCTGTTTTCTGCAGCCTGTTTGATGAGCCGCTCATAGATTTTTGGGAATGGTAGTATTTCTTTTGGCAGAGATCTAGACAAAAAGGAAACAGCAACAATAGGTGCCACATATTACATAAAAGCTCCTGGCTTCCTAAAGTAATTTTTAGCAGGAACTTTGGGAATAATAAAGAATCTAAGATCGTTTTCCATTACGCGTTACTGATTGTGTGCAGGAAACCTGCTGACCTTCACAACCTGGCTCCTGGGACCCATCCGCCCTTCCTCACCTTCCAGGGGGAGGTTCTCACTGACGTCAACAAAATAGAGGAGTATCTGGAGGAGAGGCTGGCTCCACCAAAGTAAGACCTACAAAGACACACAGAGAGAAAAGTGAAAAGATGAGGATGTTAATGATGCTGTTTCCTGTTTCACAGATATCCTAAACTTGCAGCGAAGAACCGTGAATCCAACACAGCAGGAATTGACATATTTGCCAAGTTCTCTGCGTTTGTCAAAAACACAAGACCAGATCAGAACAGAGGTGACATTAATGTTTTGCAGCAGAATCTGCACTTTCTGGCACAACTGTTCAACTTCTAATCTTGTTTTTGTTTAATGTGTTACAGCACTAGAGAAGAGTCTAGACAAGGCCCTGGCGAAGCTGGATGATTACCTGAATAGTCCACTTCCTGATGAGGTTGATGCCAGGCACCGCGGCGGTGATGGAGTATCCAACCGCAAATATCTGGATGGAGATGAACTGACGCTGGCAGACTGCAATCTTCTGCCCAAGCTTCATGTTGTCAAGGTAACCTGCCTGTTGGATCGAATGAGAGACATAACTTCTCTGTGATAACTTTGAATTGATTTGAAAAATCTTTCTTTCAGGTGGTCGCAAAGAAGTACAGAAACTATGACATCCCATCTGAATTCAGCGGGGTGTGGCGTTACCTTGGCAACGCCTACAGCCGAGATGAGTTCACCAACACGTGTGCGGCTGATGTGGAAATCGAGCAAGCTTACAAGGACGTAGCGAAGAGGTTGGGGAAATGAAATCGTTGAGACAAAAATTTGCCTTACATCGAATCACGAACAGTCTTTCTTAAAGAGACAGTGCAGGGGTTCTTCATCTGATTTTCTTGTGTAATGCAGGTACTTTTTTTGTAAATTAACCTTTTTTTTTAAGAATCAAATGCTTTACATCTGCTCACTTACGTAACAACAGTCAGTCTTTGTCTGCATAACCACCGTCACGTCATCTTTGCATTTAAACAAAACCATCAACCCCCTCTCCTGTGTAACAGAAATGCTTTTTGATCATGTGTGCCTTAGAAAGTGTAAAAGTTAAGAACAATATAAATTCATGTTCTGTGTGATTATTAAAAATGTGAACCCACTGTGTATATGTCACTTTGAATAATAAATCTATTTTTCTCAGAGACTGGGTTGTTTTGTTGGGTTTTGTACAAACAAAAAAGTTTTGTGTTGCTATTTGTTTATGGAAATTCAGGCTAAAGAATCCAAAGTGTCAGGTTGACATCTACTTTCTGTCTCCAACCCTTTTCCTGGAACTATTATGTAACACCCCTGCATGAGTTTCTCTTATCTCTTTTATGAATATCATTACCCTCCCTTTGGATCTTATTTCCACAGTAATTATCATCTGACTCAGAGAAAGGAACGGCATGAATACTAAGAGGACTGGCAACAGAGCAGTTTATAAGACACAAATGACTGTGTCCTTGAATTATTAAGCAATACTTCACCTTCTAGCACTTTGAAGGAAAAAAAAGCTAATTTGTTTTGTAAATGATTCAGCAGCACTGCATGAAAAATACCAAGGGGCTACTAAGAAGTATAGCTGTAAGATAGCCAGCAGATGGCAGTATAGACTTAGTTGTTATTGTACTGTGAGCGGAAGGAAGAGTTAGGGATCATCCTGAATTATGTTTGCTGTTGATGTCGCAAAGGTTATTTAATATTCCTGATATCTGCGAAAGAGTCTGATTCAATTAAGTTTAAAATTTGTCTTACTATGGATAAGTTATACAAAGTGTGCAATGTGCTGTAAAGTAACAGCATACATATGTTGATGCTTTACTGGTCTTTAACTTGATGAATATTTTTTTTAATGTAAATAAATCAGTTAAAGAGCTCACATATGCAAAAGATAACCTCTAACACTTTATTACTACTACTACTGCGTTATTACTATTTATTACCTGATGCTTTAACGTTGCTCGCTAATGCATTTTTCGTTTTTCTGCTGAGGGCTAATACACAGACAGTCCCTAAGCTGTCACTCTCGTTCGGTTAGTGGGCAGAGCAAACACAGCCGCTCGTGCTCCGTGGCTGGAATGTCTTCTTTCCAGTCTCCACAGCACATCGACGTCTCCACTCGCTCATACCGTGGATTTTAACCCTCACCCACACCTCGGATCACATCCGTGAGCGATCGGTGGATAACATTTGTAAGGTAAGCGCGATCGGAGCTGGTTTGGGGCTCCATTGTTCAGCAAACAGAGCTAGAAGAAGAGGCGCAGTGTTTAGCAGTGTGTGTGTATGTGTGATCGCGGGTGGAAGACTTGTCATTGCGGCGCTGCGTGTGTTGTTGTAGGATTCTGGGGGTGATCGAGCCCTTTACGCCTCAAATCTGAGCTAAAATGTCCACGATCGCTGTGTCCTGCGTGTATGTGCTAGCTATGAGCCCGGTGGTGATCGGGCTCCGCGGCTAACGTCAGCGCTAGCTGATGTTTTATGGCCAGTTAGGGAATCGAACGTTAATCTCCGCATCGAGCAGAGGAGGGGGGTCCTATTGTTATTAAACAGCATGTATGGGTAGCGTTAACGGACAGACGCCTCTTCAATGTCACATGAACGTACAGAGGTCCCGTTAGTTTCCTCTAGTCGTGCAGGGTCATTAAGGGAACATGTTTGGAACAGGTTGTTTGAAAATAACGCCAAACTCAGTGTCCTTGAACGCGTCTTCTGTTTATTATTCTGCTATAAACACACGCTGTGTTATGATGCGCACAGATTTAGCTCTGTCTAACGGGATTTCACCTGAAATCCATGAGAAAGTGATGCTTAATAGGCTTCCAGATGATGCGTCCAGGTGACAGACAATAAGCAGTGAGAGTTCATGTTAATTCATGCCACTGAAGCCCTGAGTGTCTCACTCACAAATACAAATGCACTTATTTACTTAGCTAGACTGCCTTAAAATGAAAGTCAGGGGATTGTGATGTTTTTATAAAGTCAGGTGATCATGCAACCTGTGAGACCTGCATCTGAATATTTTATATTTTGATCCAAACTTGATTCCCATTTTCTCCTAACCAGTTCCTAACAACTATAAAGGGCCAGTGCCAAGTGTTTTCTGCTCTCTTACACATTAGGTCACCATCCTCTTTGCAGAAACTCTCATCTCACCAGTAATTTTCAGTCCACACCATGAGCAGCCTCATGTAATCAGGTTATGACATGCTAATTTAATTATACCAGATCCATCCCATGTCATTACAATGCAGCCTGCACTTGCAGTAATGTATTCCTTTAACTGGGAGCTAGTCAAATCATCTTTATGCTGTTTAAAGATGATTCCACACACAGGTCAGGGGTGTAAATATATATTATCTTACTCAATGTGACCCAGATGAACACAGCTAACGCTGAGCGAGCATACTGACCATCCTGGGGTGAGCCGCCAACTGCCCCTGGCTTTATAAAGAGCTCTTTCAGCCACCTTTTTGCTGGAGCCCTCGGGATTATAAATCCTGAGGAAAAGGAGCTTTGCTTCGGTGGCATGCTCCACTGGCAAGAAATCGTTGGAGGGTGTGTGTATGTATGTGAGGAGGGTGCATGGGGGGCTGAGGGGAAGGGGATTGAGTATGAAGGCATTGAGAACTGGGCTGTTGTGATGGATGCCATGCAGGGAAGTGGAACACTCGGCCTTTCTGTGATTAAAGGCCTCCTGTTCTCGCAGCACAAACACTCTCACACACACACATTTCTTCTCTTACTTGAGGTCAAGCTCAGGTTTGGAATCGGCTTTTTCGACGCTGACTGTACCGTGTGCATTGCACTTAAGCTTGAAACCCCACTCCACCTCGTCACTTCAGTCTTAAGAGGCCCCTCCATCACACAGCACACGCGCTTCATTACAGTCGGTCTGCTGTTTGGATCTGTGTGGACGATCAGAGGATACACAAAACTTACAGAAGATCTTCTTGAAAAGCAGGTTTCATATCCAGAGCGTGACTCAAAAAGGTGTGAAACAGGTGTGGACCAAAAGATACAGCGCTGTTTTATGCTGCCTATTCAGTCATCACAACTATTTTTAGCCCATTAATGAGGCTCAGGCATAGAAATTATTATTTGAGGACTTGTTCATTCAGATTAGTTTGTTCTTATTAAGTTAATTCAAAGTCTGATTTAGACCTAGAATTTGTTGCTGCCTCAAGATGAAAAATGAAGTGTCAAAGCAGGAGTTTGTGCCATCACAGGATAAAAAAGTGGACATTTTGCCACTCCTGACTTCTTTAAGGGGTTTTAAAGGATTTGGGTTGCATTAGGAGTGGAAAACAGAATTAGGATTAGTTTTACGTTAGGGGAAGTGTTATAAGTTAGGCTGGCAGAAAGGGTTTGGGGTTTAATGTTATCACTGAAAGCTCTCACAGAGATGGTTGTATTTGTGAGTGTATATATGGATTTATGCCACACCGGTTTGTTGCTGTCCTGGTATTAAAGTGATGTCACTCCAGACGACTTAATGTTTGTTTTATTGCTTGTTCATCGTCATCCTGTACATCCTGTCACCACAGAGACGAGCGTCAGTGTCGTGGTGACAGGAAAAAGGAAGCACCCCATCGACAATTCTTCACCACACTTGTCACCAGGCTTGTTTTTCGACATGCAGGTCATGTTCGGGGTGTTCTCGTCTGCTCCCTCTCATTCACGACATGTTGTGGCAGGTTAAAGCTGTCAGCGCTCGTTGGAGGAGAGGGGTTATTTGACTTTATGGAGTGTGCAAGCATTTGGATTACGTTTAATAAGCTTGATTCAGTGTTGCACTTCCTGAGAATTTACTGCACGGTGTTTGGGATTATTGCCTCGCAGAAATGTCAGGTTGTGTTCAGTTAATTGAGAAAAATCTGGTATTAAGCAGGACAGCTGTTTTGTTTTGTGAGTACAGTCAAAGGTTCACAGATTGTCGCCAGGGTTGGAGTAACGCCAGCTTTACAGTCACTGCGGTGCTTAGGCCTCAGGGAATCTCCTCGATCAGATCAACTTGTTCCTAAATGGTCTCAAGCGGTCACACTTGATTGGATTTGGACTTCAGGTGAGAAGCTGGACTTCCTTCCTCCTGTAGAGGTCAAGGTTGTCAGGTAGTAGGTTTTACAGTCAGGTGTTCCCTGTAAAATGTCTTGGTTGAAAAGTGTGAAAGCCTGTTCACACCTGCTCCTCACTCCTGCACAAGGTTGAATCTTTACATTGACTGTATAATATGCTAATTTCATGCTCGTTTAGTGGACCTTGGAGTCCTTAACTTTGTTATGCAATCACTTAATTGGCTTCATCCTGTCTCATAAGCACGAAATTGTTGAAGAACATCGAACACAAACTGTTCCAAAACTGGATGCCTTGGGGACAGGCCGGTGTTAGAGGAAGATGTGTTTCCTTTTTGTTGCTGTTAGATCAAGGCTGAAGTGCATTTTTAAAAACAATATTTGGCTGTAGAACATTTATATTAAATTTGTTGTTGAGCTGTGTTTTACAAAGCAGCAAAAAATATTGACTTAACTGCTTTAAAGCCAGGCAGGAGATTTACTTGTTCAATACAAACACCAATAAATAAATCAAGCAGCTCATGTATGACGCGTAACACGTTTTTGACTTCTCAAGGTCTCTGGGTGTGGACAAGCTGTCCTCAGATAAAGTAATCACTGTGCAGCTAATCAAAATTTATTGACTTAGACTTTAAACAGATTCTGAAGGAGTTGTTAGACCAGAATTGAAATCTTTGTTTCTCTCTTGAGCTTGTTTTTAATTCAGGATTAAAAACTCACTCTTGTTGTTTAACGGATCTCAGCAGGAGCAAAGGGAACTCCAGCTGAAGCACACAGCAGGTCACTGATTAAACTGTTTTTGGAGACATCTTGGTTCTGAACGTACAAAGGTTGTGTCTTGATAAATCCTCCACAATCTCTGAATTTTTCTGTGTTAGGACCTTGACATGTGGCCCTGAAAAAAAAAGAACAGAGCCCATCAGAGACTCAATAAAAAACACATTAACATTGATTTTGGTGCCACTCGCATTTTGAATCAACTCCCCGCTCTTTGATATCTGGTTACAGGCCGGAGTCACACCAGTAAAGCTTTTTGAAGCTGCAGCAGCAAAGGTCTTTTTCTGTGCAAAGGGCCCAATGAATAATTGAGAGGCGGAGCCTATGTGAAGAAGTCCATTAAGATGCAGAGTCACACTGGTCTCCATGGCAGCCAGGCTATGTTATTATCACATCAACTTGGCCGGGCATGGGGGCACCAGCACAGTCTACGTCAAGGAAGAGGATTGAGTGGAATGGGAAATTTCACTGAGCTGGATGAGATTTTGTTCCTTAAATTAAAGAGGGGGTACTGTACTTTTTTTCAGTCTTTACTTTACCCTTCTGGGACCCTTAGAGTAGCATAGCATGATTCACATCACCAAAATAAATCTCTATTTTTGTGTTTTGGTGTTGTAGAAAACAAGATTTGTTTCAGCTGCTGTCTCTTTAAGGCTCCCTGCCCCACAAACCCCCTTCCTTTTGATTGGCCGGCGATTCCGAGGACAACGTTGGTGTTTGAGGTCCACACCTCAAACATGTCATAAGATCTTCTCTATCACTGTTGCTTGTCTAAACATGATAGCTCAGCATACCCCCTCTTTAAACAGAACACCACAGAAAGTAAAATAATAAATAGTTGCAGCATGTTTACGCCAAGAACAGATCTGTGTGAGCTGGAGTGAACCCTGCTGTCTGTTTAAACAGTTTCTATTTCAGCTGCTTAGTGACTCAGCGGCTGTACGAGAGGTGTGACTTCATTGTTTGTTTGGGGAGGAGAGGCCTGAAGTATGTGACCGGTTGACTGTGTGACTGCAATTGCAGCATGAAATCAGTGGAAAATTACTGCTGTCTAAATTCACCGTCAGTGAAAATCATAGTTTGTTGAAACTCTTTGGGAAGTTTGTCCGCGCGCTGTCATCACAAGAAGAGATACCTGAGTGAGATCTCCAGCTCCATGAAAAGCCTTTTTATATTCAGGAGTTAAATGGATACTTTCTTAGTGTTGATTCATAATTGATGCTCAAAGCTACATCTGGAGCATATTTCTCTGCTTTATTGGGTTATGCAACCAGCTCTTAGTGTATGTTATTTCAGTTCCGTAGAATGCTCCCTCTTTTAGACCTGAAGTAATGCACTGGAATTAATCCAGACCTCTGGAATACCCACTCTGCTGCACTTTGACAGGGGGTTATTTTCAGCGGCAAAGGAAATGGACAGAGTCGTTACCATCTGGCCTGGTCTTAACAATGCAATGCATGACAGATCGAGGGCAAAGGTTGTGTGATTAGATCTCCTGGACAGATATTAAAGCTGTAGATGATATAATTTCACTGTTTACTCTAAATCCTTTAGACTTTAAACCACTTACAGGGAGCAGGGGGAATAAAACCAAGTGCCTCTGGTAGATTTAACAAAGCTCACTGTTGCTGTCACTTTAAAACTCCCTTCTCTTCAAACCCCCTTCCTTCTGATTGGCTGAAACCCTTCGTGTAAGTCCTCTTCCTTTTGGCCTTGTTCCAGCTCCGCTCCCAGACTGAAATATCAGCTGTGTGGCCCTCACAGGACAAAGTCCTTTGTTGCACATTTGTTAGGACAGTAATGTCTCCCAGGCTTCAGAGCGTTAAGTATTTCCATCCTCAGGACTTCAGAAAACCATTCAGCAAGTTGTTACGTTATCATCTCAGGTTGCATAGGATCATATATTTTGCAGCCGGCATGTCAACACAAAGAGTTTCTGCGGGTTGTTGCTGCTGAGAGCCAGAGGGCTCCCTGCCAGACAAATTAAGATCCTGAATTAGAAACCAGAAGGTAACAGGGAGACGATATGCTGCAGGGTGAGCGCCCCTTTCTGTCCAAATAATAGGACACATGCTCTGATTGGACGGTGTCCGAACAAAGGGAGGATGATGAGTTTCAGTCTTATAAAAAGACGGATGGATGCAGAAAATCAGGCCAGAAGACAGAGCCAGCTCTGGCGGAGAATGTGTGTATTCAGAAGCGGTTGAGTCAATTTTCTGTGTAGGTTTTGGCCCGAGCTTCTTATAGTGATGTACCACAGGGCACACGTTCCTCTTTGATAAACAGCCCTGAAGCCTCCCATGTCGGCGCCCAACCGGCGAAGGCTGCCAGCCTTTTCCTGCTCCACTCTGAGCAAGTGAATCTCAAGCAATGAGAGACATCGGATGTTATCAGGCCTGCAGATTGCACTGTGCTACTGCCAGGGGCTTGAGTTTCACCTCCACCAAGACGCGCTTGCTTTGCACACATCAGATCAGAGTAAAACAGAATTAGCATTTCCCTCATCTTCTTCGCAGATGAATCACTATTTACCCCTGCTTTGTCAAGATATCTCTGCTTCGAACACAATCACGAGGCTTTTGTCTTTAACGACTGAACAATTATGGTGTGTGATAACCGGCAGTGAGATTCTGCTCGCAGCTGTCTCTGACCCATTTCTGCAGCCGATGGATGGAAGGTGAAGAGAGCCTTTGTGCGGCTGCCTTTTGTGTTTCTCAGATGGTGCAGATGATGTTCTGCAGATAGTTTACCGCTGAGATAGCCGTCTTCGTTCTGAGTATCGACCACCAAGATCAGGAGACGCAGACTTCAGCGTGTTTCTGAGGGTTTGGGGTTTGGTCCTGACCTGGATGTGCTTTGAAAGACGGCTGCAGAATTCCCCTCCCCGTGTTTTTCTTCATTTACAGTAACAGCAGTTAAATGAAATGACATCCAACATGTTCCTGCTTCAAAGATACGTTTCAAGTTGTTGCTTGAGATTTATCAGCACAAAGTTATCACAGAGACTTGTTGATCTTCATAAAAGCTGCAGAGTTGCACGTTCAGCCTCACTCCCTTCACTGAATGTCTCTTTTCAGGCTCTCCCGTCAAGTGTAATGAGCACAGTTTGGTGTGTCACCATCCTGCGTGCAGCTTCCAAACACAGTGATCTGCAGTTCACATACAGTACGTCTCTGTTCCTCGTGGTCAGCTGTGGTTATAGACTAGCTTCGATGACGGATCTCTGGACTCAGTTTGTGTCTGATGCTTTCTTTTTCTTGTAAATGTGTCTCCATGATGTTTTCTTTGTCTGTTGCAGGATGCAGAAAGTTGGACTTGCCCCTCTGACATGTTCCTGAGCGATGAAGATGAGTCAGAGAAGGAAATCCCGCTGGTGAGGCTCACTCGCTGTACGCCAACCCTTCACACCCTGCAGCAGCTCCACTGACTGATCCAGCCATGCCCTCCTGATTCCCCTGGCTCCTGACCTCTGCACCCTGACTCTCAGCACCCAGGCGACTCCTTGACGTGACGTCAGCATGGCTACGCCCTTCCTGTGGAAGCTGTCGTCCCAGAAGCTGGGCTTCTTCCTGGTCAGCTTCGGGTTCATCTGGGGGATGATGCTGCTGCATTTCACCATCCAGCAGCGAGCCAGCCACGAGAACAGCGCGGTGCTGCGGCAGCAGATCCTGGACCTCAGTAAGCGCTACATCAAGGCTCTGGCTGAGGAGAACCAGAGCGTCATGGACGGGCCGTACGTGGGGACGATGACGGCGTATGGTGAGTGGGAACTGTTTTTGTGTCTGCTAAAGTTTGCTCAACTCCACACACACCATGGAGCAGCTGCAGCGAGGCATTAATACAGTAATTGCAAAGGTCCAGAAGTCCCATCGATAAGTTATTCATGCCATTAATAGACCTGTGAGGCTCGATAGGCGGCTTCATTAGAAACCTGAGATTGGAATTGATTGTTCTGTAATACCCAGAGAAACAACAGGATACACCAAAGCTCCTGAAGATTAAAGCTCCCAGAGAATGTAAAGAAGAGGCAGGACTGCAGGGAAGAAACGAGTGCGTACGTTCTCAGGATTAAAGCTGAACTTATGAGCTCTGTTGTAAAAGCACAAAACCTGTTGTGTCGTTATTAATCAATAAAAGTGAATCAGTTTCTGTGCAGCATGATCTGAAGTGTACAGGAAACAGGATCCAGGTAGCTCTGTTCCCTCTTTATGATGGATTGATTCTCATACTGCCGTCAGAGCTGCAGCGCCGGCCCCTGACCTCCGCCCAGCGTCCCATCAGAATCCATCTCATGTCCTTGATTAGATCTGGAGGCAGCAGGGCACTTGATGCTCCCTGCGTTCACTCACTTGTGCGATGATTTGGTCTGATTTCATTTGTAATGAGTTTAAAGGAAGAGGGTTTCCTCCTCTGGTGCCCATGAATGACCCATAAAATCTGGATGGATATTAATTTGATCTCAGTCTTACAGCCAGGATTGTCGTGAATACAGCAGATTATTTTGAATAAAACAATCTCTGCCAATGCTGAAGAGCTTACCAGCTGACTTCTCTCTGTTTTGTTGGCTAATATTTGGACTACACACGCCCCTTTCCTGAGCCAGTCTCCAGGTTATGACATATCTTCTTCCTTGACGCAGACGAGGATCTGATCTTTCCCATCCCGCCCCTCCTGAAACTGAGCACCGCAGCCAGCCACCTGACACCGTGTCCCTTTCTGCACCTATTGTGTGTTTCTTTGTGGCCACGCTTGTTCTCTGTGCTGGAGTCAGTCTGCTGCACAGGGCTAATATCAGAAATCAGGGTAACACAGCCGCCCTTGGGGAGATCTGGGTGTGGTGTAAGCTTATATCGCCGGGCTAATCCTATCCGTCCTCCTGAGGGTGAAGGGTCACTGGGTGCTCTTTCTGCTTCTGCCTCATCTTCTCATCAGCTTTATATCACAGAGACTTCTGCTGCGGAGGAAGTAAACAAAAGGGATCACAGACGGATGCCTCGGGTTTATGTTCCCCTTTAATTACTTCCCTTTAATCATAGGCATAATAAAAAATCCCAAGCTAATGTGCGATATTCAGATTACCATCTTATGTGACACTCTTATTAATAGCAACGTTAAATTTAGCGCAGTAGCTGCTCAAGGGTTTGTTTTGGACTTGCAACGAAATCCAGAGACAGGCAGAAATGTGTCCCTAGGTGTGCTGTTACTCATCAGGTTACCTGGCAGCCGTGTTAGTGAGCAGAGGGACAAGTTGGAGCGTTATTCACCGTGCTGTGGATGCTTTTGTAACACACTATCGAGTGAAGGCCTCTGACTCACAGCCCATGTTCAGGTAATGATGAAAACTCTGAGTATTTCTCAGCTTCCAGCTTCGGGTGAATGTGGGAAAATGAAGTTTTATATCATGTGAAGCTGGTATGGGTGCCCCAGAGGGACAGTTAGAAGACAAACATTCGCTGGGAACACACGGTACATGTGTGGAACCAGACTTCTGGGATTAAAAACTGATGAATCTCCAGAGTCAGTGGTCACAAAGTGGAGTTGAATCAGGCGTGATCGTTTCTATGAGCTTCCTGTTTTGTTTCCTCCAAACGCCCTGGCGAAGCAGCCTGGTGCGCCTCTGCCAGGTCTCGTTGCGTCCTTGCCAATCTCCGTTGACGTGATCGAAAGTGGCGTGTCAAATGCATTGCGGTTGAGGGGGAAAATGTGGCGCCTGCGTGTGATAGACAAGCTGCAATTATGATCGCTGGAGGAGAGGAGTGTGGATCGCTTCAGTGGAGCTCTTTGTTGAACGTTTCTGATTGTAAAATATTTGTTATGAAGCGGTTTTTGTTTGAGTTTACGTTAAAACGAGCCTGCAGCGGGACATGTGTTGATGTTTGAAAAGCTCTGATTCAGTAGTCGATGGCTCTGTCAGGCTTTTTGACAGCCTTATCGATTCTTCTTTCTCTGAATTTCAAGCAGAATTTAGGTCACATTTGAAAAAGCTGGATTATTTTTGTACATCGAGCAATCTGTTGATTCTTTTTCTCATCCCCTGATTTAACTTTCCGCTCACAGACTTGAAGAAGACTCTCGCGGTGCTGCTGGACAACATCATGCTGAGGCTGGGCAAGCTGGAGTCCAAGGTGGAGAACATCTACAACGGCACAGGAGGCAACCTCACCAACGGCACCAGCACGGCCACGCCGAGCGCAACCAACCCTGAGAAAGTGAACGTAGCAGGTATGTGTTTGGATCAAGAGAATTAAAAAACCTTCCTGAGGCAAACAAGCTGCACTGCACGCTGCACTCCAGGCGCTTTAATGCTTCCCGACCGCATCCTTGGACATAATTCAAATCAGGCCTTGTTCACGCTGCATGACCCTTTTATTAGTTTTCATTGATTTCCCTGCCAGCTTTCAGATGATGAATTCAGGCCAGTTGAGAGCGAGGTGTTGTTTTTCCTGGTTCTTGCTCTCTGCAGCATTAAACAGGAGGAATGTGGAGCCTGATGAGTTCAGCAGAATTGGATTAGACTGATTGAGTTATACCGAGTAACATTTGAACGCATCTAATCCTTACGAGAGGTGCTGCTTTGCCACGTATTCGTCCAAACTGCTCAGGCTTTGGGAACTCTTATACGGCACTAAGTTATTGATTGACGAACGCAACATGTGAGTGTGACTGTTCATTAACAAAACCTCAGCGTGGACACTTCCTTGTTTCTATTCTTATCCTGTTTCTGCAGTAAACCACAAACTCCACTTCCTCTGGCAGAATCTTCTACACCTGCTGTTTCAGATTTCGTCATTTTTGGATTCTGTGTAGTTGTTTTAAAGACACTAAAGCATTCTGCTGGAACAAACTAACGACTGGAAACAAGTTGGGTCTGTCAGTACAGCTCAGACACTAAGTCGATTAAGTACAAGTGTGTTGGCAAGCATTCCCCTAATCCTTTAATCACTGGAGCCATTATTTAACAAAAATGCTGCAGGTTTGAAATGATCTGTGTGGAAAAATTAGCCGAATCTTCTCTGTCGATGCCAAACAGACGCTTCCTGACTCGACGTAGTCTGACTGTTTATCTGTCACGGTGTGAACACCACCTCTTAGCACTCCTGGCCCCAGCTCCTGTGTTCTGCAGCGATAATACATGAACCCCTGACACGTCAATAAACCTCCACTGCCCCCCCTGGTAGGAGCATCCACCAGTACCCTGGAAATCCAACATTTGGATCCTGAGTGCAGGTCAAGCTGACAAAGCGGCACCCACATCTCTCTTGGCAGCGAGCTAAAGCGCCCAACACTCCAGAGTCTCCATTGGAGCATGTCTCCTGTCTTTGAGTGGGTGGCAGGCCGGCAGTGGCGTTGCCAGCTCCGCTAGTGCTCCTCCCTGACTGGAAGGCAATTACAGAGATAAGGATCTGGACAGTGAGGGGAACACGCCTGGCTTTCAGAGGGGCTGCTATCAAGATGGAGCAGAGCAGCAGCCCGGGGACTGCACTGTTTCCAACGTCAGCCAAGGACTTGGGCATGTTGGAACCAAAACTGATGGTTTTCTTCCTATAGCCTGAAAAATTTAGCCTCATGTACATCACACTTCTCTAAAAGAAACAGTGGCGTCTTATTTCAACCGGATCTCCACAACAAAGCCTCCATTCTCCTGACATGTGATATTTACAACATCCCAGCTTCCATAATCCCAACTCTTCCCCTGCTATTTACAGCTGCCGATGTGAACCAACAGCTGCGCTCACACTGTTAAACGCAGCTTCCTTCTTCTCATTGGTCATCTCACAAAAATGTGTCCCACTGTAAAATCTAACAAGCCGCGTTCCCTCCGCTCCCCCTCAGGGCTCGCTGTGTCTATACACGGCGAATGTTTCCAGCCGCGTGTGCTGCTGCATTAAGCAAAGAACAACGGGCACAGAAGCTCTTTATCGGATCAAAACAAGTCGATCTGGCCTCGGTTGACGCTTAGCAGGAGGCAGATTGGCCTGGGTCCAGACAGCGGTGTGTGACGCCGTGCTTTGCTGCGTCTTGCTGATGTGGCTAATCAACCTCTGCAGCAGTGTTTCATCTGTGGGCTGGCCCGTGGCACGGGGAATGTAATCTCTACACGCCCACACACATGCACACACACTAACAGGCGTGGTGACAGATGCCGGGGATGGTTAGGTGGTGATTTGCAGCAGAAAACTCGCACCTTCCACTTCAGCTGCCATGCCAAGGACGTTCAGCTGAGTATTCACGCCCCGTCTTTCTGACAAAGATACATTTTTGGTAAACAGAGACATCGTCTTTCACAGCTCACGGCTTCTTCAGTGCTTTGTCTCTTCAGGCTATTGATCCACTCGCGTCTCTGTTTGCCACTCACAGTGAAAGATGAGATTCAAGGTCTTATTGTCAACAAAGACAAGGACATGGATCCTATAGGGGTTCACTGCTGACCTCATGCTTTTATTGGTCGCTGCCCATCACATTCCAGCCTCAGCGTCAGTCACAGCTTTCATCTCCTTTATATCCTGGAAAGTCTGTTTACATCCTCATTGTACAGATCAATACTAATAAAGTCCAAACACACACACACACAAACCCACTCAGCGCTAATCAGCTGCTGAAAGATGCTGTCTGCTCCCACACGCTCTCAAACAGCCGCGTGAATCCTGACATTCATCAGCCTGCAGGAGAATCATTCTTTCAGTTTGTGAAAATAATGTGAGTCACGTTGGAGTTGATTCGTATCAATCATTTACGTCAAACTTGGTTGAATGTTAACGCTTCATGTGCTCACCTGCCTCCTTAAAGCGTCTCCTGGACTTCCCCTGCACAAACACGCACCAACACGCTCAGAATGTGTGCATATGTTAACCATCACAGAATGCTAACTCTGCAGAAACAAAGTGAGGATTTTGTGCCAGTTTCTGCTGTTGTGCTGCAGGGATGCTTCACATATGGAAAGCATTATTCTTATAGCAGTGTTGTACTGTGTTGTTTTGTCTCCTTCCTCTCTGCAGCCACAACTTAATACCACTCAATGTATACGCAAACACTCCCATGTGCTCTTAATATCTACATCTAAAGCAGTGCAGATCAGTTTCCTCCTGGCAGAGCCGTGCTGGATCTGGATCTGCAGATACAGCCTTATCGCACACATTTGTGCACAGATGTGTTATAAGCTCAAAGTTGTAAATTCACATTTTGGAAGCAGCCAGAGTTTTTTCTGCAGCTCTATGATAACAGAATATTTTCAGCTTCACTGCAGCGCCTGGAAGTCAAACTGCAGCAGGCGCAGCATTTACATATTTAACTTTGCATATGTCAGGCAGGTGCCGAGAAGCACTCCTTAATTTTGACCTTCCAGAGAGAGCAGGACGCTTCCATATGGAGCTGTTTTTTGGTTTGAGTCATGTTTGTGATTCTCAGATTAGCCTGGATCATCACGACATGTTCCCTGGCTCGCCGAGCACATCTCGCAGCCTCAACCTGCAGCTTTCCAACATGTGCCCAGATAAGCAGCGACGGCGCGTTCGTCATAACTCTGTGCTGATTATCCAAGGCTGTCTGGCCTTTCCGTGTCCTTTTGTCGCTCTTGGTGCAAAATTCAAATGATATTTTCAGAGAACAGTGCGCCGGTCTGATTCTGGAGCACAAAGGACGGATTGATTAGAGCCAGGCGTTTTGCTTTTTTTTTTGCAGCAGAGGAAAGAACGAAAAGAGGAAACTCTGGGGTGCAGGAGTACATAGGGGGATGAGGATTCTGCCTGCAGGAGTTTACTGTGGAATACTTGAGTGGACCAGAGGCGATGTAAGACATGTGCTGTGAGCAGCCCCAAACACGTGCCCCTCATGCTGGGAAGCCCCTTCTCTTCTCTGAAACAGACGAGTTTCCAGTGGGTTTTTGCTTATGTAAGAGATGTATACAAGAAGTTTCACCACACTTGCACTGAATCGAGAACAAAAAGAGTCCGGCTCAAGTTTCAGTCCTGAATAGAAAACCACACAAGTTCCTCATATATGAGATGATTATTTCCTCTCATCGTCACCTGAGAGAAACAGAAAGTCTGCGATAGCATCAAACACCAACTTCATTTCCCCACGTTAAGGTCTGTGCATGCATGAAGATATCAGAGGAAGTGGGCTTTGAGATGCTGAAACCGCGTGACGAACAAACCAACACGAAAATACGACAGTTGAATGAAACTAGGTGTAGAAAAACAAACCTAAAATGACAAATCTGCTTCAAACAGGATTAAAATAATAATAATAATAAAAAAACCTCAGGGAAATTTACGAAAAGATTTGAAATGTGCACAAAACCAGAGGCATCAAAGCGATGAGCTCATTTAGCGTTGCATAAGCTCTCACTGTGAGCCAGTTCTCATCTGATAGCCTTTAAATAGCTCGAACAATAAGCGATATTACACTTTATTATTTTCCTTTCCAACTCCATGAAGTCATCTGACATCGGACTTCTCGAAGACATCTGCTTTGTGTTACTCCTCCCTCCTTCTCCTCCTTCCCTCCATCTCTGTTGTGCTCATGATTTAATTCTCAGACACGCTCAACTAAAAACCTTCCCTCAAATATGTCGAATCTGTCAAGGCGAAGCTGTTATGTCTCAGTTTGGTCAGTGGAAACCAAATAGGTGTGAAGTGATGGATTTACAGGGTGATAATAAGACGTTCACAGACACATTGATGGTAGATATGTCTGATTTGAGGTTTGTGTTAGTGGATGGGATGAAGGAAGCACGTGTGCAGAAATGAATCTGCTCATCCTGGAACAGCACCACCTCGCCTGTCTTTGATTATAGAGCGAGCTATATTTAGCAGCTCCTTGGCAGCAGCTTCTTCTGCTTGATTAAAGCTGGGAGAAGATTTGCCTGGTGGCTCTGGCGCACGCCGGCTCGCTGGCTGAACGACAGCGTGAATGACAGGCCGCGCGGATGCTTGTTTGGTTGGTTGGTTCGCTGAGCGACGGGATGACTGGCCGTCTGAAGGATGGGCAGGACATAGGACGGCCACTTTCGCAAACAACAAATCAAGAGTCAGGTTCCTGAGGGGGGAACTTTCAATAAACACTACGGAGTGACTCACTGAACAAACAAGATGGAAAAACAGACACAGAGAAGGGAGTGTGATATGACCCATCTCTGAATGTTACCTTGTTTTGTTCTCGGATCTGACAGCTCAAGAGTTTTTGTCAAACAAAACCAAGTGCATGAACCATCAAACTATTCCGTCTGCAATGTGAACAGACCAGTTTAGACTCTGATACTCAGCCAAATGTTTCCTCTCAGTGAGGACACCCTGCTCGGATCAACCAAGTTTATCAGCTGTAGGATCAACCAGAGACATCTCCAGAAGAAAGACTTTAATCCTCTGGTGTGTTGCTTAAAGAACAAGGCGGTATTGTGTACATCTTGTGACAAGCTTACTCCGGCAGGAATGCGACCTCTTGAGCACAAGTCCGAAAGGGTTACTCAGCAACAGCACTCTGAAGAAACAGTGTCCTGGAAGTGTCCTGGAAGTAAACTTCTTGAAAACTGTGCGTGTGGCCAGATAGCACTGGTTTCTTGTCTGATGAGGAAGTGCGCGTTGTCCCACAGTTTAAAATATCAAAACAATTCATCTGAGATAAGAAACCAGCTTTGGTGCAAAGTGTACTAGCTTGCGATGTGTTTGCCAGATAACACTTTTACAGAAGACGACAGAAGGTGAAATCTAAAAACGAGAACAGACAAAAGATGGACACTCGCGCCAGAAGCCTTCTTGAAATGTGTTTAGTTACAGTGCTCCATAACTTGTCACCACCTCCTTTTTATCTCATTCTTCCTGCTGAAGAAATGAGCCGGGGAGCGTCACTGAAATATGTTTTCACACTAATCTCAGAGATGGAGCAGAACAGAAAGAGACACACAGAGAAGAAGACCTGGTTCTGGAGCTGATTTGACACAAACATACCACCCCCAAACTCATTACCCGAGTCTGCTTCTGTGCTTTTATCTAGTTGCTGCACAGCCCGTCATGATGCATTATTTATATCCTGGCTGTAAAGGTCAGCGGCGATTCACGTCTGAGGAAAATTCACTTTCTGAGTCCAGTTCTGCCGCCATAATCTGAGAAAGCCTCATGCCACTCGGGTTAACCAGGGTTTCCTTTCTGTCTTCTTGCATGATATTTCACAAGATGTCACGAGGAAGTGTGCGACACAAATCAAAGCCAGGACAAAAAAACATATTCAGCAAACCGTGCCACCTTCCTCTTATGCACGCAGAGCACAGCTGCTCTTTTTGCATGTCAGTTTGTCTCTGTTAAAAGTTTAACAACGGTCAACTTTGGCTTCAGGGCACGGTTTCAGAGCAGTGGTGTTGAAATAATCTGAGAGAGCCAACGAGAAAATGAAAAGATAAGCAGATTATTGTTGTTATTGTTATGAAGCTAATCCGTTTAGGGTTTTAAAAAACAATGGAAAGATTTGGAATCAATTCTGATTGACTGGATGAAAAGTTAGAGTTTGCCAGGATGGAGAATTAGAGGGGTTAAGGTTTGTGTGTGGGTGACATCTGGACTAGCACTGATTCAGCACGGAGCCGAGGGAACATGTGTAATGAGAATAGAACGCAGAGGAAACGTTAGAAACAGGAACAGAGAGATCCAGAAACATGGTCAGGGCTTGAAGGATCAATGTGGGACACAGCTGTATTGGCGGAGCTTCAGCTCAGGACATTTTTCATCCATTGTGCGTGATTCATGCTAACAATGGAGCTCTATCTGTAGCGCCTCAGAGACTTTTCACTACAGACGCCTAAAGAGTTCTGGAGCCTGTATTGATTCTTCTCCTCTTTCTTTCCCTGTAGACCTCCTAAACGGAGCCCAGGAGAAGTGCGAGCTCCCGCCCATGGATGGTTTCCCCCACTGCGAGGGCAAAGTCAAGGTGAATCCCTCAAATTAAAAAAAACAAAGCACAAACACTGATGTATGTTAGGTTTTATGTTCCTGTTTTCATCGCTGTGTGGGTCTCCCTGGAGCTGATAGGGCCCTATCATTCACACCATCTGCTCGGCCAGGTCCCAATCCTCCGCTGATACTGTCAGCACTTCCAACTGGGCGCCACGCGCTGCCAAAGCTCTCAGCGTACACGATACACACACACACACACATGCACCTGCAGTACATGGAGCCGGCTGATTTCAGGAACATTATCCTCATCGAGAAGCTTCAGATTTGTTTATTTCCACATGTTCTCATGATTGCAACCCAGAACGCCCTCACTCTGGATGATCTGCACATGTGTTCGATTAAAGAGAACTCGTCTCTTTAATTCTGAAACCCCAGATTTTCCGTTTGATTCCAGCCAAAGACTTACAAATCACGGCACAGCTCCTCCAACGTCTGATCAGCCAAACATTCCCGTCAAAGCTCATATTGAAGCTCATTTTTCATCATATTAAACCGTCATAAACCCTAATAAAAGTCTCCTGTCTCTCAGTGGATGAAGGAGATGTGGCGCTCAGACTCCTGCTACTCCAACTACGGCGTGGATGGATCGACCTGCTCTTTCTTCATCTACCTCAGCGAGGTGAGTTCTCATGTAAAATTGAGAGGATGCTCCTGACAGCATCCCTGTAACCTGACAAAGATCACAGGCGAACGAAACGCTAAAAATACAACCAAAGCAGAAAGGTAGAGAGGATACATTTTTAATGAGAGCAAATTAAAGTGTTGCTGAGGAGGAGGAAGTAGAGAAGGTGCTGCGAGGGGCTCCAAGGAAAGACTTTTAATGACTTTGTTACCCCGCCTCTTTGTTTCTCTCTTTACAAAACTCCAGAAATGGCACAAAAATAACAGCTCTGAAATGGTCAGTGGCTCGTTATGAATATTGTATACAAGCTGAAAGCATCTCGCCGCGCGAACACAGAAAGCTTTGCTCCCTCTTTATAGAAACAGAAGTGAGACAGACAACAGCAGATCCATTAAGAGGAGACAAACCTGAAAACAAACACCATCACCAAAATTCAACCAACAGCTCCTCCTCCTCCTTCTGTGGTCATGTGAAGCAGTTGCCATGACAATAAGCATGCCTCTCATCTGTCCAGCGTTCACTCAAACACACACACACACACACACACACACACACACTCCTGCCATGTTTAATTCATACTTGTCAGCCATCGCATTAACCTCGCTAAGAGGCCAAACCACAGAGGTCAACGTATCATGATGGATGTCGGCCGCAGAAGGTCGACTGAACACACTCCACGGTTGAAAAACACCACGCACTTCTCCGTCAGCCTCTGTAGCCAAAACATGAATCATGTTTTTAAAAGAGGAAGTAGAAACAAAGGAAGGAGGAAGTCAGATAGGTGAAAAGAGGAATTCCCTGAAAGATTTAAATTTGTGGTTTTGATCCCACAGGTGGAGAACTGGTGTCCTCGCCTGCCCTGGAGGACAAAAACCATGACGCATGAAATCGACCGAAGGGGCCAGGTGAGACGACGTTAAGTTTAACATGTACACACACACACACACAGCTGGAGTGACGGGACGAATCTGGAGTGATGATCTCCCCTCTCGAAAAACACAAACCCCCTTTCCCTCTGCTGCTGCGGGTGAATCAATATTAAGCACTCTTCATCCTCGCTCTGGATGCATCAGCAGCGCTGAGCCCTCCGTGGTGGGGAGATGCCATTTGACAGGCTTTGGAGATTTTAATTCAGGCGCAGATTTTAATAGGTTCAGTCGGCGGGAGTGATTTCCTGTCGTGGTGAGGGATGCTAATGCCCTGCAACAGGCTTGTTTCAGCCACCTTAGCAGCTGGTGATGGCGCTGTGGTTTCTCTGCGCTCGCTCTGTCGTCCTCTGGCCAAGTCAGAGCTCCAAAGCTTCCCACATTTCCAGATCAGGAGTAAATATTTCACAGGAGATTAAAGATGTTTCCTTTCTGTGCAGGCGGAGATCAGGACCAGCTTCGACGAGCTCTACCGCGTGATGTCACAGCGCGAGGAGTTCCGCTGGATGATGCTGCGAATCAAACGGATGGCCGAGCCGTGGGTCAGCGCCATCCGTTCGCTGGCCGCTAAGCAGGACCTGGCCAGGCGCCGCAGGAAGAAGGTGGAGAAAACCTCTCAGGCTTGAATTTTAATGTTACTGTCATAAACTTCTCCAAAACACCTCTCCTTACCCTGCAGAATGTAACGCCTCAGGTCCACACACAAACGCACACACTCCTCACACTTGTAGAGCGCCCTATTTTAGCTCCGGGGAGAGCTGCTGCTGCTGCTGCTGCTGCTGGGAACGCACCGACATGGATATTCAATTGTGTCCCAACCTGGCAGCAGCTCCCAGCTCTGAATAATGTACTCCACACTTTCCGCTGCCCCCGTGAATAATTCACATCACATTCCCATGATACCTTGGTGCTGATGCAAAGCAGCAACCCCTGTAGCAACACGGAGGATGCGAGAAACCAGAACCCTGATCTATCCATCTGTTTATCTATCTCTGCTCCCGCTTTTCTGTTTCTCGCTTTAATTAAACAAAGAGTTTTTCCTCCTTTCTTCGTCCAGTTACAGCCAAAGCCGTGTCTTTATTTCAGCCGGTAATCTCTTTTGGATATTAATCCGCGCATATTAATCCTCCACTGGTGTGCTGTGGGACTGAGGCTGGCTGTCAGCGATGAAAAATGTGTCGGTCACTTCAAACAAAGCCTGCGATTACTTCCTGCAGAACAGCGTGTTCTCCTTCACAGCTGGGAATCCTCTGTTTTGTGTGTGTGTTGTTCATTTTTGGGCAAACAATAAAAGAAATGGAGATTTTAACAGCACAATCTTTCCTTTTCCTTCAGGTTCTCGTGCATTTGGGACTTCTGACCAAGGAGTCGGGCTTCAAAATCGCAGAAAACGCCTTCAGCGGCGGCCCGTTGGGAGAGCTGGTCCAGTGGAGCGACCTCATAACCACGCTGTACCTGCTGGGGCATGATGTCCGCATCTCAGCGTCTCTGGCGGAGCTTAAAGAGTCAGTTCCTCTCATGTCACTTTAACATGATGTAGAAACAGGAATTCTTCCTTCTTGAGAACACAAAGGTGGCTCAGGAAGTGGAGTCAAAGTTGCTCAGAAAACAGGAAATACATCAAATACAAACCTTGCTCACACATGCAGTCAAAGGAGACTGCTTTGCATCATTTTTAAAGTTTCCAAACCGTCTTTACTTTCTCTTCATGTTGTGCAACGTTCAAACAGCTAAGTCCACCTCAAGGCCAAACAGTTAAAAACCAATGTTCATGCATCCAGATGTGCTTCTGTACAACAGATGTTTAAAGCCAGAAATAGAAAACGTCGTCAGTGGAGGAACGTGCTACCTCTCTGAAATGTTTTGCACGATATTTGCTGCGAGAGCCTGAAATTTGCATGTTTGCTGGCGCATGACTTAAAACGTCGCGTGTTAGTCTTAGTATTTGTTTGTGGGGCTTAGATTGACATCATGCCACTCCAGGTGGAAACTATTCCCTTCACTCTTTGCTGTATCTCTCCCTCTTAAAGCTTTATGTATTTGCTGTTCTTTATTCGCAAACATTAAGCAGAGACAGAATGTTCCCCTATCATCCAAAAGCTCCTGAAGGTTTAATTTAAACACGGTTGATAAATGCTCTATCCTGTTCCGTGAGAGTATTTGCTCGCATTAATTGCTGGTTAACAGCAGAAGCAAACAGGAACTCTTATTTGATTATAACTGAAAACTCCTCCACCTGCAGGATCATGAGGAAGGTCATGGGGAACAAGTCGAGTTGCCCCACCCAGGGAGACAAAATCGTGGAGCTCATCTACATCGACATCGTGGGACTCACACAGTTTAAGAAGACACTGGGGCCTGCTTGGGTCCACTACCAGTAAGTACAAAGACGTGATGTCCCAAATGTTGTTTTTAGTCTTAACCTCCCAAATTTAAACCGATGCCTCTTTGTGACCAGCACAAGCAAATGACACAATTCATGACCTCTATTGTCTGGTTTGACGTCTGCTTCTGCTGCTGGAAAGGTGTCAGACAAGAGGATTAACAGCGTGCTGCAGAGTCCTCCTTTGTTTACATTCTGTATGGAAGGGATTACAGCGAGTGTGCATTTGGAAGTGTTTGCAGAAAGCAGGAGATGTTACATCAGAAAACGCTGCCGACACGTGTACAGAACAAGACAGATGAAAAATCCCTTACTGGTGCTTTAACCGCTTTGGAAAACAGTCACAGAAAGGCTTGAAATCGAGGTTTCTGAGGAGTTCGTGTGTCTTTTGGCTGCATGAGGAAGTGTAAACACTCCTGTTGGGCTAAAATGAAAGTACAGGAAGTTATCTGGAAAGGGAAATAGCTCTATTGTTTCTGACGTCTGGTGAACTCATCAAGGTCTGCACCAGTTAAAGGTTAACATATGAAGTGTTTAAACCACAGCAGGCACAGAAGTGATGTCTAAAAATAGAATTAGTCGCTAATTTCTTCATCCTGCCTCTGCTCTGGTGTGCTACAGGTTGAAACTTGCCCGGCGCTCACTCTGAGTCTATTCTCTCCTCATACATCACCTCCAAGTCCCAAAAGGCAGCAGTAATGTGCTCCGCTCGTGATATTTTCAGCTGCCAAGTCTATTCTGCCTCTGATTGCTCCGCCGAGGCCTGTGGATGAGATGAGAGCCTCCCGGTTTTGTTTTCGATAATACTCTCATCATCGCCCCCCCGTCGACTGGCAGGAAAGAGAAGGAACAATACGTCTGCAGGCGCTTGTGGCCCTGCGGGTTCCTCGTGTTTGTCACCAGGTTTTGTTCGTCTGAGACGTAGCTCCTGGTTCAGCATCCTGAGGAAGCTGATTTAATGTAAAGTCCAAGCTACCCAGTCCTCCTCTGGTGTGTTTTCTGTGTTTAGTTACAAAGCAAACTCCGTCGGCTCTGTTTGTGAGTAATGCGTTCTGTTATTTCCCCAGTCTTCTGGCGAACCGTCTTTCAGCACTATATCACTCCGTTTCATGCGCTCAGGAGGAGAGGGAATACTCCCAGCTATTGTTTTCCGAGTATAAACTTGAGCCAATGATTCCCTGTTGTTCTATTTCATTTAATCCCTTCATCCAATAACCTAATCTCAGCTGTGCAATGTCATCAGCGTCAGCGAGGAAGCCGAGAGTCTGCCGTTGTTTAACCGCTTCTGCTTTTTTGACAGAGAATGCAGAAATGAAACAGGACGAGCTGCGTCTTTTTGTCTTTTTGTGCTCTCTCTGAAACAGCTGAAAGTCATCAGGCTTTACGAGCTGCACGACAATCGCTGTAAACCAATCAAAAACACACCAGGATGACGGCGGATGGGAGCTGGTTTTTATTTGTTTGAATCAAACAAAGATGTTGGAAAGTGATTGGGAGTAATGGCTTTATAAGATAGCTCGTTAAGTCAGGATGAGTTTATGATCAAGCTGTTGTGTTGCTGCTTCAGGGACATGAACGTCTCCCATGTGGTTTCACAGATTCTGTATTTATTGCTCATTTTAATTTACTTTAGAGGTCTGCAAATTTCATCGCACCAAGGTAACTAACACGTGGCTGTTGTTGTTGTTGTCGTTGTGGGTGTGTTTCACTAGCTTCACTTCAGGAAGTCGTCACATAAAACAGACTAGACATCAGCAAAGCGAAGGAAACAGCTTCATTTTCCATCCCCTTGTGGAGAGATGATCTAATTAATTTCAGCGCTGACCTATGAGTCATTCATCGTCTTCGTTTACAGTCTCGCACCTTAACGAGACATGTCTGAGTCTGAGTGTGGAGGAATTATGTTTTGGTCTCAGTATAAATTCAGCAGCTCTTTCTTCCACTCTGCGTCACAGGTGCATGCTGCGGGTGTTGGATTCGTTCGGGACGGAGCCGGAGTTCAACCACGCTCACTACGCTCAGTCCAAGGGTCACAAGACGCCGTGGGGGAAGTGGAACCTCAACCCACAACAGTTCAACACCATGTTCCGTAAGTCAGAAACAAAGACTGTGTCACACGTCTGTTCCTGAAGCAGCGGAGGCCGCCATATTGGATATGATGCAGCTTAGCTTTTGATTTAAGGATGAAAGAAGAGCTCTCATTGGTTGAGCTGTGATGTACTGATCTGTGGGGATTACAAACAGTCCCTCTTCCCCTCAACACTCAGATTTCATCAGAGCCTGTTGTGTAAACATTGCGCCTGTTTCTTTGCCGTTGTTACGCCACAGTTTTGTCTCACTTCCTTTGGAAAAAGAGACGTTAAAGACAGAAAATCCAGCACGTTGCTGTACAAATGGAGAAGCAAGGTGACTTCGCTGTGATTAGGGGGGTTACAGCTCCACGTGTGTGTGAGCATCACTCCCATCCCACTGTGAGGTCACTCTGCAACTGGAGTCAACCGCATCCGCCCGGTTGGATGAGTAGAGAGGGGAGCCAGCCCCCCCTGGGGTGCTGACCTTTTCCCCGTGGCTAAGAGAAAGTGAAATGTTACCCCGTTGGTGAGGTGAGGCCTGGAGTTCTCCAGAAAGCGGCGCTCCTGAAAGGGCCCTTTGTGCTCTGATAGGGTATGTCTTTCTCATAGCACTCTGGGGCTTTACGAGAGGAACAGTCAGGAGCTGCTGGGTTAGATGATATCGCTGGAGAAACAAGTCCACATCCTCGTCATGGCAACACTTCAAGGCCTCCCTACACGCTGTTAATCCAAATAATTTACACGTAGAGTGAGCAGCGTGTATTCCTGTTATACAGATGTAACGTGGTAAAAATCAGGTGCTGCTCGGTAATTCATCCTGGATTTGGATTGGCCCATTTGTTACTATTAGTCAGCGCTCCATAAATCATTGGTTGAGGGAATTGGGAGCGTGTGGCCTCCAGCCAATAAGACAAGACAAGGCCAAATTGACCTCATTAATCTATTTCAGACTCAGAACAGAAGTGTTTTCTGGTGTACTCTATGTGTTTCAATGAGCTGTGAGTGTTATTCCAGTTGGCTCTGCTTCCCAGTACAAGTCATTTATAATCAGAAGAGCCGTAAACTGGAGGATAAAACAGAATTAACCTTTTCTTTAAGTTGGAATGTCATGTAAGGGTTCAAGTCTTACTTACTGTACACTTCATCACTTTAAATCAGCTTTGAAGGAGTTTTTAGAGTCAGAGATGAAGCATGATAACCCATCAGCAGCATCAGAATCACACGCTAGCAGATGTCTCTAAATCTTCTTATACTCACTCTCTGTTAGCGCCCTCGCCGCTGAATGCTTAATCCAGAAATTATGAGTAATACCGTCCAGTGTTTATCTCTGAAGCGCAGCCAGCCACGTACCTGACCCTGGATCAGCCCAGCTGGCACATCCTGATTGATAACGCTGGCACACCCTCTCTGTAAAGGTTGTCTCTGCTTCCCATCCGGGTGAGATCAATAGATGTGTGTACTCGAACATACAGTACACAAACACACCTTTAGATATCTGATGATATCACACGGTTAACCCCGTCTGAGTGTTGGAGCTGCTCCTCTGCTCAACAAAACAGCTGCTTCTGCTGCTTCTGCCTCATTTCTGTCTTCCCGGGCTGTTTGTAAGCTAATAGCGGTGAAGTCGAGGCGAGATGAGTGACTCTTTGAGTGGCAGCTCTACAGGGAGAGGAGGCATCTGTTGCCAAAAGCATCAAGAGGGCTGAACTCTAATTAACAGGCTGTCCTGTTAACACGGTGAGTTTGGTTCAGGAGTGCCTCCCCCCAGCGCTTAGGACCTTCTTCTTCTTCTGCCATGTGGTTGCATTTCACCACCCAGCTTTTGGAAAGACAGTGCAGATAATTTAGGAGCAGTTGTTGCATTCAGCTCCAGCCCACGCTCAAGCCTCCACTGATCTTCATAACAACTCCCACGTCCCACTGCGCCCACTCGAGCGCTCAGTGCAGGAGCTGTGCACCAACAACCACAACCACCATCAAAACTGTGAAGCCGAATCTTCTCTGCTAATGCCAAACAGCGACATCTGAAAAATCGCAGCTGCAAATGCACAATTCAGTCCACCCATGACAGGCTGACCTTAATTTACCTCTGTGCTATTAGTGTAAAAGAAAAAAGAAAAAAAGAAAGAGCTCCGACCGCCGGAGTGTCCCTGAGGCTCCTCAACAAACCACAACAGCTCACCACAACACCTCCCTCGCATCCTGCTTCATCTCTGCAGAGCTCCACGTCTCACTCTCTGTTTCTTCTCCTCTAACGAGTAAATTTAATCGTCCGAATAATTCCTGATCACACTCCAAACCCTCGTCTTCACGTTTCATGGCAGATGGTAGCGAGGTAGAGTACTGCCAACTCCGGCGCCACACATGACCTCCTCATCACTGGTTCCCATAGCGACGAGTCATCACCAAGCGATGAGGAGGGGGAAGTGGAAGTTACTCTTTATTTGTTTTCCTGAAAGCAGTTCGCAGAAAAGTGGAAGTGATACCCCGCCTCTGAGAGGATGTTACTCACTCGCCTTAATCCCTCTGAGGGAGGCACTGATGCTGACCTGACTCATGTGTTTCCACGTCCGTAAATTAAATGTTTTATGTTTATGTCTTATTCTGCTGCAGCTCACACTCCTGACAACAGTTTCCTGGGCTTCGTGGTGGAGCAGCACCTCAACGCCAGCGATATCAGGCACATTGATGACATCAAGAGGCAGAATCAGTCGCTGGTCTACGGGAAGGTCGACAACTTCTGGAAGGTACTAAACCATGTGAAATAAATATCCTTGCTGTGGAGCTTCTGCTGTGTTCATATGTAGCTCAAAACAGCTGAAACGTGCGCCCCTGGGTGCATATTGAGCTAAAAACAGCTTCACTCTGAAGTACTCGTGCTCCCAGCATCCCACTGGGTTTCTCTGTCAGAGCAGATGGGAGTGAAGTGTTTGAATGGAGAGTACTCGAACATGATGTTTCAAGAGTTCGATCATATCCTGCTCTCCATGCTACACCTGGCACGATCCTACTCGACATGTAGGCTCTTCACCTTCCAGCTACGCGAGAAAACTCAGAGGGAGCCGCGTCGAACGCAGTCCAATCTGAAAAGTATTCATTTCTTTTTGAGGCTGGTGTTTTTGGATCCAGAGGCCGTGCTGCTGTGCTTTGTGGTTTCTGAGTCAGAACTATTCAGTGTAGCTATAAAAGGGCAGCCCATCAGCTCACAGTGAGGGGCATTAGCTACTAATCAGACTCCCAAGCGTGTTCATTACCTCCTGCTTTTAATTAAAGGGCCATTTTGGAGCTGGCTGATAACAAGCTGGCTGGCTCACTCCATTCACCTCCTTCTCCTGCTTGAATCAGCTGTCCTGTCGCTGGTTTATTATTTAAAAACAGGAAGCACCACTTCCTGTAAGCCATACTTTAAAGTTTGAATTTCTCCAGGAGAGGATGTGTCGACTGTCTGACACTTATTTGACACAACTCAGAGCCGCGCCGGTCTGCTTCATCAAAAATTGATGCTGGATAAGGTCAGCGTCGCTCAAGTGATGCAGTTTTAACCGACCATGAGCTAATTATCAGAATCACTCAGAGACTTTCCCTCCTGCTCCCTGCTCCAGATTAATCCCCTCGACTTTACTCAGCAAACTAAACCCGGATTCTTGGCTCGGCTCTTGTGGATCCGTATTATTTATTCATTGATATGCTTTCGCTGGAGCCGTATATTCAAAGTATGGTCGGCAGCGTGTAGGCTCCTGATTGCACAAGCTACTTTTTTTTTTCACAGCACATTGTTGATGGTGAGATCTAAAGTAAAACAGCCAGACCATCTCTCAGGGAGGCGTTTCTATAGCAACCCAGTTGGAGGAAGGCAGAGCCAGGGAGCTGAGAGTGACTCGCTGTCTTTTCTGTCTCATCTGTTGGTTCGCGCTCTGTTAAGATAAACTTCATCCGTGGTATCGTTGGCTGTATCGCGTGTTTTAATCGGCGTCATCTCGCCGTATTAAAGCGCCGCAGCGCCGCTTTTGATGATGAAGATGGGAGCGTGCAGAAAGGTCAGACTGGGGATGTGCAGGGAGGCGAAGCTGCAGCCTGTGGCAGCAGATCAAAGCAGACGGAGAAGAAAGGCAAATCATGCTAAGCTGACAGCAACACACACACACACACACACATCCAGCACTGGCATATGCAAATGAGAAAGTGCAACCATCCCACACACTCAACCCCGCAACAGAGACAATGTGTTTTACTCCTCAAAGCAGTGATGGAGGTATGATGTCTGATGAAGATGATGACTGTGGAAGGTGTGTCTGATAACAACGGCTGAGCAGTGTGAGCAGCACAGTTGGAGAAATGTAACAGGGAGATGAGCGGCTGTTGACTACAGAGTGGTCGTGCGTGGGAGGAGCGGATGAGAAGTGAACAATAGAGCTGCAGTGCAGAGTGGAGTGAACTTTAACGTGAACTCCATTAAAATCTCAGCTGATATAAAAAGGATAAACACAAGGCGAGTCGTCTTTGAGGAATAATCGAAAGAGGGAGCATCCTGCGTGGTTACCCGTGGATGATTGTGCACATAAACACACCAGGGGCTCTGTTTAACGGCGATCAAAGCGCAGCGTCTGTGGTGTGTGATGTTCAGAAATATGACCAGCTAAAGAAACTCTAAAAGGTAACACGCTGTTCTGGGTAATGGAGCGTGGCGCTGGAGTAAATAACACCTTTTTACTGCACTCCAGGCACTCCTGGGTACAGTTTACCACCCGTGCTCCATCAAAGCGGAGTGGAAGTGGGTCCTAAAGCTTGTTTTTCCATCCACATTAGCGTGGGTATCTTTTTATCTGTGGTGGTGCAGCAGCTTTAAATCCATTGGTGCAACTTTTGCTGCTGCAAAACAGATGAAAGAGTCGCTTTAAGTACTTTTTTCATTGCATGTCTTCCTCTGAAGAGTGTTTCTATATTAAGGGGCACATTTTAAGTCCATGGGTAGACTTATCAGTTTAACACTGGGTCATTTGGGTGATATTTCTTTTATTTAATACAGAAGGTTAACAGGTTCCATCATTTATTTATCTAATTTATTATTTATTTATTTTAATTTTATTGTTTATTTAATTTTTTATTTATTCATTTTCATTTTATTTATTTGTTTAAATTTTATTTATTTTTTTGTTTAAATTGTATTTATTTGTTTTAATTTTATTTATTTGTTTTAATTTTATTTATTTGTTTTAATTTTATTTATTTGTTTTAATTTTAATTTTTCATTTTATTTATTTATTTATTTTTGTGTGTGTTTTTTTGCGGCAGTGGACCCTTCATACCCTCTTTAACTGCATGGATAATAGTTTGTGAACTGCTCACAACCATCCTCTAAATGAAGAATTTAAAAAAATAAAAAAAGGGAAAAAAAAGGGAAAAAAAAGCATTGGAGCTTAAGCTTGCTAATACATTGCAAACAAATAGAATCTGAAGCTAAAAAAGCACAGATTTTTTCACTTTTTGTGTACCTGAAATGTTCCCCTGATTATAGAATTACTGTTACGATGAGAATAAGTATGTCAGAGTCGAGTGGGAGCTCATCCCGTGAGTGAATTTCTGTCTTGACTGACGTGCTCCCAGATCAGAGGGGGAGGAGGGGGGCGTCTGGAGACTGGCAGCTGGAAACGCTATCAGATGGGGAGATGATCACAGGTGCGTTTGATGTTTAATGTGGTAGGCAGTTTGACGGTTGAGTAAGCCGAACCTGGGCGCACCTGTCTGAATCCTGATGAGGCAGAAGCTTCGCCTCGCTTCCTGACGTTACTGCAGTGGAGTTTTCATCCAAGCACTGAGCACGCTCACAGACGAAACATGAACCATGAGTAAAACACGTTATGTGTCCATCTGTGCATCTGTTTTTGAAGCTGAGGAAGTTGCTGATTTGTCATCTCAGTCGGCTAAAAGTAGAAAACACCCATTTCCTTTTAAATGATGCAAATTGTTGCCTAACTAGTTTAACTCCCTGAGTGATGTAACACCAGGGATCATCGTTAGCAACCTGGCTGTGTCTCCTCCCTCCTTGGACGCTCATCCCTCAACCCTCCCTGCTGCTGACAGGGAGCAGCCGCCTCCTCTCCCGTTTCCTCCCCGAGCCAGGCTTTACAAATTCCCTCTGATTTACAAGGTCATAAAACTCTCCTCCTCCTCCTCCTTCTCTCCTGCTTCAATCAGGCTCTCCAGCTGAAGCAGTTATTTTATAACTCCCCCAGCACATGCTCCTGTACAAGGCTGCTGCAATTGATCTGCTTCCTGGTTTCAGATGGAGAGCTGCGCCCACGTACGGTGCATACGAATGCAGCTTCTGCAGGAGCCCTGTGCAGACGTGTTGGTAGTTATTGCATCCTTCAACCTTCAAGTGAGTCTTTTTCGAAGTGGAGGGGAGGATTCAGCCACGCTCCATGGAGCATTTGGCGAGCGATGTCTTCTGACCGTGAAGCTTTGTGTGACGTCGTCTCAAAGGGTCACAGCAATGTCTCTCTGCTGCTGCTGCTGCTGCTGCTGCTGCATCCATGTGCTCTCATCTTTAATGTACGACCATTTATGATTCTCTCTATAAGCCTGACCCACAGTGATCACAGTCCTCCTTTCTACGCCTGCGTAAAACAGAAGTTTCAGAAATGTGTTTTTGTGTTCATCTCCAGGTGCCCACACTAAATAAATCCCCTCATATACACTCACACAATAAATCCCAGCCCTCCTGAGTGAAAAGATTACAGGATAGAGATTCCACCCTCTAATTAGGACTTCATCTGTCTCTTTCTCACACACACTCACACACACACACACACAAACACAGCAGGCTGCTTTAGTTACAGCAGGCTGGCTGGAGGCATCTGATAGCCGCGCCTCCAGGGACTCTGACGAGCGGCTACCTGAAATATAAACCCGAGAAGGAAGCTCTGAGGTGGACACACACACACTCACACACACACACACACACACACACACACACACACACATTCAAAGCGAGGGCAGCAAAATGTCCTGGAGGCAGAGCCGGAGCTCAAAGGCCGGCTTGTTTATACGAGTGAAGTGTAAATTGGAAACAGGCAGCTGTAACAATAATGAGCTGTTCCTGCCTCATGAGTGCTGAAAGTTGGTGTAATCAATAATATTATGGTGTGTATCAGCATGTGTGTGTGTGTGTGTGTGGACGTGGAGGGGAAAATGACCAGTTTCATCCAGAAGGGTTCAGGAAAAATTGCGGCCTTGTCCTCATTTTTGGGAATCAAAGAGCAGCTTCAGAAGAGTTTTATTTTTTTGCGTCTCGGTCCAAAGCGATTAACACTTTTAAAGAAATTAACTTAACGTCTTCTTTGACTTCACAGCGACTGCCAAGAAACTCTGAAGACTCCCAAACCAACTCACGGCTCAGTCCAAAAAAAACCTCCTGACCTAATTCTGCGACTTTTACTCCTGTGAGATTTTAACTTTGACGCTCTCCTTAAACAAAGTTTACCCTCCTGTTCTGAAACATCTGAACACACTGTGTAATCTGCTCCGAGGTGCAATCACCACAGTGAATTCAGAGAACCTTAACAGCGCCCTTGAAGATGAAAGCTCACTTGAAGGCGGCGAAAAAGGAATATTAAAACCATCTTTTATTGGGAGCTGCATATAAATGTGTTCCAAGGGGGTAAAACAGATGTATGACACCTTTAAGGCTGAAACAAACAGGAAGTAAACAGAGGAGAAAGTTCGTGACGTGACTTTTGCTCTTTGTCGTTGTGTTTTCAAAGCTTCATTGTGTCAGAACAAGGACATCAAGGCTCAGGTAGACTCAGGAACAAAAGCTGGGTTTTGTGTGCGCTGATGCTCTTCATGCTGGGTTATTTTTAGCTCTGCTTGCTATTGTAGCCAGATGGTCAGCCAGGTAGCTCGAACAAAAGTTCAGCGGGCCACAGAACAGAGTAATGATCCTGATCCTTTCAGAAAAATGTAATTCAGGATGAGGAAGGAGCTTAACCTCAATAATCCAAACACAACGTTAAATTTTAACAACCGACTGTGTCTTTGTGTTTGTTCCAGGACAAAAAGAAATACCTGGACATCATCCACAGCTACATGGAGGTCCATGGCACTGTACACGGCACCAGCACCGTGCACCTTCCAAGCTACGTCAAGAACCACGGCATCCTCAGCGGACGAGACCTGCAGTTCCTCCTCCGAGAAACCAAGGTGAGCCAGACAACATTCAGCTTCCAACAAAATCCTGCCGACAATGCCAAGTGAAGGTGAAACCCATCGTTAGCGCGGAGATCCAAAGATCTGTTCGATTTCTTCACCTCTGAAATCTGATGCTGAGGCAGACGGAGAGGAAAGAGCGAGACATCAGACGACAGAGGCGCGCGTCGAGTTCAGACGGCTATAGAAGCAGATGGATCGCTGCAGCCAAGAGAAAATCTTTGTGCTGCGAGCCTTAAGAGAGCTTATTGTGTTGTCGGAGGAAGATGAAGGCGCCTGAAAATTGGCGCTGGAGAGCCTGGGATGGTGGAAACTTCTGGCGGTGTGATAAAACTTTAATATCAGAGTGAAAAACTCCACATTTTGGTTCTGATGTTGTCAGAAAAAGCAGAGCAGCAGGAGTAGATTCCTCCATCCTACCCTATCATTACTCAGCGTGAGCTAATTGGCCTCTGGGGATTATTTTTCACAGAGTATGAAGTCAGATTACACACTGTGTGACTTATTTTCTCCTCCTCACCCACAGGTTTAAGCACATCCTTTGTCTTCTGCACTGTATTGTTTTATATTCTGCGTGGTAGAGAAGAAAAACATCCCATGGCAGGTGCTGGAAATAGAAAATCAGACAGCCTAATTAGCCCTGCGGCTCATTAAACTCAGCGTGCTTTTTGTTTTAGGTGATGTGGCGCAGCCTTCGTGAGCACAGTAACGCAGGAGCTTCCTGATTTGCATGACGCCTCTCTGTCCGTTCGGGTCATTCACTTGGATTTGCGTAAAAGTAGAGATAGCAGATGTAGTTTTCATCTCCTCACGAACGATTAAAGACCTGGGCGCCGGAGGAGTCTGCAGGAATGAAGATGATAGGATCAAACTTGCAAACACAGCTCGTGGCGTTGTCGCTGCAGCATCTGGAATCAGGATTGAAATGCAGATGCAGAAATCAATAGAGCATCAGCTTCGATGTGTTACATTGCAGACTTCATGCAGGATGTCCTTGACGTGCCGTGCTAAGCCGTGCATGAAAACGAACGCATCAAACCGCCGAAAGGCATCCTCACAGAGCCTTTGGCGAAACGCCACGACTCCTCCTGACTCCTCATTTCCAATCCTTCACAGTCACGTAAAAGACGCAGGCGTCATTCATGTGTTTCTACCTCTGAGCCTCTCTGTCACTACACATTTGCTGCTTCTCCTCTCAACCATAGCAGCTCCCCCTCCCTTCCTCCTCCTCCTCCTCCTCCCTATAAATAGTGGGTGACTGTTTCCCAGCGTTGGAGAGCTTTTGCATGCATGCACAACACTCACAGGAGGAAAGGGTGTGATGTGCTGCCTCCTGTTGGCAGAAGTCTGCGCTGACAGACTGAGACTCCTCTTGGTGTGATTCTTTAAGAATACACAAACACTTCATTGTACAGTGAGTCATGTATCAAACTATCTGTTCTCATACCAAGCAGACAATACATCCACACACACACTGAGTGAAGCAGCTCTGCAGTAAATGAGCTCGTCTCTCGGTGTCTCCATAACTGTCACATGCTCACACTGAAACACACTCCTCCAGGAGCAACAAGCAGGCCGCTGCCTCCGTCGGCCTCTGCTTGTTTTCCTCCCTCAAAAAAGTGCTGCCTCAGCTGTAATTTGTGCTGATAACACAGGAGGCTAACTGCTGCTATCAGCAGTCAACAGGGACTCCTCAAACAGGCGGTGAACTCCTTACCTCTCCTAACCCTGTCTCTCCTCAGCTGTTTTATGGTTATTGTTTTACGCCTCTGTTTCTCCTCCACTCAGTTATTCGTCGGCCTGTCCTTCCCCTATGAGGGTCCAGCCCCCTTAGAGGCCATCGCCAACGGCTGCGCCTTCCTCAACCCGAAATTCACTCCACCCAAAAGCAGCAAGAACACCGACTTCTTCAAAGGGAAGCCCACGCTGAGAGAGGTAAGGAGGAGTAGGGTGACTGAAGGCCTCACTGTGACCTCTGGGTGCTCTTTGTGTCTGTCTAACCTCTGCTCTCCCTGCAGCTCACCTCTCAGCACCCGTACGCCGAGGTTTATATCGGACAACCGCACGTCTGGACGGTGGATATCGAGAACCCGGCGGAGGTGGAGAGAGCAATCCGCTCCATCCTGAGCCAGAAGGTGAGACAGCAGAAAGACTCGTCCCTCCAAACATCCAGGAGCTCGGGAACCCGCTCTGCTGCACCGCTCAGAACAATAGCTTTGTTCACGCCAGTGGAGCCTCATATGCTTTGTGATCCGTGGCCGAGCTGCAGCCTACCAGGCTCCAGCTTGGCTTGCTCTCCCTCCCTCTCCTCTTTCTCATCTTCCTCCCCACACACACACACACACACTCTCTCACACAAAGACACGGAGAGCACAGCGAGCGACTTCGTGCTCCAACAAAGGCTTCAGTTGTTGGTGCTCACCGCTTGAATTTTCCTGCGTTAATGAGAGGGCGACGGGACTCCAGAGGGAGCACAAATACAGGACGGCAGGCTGTTGAGGGAATCCAGGGCACAGCTGTGGGTTTGGTCAGAAAGCTGTTGACTGACGTATGTTTCTGTTTGTGTGATCAGATCGAGCCCTACCTGCCCTATGAGTTCACCTGTGAGGGGATGCTGCAGAGAGTCAACGCCTTCATCGAGAACCAGGTACTGTCTGCAGATTGTTTGGCTGCAAACGCTGCAAACTTTGGATTTCATCCCTGTTAACACAAATCCAATCATGTGTCATCAGGACTTCTGCCACGGTCAGGTGATGTGGCCTCCGCTCAGCGCTCTGCAGGTGAAGCTGGCTGAGCCGGGGCGGACCTGTAAGCAGGTGTGTCAGGAGGAGCAGCTCATCTGTGAGCCGTCTTTCTTCCAGCACCTCAACAAGGACAAGGACCTGGCCAGGTGAGACACAGCATGATTCTGAGCTCCAGTTGTTGTTGTTAGAGTGTCCTTAAGGTGGCAGCACACCTCAGGTTTGATTCATATGCTGTCATAAAATGCAGTGGCTTTGAAACAGCTGCAGTATCATGTTATTACCACTAGATGTCCTCATGTGTTCACTGTCAGAAATGGGTCAAGGCTGATGCAGAGAAACTTCAACTCTCCCTCCTCCTCCTGGTTTTCTCTCCTCCAGGTTTGGTGTGGACTGTCAGACGGTGGAGTCCAGCTCAGACACGGTGGTCCCGGCCTACAGCCCGACCCGCCACCACTGCATCTTCCAGTCTGACCTCCTCCTCTTCAGCTGCGCCGGCGCCCACTCATCGCTGCAGCGCATCTGCCCCTGCCGCGACTACATGAAGGGCCAGGTGGCGCTGTGCAAAGACTGCCTATAGCAGCAGCACACGGGCTGACAGGAGAGGAGTGGGCGGGGTTTGGGCCGGCGTGGATGATGGAGGACGCACACTCCAGGGCATCATGTCAATCAAACACTCACCAGACTTTATTTTTGAAGATGTCCAGAAGAAAACATTCGTCATATTTATTTTCAGCCCTGCAGCCAAACTCGAGCATCCGTCACCCCTCTGACTCACCAGCAGGGGGCGCTGCAGGAACATTACTTGAATTAACAAAGGGAGTCGCCTTAGACGATAAACTGCAGCTAATCCGCTCTCTGCTGCCCCTGTGTGGACACACATCAGTACAGCTCACAGGGGCGGCAGGAGAGGTGTATGAACCACACTTCCTGTCAGCCTCCAAGCCCCGCCCCCTCCTTTTTCCTTCTTTTCATGCACCTGTTCATTCTTAAGGTAGGTTTACACTGGACTGGCACAAATCCTTACAACCATATCGACACACACACACACACACACACACACACACACACACACACACACAAATACAAGAAGAACCCAGTTTTACACTGTAAGAACTGCGGAGCGATGAACGTGTAGATGTTTTTACTCCAGAAGTCTGATCACTTCTCGACACACACCCTGACGTGAAGGAGTGGTCTCATCCCCCTCTTTAAAGACGGACAGACACGGTCAGTCCTTGACTTCAACACTTGATGTTCGTTTGAAGCGATGAAGAAGTTTGTGTTTTTCTTAAAGAGGCCAGTGACGACCCTATAAATATCCCCTTTGTCTGATTCAACGTTTGGTACGACACACCGGGGTTGTCGGGGTCGTTCTCCGTAGCTGAAGTCACCTGGGTGAAGTAAGTTGTGATGTTTTGTCGTAGATCATTTCCAGAGGCCTGCGGGGAACGCTTTGAGGAAACACTCATTCACCCTCCAGCTGTCATTTTTTACATCTCAAGCTAACTGTAAACATGCCAACAAAGTTTCATTTCTTTAATCCTTAATTTCCCAGAGATGAAAGATTATAATATTCGTAGTCCTTGTGGTGAATGGGGGAAAAATGCACTACTTTAATCGACTTGCAGAGGTTTAACATGATATTAGTAACACTGTATATTGTTCATATGGGTTTAAAGTTTTTTTTAATTTATTTTGTATACAAATCTTTATCTCTGTGTTTGCTGGAATTTTTTTATTTATAGGAAAGGTGAATTTCTTTTTTTTCCTTTTATAGATTTTTATTTATGGGTAGTAATTTAAAAAGAATAAAAACAATAATAAAAAGGCTCATGTGAAAAGTGTTTGAGACAAACAGAGGGTTTGTTTGCTGGTGTTTGGCAGAGAAAATGTGGAGATATCAGCAAACAGACCTCGTGTTTTCGTACACTTTGTGCTTTGATTACGTCACCGTTTAGCGACAGCATCTCTCACTGTGTCAGTTTTCTCGTCTCTTTTTTTTAAATTGCTTTTTGTTAACAGGTCAGTGATCTGTCGCCAACTTCTTGTTTTTAACGACATGATGTGCCTTTTTCATGCTTGAGTTCAGTTCCACTTCTGCTTCACACCTGACAGTGTCGTTGTTGATCGGAGCTAAAGTTAAAACCACATCAGACGCCTGAGAATCTAAAGATGAACTTGTATCAACGCAGACTCTGCTTTTTATCCCTGTCACTTCTCTGTTTTTATCGCCTTAAACTGATCAATTGCAGCATTTCATCTTTATTTATGCTCCTCCTGCAGAGATGCAGGGAGATGAGAGTTTCTTTAAGGGATCCTGAGAGCCGTCCAACGTTTAATTCTTATTTCTGTTGCCTTATGTTTTCTGTTCTGGTCGGAGCATGCTGTCCTCATCATCAACTCTTCTTCTTCCGTCACCATATCTGTCTTTGTTTAACCTCAGCATCGAATGTCTGCACTGTAAAAAAACTGAACACACCAACATGTATCAATCTTTGTTTTTCAATCTCTGAATGAATCGGTCCGAGCGGCGAATGATGAATAACACAATGACAGCTGTTTCTTCTTTTTGTTTCACAGTCTTTGACGAGTAAGAGGGATATAACTTTATTTTTAAATAAACCTTTTTTCTGTGACAAAGGCTCCGACTCTGGTTTCATGTGTTTTTTTACATCACAGCGATACAGATTGTGTATTTACACCAGCACAGAAAGTCCCGCAGCGCTTTGAGCAAAGAGTTATGGAGTTTGAGATGATTTCTCTTCACAGTAACACATTTCTGCACCGTGTACATTCTGCTGAGGAAACTACTGACGTCTACATTCACAGTCACCAAATACTGAAGAGACGGTTTAAGGCCTTGGAGTGAGGATGGAGTATTTGAGGGATGGCGAGGAGGTCGGACGGCCAGAAAATGCTGGAAAGTCGAATCCTTCACAGTATCACATAAAAATATTTCACAGATTTCCACGTTCACAGCTTGTAGACGGATGTGTGGCCTGTGTAACCCGAGCTGTAGCGATACCTCATCTGGTCAGCAGATGGCGCAAAGTGTTCACAAAGCATAAACGATGCAAGTTTTTTTTTCATTCCACTGAAAACAAACAGTTTTAGCTGCTTCCTGTTTGGATCCTGACCGTCTCATGTGACTGAAAACCAAAGATAATATTTTTACTATCCCTCCTCCCAACGTTAGAGACCAGGTGAAATATTTCCCATGTTACCAAGCCTCCAAACGGGACGTGTATTGATACATCCTCTCTAGCTATAATAATAAAAAAGGTATAACGGCGACTACACTCCACTGCTACATCAGCTACATCAATCATAAGAGCTGACACACTGCAACGTTTTATAGCACAGCTGAGCAAAGGCCTCAAGGAACCATGGGAAAATAAACGGCTGTGTTTTGACAGGGCAGTGAGGGATAACTGAGGTATTGTACATCAGATAGCTGTACAGAAAACAGAGTTATGGACGCTCAGAGTGCCAATCCCTTTTGTCTGAATATGAAGGCATGAGCCTCACTCAAAGTCCAAAGACAGATAAAGATATTTATGTACATCAAACTGTAAAACACTTAAAAGGTACCGAGTTTCCTCCGTGCCAGGTCAGATCTAAAAACTGGAGGTTGTGTAAACACAAAGGCGTCTGCCAGACGACTTATTGTGATTGTCCGTAAAGAGAGTGTCGGGTCTGTCCTCCCGTCCCTCCGTCAGTAAGTCAGTCAGCCCGTGTCCGTCCCTCCGAAAGTCCCATCTACTCCCTTTTTGCTCCCATTCTGCGTCCCGTCACTCAAAGCGCTCGTAGTTCCTGGTTTGTCGGACACGCGGGATCATGTCCACTAGCAGTCTGTGGTGACAGAAAAGAGAGCAAGGTCACACCAACAGGAAGTCAACAGGTGGTCTGAGGTGAGGGGTGTCAGGGGGAAGCAAAAGCCTGCTCTAAAGTCCACAGTCAGTCCACACTTACTTGACTCCATAGGCGAGGATGACGAGGCCGATGAGGATGCCTATTGTCCCATCCAGGTACCACACGTTGGGCTCGTGCTTGAACACCTCAGCGCTGATCAGGATGGAGAATCCCATGATGCCTCCGACCAAGGAGTTAAACGCTGCAAAGAAAGAAGGAACAGTGAGTTTCTCCTGTTTTCTTACGAGCTCCATGAGCAGGAACTCTCTCTGCTGCGCTTACCGTCAGTGATGAGGGCTCGGCTCGTCAGGACTTTGCCCAACATGAACTTGATCACGGCGAGGATGAGGCAGACCAGGCCGCTGATGATGGACACGCTGAAGAGGAAACCATCCTGAAGGAGACAGACACACACACGAGGAGTCAAGTTTATCACCTGTTGTTTCTGACGCAGGTTAAGCCTTGAATGCAAAGTCAGTCCAGCTGCATGACGTGGAGGAACGGAGAGACGAAGGAGCTGCAGAGCACTCAGCGCCTCTGCAGCAACATTAATATTGCACCACGGCCTTGGAGCCATGAAAAGCTGCTTTGGTGAGTTCACAGACATCAAAGAGGAGATGGGAAGAATCTCAGCATGCTGGGAAAAACCTGAGTCAGTCAGTGTGACTCAGCTGTGGAAATTAAAACTAAACTGCACATTATCTGAATCTTTCAAACAGACTCTGACTTCAGCGTCAGCTCATCTCTGCCAAGACGAATGCAACTAAAAACCCACTAGGTCCAGTAAATCAACGGAGGATTTAGGATTTTATTGAATTTTAAGCCCTGGTGAGTTACAGACGCTGCTGAAACTCTGAATCAGAGGAAGAGTTTTTTGTTATGCAGCGTCTTTTAGGACGCCGCCAATCAAACGGCGCCCACACAGCCTGGGTGACGCATGATGTTTTTCACATATAACTAAAAACCTCATTGTTTGGACGCCGTCAATCAAGCAGCTCCCACACAGTCTTCATACATGGTGATGTTTTTTGTATATAACTAATTCTATTGTTCGGTCTCTGTCAATGCAACAAAAAGAGTTTTGATGAAGACTGATGTTTTTTGTTTGCGATGACGAATTTGATTGAGCGGGTTTGGAGACAATTTAAGCAAATAAAAAATAATCTTCTTGTTGTTTTGTTCAAACCCTCCTTTAATAACTTGACCACAGCGCAGCCTGACCCACTGACCCTCCGATAACCAGCACCCTGAGAAGGCCGTCGCTGAAAATGCCCTGAGATAAACAGAGCTGCTGTGAAATCCTCGTCTTTGGCAGATTGGTGCTATTACAGTTATAAAAGCAGATAATTCCCCGGCTGGATGAGGCGCTCTCGCTATGTGGTAAAGCTTTCAAAACAACCACCAAATCCACCGAAAAATCAAACATACACCCGTGTTTTGGCTTAAATCTGCACCCTGAGAGCATAACCTGATGTGGCCCCGCTTGAGAAACATCTGTCCCAGAATGCTAAGTGCTAAATGGATAATCTGACCCATATGGTGGCTGCTTTAAACGCAGATTTCACTCACCACTTCAGGTAGCAGCTTTGTAGCCAGATCATGGATGGCCTTACCCATGATGCACAGGGAGGAGAGGATGAAAACGACGCCCAGGATGACACAGGCTCTGCAGAGAGACACAGAGGAAACATATGAATGTAAAGCTTTTTTAAAATCTGAGTGAGTAACCCTGAGCAGAGTCTATCTGCGCCGTGGGGCTCAGCGTTTTTGGAGGCAGCAGATGTCCTGAAACCACCTCCTCCCAATTAACAAAGTCCAGAGAGGGAGAGAAACAACAGGAGCATATGCCCCGGTCATGCACGGCTACCAGTCTGCGCTAAATTCTGAAGGCTGCTCCCGAACCACGCTCGGTGTCATGGGTTTTGACTGGATGAGGTAACCAAGGCAACCCCCAGCATCACGCTAAGAAGTCTGCAGGAGGGGACACACACATTCGCAGACACACACACACTGGAGGAGCTCTCAATCCACTCTAACCAGCCTCCTGTTGTTTTGTGCACACAGCGGGTGAAAACATGACACCGAGGAAACAGATGCTCACATCTTACACGTTAGCATCTCTTTTCTTTGTGTGTTTTTGTTTCTCAATAAGAGACTGCACAATAATTTATCTTCTCCTGACATAACTTGTGCTTGTTACCTTGGTAACAAGCATCACTATTCAGCCACATCTCTGTTAGACACAGCGATGTGGTCATACATGGTGATAACTCGTGCTCACATCTGTGTTGAAGCCAATTACAGCTTCCTGAACTTTGTCCAGATTTCCCAATTAGCTGCTGCTGTTAAAAACCGACTTCATGTGGAAAAAGATTTAACACCCTCATAGCTGTTAATGACTCGCCCTGCGGACAGGAGGAAAATTAACTGGATGAAGTGAGCTCTTTAGGCTTTAACAGTGAGTTTGAGACTTCCTCCCCGGCTCGCTTTCAGGCGCCTGCTGCTCGCTGCCAACACTCGCGCCATTCAGCGCGGCTCTGAAAAGCCCACCTGACCTCGACAAACACACGCGCATGCTCCGCATTCTCAGCCAGGTGAAGATAAGACGTGAGGCACTTGTCTGTGATCGGTCCCAGCGGGCCGAGGCTGACAGAGCTGAAGAGACCCTCTGTGTGACACACTCAGAGCAGACCACACAGAACACACACACACACAGCGCTGGTGTGTGGGTAACACACTTGATTTGAGCTTTAAAGCTTTGTCACTTTATATCCACGTTCAAATAACAGAAAGCACAATCCTGCTCTTTAAGGAGACCAAAAACTGGTTCTTACATGTACTCCCGGTGCGCCGAATGGACGGCTGCGGCGTTGCTGTACCTCCACACGACAATGACAGAAGACAAGACGTCCAGCGTGGCATCAAACTGTTAGAAAAGACACTTTAGATCATTCTTCAGCAGCAAAAAAAGTGGTTTATCTGTGAGAACTTGAAGGGTAACTTACTGCAAATCCAAAAGCTGAAGCACTGTGACGCATGATGGAAACAGCTGCAAGGAAAACAGACACAAGATGTCAGTGCAAGAGAAACTCCTTCATCTTATTTACATTTAAAGTTTGGAGCTTTAATACAGCAGGGCTCATTCTCCTCCTCCTCCTTGTGTTTGCTCACAGGAGATTTGGTGTGCTAGAACAATGAAATGAAGAAGATTTCTGTGCACAAACGAATGAAGATGCCAGTCAGAGGTAGGGTGCCACTTTCAGCGTTGTGATAGATGTGTTAATAAACATAGATTGCACAACAACCCCCGGTGTGTTTCCTCTGCACACACCTGCAATGGGAGGGTGTCAGGAGAGACACAAAGGAGCCAGAGATGCAGAAAGATAGAGGGGAGGAATCCTCCCAACTCCTCCCTGGTTTATTTTTAGCGTGAATCACTGGGGGCCAGCTCCTCGCCTCAGCCCCTGCATGCAGAAACACAGCAGCTCGCTCCGTGCTCACCAGTCAAGCCCCTCGTATTATTCTTCCTGCTGCAAACCCTCCTCATTTCATCATCTACTCTCAGTCTCTCTGCAGGCTGAAGGTTTAATCTCATTCTTCTCCAGACAAAAATGAAAACAGAGAAATGATGCAGCCTTCCCAAGCTTTGGAGGGCAAACTCTGAATACCAATGAGGAGGAGGGAACTTTGATCACGTCCTGCAGGGTGCAGCTAAACCCGGTGTTTCACATCCTATTTTCCTCCTCTTGTATTTGTTTTCTTCACTTTACTGCATCGTCTCAGACTTTAGAGAGGTGTGTGTTGTTTCTATGTGTTGCAGTTGCATGTAGCTGCTTGGTGGAGGTAGCTGGAGTTGTATGCATGGTGTTACATTCAACACCTGTGTGGAAAGAGCAGGTCTTAAGTCTTTACAATGAGTTTTCTTTCACCTCCTCTGGCTCCTAAACCCGTCACACTTCGACACTCTTATACTAGAAAAACTGGCTCCAGCAGCAGCTGTGCCCCTGCTTTATTTTTATTTAATGTATACGTTAATGTACCTGACATGACACGCTTCATGTCCTCTTTTATCACACAGGGTGGAGCTTTCTGTTTGAGTAAATAAATAAGTCGAACCCTATGTCCTAGTTGTGAGTGCGGTAACACACGGCAAACAGATCTGACAGCAGAGCAGGTGAAAGTAAACAGAAGAGGGAGGAACCGTGTCCACACTGGAGTCTCACGCTTCGCCTGGAGTTGACAGAGCTCAGAGAAGAAAGAGAAGCAGCTCATGAGGTGAGTCAGGAACATATATGTCTATAAGCATGAACTGGTGCCCTACATCTCCTCCTTCCTTCCCTTCCCTCCTCCCTCCCTCATTAGGAGCACAAAGAAGAAGCTGCGTGTAAATGAATCTGCTGCGGCTCTGCGGTTGTCAAAGCCGAGCCCGGCAACTGCTAATTGGCTCCCAAGAAAGCTGGTAGGATGTCAGCGGGGATGGGGGGGGGGGGGGGTCCAGCATCACACTCTCCACAGTCTCCCCCATCCTCCATCGAGAGACGCAGGAAAGAAAAAGGATGTTTGCAGATTGTTTCTGCAGATCAGAGGACGACTTTGTTGTGAAGGTTGTTGTTACAGCTTCTCTGCTCAATGCACGGGCTGTGTTTTAAAGAAACAGCAAGAAGCTCCGTTAAATATTCACTCACACACATCCACACGACAGATCATCAGATCGGCGAGTTAAAGGTTATAAACTCAAAGCTGCACCTGTAACTGTAACAGAAGTTCCCACCTCACTCTGTGGAGTCATACATGACGGAGTAATGTTTTACAGGGGATGTTGCCCAGCAGCTATCACTCTGTCAACATATAGAGCTGACAGGGAACAGCAGCAGGTGGTCCAGACTGGACTGGCACCCTGCAGGCCATGAAGTGCATCAAAAATAACTCCCAGTCTAGATCCTCTCCTCGTGTCAGTGAGGAGTTATGAGATCAACTATTTGCTTAATGCTTAAAAAGTTACATAATAAGATAATTAACGATTATATCAATAATACTTGAGGCTTTGGTAAGCAGCCTGTTACATGCTGGAGGTTTTAACACCAAGTCAGGGGTCGAATCTGACTGATTCATTTTCTGTGGCTGAGTTTATGACGAAGGAGCTCATCATAAAAACTGACACGTCATCAGACTGTTACAGCACACAGCCAACACAACCGTGCAGACTAGTTTCAAAGCCTACGGTGGCCCTGAGAGCTCACAGTGCTGCAAGCTAAGAAAACACATGCAAAATGACAAAACACAAGCAAATTGAGAAAATATCTTCGACAATTTGACAACATGTGCGCAGCATTTAGAAAACACGCTGCAATTCAGGGTCTGCAGCCTACGAAGACTAAATTTGAAGATGAATCCAGCCGCCTTTCTGGATGTCATGAAGGATGGATTCAGTGAATCCTTCGTAGCCACACATATCCCAAGATGCATTGCGCATAAACGCTGAAGATAATGCACCTGACAGAAATCCAGAAGGAGTCCTGTTTTTATCCAGATGTGAAGGATTTCTAAAACATTAAAGATTTTGTTTTGCTGTAGAAAAATGTGTTGTTTGGGCTCTTTTTGAGTAATATACTGAGGAAAACAGTTCTTCATAAATCTTCTCATTACTAAAAAAAAATTGTTGATAAATGTTAATTCTCTGGGTTAGGAGCCTAACCCTAATATCTGAATTGTGCGGTCAAGATGTTAAATAAATCAAAAACACTTACTCTTATCTCATTTTCCAACATAACTAATGGAAAGAAAACCATAACAGAGCTGCGACTGAAAATCTGCAGCAACAACAAGCCTCTCGGGACATGTGCATCACTTTTAAGTGTCCTCTGGAAACACTTCTGTTGTGTTGTCTTTGCAGCGCGTTTTCTCAATGCGGCACATGTGTAAGGCTGTTTTCTTAATTTCTTAATCTTAATTGTGAGCTCTCAAGGCCACCGTATTAACCCGTCTCAGGGTGGAATGTAAAGCTTGAGTAACGTTACGAACACACCACAGAAGAGGAAGCTGTGAGACAGGCTGGTCCTCTGTTAAGTTTCCTTATCAAACCAGGAAGTGGGCAAGATGTTTAAAAACACAGTCTGAGCTCAGGAAGAGGCTCTGATTTCCAGAACAAAATGTTTCCCTCTTCTTGCAGGGTCCTTTAAGAGGGTCGAGGATCTGATCCTCTGTTTCTCACATAAACAAGGCTCTAATTAAATATCGAACCATTCCTTTAATTTCCAGGAGAAGAAAGCGTCTAAGTCTGATGACGCCGTGAAGAAAGGCAGGTCGGTGATTAGTGACGGCCTCATTCATCTACAGCGTCAGATTTGCATGCAGGGCCATGTTTCATTTATGAGTGGAAGTAGGCGAGATGTGACAGGCGAGGCGTGCCTACAGAGATGTGATCAAACTGACTAATGAAGATATTTGCATGGAAAGATGCTCAGAGAGGAGAAATGTGGTGAAAATGCAGTTTTTCCTCAAAATGATCTCAAAACAAGAGTGGAGAATCAGAAAAACAGGCTTCACTGACAGGAAACCACAGCTACACTGCAGCAAAGCTTGTTCTCCTCACTTACGCATCTGTCACACACTAATCTGCTGTTTCTGCAGAGGAGGAAGTTTTACAGCACGTAGCGATGACAGATCTTTAAAAATCTCCACCTTTTGAGCACCGTGTTGATTTTTACTTCCTGCTTTGAAGGATTCTGACATATCGTTGTCTCTAAAGTCCAAATAGTCCAATATTTTTGAGGATTTTCTTCTCTTTTTTCTGAAATTAGATTAAAAGAGATAAACCTTTGCCCTGCTGTGAGAGAAAATGAAAAAGACTTGATTTGAAAATCTTACAGAAACTAATCTTTCAGCCTTTTTCCTCATCTCACACCGCCGAGTGACTCATCTCATCCACTCAGGGGTCTCATCCTTGAGCACCAGGCGAGCTCAAACTTCTGCTGCCTCGTAAAGAAAGAGTACTTCAGCCACTGATGAAAGCCTCAAGGTTTAATTCTTCAAACTGCCATCAAAGCTAACATCAACCGTCGTCCTTCATGATGTGGAGTGTGTGGTGTAATCAGGCTGCTGGATGCTGCTGTAATTAACAAACCTGACTCCAAGGCCGACCAGCAAGCATCAGTATGGTTTTTTTTTCATTCAAACCACAAAGACAGAACCAAAGCATCACTTTCTGTGTGTCAGGAGGGAGAGGAGGGAGACTCACTGAACGCTACGATGGCCAGGATGATCGTGATGGCGATGGAAAACCAGGACACCCACAGGGTTTTCTTGCGGTAGCTTTGAGCTTCGTGGGGCTTCAGACGCATGCTGCTCTCCAGAAGACCTGCAGACAGCACAAGTATCAGCAGGGTGTAAAAGTGTCTGAAAATTAAAAATCCTGAATTTTTCATGCTTCTGATTACACTTTGTGAAAAAAGCAAATCCCCATGGATTAGTTTTCATTTAGGAGTTCTTTCAGGTCTTCACTCTCACCGTCAGTTGGGCTTTACTGCACACAGAGAGTCTGAGATGTTAAGTAAATATCAGTGTAAGGGAAGCTCAAAGAAACTGGTGGGACTGCCAACAAGTTGACATCTGACATGTGAGAGGGGCACCTCTTAATCCGTAACCAGGATGTAGGGTTGCTCCTTCAATCTTTGACGTCATGTGAAGCCGTGTAAAGCCCCCTCAGAGCTCACTACTGCTGTTTATCAGCCCAGGAAGTCACAGAAGGTTGATGCTCGAGTTAGAGGAACATTATGTCCACTTGGTCGGTCTCAGGTTTGTTTGGATAAATGTTAAACTTAGCTACTCCTATCTTACATTTTTACAGTCTTAGGTTGAATAAAACATGTTTTTACTGTGAAAATAAAAGAATACAAGGAAATCAAGACAGAAATGCCAAAAATGCAAGCACAGGAGCAAAGAGATAAGAAGTGCCAACTTCATTTTGAGTCCCTGCTCTTGCTGTGCCACAGGCTGCCTGTGTGTACCTGTCCCCAAGGCAAGCTGCTAATTTATTCACAAAGCCTGTAATCACAGCTGAGCTTTGAGCCAAATGCTGACATGAATCTCATACAGCAGCGTTAAGGTGTCTACACTCAGGTATCGATGCAGTGAGATTAGAATATTAGCTTTCAGGCTCCCTGAATGAGGCTAAACGGAGGCAGAGCAGAATAACAATATGAGGATACTCTCCATGGAATTACGCGCAATGCGCGCCTTGGCGACGGGGCGCCCTCAACTTTCATAATATTCCACCTCGCTTACCTCCGTCCTCCAGGCTGTCTGTTATCTTCATCTCCTGGTCCATCTTCAGAGCCTCTCCCTGACTTTCTGTTTCGGGCTGCTGCTGCTGGTCCCGGGGTTCCGCCTGCTCGCACTGCCCGTTCGCCACCTTGGGGTCCACGACTGTAACCGGGTCCGGGACGGCGGTGGGGTCTGGCGGTGTGGAGTCAGTCATTTTCTCGGCAGGTTGCGGTTCCAGTGAGGAACTCCAAAAATGTCACACCTGGGCGAGAAGTGCGGTCTTTCGACTGGGGAGAGACCCAGAGAAGAGAGGGAGGGAGGGGGGACTCCTCTCTGTGCAGGGCTGCAGGTCCAGATGCGCTTGACGCACACTGTAAGGTAAACCAGCACCGGAAATTAGGAGATGTGCACTTCAAAACAAACGCACTGAAACGAGCTGCAAAGCCTATTGGATAATAATGAAAAAATAATTACACACCCTTTTCAGAAACGGCTGTTATTTTTCAACACAAAATGTACTAACCCAACAAACTCAAATTAGGATTATTTACTTCACAGACACAGTTTGAGATATTTTTCCTCAAATAGTTTATTTTGCTGGATTATTATGTAAGGGTACATAACAAAAACATTATAAGGAACCTTAAAATATAAATAAACATCCTGTCCTTGGTGATATAACGTCGCCTTTTATATTATCTCAAGCTAATTTCAAAGAATAACATTAGCTAGTTTAACCAAGTAAACGCCATGTGTGTTCTTATTGCGTGCCCATGTCAATAACTAAATATAAACTCGTAAACTTTACAGGTATGAATCATGAACTACTTATTTATTTTGAAGGGAGTCACCGGTTTTAGTTGCTAAGTTCAGGAGACGTGCCAACAAACATGATACTCCGACTTTACAAGTCGAAGAGAAAACACCGAAGCAGGTTCCAGTTCGCGATAACGCGCAACATCCACACCTGGACGCTAATTAAGCACCTGCATCACTGCGCGTGCTTGGAACTGCAGCTGTCTCATGGGAAATGTTACTGCACACGTTACTAACATATAACTTTCTAAGAAAACCGAGTTTATGAAATAGTAAACTGGCTGCTGGTGTTTTTGATTCCTCTCCATGTTACCTAAATAGGGTTGCTAAGATACAAGGATACCTGACAGGCACCTGTTATGCTGTTTTTCTTGCTCAGTAAACAGCTGTATGTGTTTTTGGGTTAGTTTTATTCAACAGGTTTAACAAAAGATACACGTCACATGAATCTTTTTGGACGATGCATCAGGTTTTAAGGACTTCTTGCGCATGGTCCACTTTTAGACTCTTAGTCTCTGCTTCCATCTTGTGGTAGAAAAGAAGAATTGCAGGCTGAAAATGTTTTGTGATGAAGCCTTTTAAATAAATGAGCTTAATTGGAAATAACGATGTAACGTTTTTATTTGTTTATAATTATTACTATTATTTTTCATTATTATTTATTTGACGTTTAATTTTGTATTGTTTTTCTGATAGTCGGGGGTTACAAACAATAGCTGAAAAAAATAGTAGTTTCCTCTTATATGCTAATTACGGTATATATCTTTTAAATCTTTTATAAAGTCACAGTTGTGGTACATTAAAGTGTTTTTTTCACCTACTTTTTAAAGAGTAATAAATGCAGCACAGTGACGGGAATGACTATTCGCACCACCGACCACTAGAGGCGCTGTTCAGAAACTACCTGACCGGTTCTGCCCCAGCTTTTGTTGCTGGTCTCGTCCTCCCGGTGCCCCCATAGCCCCGCTCCCTCCCGATGCTAGCACCGTCGGGCTTGGCTGTGGGAGCGTAATGGCGGTGCACCGGGGACCCTCTACGAAATGGCTCTTCTCCCGGGAGCAGCTGGAAAACACGCCGTCTCGACGCTGCGGAATCGAGGCTGACAGGGAGCTTTCGTACCGGCAGCAGGCGGCCAACTTAATCCAGGATATAGGCCAGAGACTCAACGTGTATCCTTACGAAACACCGAGGCACCCGGCCCACTGACGGGTTAGCTCGGGCTAGTGTTAGCCTGCAGAAGCCGGAATGAAATAACTTGTAATCGCTTTTACCATACGCTTCTAAATCCACCTGAAAACGTTTATCTTATTCTCCTTTATCTTTATTTTGTCCTAATCTGAATACTACCCTCATTATATTTACATTTAACTGGCAGGGAGTGTTGAGGCCTGTATGTTAGCATAGCCATTGTTTTGTCTATTGTTAGCTTTTGTCTTAAGATATCAGAGATAAACATCAGTCCTAACAGTCTGGCGTGTTTGTTTACACAAATCTTGTGATTTTGATGTTTTTATTTTGTAATCAGAAGCTGATTTCTGTGAATTCATTTAGCTTTGATGAGATCTTACTGAGGGCACGTTTTCTAGCTGTCCACTTAACGCTAGCTCGATGCTAATTTGATGTACACACTGCTTAAGTCTTATAGCAATACCTTTCGTTTAAATCACATATTGTACCTTAACTTTTTCCCCAGCTCTCAACTTATTATTAACACTGCTATAGTATATATGCATAGGTTTTATATGATCCACTCCTTCTCAAAATTCCATAGAAATGTAAGTACAGCTCTCCAGTGTTTACACATATTACAATTATGTGTGTTTTAAACCCTGAGAACTGAAATGTCTTTTGTTTTCCCACCACAGATTATTTCCCAGACTACGTTGTTCCTGGCAGCTAAAGTTGAGGAGCAGCCAAGGAAGCTGGAACATGTCATTAAAATAGCCCATGCCTGCGTTAACCCACAAGAGCCTGCCCTAGACACGAAGAGCAATGTAAGTTAACTCTGACTAAAAGAAGAGGTTCAGATCTTTTGAGCTGCTCATCTACGGCTGACCTCAAACACACTTCTGGATAACAGATGTTCTGTAACTGCCTAATATGGCTCTTTGTGACTTTGGTGAGAAAAGACAAAGCCAGGTAGAGACTGAGTCAGAGAGAAATCGTACAATTAGTCAGTCTTTAAATCTGAGTCAGTCTTATTTTTATAACAGAGTCCCCACAAGTTGTGAAACCTGAGTTACTGAGAAACTACTCAAATTTGTTTCCATGTGTTAGTCATCACAAATCAACTTGCCCTGCTTATTTCTTCTTTTATTCCTTCTTCTCCTCCTGTATTGTTATTTTTTATAATTTGGCTGCAGGTCTAAAACTGTATTGATTTGTCGTTTTCAGGCATTCCAGCAGCAGGCACAAGAGCTTGTAGCACTGGAAACAATAGTGCTGCAGACACTGGGTGAGTCCTGTTAAACTCTGATCCTTCTGTGTTGTCTTTCCTGCAGCATGTGATTACAGGACGGGAAAGTTGACTGATTTTGAACTCTCTTTTCAAAAATGCTGCAGAGCTTTTCTTCCTTTACCTTTTTTATTTTAATTATACACCCCAGTGTCATCCTGCAGGGCTGTTTCATTGTTTCTACGCCTGCACTTTCAGCTGATGATCTCTATTCTTCCTCTTGATTGCAGGTTTTGAAATTACAGTTGATCATCCACACACAGATGTTGTGAGATGTTCCCAGCTAGTGCGAGGTAAAACCTTCTCTCACGCTTTTCCCCTCTCTGTTTCACACTCAAAGACTCAACTCAAGTCTAAAACCTACTTTCTCTTTCTTTACAGCAAGCAAGGATTTGGCACAGACTTCCTATTTCATGGCTACCAACAGGTTATTATCCTGTTCCCATTATTGCACTGTAATGGCACACTATAGCTTCCTGTCCTGCAGGGCCCCCCTTCCTGTGTCCAACGCCCTGTTTGCGCCCGGGTCCTGGGAACCCCCAGATTGGGGAAGTACCAGTCGGGCTGCTTTGTGCGGTGTATTGTACACGGGCTCTGTGTTGGCACAAAGGGGTTGAATGCACTATGTGGAGTGTAGTGATGCTGTTTACCTCTCAAGGTTGTTTGGTACGGAGTGCACATGTCTCAGAAAAACAAACTCAAACGGTAGCCTGAATATAGATTGCCACTAAAGATTCTTAAACTTATAGAGTGCTTTGGTAAGTATAGTTTACAGTTCTTTTTTAACTGTTATTATTTTGCACAATTCTTTTTTTTTTTTACCCCAGAAGAGCTAACAATCAAACACAAACTCTGCTGCAAACTGAATTCCATTCTCTGTGTGGTAAACGTAGAAATCCCAACATCATAAATCAGTCATAAAGTAGAAATTTTCTGACAAAGTAAATGCAATGCACTGAAAAGTATTGAGATGTTCCTTTATCCTGTACTTTTGGTACCATTGTGGTTTTCTAACATGTGTTAATGCATAACAAATAAACATAGTCGTGGAAATATAATACCATCAATGATGAAATTAGAGACACAAACATTGAAAGAGTCATCAACTTATTTCTTACTGCTGTACTGCTAAAATATAGAGTCTTTGCATGGCTTTTAATTTCCCCCTTCAGCTTATTTTTAGACAGGTTTCTTTTTCTGTGTTGCTTTTCCTTTTGTTCTAGCTTCAGCTCACTGGATCCAGTTTGCAGTGCAGTTTGGGATTTACAGTGCCTAGACCATTAACCCTTGAAAACGCGACACCTGATTGTCAGTGTTTCTCAGTCTGAAAATCCCTTTTTTAACAACATAACAGGATCTTTTATGTGTAACTAAATGATTGAAGATATTCCAAAAGATGCTTTCCCCCCTTTAGGAGATTGAGAAACACTGGTTTCACTGCTTAAGAAATCCCCTCTTTTCTTGAAATCAGCTCACAACATGACCCTGAGATTATGATTATGCACCAAACTGTTATAGGAACACATTCTAACAATTTAGGTTGTCGTAAATGTTCCAGTTCCTCGAGGTAAGGCTGTGCGTATGTGATGTGGTTTTTAATATCGTAAATATCGACTGAACTTTCACGAGTTCCTTATAAATGTGTACCAGCACAGAAGCCCGTCTGCTAACGGTTCCTTCTGTCTCCTGTGCTTCTTGTTTTCCCCATGCAGTTTGCACCTCACCACCTTCTGCCTCCAGTACCGGCCCACAGTGGTCGCATGTGTCTGCATCCATCTGGCCTGCAAGTGGTCCAACTGGGAGATCCCCGTGTCCACAGATGGCAAACACTGGTGGGAGTACGTGGACCGTACTGTCACGTTACAGCTGCTGGATGGTGAGACTGGTTTATTGTCCCTTCGCCTTGTTTTTCTACATGTGTGAAGTTGGTAAACCGATAAATCCTTTTCTTGATGCAACAGTTCCTCTACTTGTTGTCAAAGTTGTATTTTGTGTACTTTCCAGAATTAACACACGAGTTCCTTCAGATCCTGGAGAAGACGCCCAGCAGGCTAAAAAGGATAAGAAACTGGAGGGTACGTCAGTTATTCGTTCCTGCTTCCATTTGAGGTTGATTCATGGTGACGTGTGGTTTCTGATTGGATGTTTTGTCTCCATAGGCCATTCAAGCTGCTAAGAAGCCAAAGACAGAGGGCTCATCCGTGGACAGTGCCTTCCAGGGGACGTCCCTCGACGGCCTTCCCGGTGTCACCAACTCCTTCTTCCCCTCCACCTCCGGATCCGACTCTTCAGACATGCCCTCCCTGAACTCCATCACAGCCTCCTACGCCTCCTACCAGCCGCTCAGCGACCACTCCAAGTCCTGTGGCTACGACCAGTTCCCTGAACCCCACCCTTCAGACTTCACTCTGGTGAAACACGAACACAAAGCCGCAGGCGCTTCGAGCAGTAAACACCAGCAGCTTGCGACAAACGCCGCGGCCTTTTCACGGCCACAGAAAGTCTTGACTCTTGAAAAGTACAGAGAGAAACACGCAGCGGCAGACTTGGCTTTGCAGAACGGTATAAAGGACGAGCCGGGTGCTGACATGTATGTACCGCCGCCTCCTCTCACCTCGCATCACCACAAGAAACGCTCGCAACAGCTGGCGAGCCAGTCAGGAGAGGGCAGGAGGGAAAAGTCCAGCTCGAAAAAGAGTCGGATGGCTCCTGCTTTTACAGAAAACGGCTCGGCTACGAGCGAGGAGCTCAAAATGCGAATCAAAGTTTCATCAGATCGTCATGGAGGCTCAGAGCAAGGCAGCACGGGGAAAGACAAACACAAAGAGCACAGCAGCCACCGCCACTCAAAACACGGCCACTCACACGCTTATTCAATTAGCGGGAACGGCCGAGGGACAATAGACAACGCTTCCCTGTCTTTACGAGCTCCCAGCAGCCACTGCAACGACGTGGGCTCGTCTGGCTCTTCACGAAAGAGGCAACACTCTGACGCTGGAAACCACAACCACAACCACCACCACTCGTCCAAGAGCGGCAGGAGCTCCAAAGGAGGCCTCGGCTCGTCCCACTACGCATCGGAGAGCAGCTCGAGGATGGCGGAGCACCACGGCCACGACGGAACCAACGGCATGCTGACCACTAACGGCCAACACACTGACTACAAAGATACTTTCGACATGCTGGAGTCTTTACTAAGTGCCCAAGGAATGAACTTGTAACCCTCTGAGAGTCCCGCGGTGTCTAGATTAAGGTATTACCATGTTTAATAGAATTTTAAAAATGATTTTATTCGTCTTAAGTTATGAGTTCTGCATCGCCCTCAGTCGTGTCCTCACACTGATCAATGATGAATCATGAGCTGTCAAAATGTAAAATTATATGCATAGAGCTGTGTACAACTAGCTTGCAACAAAAGAAAAAGAAACCATGAGACGTTTTAAAGAATGTGGCTGAAAAACTGAGATTTAAACATTATTTTAACAAGCGCATGTTTTCAGTCACGAAAGGGAAGGCAGAGCTAGTGATCGCAGCCGTTGTGACAGTTTACGGACAGTTCTTTTCTCTTTTTTTATGTTAGGACGTTTTGTTCCACTAAAAATCTCAGGTCTTGAACTTTTTTGATATAAGAACGACTCTTCCTCTGTTTGGGTTTGCTACCTGTATTCGTGGAGATGTGTCACCTCGTCCGAGGGCGGGACTGTGTCATAGGAAAACTCGGTCTGCTCGTTTTTCTTTCAAAGAATGCATCAACAGTTCCAAAAACGAAACAAATGTGAGGCTCGCTCCATTTGCTGTCTATTAGCTGTTTATCGGGACTTCCAAGGCCGAACCTGAACTCAACGTGCAGACTCATTCTAGAGCTACAAATGAAGTTTACGTTACATCTGCTGTGAAAGTGCATTCAGATTTATATATCAGCTAAAAATTGCAAAACGGCCTTGTGATTGTTCCTTGTCAATCGCTATCAGTATGATTAATGTTAATACTACAGATCTCTAAAATAAGATTGTGTATATAGGACTGTAGATCAGATTTACAACTGTTTACGGTTTATTGCATCAGTCCAGACCTTCCTCCATTCAATGTATCATGAGATCTACAGCAGACTGTATTGATGAACATATCCTCGATTTGTGTATTGGGAGCCCAAATAAAGGTGTCAAAGTGACTTTTTTTCCTGGAGTTGTCTTGAAGCAGGAAAATGGTTTGGAAGCTTTTCATGTGGAGCAATGTTTCTACGATGCTGTATAATTTATCTGAAACTTTTGAAGATGTTTAAGCTGTACGGCACCAACTGACAACAATGAGGCTCATTTATCCTCCCTTACGTACATTTTTTTTCCAATGCATTATTAGTAAAATATTAGCAGCGGTTGTTGGAAACAAAAACTTAAACGGTGTTAGCAGAAGAATAATTAAGCTATGTGCATAAAACATTTACAAAAACTAAAGTAATAGTAGTTAATAGACAGGGAGACAAATAATAAATATTTTAAATTTGGAATATAGGGTCAAACTTTTTCAAAACGTCAAAGTCACTGCTCACGTACCTTCTAGCGTACTTTACGTTTGCATTGCTGTTAACCAATACATCCACTAGATGGCGCCGCTCGTTAATAACAAGTCCAAAAACAAACATGGCGACTGTGGAGGAGGTATTGCTAATGTACCGCTTGCATTAAAGACAAGTCGGATGCAGTGTCGTAGGCAGCGGTGGTCAATGAGGCCATAGACTGTAAATGTAATTTAAAAATAAAATAAAAAATACAGTTTATTCCCTAAATACAGTCTGTAGGTGAGTCCATTAAGCACACCGCTGTTGTCTTTTCTTCCTCGTTCCCCTCTAGAGCCACATATCGAGTAGTTATAGCAATACTGCCCCCATGGTTATCGGTGGTACTGCACCGTTTGACCGTTTAACTTCATAGAAACGTTCAGAAATATGGACGAATGCAGAGCACATAATAAGTATCTGGATCTGTTTTTAATATTTAACGTTGAGCATAAATGGGACGTTAAGCTGTAAAAAGAGGAGGAAAGGAGTCTGCAGCTTAAATAAGCCTGGGTTCAAACTTGGGGCAACTGCTCAAGATCTAGGAAGAATATTCCAACTGGTGTGTCCTGATTTATAAAAATCAAACACCAAACTGTCAAGAAATAAAATGCTGGTTTATAAAAAAAATGCAGTTCTTAGTGAAAAAATGAAGCTCCCTTTTTTGGCTTGGAACCCACATAGCATGTGAAAATGAAAAACAGCCAAATCATGCAGATGGTTAATCCCAGCTTCATAACACTGGATTTATTCCTCTTTGAATCTCAGCCTGTGCTGCATTTGAAGATAAAAATGAGTCAAAAGCTGCACAGCCTCTCTCTGCAGACCATATGGTGAGTTAATTTATTGATTGTGCCACCATGAGAGAACTTGTAATCACTGCACATTAAAATGACCACTCAGATTTTGGTGAAGCAGCTTTAATTCAGGAGGACGAGTCTTTTTGTTGCTGCTGCAGTTTGTATTTAAAGCAATGATGCAGGATTGAATTCCACTGCACGAGCAGCAAAGCTTCACTTTTAGATTTTTGCACACAAGCAGGATTTTGTGTCTTAATAATTGTGGAAACTGTGCAAGGAAATTGTCGTCTTCTTTCAAATTAGCTTAAGGGCATTTCTTCTTTCGTCTTCCCACAGGAAAGACTGTTTGACAGCGAAACCTGTCATTTGCTCCCATCAGCAACCCTCCAGGGGGTTTCAAGCTTCAGGATTTTTTTTTCTTACACTCTCACACATACAGAGCTGATGGTTCATTTGTGGGTGGAACATAAATCCAGTTCCTGATAATTAACTAGCACCCTCAGAGCAGACGCAGCGTTTTTCACCAAGTATTACCTTCTAATTTTAGCGAGGAAGACAATGGGGAAATTCAGCGGGAGGACGTCAGTGAAAATTCAACCATCTGGACTTTTCTCGCGTACTGGTGGGAGGGTGATGATTTATTTTCAGCAACCTCTCGAGCTGAATAAGAGACGCCTACTGCTCGAAAATCCGCAGAGAGGAAGAGATGAGAGCGGCTTTTGTGAGCAACAAATCCCAGAATTAAGAGCCATCTGAAAGGAAAACATGGTCCAAGCTCTAATTACAACTCAAAGGAAAGGGACAGATATAGATGTGTGCAGGCAGAGATCCAAGATTAACAAATTAGTCTGAGTGTGATTGTTTGAGACGCACAGGTAGGTTTTTAAAAAGTTGCATTTTAGGACTTCCATCTTTGTTTTCTTCAGGACAGTGATGGTAAAAGCACCTGCAGTGATTTCCAGGAGATGACGTTCAGCAGAAGTCTCATAATGTCCCTCTGATCCTCGCCTGAAATACCGCAACATCACCTCTAGATGGCAGTGTTACCTTTGGCCTTTAGTCCTGGTCTCAACACAAACATCCAGCATCATTTTCTGCCTTCAGAGGAATGTTTTAACAGCAAACAAGACGCAGTGTTGAATAACCTTGAAAAGGGTGCAGCTTCTCCCGCCACGAACCCAAGGTGCCTCCCTGCACACCTCGTGATCCTCACACACACACACACACACGTGTCGCCACAAACTTTGGACCTGATCCATCTAATTAACAGATTCAGATAACTGTCGGACGGCGGAGGCTCACAGGCATTCCAGGAAATGTCACGGCACCTTGTAATTTTCGGCGGTTTGAGCTGATCAAAAGGCCTTCGCCGCGCGGCATACGGCGCACTCACGCCTGTATCAGCCGTAATGCAAATGATGCCCAGGAAAGTGGCATAATTATAAGCCATTGAAAGTCCATTGTCATTCCTGTCTGAGAGGTCTCTCTTGAAAAATCAGGAGCTGATGGGAACCCCTCTAAGTACCTGAGATAGAGCCTGAGGGGGAAAATGGCTCGGCCTGGGCTGCCATTATGCCACGGTGGCGCAATTATACCCAGTGATTGGCAGGAGCATAAATTAGCCTCCGTCTTCATGATGTCGTTTACTTTTCTTCCCAGCTCACTTACGAAGGTATCCCTTCTTTCACATGCTTGCCTGAGACAGCTGTTCCCCCAGAAAAGACGACACCATTCCACAATATTCTGTGTAATTACTCCTTTTACTACCCCGGTTTATTCCTCCGTGCATCCTCTGGCGGCCTGAACACCAGAGATTCATGTTTGGGGTGGGATTCACAGAGCACCAGCTGTCCTTTAAAAAGAAACAGCTCGAAAAAACACAGTTGATGTGAAATGTCTTCCTCCCTGCTCGTCCCCAATCATCAATAATTCACCAGCTTCGACATTTGAACTAATTATGGTGCACCAATGGCCTATTTGAGCTGGGTCCTGTCACATGAAAGCTGCCAGGTCTTTCCTGTCAGTGGTGACGGCTGCAGAGCGAAGGGACAGCGGCGGAGGTGTAGCCATTAAAACGAATGGAGGCACCTCTAACAATGGCTCCCTGACATAAACACACAAACAGGAAGTGGAGCCAGGCATAGGTTACACACACATGAGGGGGGAATGAAAAAAACGTGCTGTCTCATACACACCCACACGGATACATACATAAACATGATGCGCTACAGAAGCAAACACACACAAACACACACTCTGTGACGCGCCCGCCACCTGTGTGGGTTGTTTGGCCTCCTCATCCAGACCTCTCTGGTTTTAATTAGCCGGCTGCTGAAGTGTTTTCCTTTTTATACTCTCTGAAGGGCGATGATAACGGCTACAGTCGAGATGGAGGCTCTCCGCTGGTTTGTTTCATTAGGGAGAGCATAATGACCCTGCAATCACAACACCAAGAAAATACCTTCCCTAATAATTATTTCCCTCCTAATGGTTCGCTTTATACTCTCCTATGGCTTTTGTGAATGAACAACTGAAGGGACTTATAATTGTAAAGGGAGATCATTAACACTTTGAAGGAAGCTAAAGCTAAAGCTTGAAGCTACCGTTGGAAAATCGCCAACCAACCCCCATTTCAAAAATGTCAAATCCTTAAAAACTCAAGACGACAAACTCACTGCGCCATCAACAGTCGATGACAGGATTGTCATCTTGTTGTACTCCATTTCCATCTTAAGGCTGACATCGCTGCCAGTCTGAACAATTCCTGCGGGGGACGCGGATTGTTCTTCCTAACAATTGCTTCATAGTCGGAAAAAAAGAGTCAAACATTTGATGAATAGAACAAAGGAATCAAAAAGTCAGGTGGTAATAAGACGACTTTACATGTCGTGGCTAACTTGTACTCCAGGAGCTTTTTGGTTCATCAGGTTTCCGTGGGAGATACAGCTGGGTGTCATCAGCATAGCGGCGAAACAAAACGTTATGGATTATGCGCCCGAGTGGGAGTATGAGGAGGAGGATGAGTTGGTTATTGAGGAAGCTGAATTGGAAAGGTAGGAGTTGAGGCTTTCCAGAGCTGGATTTGGGTTGACAGAGCATAGAAATCTGGTTTTCTGTGTTCACAGCAGCGGCGGGGTGAAGCAACAAGGGGGGAGCTGCCAAGGGTTTATTGATATTTTAAGGTGAAGCAGCGTGGATGAAAATAGCGATTCTCGTTTCAGTTTGAGGTTTCTTGCTTTTGTAACTCCTGCAGCGCGATGAGATATTACACAATAAAGCAGACGAGCAGAGAAGCAGTTTTCATAAAAAGGTCTGTGTCCACATTCAACCGTGCAGGTATTACAACACCGACATGGAGATAATGTTGTGGAGAGATTGCTGCTGTAATCTTCTATTAATATGTCTTCAAAAGCAAAGGTGCCTGTGTGTGAGGCAGCGATTCATGCTTTTGTGTGGGCGTAACAAAGCTAATCCTCTGTGTGTGAAGATGCACCTGCTGCTGGGTAATTCCTCTGGTGTGCGTTCCTGCCCTCCTCCTCCTCCTTCGTCGTCCTTTCCTTTCTTTGAATTAGCTTCTCATTAATTTGACAAACACTCAATCACAAGCCGCACATTGCAGCAGCACGCTGAACGGTTGAAGAGGAGTGTTCAGGAGCTTTCCACTCCTGGCAGTGTTAGCTGAGTTTATCTGATATGAATCTGGGACAAAATGTGTCCAGAAAAAAAAAAAAGTTGAGGTATCCGTTTCTGCAGACTTGTTTAAACACTGGCACCGTGTTGACTCCACTTTCCACACTCTCGGGGTGAACACTGATGCTTCTCTCACTTCTCCAGGTATTTCTGAACACACCGCTCCTTTCATCACGGCTGGCACAACCTGCACGCTCGCACATAATTAAACACGATTTAAATCATCACATAGAATAATTCTGTGTGGGCTGATGGCGACTGTTGCTAAGGCCAACTTTCCCCCCTTATTTTTTTTTTTTGCACCAGCCCACTCACACAGTAATTGAGATACTGGCATAAATGAATACACAAAAAAGAAAAAAAAAGAAGAAGTGGTGTGGGTGTGAAGATGTCCGCGGTTGAGTGTCCAAAAGCAACCCACTCAAACAGCCGAGAGTGCTTATCGATAAATTTGAACGGACGTTTCTGACACAGGTATCATCGCCTCAGAGTGGAGTCAGATTTACATTTATGATGAAAGATTGATGACACATGTGATGCTTTTCAATCACTGTTGCATTTTTGGCACTGGGGCCTCACAGTTTTAAAACTGAACACTTTAACCACACTTAGGTTCAGTGGCGTGCATAGACTTTTTGGAGGGCAGGGGCGAAACGAAACAAAGGGCACCAAGGGCACTTGATTTAACCACCCAAGACAGCAGGGAACTATGGCACGCAAAAAACACTGTATCTGACTTTATAATAAGAAAAATCCAGGTTTAAGACGCCAGGGGGCTTTTAATTTGAACTTCTACAAACAGGAAGTGGCAGCTAATGATGGTAAATGAAGCTTTCTGAAGCTCTCCAGCGAAACAGTTCACAAAAAGGTTCATTTCGAGAGTCTTCATGAGCTCACAAGCCCCCCTGCTGGTTTAACCACTTCCTAAGCATACACCCACTGCATAAAACATAGACGTAGTCTCCCCAACATCACTCGTCTGTTTCTGAAACGGAAAACGAAGCATATTGGCCATCGCGGCCATATTGGTGGTGGCAAGGGCTCCGGGTACAGCTATAGGGTGCCTGTCGGTCACCAGGCTGTAAATAGTTTAATTTCTGTTTTGTATACTGCTTTTTTGGCTTGGTGTGTATGTGACTTCCTGTACTTCCGGAGCCAGCCTCAAGGGGACACTCAAAAAATAGCAGATTTTAGCACTTCCTCAATGTCACATATTCTTTGACTGGAGGTTGCCGCTTGTGTCCACGCAAGTTTTTTTAGACTAGAAAACAGGGCAAAAGTGAAAAATGACATGCAGGAAAGAGGCCACAGGCTGGATTTGAACTTGGGCCACCCACTAGAGGGCAAATCTTACAGGGCACGACCTCGACTGGTAGGCCATCTGCACCCTGTACTCCAGATTTCTATAAATCACTTGGTAACTTGTGAGTTTTTCCCTCTAGGACCAAGGGTCATGTGACACCACAAAAAGCCTCAGTGTTGCTTGTTGCTCTTTGGGTTTGCAGTTGCGCTGTACAACGATCGTCTCCCACCATCTTGGAATGAACTCTCCTCGTTGTCAGCTGAGAAAAGTCTCGGTAGATTCAGGTGAAAACTGTCGCTGTTTGTGCTCACACACGCTGCCCACCCTGTGAATCCTCAGACACATTTAGGACTTCATAGCATGTGTTAATACAGCTTCCCATGAACAAAAGGCCTCCTTGAAACTTACCTTAAAAAGCCTCTCCTGAAGTGTTAATTCAACTGCAAATATAACACAGCTGAATGTGAATAAATGTGTTTGCAGCTCAGAAAAGGTGTTTCCACCCTCCCTGGTTTGATTGGACTAATTAGGTAACAATAGCAGGCTTGAAAACTCCTCCGCCAACGCTGAATAACTCTCCGACTTACACCCAAAGAAATTACTCCTAACACTTCAGACTGGAGCTAAACTTGTTACTGGCCTTTGTAAACTTATTCCAAACTTTTGGAAGCAAGTCTGTTGTTGGTGGGTACGTTTCTGTTGTTGTGAGTTTTATAATATCGGCTACATGGTGATAATCATCTCATGGCAGACGTCCCAGATCCCTGGATTGCCAACACAGGAGAATCAATTGTTGCGGAGTCCAAAGCCAATCTGTCCACGGATATCCACTGAAGGTTCTTCATAGGAGATGATGAAAATGTGACCTTTAAATGAGGATTTGGTGGCTAATTTTGCAGTTGAGATGAGGTGAGATATATTATTAGAGCAGCAAACTTGTAGCTCCTTTGTAGCTGCCTAATGACTTGCAAGGAGGTCAGCTGGAGTGCAAGTACACTGGGCTGAGGTTCGCGTCTGGCATTTAAAAAGCATTGCACTCACCTTTATTTTAAAATGCTACGAGATCAGACGCAGTAAGAGGAAGTTTGAAGAGTTTGACATGCCAGGAATTCACAAAATGTTTGACTGGGAACTTCAAAAGACTGCTTTAGTAGATGGAGTCCAAGCATGTTTTGCCAGTTGGATACAAGCAGCACAGGGTGCTAAAATTTCCAGCAATGGCTGAAAAGTGCTGGATTATTTCCACACAGTTCCTCCAGACTCAGTCACATGATCTGATTCAATGTGTAGCAGTGAGGTGGGAACGTAAAGGATCTGAGTCACACTGTTTCCAGCTCTGAGCTGACACTGATGTGCGACAAGTCATCCAGCGCTGTTCGGTCGCTCATGCCGCAGTGTTCAAGGCATTATGGGATGTTGTTCTGACAGAGCAGAGGGCTGATGGAAGACGGTCGCAATCGCCCTCTTCTCATTAGACTCAGGGCTGTGTGTGCTCATTAGGCCGGCAGCAGCGCAGTGGGGATCTATTCTCCTGAGGTGACCAAAGGTGCTTACACAGACCTTCCAAGTCCCAGTAATGATGCCCTAGACCTGTCACTCTTGTCACACGACTGACATGACCTTTTTCTGGCTTATGCGCTGAAAGGATAAAAAAAAATACCCTAGATGAGGCAAGAGGGGATCTATTTCGCCCCCTGAATTCGAGAATCAGCCCAGTTTTGCATCAGAAACTTTCCAAGCGTGTTGATCCACTTTTCTGAAGCCAACAGTCTCGTTTGGACGGAGCAATTTAAGTGATTGTGCCGCAGGTTTTTTAATGTAAGCACAAAAGCGAGACCTTGCCATTAAGACCTATGAAACGCAGTCATGCTGTGCGGCTGAATAGATGTCTGGAAGCAATCTGTGAAAGATGGCTGATCAATGGCTGGAGAATGAAATGGGAGATGAAAAGATGTCTCATGAAAAGGGGGACTTGTCGGAGGGCGGTTTGTTCGTATTTTTTTTTTCTTCCTGTTTTTAACCTCAATCATCTGAGCTCAGTGTACATGAAAGGAGAAAACGGTTAATGCTGTAACCTGCTGCGGCTTTCTTCCTCTGATGTCAAGTGTCGCCAGGACTGAACATTTCAGGGACTGTATGTTAGGTTAATGCTGCAAACATCTTCGTCCTCAGCACGGTTCACTGGGCTTTGATTGTCTATGCTGCTGTAAAGGAAGCTAATGCTAATAAAAAGAACATTTGCGCTTGGTAGATTATTGCAGTCCATCAAGTACATGATGCATGTTCTTTCTGTGGTACGGTACGGATCAGTACAGTTTGGTACGGTACAGCCTGATCCTGTTTGTGTTTCCAAAGTCGGATGCTGATAGCAGCGTCAGCTATGTGATAGCGTGACACAGTAACGAAGAAGGAAAATGTGACAGTTTTCGTTTCAACAGGTGAGTGAATTTCCAGACAAAAGTAAATTATCTAATGTGTTGTTCTTTATCACCTCTGTTGCACGGGGAGTGATAATTCTTTTGGCCAATCAATGGACTGCAGGGTTTCTAGCTCCACCTTCTGGGGTCGGATCTGTATGCCTGAAACCCCAACAGAAGGGTACAAAAAAGTGGTATGGTACAGGTCAAAAAGTGGGACGTTACAGGTCAAAAAGTGGGACGGTACAGGTCAAAAAGTGGGACGGTCAAAAAGTGGGACGGTACAGGTCAAAAAGTGGGACGGCACAGGTCAAAAAGTGGGACGGCACAGGTTGGTAATTTAGGGACCACAAAATGTGTGCCGTACCGAGACGAACCAAACTGAACAACTTGGAGGAAATAGGGAATAAGAAACTGTATGACTTATTTCCAAGAAGCGCTTTTACAACAAACACATGATCCACCAATTGTTCATTCCCTTACTTCCTGTGCTAAGTTAAACTGCATCAGATGTGGTCACATCCAGTCCTCGCAGGCCCTCTCTAAACAAAGCCTGATTGTAATGGGCCACATGAAGCGCCAATTTAGCCCCACATGAGCTCCACCATACAAATGACAGCGAGCTACAGTGAAGACGTACATAAATCCCGGCCAGATTGGGGACTGTATGAATTATGCTAAGAACCTTATCTGTTATTTCCCCTGATCTCCTGCTGGGTGAATTGATTGCGTTTTTGGTCTTAATCCGCAGCATGCCATGCATCTTGGGAGACAACCAGGGAGCCATCTTGAATAAATAGAATTTGGACTTGACAAAAGCCACCTCCAGCTGAGCAATGAGAAAGCATCCTTTTACCGCTGCACATCCCCTACCACGCAGAATGACATTAGGAAATCGCCAAGCCTTGCTTTGTATGGAATTGTTGCATTGATTTTCTGTTACTCCCTCCACTTCCTCTTGGAATATGATTTGCGTGTATGACACTCATCAGGATGGATCAGCTCATTTTGGAAAGCTGCATCTGCAATGGCGGTCCCACAGAAACACCTCACTGCAACCAGAGACGGAGTTTTAATGAGATTAATGTGATCGCTTATGAGTGATGGTCCTCCACCAATTACCTGGGCAGTAATGCCGTTTTCTTCCACCCAGGGCGTCAGGCTCAGTCGAGCGATGCCAGCGTTCTGCAAGCACGGGGCTGCAGCAGGAAATGATTAATCATCTCATCACCATCCAGAGAGATAATATGACAATAAAGACAAAAGCCTCCCATCAGCTGCGAGGCTTTAAAGCCAAGAAATGCTGCCTAAACGCCGACTCCAGAGTTCAATTAGACAATGGGTGCAGCCTTTTAGGAAACAAGCTTTCTGGATGTTGTTACACAAAACCACAGAGGTCCGACTGGAGGTCCATTCTTTTTCTATAATGAGTTCACATTCCAGCAGAATATCAGAGGGGCTTCAGCGTGACAGAGACTGCCGCTCCTGTTTTTCACTCCTGAAGGAGAGCAGCGGGGTTTCGGCCTCCCTCGTGTCTATTTCCTTTCCCTCGCTGAAGGGCAGGGAGGGTCACAAACACAGAGGGATCACAGCGGAGAGTGTGGCAGCTAGGAATCAAACCGCAGCAGGGCTCAGCCACGGATTGGAGAGCCGGCGGCTGCACGCGGCGCACTGTGCAGGCTTTTATTGGCCCTTTTCCATCACACCTGTCACACAAGATTGGGTTTGTAGAAGCGCTTCCTTCAGCTGAAAAGGCCAAAGTAGATTATGGGGGCAGGAGAGGTTGAAATGGAATAACCGGTGGAATGGCGCCAAATATAACGCCTTGCTGTCTGAATGCAAATCATCATTGAATTATGAATGATTTGTGTAGTTTAGTGTCAAGATCCTCCTGCTTCGAAGTCCCCCCCTCCTCTAGAAGAAGACACATTTTATCACAGATCCTACAGGGAGAAAGGGGAAATGACACCGCCTGTAATGATCATCACTCTCGTACAAAACGCCTGTAATTAGAGAAATTCCTATGGAATTGAGTTGCAGTGATATTAATCTCTTTCTCAATTTGCTTTGGACCCCCATGAGCTCTGCGAAGGGCCCCTGGAGGGACCTGACCCACATTGAGAAACAGTATCGCAACAGAGGTGATGTTTTGCTCTCAGCAGTGTCCTCTCTCTTCGCGTTCTCCTTTCTGCTTCTCGATGTTTGTGGCGACCGTTGAAGCCAGAAATCGCATCACAGATCAGGGACTACTTTCAGTTGCGGAGTGATACACTTTGGATAACTTCTGCTTTTACTTCCAGCACATCTTCACCCAGCTAATTCCGTCCATGTGACGTTCAGAGGGCGCCGTGTTGCTATGTAACCTGTTGAAGCCTCTGCAGAAGCGGCACGGCGGCAGATGTTGGTTCGTACATCAGTGTTCGAGTACGTCTTTATTACTGGAGGTGGTGTTTCTCTTTTGAGCTGAAAGGTTGTCCAGTGCAAACAGTGTCACGTGCACGCTGCTCTTTACCCAGCAGCCTCTCTGGGAAGCACATGAGACGTCTTCATCTCATTATGGCTCCATCTGACAAACACACACCCCTCCACTTTGCTTTTATTTGCACAGAAACACACTCAGGTACAGTTTTAGTTACCTCTCCCGCACACACACTTGCACCTTTTGGGTGTAATAAAACAGCAGATCAGAGTCATTGGCTGCTGACAGGGACTGACACTGAAACCTGCTGTTGTTGGAAGGCTGCCTGGGAGATGTTCATTACTCACAAAGCTTGTCGGTTTGGACAGGAGAGGAACAACGGTCTTATTAAGTGGAGACCTGGAGCAGCCGTAGGGGAAATACACACACACCCACGCTCGCACCCACATGGGCTCGGAGAAAGTTTCAAACCGTGGCTCCGACGAAGCGCCGTGATAGGCTGGGAGTAGTTGGGGGCTGCCAGGAAAATTTAAAAACTTTGCAAGCGACGGCGAAAATGTGCTGAGCTCGGAGTTTGACACGGCTGACAGACAAATCGTGACATGACGACATCTCAGCGAGAGAGGGGAGGTAAAAGTCTGCAGCGGAGGAATGTGACGGCCTGGTTTTCACTGCCTGCTGGTATTGATTGGAGTTTCTGATGTCTGTCTGGCTCATTGTATAACTCTCACAAGAACAGATTCAATATTCCCGACATTGCTGAACCTGAAGCCTTGTTTCCATAGTAACTCTGCTCTCCGGCTCTCTAAACATAGCCCTCCTGACTGACTTTAGCCCTGTTCAGATCATCAAGCACAGCTGAAGAGGAGGTATGAGCGTGGATGTGGACAATAATGTTCCTGACTCCAGGCGATGAAACGATTTGCTGGCTTGTCAGAACAGCCAACGTCTTGGTGTATTTACAGTCCAAGCTGAGCTGGAAGCCGCGGAGGGAAAGGAGACAACATGAAACAAAGCAAAAATAGTTTTTATTTCATACCAGTGTTCATCCATCTTCAGAGGAGGAAGATTTACAATTCACAACTTGATAACCTCGTTGAGAACACTTTTAATCACAAAGCCCTTAATTCATCTTCCACCTGCTGTTTCTCCAAGTTTGCAAAATCTTAAAATAGGCGCGACTCTCTAAACAACCTGCTCCAGTTCAGCCTCCAGGAAAAAAAACGGGGGGGTCATAAATCAAATCTATCACACTTGCGACATTTCGGGGACGAGGCTGAATTTGCATTTGGCGCATCCGTTGGTAAAGTGAATCGCTAAGGATGTGGGTGATGTCAAGGAGAGAAGGAGGACGCGAGGATCCCGATCATGATTTTGTGTCTAGGAAATCAAAACTTTGGATTCAAGAACCTACTTCCTGACGAAGAACCTGCTGATGTCTGACGCAACCTTGGACGCCGCAGCGCTCTTCCTCGCCTGGCTCCGCTCCCTGGCTTGCTGGACTGTCCTCTGGGGAGAAAACATGATGCAAAGAGTTAAATCTGCAGCAGGACGAAAAAAAAGTCAGATCAATATATCGAGCATCTGTGGATTGAAGTGTCGGAGCGGTGGCATAGACAGCGTAAGGTTCCTCTTATCAGGTAGCACAGTTCCTCACATCATGTCAGCGATGAAGGGTGTCCATCCACAGTGACACCGGCGTGAAAGCTGTGCACATTTCAGCTCTAAAATCAGGCGTGAGCTTTGTTTTGATGATGAAATATGAACTGAAGTGAAGATTTACAAACCCTATATATCAATATGTCAACAGCACACACACCGTGATGTTATTACAGCCAATATAAGGCTCTGTGAGAGATGGTGTGACTTATGATCAATGTGTTTGACCATGTATCACATTACTGCCACACCATGTGATCCTCAACATGACTGATGAGCTCTGCTCTTTATGTGGGAATAAAGGAGAGCTCTGTGCACCGTGTCTTTAAATGTTGAGCCAAGGGTCTTCAACCAGTGGCCCTTTGACTCCTTTGCAGTGGCTGCTTGTAGCTTCAAATTTTTTTTACTGAACTAAAGAACTTTTATTTGTCTTACAGAGGGTGTTGGTGATCAAAGATACTGACAGTAAATAAAATCCTGCGTTAACATTTAGTTGAACTAAATCTTCATCCCATCTGTCAATAGAGCCTGCCACCGCTCTACTTCACCTCCTACAACATCAACAGCCCACCAACTTTCCATGCACCTGTGGCTAACCTCAAGTTTACAGCCCTGGGAAGATAACTACATCTACAAAAAGACTAATCTGGAAGAAAATACAAATTTTAATTCTGCGTGGATGGATTCATTTGAATTTTTGCAAAATTTGTATTTTTTTTGGCAATATGTATATTTATATATATACATATACATATATATATATTTAGATTTCAAAACATTTTAAATTTTTGTTAATTTATTTTTTAATAATATTTTTGAATTTTCTTTGCAAATTTTAAAATGTAAATATTTTGTAATTGTTTCGATTTTTCAATAAAAAAAAAAATTTTTTTGAAATTTCACAAATTTAGAAAATATCATTTAAGTAAATTTTCTATTTAAAAAAAAAACATTTTTTTTTTTAAATTTCAGAGAATGTTGAAATGTTTGCATTTTTTATTTTGAAAGTAAACAATAAAAAATTAGACATCCCAGGTACGATTTCAAAATCCTTAAAAAAAAATTCTGGTTTAGATAATTATTTCTCACTTTTTAATTATGTTTATAATTTCATACACCTTATTGTCTGTATTGTGAAGGTATAGTAGATTTTGTGGCTCCAGAATGACTTAAATCCAGGGGATCTGAGGCAAATGGCTCCTATGACAGTAAATGCTGTAGACCCCTGTGTTGGACAAATTGCTTCAACCTCTTACACACCCCAGGAACACGAACATACCTCCTTGTGGCAGACGGTGCAGAGCGTCTGCAGGTTGTCCAGCGAGCACTGTCCTCCTCCTTGGTACACCGGGCGGATGTGGTCCACTTGCCAGAAATCGCCTTCGACCGGAGCGCGGATCATCTCGTTGAGCTGGAAACACACAGAATGAGAAAGCTGCTAACCACCAACAGGTTCAATTTTCTCATTAACCGTGCCCACCTTTGAATAAATCAGGATGTAGGGAATGATTCACTGACTCCTAAGCTTTGAGCTCAACTGAAATAACTTTATAAACTAATCAGTTGGTGGTTGGACCCTCCATCGAGGTGCTGGAGCAGAAAAGAAAACACTAAAACCCAAATGGTCTGGAAAGAAAAGCAGTGTGCTGTTTGTTGGAGTGAATGTTAAGTTGTCCTGAGGAGGAGTTGAAAGAAAGTGAATAGAGGAAGAAGAAAGAAAGACAGCGAGTTAAAGAGGAGGAGATAATTGAATGAATCAGAACCAGAGAAAGAGGATTCTGAGTTTGAGAGCTCCTCTGTAGACGCTCAGGCAGCTAGCGCCGATTGATCCCAGCAGATTTAAAGAACAGGCCTGCTCACAGGGGCAGAGTTCACCGCCTCTTACACACACACACTCACACACACACACACACTCTCCAGTCAATTTAACCTGCTTTTGTGCCAAAACTGTGCACCTTGCCCCGCCAGAGCCACACTGACGCACACCGAAACTCTCCTCACAGGCACAGAAGAATACCAACACACATGCCAAAAATTCTGTAACACACACACACACTCTCACAAAGACCCCAAGGTAGAAATACAGACTCATGTACACACACACACACACACACACACACATACACAAGAACCCCCAGTATGAACCGAAGAATGAGCCTATAATCTCGAGGCTCCTCCACCGCTGCGGCGTCTTATCATGTGGCTGAGTTTGTTTCCTCTAAAGCTCGGTGCATCGATCGGCGCTGATGCTGCTGCCGGCGGCGCTGGTAAAGGGGGTGATATGTGTGTGTGTGTGTGTGTGTGTGTGAATGTGAGGAGGGGCTGGCTTTGCAGGATAACAGCCAACCAAATCAAACAGGCTTACTGGTCGAGGCCTGGCACTGGGAGGAAAAATCAATGGGCCCAGCAATCCATTTACTGGGAGCTGGCCCCCTGGAGTGCAGATCAACCTGTGTGTGTGTGTGTGTGTCTGAGTGTGTGTGTGTGTGTGTAGGTGGGTGGGAAGGAAGCAAACAGAGTGCACTTACACAAAAACACAGAGAGAAAAGAGCTTTCCTCGTCAGTGATTTCTCTCACATCAGGAGACTCGTGTCGAGAAGTATTTTTAGCTTCTTTTTTTTTTTTTAATCGCTTCGTTCTTAAAACCTGACGACGGCTTTTCGTTTCCCACCTGTTTAATCGTCAGCTGAGCCAGGCAGGTGTTCTCCAGCATCTCCTTACGCTGAGAAAGCTGGGCGTCCCGCACTTTCAGGAAGAGCTCGTGGGCTTGTAGGCCGCAGCTCTGACAGACGCCCTTCTCCACCTCGAACACCCTGGTTCGCATGTAGGGCTGGCTGGTTCGCATCTGGAACTCCTCCTGACACCTTCGGGTGGAGAAACTGGAGCATTAATGTGTACAAAACAGGAGGAGGAGTGCAAGAATCTGGTGAAAGAAGCTCAGATGTTTATCAGAGATCACATTGTGCTGAATTTGAATCCAAAGACGAAACCTCCAGACACGGGGAGGGATGTTACCTTGACTGAATGACCTGAATTTGGCACTTGAAAAGCCACTTAAAGGGATTGAATTCCTGCTTTGAGTGGGAGGGAATTCTTAAAGCAACTCGCAGATATGACACATTTATTTCTCAGCTGAAAGAATTAATCGGCGATCTCTTTCAGAGTGACCGTGTGGGTGAGAAGAAAAGGAAGCAGCATCTCATTCAGGGACAGGAAGACTGCTGCGTTTTATTTTCCTTTAGAAACATCCTCATTGGTGTTACCTTCACTTGAATGTTGAAAAATGTGAAGAAGAAGAAGAAGAAGAGCTGTTATAACTTTGGGAGTTTAACTCCTCTCTGAGGACGCTTATTTATTTTGCTCATAACACTTCTCTCCCTTCAATCCCCAGCCAGTCAAGCAACAAGGTGAAGTCACTATTTATACTGTCGCCTTTTTCGAGTTTGTTTTGCACAAAAACTCTCAAATCTCCGAGTATGATTGAAATTTTAAGGTGCCAGATGGGTGGGCTTTGGCGGGGGAAAACAATCAGAGCTGAAAGTTGAAGAAATCCACAAGCACGACGTATTTGAAGTTCATTTAATATGCTTTTCTTTGAATGCCGTCTTATCAAAGGCTGCCTGGATTGTCCAATCGCAGACGCCCATCTGGCGCTCGAAGCTTTCAACGCTCATGACCTGAAGATGGGTTTATAAATCCTCGCCATGGCGATGAATATGCATCTCAAGCTGCAGCAGAGAGGAGTGTGTGTGGTTACCTGTGGCTGCAGAAGCGGGTGTCCCAGGCCTCGCCGGTGGTGGAGCAGGGCTTCTGGCAGGACAGGCACAGGGGGACGCCATCGCTGTCAACAGCCTGGAGGTAGCCGGGCTCTAATGATGGCGGATCCTCCACTTCGCCTGAGTCCTCGTCCTGGCTGCACACACAAACACGCACACAAACATTGAGATATTTACTCTTATTATTTATGTTTAAGCTTCATGTGTTTACGATTTTAAACAGCTTTAATAGTTTGCTAAGTTGTTAGCGTCTATTTCTAGGTTAATTTCGTCCCCAATTTCACCACACTCTCTTCAGGCGTACCAATAAAAAGTCTATTTCTGTTTCTTTCATCCGCTCCATGTTGCTGGCACAGCCTTTGTCCCTTTGTCCCAACACTTCCAATTTTGGTATCTTCTCAACTTTGAAGCGGCGAGCCTTTTTTCTCTTCTCCATTTCAATGATTAAATCTCTCTCTGTAGTCTTCTATCTCTTTGGCTCTTTGTTCCTCTCTCTGTCGGGCTGAATTGTAAACCACAGGGAAAGAAAATTTAGTCCATCTGTCCTCTCCACCGTGGCTCGAGCACCCTGCTGGGACAACATGGCAGAGGCCCAAAGCTGGCGCTCGTCTGCCAAAAGGATGGGCCCTGCACGTACACATACTGGAAACGATCTGTGGATGTACACAGAATGTACACATTTCACACACACACCAGCCATATGTCCGTCCTCTCTGCTTCTCTCTCTGCAGCGCACAAAGAGGCGACAGATCTGCTGAAATCACTGACTCCTACACTGAATGCGAAGCTTTCAGACTCGTGTCTTCACTTTGGTCAAGGTAACTTCTCTTTGAGGCTTCACGCACAAAAGACACAGGTTGAAATCAATTTATTTTGAGGTCTTAGCTGAGTTCTACAAGAACGATTCACATTCAAATACATCGAGGCCTTGGATGGAGATGCTTACATCCGTCGCCTAAAATCACCAAAATATTTTTCTTCATTGGAAAATAATTACTGACTCCATGTTTGTGTGTTTACAGCCTTTTGGCACCACAGTAGCACAAATTCTGAAATGCACCTTTAAGACACTTTATCGACCAACACCAGTTGCTTTGTACGTGTGAGAAAGAGTCTGAATTCGCCTCCCGTTTCCATAGCGATATCCCCTCCTGGGGTGAGCCGGCCGTTGCATCTTACCCAGAAGATTGTATTATGGGCTATATTTACTGTACTAACACACTCAGCGGGCCTTTGTGCCTCTCCCACAAGGCAAATACTGATCTCCATGGAGACTGCAAAAGGGATGAGGAATGAAAATTCACGGCGAGAGGAAGCCACGTGACGATACAAACGATCTTTGTGTGCAGAGAGGATGAAGCATCATGTGTGAAAACACGTCTGGACATGTTTCAGACACCGTATCGTCTCCTAATCTTCAGGTTTCAGCCTGGAATACATCATCAAAGACTCCTCAAGTCTTGAGGACAGGTGTGTGTGTCCCCTTAACTCACCTCTTTGAAGCACCTGACGTCCTCTTTGCAAAGAAGTTCTTCTTGGCGACCCGTCGCACGCTGCCCCCCTCCTCCTGAGCCTTGTTCAAGGAGGCCTGGGCCACCTCGTCCTTACCGAGGTACCTGAAAATGAAAATGGGATGAAAGTGGCTGTGAAAGGAGCGGAGGACTCGGGGAAAACATTATATAACCAGAGAGCTCCATGAGGAGATCACTTCACATGTAGAGCACGGGGGAGTAGGTGCAAAAAAAGGAGAGACTCTCTGGACATTAGCAGGAGGTAACATGGGAAATTTGATGTTGCTGGAGCAGAACTGTAATCTTAGTCATCCTGAGAGGAATGCCAAATGGGTGTTCTTATATTTCACTGGAAGCACACTGCGCTTAAATGCACAAATTATGACTTCTGAAGCCTGTTTTTACTATTCTACATGTGTACTCTGTTTGTCCTCCTCCTGCTCTGATGAATCTCACTTCTATCGCTGCAGCAGCAATCTAATTTCCCCACAGGGATCGTCAATCACGTAATCTAATCCATCTGCCCTGCCATCACTTTTATGGCCACTGTCGTACAGATGCTAGGTGTGCTAGTCAGGGGGAATTGCATGAAACAGAACATGTCAATCTGGTTGGGATTAAAATGACCTCGGGATGTACAGGAGAGGAGAGGATGCGGGTGTTAGCTGTGGTCTTGGGAGAAAAGGTGGCCTTAGGTTCCCAAAGTGCACTCTACTTCACCTCCAGCCCACCAACTTTCCATGCACCTGTGGCTAATCTCAAGTTTTACAGCCCTGGGAAGAAAACTAAAACTACAAAAAGACAAATCTGGAAGAAAACACAGATTTAAATTCTGTGTGGATGGATTCATGTAACTGCCAATGTGCCAGATTAATTTACATGTTTGATGTGTGGAAAGACATTAGCAAAAAAAGAAAAAAAAGGGGAGAGAAAATTTTATAAATTCATGTACTCAAATCAAGTATTCGTCAAATTTTTTGAATTTTTTTGCTAATTTATTTTATGTTTTTAATATGAAATAAGTTTGCAACTTTTTTGGAATTTCCAAAATTTTTTAATTTTTGTAAATTTAAAAAATTTGAAAATTTTGAGTTTACTGGATTTTTTTTGCTAATTTTAAAATAAAAACAAATACAAAAATGTCTAACCATTAAAAATAAATTGAATTAAATGAATAAAACGTATAATACAATTTGTAACAATAATACAATAATAATAATAATAATAATTTTAGTAGTATATTATTTTTTTGGCCTTTTTTGGGATTTTTAAAAATTCTATATCATTAATATATTATTATTCATTTTTTTAAAATTGAAAAAAAAATAACAAAATGTAAAAAAATTTGTTATAATTTTAAAAACTAAGACAACACAGGTACAGTCTAATAATTTAATAAAAAAACCCCTCTGGTTTAGATAATTCTTCCTCTGCTTTGAACTATGTATAGAGTTTCATACAGCTTATCGCCTATATTGTGAAGATAAATTTGATTTTGTGGCTCCAGAGTGACTTTAATCTAGGTGATCTGAGGCACAATGGCTCCTATGAAAGTAAAGGTTGCAGACCCCAGACACAGAGGGATGCTCTAATAGCCCCCATGGAGCAATTATTTCTTTTTCTCATCCTCTGTTGGAGGTCAGAGGTCAAACACCAGAGCTGCTTCTGGAAGGGGCTGTGTTGTGTTGTGTTTTGTGACCTTTCTGCTCATTACAACGCCTTTAAATGTGCAGCAACTATCAGAGATGATCTCCAAATTAGTTCCTCGAAACACAACGAAAAAAACGAGAGGGTGATATTAATCAGTGTCCTGAGAAAACACGGACAAAGCCTCACTCCTCTAAGAGCAGAGGGTTTCAGTGTGATGGAAAGATGGATGGAGAGACAGGAGGCAGCCATGAGGGGGCATAACCGTTTCACAGACAATCAACCCGGCTGATGAAGCCGTTCACAGATTGTTATGTAGATCGATAATTAACGCTGCATTTTGCAAAACATTCCCTCCGACAGCTCTGTCAATTCTTGAAGTTAGTTTGATGAAACTTTATTGCTGGCGGACTAACAGTGGCGCTGGCGGCATTGAAAGGAAATCAATAGCTGGAATGGCTCCTGGACTTATGAGACATGCAAGGAAATACATTTAATTCTGTTTAACTACAGAGAAAGCGACAGAGAGGGAGGCTGTGTTGATGCTTTTTGTGTCACAATGCACAAATTAGATACAGCAGCCAAATATGTGCACCTATACTTTCTGTGAATGAGCAATCCAGAGCTTATAGGAGTCTATCAGGAGGAATTTAAATATGAATCAGTTTAATTCTGCTTCTTTTATTAATAGTAGCCTCCAAGAGACACCCTGCTATTTAAACAGGAAGCTGTAGCCTCTGTTAAACTGTGCATTTACCTCACCCCGCAGGCTACGCAGGGACATTTTTATTCATTCCCACCACCTCCATCTGGACAGAATACTTTCTTTTGGGGAGCGAGATGGAAGGAAAGGTAGAAAAGATGGATGACAGGAGGCAGAACGTCGAGGAGGAGGAGGAGGAGGAAGGCACATCAAAGAGCAGAAGTTTCTGTGGAGGCTGAGGGGGAGATGAGGAAGAAGGTAAGTCTCCATCAAACACACACCAGCTTCCTTTTGGCTTCAAACGGTCCCAGCGCTGAGGCAGGATGAAACACGGTTCCTTACACTAAACTGGAGTCCAACTGCGCTTCTGGGAGAGTAAGCGTCTGTGTTTGCATGTTGTTATGTGGCAGGATGCTCAGACGGCAAAGTCGAGCTCCTGACATCACCCTTTGCTTCCTGATTGAACAATCCAGAGGTGGATTTAAGGGGCCTCATGTGACAGCTGATTGCTTCACAGGTTGAATGTTGCAGCATCAGGAACAAGTCGCTGACAGCGTACCAGCCAGTCTGTGCCCAGACCGGCCTGCGGTTCAGCTCCAGGGCCAGACCCTGCTCAGCTGTGGGATCCAGTTAACGAGCTTCTGCTGAAGCTGACTTGATTGATTGCTGCTATTCTCGACCTTCCTCTGAGAAGCAGTCGATGCTGGGCGGTCAGAGTTCTCATGATTTCTGCAAGAGCGCTGGCACCGCGATGAGAAGACGTCAAGTAACAACGCCGGACGTGTTTTCAGTCATTCACGCAATGAAGCACACTTCTGCAGGATGCAAACCAGATTAAAACCCTCTTAACTCCTCTGAAATCACCACGAGTGGCTTCTGACAGACACACCAACGGAGCTGGAATCCCTACAAAGTACATTAAGTTTGAAGCAGTTGAAAACCGAGCGCCTTGGAGCCGGGAAGGTGAGCCGTGATCGCCCCGCTGAGCCGACGCTGGAGCTTGATTGGTTCTGATTAGTGAATAAATCAAACAGGTATCAAATCAAGCCGGGCCAATTGCCTCCTACTCACACCTTGATTAGGTTCATGCACCCAAACACGTTCCCCGGATGAGAAACACTCTCCTTCTCTCACACACGCACGCACACGAGTCTACCCTGTAATTGGCAAACTCTCCCTGCCTCCGTACACGCCAGCTGTAATTAGTGTGCCAGCAACAATGCTTGTTTGTCAAAAAAACACACATGTACACACACACAGCACACATTCCATCCTCTTTTATGCCTCAGCTGACACGCTTTGATACACCCACACACACATGCACTCACACAAATACTATTCAGCCTTCCACGGAGCCTGGGGCAGTTAGTGTTTACAAATCTGCTTGTTTCTCTGTGAAATCTCCCACGTTGCTTCTCAGTTTCTGACATAATGTTGGGAACTTATTCATCTCTGTATTTCCAGCTTAAAAATATACACTAACTGGCACAACAGGGGCGCTGGGTCAGATTATTCCTGCAGCTCACAGGGAAAGTCATCTCTGCTCTTTTGTGCTGCAAAATGTTCTGTACTTTCTGATTTCAGGCTCAGAAACCGAGGTGTTTCTTTCTCCGTGAATGGACAGCCAGAATCACTAATCACAGCTTTGCTTTTGGAAGTCTTTAAGAACATTTCTCCAGCCAGTCTCTGACCTCTTGGTGCTGGAGTGTGGGCGCTTGGTGTCGGCCAGCTGCTGCAGAGCACGAGCTGGGCTTTTGAAGCAGAGGCCGCTGCGTCGGAGCATCTTCTGCTTCATGGCGGTTAAAGCGCTCCACTCCCGGACGAAACTCTGGACCTGCGGGGAAAAGAAACGTCACTTTGCTTTCGTATTCAAGCTGTCCGAGCTGTCCTCTCTTTTGCTAAATTGATAGTTTGGGCGTCGAAAGCCTCTTTTTAAGAGCAGAAACATTTTTTAAGCTTTTCAATTTGGAGGTAAAAACAAACAATTCAAACCTACAGAGCAAACACACACACACACACACACACACACACACTGCTTCCCTGATGGCTGAAAAAAACCCATCAAACCCAGAGAGAGCTTTCGATGCTTTCAGCCAAGTCAAGGATTCAAAGAGAATCTTCTGGCGAAATAACAGATAGCACAGCGAGCATCAAGGCCTAATGGGCAATTTACCTGCGTATATTACACCGGAGGAGTGTTTTTCTTCCTATGGATGATAACTGCTCTCACAGAAAGATTGTTTTTTTGTAGATAAAACCCAACATGGAGCGTTCTCACACACAGGCTTCAAATTCTGAATCACTAACTCAGTTTTTGGTTTATTATTTGGGTAACCAGAGGCTGCTTTGCCTATAAAAATGAGCAGAGGTTTGTTTTTCAGCCCAGAGAGAGGTCGAAGGTCAAGAATCTGCAGAGAGGATGTACATAACACCACGATACAGAGAGGAAACCCTGCATTTTATATTTCCTCAACAAGCTTCAGAAATGTCTGGAGGTTACTGTGCCACAAAAGTTAGTCAAGAGTCAAATCAGATGTCAAAACTCAGGACAGCTCGCTGTGAGAGTGGGAGGGCGACTCGGGCGTCTCTACAGGTCAGACGGGTTGATGCAGAAGTGTGTAGGTGGACACTGGAGGGGTTAAGCTGGACAACATGGATGAAACATCTTAGCTAATCTGATGTTTCATAAACAGGGTAAAATTTGATCCCCCTCCTGATAAATACGCGAGCAGCTAGTCTCAGGTTGTACCGACCGCCTCAGGTTCCCCGGCGCAAAGCAGCCCACATTAAAGCGCTTGTTTAGTATCGATTTTGATGGACAATTGCTGTGTAACAGGGCGTGAATGATGGGTCAGAGGACGGATGCAGCTCACGCCTTCGCTTTACACAGCAACATAAACAAGGTGACAGGTGGGGTGTCTGTCAGCGGCTGGGTCGCTGCCGCGCGGCAGATTGCAGGATTTAATATTAGCTGCTTGGCGTGCGGGGTCGTTTGAGGCGATGATCCGTCTGCTTTAATGACCCTCATAAAATGACACTTTCTCTTTCCTGGTCTCCTCTCGCTGCCCAAACCCCCAGAACCACCTCCTCTCTTATTTCTTCTCTCAATCACCCCCCTCCCTCTTCCCTCGTCCTCTCCCTCCTCTCGCCTTCAGGCTCTGTCTACATCCAGACTATCCTTCATGCCGCGCTGCTTCTCCACAATCAGCAGTGTCATTACTTTCACATGGCATTCGCACATGCCTCTTTAATAACCCCACACAGCCTCATCATACCGGGTCAGTGGAATTGAGGAGATAGCCCTTCTGACTGTCCTATCACACTAAACGATCTGAGCTGAAAATTAAAGCAGCCGATGGGCTAACTAAGTGAAAACTTTCAATTAAACTCTTGAGTTTAAGTTTGACTCGTCTTGGAAATTATGCAAAACCACATGGTGGAGTTTTTCTTGTCTTTCTAATCAATCAGAGGAAGGAGATATTGGTAGCAGCTAGGAGTAAACTCCAGTGGAATTCCCCTCCAAGGCGTTCTCGCTGTAATGACTCATTAAGTAGGGACGTCTCCCTGGTGTAAACACTCAAATCCACATGCACACCCACACATATTCACAAATATCAATTGTAGGAGGCACACAGGGGCACACACACACACACACACACACAGCCTAGCGGGAAGGGCAGACCTGTTTTCGATTTTCCTGGCATCGGCTGAAGGCCTCGGGCAGGTCGTCCCAGTTGGTTAGCTTGATGTCCTGAGGGATGAAGCTGAAGTTGAGCGGAGTGGAGTCCTAACAGAGGAGGAGACAGAGAGGAGGTGGTTACATTGAGATTTTATGTTAGTTTGTGCAAACCTGTGTTGATTAAGAGTCATTTTTGGATTTAGTGGCAGGTTTTTTCAGACACAGCTCAGTGGCAGCACCACTCTACTCTCTGTCCCTTACATGGCTCTTCCTCGCTCCTCGCTGGCTCCTTGTGTTTTTCTGCCCAAACAGTTGGTGAGACGTGGGATTTTGCTGCTGAGTCACCGGTGTAACCGGAGCAAACAAATACAAACCCCGCTCGTTTACTTGCTCAGTTTACTTCGACGCAGCGGAGTGATTGTTTCACTTGCCTGACGAGAATAAATGTCAGGGTAATATTGTAGTTATATAACTTAGATAGGAGGAGGGGATGGCAAACAAGCCTCACTGATGCCATCAAATGGATGTTACCTTTATGTGTCAGAGGAGGGGGCGGCGTTCTGTTTTCTTATTTGTTGCTACAGAAAAATTTGCTTGGAGGCTTCTGTTGCTTTCTCAGATATCAAAGATGATGCTGTGATTGTGCGAGCTAACGAGATGAAGCCAAACAGGTGACGGTGCGGATATTAGATCTCTGAACACGGGACAAAAAGAAACATCTTAAAGTCGTTGAGACATTACCCACTTCCTCCTCTGGCAGATCTTCTGGAAACCAAAGGAGCTTGTTAATGCTCTCCATTGTTTCTCCCCTTTATTGTAATCTACGTACTCCACTTGAAGCTAATGCTTCTCCTGTGACAGTACACGTGCGCTAGCAGCAAAATAATGAGGGATACAGAAGAGTTAAAAGAAAAGCGCTGCATATACCCAGAAGAATGCACCTCACTGTGATTATGGGTAATCATACTGCCACAGCTTGGAGGTAACGGCATAATCACTGTAAAAAATATGCACAATAAAAAGCATTTTCCCAGTTATTACTGCTTCATTAGCGCTAACTACTGCCAATTTGAAGCCTGGGAAGCCACTTATGCTTGCAGCTGATGGTGAAGACGGTGATTGTGCAGGAAGGCTTCACCAAAAATGAGTGACCGGTGAGTGCTGCAATGCCAAGTTCAGGGATCAGGTTGGAAGATGAACCCTTTAATAAAACAACACCTTGAAGTGCAGTAAATAGACATAAAATTCCTAATACTCTCGACAAATCTTCCTCCTGATTGTGCACCAAGCAGCCCCTGGTGCGAATTCAACGCCTGGCCCCAGGATTATCCCGATGTGACAGCATTGAAGCCAAATTCCTACAGTTTATCATTTAAACGACAGCGGGGGACATTTATCTCCACGGCTTATCGTCCTCAGCAGTGCGTACATGACACTTGTCTATTGCCATCAGGGTAATATTCCATTGGTGATTCAGTTCAGCGCTTTGGACCTCTCTATGTGAAACCCTCGCGTCTCTTATCTGGCGGAGAAGGAACCTGATCCCTCATGAATGAAACAAAAGGCCGTTAAGTGTCACAATCCGATCGATACGGAGGTCTGTTGGCAAGTGGCCCTCAAGAGGAGAGGAATCAGAGTCAGAGCGGGGTTCAGCTACACTTTATCTCAGTCGGAGGAAAGTTCGATGACAAAAGCAGCGGGTGTTTGTTTCCAACTCTTGGTCAGCTGTTGCTCATCACTGTTCTAAACAGAGTCGCAAGATGTGGATTGTTTCCTGTTTACAACAACTTTTTATTTCAGATTCTTCCACCACAGAGAGCAAGCACGCTGCGCTCAACCTCCTGCATCAGTTGATCACAGCTGCTCCACATCACACATGTAACTGAGCTAATTCCAGCGTCTTCAATCATCATCATCTCAGAAAATGTTTCATCCCTCATCTTTGACTTTCTTAATTCTGTCTGTAACCGTTTCCTCACATCTCCCCCGTTTGCTAATTAACGAGACGTGAAAGAACTGCAGGTCTCTTACTTTTCTCACGCTACGCGTTGTTGTTTGCGGCTTTATCTTGATAAAGACATCTTGATCTCAATTAGACTTCACACTCAGGGAAAAAAAAGGAATAAATTATGTTTTTTCACTCTCCAGGTGAATGTGACAGGAACAAAACATCAAGTGGTTATAAAAACTCTACATGCCCTTTCAGTCTCAGTTATTCCATTAAAATGAGATCAGGAATTAAATATATTATAGCAGACACTTTAGACTTTCATTAAGACAGTTTCTGTTTTTCTGACAGTTTTCTTGCGGCTGTGTCTTTGAAAACCAGAGGATTACATGTTTGAAATACAGGAGGCAAATATTCAGCAGGAAATCGACCATTGTGAGATGTTTTATTCACAAAAGGCACCAAAACATTGGTGAGGGAAGTTTTTAAATTCAGCACTTTTGAAGCTGCAAGGTCAAATTTGGCCAAACTTTTCGGTTAAAACATGAAAAAAATGTGTTTTTGAATAAAAGAGCTCCATGAAGTTTGCTCAACTTTTGGGATCAGCCTCAAGTGGCCACTCGAGGTACTGCAGTGTTGTTGTTTTTTTACCTCATTTTTCAACAAAGAGGCTCCCAGCTGCCCTGTTGATAAGGGGAACATGTAAGTGGGTTAGAGACGTGAGCAGGTGAGGCAGACCGCACAATACGAAGACTTTGAAATGAAAGCAGGAAATGGAATGATTAGCTTCTTGTTTACACCTGTGCTTCATCGGCGGCGATACGTCAAAATGTCGGACTTTGTGACAGAAATATCTTTCAAACTATCGTCTGTAAACAACGCTCAGAGTAACAGGTTCAAGACTATCTGGCCCCAAAAGGTCTGCCACACACACACACACACACGTGTCCAATCAAGCACTCACACAGCCTGCATTACCTTCGAGTACAGATATATTCGGTCTGTGTACTGGCTGGCACAGAACTGCAGGCTCGGGTAGATGGGATGGGCGGCACCAGCGTCTTCTCCATCATTGCCCTCATCATCATCATTTGCATCAGCAGCGGTCGACACACACGCCGCAGCTCCCCAGTCTGCAGGGAGAGAAGGAGAGGCTGGCTAATATCTCACTGAGTATTTTATTATTGACTTGTTATTGGCTTTCGCAGCTTTATTGGTACCTCTGCCTGCTCCTCTGGTGATGCAACGACCAGCAGAGGCATTAAGCAGCGGCAGCTTTTGAGCCTTATTATACACACGCACAATAGTGAGGAGATGTATTTGTGGCTAATATTCAAATGGGGAAGTCGTAAACAGAACACCTCTGAATAAATTACCTTATACTTCAAATTATTGCCTTTAAAGACTGTTTCAGGGGCTGGGATGAAAATAATTATCCCTGACATTTTCATGTAAATAAGAATAAGGTGATTCTGCCGGTGTAACAAGCAGAAATAACAAGCAGCCTACATCGTCCTAATACTCTGGCTGCTCTCCTGTTTCTATAGAGAACAAGAGAGGGTTGTTCAGAGGGAAAGACTTCCAACACCTGGTTTTAAAGTGGTGACAATGAGGAGATTTTACAGTCAGTTGTACAAATGGAGGGATAATTTGGAATCAAGTCCAGAGAATATTTAAGTCCAAATACCGAAGATTTTAGCGCCCAGATGTTTTGGCATCCCTTTTGTACACTGGATAGAGGTTGGAGCACACCATCCAGCTTTACATATGGGTAATTTAGCCAAAGAGTTTACACCATTTCAAACCTGGGGTCCGTTTCCACCAAGCAGTCCGGTTGGGATCAGTACAGTTTGGTACGGGTCGGATCACTAAAGCCTGATTCTGCCAACTGTGCCATCTTTAGTAGGAGGAGTCTAAGCTAGATGCTAATAGTTGCGTCAGATATGTGATAGCCTGAAGGCATAGCAGCGATAGGGGACCAAAAAGGGGGACTGTACAGGTTGGTGGAAAGGGCCCTTTAACCCTTGATTGAACGCAAAATGCTCTGGCTCCCATGCTAATTAGCCCCAAAGCTAACTGGGCCAAAACTTAGAAACATATTCAAGAGAGAAACTCTTATGTAACTTGTCAACAACTTATCTGTAGAGTCTCTGACAGGAATCAGAGCAACTGGATTGCGCTTCACGGCTAATAAGCTATGATAGCTTTCCCTGTTTTGTTCTCTCATTCATGACAGCTTGCTATTCTTCATCCAAGTTCACCAAAGTTCAATCCATCAGCTGCTCTGATTCTGCTGAGATGAACTGGTTTCATTCAGAACGCTGTTGTTTTAGATGCTAATGTGACGAGGCTATTAAACGTGTCAGGATTGGCTCGTAACGCTGTGTTTTGATTATTATTTCCGGCGACAGGGACAAACACGCTGTAATCAGGCTTTAATAAGATTCTGAGCCGGGCTGTACTCACAGAAACGCAAACACAGGATTGATTTCAATCTCATCCAATGCTTCTCATAAGGTTATTCTTTACATGTCGCGCAGCAGGTCCCTGGCTTCAGAGAGCAATTTATTTTTCGCAATTTAAGTCAAGAATTCACCAGATGGAAAGAAGTGAAGGAGAATGAAAGAGAGGAAGAGATAAAATAACAGTCGCCGAAGGAAAAGAGAGGAAAAGAAGAGATGGAGCGGGTCATTAATGTCGGCGATGTAGCTCGCTCATCCTGCCAGCATCCAGCAAGAAAAGGTCAGCCGGTGGAAATGAGACCGCCGCTGCTCGACCACGCTTCATTTAGACAATGACCTATAACACTCTGATAATACTCGCCTTAAATCACTCCGCGTGGCCAGTTGTCTGCCGTGTTTTTGTGTGTTTGCAGGAGTGTGTGTGTGTGTCACTCTGGCTTGTTAATGGGAGGAAATACTGACACAGGCTGATGTCTGTGACAAGAAGTGTTTCCGTCTAACAAGTGTGGCCGTGACCTTGCGGCAGGTCTCGGCTGGTTGCGGGTCAGAAGCGGCTTCTGTGCTCGTACGCTGAGAAGATTGAGTGACGGATGAACAAAGCGGAACAAAGGCGTCTTTCCCATCGTGCTTGGGGAGGTGAGGTCGCGATCAATCCTGGGGTTGTCAAAGAGGGCAGGAAACGGAAAGCGAGGATAGAGATTTTCATAAACAAAGTTATGAAATCGTAGATGAATTTCTTGGTGAGAGTCTCCATCCTCCACTTTGTTTCTGCAAATACAAAAGCTGCAAACTCTGCACCAAAAACACTCTTAGGACACCAGCATTTCACAGCGATGTGCACCCTGTATTTGTTGTAAGCAGTTTTTCCCCCTTCCCCTGTTTGCAGTGGCGGAACGCGCCAGCTGCATTAAGTGGGCCATTTATACGATGGGGGCAATTCATCTTACAAAGCCGTCTTATTAGACTGTCACTTACACAGTATGAACAGTGCCTTCAAAACACCCCGAGGGATTTATCTGTTATTTTACTGCGAGAGAAAGAAAACAACGCCTAATTGGACTGAGTCATCTCATCTTCTGCTGGATCGAAACAAAAAAGATATAGATGGAGAAAATATTTCTGTGCTGTGAGTGTGAGATTTGGTGCAGCTGATCCCAAAGAATGTGTTTCAAGGCTTAAATGTTTGTGGTCATGCAGATAGATAAAAGAGCAGACAGTACAGAGAAGGAGGGAGAGGGGAGAAGTGATTGCCTGTCCGTGCGGTGAGGAAAGTAATCTCAGAGCAATCAAGAGGTGTGGGCGTCCGGCAGCTCTGCGGTTTGCCTTCTAAAACCACGGGCAGGTAGAGGAAAATCATTAGGCATCGCTCCTGACCCCATAGGTCACTTTTATTGGACAACCGCGGTGTTTCATACTAAACCCACGCTGACAGAGACAGACAGCAAAGGCATGTAACTAACAAACTGACTAACAGCCGAGGGGATGGATGAGAGTGGAGACAAAGATGACGACACAGCTGCACCGATGGAAGAACAGATAATGTGATAAATACAAAGACGGAGGAAAACTAGTTGCAATGTGAGCCGGATATTTATAAGTTGTCTTCAGGGAGAAGCACATGTCCAAAGAGAAGGTGGGGGGCCAAGCTAGCATCCAGCAGTGTCTCCTCAGTGCTGCCATTTCTGATCGACATCAAAGCTTTTATCTCTCCCCTTGAGTCTGCCTCGTCGGGGTTTTTTCAAGAAAGCAAAGAGCCATTTCTTCACCCGGGGACGCAGAGTGCAGAAGGGCCTGCTGGGGGGGCAGCGGGAGTGGGATTGAATTGCCGACTGTTCGGGAGGGGGCACAGGTACGGGAGACGGAAAATTAACCACTTGAAAATCCGCGGCCACTAATAGATGTCAGAGCAGGAGAGTACGGGGGTGGCTCTGACAGGAGCGGAGTCGTCCGAGTTGTTGCGCCGCTGATCTTGAGATGTTAAAGGGTAATAGGGGTTGATAGCTCGCCTGTTAAAACCTAAACGGCTTGTGTTCCCTTCTATGTTAAGTACTCCACAAAAAAAAGCTGCCAGCTCTGTTTGGTTCTTCAATAAATCTGCTGCTCGGGTTTAGAGGCAACGCTCAGGTCATGGACTTTTTTTTAACTCTGCTAGTCTGGCAGTTTTTATAGAGCTCTTCATATTGCACACAGTGTAATTAGTTCTTTGTAATTAGCGCAATTTATTGCTTTGCATATCCCTTTGAGACACGAGTGCTTTAACACAGAGGTCTTAATTTGCAATATTACACAGTGTGTAATTGGGAAGTTGTTTTTTTCACGTCCCTCAGAGACTCGCAGACATGTGCACGTATAACCAGAGAGGACAGGGGGAGCAGGTTGTGTTTCAAGGATGAGTCGGTGTCTGGAGAAGAAGGGGGGGCTTGTGCCTTTTTATGTAATTAGACCTCAGACCACTTTATTAAAAACGAAGAATCCAATCAGACGCTCATCATTTTCCTTCTGGACAGTAACCCAAGCGTAGATTTGGGTGTTTTAGAGCCCCCAAAAAAGAAGTCTCCTGTTTCAACAAGCTGCACTCTGGAGATTAGTTCAGTTTGACTCAATATCTGTCGGCTCTGAGCGCAGGAGGAGGCAATATCCCCAACTAGATGCTAATAATAGTAAGAATAATAATGCCCAGCCACATATGGAATGAGATATAGTCCCTTATTGGTTTGAAGTGATGATATTAAACAGCATTATATGTGCAGGTGACAATGTGGCACCAGACAATTTCCCTAGATATGAAAAGAAGAAGATTGCAGGTGGGATTACCCCGTGTGTGGTCAGGGGGGAGGCAGCCGCCAGCATCGGCGCCATTGTCGCCTCGCCCTCCCGCTGATTGTTTGCCTTTGAGCTGCCGCCGCTCCTCCTCCTCCTCCTCCTCTGCTTCTCCTAGTCTCTGTTTGCCTTTCCAAGGCTCATCCTCCTCCTCCTGTTTGTCTTCGCGCGGCTTCGGAGGCTGGGCTTTTCCCCGGCTGAGCTCTGGCTCGGAGAGGACGACGCATGCCTGGTCCGGCTTGTTTGAGGGGGGCTGCTGAGGCCTGCGTGGCTCTGGGCCAGCTGAGAGAGGAGGATAGAGAGAAAGAGGGAGATTAGTTTATTGGCCGAGCTGCAGAGTGTAATCAGACTTTGAAGAGTTTCAGTCCCTGGCGAGATATCCATCATCTGAAGAGTGTGACAAAATGACTCCTGACATGAAAGTAAAACTCAATATGGCTCATTAGTGCTGTTATTAGCTATCATAAGTCCTTTACTGACATTTTGAGGAGATGTGATGGTGGAAAAGAGGGAGACGTAAGCAGAGATGTGGTGAAATTCATCAAAATTTACACTGATACCCAACCCCATGAGGCTCATCCTGCAGATCACTTCACCTTCCAAACTTTCTTGTCGACTAACTGTCCTGTCCTCTCTAGATAAAAGCAGAAAAAAAGTTAAAAAAAAAAGGGAAGATATCTCAAAGTGCAACCAATGCAGTTCCTCAAATGTCCACTAGAGGCAAAAACGAAGGAAACCCCTTCGTGCTTTCATCCTCAGAGTTGCAGATGTAACACCTGCTGCAACCCCCTTCTTCTCTGATATTAAATATAATTTGCTGGAAGAATAAATAATGCTAACCTCACAGTGATTTGTTAATTGCTCGCTGCGTCGTGTGCAATCAAACTTAAACAAAATAATTATCGGCAATTGCTGCATCTGCCGGGCTCCAGCCGGGTGCAGCGAGTGATATTTGGTGAGTCAGCTTTTCCTGCGAGTCTTAAACCATTCCTGTGATTCTTCCTCGTATCAAAATGTTGTAATTTTGTGAAGGTCAAGAAGGAATCTAAGCCCCCCCAAAATGTTAATGGATGCAAGGATTAGGCGCCCGGCTTTCCACATGATTCAAAGTTGGAGATCTGAGGCGTCGCTGCTCATAAACAGAGGGTTTGATGGCGCTGATGTTAAGCTAACAGACGGATTACACCAGTCTGAGGAGAAGTGTGATGCAGTTTCTTCTTTCGCGAGGTTTAAATCACATTCCTTTACGTTATTTGTTGAACTCGAGGTGTGAAATCTAACAAGACACTAAGTTGTGAGACTCAGGGACGCAGAGGGCTAATTAGTGATCCTGCCTCTCTGTGGCTTGTTTCTCCAAAAGGCCAGCCTCTATACCGCTTCCTTAAATGTCATCGGAGTCTCCGAGCTCCTGGCCCCTACCGCCGCCCCCCCTCATTCTCTAACAAGCCGAGCGAGACCACGGAGAGACGGCTCAATTTGTGTTAAGCTGTCCCCGCCGAGGAAGATGTTAACTGGGGAATCCTACAGGGCCGTGCCTAGCCTCTTGTTTCCCCCCTGCCTCAATCAGCGCCCCATTATGTCTGCGGTGGCTTGATTGGGATCCAAAATTGAATCTGACATGGGAAGATATTCAAAACTCTCTTTTGAGGATTCATGAAAAGCAACAGACTCCAGTCGTTGAGCGAAAGAGGAAAGCTTTTATTACAGTCCACAGGGAGCAAAACAGCTGCAGCCTGTGACACAGAAAGTGAAATAAAAGGAAAGCCTCTGATACCGCCGGATTCCTACATGAGACTTAACTAGACGTGGTTGTTACTGCCGAATATGTGGGAATAAAAATGCAGAAAAACCAAGAATAGAGGTGTGGAGAGCCAGGAGATAAACAAATTGCCCTCTCCCTGTATACATCTTCCACAGTAGGTGCTGAGAGACAAATTGCTGGTCTACCAGTGAAAAAGCAGAAGAAGTGAACCGTGCCCACGCTCCCGGCCTTCAAAAAAAGCTGCCAACGCGGGAACTCGACACCACAGCTTCCAGAAGCTGTGTGGTTGTTTACTGGTGCTAAATCAACTCCAGGAAACTGCTCAGACTAATCCACGCGAGATGCCAGACCCTGTCTTCTGGAGGTTATACTCCATGACAGTTTGATTAAAAAACAGCCACGCAGCCTCTTGAAACAGCTGTGATTTAATTTTTGTCAAATTAATGAAAGCTGCTGTTGTTGGGATAATATCACAACGAGGGAACGGCCACTTCTGCACACTTCAGGACGATTAAAACCACAAACTGCAACGTGCGATTCAAACGGCTTCACATCATAGCAACAGTCGCTAGGTCAGGGAGGTTTTAAAGGTGGCAGCTTGACATTTGGTCGCTTTTAATCTGTCATTTTTCTCCTTCACCTCAATTCCATCAAGCTTTCCTCTAAAGGGAAGAAAAATCTTTCTTAACACTTTGTTCATTTCATTCCTGAGCATTCTGGTACCTCATGGTACAACAGACTAATATCCTTCTGTGTGATGACTGTTCTTCCTCTACAGCTGCTGTCTTGCTGTATTTTGCCACGCAGCTCAGATCCACAGACAGCGAGCCAAATGCTTACGAAACTTCTGCTTTGCTTCTACTTTTTCTTTGAAGTCCTCGTGTCCGTGCTTCATCTGCTGAGATTCCTCTGACAAAACTTGCGATACCGCGTCACATCTTCATGTTTCGCTCTTGAGGGGATAGCATCTCTCGTGTCACACTCAGATTTTCTCTAAGCTGAGGACTGCAGCGCCAAGTTGAGAGATATCGGCATAAATATGGTTGTTATTTCCCCAGCACAGTCTGTCATTTACAAATTTAGCAGGTTGTTAAATTCCCCCCATCTCGCGAGCTGACACAGCCTGCTGCTGTGAATGCAGAGTGGCGCTTGTGACAAAGAAGAGAGTGTGATTGCTGAATAGTTATCAAGCATCTGCTGCGGCATGAAATGGGGGGTGAATTTTTTGTTGAAGAAAAAAAAAAAAAACGTGTGTGTGTGGGTGAGTGTGTGGGTGTGTTTTTTGTGCTGCTCCAAAAGCTGAGGTACTGTGTGTGTGTGTTTTAAGTGCACCCTCAACGCTTCCAATGGACTGAGCTGCAAACAGACCTGCAGCACTGCCAGAACGCTCTCTGTTCTTACACTAAATATAAACCCCGCGCCGAGGACAATCGACTGATACATGCAGACTTGGGAGGACTGGTTTTGGATACAGAGCACTGTTTATAACTTTGCTTTGGAAGGTGTGCGTTCTTCACCATCTGAAATAATGCGTAGGTTCTCAAAACTGAGCAGAGTGTGAGGTTGAGAAGAAAATTAAAGCTGGTTCATCCTGTTTGAACCATATTCTTCATCCATAAAGCTTGGATACAAAGAGTTTGAGGCTCTGTTTGTCATTGTAGGCCAGGGGTCAGCGACCTGCCGCTCTCCCTGTGGACGTTGACGATGTTAGCTGTGTTTCCATGACACTTTTTCGCAAAATAAAAGCAATATTTCTGCAATTGCTGGTGTTTCCATTACGACTAGAATAGCACACAACTTGAGCAAAATCTCGTCCAGTTAAATTCAATTTGTGGAAGAAGGAAGGAGGACTGTAACCAACGGTAACCATGGATACCCCAAATATTTAAGAGCTGAACTGAAAAGGCAGAGGGCGTTGAAATATTGTGACATTCGTCCAGACACTGCAATAGTGGCGATGGTGATCCGGCCGTGACAACGCCAGCTCAAAGCAAGTAGGAACAAAACAATAGGGATGGGCAAGTACTGGTATCGGGTCTATACCGGCCTTTTTTCAAGGTATCAGCAGCTGTTACTCAAGGCAGAAAATCTTACATCTAGCAAGTCCTCCTTGCCACTAGTTGGTGCTACTTGCTGCGGTTTGACATTATGAATGAAACAGGGAGAGTTAACACTTAAACTGTTTTATTTTGCACTTTAATGTATTTTAAAAATACTCTGACAGTTGTTAGACTGTGTTGTCTCTGTTAATTGAAATTTTATGGATCAAAAGTACTAGTATCGGTATACAGTATCGGGAGTACTAATACTGTTATTAGTCTGAAAAAAAGTGGCACTCAACATCCCTACCAAACACTGAATACAAATCATCTCCAGCTCAACTGCTCTCTCACACACACACACCTTCATCCCTCCCTCCTGCTGGACTCTGACCTGCTCACAGCCTTCTTGATGCCTTCACTGACGCTCAGAAACACCAACTTCATCACTGCGTGGCCCAAGAGGTGAGTTGTTATTCACGCCTGGTACTTTTGTAATGAACTAATATCCAAACTTCTGAAAACCACCTCATGACTGGAGATGAAAACCTTTTTAAGAGTCTTTTTATAGGTTTTGCGCAATTCTAGGTGTAATGGAAACGCAACTACCGACACTAAATGAAATCAGGATTTAAAAACTTTGTTGAGCTAAAAATGCTTCACATCCTGCAATAAAGCCTGCCACCGCTCCACTTCACCTCCTACAACATCAACAGCCCACCAACTTTCCATGCACCTGTGGCTAACCTCAAGTTTTACAGCCCTGGGAAGATAACTAAATCTATACTGTCTTGTCTTTATTGTGAAGGTAAAGTCAAATTTTAGGCCCTGGAATGACGTTAAAGGATTAAGACGCCACAAACACAACTTCACTAATCCTTACCAGAATAAGGAAGTGTTCGATTCTTTTCTCGTCACACTTTGTCTTTAAAAACTTTGATTTGCAGAAGCCGGCAATTAGTCAGACAAGAAGAAAATCGGTCCTCAGTGTTTCCTTCAAGCTCGCCAAGCTGCCAGCGTGAGAGCCAGAGGTCATTTGACATGAGTCATCTCAGCATCTCTGCATTATGATGCCTTCAGTACACTTTTAGTGCGGCTGTTAATTACACTAGATTTCTTTTAGCTGAAAGGTCTGTGTATCTTTCACAGCCACAGCAGCAGAGACCCGGTTCACCTGAGGATCCCTTTGGAGCGTAATCTTGAGACGTAGCTGTTCTGACAGGATGGGATTGTTATTTAATGAGCCTCTCCCAAAAGTCGTGACCTTGTATGTTCTTTTTGGGAAGCAGCTCTGTTGTTAAGCAGTCATGATGTGATTTTATTCAAGGGTGAATTTACAGTAAATTAAGAGGAAGTCTGTATTTATAGGGCAAACAAACATTTCATTGTTCCATTACACAGACTCCAAGTCTGTCGTTGCTTTGTGCTCACTGAGTCATCTTCGCCACCTGTTTGGTGTCTTTTCTGAGGCTGTGCTGAAACAAGGATGATGCTGCAACTTTGACTGAAGTGTGTGTATAAATGTGTGTCTTCATGAAATCCTGCAGCAGAGGAAAAAAACGAGAAAGCTTGTATGACTGCTGCTGTTACAGGATCAAATTTGTGGATATTTTTGCGAAGTCGTTTCGGAGCCAATCTGCTGCATCTCAGACATTTAGAGCGCGTGGACCTGCAGCCTGCCAGGTCATAACGACTTCCCCTCTACTCTCTTTCGCCGAGATACAATCATAGGCTGTCAGAGATATCAGCCAGAGCCTGCTCAACTTTTTCCACAACTTTGTGTGAGACGTTTGCAGCAACAGTAGGCGCCTGTTCACTCTTTCCCTCTTTCTCTCTCAGCTTGACAGGTGAGAATTATACTGTGTCCTTGTCATCTGGAAAGAGAGGGAGACAGACAATATTCTCCGAGCTATTTCCGACACCGGCAAGCCTGCCTCCATCTTTCGCTATCACGCATCTCCATCTGGTGAAATCTGTAATGCTGTTCAAAAGTATTATGTCAACAGACTGCTCCGATTGATATTGACGGGAAGGAAAATAAAGCAATGAATGGATTTCAGCTTCAGGTGCTTCATTTCCAGCAACAGATGATGGATTTATTGTCTTTTTCTGAAAGGAATCGAGTTTGTTTTCAGTGGAATAAAAGTTTGAAGAGCAGTGTAACGTCCACAGTGAGGCGGTGATGATTTGTTACAGCTTGTGTCGTAATCCTACCTGACGTAGAAGAAGAAGAAGAAGAAGGAGAGGAGCGTGGGAACTCGCACATCTCGCAGTAAGGCAGCAGGCCGCTGTTGGAGAAGGTGCAGGCCTCGCAGCTCCACGTCTCAGCGGAAAGGTCGGGCTCACACAGCTTCCTCGGGGTCAGGAGAGAGACGGCGCCGAGGCTCCTGGGTGTCATCGACTTCCTGGATCTAGGGGTCAGACTCGGCTGTGGTGTCCGCAGTTTCTTCACCTGAGGGGAAAAGTCCACGTCTTGTGTCTCAAAAACCAAATTCTCTTTACGCTTCTCTGAGTCTTTTCCGCTGCTGGTTGTCTCGGAGGAAATGGAAGGAGACGCGTCTTCATCTTCTGTTCTTTTTCTCTTGTTTTTGCCGCCGCTCGGGGAGAAGAAGGCGCGGATGTCGTGCTGCTTCTTCTTTTCAGACTAGAGAGGAAAAAAAAAGTGAAGTTAGTTCTTGCTGCTGGAACACATGGTTTACATCTGATACATGCATAATAGATCCAACACGTCTGCAAAGGTGCAAAACAACGACACAGTTCCACAAATCAAACGCTGATCCAATAACCCTTTAAATAAAAGGGATCAGGCAATCTAAGCTTTTATATTAAAAGCTCATGTGAGGAACTTTAGGTTTGAGTTGATTCTGGCGCCCCCTGTGGTCAAAGCGAGTGAAACACACCAAAAAAATCAGAATAAAATGATATAATGCATGCAGCTCAGCAGAAACTTTCAGATAAACTTGTTTCAGCTGCTTTAACTTAATATTAGTGGAAGAAAAAAGGACTTCAACGCTTTTTTATCTCACAAACATCAGACGCACTTCTCATTTCTTCAACTTAACGAGCTCTTGTGTTCTTTCTTGTTTACCGGATTCAGCTTCATTCATTAAAACAAAGCTAATACAGAGACTCTAAACATGAATAAAGTTTAAAAATGAAATATTTATCAGTACGTTTGGTCTTTCACCATCTGTCCTCTTTCACTTTGAGGGACTCCATTAAGCTCCACTTAAGAGCGAGGAGAAGCTTTGTTTTATTCTGAGTGACGCCGTTCGCTTCTCTGTACAACAACCCCTCCTTTCTTTGAGTTAAACTTCTGTAGATACTGAACACAAACACTCGAGGATGTCATGAATATAAAGTGAGGATTACAGAGATTATATTTATTTATCTTGAAGTCTAACTTTTCATACTTCTTGTTAGTGTGTTTAAATGCTGGATTTGTCAGAGTGGTGCGTTCAGGGACATCCTGTCTGACTCACGGGAGAAAAGAACATGTCCTCATCGATGTTCTCAGAGTTCCCCTCCCGCGGTGTCCACGCCTCTGCGAAGTTAAGGAACTCCCACTTGTCCCGTTCGTCCTCGTCTGCGTTCAGATACTGCTTCTGCCCGTTCAACGTGCTGCACGTCACTGTTTCCTAAAAGACACAACACGTACATGTTTGATTTTCCAAGCAGATCATGTTTTCTTCAGCCTCACAGACGAGCAGAGAAACACATCCAAATACTTCAGTTTTAATTACATATCTTGACATCTGTGAATATTAATGTAAATCCCCAAAGCCTGTTCTCGATGCTAATCTCCTTCACTAAGAGTCTGAGTTTATTCATGCATCCAAACAGCAACAAAGCCAAGTGGTTTGATGATACGTTTTGAGCTGATCTCCTCAGTCTAGCTGCTCCACATGACAGAATCGCACCATCATTTATTGTTACATCAGTAAAAAAACGACTAAATGAATCTCCACTTTAGCTTCTTTAACCCCCTCGTACTTTTCTGTCCAGCATGGACCACATGAACGTGTCAAAGGTGCCTTTGGCGATGAGGTAATGCACGTTGACCGAGGACGTCTGTCCGATCCGGTGGGCTCGATCCTCAGCCTGCTTCATGTGTCCCGGGTTCCAGCAGAGCTCGGCAAATACGACGTGGCTGGCAGCGGTGAAGGTCAGACCCTGCAGAGGACACACACACACACACACACACACATACATAGAAGCACATATGAAAGCCTACTTCAGTCCACATGTAATGAAATTTCCATCAGTGAACCTCATTTAATAACTGGATATTAGCTGCTAATTGCAACATGAGAGCTTCAAGCACCCACTTAGTTTAATTGGAACGAATAACAACTCTCTCACTCGGCATCGTCTGTGTCAACAAGTTCATTAACTTTTTTCACCGAGAGGAAAACACATTTTAATGTTTGTTTTAAAAAACCTCAATCATGACTTACAACTTTGCTTGTTTATCGTCATGTTGAAGCAGTTTCTGGATGCTTATGTTAATAAAGTTTTCTGTGTCTGCGTTGGTGTGTATTTACCTGACCAGCCGCCAGGATGCTGAGGATGGCCACCCGCGTCTCTGGGTCACTCTGGAACTTGTTGACCAGCTGGATTCGCTCTGAGGATTTGACGCTGCCATCGATCCGGATATAACCAACCTAAAAGAATTCAGACAGAGCAGAAAAAATATGAGCTGAGACAGAAAAATACTTTGTTACCTGTCAGCCTTATTTACAAAAGAATAACAAAGCAACACAACCTTACTGAGAGGACATAGCCTTTAAGACCAGACCAGGGGTCTGCAACCTGTACATTCATAAGAGCAATTAAGCCTTAGCTCATCTTAATTTAAGTCATTCTGGAGCCACAAGATGGATTATATCTTTACAATAAAGACATAAAAGTGTGTGAAATTAAATTTGCAGTTAAAATCTAGTAAAAAAGTATCTAAATGAGAAGTTTTAATGTGTTGGTAAAATTGTACATGTGATGTCTTTGTTTTATATTTTAACTTATTTTGGAAAAAAAAAAACATTAAGCGAATTCTATAACTTTTAAAAATTCACAAAATTTCGATAAATTGTTATTTTTTTAATTATTTAAATCTTAAATATTTCCTTTTTTAAAAAAAAATATGAAATAAAAAAAATGCAAAACTTTGCAAAAAATCCAACAATTTTTAAATTTTAAAAAATTGCCAAAATTTCAAACATTTGCAAAAAAATAAATAATATGAGTTCGATTTATTTTTAGTTTTCAAAAAATTATAAAAATTTCAGAAATGGTTAATCTCGCTCCCTACAAAAAATATGAATTCAAAACTTGAAGAAATGTTTTAAAAAATGGAAATTTGCTGAATTTTGTGAAATCTCTAATTTTTTTTCCTTTTATTAAAAGAAGTGCTGGAAAACTGAATATCAGAAAATTTGCAAATTTAAAAAAAATGCAAAAATCTTAAAAGAAAAACAAAACCTTCATTGCAAGATGTGATGCATATTTGGTTTATCAAATAATAAGGCATATTTTTATCCAGTGTCAATGTTTTGAATCATCAATACCCTGTGTAAGAAAAACAAAAATTCTTTGTTTTAATAATAGTTGTTTTTAAAGCTACGAGGAGATACTGCAAAGGAGTCAAAGAGCTGCAGGTAGCAGACCCTTGATCCAGACTAACCAAGTCTTTTATGCCTCACAGACGTGTTAAGTTATTCATCACAAGTGTATAAGCTCAGGCGCCTGGTGCTGCTTTCATCCACCTGCAGATAACTGGAGGACATAATGTAGGTGTTTTAAATTTCACTGAATCTGTGAATAAGTGCAAAGACGCAACATTGTCCAACGTCTAAAAAGGCATCAGAGACAGGGAGCATTTCATTAACCTGGATTCTACGCCGTGGATGTTTCAATGACACGTGTGTGAATGAGCACACGGTAGAGAGTGGTGATAAAACAGTATGTGGATCGTTTTAGAACGGCAAACAAAGGCATCAGCGGCAGCAGCAGCTTCATTAAACCTGAACTTGAACCTGACATTCACGGAGCTGCTAATGCACTGTAGCGACTGAACTCTTTTGATTTGAGTCTGTTGGTCCTGTGGAGCTGCTCCGTGGCCAACAGTAGGAGAGTGTGTGCATACTGCGAAGCTCCCACATGTGAATGTAACTGTAACTACATGAATATGAAGCAGAGGCTTGCTGAGAAAGACCGCGGAGGTCTGTTTGACTTTTTCCCGAAGGAAAAGGTCAGAAAATGTGCTCACCGGGATTTAATTTCATCTCTGAATAAAAGTTGCATTCAGTGTTCTGTTAAGTTAAACATTCAAAACTTCCTTTGCTGTAAACTGCAGGTGAGAAATGGAGACGCATCAAGCATGAAAAGCAGTGATTACATTACGTCATGTGATTGGATCGTAGCCTCTTGTCTCCGCCGAGCTCTTAATCACACCACGCTGCTTGTCTTTCTTTATTTTTAGCCACATCTCTGTTAATTGGTGGGTGCGAACGCAGCAGAGAGCGCCTTACCGAGGAATGTGTTATCACACGTCTTACCGCTGCATTACATTCAGCCGACACCTCCGCGACCCCGGCGACACACACAAACACACACTTGAACTCTTTCACAGGTTGCCAGCGAGCTATGAGATATCGGTTGCTGGTGATGACTTGTGAAATGCGCCTTGAGACATTTGTTGAAAAGTTTACTTTGTGTGAGAAAAAAAGAAGACTTTCTTTATGAGCGCGGAGAAAACTCACTTATAGACACAGATATACACAATGACCAACATCGTTTGAGTACAATGTGACTCTTTGAGAAGGAATAAAACTAAACTTTGGGCTCAGGAAAACGCTGTGAAATATGAATACTTTCTGCACGCTAAATTTTGTTAAAAAAACTCAAAAAACAAACAAAGTTTGACACTCAGAGGACACCGTATTTGCTGATTTTTGTTATAAATGAAGTTACCTTTGCCTCGATGACAGCCTCAGTGCACGCCGCCATCATGGAGAGGTGGTGAGCAAAGACCAAGAACTTCAGCTGCTCTGTCTCCAACATCATATTAATGTATTTCTTCACTGCTCCTGCCTGGACACGCACACACACACACACACACACACAGGGTTACAGAAATAGACACAGATGAAAGGGAGCTACTGAATCCATCACTTCAGCGCTCGACCACACACAGAGGAATCGGCTAGATCAGTGAAGAAGTCAATTAATCACCGCGGCATCCTTTCTGTGTGATCGATTCTCTATTGAATGCCGGGAATCCAGACTTTAAAGGGGGAGAGCGCACCGAGCGACTGGGGCGCATTTGTCAGGCCGCAGATAGTGAGAGCTAATCAATACCTCACAACTCTGAGATATGATTGGTGTGTAATGTTTGGGTTGTGTTGACACAGGATGTAACGAAATCCACAGACAGAAAAATCAAACCGTGCTTTAAAAACATCAGACTGGAAATTCTTCTGGCTTCTCTCTGCTGAGGAATTTGGCCCTGATTGTCGGTGTGAAGCTAACAATCCGGAGAAAAAGCAGCAAGAGAGTGAGTGAGTTAACTGCCCCCTGCAGGTATCCATATCTATCATTTCGCTGCTGCCCGGTGATCACACTGTGGAGGCTGCGGCCGTTTCCCGCTACCTTTCAGCCGACGCCGGAGTGGATGTGCTGTACGAGCGTGTCATTGAACATTCGGGCTCGGCTCATTTCGGAGCCAGGGGCCAAAACGCAGCCGGGAATAGCTGCAGAAATAGTGAGGTTTGATTTGAGTCAAACAGAGCCCTTACTGGGCGCTTTGGGAGACGGGCCTTCCCGTGTGAATCCCAACCTTATAATCTCGACACCTCCTGCAACATGACAACCTCTGCAGCCGTCACACCTGCTCTGGCGGGAGAACCTCTGCTTTGCCTCGCTGATAATTAGCCGATGCGCCTGATAATGAATCTCTCCGCCAGGCCTGCCGACCCTGTTCTGATCTGGGGGGTCCTCATTACTGACGGCTTGGCTTCGCCGGCTTCCTTCCGCTGAGTTTAATTAGTGCACAAACTTCTCGGCTGTCTGAAGCGGCCCGTTAGCTCGCTTTAAAGTCCAGCATCAGAGCTGTCCTCTCTGGGTAATTGGGAGCAGATGCTTGGCGGGTAAAGCAATAAAAATACCCCAAAGGCGTTTGGCAGCTCAGTCGCCTGGCCGACTGGCAGGCAGGCAGCCAGGCAGGCAGGGGCTGCGATGCTCGTCAGAGTGACATAGATGTGTGAATCTATCACACCATTTCACCCCTCCCTATGATCCAAAAAAGAGAAGACAGAGCTGTTTTTGTGAGTGGAGAAAGTGCGACTGACTTGGGAAACCAATAGGAGAGGAAATGAGACCGGGGCGTCAGTATCGGCTTCAAGGTGGGGGAGTGGGTGTGGGGGGGATGAAAGGAGGTCCGGTGTTAGGCTAAACTGAGCACAAATCCAATCAGCAAACAACACCAAGCGCTAAAAAGATCGCAGCTCAGAGGCAGACTGAATGAGCAGCGTGTCGATGATTGCATTTGGTGGTTATCTCCGGTCTTCGTTAACCTCGGGGCTGCGCTCCTCATGGCTGAGGGCGTCGGGCTAATTGAGAAGAATTCAGCCCTCGAACATGCCACATGATGGAAGGAGGGAGAGACGGAGGGAGGGAGCTGCAGTGTGAAATCTTCACAACGTGAAGATTTAAAACAAATGTTTCCTCTGAAGAGGAGGAAATGCAAAATCTCTGGATCCCCGCCGACACTTGTTCTGACCCCAGCCCTCCTCGTGCTACCTTCCCATATCGCTTATTTCTCCCTCATTAAAAAAGGAACGTCACTTCAAACTGAGAGCCCCACTGAGTCTCCATAGCAACAACATCACAGAGATGCTATTTTAGTGCGGTGTGTAACTTTGAGATAAGGTGTAATCATGCCAGGCTGGACGCAACTAAATAATACCTCCGTTATAACTCCCTACTTTGTCTAAGTGCTTTCACTGGCCACCATTAGGCGGTGTTACCATGGCAATGCTTTCCCATGAGATCTCACTGAGTGGTCGGCCAAGCGCTCTGAAAATGATGCTGTATCGTCAGCTCAGCCTGTCCTGAAACACAGGGATGATCAAACTTGAAGCCAATTCATATCTAGGAGGATATTTCAGCTAAATGATCTTCCTGTCAGCGGTTTAGCATCACTGACAGCTCCAGATTACTCAAAGAGACACCCCAATAAGTGTATTTTGCTTTAATATTTACAGGATGTTACGTAATGTCAGCTTTTTGGCCAAATTCAGCCGCTTTGGAGGAATTTGGGTGTTTTTCTGGGACTACTTTCTGCTGCACATTTGGTGTTCTTGTGAGTATTTACAGCAGCAGGATGGTGTTTGTGGTATTGAGACAAAACAAATGACAGTTTGTGTGTTCATGCTAACAAAGGAGCGTGCGAGTGCAACAGTGTGGCTCATTGATGTGTTTTAGGACAACAACGGAGAGAAAACTCCAGCGCCACCTGGTCTCACGTTTACCTTAGCGATCGCAGTTTGCTGGTACATCTGTGTGATCTGGGTCATGATCGCCGGGTACGGGTTCTCCATGTCCACAGAGCCCGATCCGAGCCCCTTCATGAGTTTCTCCCACTGGGCGAAGCTGGCTGAGGCCTCCTGCAAAGCAAAGGAGAGCACAAAGACATGTGAGTGCGTCCTCTTACTTCTCCATCCTCCCTCTTGTTCTCTGCTGTTTTTGAGATATAAAGGGCAAAACAATTAATGGTGCTGCTGGGTGTCCTACTTTCCCTGGAAGAGAAAGAAAGTAAGGAGAGAAAGATGGAGAATTCCCAAGGAAGCCTCCCCCTCCGACTGGGCTGCTGCGTTAGGTGGGTCATGAGCATCTCCCAATTATAGCCGCCTGGTGACAAGCCGGGGTCGAAGATGGAGAAGCAGCCGGGCTGGTACAATAAATCAAAGGCGCCGCGCGTGCTCTCAAGGTGATTGGCGAGGAGTATTTAAGGCGGGAGAGGAGAGGAGCGCAGTGGGAGCGGCTGCCGGTGAGGCGCAGCATATGCTCATAAACAAGACACGCAGAGAGGTGCTTCCAACCTGCTCGTCATACAAACACGCTTTACTTCCAGACTTATCCAGACTTAGCAGTGTGTTGTTGTTGTTTAGCTTGTGTTTAATTTAATTCATGACTTTTTTAAAAAACAGTCATAATTAGAGGTTATTTTAAGCGCTGCGAACAACTCTGCAGCAACACAAACATGTCAAAAAAATCCAACAAGGAGTGAACACTTCTCCTCCTTTAAGCGCCGCATATCAAATGATGCAAAACTGTGAACCATATGGCGAGCTGGATGCAGGAAGAGGTGCCCGGCGTGCGATTAGGCGTGTACATACACATCATGATGAGCGAGCAGGAGCCTTATTAATGCAGACGCACAAACATTTGCAGGTTTCTGCAGCTGTGCGTTCTGGGATTGTACAATGAAAAGGCTTTTTTGGGTGGTACATGAAAGGTTTGCACCGTTTAGCGAAATCATTAGCATTTCAGTGGATTCAAACATCGTCAAAGTCAAGGACGGTTGAATGAATAAATAGTTTCACATTTCAGGGGAGCTGAGCTGAGTTTCCTTTATGTTTCCTCTCTCAGATGATGCATAAACACTGTTTTGACTGTCGCGCAATGTTTACTTCTAATTAGACATTTTACATTCAGGTTTTTTTTTTCCCGGAAAGTGGCGACACACTCCACCCTAACGCCGACAAAAAGGCCACGGCTAAAGGGCAGCAGGGGCATAAAAAGTGTCTGGCTGTGGAAGATAAAAGCCATCATTAGGGAGAAAATGAGATAGGAGGGATGAGGGTGAACTGGTGAGTGGTCCTGCTCTCCAGTACGTAATGCAAAACTCCGCTTCAGATGAGTGTTTAGAGGAAATAACAGCCACACAGTCTTTAATGCTTTATATTGTTTATTTTTTGAAAAGCACAATGGCCTTCACTTTGGTTGACTGGTCGCTTCACATCTCCTTTTTTTAAGCTCTTAAAACCAGTCCATTTAGCTGGGAGCTGTCTATTCTACTCAGCGAACAAAAACCAGTAAAATAAAAAAAGCACTCGACATTCATCTTATGAACAAATAAATAAACAGACAAAAAAAAAACTGTGCAGCTGAACGAGCTACAGCTAGCTGTGCTTTTTTTTTTTAACACCCACCAAAGACAAATGACCCTCGAGCTCGATTCGAGCATCAAAGCTGCTGCTTCAGCGAAGCTCAGATAAGAGAATGGATGCAAGACATGACATGAACTTTTCCAACACTTCCAAGCGTATTTACGTTAGCTTAATTGGCACCGCCATGACCATATTTAGCCCCTAATTACAGCGTCCCTTAACATTTAGCGAGATTGGAGTAAAACTCCTGCATCATCACTTTTCTGGGCAACTTCCTTATTGTTGTGTCATTCCTCGCTGCATAATTAGCTTCCTCCGTGCTTCCTTATTCCTGCTGATATGATACAAAATGTAACAAAGGTGCTAAAGTGGATGTTTCTAAGAGTGTATTGTTGTTTCCATGCTGGGAAACTAACCCCTGACAGAAGCAGGAGGAGAGTACAACACACTGACAAGCAAGCAGGCCGGGTCGAAGCAGCATTGGCATGCACGCTCACACACATGCAGCGAGGCGTGGGAGGCAGAAAACACAACCATAACTTGGGGGATGCTAAAAGAGATGCAAACACCTACACACAAAACCTGACATTTACTCTGTGAATACGCTGGTGTCCTCTTTATGATGGTGGAGAGGGAACACACACAGATCTCAGTGTGTCTAAACTGAGCTCAAGATGCTGTCAGGGTCATGCTTTGTGGTGTCCTCTGGCCTCTAAAACTCATCATGTTGCTTATATGTTGATTGTTAACTCACTAAAACGTCCATCAGAATCTCCCTCAGCCCAACGAGACGACTGAAAACTGAGAGGTTTGTTCGTCCAACTTCTAAACTCTTTAAACTGCGCAAAGCTGTCTATATGAAACCATCTGTTCCGCTCTGCTTGAAGGCAAGTTTCACTCATTTAAAAAAAGAAAAAGAGTTCCCCGAGAGGCAAAAGAAGAGCTGGACTTCACCGCAGAGCTTGAAGTGTGCTGTCAGAAGTCGGCAGACAAAAACACAACACATTAAGCCGTGTCGGAAGCCCAAACAATTAAAAAGTATTAACTCATCAGCGAGCGACGTGGCACCAGAGCAGCGTTCTGTCACAGAAACGAGGAGGGAATTCTCTGATGTGAGGAAAGAAAATCAAACGTGAAGCAGTCTGCAGCACAGACAGGAAGAAATCATGGGAGATGAAACCAGTGAAACAGGTTTAAAGATCATTATGAAATATATTATGCTGTTAGCTGTAAGAACAGATCCATTATTTCCCTCAAACGTCCCTGAGGAAGCTGTTAGACTGAGAGAGTTTTAAAGCAAGAGAGCTGGAGAAAATTGCTGTGCCAAAATATAAAATCATGAAATGTGCCAAACTTTCAAACCTCTCTGGATAGTAATCTGTGAGTGCACAAAACTTCATGGAAGAAGTGAGAATTTAAAGATTTCAGTTACAAAGTTATACCGCCAACTACTGGTCTGGCATGCACAGCACAGCCCTGTTTTTTGATGAGAGTTTCTAAGACATTTAAAGACAATCAAGTGTTAAAGAAGGGCAGAGTACGGTGGCCTGTAGGTGTCAACTGATTTGCAAAAGCAACAACAAGACGAAAGTGCAGCCACAACAACAACAGTAATGTTGTGAGAGTAAGAAAAATTATTGTTTTCTTTTTTACCTTCAGCTATGATAAATATAGCTTTTAAGCTAACATTATTAACTCATAATGCTAAATATCAGATGACGTGTTTTTCTGGTAAATAAAGAAATATAAGTACAATGAAATATATTCAAAGGCGAGACCACTATGAAGCTTTATTTATCTTACATGTAGTTAAAAAAACAATAGTCATTTCCCTACTTTTGCAACTTTGCTAAGTCCATTAACCCCTATCAACTTTCGTTGAAGCTGTACTTCCGTTTTGTTGTAGCTTTAGCATTTGTGTTGTAGCCTTTGCATTTGTGTTTGAGCTTTTGCATTTATGTTGTAGCTTTTGCATTGGTGTTTTTGCGCCTGCATTTGTGTTACTGCTTTTGTATTTGTGCTGTAGCTTTTTCATTTGTGATTTTCCTCTCACATTTCTGTTTTAGCTTTTGCATTCATATTTTTACTCTTGGATTTGTGCTGTAGCTTTTGAATTTCTGCTGTTGCTTTTGCATTTGTGTTGTAATTTTTGCATTCATGTCTGAGCCTTTGCATGGTGTTGAAGCTTTTGCATTTGTGTGCAGCTTTTGCAATCATGTTGTAGCTTTTGCAAATCGTCTGTCACCAACCAGCCACCGTAGCCAGGATAATAACTGCTCTCCCCATGGATCCTGAGTGGCTGACAATGACTCATCAAGTCTTAAAAATAGTTAAAGACTGAAAGTTAAAGCGAGGTAAAATCTTAAATGATGATGAGAAGGAGATGGTCCATATTTCAATTATTCACTCCCTGAGAGGTGAGAAATACTCTCACCTGGAGATAGCAAAATTTAATTCCACGAAGCAGCACGAGCCCGTCCAATCACCATTAATTCAGGAGGGAAACTTGGCGTAATGCTTTTGGAATGTGCTGCGCAATCATTAAGCAGCTAGCAACAGAAATTTGAAATATAATGATTATTCTTCAAGTCGCTTTTCAAACATCACTGGGTTTTGCTTGTTCCTGTTACACTGTTTTTACTTCTCCCTCATGGAGGGTCAAACGTGTACCTTTTCAGACTCTTTTGGCAAGTTGAAGGGAATGCGTTGGCGGATTTTTGGGGGCAGCTGACTCAGCACTTCAGCTTTAAGGCGACGGATCATGATCCCACTCAGGCGCTGGTGCAGCTCCTCCAGGTTGGACGCTCCTCGAAAATACCACTGTCGTTTTGCACCAAAGTATCTGTGAGTGATAGAAGAAGAGGTGTGTTACACACTGCTGATGCATTTTTAAACACATCCTCTAACACGCCGTCCTAACCGAGAGAATACGTAGTTATTTACAGCAGAACCCTGAAGGAGTAGTTAAACACATTTAAACATCCCCTCCTGGGAGCTGCCCGATACTACAACAGCATCCCATCGTTCACCGCTGAGCAGCTCTGCTGGAGCAGTCGGGGGGATCCTGTTTTTGCTTAAGGGCGCTTCGCAGAGCAGGAAACTATTTTGTCTAATGGCCACAGCAGCAGCTTTATCCCAAAACTCACCGGCAACTTTCACAATTCATCAGCCAAATGGATTTTCAGAATAGAACTGGCCCTCCACACAAAGCCTGGTTATCTGCCATATTGGCTGCAAGTGTGGACAAACTTAATAAGCTGCTGCCAGATTTTGCTGTTTCACACTTCAGCGTTGAAGCTTGGTGCTGCTTAAGGGAGGAACACTGGTTCTCACTTTCTAAAATAATGTTTCCTTCTGGTGCGGGGATTTGAACCAGCGACTTTCCTGCTGCGAGGAAGCTTTAATTGTCTCCTGAGCTGCTGTCGCCTCCTTAAAAAACTCACGTGGATGAAGGGGGAACAATAGGAACGTGACAATGCTTCGTGTCCCTGTGTGTGTGATCTTTCATCTCGATGTGTGTGTGTAAAGGCAATCCCCAGCCACACTAAGTGCTATTATACACAAAGTGTTATCAGTAATGGCACCAGGCCCATCACTGACCGAGCGGCTGACTTTGATGGACATCCAAAACAATGCATTTGATGTGTTTGTTCACACATGTAACTGATCGTCGCTAGCTTCTGGCAGCCAGTTGGCATTTAACGCTTGGCTTCAGTTGTGGTCTGGCTCTGACAACAAACTCAGCTGAGAGTCACCAACACTTCACATTCAGGTACAGCACGACGTTTTCCAACACACTCTTGAAAAATGTTAAAATTAAATCCTTGGCGAGGGCTGATTAAACTCTGAGAATTAAGAGTATATCAATAAAACAGCACCAAAGAGAGGTATGATTTAGCATTTCTGTGTTTTAAAGACCAACCTGTAATGGGCGCCGCAGTATTTCTTGGTGTAGTCGCTCCAGGTCCCAAACATCTTGGGGTAGAGAGCTTCAATCTGCATGAAAAGCTGTGAAATACAACGATAGGAAAGGACTGACAGTCTTAGCAGCTTTAATGAGATTTCACACTTTTTAGGTTAGCACAACTTCTTCCCCTTCAGTTTCCGAAAGCTGTTTGCAATAACTCAAAGGAGCAGGAGCTTTTTTTGGCATTAAACGCAGACACTACCTGTGCTCACGATTAGTCTACTGTCATGCAGTGCATCTTGTGAGCAATTTAGTCAAGGTCTTGTTGTCCTTCGCCTAGTTTACCACTCCTGTGTTGTGCATCTGCGTGGAAATTTGTGTCAGCACCAATTAAGCAGGTCAAACCGCTGTGCAGCGAGACTAGGCGAGTAAAATGAAGCTGATTTGAAAATTAAATGGGATGCGAATAAAGACAATCGACCTACAGCTGCTCCAGACGTGGAAATTACGAGTCAGGGGTAAAATTTGCATCACTGTACTTTGACGATTCATCGCAAGCTCTGCGTGGATGTTTTCAAGAGAGGGCTTTCCAGACAGTGAGTAGGTAAAGAGTGTATGCATCGCAGGTTGCAACAAAGCTCAGAGAATATGTGTGTGTGTGCAAATGTCAACGCGCCTGTGTCTCCACACCACATCCCTGTCAATTTTCAGAATCTGCAGCAATTTCTGAAGTAATGACAGGTAATCACCAGCAAGGCGATCTGAATAAGCAGCCACAGTAAGAGCGCTATTCCAAATTCAGCGCTTGTTCAACAGGAGCTTTGCATTTCCCCCCTCACGCTGTTGATATAATAGGTGGGTGGAATGAGGGCACATCATGAACGGTGCAGCATGCCCTGAGCTGTGTGCTAACTCGATGTCAGAGCCACAGTGAGTAATGATGGCAGTGAGGAGACTGGCACACAGGCGGGGACAGGGCTTATCAGGTTTATGCTGCAGATGATAAAATGTTATATTCAGTTTCAGATTCGAGCAGCAGTGAGAGGAAGAGAGATGATATCTAACCTCAGCACTGCAGGCAGGAAGACAACGCACTCACATGAGCACGCGCTCTCTCGATGACACACCTTCTTGAGATTTCTACCAACTTCGCTCTATTTTGGAATTAATTAGCTGCCTGTGCTTCATCAGTTAATTATCATGATCGGGTCTAGGCAATAATTAAGTTTTCCTCACAGCAAAGCGGCGATGAGGCGACAGTGGTATCAGAATCCTGCCTCACATTGATACCTAAACTTAGTAACAGGATACTCATGATGTCATTAAAGGAAAAGTACACTTTCTTTTACAGTTTTCTCCACTGGTTTGGCTCATTTCTTGAAACAGACAAGACGTTCTCAAATCCAATCAAACCATCTGCAGAGAGAAGATTGCGTTTTCATCCTTTTCTTCCTTTGTTTTTCTTCTTTCCTCTTTAACGGCTTCATGCACTATTCTTATATTTGTAAAAAGCCCCCTAACACAGTTAAGAAATGCTCCGTATATTATTAATGTTGTCTTATTTTTAATATGCAAAGCTACACTGCAGGATATGAATAATTACAGGACCTTGTGTGTGTTGGAAAGCTTTGCGACTCACAAACAGGATGTCTTTTTTTTTTCTTGCAAAGTCTGTGCAAATCTATAATTAAAGTTCCAAAATATTTACTTTGCAAACATCAGAAGAGACGATCAATTTAGCCGTAAACGTGATGATGTGGGCATCATATGGCGAGCAATGAGCGGGTGACTGGAGGGCAATTAGAGAGGGTGTAAATGCTGGAGTATGGTTACCATTCACTGCTTCTTATTGATACCCTGTTGTGTCGTCTCATTTACACGCTGAAAAAGATTTTCCTTACTGGCCCTCTTCATCATCCGTGGCTGCAGTGATGGAATATGGCTGCGATCTACGCCTTCAATATATCGTATATAAAAATGATATAATAAATCATTATGGAGAGGGGAATGACTCCGCCGCTCTCCAAACACTGTTGTCCTGTGAACAGCCCTTCTTATTGTCTCTAAATTCAATAGTCACCCCACATGTGCTGCTTTTTATTACTTGTCTCATTTATTGCGCTGCTCTGTCGGTTCATATCGGGCTTTGTAAATGAAGTTTTTTTCGCAACAAAGGTTATTGAAATAAGCCGACAGTATCCTCGAGGATAAGTGATGCCGCGGGGAGTTAATTGGCTTTTTGAATGTTGGATCTGTGTGTGACCTGCTCTGGAGCAAGTTACCATGGCGATCTACCTTCGCTCAAGATTGAAACACCTTTGTGAGACACAAGTGTTGGCTCCGTGGTCGACTAATCTTTCTTTATGAGTGTGAGCTTAGAAATCCTTCTGAAGAACAGTCCTGTTTTTCTTTTTTAACTTCCTGAGTGTGTTTTCTTATATTTTCCTTATGTTTATTTGTCGTTTGAGGAGGATGCTGAGGAAGATACTGTGATGTCTCATTACCTCTTCAGGTCGACCCAGTGCAGGGGTACCAGTGAGCAGCACAGCCCTCTTGGCGCTCTTGATAAGCGGCACCAGAATTTGGGTCCGTTCCGCGTTACGGGATTTGAGGTAATGCGACTCGTCGACCACGACGACTCCAAACCGCTGCCTGGTGAGAGCCTCCACCAGGGTGCGTGAGTCTTTGGTGAGCAGGCCGTAACCCAGGATCGTGACCTTGGATTTGCTGATCCCCCTGAAGAAGAAGAAAGACAGAGACGTGGGAAATTGGAGACGGCTACACATCTGCATAAAAAGTGCACATTGCTGAATTCAATGGAAGTCTTCATGGAAAAAAGGCAGAGATACTGGAAATTTAGGACAGCTACACATCTGCATAAAAAGTGCACATTGCTGAAGTCTTCATGCAGATAAACAGATTTTAAAGTTAAAAGGAAAAAAAAACCCAGATGGATAATGAGAGAAACATAGAATGTCTTTCCTTAAAGCTGCAGCTGTAGCACCTACCTTTAAACTGACAAATGTGTGTCAGCAGCTCAAACGAAACACAAACCAAACATCTGCTTAAATGTGCCAGTGTTTATTGACTCTGCTTCCGAGCCCTCGGGGTAAAGTAAACCAGACTATTTAAAAAGGGTGTGTGGATTGATAAATGTTAAAGCACACAAAGGAAGACTCACACACACACACACACACACACACAGACACGGACACTGCCAGGCACAAAATAGAGCCGCAGGTTTCCTTTCTTTTTTTCTACATCTCTTCTCTTGCTTTTGAGAAATCCAATTTTGGTCGGGATTGCAATTTTTTGTATTTTCCGAGTTGTGCACCGTCCTAACACGAGCACACAGATAAACAAACAAACTCAGCTGCGACATTCAGCCACATGAAACCCAATAAGGATCCCAGAGAAAATCAAAAACATTTCCAGCATCTGGCAGTCTCTAATTCTTCACCTCCACCCCACACACACGCACACACTCCGAGCTGAAATAAACCTAAGGTGTCGTTCATGTTCTACAAAAGAATGTGAGTGGAGATGCTGAGAGGAGGTGCTGCATAATTTTTGTCTTGCCTCCCTGTTCAGTCATTAACACATCCAGTTCAAGGACACGTTTTCCCCCTCAAGGCGTTCACAACCTCTTTGCGCCTCATCTGAGATGTGAGGTGTCGAGGTTTCATTCCCCTCCAAGTCACAGATACGAAAAGTTTGTTTCATTCAAGAAAAAACTAAGAGAAGTAGAGGAAAGTTGAGGTGATTATGAAAGTTGCTGCTTTATAGGAGTATATGCAACATTGGACCACATTGCACAAACCTGAATCAATAAAAACAGCTGTGAGAATGAGCTGCATTTGTCTGCGACAGCGTTTTTCCACTCCCCGCGCTGAGAAAATTTCAGCTCTTGTTCAATATTGCAGACGGTGCTTTGACATGATTTGTCTGTCAGCGCTGTCAAACACAGGCCCATGCCGGCTCCTGACACAGAGGGACAGTTTGAGATGAAATTGTCAGCAGCCACCTCTCTGTCTATCACGCCGCCTCACATTCACACTCCTGAGGAAAGTGGGTTCACATTTTTATTCCATCTCTCGAGGTATATTATTATCAAATGATGGGAGAGATGGAGCAATAACAAGGGACATTAAACTCTGCCTCACAGCTTGTTATGGGGGCAGCTCCCCTTTTAGGCTCTTACTTACAGAATCCTGCGTATGATCTACATAATCCACAGGATTGAGTTCTGTTTGCTGAAATCCTGATTGTAATTCAACTCTTGTGATACATCTGACTCTGTATTCAGTTTCCTGGCTCACACAGATGAAGGATGGAGGAAGGAGTGTGGTGCAGTGACCTACATGGTGTCACCTTTGGTCTCCACCAGGTTGATGTCTCCAGGCTGCAGCTCGGGGATCCACCTCTCCAGCTCCTCGATCCAGGGATACTTCAGGGACGAGGGCACCACCACCAGGAGGGGCCACTCCTTCCTGTAGGCGTACGCCACCGAGATGGCCTGCACCGTCTTCCCAAGACCCATCTGGAGCAGCCAAATCAACACAGGGGCGAAAGGGGGGAGAAAAACAAGTCAATCGCACACGGAGTCAGCGGTAAATTGCATATGACGGCCGAGCTGATGTGAGGCCCAAGAGTAATAAGGTCTCAGAATGATTCTTGTGTCAAAACTGATTAGACACGTGGGAGTGCTGCACAAGGCTGACAAATTAATTTGGAAGGCATGCTGCAAACTCCCAGGTTCATTTTTTGGGGGGGAATAGATTTCCTGAGCCAGCGTTGTGTGTGCTTACCTCATCAGCAATCATACATCTGTAAAACAAAAGAAGAGAGAGAAAACTTTATCAGATGAGTTTCGAGACTGGGAAATTGTTTTGTAGAGAGCACCAGCAGGCAATAAAACTCAGCTGCTATAAAAAGACAGAATTTATCGTTTGCATATGAAGCAAACAGCCCCTGCAGCATACGGTTTTCTCAAGGGCAGCACAGCAGGGTTCATTAAAGAGGCATTTATTCTGTTTTCTTTGTCCAGACATTCCCAGGGTTCATCCGAGAAAACCTCCTGTCACAACCTGACTTCTCAAACCTTCCACAGAGGATGGATGCATAAAGTCACGTCAGGCTCAGCTGCTATTGGACGTATCACAAATGTGTCAGCTGCAATTTACGTCCACACCGGAAACCTAAGTTTGAGAGGTGTCACTCTTCAATATTCATGACGGCGGACTGGTGTGTTTGGGTTTCTTCTTCTGGAGAGAACAAATTTCAGTCAAATATTCAAGGCCTGCTAAGAGTGAAGCATCTGAGTCAGAGATCCGTTTGATGTCGCAGCGGTTGAATGAAATTTTATGTTAAGTGTCGCTTTGAGAAAGAGTCAAGCACCTCAGTCAGGAAGCACTTAAGTTTGCCATTGAACATCAAGTATCACTTACTCTGAAGTAGGCTGAAAGGTTTTTAAAATTTACCTTCTACAATTAACCTTAGGTGTTACAACTTGGAATAACATTTAACTGACCACCATAAGAATTCACAGATTCACGGAATAACATCAGGGACTAGCCGCTGCTTATTTATCTCATCAGTTGTGCAAACAATGATATTAATTCTGATGTGTTTGCAGAATGTCTCAAGCTCTAATCCTGTTCCTCTATTAGCACTTTAAAGATTAGCCTGGGAGGGGCATTTACACTAGGATAAAAGTAACCGCTCCCATCTCTGAGCTGTCCTTAATGCGATGCTATTTCAGTGACCAGCTAGTTCCACCTTTACGCCGTACATTATGGAGGAACAATGGAAGTGCGACGCACGCCGCAGCTGGAGTCGTCCCCGTGGAGAAAGTACAGAAAGATCAGCTCCTGCGTCTCTGCCCACTGGGTTTGGGCCTATTGTCGTGACCTTGCTTATTCATAAAAGCTTCCAACATCATGTCAGAGCAAACAGTGCAGCGGAGCAGCTCTGAATACCTCAGACACACTCTCTCATTATTCTTTCTCCTCCTTCCTCTCCTCCTCCTCCCCCCATCTCCGCCCCATTTCTCTCTTTCAGCTGAGGAACATGATTAATGTGCACCTTGCCACTGGTGGTTTTTCTAATTGCCAGCACACCGGCCCAGTCAGCGCATTGTGCACACACATAAAACACACACACACACACACATATAGATATATGTGTGTGTGTGCCTGTGTGAAAAAAATGAACACAAAAGAAAAGATATGCAAAAAAAAAAAAAAGGAAGAAGCAGGATATATGAGAAGCACACACAAAAACATGTTATTCGCACCCACACACTCCTCACACACAGGGGAGGGAGTGCGGCTGGGGCAGGTGCTTGCCATTTCTCAACACATTAATCATCCTCCTTTAAATAACCTGAGTGTCGTCTTGACGGTTTGAGACTGCGAGGATGCTGCAGTGCTGTTGCCTGACAACGGCACGGTCGCCGTCGCAGCGTCGTTCTAATGTTATCTCTGAAACCCACGAGCCCCAAAGTGTCAGGAAATGGGCTGCGCTACCTCCCAGGCTGGCTGCGATGATTTGATGGCTTTGACCTCTGCGCAGTGATGTGCTGGATGGCCCAGCGCCTAACCCCAATCTTCCAGCACGGGTTCTCTGCTGAGGTGTGAGCGCTGGTCAGTGTAAAATCTGCTCCGAGGATGGACGCTGAACTAAAGGGCGACTCGAGGGGGCTACAGCCGGATCTCAAATAGAGTTATGGGCTCAAAGTGCATATTTGCTTTTACTAAGAGCAACCTTACGTATAAACAAAGCAGCTTTTAGCGGAGGAGTTTTCTTCCTGCTTGTTAAAGGTAAAGTTCAGCTCAGGCTGTATGGGGCAATTAAAACCCCATTAGTTTGCAGCTTCTGCAGTTTTTACGTCCAAATTACGTCGAGCAATCTTAACAGTGTCTTGGTTTGCCAATCAAATGAGAGCAATGAATCCTAATTTATGATGTTGACTTTTAGATTTATTATCCAAACAAAAGCTGCACTGAAAGAGAGATTACATCAACAGTGTGGTTCTCCTCCAGACAATTAATATACAACGGACTTCAATCTGAAACTCTTCCGATGCTAAAACCCAGTCCCAGAACCTGCATATGAAGATTTATCTCCCGTGAATGGACTTTTAAGGCTCTCTGGCGCTGTTACTCAAAATGTGCTGCTGACTCGCACAAATGATTCCAAGGAGCCGCTCCGTGCACAGTCTGGATGTATATTATGAAGAATACTTACACACCAGTTCAAATGTGGGGCAGATACATCAGCTTGTACCTCTCCAGTCTGACCTCTCTCAATAATTTCGCAGAGAGAGAAAAGGAGAGACAACACAGCCTGCTTATTGATCTCCTCTCGCATCAGCAGAGCAGCTCTTATTCAATAAAAGCACAGGCAGTCACTTGCAATAATATTTCGGACAAATCAGTGCATGGCAGACATACAGTGCATCACATGGACAACTTCAGGCAGAGTCGTCTTAATGGATGCACTTTTACTCCGTGTGTGCTTGCAATGCTGGGTTCATACCTGTTTAAAAAAAAGCTAAATATATACAGATATAAGCGCTCAAATGGCCCAACTTTCAAAACAACACAATCAACCACATCTCATGGATTTTTATTGTCGTACTGTACCACAACGTTCCCACATTACCCCCTCATCCAACTCCATAAATTCACCCACCCTCCCACACAGAGCTGATGCAGCCGGATGCATAAGCATTTGAATTGCGACAACATTTGATGTTTTGGTTCGGTGCTCTTGATGCTCTGGATGTGCAAAGACACAATGACTCTGAGATTTAAAGGGAAAATCCGCCCCCGGATCCTCCCACACTGTTAGATATCCGGCATCAATCTGTTATGTTCAGAGCATTTCAGCAGTTATTTTATAACGAGGGGCTGCCGTTTATTCGTCGCTGTCTCGTCTGGTTCCACTTCAGGTGGTGATATCCTACATTTCCAGGAATTATACAAACAAATGTGCAGCTGTGTTGCATTGTGGTCTAGCCAGGCTTTTGTAGATCGAAATAATTCTGCTTCTTCAACAATGAGTCTCTGCAGAGTATCGAGGGGGAAAAAACAGAGCGCTGTTTAAGAGCGAGGCTCTTCAAGGATATTGACCGAACAAATAAAGAACAGCAGGGAGTCTCAAAACATAGAAAGATCAGGATTACTGTCAATAAAACTAGCATTTTTAGCTTGTAATCATCCCTGCTGTCTGTGTCTGAGAGAGGGTGTGGTAGGGTTTAAAAAGCTGCCAAATTATCGTGTTAGCTCCTATTTTTGCAGAATGTAGCATCAAGTATGCAGAGAAGAGTCTCCTAAAATAGCCTCCAGTGTTAAGGCTGGGGTACACAATCATTTTGGAAGCATGTAATAGGCTAATAAGCTAAAACTTTGACAATCTCTACCCTAGATTTGAGCTGAAGGATGTGACAGGATGTGCACTTGCATGGAGGATGTATCTATTTAAAACTGTGAATGTGCTGAGATGTGGAAGTAACTCCACATTTTAACTATCCTAAACGTCAAACATCATGTCAGTACTGATTCTATTTTCAGGAGCCTTCCACCTAAAATGTCTTCCTCTAATGCCTGTACTGCTCGTCTCCAGAGAAAAGCACAGCCCGCGCTGCTCTTACTGTCACACGGATGCCAATTGACTGAGGTAACTGTCCACACGGTGCAGCGAGAGCCAATTGACTCCTGACCCGTCCGTGTAACAAAGCAGTGCCTCCCAGTGTTCTGAATCAATATGGCCGCTCCGCATCACAACAGCCGCACTCAGATTGGCTCCCCCTGCGCTGACCTTCCCGAGAACGGGAGCATACATCGACTGGTCTGGGCGGAGGAAATGGCCGAGAAGTGGCCAGTTCTTGCAGCTAATGCTCAACTCAGACAAACAGGACTGAACCTGAGGGCAACACAGAAATTACCCATGGAATTCTAATCATTCTTAAACACAAAACCTGATCTATATCTGACCTTTTTACAATTTGGGACAGATCTACACTTTTTACTGGCTTATTAAGCTATCATGAAATATTTAGCTTAGTTAGATACCAAAACTTTTGGGACTACATACTTTAACCAGCTACTGGGCAAGTGCATTATGTAACCATACCCTTCTTGAACTCAGCATCGTCCTGCACTTGATGGTGAACGGTGTGCATGTGAAGAACCTACTTCTGTTGTTCCATGAACAGCCAGCACAATTGATTTGTGTTGAAAGCAGCTTCATAGCAATAAATCAATATTTACTCACTGCAGAAGTGGATTGGAGATTAAGGCTGGGAACACAGGAAGAAGTACTGCAATAATGGTGGGTTCACATTCATTTTGTAAGTATCTTTTCTCCTTGTTATAGTCATAAAAGCTACACACACAAGTCGATGTGCAGGTATCTTTACTTGCAGCTGTTTTATGAGTTGAACTGTGTTGTTAAAACTTTAGAAAAACTATGAACTGGACTCGTCGACCTAAAAAGTAAAAGCTGCAGCAGCTCGGCTTACCGTCCATTCTTAGATAAAGCGAACTCCACTCCCTCCCGTTGGAAAGGCATCAGGCGCTGCAGGAGCTTGTGAGGAAGGCCTGACAGTTGCTGTGACCATCTTGTCTCACAGCAAGAGGTCTGTAGGCCATTATCATCTATTTCCATTAGAGTCCTTATCAGTTGCTTTTTGCTCAGTCTGCCGGCTCCACTTTTCCAATTTTTACCTGAAAAAATGAACAAATAGAGATGTAAAGCACATCTAAACACTGCAGTCTGAAAAAGCATGTGTTTGCCAAAATATCTCTTAACACTGAGAGATTTCATTATTTTTCCAATAAAGTTAGAAGACTTTATTTTGCTTCCTTTCAGCATTGCTGGGGATACCATTAGCAGAACTGCATGGTGCAGTATGGTAAATATAGTCAGAATTTTAGATGAGATAGCAAAAGTTGGCCTTGTTGCATGTAGTTACAGCTTTATTTGGTTGAATAAACCCCGAAAAGATAGCACATATTTGGCAAACCAATGCAGCTGTGTATGTTATTATATAATTTGTCAAGCACAACTCCGTTTGAATGAACGGAAGTGGGTATAACTAGCAATAATACTGATATTAGTACGTTATTTACAGCTTTTAAGCTAGTGCTAGTTTCATTTACTGAAAGTTAACATGTGTATAAGGCATAAAAAACATAACACTAGTGTCTATAAACGTACTCACATAGTTTTAACGTCGCGTTTATGTTATTAAACATCTACGTAGCACCTAAATACCCGAGTTCCTTACAACTATTACAACTAGCAAACAGCTATTTTACGTTTATGGACTGTGAGTTAACAAGTTGCATTACTTTAGCAAGATTCGAGATGATACGCACTTAAACAGTTTGTTAGAACAGCTAAATAGGACAGAAAACAGCTATGTTTATCTCTTTGTGGTTTCCATACCAGAAGAAGACAGCACAAGTAGCAGACTGCTCTGAATCACTGAAATGCTTCGCGGCAAACTCGAGGTTCACTCGATTTGTGTCACCGGACATCCACAGTTGGGACTTCAAACTGAGTACTCAGAGCTTCTGTGTCATATTGAGCTATTTCAGTCACATTTACCTTATAATGTAAAGACCTTACGTCAGTACCGAGGAATATTATGTGAGACAAACGTCAAGAAAGTCTGAAAACTGCGTGCGGGGATGCTGCCATAACGTAAAACATCAAGAAGAGACAAGACGTGACATATTTCCAACACCCTACGTGTCTAACGTGAGGAGCTGACGCACTCTCCTAGCCTGCTGGACTGCGCCGCTGCTTCTCCTTCACTCTGCCACAAACACTAGCTACGAGACTACGGCTGTTCACCGATTGTAAACCAGAGCGGTAAGGACTTATTAGATATCTGCAGTATCATGTCCAACAGATACCGGGTTGAGAGAGTTATGACAACCGGGGTAGTTGTGCACATGTAACACGAGCTTGTTAGCACCGGTGTTTGGCTGTTTTTCAGCCGCTAGCGAGCCACACAGCCAGGTAATAATCGTTAGCTTAGCCCCGGCCAAATGTTGCTCACTAAGGCTTTTCTTTTCAGATAAGGTACACACCTTGTTAGCAAGCACGGAGCGAAAATTGAAAACAGAAATACTTAAATTGAACGTTTGTGCGAAAAACAAACCAGGATCAGGTTAAAAATACATTATTATTCAATAACTTTCAGGCCTGGTTCGACTGTTTTGCTCCCGTAATATGCGGCAATGACCAGTGTTAGTGAGGTTAACTGTTAGCCGATTTAGCCCGATTTGAATACTTATGTTAGTTTATGTTTTTTAACAGCCGAATGAAAGTGACATGTTTGTTAAATCAGCCTAACATGTCAAATGTGAGCTAGGATTTGTTTTTATTAAGGAAATATTGAAATTAACATTTTTCACAAGGGAGTTTGGTTACAAAGACTCGCCTTGCTCCACTAAACGATCCCCTCAGACTAGCATTTACCCTTCATATCCTTTGATAATTTGCAAAAGCTGGCGCATTTGCTTCCGTTTGTGTCAGAATAGTTTTAAGTTGGAGTATGATTGCCAATGAGACATTTTCTCAGTCGATGGGAGCCCCGAAAAGTCACACACCAATTAATCAAGCTCAAATATTAATAGATGACATTTAACGCTGCGCAGTTACCTGAGCACAGAACCATGCTAGTGCAAGGCAATGAACATATTGGGGTTAATGTTCTTTCAAGTGACTAATATATGTAGAAACACCACTTAATGTTGGTGAAATTAGTGCTTTAATGCCATACGAATGACTTGTAAATAGTGAGGTTTGTACGGAAGCCCAAAGTGGACATGCAAAAAGCAGTTTATTTTTAAAGGAATGTCAATTTATTTCTTGCATTATCTTGAACCACTAATTTTTAATTCACTTGATGGACTATACTTGCATCCACAGTCGGAAAAACACAGATTAACCATATTAGTGGACTTTCCTGTGGCGTGTTATGGTTGTGACAGTAACCAGCCTGTTGTTTTATTTTCTAGATCAGAGGTTCACAAATTTTCCAGACCAGGACCCCCCAAAATAGTAGCGCCGGTGAGATGTTTCACAAAAATCATTATAAATAAGCAATGTGATAACAATCCCTTCTCTAATCAATAACTTATACCCACTCACATTCCAATGCACCAACTCAGGCATCACCACCGCACAGACTTGGACAGAAATAGCTCTGAAACCACACAGGTTGCTACCACTGAAGCTGAGCGTCATGACAGTATCGTTTTCATTAAAGTAGCAGCAGAGCATTGTGGGTGGAGCGCTGATGCTGGATCAGTTGGAGAAAGTGAGGATGATAGTTTCATCTTGTTGCAGTGCTTGGAAACTGATGTGTTTACTTTCTTATCTACAGCTGTTTTCTGCTTGGTTGAGGAATAGTAGTGACCGTGTCATCGCTGAATTCCTGAATGCTCTCTTGCGACTCTCTCCATCCCTCCACAGGCTTAAAATAAATGCCAGTAATTGTTTGCTTAAACTGTTTCACCTGCAGCTCCACAGGCCACTGTCCCCGCTGCTCTGTTGACCATTAATTACACAGGTTATGGTGTGTTTGGAGCTGATGACATTATCCGATATTGCGGTTGAGGATGCTGTGTAATAGCCTCCACTGAAGATGTGGCCCAACGACTAAATAATTCATCGCCTTCCAGTGGTGGTAGGAGGGGGTGCGATGTCTCTTTCCTATAATATTTGGTCTGCGCCATTAAATAATTCATCCGCCTATCCATAAATTGTTTGTTCAATTGGTGACCTTTTCGTGGGATTAAGGAAGCACAATAATAAATTCTTCAGAGACCTGGCATAACGAATGGTACAATTATGAGGCAGGATGGGATGGGATCGGTTGTCGCAGCCTGGTGTTGGTTGCTAAGTGACAGCAGGAACTTTTCCGCCCACTGTGTTTGCTGTTGAGTGACTGAGAGGACAAAAACAATCACATTATGGCAGTCTAGACTCGGGCTGCATGTCGGACCTGTTTGTGACTCCTCGTGTCTTTGACAGGCTGTCACTCACTTCAGGATGAAAGTGGAGGAGATTACTCACTCAATTATCACTCCTTCCTGTGAATTCTCCATCTTTAATGACATAAACAAGCTAAGTGGATGCTAATGGATGCTGTGATCCCTTTTTCATATTTAATCCGCTAAAGATGAAACCTCAGAGGTGAGGGGTGCGGTTTGATCACACAGTGCTTTGTTTTCTTCTTGATCCACCACTAAGCTTATCTCGGCTTCGCCTTGAGCGGAATGTTTTATTGCAGGATTCACTTTCCTCCTGCAGTAATGGGTGGTATTTTACGTCTCTGAGGCAGTGGGATTAGCTGTAGCCTTGTCTTCTTGTGTGAGAAAAAGCAGGGTGCCAGCTTTAATGGGATGGTAGCCCAGTGAACAGCTCGGCCTCGCAGCGGCCAGCGCCTCCCCATCGACTCTCCACCTGCTCTTTGAGCACCTAGCTGGCCGCAGACATGTCGATCCTGTCCCATCCTCTCCCCTCTTTCTTTCTGCCTCTCCTTTTTTCTCTTCACGCTCTCCTTTCCATCCATCCCATGTCCCTGGCTGCCCTTTCCTCCTCTTCCTCCTCCTCCTCCTCCTCTCCCTCCGCCTCTATGCTAAAGCAGAGTAGCTAATGAAGAGCCCCATTTAGCTGGTGACTTTGGTTCAGTCGGTGCTCTCTCTGTAGCGCCGGCCGGCCTCGGCTGCCGTGACTGGCTGTTGAGGCTCTGACATCACACGGGGGCCAGCTGTTGATTTGGCGCTGTCTCCAAGGCTGGCTGGCTTGATGGGTTGTGGCAGGTAGACTTGTGCTCGCACAGCGCTCCCCCCTCCCTTCCCTCCCTTCCTCTCCACCCTCCCTCGCGCTTTCTCTCTTTGTGACACCCACTCTCCCTCACCCTATCTCTTTACACTCCCCTCTCCCCCGTCTTACACTCTCACTCAGTCGAGCGGGCGAACAGGAGGCAGCAGGCAGCTGCCGAGGAGGCGACTCCAGCCTCCTCTCCAGCAGATTGTGCCTCCTGTGCAATGGAAACTAAACGCTCGAGTAGCAGGGATGGAGGGCAGAGCTGCCGGGCAGGTAGGTCCTGCAGCTTCAGGACACTTTCAAACTTGCTTGCTTTTAAAATCTTCCTTCGATTACACTGATTTCTGCTCTCTGAGGCATGTTGCTGCTAAAATACAACCAGTCTTCTGTCTGCGCCGTCTCTTCCCTCGCCTTGTTAAACCCAGCGCTGTGTACTCTGAGCTTTTTTGCAATCTCCTCCAGTTTGTCTGCTTTTCATTACGGTGATAATTAAGCGAGATCAGCCAATAAGAGGCTTCGCTCTGCATTGTTCTCCAGCCAAGCTTCTGTTCCCCTCTTGTTTCTTCTGCAGGTGTTGTCTGCAAATGGACTTTTAATGACTCTGGCGGACTTTCTGAGTTCTTCTCCCCTCATAAGGCGCGATAGATTAAAACTGCTACTCTTGCATGTTAGTTGACTCTGCTTATTGTTCTTCCTCTAATTACCCAGATTGATATTCCCTGGTAGCTCTCCTGTGGGATAGGTAATGGATTACCTACATGCTCTGCTGTGGATTTCATTTATTAATGCTGGCTTGCTGCGCCGCGCCACGCAACCTGAAGGCAGCACAATTAGAGGCTGTTTATGTTTTTGCTGTTAATTCGCACTCTTCCTTAAACTGACGCCGCCTCAGTCGCTCCTGAAGTCGGGGCGCATATCATTTCATAAGCTTTACACTAATCGCTTTCTGCTCCAATTATATCGCTCCCCTGTCTGTGCTTTCGTTGCTTTTGCAATTAGCAGAAATGGCTAGAAAATGGGAGATTAGTTACTCAGTTTAGCAAAACGCTGAAATCAATTTTATTGCAGCAGCGTGAGCGCGAGGCAGCATTAGCAACCTAATTAGCTGTTTATTTGATGTCTGATTTTATTAGCCGGGGTGCATGTCCTGCATCTGCCGGAGCTTATTCATTCTAAATCCGTCTTTTTGTGGGGTTTAATTGCACAGCGGAGCGATGTTTGGCTGCTTTCGCTGTGCAATTTTCAAAATAAGCCTGGTAATTTTTGACTGGGAGAGCGCGAGCAGGTGACAAAAGCTGTCGGCATTACCTTTCTGTTTGTGCGCTGCTTTTGTTCCACAAATGCTCTGTTTAGTATTCCACATCTCTGCAGACAATATCCCAGCTGTTTGGCAGCGCTCCTGCCGCTGTCCCTTTTTATGTGACACTCATCAGGAGCAATAAAGCATGAATAATTTTTCAGCGCTTAATCTGTGACTGCAGGGACATGCTGCTGTTTTTTTTCCTCTTGTGCACTCAGGGCGATTATAAATCACTGGTGGATTTTCTTTGTGAAGCTCGCAAAAGAGATGTCTTGTTCTTCTCCGCCCCGCGTTTGACTCATCTCCTTGTTCTCCGCTAGGAATAGAGCCGGGGATGGAGGAGCAGATAGAGGGAGGGATTGAGGGTCCTTCACCTGCAGTTGAGCTGGTTATAGCTGAGACGAGAGCCCAAAGCGGAGCAGAGGTGTGGGAGGGAGAGGTCAGCTTTTTTTTCCTTTTTTTTTTTTAACCACAGAGAGGCAGGTGGAGTGTGTTTTCTCTGCAATCACCAGTACGCTCTTATGCGCCTTCACAGTGATTGAAAATTTCTCATTAGCTTGCCATCCAACATAATTGTCCGTGAGAGCGCTCCGTCAAGAGCACGCTGTGTGATTAACTCAGCTCAGCTGGCGGCAAACCTCATGACCCCACTGTGGGCTTTTCAGGAATTAAGAATATATCTCAGCAGATGCTAAATTTTGGACTTTATTGCTCTTATTTCATCATTTTTGCAGCGATTGTGTGTGTGAATGAGCAGGGAGGTTACAAATTTGCAGATAACGGGTGCTGTGACACTGAACGCTGCCTGAGGGAGCCTCTTTAAAGGTGGCTGCGCTCTGCGGCGGCTGTAATACCAATGAACCACTCCCTGTCAGCTCCGGCACAGCACTGAGGGAGGCGCAGGAAGTTCACAGTGGGGTGTCACTGTGAGTGCGTGTGTGTGTGTGTTTGGATGTAAAGGTATGTTATCGATGGAGATGTTTCCTCACGTCTTTGTCTGTCTTTGCTTTTTTACTTCCTGTTTTGCGGTGCAAGGATTCGTATCACACACACACACACACAAAGCTCCTGAAGCATCCAGACCCAGCTGCGCCGCTGTCAGAGCAACTTTTGCACCCTGCGTGTGTGCATGTGTAAAAAACGCGGGGAGCAGCAGAATAACAGGGCAGGACACACACTTTTACCCGGCGCCATTTTCTACCTGGACAGGCGAAAATCTCGAGCTGCAGCACATCCTTCACCGTGGAATAACTACACAGGAGCGCAGTGCAGGGTGCATTCAGGACAAGATAAGACAGAAGAAGAAGAGCAGGGAGGTCAAGGTAGGAACACTCTCAACAGGCAGACAGAGATACAAGCCAGGAGAGGTACAGTGATAGATTACCTGGCTGCAAGTCGCACCAGGTTGTGCACTCTTTAAAGAACATCAGCCGTGATGAATGGATGCTGCCTTTGTTTGCTAAAGGCGAGCAGCAGGAGACTTTTTTTCGTGTCGAGTTTGCTTAAATTTACTCGGCTACCTCACCTTAAAGCTCGTTAGAACAGCATATCACCATCTCCTCCTCCATCTGCCGCCGTGGCTCCAGCCTGAGGTGTCATGAGAAGGGAGATTATAAAGCGTGCAGGGATTCTACTTGACCTTTTTGGCTGGCGCGGGAGGTCCATGTTGGGAGCAGCAGCCAGGCTTCGGCGCCGTTGGGCGTCTGCCAAAGTCAGCGTGGAACCCTGAGACAGAGATTAGGGGAGGAGGAGGCTGAGGTACGAAGATGGAGGGAGAAGTTGATTAAGAGACTGAGTGGCAGTTTTTATCAGTATTTTCTGTTAAAATGCAGAATTCTTTTCTAATTAGCAGCATTTTGCAACATTTTAACAACCTATTGACAAAATAAACCATCAGATTAATCTGTGCTTGAATTAATCATTTATTTCCGCCATTTTTCACCCTCATTTTGGCATCTTCAACCAACTGCAACCAATAAAGTGAGCAATAATATCACATTTTTATAACATAGAGGCGACAGGCAGCTAATTAAGCTAGCAATTCAACCGAGCAGCCAAGTGAAGCTTCATGGGAAATATCTGATTTAGTGCGACAGCTGGAAATCCCATTTACCTTTTTTTTGCAAACACTGTCAACATTTTGCAGCCCCTGTTGTCGCTGGCAATTTCAGATCTCTGCCCTGCCCGAGCAGTGTCACCTTGTAGTTCAGCAAGAAAAGGAACTCGCCGGGAAATAGAGATTGTATGCTTGACGATGTGAAATTTATTTGCCGAGGATTTTCAGCAGAGAAATGCTATCTTCCCCCGCTGCTCTGTGAATTCCTAATGCTCGGTTTTTACGAGGTTGGCAGGGGTGCCTTCTACTGTTGCCTCCACCGCACTCCCATCTCTGTGCTCATGCATTATTTATGGCGCATCGGCACGCACAGGCCCAGGAATACACACAACACTTTTGACTTTTTTGCTCCGACACACAAATACTTCAGAGTTGCTGACATCCTGACTGCTGTCAGTCCGCGTGACCCCGGTGTCAGCGACCTCCCTCGCCCCCGCTCCACCACAGCGCTAACCCCGTGCCTCTCTCGGTTTGCAGGTCAGCAGGGGTCATGAGGGTGACGGAGGCCCCGGTTGCCGTTCAGAGCAGCTGAAGCAGACATGGCCAAAGAAGTTTCGAATGGCAGCGGTAGGCTTGGCCTCATCGACTTCACCAGCCACATCCTCCTTCGCCACAACCACCACTGGCTACGCAACAAGTATGTGTCCTCCTCTTGTTATGTTTGAAATATTATTCAGCAAGTTTGCAAAATATCTGAGTCTAAATGTGTCAAAAATGGGCCAAAGTTCTGAATTATATGAGTAATGTTTGTTCTTTCTATTAGCTTGGGTAAGTATTGGGCGGAAATGGGCGGAGCTACATCTCACAGCAGGTGTCATTGAACCAATGAAATTGACAGCGAGCATGATGTCATCAAAAGCTTCAATCAAGTTAGGGAAACACATTTATTTCATGTGGAAATGTGAGAAAACTTTTTCAGCATTTGCAAAATATTGAGTTTCTTTTTTTAATATTTTACTTTTCTTACAACCAAACAAAAATCTTTCATTAAACTGCCGAATGAAAACATTGTGATACTGCATCATACTCCACAATCAGAACACATTGCTAACGCTAAAATCTCGCCATCTGTGACTTATCACTTCAACTCATACATATTATAACTTTTGATTCATTTAAATGCAAGCCTTGCAACTCCAGTCATGATTAATTTAGAAGCAAGAAAACAAAGCCACAATCTGAATACAAACTTTGTGTCAGGAGATGACAAATGATAATAGCCTTGGTTACAAATGAGTCACTCCACAAAAACATAGCAGCAACACTGCGGGTATTTATCACTCGGCTCAGACGCTCAGTGAAATAGATTGTACTTTTTCAGTTTTTGGAGGAATTCTGAAGAAAGTAAAATGTTTACACACATTAAAAAACATGAAGCTCTGCCACGCTGATGTATGAAGCACACAATGCGTCTGTATGAAAAATTAAAGCTCCTGTGAGGAGTTTTTAAGTGGTTGTGAAACAGACTGAAATTAATACTGATGCCTTTAAGTGACCTACAAAGCCAAACAAGAGCATTTAAAGGAAGTTTGTGTGTTTCTAGGTATTAATTTTTGATGAGGAGAACCACAGCCAGGGGGTAGGTGTCACACAAGGCAATAACAGCACATTAATGATACAGGCTTTTGTAAACATTTGCTCTAAAATGACCAAAAACTTCAAAACACATACTCTAACACGACTCCACTCTCTTGTCCCCGTTGAACCCTTTTCCAAATCCTCCAGTAATTAAATGCTCATGCCTGTCTTTGGTCCAATTTTAACTTCCTACGATGTAATTTTAGTATTAATTATTAATCCATGACCCAGCAATATATCTGTGACGCAGCAAGAAACTCATTCTGCTGCAAGAAATTGATTTTACATCAAGCACAGCCGTTATCTGCCGGGGCAGGCACGTGACTGGTTGTGGCGGGAGTAAGAAGTCGTCCTGCTGACGCAGTATTTCAGGATCGACTGATGAGAGCAAATAGCTGCCATCACTCAGAGTGAGTATCCATAATATGACTCCACAGTATTAAAGAGGCTATACGCTTCTATATATACAAGAAAAACATGCTGATGCCTCACTCATGAGAGACCAATTTGCTGCTCCCTAACTTCCCCGACATTTCCTTAATGTAACTCTGAGGATCTAATGATGAGCCACATTACTTATGCAGTCAAAACATCAGGGATTCTAAACAGGCACACTGTGCAATTACCTCCGCCATGAGAGACGGCTCAGTGAAATCTGAATGCATCAAAGTCTGCAGCCAAATTTAGTCCAACACTCCAGTGCCACGATAAAATGTGTTTGAGAGAATGAATGATTCGGTGAGGGACAAAATAGCTATCTATCACAAGCCCGGCTCTTGAAAATATCTGTCCAATATTGCAAATCTTCAACAGAGTGACTCCAGAGACTTCACTCATCAAAATGTCAGCAACAGACACTAAATATTCAGAGGCGTGCTCGGCACTCTGGAGTATTAAGCTGTTTTCCTTCAGAATGTAAAAATAATGTAAAGCAGCAGCTGCAGCTGCTTTTGTCAAAGCTCTGACAGGTCATTGAAATTCAACATCTGACTCTCCAGCGCCCTGCTAAATTCAAGCTAACCTCTTAGCCTCGCGCTGCATTGGGTTAGCGCTACATTTGCCAGGCAGAAGAGCAGACGGACCTCGCTAGAAGTCAATTACGGTGACATAGAGGGATTGGATGCCACCTTTTCTTTCTTTAAGGAGGGCTGCGCCAGCTCGCCGTCCCAGCTCTCCTGGGACGGAGATAAACAATCACGTCTCAGCCGGGCGGCGATCAGATAGGAAAATGGCTCTGATCACTGGCGGGCAAATAGGTTGAAGCCCCCGCTGATTGGCGCACACACGCAGCCAGGCACGTACACACTGGAGAACAGAGTAAGTGCTGTCATGTGTGGATCCAGTTCTGATGTGCAAAGTGAATTTGATGTGCCCGTTTCTAATTAACCTATTAATCATAGCTCTCATGTACCAGATGTCTGCCCTCCCCTCTCCTGTGGATCTGTGTGTGTGTGTTACACTGCATGGGGGCTGGCTGCATAATTAGGGCTCATCAGCAGGATGAACTCACACTTCAACATGAGGGGGGGTCATGGCATAACACAGCGACACTTCATAGGTGCAAAACAGATCTTAAAATCAACATTAAGGGTTGTTTCCTCTTGTTTTGTTGCTCATCTTATTGGTGCTGACATCAACACAAATAGACAACATTTCCGCGCAAAAAGTTGAAAATGTCCCCATTAAGTCTGGAACAACAACATACACACTTATGAGCTTCAATAAGTGCAGACTTTTCATCCACATTTCTTTTTTTTCTGCGAGACAAAAACGTTGAACGAACTAGCGAAGGATGTTGGGACGCGCAAAGAACCAAGTGAAAGGGTCAGACACAGTAAACCGAAGCTGTTTAGTCCCAAAGGAGCAAACTGTTCTCCTGCTGTGTCTTGTCCAGTCATGCCCATTGTCTCTGGAGCAGCTGCAAGGCAGTGAGACAGCCCGAGGAGAAAGACATGACTGATGACCACAGTTTCCCCCTCTCCTCCACCTGCTGCTCCACAAACCTTCCTTACAGTGCACGTTGAACGCACCAAAAAGAAACGAATGCAAACCATCTGTTGTTTTCCCGCAATTTCACGGTGACGTTCGTCTCTTTCAGGTTTCCTGTTACTGCCAGAATCTCCCAGTAAGACTTTGCAATGAGAATGTCCGATACGGTCGACACTGAAACGATGAAGGTGTCCGAGGCTGCTGACCCGGTGTCCCCACCAAAAGACAACGCAACCAAGTCTGAGATCGCTGACCAGAGCCAAGGCGGCAAAGAGGAACACGGCAGCAACAATAAGAAGGACGTACAGGTAAGGGGCTCTGACATCTGCCTGCTTCTCCTCAGCTCTTCTCATAGAGGTCTAATCAGGTTAGTTATTGGTGTCAGCAGCCGGCTCGAAGTATAGGACACTTGACAGCTCACCAAGCTGTCACTTTCCCTCCAAACTCATCTCCATGAGAATTCAGTAACAGTCAACGTCAAACACAAACTGCCCCGGGGATCTCCTGTCACCTGCGGCATTCAGGATGATTTTAACCCGCCTGCTTCGCCAGGGCCAAATTATTCCTGAGCTGTATAATCTGCACACACTGAAATAATAATGTGAGATTTGAATCTGCCTCGCCTGGGCTCTGAGCACAGTCTGACTCCTCACTCCTGTGGTTGTTGTGGAAAATCGTGAATCTCCGGTATCCTCCATGGGAGACATTAAGCGCTGAATCCACCAGGGACTCAGGGCAGATGAAATCACTTTCAAATAAACTGCTAATTAATTAGGTCTCTGTGTCACTTCAACAAATGCGCTTTGGGACTGCAGGAAATTTGCACTTGGTAATTTGGCTTGAAGCTAAACCTAGTGCTGACTTGTTTGTGCCCACAAAGGAATGGACACTAGAAAGTGAAGAAATGGCCAAATGGTGTGAAATCACATCTAGTGTGGTCACGAAAAACAAAATCCAGGGAAGGAAAAGGATTGTCTCTTTGGCTGCAGCCTGAAAATAGGATTCCAGCCAATCTGGCCTTGTGGGTTGGAGGCAGGCAGAGCGAGGGAGTCAGGCAGGCAGATAATCTGGAGCTCAAATCCTGGCTTATCTACCAACTTCCTGTGTCTCTGTTACCCCGAGGAACAGAATGACACCGGTATGGGGGAGAGAGGAGGAGGAAGGGACGGGTTAAGAGGTTGTTAGAATGAGGGATCAAGGAGAGGAGGAAGGTAAAAGAACATGAGGGACGTGGTGTGGAGGATAAATGTGGGAGGAAAACAGGAAGGGATGCTTAAAGATAGATCAGTAGCTGTTCCAAAAGCTGGCGTTTCGAAGGAATCAAGAGAATTGAAGGAAACGTCATGTTATACTGTAATGCCACCAGTGACCACAGGTGGCACTGTTTCTCTTTTAAAGGCCATATTTTCTCCAAGACAGTCCAGCTGCAGCTGACTCTTTTGGAGGCTCCACTCCTCCATCGTCAGGAGGAAGTGATGTCAGGATAGGAAGTAAAAATTTCAAAACAAAAGTTGCCTTCAAAGTTACGTTGGGTAGACATATCCTTGGTCAACCTGAATTCCTCGATTGTGTTATATCAAGAAAAGAAAATGTATAGAAATGCAAGTCTTCAATCTTAGCTATCTTAGCTTAGCAGATGATAACAGTTTCCCCAAGAAAACTTTGATTCAGGATTTTCTGATATAGTTTTCTAAAGAGCTGAACACACAAAGAAATTTACGTTAGCCTCTCACATGAGATTACTTTTCAATACTTTCAACATGTTACACATCTTCTAATATATTAAAAGGAATATGGAAAAAAAAACGCGCTATCTTGATGCTAACGTATATGGAAAATTGCATTTATATGCTAGCGGTTAGCATAGGATTGATGTAACCGGAATTTCAACCTTCATCAAATAAAAATATCATAGTTAGTCTCTGTAAACAATACTCAAAACTCTACTAATGGACAAATGTTTTCAAACAGGAAATAAAATTAAACTTGCCATAGCCGAAATTATTGTTATTCCCACTTCAAGACACTAGATGGCCTACTTCAGACAAAATTATATAACAAAACCATAATTCAACGTCAGATGACGTGCAATTTTTTTCTTATTTTTATTTATTATATACAGAGATATCCAGACTCGATGATCAATTTCAAATTTATTTAATTGTAAACTCTTTGTTTGCTCAATAAAATGCCCTTTTTCTGTTTTTTGTTCATCTTCACATCCTTACTTCTCTTCCCTCTGACAGTGGAGGGGGTTTCAGAGTGGAGCCTCTAAGAGAGTTGTGTGGAGGTCTGCAGCTGGACCCCTTTCAAGTTTCTAACTTTTCTGACTTTTTAAGAGAGGACAGGCTATGTAGAAACTCCAAACTACAACCAACCTGAGCACAGCTATCCCTCTCTGTTCACATGTCACCTTTAACTGACTTTGCATCCATCCCTGCCTCCTCTAACGTAACTGTGACCTCTACAAATGTAGGCCACATCCAGTTATACTTCCCTATCAACTTAAACGCACCCTAGCGTAATTATCCTGTGGTCAAAGGATTGGCTGCGAGCGCTGAAACACCTGACCTTTCTTGCTTGTAATTCTCAGCAGCAGAAGATGTGAAGCTTGTTCTGTTTGAGGGCAAACGCCTGAAATGTTCTTTGTGGGAGAAACGAGGGAGGTAGGAAATGAGGGTAAGAAACACGGGAGGAGGTGTAGCGCGGGCACAGAAAGGCATTCCAACAGAGGGGAAAGAGGGGGGTTGGATGGAGGGGGACTGGGTGACTTTGCCACCATCTGCCTCCAGCGTTCCAGCTCGTCCTCTGCGGCAGGACAGGTGGCTGGTGGCCGCCCTACTTCTGCTGACTTCAGCCCTTTCCCTCTCCCCCTTTTTCCCATTCCTTTATCTCCTGCCGGCATTGTTCAGTCCCCACCGGCCCCACGCCGCTCAATTAGCTGGTGTAGCGGTGCGCTCACAGTCCCAGCCCTCCACCCCCACTTTACTCCATCCTGTCCTGCTTTCACATCCACATTACCTGATGTAGCAAGAGGGCAGGTCAGCAGCGCTGGAGATGCCTGAACAGCGGTCCATTTCAATTTTTTATAGGTGTTATTTGGCCTGGAGCTCAATGAGGGAGAGGAGGGGTTGTCCTTTGATTTTTAGAGGACAGGTGGGAAGGACAGAGCTGTGTGTGTGTGAGGATGCATGTTGGGATTAGGAAGCAGAGGTCTGGGCTCTGTTACAATTCCAACTGAAATGGCTCCTGCCAGGTCTCCCCCCTCCTCCCCCCTCCTCTATGCATGCTACTGAGAGACCGTCTGTTTATACGTACACAAACACACACACACACACACACACACAGCCACTAGTGCGTGAAGCGCAGAGGCACCGAGCTGTCTCACACACTGTTGGGCATCCGGTCTCTCTCTGCGTTCTGCATCTCACCTCCAGCGCCGGGGTCTGATTCACATGACAGCTAAATGGAGCCGCGAGCGATGCAGAAAAACTGACCCGAATCGCTCGCAGCCAAACGTCTGCCTTTTGTTTTCTGCAGAGTTGTGTGTTTTGGCGTTTGAAAATGGGCTCAACATGCGACCACTTTGGGAGCATATGCTCTGCAAATATTAATGCATGCTCCCAGGAAATGGTACTTCTTTGACTTGCTGCGCGGGGGTTTTATTCCTTTCATTTCGCAGATAAATGCCACAAAATCTCCCTCTGTGCTGCTCAATTCTTCAGTCTAACGACAGACCTAATAACACCAGGATTACAGGAGGTTATTTGTCTTTTTCTGCTGTCTCAGTATGAATTGTTTTGCTCTTTTTGCAGAGCTACTTGCGCACGCATGCACAAAATGTAGGCCAGTCATATTTAATTCAAACTTCTCCACTCTTCCTCTTTTCCCCTGCAAACTTTCTGGTTTGTTTGATTTTTTTTTCCTGTACACTTTTCCTTCCCTCCCTTACCTTTGGACAGCCTGTGAAGTACTCAAAGGTACGGTACGCTCAACATGCATGCCGTGCAAGGATGCTCGAACCTGTGATATGTGCACTGGGATTGTTTGCTTGGATTAAGTTGGAAGTTGTACCTGTGTTTGCCGTCAAGAGATGTTGACATGCAGTTAAATGATGACAGAGTTGATGCTGTAGTAGTGCCTGCTGTCTTGCTGTTGGTTGTACCCTTGATGAACCCTGAATTTATCTAAAAGTCTATTTTAAATCGAGGGTCTTGTGGCAAAAAGCAGCCAAAATGTTTCCTCCAATTTGCTTGCAAGATCCCATCATGCTCGTTGGATGTACTGAAGCTCCTCACTGTCATGATACTGATGTGCAAATGTGTGCATGGTTTTAACTGTGCCCACCTACCTGCACCCCCTTCCGTAGTCCAACACCAGGCTAAAGCTGGTGCGGAGCCTGGCGGTGTGTGAAGAGTCCTTCCCTTGCCCAATCCCTGAGCCTTCAGCAGCACCTCAGGTAACATTCCCTCTGAAACGCCGGAGTTAGCCGGTGCTGAGTTGTCATGTTAGCATGCGAGGTGACTGATAAAGAAGACAGAACGGTCACTTTACTTTCTCTTGAGGAGTTAGCTTGAGAACAAGAGGCTGAACCACATTCAGTGCAACAGTAAGCTTGGCAGTAGAAGAGTCCAGGTGTTAAACTGGCTCTCCTGTAATCTCAAAACATCAAGCAAGACCATAACTAAGAAGTCATGTCATTTTTTCAGCAGTAATTCCACCCTGGAGAATTTTTCTTCCCAAAATATTTGATGATAGCAATTTTAGCACAAAAAAACTCACTCAGCTCATATAAACCCGACCTCATCGCAGTCATCCCATCAAGCCCAGTGTGACGTGGTTTTCTGACTCTGCTGTGTAATTTGTCCAGCTCTAAGCCCACATGCGAAGCGCTGAAGTGCTGACCGGGGATCTGATTTCCATTTCAGCTCATTACAATCGAGCAGGTAGACCTCTGATGCTCGATTAGCAGCCTTCGCCTGACAGCTATGATTAAATACCCGGCCTCGGCTGCCTGATGAAAACATCACATCATCAAAACAGAGCGCGCAGAGCTCCAACAGCGCACCGGACGGCTGTTCGCTAAATCAACTCTTCAGTTTTTTTTATATCTCCAGGCAAAGCCCCCCTCCGATGAAACTTTCTCCATTACATGCTGCTGTGCACCGCTCCTGGCGTGCTTTCACTCACTCACAAACAAACACGCGTATATAAACGCACAGGTGTGTTTTTTCCTTTTTTTCAAGGTGTTTCAGCCAGTCAGCACCGAGCCCTGTAACCAGAGGGCGGTGTTATTCCCACAGCAGTCTCGCATCGTCTGCACTCACACGACGTCCTGTATTACCGCCATCAATCATGTCGGGGAAATTACAATTTCCACACGTCAGCTACAGAGAGCTGCGGAGCGCTCTAATTGAATACTCCTGATATTTCCCTCGCTACTGTTATTGGGGCCCCGGAGTCGAGACTCCTTCCGCGGCGAACTAACCTGGAAGGGAGCGGTAAAGCAATAACGAGTGGGGGGAGAAAAAACAGATGTGTGAAATCCACACATCTCCCATGATGCTTTATTGTTGCCTTCAATGTAAGAGAATAAACAAAGGGATCCATCGGACGTCCGAGGCTTCGCCAAATCCATCCACCCTCACATTGTTCGCCTGGCTGTCAATTCCAATCAATGGCCGATAGTCAGGAGCGCCTGAATACACGCTGTACTTTTATTGTTTCAGACTGACAGCACGCTCATTACATATTCAGGCGACCATCATTTTCACGCTGTTTTCCCTTAATCTCGAAGTAAATGGATGTCAGGAAACAAATGAGGCAGCTCGCAACAGCTGCACATCAACCAGGCGGCTTCCACGTGACGCCGAGGGTGGCATTAAGCAGCAAACATCACCGCTTCTTGCCAGGGAGGAAGAAAAACATGTTTCGCTTTGACACACACACACACTGAAGTCGCTGTCACTTCCACAACACACAAGCCTCGACTCTTTCTCTCCCTCGCAGTCTCGCTCCAGCAATTAGTCAGTCACGTTTCTCATTAGCATATTACATTTCCACATATATCCAGAGCGCGTTGAAACGGCGGAGAGCGCCGAGGCTCATTATCTGGCTCCGCAGCTGTTACAGGGGGATCAAACTCGTGACCTTTTTTGGTCATGAGCTTCTCTTGCCACTCCGAGGTCACCTCTTCTGTCTCTCACTGCTTCATTCATTCATTTCTCACACACACACACATGCACACACACGCTCACAGACAGCCTGATGTTCCAGAGTTGTGTTTAATCCACTTAGGGTGAACTGGCAACCTCCCTCCTCTCTTCAGCTTCCTTTTCAGGCTTTTGTAGGAATGCCTGAAAAGCAAATAAGATCCTGTCTGAGTCGAGTGTGTCTCAGAGTGTGTGTGTGTTTAAGAAGCATTAAGACAGGTCATACTTAGAGGAAGGTAAACACTGCGTCCTGATGTTTTTTGTTGTATTTAAAGCAACAAAATCTGCTGTGGTGTTAAATTTGAGACTTAAATCCATCTTTAAGTTTTAGCCAGTGCTGCAGATAAACCAGGAGAGTTTGTTAAGTGTCGTTCAGCGGCCTCTTTTACCCGTGCTATTCTCTAATTAACCCACAACCTCCGGCAAGATCACAGGAATTAAAACGCTTCGTATTTAATGCCTCTGCTCGAAATTAATGTCTGTTCATCGATCAGAACGTGCCAAGGTCACGTTTAGGACTCGAAGCTTGAGTAAATGCTGAGATTATTCTTCCTCTGGAGGCAGACCTTGGTGTTTGAGGCCCACCTCCTCCAGTTTTGATGAAGCCTTTTTCTCTATGTCCAGGTTTCAAAATAGCTAAGTTAGCAAGACTAGCCTCATATGCTAACCTGTGTCTCAGTTTCCCTCTTTGTTCTGTCCCTTTAACAGGATGGATTTCTCCATAAGCCCTTTGAAAAAGAAGACCGAGCGGCACAGGAGCAGTCGGAGAAAGAGGAAAGCTGCAATAAGGTGGACAAGCCGGAGAAAACGCTGAGAAAAATGCTGTCGAGAGGTGAGAAAATGACACTGTGAAGTGCTCTGTTTAGGACGACTGTGTTGATTTTTAATTATTATTCCACCCGGCGTGCTTTTGAATATATTTTCAGGTATTCTTTTTGCATTTGGTGAGGAGCCTGACTCAAACAGGAGCTGAGATTTCCATTAACACCTCAGCTTCTTTACATCATGAACACCTGCGGCCTCATTTATAAACATTGCTTATCCAAAGAAAAAATAAAAAGGCACAGAAGATGCTCGGCTTTTCCTTTCTAAAAAATTGGAGCTTATATTTAGAAAGTCAGCAGCATCATACATTCACATCTAAAACAGCTGCAGCAGATATAATGGATACCTATGGATAGGGTTTTGGCCGCGCTGAAGGAGAAGCTCTGGATTCCAGCCAAACGCTTTAATGATACTTATCACACAATCCATGTCACTCAGCTAAATTACAGCCCTCTAATAATTATATCCTTTACCATGTCAGCAGATCATCCAGTCCTAAACATTTTTTCTGCCCCGCAGTTTGTCCAAAAGCACTCCTCCATTTTAAACCATATCTCATTATGCGCCGATAATTGGCGTGATTCAGTTAATTGCGACAAGCTCAAGGTGTTAAGCAATTATACCGATTCCCACGGGCGCGTAAAGGTGTCTGCTTCCCTCTGTGGAGCAACACCACTGATGAGGCAGCCTCCAATTATAGAAACCAGACACCCACCAAGAGGGAGGGGGCGGGCTGCAGCGTCCCCTGACTCTCTGATGGGTCCCATCCTTTTGTTAGTGCTCAGGAACATGTTTTTCCAGCATCAACTTTGTCACCCAAGCACTTCTTCATTTCTTAAGTGGCTCAGCTGGCAGCGCTCACTGCTGCTGATGCGAGCTGCCAGATTTTGTTTCTCATATCGGTCACACCAATAACAAGCGCTGAAAAGAGCGATTCCAAAAGGACGTCGCCCTCCAAGAAGTTTCTTTTTCAGATTTTTGGAGTCTGACTTCTCCAATCTGGCTTCACAAAGCAGATGAATGACAGGCTGATTAATCTGAAATATTCATAACTGTGGAAGCACATTAGCATATTAGTGACAGGTTAATGGAAAAGAGAGGCCTGGCTTCACTGAAAAGAAAGATCTCACATGTAAGGGCGTAATAATGAGATGAAAAAAGAGGAAATATTATTCATTGATCACAAAAACTGTGTGTTGTTCAGATTCCAGTCAAGATTACACTGATTCAACTGGAATAGACCTCCATGAGTTCCTCATCAACACACTGAAGGGCAACCCCAGGTACGCAGAAAACACACGTGTTTTTTTTTGAGGCTTTAAGTAATTAAGACTCTACTTTGTCTTTGTTTACACACTTACATTTTTCTGAAATTGTTTCTTCAGGGATCGAATCATGCTGCTGAAGCTGGAACAGGACATCTTGGAATTCATCAGCAATAATGAGTAAGAAATAATCACACAGACCTCATTTTTATCGTTTCATTCGGGTGTTTATCCAAACCAAACACCGTCCCACCTGTTTCAGCATATGTCCCGCTCAAACTTAAGAGAAGGAGAGCGTAATGAGCCAACCCACCTGAAACTTCAGTAAAGTTAAAATATCCCCCAAACTCCAGAGTTCTCTGTGCACAGAAGGGTCTGAGCATCTTTCAGTCGCTCTGTGATTGATGTCGTACCATTAAGATGCTCAGCGCCCCAGCTGTTAGAACCGCCGAACAGTAGGCGGCCATGTTTTTGGAGCGTTGCATCAGTTTTAATTGTGATGATCTGAATGTTGTCACTGGTCACTAACTTTAATCTTTTGGATGCTTTCGCTTTGAATCACTGTACCCATATGGTCATGTTTGTCCTAATTACCGAGGGGTGAATGTTATGCTCAGTTGATCTCCCTCAAAACAGAACAAAGAGCAGATTTAACCTCACTTAGTTCAACAACAACAGATCGTTAACCACATTTCTGCTGATCCTTCCAGAAGCCAAGAGAGAAAGTTCCCACCCATGACCTCCTACCACAGGATGCTGATACACCGAGTGGCGGCCTACTTTGGCATGGACCACAATGTGGACCCCAGTGGAAAATCAGTGGTGATCAACAAAACCACCAACACTAGAATGTGAGTTTTCAGGATCTTCTTCCAAATTTCAACACGCGGCGTTTCGGTTGTTAATTTTTGGCGAATTTGCTGCATTCATAAGCTGTTGCAATCAGTCGACAGATAAGTCTCTTTCCCGCCCTGCTCGTTGGTTAACATATGTTTCTGTCAGCATCTGCGCGAAATTAAGCTGCCACTAAAACTCCTGTGAATTCCCCCCACCGACAGACCCGATCAGAAATTCTCCGAGCACATCAAGGATGACAGGGCGGACGATTTTCAGAAACGCTACATTCTCAAACGTGACAACTCCAGCTTTGATCGCGACGACAGCACGGTAGGTGTTTTTTCTCCTCTCTTCTGCACCAAGCTGTCACTTTCATTCCTGACATGTTGGTAAGAGTGGGACAATCTGGCGTCCCTGACATCGCTGCTAAAGAAGCACATGTGTGTGTGTGCGTGTCCTTGCCAGATCCGAATGCGTTTGAAGGCTGACAAGAGGAGCAAATCGATGGAGGAGCGGGAGGAGGAGTACCAACGAGCCAGAGAAAGGATATTTGCACATGATGTGAGAGCTGTTTGTGTGGGCGGGTGGGGGTGGGGGCCGTGTTGCACAAATCTTTGTGTGGTTTCTATTCATGTGCAAATTCAGTGGATTTCTTGCTACCAATTACCACTGCTGGATTTATGAATTTTTACACAGGGATGCTCCGATTTGGAGCCAAATTCTAAATCTAACCTGTCGATATGAAGCTTTTATTGACATTAAAATCATAAAAAAAAACTCTAACAGTCAAATAAGGTTTAAACAAACTTTTATTTCCCCCCACAGGGAGATCACTTCATCCTAGACAGAAGGTGAGAAATCAAATTAGACTTATCACATGAATCGTGACTTTGCTGCTCCTCTCAGTTTCCTTCAGATAGCCTCCACTTTAAATAATGTTTAATTACTTTAATAGTTTTTCCTGTCAGAGTAATTAGCGTCTGTCACGTTTTAAAATGGTGGATATCTCATTTTGTCCTTTCCTCCTTTCCCTCCAGTGCCCAGGATGAAAACGCATGCATGAGCACCCAACAGAGGCGGCAAATGTTCAGGTAGGTCCAACACACACACACACACACACACTCCCCCCTCTTCCCTCCTTTCCTCCCGTTACACATCATTCAGCTCTTTCAGCGGCCGAAAAACCGCAGGCAGAGAAAACCCTTTGAATCGCCGTCTGCCTTAATCGGCTCGCTCAGGAGCGGGAGTGCTGATCTGAGGATTTGTTTCTGCTGCTCGGGGAAGCTTCTGTTTAATAGGATTTTCTGCCCAGGCTTCCTCGTGTGGGACGGCCTATTCGGACCTCATCTTGCCAATTAAAGCATGAAACCTTATTTTTTTTGTTTCAAATGTCGTCTTTTATTGATCGAGTGCGGAAGAATGCACGAACAGAATGTTTGGCCTTAGAGGATGACTGCAGGCCAGGTTTAAGATGTTGAAATTTGAGTAATCTAAAGTGCATGAAATATGTAAATACGGCGGTATCTCTTTAAAAATACAGTATGTAGGCATCTGCTTTTGTTGGGTGTTTTTCTGGATGAAACCAGCTTTTCCCATTTAATTATACAAACTAATAAGGGTAGGAGTAGGAGAAAACTTTTCTAACTTGGCTTTATCAGGCCGTCAGAGGGCCGGCCAATCAGAGGAAAGGGGGTTTCTGAAGCAGGTAGCCTTAAAGAGACAGCAGCTAAAAAAGACTGTGCAAAGACCAAGTTTAGTTTTTATACTTATTAGGTCTTACTTATCCCAAATAATACAGAGAAATAAAAAATAAAAAGAAAACCCTGACATTTTTCGAATTTCCGTCTTCCGTCTTTCTGGCCAGGTTACGCACCAGCCGGTCAGGCGCTAGCCGTCAAAGCAGCTCCGAAACCGAAACGCTGCCAAGGCACGGCGAGCCTCGGCCCTGGAGCAGCACCGACAGCTCGGACAGCTCCAACCGGCTCGCGCCGCGGCCTGCAATCACCAAGGCCAGCAGCTTCAGCGGCATCTCCCCGGGCCTGGTGCGGGGGGACAGCACGGCTAGCAGCAAGAGCACGGGGCGGCTGTCCAAAACAGGTAAGACCAACCTGAATGTTTTAACATTTCACTTTTAATCACAAAAAAACTTTGAGGTCAGTTTTCTGCAAGATTTAATGAATTGTTTTCCTCTAAGTTTCATCATCTCTTCCTGTGATTGATAGCTCCTACGCTGAACAGGACTAACATTTCACAGGTGAACAGAGGAATTTCTTTCACTTGGAACTGAGCAGACAATTTATTCAGCCAGACACAGGAGAAGAAACTCTGTCACAGCATGTGGAGGAAAGATTCACTAATTAGATGGAGCGCAGGGTAAAACAGGAACAAAAATAGACATTTCTCCGGCTGAGATTCAAGCGAAATCCTCTGGCGGTTACGACACCTGAGGTCTTATCAGAACAGTTGTTTTATGTCACGCTGCGGTCAAAAAGTCTTCGGGCCACCCTGCAGCCGGAAAGCTGTCACAGCTAATCACGGTACAGCAACAAAGCGGAGCAGCAGTCCTCTGAAAACCGGGTGTTGATGATTCTCATGTAACGGAGGTGGGAACTCCCCACTGCAGGTGCTTACACCACTTTATGATACATTTGTAACTTGACTGGCTGAGATTAGATAAAGTGTGTTCTCCAGCGCGGGGTCTTGATCTCCGTGAATGCAGGGGTAGCGCTCCTCAGTTAGCCTCTGCTCTCCATCTGGCGTTTTTCTATTTTTGCCAATCTCCTGCTCATTTCTTTTCTCCCACAGAAAGGCAGCAGGAGCACGAGCAGGCTTCTTGCCTGAGCAGTTTTTTAAGTTGTTTACAAGGCGGGCGGCTGCCCTCACTTTGGGGTTTTGGGGAGTTTAAGTTGAGGAGACAACTCGCCTGTGCTAGTCCCGAGCTAAGCCCTCAAATAACCTTTTCTTCTAAGAGGCTGAACGCCATTTCTACCTCAACAGCAGCTCAAGAAAGTGTTAGTGTTGGAGGAGGAGGTGTCTGATGAGCTGTTTGTTTCCTCAGGTTCAGAATCGTGCAGTAGCGTCGGCTCCTCGTCCAGCTCGCTGTCCCGTCCCCACCTCCCCCTACCACCTTCAGGCTCGTCCTGGTCCAACATCCACAACCCGCCCGTAATCCACCCGCCAACTGACACCAGAGGCCCCGGACACCCTGAGCTCATTAAGAGTGTCCCCTCACAGCCGCCGTCAGCCACAGAAGCAACAAACTACTATGTGTTGCCGCTGGAAGCCTCAGGGATCCCACCTGGCAGCGTTCTGGTTAACCCACACACAGGTAAGACGCCAGAGAGCCTGCTCCCTTCTTCCAAGACCTAATCTTGTTGCATCAAAGTTCATTTCCTCTTAAAAGAAACCCTCCTGTCTTGTAATTTTCTGTTCCCCTTGATGCATATTCATGCTTTGGGTGCAGAAATTACAGACTGGATTGAGGCTACACTCAGTTTGTCCATCAAATTAGTAGTCAGACCAAAGCGTGCTGATCAAAATGCATGGAACAGATGGGAAGAATCTGTAAATATTCATCATCGGCCGAACTCACAGTTGTGCACTTTTGGGCTGCAAACTGAACTTCAAATGCTGCCAAGGTTGTTAATTTCCTGTTGACTCTCCTCTCTCATGGACCATGTTTGGCTGTGTCGCAGACTTCCCTTTTGTGTGATGTTGAATTATTCGTCTCTGTGAAGCCTCATCGCTCTGTTTTTCGTTTTTTTCTCCCTCTTCTGTGAATTTAATTTGACAGGAAAGCCTTTCATCCACCCCGATGGCAGCGCTGTTGTTTATAACCCGGCTGCCCTCGCCCCTGCTGCTGGCAGGAACCCGCAGCAGGGGAAAACCCCTCAGCAGCCCCTCCATGCCCCCACCCAGCAGCCGCAAACCAATCACCTCCACTCGCAGGTCAGTAGGCGGGACTTATCTGTCAGATTCATCCTACATCTCTTCAAATAAACTGTTTCCTAACTTTCTCTTGCATCACTAACTTGTGTTGAACTCTGAATGGTTCGAGCCGTTTAATCGACCGTTTGATAAACTCCTTAAAAAGTTAATGAGTATTAATTTTCTGGTTTAGCAAACGGTCGACTCAGGCTTCTCTAGCCTCCTCCTTTCAGTCTCATCTCCTCTCCTTCTGTCCATCTCCCCAGCCGATCTGTCCTCCTCTCCAGCTGTCCTCTGAGCCTGTCCACAACCCAACGGTCCCGTATCCTCTTCCTCCTCCTCCTCTTCCTCCTTCTCAGTTCCTGCCCGTCTGTGCTAACCAACAGTACACTGTGGTACAGAACGACTTTCTTGCATTTTAATATCCTTCCCTCTGCTTCGTCTCCTGTCACATTGGCTCGTTAGGAGTTTATTAACGAGTTCTAACCTGAGCAGCTGAGTTTAGAAATGGATGTGGAAAAATTCTGCTCTGGTGATGCGTTCAGGGACATTTTACTACATGTTCAGCCTTGTAAGTAAGAATACGGATTAAATTACTTGAAAGATGTTAGAACACACCCTTTAATGCCCCCAAATTAAATCAAATTTGATTTTTTCTGACTGAGAGGTGTTTCCAAACCCAGCCAGAGCTTCTCCCCTCATATATAGATCATGCATCCACTTAACCTCCTTTCTGACCTGGTTCTAGTGAAACACATGCCTCCGCGGCTAATTATGCCTGTGGAAAGTTCTATTAATATTTAATTCATCACCAGATGTTTGCGCTGAATAATCCATGACTAAAAACGCTACTTTTTTCCAACAACATGTCAGGAATGACCCGAACTGGCGCAGAGAAGTAGTTCACAGAGTGGTCAGCCGCTCTCCGCAGGCACAGGTCCGATTTAAACCCCCTGCGTTTGTTTCAAACCTTCAAGTGAAAGTCAATGAAGTGAAAGTCTTTGATTTTGCTCTAAGCTTAGAAATCAGCTCCCTGGTGGATGAAGTGTATTGAGCAGCTTTATTGATTCAAATGCAGCATGACCTGAGCTCTGACTGTCATCACCTTGTGTTTGTGTATCATTTCAGCGCTCTCTTAAAATGTCTAAAGTCATTGTTTTCAGAAAACTTAAAAAACTCTTTTCCCCTCCCAGCCCGACGCCCTAAACGCCCAGTTCAGTCACATGACTCTGGCGCAGCAGCCGCCCAGCGACTCAGGTGCTCCAGCTCCTGACGCCCGCCACTTCCCCACCGCCTACCACCCTTCCTCCATGATGCTGCAGGGCGCCCCACCTCCTCCTCAGCAGCAGCAGGTTGCTAGCTACATGATGGCAGGGCCATCAGGAGGACACCCAGGGGTGCTCCAGGGTCAGCATGTCCCTCTCCAGCCTCCTGGTGCTGGCCACTCATACCCCAGCTCCACGCCGGGTCCTGCTGCCTTCCCTGGCTCCTCGCTGAACCAGCAGCTGCTGCAGCAGCACGCGTACATCCAGCAGCCTGTGCAGCAGGTAAAACACTCAGAGATTGAAAACAGGGTGATCTGTCCGTCGGTTTCAGACATGACTCACTCCCGCAGTGGAAAGCAGCTGTATGACTAATCCTTTATTCCTCCAGTTGCCGGGAAGTGCATTCAAATGAGACCTGCAATGTGTCACGCAGTCCTTGAATTCATGTCGGGCTTCTCTTACAGATGTCCACGTGTTACTGCTCTTCAACACATCACCCCCACTGCTCTGGCCAGCAGCAGCAGCAGCAGCAGCAGCACTACAGGCCGCCTGTGAACCCGCTGTCCTATAACTGCCCTCAGAGCCAAAACCTGCCCCAGCAACAAGGTATGGCTGAATCATTTTCTCTTTTCTAAGGATAAAAAGTCTGTAAATATCATTTAAATAGAGAATAAACATCTGAGGTCCCAGTACTGATCACTCTGCTGAAGTAACTCCAGTAACATCTCAGTGAGATGGACAGACTTGTCACACACACGTTCGAGCCGCATGACGCCCCTTTTAAGAAAAAAACTCTTTCCCAATTAAGTTTCTCATCTGGAAACCCGAACCAGCAGGTCTCCGTCCATTCCTCCACATTTCTGTGACTCACCAAAGCGACTTATTCAAACAGCGCTTTGTAAAAACTACCGAGACAAATCAAAGGATGCCTTTTTTAAATGAGGTCTGGGGGACCCTGATGTGCCGCGACTCATTTTCTTCCTTGAAAATTTCACCTCGCACTATCAAGAGAAAAAAGCTCAGCCTTGATGCTTTACCAAAAGACTCTGCTAACTTCCCACTTTCTGCCCTCGGAAAGGGTTTTTATTGCCGTTGTTTGTCTGTTTCCACACAAGGGAGCTGCGCCAGGCGCGGTCCGACGGCTCCACTGAAGGACAAACATTTCTCCCTTTTTCTTTCTGTTTATTTGTTTTGGTGAGTTCAGATGTCTCCCCGGGAGTCATCCACTTGATTATTCTGTTTCTGTGTGTGTGTGTTTTTTTACTTCCCGATCACCACAGGAGCTGAGATTGTTAGCTCCTGCACAGTCTTCCTCACACACACACACATACACACACGTACACACATATGTCGGTAAGTGGCTGCGGCACTATTCTGTCATCTGTGGGCTGCAAATGTGGCTCCCCTGCTGGGGATCCAGGGACTAGACAGCGGACAAATGAAGCTGACCTACAAAGGCAAAGGACAGCAATTATTTCTCAAGGAAAAGGGAAAAAAATACGACTCATTTCCCCGCTGTTTTCGCTTTAATTAAAAAAAAAAGAACAGGAAGAAGACGGAGTAAAGGTGAAGATGCTGTAGCAGCTATGATAAATAAGTTATCAGTGTGTATTCTGTGATGGCTCAGTCGTCGTCCACAGAGGAACCTGTGAGTGTTTCACCTCACTTGCATCAGACAGTCCCCTCCACCACAGAGCTTTGGCTTCAGTCATGGTCACTCTGTGGAGGCAGCTTGTACCGAGCAGAATGAAAAGGAGGATTTGTCTTTCTTCCTCTTGCTGCGACAGGATGCTTCAGTTTACCAAAGGTTTTTCAGGGTTGTACTTGAAACTAAATCTATTCAAGCAGAAAAATAAGGAATCTGTCGCTTTCCTCTCAATATGTTTCCGGTATGAGTCGACAAACTTCTTCGTCTTCCCTGAGTCTGAGAGGCGGGATGCGGGGCCGGGACGCTGTCTGAGAGGCCTCTATGAATCTCACAGTGAACCGGTCTCTTTTTCAGCCCCTCACTCCTCACCTGCTGGACGTCGAGGCTCCAACCCTGGCTCCATGAAAGCGTGCTGACACAGAAATAGTCATTATCCTCAGAAGTAATTTCCTAAGTTGAAAAAAAAGTCCCTGCCCTGATTCCTCGGCTTGTGCTGGAATAAAACGGTTGCATTTGATATTATGGTCATTTCATGCTTGGTTTGTAAGTGAAGGTGGGAGGCGAGGGTGGATAAAAATAGTCCCTCCCGCTCTCTGTTCCTCTCGGAGCACTTTCATTGTCTGGGTCGTACTCGCCCTCCTCCCAGGGCGGCCGGCTGTAAAGACACCTTCACAAAAGGACGTCCTCTCCTTTGTCGCAGGGATTACTGCATGCGTGTGTCACAGGGGACAGTATTTCCAAATGTCTCTTTTTGTCACCTTGACATTTAAGGGCCTGATTCTTTCACCCCCTCCGGCTTGGGCTAAGTGCCGCCATTTTACCCCTCTCTGAACGGACAAATCCACGTGACTTAACTTCATAACTTCATCTCTGGATGCAGGTGTTAAAAAGGACCATGATCCTTTTTTTCACCCGTTTGTGTTTTTCCTCTTGCAGGTGGAGGATTGGCTCGCCCACTCCAGCCACTACAGGCGAAATCAAATTTATTGACTTTCTCATTTATTCCAAGTGCCTCAAACCTGCTTAGCTGTAACAGCTCAACTCACAGAGCCCTGACTCTCCAAATCTCCCAATCTGCCGCCCGCTCCATTGTTCCCTTTCTAATGACAGACACATTTTCCTTTCAAATCATTAAAATCTTCAACTCCCTCCTTGATAACGCAGCTTTTAATTCTGACTCAGAGAGCATGAATATTAATGAGGGTGTTTTAATATCATCAGCGTGTTCCTATCAGGAGAGGCTTTTCACTCGGTCACAGCGTTCTGCCTTTTCTCATCTCAGTGCACCAAGCCGTGATGCCAAACCCAGCGTCCAACTACCAAACCATAGTGGGCGTGCAGCCAACAGCCAACCTCGCCCTCACTGGCAACCAGCAAAGCAATATGGGCAACCAGATGCAAGGCATGATGGTCCAGTACCCTCCGATGCAGTCTTATCAGGTATTCTGACATTTTTGATGCATGATTTTGCAAACAGTTTTCTTTCTTCTACTGTCTCACTCATCTTCCAACTTCTCCCGCCTGCAGCAGGTTTCCGTGCCACAGCAGACGTACCAGCAGCCAGTGTTTGTGTCCTGTCAGCCAGGGCAGGGGGCAGTGGCGGTTGCTGGCATGCAGCCGTGCTACAGCCTGCTCCCCCCAAACCAGCACACCACCATGAGGTACGCTCAGAGAGAAAAATGCCTTCTGTGTAACAGTTTTTGTGTGTAGAGGAATCTAATTATGCTCCAAAGATGAGTTATGCCGCCTGATTCCTAAATATTTGTAACAATTGAATCGATACTTTGATGTATGGGAGTAATTAGGTAATACAGCACATTTTTGTTTGGTTCAAACATGATTAATTTCATAAGGAGGCTCACATCGATCTGCAAATCAGTGTGTTGACGATCATGTTTCTTTTTCTTGAAATTAATTTGAGTCGTGCTTACTTTTTCCCAGCGGGTGGAAAATAAAGCGAGGACGATACTCTTTTCCCACAGTTAGATTCTTGTGCGATAATTTGGGGAGCCAATTTGATTAAAATTCTTCAATATTTTTGCGATTTTTAATTTGCTTTTTTAACACCTGAGCATGTGAAAAAGTTAGATCATGATGATGATGTCAACAGACTGTAACAGGAGACATATTTTCCCAAACATCACACATCACATGTGAGTCAGTTTCCAAGATTTATTCAGGGGCTCTGACATCTCAACTTGTTCCAACCCAGCTTTTTAAACAAAAGCTAAAATCAAGGATTTAAGTATGAAAAAAAAATCTGTAACTGAGAAATTGAGGCTGCAGTTCCTCAAGCCTCCACTTGAGGCTGAATAACCTGCAGCTAGCTAATGGCACATCTCCTTCCTAGCTTAAGCTCCCTCTTATTTATAGAGCCAACAGGCTGACGAGTGAATCCCCAGATCAGCTGGGAGCAGAGGTCATCTTTGCTCACTCTGAGGGGGAGAAAATGAAGTTATTACCACACAGCTCCTGCTGAACCAGGTCCAGGGATCTCTGATGAATGTCCACTCTCGACACCTTCTCCTACAGCTTTAGTCATTTCCCTCCATTACTCGTCTGCTGTGGTGAAGTGTGCAGCCCCGTGTTCGCTCATTATAATCTGATTGATAGAACTAGTTCACAGAAAGCAAAACATGTAATTAGTTTCTACCTCCATGGACCCAATCAATCTGGAGACCGGTGAGAGGAGCACTGCTGGGACTGCTGCGTGCGCTCCGATACACAACAACCCCCCAGACATGAGCACCGCCGTGTTCGCAGTCATCACCTGCAGAAGACACACACGCACACACACGCTTCATGAGGAGAGGTCACACTCTCATTGTCCCAGCTGTAAAATGAGGCTGCTTTAGTAGGCCAGTCAGTGAGGACGTGATTTATGCGGCAAGCGTTGGAGCAGCTCAGTCTTCTCCCACGAGGGCCGACTGTCCACCTGCAGCCTGCTTTTCCACCAGCTGTACGCCGAGTCCCTGCAGGCAGGCAGGTAGCTTACTGAGCCGAGTGCAGCGACTCCACAGATGGATTTGGAGTTTAAATTTCAGATCTAATACCCCAACTGCAGCGGGGAGATCTCAGAGCTCCTGGAGATTTACGTCTGTGCGGGTTTAGGAGTGATTATTGAGACCTACTTAGGTGTGAGCATCATAACGTGCGAGTTTTTCTGGGTACAAGTCGGAAAAGATTTGTTTGAAGGATCTTATTAAAAAGTGTGAGAAAAACTTACTCTTCTTTTCCATTTCAGCTCCACGGTGAGTTTCCTGCCCGCCCCCATGATGGAGCAGCTCCAGTTCCCTCAAACCTCGACCCCCTGCGTCACCCAGCAGCACCCAGGCCAGCAGTACACAGGTACGCCCCCCTCTGAGGACAAGGAGCTCTGCAGCAGCAATTCCACAGTTTTCATTTTGCAGCCTCTGACATTAGCCGCCCAGGAGATTCCCCTTCCCTTCTTCTTTATTTCCCCCTCATCTCTCAGTGTCAATAACCGCAGAAAGTATTCCTACACAGCTCCAACCCGGCCGTCTTAATGAAATAATCTTCCCTGAGTTTACTCCGCCATTGTATGCGCGTGATTAGATTCACACTGCGGGTTTTCAAAATGAAAAAGAGTGAGGCGCGGTGATGACGGCTCCCTGGAGTTGGGATAAGTGAAAGTGATTTGCACATCCACGTTTTCCTGCAGAGATTTAACGTCCACGGCTGCAAAACACAGACGACAACACCTCAGTCCAGCTAACTCATGTAGTACGACGAAGAGATACCTGTGATTAAATATCAGTGGTAGATCCAGAGGTGAAATGCCAAAGTGGCTCCAGAAAAAATAATTCAAGTCATTTTTTCTCAGCTTTGAAAGAATAAAATCTCCATAATTACTCATCTTTTCATGTATCCTTTTTTTTGGCCTTTCGAGGACTCTTAGAAACTCCATCCAGGAGCCCAGGTGGGGCGGTCTCCTCACTAATGACCTTTATTATTCATGTCTGATTATTACGGGAGCACAACGGAGGGAGCCATCATTTCCAGCACATCAGTAATGAGGTCAGATGAAGGTCTCGCCGCGGCCTTACCTACAGCGTCACTAGCAAACATTTTTAATTGGCTGAGGCCGGGAATAATCTGCAGATTACGCTCTGAATATGTAGCGTCCTTGCTACTGTTGTTTGGTAATAAATCATAAATCAACAGGATGCAGAAAATCTCGATATGATTACCAATTAAAGTGAGTTCAGTGTAAACAGGAATTAATTAGAGGTGTGTTTTTTTTAAAGGTCACCCGCCGGTCAGCGTGTGATTGTTTGTTTTCTTTTCGTAAAGTCGCATCAGTCACGTTCATGCGTCACAAACTAATGAGATAATTGGATCTCCGGGATCATTGCAGAGGATTTAGCCACAAATGGGGATGGACTGTTATTGCCACTACGGATGTGCCCTTATAATTAAGGCACTTAGGACCTAATTGCTTGGCGGCTAACGGTATGAGAGCGGCGGCGTCGTGATGAGGTGGAAAAGAGCTTTTGGGTGAAATCACATTTAGACCGGTGCGTGAATAATAAGTCAATGAAGGATTAAATGAGGATGAATGTGAAATGTTTCATCCTGGTTTGTTTTTTGTTTTTGTTTTCTGTGCAGGGTTGTTGCCCCCGGCCCCAGGCGGTGGCATGGTGATGCTGCAAATGACAGGGCCCCCCTGCCAGCAGCCCCGGGCCCCCTCCCCCTGCCAGCGAAAACAGCCCAGCCACAAACACCAGGGCCCCGAGCACCCGCGCAGCCGCAGGCCCGCTGAGCTTCCACCTCCAGACAACACCCAGGTACAAACACTGCACCGACCAATCAAAACAAGACTTCTCAAAGAGTTCCTCCAACAGCAACAAAGTTGTGTGAGGAGATGGTAACCTTTGGAAAACCTCATTACAGCCGACTTATGGTGTAGGAGAATATTTAATAAGCTCAATGGCCCAGAGGTTTGTCTTGACACAACACTTCCCAAACTTCATATTTAATTATACATCAGCAGGTAATGTTTGCTGTATCAGAGAACACAGCACATGTCAGAAAGTTAGCACAGTCACAAGAAAGCAATTTGAGAGCCAATTATGTTTGCTTGTCTGAGTCTGACAGTGACGTGAGAATTGTCCCCCCGAGCCAAACCCGGCCTCACCGGCGCTCCAGGCAGGTGGAAATGTCGTAGCAAATAGGCTCGGCAAATGAAGTCGGCGGTGGCGTGAAGTGAAAATGAGGAGGGAAATAGTCCTCAGCATTAGGGTGTAATGGTACATTAGGGGGGCTAATGTGGATGAAATGGTACATTAAAGCCACAACTTGAGCAGCAGGATGACTTCACCAAAAAAAAGGAGCCACAGTTGCGTTTTTTTGAATGAAGTGCTTGTGTCCACCCACCCCCATCCTCCTCCTCCCTCCCCGAAACCCCCCCGCCGCACCTTCGGCGTGTTGTGTGTAGAGCAGCTTGCCCTCGTCTCCGGCTCTCACTCCCTCGCCAGGCCAGCCGCCCAGCGTCAAGGGCCTCCCGTCAGGCATCTCGTCCATCCCTGTCATGGCCCACCACCCGCACCAGCACCACCACCCGCAGCTCCCTACAGCTTTCTGCCACAGTGGACAAGGTCAGAGACGCTCATGGTTAACCGTAACTTTCTGTCACAATTACCTCCACAATTGGATCAGGAAATTTCTAATCAGCTGTTTCTCTGCTTGATCTGATTGCTACGCAGATTATCTGTTACTAGGCAAGTAGGAGGTTGTAGGAGTAGTTTTGTAAGCACACAGGAGTCATTCATAGCCAGCTAGCAGATTTAGCTCAATTGACTTTAAAGTTTAGCATTCATGTTACATTTTTAGCTTCGCTGATCTGTATCTCTGAATTTGTCATTCAGGTGAAGCGCACTACTCCCTCTTGGGCCAACCTCTGCAGTACAAACCCTCCATCAGACCTCCGCTGATCCACGCTGCACACATGGTGGCGAAACATCAGGTCAGACACTGCAGAAATGAATCAACGATGAGAGAAAATGTTTTAAAGCATAAATATTAGAGCGTCTTTTCCTTTATTATTAATTCAAACACTCAGGTCTGCTCCTCCGTCCAGAAATAACCTGACTCCTCTCCTCTGTGTCCTCCAGGGTCCTCTGGGGGTTTGGCGTAGCGGTCATGGGAGGAAGGCCGGCAGAAAACCTCTGTCTTCAGATCTCAGTGTAGGTCAAGCAGGTAATAGGAAGTCCGGAGGGAGGCTTGAGTTAAGTGAACCTTGAGTCACCAGCAGTCAGGTTTAGTTCGGACACAGCCCTGACCAAAGTGTGACCCTCTGTAAATTTTACAAAATGAGATTCTGATGTAAAAATCCAGGCCGGCAGTTTCTCACATCAAGCTTTCGATGTCAATCAGACACTCTGATTCTTCCTGATAAACTCAGCTGCTGTGTAGCCTATTTAGCAGATTAACAGTTTTTTTACATTGTGTCAAAATGTGCTTCCGTAGCTGAGCAGAAAAGCGCCTGTTTGTGATTGTAAGCAGAATAAATCACAGACAGGGCAGAATTCACACCTGGCAGTGCAACCTGCAGCCCCGGCGGTATTGTGCCGAAAGAAATGTGCTGATTATTTCCAGTGTGGTATTTCTTTTTTTTTTTTTTTTTTTTTGCACTTGCCGAGGTGTGTTTTTTTTTCTGCATTATTCAGGCACTCGTGTCAACAATCCCTCCAGCACAATCAACAAGGACGGGTGTGCTGCCGGGTCTGTTGTGCATGAAGTGTCAGGGAAAAGTTCAAGAATACATCCCTGCTTCTAAAAATGTCATACTTTCAGGGAGGAAGAAAAGCACCTTTCTGGACTGACAATTTAGCTGCTTTTTAAAAAGAAACTGAAGGAAATTCTCTAATTTTGCTGGAATGGTTCGACCGCCCCTCCGACTAAAGCGTTAAAGCTGACAGCAGCGGTTTATTGAAGCCTCCCGATGGCGCAGGTCTGATTTTCTCACTGTTGTTTTATTTACCCGCTTGCTCACAGAGCTGTCTGTGTGTGTCTGCAGTAAGCAGCCAAAGCCTGGAAGTGACACATCCTCCGCAGGGGATTGGCTGTACAGACTCCCACCCCTTCCTGGCAGAGCTGTGCAAAGGGGGCGAATTGATCCAGCGGCTGTCGGACCATCAGCCCGGGCTGTGCGGCACAACCAGAGACGCTCCCAGCGGACACCTGGCCCCATCATACTCCATCTTTGCCATTCTCCCCCCTAGATACAACAACAACAACAACCTGCAGGCTAACGTTAAACTCCGAACTAGTACCAGACACAAAGAGGAGCTGTGTGACTCCACCAAGGCCGGCTCATAGCTGCTAAGACCTCGGCGCACCTTTCGGATGGGGCGCCACACGAACGCACATTCAACCACCTGCCTCTGCTGCCTCAGTCTCGGTTCAAGTCCCAGACTCTGTTCTAAATCAAAAACAATGTATCCAATATTTGAAGAACGAATGTTTACTTTTATTTAGTTTTAGTTAATTTTATCATTTTCCTGGCTAACAGGTCTGTGCAGGGTGAAAAATGAGTCCAGGTTTGGTTTTGTTCGTGAAACGCGTCCACGGCTGCAACTCTAGGCCTGTTTGTTTTCTAAGTTTGCTATTTAAAATGAATTAGGGATTCATTTGCCAGCTTTAAGTGACTCACTGTGGCTCTTTTTTAATAGCAGGTGTATGAATGTGACATCAATTTAAACATCCACATGTTTCTGGTGCCCAATTTAAAAAATCTGAGGCTCATTCATATCAAAGCAGCTGCTCTGTTTTATTCATCTCCCATCCATTTTTCCATCAAGTGTGTCCTAACGTGATCTCAGTCAGCGACTCGTGAAAATGATTAGCATTTATTTCCTGTTAGGTACACACGAGTGAGTTTCTCATTCATCTTGGTCCCAGCAATCACTCCCATCTGCACTTGTACAATGTGAGCCCATACAATAATAAACACTGAATAATAGATATACTACCTGAATTATTTAAAGTCACTTTTCTACACAGTGAATGTTGGATTTGCACTGAAGTGATGAAGGAGGTGGAGGTGTGATTGGAATCATACAGGGCCTGGATTTTCTTTTATTTACCCCGTCGTACCTGTTTGTTGCACTCTGCCAGGCCACTTTCTTTTATATTTAATTAAAATGTTTATATGCACAAGATAATGCAAATGCTTGGTTTCTTTTTTAAAATCTGTTTGGGTTTCTTGTTTCAAGGTTTGAGTTCAATAAACGTTTGCACCACACGTGTTGACATAACTATATTGAAGCACAAAGAACACAACATGTCTATTTTTGTTATATTTGTACAATAACTGATGGAATGTGAATTTATAAATAGTTTTGGATTTTTGAAGTCTATTTGCGACCCCTTATCAGAATTTAACGACCTCTAAAGGGGCCCAGAGCCCCACTTTGGAAACACTGCATTATCATCCTCGGTTAGTGAAATGTGGGGAAACAGCGACGCCCAGTGGACAAAAGGTGTTACTACACTACATCACTTTTTCACCCATGTTTCGTCTCCATGCGGATGGAAAGTGAAACTGTCAACAAAGCTTAGCTCTGCCTTGTGGCGATGGCAGTTGCATGCTGCATGAGTGGAAAAACACGCGTGTAAATAGAGATTTTACCACCCTGCGTGACTTTTGACCGCTATGCTAACCGACACTGTAGATGAAAGTAGGACGGTGGTGGTGTCCGGTGTCCCCGGCGTGTTAACCGATAACAGGATGCTCGATAAGCTGATCATTCATTTCCAGAGGAGCAGAAGGAGCCATGGAGGAGACGTGGAGGTGGTTCGATACCCTACAGACATGGACGGGGTCGCTTTTGTGACTTTCGACAGTCGTGAAGGTAAGAGAAGTAGCTGATCACCTTAAACTCTACGAGGCTAACGTCTTTTCTTTAGGCCCACTTTTTTATTTTTTACCTCTCTAAACCTTCCATTTATGCACAAAAAGTCCTAAAAGATTCTGTAAAAAGTTATTTAATAAAATATTCACAACCTTTTTGCTTTGAACAATCAGTTTGTAAAAGAAAGCGCACTTCCTGGTTCAAAGCATAAACAATATGAAGAAGTTTGAAAATTAGGCCCACCTCGAGCTATGATTGGCTGCATCAGATGCTACCCCAAAAATCCCAAGCTGTGATTGGCTGTTGGTTTTTAAGAGGCGGGACTAGTGTCAAAAATAGTATTAGCCAAAAATAGTTATATATCGCTAAAAATATCGTTAAAACAACATCCGAAATTTGTAAAAACAATGAAAAAAATGATGATAATAATAATAATAATAATGATAATAATAATAATAATAATAAAATAATAATAATAATAATAAAAAATAAGAATTAGTAAATTAACAATCTAAATTTTGCTAATCTCGTGTTACTTTCTAGTGTAACTGAATACACAGTAATATTACATTTTTTATACTTTATTATCGGTTTTCTATAATGTAGCTATGATTATTGTGAAAAAAATGGTAAATAAAGTACAAGTAAGTGCCCTTGGACTTAGCATAGCACACCCATAGTGTAACACAACACTAAATATTATTCTGCAAGAACTGCACAAATCCATAACTAAAGTTATAAATTGAGAAAAGATCTTCAATTTTGCAACAGATGGAGTATTTCCCACCCAGATGGTCTGAAGAGTCCTGCTGGAAATCCATGAAAAAGACTTAAATGTTGTTAAAGGAGCCTCCTGGGTTTTTTAAATATAGCAGTGAATCTGTTCTTGGAGCACCGAGCGCTTATTCACTCTTGACTTAAATGTAATGGAAATATGAGATGCACAAACCCTATCAGACATAAAAACACATTAAGTGTGCGCCATCCAGCAGCCGTTATTTAACACACTCCTTTGTGCTGTAATTGGTTCCTGTGGGAGTCGATTCAAAGAGGATAATGTAAAGTGGTGAGATATAAATCAAACATTTATTCACTGGATGTTAGTGCCGAGCTGATGAATGAATTAATTTGTCAGCTGAGGTGGTTCTGTGTGCGCTCTCTGCGACAGGAAAATAACAACCATCATTATGATGTTGACATGTGAGGGAATACTGAACCATGCGGTACTCTTTGGCAGATGCAGAGAGGGTGCTGCAAAAGGAGGAGCAGATCATGAGCGACGAGGAGTTTTCTGCAGACTACCTGCTCACCGTGTTTCCCTTCAGCATGGACGTAAGTTTGAATACCAAGATGAGGTTTTTGGTTTTGACTTGAGGCTTTTAACGTATTAAGTATTTTTGTTTTTCTGTGCTGCAGGTGTTTTTGTACGTCTCTTCAGCTTTAGTTGATCTGTCCGTCTTCGGCAGCGATCAAACCTCCCTCATTCGGAGTCTACAATCAGCTCACAGATCATTGCGTTTCCGGCCTTTACCCCAGCAGAGAAAAGCCACAATCCAGGGCCCTTTTGCTGCAGTCCAAACCCTGAGACACGACCTCATCCGCAGAGCTGCTCAGCTTAAACCCACCGACTCAGCCCAAACTTCTCAAGAAAGTCCTCTTAATCCGAGGGTAATATCTCATCCCGAGTTTGTCGACTCTGTAAGCTGCAGCCGTTCTAAAGCTAAGCCTGCGCCGGTGAACGGCTTATCAACAGGGCTGCAGACCACAGGTGAGGCAACCAGAGTCCAAAGCCGGCTCTTAAATGCTAAAACTGTGAATGCTTCCCGGAGGCTGAGAGTTCAGGAGAGGGGGTTTGCAGAGGGTGGATTTAGCGACACAGGCAGAGATGAAGAAGAAGAAGAGAGTTCTCAAAGCAGGGCGGGAATGCAGACAGAGTTGAGAGATCCTGGACAGTTCAAGGAAGGGAAGCATACAGGGAGGTGCCTGCAGGATGCTGCAGAAATATCAGCAAATGGAAATCAAAGCAGCTCAGCAGCTTCCTCCAGGCTTCACCAAACCACACGTAAGGATGTTTCAAACTCAGCTGACGTGGAAAACCCTCCTGAAGAAACATGCACCTGGGTGGATTTGAACACATATCGCTACATCCGAAAATTTGCGAAGAAAGAGTTGAGTGACTGCCTCAGAGGTCTTCATGCATCCTTTAAGAGAGTTCAAGAATCTGACCTTGTCAGGGTGGTCTTGACCGAGACCTCTGAGGCGACCTCAGGGATCCAGCAGGCTTTGGAGGGCCTCCAGTGTTTGATGGAGTCTTGGATGACGACTTTGAGAGTTCATGAGATTGAATTTGATGAGAAGGAGGGCGTTGGGAAGGAGGAGGTGACGCAGATCTGCAGGGATGTGAATTTACTGTTTGATGACGTCATGTGTGTGTTTGAGGGGTCGTGTGTGAAAGTCATCGGCCCTTCGGTGTCCAGTCACCTTTTTCACAAAATTGCAGAAGGAAGAATTTCTAAACTCAAAAATGAAGATGTGATGTAATAGCATGTGTTGGCCACAGGGTGGTACTGTTGCTGTTGTTCTTGTTTCAAATGCAAGTGTTTTTAAAAATTATTTGTTTCTGTCATTTCCTACATGATTTTTTAAAATAATTTTTTTATTATTATTATTCAAGAAGCTCTGTTTACTGTCCTTATTGATAAACAATCATTTTTTCAACCCTAACCTAACCAGCAATCATTTTCTTGTGCTCACAGTTCAGTTGTGATAACAGTGTTCAACACTAGGGGGCAGTATTGCACTTCCTCCTTCATGGTTGACTGTGTAAAAATAGTGCTGCTGCTCAGGATGCTATTATGGAGGCCGGGTTTGGCAGGCGGGGTGTAGATTGGCAGGCAAATGATGTCAGTTGGATGTCCCATTATACACACACTCACACACACACACACACACACACACACACACTCGAAGTGGAAAACACTGATCTTTGCATGTGATGTGTGAAAACGTTCAGTGAAATCAGTTCTTTTTTTTTTCCTCCTTTTGTTTTTTCGTCTGCTATTATTCAAATGAGCTTGCCGCACAGCCGCGATAATTGATTCATTATGTAAAAATAAGCCACACTTCCATAATGAACACACAAACATAGACAGTCACTCATCTCCCAGACACACACACACTCACACACACACTCTGGGTTGTTACCATAGGAACATAGTGGAAGAGGTTGCTGAGCTGCAGAGCCGGGCGTCGTTAGAGGAAGCTGTGGAGTACAATGAAAACATGCAGGAGGAGAGAGGAGTTTTTAGAAGAGACCCCCTTCATTAGAGACCAGCAGGGCCTCTGTCGTGATGGGGTTGCTGTAGTGGAACAGAAAGAGAGGTCAACAAGCTGAAACTGTCCTGATACTGGTCTTCATTTCATCCCCTTTCATTTCCTCTCCTCATTATGCAGACGGTTTAATTAGGTTATTGTGCTTTTGAATATATTAAGCATGCATGACTTTCAGGATGGAGGTCAAACATCCTTACATGATCTTACCCAAGTGTTTGGATTGTTGCACGCCATCTGTTTTGTGTGTTTTTGCGGTCATGTCCAGGCACATGCAGCAGTCAGAGGTCGGCCGGAGGATGCAGCAGTTTTCTTCTGTGAAGGATGGGGTAGCTGGTGATGAATTGTTTTCCTGGGGCTGTGTGTGTGTGTGTGAGTCGCAGTCACAAATTGCGTCTTAATGATTCTCTTTACAGATCATCACCCTGCCTGGGAGGGGGAATGTAGGAAGGGATGTGAGCTGCAGCCTCCTGCTGCTCTGTCTGGATGTTGTTGGGCTGTTACGGAAGAGCTTTGAGGAAGAAATTGGGGGCAGCAGAGCAGGGAAGTGTTTGTGTTAGCTTTGGAAGAGCATGTGTAATTAGTCTGTCGATGTTTAAGTCGTCATGAAGGGTTCGTCCATTTTATCAAGGTGTACCTGCCTGGTCACTCCAGTTAAGTTCCTCTAACTTCCGTCTTTCGCTTTGGATGCCACCATCTCCATGGCGATAACTCTTGCAGGAAGTGTCAGTGCAATTATCAGCCTCTCCTCTGATCATTTTCAAAAAAAGCTCACAGTCAGCGGGGTGCAAAGATGAAAATGTGATTGCCTGTTAAACCTCGACACCACGGCGCTGAACACACGGCTGCCACATGTGGGCCCCCCTCTGTGACTCCAGAACTTCTGCTCTTAAAGTCAAAGTAGAGGTTGGAATAAATATGAAATCCAGCTCCAGCGCTTGTCGTCTGCAGCTTGTCCTAAAAAAAAGCTATGATTGGTCGCTCTGCCTTGTGGGAGAGTGTCTCGATTTCAGCCCCATTCTCTCAGCTCCATTAGCCGACAAAAGAGCAGAGACACACATTTCTCAGGTGACACCACATGTCAGTGTATGATTTGTGGCCTTCTGGATTGTTCTGAATGTGTATGGATGTGTCCATTACAGCGGCTGCACTGACCATGACAGTGAAACGCTGAATGCTGAGTTCAAAGGCGGCGATGATATCACCACCTTTGTCGTTTTAGCACCTATCGCAGCTAACTCCAGTAATCCTGTTCCCTCAACAATGGAAAGATTTACATAATTACACCAGGAGCAGATTACACAAATGAATCCCCGTGTAATTCATTCCACAGGCTCGCTCCGTCTCCACCCTGGACAAAACGGTAAAAAGGAGAAAGGACAGATGGAGCAGAGCGAGGCGACAGCGTGTGAGAAAAGGTTGTGAATACATCAGTGGCCTACTGAGCCAACAGGATGAGGCGGCACGGGTGTGTTTGCACATGCAGGTGTGTGAGTGATGAATGCATTTGTATGCCGTCTGCATCTCAAATCAGTCGCCTGGTGAGGATGGATGGCTCTGTCGTGATGCCAAATGTTAATGCTCAGACAAAGGATGCAGATTTATCCAAAATCAGCCGAGGACGTAGACTTGTCGTGAGCCAGCATGGCGGTTAATTGGAGGCTATCAAACCAGGTCAGTGGGTCAGGGCTGGTTTGTTTTTGTTCTTGAAGGACGTTGAATCTATCTGCAGAATCTTTTCTTTCATACAAAAAGCTCTTAGACGCACTGTCTCCTCATCTCCTAACCATAAAACTCCTAAGAAGCTTGCAGCGTGCATGCTACCTAACCTCGAAGGAAGCGAAAGCACACTGATTTGATTACCCGACTCGAGTCTTTAAAGTCTCCTGGAAATGTCAGCAGAATCATCAAAGCGTCCGTCCCCTTCATAAAGCCCTGATCAAAGGCATTCTCGGCATACTGCGCCCTCTAGATTGTTAGCTCACGGGTGAAACGTCTGCATCTGCACAACATTATTGGTTTTATGGGGAGTTATATAAGTGGAGACAGACCCAAAACAGGGAGAGACAAGCTTCACTTCCCCCTGTTTGGTCGCCACCCTCAGCCCACCAGCTCTGAGTGTCGGAGAAATGATCGAATCTGGATCTCTGCACCACACAAACAAAACTTGGCTAATTTAAAATTCCCCTAAAGCATGCTGGGATTTGATTAAATCGTCCCTTATAGACTGAACACTGCTGGCAGAATGTGTTTTCATTAAAGCTGGCAGGCAATCAGGTGCTCTGCATTAAAAAATCAAACCGCACATATCACATACATCTCCTCACTCATGCATGGGTTTTATTTTATCTCACAGCATCATTTTTCTTGCACTTTTCCGTCAAACACCGTTCACTCTCAGTGTGCAAGATTTATGGCCCTAACAGCCCCTCATATAAATCTCCCCTGACGTATAATCTTATTAAAACAATTACAATTCACTACAAGGCTGCGCCCCAGTGTGTTCATGTGCAACCTTGATTTTATGACTTGAATCGTACACACCTCCAACAACACCTAGCCTCCACGCTGCACAGCAGGGGGGCCCAGACCTCAGGCCACTTCAGTAGATCAAAGAAGCCTTGGTATGAGGAACTCCACCACAGTAGCTCCAAGTAACCCCAAAACACACCGCTAGCTGAAAGCACTCTCCTCCTGAGACTGAGCTATAAGAGGGTTAGCATGGGGTTTAATTTAGTCTAGAATCTTCTGGCAGGTTGAAAAATATCCACACACTCCCGTATGTGTGTGCAGGATTCCCCCACCCACCCACCCATCCATTCGTCCACCCCTCCTCCATCCACTTGGACAGTGTGATGCTTTGGCTTAGCTCTCCTGCGTCCTTCGCCATGTCTGGTGCTGATTTCCAGGCCACAGCGCTGAGGCGTGCCAGTAGTCGAGAGGGGGTGCAGGCTGGGCGGTTGAAGAGCTCCAAAGACAGCATGAGCATCCATGGAGTCTCTGGTGGAGTTCGCTTTGAATCGTTTATTTTTGCAAAATATGCTTTTATTTTGAAGGTACACCACCTTTAACCAACAACAGCAGGGGTCTGTAACCTTTACTTTTTTTAATAAGAGCCATTTTGCCTCAGCTCACCTGGATTAAAGTCAATCTGGAGTCACAAAATCTACTTTATCTTCACAATAAAGAAAAAAACATATAAATTTCAAAACTTAGTAAAAATCAATTGAATAATTATCAAAAACATTATCAAGAATTTTTTGTTTTGTTCATAAAATTGTACATGTGATATCTTAGTTTTTTATTTTTTTTAAATAAATTTGCAAATATTTTTCTTTTTTTTTAAATGGAATGTCATAAATTTGTAAAATTATGAAATTTTAATAAATTGGAACAATTTTCAAATTTTTTTACATTTCAAAAAAATGCATCTTTGACAATTTTTTTTTTTTGATGTTTCAAAAATTTGCAAAATCTTTTTTAATTTGCAAAAAAAATTGCTAGATTTAAAAAATACAAAAATTTCAAGAACTTGCAAATAAATAAAAAAAATTCAATTATTTACAAAATTTGCAGAAATAAAAAAAAATGAAACAAAAAAATTTAAAAAGATAAATGAATAAAAAATACTAAAAAAAGCTAAATTTTCTAAATTTGAAAAAATATATACAATTTGAAAACCAATAAATTGTGCCAAAATCTCTCTCTCAAAAAAATGGAAAGATTTATTGCAAGAGGTGATGCATCCATTTTTTTTCCAAGCTCCAAGGAGCCACTGCAAAAGCCGCAGGTTGCAGACCCTTGAACTATAGCCAGTGTCCACAATGCAAACCTGTCACTAGAACAGCTAAATGGAATGCAGCCGCCATTAAATCCACCGTTCACACCTGTTATCCCCCTCTTCTGACATGTTGGAATGGCATAGCGTGGAGCTTGAGTCAACATTGACATATTTAAAGTGAAGCAACAAGACGATGTGTACTTTAACACATAGCAGGCCTGCAGAGGCGCTCCAATCTCCCAGCAGCCACGTCTGGCACTTCCATATAGGTCTGTGTGAGAGTTAGCACAGATATGGGCCACAGGGATGGCCTGGATGTTCGCTATTTTTGTTCAGAGACATTTCTGAGAGGAGAGGCAGATTTTTATTAGCATGACACTTAGAAGTAGCAACAGAAGCAGGATTTGGCAAATTTCTGCAGCTCACCTAAACCCTTCATCCATCACTGGTTATTAATGTGTCCCAGCTCCTGATCAGACTGACCATCCCTCTCCAGCCTTTTTCGTGTGTTCAGGATCTGAGGGGCAAATCAAGCCCGCCTCATCACGGCACATACGGAGCTTCTCATTTCTCATCAGTGCCACAAAGAGCCGGATGTCACCGGAGGCCGTTCCCTGGCTGTCACCCTCATCTCTACCTCACACATCAATCTCAACGGCGTCAGATGTGGAGCGCTGTGTGATGTGATTTGACTCATCAGTGCTGTGTGTGTGTGTGACTGTGGTGGGTCTGCACACGGTCGTTGTAAAAAGCAGAAACCACATCCTTGTGTTTGCAGCCGCACATTTCCGAGGGATCAGGGGGAATTACTGCCAGCACTGGTGTAGATCTCGGTTAACCGGTTTGTGTTGATTCTAACCAAGAGGAGCAGTTAGAAACTCAAATCAAAGAGTAAATTATGACAAAACTTGCAACGTTTTTGCCTGCTGTTGAATTTTTAATTGAGTTCCTAAAGATTTCTTCACCCTTATTTAACGATCAGCCTCTCAGATATCCGGTTCCTCCTCCATCCAACCGTCAGATATGATTATTGTCCCATCGTGCGCTCTGTCTTAGCCAGATGCTAATGAAGACATCATTTCACGCGCCATTAACCTCCAAACATGCACATAGGAACGCCGGCGCACACACAAACACACGCTCAAACTTCCCTGAAGCGCCGGGTCAAGCTCAGAATGATTCATCCCTCAATCCATGAAACACACATTCACTGTGCCTCATTACATCAGTGTGTGTATCCATGCCTGAACGCAGCTAATGACTGACAGACTTACTGTACTCCGTCTCCTGTGTCTGGGCACGTCCCTGTGTGTGTATGTGTGTGTGTGTGTGAGGATATTAAGCTAATGGTTTATCAGAGGAAAATGTCATGTGTTAGTGTGCCAAAGGGGGAGGACGAGGAGCTGAAGCTTATTAGGATTCATTAAGGGGTTCCAGTCGGTTACCGCTCCGTCATGAGCCAGAAACCTCTGGATCTTTGGATGACTCTTTGTGTCACTCTGTAGATTTCTCACCAACACTTCCAGCCTCTCCTTTAGGCTCATAACCTCTGAAACTAGGAGGCTCTGGTGCTTTGTTTCAGCTGTTGTTGTGCCAAGTGATAGCAGGTGACTCATGCGGTGTTTGGTAAAACTGTGTCCTCCCAGGAGGAGTTTGGAAACACGGACCAATTACCGACAATGTGGATTAAAGGCTTCTGACATCACTGGCAACAAAGAAAAACAAAGATGCTAATTTCACCTCTTTGGTGCATCGCTGATGAAGGTTTCTGGAAACAGGGAGAGGGTTATTACTCAACACGAAATACTCAGAGGAGTTTTGGAAGTCTTCCCAGGTGGATTCAGAGTTGTTATCTATGTCCCAATCCACATTCCATTACATTTATATAACCACGTCTACATCTAATGGATACAAAACACAACAGAGATATCACCACCTATTCTGGGATTTACACAAGGGTTAAAGTACGATATATAAAGACATCTCCAGGTTCTCAAAATCTATTCATCATATCGTCTCTATGTGGTAATTTCTATCGTTCGCAATACTAAATGTACTTTATTAATCCTGGAAGGGAAATTCAGAGTCACAGCAGCATTACAAGAAAGTGTGTAGAGCAAAATTTCAAAAACGTATAAATAGAATAATAAATAAGTGTCAACTAAAAAAAAGTAGTCCAGTTGTTGACAAACGAGTGCCTAAATGCTCTTTTGGGGCCAAAATGTGCTAAACTGTCCTCATAGAAGACAAAAAAACAGATGGTTAAGTGACTTTTGGGAGCCAAAACATGCGCTTTAACGTCTTCTTGAAAGCCAGAACATCTACCAAACACCTGAATGCTTCTTGGGAGCCAAAACCTGCTCTAAAGTACTTTATGGGAGCCAAAACTCATTCTAACCCATTCAAGACATGCAGTGCAATGTCCTCCTGGGATCCAAAACACACTTTAAAGCCCTCTCGGAAACCAAAAATGTCTGCTTAAGTGCTTTAATGGGAGCCAAAACCTGCACTAAGTGCACTTCTGGTAGCCAAAACACACTTAACCGCAGTCTGGGGGCCAAATTGGTGCGGAACTACTCTCTTGGGAGCTTAAACCTACCAAACTACCCTCTTGGGAACCAAAATGTATATCATGTATCCTCTTGGGAGCCAAACAGGTGCCAAACTGCTCTCTTGGGAGCCAAAACCCACTCCAACATGTTGTCTTGGGAGCCAAAATGTTTGGTGAAATGTCCTCCTGGGATCCAAATCACATTTGATCAGCCCTCTTTGAAACCAATATGTGTGCTAAAGTGCCCCAATGGGAGCCAAAACCTATTCTAACCCATTCAAAACATGCACTGAAATGTCCTCCTGGGATCCAAAACACACTGTACAGCCCTCTTGGGAACCAAAAATGTGTGCTAAAGTGCCCTACTGGGAGCCAAAACACACTCTACCGCAGTCTGGGAGCCAAAATGGGTGCTAAACTGCTCCCTTTGGAAGCTTAAACCCACCTAACTGGCCTCTTGGGAACCAAAATGTGTGCCAAAGTGCCCCATTAGGAGCCAAAACAGGTGTCTAACTGTCGTCTTGGGAGCCAAAATGTATGCTTGACAACTCCTGGTAGCCAAAACACACTTTACTGCGCTCTGGGAGCCAAAATTTGTGCTAAACTACTCTCTTAGGAGCTTAAACCCCCCAAACTTCTTTTCTTTGGGCCAAAACGCACGCTAAAGTGACCTCCTGGGAGTCAAAATGCGCACTAAAGGGCCCTCTTTGTGGGCAAAAATATGCCTTAGTGTGCACTTGAAAACATGTGGAGCTTAGCGTCCTCTTCAGTGGCGAGACAGTGCTCTTAAAAAAGTCTGAACACGCCACTGCTGGAAAGCCTCTATTACACCCAAACATGTTACAAACCTGTTGAAAATGGTTAAACTGTTTTATTTCATCAATAATTTACAGTTTTTATTCAACATTGTAGCATCCCAGCCTTTTCCCATGGTGCTTGCAGTCGTTAATAACAGACAAAAGAGACGTACCCTCGCTTTTTCTCCCTGAACTGCTCTGAAGCTGCCCTTAATTTCCCAGTCACGGTGACTAACCGTCGAGGAAATCCCTCTCAAACTGCAGCCAGCGAATGTGTGCCGCGTTTGCCCGAACAGTAAATGTCAGCGCTCCGCTGATTGAATGCACGTCGACAGAGATAACTCTGGGGTAGCATGCTGTCAGTGCAGGGGAAGAGCGACCCAGTGACCTAGACTCGTCACACACCTCCAGCACTGCGAGCCTGCTGGCTAAAACCAAAGCGCTAACGTTAGTAATAAAGAAATCCTCCTGTTACTCATTCTCTTTTATTTTCTGACCTGTTTGGAAAATGAGAAACAGATTTTTTTAATCATAAATTCTCAATTACTGCAACATTCAGGAAATCACTGGTTCCTCCTTCCTCCATGTGCACTGGTGCGTTAACTGGAGTGTGCTGGCTGTGTCAGATAGCGAGGGATGCTTGCCTAACAAAACATGCACAGATGGGAGTACATGACTGGAAACTACAGTGTTGCTCCTCTGAGGTATTTCCAGTGTGATTAATTCAGATTATTTATAGTTTGGAGGATGTTTTTGATTCAAGTCAGGAGCTTTTTTGTTTTTTTTCCAAAAGTGAGCGTGCCAACACGTCCTAAAACACTGAACTGCTTCAAAAATCCTGCAAGGTGCATGTGTGCTGACCTAGTTGTGTAATAAAGCATTATGGGAAAGTCAAGCAGTACTTTTTTTTTCCTGTTTTAGTGGAATGGGAAGTCTGATTGAGAGGTTGCATTTGCTGTTTTAAGCATGCTTTCACCTAGCTGCTACAAATACCTCTCTTAGCAAGGACATCTCTGTGTTTTTGCCTCATTGGATGTGACAGGCAGTGAGATACATACGTGGTGAAGCGGTTCCCAAAGGAGAGATCCACCATTGGAGCTTATTGACGTTTTAGTCAAGGATACCTCAAGATCATCTGGGAAACACAGCTGATGCTCATATGGGACGCAATTGTAAAGTAGCACACGCTACAAATAGCATATCTCTACATTTAGCGCTAAAACATCACTTTTAAAGCAGATTTAGAGAAATATGTGTGAAATGTATTTATCAAATATATATAAATTTTAAATGTTATTGATAAAAGTCCTGATTCTAAATATTTAGCTACATTTCTAAACATTTAGTTTTCATTCTAAATTTTTATTTTTAAGATTATAGATGGGTATCCTTCACATTTGAAAAGATACAGTACCAATTCCTGGTACCTAGCAATCGGTATGGGTACTTAACGGTACCAATTTTTGGTACTTTTTGTGTATTTATGTGGTAAAAAATATCATTTTTTTTTCAATAATAAAAAATATATTTCTTTGAATTTAACATATTTATTTTTCAATATATAACCTTGTAATGCTGTGTTCATGTCCAGCATGGAAAATCACCTACTCTTTAAGTCCCTTACAGCCACAATGATGCGTTTAGGTACCTAAACATGGTACCTTTTGGTTTTGAGTGAATACTTTTGAGTGAATACCGATACTTTTCTCTAAATATCTCTAAATATTTAGCCAAGACTCATTTTTTATCTAAATTTCTAAATATGAAGTCAAATTTCTAAATCTTGAGGTACGATTTCTAAATATTTAGCAAATTGAATTCACACTACCGCCCGCCAGAAGCACTAAAATCCCGCTTGGTTGCGTCGCTTCCTCAAACTTTTATTTTGTTGCTTCCTGTGGTGCATATTAGTAAATATTATATTATATTATATATAATAATAATATATAAATATTAGTAAATATTATATTATATTATATATAATAATAATATATAAATATTAGTAAATATTAGTAAATATTTAGAAATCTTTGCTCAAGATTTAGACAAATATCTTACATTAATATGTAGACTTAGCGAAATATTTAAAATGAAACTAAATGTTTAGAATCAGGACATTTATTTGTAACACTAATATATAAAGTTTAGCATTTAGATAAAATATTTAACATTTATATTTAATATTTGACAAATATATTTTACAAATAATTCTTTAAATCTGCAATCGCGCTCCATATGTTTGGCTAGTCTCTGCTCATTTGCACCAAAATGAAGGAAATAAATGTTGAAAATTAGCAAAGATGAGGAGTAGTTAGTGCTCCCTGCCCTGATGGAAATTTACAACATGTACAGGATGCTGACAGTGCCATGTGACCAGAAACAGGTGGTACCCTAATTTCTATTCTGGGAACCGTGTACAGTATTTAGGCACACACTTGTCTTCCATTTCTGTTAACACACAGACCCAGTTTCTTGTCAGCTTCACCATATCCTCATCAGAGCTCCTCAAAATGCACCACAGATGGATTCTGACTTTAATATAAATCTGGCTTTCTTCTGCTTTAAGCTGTTTCCGCATGACGTCAAGCTGCACGCTCTCACTTTGGCCCAAATGTGGCTGCACAGAAGTGAGACTGGCAACGCTGCAGGCTATAGCACAGCACAGCACAGAGCAGCACACAAAGGCAGTCAGCCTGAATGAAAACAGGAGAAGGGCATAAGGGCAACGTGTGTAAACACCTCAGTTAATGTGGTTTTGCTCTGTGTCTCTTGTGCTGTTGCCCTTGTGATCTCTGCAGGCTGGATTTGTGTAGACGTAAAGGAAGAGCAGATAAGAGTGAGAGTAGCATGAAATCAGGAGTTGGAGATGATGATAAAATGAGTGTTTCTGCAGCCCGTGCAGGTGAATCTCCATAATCTTCAGACAGAATTTGAATGAGGTCAATTGGTACAGAGAAGGCAGCAGCCACATAGCAGAGCTACAGGAAAGTGTGCAAAAAAATCCCCCCGTCCCTCTTCTTCTGGCAGTGTTGTGTCCTGGAGGCAGAGCTCCCACACAACAGACGGGACTCCCATCACACAGCCTGCAGGGTGGAGCTGTCTCACTGTAAAAACCGCCGCCAGCAACACCGAGAGTCCAATAACTCAGAGAGCCGGTGCAGAACACTGCTGTTTTCCCATTTTTTGCTCAAAATTAGCGGTGACGCCGTGTTGGGAGAGTCGCCTGAAGGCTGGGAGATGAGGCCTTGAAAACAGAAGGGTGCCTCACACTCTGAGCGAGATAGGAAATGTGTCTGTGGTGCATTCTCGGGGCCCACGGGGAAATTTGGTTTTCATTTTATCCATTTCAATGTGTCTGCTCATATGGATCTGGATGAAAGCTAATGTGTTTTTCCTGGCAGTGTGTGTCACAGTAAGTATGTGTATTATTCACAGATAATGAGGGAATCCTCAGTAGAAAGATGCTCTCTGGGTTTAAGCAGCAGCAGCAGCATCTGATACTGAGTTCAGCGGGTTTATTAGTTTTCCATCCTGCAGACAGAAAACAACCGACTCAATCAATACCTGCTCACAGTTCTCCGCTGAACGAGCCCGGGGGCTCATTCTCTGCACAACTGATTGAAATGTGTGCAAAACACAAGAAGTGATGATACAAAAAAGGCTTCGCTGTAGATCAAATTTCACCTTGTGTCAGTTACAGGAGCCTTGATCGTGCTCTATAGAAGTTTTACAAGCAAAACTGCAAAAATCAGCGTTTATGTTATACTGTGGGAGGAATGAATTAGTTTAAAAGGGGTGAGATTTCATTTCCTCCCTGAATGTTGGTAGCACAGTGACATTTAATGACATTTGCTGGGCTTAATCTTGTTTGTACGGAAGCCCAACCCTGCCAGGTTAATAAAAAAAGAAGCAGACTTCATTGATGGCTCTAGTGAAATAAACAAATAAAAATAGGAAACAAATGTTAACTCATCATAATGATAATTTATATATATATAAACCAGATTATGAGAAAGTTAGCCAAAAACATGAGATTTGAGGTTAAAAAAAGAGACAAAATTATGAAATTATGTGATATTGGTTCAACATTCTAATTTTGTTTTTATTTTTTAATTTTAGCAATGACTTACAGTCTCATGATCTTGACCTTTTGCTCATATTTATTTACTTTTTGACTTGTACTTATATATTACCATCTCATTTTTTTCTGTTTTTTTTTTCTCATTATTTTTTTCATTTTTATTTATAGCTTTTTTTTCACATCTTATGTTTTTGACTCACAATTTCTACTTTTTATTCCCTGGATTATTTTTAATTTCAAAAGTATGACTTAATATTTGTGTTATTTATTTATTTATTTATTTATTTATTTATTTTTTGATGAAGACGGTGTCTGTTTATTTATTTATTTTTAAATAAGGCTTTTAATTTTCTAGTTGAGAAAATTGACTTTTTACTCTTGGAATTTTTTTAGGTGTTGGTTTGATTTTGGGTAGCTAATGTGAGTTTTAAAAGGAAAAAATAAAAATAAAAAATAAATAATAATTAAATTAAATTGATTGAAAAAAATAAAATAAATGAAAATAAAATGATGATAAATAATGTAATAATAAAGGATACAAATATAAAAATATGAAAAAAAAAATCACCATATGATGTACTGAAGGGAAAATTTAAACTTAAACTGTAGATTAAACAGGGTAATTTAAAGGTTGCTGTCCCTTTTGTCCTAATGGGGGTGCTATCATAGAGCCTTGTGGAGGATCGTGGGAGGGACAAGCCTCACGCAGCCTGCTCCCATTGGCTCCTGCCACATTATAAATGGAGGGGAATGGCACAGACCGGCTCAGAGCAGGCGGAGACACCAGGAGCAGCACGTCAGGCAGGCTGCAGGGACACACACTTCTACCGCATCTGTCTATTTAACCAACGGATCCCACCCTGACAGGATCGGACTGTATTTTCCCCACTCTTTATCCCGACGGAAATCAATGAAGGAGAGACGCTCGTGTCAGAAATTATCTCTGAAATCCAGCATGGATCCCAGTCAGAGTGTGAAGTGTAAGATAGTGGTGGTGGGAGACAGCCAGTGTGGGAAGACTGCTCTGCTTCACGTGTTTGCAAAGGACTGCTTCCCTGAGGTGAGACCCTGCAGACCTGCAGCACTAACCTGCTTTCATTAGATCATTTTCTGGAGGTGTATGTGACAGATGCATGACTTGTTATCCATAAATGATTCATGTATCATCATCCAAAGACTAAACTTTAAAACACTTCCTATGTAACGTGTCATCCCCATGTCTCCTGCAGAGCTACGTCCCCACTGTGTTTGAGAACTACACCGCCAGCTTTGAAATCGACACACAGAGGATCGAGCTCAGTTTGTGGGACACCTCAGGTAAATACTCCTCTTTTCGTTTGGTTTGCAAACATCCTCTGGTGAAATGTCTGTACATGTTTGCACACGCAGGTCAGCTGCTCAGATGACCCCTGTGGACATCCTTTCCACGGTGATAAGACATGGTGGTCAAATTTCACCTCGTGTTTCAGTCATGATTCACTCAGGAGGCCTTGGCTTGCCATTTTGATGATTAAAACTAATCTCTGACCTATTTTAATCAATAGAGTGTTAATCCTGGCTCGTGTGTTTCCAGGAAATTGCTCACCTTGTAGGGATGCGTGTGTTAAGTGTCGTAGCTCTGGGTTAATAAATTCTTTCCAGCTTAGAAAAGCAAAAAAAAAAAAAGGAAGAAAACAAGTTTGACCGCTCCACATCTGGCGAACACACTTGGATTCTTCCCTTTTGGGTTTTTGAAGGGGAAGTTTTGTTGTGCAACTAACGTTCCAGTTCTTCAAAGTCCAAAACCAGCTGCTGTGTCCCCTATGTGTGTGTGTGTGTGTGTGTGTGTGTGTGTGTGTGTGTGTGTGGTAAACAAACCCAACTTTCCCATCCATCAATGCCCGAACTGTGAATAGCACAGCAGTCAGGCGTGAGTGAGGCGTATGGTGAGTGTGTGTGAGCATGTGGTGTGTGTGTGTGTGTGTGTGTGTGTGTGGGATGGGCGGAACAAACCGACAGCCAGCTGTTGCGGGGGTCCCCTCGCCCTGGAATTCCAGAGAAATGTTTGGGAAACTTGGAAAAACCGTCCTTGAAAGAAAGAAAGAAAGAAAGAAAAGCATCCTTTAATCCTGATTCTGTTTTTTACGAGAATTTGAACGTGTAGCAAACATTTAACGGATAATCCTCATTCCCGGGCAGAGCAACACTCCAAGCGAGCAAAAACAGGCAGCTCGGATTTCAAATTCTTCCACCCCTACAGTGTGTGTGTGTGTGTGTGTGTGTGTGTGTGTGTTTTGAAGCAATGGAAAGGCGAAGAAATGAAAGCCAGCCAGAGTGAGAATTTTGTTTTATTGCGCTGTTCTGGCCGCCCGCCTGGAGCCATATTTCTTTTTGTCTCTGCTTCATAAAACTGAAGGAGGGTGGAGGGGGGGACGCGGTTCCTATTAGATCAGTGGGTCTGAGGTGCAGCCAGACCCCCCTCCCTTTAAATCCTCACCCCCCTCTTGCTTAGCACAACACACACAGGCGTGCACACCCCCGCTGACTGATTGATACAGCTTTCAGCTTGACTGGTCTCTTTGTAGAGACACCCACCGGCCATAGCCGATCCAATCGATCCTTATCTCCTAAGGTGTGTGTGTGTGTGTGTGTGAGTGTGTGTGACCCCGGCATGCACTCTGACAAAGCCTAGGAGCTAGAGACAAACACACCTCCACACACCGTGGTGGTCTTTGTTCTGGAGTGATGATTGGCTTAATGAGCAGCCTGAAATGAGTGTGTGTGTGTAAAAAGGAGGGTGTAATTCAGGTCATTAAGGTAAATGCCTGCCTCCTCCATTGCTTTCCATTTGTCCCCACCCCGCCCCTGCTCGTCTGCTGGCTCTGCTTCCTGGGACTCAGGGTGGGGCCTGTCGGGGCCGCAGCGCAGCCTTTGATGCATCCTTCTTTTCTCCGGCAGAGGAAGTGGTTTACGTCCCGTCTGTCTGCCTGTCTGTCTCTCTGAAGAGGCTGCAAAGGTGTTTGTAAGGAAGACAGGAGGGGGCACCTGTGTGCCTGAAGGCGCGACTCATTTCCTGCGTTAAAAGCAGCAAAAGTGAGCTTTAGTGAGCTCATTTTCCAAATGAGAGCAACACAAGTTTTATTCTCTCCAGAACTCCCAAATACCCTGTTACCACACCCCAGAGACCTCATCTGATGATTTGTATCCCTGGGAACTTTAAGGAAAGGTTTTGTTTTCTATTCTGTTTACCGCCTCGCTAAAAAGTTTGACCCACTTTAAAAACAGAAGCTGGATGAAGTAGTTTGGAGCTGAAAGCGTTCCCATGTAACCCAAGCGTGGGGCTTTTTCACGCTCTCCTCACCGTGCCCCCTTCTCTCAGCCATTGTTGCGTCGGATCACATTTCTGGGCTCAGCGAATTGGAGCTGCATGTCTGGCATTCCTCAGACTAAAGGTTTCTACTTCCTCCTCTCTTACAAAGACCCTCATTGTGCCCAGCAGGGCCCCCAGATCCTTGACGGAGTGAAAGAGAAGCGGTGCGGTTCACGAAAAAGCCTTACCTCGTTTCCAGGAGAGGGGAGGTGGAGAAATTGAATCAGGCTGGAATTTCGCCTGACATGTGAGGCGGCCTGGAGTGGACGTTGTTGATACAGCGTGTAAACTGGAGGACAGTGGAATCCTGTGAGAGATTAATGGACTTCCTCTCCGGCTAAAGTCATGGGAGGACTCACTGTGGGATGTTGCACCTGACATTCACTGTGTCTCAAACTTAGCGGTGGAGTCACAAAACAAATGTAAAGCATCATCGTGTCATTTCGTTTTAGCTTTACACCAGTTTGACCTGGCAGCTTGGGAGTGTTTGCAGCAGCAGACACCTCGGTAACCACAGCAACAGCCGTGGATGATGTTTAAGGTGACTTCAGAGTAAATTGCTCTTTGTTGTCTCTGCCTGCAGAGAGGTTATATATCCAGGCTGGATGGTGTGGGATGGCTGGACGTGCCTGTCGCTGTTTGTTGTTTCCACAGGTGTCCCTGAGGGCTTAACACCTCCCCCTCACACACACACACACACACACACACACACTCCCCTCAGCTATGTTAGCAATGCAGTAAATCAGCCGGCTTGCAGACCTGTTGCTGTACCTCCAGACTGATGGGCGCAGCTGGCTAACCTCAGGACTCTGAGTCCGTCTGTGTGTGAGGGAGGGTGAAGTAAATTTTCATGTCAGTGCCATATCTTGAAAACATCATGGAATACTTACTTTGGAATGCCAGATGAGGCTAACCAGGAAATTTCCTCTGTTTTTCCGAGCAGTAATGGAACATCTGGACGCTTGAGAAACGAGTCACGTCACATGAGCCGAGCCGTGTGTGTGTTCATGTTTATTTATAGCGTTAGAACGCAAACCAGGAAGGAAGAGCGTTTCTTTTTAAATCTGCGAAGAGTTTTGTTTCAGATCTCATCGTAGGAGAGGAGAATTCATTCTCCCAGAGCACGACACGAGGGAGGATGTGTTTAAGAGAAGGCCGGAGATTGTGTGTGTCAGTGTGTGTTTAAAGGACAAAGAGGGTGGACAGGGTGTGTGTCTTCCTTCCCGATTTAGAGATCCTGTGGGGGGGACAATGACAGGAGCTAATTAGATGACAGTCACCAGGTCTTTTTATGTGTGTGTTTGTGTGTTCACCGTGGGGTTTCCTCTTATCTCTCAACGACCTCGAAGCAGCTCCGACCATAACGCCAGACGAAAGACTCAAACCGTTTACCCACACATGCACATTTTCATCCTCTGCACAAACATCCAGCTCATCATTTTTGTGCAGCACAGCTTGAAATGCTCTGCAGAGGGTGTGCGGCTAAAAATACTCTAATCTCCAGGTGAATTCACGAGGATGCGAGCTGGCACTCGAGAGACACTTTGAAAACAAGACCTCACAGGAAACCAACTGAACACATGTCCTTCACGTCGAGTTGGTGAAAGCAATCAATTCTTTGTGGAATGCCAACCGACTCTACAGAGCATGCTCAGATGTAGTCTTACACATCAGTTGTAGTTCCTGCTCCATATAAAAGCCCCAAACCAAGATCCAGACAAAGACCGGTCACAACTTTCTCTGAATCCTGGCTTTAACGCTGGGAAAATTTGCACAACGGACACAGATATGGTTCAGGTTTCAACATTTATTGTGCACACATCAGCTGGTGTCACGCTTTGTTGTGCAAGCAAAGCGCTCGGGGCTCAGAGAGGATGGTTTAAAGAGTGTCGTCTCCAATGCAGACTGTTTAGATTAGGTAAACCAGACCCTTTAGTGTGTGTGAGTGTGTGTGTGTGACATTTGAATTCCTGGCTTTTCTCCACAGCCGTGTGTGTGTTTGGAGAAGGACCTCCCAGGGGAACCTTCAGTTACCAAAAACAAAATTCTCCACATATTTGGCCGAGCCGGTTGTGTGTGGTCAGCGCTTGTAATGTGATCTTGACTCACCTTGACATGACGCCACCCCCCTCCTCCCACTTCCTCCCCCCTCTCTCCGGAGATGTTTCAGTCTGGCGGACAGAGATGGGCGTCACCCTAACTCACACATGCTTTCAATTTAGCAGAGGGAGTAATTTCCCTCTACCGCTCTGAAGTTTCTCAAACATGCAAACTCGTTTCTAGTCAGCACATTTTTTCTACTGATTCTGCATTATTTGTTTTTTCCTCGCCTGGTTGCCATGGGTTACGGCTGTGCTGCAATCAGGCCGCATGAGAGTAACTGTCAGAAGTGCTGTAGAGTTTTAAGCGGTGATTTGGCTCAAACGTCCAGGACATGCTTGTGGTTGTCTTGCAGACTCTGGGTGTTTCAGCTCCTCTTCCTGTCTTTTCAGGCTCCCCGTACTACGACAACGTGAGGCCTCTTTCCTACCCAGACTCTGACGCCGTCCTCATCTGTTTCGACATCAGCCGCCCAGAAACGCTTGACAGCGTACTCAAAAAGGTACGTACTTTATCACAACCCTTTGATGAGCTTAGTTCATTCCTCCAAATCCAAAGTCTTTCTTTTGTTTAATCGCCGTGTAAAGGCCTGGGAGTGGATCAAAAGTCTCCAGTCGATACCTCTTTGTGGTCTCGGCCACACCAGATCTTGTGATGTGTATTATAGAGCTGCAGTGTGACTGAAGGGTCGCTGGGTTAAAACCCTCAGAGCGGTTGGAGGAAGGAAGTGAGCCTCTCCAGACCTTTAAACCTCATGTAGCCACCGGTTCCTCTGTGGTTTGAGTGGGATGACTGTGGCTGAAGTGGCTGACTTCCACATGCTGGAGTGTGGACTGAGTCGGTCATCTGACTGGGAGACAGATTGACGTATATTAACACCATCATTAATTGGCTTAACGGGCTCAACATGATTGGTCAAATCGTGTGCCACCAAACAATGAACGTCTTGATTGGAATTAGCTCCAGTCTGGGCGATAGACGCACTGTACAGAACAACTTCCTCCGGATTTCGATGAACTTGATCCCCCCTGACCAGCCAGCCTTGAGGCACATTGGCATGGGATTAAATCCCCAGGAGAAAAGCCATTGATCACACAGCTCTTATTGTGTCAGAGCGGAAACATGGGGATTATTTGTAGTTCCTTTCCAGGGTTCAAAGCGTAAAGGGGCAGCAGGAAGTGGCAGCTGTAACCTTTGCACTCAAAGGGCAGACGATGACGAAGGCACCCAGGGGATCTTCCCCCAGGTTGATGATGCATATTTTTACATAGATTTTCTTTCCCCGCAGTGGAAAGGAGAGATCCAAGAGTTCTGCCCCAACACCAAGATGCTGCTGGTTGGATGTAAGTCGGATCTACGCACTGACCTGAGCACGCTAGTGGAGCTTTCCAACCACAGACAAACGCCAGTCTCCTACGATCAGGTACGTTCGCTAAGCGCCAATAAAGCTCAAAGGAAAAGTAGACTTAGAGACTAATCGTGAATAATTCCTCGTTGTACTCACCTTTAAGCATGCTTTTCCAACGCTTAGCATCGGAAATCCTCCTCTTTATTAAGTGCTAAAGAATTGCCTTAATCTGCTTCATCCGGCGCTGACCATATCTGGCCTTCCTCTGCAGGGTTCCAGCATGGCCAAGCAGATTTCGGCGCCCTACATCGAGTGCTCAGCACAGCAGTCGGAGAACAGCGTCAGAGACATTTTCCACGTGGCGACGCTGGCGTGCATCAACAAGAACAACAAGAACGTGAAGCGCGGCAAGACCACCCGCGGGAACAAACGGATTTCACACATGCCCGGCCGGCCCGACTTGGCGGCGGTGGCGTCGGATCTCCGGAAGGACAAAGCGAAAAGTTGCTCAGTCATGTGACTGATCAGACTGAGGGGGATCAAAGCGAGGAAGAGGACAGAGCAGGAAGCGGTGGAGCCAGGCTCACTCCTGCATGCTAAAGACCCCCGACTCGCTCGGAAAGGGGGTTCATAAGCTTCAACTCATAAATGTACATGTTACTGGAATACGCCACACCAATGAAAACTCATCGTAGCATCCCAACACACGCCGCCCAGACGAGGAAGCTATCTGTCAGCAGGCTGAGGAAGAGGAAGTGATGTGCTTCCTCTGGGACAAAGCGGATGCGGCGGAGGTTTTCTTACAGGAAATGAGCTCATGGATGCTCTGTTGAACGGGAGCCAAAGGTGGTGACGGGCGTTCGCTGCCTGGAGTTTTTTCGTGTGTGCTGGAACTTGACGCTCAGAGGGCTGAAACAAAAACTCCTCACTGTTGTTGAAGTGATTCTCTCTGCTCCTCTAACTCTTAATCCGTGTGCAGAGATTAGGAACCGTTTAATCCTGCACCTGATTCTTCGTCCTTGTCATATGTTGTCGGTATAATGTGAAGTCACTGCTGTGTATCTGCATTTTTATGATTTCCAACGCAGCAGAGTTGTGTTTCTAACTGCACGTTTCCATCCTGCGCCCGTATATTTCGTCTCAACACTTATGGATTCATAATGACTCTCGAAAGGCGCGTTATCCTAACAGCTCTCCACGCTGACAGCTTTATAGGCTCCTCTATTTTATCCACCGAGAGGAGAGTCGGCCTTGGGACTCTCGACAGCAGCTTCTTGCAATAAACAAATGCAATTAAGCTTTCCATTTCCAATTTGTGACACTGTTTTGAGGAGAATAATTTGTTTTTTAAAGGCGCGGAGGAAGCCGTACTAAGAGCATAACATTGGTAATAATGGTGTAAAATGAGAATCCTAACAGGCTGAGACAGTTGGAGCCCTGACGCATCTTTTCACTGCACTTTAGGGAGAGTGGAAGGAAAATGAGATAGAAGATTTGTCCTCATCCGCCTTTTCGAGAGCATCCACAATCTGATGTTAAGTATTAATGCACTTTTAATATTTGTTTCAAAACGCCCGGTCAGCTTCTTCAAATGTCAGCGCAGCTTTCTGTTCGTTCTCATTTCTTCATCATGTTTTTCTTGAATGTTGATGTCACACCTTCAAAAATTTGTCGATGTTGTTGCCGCAATATTTATTGAATTATATATTTTCCCTTTAGAATAAATGCAAATGGAAGTGAAGATGTGTTTTTTTTTCTGTTTGGTTCATGAGACGAAAACAACAGGAGCCACTGTTCCCAAACTTCTGGATGATGCTGCTTGGAATTACTGTCATTTGATGCTTAAATGAGTGTCTCATGATGCTTGTTCTTGTTGCTAAAGTAAACCAAAGTTTTTGGGTAAACACAGGAATCAGATGTAGGTCAGGGTTTAATCTGGTTCAGATGTGGACTTCAGCACCTGTGGGGTAAACACGTTAAATCCAGGCACATGTGTGTTAAAGTCAAAGAAATGTTGCTCCAACTTCCTGTCTTTGCATGTGACCCATCGACAAAGCCCTCACCTGTGATCTATTGTCCTGATCGTGCAGGTGGAGTCTTTATAAACCCCATCAGTAGTTTTGTTTGCTTTGTTTCACAAAAGCTTTCACGTCACATGTCTGGAAGGGAAAAACCACAGGCACAGTCATCATTTCACAGAGGATCTGAGTGGATTATGAGAGATCTGCTTCTTTAAGTGACCTACTTAGACAGAGAAGGACAGGACGGTGTATCGATGACAGGATTGGGAAACTTTGGGTGAGCACAAGCGTGTAAATAAAAGCTTCAGGTGGACTTTGAAAACACAGATACTTTACTTGCTGCACTGACATCCATAAATCAGCAAACCTTGGACCAAACAGTGTTTCCTTTCAGGAAAAACAACCCGCTGGAGTCCTTGACTGCCCTGACATCTCCAAGAAGTAGTTACTGTAGCAGCTGAAGGGAACAAAAAGCTCTCTGTGCGTCACATTGTCCTGCCTGCATGCGAAATGCTTTCCCGCACGCACCCGGCGCATACATCATATGATGACCTCATCACATGCAGGCAGCCTGAGATGTATGTTTTCATCAGGAAGCAGGAAAAGTGAAAAAAATACACATCAGAGATGAGATGACCAAACTTTGAGCTTCGAGTGTGATCAACTTTTATCAGATTGTTTCCTGTATCAGTTTCGGAGTCACCACACACACATGGGAGTAGTCTCTTGTGTAAGATGTAGATCATCTTACACTTTCCCCACCCAGATCACGGCCTCATAGAGCTGAGCGCAATGTCTGACATGTCTGTGTTGAGTTTTTGTGGTGAGAACCCAACGTTAATTTTCCCCTTCCTATTGTTGCTTGCCGCATTGTTCCCATTTTCTCATTTATTTGAGCTGTAGCTGCACAGGCAAGCTCCCGCAGCATGTTGAAATGGATTTTGGGAAACATAGATAAGTCGGAAAGTCAGGCGAGGCAAGGAGGAGCGGAGAAAACCACAGGAATACATTACAACACTTAACTACAGCACGCAGCTGTTCTCTCGTGTGTACACACCTTGAAACATTTCGCTGCTGATTCACGAGGTTAGCCGTTACAGACCCACATCTCTGAAGCCATTTAACCCTCATTTAGAGGCTGTAATGGTATTAGCTTGACCCAGATTCTGTAATAAGTCAGGAATCCGCGCCAAAGCACAACCCTGAGCTCAGCTCAGCCAGAAACGCTCCCTATAGGTGGGCTGAGCTATCCGAAAATCAGCCGGGTCAATCTAAAGTCCACCCTGCCTTGTTCTGTACATGTCCCACAACGCCTCTTTGTACCCCGCCGTGTTGTGTAAGTACAGGAGGTGAGTGACCTAATCTGCTGATTGCAGATGTACTGTGGGTGATTTCCGCTGTTCTCCCGAGGTAGGGTTCATGTGACTCGCAGCTGGAGAGGCAGACGGAGATTTACAAGACTCCAGAAACCATTTTATACTGTTAAACTTCTGTCATAGCTCACAGTCATGGACAACGTTTCGCCTGAGAATTCAAAAAAACAGAAACGTCAGGGACTGGAGAGGCTGTAGTTTGCTTTCCAGGCCTGTAGTTGGCGATATAACTTCATTGTTAGTCTTTTTGTCCAGTTTGCGCCATAGACTGTAAAGATAATAGATGTCATTTTGCTCGGCTTGATGTGAGGTTGCCACAAAAACTGCTCCCCCTTGTGGCTGGCTGCAGTATAGGTCAAAAACTCCATCTCCCCAGTTGTTCCAAATGAAAACACCTGGTAGAAATGTTTCTAACATCCATATGCTGTGGTGATATGAAGACATAATTGGGCTGTGTTGTGCTCATGTCCTCTTTTTTCTGAGAAGTTTTGTTTTCATTAGTTATTAGACGTTAAAAAGGGGTTTTACTTCGTTCAACGGTGTTGTGTAGTTTTTCGGGGAATAGTAAGATGCCTTGATTCTCGAAAGTCAGGTAAAAAAAAAACTCAGATTCTCTGAGTCCCTTATAGTTCCTACTGTGCAGACTCTGGCTACACAATGGCGCCCCCTGTGGCTGGGTATTTTGGCTTCAAAACTGTAAAATGTAAAAAACGAAGCCATGCTGTCCACTCTTAAAAACTTAATAGTTAAACATTTTTAGCATATTCGTGGTTCCCAGAGGTTGAACCGTTTTCTGTCCAACATATCCTGTGAAATATCTGTGCGTCTATTTTCGTGATCCCAAGTCGATGCTTGAGTCTGATTTTCTGGTTCCACAGAGCAGAGAGAGCGCTGTGTGTCACACCCACTGACTGGCACAGACATGACTCACACACACACACACTTTCTGTATCTGCTGTGGCATTTAGGAGACAAATCTGACAGGAAGCTCCTCCCACCTGGCTCATGTGAAAAGGTTGAGCTCCATTGTAGCCTCTGGCGGCTAACTCCCCTAAGACAAACTGAGCGAAGCAGAGAGAAAAAAGCATCTTGTTGTCATATTCTTTTGTTTCCCTCTGGTCCGTTAATGTGACGGGTGAAAAACTGTGAGCTCTGACGGCTTTTCTCAAGACATTTCTCTTAATTTCACCACTTTTGAATCTCTGTGATCTTTATTTCCTGCATCTTGATAAATATTTTTAATATAAAGCCAATGATCATTTTCCAGCTCTCTTGAGTGAAACAGAATAAATATTTTAGATGATCTGGGATAGAGAAGGAGAAAGGCGGTGTTTATGGCAGTTTTTGTGTCCTAATTAAGAAGAAACGGCTTCGACGAACTGAGCAGAAACTCAATAGAGAAAGAATCCTCATCTATCACGCACATATTGCTTTTTGTGAACAATCCAGTGTCTCCTTCTACCCCCACTTGTTTTTTCCTCCCAGCTGGGACGGACACAGACTGGGAGCGCGCGGATCAATAGGTCTAAACTGGTGGTGCATTGTCCCCCCAGTCCTCCTGCCTGAGACAATCAGTCATGCACAGCTGTAAAATAGACGCGCTGCGAGCCAAACAATGGCCGCTTTTTTTTTCTCATACAGAAAAAGCTTGTGATGAAGGTCTTGAGAAAAGAGGATGAAGAGGCAAACGTGTTCCCCACGCTAACAGCTTGGGCTTAACGTCACTGTGAATGAAGTGGTGCAACATGGGAAGAACGCGGCTTAATCCCAAACGCTGGCTCATGAGTTGCTCAACTTTCTCCTGTTGGCTCGCTGCTGCCCTCCTTTGGGGGATCGTCTTTGGAGAAACCACAGGAATATCTTCTCAGGCTCTCGTTGGGAAATTTCTGTGATAAATCGCACGCAGGCTTCCAAGGAACAGGGGAAGTTCATGATTCAGGTTTTTACGGTTTGCCAGGAAGCGAGTTCACGCCAGACTTTTAGCGGAATCTGGCATAAATTACCGAGCGCCTGACGCTAAGCTGTGTTGAAATCCTTGACTCTCTGTGCTCCATATTTTTTATATTCCTGTGAACCAGATTCATCTTTCTGCTTTGCCATATGTCTGATCCTCGCTGTGGGCTTCATCCAGACCACTGACCTCCTGCATCTCTCCTCTCCTTGCCATCTGCTCCCCGGTTTGGCCTTTTTGGTCTGGGGCCAAATGTTGGCTGACTCAACACATGTCTGAACATGTTGTGGGGAGGGTCCTCCTCGTCTGGTTAAACTCTGGAGTTATGTTGATCTAATTCGCTATTAAGGATCCATTTACTTCCCGAGTCTCCTTTTTATGTCTTAAAAACAAACCGAACAGTATCTTCATCTGCAGACCCTGAAAAAAAAAGAGAAACCACTTCATGTGTGTGTGTGTGTGTGTGTGTGTGTGTGTGTGTGTGTGTGACTGAGAGGGTGACTCCCCCTCCTGCTGAGTCTGTTTACTCCACCAATAACAAAGAAGCACCCATGACTCCCACCTGCCCTGATTAGCATGAATCATCCGGATGGGTCCCTGGCATGCCTGCCACCCACAAACACCCACACACACACAAACACACACCCTCTACTGTCCTACTTATTCAACACACTGCCAAAGACGCTTATCAGTTGTCAGTGGCTCCCGGGGTGCCGCTGAAACCCCGCCGTGCGTTTATTTTGCTGAGCTGTAACTCAATTTATTTGAGAATCTCGCTCTCGGACTTTGTTTTCTCCCGATGAGCTGTGAAGGCCTTCACATCCTTGGAAGCCATGACAAGTTTCTCTTCTTTTCCCAAACGCTCCATTCAAACCGTCGAACAGCCCCGAAATAAATCGCTGCAGAACAATCAGGTGTATAAATAACGACGAACAAAGCTCGAGGTAAAGCTTAACGTCAGCTCCTCTTTCTATTTCTGCAGAGACGCTTCACACTAAATGATCCTCTTATTCAAACTTGTCTCATCCAGTCGGTGCTTCTTCAGTCTCAGGCTATTAAATCACAATTACATCCCTGCTGCGGCTGTTTGTTAATGGACCATAATGCACTCAGATGCATTAGCTCAGCAGAGAGCCTCTTTAATTGTTTTTGTTTGAGGGAGAGGAGACAGGAGGAGCACATCCTACACTGTAAAAACACTTTCGGTTGAGAAGGAAAGGAAGGACGGGCAGGTGAGGGCGCTCAGAGGGGCGGGGGATCCTCCTGGGGTCCGTCATGTGCTGATGGAGCAGCGGGAGGAGCTGCAGCGGCATTAGCATAGCTGTTTGCAAAGCTAATCAACCTCCTGGCAAGGTCATGTGTGGACCAATCAGGTGTCAGTCTCTGACTGGCTTTAATTTTTTTGTGCACTCAGCATTTCGCTTACTAGCAATTTCCTTTTCATGCATTTTTTAGTAGACATGATTTTGGAAACTGGAGAAATTTGAACCGAAAATGCAAATATTTCTGTTGGATAGACTGTACTTGCAGATGCTTTTTTGGGATTCCCCTCATCTCTCCTCAATCCTCTACCCAAAAAACATTTAGAGATTTAGCATCCTCCTGCACAATCTGCTGCATACTTCTCCAAACTTAAATAACAGAAGATGAAAATGATATTCTGCAGAATAGCAGCATGCTAGCACATAGCTTCATCCTCTGCAGACATTCAGTCATTATTTCCTGCTGGTAATCATCTTGTAACTGCCGTGATTTCTGCTCTCGCTGAGGTTCAGCCTCCTGGGTGCACTAAAAGCTCCATTAGCATCATTTCTCCTCACCCTGATATGATTTTAAACGCACATATTAAAGCCAAAGAGCACAATTTATTGCTATCTCGACGAGACGGTAAGGCGGTAAACTCTGTCATCATATGGCTTAAGTCAACACCACCGAAGGTTTCCTCTGAAACAGCATGACAGGTCAGAGTGCACACACACTCGCTCTGTCTGTACTCCACTTTAAGCCACTGCGATAAGATCAGTTCAGCCTGGAAGAAAAAAACACACACACACAAAATTGTCAAGGTTAGGAGGTCTGAAAGTGACACACGCAAACACACACTTGTGCACAACTCTGGATCCAAACTGTGGGAGATTAGAGGTGAGTCCATCGGGCTGCACAGACTGAGCTTATCAGCTGTGTGCAGGCTACTGACTCTCCACCTATCAGTCATCTCTGTGCAAAGCCAAAGATTGAGGATGGATCACAGATGGAAGAAGGAACTCTATTATTAGAAACCTTATTAGAAACATTGGCATGCACGCCGGTGGAGTTCAGCAGGCGGCTCGGCGAGGAGGAGGGAGGGGAACCGCAGAGCATCTTCGCTTTCCTCTCTTCAATACGCCGTAAAAAAAAGTTTGTTTTCAGATTTAAAGCAAGGTGAAATCTGCAAAGTGCAGCTCTCTTTTGTGTTTTTGCAGAAAAAAAAATCAAGGCTCTTCTTTTGAGCGCAGCGGCTTTTATTACTTCAAGCAGAAAATCATCAGTGAAGAATTTTAAAGGTAGACTTCATAAACGCAGCGATGCTAAGAGATACATTAAGTGTGTTTGGTTTTTTCTGGTCCTGAAGGTGACAGCACAAACACTTATTTTGGTTTGTGCAGTTGACCCTCAGGGCCACCGTAGCAAACATCTTGTGACTCTTGAAACCCACTTCTCTCTGCTTTAATAGTCTTATAACTAAATGAGTTTACTGGTAACAAAATGCCCCAAAATGATATTTATGCTTATTGTTAAATCTGAAATGATAAAAGTTGTCACACCAGAAACAGTTAACTTATAGCTGAATGCAAAGATAACAGAATTTTGAGACGTTTTATCACAAATTTCCCTTTAACTGAAACCGACAAACATGATATCTTCTCTCTAATCTCACAGAATTCTGACTTTAATTTTAGAATTCTGACTTTAATTTTAGAAAAAAAATTGGACATATATGTTTTTTTTTCTACATCTACTTATTTTAACAAGTAACAATTTTTTGGGGGTGGGGGTGCTGGGCTGAGGGCTGCATGTGGGTCCACTGTGGGTCCCGAGAGATCTGGGTCAAACTCAAGACTCAACTCAATACAATGTTATATAATGTATTCTAAAGTAATATAATATAACAAAATATAATATAATATAATATAATATAATATAATATAATATAATATAATATAATACAATGTAAAATAATATAATATAATAAAATATAATATAATATAATATAATATAATATAATATAAAATAACTAAATAAAATGTAACCTAATCTAATATTAAATAATAAAATAAAACAAAATATAATATAATAAAATATAGTATAATAAAATGTAATATAACATAATATAATATAATATAATATAGTATAATATAATATAATATAATATAATATAATATAATATAATATAATATAATATAATATAATATAATATAATGTAATATAATATAATATAAAAATTCTGTAATTCATGTTATTGTAAGGCATATTGTTACTAACTTGTCTCCTTTTTTAAAAAAAAAAAAAATCATTCATTAATTAGTTTATGGTTAAATAGTCTTTTTTATTATGTTAACATTACTTTGACAATTATCACTGCCATCACCACTTCATAACCCTTTGTCTACTTGTCACTGTCCATGTCATTGTCTTGTACTGTTTGTTTGTAGCAAGGTTAATGTGACTGTACTTGTAGCTCTCAAACATGTTGTGATCTGTGTATCCACGGTGTAAAAGAGCCTTTTAGTCCCACTGAAGAGTGTCTGAGTACCTCCTAACGAAGGAATCCTGTACAGCTGCCAGTTTTCTCCCAAAGGTGCTCCACAGCCAAAAGCAATTAAACCTCGGTGAGGATATGGATGACTCAAAGTCCCCACGAGGTGGGGGCCCCAAAAAGAGTGAACCTCAATTTAACAAGGGGAACACTGTACGGCGCTGTCATTCTGCACATTTGGAAGGAAACTCTCGGGGATTTTCCCAGCCATCTGGAAAATTAAGAAACAAGCCCAAGGCCGGTTTAAGACTTCCTACATTTTCCAATCAGGTATCGTATAAAAACACCTGACAGATCATGTGCTGGGAGTGTGTTGATTGATATCGAAGTTGAATTCGTGGTAAAACAGTCCCCTCCAGCTGCGAAATCATCCACCGCTCCCTCAGGCCACAAACAAGAAATTTGGCTGTTGAACACGAGACTGCTGACTTAATACGACATGATTTCAGGGTAATGAAGCTGGAGATATTCAAATGCTTTCTCCTGGCGGTGTAAGATTGTCCAAACAGCAGTGAGAGTGTTGGAAAATGGCTTTGATGAATGTTGAATGAAGCCTGCAGGAGGTGAAACGTTTCCGCGCCGAGGAAGCTGGACCCTTTTTTTGTCACGTGTGCGTCGGTTCAGTCGTGGTTAATACGAACAAACCGAGGCACATTGTTGGAATCCTGGTGAACGAACTCATTATATTTGCTGCACTTATCTCTCGCTGCCATTTGCTGCTGCCGGTGTGTGAGATTGCTGTGTGCTGCTTTAATGTTGGACATTCAAAGAGTTGCCTCGAGGGATGCATTGTGTGAGTGCGTGTGTGTGTGTGTGTGTGTGTGGAATGTATGACAAACATAAATCTCAACTATTAAAACAAATTAGCCTTTGTGTGATTGGATGAAAAAAAAGTTTGTTTCTTCAGCCTCTGGTGTTGGTATGACAACAACACAGATAAAGCACTTCTACGCCTGCAACTTTATTAAACAAATAAATACGACGACATGTTTTCCAGGAATCTGCCAGAACATTGTTTCTAGAAGCATCATGATGTGTGCAAACCTCTCAGGACTTTCTCTGAGAACACACCCAAAGCGGCACCTCGGCGATATTAATAATTGATCAAAGGGGAGCGAGTAACCCAGCAGTCATCCATGTTGGCTTTGCATCGATCCATGTAAAGCGTTTGGTACAGGCGAAGGCGCTGAAACATGACCTTGTGAGTCGGATGAAAAAGAGAAAAAATGAGCTCTGCATTGATCTGTGTGTCCAGCCTGAAATTGGCCTGAGTGTCATGAATGACAGGAATGACATGTTCTTCAAAGCGCTGAGTTAATCGTGTATGAAGTTGAAAAGATGAGATTAGTTTTGATCTGGGGTTTTATATAGTATGAGATGAAGCCGAGGGACAGCTCAGGCCAAGAGGCCGACTATTTAAGATACACAAACATCTTATGGTCACTTACAGGCTCATGAGTCCAAAATTAGCACGAGACCTTCACCCAGTGGTGTGCATGTGCACAAGGGATGAATTGCATTTTGGGAGTCAAAACCCAAATTTTACCCTCTTGGGTGCAAAAATGCGAGCTAAAGTGCTCTTTTGAAGGCCAAAACACACTCCTTGTCCTCTTGGGAGTCAAAATGAGTGGCAAAAGGCCTTTTTCAGAGCTAAAATGTATGCTAAAGTGCTCTTTTGAGGGCCAAAACGCACACTTTACCCTCTTGTGAGCCAAAATGCATGCTAAGCTGCTCTCCTTACAGCTAAAATGTGCGCTAAAGTACATTATGGACAGCCAAAACACACATAGTGCTCTCTTTGGAGCCAAAATACGGGCGAAAGTGCCCTGTTCAGAGCTGAAACCTGCGCTAGAGTGCCTTTTATAGTGCCCAAAAAAAATTCACCCCCTTGAGAGTCCAAACATATGCTAAGGTGCCCTTAAGAAAGCCAAAATGCACGCTAGAGTGCTCTTTTGGCAGCTAAAATGCACACTTTGCCCTCTTGTAAGCCAAAATGCATGCTAAGCTGCTCTCCTCAAAGCTAAAATGTGCGCTAAAGTGCTCTTTGGACAGCCAAAACACACAAAGTGCTCTCTTTGGATCCAAAATGCAGGTGAAAGTGCCCTTAATAGAGCCAAAACAATCTTTTAAGTGCTCTTTTGAAAGCCAAAAAGCGCACACAGCATTCTGGGGAGCCAAAATGTATGCTAAAGTGCCCTGTTCAAATCGGAAACCTGCGAAAGAATGCATTTTTGACAGCCAAAACACACATTTTGCTCTTTTGGGAGCTAAAATGCACACTAAAGTGCACTTTTGGCAGCCAAATTGCACACTTAGCCCTTTTGGGAGCCAAAATGTGTGCCAAAGTGTCCTGTTCAGAGCCTAAACCTGCACTAAAATGCCTTTTTTCAGAGCTAAATCACACACTTTGCACTCTTGTTAGCTAAAATATATGGTTAAATATGCTCCTGGGAGCAAAAATGCACGCTATAGTGCCCTGTTGGCAGCAAAACAAGCCAAATCAAACTGAGCTCAGAGGCCTGCTTTTGAGCAAAACATATGCTCCGTATCTTTTCGCCCCCATTAGTGGCAACAATGCACTGCATTAGCTTTTTTCCTCTCTACCCCTGCCCTTTAAAAAGTCTGCACACACCATCGTCTTCAAGAGATTTTCAGGGGCAGAGGCTTGGCCAATCAGAGAGAAGAGGGATTGTATGAGAAGCCTTAAAGAGACAGCAGCTTGTAAAAAGACCACCAAACACTACAGTTTACTATTCAGGCTCTATTTTCTAGGACAGTTTTAAATAACCACTCAGGCTTGTGTTGTAGGATGCTACTAAAGACACCCTGGTGTCTCACACACACACACACACTCAGGGAGGAATCGATACAGCTCCTTCTTCCTGCCAAGCTCCTGTTTCAGATGACAGCACTCTGACCACATCCTGCCCTGACTCGTTTCATCTTCTGCCGGAGCGGATCATCAATATTTGTTCACCGGAGAAGGAAAACATGCGATTCATCTCATGTGAGGGATAATTGCTCCTCTGCATCATGATCAGCTGTTAGCATTGATGCTAGTTCAGTCAGTGTGACCTTGCTTTTAGTGTCCGTCCGTTTTCTCATTACCTTTCTGCCTCATGGGATAAACTCACGCACGCAGGATGTACATCTTTAAGACCTTGTGTGTCACAAGGAGGAATGTGTGTCTGACACTCTGACCTTCGCTGTAATGGGACTTGGAAGTGGTGCACGAGTGTCTGCTGGATACAGGAGCTCTTCTCCTCTTCGTTCCTTAAATGCTTGGAGGTTTTTCGCAGGAAGTCCCCCTCCTCCTCCTCCTCCTCCTCCTCCCTGCCTTCTTCTACTCTTCTCTTTTCTCCCCCTTCCTCTTTGCTTCCTCACAGCTGGGACTGAAACCAGCTGAGTTGAAAGGAGAAGCAGAGGAAGAGGGGAGGGCTGGTCTCTCTAAACATCCTGATAGCTTACTTCCCTCTTTTAATACATTTAAAGAATTTTTAATTTAAGCTGAAAAGTGTCACTACATTGTTGAAAACTTACCTTTAAAGATGATGAAATTTGAAGAAAATGATGTTTCAAAGATAAAGAAGTTTAGGAGTGCAACTTTTCTCTAGTTTTCAAGGGTAAGCTTCAAACAGACGATGTGACGTGTGCCAAGAGAAGAGAGAAAAGATCTGGCGTGCTGTCATCTATCACTTTATTGTCCTCACATTTTCAGTTTGAACCCACGTGGGAGTGAGGCGCCAGCATCAAGAGACTCTCGCATCTCTCTGCAGATTAGTCTCTTTAATAGCGCCTCAGAAAAATGACTAATTAAAAAATGCTGCAGGTGCGCCCGGCTCTTCTTTTGCTTGTGATGAAAACACAATTAGTCGACGGTTGGAGAGAACAAAACGAGAAGCATTTAGTTGCCGTGAGGAAGCACTTTGTTTGACCACACTCGATTCATTCTCATCTTTTTTTATTGACTGGCTGTCGGGTTCAATCTGAGGCCGAAGCGGCGCTTCATTCAGAACTTTAACAGATGTTTTGCACGTTAATACGACAATCAACACATTGCGTAACATGTGAATCCTCCTCAGGTTACCTTTGTGTGCCAGGTCTTGTCAGCCGCTTGCTTTGATCTCGCTCCAGGTTTGACTCCTCAGTTATTATCTCGTGTCTGTTTTCAACAGGCTTCCTACACGTTTGCGGTGCAGCAGCGGCGGTGGGTGTCTATCCAGAGGCTTAGCAAGCAAAGTCGCAGTCACACGCTGCTTTCAAGTGAGCCTCAATAGAGTGGCGACGGGGAAACTTGCTGACATGCTGGAAAAGTGTGCATAAGCAAAACGGCGAGTGTTTCAAACTCAGAAGATGAAGCAAGAATTCATTTTTTGATTAACTATTCGGAGATCGTTTTCTAGCAGGACTTGGATTCTGCCGACAACGCCAAGTACGCTGGATTCATCAGGCTCTGTCAAGAGGAAGATGATCACAGCAAACTGAATTTTCCTGAAATAGAAATAGTCCTCGTGCAGCAGGAGCAGCTTGACTTATTCAAACCTGAACACAACCGACTCACCAACATCGCCACGTAGCAGAAATCTGACAGCGAGTTGTGTGACTTCACTTGTTCGAGTCGGAGACGATTTTTCCACGCTGGTGGAGACCCAGAAATGTCATATCCGTGATGTGTTTTATGGAAGACTTATCTTTTTAAATTCTGGAGCTGCAGACTTTTACTCCAGTGGCTGAGCTCTCTGTCTCTGTTTTTTTCCTTTCCCTCCCTTCGCCGTAGATTTGCTTGTCAGATTGAGTAAACATAACGTCCTTCTCCTCTCTGACACAGTTGCATGCACATGTGGGTACACAGAGCACACTTTGCCCTGAGGTTATTGTTGACAATGTCACCGGAAGGACCTGAAATGTCACTGTTTGTGATTTCACGTTCTGTATGTGAGAAGATGAAGTTATTTCTGACCCTGTTTGCTTATTACTCTTATTCCTTAACCTGGCCTTGATTGTCTGTTTTAACCTAAAAATGATAAAAGAAAAAGCCTCTGAAGGACATTTTTAGCCTGCAGCAGCTCGATGTATCTTTGCCTATTGGTTAAAAAGCATTCATGCCATTGTGGTCGCTGCAGCCATTAAACACTCAAGTGAACAGAAGTCCGGCGCTGACATCAATGGGAGGCTGAAGCAGAATTGATGGGATTATTTTGCTCACGTGGTTTCACTGAAAGGACAGACAGGCAAGTGCACAGCTAATATTTAAGTCACTGTGACGAAAGGGTGAAACGAAGATGTGGACGCTTGTTCCTCTTTAAATGTCAGAAAAATGATTTTGCAAGTCAAATCCTCACTCTGTGTTTTCGTGATGCAGCCCAGGCCTCGAGCTTTTCGTGCTTTCTTCTTTTTATACTTTCTGTGTGGTTGTTTCAGGCACTAATTCTGACTTTTTCTGTTCCAGGCAGAGGAGGTGGTGGTTTATCACAAAGCAAACCTCATCTCTCGATCGGTTTCTCTCAAGTTTTCCACAGTGGTGCGTTTTCTGGACGACTCACAAATCAGGATTAGAGTGGGCTCGCTTTGCTCACACTGTGCTAAACATGTGTGAGCGTGCATCAGGCGTGTGTACCTTTAGGAGAAGATGTCAGTGTCGGTGTAACCGAGCCAGCAGATTGGCTGAGTCACAGACAGGAGCAGGTGCTGTGTGGGAGTGAAGCATCTTACAGATTTACATGTTTTAGGGCTTTTCACCTCCTGTCTGTTTGCATCTGGAGTTCCTCGTGATGACTTTATATGAGGAGGAATGAAACGTAAAGCCCCCCTGGAAGGAATCATAACGCTGAAACCAGTTTCCACCCACTCAGCACAGACTTTTAGAGTCCTCCTAAAATGTTATGATACCCGAGCTTTGCTTGAAACATCAAATCTCTGCTGCTGGAGCAGAAAAATCAGCCTTTGAGAGAGGCGACTTATGCACAATGTTGAACTTAAAGAGGGGGTATATTGCTTTTTTCAGGCTTTATTTTGTCTCTTTTGTGCCACTGTAGTAGCTTTACATGATTCATAGCTCTTAAAATCCCCTGTTTGAAAACTTTATCTCCGCACATATGATCATCCATACCCCCTCTTTAAACTCAGTTTCGAAACCTAACTTTAAAGGTAGTTTGAATGTACTCCCAAGATGCTTCCAAATACATCAAACTCATCCGAAGCTTCGAACATAATTCGCTGCGGATGAAACTTCAGGAAGGAAATTTAATCTCCCCCCACCTTCAAACTTTATTGCCGCACATCTGCCGCCGCGGTTCCAGTTAATCTCCTCTCATCACCGGTGGGAGGTTAAAGCATTGTGAGGCAAATTAGATTTGGAAATGGGATTTTGTGAATTTATTTTTCCAAAACGAGTAACGTGTGAAATTGCAGAATGCTAAAATGCAGAGGGGGAAAGGAAGGGGGAAGGAGGGGGGGGTCCCTTGCTGCTCGCTTTTTCTTGCGGTGGCGATATTTACTCAGGGAGCAGACGGAAGCTGGAGTGGAGCGAAGATTGGCAGGAGAGACACGCTTTGGATTCATGCCTTTGGTTTTGCAGTAATCACAACAAAGAGGACAATCTACAAACATTTGTAACCACAGTTTCTTCTTCTCTCCTCTAAAATGTGCAGAATTTTCCTTCGAATCCAAATATTAAGGTCGTAAATTAAACACACTTTGCCGCCTTTCCTTCAACATTGTTTTGATGTGTTTGCAAATTATATTAAAAAGCAGAATGAAAAAGCTTTCAAGCTGTTTAGATTTTATTAAACCCACTTTGTCTTTTGACGTCCTGTCTGCAAACTTCCTGCTCCAACTTTCTCAGAAAGTTGAGTGTGTCTGCTCGGAGGTTTTCGTCGCAGCATCACAAGCAAACTAATCTCCTCCTGTGTGCTCCGATGAATACGTAAATCCCTCCTGTAAACACTTGCAGCATTTTTTTTGTTTGTTATTAACTTCCAAGACCCGGTGGGAGATATTGTTTCCTCAATCTAAATTCAGGACACGCTGCTCAGGTAGTTTATTGGATGCTTTAGCGTGGAGAGATAAAGGAAGTGAAGTAAAAATGAAGCTTCCTGGTGTCTAAATGAGAGGTTTTCATCTTATTTTTCACTCTAAACATAAATTTAACGCTTCTTATCTCCCTCATCTGAGGCTGTGTGTGTCAGCAGTTAGATCACTTTGCTTTCGTTTTAATTTAATCTTCTGAGTAATGTCGACCCCCGCTGTGACGATTATAAAGATAAGTGCTGAAATTTAATCACCATCACGCACCGCGCTCGCGACACATAAACAAGAGGCTTATCAGGACATACAACAGCTTCAGCGAGAGGAAGGAGGGTTTATCTTTGCAGATGTTTGCGTTTCTGGGTACAAAAGTGAGATGGCATCAGAGAAATGACCAGCCATCGTCTTGTGACCCATAAAAACAAAGACGGAGGCACCAGATGTGGGCAGGTGTTGCTTCATTCCCCCCCTGAGCAGGTGGTTAAAGGCTGAGCGCTGACAGGCCGCCGCGGGGAGCGCTGCTGCTGATGCGAGTGGACAGAGTGTCACCGTGGAGCACGGCGGCCTGCGCAGCCTGCTGTCACATCCTGTGACACTCAGCGGACGCTGGCGAGGAGAGATGTCTTTGAAACATAACCAATGTATCATGAATGTAATCTCTCTGCTACATTTTGCTGTATTTTTGCACCTTTTTGGCACTTTAGGGCCACCGTAGCTGCCGCTTTCCATCAAAAACAAAGAAGCAAGAATGTAATGATCAACATCGACTCATTATTGATGAAAAATTGTACTTTCTGGATGCAGTTTGTATGCGAAACCACACCAGCCATCGCTCCAGCAGAATAACAATCAGCCTTCAAATTACAACATCTCTTATCCTTCACTTTCAGTCAGCGGATAAGAAAATAGCAAATTCGTGTTCTGCATTGATTGCTTTCTGGTTCCCCACTGACTTAATGAAATCGGAGTTGTGTTTTCCTTTCTCTCCGCCGCCTTTGTTTCCCGCCTCTTTGAGGGAAACAGTCGCAGGGAGCCAGAGATTAAATGAACGGTGCCACGTTCTCCCCTCCTTCCCTCCAGGAAGCTTGAAATGATATCTCACTCTCGCCAACGTTCTGCAGCCTCTGTTAAGTGTTGATAAAGCTGTTTTATTGCGTTTAAATGAGTCTGTTTCATCGCTTCAGAGTGAATTCGTTGCATGTCGCGCTTTCATGCACTACAGATATGCTTCATAAGTCTGTTTGTGAGGAATTAAAGCAGATTTTTTTCTGTTTCCTGGATGACTTCATCATCTTGCAGGAGGTGTCACTGAGGCCCGAGGGTGACGATGACACAGAAGCAGCTGACAGATGAAATATGGAGTCGATCCGTCGCACTTCATTAAGAAGGAGAGATCGCATCATGATCATACAGTCAAAGACACAGGAAGTCGGTTGAAATCGAGACTTAAGGACATGCCGTTGTTCTTCAGCGTGAGGTCAGGCTCAAGCTGTGATTGAAAACTAGCCAAAGAAGAAGAAAGAGGAGGAAAATGTGAAAGAAAATCGACCTCAGCGGGGCGGCGAGGTCATTACTATCTCGTGCAAGGTCACCAGAACGCCACTGGGTAATTGAGTGAAGCGCGAATCAAAAAGAAGCGTCGGAGCGTTAGAAAGTGAATCAGAGCTATTTTGCCGTTTCAGGTGCATGAGGAAGACAAAGGCGGAAGTTTACTCTCCCATCAGCCCTTGCAGCTTTGTGATGCGACAAAAGGAAAGCACTCTCCCAGGAATCAAAGTGTGGTAGCGAGTGCATCAGCGAGGAAGCGAATTTGTGTTATTTGCCCATTACCTCCAGGCGCAGAACTGCTGATGGCGGCGCTTTCTATATTGGAGGGGGCCTCTCTATCCCATCACTACCTTGTCACATCCGATCCAGCTGCTTGTACTGATAGCTTTCTTTCACTGGCGCCGCTTTCTGCGCCCGAGCATCTGTGCTTGTTTTGGAGAGGCCATCAACAACGTCTCTCTGAGGTCCCACCTGCCCTTGACCCTCATCTTCTGCTGCAGATGTGTGTGTGTTTGCTCGAATGAATAAGCAATGCAGGGTTTTATTTGTGTGTGTGTGTGAATCCTGGTTGGAGCAGAGCGGCTCTATTGAAAGCCGGGGAAGCGGTGCAACACGGCGTTTACACTAACAATCATTCAAGGCTCCTCGGAGCAGGAAATAATAGATTCCACACATGCCTGCACATCCAGACGGTTGACTTAATTTGCTCTGAGCAGGAGATTGGTGCGACCTTGATGGAGCAGTTGTCTGCAGAATGAATCGGAGAAGGACGAGCGTCTGTCGAATGTGTTTTTGTGTTGTTAAAAAGTCGTTAACAGAAGTTGAATTCACCTGTTGCTGTAGGAAATCCTAGTTTCAGAAGCTCAGAAGATGGTAGCCTGCACACTGTCCTTCCCCATCCTCTTAAACACATGATGCCGCCGCCCAGCCGAGGGGCTTTGTAATGTGCTGTCAAAACCTATTTACCTCCTCCAGCTCCAGCTCCAGCTCCAGCTCCAGCTGCAGCGCTGCGACTCCACAGTGGGGGCGAGCGTGGTAACTGACATCATGCTTTCTTATGCTTGTGTTATGACTCTATTGTTGCTGGTGGAGCAGGTATCGCCGTGACTCCATCGTGTGTGTAACCACAAGCAGAGTTTAAGTGACTCCTCCTGAGTGGAGTCAGGATGCTGGGTTGAAAGATTGAAGCAGGTAGGCTTATTGATTGGCTTGTAGATAGCAGTAAGGCGGCCATTGATTGGGCAAACAGCCAATTTTTGACCTGGAGGTGCACTGTGTGGATCGATGGTCGTAATCCAGTGGGAGAAGTGGAGAAAATGTCGCTTGATTTGGTGAAATCGTGGATGTATTTCGCTTTATTTTGATTTCCTTCCTGGATATTTCCCGTGATCCAATTCTTGTCCTCTCCATCCTGGATGCTTAAAATCCCTCTGGAGCTAAATCCATTCATTGCGACTCCTGGTCCAGATGGATTATTTTGACCTTTTAGGATGACCAGTCGATCAATACCAGAATATGAGATGCATCTCTTTCTGTTTTCATTAGCATCCCTGAATCATGATGTCAACCTCTCCTTTGTTTGGATAAATAAAGCACAAACAGGTCCATAATTTGAATCTGGAGTCCAAATTGTGTGTCATACTTTGGTGACGTTTCAAGATCAGACTGGAAAAAAACCAGTAAAATATTTTGTTTAATGTTTTTATTTTTTAATTGCATGCTATTTTGTCCCTTTCAATACACCGTAGTTACCGCAGTGTCTTCCTGCTTCCTTCTACAGTAAAATCTAAGTGTTAGTGCTTTAAAGCGCAGATTTCCCTCCACCTGTCATGACAAACAGCTGCAGGGAATTTAACCGCCGCCACCGCTGCACAGGTTTCGCTGACGGTAACACGACCAGATGAGAGATACCCCGACAAATTAGGTCAGTGCGACTTGTCTGATTGAGACAGGTCAGCGCCCTCACCTTGTCTTCCTGCACTGTACTCGGGCCAGTAATAGCAAACGCAATATGGCCACGCTTCAGCGCTCGCCACTGTAACCCCGGCTGCTGCCGGGAAGGCACAGAGAGCCAGTGAACTGTGGCGAGGGAGGGGGTGTTTCTGAGTCATTAAAAGAGGAAAGAGAGGAAAGGACATGTGCACACTTTGATTTGTCACAAGGCTTTTATCTAATGATGCTACAGAGCGGAGGTTAGCAGGAGGCGCCCAGGGAGGAGTATGAGGAGCACGGAGACTCAAGGTGAACCTGTGTTCGATTACACCCTCTTTGTTCTTCCAAATCTCAACAAACCAGACTCCAGCTATCTGCATCCATGAGGAAATCTCTCCTATCTTCAGGCTGGTGACACACTGAGCACAGTGGGTGTGGACTGAGGCGACGACTAATGCCCTCTGTAACCTGTGCTTTCAGTTCAGATATGAAACAGCAGAGGATCATGGTCTTTGTCACATCTGGAGGGTGGCGTCGTGGTGTGAAAAAGCGCTGGTTGCTGTGACTCTGATACGGTTTGATTTCCGATGGCCGACAGAAATGTATGAACTTGTTCCAGCTTGTTGCGTACACGTCACGGCGTGGATCCTGATGTGTATTGATGTGGTCATGTCAGCTGTCTCTTTGATTCTGTTGTTCTCCATCCTACACAGAAAACACTTCGAGATGCATATACAGTACATACAGGGATGCTAACGTGAGCGTAAACGCGCCGTATCCTCACACAGTTAGCACCACACCAACCAGGCCTCTGCTGCAAGAACAATTAAACGTGTGAACTCGCCTGAAGGCAGCTGCCCCGCGTTGTTAAACAGGAAGACACATGATGCTAGCAGACAGCTGGAGGTGCTCCAAAGAGTTCATCACATTTAACTCTGCACACACACATCAGCGGTGATACTGCGCCGAGGGGCTCGGGCACCTTTGAGAAACAGATAGTGACCACATCAGCTGAGTCTCACTCCTTAAAGGTCATATAAAGGTCAAAGAAGCGCTCCATATTTGAGTGCATTCATCTAAAGGCTGTAATAACTGCTTCCTCTGTGATTAATCTCTTCATTAGTATTCAAGCTGTTTTGGAGAGCATCATACACACGCACAGTTTAACATAAGCCCCTTTTTAATGCTAACTGAAGTCATGTTGTCCATTTTCCATTCCCCCGTGCATCAAACATGACAGAAGTTGGTTATTTTTACACACATTCAGACAGCTTTCCCTGTCGGCGCCACGCACGCCGCTGCTGTAATCCAAACAGACAGAGCTGTGAGACAGTGGCAAGGTTTAACGTGCCTTCAGAAATGTCACCAAACCTCCGGTTGTTGAAGAATGATGAGCTGCGACACACATGCACACACACGCACACATTCTGTAACATGAGAGTTGAAGTTATGTGAGTGTAGGGGGCGGAGCTTAAGCACAGTACAGTTTTAACATCCAGGCCTTCGTTTGACCAAAGGCTCCACCTGACCTCCTGACCCCAGCACTTTGCGTCTCTGTGACTCTGTCAGCATTCATGATATGTAAAGATATGTAAAACGGCGTAAATGATCAGGCTGCATGCTTGGGTTGTCTCATATGCAAAGCGAGTTGTAATTATCTTCCTCATAATGACTACTTGAATGTTAATGAACCCTTTTAGGCATAAAGGAGCAATTTCAGGTGTGACATCAATGTCACTGAGTGGAGTAAAAACCCAGCAAGCAGTAATCAGGGATCTCAGGGAGGTGGAGATTTGGCAGGAGGTAATAATCCACCGAAAACTACCTCCACACACGAGTCAAGAGGTGCGAGTGTAGCCAGACCTCCAGGCCTTCCATATATATACATAATAACACACGTCCAACAGCATTCACACACACACTGCTACCTCATTAGTGACTGCAGCCCCCAGGGCGCACAACTGGGGAAGGCCTAATTGTGCAGTTCAGGAGCGGTGACATCGCTCAGAGCGTTTTGGAGCAGAGCTTGACAAATGAGCATCAGGTGCAAGTATCTACTCGGTGTTTCCCTGCTTCACTGAAAAGTTGGTGAAACTTTCTGCAGCAGAAAATTTTTAATCTCGCCTCTGAAGAAGAATATTAAACAAGAAATCATCTCTGCAGCTGTTTGTCGCAACTTTCTAGAGATATTATCATAAAATGTACCACACACCTGGTGCTTATTTGTCGAAATGCATCCCAGAATGCTCGGAGCGTTGTCGGTAGTGCTGAACTGTTCAATTAAATCCCCTGTGCAAGCCTGAGGTTTACAGTCACTAATGAGGACGCACGGTGCACGCGCTCTTATTTCACATTATTATGCATGTTCTGAGGGGCTGTTCATGCATTTTGCATCACTGTGGCTGGGTCAATCAGGAGAAGAAAGCACATGTTGAGTTTGATATGCAAAAGATTAACCCAGTCAGATAAATCCATTTATGGGGTGAGAACTTTAAATTGCAGTCGTTTCAAAGGAAGCGGAAAGATGAGGCCTTGACACGGGAGATGTGACGCAGAAGGGAATAGTCGATGACAGCGGAGATATAACAGATTAAGTGCTCCTGACAATAATGACCTGGCCAGTCTGCTCAATAATAATTGAGTGCTGGAGACCTGAGGGGGAACTATATTAGAATACTAAATCCTTGCACTTGAAGCTCAAGTATTTGGAGACGGCGTCATCCTTGTTCGTCTGGAAAACTGTCTTTTTATCTCTTTTGTCTTATTTAAGTAGAAAATGTCTTTTTAGGCTTATTTTTGCGTCAAATAAGACCAAAACACTTGATAAAGTTTCAGTTTTTTGCAGTGAACTGACAGCTTGTGGTCTTCTGCGGAGATCAACATGTCTAAACTTCCTCTCGCAGTGTTTTAATCCGCCTCTATTCTTGAAGCAAAGACTAGATCTTAAACCAAGCAGCTATGGAAAAACAGAGAGGTTGGAAATGGCTGTAACCTCTCCACCTGCTGAGGAAATGGGAAGTAAACCTATAATGGCGCTCACCGGGCCATTAGTTAAGGAGCCAGCACAGTTAATGGTGTGCTGACACAGGCGGGTAGCTCAGAATGTCCTCGATGGATGCGTGGTCGTCAGCGGTGGATGAATTGGTGATAAGAAAGTGCTGATTCAAGACAAGATCTGGTGTGACCTGATAGAGAGGCAATAAAAAGGGTCTTAACTGGCTCGCAAAACCAGATCCTGCAACCCAGGTGGAGCTTTGAGGTCTATAAATGTATTAACAGCATTTCACAGTAAAGTAGTGAATAAACAGCACAGTGATAAACACAACACTGCAGAGGGAGCCTGAGGTGAAGAGCTCATTTAGTAGGTGCCTCAGATGCTTGTGCCTCTAAAATACATGTGTTTGTGGGTGCATGTGCACGTGTGTATGTGTGTGTAACATCCCGCAGGGGCTCCATCTAAGTTGGATGCAGTGTTTCTGTTACAAATGATCCTGTGGGAGACTCACTGACAGCCAGACTCTCACACAAAGACACACGAAACACACATCACGTTGCTGCAGCTGCCCACAGTCAGTGACTGAGTGAGGCACACTGGACCCTGGGTAAACTCCCACTACATATCTCATCAGCTCAGAGAAAGTGTCAATCAGCGTGTCCAAGAGATGTGTCTACGCCAGCAGAATTTCCTTTTTACAAGCTGTCCTTGTCCTTTCTTCTGACAGCAAATAACAGTCTCACTGAAGACGATTCCTCTCTTCTGGTTTTTAACTTTATCGATCTAGAGGGAAGGATTTTGCTGAGCATGTGTTGCCTTTCTTTACAGATCCCCACTTGGGAAATATCCAGTTCAAACACACTTATTCTTCTGATCCTGGACAGAATTGAGAGGTGAAGTAAGTTCAGCTGATTTTTAGAGCTGAGTAAAAGTGCTTTTAACACACTTTCTTTGTCCTGGTGTCATATTTACCCACAAGGTCACCTTTGAGGTAACTTATATGCATAATATCAGGAGTATTTTGGTGTGAAACTTTTCAGGATGATAATTAGGCTCTTAATTAATGCAAGTGAGAAATCGACTGCCAAAGCAACTTATAATTAGATGTTGTTTACCACCAGCTTCTGACAGCTTTAAAGAGCAACCAAATGCCTAGGACAACTAATATAGCATTTTCTGCAGGAACTGTACAGTTCTACATTTTAATATCCAGTAAATTCCCTTTAAACACTTCTGACTTCTACCTATTGCAATGTCAAATGGTGTTTAGAAGGTTAGGATTAGATTTATTTTTCCTGAAACCTCATATTCAGATTGTTTTTAAAGATAAAGACAAGAAATATGTTAAGTATGATCATGAAACAAGGTTAGAAAAGTAAATCAAATATTTGTTGGAACAGCTACCAGAAGCTAATAGAAACGAAATTATTTTGGAGCAAATTTTTGTGCGGTTAAATGCTGCCATCTTGTGGTACAAAACAATAATTACAAGGGCTGTGTGCAGCACGTGCAGTTGCATCAGTTCAAATTGCAATGCTATAAAAAAAATTCTGGATTACAATATTTTGTTTAAAAAAATGTGGAATAAATAAAGTAAATAATAGTAATAATTTGAAACCAGTATTTCCTCATTATACGCAAATAGCTTGGTGATGTAACGGTTACGCAACTGCGCGTTTAGTGTGTCCCCCGTCACTTCCCGTAGCTGTTAAGCTAAACCAGTTGTGTTATCAGACGCACAAAGTTGACAGGTAAGAACAGCGTGTACTTTTCTTAATCTAACCGTATTATCAAACATATATGTACACTTTTCCTCTAAAGAATAATAAACGTGTATTTGTGTACGTTGTCAGCGTTTTGTGTTGAGTTGTTTCCTCGAAAGAAGGAGTAAAAAAAAGGGAAAGTGTCACAAGGAATCGGCTGACCTTATCGGGCTAGCGCTGAAGCTAGCAGCTGCTTAGCTTAGCTGTTTTGTTTACGTTTAGCCTGTTTAATGATTTTAACATTATTATGTACGACGAGTCTTTTTGCCTCTGAGATCTATTCTAGATATGAGTTATATTCAGCCCTGTGAAAGATAGCGCTGTTATTGCATCATGCTAGCGACGTCAAATAACCCTGAGCTACACCAAATAAGTTACATAGATAGTTGTTTTTGTTGTTACATTGGGTTTGTTTTCTTTTTGTGCAACTGATGGTTTTATGCATTCTACAGGATAAGAAAAAAAGCGAAGAAAGACGAAGCACAATGTCCAGCAGTGTGAGTAGCAACTTTTCATTGGTTAGCCTAATGCTAAGTTAGCAAACTGCACTTTTTGTACCACGAAACAACTAAAAAACTCCATAACATGTTTATTCTCACGCCACTGAAGCTTAAATTATCTAATTCTAGGGATTTTAAAGTAGTACAACCCTTAATAGTAATTTTTTTAAATATTTGTTATATGGAGCTAGCATGTTTTTCCTAGTTAGCACCATGTCTGTTTTGTTGTTGTTTTTGTTGAACCACTCAAATGTTAAACTAATGGTTAGCTCTACAACTTTGATTTATGTTTACACCCTTGAAGTGCATGTTTTCCAAAAAAGGTCAGGCCTAAGCTGATCAGCTGATTCAAAGCTAGTTTGTTTAGTTTGTTATGGTGGTCTGACTGTAACGTCAACAGTGGATAGCTGCCCTCAGGCATGCTAACTCAAGTACTCTAGACTCATTTAGCTGCAGGATGTTAACAAATAACTGTGAATTGCTTCAGGTGCTGTGTGGTCGGGGCAAGTTTGTCCTCTCTCAGGCCGCTGGACATCAAGCTTTAGTTGCTCTCCGTATGGGCAGAACCAGAACTTTTTCTGCTGCAAGCTCAGATGAGCCGTACATTGCTGTTTCACATGCAGATTCAGGTGAGTAAAGGATCAAGTCATGAGTTAGCAAAACAAGCACTAGAGACAGAACAGTGTGTTCATTTTTGCAGCAAATTGATGCACAAGCTCTGATGTCTTCCTCACATCCCTACAGGTCAGAGGACAGTGTGGCCTGATGAGAACATGGGACCATTCGGACCTCAGGATGAGCGCTTCCAGCTACCTGGCAACGTTGGATTTGACTGCCACTTAGAGGGCATGAGGGACCAGAAAAGGACGCCAGTGCACAGAACAGTTCCTGATGTACTCACAGCCCCGAGCAGCGCAGAGAGACAGCAGTTCATACTCGCGCAGTTTGTTCACGAATTTCAAGTAAGCTCTTTTCACACCCTGTCAGGATTCTTGTTTCTTTAACTACTGCAAACTGCACATTATCTCATGCTACCCAGCTACTAACTTAAGATGCTAACACATGAGCAATTGCATTTTGCACGTTTCATGTATGCGCTCAACAGCGATGGCTTCTGATCTGCCTGTTGTGTTTTGTTTCATCTTCCAGGGGAAACTTGGTCCTATATCCACAAGAGTCCACAAAGCTGAGCAGTATTTTAATCAGACAAGTACAGACTGCTCTATAAACTCCTGCCCTGAGCTCCTGAAAAAAGGTTAGGAGCCTCTCTTAGTAAAACCTTCACCAAGTCATCAGATTGAAAGCTGACAGTAACTAATCTCCGCCTGTTGCAGATCTGGAGCTGCTGTTCCCTTCAGCACCCACTTCTTCAATCACAGTAGTGACGGTGACACAGAAGAGCAGCCGGTGTGAGGAGGCACCAGAGCAGGACAGAGACAAGCTGCTAAACAAAGTGAGTCCCCTTCATTTGATTGTTTTGAAAGTTTGAAGATGTGATGTAATGTTGAAACAGCTGCTGACTCCGCCTTCTCCTCACGGTAGTTTGTGAGCGGTGCAAAGGAAATGTGCTTCGCTCTGTGGACCGCAGGCTACTGGGCGGACTTCATTGACCCGACAACGGGAGCTGCTGTGAGTTCCTCTGTTTGTAGAAAGTCTTTGCTACATCAAATACTACTGAACCTTTCTCTAAGGATTGTCATCTTCACCATCTTGTTTCTCCTTACAGTTCTTCGCCTCCCCATCCAGTCAAACCACCTTGCAAACAGAAGACGAGCTCAGACACTTGGGTTTCCACATTGAAGCATCAGGCTCTTGCACAGTCATTCAACACATCCTGAGAGGAACGCCTTTGTTTGTGGGGACTGTATTTACCAATGCACCTACTCACAGCGCTGCTATTGCTAGACTACAAGGACTTTCTAACATACTTGACGATGAGGAGTAGCTTTTTTTTAATATCCCACTGAACCTTACTCTAACTCAAGGCCTCTATTTATTGTGTGAAGATGCTTGGGTTGTTGCGACATGAGTTTGTCAGGCGATGGTGTCTTACTGTAACAAAGACATGACTGAGACTCTAACGTTGACCTTGATTCTGTGCCTGACTGACGGGAGGTCACACGGCTGATCCTGCACTACATCCAGGGAGGAACTCAGAAATATAAACATATAAAGATTGTGAAATGTGATAGAGAGAAATGAGTGTTTTATGTATTTTTTTCCAAAATGGAACCCATTCAAACAATCTCAGGCAGTTTTTTGGAAGCTAATGTGAAAAAGGTCCTGATCTCAACACCACCATGTGATTTTACGTGACTGACATCAGGCTCCGTCACTTCTGTGTGAACATTCACAGTATATTTTTCTCTGTAGCAAGAAAAACTGGACAGCGTTTGAGTACAAAGACGAAGATGTGATCGTCAGAACTGCTGAACAAATAAAAACACTTCAACCTGAGCTGTAATTCGCTGTATTTTCTACAGCTGTGAGTTTTAGTTCTTAAGGAAATGTCTTATTTTGGGGGTTTATTTTCAACACAGTAACTCAGTCTCCAAAAAATAAAACTAAATGAAAGTGTGATTTTACTTGGTGTACTTGCATCATTTACTCGGTCAATTTTTGATGTACTAACAGTGTTGTTATATCACTTTTAAGAGATGATGGGTGTGTGGTTTTCCTTAAAGGGAAAATTATTTGTGGTCAACATCTAATAAGCAAAAAAAAAAATACTCAATGTCATTTTATTTTATTAATGAATACATAAACAAAACATGAAATACATTTTTGATATTTAGTCAACATTATACTTTTATACCAGCAGGGGGGATGTATGCAAATTAAGACTCAAGAAATTATCCTTTTTTGTGAACGGTTTGGTTGGTTAGCTTTAACGCTTCAAAAAAATGCCACTTCCTGTTTGTAAAACGTCAAACTAAAAGCCTCCTGATGCTTTAAACGATGATTTTTCTCATAATCAGTCAGATACTGGGTGAGCCAATCAGATTGCAGTGCATCCACGGGAGAGGTATCCACCTCAGCTGCTCAGTAGCATTTGCACTTCACATAAATTACTATAAAATACTTTAAAAAAATGTGTGAATAGAAGAAGTAAACATGCTGCAGAATCAGTGGGCTGTTCAATAAAAAGTGTCTAATTTATCCAAAAGCTGCCACTTATTATAAAATAGCTAAGCATTGTGGGTAAAAGCTCTCTGCTGGAGCTAGCCAGAGGAGAAGTGGAGGAGAAAACGGCGCTGCTCTCATTCCTCGGCACTAACAGGTTACAGATGTTCCCCTCACAGCAGGATGAGCACACCTGACGGAGGAGACGTACATGTTAAGATAACATCCTGTTAGCATGTGGTTGTGTGTGATATTTTCTTTTCTTTTACCTGATTCCCACTTTCTGTGATCTCAGCACAGCCTGTGTACAGACAGTCATTGAAGGAGACACACCTCTTGGTGACAGACACACTTTCTCCATCTTTGTCCATCACATGGAGAGTGTAGCAGTACTTTGCATCTGGAAGACACGTAGAGGAATTCGTTTCTTTTGTATTTATTTATCACATTGACAATGAGTATATGTGTAAAACGCACCTTTAGGACAGTAGACGTCAGGAGCCCAGCGATTACACTCATAGTTATCTGCAGCATTTTCACATGTGAAGCACTTGAAGCCGCCAGGATGAGGTGTAGCTATACAAAACAGAAAGACACACTCAAAAATCCACTTCAATAGGCTTAACTTTTATAAGCTTCTATGATTTTGATGTAAATATCACGCTCCTACTTGAGGGATGCAGCAGGACGATGTCCATCAGCGTGAAGTCCCGTGAGTGGACGATTCTCAGCCAATCAGCCGCGCTGGTCACCAGCAGGATCCAGGCCACTGCTGGCCAGGCCTCCATCTCTCCTCCTAAGAGTCTTCATGCACTTTTCTCTTCGGGTAGCGTCCACTGAGAAAGAGGAGAGATCACGATGGAGTAGACGTCAGATTAAAAACCTTTCGAACATTTTCTTGTAGAGATGATGAATGAAAAACAAAACACATCTCTCGCAGAGAAAGAATCAGTCGTAGGAAGTGATTGGCGTGCTGTGAGCTCTTCTTTGTCTAAACCACAAAAGGAACCCCACCAGTTTAGTCAGCGCTTTAACAGATTTGAATAACTGCATGACAAAGGCCTCGGGACATCTGTTTGAACTATTATCATTGTCACGTCTGACATAATCATGAGTTATGTTTCAATTATGAGCTGCTTTGACCCACTGGGAATTCAGCCATTAGCCCTTGCCTACCATATGTTTTTTGTTGTCTTGTGATGTTTGAGGTTGTGTATTGTCTTCAACTTGTCGTAATGATGAATTTATTTAGTTACAGCTGAATTAGAACGCTCCTCTCAGATCCACTGAGACATCACTCAGTAGATTAAAGACCAGATGACCTGGTTTGGGCTCTGACTTCACATCCATAAATTTGAGTCCTCTGAGTCTTTACGTTTTATCCTGAGGCGCTGAGCTGGCTGTGTGGTTGTAAATGCTTGTTTTCTTTGCGTTATGCATGCTCCAATAACTGATCTATGTTTTTTTCAGGCGTCTGAATAACCATACTGTGCAGAGCTGCACGATACAACACATGATGCATTTTGTCTCTAAAGGAAATTGAGACGAGACTCAAATGAAGCTGAATATTGCTTTGTATTTACCTACCTCCTCAGAGTGCTGGTGCTACTGTATAGCTACTAATGACATTCTGGACCCTGAATGGAAAACTTGAGATTAGCTCTCCAGCTTTGAGCCGTCTGATAGATGCCAGGTCTTGCCTTGAGTAAAATCTGGACTGGCTGCAGGGATTAGGTACAATGGCTCCCTGTTACAAGTGGAGAGGAGTTGGAGAGGGTTTATATCACTCAGGGTTCAATCAGCGCCGACCAGCTCCTTCAAGTCCTGGCTACAAGGCCATGAAGGAGCGAAGGAATCTGGAGGAGAGACGATTTTAAATCCTGTTGTCACCCCTGACAACAGGGGGTATAATTTGCAGATTTGAGTGTGTAACTGTAAAACTGCTCGACTCCTGACCTTGTGACCTCTTCATACCAGAAAAATCTGCTCAAGTCAAAATATGTAAGAGAAGAACTCAAGAGATTGTGAACAAAATACCAACTGAAGGTAAAATACAAGAAACACATTAAGGTAGGAGCTGACGGACCAGAAAGCTGAACAGACAAATGGTTTAGGCACCCTGAGGCCCCTGCAGCTGTTAATGACCCATTCGGTCACCCTTGAATGCTCCACGTACTATATGGTGAAAAAAACAGTCAGCTCTAATGGGTGATATGTCATTTTAGGGCCTCAAGGAGGTAGACTTGAGCATGTATAACACAAAGATAGCCAAGAAAAGCTAACTCTTTACTTTCTCAAATGAAAAAAAAAATACTCAGGATAAAAATTTTAGACCACCATGGTTTCCTTTCATGTTCAGCCAGCATCCAGCAGCTCCACTCCTTTGACCGTGCACATATGGCAGGAGATTAACTTCTGTCATACCACTGCTTATGTGTTTTGGTCTGAGATGCATGACTGCACCAGAGAAATTACAGTCAGTGTTGCTGAATTCTTGCGTCTTAAGCTGTTTAACTCTTCAGAGTGAGCTCGCCTTGGCTTTTTGAGTCACAGTGACTAACATCTTTGAATTTGGTAGCTCATGAAAATGCCACACCACACCACTGGATGTACTTAGACATTTATTTCCAACCTTTTTTAAAACAAAAGTGTCAGAAACAAACACTGTGCCTTCATGTGTAAGCCCACATATCGCTTTGCATATTAAATATAACACTACATCAGGGCCTCCTACCCTATATCAGCCGCTATACATCAAATGAAGCACCCTGAATAATTTATACCCTCAATAGGACGACCCCCTTGCGCGCGCCATAATAAATGATATTAATTAGCATATTTAATGTAAAAAAAAAAAAAAAACACATTTTCCAGGAAATAGCTTTAACACAACATTCTTATTCACTCTATATGATAAATCACGCTCTGAAAAGTGACATTGTTTGTAATTTGGAGTTTTTTTTTATCACCTGTATTTTTTTTTCATAAGCGCTCCTGAGTGCGCATTTCACACCGCGCATGCCAAAAAGCGCATCCGCACACCGAGACTTTGCAGCTACTTTATAAAAGATCTTACCGGCTCAGTTTCCTCCTCACTCGCATCCAGCTCGTCCAGAGATGAAAGTCTGAGCAGAAGGGGTCTCGGGCTCGGTGAAGCTGAGGGAGGAGGGGGAGGATGGTGCAGCGTCACAGGAGCGTCATACTCCCCATCAGTACTAGACCAACATTTACAGGCTGTGATTCCTCCTTTAGACTAAGAATTAATCGAATTTGCAAATAAAACTAGCATGTTGCAAGATTATTCCAACACTCACTACAAGACTGCTTGCCCCCAATAAGTCACTTTACAGCTGAAACAAATTGGTGATAAATTTGCAATCCAGGCATGTAGAAATACAAGACTATTTTACAATCTAAAAAGAGCTACAACAAGTGTCCAAGTGGATGTAAAAATTCTAAAATGCCATATTCTAAAGTTTTTATGAATGCAACCTTTTCCATTTTGTTAGTAATTCCTTAGACTGGAGACCCTTGCGAGGAGCTTCAGATGGCAAATAGCAAACCCTCTGCTCTGTAATGTGGATCCTTTTTTCCCCCAAGGTGCACAACAACACCCAACAAAACATGCCCTACAAATTGTTCCCTTTTTACATTCCTTGAGTGAAACCTATGGGCTGCTGCCACACACACTGTGACTTCTCAGCTACAGGCAACTGCTCTCTGACCTTTCTGGACATGAGATCTCAAGGAAATGAATAGTGGCCATTCAGAAGCTTGTCAAACAGAGAAATTTAAGCAGAAAGATGCACCATAATATGTGGACAGATGGCCGGTCTGCAGTGGAAAAAAAAGATCTCAGCAGCAACTGATTTTGCACACAGCAGAAATGACAAACACTGGCAGATAGAGACACTTTATGTATGCACTGGATCAGTTGAAAAAGAGGCTTATATTGGCTTTAAGGTCACAGGTTTCATGATAGTTCAAATTACCTGAGGGCGTTAAAGCTTTTAATGGGGCCACATGGTGCAAATTGTGATCATTTAACAGCAGAGAGATAAATGGGGAAGTGATGGCTCAGTTAAATAGTCTGTCCACACAGGAGAAGAGGTTAATCAATCACAAAATCCTTCAAATCATGTTATTTTTGGTTATTCATTATTAGAATTGTTATAATTTATTTGATAAAAAAACAATTGAAAAAAATCTATAAAACCTGATTCCAACATAATTTCCATCTTTATTTGAGGATTTTAATCTTTTTAGGGACAATCTATTTTAATTTTAGGCCCCTTGTTTATGTTTTGTTTTTTACGCACTTGCGTATGACGTTTGAAGAGTTGCGCGCGCATCGGTCGCCATCTTTGAATTTAGGAGGTGTGTGCTGCTGTCAACACTCCGTCGCCTTTGCACAAAAGTTAGTTATATTTCCCTTAGTTTTATAGCAGCTTTCTTTCCAGAGCATGGCTAACCGAAACATGCAACAGACGGCCATGCAAAGCAGTAACTCCCCCCAACCAGCGACCACCGAGTCCCCGGCCCCGGAGCTGAGCCCCGCGAACAAAGACAGCCCAGCTCCCCCGCAGCAGCAGCAACAGTCCCCCGCAGCCGAGCAGGGCGAAGGAGCCGGGGAAGGAAGCGAGGATGCTCCACAAGAAATGACTCTGGATATCACAAGTTTTAGGAAACCAGGAGAGAAAACTTTCACCCAGCGGTCGAGACTGTTTGTGGGGAACCTTCCAGTGGACATCCCGGAGGAAGAGTTCAGGAAGATGTTTGCTAAATATGGAAACATTAACGAGGTTTTCATCAACAGAGAGAGGGGGTTTGGCTTCGTTTGCCTGGTATGTAAAAAATATTCACCTATTTAGCTCCAAACTGTGCTTTTTGAGGTCTTCTCTTTTCTTAAACATGTTCCTAAATATCATATAGTGTAACATTTAGCTGCAAAGAGAAGTTAGCTGCTAAATTAGCATGTTAGCAAAATGCCTCTGGCTGTTTGTTTACATTTATTAAAACGGTTCAAACTTTCAGAGTTGACTTAATTTTATAGGTATTGACTCATATTTTTAATGTTAAGCTATAATTTGAAAAGTATATATCATAATAAGTCAATTTTGTGTCATTACTTTGCAGAAAAAAAAGGTTTCTTCCTCAATGCAATGTTTTTTTTATGTTTTTTTGTCATTATAACATGGTTGGCATGGAATTACATGTATAAATGTTAGACTTTTACATATCTTATTGGGATATCATCATCCTTCTCTCCCAGGAAACCCGGACACTTGCTGAAATAGCCAAAGCTGAACTGGATGGAACTGTTTTGAAGAATCGACCAATCAGGATCCGCTTTGCTACACACAACTCTGCTCTTACAATACGCAACTTGTTACCTGCGGTGACGAACGAGCTCCTGGAGCAGGTATTTTGGACAAGAAGTTTGGTATCCACACAGTGTTTGTGTTTGTATTGATGTTTAACATGCTCATCCTCCTGTGCCATCAGGCCTTTTCTCAGTTTGGCCTCGTGGAACGGGCCGTGGTCATAACAGACGATCGTGGTCGGCCCACCGGGAAAGGGATCGTGGAGTTTGCAAACAAACAAGCTGCACGGAAAGCCCTGGAGCGCTGCACAGAGGGAGCGCTGCTGTTGACCAAGTAAGCAGGATAAGGTGGAGATAGTTGATAACAGTGAAAAAATGCAAGTGATTACTTTGTTATTGTATCAGTTTTACAGCTAGTCTTTGACTTTTTCAGCACGCCATGTCCGGCTATCGTGGAGCCTGCAGAGCACTTAGATGAGGAGGATGGACTGCCTGAAAAACTGATGCTGAAGACTCCAAAATACCACAAGTTAGCTGTTTTCCTGCACATACAGAAGCTACGATCCTCTTATAAGTCACAACCTCGGCTCTTAGCAACATTTCTCTCATAACTGCCAAACAAATTTATCTGTCCCTTTCCCCAGGGAACGAGAACACCCTCCACATTTTGCTCAGCCGGGGACGTTTGAGTTTGAGTACTCGTCTCGCTGGAAAGCCCTCTACGAGATGGAGAAACAGCAGAGAGAGCAGGTGGACCGGAACATTCGAGAGGCCAAAGAGAAACTGGAGGCTGAGCTGGAGTCGGCGAAACACGAGCATCAGCTCATGTTGATGAGACACGGTTGGTGCTTCTTCCCTTATTTACAGTATGTTTTGTTATCCGCCATTGTCTTGTGTTTACTTAATGAAACGTGTGTTTCCAGATTTAATGCGACGTCAGGAGGAGCTGAGGAGACTGGAGGAGCTTCGCAATCAGGAGCTGCAGAGACGGAAACAGATCGAGATGAGGTGTTACACTTTACTTCACATTCCCTTCATGAGTGTGTAAAGCTCAGTATTAACTCTTCTCCACTCTTTAATCTTTCTGTCTGAAGGCATGAGGAGGAGAGGAGGCGGCGGGAGGAGGAGATGCTGAGACACAGAGAGCAGCAGGAGGACATGAGACGACACCCTGAAGGCTTCAAACCAAACTACCTGGATAACGTGAGTACACCAAAGAAACCAGCCTTCATTCTCCTGATTTCCCAGCAACAGTGAGCGGATGAATGAGAGAAGATAACGGCTCATTTCCAGGAACTGAAGCATAAATATAAAATGAATTAAAGACTATATTCTCAGGAATATTCTGTGGGCTGATAATCTGTACACCAGGTGAGTTTTGTTCTGAAGGCTTTTCTTCACTTCTTTCAGAGAGAACAGGAAATGAGAGGGGCTGAGCTGGGCCCTCGTGGAGCCGTTAATATGGGAGGTACGGGCATGATTATGTCAAGACTCGTTGATTCGAAGCAGATGTGATAAATGGGTGTGTCCTTACTGCTTTAAAGTTTTTGTTTACTCACAAGAGATGACGTGCGAATAAGACATAATACAGTCTACTGTCTAAACTAACAGATACAACTGATAGTTTAAAAAGTGAGGCATCTGTTTTTGAAAGAATTCATCTTTTTTTAAACTGCAGAGCGCAGGGTGAGAGGCCAGAGACTGAAGTTTGTTTTTTGCATGTGTGGATACCTTTTGCTATTTTCGCTTCTTGATCAAACCCTCACATTAACCAGTGCTCTGTTGTTTTGTGTGTAGATGGCTTTAACCAAGGCTCTCCAGGGCCAAGTGCTAACCAGGGTCAAATGATGGGCGCCAGTGGAAGGGGAGGACCCGTCGGCCAAGAGGGGAACGCAAATATTGGGACACCACTGATGCCTGAGAATGGAGGAATGGTAACGAATCAGGAAACCAGCTTTTGATATCATAACCATTTAACTTCTGACTAGAATTTCTCAACAAAATGAAGACAAAAATGAATTTTGATCTTTCAACTTTCACAGAACTAATAGTCATTTTCTTTCTTTTCTTCTGCTGGGACCACATCCTTCACTTCTGCCCCCTGATGAACTTCAACAACCCTGACACTTTTTGGCTCCTCCTGTGTCTGACTCGAACATGCTCCCTTGATCGAACTGTTACGTATACGTCACACCAACCCCAGCGAAATGATCGATACCCTCAGGGTGCATCAGTTGAGGGTCGACCACAGGCTGAGTCGCCAAAGCAGCAGCAGCAGGCCTTGGGCGCTCAGGTTGGACAAGCTGGGTTCGGCAGAGGAGGTCCAGTAGGGAGCGTCTTCGATGGGCCAAATAACAAGCGCCGCAGATTCTAAGTTGTTGAGAGAGACTGTTCTTCTAGGTTCGTTAGTGCCCCGGCTGAAGAAGTTCCCTTTTTTTATTTGGACCTGGTTTACCTCCATGTGGCATGAATACGTGCAGGATTCAGCAGCCACCGTTTCTCCTTTTTTTCTGGATAGTAACAGCTTTTTCCAGCTCCAGCTTCTCTCTGGAAGTCACGTTACAAATAAGAATAAAGAGACTGGACATCAGTTGATGTCTAGGACTGATAACCTCTCCAACTTTGCCAAACCTTGCACAAAGTATTTCAATCACATCATCTTCCATATTCACATTTTTTGTTGTTTTATTGTTTCGTCCCCTCTTTGAAACATACTGTGAGTCTTGGCTGCTAAGTTCAAACAGAGAGTGAATGTTTTTATAGAGTGCATCTTGTGTTTGGTGGTGAAAAGGAATAAAATGTTTGTAGAAAAGAGCATCTGTGATTGATGAAAGAGCAAAGGGCGAGCTACTGACTCTTTGATTCTTTGTAGATGTTAGTATAAGTTGATGATGTACTTCTCTTTGAAATGATTTCTTTTTTTCTTGCTGTCTGTATGTAAAATGTAGTTTTTAGTGAGTGATACATCATAACAAACCAGCTTTGATTTCTCCTCATGGGGGGAACGTGTTGACAATAACACACTCTTCACAACTTCCCTTTAGTATTCGCTCATCTGACCTTAACACACATCCATCATGAAATATAGGTCACAAAATGAACCTATAAAACATCTGTTTGATCGCTTCCGGTCTGGAAACCAAATGATGAAAAGCTAGCTTCCAAAATAAGAGTACAAAACAACTTTAACACTGACAAAATTCCTACTAACGCCAGTAATTTACCACAGTCTAAGTTAATTTATGTTTTCATATCCTAATGTAGTGATACTTGGTAATAATACAGCCAAACTCAGTCCAGTGATAGTTTTAGAGGAGTGTTTTGTTTTATTTTGAAGGCAAAGAACGTGTATTTCCGGTGTTAGCCTCCGATGCTGTGTACACCGAGGAGCCACAGCATGTCTGTCTCAGTGTAGTGTGATTTAAAGTAATTTCGGTGATATTATAATTGTTGAAAAGATAATACACAGCTGTCAGAGGATCCACCAGGAAGCGGTGAAGCTGGGGAGGCCGGGAAACCCAACACAGAGCCCGGGATCGGAGATACTATCAACGGGATCAGAGAAACTTCCATCTGCCTCGTTATTCTCCATAAAACCTCCGATTCTGGAAAACAAACGGAGTGATACCTCCACAGATGTTCAACAGGTGCGTCTTGTAACCTATATTTTATGATGGATGTGTGTTAAGGTCAAGGGAGATACTAAAGGGAAGTTGTTAAATGTGTTAATGTCAACATGTTCGTTATTAAAGTTGTTTTTATTCATTGTAAAACTACTCAGAGGTCACTGTATTCATTTAAGAGGTTACAAATTTAATCCGGAATTATAATAATTTTAATTTTTCGCCAACGACATTTAAATCTCCTCACTAACAGTCCTCAGAATGCTCCACGATCACTCTGACCACCTCCCATCTGCTTATCATTAGTATTTATTTAACCTCATGCAACTAAGGCTTTCGCCACGAGATGGCGCAAATCCTTCATGAAAAACAGGGCACAAAATGGGCATATAAAAAATCTGTGGAGGTATCACTCCGTTTTTTTTTCAAAATATGAAAAAGTGTCCCAAAAGTGTGAACAACGTTTGCAACGTATTCTTCATAAAACCTCCGATTCTGGAAAAAAAACGGAGTGACACCTCCACAGATATTTTATATGTCCATTTTGTGCCCTGTTTTTCATGATGGATGTGTGTTTTGATCAGGTGTGCGATTTCTAAAGAGACGTTGTTAAATGTGTTTAATATGTCAACACGTTCGTACTTAAAGGTATTTTTATTCAATATAAAACTACTCAGAGGCCACTGTACTCTATTAAAGGGTTTTAAATTTCACCCAGATTAATAATATCTTTAATTCTTCGCCAACGACGGTTTTTCTCCTCACTTACAGTCCTCAGAATGCTCCACGATCACTCTGACCACCTCCCATCTGCTTATCATTAGTATTTATTTAACCTCATGCAACTAAGGCTTTGGCCACGAGATGGCGCAAATCCTTCATGAAAAACAGGTCACAAAATGGGCATATAAAAAATCTGTGGAGGTGTCACTCCGTTTTTTTTCAGAATATGAAAAAGTCCCCCAAAAGTGTGAACAACGTATGCAACGTATTCTTCATAAAACCTCCGATTCTGGAAAAAAAACGGAGTGACACCTCCACAGATATTTTATATGTCCATTTTGTGCCCTGTTTTTCATGATGGAAATGTGTTTTGATCAGGTGTGCGATTTCTAAAGAGACGTTGTTAAATGTGTTTAATATGTCAACACGTTCGTACTTAAAGGTATTTTTATTCAATATAAAACTACTCAGAGGCCACTGTACTCTATTAAAAGGTTTTAAATTTCACCCAGATTAATAATATCTTTAATTCTTCGCCAACGACAGTTTTTTCTCCTCACTTACAGTCCTCAGAATGCTCCACGATCACTCTGACCACCTCCCATCTGCTTATTATTAGTGTTTATTTAACCTCATGCAACTAAGGCTTTCGCCACGAGATGGCGCAAATCCTTCATGAAAAACAGGACACAAAATGGGCATATAAAAAATCTGTGGAGGTATCACTCCGTTTTTTTTCAAAATGTGAAAAAGTGTCGCCAAAAGTGTGAACAACGTATGCAACGTATTCTCCATAAGACCTCCGATTCTGGAAAAAAACGGAGTGACACCTCCACAGATTTTTTATATGCCCATTTTGTGACCTGTTTTTCATGAAGGATGTGTGTTAAGGACAGGTGAGCGATTACTAAAGGGACGTTGCTAAATGTGTCCTCTGGGATAATTAGCAAAAACATACAATGAGTAATTTGGTAACCACGTTAATAGGGTCAGCAATAAACCGTTATGTTTGAAAATTCGTCAAGAAATTAGCGAGTTAAGAGTGTTTCAGAATCTTCTCCGGCGGCCAAGGAGAGCAGGGGGCTGTTAGTCTGTTGTGCTGTACTGTAGACCAAGGAAAAGTGAATGATTTTTTCATTTATACACACGGTAGGCGTAACTTCCCATTAATAAACAGCGCGTACGAGTTAGCTCGTGTTTATATATGGCAATGGCTGCGTAGCACAGCCGTTCGTCGCCTTCTCATGATTGGACGTCATGCTCAGCCAATCAGCAATCAGCCACGGGACAGCTATCCAACGCCTTCTCCTGATTGGTGCGCAAGGTTAACGCAAAGTCTAGCCAATCAGCGACCAGCTAGGGTATGACTATCCGACGCCTTTTCCTGATTGGTGCGCAAGGTTAACGCACAGCCTAGCCAATCAGTGATCAGCTACAGTATGACTATCTGACACCTTTTCCTGATTGGTGCGTCAGGTTAACGCAAAGCCTAGCCAATCAGAGAACAGTTGCTGTCGAGCAAGTCCGCACCTCCTCATGATTGGTTCTCACGTTGAACCAATCACAGAAGGGCGACGGCCGACCGTTTCTAAATGCGGAAACGGAGGTGAGGCTGTTCGGGCAGCGGGTCTCAAAGGAGAATCCTGGAAACAAGGATAAAAGGCCCCTATATTGTGAAACGAACGAGCGAAATGGTAAACGAAGGTCGTAAAAAATGAAACCAGTGTTGATTTAAAATTATATCTGCCCTAATAAATTATGTGCGACGTATAAAACAGCTTTTACCAGTGTTACAATAGTAAAGTTTGGAAATCACACACCAACAGGCAAACTATGATGACTTTTTTATATACTGGAAAAAAACGGAGTGACACCTCCACAGATGTTTTATATGTCCATTTTGTGCCCTGTTTTTCATGATGGATGTGTGTTAAGGTCAGGTGGGCGGATACTAAAGGAAAGTTGTTATATGTGTTTATGTCAACACGTTCGTACTTAAATGTATTTTTATTCAATATAAAACTACTTGTAGGTCACTGGATTCATTTAAAAGGTTAAAAATGTAATCCAGAGTAATAATATATCTTAGTTCTTCGCCAACGACAGTTTTTTCTCCTCATTTACAGTCCTCAGAATGCTCCACGATCACTCTGACCACCTCCCATCTGCTTATCATTAGTGTTTATTTAACCTCATGCAACTAAGGCTTTCGCCACGAGATGGCGCAAATCCTTCATGAAAAACAGGACACAAAATGGGCATATAAAAAATCTGTGGAGGTGTCACTCCGTTTTTTTTCAGAATATGAAAAATTCCCCCAAAAGTGTAAACAACGAATGCAACGTATTCTTCATAAAACCTCCGACGCTGGAAAAAAACGGAGTGACACCTCCACAGATATTTTATATGCCCATTTTGTGCCCTGTTTTTTGAGAAGGATTTGCGCCATCTCGTGGCGAAAGCCATAGTTGCAGGTTGAATAAATCCTGTAATGATAAGCAGATGGGAGGTGGGCTGAGGGCTGTATTAGCACTAAAAGTGAAGAGCGAAAGGCGAAACGAAAATTTCTGATTGTATCACTATGCTTTTCTCATCAAACCTGGAGACTTTTTGTTTGTAATTTTAAATAAATAAAAAAAAAATGTTTATATCGATTTATTGCGGTTTGATCCTCATAAACTCAGGTAAGACAGTCGAATCCTAACAGCTGCATTTTGTCGGTTTTAAGTACATTTTACAATAAAACAGGCGATGAAATAATTATTGTTTTGCATGCAATATTGAGATTTATTATACATTTTTATAACGATTTTATTAAACTGACGCTGAACTTACCTTTTGGGCCACCGTCCAGGGATTCATCTTTTGCTTTTACAGGAATTAAGTTTTTTGTTATTATAAAATATGCGAGATTGTTTTATAGGTGCATTTTGTGACCTGTTTTTCATGATGGATGTGTATTCAGGTCAAGTGAGCGAATACCAAAGGGAAGTTATGAAGAGTGTTGACAATAACACACACATTTAACAACTTCCCTTTAGTATTCGCTCACCTGACCTTAACACACATCCATCATGAAAAACAGGTCACAAAATGCCCCTATAAAACATCTGTGGAGGTGCCACTCCGTTTTTTTTTTCCGGAATATGAAAACAAGTCATTTAAGTTTTTTTTTCTAATTTGCAGTGAGTGATTGTTGTTTTCAACACGTTCCCCCATGAAGAGAAATCAAAGCTGGTTTGTTCTGAAGTCTCACTCCTCTTTGAAAAAAATTACAAAAACTAAAACCTGAAATGTGGAGCTAATGTGGAGTTTTAAGATAAGATAAAGCACAGTTTATGAAAAAAATAAATAAACAAATCATGTCCAGATTTAAATTAGATAAATAAATATTTTTTAAAATTTAAATGACAAATTTTTTTTTACATATTTAAAAGTTTCTGCAGTGCAAGGATTTTTTTTTTTATTTGGTTTCTGTTCATGGAGGCCCTTCAGTGTGAACAATTTGAGCACAACATGAAGAGTTTTAAACTTTATTTTGAAAACATTTCAGACTGTTGCAGCAAGCCCCTTTCCTTCTGGGATCTTTGCCGGCACCAAAATCAGTCCAGAAGCTCTGAAACAGACCCTGAAGTTTGAGGAGCCTCCAGATGTGCCCACAGCTGCTCAGAAAGGTAAAATCGTCATGTTACTATTCAGTGTGGTTGAAGCCCCTCATTCTGTGGCCACTAGCTGGTGTGTCAGACCTGAAATAATCCTCCTCCTGCAGGTGAACAGACTCCGTTGAGGGCTCTTTGGAGGGTTTCTGAGCCCAGATTAAAGCTCCTGACTCCTCTGAGTTCCAGGGAGTCAGGGTTAGAGATGCACAGGGTTTTTAGAACAGCACGATATAAATTTAGCTCATGCATGAAATCAAGGTTTAGCTGCATCAGAGTTCCCTCCTTGCAGCTGGAAGACTCTGAGGATGCTGCTGCCTCTCTGTCATCACCGTGGCGTCCTCTGCGATGAGTGAAACTTCAGAAACAGAAAAGGAGGAGTGTGAACTTAACAGATCATTTCAAATAAAGTCCACTTCCTGTCGTCCTGCCCGTCCTCCAACAAAGAGCTGCGTCTGCAGTCTGATTAGAGGTTTGGGTTCACTCGCAGACCCCGAGGACAGACCCTGACTCCTCTTTACTTGGAGGTCAGCTCCCTGAAGACCGCCCCCTTCCCTCTCTTCCTCTCCATCACACAGAGATCATCTCAGATAATATCAGCTCTCCCGTGCTCTCTGGTGTTTTGTCTTTGGCTTGTCTCTGTTTTTTCTCTTCCCAATGAGCCGCTTCAGCCGCTGTCAGTTTAGCTACTTTTGTACCACTGCTGTTTGAGTCATGTATCTTTGGTGAAAAACGTACCTGAGTTACCATGAAATAAAGAGTTGAAGTTCAAACACCTTGTTGTTGTTGATCTTATTGTCTCTTTCCAGCAAAGGGTGCTGTTGCTGCATTTTCCACATAAGCAGTGTTGGTGTCATACAGACAGATTGACAGATACATGTACCCAAAATGAAATATAACAGAAAAATATACGTTGTCATCTCATACTTTGATCAGTTTGAGGCAGTTTTTGACGTAATTTGTACAAAATAATTTATAAATAATAGAACATACAGCACTGGCGCCATGTGCTGTCTGTAAAGAGACATTACAGGATTGGAAAGTATGCACTTTATACGTGTGTGTGTATATATATATATATATATATATATATATATATATATATATATATATATGTGTGTGTGTGTGTGTGTGTGTGTATATATATATATGAAAATATATATATATTGATGCTTCTTTTCAACTCTTGGCATTCCTAAGCAGAGACATTAAGCACGAAACGTAAATTAGCAGTAAGAGGTTAGTGCACTTTAAGCAACACACACATACAATATTATTGTTTATGTTTTTATTTATTCATGTATCTGTCATAATTTTGTGTTCATCTTTTTTCTGGTCTCTCGGCTTTTGATTGGCTGATTAATCCCTGAGGGGCGCTGCTGCCTCCTATGAGCGGAGGATGTTTTCATGTATAATAAAATTATAATATAATAGTATAATAATAGTTAATATAATTAACTATATCCACGCATAGAAAGAGTGATTAAGTAAAATGAAATTGAGAGGAAATTATTTGTTTTCGTTCCCTGACGGTGACGTTCTCGGCGGAAGTGACGTTCTCGGCGGATGTGACGTTGAATCCGGAAGCTTCGTGGTTAATAGGTACGGTTTAAAAAGGCGATTCAGAATACACAACGGTTGATACACGAAGGGCGATGAGACCCGATGCCGATGTTTAAGGTAAGTGGAGAAAACATTAACTCATGTGAACCTTTCTAGCTGAACTCAGGTGCATTGTATTGTCTGTTTCATGTCTACCAGAGGCCTCGGCAGAGCCCCAGTTGGAAGAAGAGGAACAAACAAAGCGAGCATCTTTTCAGGTAAGGTTTCTCTCCACTCGACTTTATTTTCGGTACATTATCCCGGTTCGTTATCCAGCCCACTAATTCCACTTTTTGCTCTTTCCGCATGCTCTTGGCTGGCTACCAGAGGCCTCGGCAGAGCATCTGCTGGAAGAAGAGGAACAAACAAAGCGGCCATCTTTTCAGGTAAGGTTTCTCTCCACTCGACTTTATTTTCGGTACATTATCCCGGTTCATTATCCAGCCCACTAATTCCACTTTTTGTTGTTTTCTTTGGCTCTCGGCTGGCTACCTGAGGCCTCGGCAGAGCACCTGCTGGAAGAAGAGGAACAAACAAAGCTAGCATCTTTTCAGGTAAGGTTTCTCTCCACTCGACTTTATTTAAGGTACATTATCCCGGTTCATTATTCAGCCCACTAATTCCACTCTTTGTTGTTTACGCAGGCTCTCGGCTGGCTACCTGAGGCCTCGGCAGAGCCCCAGTTGGAAGAAGAGGAACAAACAAAGCGGCCATCTTTTCAAGGTAAAGTTTTGTCCCTGTCGACTTTATTTAAGGTACATCTCGGTTCATTATCCAGCCCACTAATTCCACTCTCTGCTCTTGTCGCATGCTCTCGGCTGGCTACAAGAGGCCTCGGCAGAGCACCTGTTGGAAGAAGAGGAACAAACAAAGCTAGCATCTTTTCAGGTAAGGTTTCTCTCCTGTCGACTTTATTTTCGGTACATTATCCCGGTTCATTATCCAGCCCACTAATTCCACTCTTTGCTCTTTCCGCAGGCTCTCGGCTGGCTAACGTGTGACCGGAGCCTCAGAGCAGTCTCTGTTTGTGATGTGTTAGCTCTACAGGCCGTGAGGAACCGAGCAGTGGAAGAGCCGGGGCTGTGTGGGAGAGTTTGGTGGAGCTGGGCTACTCTGTAGTTCCAGTCCACCTTACTCCTCTCCACACAGACCTGGTTTGACTCCTCCTCAGTGTTACTTCAACGGCCGGTAGAGTGAAGCGCAGCACAGACACGCTGCTCTGAGGGGAAAGTTGCTCTGTGGCTTTTGTCTCTTTGGTAGTCATTGGCAGGCCGGAACCGGCAGTCTCTGCCTGCGACGCGTTAGCTTAGCAAGTCGCTGAGTAACCGAGCAGTGGAAGAGCTGGGGCTGTGTGGGCGAAGTTTGGTGGAGCTGGGCTACTGTGGTGCATCAAATGTATTTCAGTAGTTACAGTCCACCTCTCTTGCGTCCACACAGACCTGGTTTGACTGCTGCTCAGTGTTTAACGGCTTGCGGAGCGAAGTGTGGCGCAGGTATGCTGCTGTAAGTGCAAAGTTGGTCCGTGGCTGACTTTGCGCAGTCATTGTGCGTGTGGAACCTCAGAGCTCCGTTTGTGGTGTAGCTTGCGGTGTTTGGTGGAGCTGGGCTGCTCTGTGGCTCTGTCACTTTGCAGTTACAGTCCATCTTACTCCTCTGCTGCGCTGCTCTGAGGGAAAAGCTGCACAGTGGCTGGACCCTGTCTTTGACATGTTGGCTTAATGTTGCTTACAGTGGTCTTTTTCCTGTCTGGTAAACTTTGTTGAGAATAAAAAAAATTCTGTGTGAAATACTTGTCTGTCATGATTTTGTACCTTAGTGAAATTCATGTGCAGGAACACTTAACACTTTGCCCCAACTTTTCTTTACCTACTTACACAATATGCTAAAATTATGCCACAACTTTACTCTACTTACTGTCATAATAAATTATATCTAAACTTTTTTCTAATTAGTGTCATAATGCACTGAAATTAAGGTTTAAGTCATCCCTTATTTTAAGAGTAAAAAAAAATCAGCTCTTATTTAGTAAAATTGAGCTTTTATAAGATTTAGCCAATTTATAAGGCTTAATCTTTATAAATCTATATGGATAAAGCAAAAAATTAAGCGAAAAGGGGTGTGGGACTTACCCATTTTTCCCCAAAAAGCGCTGAGAGGGGCGTGGGACTTACCCATTTTTCCCCAAAAATTTTCTAAGTCAAAAAAAAATATTTTTTTTTGACTAAGTCCTGAAGTTTCAGGCTCATGATAATTTCATTGATAAGTGCTTCAACTTGACAAGGGGAAATAATCAGTCTTTATTTGATGAATGAAGATGATGAAGGGTAAAGTGCTTTGAACTGTTGGAGTGAAAGACTGACTTTAATTAAACTTATGTGAACTGAGTCCATGAAAATGTATGAAGTTAGTTGATGACAATTTCAAAGTTGACCTTTGAAACTTGCATCAACTAACTCCATACATTTGCATGGACTCAGTTCACATAAGTTCAATTAAAGTCAGTTTTCAAAGTGAAAAACCTGTTTCACCTCTTAGAGCTTCTTCGAAAAGCGGCCGGGAAAAAACCCGTCTTGCTGAAGTTCACCAAAAGGGGGGAAGGTGTTCCCCAGCAAGAGCGAGCCGGCCGAGGCTACTAGACAACAGTGGGCTTTAGTGACCACAGACCAAGTCACTGTGTTGCTTTCTGCTTCGGACAACGGAGACGACAGCAACACTTGCCCACACGATCAGATCCCGGAGCTTTTCGAAGAGCGAGCGGACAACCGGACCAACAGTGGGTTAACTCTCTGTGCGCATCGCGGGAGGGACAAAACCCGCATCAAGTGTTGTTTCGTGAGGACTGGACAACCGAGACAACGACAACACTTTTCCCACTTTGCGGAGCGTCTTCGAAAAGCAACCGGAACCGGGGACAAAAAAATCGAAAAGCACTGGGGCTACGAGGCAACAAGAGAAGACACCCACTTTTCTGTACAACGAGAGGAAACCTGCGAGCTGGAAAACGTCTTTACACAGCAAAATCAGGGTTTTTAATCCTCTCACAAACCGAGCCAACAGTGGGGTCTCTCTTCATTCAGGCCGCCCTGAATTCAAAGCCACCAGTGTTTTCTTTGTGGACGCCATACCGAGCCAACAACGCCAGCAGCACCTGAAACAGAGCGAGGGGTTACTGAAGGGTTCATACTGAATAAATGAGAAAAGTGTGTGATAATAAAAGCTAAAATAAGTACTTAACTGGTGTCAGTCTTTTCCGGATGAGCTGAAAACCTGAGGCGACAAGAGAAGGACGTTGGGTTAGAGGGTTGCTACGTTTCAGCTTGATCAAACTACTACATATAACAAAAACAGACAAACTTACCTCGGTTTGTTTATGTCGTAGCTTGGTTGAGAACCTGATGGGAAAAGAGAGGGGACGTTGGGTTAGTGGGTTGCTACGTTTCAGTTTAAATAAACTACTACATATAACACAAGCGGACAAACTTACCTCGGTTTGTTTTTGTCGTAGCTTGGTTGAGAACCTGAGGGGAAACGAGAGGGGACGTTGGGTTAGTGGGTTGCTACGTTTTAGCTTGATCAAACTGCTACATATGTCAAAAGCGGACAAACTTACCTCGGTTTGTTTTTGTCGTAGCTTGGTTGAGAACCTGTGAACACAGTGAGGAGTTAGCGAGCTGACAGAGAACAAGTACATCATGAATTTAGCATTAATGCTAAAGTAACGCAAACCCACCTTTTCCTTTTGGATGCGCAGCTAAAGTGTTAGCTTAGGTTAACACGGACAGAACCTGTAAAGACAGAGAAGAGTTAGCGGGTTGACGGACAGCAAATTGGTCAAAGTGCAAAGCAAACTCACCTTGTTTGTGTTGTGACAGCGTGGACTGAGTCGACAAGCTAACTGAAGTGCTACCGTTAAATGGTTCCGGTTACACCGAATGACCAATCAACAACGTCACTGTACCACGTGACTGCTGAATCCCAGTCAACGACGTCACTGCACCGCGACGCCTCTGCTACACCACGTGACAGCTGCATAAAGTTTAGTAAACACTCCATAGTCTGTGTATGAAGTTAATTGGACAACTCTCTCAGCTTCTTTTCATACAATAAAGCTGCGTCTAACCGCTGATTATTTCTTTAAAGCTCGTCTTCTTCGTGTCATTTATTTCAAACAGCCTTCGGTCTACTGCCTCTTTTATTATTTTTATTAATTGCACACAGAATTATTTGCTTTGAATGAGCTGCTTCCGGGTCTTCCTCGCCGCTATGATTCCCATCTGTGGATCTGACACTGCTCTTAATTCTTTTGGACAATAATAAAGTATTTTTGACTAAGATTTTGTTTGTGCTGATTTCATTTTGAGAGTATTTGCCTCCATCTGGTGTCCAAAGATTATATTGCATTCATAGCTTGGTGGCGGTATCGTTTTGGTCCACAGGAGGGCAGAAAACCCCCAAAATGATGATTGAGATGGAAAACTATGTTTAGGGATTAGATTGAAATGAGACGCAAATAGTTCCAATAATTTTTCAAATTTCTTATCACACATGCAATTTAAATAGATTTTTAATGTTAAACATTGTTAAATAGTAAGTTAATAAATTATTGCATTAATTAACCTTTTTACTGCACTGGTAAACCCAAGACCCACAGAGTTAAAAACACAACCACTTTAAGTTACTTTGTATTGCTGGAAATGAGCAGTATGATGACAAACCAGTTGGTTTCCTCCCCTATATATACATGACACTTAAACTGCCAAAATTAAAAATAAATAGAAGTGAAGATCAGATTTATTTCAGAGTACTTTATTAAAATTTTACCCTCATTCACTCCATCACAGTAACAAAAGTGTCAGTATTGTGTGAAATGTGCAATATTAACATTGATTTAAAAACACAGGTCACTTCTTACAAACAGAAAGTGCTACATTTATGCAGTGTATGACTGTGAAATCTGACAAAACACCCAGTTTAACCCCCTAAACCCTGAACTGTTAAATAAGTGCAAACATCTGTAAACCGAACAGAAAAAGAATTGTGAACTCCAGACAAAGTGCAACAAGAAACAGTCCAATTTTGGTGTTAATCTGCACAAACTTTGTGATGCTATGGTGAGACAAAGCTGTAAACACATTCAGTCACTTCCCATTTGGTCAACATTGAATTTTCAATTGGATCGCATCAATAAATATAGCAAGTTGCACATTAACAATTAGCTTAAATACATACTTTAATGTCTTGCCTACAAAAATTAGACCAAATGTGCCCAGTATAAGAGGGACGGATCACGTTTTAGCAGCATCACTGGCGCTTGTGCCACAGGGAATAAACACCTGATTAGTTAATAGTCAAAACATTTCGCCCAAAATATATAAATAAATAAATAAATACATAAATAATAAATAGAGCGAAGTGAGGCTCATAAAAGTGGCAGCCCTCTTTAGTAGGTTAGTGGCAGCCGACAGTCAAAGGCTTATTGCACACGAGCGACAGGGAGCATCTCCCCCTTGGCACGGACCAATATGAGATTAAAAACAACCCGCCTTCCCCGAAGAAATTCTGCATAGAATTCAATGGACGACGTGGATTACTTTCAACTATCTATTCTATGCAGGATTCTCAGATTTAAGGTCAATTTTACAGTTTCTTTTTGGTTCAAATGTCCCCAGGAGTATTTCTCCTCAAAGTGCAGCAGGGTACCCCAGCCAGCAGGGCGCCACCGCACCTGCAGCTCCCAACCGTTGGTCAGTAGCAGCCGTCTCTCCAGGCGCTGTCACGAAGGGCACTCAGGGTGGACAAGCTCTTTGGAGGGGTGAGTAAACTGAGAGAGAAAGAAACAGTCAGAGGATATCTTTCTCATGTTTTTATAAAAAGCTGTGTTTTTTTAAATAATGCTTCACCTTCGAGCCGGTTGGGCCATCTTACTGCGTGGCGTGGAGCTTGGAGTGCCGACGAATGAGGCGGGGCGTGGCAGGCCGCTGCGAGGCGTGGTCGGGGTAGAAGCGGGGGCGGGTTGTTTATTAAGCAGAGGGATCCCGCTGTTCGACCCCAGGCTGCTGCTGCTGCCGTTCAGCGACTGGAGGCTGGTGGAGGTCGGCATGGGCGAGGAGCCCTTGATGGTGGGGCTGACGTAGGCGGTGGCTTTAAACTGCGGCCGCGACAAGGAGGTGAAGTTCCCCACGCTCTGGACTCTGATTGGCTGACCCGGGGAGGGGACTGTGGATGCAGACACAACCAGTCAAATCAAACTCTTCAGTGTCAGACGTGAAGGAAAACTGAGAGAGTCTTACTGGAGGACTGCAGTCGAGCCAGCCCGCTGGACGAATCAAAACTCTGGCTGTTACGAAGCAAAGCAGGGGAAGCACTAGGATTGGTTGGAAGGGGCACACTCGGCATGCTGGGAGTTCTGACAAGGTTAGGCATGCTCCTCCGCAGCTTATCTGAAAAGAGGGAGAAAGATCCAGCCAATCAGATGCTTCCAGCTGCTGGTCCTGCCTCATCTTTTCTGACTGCTCTATCCTTTTAAAGAGAACATGAAGCTGGCTGTGATCTCTTTTACTGTAACCGCCCCCTCAGTCACACACACACACTCCTTAACTCCTAATCCCATCAAACTCTCTCTGCTCGTCTCTGGGCGGAAACACACCACGGTCTGAGAGCTTAGAGAGCGCTTGTACAAGAGGCTTAGGGCTGAGTTATTATTAAGCGCTGAGGACATCAGTGTTGGTCAGGCAAAAAACATCTGTGAGGGCGAATAAATACTGTAAACAAACATAGGTTAATGTTCCACAATGAGTCAGTTTGGTTTTAATTCAGCAGGAATACTCACTCTCATATTCGGCTGCACGCCATGACGAAGTTTCCCCAAAACACATGGGCCAACAACACACACACAAATATACACAAACATAAATATTTCACGTACAAAACATGTAAACAAAGAGATAACTGGTTAGAATGAGTGTTTTCCTTCAGTTTGGATGCATCAATGTGCGATTTCTCACCTGATCCTGGTCGGAAGCACTGTGACTCGGCTCCGCACAGGCTGCCCAGTCCCAACCCGAGTCCCTGCGGCGACCCCTGTGGTTGCGGCTGCGCCGGAAACGCGAACCCAGCGGAAGGGAATGGCGGGGTGGAGGGGGTGGAAGGAGGGGTGCACAGGGAACTTGTGCTTCTTCGCCAGTCTCGGATGCTGGAGAAGGTGTGGGAGTGGGGCAGGCGGGTGAGGCGCGGCTGCGGCGGCGGCAGGAGGCCGTAGTCTTCGTCGTCCTCCTCGTCTTCCTCCTCCAGGCCGGGTCCGGCGCTGAGCTGGCTGAGCTGGAAGGTGAAGCTCTGGCTGCGGCGGTTGGCTAGGAAGGACGACGTGCTGGCGAGGTCCTGTCTTAGACCTGGAGGGGCGAGACGTGAGGAAGAGCAGGGAGAACACACACAAACACACACACACGTAGTTACACAATCATCACCTCCTGGGGTTAATGAAGCTGAAGTAGCGATGAGCTCTGAGGTCTGGTGTTAAAATATTAGAAAGGAGGAAAACACAAAGATGGGACGTCAACTTTTATGCAACACATGACTTCATGAAAAGTGATCTGAGTGAGTGACTTACTCTCCTCCTGCAGTCTGGCCATGACCTGGACGTCTGTGAGGTCCTGCAGCTTGTATCCCAGAGCGATGGAGTCATCCTCAGGCTCTGAACCCATGAGGTCGCCTTCCATGGACGACTGAGGGCTGAAGGCTGAACGTCGGAGGCTGCGACCTGCGAGTGAATCAGAGCTTGTTCAGCATCTTTCTGCCAAAACAGCTCTGAGCATCCTCTCCAAAAAGATGAGGTTACGCTAACTTTTCTGATTTCTGCAGCCTCTTTTCATCTTAGTATCACATCTGAGGCTCTCCAACTCCACTGTCTTGGTTTTTTAGACCAGCTCTGAGCCCTAAGCGAAACCACAAACCCCCCTGAGGCGCCCCGTCTCTGCTGCTGACTCCTCTCTCCCGTTCCCTGCAGCTTCGCCCTCTGCTGTGTCTGGAAAAGTCAGTTTTTCCATCACGAATAATGCAAGGAATACAAAAAAAGCTGTGGCACAGTTTTTCTGAAGCGAGGCTGTAAGCTGCAGAGATAATACCTCCTCACACCCACGACTTACAGTTGGAAAATATCTGAAAATCTTGACCCAGTTCTGCGCTGAATAACTTCACCTGTGTGATAATATTCTGCAGATTTCAAGTGGAGGAAAGGAAGGAAGGGAAGGAGGCTTACTGCGGCTGTGAGGGAAGAAAGTGGGAGTCCTCTCAGCTACAGGAGAGAGCTCCTTCCCGACAGGACTCAGGGTCCGATGGAGGACCGGGTGGAGCGGGGAGGAGAGGGGTGCAGCTGGAGGAGGGAGAGCTGGAGTCAGTCAGTGTTGGAGCGTGATAAAGTGTGATGTGCACCTGATGCTGTGATGTTACCGTGTCTGTCCATCTGCGGGGTGGAGCAGGGTTTGGCAGGGGAGGGTGCACTGATGGGCGACACGCCGGCCACTCGGCTCAGAGGAGGAGGAGGAGGAGGGCCAGGGGAGGAGGAGGTGGAGGGGGAGGACAGGGTGCTGCGCCACCTTGAGACTGAGGACGGAAGAAGGATGATTAAAGCAAACCAGACAACAAAAACCTCTCACACACATACAGCGATTACCTCACTGTGACTGTCAGCGACCGCTCTATTCTACTGCTCCACAATCAAGCTTTGTTCACACCACAACAAAGACACACACACACACACACACAGTTACTATTCATAGCTGCAGAGAGGAAGCTGAAGCTCCTGTGATGTGAAGCCAGAAAGATGCAGGACGAGGATTTCTCAGTTACCTGTCAACGCCAATAAAAGCCATTTAGCAGCACTAAGAGAGAGCTGCTCCTTTCATGTAAACTGTAACCATAGCAACAGCCTCTCATTTCACTGTACTCAACCTCAGGCTGGCAGGAGGGAAGGAGGAGGAGGAGGAGGGAGGGAAAGCGGGGGCCGAGCCAAGCTGGTGGGAGCATTTCTCCACCGCTCAGCGCGATGCTCCAACTCCAGAAGAGAAACAGAGAGACCTTTAAAGCCTGTGATGCAACAAGCTGCACAGCTGCTGCAACTTCACAAGGCCGAGTGAAGCCAGGCTGAGCCAGAGGTCGACGACTTTGACCCACATACTGGCCAAGGCTGCTGCAAGAAAGTAGGACGAAGAATGTGGACGCCACACTGACATGCTCTAAAATACTTAATCTGTGGCTTTTATGAGCTTCACAACACGAGAAAACAAACACTTCAATGAAAACACGATGCACATTCTGCAGGAGAAGAAGAAAAAGTGCATCAATAAAAGAAATTAGCGCTCACAGTCACACTCCACACAGGTGGGATGAACGCCACCTCCTCCTCAGTGTGAAGCTGCAAGTTTGACTCGGACTGTAGGAGCTGTTGCATCCATTCACACTCCACACACACACTCACACACACACTGAGGGCTATAAAAGGACTCATCCATACACCCTCACTGATAAACATGATCTGCTTTGTCCAGACCAGCTGTCATCCGCCTCAAGACGTGAAACCTGCTCTCAAAAAGCCAGACGCTGAACACAAACAGACGTCTCAGCTGACAGTGAATCTGGAGGATTTCCCATCACCCCCTGCTCTCAGGGGTCATTTTAGTGGTACCTGCGCTCATGATAGGCATTGAGGGGTCATGTGACCCAGGCCTGATCTGCTTAATGCCATCAGAGGCGGACGGATTAGCATCCGTGAGATCTATTGGCCTCATAGAGCCTCATTAGTCACTTTGTGGAGATGATGGAGACCGAGCGGCTTAGAGAGGCCGCAGGGTTAAGGTGGAGCTGAAGAATCTCTCTTCTTCTTCACAGTTTGATTATCAGGAAGAAATCAGAATTTCTATAGCTTCACAGAACAGCAACATTTTTCTTCGTTGGACATGAAACTCCTGAAGTTTCCACCCACTGCTGCCACAATGCACACATAAATAACTCCCTCCTGAGCACGTCTTGTTAGCAAACAAGCTGCCACAGAAAATAGACCGGATTATAGCGCGCGTATTTTAGGAAATGCTCACCTGCTGAGTCATGGCTGTCTCTAAAAATGCCTGCTGGAGGTTTAAAGTCATGATTCTGCACAGAAACCCTGTGTACGACACACTTTTTCACTTTTGTTATCATTTCTGTGCTGAATTACATCTTCGACAGGAAGAAGAGCATCCAGCTTTGACTTCCTGGCAGAGACATGTGCTGTGAGTCAGTGAGCCCCTGTGTTTACTCTGTGCACATCAGTTTAAAATAGCCTGAAGGAGGACAGTGCTCTGATAACTCATCTGCTGCTTCAGCCTCTGTGTTAAGACTTTCTCCTGTGTGTGGAAATCTAAGACACATTCATACTTCAAGACGATGTGTTGGATGTTAAAGTGAAGGCACTGAGGATGTAATAAGAAGAGGACAGGTGGTGGGAAGATGACGAACACTTTTAGAGTGAACTGGAGCTGAACTCAGGGGAGATGAGTCCAGCCCACACGAGAAACAGAAACATCACTGCGCTTATTAAATCACCTTCTGGTCTAAAATGTGGAGAAAATTAAATAAGAGGACAAACTAGATGACAAAATGAATAAACAATCCAGTATTTTCCTTTCGACCCAGGCTTTGGATCACAAAAGGAATAACAACTTTCTTGTCCTTGATAAAGGAAGCTGATTTTTACAAGGGATGTCCTGATACAGACTTTTTTTTTTATTTCCGAAGCAAAAAAAATTCTCTCTCAATCAGGTCATAATAAAAAACTAAATAATAATAATAATAATAATAATAATAATAAATAAATAAATAAAATAAATCCTGAATAGTTCAAAATTTAAAAGCCATAATTACTTAATTTTATGTAATGAAAATATTAATATATAAAATAAAATAAAATAAAATAAAATAAAATAAAATAAAATAAAATTTGTACATTAAAAAAAGTCAATATTTTAGAAAGAAACCCTTAGAAGTGCTGGTGCTAAACTTTGTACATCAAAAAAACAGACCAAGAAAGTGCAGCGTACAGGGAGATTTACAGCAGTCGTAAAGCGTGTCAGTGCCGAAAACACGTGAAATATTATAGCCATATACTGTAGCCAGAAACTATTTTGAAATGCACCTTGAGGATCCAATATTGAAGTTATTTAGTAGCTATTACCAGAACTCTTCAAACTAGGGAGTTATCTCTAAACTCTATAGGATCTGGTCATTTCAGAGTGTTTTCTCATACCTTGCTCCAATCGGAGGGACAGCGACCTCCTGGCGGCCTCCACCTCAGATTTGGGAGAGTCCAGAGCTTTCCGGCACCACAGCAGAGGAGTCATGGAGTCTTCAGGAGACTCTGCAGCTTTTGGTGATGCATACAACCTGGAGAGACGTGCAGATTAAAACACCATGAGTCCATTTTAAGACTTCATCTCCATCTCTGTGGCTTAAAGGTGAAGCTGAGCCTCGTATCAGATGATTCTGACAAACCCTCTGAACTCCAACTCTGAGATTCCTGCTATGCAGGCGACACTGAGGAAGCTGAATTATAGATTATAAAACCTCTGCTGACATCAGGTGAGAGTGTTACCCGAGGCAGAGTCACTAAACACACCTGGGTTACTATTTTAGACACAGGGGGCGGTTGCTGTGTGAATAAGAGGGGATGAAAGATTAATCTGAGTGTGCTGCAGTGCAGAATCAGATTCCCTCCATGATGGTAACTTTGATCCTGTGGTGTGCCCTCACTGACTGAAGACAGCTGTCAACAAACACAAGGTGTATACCTTTAAATGTGGCCCCTTGTTATAAACAGCTGCTCTATTAATGGCAACTGGAGCATCAGTCTCAGCATGTAAACATCAATAATAGTGACTGTGCTCTCTGAGCAAGGTTTGCTGTGATTGGCTGGTTGACTGGTTATCATTAACACACTGATCTGCTCCTCTTTACTTCTCTCCTTTGTTGATTTGTGATGCAAGTCATGAAAACACAGGTTAAACACAGCTGACATGACTTAAACATGTGTCTTTTGTTGCTCTATGGTTACAGCAATGCATCAGAAGCAGACAGCAGACTGACTGAGAAATGACAGCTTGGTACAGGCCTGGTAACAAGTGGTCTAGCCTGATCCAGGTGTGTGCTTTGTCTCAGGGTGCAGGACTCATATCCCTCTGAATCACACATGTGGCCTCTGCGTGCAACATGCATGCCCCACAGCTGAGCAACAAATGGTTCAAATTGCACAAAACATGTGATCCTTACCAGGTTTCATCAGACTGATCCGAGCAGGACAGAGACTCCAAGTCCAGAAGTTCCAGCTCATCCAGAACCGAAGGCTCGGATTCATCCTCCTCCTCCTCTTCCTCCCCCGCAGCAGCCGCTCCATCACCGCCTGAGTGAGGGTGGAAATACTGGAAAGGCTCCTCAGAGGATGCGAAGGACCCTAAAGATGACTGACAGAGGAGGGAGGGCCGGCAGTATCCTTTCAGTGCCGGGGATGGAGACGCCGCATGCGGCCCGCCGCTGACGCCGCTCGCCCGGGTGCGCAGCTGCTCGTTCTGCCGCTCCAGTTTGCGCACCAGCTCCTGCAGCTTCTTCACCTCCAGCTCGGCGTTCAGGGTGTTGCTGTTGCAGTCCACCTCCGGCATGATCGCGGGTTTTAGCACCGCTGCCTCCATCAGGTGAAAACACAATAAAGGAAACGCTAACTCAGGCGCTACAACACCTCCAACGTGGAACAGAAATGGAGGACAGGTAGCTCCAGGCTCACCCGACGCCCTATCACTGCTTCTGTATTCTGGTGGCGATAGTAATCTGTCTGCTCCGCCTGTCTGGACTAATGGGCGACTGAGTGGCTCCACCCCTTTTGTACACACGCCCACACAGCCCCATCACTTCCTCATTAACACGCCAGTGTGGTTACAGGTGACAATGCACCTGTCGGGCAAAACTCTGGGCTCCTGAGGTTAAATTCAGCTTATTATTAACGCACAAATCCTTAAATGCTCGCACACAATAAAACCATTGAAATATTAATTTCTTGGTTATAATTACAAAATGTACTAAATAATGTTTATCTATTAATCAGCATCCGATTAATTGATAATCTGATTGTTTTAAACTGATTGTAGAGTGTTGAAAATAAAAAAGGCGCAGCTGCTTCACATACAGATATTTGGCGCCATCTTGTGGACAAAGTGCGGCATTACAACCAGAGGCACTTGTAGATTTTTTATTTATAAATAGATCTAAAAATATTTTTTTGAGTCTTCTTTTTTAATGAGCAAAAAAAAATCTAGAAGGTAAGGGATTTTCAAGGTGTCATGTACCAATTTTACCTGAAATGTGCACAAAATCAACAAAGTGAATAAATATTGCAGAAAATTAAAGAGGACAAAGCAGACACGTATCTTTTGTGAAAAAATCTCTTTTTATTGTTCAATAAACTGATAAATAATACAGTTTCCATTCATTCCTTTTTACACACTGCCCTCTGCTGGCTGCACAGGCTCACTGCAGCATCCAGACACACAAGAGGAGCCTGAAAATGTATTTCCTCCATGGTTTTCCTACATAAAGATGATGTACATCAGAAAATGGAAAGATTCTCTCCTCAGCGTTTCTTCCAGGTGAATTTCTTTCGGGCGCCCTCCTGGCCGGGCTTCTTCCTTTCTCTGACTCTGGGGTCAGGGGTCAACAAGCCAGCTGGAAATAAAAACAGAAAGGAGAGCAGTTAATTCATGCAGCAAAGGAGTATGATCATGATCTTGTTTTATTTCCATATTTTAAGGCTCATAAATGTTTTTCTCTCAGATGAGTGGACGCCTCACCTTGTCTCATGGTCTCCCCCTCACTCTCAGATAAGAAGCTCAGCAACGCTCGGGACACGGCGAGCCGCAGCGCCCCAGCCTGTCCAGACCGCCCTCCTCCGCTGACAGTGCACTCCAGGTCAAAGCGCCCCATCACGCCCATGAACTGCAGTGGGAACATCAGCTGCTCCCTGAGACACACAAACAAGTGAAAAGAAGAAGAAGAAAAAGTGAGGAGATAATGAAAGACAGAAACAGAGTTGAAGTGTGAGAGCGAGCCAACAGATAGTCGTATCGTAAGCTAATTTAATGTCTGCATGGGCGACTTCTCCGACCAGAAAAGAGGATCCAGAGCCGTAAAAACACAGGAAACTTCTGACTCAGCAGGAGGAGGATAAAACGTCTGAGAGTGTGTGAGAGAAAATAGAGTGTGTTCTGGATGGCGTCTCAGCCTGAATGGCCCGCGGCTGCTGACAAAGTCAATTGTCACCTCTGTGCTCCAATTACAGCCCGTCCTCACACTGCGTGACAACACCAGCTCCGGACATCCACACACACACACACACACACACACACACAACCACTCAGCTGTGTAATTAACTTACTACAAGGAGATAAATAAAAAAACGCAGCGATGCCGTGAAGAGTGAAAAAGCTGCTTTTTAATTTTTTCTTTTTTTTTTTTTAAAGAGGGAGTAAAACATCCCATCGTGCATTTTAAAGAGGAGTGGTTCTATGAATGGGAGCGCGTACCTGTCCTGGAGGACGGTGAGGTACTGCTGGTAGTCTCGGCCATTAATGGTAATTTTTCCTGAGCCACAGTCTCTGAGGACGACGGAGGAGTTGGACGTCTTCCTGCGACCTGAGAGGAAATATATTTCATTTGCTGATGTGTTTTAAAGACATTTATTAACATTAAACCTGAGGTGTTTTTATTTTACCCTCTGCGGTGCTGAAGGCCACGCCTTGCTCGTCTTTCTGCACCGGTGGCACCATTTGCTTCTTGGCCTGAGCTTCCAGCTCCCGTCTGTACCTCATGATGAACTCCTTCTGCGTGGCGCAGTACGGCATGCACAGCAGGCGCTCCATCAGCTGGATGAAGCGGTTGTACTGGAGAAAACAAAAGGTTCAGAGTTTGCAAACTTCACTTTTACAGACGTGACGGATAAAGTCAGTTATTTCTTACATCATCAGGGGAGATGACCTCCACCAGCAGAGTTTCCATCTCCTCCTTTGTGAGCCATCGGCTTGTTCCAAAAGAGCTGATGGAGACAGACGAACACTTTAAACACCAGATCATGTTTCAGAGTTCTTGAAGTATCAGAAGTTTTCTTCTTTACTCACATCGGTTTGACTGATTCATCGAAGAGTCCCTTTGCTCTCAGACGGTCTTGGTACTTCTCGATGGTCAGGAGTGTGCTGTACGTCTCCTGAAATTCATCAACAAGACAAAACATTCAGAGTGAATGACACAAAAAGCCCAAAGTTTGAAGAACAAGAAGAAGAATGATGATGAGGAAGTTCTGATTCTTTTCTGATTTTTCAGAGTCTTAAAAATGACTTCACTTAGTTTTGGGGAAACCCAACAAGAGGAGGTGTCTGTGGAGACGAGGGGTAGAGGCAGGGACAGATGGATGGATGCATGATGGGAGGGAGGGGTGGGCATGCTGGTCACGTCCCACAGGCAGAAGAAAGACCCCCCTCCCTCCCTCCACCTCAGCCTCCCAGCAGCTCGGGGTGAGAACTCATTTCCCCGTCAATTATTCACCAGATGTTTGTTTAATTCCTTCTTGATAGAGTGTGCCTAATCCTCTGCCACTCCGACCGGCGACGGAGGAGGAGGAGGAGGAGGAGGAGGAGGGAGGGGGGTGTAGAATTAAAAAAAAAAAAGGCAAACATGAAGCAAAAACCAATTTTCTTTGCAAAAAAAGAGGAGTAATAGAAAATCAGAAAAAAAGATGACAGAAGGAGAAGGAGGGGGGTTTGAGCTTCATGTTTGCTTACACTTAGCGCAACAACAGAGAGGAGTATTTTACATGATGAGGAGAAAAGAGAGGGATATGTTCAAGTAGAGACAGGAAGCTTTCTGCTGCTTCGTCTGCCCCCTCCTGGACACACCGAGAGACATGAACGATGAGATTTTTACCAAACAGCCTGAAAAGAACCCATGAAACAAAGAAAGCAGGGGGTGAGGAGTGTGTCTGCAGGGACACACACACACACCTCCACGCAAAACATGTGAAACGTCTGAGAACAAGGTCAGCGACAAAGATGGGAGAAGGAAAGAGGAGGTGCTCCGAGGTGAGGAGGGGTGTGAATGGTGCAACACCCTCCCTCCTTCTCCTCCTCCTCTCTCTGTGCTCCAAATCCCCAGGGAGGAGCTGGGACAAAAGCCAGACGTGCCACACCTCAAACTGGATCCTGAACCCAGATGATGTTTATTCTCACCCATCTGAAAGCCTCTAACGTCTGTTTCTAAATATTATAAATTCATCTTTAGTTTCTCATTTTTTCTTCTTATTGTTCCTTTAAACATCAAACAAAAATGTTATTGTTTCCTGACAGTGAAGGCCAAAATCCAGCTTCACTTTGGCGCCATCTAGTGGACATTTTGGGGTATTATCACGAACAAAAGATTCAAGTATTCCTAAAAGACGGGACATTTCTTGAGAAATATTTGGGGCTAAATCAGGCACGATAACCAGTTAAGGCTCGCTGCTCGCCGCCTTCACAGCGCAGCTTCCTCAGAGCACCACCTCTAAACTGGACTACCTCTGACCCCTCCTTCCCCTCTTTTATCTCCCACCTCTCCGCTCAGCTGTGTCTCTCTTGTGTGAAAAAGAGGATCTGACGTCTCCTCTCCCCGGGGACTCCACAGCCTCCTCTCCTCTCTTTGAATCAGATATGACCCCAGGGTGCAGGAGGCAGAGGAGAGGAGGGGAGGAGGAGCTGGGGATTTGCAGCGGATGAAGATTTTACCTCTCGCTCCTCAGATAAAGAGCTGACAGCTGCCCGCAGTACTCACATGCATCAGGGAATAGTAGGACTGTTTGCCCGTGTAGAACAGGAAGTGGAACGGCCGGCCGTCCTCTCCCCACTGGACGGCTCTCTGTTGGGGGAACACTTCATCTGGATGCTGGAAGAGAATTTTGCGTTACATTAAAGTGAAACTCAAACAGCTGATATGACTGTACAGACATTCTCACATGACCCTGAGCCGTACCTTCATGAGAGGCCGCGCTTGCTTCTCAAACAGGCCCGAGGGGAAGAGGTAGGCGATGCTCCTCTGTTTGAGAGAAGAAGAAAAAGAACAAAACAAGTTTGAGAGATGACAGCAGATCACGACAAACACTGACACGTCCGGACAACAGAGGTCACACCGACTCATGGCAGCAGAAGTGACAGAGGAGGAGGCGCAAGCTGCTGGCGGGTTCAAGGAAAGGCGAGCGTGACGTGTGACTGCATGTGTGTGTGGTTAGGAGAGGAACGAGCAGAAAAAGGCACAAGTTTTGGCCTGGTTGACAGCGAGCAGAGGACACTGTGGACGTCCAACAGTTCACTCCGAGTTCATCCTCATCCGTGTGTGTGTGTGTGTGTGTGTGCTGAGTTATTAGCAGGGCTACAGATGGTGCTGGTAGCATGTGTGTGTGATAGAGAAGAGTGGAGACAGGAAGTGTGTTGGCCCCGCCACACTCATCAAGACAGTCTGTTCATCTCTCCCCTCTTCATCCTCCTCCTCTTCCTCTCCGTCGGTTCAATTAGCGCGGCAGCAGGTGCAGCGGGAGCGAACAGGTTGCTGCCTTCAAAACGACGGGAAGCAGAGAGGAAACGGAGTGTGTGTGTGCGTGTGTGTGTGGGGAGAGGAGGACAGTTGTGAGGAAGTTAAAGAGTAAAAAAAAAAACAGAGGGAAGAGGAAGACAGGCAGGTAGCAGATGAAGACACACCTGTGGGAAAACAGCAAAGAGCTGAGTTTGAAGACGGTGAATTTTAGGATAAAGTTCAAAAAGGGAAAAAATTCTCTTTTGACGCCACAGTTTTGTTTCATTATCGTCTGTCAGGAGTTTATTTCTCCCCCTCTCTGTTAACATCTTTCTTCCTCATGGTCACACCTGAGGAGACTTGACTCTGAACACAGCAGAGGGATTTATCAGCCGCTTCTCTGCAGTCTCTCTGAATTTTCCTCTCCCTGACTTCAGGCTGCTGGCCGTCGCCTCGGCTTTCACAGCCTGGCACTAACGGCTCTCTTCATTATTTGTGAGGGACACCGGGGACCGGTCGATGAGAGAGTGGTAAATCAAGCTAAATGGTTGGAGCAGTGAGGTGTTTCGTTTGCCAAAATCCAGCATCAGCGTGTGTGTGTGTTTGAAGGCGTTGCTAATGTCCTTGATGTCGTGGATTAGCCAGAGCAGAGGTGGCCCCACCTGCCTGCCTGATGCTGTTGTGCGCTGTTGAGTTCTGCAGCTGCTGACGACAATAAGAGGAGACCACCGAGACTTTAAACTCCTGACCTCCCCTGAATGAAATAAAGAATCACATCAAACCTTTTCAGAAACTCTGATTGCTCTGACTTCTTAATTCAGGCTGCAGACTCTCAGGACAGTCTGTGTGGGATTTATCAATGAGATAAAGTGTTTGTGCATGTTGTATTAACATATCATATCACATTGTGCAAAAGATCAACTAACAGATCGTATTTTACACACTTCCACTTTGTAAGTAAAGACAGCTTTCCATAAATCGCATGACAGATCGCTGAATAACACCATCTAAACTCTTATCCAGTTTGTTTTTCTTATTCTTGCCGGTACATGGCAAACACAAGGTGCACTTAGACAAATAAAGATGAGAGTAATGCATGCTTTGTCTCTTACATCTATGTCCTCCTGGGTGAAGGTCTCAGGGTCCTCTCCCATCATGTTAGCCAGGTGTCTTTTCCCAACATTAAACTCCTCCACCTGCTTCTGAATAAACTCCATTGTGAATTTCTCTGGTCCTGCAGCTGCCAGGTTCTTCTTGTGAAGAGCAGCTGTCACACATATCTGCCTGCTCTGGACCTGAGGATGGATGAGAGGAGAGAGGAGGATGATATTTTGACACATGCAGCGTTAGCAACTCAATGCTAAGAAGCTAAGCTACAGACAATAACAAGGTGAACTCTGCAGTGTTCAAACTTAAAAACAGACTATCCAGATGTCTACCACACAGGAGTTACCCTAATTACAGCGTCGTTACTATTTATTTACATCATGGGCTAACAGAGGCTGCGCAAGGATGCTAACTCAAGGACGACAGTGTGAGAGCATTTCAGCGCTTTTCTCCCATTTTCAAGCGTTTCATTCACACACGAGGTCATTTCCTGAAATAAAGAATCATATCTCACCTGTCGGATGAAACACGATGTTAATGTCGCGCTCGGTTTCCCATATTTTACCAAAAACGTCCCCACGGACCGCACACAGGGCGTCGCCATGTTTACTGGCAGTCGCGACGTCAGTAGAGGAAGTTGTCAAAGACGCGTTTCCGGTAGAAAAATATAAATACAGATAAAAACATTGCAAAAAGAATTAAGACAGAATTAAATTGACCGAAAATAATTCTATAATTTTTTGAAGATATTTTTTCGCCAAATTTGAATAAATTTATCGTATTCTTGTTTTGTTTTTGTTTTTTTTTTTTGTTTTTTTACAAACTAATTCATATAAACACACCAAAATATGATATTATTTCCAACTTTAGGGATTCTTCTCTTAATTTATTGATGCTTTAAGCTTAAGTTTACTTTTTCAAATAAATATAGAGAGGACTTTTAGCAATTATTGTATATAACTGAAAGTCTTCCCTGAAAAAAAAAAGTGTCATAGTCTTGCAATGATTCACCCAAACTTTAACCTCTTTGTTTTTGTTATATCCATATCCAACATAAAGTGCATCATATATCATACACACACACATATGTATATTATTTTATATTCAATTTAACAATTAAATATTAAGATCAATGTTAGAAGAAGAAGCGGAACACAGAAATGTTTTCTTTGGATACACAAGAACTCAAAATATTTCAAAACTTTAAATAAAAATAACATGATTAAGTATTTAATCAAAGCCATAAAACAATCCACCACAACGTCAGATGAGACAAATAAAAAGTGTAAATCTCAACAGACTGGAACAATTCAAAACAACGAACTGCAATGACTTACACTTGCTGCTTTAGTTACTTCTCTTTTTTATTTCTCACATCACAACACATCATGTCACATCAGTGCCACAACTCAAAGAAATCTCATGTCAGAGTGATCATGCAAATTCAAAACATGAGGGCCACATGGTGCAGCTGGAAGCGAAATCTGCAGTGATTCAGGACACTAAAACTTTTCCTTGTGTCCTTTTTTGAGCTTGTAAAGTAACACCAGATATCCCCTGAATTTTAAAGGCTAAAGCTACTTAAGATTAATTGTTTACAGGTTTAACGTGACCTTATTTAACCATAGAAAATTTACAGAAAAGCAAGTCATGCACAAGTCCTTCTTGCATGAAAGAAACTGTAACTCACACCACAATGTGCGACCTCTTTGACCCCGGGGACCCACTAACTTTGCTCTTGCGAGGCTTCAGATGCCCTGTCCGGTTAGCATGCGAGCACCATCTGTCCTCCATGTAAAATCACTGACAATAGGAGGGGCTGCTGTAAATGTCACGCCACAGGATTTAAAGCAGCCGATCCACATGACTTATCAGAAATAACACAATAAAAAATGCTCAGTCACAGTCTGCCAAACACGCTGGCAAGGCTACACATAAAGCAGATTGTTTTGCATATGTGGGGCAGTGGGTGCAGAAATGGATTAACACACGTTTTGTGAGGATTTCTTGAATAGATGAGTGCAAGCTGACACCTTAGACAAACTTTATGGACAGAGTAAAAATAATCTTTATTCTTCAGGCTTTTCAGTGAAATCACAGTTTCCTCTTAGATTGTGTCTAATTTTTTACAGATTGAGAAGAATTCAAGATTTATTTCTAAGAGTAAATTCTTCTTAAATGAGATAGCGAGGATCCTCGTTTAGGAGGGAGCATGTAAAGTTTTCTCCTGATGCTCCTCTAGCTTTCAGGCTCTTGAGCTGTGTGTTTGTGTGTGTTTTGGGTACAGTACTGTGCTGTGTTTACAGATCAATGCTGTGTGTCTTCACTTAGATCACTTTGATAGAGTTGGAACAGGAACACGGGGAGATTAATCAAAGTGAAGGGGCACTGACTCCTGGCCCGTGCCAGTCGATACGGCCGCGTGGTTAATTTGCCCCGAGGAGGGCTGTCGTCAGGCGGATGATAAACAGTGTTTGCCCCGTTTTTTAGCCGCCAGCGCGCTCCTGCTCACCAAGAAAAATAGTTTCGACCCGTGGTCTCTAATTTACAGTGGGGGGTGAGAGGTGGGACATTAATCATGCTTCTGCTGTGGCCCGTCTCTGACAGGGGAGCCACCGTGGGTGGAGTGGGTCGAGATATTCATCTGGTGAGCCCACTGTGGACTTCTGTAAACTCTGAAACTTACAGTAGTCACTTTAAATTGAGCGTTAATCAACTTTGAATGTAAACATAACTTTTGTTCATTTTCTTTTGCAGGTAATCTTGAAAACGCCCTCTTATGTGTTCATAATCTGTGTTTAATGGACTTCGAGGAACCAACAGACACATAGCTGGGCTTTATCCCTCCCCTAATGAGAGCCAAACACTGACAGTTGCTGTGAAAACAGTTGCTGTGACGTGGAAGTAAAAGGATTTAATTTAGGGAACCTTATGGGCGTCTGTTTTCATGTTTGGCATGTGCCACCAATGCTTCATACGAGGCTCCAGCTCTGTGCCAAGTATTAGAGACTTGGCTCGCCTCCAGCTCCTTCAACAGATCTCCATATGGACTACAAGGATTCCTGCGCCGCCTCGAAAAGGAAACACCACAATAAGCGACGCTGACCTGAGCTGCATTTGCACCCCGTCTCCCAGATTGGGTGACATCCTTTTAATTGTACGGCTGAAACAGAGATGGAGCAAGAAATAAAGGAGGATATCACAGCGTGGAGCTGTGCCAAGTCCGCTCCTTCCCCCTCTTTCCCAAGGATGGGGCGCTGCAGAATTGAGGGCTTATAATACCAGCGAGCTGAGGCTTTGCTCCAGTCATCATTTCCATGCTGCTTTACGCTGATTCCCTAATATCCTTAGCGCCGTGCGTAGGGATAAGCCCATCGTGCCGAAACATGGCTGTCATGCCTATAAACCGTTCACGGCTCTAAAGAATCCATTATGGCTGCTCCACAAACATGCAGGCTCAAAGGGCCACTTTGCTCAAGCTCATTTACTCTTTTAAAGCGTATTTATTTACCCTTAGTGCTGCTGGAGAAGGGATCTCCAGTACACCACAATGCATCACAGCAGGCTGCAGAAACGTCTTATTTCACTATAAGTGGTCATTTATACAGCGTTGAGCTCAGCTGCACGTCTTCATGAGGCATGTTTCTGAGCTGTTATTACTCTTCCTCCTGTACTTTTATCTGCATCAACCTGAATCCACACATGCAGCAGAGTCTTAAGGTCCCTCAGTTATCTTTCTGTGAGGTAAACCTGGTTACACGCTCCACTTCAAGGCTCTGCACACACACTAACACAAACACACACACCAATTTGCAGATTATCAACAAGTACGGTCATTGAGTGGAAATTAATTTGCCACTAGTAATGGATAGAGACATTTTGCTGAGATGCGTAAAAACAGCTGAACTGCCAGCGATTACCTGCTGGAATCAGCCTTCATCAATATCAGGATAATTACAAAGCACTTCTGGCAGCGCGTGAAATGAACGGAGCGTGCAGCAGATTGGGCGGCGGCCATAGATGTCTGCAGATATTAGGCCTCTTCCTCAGAGCAGCTCCACAGGGGGGGACGGGGATACCTGAGTGGATGGGTGCAGGATCAGGAGGAAGACTTGGAGCTGGGATGAGTGAATCTAACAGAATCAGAAAATTCAAAGAGAAAAGTTCAGGGAAGAGTCAGAAATGAACCAGAGGAAGACTCTGTAAGGTGTTCTCAGCCCGACTTTTCCCAGACTTCCTCTCCATCCTCACATGGAACCACTTTGTCCCCCCTCCACCTCCTGTGCCCTCTCCTCTCCACGCTCCCCGAGCTGGAGGCAGTATCTGGTTTCCTCTCCAGCTGAAGGGTTACTTCAGTCCATCTCTGGGATGAAAAGATGTCTATTTCCCTTCCACATCTTCCCCTTGCACTCCTTTTTTTTTCAGGTGAGACGCTTGGGAAGGAAGGAAACTATTACACACGGGGTGAAAGGGGGCCTGAGACGTAACCGCCGGCCTCTCTCAGCCTGTTGGAGGAAGAGGATCTGAACAAGGAGAAACTCGAGATCTCTGGAAACGTCTGGGAACGACCCAAGAAAAACTTCCGCTGCCCCTCCGCCATCCTCACCTTGTCCTGTGCTGTCCCAAAGAGTTTCCCATCATGCTTTCCGTCTATGAAAGAAGGAGAAAAGTCGCATGAATACACCTCCCTGTGCTTGGGATGTGAGGTTTCAGTCTTGAATTTCTGTTTCGGCTGATCCAACACCTTCAAGTTTCCAAAGTCTGATGGAAACCAGGCCCAGCTGCTCAGCCTGCGCTGGAGGCAAATTAACATATCTGGGTGAATTTCTCAAATGCCGAGTGGATCTGAAAAGTCGAAGGGAAATTCCATCCTTCAGAGTGTTTTCATATTGTTTCCATTTCATCTGGACGGACGCTTCCAGCAACTCTTGCATGCAGCCGCACATCAATCAGCGACTTATTACAGAGGAGGAAAATAATGCTTTTTATCCCAGGAATGGGATTGTGTAATCGCTCCTCATTTGACCTCGAAATCAGCTCTGGATGTGGAGTTTGAGGCAGCTCGACGACATCAACGCCCTGATGATGTGTTGGAGGATTTTTTGACTTTCTTTCAGCTGCATCTCACGATAAAGTCTCCTCTTTCTGCAGCGAGTGGTTGCAAACAAAAGTGAGCTTCAGAAGTCTTAAAAGTCCAAGTAAAGAGCCTGTTTCTGAATGTTTGACGCAGAAACTGATGTTATAAGTGCAAAAGTGGCGCAGTTAGAAGCACAATCTGTCTAAAAACTATACTCAAATAAATCCAAGGTCTGCACTTTCCACCTGTTACTAGAAACAACATTTAGAGCTTTTGGGAAAGACCTGCTCCAGTCGCCGTCTTCCCACCTGGTGACAAATTGCTGGAGTGATTGAACCAAGGGCCTACTTACGAGGTTAATATCTACCATTGATCGCCGCATTGATCATTCGTCCTCTCGCTAATGACTGTGGCTGGACTGATTTTAAATAATACGTCTCACTTGTAACCTGACATCAGAGGAAGGGGATAAGATCGGAGGACGATGACGGCTTCTCGGGGAAAGGAAACCGCTGCGAAAAATCAGCTTGAAAAGGCCGGAGGAAATTGAGACGATATTAAAAAGAAAAGGTTCAATCTGCGAGCTTTTTTCCCCCGCTGATCAGAAGGGCTGCGGACTACCGCTGGGCTCCTTAACATCTGGTCGGGCAATTTACCCGGCTCTGACGACTGGAAAGGTTAAACCACTAAAATCTAATATTTGCCTAGAGGGGGTCAAGGCACTGCAATTACAAGGTACAATCGGCAGAGCTAATCAGCTAGTAGCGCGTACCAGGAGCTCGGCTGGGCAAATAAGCCCTGATCAGAAGCACTGTTCCCTGCCTCTCCTGTTTACTTATTAAACTCTGTTCTCATGTTCAAGGGCCCAACGCAGCCTCTGGCCCCACACACCCCGAGGCACAGGGGAGTAAATTTAGCTCCTGACGCTTTCCTAAATGGGACCGCTGCACTTGGCGAGAAAGTAGCCCCCCGTGTTAATCAGTATCTGCGGCCTTTGTTGCGAAATGATCTCGAATTACTCTCCTCCAATCTGGCAGGGATTAACACCTCGGGAAGAGGCGGGATAGGTAGGAACCAAACCCTGAGGAGGGGAACAAAGTGCGGTGTGAGACAGATGTGTGTGAGTCTCAGAAGGATGTGTGTGTTCCTGAATGTTGTTTACATGATTGCTCTTTGACACACATTTCCTAATTGACTGAGTATCAAGTGCAGGATTAGTGTATAATATATCAGAACTGTCTGGCGCGCAGCACTTTTGAACAAGGCTCGGGGAACAATTACTGGTAATTAAATATGTGCCAGTTACTGGAAAAGATAATTATGTCCTTGGTGTATAACACCAATTAATTACTTTTATTTCAGCGAGCAAAGCTTTTAAACGGCAAAGGAAGCTGTTCGATCGACGCTTGTTTGAGTACAAGCAACCTCTGAGTTCTGAAACGTGTGTGGCGTGGTCCTTCGACGCACAGATCGTACGCATTAAAGCTCATTTATACGTCTGCTATGGAGCCGAATCGGTGTTGAAATTCACACGAGAAAATTTGAATGTGCAAATGCATCCACAAATGTGTAAACAGACTTGCAAATGCGTAGAATACGACATTTTTCTCCCTCCTGAGGCATTAAACATTGACACACAGGTTGACTGAAACAGAGACTTCTCTGAGGAGGGCAGAGCTCGACTCTCGCGCTAAGAGGATTGGTCAGATTGGATACCGAGCCTTCACACCTTCTCCTGCTGTACTTATGGCACAGAGATAGCAGCACCAGATGAGCTGTAAACCTCCCCTTGCCTTATAGAAAACCACCTGAACCCAAACATGTACATTCTGCTCTTATTCTGAAATTAAAGAGAGGTGCACGGATTAGCAAATGATCTCATTTAAGGCGCCTGCGTCTAAAGTCTAACCTGGAAATACCTGCGGTCGATCATTAGTAATCTATTAAATCCACGGCCTAGAAATGGTTACACTACACGCCCCCGTCTAGGAGCCAAAACGTGGCTGTTGCTCGCTCTGGTTAATGAGATACAGAGTCAGACAGGCCGAGCGTGCTTCCTCTTCCTCTACTTCTTTCTGCTCCTGCAGCAAACACAACTATATATGTTTTTAATCTGCATGCTAGCTCTCCAGCTTAATCCATGCACCCATGCATCTAACAACAGGCATGCACACGTCTGTGTGTTCACGCTCATTTAGAAAGAAGTATTCTTATGTTGTTTTGAGAAGATAAAACACAATAAACACTCTTTCTGGATGTGTGTGAGCAAGTTTGAAGTGCACATAAAAAGCACATGAAGTAAGACTTTGGGAGAAGAAATCCTGACTCTGATGGCTCAAATGAGACCACCAGGAAGTAGATCTCTGTGTTTCCTGCTCTGCTGAGTGTGTGTGAGAATACTACACATCTGCTCCCAGCTCTGGGTGAATGTTTACGACTGCTTTGTGTGTCTGTTTTTGTGTGTGTGCTACCTCCAGAGGGGCTGAGTGTGTGTCACTCCGGGCCCGGCTCCCCCTGGATCTAAGCAGTATTGACAAACCCATCAGAGCTGGTGATGCATCGGGCTCCCTGCTCGCTCAGCCTCCCGCCCTCAGCCAGCGCTGCGGGGCTGCGCTGACATGCTGTCACCTTGGTAACTGCTGCCAGAGCGAGCGGCCTGCTGGGATGGTTGACCCGAGCTGGCGGTCGGCCGGCGAGCTGCGGCGGGAGATGTCACAGAGGGACCCCTGGGGACCGAGCGACCCCTGCCTCTGTCCCCCCGACCATCGATCCGTCTGCTGCTGAGATCCGTCACCACCTGGGACGCTCGCTGGATTACACACTGAGAGGAAAACACACAAACAGACACATCCACACTCACACATATGGAATCAGAGGAAACATCCCCGCACTGCTACACTTTTGTCTTCTTCTCTACTTTTTTCGAGGTTACCCAATCATAACTTGGCACTTCCTGAATCCCTTTCCCTGTACGCGGTCTCTCACAGCCAGCTCAAACAGCGCCTGTTGGCTCGGAGACGCTTTCCGACTGTTCTCGAGTCCTTTGAAACGCTGACCAGCTTTCTGACACGAGGCTTTGGAAGCTGCCGAGCTCACGCTGCGAGATGAGGAGCTCCGCTGGATGCTGGGTGGAGTCGGGGGGTTCGGATCTCGGTTGAAAGGGATTATGGGTAGCGACCAAGAAGTTTGACATCATACTTTCATGAGGCAATTTGTTCAAAGATAACTTTGTGGACACACGCCACTCATGACACCAGGTCATCATGAAAATAACAGCAGCAACGTGACGTTAGGAATAATGTTAGTGAGGATTTGGAGTTTGATAAAGTTAGCCAAACATTAAAGAGGGGTATCTAAGCTTCTTTAAGGTGCATTATGTTCAATTTCAACCTGTAGGAGCACTTTTTCTTTTACCCTGGATTGCTTAAAATCAACATACAAACCACAGAAGAAGAAGAAAAAAGATGGTGCATGTTGATTTTTTGCACTATTTTTTTTTTAACAAGCAGGCTTTAATGTCCTCACCTTTAGAGCAATGATCCAGGAGAGGAGCTAAAGACACATCTGGTTCTTTATGTGGTGTGCTGCAAAAAACAGACAGAGAGAAACAGACAAAACTTTTATAAGAATAAAAATCTGAAGTTATCTTACTTTTAAGATAGAATAAAGACTTTCCAAAAACAACAAAAGTTCTGCTTTCCTGTGACGTGACTGAAAATAAATGATCATTTCTGGGGCTTGAATGATACTGAGCAACAAGTGAAAAAACGTCTTGTTTATACTCCTAACTTTTGTAAAAATAAGCTACATTGTTTTAAAAAAAAATCATAAAGTGTAACTTTTCAGTGGTGAATAAAAGTTGAAACACTTTTAGGTCCAGTTTCAAACCATATCTGACTCCTGATGGGCTTCAAACTCACAGAAATATAAAAAATAAAAAATTCAAAGTGACTAAAAACTCTCAAAAACTTCAACTTCATAATCCAGAATGTCAAAGTCATTAATTTTTAAACCATAGTTGAATCTAGTTAAATAATGCTGACAGCAGTCTTTGATTTGTAGGAGCAGCTCAAACGGCCACAGGGTGGCGCTGTAAGGTCAGAGAAGCCGCAGAGGGAGAAGATTTACTGCTGTGAACGTTACATTAAACAGGAGGCAGGGGGTTTATAGTGAGTATGAATAAGAAGAAGTGTCAGAATTTGGTTTTTAATTTTAAAAATAATATTTTCTCCAGGATTTAAAGCTGAAAAACTGCAAAAACAACCTGCTTCAATGCTTTTCCACACATCCTTAAAGCTGCTTGTTTTTCATACAAACATCAAATTAAAGCTTTATCTGCAACAAATGATGCTCATATGTTTAAATGGTTGAGTTAAATGTTTGCAGTTAAAAAATCTGCCTGGGTAAAACATAATCACTGTGCAAGTAAAGGTTGGTTCATTTCTGCTGCAACTTTTCCTCCTTAAAAAAAACACAAAACCTCTATTAAACACACATTCACATACAAGCTGCTCACACAAACACATAATAGAGCAGCTGATTTCATTAATGATGTTTTAAACTGCGCAAGGAGTGTGTGAATGTGTGTGAGAGACAGAAAGAGGAGAGAATAAACTGGGATTATTTCTGCGGCCTCAAAACTTGTTGAGGAAACTTATACTTCAACAGAGCAGCAGTGTGAAAAATTCAGAAATTTGTGTTAAATGCTTTTAAGTTGAAGCAGAAGTGTCTTGATAAGATTGCTGCACCGTTTAATGAATTTAGTGAGTGTAAACATGTTTTTATTTTGGGGACATTCCGAAAATTTACACTTTCAGTTTCAATATTAAAAGATTTAATGTCATCCTTCGACGTAGTGTGAGAGGATAATGATTCAATTTCTTTATTTAATAATATCATGTTGGCTTTGGTCATCATAAACGTGCATGTACTTAGAATTATTTAAGAAATGTTTATTCAAAACATGTTTTAATGAGAATAACAAAAACATTTCACGCAGAGGGTTGTTGTACGGGGTTACCCTGTGCGTAAAACTAGTTTTGAGGCTTTTTTCTCCAAATTTTAAAGGTTTATTTTAAATAAATTCACCAGTAATTATCGAAATGTTCACAAATTAGGACTGTCCGTTCATATAAACGTGTTAATCTGTTTGTTTAATGCGCAGAACTACTCGTATGGTTGGGTTTAAACCGTTAAATTCGCATTTTGAAATAAAATAACTCACGTGCATCAGGAGTGGGCGCGTGCAGGTTTCACGCAGACAGGCACTACATTACCTCCACAGTGCGCTTCATCCTCCCCTCCTCTTCCTCCACCTCCACCTATCCATCCATCCTGCTGCTCACGAAACCGTGACCTTCACAATTTATATGGGGAAACCCCGTAGAGTCACGTCACGAGATAAAACGTAAAACTCTTCTTCTGGTACTTTCTTTTAAAACAAAATAACACGTTTGCTAATGAGACTTTTAATTTATTTAAAAATTATCAAACATTTATATTTTTTATTTCTTAGTCCTGTAGTTTTGTGCTAGTTTAAAATAATGCAAATAATAACTATTGTAAAATACATAAGATAATAAAATTATTTTTTCTGTACATTAAAACTCATGATTAAATATTAGTGTCCAAGTTTTGCATTTTCTTTTAAATTGACAAAATAAATAAATAAATAAAATCAATTAAAATAAATCCAAATTTAACCCCAAAAAACCGTCCCTGCTGAAATTAAATTAAATGATGTAAATAAGCCGAAAGGTGAAAAATACACTTTTGCATCGCGCCCTCAAAGCCCCGTGAGTTTCCTCGATCCAAAACAAGAAGTAAAGGAGTGAGAATAAAGAGGCAAAGTGCCGTACTTACTGTAAAATAACAGAAACAATAATGATCAAAAGCCAGCAGCAGACAGGAGGACATTTTCCTGCAGCACATAAATCCACGAGGACGAAGAAGATGAGGAAGAGGAGGAGGAAGACTCCCTGTGGAGAGCAGCTCACTATAATCCATATTCATGCCTTCGACACGTGGAGTAAATACAGTATGAGGGGAGAGCATTGTGTATGTATGTGTATGTGAGTGTGTGTGTGTGCCAGGTTATAGACTGAGCCCATGACACCATACCTTAATCTGACACACACCGTAACTCCAGCTGAATGTGTGTTTTACACCACACACACATGCAGGTTATATTATAAAAAGAATAAACAGAGCAAAGTGAAGCAGCTGTGTGCAAAAATATTCAATTGAAGTGGGTTAAATACGAACACAGAATTAAAAAGCAAACTAAAGTGTGTTTTAAAAAAGAGAAATATACAAAACACTCTTTTACTTTAATTAAAACATAAAATTACAGCTGCAAAGAATAATAGCGTTTTAAACGCATTGATAATGCGCACACTCCCGTTGTGGAGAAAAATATAAGTATAAACCTCGTTTTTATTTTGGTCAGATTTCTGGCTGCAGCATTCGAGTTTCTCCTTAAAATTAAGGTGAAAAATCAACAACAGCCAGGTCGTTAAAGTGGAGTTTTGTGGGACTGAACTGAAGCTTTAAAGAGCAGCTTTAATGTGCAAGACGAGCCTGTTGGGCCAAAGTCAATAAGCAAAGTATTCCTGAGGCCTGAGCATGTCTGCACACACACACATACACTCACACAAAGATATACACACATATCCTGCTGCCAACATGGTTTTGAAGACCCATGAAAAAGCTAAAGCTGCAGTAGAATAGGCGAACCAAAACCCATTATGAGATTTAAACTCTTTTTGTGTTGCCTTTGCTTGGAAAAAAAAAAATCTCTATTTTTCTGCACGAGCTGTGCATCTGGAAGGTGGTTTCTTTTTCTCTTTTTTTCAGGATGCACATGATAAACGTGAACTTATGGTAAGTGTTCCTCTCTGTGGTGAAGGTCTTGTTCTGCTGGGGAGCACAGCACGGCTTATCTTAGCACGTCATGTGACTTTGCATTGGATTTTATAGCAGAGGAGCACGAGGGGTGCATGCATAATGAGCCCGTGCGTAAAGTGCAGGCAGGCCAGAGTGGAGCCTTTCTACACACGTGCTTTATTTTTTAAAACCTTCCAGGAGCATGCGCAAATATATTGTACTTTTAGTTGAATTAAAAAAAAACACTTCTGTATTTTGTGGCATTGAATGGAATAAACAAGTGACACAATATAAAGTTTTAGAGGCTGCACACACAGCGTGCCTGTGCTGCCACTTTTACTAATGGAGACAAAGAAAAATGATGCCCACTCCTCTATATCATTGAATTCAGTTGCTAAGCAACTAGTATGGGAAATCATCCGCGAAATTCAAATCCTGCAGCGCGAGGACACGTTTTGTTGAGTTTTGCTGAATAGGCGAAGAAGAAAAGAAAGTTTGGGGGGGACACGTTCGCCTCTTGCAGCCCTGACGAAAAATAGTCCCTCTGTTAAAACACAGCTGGAACTGACTGCACCATTTAAATTTACAACACTAAATAAAAAAGCAACAACAAAATAATAGTGATAATAATATCATCATGAGTCATTTGAGGATATTTTTCAAGCAGCACACCTGTCAGAAAACCAAACAACACCCTGATATCACTCCGCACCCTCTGACAGTCACCCAGCTCTCCTCTCCGGACAGACACAATCAATACCCTCCCTGACCCACTGCCCCGCTTCCTAAAAACAGACCTGTGCACCTGACCCTCCTCTCTCCACCTGCGTGCACAGCACACCTGCAAGAGCTCCAGTGCGCGTGCGTGCCACAGTTTGCATTCAACATAATCTATGCAAAGCAGCCATGCAGCTATAGTGCACAAATCTTCTGTTTGGATGAATGCAAATCAATTATTTTGCAGATTAGAGCTTTTGTTGCATTAATCAGGCGCTCATAATGATGGGTTTGTGAGTATTATGGGATGCAGGACTGTGAGCTGCAACGTAAACATTACATAACACACACACACAGGACGCTCTGTACAACAACACCAACGACATGGGCGCCTCTGTGAGGCTGCAACAATCTCTGTTTTAAAAAATATACCCTCCAAAGCTCCCGTACATCCTGCAGGAAAAGGTTAAAGCTTCTATTTCTTTCTCATTTTTGCACAAGGCCTCACGAGAGTGCAGATGTAAACAAACAGACGAGCCATTCATGCAAGTGACCGCGATGTGTCATTTCAAACGGGATGCAACGATAACAAACGCTGGTGCACGTTTGTTTCAGCTCAGCAACAACTCCAGGGCTTTTATTTTGTAAATGCAACACTTACACACTAATTTTGCTGTTTTTATTTTTCATAAAATCCCATTCTTTCGCTTTAACTGTGCATCTTTTTGGTACACAAGGAGCCTTTGTTCTGTATTATCCAAATGAAAGTTATTATTGGCTTCGTAGATTCACTTGGAACAAAAACACACCATTTTCTTTGTAAGGTTTCTGCAGCTGAAACACAAAAATAAAACACCCTTTCTGCAGCTGTGCATGCAGAAGTATAAAATAAAAGCACCCCTTCTTTTAGAAAATTAAATAAAGGCACGCTGTAAGAATTTAATCTCAAAAACACAAGGTGGTTGCATTTCATTCTAACAAATTTATTGTGTCTCAATCAGCTCGTACGGAACCACTACTGAAATTAAATTACAATCAAATGATCACATCAAAAATGTACCCTTATTACCTAACAACGGTCAGCTGTATGATGATTTGTGCTCCTTTAGAAATACAAAAAAAATAACAAAAATAAGGGCAACAACCAAAAAAAATTGAAGAAAATATTGAAATGAAAGAAGAAAAAAAGGGAAAGCATCTTACACAAGTTCCATGAGAGGAAGAGGGAGAGGAGGAGGAGGGGGAAAATAAATTACCGTTTGGAATAATTCATACGTATTCCGAATAAAATATTAAAACAAGTAATTCTGATGAAAAATATAAAGTAAATAAGTCAGATCAGTATCTGATCTAGTGATCTATATTGCCGGCTTTACAGAGTTTTTGTTTATTAAAACCTACCAAAGAACACTGCTTAGAAAGGGCAGCATTAATAGAATATCCACAGCACCCACTCAGTCACACTTGGCAACAGATTTTTTTTCTTCCTCAATAAGTGCAGTTTGAAGTCTTTTTGCAAATGTCTTATGCTCTATTTGTTGAGAAAAACAGGGAGAAGAATCCACTCGCGCTGTCAGAGTCCTTTAAATAATACCAACATTTTTAAAAAAGCCAAAAAAAGGAGGCGATCTTTTTAAGATCAGGCGGTTTTTGTTGGGGACAGTCCTGCTCCTCTTTTTTTTCTCTTTCCTTTCTGGGCCTCAAGATGGGAGAAAAATAATCCTCCTCCATGTGTGTGTCTCTGTGTGTGTTTGTGGGGATGAAACCATGCAGTCCACGTGAGGGGGGAATAAAAAAATTCGCAGGAAATGTTGATGGAAGCGTCGTGGATGTCACTCTTGTTCATATTGTTGCCCCTTCTGTTATTGTCAGGCGTGGAGAAGGGGAGGGAAGGCGGTTCAGTCCTAAATATACAAAATGTCTGCTCCTTTGTTTCTTCAATCAAACACAGCATAATGAAGGAGGGAGTTTCTTTTTCAGGGAGAGAAAAATATAGAAAAAAACAATACTTGGTTTCCTCTTGATGTGTTTTAATGCGCCAAAATTACCTGGTGGAATGAACTTGTAGTTGTCACCCTCTGGTCGCTCGCTTCACTCGCATCTTTTAAGTAATCTACTAAAAAATGCCCCTGAAAGAAAAAAGCAGAAGGAACCTTTTAGGTTAAGACATTTTGAGGGCCTGGAAGAAGGTGCGTTTGCAGAAGGGGAGGTTTTTTGTGGGAGGAAAAAGGGTGATTTGTTTCTGGTGAAAAATATAAACACATTTTGCAGTCTCATTCATATTCCCTCACAATCACAGTATCAAAAAATTTGGCTATCCTGGCGATAGTCTGAATGTTTTTAAGCAGTTTTAAATTCATATAAAATATTCTGGTGTGCTGTTCTATGTTTCACTGAACATTCTTTTGCAGTCCATGGAGGGGGGCGGTGTTTCTGCACTCACATTGCCGACCTGAGAGTACACATCCTCCGGCGTCTGAGCCACTCCTGGGGGCGTCATCCGTTTTTCCTTCTGTCTCCTATTGCAAAACCACACTCTAACCACCTCCTTCTCCAGCTGCAAGTTGTCCGCCAGGGTGCTGATCTCCTGCGCCGAGGGTTTAGGGCATTTTAGGAAGTGGCTCTCCAAAGCCCCCTTGACGCTCACCTCGATGGACGTGCGCTTCTTTCGCTTTCTCCCCTGCGCCGCGATCTTGTCGATGCTGGTGGGGCTGCCGGTGGAGGAGTCGGCCTCCTCGAGCCACTTGTTTAACAAAGGCTTCAGCTTGCACATGTTCTTGAAGCTGAGCTGCAGAGCCTCGAATCTGCAAATGGTGGTCTGAGAGAAAACGTTCCCGTACAGGGTGCCCAAAGCCAAGCCGACGTCCGCCTGCGTAAAGCCCAGTTTGATCCTCCGCTGCTTGAACTGCTTGGCGAACTGCTCCAGGTCGTCCGAGGTCGGCGTGTCGTCGTCCGAGTGCGGGTCGTGGCTGTTGACGCCGTGGTGCTGGTGGTGCGGATGCTGGTGGTGATGATGGTGGTGGTGGCTGCCGTGGTCCAGATCCGGGGTGTCCCCCCTCACCAAGCCCGGGTGCACTAGGCTCTGGCTCCCCGGGCTCAGCATCCCGTTCACAGTGAACCCCCCAGGCTGGGAGTAGATGAGCGACTGCTGCTGCTGCTGTCCCCCGGAAATGGAGTTAATGTGCGCGGCAGTCGTGCTCCCCCAAGCCCCGGCGTGAGTCTGATGGGGGGCTAAGTGTGGGGGCCTGTGGTGCAGCGCGGTGCCCGTGTGCAGATCGTCTCTGCCGGAGTTTTTCACGTCCTGCTGCTGCGGGCTGCCCGTCATCCCGACGGGACTCGACGACCAGGGCGATCCGGCTTCAGCTGCAGCCACCGCGGCTGCTGCTGCGGCTGCTGCAGCGTGCGGCAGCGATGTCACCCACTGATGGGCATGGCTCAGCATGTGTCCCCCGTTGCTCGCTGCCATTGCGCCTTGCATAAAGTCACTCTGCACCATCTTGACCGAGGGGTCTCCCCTGTAGCCTCCAGACCCCGAGGTAACCGCAGCACTGCCCGGCTGCATGCCACCACCTCCGGAGTCAGAGTGCACGATGGAGCCGGACGATAAGATGCTATTGCTGGGCAGATAAGGATTGGAAGCCGCGGTGGCCATTCCGTCAACCCTTATGAATATGTTTGTGGATAACCCCCCTCCCTTTTACAGTCACTTCTTTCGAGCAGGCAAATTGTATCTCATGAATTATTCAAACTTTAAAAGTATGGGTAGCTTTTTGGTGATACCATCGACGTGCGTAAAAACGCAAAAAGCTTCAAAAGCAGCTGCAGAAAACTGGATAAAATCCGCATGAATTTACAACATTCTACTTCAAACTGTGCATGGAAATCGGCGATAAAATCCCAGGTTTTTCAAAAGCCCTTTGAAACCATGTGCAGTCCGTTTGGAAAGTTTTGCACTGGGATGAAATCGGGCGCATTAAAATTAAAATATACAGGAAAAAACGCGTCGTCCCAAACAAACTTTTGTTGCTCGCGAAAACAAAAAAGCCTTGCAAATTCTCCACAATGTCCAAAGTCCCAGTTTATGTCCTCTTTGGATGAGAAAAACATTAGCAGAGAGTCCTCACTTCTTTTGTAATTCAGTCGCAGAGATTTCTCCCTCGCTTTATTCTTTTCACTCTCTTCTTTTATAGCTCTGTAGAGCCTCTCTTTGTTCTGTTTTGATGTATATAAACCTGCCAAACCGCAAACTCCCGTTGAAGTACAATCCCAGTATAACAGTGCACGGCGCTGCTCGCGAGCCTCTTCTCTCATTCGCTTGTTCTTTCTCTCCACCTCTCTCTCCCTGACAGGCCGGCGTAGTCCCGCCCCTCGCCGAACCCCGTCTTACGCACGGATGTTTACCCGTGTGCGTCCGCGCTCATTGGCTGCACTCGGCTGTGATTGGCAGCTCTCAGCAGCCCTTGCTCCGGGGCGCACGAGCCCTCCTTCCGGCTGTTCCGATTGGCTGGTTTTTAATTGCAGTCCAAACAAAACGGGGAACACAACTCGGTAGTAAACAGCGCTGAGATATTAGTACACAAACAGGGGTGAAGGGGTAAATAAAAAGGTCAATAAAGTGTGACCTCTGCTTTGAGATCAACATGATAAACTTCATTTCTTCCAACAGGAGAGCTTCAATACATCTGTTTTTCTTTATTAATATAAAGATACTCTCAAATTTCAGCACAAATTCCTGGATAAAATCATCTTATTGAGATTTAATTGAATAAAACACAGATGGAAAAGGCTGTAAACCTAATAAAAGTAGTTAAATTTACTGTTTGTGTTCCTATAATAGGATCCAAGACTTATTTAAGGCTAAAAGTGTGTTCAAAAGCTGCACAAGATATATAGAAGGATACACATTTAACTCATGAAACATACTAAATATTTTTTTTTTTAAGACAAGGGGTGATTTTTGTCATCACTTTGTCATTCAAACCCAGATTTATCACCTCAAATTAAATGTTTACGAGCACATCAAAGCGCACACTGTCCCCCAGCATCATATCTGCTAAAATAAAACCATGACACTGCACACTCAACACACCTCAGACTGCACAGCATTTACATATGTTAAAGAGAGAGGGGGTGGAAGTCATGATATGCAGAAAAAAAAAAAAGCTCCTCAGCTCAGCAGCCTCAGACGGCTCTTCAGGCGCAAAGGTTGCATGCTTCCTCCATACGTGCACTGCGTTAAAGAGAAACCACAACAAGAGCAAATTGAGCAGTCCTTTGGGGATTGGTCATGAAAACACATCTAGAGATACACCGCACCATCCCCTTTAGATGACCACATCACCCTGCGCATGAATGGGGCCTTTGTTTGTGCGTCTATATTCACGCACCCATGGGCCTGATATATGGGTCCCCTTGCACCCAGTTGAGGGCTTGCAGCCTGTTGAGTCCACCTGGTTAGAACAAGGGCTTTAGCAGGTGAAGTGTGCTGTGCGTTAAATGTTCCAGCTACATGTCCTGCTTTAACCCTCAAACCCCAACTTTAAAGATGACGCACAGATTTCACAGAGGGGCAGAGGAGTTGTGTTGTGTTCTTACTGCCAGTGTCCCCCTCCTCTTTTCTTCTCCTTCTTCATCCCAGTAGATTTAATTTGGCTCAAAACCGGTGGAGCCTCGTGGATTTGTTTACATTGAATGGGCAGGCTAGGGGCCAGAAGCATGGGGCCCTCTATTCATTAATATACAGTGAGGATTTCGCTCTAAATTACTGCTGTTCAATCCTCACTGCACGCTTTGAAAGGGCGTCTCAGGCGGCCAGCAGAAACGTGACACCAAGGGTGCAGAGAAGCAAGATAACCCCTGAAAATAAAAAAAAAATATAACATGTATATGAAAGGAGAGTCAAAAGGCAGCGCAGACATGCTCCAAGAAACCGGTGCGCCGCGGTAAAAAACACTCCTCTCTGATATATGATGTGTTTATTATTTATTTGCTTATTATAAAAAAGGTCCCCAAGTTCCCTGCTGGGGGAGTTCATTTATTTTGTATGCAAAAAAAAGGAAGGAAAGAAAGAAAGGGGGGAGAGGAAAAAAAATCATCCCCAAGTATAACAAGAGACGAACAGTTAGTGCTGATTTTCATTTGCATAAATTTTCATATATTTTAGTGAAAATAATAGCGCGAGCCGAGGAGTGCTCCTGCTCAGTTGAGGCAGAGGAAAGAAAATCTTAGGGAGCACCGAGTCGTAGGAAAGGGAGATAACCATTTACAGGCTGCGCGTGAACAATGTGAAGCTATTTCCCTCCTTTTGCTCGGACACAAGGTAAGTCAACGATCATGTGTGCGGATTTCTTCTTTTACGCATGAGGAATGTTTGAGTTTATCGCGCATTGCTCCGCTGCGCCTGTAATGCGCTTCCTTATAGACTCCTCGCTGCCTTATGTGCTATTTCTGCACAGTCTCCCGCGCCTTTACATCCAATCTTATTCTCTTTAACTCGTATTAAAATCTCCGATTGCAAATTTTCCTTTTTCTAACCCTCGAATGCGTAAAAATCAATATCACGCCAGTCTGCTTGTGCCTTCTTTTTTTCTTCTCGTGTTTTTAAAAGATAAATAGCGGGCAGATGGATAAGCTGTGCTGTTTTGTAGTGAATGTCCACCGAAGAAAAGTGCAATCAATCACATTTTAAGCAGGCAGAGAGGGAGGGAGGGAGAAGGAGAGGGAGACCCTCGGTTGGAATCCTCCAGAGGGATCGCGTAGGCAAGTGCAATATGAAATCGTTTAATATAAATCGATCTCCATGCTGGAAAGTTTGTTTAAAGTTTACATGTGCCAGCCTCTGGGTCCTTAACTGCACTCATCGACACCGACAAAGCTGATTAGGACTGCTCAGAAAGAGCCGGAGATTTTAATGAATGCAGGTCGGTTTATTTTCTGTTTGAGGCTTGGAGATGTAGGAGGAAAAGTCAAGAAAACTCAAAACCTCAGATTTTTAAAAGAGATCTGGTCCAAGGCAGTTATCTAAAACAACTTTCTGTAACCTTTCAAAGTCCAGCTCTCTGAATCCATCACACATTAACCCGATTTTGCGCAGGAAGACGCACAGTTTTGCAGCTAAGGCGTATTTTTGCAGCCTTTTTCTCACGGGTTAACTCCTCTCCCTGCATTGAAGGCAGCGCGCATTTCTGAGCCCAGCACTCGGTAGCCATGGTGAGCCCCATAAAAGGGGGAAACACTAGTCGCATTAAGCTGTATGTTTGTGCACTGGAGTCGAGATGAAAAAGAGGCTCGGTGTGTCCCGGGCCAGCAAGGAGGAGAGCACTGGTAACGCGTTACAGTAACGGAATCAAACACATCTGCACTTTTATGATTATCACAACTTAAAGTTCTGCTTTACACCAACAAAAACACAGAAAATCATCTGGAAGCTTTGATTAGACGAGTTTGTCTGTGCATGCAACGACTTTCCAACTAGCTTCACATTCAAAATTAGGCTTTAAATCTGTTTTTGTGGCTAAATGTGTAAAATTAATGTGACACACTTCCTCCAGAATACTAGCAAACAATAATGATGAGCAGGAAAAGTGAATTCAGAGATGAAGCTGTGTTATTTCTTATTCTTTGTGTGATAACTCCCCATGGTGTTCAGTCAGGGGTGGAGGTGACAGGGCTTCATCATAAATTCACAAAAGACAATAAAACAGCCGCCAGGTGTCGCGCTCACTCGTAATGTAAATATGCAAAACGTACACTACAAAAATAATCATTAAAGCCTCTTTTATGCGCAAAAGTCGCATTTTTTAGAGTTTTTGCGAATTTTTACATTCTAAAAGTCTGACCACACACACTCACTCTTATCTAAATTTCCTTTTATATATTTTTTTTGCAGTGTACAGGAGGATTATTTAAATTAATCTGCTATGAAATCAAAGCTAGGTGACACTTGTTATTAAGATTTCACAATAAACACTCACACAGACATTTCCTGTTTTTGCAAAACAGGCACAAAGTCACAACATGCTTAAAAAAAACAGGCTCAGACTATTTCCTGGTGATCATCTTAATAAATTTAACTAATTTTTGTGAGGACTTCATCAGATTTTCCTGCACCTTCATGTTTTTAAGCAGGTACCTGCTTGTATTGATCAGCGCGCGCAGGCCCCTGACAGCCTATCACGTGGCAGCCCTCGTTGATATGCAAATATGCTATGATTAGTTAGACCCTGCATGCTTTAAGCCAGCCTCCATCTGCAGCAGCCTATAAGCCATAAGTCTGAGCCAGCAGCTCTTTGAGGGAAACGTATGGCTAACCTGCGAATTATTTAGCAAACGAGTCGTGAATCAGCCCGGGAATTAGTGCACTGCTTGACCGGCCATTTGCACTATTCCTTCTTCATCATCCTCATCATCAGAGGCAGTAAAACCTGCAGCAGCGCGCGTTATTGCTCCGCATTATGCACCCATTCTGTCAGGCTGCACAATGACGCTTATTGGTAGCAGGAGGCCGTTTATTTACTCCTGCACGAGCAGATTGTCTAATTTATCAACGTGTTGTACCCTGAGCGCGCATCCTGGTGAGGAAGAGAAGCGTGTTTCCAAATCATCAACAGATTTGAATAATAGAAAATAAAAATTAAAACAAGGGAGTGTGTGTTTTTTATGCTTTTAAAAAGGTGATTCAATTAAATAATGCGTTAAAGTGTGACTTTTAGAGGAGGATAAAAGCGTCCAACGTGCGTAAAAAACCGCCTCCTTCCATCCTCTCTCCCCCATAAAGCATCCTCACAGTCTCATCACTTTGATTCATGAATTTATGACACCTGACGTGCAGATTTATGTCAGCCTCAGAAGGTGTGTAAGCCCTTGCGTAAGGTCTGCATGGTGACAATATTCAGATTAAATTGGTGCAATTCCTGCCGTTTTAATTATGGCCCTACTTAAGTTGCCTATGGGGCTTTATAATTTATTTCCTCCCCTCCTTCCTCTCCCTCCTATCCTTCTTTTTGGTCCAGCCGCTAATCCGAGACGACATACGTTGAGTGCGTCTGCACGTCAGGCCAAACGTTGATTTAAAGCCGAATCCAACTTGGAGCACTTAATGATAATGTAGCTACTATAGCGTTAATTAAATGGGCTACACTGAATACCAGTGTAAGCATTAAACATGCCTTCAATTTCACTGCATGAATGGCTTTTTTTCTTAACCCATTCACACGAGACTGAGGCTCTTTATTAATATTCTATTAATAAAAGTCATGTATGGAGTCATATGCACACCTCTCACTGCAGGCTGAGTAATTGGCCAGTGTTACACAGCGTGTAAATGGGCTGACATGCAGGTAGAGATTACATGTTTGGTGTTATCACAGGACTCTCCAGTGGAGTCATGGCTCAGATGTGCTGGTATTGATTTTGGATTGGGAATCAATGTAGCTGTCATAATTTGTGTTATAAGGTGCTAAAACCTGCAAAAATAAAGCACAGAGCTGTTTTTTTAATAAGCGGATGCGCCACTAATTAATTTTTTGAAATTAAATTAAAATTTTCAGCACAAAACAGCTTCTAATTAGTCAGATTAATTAACTTTTTTTTAATTTTTGGGAATAGAAAATGAGCGACAGATTAAAATAGGTCACTTTGTTGTGGCATCATGGCGTCAAAATAAAACCGAGGTGTGAGTTAATTTAGGTTTAAGCTGCAGTGAGATTTGGCTTAAAAAGAAGGAGCAGGCTGGTTAGGTTTGAATGCAGGTGTTTCTGCAACACACACACACTTTCACAGACAAGAAGGTGAGGAAAAAAAATAAAAAAAAAAAGAAGCCAGGCTGCTGAGGAGGTGAGTGACGGGGCGACAGATCTGCAAAGATAAGATGAAGTGCAGCTTTTTGACTCAGAGGAAAAGAAGAGGGGGAAAAGGTGTGTGTGCACTTTGGAGAAAGGGGTGTGTGTGCTTTATCTGTCAGTCTTCTGCTTCACCCCACCCCCACCCTCATTGGCCACATCCCTCTTTCCTCCTCACACACACACATGCAGATGTAGAACACATCAGCACGGACACACACGCCTGAACAACACCCCCACCTCCACCTCCACATCCAGCTCCAGCATCAAAACAAACCGTTATTGTGTATGCAAATCAGAGAGCGGACACACTGCTATTTTTCTATTCTATTAGCCTGTGTTACACATGCTAATCAAGACTGATATTGTGTTATTAAGCGGAGTAATTAATAAATAAAGTAAATCCACAGGAAATCTATACAAGTGTGCAGCCGTTTGGTTTGGAGCCACCGTGCATGTCTTCACATAGTCCCTGCTTTTTTTGTTTTTGTTTGTTAAACAGTGGCGTTCCCCGAGGATACAGGGGGGGTTTGTGGCACCTCCCTGCCCAGGATTACATTAATCAAAGTATTTATTTCCCTCGGGGAGCTGGGCGCAAATCACTCCAAATCCCAGTAAAATTGGATAACAGAAGAACGGGCGCATCTAGGGTAACCCTCCCGTGCTTTTTCGCTCGTTTCACCAACTTAATGGATCTAGTTCTATCTAACTTTGTGGAGCAGTGCGCTGAGAGGGAGGGGGGGATGTGGGGGTGCAAAGCTAGAGGTATTGAGGCCTTTGAGAAGACAAACAACATAATTGGATGGAAGCGAGCGCTCAGGTAGAGAAAAAACAACACTAACCACATCCCCGATAGAAGCGACTCTGGGTATAGAGCTGTACAAATAACAGCCATTCTCTGATTCCCTGTCGAGCCTATAGCAGCCACGTCTGGGTCCCAGCCAGCAGCAGGGGGAGAAAAAACTAGCCTCTAAGATCCTCCATCTGCAACACCAAAGCTGCCTGCCTTTCTCTGCGCTAAGTCTGGTCAATCCATCGCAAAACCCACAACACGAGAAAAACTCCCGATTCCGTCTTTGCTCTATTTGCAGAGTAATTACGTGTGATGTTTGGGCAAAGCCTGGGTGGCTAATAAATCAGCTAATGTTTACAGCAGAGCGGGTGCTGATAAGGCAATAAATACAGCGCCCAATATGCTGCCTATTACAGGTAATGCAAATAAAATAATAGGGCTGTAATTTTTCCTTATGTGTTGCTGCCCCGGTCTTTGATATTCATGAGGAAATCTCTTCTCTGGGTCTTTATGGGTGCAAATTCACCGCTGCTGCCTTTGCCCCAATCAGGGATAAATGATGGCCTCGTTGTGCAGCATTGGAGGCAACGCTGCCACCCCAAAACACACACAAACACACACACACACAGGTTCTAAAAATGCATGCAACTGTATGTTTGCACACACATGCTTTCGGTAGGAGCCGCCTTTGGGGTCCTGACTCGGAGCCAGGCCTCTCAGGGTGTGTTTCGAACACGGCCTATGAGTGCATATGTAGGAATATTTCACTTGAGCAACAAAATTTGCACATTTGGCTTCTATAGTGTTGACACAATCTCTGTAAAGATTTTGCATCTGGAGGTGTCTGATGACCCATGATGCTCAGCAACCAGCAGAAAATCTGCAGCAGCTGTGATGGGACCAGTGTCTGTTGCATGTAAAGTAAAAGTAAGAAGCTGAAACTAGCTCCACGGACCACACTTTGAGACCCCTAAACAGGCTTTATGTGTGTTATATTGTCCCCATCACACACAGAGTAAACACACATACGAGTGGCTCGGCGTGGCTAGCTAGCTGCAGCTCTGAGGCGTCTATAATAATGATCAGTGGCTCTAAACTCCAGAACGGGGCTCTGCTGTCGAGGTCGGCGACTGTTGTTGATGATATGCGGCCGCGGGTGACATGTGCTATTCATACGCGAGCTTGTGTGGTCACGTTCTGCAGCCGGGAAGTCTTGATTCATGCGGGCATTATGCAAGCCGGACGCTTATGGCACCTCTCCCTGTTGCCGTGCAGTCAGGCCCATTTGTTTGGAAATGGGTTTACATACATCTTCTTCCAAATGACTCCCCCCCAACTCTCCTCCCGCATCCCTCCCCGGGCTTACAGCTCTCTCACACACACATGCATGCAGACTGGGTGGAGTAGAGGCTACAAACATGATGCTATGTTAGCTTTGACGGCCAAGTTGGAGGTCTTTAGCGCCACAGAGAAGATATAACTCTGCACCAGCTACTGTAAAATTCTGCTAGCCTGAATATGTTGATGAGGAAAACCAGGAATCAAATATTTTATGTATTTAAAGCTTCTCTTTAAATTAGAATAAAAAAAAGAAACATGGGAGAAAAAGATTGGTCTAAAAATGTGGATTTGCCTCCTACAGGTGGAAAACTAACCTTCAAGCCTTTCTACTAATCTTCATTTAACTCACATAAAGTGACTACAGCTCAGACCTCCCCTCCTGACCTTTGACCCCTCCACTCTACAGCCTCATACAGCGACACAGGATGTGATTTCCTCAACTCTAACAACTGCAAAGCCCCTATAGCTGTAAGATCGTCCACACTTAGACACACTTTCTCCTCCCTGCTTCACAGACCTGCTCCCCTTTACTCCCCCACATCTCCTCCTCCTCCTTTGCCTGGCGTGAGCGTTCAAGCCAAGCAAGCATCACAAAAGCTGCTTTGAGGGGGGATTGCACGCTGGCCGCCGACCCCTCTGAGCTCACACCCACTGCACAAAACGCAGCAGCCCTGAGTTCTGTCTGCAGGGCAGGCTCCTCCACGGTCAAACCTCGTCCTCTGGTTTTGTTTTAGGACTCTTTCTCCGTCTTACTTTGAAGGGGAACCTTCAGCTCGTAGAAGTGCTGACTCGTTAAACAATGCGGCACAGAATCACAGCACAATAGAACTTTGTTGGTCAACCATGTTGGAAAATTGCCTCAGCATGGACTGTCAAGTCGAATATCCCTCTCGGGTTTTGGCGTTCAGTCGTGCTCTGTCAGCTTCCAGAGAGTGATTTCTTTTTAAGGGGGCATTGTAAAATCAAATCTGTCCTGTTTGGGATTTTATTCTAACTCAATTTGGATCCAGAGGGCTAAGAAAAGGTGGGCGGGGCTTCTGTGCCTTCACAAGTTTGATACTTTTCTCCTGATGTAAAATAGTGTTTTTTAAGAGCTAGTTTCAGATTTAAAGTGCCATTCGTCATATTTTTCCTCGTCATCAAAGCTGAAAAAATATGTAAAACTTGTATTTTTTCCTCCCTACAACCTCCAAATGAAGGTCTTCCACAGAGACGCCTCCTTTGTATGACTGAACGTGAGATAATTCAGGGTGTCATGTAAAATGAAATTACATGCAGAGCGTGGTTCCCTCCTCTGCACAGCGCTCTCTTCAGACTGTAACCTTCATCCTGTAGGTGTGAGACGAAAGCTTAGCAAAGCATAGCCAATCCTCTGTGTGTGTGTCAGTGTGTGTGTGTTGGTTGGTAGACCTCTTGGAGTACCGTCCACAAACATGAATCCTCCAAACAATGCTGTATCTGCCACAGGAAGTCTGTTCAGCCTACATTCATCCAAAGTGAGAGCAGAAACTCTGAATGACACGGTTACGTAACGCCGCTCGCTGTCATCTCGCTGTACGACTTTGAGTCTTCAAGCTGCACCCAAAGGAGTCGCTTTCGTAGCTGTGATCTTTGCTCTGATGTTTAAGTGACACTTTACGTGGAGGGTGTTTGAAGGAACAGCTGAGCTCAAGGTGAGACAGCTTTGGCGATTCCAGTTTGGAGGCCTGAGTTTGGCTCCTGGAGGCAGCCATGTTTGGACCCTTTAATCGTAACCCTACGCCAATTTGAAAGCCCTCCAAACAACAGAAAAGTAGTCCCCTTCATCTCTGATTTGTCTCTTTTTTCATAAAGTTTCCAGAGATTAAACCGCTCCAATCAGAATAAAAACAAATCTTTCACAAGGAATAAAATAATGTATTCATTCTAAACATGTGTCACCCTCTCACGGCTCACTGCTGTGCACTCTCCAGGAACCACCCGTCAATCACGCCGTGTAGGCGGCTCTGTTTTGTCCTTTCACATACATCTTCTCTCGTTGACATTTGAGATTTTTCTTCACCGCTTCTTTTTTTTTCTTCCTCTTCTTTCCCCTCTCAGTTAGCAGGGGCAGCGCTGCTTATGCTAACTAGCCTGTTCTTCTTCTTCTGCTTACTCCAAACAAACTGAAACAACATCATGTTCCCGGTGAACAGTTGCCAGACACAAAATGTTCAGAGCTGCAGAGACGGGGGAGAGGAGAGAGCTTTCATGGGCTCGCTATAGGCCGGCGGATGTCAGCAAATATTTGCACAAATCTGCTTTTTTTTTTGCGAGGGGACAAATGGAAAGCTGGTGTAAAAGCGTGAGGGAAATGTCAGAGATTATGAGCGCTGGGGTGAAGAGTGACGCAGAGGAGCAGGTCTGTTTGGGAGTGTTTACGGCAGAAAAAGCACCAAAACATTCAGTGGACTCTGACTTTCACTGTGCCAGGCGTTACCCTCTGCATACAGGGAATTAAAAGACATTTATTTATGATACCGACCAAAAGTAAGGCTGGCACTGCTTGAGTTTGTTTGCCAAGTTTCCTGAAATCAAAATGTGCTTAAATCCTTCACAGAGGTTTTCCTCCTCTGCCTTTGAGTTCCTCAAGTAAAATATTTTAATATCATTCGACTGTTTTGTTTTTAACCGTGCACCCATCTGATTCTAATGTCTGTTTTTCTCTTTGTCTTTTCCTCTTCCAGGAGAGCCACAGTCCCCTGGCAGCACACTCACACACACACCACAAACACACACTACAAAACTTTGGTCCTCCTATGACTCCCCTCCTTGTCCTCCCCATCCTCCCCCCTGATGCACAACCTCTGGAGGTAAGGCCTCAGCTCATGTGTGTGTATGTGTGTGTGTGTGCTTGCTCTTTCTCCCCCAGCTAAAGCGGACGCTCCGTCTCCCCAGCTTCCGTTTTTCCTCTGCACGCCTGCTGCTGGAGTATTCACGCTCCGGGCTGTTTTCTTTGAGAGAGGGAGAGGAGAGACGGAGTATAAAAATATGCAAATGCTTTTGTTGAAGCGCAGAAGGAGGAGAGGGAGAGGGAAAGAGGGTGAGCTCCTTTTTTTTTTTTTTCAACCCCTCACCTCCCTGCTGCCACCTCCAACCATCCTTTCTTCCTCTGCACGGGGAGAGAAACACACCAGGAGAGACGGGGAGACATGCAACCACTGAGATAATCAAATCCATCACATGAACCACATGACTGGACCTAAACGTCCCCAAAGAGGGGCAGAAAAAGCGCGGAAGGGCCCTTTATTTCAGACAGTATGCTGCACATAATGTTTGCATACTGCGTCCTCGTCATGTCGCGATAAATCCTCTTTACTTTAAATCGAGCTGACAAGAAAAGAGGGACAAGGCTGTCCTCTTAAAGGGACAGTACATCCACAAATGAGTGATTCAGTAAACTTATGAACAATCCCACTGTTGTGGCATCACGAACAGCTGCAGCGTCTTCACATGTTGCATTGTGGGATTTTGAGTAGGAAGTGTGATGAGCGTCTTTGTTCCATTGTGGGAACTTTTGCAGAGAGCATGCAGAAAAAACTTTAAAAATAGACGATGCAAAAAACGGAAATCTTAATAAGTGTTTTTGTCTTATTTTGAGTAGAAAACGTCTTTTTAGACTTGATTTGAGCCACATCCACTTGACCAGTCCAGAAAATGAGGTCCGTCCTAAAACAAGTAACTTTTCTCTTGTTCGATTGGCTGATTTTTAAACTTATTACAAGCATTTCAGACCTCATTCTTCTCTCTTTAACTGACTTAAAACACACATTTTTCTGGATTGATCAGTTAAATGTGGCTCATATCAAGTGAAATAAGACAATTTTACTTAAAACAAGACAAAAACACTTGATAAGATTTTAGTTTTTGCAGAGTTGCATGTAAAGTTCCCATTTAATGCAGTTTTTTTGCACAGTTGCACTCATTTCTTGTCCCTGAGATCAGAACGTCTCATATTTTGTTGTTGTTTGAACATTTTCTGTTAGTTTTAGGACAAATCAGAGGCAGTAAAGAAAGGGGTCACAGATATATCCAAAAGTAGAGCGAAGTGCTGCACACACTCCTGCAGACGGAGCAGTGTGTCGGCCTGTGATAGTGAGCAGCCCATCTGTAAAGCCCTCACGCTCCCTGGAAGACTTTTTGAAGTGATTATGAAGACAGTTCAGATCAAAGGATTTGACAAGTCTGAGTGCGCGCCAAATACGAGGCCGGGTAATCACACTCGAGCCCCTCCGTACACGATGGCAGTGGTCCCCCCCTCCAGCTGCTTTGCAAATGTAATGTGACACTTACGGATAAACAGATTATCAAGGGGAAAAAAAGACGAGGGGTGGGGCTGGGTGAAAGGGACCAAAAAAAGGGGACAGAAATCTCCACAAGTTGTAGAAATTATTGAATGAACTCTAGGGACGGCCAGTGTCAGATGATTAATTCAGCGACGTGTAAATGATATAATTTGGGAATATTAGCAGGAACATTAGATGATGAGGCACTATTTCTCGTAGGCTCCAGAGACTGCTCCTTCCTTCCCTTTTCTCTTTTCCTTCACTAGTTATTATAGATTAATCCATAATCCTCACCACCTAAAGACATTTTTGTCAGTGAAGCTCAGGGATAGAGCCGGTAGAATTTTTTTTCTTTTGGATATATCTCCGCTCGTGCTCATTTCCCCTCAGCATGATGTCACATTGTCAAGTCTCCTACTGAAAATACTCTATCGCCAACTCCTTGCAGATATACTGTTTCATAAGGTATTTTGGCAGAGCTGAGGTTTGGACTTATCAGTTTATATAACCGGGAATTTTCTGCTACATGCAAACTCTTTAATATTCCCTCCTCTAGTGAAATATGATGTCCTGTGCTCATAAAACAGCAGAAACAACTCGCTTCTATGTGTTTTTTTCTGAATGACGTGTTGTTTGGAGCAGAATGCATCAGTGTGAAGGTGAATGTTCATTTCTGCAGCTGTGTGAGGATGCTAACTTGTCTTAACTCTGACTAGAGATTAAATTGAGAGCTAGCTAATGTCTGGCGTGTGCTGCTGCAGGATTTCTGCATGCATCTGTGCAGATGTGCACAAAATGTACCTAGCATGCATGATTTTGCTGTTTTCCTGACTTTACAAAGACTGTGCAGACTTCCTGGTTGTAATGTTGCAGATGTAGCTTCATATCATCAAACTAGCATTCTCAGCCTGCAGGAAGCATGTAGGTGTAGTTAAGAGCGTCTGTTTTTATGCATATCCTGCTTTTTGTAATCAATCATCAATAAAATCTGAAGAAGAAGCTTTCCTCTCCGTTTGATTTGTCCTCCGCCGTCATTAAAGTGTTCCTGAAGTGCCTCACTCAGTCAGCGAGTGTCCATTTGTCCAGAGAGAAGAGTGTGTGTGTCTCTTTAAGCTCTTGCATGTGTGTGGATGTTTCTGAACGACCCTTGTAGCAGAAGGACAAACGTCTCTTTGAGGCCGCGTGGACAGATGGACGGACGGGGCGACTCAGCGACAGACACAGAGCACTGAAGCGCCAGTGTCACCAACCCGCACAACATCCCCAAATATTTTGCCACATCTCCTCTTTCTGCTCGAACAAATACACGAAAAACATGTTGCTGAACGCAGACACCAGGACAGGAATCGGCAACAAGGTTTCAAACCGCTCCTGGACTTATTTACAGAACAATATTTCTGATATTTTTGGTTTTGGCTTATTTGCAAATGCCAAAATCTGACAGGAGCACAGTGGCAGGGAGGCAGGAAGACAAACTGTGCGGATGAGAGACAGAAACCCCACCGAGCTGATAAAAATATCTCACCCCGAAAGAGAAGAGAGGCAGAAAAAAACAAGTTCACCTGAAGAGACACAGGTGAAGAGAAAACAGTGCCAAAACTGATGGAAAGTGGCACCGCAGAGTTAGTTTCTGCATAAAAATTAGCCTAAAAGTGTTAATAATTTATTAAAAGCACATTCCCTTTGATTTGGCAGCTCTGATTTTAGAATTTTCTCCTAATCTGGAACAAATTTTCCTGAAATCTGCATGGAAACTGTAAAAGTCCCACATATGAATCAGTCCTTAAACGCACCGTAAACCTCATGTAACTGTAAAACTATCAAACACTTCTTTACCAATCAATCAGAGGAGAAGTAAAGCTTCCTCTTCCTCTTCAGTTCAATGTGTCAGCTGCAGACGTCAATGTGATTGGTCGACTCTGAGGGCAGATGTGTATTGATTGGCCGGTGATTAGGAGTGAGCGGCCCCGGCGGGAGTATCAGCGCTGACACCGTTAACACCAACCAAACGACCGGCTGACCGCTCTTTAACCAACGGTCATCAAGCCAGCGAGACCCAGGCCATTGACCCGCCAGCTCCTTGCCATCCCTCGCTGGCAGGGCCGCGGCGTCAGGAAAGGTCTGTGGCGTGTGTGTGTGTGTGTGTGTGGTGGTGGTATCGACCCAAGAAGGAGACACACTGAGGGAACAGTATCGGAGACAACTTTTCAATTGGCTTGGGAGCGATTTTTCCAGCTTCGTCGATGGCGCCTTAGCTCATCCAAAATCAAGCAAATACGAGAAAAACAACCAGAAGCGCTCGAAGAGTCACTACTTCCACCTCCTGCTTCCATCACAAGCTGCTTTTTGTGCTCCAGTGTGTATTTATATTTGTATTACAGTCTGTTTCACACCACTCTGAACCTCTGACTCCATTTGTTTGGACTCAATGAAGATTTAAAGAAATAAAACACAACCCTAAAATATGCTGCAGCAACTGTTATGCTGTCGGCAACCAACTGGAACAAGCAGAGACAGAATCTGGCGAGATGGTGAGGAACAATCTTCCAGCACAAATAAATTATCAAACAGGGAACAACTGGAGGGATAAAAACACTTTTGCATCCAGAAATATGAAGAAATGTGAAGTATTGGGACTTTGGTTGCTTTAAACCTTTAACCTTTAACCTCTCTGGAGTCAAATCCTCCACTTTTATCAACGCTTACAGAGAGCTCAGTGCTCTTTAACTGTACGACACTGCAGAGTGTGTCAGGTATTTGACCGTTTGGCTGGTCAGACGTCTTCATACTGAGAGCTGGCAGAGGTACAAGTCAACAAAAGCGGATTGGTTCAGCACTGCTGTGCCTTCTGGGGTGCTTGCACATAAATCTGTGTGTGTGAGAAAAAAAAAAAAAGAGAAAGAGGGGGAAAAAATGCTTGGAGTGTGTGACAGCTACAGCCCGTTTTTGGCACAAGTTCCTCTTTGAAATATCATTAGCTGTACTTATCAGATTAGTCTGAGAGCGGGATTAAATGATTGTGATACTGATGGGCTGGAGTCCGCTTTGAAAGAATCAGAGATGTAGAAATGTGTCTGATCGAAGGAGGAGTGGTGAGCCCAGATCTGGTGAGTGTGGTGAGAAAAACGCAAAGTGAACTGTCAGAGCTGAGGAAATGTTTCGTGACATCCAGGAAGTGATGGGAGAAAATAGCAAATAGTCGCGCGATGGAGACAGCCTGTGTGTGTTACTATGTGTGTGTGTGCAGTGAGTGTGACACAGTTTGTGTGTGTGTGTGTGTGTGTGATCAGAAAGTGAATGAGCCATTTCACCGGCTGCAGCTCTCTTTTTCTCTTTTTTTTTCCAGAGGGGAAGCCCGAGCGGTGGACAGCAGTGGAAATGAGCTCGGCCGTGCAGTAAGTGTGGCGACCTCGTGGCTAACCCCGCACTGTTTCCACCGCTCTCCACACTAAATGATGCCTACTGTATCCTGCCCAGGAGGAGGAGGAGGAGGAGGAGGAGGAGGAGGAGGAGGAGGAGGAGGAAGGGGGGTGGAACCTAAACTCCCCTCAGCCTCCCTTCTTCACAGCCTCATCTTGAGGAGTGGAGCAGACATGGTGCTAAATCTGACGACATTTATGAGCTTGTGGTTGATTTCTGCCTTAAACCAATAAAAGTCTCTTCATCAAACGTATCATTTCCTCAATCTGATCATTTCCACAACTTTTCAAACAATAATTCTAGGTCTGCACTCCTTTTTACCGACTATATTCTGCTTCTGAAAGACGCCTGGTGCTTCCAGCCCAGCGCGGCTCCGAATCACTAGCCAGACTCTTCCACTCTCTTGTGCTTAAATGGTGGAATGAATTACCTAACTCTATACGATCCACTGAGCCGCTTTCTACATTAAGAGATGTCTGAAGACTCATCTGTTCAGGGGACACTTGGGCCTTTAATCTGGCCCTTCTCCTCTTTTACCTCAGGGGTAGGATGAGTCAGAAGGTCTCAGACCCAGCTCTTAGTGAATTTTCAGCACTAATTACTGAATGTGGTTGAAGTATGTTTCAGCATTTTATTGTGCTTAGCTGACTAGATTATTCCACTTTAAAAAATGTCCAAATTCTACTTCACTTTAAAGATAAGCGTCTGCTAAATAAAACCATAGAACTGTAAAAACAGCTTTCTGTCAGATCTCAGCTGAAGCATCTCCAGGAACAATCCAGGATTAATGACCAAAGATCGAGCACGTTCCGTGTCTCTAAAAGCTCAAGGAACCGCCATTAAAGAGTCATAAAATGGTTGGAAAGACTAAATAAAGAGAGAGCGACAGGTGGGAAGATGAGCTCACAAGATCCAAAGAGTGAGAGCAAAGAGAGAAGGAGGGATACACATCTGTAGAGAGGAGTGAGGTGAGGAGAAGAGAGGAATAAAGAGGATGTAAGTGAGGAAAGAGGGAGAGCAGCAAACATCCATCTCTGCTCTGAGCGAACCCTCCTCACAGGGGAGCCAGCTGGGCAGATTGCATGTGAAAGTGAGGCTTTGATGGTTGCAGGTAGCAGCTTTTTTACCCCCCACCCCTCCCTCTTCTGCTAGTTCCTCTCTGCGGAGCAACGGCGCGAACCGGAGCGGCCCTTCAGCAGGCACAGGTGGTATTGCTCACTCCAATTTAGCTCAAACCCCTGACTTGAAATAGCGCGGCTGTCATAGGCAATCTGCGGCGTGAGATGGACCGCCGACTCCAGCGGAGGGGAGTTAAAAGTAAGACTAGAGGGAAGGAGGAGGAGGAGGAGGAGGAGGAGGAACCCCTCCCCTGCTGAGCTCCTCTCCATCCAGGCTCAGAGCGAGCTGAGGTCAGAGCAGCCAGGAGTTTATTTATCGCCGCATCGGACGGCCCGCCATATGGGGGGTCCAATCTGTTAGCGTCTGTCCTGATGTCTCCTGGAGGGGAAAAGGTGCTGCTGACACCCAGGACAGCTGAGCGCTACAAACTTTTCAGCTAGACTGAAATATCTGCTCCTAAAACTCTCGCCGCAGCTTTTTCAGATGATGTAACCCCCCTCTGGCGGCCATATTGAAAGTCTAAGGGGTAACAGCTAATGAAGGCAAAAAAAGGCTAACTGAATCGGTGCAGGAAAGGCCACAAGAAGAGGCTGCAGAAACGCTTCCCAAGGTGGAAATTTTTAGCAAAGTTCCTCAAAAGACACTGCACACTCCAAAACTGAGATAGCCAGGAAAGGCGTGTGTGCCGCTGACTTTGAGGTTTATTTCCAGGACCTTACAAACACACCTTCTCTTAGCAACAAACGTTTGAGCCCCAGAGAGGTGAGAAAAACGGATTTGGGAGATCATATTTTGAGCAGAGACACAGAAAAGCTCTTCTTTTCCCTGTTTTCCCACCATCCTCTCTGCCTGTAACACTCTTTCTTCTCTTTGTCTCCCCCTCACACACACACAGAAACACATACAGCACACACACCTACACACCCATCTGTGGTATAATTGTCTTAAGTGCAGATGCTCTCTTCAGAGGTGCATTAACTGGTAATGCCTGCTTCTGAGGATCCATGGGTGCCTGATATCCAGAAAGCAGACACAGAGAGCACCCGGCTCACAAACAGCCAGGGATTTACACACACACACACTCACACACACATATTCATACACAGAGCAACAAAAACAGGAAGCACACGATTAGAACGAGCTCTGAGAGACTGAAAGCGTTTCTTCTTCGACAGGGTGCGTTTAAAGCCTTGTTGTTTTCGCCTGCAGCTACAGCCAGCTCCGATGATGTTGAGTTCCTTACAGAGAGGAGCAGCGGGCTGCTTCGGCTGCATGTTAATGCAGACTACAAATATGTAGAAAAAAGACGCAAAACATGCAAGCTCACTCTTGTTGTGCACAGTTTAACGCCGGTTTGGGTTAAATCAGCTAATTTTGTTGTTGTGCTGGGAAACTAAAGGATGTGGCTTTGCTTTACATGCAGGGAGGGAGCAGGATTGTTGTTTTTATTCTATATATTCATGCTTTTTTCACTCAAAAAATAGCTGTTCCACATTTATTTAAAAACACGACATGCTAGTTACAAGATGACAAATGTAGCATGCGAAAACCTGCTATGTGGTGCAGAGTTGATGGAAAAAAGTCCCAATATGAGCCAAAAAAGTGGATTTGCAAGACTTGCAGCAGGTATGTGGACTTAAGTTTTGCATGCACTTGAAAGAAAAAGAAGAATAAGACAGGAAACTTGAGGAAATTCTGATCCAAAAAGAAAAAAAATGGGAAAAGACACCCTGAGTGGTGTTGCATGAATCCCTGATCAGCAAATCCTAATTTGCCTGCCTCTTCAGAGGATAAATGGCAGAAATGTTGCATGGATTTTCTTGCAGGGGAGAAGTTTTACCATGCACTAAAACGTGCATCCAGTTTCAGTTTCTTCTGGGATAAAACCTCCACTTTAAGCCAAAACATCTCTGCAGAGGAACTGCATCTCCAGCCTGAGATGCTTTAAAACCCTTTAACATCTCCGTACAGACAACTTGAGACTCTTTCTTAGAGGAACAAACTGAGTTCAGACACCAACATGGCCAGCATCCGCCCCTTCAGGTCAACACTCTTTCATCTGGGTTAAAAACAGCAGACTGTGCCTTTAATTAAAGAAGTGGACAGCCGCTGGGTTGTCCATCAGAAAAGACGGAGACACAGAAAGAGGAGAGCTGGACTTTCATCCCCCGGCTTCAAACGCTCTGCTGAGAATGGAGTCTTTAGCCACTCCGGCTAACGTTAGCAAACGGCCCTCTGCGAATGCAACAACTCGCACCCTGTGGCGTCGGCGGGGAGCCTGCTCAAAGTACAGAAAACACACACACACACACACACACATGAGAGGGGAGGAACTAAGTGTGGAAGCTCCAGGAGCATAATGACTGCTTCTGAGAGCGAGCGAACATCTCTGTGTGAAAACTGGACTCTTTTATGTAACAGCCCTTTATAGAGATATAACTAAAGCAGCTAAATGTGTGTTCATGTGTGTGTGTAATGTGTGTGTGTAGTGAGGAAGAAGGCAGTTAACTTTGGGGAGCTCTGAGTCATCCTTCCACATTGACGGCGCGGCTGTTTCTCTTAAAAGTATGATGGTTGATGTGTTCTCTTCTTCTTTGTGTGAGTGTGTGAGACAGTGTATGTGTGTGTGTGTGTGTGTGTGAGCCTACCTTGAAACAGACACCCCGAGAACACCTACGTAAACTCTCATCTGTACCACAGTGACAAATGAAATGGCGTCGGAGCCAGAGAGTTGAAGATAAATGGCACAACCTCGATGTGGAGCAATTAAACATTTTTTTCTGCACCCACATTATTCACTTCTTCCTCCCCCTTCCTCCCCCATCCTCCTCCCCCTTGCTCCCCTCTCCAGGGGGTCCCCAGCCTCACTTTGTTTGTTTTAATTATTTTTCCGTATGCAAATGCGCCTCTCCTTCATAATTGCCGCATGAGCTCCTTCGTCTCTGATTTGGAGGAACTGTCGATGGGGGAGTCGAGACGTGGGGTGAGTTGAAAGGGGGGAGATGAAGAAAGAGCTCCTGGTTATCGATTTCAGGTGGAGGGAGGAGGAGGGGGGTGGAGGTATCTTTGGAGGAGTCATCAGCTAGTAGCGCTAAGGTAATCAATCGTTCATGTACACGACGCCGCCTCCCCCCTCTTCTTCCTGCGTGTACGAGCAGCGTGAGAAGTGTTAATGCTAGCTGGCGACATCAATCACACTCTGTGAGACGGGAGAGGAGCGGGGAGGAGGAAGGAAGGAAGGAAAGGGAAGAGGAGGCAGAGAGGCAAAACAAGGACAGAAAGAGAAATATTTGAAAAAGTTGAAGCACACAGATATCAACATGTCAGAAACGTGCGTCGCCAACGCACCTTCCACGCCACGACAGAGACGTGCAAGACGAAAAGAGGACGAGAACTTTGAGAGGAGAAAAATAAAGTATCATCTGCTTTACTCTGTTGCTTCCTTGTTTATCCAAAAAAGTACAAGCTTGCAGGTTTCATTAGCCCCACATCACTCTTAAGACAAGTGAGTTTCATACAATGCATCATGGGTGATATATGTAAGGTGATGTGATGAGTCAGCAAGAGAAACATGAGAAGGAACTGTCATCTGCCAGGACATCAAAAGCTAAAGGTAAAGTATAAACGCTCCAAAAGTTAGGGTAACTTTCACTCTGGGCTGCAAGGAATTATGGGAAATGTAGTTTGGATAATTATTTCAAGTTATGGAGATATTTTGATTTTAAAAAAACAACACAACAGCAAAAACTTCAACAAATGCAACACTTCCCGTATGAGTATATGGATAGAAGTGGCGGCGGCTTGGCGGGAAAGTGACACCGTGCAGAAAAACACATCAGAAAAATAAATTTCTGAACCTTTGCATAAATAAACCCGTCAATTCACAGTCAAATAGGTGTTTTCAGGGCAGCTCTGTGTGTTTGAATGATGCTGCAGAGTTTTAATGAGGCATCCCAAATGAAAAAAGAGAAAAGGATGGAGACAAATATTGAGAGGGAGACGTGAAGATTTGAGGAGGAGGGAGGGAGGGGGAGACGGGGGAGTGTACAGTGAGCCGGCTGTGCGCTCAAAGACAAGAGAACAAACCCCTCAAAGTCATCCGGCTAATCCATCTCGACAACACTGAAGCCTCATCATATCGACCCCTCCCTCAGCCCGCCGCGCACAAACACACACATATACACACATTTCACTCCTTTCCTGACAGCACACCCCTCCAACCCTACACCCTCCACCTCCCCACGCCAGCTCCGCCGCTGAAAGGAGCGAAGGATGAAACAGAGACGAGGTGGAGGAAGGTCAGGAGGGAAGGGAAGAACAGCTGAGGTTCACCCCGTGGGCGATGCGGCGGCAGGGTGGACGCTGGGTGCATGAACGCCTCACACACACCTCCCTCCTCTCCATACACACATCTGACTGCAACAATAACTGGTAACCTCCACCAGCTGATGGCTTCACTAACTGACCACCCACGTCTCAACACGGAGAGGCGAGGGCGGCTGAAGGTTCAGTGTTAACCTCTTACCTTGTTTCTTCCACCTTGTTTGTTGAAGCCCCGCCCAAACGCTGTCAACATCCAATCAGAGTCCAGCAAACCTGCAACCAAACAGAACAGAATCCACCTTTAATCAACAGTTTCTGTTTCTCTCTGTTTAAAAACAAATGCACAAATGTTTTATTTTCTGAAATCACGTTTAATCACGTGAGATTCTGTGAGATCTCACACCTGAGGATTCGTTGAGTACACCTTTTGCCGCTTTTTAACTGTAGCCGTCAACACATGCAGCAAAAGAAAAGCCAAACCTGAGCCGTCACAGCCTTTAATGAACAGGTTTGCACATTATTAATGCTTGTTGATCAGAATCACCATGGTGACTGAGAAGCAGCAAGCCACGGCAAGCCGCAGCGACATTAAGCCAAACTGTTTTCCTTTTTTCTGTCACTCTTCCTCCCCCCCACCCCCGGCAGCAGCAGCAGCACCCTCCTCAGAACTCAGACGCCGCCAGAAAAGTCAATTTTTTCCTGTCCGACAGTGGATTGGCCGCCCGTGGAGAGGGGGATTGTGGGAAGGCAGGGCGCCGAGGCTCTGATGTTGTGTGGCCGCTGGCATCGTTCGGATGCTCTGCCCCCAGAACCGATGGCATTACTGAAGATTACCGCCACGCTTGGCAGCAGAGTGTGTGTTTGATTGTGTGTATGTGCGCTTTATTTTGTGCACGTGCAATCATATACATGTGAATGGACTTGTGTGTGTGTGTGTGTTAGTGTGTGTGTGTGTGTGTCCCCTCTGGACAGCTGGCGTGCCAAAGCCTGTTGAGCTGTTTGTCACACTTCTCTCACTCAGGAGAGCTCAAACGGCGTGTAGAGGCCTTTCACGGCTGACATGCTGGAGACTGTACACACACACACACACACAAAATCATACACACACATCTTCTGACTTTTTATTCTGAGCAGCAACTCTCCTGTCAGGAAAGCATCAGCGCTCTTTAGGTTGGACTTTTCCAACAGGTCATAAACAGACGCCAGTTTCCCTCAGATTTTCAGATCTGCTAAAATCAGAAGCGCTCTTCTTCTGACTGCTTCTCCTCCAAAATTAGTCTCTCAGCATCTCCACATCTTCATGGAGAAGTAGAATTGAGTTTGAAGGAACAAAACATTCAGAAACAAGCTGAAAAACAGCCTCTACTGTATGTTTTCATCTGGGTGTTGGGATTCTCTTTTCGTTCTTTTAGGACGATTTTCTCTCGTGAGTGTGAGCTCCATCCTTTAAATGTGACAAACTGCACCAGCAGGAGCAAAACACCGGAGGAGCCTGACATTTTCACTAAAATCTCCTCGCAGCGTTCAGGAGAAGTGACACACTGCTCTCTTTTCAGACGTCAGGATTTACGAGAGGAAGTCTGACAAGCGCTGGCTGTGATGGAGCGAACAGGCGAAGGATCGATGAGAGCGAAGACGGTCCACTCACGATCAGGCTGAAGCTTAAATCAGAAAACTACAACACTGCTTTACAGCTTGGCTTACTAACATGCATGTGTAACCGATGTGTGTGTGTGTGTGTTTGTGTGTGAATACATTTCTGCATGAACAATTCTCCAAGTATTAATTTGGAGCTGCTAATCCTTTTACGCTCCCCTCCTACTCCCAACGCTGAAAGGCTCTCTGGCTGTGGATGGTTCAGCAGGGACACACACACACACACACACACACACACACACACTTACACAGCACCAGCTTAATTTCTACTGTACAACCAAGCAAAACGGTCATGGCTCCTCTGCCTCTATCCACCCAGGGGCGTGTCCAGACATGTTTTTTTTGCCCTCGGAAGTGTTAAAAATACAAATTTGTGACAATTTGAAGATTTTCTATGATTTAAAGTCTTAAAAATTCAACACTTTAGCTAATTAAGAATAAAGAAAACTTCTAACAGCTTGTTTTAACACATTTCAGCTACATTTCTAGAGTTTTAGTTTAGTCCCGCCTCTTACAAGACAAACAGCCAATCATGAGCGAGGATTTCAGGGTGGCCTCTAAGGTGATCAATCAGATTCAAGAAACACTCATGCTGCTCCTCTGGATACAAAATCAAGGTTTTTCCCACAATTAACAGTATTACAAGGAATTCTGGGTATTGTAGTTGTTTCACCTATGTCTCAAAGCTCATTTAGGTTTGTGGAAATGAGTTTTTGCCACTTTTTTTTAATCTTTAATTGATCTGTTAAAGTCAGTCAGAAGGATGTATTACAGGAAGCAGGAAAGGAAGGAGTGAGAGTGAAGGAGGGATGGAAGGAGACAGAGGAGATGTCCTCACCGCCTTCACAGAGCAGTAAATTTCTCGCCATTTCATGGCCGTCAGCCGGGGCCAGTAAAACGCCGCCGCTGCTGCCGAGAAGAAAGACCCGAGGGGGGGCCGAGGTGAGCTTGAAGGACGAGCTGTCCCTCACACACACACACACTTGCTCTTTTCTCACTCACTCTCACACACACACAGATTTCCGTCCTCCTCTCCTCTCACACCCCGTCCCTCTCGTCAATTTTTCTCTTTTTGCTCTTTTACTTTCACACACTCACATGAGCGAGGAGGCCCCCCTGGTGTGCCCGAGTCCGGAGGCGCCTACATATCCCATGGAGCCTTGCTGTGGGACGCCGAAGGTCTCGGCCTCGGAGCCCAAAGTCCCATCCTTCATTTCCTTTCATTTCTGGAAACAGGACGAGCGGGAAATTCCCTGGGAAAAAAAAGAAAAAGGGAATCAGAGGATCACACAAATCAAGGGCAATGGAGTTAAGATAAGTGTGTGTGTGTCAGCGAGAGAAAGGAAAGAAGGAGGGAGTGTGAGAGATAAAGGGTATTAAGGGTGTTTGGGAAGATGAGTGTATGACCCATAAAGATAGATAGAGGTGGCGGTGTGGGCTTTTCCGCGGGCTTTATCCATTAAAACTGAGTCCCACGGCTCAGAAATGACAGATAACACACACACACACGCACACACTCGGAGTGGCTGTGACGGTCCCTCTGCCGGCCAGTCGGTCAGCGCACATGTAGTGTTAAAACACTGGAGAGAGTCAAAGAGGGACATTTAGAAAAGTGGGACAAAGATTTTGACACTAAAAGAGGAAGAGTGTTTGAGTATTTTTATGATAATTAGCATTATGCTACTGTGTCAGAGTTGTAAACTTGTGGTTTCTGGAAAAAGGAAGAATTTCGATTAATTCAAGCTCCAAAGAAGAATTCAGAGAAATATCTACACTCCCTTGGATGTGACACCAAAGATATTCCACAAACAGATGCCGTGCAGGGTGAACAGGTGCCCCACAGGAGGCACAGGTCCTACAAAGAGACCGAGGTGTGTGTGTGAGTGTGTGTGCAACGTGTGTGAGTGTGTGTGCCAGCAGGGCAGCAGAGGGCCAGGCTGTCTGAATCCCCCTGACAGCCACTTGTCACTCTCCCCTCAGACCATCTGGGCCCTTTCCTGTCTTATCTCCACACACACACGCACACTTCCACACACGTCCACGCACACACTCGCTCTGCACCAATGGGAGCTGCTGGTGACAGTGGTGATGGCGGGGGTTGGGAGGGCAACAGATGCCAGTTTCTCCACGTTTGTTTCCCTCCATGCTTTTCACCTTCCCACCTCGCTCCATCTATCTCTGCCTCCTTCTGTCCCTCCATCTTTCCTTTCCTTCTCCTCTGCTCCCTCTTCCTTTCATTCATCCTCAGTCTCTGTCATGTTTGGGCCAGCTGGCAGCTCACACACACACACACAGATACACACACTGAGCCATATGCTGGAGCTGACCTCCACCGCTGCATTAGAGCAGTGATGTAGTTTCTCTCTGGGACAGGAAGTGGCTGCAGCGCCTGTATCACAATTTACTACTTTTTACTCGTCACACTGAGCACGCTCAGTCTCAGCTCTCCCTCGTCAAGACAACTCTGAGGTTTCTTGGTTCAAAGCAGAGCTAATTAGCCTCTCCTCCTCCTTTCCTCTCCTCCCATCCTTCCTTTCCTTCCTCCTCTCCTCTCTGCTCTTTGGAGTCCTCACACACCTCTCTCCTCCCCTGTCTTCCCCTTCAGGGAGGACGGCCCATCATCAGTCTAGACACACAACCAGCCCCAGCCACAAGTGACAGCCTCTCTCACACACACACACACACACACACATTCAGGAACCCATGATCCAACCATGCACACACACACACACACACACACACTCTTTTCCATCCGTCACATTTACATTTCAAACTGCCTGCGCTTCCACCAACACATCCATTATTTACCAGCCTCTGGCCAAAGAGGAGAGCGCTGTATCCACACTCCCCAGGTAGAGTGTGTGTATGTGTGTGTGTGTGTGTGTGTGTGGGGAACAAGTCTCCTGCACTTCCTCTTCTTCTTCCCTCGGCATCTGTAATTATATTTCCCAAACTTCATAAACTAAATTTTCCTTCCTTTCTCGTCTTTTCCGCTCTCTGGATCCTCTTTCCTCTTCGATTTTTTAAAAAGTCAATTACAGGCTGTTTGGTACCAACAGCGGTGTCAGAAATCCTGAACATCACCTCAATTCAGCGGTAAAAACTACAACTCTGGTTGATTTTTGTTTTTGAAGAGTAAAATTAGATTTTTTTGGTGTTTTATTTTGAAAGGGTATTTTTAGTTCCTCTCCCAGATGTCCTGTAAATAAAAAAACCTCAAACACAAAATTTCCTGTTTTCTTTCTACTTGAATGCACAGATATGTGTGTGTTTACATGTGTGAACCTGTGTGTGTGTGTGTGTGTGTGTGATTCATGCTTCACACCCTGACCGCTGTCTTTAAAACGTGCAACCGAATGCATGTGCGTTTCTTTTTTCATAACGTCTGGCGATTCACACGTCAAAACCGGCGAGCAGGGAGACAGAAGCGGCGGCACATTCTGTCCATCTTGCACACACCTCCTTCTTGCTGTTTTTCTAGCCTCGCTGCACCTCCTGATGCCTCCTCACACCTCCTCCGTACGAGGTGAGAGCTCCGAACGAGATGTTGACTCGCACTTGTAAATTGTTTGCATCGGATACTACGGAATTCTCTGGCATGTTGTGGGATTTTCGCCATTGTTTGTCTCCTCTTGATTCCTGAAGAAGTATCAACGAAGAAACAAATGAAGGAAAATCTGGATCTTGCAGACTTTGAGTCCAAGTTTTAACCCTTTAACAACCACAGATCAGAGAAGACGGCGAAGGAAACACGCTCCACTTGATCTGAACACAGCTCAGGACAAATCTGTGACGATCTCCCTGATTTATTTGATGTTCCATCAAAACAAACGCTCTCTGCTCTGAATTCACGCAGATCTGAAAGCTCTCACTGAGGACTGAAGGCCTCTTCCTTCATCAGTGGCACGCACCAAAGGATTGTGGGATTCCTGGCCAAGCCTGCTGGCACCAGCTCCCGTGGTTGGCTGCTGCCACGGCGATGAAGCGGTGTGATGTTCTCTCCAGCAGACCCCCACGAAACGCCGCGCCGGTAGACCACAACAACCCACCTTGGCCGGCTTTCCTGGCTTCCATCCTGCCTGCACGCTTCCTTCCCTTCTCTCCTCCACTTCTCTCCTTCCTTCTCTTCTGTTTTTTTCCTCTCCACCTTACTTCTCACCCAGCCAGATGAGCAGGCACAGAAATAGCGAGCGGTGTGTATTTATACGTGGAAAACATCACAGAGATGTCACAACATTGGTGATGTTAAGTGTTAGACATCTCGCGCTGCCTTTAAAACCGCCTGGAGCCTTACCACCCGCACTGTGGACAGCAGTCTGCGCGTTCACACCTCTGCAGCGCTCAGATAAGGTGTGAGATTTCTGAGAGCATAACACCGAGGAGTTTGTACAGCTGGTCAACTTACCTGATGCACCAGGAAAATTACTTCAACGCACAAGTCCTGATGGATAAACTTTCTCTTGGAGGTATGAATGAAACTTAGTGAACACCTCAACCTCTTTGCTCCACTCCAGCACACCTGGGTGCTCCAACTCTTACAGGACAAATTAGCAGAAGACAAATTCACCGGAGAAGTGGAAACATGTGAAGTAATCCTCTTCCTCCCAATCTGTGACGTCTTCTTGGCTCAGCTACAGTCGCTCAAACCCTCACATGGTCATCTTTAAACACACACAGCTGCCGCGTGGAGAAGTAAACCAACAGTTTCATGCGTGTGCATGCACTCATGTAAGGACGAGTGACCCCAAGGACAAAAAGGTGAGCACTCCCCTTCGCTTGCATCAATGAAGGATTTCACGACAGGTACATCTGCTTCAAAGCTGAGTCGATCAGCAACATCTGCACACACCTAACCTCAGGTGAATCTGCTTTTGTTCCACAATCACACGCTCCCGTGTAAGATCAAATCTGACTTCATGCTCTGCAGTTTCCTGACAACACAGATCTATGTAAATGAGAACAGTTACATTGTGAGAACGGGTGTTTTAAAACACAGTAAAAGTGATGATGAAAAGCAGCTGAGGCGCAGCAGAGTAACCAGACTGTGTGTTTCCCACTCCCTAACACATGACAGCTGTGATGCACTGTTTGCTGTCGACTGAAATAGGACAAAGAAGAACAGCTTTGCTGTTTTTCTACGGTTGGGGTGACGCTGAGATGTTTCAACAAAAGAAGAATCTGGATGATGTTTTTTCACGCTGTGTAGACGGAAACTTCGCTGGGAGAAATTTCCCTCAGGGGGAAAAGAAGTCTTCATGGAGACATTTTGGAAACAGAAGTGGTCACATGACCGATAGAGAGTGGTGCAAAGGTATGCGTCAACTTTATTCAGAGAGTTTCATATATCCACCACGGAAATATGTCACTAGTCCATCTGGATAGCAGCGCTTCGGATTTGTTTTCAGAGGCAGGACCTTCAAAAAAGTCAGCAGCTGGTGATTGGACGACTGTTCTGATTGACACACTCACCACAGACCAATCCACAGAAACAGCTATAATGATGGCGTTAGACGACTGCTTAACTTAAGAATCAAAGGAACGCTGACAAGTACGAAAGTCTGCTGACATCACGTCCGCTGCTCCCTGATTGGGCCGTTGAGAAATCAGCCGAGTAAGTTTGTTGGTCAAGATGGATCTGTAGGCTTTCAGAAACTGAATCAGGCAGCTCCATCTGACTTCCAACAAGTCTTGGTTCATTTCTAAATTCAAAACATGAACCTGAACGAACCAAACGCCAGCCAAACAACTTCTCCTCGTCGGCTCACACCAAAGTCTCCACCTGTAAATTTAATCCCATTCCCTAAAAATCTGCTCCTCCTGATGAAAATCCGCCGCCCGTCTCAGCCTCACAGAAGCTTTTGTCACTCGAGTCAACAAGGCCAAACGGCGGTGACTACGGGCTGTTTACACAGCGAAGCCTCACGTCGTGCTAACCGCCTCCGGTCGAAGCGTTGAATCAAAGCTCGCCGCGCACACGTCATCCTTTGAAATCCGTCCCTCATCCGCACGCGGCATTAGACGGTTTGTCGGATAAATATTTGACGGCGGGCTGTATCACAAGACGCAGAGAGAAAGCTCCCAGCATGCAGCTGTTCACCCTAACCCTCCTTCCCCTCCTCCCTTGCACGCTCCTGCTCCTCCTGCAGACAGAGCGCCGGTTTAAAGCTCAATTGTGCATTTTGAAGATAAAGTAGCAAAACTACTAGAGGCGGTGTTGTGAGCGCTGGTTGCCAGGGCAACACTGGTGGGGAGACCTGGTTCTCCATTACTACTTAATTTAGGCGCTCTAATTGCATTCTGCACAATCTGCGGCCACGGTGTTATGCAGAGCGAGAGGGAGAGTAAGTTAAGGGGTGGAGGGGGGATAGGTCGTCGGTAAACCCCCTGCCTGGGAGCGCCAAAATAAAACGCCTCACAAACCCAACGCGGTGCTTTGAAATCGTCTTTATTGCTGTTTGCGGTGATAAAACGGTTTCGCTTAAAGATGAACCGAAACATTAAATTTCAATTCTGCAGAATTCTCCAGAGTGCTATCATCTTTCTTTAATTTGAGGGAGAAATGTTGAATGTCATCAACTGCTAAGAAGTTAAAATACGGTAGAGGGAGGAGGAGGAGGATGAAGAAGAGGAGGAGGAGGGGGGCATGCATCATTGTTTGGTAAAGATTGTGTGTGTGAGAGAAAAAGATACAGAGAGGGGAGTAAAATTGCTCTAATTGTTTGAGCTTCTCCCCTCTGAGCTCCTCTCCCTTCAAAAGACTGCACACACACTCTCAAACACACACACACACAAACACACACTGTCCCTTTGAACCTCCACAGGCCGTGGCCCCGAGAGAAAGCCAGCCCACGATGCTTTTCTTCAGCTGGGGGTTTGAAATGATTGGTAACTGTTGAGCCAGTGTTTTCAGGTCTCTGACCCCCAGCGCTGAAGTGCCACAGACACTAGATACAACATCGCCCCAATTATCCCGCACTCTCCCCGGCCACTTCAGCGAGCAGCGGACACCCGGCCTCAGCTGCACTGCAAAAAACACACAACGCCTAACGTCTGATGGAGACAGAGCAAAAAAAAGTAGAATCATCCCAAAATGCATCATTTTCCTGCAACAGCTCGACTGCAACGTCTCCAATGCCGTCCTGTCTCTGTGCAAAGTCACAGCGACTATTTACGACTCTATGATTGGCTGCTCTGACAGATTGACCACCCTGAAGGACACAAGTGTTGTCTCGTAACCAGACATCGGACTTGTCCTCCACACTGCTCTGAGTACACCTTGTTTTTTCAATCTCTAGAAGAAAAATCACAGTTTGCCACATTGGCTTTGGACTTCAATGAACAGCTGTTGAAGAGAAGATGGACTGTCCTTGGGTCACTGGTTTTAAGTTTCTAACATCTGAATTAATGAAGCAACGCTGAAAACACGTCCAAAGGAATCTCCAAAGTCTTTCTGTGATGGGGTGTCTACGTTGGATTGGGGGTTTCGTTGGATGTGTGAAGGAGGTTTGACCCCTGCTACTCTCTCCGACCTGTCCTTTGTCTCTCCTCACCCTGCTCCCCTCACCCCCTCCCTCCTGTCCCCTCACCCTTGCCAACAAAAGGACCTCTTGGACGAGGAGGAGGTGGAGGTGGGGTTGGAGGGGGCGACTCTTTTATGACTTCTTTGCCATTTTTTTTCCAGCTCCCCCCCAATCCCAGGCCTGCTCGCTCCTGCCTCGTCCTCAGGAGTCGGGGGGCCACCATTTATATCGTTGCCTGGGAATTAAGGCCCCGTGGCCCCTTTTTGTTGGGAGGTGGGCCGGGGCAGCAGTGGCAGGGGCAGGGGGCGAGGGGGCAAGGGAGGGCTGGCCTTTGTTCCCGTTGGAGGAGTGGGCTTCAGTTCCCACAGGCTTGGGAGCCGACGGGGGGGCTGGGTCCCCTCAGCATGACAGCGATGAGGTAATGTTTACAGAGCTAAGGGCCCTCAAACATGCAGGGTTTGTGCATCAATGGGCCTTAGGAATGCACAGGTGTAAAGGTGGAAATTCCCCCTGGAGGCCAACAGTGGCACTGCAGCAGTTCCACGATTTATGCACCAATGAATGTGCATCAAAATACACACTGATAATTAAACTGAAAATCAGTAAATGAGCTATTACACCAATCCAGAAAGGAGAGGAATCTCTGCGACTGTGTCCAACCGCCACCCTCTTCCTGCTGCCTCCCCAAATATTTAGAGTCAGTTGAGCTGTTGATGCCTGCAGCTCTGACAAGCAGAGTTCATTCAGAGTTTCAAAAATTAGTGCAAGACAGACGGAGAGGGGAGCAGAAATATTTTCCTCGACATGAAAACTGCGATGACTCCTACAAGCGAGGATTGCTTCATGCTGTAGATGCTCGATAGCCTCTCCCACAATGGCGTCCATTGTTGAGTCTAATCCATAACACTGATATGATGCTAATGAAGGGATGTGTAATCATTATCCGTGGCCTGGCTCGTGTTTTTGCTCTGTGAGAGGATTTGTGAGGGAATCCTGGGATCAGGGTTAATCTTGTTTCAGTTTCGGGTCAACCTTAACACACTGCTGCTGGACTGTTGTGTGTGTGTGTGTGTGTGTGTCCTCCCTCTTCTAAAGCAGAACACAAACAGAAAACAGTGTGATGCTTTCACCTCCACGGCAGCGTTTGAAACAATGAGACAGATCCTCCTGTGGCTCAGGCCTGCGCGCCGGCCTTCTAATAAACCCGACGCTCTCGCAGTAACAAAGGGACAATTGCAGCAATTTCCTCTTTCCCTTAATCATCTCCTTTTTTATGATAAGGATGTTACTAACTGCCGAGGTGAAGTTACATTCTAATAAAGTCAGCCGGTTAATAATGTAATCTTAAATTACAGCATAATTACCGCCTCTTAGTCACCGGGGGATGCTCTGTAATTCAATCACTGGCCCCTGCGATACTGTACAACACAAAAAAAGGAAAAAAAGCGGCGTTATCGGGGGCTATTTTAGCGTGGAAATGAATAGCACTACCCTCCGCTGCTGCTCGGGTAATTAGACAGCAGAGACTCCGGCTGCAGACGCTCACTTATCAGAGGAGGCCTTATCCATCAGGGGTTTCAGCAGGGAGGTGTGTGCGTGGGTTTGTTGTCTATTTACAAGCCTGCTCTTCCGCCTGTGAGAATCTGCAGATCTTAAATCTCCTCCTGAAGTCCTCCTTAACCCCCAAACCTCCTCAGATCAGGATGAAAAGTTCCTCAAGTCAGCGGACACACCCGAAGACTTAATGTGTGGGAACTGTTTCCTCACTTCTGCTCACACAAAAAAACAGACAAGCACGCACAAACACCACAGGACCCAAACCCAATTTTATCGTTTATTTTCAAGAGGCTGATTTCTTTAGAGGCAGCGCTCGCTTGATATTATGTGGCAGGGAAAATCTAATGCCCCTCAATAGGTTTTCCCCTGGAAAAAGGGAGAAATTAGATTTGTGAACCGGGAACTTCATTTGGCAGTGAGTCGGGGAGCACGAGGAGCGCGGGGAGGAGGAGGAACCTATGAAGAGGAGCGTCGAGGGGAGGGTGGAAATCTATACTGCGGTGCTGAATCAGCACTCCCGCCTCCTCTCTTGTTCTTTTAACCCCTCCTCCCCTTGATTCTCCTCTTCCTCGCCATCAACACGGCAAATTCCTTCACCCTCAGGAAGGAGATTGTTGTCATCCTCTTTTTGCAATGCCATGCGCTACATGACCTTTGACCTCAAATTAAAACATGCTGAACTACAAAAAACTCAAATCTGTCTTATTACACTTGATAAGAGCCACATTCAACTTATCAGTCCAGAAAACCGTCTTGTTTCAAGTTATTCAAAGAAAAAAGTGAGGTCTCAATTGCTTGTAACAAGTAAAAAATCCGCCAACAAAACGTTTTTCTGGACTGGTCAGGTGAATGTGGCTCATATTAAGTCTGAAAAGATATTTTCTAGTGAAAAAAAGACAAAAACACCACAGAAGAAGAAATACAAATGGATGACACGCCCCAAGAAGAAAGGCCAGGTGCAAGGGCACGCCGAGAAGAAGTGAGGAGCTGCGTCCAATTTGTGGGGCGACGTGGAGAAGAAGATGAGGTTTGGATGGAGTTCAGCCACCAAAGGTCGCCTCCTTTAACCCAAATGTGCTCCAGACTGAGTCTAAACAAATACATTTTCATCTCACACACACACACACACACACTTCAAACACATCTGTGCATGGACGGTCACGACGCAGAGTTCATGGGAGGAGCAGGCGACACGCTGCAGGCGTGATAAATCTGACACCAACGCTCTCATTTTCTGCGCTGACAGGAAACAGTCCAGCAGGTGTCAACGCCTGATTAGATGGATGGAGACGGCGGAGTGTGACTCGCCAAACGCACGGGGAGCGACACTGTACACAAACAGGGGTAATCATAGAGGAGGGGGTGCACAGATGTCACGGTGTATACATACAGAAGAGACGAGGCAGTGGAAGCTCAACAATGATGTGGACGGACTCGGAAACGCAGATTATGTGTGGTGGATGAGGATAATGTGGAGATTACATTCCTCCAATATGAGGGGATTAGACGACAACAGCAGGATTGGACACAGCGTTTTCTGAAACATTCGATCAGGTTATATTCGTCGAGAATGAGGGAGATGGAAGAGGGTCCAAAAACGTCCGTCTGGAGGCGTTTTTCCCTTTTCCACGCTCTAAGGTTTGATGGGACTTGAGTGTTTAACTTGTCTTTCAGGCTCCTGACCGCAGAGTGGTGTCAGGCCAAGACCTACATCGAGACCTGCTCCATGTTTTTTTTCCACAAGAGTCAGATCCTGTTTGTGAATTAGAGTCCATTACGGTCTGCTTTCTAACCCGTTCGGTCGGTTTCCGTGCCCCTGGGAGTAAAAATTGAGGATAATTAGCAGAATTTAGAAAAGTGCTCCAAGCAGATTAACACTTCTGTGACTTTTCTGTGATTGACGGCTGAGCTAACGTGATAAATCCTCCACGTCAGCGTGAAACAAAACATCTTTTGACCCGCGCCTGCTTTATATGGTGTGTACACACGTCAGGCTAACAGTATAAAACAGGATTGACTCCCTGTCTCAATGAAAATCACTTGTTTTACGGCCTGTGCTTCCATTGCTTGTGGTGCTGAAAGCATCACAGTTAAAACCACAACTGCATTATTCTCACACACACACACAGAGGAACGAAACACACACACACATCGTAAAGCATCCAAATCAATTTGTTTTAAAAAGATGTTTCTCACGACCGCATTGGGTGGTTTTAGAGATATATGATGCACCTTCAGCAGCAAAGGAGGAAAAATTGCCAGCGCCCGGCGAGCCCATTTGTCCAGCTTGATGATGCGACCGCCCTGTCATCCTCGCCGCCATTAAGAGGAGAAAAAAATAGCAGGTTGGGGGTGACCTCACCTCTACATCTCACCAGCCCAATGGTCCGCAGACGGCCTGCCACGCTGTACGCCACAACCGGCTCGGTGCACAGAGAGGCATAAATCAAGATAATTCTTTGCACGCCTTGAACTCTGACCCCGCCACAATTCACACCAACATCAGAGGAGGAGCAAGGAAGGGGAGATAGTGGGTGAGGTAACAGAGAAGCAGCGTGCATGTTGAGCGTGTGCGTGCGTCCGTTGCGATTAGTCACCGGCGTCCAGATTGAGGCGGCCGTCCCATCTAAACGCTCTGTCTTTATGAGCCATTAATCTTCGACTCAGGCCATTTTCATTACCGCCAAACCTCGCTTTGGAGCCACCAGCTGCATGATACTGCATAGTGGAAATTAATAACCCACCCATCTCTGCCTTACAATCGCCCCCTTCACCACCCCGCGCTCCCCCACCGCCGCCGCCTCACGCCTCTCCATCATGGCCCCACCCTCCCAGCCTGCTTTGGGCTTTAGATTTGATGGAAGATGCAAGAGTTTTCTCTCAGAGTTTTTCGCTCCATCCTGCAGTTCCTCAACCAGCCACTTGAGGCAGGCTCACTTCCTTCAAACACTCACGGTTCAAACTGTGAAAGCCAATCAACAAACCTACAACCATCCTTCCTGTCTTTTTCATGTGGACGCCTTAAGAAGAACAATTCATCCAGAGTGTTTAAAATTCAGCTGGTGCCTCCATGCCGCCCCAAGCAGAGGGAGAGTGATAGAAATAAAGGGAAAGAAAGGCCTGAGAGGACTGTAGGTGGCAGAGGAAGAGGAAAGACATAAGACAACGAAAGCAGAGCATGGTGGGTGTTATATTAATTTGTCTGCCTTGGTTTTTCTAAGCGAAAGAGCGGGAAACGACCCCCTGGGCTCCTTTAAGACCGTTTGGTGTCTGCTTATGTGGTTGTTAGCGAGCGAAGGGACGGCACATTATTAAATACTGTACACGCTCAGGGAGGATAAATGAGAGCAGAGAGATAGAGGATGGAAGGAGGATGGAAGGAGGAGGACGGCCTCTTCCTGAAGCTGGTGGAGTATGGAGGAGAGATCCAGCTGAGATATGGAGTGATATGTCAGCGCTGACACCCAATAAAGAAGGACAGCGTTACAGCAAATTAATAGCCCTCATTGACGAATGGAAGGTGGAGGAAATTAGCCCGGTGCTGCTTGCTGCCTCTAATGCACGATGATAAAGCACAAGGAGTGTGTGAAGAAGCGGTGCACGCGTGTCTGCAGGTCTGTTTATGAACTCATTACGAGTCCCAACATGAGTCGCCCGCAGGAGTGACCGCTAAAGTAACAGGAGTGACACGGGAGGGAGGGGGACCAAATTGAAAAGTTGGGAAATTGTTTTCGTTCCGCTGCGGCGTGCCATCGGAGGGGGAGCCTTTCTCATTTCCTGTTGAGAAGTGCAGTGCATTGTGGGCAAAACATATAGGAGGATTTGTGATATGAATCGCCGCTGGTCATCCATCAAGGCGCACGAGAAGACAAAAGCGTCAGAAAGTTGGAGGAAACAACTTTCTTGGGTAAAGTTGGGATTTTTTCCTCCTCTCGTTGGAAGAGGCACTTCAGTGTTTTCAAATGTAATCTCATTTTACTTGCTTTGAGTGTTGGACTAACCATCTGTGAGTCTGACCCCGACCCAGAGTAGCGCGGGTCATAATGGTGGCTGAAAGTTGGGATCAGGAAGTCAGAGAAAAACAAGTTGTCTGTACCTCAACTTACCTCTTTTTCTCTGACGTCACGATACGAGCTTTCAGAAACTACAGCTGTCATGATAACCCGTGCAAATCTGTGTCAGATTGCCCGAAGAAAGGTGACCAATCACAAAGATGGACCCCGAGTGCAAAGTTGAGCACCATATGAGAGGTTTCCCTGTGTCCAGAGGGGGCGCCAGAATCAACGCAGCTCTCCACATCAGCTGGAAGTGTTGTGACTCTCATCAGTAGTTATGATCCTCTTCCTGAGAGCTGGGTCTGAACTTTTCTAAAGTGAGGAATAAAATCGATACAGTATGAAGTCTGAAACGGACAGAGCCTCTGCTGACCCTGGTTTCATCCTGATCCTTCAAAGCGTCAGGATCCCTCTAAACACAAATCAATACAAACAATGTTCAGACATATAAGAGACTTTAAATGAACTGTGCAAATTGTGCTATTTCACGGCCCCTTGCTTCCCTCTGATGCTTTGCATAATGAGATAAACAGCGTTTCCGAGGCCTCGGCGACCCGCACGTTGCCTCGGCCCGGCCTGCGTTTGTGTAGGAGAAGAGGTAAAGTCAGGCGGTTTGACCCGCGTGCTTCCAGCGAGGAGGAGCTGACAGACAAACTGCTCTGCTGAGACTCCAGGCTGTGGTATCGTTGAACAAAGAGAGCGATCAGCAGCTCTTCTTCTAACACAGGAGGAGTTGTGTGACTGTGTTTTTATGTTGAGTGTGTTTCGGACAGGTTTATTCGTTACATCCGTAATCGCAGCTGAAAACGCTCCCCTGAGGGATCTGCACACTAAACCCTGACAGGACGTTTCTCTGGACACAAACTCATAAAACAAAGAGACGCAGAAAGTGCTTCCCCCGTGATGTCATCGACCTCGCTCAGGATAACCTCACTTGCACTTGTTGCGATGACATCATGTGCGCGCTCTCTATAACGGTCGTGAATCAGTCAGCGCTGAAAGCTTTTATCCAACGCCTCGACCCCTCGACCGTATTCATGAACACGTGGGTGGGTGGTGGTGCAGGAGGGCGGGGTGAGTCCAGGGTGGGTTGGGTTTACACGCCAAGAAAAAGTTCAGCATGCCTCCAGGCGGCGAAGTGTTGGATTTGAACCAGCGACCTCCAGGGTGTCACAGTTTCAGGACCCGTGCGTTAGCGAGATTGGCCCACAGCCGGGCAGGTTCAGAGGGTCTGGGGTCCCGGCCCGTGCTGCTACTGGGTCTGCAGGGAGCCGGTGAGTGCCAAGGTCTGGCCTCCTCCCCGCTCTTCATCATTCCTCCCCTCCAGGCGATCAACAATCAGCTCCGAGTGCAGAGATGCGGCCACAGAGGCAGTTTTTAAACCAGTTTTCTTCTTCTGTGGTGTCTCTGTGGCTCTGGGAGGCTGCAGGGGAGCTGTTTGTGCTTCACAGTGGCTTCAGTAAGGGACCTATTGTTCTCCTCCCAGAGGCTCTCAAATCAATACCTCATCTCTCCCTCTTTCTCTGCAACCACCCAGGGAAGAAAAAGGCCCCATCGACTACACAGGGACTCGCTTTCATGATTCACGCCACTGAAGAAGAAGAAGAAGACGAGGAGGGAAAGTAAGAGAGACGAGGGGGAAGGGAGAGGAGCTGGGACGGGGCACTGCGGGGGCTGACTGTATAAAGACACCAGAGGAAGGAGGCAACCTCGCGGTCATCACTCTCTTAGCGCCACACACAGCCGGCTATGTTTAGCCGCCGAGCCCGGTCGGATTGATCTCGCGGAATAAAGCGAGGTCGATGCGCGAGGGCGCTAATATCATGCAGCTAACTGCATCAGAGCTACATGCTAACTATAGCATGACCAGGAGAAATTAGCAAGTTTGCAACAAACACAAATGTTTGCATGATGTTAACTTGTTGCTGAAGGTGAGGAAAACTTTGCAGAGTGGTATCAGATAAAGAAATGAGTCTTTCCGCTTTTAAAACAGCTTCATGGTCGTATTTAAAGAAATTCCAAGAAAAGAACGATGTGTTTTTCAAACTTGTGAAGGGGTCACTTCAAGGAAATTTATCTTTGGAAATTGGAAGAGTGAGGCAGCGAGTATCAGCGCCAACAGAGGGAGGAGATGTCAAAGGACAAATCTGTCGAAGGGAGAAAAATGGGTTAATTTTGGCACTCATCAGAAGTGGTGATTTGGTCACATTCACTTCTATCACAACCGCTAACGAAGGTGATTGGCGTAAACTTTCTGGTCCCAGGGTTGGTCAGAGTTCACCTTCCTAAGATTACATAACTGGCATCACTTTAATCCCCTGATCTGGCGTCAAACCTGCCACGTTGGGTCAGACCGTGCAGCAAAACACCAGAAGCTCCTTCTACATTTCTCACTCCTCTCTTTCTGTTTTTGCTGCAGAATTCTCCACAGCTGTACCGAGGATTACGTCTCCCCTCAAAAGTGAGAGGAAATGTAATTCCGCCTTCCGCAGGGGTTGCGTCTTTATGGCTTTTCCTACACAGGTGTCTCAGAGCGAGCAGGAGATAGAGACAGACACGAAGACGGAGGAAGAGAAAGAGATGCTTTAATGGAGTTATGCAAATGGAGGCAGCCCCATGATCCCCTGGCTAAGTATTCCACCGGAGACGTGGACCGTGCAGCTGCGTACGACGGGGATCCACGCTGCAGAGAGCTCTTATACAAACATACATCTCCGTCTGCGGCGTGTGAATTAAGCTCAACCCGTGACTTCTTGTTTTCCAGCCTGTCACTGAACATCTCCTCCTGCCAATAAACTTACAGACTCCTGGATGTAGGCGTGCGTCCAGAGTTTTCATGCCTATTTCAGCGGTGGAAAAACGCACTTTCATTGCATGTAAACACCAACATACAGTATTCATCCTTTTGTTTATTTATAATGCTGCTTGTGTGGGAGTTTGTTTACATGTTTATGGGTTATGGCATATGATTTTGTGCTTTCCATACATAGCTGAGCGGCGGATCTTTCACGCTCGAACGCTTCCAGGTTGAGGATTTATGTGTGAGTGTGCTTTTTATGGCTTTATTTCTACGTGTGTGTCTCACTTTATTTTATGCTCGAGTGTCTCCGTTGATGAATGCGTCCTCAAGGCCGATTACACTCGGAGTAATGTGTATGTATGTGCAATTAAACCTGGGGATTTTAAGCCCAGATGTGAGTCTTGTGTCTTTTTCTGTTCTGATTCAGCCGACCTCCTCGGCCTTCTCCGACCTCTCAGAGGAAGCAAGAGAGAAAAGGAAGAGCCTCCCTCCAATCACCCCCTACGGTGACTCACACACCCAGCGTGAGTGTAGGCCTCTACCCACAACCCCCTGCTGCTTGTTTAGAGCAACAACAGAGGGAGACAGTGGGATCACAGAGGAGCTGGCAGGGAGGGAGGGAGACAGTGGGAGAGAGAAAAGAGGAGGGAGATGCTGTCTTTTATGGTTCGAAAGGGGAAGGTTGGAGTCAAATGATCAACAAAGACTACTTAAAATAAGTTTCCTGACATAAATTTAGCTTGAAATGCACTTTATGGGTGAAGTAGGAGATAAAAATACAGGAGCAGAGTTTTCTGAATGAAGCATCCCTCTGCAGTCAGGCTTGTTTTCATTTTACAGCAGCAGAAAGAAGGTGAGTGTGTGGGGGAGTGATGTGGGTCGTAACGCCTCTGACCTGAGTCAGACCTCTTCAGATTCACCAAAGAGAGATGAAATATATCATGTGTTGCTTCACTTAGTAACACTTTACTTTACTTAGTAACACTTTCATCACACTCAGGTAATAATCAGACAAAGTTTTTTCTCATTTCTTTGAAATTAGCTCATAACTTCTGGCCAGATTCTGTTTTGCAGTGCGCCTGTCCTCACAGTGTCTATCACAATCAGCCTCATCACATATAAACGAAAGGACATAAAATGAAAATTAATACACGTCAAAATTTTGAAGTGAGATTTATTGTGTTTGTAAGCGTGTTTCAAATCGTAACAAGAGCTGTGTCAAAGACAAGTTTCTGTTTTTAATCGGAAGAGACAAAGTTTCATCCATCTATCTATTGAGATTGCTATGAGCACATGTGTGACGTAGAGAAAAGAAACTGAAACTTAAGTATCAATCTTATCACCGAAGTATTGATCAATACTGATCACAGCATCAATAAATCAATAATTTAGATTGATTGGGACACCACTACTCATAACAATAATGAATGGATCAAAGAGACGCAGGTTGGACACCCCTTATGTAAAACGTTAAAGACCGAATCATAAAGGTATATCAGTTTGCATGTGATCTCAATTATGTATATCAACAAACTGGGTACTAAAGAACTTGGTGAAATTAAATAATAAATAGCTACCAATCAACTGCTTATGGAAAATTAATGGATCACCTGCTTCCCTGGAAATAGCAGAAATGTTGGGATACTTCTAAAAACATTTTGTGGTGGAGTGTAATTTAATTTCAAATAAATTATTTGCTAATCCTCACCTTCTTACCTTGTTATCTGGAGTAAATTTCAAAGAAACCGGAAAAAAAACAGTTACCTACCAATTGTGACTTGCAACAATAAATTTGGACATTATTTTGAAGAATTTATTTGCTTATTTCAAAGAAAAAAAGAAAAAACTTTGTCTAATTTTTACCTAAGTGGAATGAAATTTGTGGACCTTATATTTTTTTATGCTCCAGTAAAAAAAAAAAAAAAAAAATTATGATTTTCCACCCACACATCCTCACACCCCGTCCCCCCTGTGCACCTGACACTCCTCCAATCCCATTACGACGTATTTAAGGATGCCTAATGGAAATTGATCAGTGATTAAGATCATTTCAGGTTAATCCAATTAATCAATGCCTGCTGATTAGGACGCTGGCAAAAAAAAAAAGAGGTGAAAGATTCATCACAGCCACCTTCCCGTCCAGGTGCCCCCCCCCCTGCAGACACAAACACGCTGTTTGCGAGGAATCTTAAACAAGCGTGTCACCTTCAGGTCTGCTCCAGCTCCTCGTGGTGATTTGTGCAAGAAGACGACAGAAGGGAGACGGATGAGGTGACTTCAGGGAGTTTGGAAACAAGAAAATATTGTGTTCTAAGGACAAGTGAGGAGACGGATTCAGAATTTGTTTTTCCAACAAGACAACAACCAGGAAGTGAAAGTTAGACCCTCTTCTGGTCCAGTTCTGGGTTAAACTAAGCTCAATCCACGCTGAGCTCCAGATGTCCTTTGGGAAAAATCAAAAGTGTGACAATCTGGCGACTGAACCCCCGTGTCTCCTGGATCTGACTACAAACTGTCACATCATGTTGGCGTGATGACAAGCTTTTTAATGACCTGAAGGGAAAACAGTGATGCTAACGTCACAGCCATTACGATTAGCTCAATCAGGAGGCTGAGTGAAGGGATGATTGACGCAGTCAGGAGAGGTGTCAGATTCAGGATGCTGTTCTTCTCGTCGGTGTCGTCTGTCTTTTCCACACAAAGAGATGTTAAAGTTTAGGGCAAGATAAGCTGATCTCCTTGTTAAGAAGCCAAAGTGTGATCCAGACGCTGAATTTATGACATCTGCTGGAGAGAGGTGAGAGCTCCCTCCCCCTTTCTCTCAATCCCCCAACACCTCGATGCACGCAGACTCACATTCATAAATTTTGCGCACACATGTAGCCTACGCACAACACCTCGTGCACTTAATCTGCACCTGAAGCCGTTCACACACACACCTTCCATGGAGGATGACACAGCCGGTGTGGGCAGTAAGTCATTCACAGCTGCACACTCACCATTACTCACTAAAAATCTGAATAAAGGACAGAAACGGAGACAGAGATGAAAGGTATCTAGGAGTTTTTACCTGACGAGACATCACCAAAATATGACACAGCACAGCTGCTAAAAAACAACACATTCAGACAGATTCTGAGGTTTTCTGAGGTTTTCTGAGGCCGCTTTGCTAAATCACAGACTTAAGAGAGTGTGAAACTGTCTTTAATGAACAATTATGGATTTTTCATTTGGATATATTTCCCCATAGAGAGAAGAAAAGACGGGAAAAGAGAGTTATTTGGAAAGGGGGACAGAAAGAAGGGGCAGTAAAGGGCAGTCGTGGGTAGAATGGAGAAGCGGAGCAAGGATACAGGAAACGAGGGAGGAAATGAGAGCTCAGGAGGTGGATAAAGTAAAGCTTGGTTAAAAATTGCAGTTTAGTGGCTGATTAACTGATCCAGATGACCTTTCTGGATCGTAAAATGAGGGTATGTCTCCGCTTTAACGTGCAGGGCTTTAGAAATGATCCAGAATTCTCCTTGATTAAACTGGATTTTAAAAGAGCTGTCTTCAAAACACAAAAGCAAGTAGATAAATAAAGGATCCTCCTCCCTGACAGTAAACTGGCCTTTAAGATTCACTCGTTCACCTCTACCTGGCATCCAGAAAACGCTGCAGGGGATTCAACGGAGTAATGAAGAAGCCGCTCTGCCTGCTTCATAACTTTGTCACAGCTCTTTCATTTCATTTCCCGAACAAACCCGATCACTCCTCGCGTTCCCGGCGACGCCGAGGTCCAGTTAATAAATATATCACCTTAAAAAGTGCTGCAGTATTAAAAACAGCGCTGGATAAAATATGGATGAGGCCGCTTCTGTGCTCCAGGTGTGTCAAGTGTGATTTAATATGAAGCAGGGGACGCACACGCAGCGAGGGGGAGGAGGAGGCTGCTGAGGAGAGCACAGACAGACAGCGTGACCTTTGACCTCTGAATAGCAGCCAGTCAGCTAATACTGCTGAGCTGGAGCTCACAAAACAGCCACTGGGGAGAGACCTGCCCGAATCCATCAGCTTTACTGATCAAGAAGGAGCGCACGTCAATCTCTGGCCAATCTGTTCCTGCTTGTGGGAGTGTGTATTTTTGGGATATGAGGTGTCAACACTGAAAGTGTGACAAACTGTGTGCAAAGGTTTATCTATGTGTGTGTGTGTGTGAGTCACGGGCATATAGGGGCTTGGCAGCAGAGTGTGCAGCGTGTAGGAATAAAAGATGATTTTTAAAAACGAAGAAGAAGCAGATGCTGCTCAGATGCTACAGGTGAGGAAATGAGGCGAGCTGACCGAGCATGAAGCGACCACGAAGCCCAAACTGCCTCCTGATACCGTCTGACCATGGCTAATCATTACACATCTTCTCCTCTCATCTGTTCAGCACTTTTTCCTCCTCTTCATCTCTGACCCCGCTCTGTCACCTCCCTGTGTGAACTCCTTCTCTTCTTCTGCGTGTGTGCTCAGCAGCAAGACAGGAAAAGGTGTGTGTGTGCAGGGGTTTCTGCTCCGAGGACTACCTTGCATGACCTCTAAATCTGCTGAGCTCTCAGAAAGAAAGGAAAGGAACTCTACCCCCCTCCTTCTCCTCCATTCCTCCGCTGTTTCCCTCCGTCAGACTCTCGCACAGCGACGAGGAGGAGTTGCACTTCGACGGAGCAACACGGCAGCTCTAAGAAGAGGAAGCACCGCCTGCTGCCTGCCTCTGTATGAAGAGCAGTCACCAGTTTCTCCCTGAGTGTCAGTCACAGGCGAGGGAAAAAAGGAGCAGCTCTTTCAACTGAAACACTCAACTCCAGCGGAAAAACAAAAAAAAAAGAAGAGCTTTAAAATCCTGGAGGTGACAGACTCGTTAATGTGCATTTCCTCTCAATGAAGAGAGAAACACAGCGAGAAAAAACGCTACACACTGAAAATACTGATTCATTACCATGGAAGGAGAAGACAACAAGGAAGGAGGAGATAGGAGCAAGGAGATGAAGAAGAAACGGCTCACTGAGCAGCAACAGAGGCGTGCGTGACCCCTGCTGACCGCTGCCGAGCCTACCCACAGGTAGTCGTGCATAATTCCACTTCCTGGCCTCAGTAATGGTTTCTGGTGACCTCTGGCTGCACGCCGCGACCCATCATGCCCCATCAACCTCGGGCCTGTCCTCACAGCGACGCGGCCCCTGAGGCTGAGTGAGTGAAGTGACGGTTTCACCTCCTTGAATCTTTACGTTTGATTTTATTTTTCACATCCTCTCTGTTTAACAAACTTTTAACGTTAAAAATCAAATTTTATACGAAGAGAAACAAAGAAAACCAACACCTACGCTCACATTAACACCGTTATTATCTCATGTATCAGATTAGTGTGTTTTTCTATATGCTCCCTCTCTGGGATTTCATCATATGCATGTGTGAAACAACAGCTACACCCACACACACCCGCACACACACCAGGCTGCAGCTGGCTGTGACACGTTAAGGATGTGTTAATTCACCCCTCTAAGTTTCCTTATCGTGTCTGCCGCTCGGCCATTCATTAATAGTCCTGTTTTAATTAGCCATTAGCGAACACACTCCCCATGTCAGAGATATGAGATGTGGGGGAGTGTGTGTGCATGTGTGTGTGTGAATGTATATGTGTGGCATGGAGAGGAGAGTGGGAGTAGGGCATACTGCAAGGAAGGTGTGAGGAGTATGGATGTGCCGTGTGTGTGTGTGTGTGTGTGTGTGGACAGCTCCATTCTCCCACTGTGGCGGTGGAACAATTGGCAGGGACACGCTGTTCAGAGGGGCCTCCTCCTCATTATTGGCCCACTGCTCACTTGTGAGCCGTATCATTGTAGTGCAAGACAATGGCTGCCAGGGGCCCCACCCGACATGACACCCACCCCCCTCTTCTCTCTACACACACACACACACACATTCTCCACTGTGCACATTCCAGCTTCCAGCTCCCCTTTTCATCCTCCATCCTCCTTCCCTCCACATCTCCACTTTGCAGTATCCCTGCACCTGATTGGCTGCAGCGCTGACACTCGTTGCTGGTCAGAGTCCACGGCGAGAGAACAGGGGATTAAGCCTAATTAGCATGAACAATAAAAACAAACAAACGCGGACGGGGGAGAGGGGGTCAGCGAGGCAATCCCAGCGTCTCTCTTAATTAGCATTGTTTACCAGGCGACACAGTCGGTTCATGATATCAACTACATAGCAGCACACGTCGATTAGAGGCGCCGCCTGCACAGTCACACACGGGAATGAGACGCAGAAACACACACCGCTGCAGGATGAAGTGTGCTTATTGGTGTGTTTTGACAGTTTTCTTCAAACCACGTCTTTGTGCATTCAAGAACATTGAGAAAAAACCTCAGTGAGAGTGAAAACACGGAGCTGCAGCTTTGGATGATGCGTTTAGTGGACACAGGCCCTTAGCAGGTAAACTTTTAAGATTCTCCTGCAGCTGTAAGACTTCTGTACAGTTACCACCGCACACACACACTCACACATGCATAAAGTAAACTCCTGCACACTGATGAGCTGCATAAAGAAAACCCCAATCGATCGCTGCACCACATGTATAAATATTAGTGATGAGATGATTGATGATAGGATTTCTAAATCTCTTTGGCATCGCAGAAAAATTGCATTTGCCTCCGAGTGTCTGCCCGTCTGCTGAGCCGAGGGCCCACCCCTGGGGAGCCCATCGCTGCAGAGGGGGTCAGTGAAAACTGGGCCAAATCAAAGTGATTAAGGACCTGCAAATCAATACCGCCTTTATATTAGATTTACTCACCAGCCGCAGATCGCACGGAGTCAGCAGAAAGACGGGAGAAGGCAGAGGCTGAAATGAACCCAGATCCGAGAAAGCGTCGGCAGATTGGGTGCCGGTATAAATCTTTAGACTGGAATCAAGTCTTTGAGGCGTGATGAAATAATAGAATCATCTTTGAATTGGAAGAGGAGAGGGATAAGTTGAGGGCTGTCTTTTTGTCTCTGCTGATCTTCTAACTCGACTACCCAGAAAGCATCTGTGAGGGATGCTGGTGGTGAACTTTGGTGGGGTGGAGATGTTTTGTGTTTCTTCTTGGTTGTTTTACATAATTTCACAGATGTTTCATGTGAAAATAATGTACATCAAGGGTCTGCAACCTGCGGCTCTTTGACTCCTTTGCAGTGGCTCTTTGTAGCTTTAAAAATGTCTTTTTGGAATATTTTTTTTTTTTAAGAGGATATTGATGATTAAAGACATTAACACTAATAAAATCATGCTTTAACATTTTGATGGACTAAAAATGCATCACATCTGTCAATAAAGCCTGCCACTGCTCTACTCCACCTCCTACAGCATCAACGGGCACCAACTTTTAATGGACCTCAAATTTTACAACCCTGGAAGGATAACAATTTTTTGCAACTTTTTTTCAATTTTGAATTTTGAATTTTTCAAATGTTTTTAATTTTTAGAATCTTTTGGAATTTTTTTCTTTGCAATTTTTTTTTAATTTTTTCCAAATCTATTAAATGTCAAAATATTTTGAAATTTCTACAGTTTTTTTTAACTTCAAAATTTTTTAAAATCTTTTTGCAAATAAAAAAAATATATATATATTTTTTGCCAAAGTTTTAAATACATAAACTTTTAAATTTTTTGCATTTTTTTTAAATTTCAAGATTAAAAAAAATCTTGCAAATTTTATCTTTTTTTTTTTTAACTTTTAAATAAACATAAATATTTTTTTTTTTATTTATTTTTATTTTTTGCAAATTGATGGAAAATAAAATTGAGGACATCACATGCCCAGTTTCATAGATTCATAAATTCTAGAAAAAAAAATCTTGTTGAAATTATTATTCACAGTTTTTAAATATGTATAGAATTTTAGCCACTTTAAAATTTTTATTCTGAAGATAAAGTCGATTTTGTGGCTCCAGAATGACTTAATTCCAGGTGAGCTAGTTCCTGTGAAAGTAAAGGTTGCAGACCCCTGGTCTAGATGGTGGGATTTCCTGACCCCTGGGTGTCTGGGCCTTGACTTTATCTGTACCTGAAGTTTTTATTCAAACAACTGAAGCCATAAATGATAAATATTGCCCCTCAGGTCGTGGTTTTATCAAGAAAAGCAACATTAAGACCTGTGACAACATCAGGTCCTCACTACTGCTGCTCCTGCAGAGGCTGACTGACAAGAATCACACATACAGGCTGAATGTGTATGTTGTAAATGTGTATGCTCCACACACACACACACACACACTTACACTCTCACTCACACACACACTGCTGCATTCCCAGCGAACACCAATTAGTAAATAAATCGCTTTCTGGTGACAATTAGCTGAACTCATCTTGAAAATGAGCGCCTGAGCTTGTGCACACTTGCACACGCACCATGTTGCCATTGCCCCTTGTCTCCATGGAGACAACATGTCCCCCTCCATCACCCCCCATCCACCCACCCACCACCACCCTCACCCAACCAGTGTTTGTCTCACAGTAAATCTAAATTGGCGAGTGCAGTTAACCCCCTCACCTCCTCCTCAGCCTGCTCCTAAGTCTCTGGATCTCTGCGGCAGACGATGAGAGGGAATTACAATCAATGTGAGAAAAAAAGAAGAAGAAGAGCGGTAAGGAGGAGGAGGAGGAGGAGGAGGGAAGGGAGAGGGGGGAGAAGAAAAGGCAGTGGAACGTGTTAGCACACAGCCGAGCTGGGGTCATGCAGAAGCCACATGGTTTCTGCAGCAGAGATAAAGATGTTTTTACTGGCGCTCAGGAAGTGGGGCGTACTCTGGGAGCATCTTTGATGCTGTTTGGTGTGAGGAAGACTTCATGGACATATGTGTTTGCATGTTGGGGATAAGGGAGGTCTGAAGGAACCTCCAATCTGTTTACAGCTCTGATTGGAATTACACAATCAATTACCACCCCCTGCTGTGGCCCAAATGAGCCAGCCCAAAAGACAGGGGAATTGGTTAAATGTTATTGTTGGGAGGCCATTATCCAACAATCGGGGTGGTTAATGCAAGAAAATGACATTCATTAAAAGACTCGACGGGAGGCTCCCAGGGGCCAGGCTGCAGCTGACCCTCATTCAGCCGCCAGGCTTTGTGGGCCCTCGTCCACTGCGGGGAGGGGAGATCATGTCAAAGGCACAAAACGCTCCTCTTTTGTCAGAGAGTGGCCTTCAGTCGCTCTTCGCAGGCATGTGTGTGTGACAGAAAATACCTGTGATGTTCTAGTGCTCCAGAGAATGTGTGTGAGGTGTCGGAGGGAGAAAAAAGGGATAATTACATCATTCTGCGAATTAGACGAGTAGAGGGGGAGAGTGATTGAGGCCCCCCTCGCCGATGGATGCACATGTAATCCTGCAGTAATGAGGCAGCACCAGAATCATACTCCACACACACTTAGTCCTATAATGTATATCATCAACTCTACAGCTTGAAAAAAAAAAAAAATCCCCTTTAGCGAGTGCACTTCCAGGCAGCGACGGTGATATCATCCATCAACGCAGACAGAGCTATCAAAAGCCAAAAAGTCAAAAGTAAGTGCAGACATCAGCCCACAGAGAGAGAAGCGAACCCGGCGTGTCATTATTTCTGATACGGGATCCCTAGGAGAGATTATTTTTACAAACTTCCGCCAACGCAAAAGGCTTTCTTCGCCTTGTTCTATTCAGAGAGTGGCAAGATAGGACAGCGGGTCAGCGAGAGGAAGACAGCCGTAGCCTTGTTATTTCTGTGCATCCTACAGGAAACAAGAGCCATTTCATTTAAGAGACGCGAGGAAAGAATATGTTCCTTTATGGCAGAGAGGCGCGCTGCAGCTGCCTGTACAGTGTGTACTACAGAGCCACGACAAGTCCCTTCAGCTCGCCTCGGTTTGAGTTTCCACATCAAGAGAAGAGCAGTGGAAATCAAGCAAATCCAAAGAGTTACAAGACGGGGTTTGTGGAATGGAGGTGGAAAATAATGGCGAAGGATGCTTTGAAACTTCAGTGACTGCACACTTTGAAAACTCTTGTAACTTTGTTCTTCTTTGAAGTCTTCTGCATAAATGGCATTCAAAGACGAGGTGTTGAAAAAGCCAGTGTTCGACTTTTGTCTTAACGTTGTTGTCCAAGAGTTTGAGAAGTGTCAGGGACGCTGGTGGAACCAAGGACCACGAATGGAGCTGTCCACTTCAGTCTCAGATTAAGAAATGACTTTGTTGTTGTTGCCGTGAAAGTTTTGGACTCTAAGTTTCTGGCAGATGAACTCGATAAAGAATAATCTAAGCTAAGACAGATCATTAGTCATTAGCATCACTTCCTCTGCTGTTGTCTCGCAGATTAAAGTGTCAAAAGGTTTCTGTTGAGTGTTCAAAACACTCTCCTCCATCTCTTGTAAACTAAGCACATATTCCTTCCTAAGCGGCCGCGCCTTGACCTTTCATCCTGCCCTCTTCTGCAGTTTAATTTGGACGCCTGTTGTCCACGAGGGCACGAGCCTGACATCCGATTAGAGCCGATAACTGTTACAGATAACCAAGGCGATGTGGGAGTCGCAGGAGTGCAGATCCCAGCGGTGTGCCGTTGAGGACTGAAACAATTTTGCTCACTTGCCAGGTCTCCGGCTTATTGAGCACACTGATTGACCCTCCTAAAGACGGCTGTTTCTTCAAAGCCAAACACTGACCTCTGACTCTTGACCATCTGCTGGCTCCTCGTGATGCGGCTTCATCATCCAAACGCTGGTTTCGGCAGGAAAACTGCATTTGCGCAGATAAAAGGATCAAATAGGAATCTAATGCGGTAATTACAAAGCGATAGTTTAATGAAATTTTCTGGTTGCTACAGTCGCATGCTGTCTAGTGTGAGCCGGGCTCATCAGAGAGAGGTGAAATAATTATCACAGGCACCTGTTATGGCAAAGAACAGGTGGAGCTATAGCGTTTTTAATCTCACATCTCAACGGATATTATCAGGATGCGTACAGGCGTGTGTGCGCGTGGGTGTGAATGTGCACACAAATTTTATCTTTGTGCCAAGATGTTGTGTGTGTTAGGTGCTGAGTTAAGCCTCTGATTGAGAAACAAGCCACAGTAGCAACATGCCTCCCTGTTTCCCCCAGCATCTGTCTTGAGCAGCATGGGGCCGCCGAGCGTGTGAGGAGGAGGGGGGGAGGAAGCCAGGGAGAGGCGGCTTCCCTTCATCTCTGATTCTCCTTTCTCCTTCTATTCTCATTATTTAGAGGCAACATTCTGCTTTTAAACAGACCCTCTCCCTCCGTCTCTCTTCCCAGTGTGAGTTTTTTGTCTTCCATCATCTGCGAGTCAGCGGCGGGTCATATCACAACACGACGTGCTCCGCTGTGAGTTTAGCACCAGGCGCACCAGCGCTTCCTTTGCACACACGCTTCGTCTTTGAGACTCACTGCGCCAAACTGTCAAAACACCGGAGGTAGATAAGGCGGGGAGTGGAACGGAGGTCCTGAATGTTTGGAAAATCTCCCCACTACAAACTCCTGTTTTTGTGTTTGGTGGGAAACATGGAGCGCTCAGCAGTAGGTGTGAGGATTAAAGACCTGCTTCCCAGTTGAACCAGTGAATCAGTTTTGCTAGCATAACACAGGTCAGGTTCAGGAAGTATTTAATGCAGCAGACAACAAGCAGGAGGACAGGCTGCAGTTGGGTAATTTTCCGCTGGTATCACCTCTGTTTAGCTGTAATAATTAGCGATAAAGGTGGAAATGAAGTGAGCTGGCTGTGAGCTGATCAGCTCCATATGCCGGCTCTGCTGGGGTGCCATTTCATCCAGTTTACCCAGTTCAGGAAGTTAATGAGTCGAATTTGAGAAATGTTTGACTCTGACGGAGACGGTGAGGATGGTACGCTATTATTTATGGTGCTATTTATAAATCTTTAACTCTAAAACCACTTCCTGTCCTTGTCATCCTCCATGTTTCTTTGATTTTAAGGAAGCCATCCTATTTTTGCTGGACAGAAAGCGACTGGAAATTAACTAAAAACACCCAGAGACTTTCAAAATAAAACAAACCATGTCAAAATCATTCATATTAATCTTGGCTACGATGACAAACAGACATCATCATGAGCAGAAACAGACCAGGAGTCGACAGGTTTGAATTTGTTTGCACAATTTTCTACACGTGTTTCCATATCTGGATGAATAAAAACAAAAAGAGCACATCCCAGATCTTTGCTTGTGTCATAAAATAGCTCAAAGATGTTCAGCCAGCCAAGCAATTCCAGTGTGAACACCAAAACTTGAAGCAAAAACCATAAAACACCAATTTCAACCAGACTCTAAAGAGCTCCCTGAGTGTTTACTCGCTGGATGACCACTTTCAGAGCCATCCCCCCTCAGATAAAGAGCTGTAACACTGAAGACAAAGCTGGCCTTTGAGACGTACACCACGCCTCGAGAACATCTTTTTCCATCAACAGCTTGAAGCTGTAATTATTAAATCATCTGCATAAAGATAAACTGAAATGATCCACCAAAGCCCAGGAGGAAACCTCTACTGTACTTCTGTCAGAACTACCACGGATCAAGAGCTCATAAAGTCATCAGTTCTGTTCACAGAGATCGCAAAGTAGAAGAAAAACATTGTTGACGTCCAAACACACAAAGTATTCCTCCCCGGCTCAGAGGCGATATCTCTCCTCTTCACCCTTGGCACTGAGTTAGCTGCTGGTTGAGCTGGACTGGGATTCAGTTCAACAAGTGTTTGACACCGCTGCCATGATTTTGAATATCTAATCTGAATCTGAATCCTTTCACTGTCAAGATGCCAGACGGCTGTATTCAAATGTTTACTTTTTCTTTTAAGTATTATTCCAATCAGTCTGCCCTCCACGGCTGATCTGCCCTCTGAGATGAGCCTGAAATGGAGATGTGATTACATTAATGTAAAATTATTGCTTTAAACTTCACTTTTGACTGTTTTTTGTGTTGGAGTTGAACCAAGAAGTGCTGCGATGTCAAATGTTAGGGAATGTGCATCAAAACGGAAGAAACCGACGGTAACACTTTACTTTGGAGATCCGCAAATTTCATCACACTTTGGTAATAATTCGACAAAGTTTTTTCTTATTTCTTTGAAATTAGCACATAACTTCCCACAATTGGTAGGTTACTGTTTTTTTTTCCCAATTTCTTTGAAATTTACTCCAAATTGCAAGGTAAGACGGTGATGATTAGCAAATACACAAAATGTTTTTGGAGGTATCCCAACGTTTCTGCTGTTTCCAGAGAGCCAGGTGATAAATAGCTGTTTAGTTCTTGAAAACAGAAGTTAGATTCATTTTTTCCTCTGATAATTACCTTTGAAATGCTAAGTGAATAATTCAATTTCCCAATAAGCAGTTGATAGTTAGCTATTTGTTATCTAATTTAAGTTCTTGGTATCCAGTTTGTTGATCACATGCAAAATGATAAACCTTTATGATTAGGTCTATAATGTTTGACATCAGTGGTGGCCAACCTGCGGCTCTTTGATCCATTCATTATTGTTATGAGTAGTGGTGTACCAATCAGTCTAAATTATTGATATGCTGATGTTGAGATGAGTATTGATTAATACCTGGGTGATGAGATTGGTACTTAAGTTTCAGTTTCTTTTCTCTACATCGCACATGTGCTCATAGCAATCTAGATAGATAGATGGATGAAACTTAGTCTCTTCTGCAGTAAAAACAGAAGCTTGTCTTGGACACAGCTCCAGGTACATATTGAAACACGCTCACAAACACAATAAATGTCACTTCAAATTGCCCTTACCTGATTGTGATAGACACTGCGAGTACAGGCGCACTGAAAAACAGATTCTAAACAGAAGGGATGTGTTACTTTTCACCAAATTCTCATGAAATTTTGGGGTGATTTCAAAGAAAACAAACTTGCAAACTGCTTCCTCCTTTTTTTACCTGCAGGAAAGTCCGAAGCTGAAGTTAAACTCGACTCTTTGAGAGGCTTTCACATATTAGACAACCAAATCCAAGAGAACGCCAAGTACACAAACAATAGTTTGGTTGACTCAAGTGAAGGAGGCATATCATTAACACCAGAGCTGGAACTCGAAGGGGCCAATCAACACCTGATTCCCCTGTTAGCGCCCTCGCACCAAGAGAGATCCTCCATCAAAAGTGACATCTGATTGAAACACATTTCAGAAAAAGTAAGTCAAAGAAACTTCTCGTGTTTTTGAGACATCCAACAAACTCTGGTTGTTTCCTGAAAGGCGACCGCTTTGGCGAAGAGACGCGTTCTTAGAGCAAAGCCGGGCCTATATAAAGCAACAATAAGACGGCGACTGTGGTGCTTCCAAGCGAGTCATCTCCGGCAGCCAGCCTAGCTATCATTATCTGTTAAAGAGCCTCCGTCCCTATGGATCATCATTACGAGGCGCATTAGAAAATACTTTGATTAAACTCCCCTAATCCAGCGCAGACAGCTGCAGTCCATTCACAGCTGCCTAATCTCCCCGCTGCTAAATACCACCGAGACAATGGGCAACAAATGACAACTTACGTGAGAAAGGGAGGGGGGAGGCAGAAATAAAGGAGGGAGAAAACAAAGAAAAAGAGGGAGAGAAAAGGGAGGGGAGAGCTGATTCCTCTATCAAAGGCGGGCGGTAAACAGTGGTGATGGCGAGCCGTATCACGCCAAGAGATGGCTGATGCTTTCTGTGAAATGAAAGGGGGATACAGGGGAAGACGGAGGGAATGTGAGGTGCAGGGTAAAGAGTTTAGCGAAAGGGGGGAGAGGAAGGATGATGGAGTTGCGTCTCCATTCGGATGCAAGATGAAATGTTGCACGCGGGAGGAGAGATCTCTTTCACGGCGACTACAAACAGGGCGAGGGCTGCTGATGGGAGCCGCCGCAATCAAGACGAGAGGAGAGCACGGAGAGAAAGGGAGAGAAATGAAACTACTCCTCAATGGTACAAATCACCGCGGGGAGGTTATCAGGGCCGTCGGCAATCACTATAATGACAACATGGTGTGACATGATAGTTACAGCACTCAAAGAAAATCATTCGCGCGGGCTGGGGAAGAGATAGGCGGGCGGGCAGCTTCATAAATACTGGCCTGGCTGGGAGTGAGAGCCAATGTGTGTGTGTGTGAGAGTGTCCAGTGGTCGTTCAGTGGGCAGGTGAGTGTGTTGTGATTGTGCGTTGATCAAGCGAAGAGGCGTGCCTGTGAAAAAATGTTTGTTTTGATTGCAAATTCATCTTCATGTGTTTTAGCAGCTTTTCGTTGAAATATGTTGTAAACTTTGGCGCAGCTTCTCACCTGGTTTGAAAGTTAGCATCACGAAAACCAAGAGTAGACCACCAAAAAGCTTCAGATTCTCAGTTTTTGGTTTGATTTTCTGTTCAAAATCTCACAACACGACACAAAACCGTCATCTGGACTCATGAGGTCAGTCTATTCCTCAGATAGAGCAAATATTATTAACATTTCGTCCACTCTGTGTGTGTGTAGCATGCAGGGTAATTTCCTGAGCCCTGCTGAGGTGCTTGTGGATGAATCAAACATGGACGTGCTCACAACAGCCATGCCGGGGAATAATGAGACCCAATGAAGTGAAGAATATGAACACACCTCGTCTGCAACACTACCTCTTTCTCACACACTCCCCCTCCTCGGATTCATCACCGCCCCCTCTCTTCTTCTCTGATCTCTCTGCAAAGGTGTACGGTACGGCGGCGTGCGGTGTGAGCATGCATGTATTATTCCACATCCACCCCGCGTGATGCGATGGCGTGGAGCGGCAGTGCGACGGATTCAAGCGGCCACGGTTGTTATGCGGCGGGATGATTGTGCTTGGAAACAGAAGAGGTCCGGGTTAATACGGCTCAGCTCCGCGTCGGAGAGGCTGCTGGCAGGGGTCAAAGGTCGGCTGATGAGAAAGCACAAAGCTAGCGCCGGGCTTCTCTCTGTGTTTGTGTGTGTGGGCAGTGCGGAGGTCAGGGAGAGTGAGTCACTGCTACCACACAGGCCTACACACACACACACACACTTTTTTTTTTTTTTTTTTTTTATAAAGGCGTCCACACAAGAACTCCAAACACTGATGAAGACACACAAAAGCCTGCTGTACTTTGATGCACGCGGATCTTTGCGCGCTGGGCCTTTGCTGTAGGCTCGCCCAGGTTTTATTTACAGAAAATCAATTAAAAACAGTTTGTAGCCCACAGGAACGCAGCAGCACAGTTATTATATCCAACTGGATCTAGACTCAAACAGACTCTGCTACTTACACAACTTTCTACTCAACAACTGCAAATTTTGCTGCAATCCAAAATCGAAACTTGGAGCTGTGGTTGCCAATCTCGGAGCTGGGAATGAGCCAATTCTGGTTGCAAGATGATTAAATAAGTCAAGCCAGACAAACTGGGATGTCTGGGATAGTCAGACAAACTTTAAACCACGAGTAAAAGGTGAAGAATGGTCTTTTTAGCACCCTTAACTTCCTCACCTTGAGTGTGTCTGAAAGTCAGTCCATTACAGCGATAGATGTGCACTAAGCTATACTTTCTGTATCGGGGTCAGTCACTGTGCAGTAAACAGACTTCCTCATCCAGACTAACCCCCCGGGTCACCCCTTCCCTCCTCCTTCCTCTACGAGGTGCCCGCAATCATGAAAATGATCACTATCACCGCCGCCGTCTACTGGACTCCGGGACTCTGCCGCGCTGAGACAGTATCAGTCAGAGGCCATTTGCATAATAACAGCTCATCATTCAAAAAGGCCCTTTTGTTTGCCGTATAACAGGAAACTGTCAAGATGTCACCCTCGGCTGGGGCCTCGGCACGCCGGTAAACAGAGGAGGAGGGGTCTAATTGTGGCGGAGGGGAGAGGGAGATAGTAAGAAAAGATACAAGTGGACAAAGCTGAAGCATCAGACAAAAAAAGGGGAATCAAAAGGAAAAAGGAGGGAAGTGTTTGGAGGGAGAGGAGTGATTGAAAGGAGCATCAAGAGCCCACTTAGCCCGCTGATTTCTCCTGACCTAAAATTAAACTCCGATCCAAGTCTGGGGCAGAGAGGTGCAACACAAATTTACTATTAGAAAATTATCATCCTGCCACTTTGAGTAATCATTACAGTGTAGCTCAGAGCTGTTTACTTGGAGTTTGGAGGAGCATGATGCAAGTTTCACCTGGTGGTTATATTCGATGATGTCGTGCACAGAATTACAAACTGTTTCTGACCAAACTGCTGCAAAAATATTAAAGTCTGAGTTTCACTTTGTCAAAGGGAAGACTCTAAGTCTTCGGTTTACCCTGATCTCAGGTGAAAGACGTGATTACGTGATTAACCGCTCCAACCACCAACAACCGTATTTCACAATTAAGAGCGAAACGTAATCCCACTTCTCTTCGAATCCAAAGATTTTACATGTCTCCAGGCTCCTCCAGTTTGCACAGGCGTGAAGCCAGAGCTACACACTTCCACTCATGAGCCATGACGAGCTCACACACACACCCAACTTAGTTTCTTAGCACCTTCCTGTGTGTGACAGGAAATCACCAGCAGCCACTCGACCCAGGAGCGTTTTCTCCTCATCTTCACCGCTCCTCGCGGGCCTCTCAGCATCCACTCCTTTCTCAGACCTGCTCCTCCACGTCTCTTCCACCCTCATCGCCTCTCACATCATTTGACATCAAAGGGGCCGCGACGACTCTCGCTGTTTACCCTCTCTGGCAGGCGCTCATTACAAAAACATCAAAATAAGCCGTGCAGAGAGGCAGGGCGAATTAATGATCTCCCTGTGCCACCGGTGCCCTGCGCGCCCTGGAAGCGGTGCCAGGCCATTTGATGCAGAGCAAATACGCTCGGCTACACGGGCGTGTTGAGGCGAACGTGAAGCTAGATGCATATCCATATACCCGCACACACGTGCTGCGGTGCCAAGGCCTGAGGATGCTAACGACCGTTCAATTAGTGGAAATTAGGGAAGCATTGTGAGGTCCATGCTGTGACCATTAGCTGTTGGCGGGGAGGACGAGGAGCATGGGCCAGGATTAATCCCTCAAGAGCAGGAAGGAGAACCTCGCAGGTCCAACACACTCTCAACCCGGGTCTTCAAACACACATTTTTCACAGCTCTTTGGCGTAACCTTTGGATCATCCAACGCAGAGCCAGGAGACAGCAGCATCTGCTGTGAAACTTGATCTCAGTGGTTTCAATCCTGGTCCCATTAGAGGAGCAGTTTAGACCAAATGATTCCTCACAAACCGCCGTGCTACAAAAGCAAACCCTGATTGTTAAATCAAAGTGTTTCGCCGATGCAATGTGACACAACACATACATCAGCGTGCTCAGGTCGCCCTGCAACACACGGCTTTCCCCAAGCATGTAATGCCAGGTTTTTATTTGGAAATTAATTCTTAATCTAATCTATACAGCCCTATTAATAACTATTATAAAGCACACCCCAGCCATGAATTAATCAGGGATTGGTAATTAGTGTAAAATTTAAATGCATGTTGTAAACCCACATCGAGTGTCTGGCACTAGACGGAGGTGCCAAGCCATCGCTGTACTAATTAGTTTGCAATTATGTTTAATAAGTTCTGTGGAAGCCAATCATCTTACAGTTGGGGAGCTGGGCTCTCCTGATACTCACTCTGTGGAACCAACATGGAGGAGGCGCGGACGAGCATCCTATACATCCTTCTCCTCCAGAATTTAACTCACACAGGGAAGGTTTGCTGAGTAATGCTTGAATATTTTAAGGTTTAAAGAGCATGTTGTGCTCAGTATGGTGGCCTGTAGGGGTCAGCTGATTTGCAACACAACAGAAGTCAAGAGGACAGTTTTTCTTATGGACACAGAAAAGTTGTGAAAGTAAGTAAATGATTGTTTCCTTTTTAACCTTCAGCTATGATAAATATAGCTTTAATGCTAACGTTATTAATTCACCAACCTAAATATTTGTAACTTTTATGTGTTTTTTGGGAAGACTAATTTCTTTCAACTTGAGGTGTGGCTGTACCTCCGTTGTGTTGTTGCTTTTGCATTTGTGTTTTCACTTTTGCATAAGTATTTTTTGCTCTTGCACTCATGTTTGCACTTTTGCATTTTTGTTGTAGCTCTTGCATCTGTGTTATAGCTTTTGCATTTTTGTTGGAACTTTTGCATTTGCATTCATGTTATAGCTTTTGCATCTGCTTTTGTGTTGTAACTTTTTGCATCTGTGTTATAGTTTTAGCATCTGTGTTATGGTTTTTGCATTTTTGTTGTAGCTTTTGCATCTGCATTCATGTTGTAGCTTTAGCATTTGTGTTGCATTGTTTGCTTTTTCTTGTTTAGCTCTTGCTTTTGTGTTGTATTCTGTGCAACATTGTCTGACACCCACAGGCCACCGTAGCTCAGAGCTTCTCATGAATGACTCAGTTTTAAAGCTAGAGGAGATTTTTTAGGGTAGTGGGACGCTTCTCTCTTTTAGGAAGTCAAGAGTCTGAGCCTGAACTGCTGTCGTCAGAGAGTTCAGGGAGGGTTTATTAACCTCGTTTCACCCTGCACTCAAACTGCAGACACTTCAATGAAAGTGGATCAAGATTTCAAAGTTAAAACTTAAGTGCTGTACTATTAATCTGTCTGCAAGAGTCCAGGACTTCAAATATCCTCCTCTGAACTGTCTTTAAGCTCCAGTTTCTGCTTCGTTTTGGTAAAATGTGGTGTTTTGAAGATGCATACAGCTTGGTTTCTTACCTTAAATCATCGTGTAGAAACAGCGCAGCAACGATCATCTGCAATAAAAGGAAAGATGTGGTTAGAAGAAGTAGCTTAGCTTCATATCTTAAAAATGCAGTAAAGTCTCCATCAAGTTGTGGCGGAAGAAGTTGTGGACAAAAGTTAATCAAAACCTCCTTCAGAGAGAACAAGCGGTTACAGGGGGTTGTGTTCAGGGGGCATTTTGTTGCCAGGCTGGAAGACTGACAACAAAATGAGAGCGTGTAACACCATCACCTCTTAAAGCCTGATAAAACAAAGAAAAGTCAGGAGCTCTTTAAATTATGCCGAGAAAGTTCGAGGAAAGATCAGGAAGGACCAAGTGATGCACTCCTCAACCCTGCGGATAACAGGAAATAATAAAGAAATCAACACAATGAGCGGGATGAATGCATGAACTCTGGCTCGCTATCTGCTGCATGGTGGATTCACAGAGCCGGGACTTGGCTGCGGACCAGAAAACCTCTGAATGGCTTCTTTAAGAGTGGTCAGACGGAGGGAGGAGAGGTGAGGAGGAGAGGTGGATTTCACCTTGATGCTGGGAAATGAGAAACAAAACGCTTCAAGCTTCTTTGGGGGGAAATATCTGCGTAATTTCGGCGAATCAGGTGTTTTTTCTGCTTCAGAGCGCGACCAGGCAACATATTAGTCGTTCAAACTCTGACAGCTCGCTACAAAGATCTCCTCCTGAGCTGGTGGCAACACATCGGGGCCTAGCGGCAGGGTTCAGCTGGGACTCTTGGCTCAGGCTCTTTACTCGATCAGGCTCTGCGAGTGTGTGTGTGTGTGTGTGTGTGTAAGCTAACAGTTGCTGCGGTGCCATTTGGACCGGTGCCTGACACCCTCCGTGTTAATAAGAGTAATCAGTGCCCCCATGCCTGCACAGCAGAGACATGGCACAGGCCTTCACCGCCACCTGAGTGTGTTTACCCAAAACACACACCCCTGCTACACACACACACACACACACACCTCATAGAAGCTAATGAGGGGGAAATGCAGTCAATACAGTACAATTGATCAGCGTTGTCCGGCGACAGCGTGCGATCGATTGGGTTTCCCTCGCCAGTAATGCCTCATTAGCCGCGTCTGCAGCACACATGAGCAAACGCACAATCAGGTAGTAATGCATCGCGCCGCAAACAAATCATAGCATTTAATTTCAGAGCCCCTCGCTCGGCTTTGGCTCATTTCGCCCTCGTGTGCTTCTGCGGTGGATGAATGTGCCGCTGCAGCTGCATTCCATATGTTTTCATTAATATCAATTGTGTGATATCAATATTAGACTCTGCGTGCGCGAGTGTTCGCCTGTAGAGCGGCGGAGGAGGGAGGAAAGCAATCAAACAGTAGTTTAATTTCAGAACTGAACCACTTTAGCCCCATGTCGCATGTATTCGAACATCCGTGATGCTCGCTCCCGACCTCCAGATTTGTTACACCCAGAAATAAAGACAGATTTGATTGGCTGCAGCATCTGCTGGCTGATAAAGCAAAGATGTTTTTAACTCTGGAGTGAAGCAAACGCTGATGGCCGTTGTCCAGAATCATTATTAATTATGATAATGTTTAAAGTGGGCTGGAGTTAAGCAGAAGGAGCTTTAAGAAGCACAGATTCACGATCAGGATTTATGGCAGCGTGTTCGCTCACTGCCGGGAAATGAGACCTGAAAATGTTTGTTTTAGCAGCAATTAGGTGTTTGTTTAGGTATGTTACATGTGGAATCTCGTCTTCCGGCCAGATCAGATATGTTTCTGTCCTCAGGAGGGGCGCAAACCAGATTTGAGCTCATGTAACGTGATATATAGTTTGTGGTTGACTGCATCTGTGTGTGCTTATGTCCGTCTGTGATTCACATGTGTGTTTGGATGTGTACAGACGTGAAGTGGTTGCTAAAACAAAGTGTGTGTGTGTGTGTGTGTGTGAGGCTTGTTTCAGTGGCCAAACACTGCTCCCATAGAGGTGTCTCCTCAGGCGCACTGCTGATCCCCAGCCAGACCGCCGCTTCCTGAGGCCGGCGAGGATGAAAAATATCCCAAACACACACAAAGTTGCACACACACACAAATCTGTGGAAAGCCCACTTGTGTGCCTGGAAAACCCTGGAGTCCTAGGGGACTGGATCCCCTCAGAGTAGAGATTCGTGATTTTGACTAAACTGCCTGAGCAGGAGCGTTTCCAGTGGGTTAGGAAAGAGTGGTGTGATTGGCCGCCCTGGAATCCCAAACTATGATTGGCTGAACTTCAAGAATCGCTTGCTTTGTTACTCCACAGAATTAAAAAAAGAAGAGATCTCCTCAAGCCTCATCTTCGCCGTTCCGTCTCTAACTTCCTCCTCCAGATGTCTGTTTGCCCATTAAGGCCAAAAGCCGGCCTGTCAAGCCTTCACTCGCCGCGACGCCTGAACACATCTTTATAGCTGTTACTGAAGGAGGGCGAGGTCGGAGAGTTGTTTCGTCGCGTGTCAGTCAGCCAAAGTGCGAACAGCGTGTGAAGCAGCGGAGGGGCGGATCAATCAAAGATGTCTGATGAAGAGGAAGAAGGCAGGTTCCTATTTCCCTCCCGACCAAAAAGGCAATCCTGCTTCATGTAGATTGGGTGTCATTCAAAGCCAACGCCGCCTCTGACTTGTGTACATAGACAAACACATTAACCACCGGGGCCGATTGCCGTAATGACAGTAATAGAGCACGCCCGATGACAGACAACAGAATAGCACTCTGGCTGAGGCTGACAGAGAAGGAAATAAGGAAAAGATTTCCAGTTTTATCTAAAGGTCTCTTTTTCTCGGCTGAAGGTGCTCATTTGCTGAGGTGAAACGGTTGCGACACGGCAAACGGGGGCAATTTCCCTCCCATCAAGTGTGTGTTTAATTTTCCCTGTCCCTCCTTTGCACATCTCTCCGGGCAGCTCGTGTGTGAAGGCTACAATTCATGTTAACACCTCGCTTGATTGTACAATTTCTAGTGTGGCGGCCTTCTTTGGGTCATTATGAGTAATCTGAAAACAAACAGACGAACCTTTAGGAGTGACTGCGTTCAAACTTTAAAATCTGACACTCGTCCAAGACGGTTTCAGAGAGGCGCAAACAAAGAGGATTCACGGTGTTTGTTTTATGAATCTGGGGTGAATCATCGCAAAGCTTAGCCTGATTTCCACCATAATGGTTAGCTAAGACAAACGGATGTAAACAGGCTTAATCACCTCTTTGCATATCAATCCTTTCGCCTGATCCAGGATGTTTAACTCAGACGCTGGTTTATTATTGTTCAATTTAGAGACATTTCTGAACAAAAACATCCCTTTGGACTTGATAAAAGCAACAATTGTGGAAGTAAAGTCTGATTTTAGGACATCATGTGCAAACAAGACCCTGAAATGTCTTAAAATAAGATGTTTACCCCTCCTTCTCACATTAACGTGGCTTAAATTAGTCTTACAACTCAATTCTGCCTGAAACTAAAGCAAGATTTGAATCTTTTTGATGCTTTTTTTTGCCTTCTGTGCTCAAAGATTGCAAAATACCACACTCTTCCTCCATTCACCTGCTGTCCTCCAACATCCAGCACAACACACCCGCTCCTATCTGCATTCATGCAAACCTACGGCAGCAGCAGGGGTCCAAATCAAGCTGATATTCCCCCTTTGATTTTTACCGAGGGATGCCTGCCTGGATTTGACTCTGCAAAGTCAAGAGTGGAGCGGCTAGTTGTTCAGCAGTGGGAGACGAGGCGGCGTTCTGCATATTATAATGTCGGGAGGGATGCATGTGTGTATGTGTATGTGTGTGTGTGTGAGGGGCTGTAATCTCTCCCTGTGTGTATCTATCTTTTAGTCTTTCAATCTCTTCAAATTCAGCGCACAGCACAACCCTGCGGGAGCCAGGGAAAAAAAAAAAAGAGGAAGCAACACAGTCGTCTAGTTATGCAAAATCAGCAGAGTATAGTATTTGTAAAGCCGGGCTAGCTGTTCAAACAAAGCATGATTATATACCTCGCCTGCACGCTCTCCCCTGTCCTCCTTTCCCCATTTTTCCAGGTGAGAAGATTATGTAGCTGGGTTGTGTCATTTTGCTCAAATTGCACACATCTGACAGCCTGGAGAGTGTGTGTATGTGTGTGTGCAGCCAGTACAGTACTGCATGTTTGCATATCCGCCCGTGTTGTGTGGGCATCTGTGGGTGTGTCTGCGTCTAACGGGAGCATCGCTGGTGAAAGGTTGGCCTTCGGTGTTGGTGGACCTCTAATTTGTTCCGCCACGGCAGAAGTCGGCTAATGCAGCACACCTGCTATCCCTGTACCATCATTAGCCGGTGCAGCGCGGCAAAAAGGTCAAACATAAACAGAGAGATCACAGAGAGCCAGAGAGAAACACAGACAGAATGAGAAAGAAGAAAAGAGTGTGTATGTGTGTGTGTGTGGAAGAGAGATAGCAGGAGAGAGATGAGCGCTAATGTGGGGATGATGAGTGGGCGTGGGCTGCCCATGCATGGAGCGATGCATGATGGGAACACTTCACACACCCGGGGCGGCTGCCTCTGATCTTGGCAAACAAGCCCCGACCGGCACGTAGGCACGATCGCCGCACACCTGTGAGCACAAACACACGGACGGAGTGCTCGCAAAACAAACCGGTATAATCGCCGAAAGAGATCCTCGGCAGTCAGCTGTGCAGATGTGATATTATTCATTTCCATTAATTCTGACGCCGAGGAAAGAAGCGGCGCTGACAGCAGGGCGAGGGGAAGAAGAAACGCCCCATCAGTCATCATCCATCTTCAAACTGTTTGCTTTCTTTCAGGAGAAAGTTACAGAGAAACAACACTTTCTGGAGATCATGTGACCAACCTGCTGCTGTGGCCTCAAACACTAGAAATATCACTCACATAAGAGGGGGGAACACTCCCCTGACATGCCTCGCACACACACATGTAGAAGCCGCTGTCCTTTGCAAACACACACTCCAAGCTGAGAGGCAGAGTAGAATCTGTCTCTTCATACCTGGCTGCGAGGTAATTAATCGCCGTGGTATTTAGGAGTGTTGGACTAGACAAATATGACAGAGACAGGGACAATTAGTTTGCCTGTTTAAGCTACATTAACTCTCTCAGCTATTACACCTCAGCGCCGAAGTCCTCCCATAGGAAGGCAGCGCGGCGATCCACGCTCATCCACCAAAGAACTGGAGGAGGAGAAACATCAGGGGAGGGTTGTTTGCTGTGGGGCGTAATTGGGAATAAATTTCAATTATCTGCTGTGTCACTTCCTGAGGTGTGTTCCTGCTTTTCTCAGAAGCTACTCGAGATGTTTGCGGCTGTAAATCACTTTTTTAATAGTGTTTGTGTGATTCAGCTGCAGCTGTTTCATTCGCTTAATTTGCACCCCTGCATGAGGGGGAATGGTTGAGTCCACTGGCCTGTGTTGACCTCGTTCGGAGCCACTTATCATCAAAATGGGGGGTGATGTGGGGAAAAAGAGACCCCTGCCAAGTCCTCCAAAAAGTTAGCAACTCGTGCGGCACTCTAAACAACAAAACAATGATTGCTCTCTTGTCCGTATTGCTGGCAGCGGTGCCAAGACTCTTGTGGTACATTCAAAACAAGTGGGTGTTTGACAAGTAGCGGCAAACACATTAACGCCAAGGTGGGAGAAATGGTAGCTCAGTGGCTGAGTAACGGTCAGCTCATGTTTTTGCACCAGAATGATCTTAAAATACTTGTTTGGGCTATTCTTCTCCACATAAAGTGAGAAACAAAAAAAAAAAAAAAAAAAAAACACGGTGCAGAGACTCTGATGTGACAACTTTAAAACCTGTTATCTGCAAATAACACTTAACTACCTGATAATTATGCTGTCAGCAACACTACAATTGTGCTCCTGCACCGACAATAACAGAGACGTTGGGTTGGTTTGGTTGGGTTCAGATGATGAGATGGAGCAGCTGTCAGCGTAGGGAAAACACCAAATTTGTTGAGTCCATTGATGCAGAGACTGGGACCAGGATTGGATCTGTTGAATGGGGAAGTGGGTCTTAAAGGTAGGGCAGTCAGGCCTGAGGGTGGGCAAAGGATCATGTGATCCCAATCGGGGACAGGCAATGACATCAAATAGTTCACGATGGCTTTGTCCTGTCTGTTTTATTCAGGATGCCAAAGCTGTTACACGTCAACTCCACAAAAAAACAGGTCGAGAGGGACAGGAAGTTGTGCATGGAAACCATCTAGAATGACTTTCAAAATAAAACAAACCGTGTCCAAACTAGGGATGGGGTCCTTTCACTTTTAAAATGAAATGGTACCAATGCACGGTACCTTGCAATTGGTACAGGTACTCAATGGTACCAATCTTTGGTACTTTTTTGTGTGGTAAAAAATATCAATTTGTTTCATAATAAAATCTAAAATTTTCAATTTAACATGTCTAGCATGGAAAATCACCTACTCTTCCACTCTCTCACAGCCACAATGATGCATTTAGGCACCTAAACATGGTACCTTTTGATTTTACGTGAATCGGTACCCAGTACTTTTGACAGAAGTTGGTTGGCACCTACAAATGTACCTAATCGGTACCCATCCCTGGTCCAAACAAGATCGTATTTCACTTGGACCAAGCCAGACCAGAAGTGAACAGGCTGGAGGATTTACCGCCAAAACAACAAGGAGGAGATGCTCAAAACTGGATTGGGAAGTGCGGGTACGCCTTTGAAAAAATGAGGTTCAGTGCAAACTCTGCACAGCCTCTCCATCTTTGTCAAAGTGTAATGTTTGCAGTTATGTGTATGGTGGTGGGCGACGATCTTCAGATAATCTTCGAATAGTTACAAGCAAACATCTAGTAGCTCTTGGTTTGAAATGCCCATCCCTAATCCTAATCCAGGAAACAGAGGCCTTCAGGACACACACAAGAGACAAAAACACAGCAACTGAATCCAAAGCAGGACTTTCCTCCTCCCTCAACTCTCTCCATCACATTCCTCTGCATCCCCAGCCCAACCCCCAACTTTCAACCTCAACTCCTCCATCCCCTTCCACCGCTGTAACCCCACCTTCAAATCCCTTCATCCAGCCTCCTCCAGCCCCACCCCGAGCCTCATCCCCAGCCTCTCTCTGGGGCCGCTCAGCAGGAGGGGGCGTGGAGAGGGGGTGGGCAGGTATCTGCAGTGCAGCGTGCTGCGCCTGGTGCTCAGGGCGGCTCTCGGGGGTGAAAAGCCAGCAGGGTTCTGATGAGCTCGGGGTGTCATCTCCAGCTTCCAGTGAAATGAAAGGAAGCAGGCAGAGAGAAAGGGGATGGTTGAGTGAATAGGCGTGCGTTGTAAATCTTCACAGCGGCAACATGCGACCGTGGAGAAGGGAGGGTGACGAGTGGGTGATGGAGGAAAGGAGAGGGATGGCGCAGAATAGGGAGCGGATTTGCCTCACTCACTTAATGCACTGCTTATGACAGCTAAAGGGGAAAGTGCGCTGGAAATTGGTGAGGAGGAATTACCAGTGTTATACTGCTTGCCATCTTACAAATGAATACCGTTTAGCCTCGGCATATAAATGAGTGGATTTTGCTTGGAGAGGAAAAGAGAAGAGAGTAGTGGAATGAGAGACACAGGAAGGCAAAGTGGCGGCGCAAGCAATCAGTGGCCGGCGTGTTTTTTTTTTTTTTTTTGCGGAGGTGTGTGTGTGTCTTTGCAGCGTGCACATCGAGGCGTGTTTGTGTGTGCAACTGCGGGCATGTGTAACCAGCCAGCCGCCTGAAATTATGCAAGCAAGTAACAATGAGCAAATTGAACCTCCGCACGCTGACACACACACTCACACACACACAAGCTAAGCACAAGGTCAGGCTCAAAGACAAGGGAGTAGGGGCGTTTTAGCAGTGGGTGGGAGCGAAAAACAGATCATGATAAATTGGCTCACATTTTACAAAACGCTGCCCTTAATGCACCTCGGCTAGCTGTGCCCCCCTAGCCTGGCGCTGGGCTGCTTTAATAGCAGCAGCTAGCCATTTGTGATATATGAAAACCAGGCTGTGGCACTAATTGCGCAATTACAAAGCGGAAGCAGTAGCGTGTTGTGGCAGTGCGGGGCGGAGAGACACGAGCAGGAGAGGAGCAGAGATTTGTGCACAGTAGCATCCCTCTGTCTTGATTTCTTCTGCCTCTATCTTGTAAATCCTCCCTCCATCCCTGAGATGCCTCCTCTGCTTCTCCTCCTTTCCATCACCCCCTTTTTGCAGGAGGCCGACTGAGCAGCGCCCCTGGCATCCCTCTAGTTTATTGAGAAGTAGAGTGAGTGTGCCAGTTTCTCCCCCTCCAAAAAAAAACCACAGGGAGCAGAGGAACTGGGAGAGTGGGAGAATGTAGTGAAAGTGAGGAAGAGGAGGGGGGAGGAGAGGAGGTAAAATTTGTCTTGCGCGTCGATGAAAGGACAATTTATTAGGAGCTGCTCAGGGAGACAGAATATTTTGCCCCAGTGCTTTACCGACTGTCTGGATGAGGAATGGGAGCATATTAGCGCAGCGCCGGGCCCAGGCCTGGACGAGCCGGGCTCAGGCTGGAGCTGCACCAACCTGGCACCGTCCCACCATGAGTCTGCCACCAACACCCCTGGGGGTCATGGATCTCGTGGAATTCGAAGCTTAATGATCATGATTGAGACAGTTTATGGTTTAAATTCAGCAGTAGCCTCCTTTAGCTTCTGCATCCAGGATCTTTGCAGAAACCTCCTTAGAGTGACCTGTGAAAAAAGAAGCAGCAGGAAACAGATGCTCTCAGAAGAGCCATCCCTCGCTGCAGAGGCCGGTCCCTGAGTGGCGAACTCCGCCACTGCCCTGACACATCTCCAGAGTAACTGCCGAAGCACGCTTCCTATTTATCTCCCGTCTCGCTGAGCCGCAGCTAGCTAGCACGGGGCTGGCGTGACCTCGGCTGGGCGCACATTAATTTCACCTCGCCGTTTCTATGGCATCGATTAATAAAAAGTGACGAGGTTTTCAGCAAATGAACACACGCTGATAAATGAGGGCCCGCGCCTAATTGCTTGGTAAATTAAGAGCTCACAATAGTGACGACGACGTGTGCTGCTTTTAATATTTAAAAACTCATTAAGTGCCGGAGCGTCTCGCTTAGTTGGGCAGGCGGCCGCGTGTGATCACCTTTAGGTGCTATTTAAGGTGGTCGTGGGAAATGTCAGGGTGGAGGTGGAGCTGCTGATCTGATCTGAGCTGCTTTAGAGGAGTGGCTCACACTGAAGTACACCACCGTGCAGCTTTTGGACGGCACAAATCTGCACCAAATTGAAAAAAACTCCTTCATGCTCAGAAACATGTGTGCAAAACCTAAAGCATGAGCTGAAACACAGCTTACAGAAGCACACACATGCACACAGTTAAACACACTCTGTTTAGCTCTGCTCCTCAACACACTCTCCCGTCAAAACCCCAAATGTCATGCACCATTATGAATCTGGAGAGCAGAGACGAGCGAGCGGGCGGCAAATATTGAAAGTATTTATTTCTCCTCCACACATGAACGGGACGTAATCCTCCAAATATATTTAGACGTGTTATGGATTTGTTGTCGCTTAATTTGCATGACAACACGCTACCTTTTGCCGAGCACGCAGCTGCAATTGCGCGGCTGATATCATCTTTATTATTATTGAGTTATAATGTGGCGCTACACAGAGGGGGGAAATTGAGCAAGTTAAGCCGGGAGTGGGAGCAGACAGTGGAGCTCATGGTGATGGATCGCCCTCAGTAATTTCTCTTTATTATGATTGGTAAAGATCAATATTTTAACAGTTCGGTTACGGCCTTCAGTACAGTGCTTAATATGTATTATTCACGACCTTTATCAGCGTGGAGGGAGGCAGGGATGTATGGAGGGAGGGCTGACATTTTTCAGGCTGAGGGTCTGCTCTATCTGGGACATGAATGGGACTGTGTAATGGACACAAATGAAAATGTGCTGCATGTGTGTGTGGGTGGCTGCAGGAGCACATTCACCGCCAAGAGACACATATTTAAAAGGTTGGTTCACCCAAAATAAAACAAAAACATGTTTTCTCACTTCCACAGCCTCTAGCGGCGTCTGGCCGGCGAATCCTGACGGTTTTATTTGTGCACGTTTGGAGAATTTGGTGGATCAGATTTAAAATGCAACACAATATCTTCAAGTGACTGAGACTGCGCTTCACTTCCTGTTTTCCCCAGGAGGTAGAGCGTACAGTTGAAGCTAGCAGGAGCTAGCCAAACCAGCTAGTCCTCTCTTCACATGTAGGGATAATCGAGTCAGAAAATGCAAACACACCTTTGGAGCTGTCTGTAATCCCGTAATCCTCACTGGGCGTGTAATTAGGATGGATGCTCCTCCAGCTGCAGCATCACATACCTGGAACAGAGATGAACATATGTCACTGAGATAATGTTTTTCTGTCGTGTCCCTGTTCAAATTCTGGGTCAATCCAACAAAAACAGAGTGAGCACAGGTTCAGCACAGGATGCTTTAGATAAAACATGCTTCAGTTTGTGCAGCAGTGAGAGCAGCGTCTGGGATTAAGAGCTGTGACATATTCATATCTGACCAGACTTAAAGCTGCTGCCACACGGGAGGGTCTGTCGCTATCAAAGCGGCAGGAAATCAGCCAGAGAGGGAGCGAGATAGGGAGAAGGAGATACAGAGGTACAGTCAGAGCGAGTGAGTCAGAACAGCAGAGAGGATTTCTTACAAAGCTCCCCTAACCATCTCTCAAAAAAGAAAATCCTTTGTACCCCTCATCCAAAGCAAACGCCCTCCCTTCACCTCACCCCCCTCCCGCTGCCGTGTTTAAGTCCCAGTGTGGAACGAATGGGGACCGAGCCCTGGAAAAGTTTGTCTCGGGGAAGGCCGGGTCGCTGTGTAGCTGATTATATCAGTTTCAGCGGCGGACTGGTAATAGGCTCCTCTTCGAGCAAGCCGCTAACCCCGGCTCTCCCCTGGCAGCCGCCGAGAGTGGAATTAATCAGGCCTACTGGGAGCCTCCTCCATCCCCTCTCCGCAGGCGAGCCACTCCGCAGTCATTTACCAGCCAATCCCACTGTCAACCCACTGTCATTTAGGCCCTTTTCATTACGCCTTTTCTCCCCCCTCCTCCTCCTCCTCACTCCCCTGCACACACAACCTCACTCTACTTTCACGTCGGATCTGAAAAATATGAGGAAAAATGGAAATGGGTGACAGATTAGTCTAATGCTTGGTACCTTTTGTCGACGGGCTGTTACTATCACTACCCAGTGGAACAAAAACAGAAAGGGGTGCTGGGAAATAAGGCAAACTCCACTCAGTCTGTAATTAGAAGCTTGTTAATGTACATGCTGATGTCCTACATGTGACAATCGGTGGCTAACTTTGTTCATCGCCCATAAAAACCGCCGGCAATAACCACCAATTACTGCACCGAGGTGTCCCTTGGGTGCAGGGCCTGGTATCAGCCTGCTAAGCCCGCTTAAGTGACCTATTTTGGGCTCGGAGGCGGTCTGTAAAACACCTCTAAGGTTAGATTATCCCGTGATGAAATACAAGGCTTTCCCGCCACAAATTACCCGCAGATGAAGCGCCTTTTTTGCGGCGCTGAAGGTCTCTCCTTCTTTCCACTGGCTTCTCTCTCTCAACAGGGCAGAAAAATATTCATGAGTAAACAAAAGGAGTGATTTGAAAAATGGCTGGAGGAAAAAGAGATTAATAAAAAGCATGAATAGTGCATTATGGGAGAGCCGGGGAGCCGAGCCATCTCATTGGGGTTAGAGGGAGATTGCATTTGGGCTTTATTAAGAGAGGCGCTCTCTGGACGAGTCAAGAGCCACACAGAGGGGGCGATGCTTGGACGTCTGGGTGACAATAAGCAATCGAGACTAAAAAATGACTTCTGCAACTGTAAACGCTGCGTTTCAGACACGTACAGTGGAGCCAAGGCTACACTTCAACTATGAGAGACTAAATGAGAAAACAATCCAGGAAAGACGCCAGACTCCAGTCCAGATTCCAAACTCAACCAAAACCAAAGAGCTGTCCAAGGACACCAGGAAGAAAACTGTAGACCTGCACCAGGCTGGGAAGAGTGGATCTACAAGAGGCGAGCAGGTTGGTGTGAATAAATCACAGTGGGAGCAACTGGAAGACATACAAGACCATTGATAATCTCCCTCCATCTGGGGCCCCACGCAAGATCTCATCCCATGGGGTCAAAATGACGGAGAAACCTGATAAATAACCTCAAGAGAGCTGGGACCAAAGTAACACAAGCTACCATCAGTAACACACTTGAATCCTGCAGCGCCAGGCGTGTCCTATTGCTTAAGCCAGGACATGTCCAGGCATGTCTGCAGTTTGCCAGAGAGCAGATGGAGAATCTTGAAGAGGATTAGGTCTTTTTGGTAAAAACTCAACTTGTGTTTGGAGGAAGAAGATGCTGAGTTCACACCAAGATCACCAGACCTACTGTGAAGCATGGCGGTGCAAACCTCATGCTCTGGGGCTGGTTTTCTGCAAAGGGGGCAGGACTGATCCATGTGAATGGGGCTGGCAGGAAGACCATGGTTGATCCCAAACACACCGCCCTGTCAACGTCAAAGGAGTGTGTGCAAAACTGATGAAAATCACAGATCTCTATCATCTTTCTAAGTAGGGGACCTTGCAAAATCAGTGGCTGACTAGATACTCAACTGTTCCAGTCAAAACGCTCAAAAAGTAGGGAAAAAGTTTACAGATAAACCTTGTTTCTTTCAACCAGAAGTCAAGAAAGAAGGGCCAGTGCAACAGTCAGTGCAGAAGCTGCTTACAGTAAAAAATTTGAGCTTTAACTTTCTTGGTTTTTGCTTTCAAGTCATATCCCAAACACTTCCCTGACCACTGCACTCGGACTTTCTTAAAAATTCAGCTCAGACGACCTTCCACATCCAGCAGCGGCTCCGTCCTCCCTCGACTGCTGTGACAACAAGAAAAACACACAAGCCTGCTTTCTCCAGACACGAAGCAGACTCTGTGACCACAGTACAGCACAGTGCCGGACCCTCCTCAGAGACCAGACCAATTAAGATAAGAGGCAGTTAACAGGAAGTGCTTGTTTGACATCCTGTCACGTTAACGAGGACAGGCGTAATTGGACTCGTGTGTTTAACGGTAGGCGTAAAATGCTGTTAGTTGTCAGTGCTCAGAAAGCGAGGGATTCCTTTTTCATTTCTGAAAACAGAGGGGATATCTGTGTCGCCTGTAGTCGCTGAGTGTAAATGTCAAGACTTTTAGGGCGGATTTGAGCAGCAAATGAGGCGCTGAAGACTTTGTACTAATCAAGGACTTTCTCATAAGACCAATTAAGGGATGCTTGTGCGAGTTTTCTTCACCTCAATGCCAGAGTAGATATTATTTTGTAAATATGAGACAAATTTCTGAGTCTGGGGTTACACTACGCAGCTGTGCACGATGGAGTTCCTGTTTGTTTGCACTCGGCCTCACTTTCAAGCCCCAGGAGGAAGTGAGCTTGGCTGGAGCTCTGCTCGGGATCAAACTCGGGCCTCGAGCGGGAAGGTAAAGGGAAAAAAAAAATGGCTGCTGTTTATTGTAGCAGCGGCTGCCTGGAAGTGAGTGGCAGAACGCACGCACGGTTTGTCAAACTGAACAGAGGCCAGAGGCATAAAACAGACAAGCTCTTCATACAGGGGAGATGACTGGGACCACACTCAGAGCGCTCTGAGAATTACACAAACACAGTATCCATGTCTGAGCTTTGGAGACGCTCATGAATTCCCATACATATATCCAGAATCTATTAAAAATCCCATTCGGGGTTGACTTGGAATTAATTCTCCCTGTATAAACTCATGTCAACGTTTGAATGTGCATGAATGAGATAATGACACAGCTTGTGTAAACACCGGCGCTAAATATTTGAAAATGCAAGTCACTCATCAGCCGAATTATAGTGCTGAATTGTGTTTCTCTGCTGGCTTTGCGATAACCGGGACATTCTTTAACCTGAGCACCTCCAATTAGAGGATTGGAGAAAGAGGGGGAGGAAAAGAAGGGAGGAGGAGGAGGGAGGGTGTACGCTATTGCTTTGACCCGCCCCGCTTTACTCGGAGGCGCACTCGAGAGGCAGAGATGTGGCGGCAGGATATCGCAGAGGAAAAACAGGCTCAGGCTGGGATGGCCAGGGGCTGCCTGTGCCTCTCTATCAATGCAAAACAGACTACTTCCCTGGGCTAAGAGGACATTTCACTTTTTATAAGCCTGCCTCCTCTCCCTCTTTCTCTTTTTTCTCTCTCTTTTTTTTTTAAACACTGATTTGGAAAGCAGAGAAACAGAGAGACAGGGAAGAGAAGCACAGATGAAAAGCATCTTTAGGATGCCGGAAACATCTGGTTTCATATTCGGAGAGACCCCGAAAGGAAATTGCAAATAGACAAAACTCTTATGTTTTGATTTATTTTATCATTTGATGGCCCGGGTGATGCCAGCCGAGCAGCAGAGGCCCCTGGTCGTAAATACAGGAGCCAGGCTACGTGACGGAGCATTAGGGACGTCTCCTTACTGTCCCCAGACTGATTGATTCTGCTTCTAATAACATCCACAACCGCTGCTTTCTGCTCTAAATTACAGCAAACTGAAGGGCTGCTGCTAATTGGATGAATGAACGCAGAGGAGGGACGGGGATGAGAAGGATGAAGGAGGGAGGAGGGAGAGATGAGCGTTATCTCCTCGTTTGGGAAACAAAGCTGGTTTGAGTTTTCTGAGTCCAAACTTTTTAAAACTGAATAAAAATGATCTTGTTTTATTAAATGTTCTTGCTTTGATTGCTTCATTTCCAAGAAACAGCAACATGTGGGCACTGCCCAGCTGATCTGCTAAATTTGGAGCCCCCAGCGGCATGGCTGGAACATGTGGTGGTATTTTGACCCTTACAGCTATCCGTGGTGGAGGTACATTGTGTTTACTGCCAAAAAAAACTCCCAATACAGCTCGGCAGAAGCTGCAGCTCGTCGCGCAGTGCTGAGGCGTAGGATAACCTCTGAACTGGCCTCCAACCAAGAACACAAGTAGGTGGAAATCTGTCCGGAGAGCACTCAGGTCAATATCCAGAGTCATCCACGCAATTCATGAGATGAAGATTCGTCTTCTCAGAAACTGTTTGTTAAACTTGTTCTGGGAGACAGAAAATGAGGGAGATAATGAGAGTGTAAAAGTTTGAGAGTGCAGAGGAATCAGAGGATGTCACCTCATGTGCTAAACGTAGCTTTGAATGACTCAGGCTGTAGATTAGAGGTTGGCAACCTTTTTCATGACTTGTGCTGCTGTAAAACGCACTCATGTCCAAAGTTCCAATACTTCTTAAAGTATTTTTGCCGTATTTAAACATCCTCACAGCAGAGTTCCTCCCTTATCTGTCTTCTATTGCTGTTTCTCGCCAGACGGCCAAGCGCTGGACATCGTTGACGCTTTCATCTACAGCCAGGCTAAATTCAGGAGCATCTCATTGATTCTGGACATAGTTGTGTTTTTATTTGAAGAATACATCTGCAGTCAGTAGAAAAGCCTTCTTTATATCGCTGTCAATATCACTATCGGCCAATATGTTGTCGGTATCGGCCGATATTCCCTCATTAGCTGCCGGCACTTTCAGAGCATCTTGAACGATCTTTGAAGACCCAAATAATATTGTTTTCTGTGACTAAATACTAGTAGTCAAATACTTAAACTACCTAAGAAGAGTGGACCTTCTTCTTTTGTGTCTCTCTTCTTGTTTTTGATCCAAAAAAACAACAAAACAAACTTTTTTGATTGCGTTCATTCTGGGCCTTTCATCCTTTGATCCTCTCCTTGGTCGTCTTTTCTCACGATCGTGCCACTCTTTCTCTCTATACTACCTTGACACATCATCTTGGATTGTTTGTTTTTTTTGTCCAACCATTATTGATACCAGAATGGTATCGGCCAACATTTTCATATCGGTACATCCCTATTATGAATTCCCTGTCAGTGGATGGAGGAAGTGGTATGACGTCTTCTGCTCTGTTAGCATACATTTACCCGTCTCATCTCTGAAGTTTTTTTTAATTTTTGGTCTCAAAAAGACGCCAAACACTTGACACACACTTGACGTCCCATATACCACACTTTCACAGCAAAGGAACTTAGTTGCTTGCCATGCTAACAGCGCTAATGGATGTGATTTTGGAGCTAGCTGACTGAACTCTCACATTTGCGAACTTGTAACGTCATAATTTTTTTGGAATTTGTAATCACATTATTTTTAAAATTGTATTTTTTGTTTATGCTGACCTCTCCCTCATTGTAATTATTTTCTGCACACCAACATTAATAGCCTCACATGCCAGCAATGGCACCAACACCTGCACAGTTTCTCTACCCTTTGTGTAACTAACATGCCCCTGATACACACAAGTCCACAGCATGAAGAATGCATCCTCCTGCCTCACGCCTGAGCCAACAGATGGGAGGAGGTGAGCCGTGGTCGTCCTCCAGGCCATTCCCCGCCTGCCTTCCCACTCTGCAAAGGAGAGATTTACAGCAGCATCCTCAGAAAAAAGCAGCCTGCAACATCTGGATCGGCATGACACCGAGGCACGGGCGGCGGTGACAGTGGCTAATTTAAAGGCAGTAAAAGTGTTAGCAGAGACCGGAGGAAGAGTGATGGACAGCTGTATTTCCCCGGCTGACCAGGGTGTGAAGACATTGTGGAGCAGAAAATAAGGCCCCGAACAGTCTGGGGGTCTCGGCGGGGCCAGAGTATTCCCCCCAGCTTTGGATTCATTAGCCTGGAGAATGAGCCGGAGAGAAAAAGAGAGGTGGAGACAAAGAAAGAGATGAAACAAGACAGGCAGTGAAAGGGAGAGGAGAGTGATTGAGAGAAAGAAGGAGAGGATCAATCAGGAGGCGCAACAATAATAGAGGAGGGTGACACCCCAATCACAGAGAAGATCTCACTGTAATTCTGTTTGCTTGGTGCACAATGTGAGCATAATTGCCACGATCATTTACGGCGTCGACGAATCTAGCTGCGGATTATTGTTTTCCTCTGACTGATATGAACTATTCCATTTGTTCCGCCGTCTAAAAGAAGCGCGTGTGCACGTGTGTGTGTTTCCTGCGGGATGCTGCGTCTCCCTCTGCCTCGGAGGAATTCATTATCACATGACCTCTTCAGAGGAGTCAACAGACAGCTTGTCACGGCGACCGCGCCTCGACAAAAAAGCCCAGAATCTGGGGAGGAAAAACTCATTTTTGGCGTACCTGTCCAGAGAGCATGCATATGCATGAGCACATATGGATGGTGGGAGGAGAGGTGGGCGACTCCATCCCTGAAGTCGACGACTAAACGGCGAGCTTGACCCATTTTATCTGGAGAGAATCCATCCACATGAACAGGAGAGGCACCAGAAGACTTGTTTGCAGCCACAAGTGTGTGTCTTCGTTTTTTTTTTTTGTTTTTTTTTGGACCCTCCCAAAACACACACTCGTTTGTTTCAGCCGAGGAGGGTAATGAGACAGCCCGCTTAGGCAATAATTTTAACGTCACAAAGAAAGGTCTTTTTTGTGGGTGTTTTTTCCATTGAGGGAGTTAATTGCTGAAGAGAATTAATTAAAAATGTGGACTTGAGGATTGTACATTGATTACTGTAAATATTCTCCAGAGTTTCTCGCGGCTAATTGAAGAGCATTCTGCCTGGTGCATCTGATTACGTGGGCTACTGTATTAGCCGCGGCACATCCTTTGCCAGCATTGATTTTTATTTGTTTGCTCTTGCTTTGATGAAGTGTATTACGCTCAGATCTTTTAAATATCTGAAAATATTCAAGTTGAAAACGATGGCGGGAGAGCACGGTGAATTAACATGGGCGGTTTTGGTTCTGGGCTTTTTTTTCCTACAGTTTTTATTCACTGGATTCAAGATTTACACTGCAAAAAACTGTCTTATCAAGTGTTTTTGTCTTATTTGAAGTCAAATCTGTCTTATTACCTTTGATAAGAGCCACATTCAACGGATCAATTGTTTTTTTCTTGTTACAAGCAACTCAGACCTCATTTTTGTCTTTGAATTTCTTAAAACAAGACATTTTTCTAGACTGGTCAGGCGAACGTGGCTCATATTAAGTCTGAAAAGACATTTTCAACTAAAAATAAGACAAAAACACTTGAGAAGATTTCAGTTTTTGCAGTGTACACGCCAGGAAGAGAGTCATTTGGACGTCCACCCTTGTTGGATGATCAGTAAACATCAGGATGGAGGAGGAAGCTAAGTATCTCCACGTTAGCGCCACGCAGCGCCCCTTTAGCCAGAGTTTAACCCTTCGACTACATCCCAGCACCCCGCTCCACGTCAACCTTCACACACTCCGGCAGGCCGACAGGTGGAAGACTGAGCCCCCGTAATGAAACATGACTGATGAAGCCTGAACAGGCAGGCAGAGGAGCAACATCAAGCCTCCCCCCTCACACCTCAGAGCCGCAGAGACATGAAAGAGGAGGAGGAGGGAGAGAGAGCAGGTAGCTGCTCTTCGCTTGGAGGGAAAAGAAGCAGAAGAAGAAGAGTAAGGCTGAGGAAGGTGTCGAGGCAGATTTTGGTTTAGCACAACGGAAAAACCAACAACCGCTGGCTTTTCTTCATGTTTGGTCAGCACCTCTTGGAGAAGCTGAGAAAATACAGACGCTGAAAATCCAGATTTGATTCCACCTTTTCCTTTCTTGATTTCCCCCCTCCCCCTCCTGTTCCTCCCTCCTTATCCGACTGGGTGTGTGTATCTACCTATCCAGGCAGCAGTGCTGGAGGGGTCCCCCAGGGTTGGAGTCCTTTTGCTCGCGGCTGTTTGATGTTGAGCCGGCGAGGATGAACCTCAGCCCCCGCCCCAGAGTTCGCTCCCCATCATCAAACACCCCGGCTGGGTGCTGGGCCAAGGCTGTGGCCCTAATCAAACGCTGCGCCTCTGCGGACCCCCTCGTACACTCCAAATGGGAGAAAAAGACTAATTATCGAAGCAACCTTCAGAATCACTCAGCGGCATCTAACATTGACACAAACTCCTGCCTCTTACCATCTCAGTGAGGTGTGTCTCAGAGTGTGTGTTTGGCTCTGTAACGAGGTGTGTGTGTGTGAGTGCTGCAGGAGACAGAGATTACAGGCAGGGAGGAAAATTCCCGATTGAGTCTCAGGAGAAGAACTTAAGATACAAGCAAAGATGCTGTCATTAGTTTGGAAGCTTATCAGTGTTTGGGTGCAAAATGTATTACCAGTCGATTTATAGATTTCATACTCATGCAACGGGAAGTTTCGCAAAGGAAGGCTTGAAACGAGGGGAAGAAGAAGAAGAGGAGGGAGGCTGAGCCCGTCCTTGGAGAGCAGGCGAGCGCTCGATTTTCTGTTTGCTGCCATTTGTCTTGTGCTGCTAAGAGAGATCAACAGTCCTCGGCACACAGATCAATATTCTCTTAACCCGCACCTAATCTGGCGAGAGTTTCCTCCAATTTCACCTTCCCTACCGCCTCCCCCTCCTCGCCTCCTTATTCTCCCTCTCCTCTCCGTTTTCAGCCATTTTTCATGCTCCCGGTCCGAGGGTGTGACACAGAAAGGAATGATGTTTCCCGACGCGAGCAGGGGATGTGTGTGCCTGTGTGTAAGCAGGGCCGGGTGATGGATACGCTGTGCTGGCGGGACGGCGTAGCTGCCGTCAGGGGCCCCCCTGACGCCACCGAGATAGACTAGCTGCCTAATCGGCCGCATGACATCGCAAATTCAGCTTTGGTCCCCCTCTCCTCACCCCCTTATCGTATCTTCTGTGAGTCTCACCAACTCCCAGCACGCCGTTGGAGCTGTTGTCAGAGTTGTCCTGTCGACTAAATGGAGAGCTGTCAATGTGCCGTTCCACTGTGACGGTTATGGGAAGGGAGAAGGTGTGTGTGTAAGTGTGTGGAGGTGTTTACTTGTGGAAATGTCTCCTGCAGGTTTTATTAAGTTATTGCTTGCTTGGTGTGTTCCCAACCTCACAATGCTTGTGACATTAGCTTTGTGGTGCCACAGGTGGTTAAACAGGACATTTTTCGTCTCTCATGGACATCCTCTCTTCTCCTCTCCTTCGACAAACCGGGTCATGATTGACAGGCCGTGAGAACAGAGCCTCTCTTTCACTACCCGGAGTGGAGGGCTTCTTCCACGGGGCGTACGTCAGCCCCCTCAGACGGACAAAGCCTGCCAGTGTACATCGCCCGTGCTGAGAGGCGGGTGCCACACGCAGACACAGTCACAGGAAGATGGCCGCAACATCCGAGCGTGAAAACAAGGATGCTCACGCTTGCATGCGTGCAACAAACACAAACATGCAGCAGAGGAGAAGTGAAGACGTGCAAACAATGGCTGCTTTCTTTGGTGTACTATGTTGGTGGAGACAAAGAAGGGGGGTGCATCCTAGAAACCAAAGCTGCAGGAAATTTCTGAAATCAAAATCAGTATATGGCTCAAATTTGGGAGAGTAATTTAATTTGTCAAAGTAGTTGCTTGAAATCAATGTCAAAATTAGCTGCTAGCAAGCTAAAAACTCAACAAGACCTCGGTGACACGTTTAACTGTACATGTTTTCATAGAGTGTGCAGCAAAAGCAACCAGGAAATGACAGGTAAACAAAGACGCAACATGACAGCAATCATCGTATTGGAAAATTTCTTCAGTCAGGGAGCATTTGTTTAAAGACTGCAAAGAAAAAAAATACCTAATGATTGCTAAAGAGCTATTACTAGAAGTTTGTTTGTTATTCATTTTATTTACATGACAAGATGTCATTTCTGTCTCTACACTGTTGCACATTCACAACTCTCCTCTGCTCTTGCACCAAAGAGTTCACAAAGAAGAGACAAGCACACCTCCAATATAGGACAGAGTCGGGAGAAATAATGTCACAACCACCACATGAAATGCAGAAAGAAAAACTTTCTTAAGTAGCACATCATCATATGCCAATGCCTTTTTTTCCTGTTTTCTACCAATGTCAGACCAATACGACAACGCCAATGGCAGAAGGTGAGAAATAGAAAGCAGAGTAAAAGGATCCTTTGAAAAACATTTCCACAAGAGCAATATTGAAGTCCTGATGAGACAAAGAAACGCAGGTGTGTGTCTGTCTGCACAGCCACAGATGGTGAAACCATCACTCTGGCAACAAAATCCACAACAGGTTTTCAAACCTGGTGCAGTCTGTCCTGACAGAACCCATCCAACATTAAAACGTGTGCTCGTGCAGCACGCGCTCTGTCTGAATGGATGCTACTGTACTGTACTGTCTGGAGTGGGCCTGCATCCCAGTTGGCAAAATGACTATTCCAGACTGTGGGCCCCGGCAGTAAGGAGCATACAAATGAAAATAGCAGCAGAAAAAAAAAAAAAAAAAAAATAGAAGCGCTTGTCTCTGTCTCTCAAGCCAAGCATCTGCTAAGCATTTTAATGGGGATCAATGGAAGGGCAGGGACAGGAGATCGAGGGGTTGATTGGCTGGCCGGCCCGGCGCTCACACAGCCGAACGCTCTCCATACTGCCCGCACTGCTGTTTACAGCCAACACAAGCTGCCTGCGCACTCTGCACCAGCTGATGTGTATATCTGTGCACCGTGTGTGTGCTGAAAGGATTAACGCACCGGAGTGTGAGCGCTGAAGTGACGTGGATGCACCAGTTTGTATTGTTTGTGTATGAACGTAATTACAGTATTAGCATTAGCAACAAAATCTATGTCTCCATCTATGTGTGTGTTAAATGTGTTTAATGCAGCAACACATGCAGGATTACAGAGTCTATATGCTCTGCACATAAAGAGTGTGTCTGCAGTAAATTTATAAGATGTGGACACGCGTGCAACAAATTGCTCTCGTATTTGTCTGGCGTCAGGTTGTGCCGTGTTTAATCGCTTGTTGAGTGCACGCCGTCTTTCCCAGGAACACACTGAAGGTCATCAGAGCAAGCGGAGGAGCAGCGCAGCACAGAAATGGTTAAAGTGACGCTTCTTGGCGCGCCAAATGAATCAGATTAATATTAGCCAAAGCGAATGTCATCATTGGCACTTCTCCCCTCCACCTCTCTATATCACCTCCTCCCTCCTTCCTCCTTCCTCTCCTTGCCGCGTTTGGGTTTCTGAGTCCTGGGCGGTAATGAGGGAGCGTTATGCAGTGCCATAAACGGAGGGGCTCGCTGTCAGTATGCATAAAGGATGAGACGGAGAAGATGGCGCCGGGGTCAGGGGGGAGAAAGGAGGAGAGAGTCGACGAGGACAGGATGGAGTGTGTATGTGTGTGTGTGTGTGTGTGAGACCAGTTTCCCTGTCACACACACATGCAGAGTGAGTGAGGACTCAATGGGAAGGCTCCCCTCTGTGTCGTCTCACAGGTGCAATGAAGTGTGTGCAGCGCCCCCTAGGCTCGGCCTGGAGGAAGTTGTTGAAGCAGAGCAGGATACAGATAAATGTGGAAAGTTTAAACGCCTCATAATCTGATGGATCCTGACTCCAGACTTTGCTAAACGCCGGCGTTTGATTGGCTGAACTGTGCATGAAAATCAACCATATGTAAAGGCAGAAAAGGGCGTAGAATTAAATTAGTTTGATACATGGAGGCATAGCTTCTGACTTTGTAGCTTTCACTTTGAGCCGCTGCTCTCCTCCTGCTAATCGATGTCTGTCTGGAGGAAATCCAGCTCCCCTCTTTCTCTCTGTCTCACACACACACACACCTTTAAAAAGCCTTCGATATCATTAGCTGTCATGTTTCACGGTAGGTAACACAACAGTGTGCGCGGATACACAGCTCACCGCCGAGTCTAGAGGGTATATGTGTGTTTGTGCGAGCGTGCGCACACAAACAAGGATGCATGGTGAGTGTGTGAGTGGATTACACCGGGTTCACAGTGTGTATGGGGAGGTGGGGGGGGAGCGTGGCAGCAACTTGGCTCCATAATGGGATTTCTCAGTACTCCTACTCTGCACACACACAGAAACACACACACACACACACACAGGAACGTGCGCGCAAACACACTGATCTCACCCCAAACAAGCAGGTTAGCAGTAACAAAGCAGAGCACATATCCTATCTGAGCAGTAAGAGGTAAGCTGCAGCAGCTCACTTAAAGACACATATCCCCTCACCTCTCCCTCTCACAAAGCCATGGGGGGAGGAAGGGAGGAAGGATGGGTGACGGAGGGAGGGAGGAATGTGTGGAGGGATCAGCTACATTAGACAGGGATAAGGCGTGCTGTAGTAAAGCTGGATGAAGGAGAGGAGTGAAGAAGCAGGCGCACAGAGCCGACTTAGAAAAAGCACAAATGTGTAAAATGGACTTAAGCGTGAAACGTAAAGGCTTTTATCGCTAAATTTGACTTTTGTAGCGATAGTTTAGGAGGATTGTTGTGTATGTTGACATGCAGGGTGCTAAAAGATCACCTGTCAATCAAACCATTAGCCAAGAAAGGGGCAAGCACTTTATTTGTACATGCATCCAAAAACTAGTTTATGATTGATTTGGGTTTAAAGTGTCTCCAAATGTCTCTGCACTGCAAAAAAAAAAACAAAAAACTGAAAGCTTATCAAGTGTTTTTGTGTTATTTTCAGTAGAAAATGTCTTTTTAGAATTAATAGGAGCCACATTCACCTGACCAGTCCAGAAATAGGGATGGGCACCTTTTATGATATGGTACCTGGCAATCGATATGGGTACTCGACGGTACCAATTTTTGGTACTTTTTTGTGTTTATGTGAAAAAAAAAACATCTATTTGTTTCATAATAAAACCATATTTATTCTTTAGTATATAACCTTGCAATGCTGTGTTCATGTCCAGCATGGAAAATACTCTACTCTTCAGGTCCCTCACAGTCACAAGGATGCGTTCAAGTACCTAAACATTGTACCTTTCGATTTACATAAATTGGTACCCAGTACTTTTGACAGAATTTGGTCGGAACCTATAAAGTACCTAATTCGGTACCCATCCCTGTCCAGAAAAATGCCTTATTTCAAGTTATTTAAAGAGAAAATGTGAGGTCTGAATTGTTCGTGACCTGTTACAAACAACTCAGACCTCATTTTTGTTTTCAATAACTTGAAACAAAACATTTTTCTGGATTGACCAGTCGAATGTGGCTCATATCAAGTGTAATAAGACAGTTTTTACTTCAAACAAGACAAAAATATTGACAAGATTTCAGTTTTTTTGCAGTGTAAAAATGTTTCTTCCAAAGGTAGAGACCACAGACGAAGGGGAAAATCCACCGACCAACCACAGGCCATCATTAGCCCTCGCCATCCCCGCCCTCCTCCAGGTGTGGTGGAGAGCCAGGTGTGTCTTTCTCCTCACCCGTCCCTCTTCGCTCTCACCGTTTCTCGACACCTCACACGCACCTGGAGGGAATTCAGCCAAACTATCGGTACTGGCACACGTCCCCGCGGGGCTGGAGAGCACGGAAATTACACACACTTTACTCTTCGAGGGCCGAAAGCGAATAAACACCTGAGCATAATGTGGAGATGTGTTTGTAATTCCGACGTCTGTGTGGCCTCGTGAGATAGCTCCGTCCCTTACCCTGCAATTTCCTGCAGCTTGTCTTCCATCAAATGTCGCCAAGATGGAACAGAGGGTAAATATTACGTATAGGAATTTGTTAGATTGAGGCACTTCAATCAGAGCTGCCTCTTAAGTGAAGAAATGTAAGAGTGAATGTTTCTGAGAACTCGCTGTCCTTCAGAACTTCCTCTCTTTCAGTTTCTAACCTTTGTTATCCTTTTCATCCCCTCTGCTCATCCCTCCTCGCTTCAGAATCAGAACTAATAAGTCAAAACCTGGACTGCCATCTACTTTTTCTTCTTCTCCACTCCCACAGAGCGAGAGGAAAAGTAAGCAAAGAATTTCTCCCAGCTCAGCAGCGGGGGAAGACAACTGTCCCCCTATCCTTGAGGCTGCAGCCGGCCAAATAAAATAGCAAGTGCAGCAGCAGGAAATGGCTGGCCAAGCACGCAGGAGCATGAATCTAGGGTTGGCAGGGCGAAAGGATTTCTCCATGCAGTCCCAAGACGTGCTGCGCGACTATAGAGGCCTTTTTGTATTCAAAGGACGTCTCCCAAATGGGTTTAGCAGTAATCAGAATCAGAGATCCTGGAGACGGTTTGTTCCATCTGTCGATCTGTTGGAGGAGTCGGACAACAGAGAGGATACCTCGCTGTTTCTACAACATATTTCTCCAAGATGTTTCTTATTTGTCATCCCCTCCAAGGAGTCAATAAAGTTAGGCTAACCAAGTGTTCCTGATCCTCAAAGCAGAAATAAACAACAGCAACAAGTTGATTTGACGCCAAAGTACCAAGAAACCAAAGACCCTCGTTTCCAGAGGCCACCCAATGAGACAGACACCGACACAGTCCCATAATTGTGTGCTAATTGAGCTCTATGCAGGAAATCCTCACCACATTTCTGACTGTAGCATCCAGACACCTCCAGCCCCCGCCTCCCCCGTCATCCCACCCATCTTTCTCACCTCTCCTCACCTCTGCAAAGAGAGAAAGAGGCGGCCTCTGTCCGACGCGTGGCTGTTTGCACAGCCGACCGCAGCGGAGGGGAAGCCAACGATTACGGCAGCCACCGTGGAAATGCTAGAAGTGGGTGGCAATCGCTGGGGAGCCGAGGTTAGAGAGGACAGAAAATACTTACTGTATGCATGTATGTGCTTTCAAAGGAGCTCTGTGCAGTTATGGCACTGAATGTTCCAGCTGGATCTCATGTTTGTTCCTGATCCAGTGGATTAAATATGCTTGAATGTGTAATGTGTCTCATAAAGCCAATGGAAACCTAAACCCCAACAGTTACTGTGAGAAAAGTCTGGAAAAGTAGTTCAGATCAGCTTGGATTTAAGTGTCAGATTGGGGTTTGAGTTGGGAATGATATTGTTTATTAATCCTGATTATTCAAGGTTTGGTTCTTCTTCATGTTCAAATTTAAAATGCAATCAAGGAAATCTTTTAAAACTGAACATTAAGTGGCATTAATGATCTGCATTTGCTCTCTGTCCAGTATTTTGCAGCAAACTATAAGCTACATTTTTCAGAATAAACCAAAAGATCATCCTCCACCCAGACCATGAACAGGCCTCTGGTATTGATTTTGCTGCTCTGAGGGGGACTCGAGGTCATGAGAGGTGCTCGTCTGTGCAGAGCAGCAGTCAGGAAGTGCGGGGAGTGACTGGCGCATTAGTTAGTGGAATTATGTGGATCACGGCTGCAACAGCTAGAGGTGCACACGCTCACCGGCAGGATTAGATAATGCTATTATCAGAATGATAGTAGCATTAGAAAGGAGCATTAGCATGGATAATTCCATGGATTCAGCGGCGGAGAATCGCCATAAAATCATTGCATTATACCCAAAGAGATGAGATCCAGATATAGAAAGACACTCGGGCTGCGGCAAATCAAACTTGACGGTAAATCTTGGAATTATCAGTCATCGTGTTTTACGTGTCTTGTTGGGTAAACAGGTATTTAACAAAAGGGAGATCAAATGCGTCTTTTTTTTTACTGCTGCATCTGGCAACAAAGAGAACAACAAAGAAATGCTTTTCAGATTTAAACACAATTTCTCTGTTGTTTCAATCTGGGAAGACAACATGGAATACAAAACACAGCTGAAGACGCTGCTGTTGAACTCAGTTTTAAAGATGCACCAATGCCTACTTTGAAACAACTCCTCATTGATGCCACAATTTTGACCAATCTCTGTAAGAATATACTTTTGTATGAAATTTTGTCAGGAATCTATCCATGTAATTTTTAGGCTGTACAACTTTTACTTCTTTGTCAAGATGCCCAAATGCCACAGCTTGTGTGGAGCTGATCCAGCTTCTCCCATTCATTCTGATAGGGGTTGCTGATAAGGCTTTTTTGGGGTTCACCAACTTTGAGGGCTCGTCATTCAAAAACCGTTTCCAAGACAACAACTTCCTGTATAGCTTTTGTAAAGCAGGGTCAACTTTGTCATCTTGGAGAATTTCAAGCTGATACCATATAAAATGTCAGAGAAGATCATTTTCGTAGAAAGGGCAAAAATATGGCACAAATTTGTTAAAAGGGAAATTGCCAGCTTCCTGTTCAAGATAGGTCTGTCGGACCTCTTTTATAAATTGTGCGTGTCAATGAGACAAACATTTTGAAGTTGGTTTGATCCATCTAAGATGTTCCTACTGCCTACTTGTGTTGTTTTAGTGTGCCTAGGTGGCACTAGAGAGCAAATAATGGGATGTTGGGGGTCAAGTTTAGTATAATTTCAAATTTTTTGCAAATCTAAGGTGAGTATTTGACAGTTTAGGGGGTCAAATTAGAGCTCAAAGACCACAAGGAAGAAGAGGAAGAAGACAGAAATGGAGAAAACCCTTTAGGTGAGGACCCGAAAATAAGAATATTAGACTTTAATGAGACATTCATTGACATCGAACCTCCTCCATAACCACATCTTCAAGGACAAACCATCAAGCTCTGAGGCAACGATGGATTTTTGGATAATCAGAGGAATAACCAGGCCTTCAGTATGAAAAGAAACCTATCAATCCTCTCATCGCAGATCAATTCTTTTTGCATGTGAAGTGATATCAAGGCGTGAACGCGAGCGAATCCACCTGGGCATTCCATTTGACAGAGAGAGCAGGTGGCTGTAATATTGTGCACGCTCTGTTTTTCCCTCTCCACATGGCTTTTCTCACTCTCGCAAACTTGTGCGAAGGTGGAATGATAACCATGTTGGTGTGGGAGGTCTGTTCAGCTCTCTGCAGAAGCAGGAGGTTGCACGCGCACACAAACACACACACACAGCTGCTGCCATAGCACACATGCCTGGGTATAAATAACTGTATGCCACTATTTTGTCTTTACATATTTAGCTGTTGGATATTTTAATGCAAATTAATGTGGTGGGATCGGAGAGGGGTGTTTTTGTTGACTGGAATTAGTGTTTGTGAGCGAGCTTTCTTCTCCATTCTTTCCTCTTTTCTTTCTCTCCTCTCCAAATTACAGCTATTAAGACGAGACTGGTGTGAGCCAAACACGGCGCTCCACTTAATGTGATTTCCCCCCGCGCTGAGAAAAGGGAATAAGAGGCGATGATTCATGGGAGTTGCACAAAAAGCCGGAGAGACGGGAAGATGTCCACCTCCGACATGTGCTCGACACAAACACTGGGCTTGTTTAAGTGTGTAATTGTGAGTGTGTGTGCAATTTCTTGCATGCGGATGAGCTTAAAATGAACATTATGATTTATGACAACTTGTATTTAACATCAGCACAACACTAATCGAATGAAAAGAGCGCCTTAGAAAGAGAGATGCAAATGCCCGCTGTTTATATCCAGAAATCAGGCTCCAGAGCCAGAAACCGTGGTCCTTCTTCTTCATGTGGCTTTATAAATGATCTCACCAGCAACTTCCCCCCACACAACCGAGGAGTAATGTGACAGCAGCACGCCGGCTTTTCTTTAACGTCTACCACGCCAGCTTTCAACACCCGCCATTGGCAGAATTGGCTTTGACAGCTCTCGTCGAGGCCTGGTGATTGGCCGGGCTCCAGGGACGTTGTTCGAGAAGAGACGTGCAGACCGCGAAAGGGTCTAGGGAACAGGAAAACAAGGCAGGAACTCGAGTCGGGGTGTGGAGGAACCCTAGATCTTGTTTCATCACGTACAGATTAACAGACATGTTGAGAAACCCGCAGATAAGGCGAAAGAAGAGGGGGGGAGCGTGAGAGGCCATCTGAAGGAGTCCGGCGCTGAAAAGCTAACGTGTGAGTGCTGACAGCAACGCAGACCCTTTGGAGAGACACTTAACACCAGAGCCAGGACACAGAAGATGGAGACACTGTAAACCAGCAGGCAGAGAAAGGCCGTCAGTCGACAGCTTTGTCTGATTCTCATGATAGGATTGTGCGTTTTCATCAAGAATGGAGGTGATTAAAGGTGGAAAACTGGTTCCTCTTTAAGCAAAAATCCACAACCTGAGCTCCACTCCAATCTCAAGGCCAAGTCTTCTGACCCGCCCATAGATCAAGGCTTAATGTAGCCCGCAGCACTAGCAGGATGGCTGAGACAAATGACAGTTCATGGAGGTGGGGTCCCTGGGCAGAGCTCGGCCTGGCCTCTGGCGCTGGAGCCTGCAGGACTGAAGGCCCACGCAGGGAGGGAAGGAGGGGATGCTGGGAGGGCTTGCTCGCCTTGCTAATGGGTCCCCAGACTACCAGGCTTGACCTCACAGGCCCTGGTGCATTCATTACTAGCTGGTTAGCTGCTAGTGCTAGCTGAGGCTAGTTAACCGCACTCAGAGGTTAAACGGAGCCACACAGAGAGCTGTGAGAGCTCAGACACACTGAAGACCACGATCTAAACTTCCTGACCGCTCCTGTCTCGTGGTTTTGCACATCACAGGAGTCCATTCCCCTGTTTCCAGAGGGCACACACATGCACGCCTTGGCTGAAGTCTCCTCATCTCTATGCAGCGATCATTTCGCTCCAAAGATGTCCACCCGCCCGCCGCCCGCCCTGCAGCAGCAACCCACAGCGCCTGTGAACTCTGCATACATTATCTCTCCTCCCCTCTGTAGGGCGCTGCGCTTTATGCGGGAAACCGGCCCCATTTATCAGCATCCTCTGCATCCCCCCAACCGCCTGGCAGAGGCACCTGCTGCTATTCTAACCGAAGCTGGGCCGCGGCCTTATCGCTGCTGCAGATCACAAGGCGCTGGGGATGTAGATTGGCTGAATCTGCAGCTAAAACAAACACATAAACAAACACAGAGAGCCGCTCCTGCATTCCTCCCATCAGATTTGCTCACATCTGAAGGTGAAAGGAAGAAAGCAAGTTTAAGGGATGGATTAAGGCCGGCTTTTGAAAACTAACTGGGGCACGGGCGTCTGGCACGCTCTCCCCTCGGTGCTGGGCCTAATGATTTCTAATGCTGCTAAACATTACGGCGCCGTGAAAGCCCCGCTTTTCACTGGGGACGCGGCCGCAAATCTCCCATCGCATGTTCCCTTTGTTGATTTTTGTGAGACAACAACACGGCAAACGCTTATCTCCATTACAGCCGGCACCACGGGGGAGCTTTCCCAAAGCCTTTCACCCAGCGCCTTATTAGCAGCTATTCCCTTCTGTCTCCCTCATCCTCCAACTGGGAGCAGATAGAGGCGAAAAAGAGAGAGCATTATCCCGGCGTTGCTTCTTCCTGATTCATAACAAACCCCTCGCCACGTCTATTCACACGCCATTGCGCCTGGATGGCCCCACTTCCTCTCCCACTCTCCCTTCTTCTTCTTCTCTTGCATTCTTAGCCCTGAATCACGCTAAGAAGACGAAGAAAAAGAAGCATTTCCAGTTATTTATAAGCGCCGTACAAAAGGGCTGGCTGTTAATTTCAGAGCCTGTAAGAAGATGAGGCTCTTTTGTGCTTGTTTGTATTGTGGGAAACAAAGAAAAGGATAATGCTGTCAACAATGATAGCTTCATTTTGGTGACGTTTAAAAGCGCGCCATGCAGAGGTTGCTGCTGCAGCTCAGGAGCTAAACGTTATGTAAAGGGAGAGAGCATGCCTTTCTTGTTCGAGGGGAGCTCTGAGACGAATCTTAATGTGAGGAAGTTCCTTAAGGCTGTAATCTCAAGGTCTTCATCCCCTTTTCTTTCTGCTCCATCATGCCCTCTTCTCTTACCCTTGCAGTTTTCTTTGTGTGACTCATCCTGACGATGAGGATCGGCTTCTTCCTGCTTTTGGGTTCCTCCCTAAAAGTCCTAATTCCTGCAGCCCCTCAGCTGGTCCCCTCTTGTTTGTTTGGTGTGTGTTTATTTGTTTCTCTGTAGTCCTGGGATTAATTATCATAACCATATGCCCGGCTAATACATCTCTCTCCAAGCCAATAGCGCAGCAGCCTGCTACTTCTCCTTAATTGCAGCTAACGTCGTTAGCTGGATTCTTGTTTTGCAGTTTCCTGCTCATTTCTGCATTCATAATAATTAAAATACCGTCAGAAAGTATGGGGGTTGGATTAATTAACTCCTAAAAAGTAACATTGCGACAGTCTAGCGCACACTGGGAAAAACTCTTCACACTTCTGACACTGGGAACTCAAAAGAAACCCGTTAGCTTTTGGCAAAAACAGTCCGTTGCAGAACAACCACCACATGTTTCTTTTGACTTCCCTGACACCTGTGTTCACACCAGAGGAAAAAAAACATCCTTTTAGGTGTGAATATGGTGATTATGATGCATAAGATTTGAGAAAGCACGCTGTGTTGCGGTGAAGGTGAGTGCTGCTAATGTGTCTGGGAGGGAGTGGTGTCGTGGGCTCGGCGTCGGCTCATATTTTACCAGCTTGGCGTACGGCCAGACAAGTTTTGTCTGGATGGGGGGAGGGTGGGGAAGGTGGAGAGGAGGGATAATGACTGCTGAGTCAATCAGCACAAGCTCGATGGTGTTAGGTCAAAGTCATGGTGAGGTGGAGGAAGAAGAAGAGGAGGAGGAGGGGTAAGGCTTTCATGCTGACGTAATGATGCTAATAGCTGTAGCATCGCTTGGAGTGAATCAGCTTTGTATCACAACAATCAGGACCCAAGACTTGACAGATTCTGGTTTTGCTGTGTGCTGTCTCTCAGGTAATGACGTGCTCACACTCTTTCTGTTTCAACCGGCTTCATTCCAATAAGAAATCATCCATTATTTAGCTCCCAACCTCTCTGCCCCTGTTCGCCTTCTCCCCCTCCTCCTCCTCTCCCTCCCCTCGGATCGGGGCACCCTGCTGCTTCTCACTTCAAGGACGAACGTGGTGTAGAGAGGAGTCGACCCAGTCACCAGACGAGTTCTCAGAAGAGAGAAAGAGAAGGAAAGCACACACACACACACACACTGCTCTCAGAAGAAATGTGTGACCCAAATATACATTGCTTTGTACTCCAGTTCAAAGTTTCCTGTCCTCTCTACCAAACATTCAAGGAGAAGGAGAAAAAAACACAACAATGAATAAATCATACAGCAACTGAAGCTACTGTAGTACTGTTCCTGAAGAGAGACAGAGAGGGGGAGACGGGGAGGAGTTGAAAGTGAAACGCAGAGAGCAAACACCTCTTTGGTCTTTTGATGGCGCTCTCTTATGGAACATGCTATTTCTTGATTCACTCTTAAATCCATCATCAGTCGAGCTAATAATTCCACCTAAGTGCCGCTGTGAAGCAATAGATCACATGCAGCAGGCGCCGTCCCCTGTGAGCGCTCAAATTACAGGAGCCAAACAGTTGGAGAGCCTATTAAGCAACTTCAGACCCAGGATTCAAAGTGCTGATTTTTACTGCTGTAATGTCTCAAATTAACAGATTACTTTTGATATGGCGGAGCCGCTCGTGTTTGGTGGGAACGCTGGAAGAGAAAAGCTTGCTCACAGCAAGACTTTGTGGATTTCTTTTCTCCTTTCGGCGATGTTCATGTGTAATCCTTTCAGTTCTGAAGCAGAGGGTTGATACGAAACAGCTGTCACATCAGAAACTTAACGAACATCTTCTGTGCGCCATTTTTTAAAACATAATGGGACAAAACATCCACACCAAACTCTGCACACACCTCACCTGTGTGCTCCAACTGCAGCTACCCATGCTAACGTTGGATGCATGCTTCTTTGTGCATCCTACACACACTTTCCCAGGGTGTACCTGCACCTGTCAGGCAGTATATGACAATATTAACCAGGTGTGGTAGCGCCTCGTGCTCCCTCCCCGCTCCACATACATCAGATTCTCTGTGACGGCTCTGAAGTGCAGGGAGACCCACCAGAGGAGCTGTCAGAAGACGGACCGGATCCCACTTAGCGGATCCCATCCCCGTCTCAAATCTCAAACACGAGCTGCGACTCCAAATGAAGGCTATCATCAGAGCCCGCGGTGGGCTAGAGACACGAGAAGTCATCGCTCCGTCTATCACAAGAGAAAGCTGCTAATGATGATGTTTTTCTTCAAGTGCACAAACATCAAGTCCGGTGAGGCTTTCCAGTGAGTGTGTACGCGTGTGCTTGACAGGAAACGTCTTCCTGCATTACACTTCTGCGGCGGGAAGATGTAATAATTTCCCTTGAAAACTGGGGCTAGACGCACGCTTCCTAATGATGGAATCTTTTGATGTTTAAATTAGGATATCACACGCGAGGAGCTATCCTCTCAGGGCCGCACCTTCTTATGACAAGATTAGCAGCAAAGCAAAGCCATTACTCTGGTTTATTTCTGCCCCAGCCAACTCCCAGACACGGGCATCCATCCAGAGAGGGAGAGGGGGATGCTGGGTAAGGAAGGAGGAGGAGATGGAGTCAAAAAAGAAGAAATAGGAAGGAAAACTAATGGGGTACACACTCTTTATAGATCCCATCCAAACCACTTATTTATAGATCATCTGTGAAGCACATACAAACCTCCACTTCTTCTTCTTCTTCTCTGTCAGCCTGTCACCATGTCAGCCGTGTCAACTCTCACACACTCTGCTGTCTCTGCTGTCAACACACTGTACGACAAGAATTAATAACGCCGTAATGCTGACAAGAGCCGAGACGGACTTGTAGCAACGTTTACTGACTTGGCTGAGTGTCCCACGAGATCGAAGGTAGCCCGTGTGTGTGTGTGTGTTTTTGTAGGACGAGGAAGCTAAAAACAAGAGTTGACTGACAATGAACAGTTTGTGAAAAAGAGAAGTGAGTGGTTATTTTCAGTCCTTGTGTTTGGGTTTGGAGATAAAGCAGGAGGAGCATGAAGCTACACGCTAACATTGGTGCAAACTAGCGGCAAAACACCAGAGTTTGAGGTCGATTTACGCCATTTAAAGACTCAGAAACTCTAGAAACTTAATTTTCTGCTTTAGCTTGGCTGGGAGAAGTGTTATTGGTCAGTTAAGTAGGAATTGTTCACTCAAAAGAAGAAATACAGGCACAGTTAGACAAAGAACATCCTGTTTGAAGCCCTGCAGTGACGACATGTTCAGACCGTGGACAGCTCCTGGTGCTGAAACGGGATTAACCGGACTGCGCTGAAGACAAACAGACTAAAAATGAACCCAATTCATCAGATTTATTTCTTCAGAGTTATTCTACTGAAAGCATAACAAACACAAGAGTGAGTCTATAATTAGAAACAGCAACAGCTGCATCCACAAAGAGGCCTCGAAGCAGGAAGTGACACGCCGTGTATTTTATATTTTCAGTTTAAATTCAGAGGTTTTTGTTGCATGAGTGATGACCAAAGTCAGTAGTTTCACAGCCTCAGCACACACAAACTGACACACACACACACACACACACACACATCTGAAGCCTGATGTTCTTTGAAATGTTATCCCTCTGAACAGGGGACATTACCTGAGCTTTCATGGCTCAGAGTGGCTGCTGGGAAGCTAAAGCACTGAGAGCTCTCCACCACTCCACTCCTTTCTCTCCTCGCCCGCTCAGGCAGCCGTTAGGACCGTAAAGAGAGGGGCCGGCGATGGCGGGTCCCCTCTGAGGCCCTTTTCATGCTCTCAGGTTGAGTCACAAGGGCCCACTTCATCGCCGTTATCCGGGGATGGGAAATACATAGCTTCTCTTTAAAACTCTGACCCGGCCTTTTAGTCCGGTGCGCCGGGGGCCGATTATCCGCGCTCACCCTTTTAAAAAAGTCCTACCAACACACACACATGCACATAAACGCTCTCAGTCATAAAGCGCATTAGAGAGCAGCACACGAACACACACATGCATACAGTAGATACAGCCGCCAAGTGGCTCGTATTCACAGAGGTTACAGCCCCGACTCGGGGACGGATCTATATTTAAGAGGGAGATACAGCGAGCGTTTAACCTTGGAGTTGAGGTGACTTTGAGTGAGTCACAGAGGTGTAGGAGTTGCTTTTGTGGGCTCTTTTCTGCTGCATTTTCTCATTGAGTGAGTCAGCCAGCCGGTCTGTGAGCTGAGAACTAAGCGCTCGCTTTGCAGAGTCTTCCTTTTGAAGCTGACCTTGGGCTGGAGGTAAAACACGCTGAATGTTTTAACAGGCGCTCAAAGTTTCATGCTCTGCCGTGTGGTGTGAAACCCGTGCTCCTATCTCGCCGCAGCCACAGACGTCCCGCTGCCAAAGCCGGTCCTCAAAAAGGGTCTGAGCTCGCCTGTGACAGGTGAAACAGACCGGTGGAATATTTGAAATTCAAGCGGAGATAAACAAACAAGCGACTCATCAAAGTCAGGGCTTTTCTGTGTATGTGTGTTTTGTGCTCGCCCCCAGCTATGTTTACTCATTAGCTCGCCGCGTTCAGTAGCTCGCGAGATGAAAGATGAAGCCAAGGACTGATAATGAAAGACAATGTAGTTAACAGCAACAAACAGCACACAGAAGAACCCCACTGGGAGTCCTTTTCCTCTGGTCCACATCAGTGGGATGGGTGGTGCCTACTCTCTGCTTGCTGTTAAAACACAATTAGTCAGGTTTTTAAATGGGCTTTGGTGGGTGGACTGGAACAGACCAACTGTTCAAGGACAGTTTATTTCAATTTGGGTGATAGGTCCATTCAACCTGGGAATTACGGCAGTTTGGAGCGACATTACTTCCTGCCTGTGTCGCTCAGTTTGAGTTTTGGTTACCGTTGGCTGGATGGAACCAGAACTGAAATCTTATCAAGTGTTTTTGTCTTATCTTAAGTAAAAACTTTCTTATTACACTTAATATGGGCCACATTCACCTGACCAGTCCAGAAAAGTGTCTTGTTTCAAGTTTTTGTTATTATTTCTGTTAGCCATGTCTTTGAATAGCATGATGCTACTCTGCCTTCTGGTATTCCCTCTGTTGCTGGGTTAGCACAGCTAGCTAGTCCATCTTATTGGAGATAGATCTTACGTTCCCAGTAACGACGGATGGAGGGACAGGTCTATGTCGACACTTCTCAGCTCACCTCCTTCTCCTCACCTTGTGGGTAAACATCTGGCCTTGCACCAGTTAGCATCGACATGCAACAGGCTGCTAACAGCTGATTTCACATGTAAACAATATTATCGCTGAAGACAAAACCAGTTTGGTGTCCACGACCAACAAATGAGCCGTACAAAGTAATGACCCACTCTAAATGCAAAAATGACGAAAAAGAGATGAAAAAGCCACAACAGTGCGGCACCTAGCAACATTTATATTAAATCTAAAAAGACATTTGCTACTGAAAATGAGACAGAAACACTTTTCTGCTCTTATATTGATTTTGCTATTAAGAGTTAAACTTCTACTGCAGATACAAGTCACATCAAAGTCCTGCAGACACTCACAGAGCTGGGCTACTTCTTTTTCTGGTGGATCTCTAAAAAGAAGCTTCACACTGCCTGAAAAAAAAACCCTCATTTCTGTTTTTACCTGCTTTTTAAAAAATCTTTGATAGCACCTCATCGTTCCAGACTCTGGCATTATTTCACCCGTGCTGTTTTCCAGCATGTGAAGCATATTCTTTGGCGAGACGAGTTAGCATCTGCTCAGCTGAGAGATACAGTAACTTCTCTGTGGAGCGAGCGCGTTTTATTCGCCTCAGACAGCGGGGCCTGCAGGGTGACAGAACAGCGCCGAACACAATTCCTCCTGTGTAGCTGCACTGCTGGCTCGCTCCTGCGTCTGTTATTAAGTCCGCCGCCATGCCAAGCGTTTGTACACAATCCTCTGTTGTTTGGGCTAGGTAGCGTTAGCATCACCCCGGCAGCCGAGCCCGGGATGAAGCGTGTGTTTCAAGTGGAGGAATGCCAGTCAGCCAGAATCCCTCGTCTTCTCCCTGCAGCATCTAATCCATGACCACAGACATCCCCCTCATTACCGCCAAATTACATGCAAATTTCCCCAAATAAATGAGTTTTAAGTACTTGACAACCTGTCAGCGTTGGAATATTGAAGCGTCCTGACGGCTAGATAAACAATCAACAATAATCACTCTATGCAAATTTGATATTTCCTGCACAATTACGAGAGGAGAAAAAACACCCACTATAAATAACCGGACACACAAAGGCATCTGGCATTTGTTCAGGTTTTCAACAGATACGGATGCAAATGAAAGATTCTTTAGGATGTAATTGATTCAAACGTCGCTGCGCCTCCTCTGCCTCCTTTTATTGTTCTTCCTTTTTTTCCCCGCCACTTGTTTTTTTTTTCTCCCTCGCACTCTTTATCTCGCCGCTTTCAATATACACAGATAATAGCTGATGTAAATGAGCGAATGAGAGAAAAAGGAGGAAGAGGGATGTGAATCACCCTTTCATCTACCTCTTGTTTTGTCTTTTCAGGTTTTAGAGGAGGGGATGTGTGCAAAATATCCCGCGTTTATGAAGTGGATTGGAGGTGACGCTGGATTTGAATGCAGGCTGGGAAGCGGCGAGCTCCGTCCCTTTTCTTGTGAAGGAGATTACAGTGCGCCTCACCCCCTCCTCTCCTTCCCTCCCACCCTCGTCCTCACCCACTCCTCCACAACACCCAGAGATTAAGACTGACAAGAACACATCAAGTCATTTCAGGACAAGCAGATCTCTCACTCTCATCTCTCCTCTCCTCTCCCTGGGCCTTTCTCCTCCCTCACTCACTCCTGACTCCTCTCTTTGCTCTTCTTTCCCTGTCTCCAACATCTTGTCTTCCTTTGCCGCCTCTTTCTTCACTCATCCGTCCACATTCAGGACCTTGGAGGCTTCTGTCGGAGGTGTAATGTGCGCCGAGTCTGACCCTGTGACCGCCAACCTCCCAGATCAGGACATCCATTAGCGGGAGCTAACGGCTTCATCCTCTGCCGGGCGCTGACACCTCCCGCTGGGCCTCTCTATCGCAGACTCCCCCTCCATCTGACGGCCTCCGTTTGTTGTCTCTGAGCTTTGGGTTCATGCACTCACATGCAACTTTATTCACCGGTATGACATCATTTCCTCTGTGAGACGAGATATTTCAGATTTCTTCCCACTCTGCATCACCCATGAAGTCTCACCTGCAGGTAATCCCCGCCCTGACAGCAGCTCAGATCACCGTTTCTAGGATGATCTCTTGGTTGGTAGATCAGGATCACTGAGCTGGAGGGAAGCGCCGGGGCTGATGGGATCTTTCAAAGTGCTGCGGTGGACACCCGCGCTTCAGGGAGATGGCGATGACGAGCGACGTGGCGTTATCAATCACGAGCTGCTCTATTAATTTCATCAAGGCCCCGGTGCATGCTGACATTAAATGACACGCCGGTCGGTCCGATGGCGTCCCTGAGGTGGCAACGTGGCCGGCCGCCGCTTTTGAAATGCAAATCAGGCTTTAACCTTAAACAGAGCCGCCCGGCCGAAATTATCTTTCTGCCTCCGAGTCAGGTGCCCCCCCCCCCCCCCTTGTGCTCCCACCTTCTCTCTGGTTTTTCCTCCACAGAGTTGACCCCTGGGGTGGCGGAGAGAGACAGAGAGCGCATCTTTAGAAGAAGCGACAGATAAAGGCAAAGGTGGAGGAGGAAGAGGAGGAGGAAGCAGTGCTGACACCAGCATTCTGTCCCGATGAAGGGGCAGAGGAGCGCCACCGCCAAGCCAGGGGATGAAGACGTCTCAAGGACGAGGAGGTGCAACCTCTCCATGGGGTGACCACGCACAGCTGACTGCTTCTACTTTCCTTTTTAGGTAACCCTTTCAAAATAAAAGCCACCTGCAATCAGTATGCAACCCGATACACGCCGGCCGTTTAAAAAAATAGCCCTTCAGAGGAGCTGCGCCATTAGAGCTGTCAATACTGTGAGGCATTAGCGTGGGCCCAGACGAGGACGGATTGGTTACCAATAAGTGAGAAGCTGCCATTGTTCCTGGAAAGCCTTTTTCCTCCTCTTTCTTCTTTATCTGAGCACACTGAACACATTAATTTTAATTGAGACATCAGACGAGAGTGAAACAGAGAGCGCTGCCTGGACAGGCGGCAGATGCATGACGGAAAGGGAAAGAAATATTTCGACGGCGACTTTTCAAAAAGGAGGCAGAGGGAGAGGAAACAGGGGGTGAACGGAGGAGGTCCCCGCGGCAACACAAACAAACATATCATAAACACACGAGAGCTATCTCTGTCTTTATCTCTCTGCCTCTCCTCGCCTCCTCTCCTTCCCTCCCGTCTCCGTTTCCTCCTCCTCTCTGGTGCCTTCTTGTCTTTAAAGAACAAAGCAAACTCTTTCAGCACACAAATTCTCCACACGTCGCCCCAATCTCAATAACGGGATGTTAGCTGTAAACAGCATTTTGTACAGTGATGCAAATCAAGTTGCTTATGACTCAGCAAGCGCTACAGTAACAGGATCCGATTTATACACTTTGGTGCTAGAGAAGTTCTGCAAACTCCAAAGTATGATGTTGGTAAATAAAATGTAAACATCAGTGAGGCTAATATGAGAATGTGAGCGTGTGTGTGTTTAACGAAAGGATAGAGCGTGCAAAGCTTCCTGTCTGCAGGTTTGAGGCGTGCAGGTATCTGTGCTGGATGTTTGTCTGCAGCAGTGTGTGTTTGTGTGTGTGTAGAATCCAGGGGGAGGGAGCGGTGGAGAAACGAAGGAGCTAAGCCGGGGATGTTAAGCACGGGGAGACACCTGGCACAGAAACTTAAGTGCTTCCACCAAGTATCATCAACCCAAGATTAAAAGCGTCGAGGGGGAATAGTGGGAGGAGAGGGGGATGCAGAGTGAGGAGGAGGAGGAGGAGGAGGGTGATCACGCATATGACAAGGAGGAAGGAGGAATATCTGAGAAATGCAGCAGTGGATGCTTCTCCTGGACGGGAAATAAACAGAATAAAAAACAGAAAGGGAGAGAAGAAGAAACTCAGAATCTTCCAGTTAAATAAAACCAGGTTTCATGAGTTTCTCCGCTCATCTTTCAACCCAACAACCGCCATAACCAAGCTTACAAGGTTTAACTCCCCCTGCCTTAAACCGCACAGCCTGATTACCAGAAACTCAGATGTCTCTGGAAGCGGTCTGTGGAGGGCCGTCTGATTACTGTACACAAATAGCGGGGCTAATATCCTCTGTCGATGGCAAACAACAGGATGTGTGCTCTGCAATCTATGGCTTCTCTCAGACTTTCCATGTGTGTGTGTGTCTGACTCGTCTTCAGAAATCTGTGTTTTGATTGCAGAAAGTAACTGCGTGTACGCCTCTTTAAAAGGACGTCTATGCTCTCTCTTCCCCATTTGCCGCCACTCCGGCGAATGGTTATTATTATCGTCATCAGCCGAGAGAACGGCGAAATCAGGGCCCTGACAAGCAATCTCTTCTCTAACTCCACCACTGCAAGAAATATCAATCACAGCGGGTTTTAAAGCAGCATCAGTTTGTACGGTTTGTAAAAATGTTAGCTTATAAGCTTGTTTCACTAATCGTCGCCTTAAAATGTAAGTAGAAGTAAATATGGAAGCAAAGTGGAGTCGTCCCTGCTTCAGTTTGTCTGATTTAAAAACCGAAGAGTCGGTCAGGTTGGACATTTTTTGCAGAGCACCCCCCTCTCCCTGCTCCTCTCCATCCAGTCTGCACACTTGTGCGCATCCTACAGTCGTGTTGACAAGAGGGAGGCTTACAACTGGCACAACACAAGCCCCACTACAGGCTTAATAGCGTTTCAAGTGTTTTCTCCTGGACTTGTGTCGAAATCTCCGGCATCGACGTGAAGGGGGGGCTGGAGGAGCCGACAGTTTGAACGCACATGCAAGCGTCCCCAGATAACAGAGAATCAGCAGATCTGGCTCAATTTGAAGGTTTTTTTTATCTCTTCTGCAAATGATCATTTCATTTAGAAAGGACGACGACGGCTGCTGTTGATGATCATGAGGAATTGATACAGTAGTCGTCTATTCATGGAGGAAATTAAACAGCAAATTAAATGACCCGAGGTTCACAATAACTCCATTCAAAGGCCAGCGAGTCGTGATTGCAGATTTCTCAGTCTGCAGTGAGTCAGGTAGATAGTCAGCCTGTCTTCAGAACATAGAAGAAGAGCTATAGTTAAGCTCTTTCTGGGGCTTAGCACCAATAATCCAACCCACAATTCTCCTCTCGTTCTGAACCCGGAGAGAGGATGAAAGATTTAGACTCTCACCCCTGGTCTCTGAAGCCGTGCTCTTTCCCTCTTTCTTTTCTACTCCGAACCATCTCTGCACCCTCTCCATTCTCTGTTTGTCTCTCGTTATCCTTCACCCCATGACTCAGAACAGGAAAAGATCTTGTGATGATTATTTCACAAGCGTGCTGATATCATCTTTGTGGGTTTTCTCGCCTGTTCTCATCTGGAGAAAAGGTTTACAAAGCACTGAACAGAGAGAAGCCTCGTGTCTCCAAACGATGCTCACCTCACAGCGTACTGAAGTCCGGTTAGCTGGTTCTAAACGTGGATCACGTGGTATCATCTGCATAGAGCATGAATAAGACTATCTTCACATGGTGCATCAAAATGCAGCTGTATCACTTCCTCCTGTATTCCCTTCAATGAAAAGCTGCTTTTAATGATATTGCCCACACTCCATGACTGCTGAAATATTAAACTGACTATAATCGTGACTGCTGGACAAGCTAATTACAGTGCAAGCTCTGACATCGATTTCTCAAATGAGCTTTTGAATGACACGGCAAAAAGGCAGAGGCGGTGAGGCAGACATGGCTTTAAAGAGGAATGAAATATATAAAAGTCATTTAGTCCTTGCGAGTACTTCCTCCCACTGCCTACTATTACCGATCCGTCTGTGTTCCCATCTCATTTGGCAGCTCGTGTTGCCCCTCGACTGGCATCTAAAGGCTTTGATGTAGTCGGCAGCCGGGCCAGCGCTGTGGCAACCTGTGTTTGAGAAGTCTGTGGGCTGCCCTCTCTACATCCCCTCTCTGTCTTTTTCTTTTTCCTTTTGTGTCCGTCCGTCTCTCTCTGCCAGTTAATGAGCCATGCAGGACCGCCATCATTCTGTGTAGTCATGTAGAGAGTCAGAGAGAGGGGGAAGAAAGCGCTAGAAGACCAAAAAAGAGAGGGGAGACAGAAAGAGAGTGGGGACATGATGTTTTCCTTCACCTCCTCCCTAATCAGGCCCGTCTCCCTACCAAACACCACACGGCAATTAGACCTGACAGTACTCCGACTCCCACAATCCCACTAGGAGTACACGTTCAAACAAACACAAGAATGGGGGGAGAAATGCCTGAAAACAGAGCTCCTGCGAGCGCTGAGGTAGAAATCTCAAAACTATAAAGACGGAGGATAAAAAAGCGATGAAATCTCCGCGTCCCATCGCGCAGCAGCCAGATGTTTGGCGGGAAAGTGGTCATGACTGTGTGGGGTGTGCAGAGGCAGCAGAAGTCCCTGGAGGACGCCTTTGGAATAGATAACAAATACAGTGGAGCTGGCTGCATGAACAGTGAGCTAATTGGGATAATTAGTTTGTTACCTCGCTCGTTATTGCATTTTAATGTGAATCCAAATAATCAGAGGGAGGCGGCTGGATGTATGTTTAATGTTTATGTGTTTTCGCTGCCTTGCTGCATGCATTTTGAAACGTTCTCAGCGAGCAGATAAGGTTACAGGAACTTATCCGGCGATTGTTACAGCGGAAAAATACGTCCACAGTATTAAACATCATTAATGTGGGTGTGTTGAACGCTTTCCAACTGTTATTTTCCAAATTTGCATCCTCGCTGCACATTTTTCCCCCTCTCTTGCTGCTGAAAACATCCATGTCAGTTAATGATTTTCCTCCCCGAGCGCGCTCATTTCAACAACTTGCAGAGACGGGACAGAAACTTGTTGCTTTCAGCGGAGGGGTTAAACGTGTAGGCGGGTACAGAAAGAGAACGCGTCCTTCTCTCACGCCTTTTTATCACCAGGCTTCAGTTGGAAATGGGTTTTGAAAGACGCCCTTGCTCTTTAATTCTAAAGGAAGCGAGAGCTGATCCTGACTTTTCTGCACGTTTGATGTTTCTGCTCGCTGAATGAAAAACACAGGGATGTAGATGTCCAGGAAGCCTCTCAATGTGACTCTATCAGCAGCGTAGGTGCATTGTGAAGATGGAAAATACATTCAAAATCAGAAAAATGGAGCTAAAGATGGAGAAAAAACCTTTTAAAAACACAGTTTTACTCTAGAACAAGACAGACTTATCCAACCTGAGAGATCTGCAGAGCTCAAGTATCAAACATGCACTGCAAAAATAAAACAAATAATCTTGCAAGTTGTCGCCTGAGCTAAAAAAAGACAGGAGCATGTGTCCAGCTGATGATAGCAGAGCTGTGTGTCACTACCAAAGCCCCCCCTCGGTCTCTTGAAGAAGCCATTTCAACCGCACACATCAATAGCCAACTCTCCAGAGCAGAGCGCAGCAATAATTCCAGATAAATCACCCCCTCACCGAGCCACTTGCTGCGTTCAAAGCACCCGTGACCTTCAGCTCTGCCTCTTTCTACATCATATAGCCCGGGAATATAAAAGCTTATTAGCTCAGAACATTGTTGATACGTTTGTTCGAAGGCAATGCACTAATGAGGCGTTGCAGGATGCAGGCCGCCGCCGACTCTCTGTTTGGAGATTTTTTTTTCTCTCTCCCGCCAGAGGAGCAGAAAACGCCGCTAATGGCATCTCTTTCACAAATGGGCAAATATAAAAAAAGAGAGATGAAGTGCAATATTGCTTTATCATATCAAAGGAGGAGGCATGGGCAGAGTGTGGGACTGTCTGTTGGCGTGCTGATGGCTGAGCAGGAGGGTGGACTTCAGTAGACGTGTGATGGACAGTTAGGAGAGCGGCGAAGAAGAAAACGACGCGGAGGAAAGAATAAAAAGCAGACGAAATGACAATGCTTTATGTTAAATATACACGGTGAAGTAAAGGTACGGCAGAAAAAGACTTGTAGACATTAAAGCAACAAATTTCATCTGATAGGCCGCATCTTTTCCTCATCTATATGTCCTTTAGTCATATTTACTTTACTCACGTTTCTTGTTGCAGCAGCAGCTCCATGAGATCAGGCAGCAGGATCTGGAAAGACAGAAAAAGACTTCTTTACACCTCACAGTTTGAAGTTTCAACGTGTTTTTAGGACAACTCTCTGAATGTTTGCTTCAGGTGAAAAAAGCCAAAGCTAACACCAACCTTTGCCTCTTTCAGCAACTTTCACCCTTAAAAAGCTAAAGAAAAGCTATGCTAATCAACTCTTTAACTAGTTGTCAGGGAAAGAAGGAGGAGCTTCACTGTTTAGGACCAAAACGCTCGTCACCAGAGGGGATTCAGTCTCTCCTGATCACAAGCTCCTGTTTTAATTTGACTTTCCCATCAAACATCAGACGACATATGGAGGGATGGCATCCCCAGCAAGAATTAGAGAAAGCAGAACTCCTTCCTTCATTACTCTATCCTTTCCCTGTCCTTCCTTTTTCAGACTTTTTTGTGAATTCACTCCCCATCCCAGCTTCCTCGTACAGCTTATTTTTCGCTGAAAGCCCCCCAGAGGACCCCGAGTCTTCGCCTCTCTGCGCGCGGAGCCGTCGGGAGACTCTCACTCAAGGGCCGCCTCCGAGGGGGAAACGATTTCCACTTTGTTCTGGCAGCGAGCGCTCTGTGGGGAAAGGATGTCTAAAAGGCCCACATAATTAGAGGAGGGGAGTGAGAGGTAAAGACAAACCCCCGGTTTAGATGTGAACTCAAAATAGTAAATCAACCCAGGCGTGGACTCGCTTATTTTAAGGTGCACGTCGACGGCAGCGCCCTGGAAACACTCTGGTGTGTTGGTTTGGGGTGAGGCGGGGACACGCAAGGAAAATGGTCCAGAGGAAAGGAAAATAAAATCTTCTTAATTGTTTCCCAATTGAGTTTTTCGAAAAAGGATGTTTTAAAGGGATGCTGGACATCTCAGAAGTGTGGTATCATGGGAGTTTTATTTACTCACTCAAGAGTTGTTCTCAAATGAAGAGACATCAACACTACAGTGCATTGTGGGAAGTGTAGTTCAGTGAAAAAGCTTAGGAGAAGGAATAATCCTGTTCAGTTGTCTCCTATGGGCTTCTGCACATGTGTGTCGGTGTCTGTGTCTGCCTCAAACCCTCCCCTCAGCCTGTATTTTGTTATGTTTTAGTCTAATCGGGCAGAAAGTAGGTGTGGTTACATCAGCCAATCACAGCGCGCCCAGTGCACAAGTGATATTGTGTGTTGATTAGGGAGTGGAAGAAGCTATCCCGGTACAAAAGGAGAAAAAAAAGGATGCAACCACTGTGAATCGAAATGCTACAAGCGACGCAAGTTGGCTTTCTGCAGAGCAGCTATGTCAAATCCTGTGGTTTGCTTATACTAACATGTTAAGTCCGGTGCACGGCTCTCCAGACTCGCCCATGTAGAAACATGATGCTGCAAGTGGTTGCTGGGCTATAGCTTCAGTCAAAGGCTGTAGGTTTGAAGTTCAGCTGATTCTGACTTTTTAATATGAGATTTAATGGAGCATGACTCATTTTGAGCAACCCCCCTTGTGGCCATTTGAGGAACTGTAGTTTTCCAGTGTTTTATCTTCTCAGCTTGAAAATAAAGCTTTAAAAATATCATCTACTGTTAAAGAAAAAGGGTTTTATTTTCAGAAAATCCTCATATATCTCACTTTTCAGCACACACACACTCACACACTCTCTCCTCCCGTCTCGTGGAGGCACTTCACAGAGAGAAAAACCTCCAGTTTAGCCCAAACTTGCGATGCGAGCCGTGAATTCCCTCAGTGACACCCTCCTCCATCCCACCTCCAGCCCTTAGCTAAACATCCCCGCTCGCAAAATACTCACACATCTCAACAAACACACACTCACACACCTTGTATTGTCTTCAGCTCTGCTCAATTATTAATGGATAAACAAAGAGCCGTGAACTGTGATGGGCTGTCGGCAGATATTTTCCCCCTCTCATATCTTGGCGGGCCAGGGAACGAACACGAGAGCTGGCAGTGTAAAGAGGGAGGAGAAGCTTAAGGTCAAACCTGCTCACTGTTTGGGATGCTCACACACACACACACCAGCAGATGTGCGTGGATATATGCGCAAACTAGATACAAACAAACAGGAGATCTGCGAGGAGTACAGATAGTCTAAAAATGTCAGGGGGAGCTGTGTGTGTGTGTGTGTGTGTGTGTGTGTGTGTGTGTGTGTGTCAGGGAGAAGTGGAGCAGATAGCTCATTTCCTCTACTGAGACGCTCAGCTGCCTCCTCTCTCAGGAGGTTGGCTAGCCATGTGTGTGTGCGTGCTTGTGTGTGCATGTGCGTCTAACAGACAACAGACTCTCCTGGGGAGGTGAGGATGATGTAAGGGCACTTCATCGACTTCATTCACGTCTTCGCAGACTTACGAGGAAATAAAACAGAGGAGAGTTCTGATAATTAATTCTGTTTTTAAGAAACCAACTCAAAGATTGCATCAGGAGCCATGACGGCAATAAATAACGTCCTGCTTCTTCCGCGTCCTGCTTTTCTGTTTATCGTCGTGGTTGTTTTGGTAATTTACGGGAAATGCTCCTGTGTTGATATCACCGCGTCTCGGCATTAACTGGGAAGTGACTCAAATGAGCCATGATGTCATTCGATGCTTTCTGTTAGCAAAGCCGTGTCTGATTCAGCCGTCTGCCTCGCAGCGTGTTTGTCTCTTCTTTCCTTCTGTTTCCTTTTCTTGTGTTTCAGCGTGCGAGGGAGAGAGCATCCATGTAGACACGACGTAGGTGAACAGATGCTGCTTCAGGCTCTTATCGTCTGTCCAGCTAGTGTATGGTTTTATTAACGTTTGTGGCTGGAAAACTGCAGCGTGAGTCTGTTTTTGACTTGGCTGTTGCTTCCAGAGACTAAAACAGCGGCCTACTGGTTTAGCCCGCGGTTCAAATCCAGTCTGTGGCCTAGCTCCTGCTTCCTACTCTTGCTTTGTTTCCTGTTTCTTGTTCCATTTACTGTCTTCTCCTCTCTGATTAAAGGCATAAAAGCCCCAAATATAACTTAAAAAAACAACAAAAACATCTTAATCTCGAATCGCAGTAACCTCCTTTGCTTAACAGACTTGGTGAAATTTGGGATCTGAAAAACGAGTAAATAATCGAGTCATCTAAATAAAAAAAATCTGAGGTATGAAGAGTGCAAGCTAGTGTTAATGCTAACTAGGTATGCTAATTAGCTCATAAAGGCCTCTCCTTTTGTATTTGTCCCTTTTTCCCTACCATAGTTAAGCTGCTGCAGTGTCTTCCTGCTTCCCGCTGGACTTTATGTTTTCACTCTGTGAATTGATCGATTGTTTACGATTGATCCAAAAATTCCAGAAGTGAAAACATGTAAACAATGCTAAAGTTAAAGGTAGAGTCTGCAGGCTTTTCCTAAAAGAAAATAGCGCGCCCAGAGTGCAAGTGATTTTGCGTGTTGATTAGCAGGTGGAAGAAGCTATCCCGCTACGATAGTGGATGTAGCGCGGAGAAAGAAGAACGCAACCAAAGTGAAACGAAACACCAGATGAACAGATGAAGCTTCTCTCGCTTTCGGGAATTTAGAGGGCAGCATGGGACGAAGAGCGACAAGATTAGCTTGTGCAAACATGTAAAGTCAGGTGCACGGCTCTTGAGTCTCTACAACGCGATGCTGCAGGTGGTTGCTGGGCTATAGCTCTAATCTAACATGTAACAAAAATTCCTGCAGACCCGACCTTTAACGGTTTTCTAGACTACCTTTACGAAATCAAATCGTCACCTTTTACATCATAAATGACTCTTGCTTCTGCTCCAACAGAAAGAGTGTACAAGTATACTACAGCTGCAAACATGGATGCACAACTTGTCTGAAGCTGATGAATGCCTCCCTAAGCCGACATACACACATACACACTCCCTGCGTGTGTATCACATGCACATACCATGCACACGGAAAGAAAAACACCAGGCTAAGTTCCCCTCAGCTGTACACACACAAATCCATCAAGCTGTGGCGTACATCTCCGACTTGTTAAGGTACCATTTGTCAGCTGCTCCTGGAGTGGCTGTGTGACTCCAACACTAATTGCCACTGGTGCTAAATTTAGTCGGGGAGATATGAGTCCTTTTGATCAGAAGCTCTGAATCTAAAAAAAAAAAAAAAGTGCTCAGCCTCGCAGGCAAGTTTACCCGCCTCTCCCCTCACTCCCCCCATCTTCCTGTCGCTGGGGAATAGGTGAACTATTCCATATGTCAGGCTTGTCAATCAGAGGCAGAAATATGGGAAGTGCGCTCTCTCCCTCGCCAAAGATCCTGGGTGGATGTTGTTCGCCTCTCTGAGAATTCTGCCACCGCTCCGCCGTGTGTTTATTTATTTCCATGTCATCATGGGTGGTGTGCAACCTCAAGACAAGAAGGGAATATTAATCAAAACAATCTCAGCCAGGAATTTTAATTGTAACGTTAATCAATCATTGTAAATGAGACGAGGGCACGTCGGCGCTCTGAGCAAACTTGTTATTTGGAAGATGCTGTTTGTTTGGTGTACAGTTAAGGGGGTGTTCATTGGGGAGACAAGGATTGATTATTTTTTCAAATTGAGGCTGCTTTAAGCTGCGAGTATCCTCATAAGAAAACTAAAAGTTAAACCTCATATTGCTTCAGCATCCTCATCTCTGCAAGAAGCGACTTTATTAAACTCAACATCTCTGCTTTGGACGCTTCAACTTGATGCCACAGCGTCATCACTTCTCTCTTCTTTATAAAGTTATCAATCCAACAAGTTACGACGACCAAAGCCGCCTGTTTCCTGATTGATATCTCCAGCGCTGTCGGACTTTGCTCATAAGTCACAAACTGAAGTCCCTCCATGCATTTAAGGTTACAGCAGATCAACTTTATCTCCCGCAAAAAGCTCCATTCTGCGTCAGTCTCACCAATAAATTTCATATCTTGATCCGTTTCAGTGACGTGATGCCGTCCAGAAGGCTCTTATTGTAATGAATACATTTTTCATAATCCTGCTCGATGGCTAAATAAAGGGCGATGTGGGGAGATTGATTTTCAGGAAAAGAGCATCCATAAAGGACGCAAATCACGCTAAAAGCACCGTCTAAACAAGGCGCTCAAAGGCCAAGGTTGGTGCAGCTTTAAAGAGGCTGTTTACTGTCTTCATCTGGTTTTTAAAAACTGAGGAGTAGAAGTCGGGTTTCTGCACCTGTGTTAGGTGTTAGATCACATCTCCTGTTCCCCCTACAGGCCTCAAGCTCTTGTGTTGAGTGTTTCTCCCACAACATATGGAGCATCAAACATGTCAGGTTCCGTGCAACATGTTATAGAAAGGTGATGATTGCACATCCACAACTGATTCTTCGATTCCTGTATCCTGTTTTGTTAACTTCTCAGGCCACTTACGCTCATGTCATCCAGACGTCTCATCCTCTTGCAGTCCACAAACTGACATGAAGAGGGTGAAGGAAGTTTTCCACTTCAGAGGGAGTCACTTTTAAATGTCAGAACAGTTTTGACAACAGTTTGACTGCTGGATATCAGAGGCAGAGCAGCCGTTTGATGCTGAATAATTAATGCCTAACAAGGCAAGAAATTAAAACAGCAAATTGGAGGTAGAGAGGCTTTGTTAGGCTGCATTTCAAGGCCTTGTTTCAATCCAGGATCCAACCAACGAACAGACGGAGAAGAAGAGATACCGAGAGCGATGACTTCACAAATCACTGGGACAATCACGAGCGTGTCGTCTCGGACTTCACAACAAACAGGACGTTAACAAGAAGGGATGATGGGAAACATTTCTTGAAGGGTCTGCTACATCCACCCTGCATGAAGCGCTGGATGCTGATGAGTTGTTACAACACGTATGTGATTTTATTGTCAAGTCCAGAAAATGCTTTAAGAAAGACGGTTTTGATCAGCTCTCGTGGCGTCGTATGGAAATGCAAAACAAGATACAGACACGGAAAACAAGATTTCATACATTTATTAATTTGTAAGCATGAAAGCGCTGCCATGTTGGACGTTTTTTCTTCTACTTTTACTGTATGTGACAAAACGCACGCCGCACCCGATCAGGTAGAGTGAAGTTTTGAAGTGACAGAGGCGGCACACGGCTGTGAAAACTGAATGTCCGGTTTAATGAAGGCTGGAAAAATGGCCTTCACTTCAAATAGAGGATTCAGCTTTGAACCTATGGTGCGCATGTGTGTGTGTGTGTGTGTGTGTGTGTGTGTGTGTGTGTGTGTGTGTGTGTGTGTGTGTGTGTGTGTGTCTTTACATCTACCTCTTTGAGACAGGAAGACAAAGAAAAAGCAGGAGCGGCTGAGTGTGAAAGGATCTCTGCTTTAACCTTGCTGCTGGCTACGACCCCAGCCCCCCTCAACACACACACACACACACACACATTTATGTTGGTTCATCCAAGGCACCAGGCCGCCACAACTGGCCTTTCCCTCTCTTCCTTGCTCTCTGTGTGCGAGTGTGTGTGTGTGTAAAAGCTGCACTTAACCTCCCATCCCAGGACCCTCTGACAGCTCACAGGCAGGCCGCCTTCAAAGGTGCAGCACTTCAAACACACACGCACACACAGCCACAAACACACACTTCTTCCTTCAAACCTTTATTTATCCAGGGAAAGTCAAACTGAACTTTTCCCACACACACCCGCGAGCCTCCCAGTCCAACCGCCATCTTCTCCGCTTGTACAGTCGTCTCCGAAGGTTTACCAGCGTTCTCGTCCCAGAGAGGCCCACGAGCAGCAGAACAGAGCGGCGGTGAGTCATAAAACAAGACGAGGAAGGGAGAACCAACGAGCTATGAAACATGCACAGCCGGGCACGCTCGCTGAAATGTATACAAACATGAGTCTGATTATTCTCGGCGGGCGCATGATTTCATTCCTCGCTGAGAGACAGAGACGAGGGGCAGAGGGAGAGTAAATAAACTTCACAGAAAGTCAGTTTCTGCAGGGAAGAGGAGCCAGCTACTTCTGGATTTCTAGCAACGTTTACTTTCATAAGAGCCATTTGCTTCAGCTCACCTGGTTCAAAGTCATTTGGGAGGCACAGAATCCACTTTATCTGCACAATAAAGACAATTAATTGCAAAAATAATTCTAAACATAATGAAGATCTAGCAAATAATTATCTAAATGATAAGTTTTAATGTTAATAAATTTGTATATCTGATGTCCTAGTTTTTTATTTTAAATAAATTTGAATTTTTTAACATTGAAAAATGTGTAATATCATCAATTTCCTAAATTTGCAAAATAAACAGAATGTCAATAAATTAGTTAAAAAAATAAATTCAAAAAATAAAATAAAAGATAAAAATAAAATAAATAAATAAAAATGTGCAAAAATTAAATTTATTCCATGAATTTTGAAATATTAATATATCATAAATTTGCAAAAAAAAAAAAGAAATTTTGCTTTATTTAAAAAAGGCAAAATATTTGCAAAATTAAAAAAAATTGAATCTAAATAATTTGCAAAATTTTGCAGAAGTTTATAAAATTTGCAAAATCTTTCAAAACATTTTTTTCTAAATTTAAAAAATGCAAATATTTTAAATTCTAAAATTTGCAGAGTTAAAAATAATATGGCAAAATTTGAAGAAAAGTTTTAAAGTATTATTGCAAGAGTTGATGCATATTTTCTTCAACAAAATCTTAACGCATTATTTTATACAGTATCAATGTTGTTAACCATCAATTCCCTCTGCAACAGAAATAAAGAATTCCTTATTTAGACAATATTTTTTTAAAGCTACAAGGAGCCACTGCAAAGGAGTCAAAGAGCCACATGAGGCTCCAGAGCCACAGGTTGCAGACCTCAGAGGACTCTAAGATTTTCCTTGTCCTCGCTTCGCCTTGATGTCCATCCAGTCTCTTATAACAAAAGAGACTCAGACTTAAGATGTTAGCCACAAAACCTGCACCTCTCTAACTCAAATTTCAGGAGTCACACCTCCACACAGTCACAAAACCTGTTACTGTAAATCGCTGCAGTGGGAGTGATGTAACACTGCGAGGGACCCAGAAATCCTCCACTGATGAAACCCTCCGAGAAGCCTCGAAATCCTCCGCTGACTTCTATCACGCCCGTGGATCTACCTGCCTGTCTGTTCTCATCAGCTGCAGCTGCCGCAGACTCGACTGCAGGGAGGGTTTGGCGCTAACACATGTCGGCCTAACTCTCCCCGTCACTGTGAAATAACTGACAGCGGGCTGAGACCGGCTGCAGAGAGAAAAGAGACCAGGATGCAGAGAGAAATACCCTCTGACTTGTCAGAAAGGGAAAAAAAATTAACTGTGAGTGAAGGAAACATTGTACTCAGTGTGTGTGTGTTATCTATGCATCTCACACACCGCTGAGGCCTTGGTGGGCTCACATGGCAGAAGGATGTGGGTTTAATATCACCACCAGAGACCCAGAAACCCAAGACTGGAATCATACTGGGAGAAAGTGTACAAAGACCCCGTCCTTGTCAACACAACATACCTCCAGACAGACAGAACAAATTACACAGCAAGAGCCAGAGTCCACCGCCGCGCCGACCCTTAAAACAAGCTCGCATTACCTCACGGGTAAACTGCAGCGTCTGCACACGCTCTCAGCGCAATGCTGCCTCTGTTGTGAAAGACATATAGGAGGAAGCGGGCTCTTGATTACTCATTTGCTCCTATTTGTTTCCATCTTCCTGTCGTCGTACATCATCGAATCTAAAGCCCCGCTTTCGCCACAACCGACCTCTAAAACCCTAAAAGTACAGAATTGGACCAATTCATCTGATTTACACTGATGGATGGATGTCCGCTGTTTATATTCCGCCTCTGGTTTCAGGAGAGGAAACTGCAGTGCACAAAACAGAGCGGGCTTTCAAGAGCTGGTGTGCACTGTTGTGGGTCTGGACAAGGTTTCTGCAGTTTGCTCGCAAAGAATAAAGTTCCCGGAAAGAAAAGATGTATGGTGCCGTAATTTATCCTTAACTGGAGTCAGTCAGGAGTCTGCAGAGATCTCTGGCCCCTGCAGCTTAAGAGTCAAAGGGTTTACAGAGATATAAGAGCGAAATGTCTGATGGAAACCCATCCAACATTGGCGAGATATTGTGCTCCAAAAACAAAACGTATCCTTAATTGGTAAAGTGAGCCGTAAAGTAGGACAACTGAGGTCTGTTTTGTTGTTGACATGTTTTTCTGTTGCTTCAATCAGATGCTAAAATCAGTTAAAAATATGTGTATTGAAAAGCAAATGTTTTGTCTTTTTAAAGATGAATTGAATAAATACTTTTTTAAAGGGATAACAATAAAAAAAGATGGCTATTTGTTGAAAGAGCAGATAACAAAGTGAGGATTTCAAAGTGTCGCATTTTGAAGCACGAGGCGCCGGTTCATTTGCAGTTAATTACATTTCCGCCCGATGAATATGATAGAGTAACTGCCTCCTTTCGATCCACTTCTCTTACATCTTCTGCTTTTTGATGGCCCTGATGGTGTTAAAAATATATCCTCTGTAACAAAATAACACCTTTTTTGAGTCCTGGGTCCACACAGAAGCTGCAGCGACGGCGGTGGAGCTGAAGTAACGTACATCTGCACGGCAGATTGTCCTCGCGCCAGGTGTGAAGTAATGTTCATTAAAAGTGACAAATACCTGATTTGCAAGGAATCCATTGAAAGCAACATGTGCCAGAGTGACATGTGTGATGAGGATGGTGAGAGGGAAACTTGTGAAAATTCAAAGGCTTTGTTTTGAAACCGTACAAATTAAGATAGAGTGGAATTTTACAGATTTCTTTCCACGTATGTGGACATTACTACGATAAAACCAGTTCCTATCATACACGACAATTTACAATTTATCACCTTCAGACCTCTGCAAAGCACGTTCCAACAGAACGTTTGAGCATTTCAATCTGGACTGTGAAAAAAATGGACGTCACCTCACTTGGCTAAATCTTGCCCCCCCTGGTGGCTGGCTGCAATGTAGGTCAAAAACTCTGTCTCCCCAGTCATTCCAAATTTTTCAAAAATGTGAAATTTCATAACTCTCAGATTTGCAAAATTAATAAAATTTCTATGTTCCAAAATTTTTCAAAAGTTGCAATATAAAAAACCTTGAATTAAAAAAATGCAAAAATTTGCAAAATTCAAAGAATTGATAGTTGAGAAATTTGCTAAATTCTGAGAATTTTGAATTTTTTTTAAAAAAATGTGCCAATTTTGTAAAAAATGATTAAATTTTTTTTAAACTATTTTTATTGGAAAAAATGAAATAATTAAATAAATTAAATAATTCAGAAAGATTTACAGATTTTTTAAAAAAGAAAAGAATTGCAAAAAAATTAAAAACATTTGTAAAAACTTAAAAAAATGTTTTTTTTTTATTTGAAAAAAGTACAAAAAAATTGAAATTCAAAAAATTTGATTTTTTTTTTTTTATTACACAAATCTAAAAAAAATTGAAAGCCTTATAGCAAGAGGTGATGCATATTTAGTTCAAGATAATTTTAGCATATGTTTTTATTTAGTTTCAATGCTTTAAGCATCAATTCTCTCTGTTAGAAACATACAAATTCTTTGTTTCAAGTCTGTCTCCCCAGTCAGTCCAGATGGGCTTAGTACACCTTGTAGAAATGTTTCTCACATCTGATTGTTGCATTGATTTGGAGATATTATTTGGCTGCCTTGTTGTCAAGTCCTCTCTTTTCTGAAAAGTTTTGTTTTCTTTTGTAATTAGAGGTTAAAAATGTGGCTTTATGTCACGTTTAATGATGATTGAGAGCTGCTGTTAAGAAGAGATTAGACTCATTTGACTCAGATTTTCTTATGGCCTTTACTGCGCAGCCTCCAAACCGTACAATGTCCGATTTGCAGTCTATGCTCCAGACTCGAGGACCACCCACAGCATCTCCTCAGGTGAACTCAATTCTCTTTAGCCTACATTTCCCTCACAAAAAGCATGAATAAAGATAATCCTCCCAGCAGACATGTCCTCAGAACCTCCGCCCTGTTCCAACTGGTGCAACAACTCCTCCATGTCATGATCAGGGAAATAAAAAAAGACCACACCACTGAAAATGGCTCAACTAATACTATTTTCAAAGGCCACTCCTGATCCAATTTGTATTACACGTGAGTTACATTCATTCATGTTTTAATTACGCATCATTACTAAGTCACTCTGATACCAATGGATTACCCACTGCAGAGTGTAACTAATTGCTAGACACACTTTGTACAAGTTAATCAAGACTTTCCCTCCGAGGAACCCCTTTACTGTAATCTAATATACAGGAATCGCCTATTCTGGAGTCGGCCCCTTCCTCCTGACTCCTCTCCGCCACATGAAATATTCATGGCAGGGAGCTCTTCCCTAAAACCCCCTCACTCCTCTCCTCACCAGGTGGGGAAGCAAAGCGTGCGTCTCCCGACAAAACCTCCAGCCACTCGGAGCTTTTTATAGACTCCCCCTTCTCACTCTCTCTGAACGGTTAAGCTGTCCCTGGGTTCCTCTTAGCTATTGTAATCCATACACAATACCCACACATTTAATGGGAGAGACGCCTGCAATAAAGCAGAGGGTGCATTTTGCAGGGAGCAATTTAGCCTTCAAACAATATGCCAAGGTTTGCGTCCTTGGGACAATACTGCTGTAGGGTTATTTTCCTCCTGTTAGGATGCAGAATACATAGAAATTTGGTTATTATAGAACCAGACAAATTAAAAGAAGACTGAGAAACTTTACATCAAGTCTCAGTGAAGGTATGGGCTTTAGTGGAAGAAGTGTTCAGAGTTGTGAGACAGCGACAGCCCAGCAGGTCGTCCTTTTAGCGTGCACAGCGTCCGGCCTCGATCTCTTATCTCAGCCGGCTTTCAGGCTAAACGCTGAAACCCATCTGGGCTAAAAGGAGAGGCCCCTTCCCTTATCCACTATGAGGACACACAATACCTTCCTCGCACTAACCTGTGGGGACAATGGACAATAAAAAGCAATCATTCTCACTTCACCAGCACAATTACTGTACAACTTAGCTCCCCTGCCTCCCCTCCGTCTCCCAGCACAAAGTGAGAGCAGAAAAGAGTTCCTTCCAAGCCAACGTGGCTGTGACTTCTCCGCTGCTTGCTCCTCTTCCCTCCATTTCCTTTGGTGATAAGATACACAAGACTGAGCGCACAGGCACAATGCATGCTGGGATGATGGTGCAGCTTGCTGTTCAGTACTTCCTGTCGCCGGCAAGAGGAGGGGCTGTAGCTGCAGCACTCTTCGACGAATAAAGAAGCTTTCTTTCCTCTCTTTCACTGAACCAAACTTTTTTTCTGGATGTGGACTTTGGACAATGTCCCAAGGATCAGGTCAGGATATTGACTGACTTGCACGCAGATGGAGCTGGTCCATGAGGGATGCTTTTGATTTAAGTCGGCTCACTTCAGCAAGCCTCAAGTGGCAGGTAGGGGAACTGCAGGTGCATCATTTCGGAGCACCCAAGTGGAAGGGAACTTGCAGGGTTGACTCCACTGGGATTGAAATGGACTTCCCCCCAAGACACTTGCAAGATAGAGTCCACTGGATTCTGGATCCACTGTTTAGGCCTTGAAATGTCCAAATATGTTCAGTCCATGTCTGGTGTGGCATCCTGTGCCCGCTGATACTGGCACACCTGACCGTACTTCATTAAGATGGCGCGGATATCCGTATCTGAGTCTGTCATTAATAATGACAAGGCCCACCACTAAATACATGTCGGCTGTTAATTATCAGAGGCCGTGTCTGTTAAATATCAGATTCCTCCCTCTAAATAGTGGGCAGTTCTCCCTTGCAGTCTCATCTGTCACTGTAAATGTCATCACTTTATTCTCTCGTTGGCGACCGTGACAGGCCCTACTTTGAGCCCCGCTTTATCTCCTTTTTCCTTCCATTCCCCCCCAGCCCCGCCACAAAGATGCCCCTTTCTCTTTCTTTTTTTTTTTTCCACCACTCACTGCTGTATCCGCTTTCCACACGTGGCGAATGATTGCCCGGGTAAAGGTATTTTCTGTTTCAATCTTACACTTTCCCAAGGGAGAACAAAAAAAGGGGGACAAGCTTTCTGCAGCTGGTTTCACTGAGAAAATTGTTCAGAATTGCCTCATTCCAGGGCAGATTAGCAAATGCATACAATCCCAGGCTAAGTGCTATTGTGCACCACAATTTGGCCATTATACTTTGTCTTTTCCATTTAGAGAACCCCTACCCAATTAAAGTAATACAGCCCTTCCAATACCTGCTCCCAATTAAATCTGGGCGGTATTACCTGCCTTGATAGAGCCGGCCGTAGCTCCTCAACACTCACTTGCATTCATTAGGCCTATTCAACGTGACGGAGCTGATGACAACGATTCAAGTTGCTCTCCCTCCATCCCTCCCCCTTGCCACTCTCCTCTCCCTTGTTCGCCCCCTTTTCGGACGGGCTCTCACTTTCTTTCTCTCTTTTTTTGTCCCAGCCTTTCTCTCTGTCACTGCTCTCAAGTCTAGAAATGCCTGCTGCTTACTCCGAGGACTCAGAATTGGCTGGGGAATAGAAGAGAGTGAGGGTCTCCCCCTCCTTCCCGCCCCCCTTTTCTCTTTCTTCGACATTTTCTCGCCTGCCCCTGGTTTTGTTTCCCAGGTAGCTAGGATCCTTTTTTTTTCCAGCTCATTGTGCCTTTTTCAAATCCTTCGTCCATGCTGCTTGGTTGGCACCATTTTAAAGCCCCGGCGTCACAAAGAAAGAGCTTGTCCAGGCCACTGACTCGATTGACAATTTCAGAGTGTTAAAAAAATCCACAAAAGCCGGAGCTCAGGGGTGTCGCTGAAGTGGGAGAGAAGCCGTCAATATGACATGTCTGCTGTCCAAACCCATAACCACCAGGTGTTTGTAGCTTTTCAGGCGAAATCCGTCATCTCCCACTGTTTCGATTGAAGTGGAGACTCGTGCAAAAAAACTTTGCACTATTCACGGTGTCATATTTCATAAAGCTTGGGTTCTAATGAGCCGGGCTAACAGAGGAAATCTGCAGACAAGGGCCTTACTAATGCTGCCATGGACAGCCTGTATTTAACACATGAAACAGCTCCGAGGATTCATTTTGTTAATGAATTTCATCAAAGAATTGAGTGCAAAGAGGACAGTATTTGTTAGGAGTTACTTTTGTAAGAAAAATGACTAAAACTAAAAGAGCTGAATTTCAGCCAACTAGCAGTTCCATTACAACAGGTTTGTGTTGACTCGCAGATTAATATTCATGTCACTAATACTTTTTTTTTTCACAATTTAATGATCCACAATAACAAAACGAAAAATTGAATTGTGGAGAGAAATGGACAGTAGATGATACTTCATGACTTGGGTCAACTGATAGCTGTCAATTATCCATAAATGTGACGTAAAGCCTTGTTTTTAACCTCTTATAACTAATGAAAACAAAACTCTTCAGAAAAAGGAGAGCTTGAATACAAGGCAGCCAAATAATATCTTCAAATCACCACAACAATCAGACGTGAGAAACATTTCTACGAGGTGAATCAATTTTTTTAAGTTTGACCACAGCTCATATGGAATGACTGGGGAGATGGATTTTTTGACCTATACTGCAGCCAGCCACCAGGGGGAGCAGATAACATCCGTTTTTTTTTTTTTTGATTGTTTTGTTTTTTTATGAATTATGGTCTTAACCCGGATCCTACCAACATGTTAAGTATAATTAAGCTCCCTACTAGTGCTTCAAAAACCATCATAGATGCCTCATTTAGAAATATAAGTATAACTGCTTTTTATGTTAGAGCTACATGGTTTGAATTTGGCTTTTTCAGAGTACAGCGGCCAAACTCTCACGAGGAAAACAGAAAACAATGATAAAGATGCTACGAGGAGGATCTGTTTTTATTGGACTGTGTCGCCACCTTCTGGTCAGGAGTTTCACGCGCACTGTCGTAAAGACGTGACTTTTTACCAGGTGTGTTTGCTTTGGAACAATTTTTCTTTGTTAAAGACAATTTTTTTTTTCTGCATACAACGCAATTTGCCATGAATTAATCCAGTCCTGAAGTAGCATTTTGTGATAACCTATATTAGGGCTGATAATCTTGTTTTAAAGTGTGGATTACCTTGACATTTTTCTAGAAGGTACATTTTTTTAAGATCACTTACAAGATGTATAAGCTGGGGAGAAACTGGTGAGAATGTGTGAAGTATATCATGAGATTGAACCAAAATGTTGTCTTTGGGTTGTATGGAAATTGGTTCAGGACACCTAGCATGAATTTAAGAATCTGTAGCAGCGTTTTCTTGTACTTAACACACGTCTTACAGAACACGGAGCTAAAAAAAATCCCTTCTGCAGGTTTACATGCTCCCATCAAACACCTCGTACCCAACAGAGCTCAGTGCCTCCTTGATAAATCCTCCCTGTGCTACTGGTTTTACTCTCACTGACATTTGGAGATAAAGCATAATGGCAGGAGGAAGGAGGTAGAAGAGGAGGTAGAAGAGGAGGAGGAGGGGTCTCTTGTATGGGAGTGAGAGTGACATTCTCAGGACCCCCCATGAGGGGAAACCTCTGGGCCCTGCTCAGCCTGACAGAGGGAATGATATCAACTTTCCCCTGTCAATCCGCCGGAGGATCAGCAGCACGAAGCCGGCTCTGATAGAGCAGTCGGCTGGAAGTAGATGGAGTTTAGTTTCTTACACGACTGGTTGTTTTGAATTCTGCAGCCAAAAAAAGTCTGATTTTGCTCAAAAAGTTTCAACATTTGCTTCATTAATTCAGTTTTCATGCAAGTCCTTGATTGAAAATTCAATTTACACCAGTGTGATAAACAAATAAAAGGTAGTTAAGGCATTGCTTGCTATTTCATCATAATTTACAACCCTGTGAAGCGTATTAATTTAAGCACTTGATTGTTTGTTTAAGAGGGAAAACACACTTTCTACCTTTCCTCTAATGGAGCCTCTTTTTCACTTAGGCAAATACGCAGCCGCTTCAAGCCGCCAGCCAATCAGAATCAGGTGAAGTAGGTCTGCGCGTTCCGACCTTGGGAGCCAGAGCTACGCAGGGATCGCGCTCCCCCTTTGATATGCCAAATCAAAGATCCCGCTCAGGCAACTGAAGGCTGTTTCGTTGCTCTCGCACTTGTTGTTTTTCCATGTGTCCACGTTAAAAGGGAAATTGGCCGTGACTTTCATTCACGGCGCTCGCGTGGAAGCAAAAAAAAGCGAGAGCACCAACCTTTCTAACCTTGTGGGGAGACTTTAAAAGGGAACGCTGTGAGGATGTCGGAGCAGAAATAATGAGGCTTTGAGATAATTAAATAATAAGAAAACAGAATATCCGACTCCCTTCCCCTCCTTCCTCCTACTTCTGAAATATTGCTGCTTTTCTTTCTACTGGACTCTGAAGACACATGTATGCATGCAACCACTTAGCAGCAGCTGAGAGTCAGGAGAGGAAGCCGGATGGGAGCGGGAGATAAAGGATGGTTAAATGTAGACCACATGGCTGTACGAGAGGAGTCACCAGGGGCTACTTCCAGTCACGGTAGCTTTATGAAAGTGGGATAAGAGACGGAAGGGGACCGGGGATGAAGATGTACACTGCTTACATCGAGATATTAGATTATTATAAGCGAGTGTCCTCAGATTCCTCCTGGGGAGGCGCAGTGGGGTTGTTTTGGTTAGATCTGCTTTTGCTTTTGTCTTGAACTGATTAAGACTTCATTTCTGCTGGGTTTCCTTGCAAAAGGCCCAAGCGAATGCGGTTTACTCATGTACACATGAAACATCTGCATCAACCAACCAATAGTGTACATTTCAAGGTTTCTCCCCCACCTTGTATGCACACTCATGCCCCCTTAATTCCCCCTCCTCAGCAGATGTTAGCGACTAGCTGGAATTAGCGCGGACACTAACCCCGGCCAGCTTTTAATTAATTTTACACAGACAGTAGCGCAGTGACCCCGTGAAAAAGGACGAGGCACATCCGACTAATCAGCCTGAACCCCAATGACATCACTCCTGGACCTGCCAAGCCAGCCAAAACAGAAAGAGGAGGCGAAGGGGGGTGAGTGTAGGTAGTTTGCAGTGGATACAAAGCGCCAATTTATCACTATAAGCAAATGCTAACCTAGGAGCGTTGCCCCCGGCAGAATTAATTGGCCCTCTCCTTGTCTGTGAAGTGTCTGGCCTTGTTTAAAAAGACAGGCTGCCCCAGAGACCCCCGCTCTCAACACGCTGCTCAGGAGGAGCTGTGCAGCCATTGGCTGATTGATAGCCATGGAAACCACCTGCTCTGCATAACCAGGAAGTGCTCGCTCGGTGAAGGCGATTGGATGCTCGGGCCTGGTGTTGTCAGGAAGTTGCAGACGGCACGGTGCACGGGGACAGGGTTTTAATTGCAGATTAAAGGACAAATTCAAAGAAATACTGATATTTACACAGAGCAATACGGCGCCAAGTTGAATAGAGTTTGTGGTCACTGCGTCACAGAAACAGATGTTTTCCTGACAGGATGAGGCATCCTTCAGCTGATTTATCCGACTGTGCTCTTTTAAACCACTCTTCTGTGACTAAGAAAGTGTGCGTCCACTCTTAGAGAAACTTTTTGAGTACATTAGCCGGAGATTGAAGGCCTCTACTGTAGCTAAGAGAAAAAAGACAGGGACAACAGAGCTCCCCCGCCTCCACCGCCCACTCTTTCTTTATCTGGCCTCTCGCGTTCAGCAGAGAGAGTGCAGCCCTATCTCGCCAGCCCATCCGCGGTGTCTCCTTTCCCTGGCTCCTGTACTTGGGGGAATAATTAATCGGGCTAACAGGTAAGAGATACCGAGACGTGGCATAAGAGCAGCTTTCAGAGCTTTGTGTGTGTGGGGTTTCCACGCTGAAATGGATCCAGGGCCCTTTTCACCGGAGGAGCTGTTGAGAAAGGGGAAGGCAGCTGCGAGCGGATCTCACCGGACAGCTATGGCAACGCCCCCTTCACCTCCTCTCCCCCCGAACCTCTCCAACCTCTCCTCTCCTTCCTGCATCCCCCCTCGAACCCAACATCCTTTATTTTTCTGCTTTTTTTCCTCCACCGTTCCATCTCAGAGAAATGAGGCTCATGCACGCACAGAGGCAGCTCAGGGCGCCGGAGCAAACTGGAGGGCCCTTGGACACTTTCCCTGATCTGTCCTCCACCGTCCCCGCTAACCAAGCATGACTCACCTCCGCACATATTGTTATTTGCAGAAAAGCTTCAGCTCTGCTCCTGCTTTTTTTAAAATCCGTGCGGAGTTTGAAACGCACTCTGAAAGTATCTGTCTGTCCGCGCTAACAAAGACTTTCTAAATAAAAAGATCTGGATGTGACAGAACAGTTTGTAAAGCAGCGTGTTTCTGAAGGTTCATTTCCTGGAGGAGGCTTCAGTTTCTTCCTGTGGGTGTCAGGTGATTGACAGCAGGCAGAATGTAAAGTAATACTCGCTGATGTGAGAGCATCACAGTGGATGCAGTGGAAATGTGATGAAACAGAAAAGTTTTACAAAGACAAAGTGAGGCTTCATGTTTGCAGCCGTAAATGATGCAGTTAAACGGTGAAAAACAGAAAGAGGATTGTTTTAAAGAGGGAGAAAAGCTGAAGGAGGGCTGTCAATTTGACTTAAATATAGCTTAACTTCAAAAACAGGTGGAGAAAGAGCTTTAACACCTGCAACTGGTACAAAATCGCTGCATAAAAAACTTCTTATTTTTACATTTTTGATTGTTTTCATCTGCAAATTTACATGTTTTAAACACAGATTAGCTTTGTTGTTGCATGATCAGGTTGAATGTATGAAAATCTGCTTCCTTCACGGACACCAGAAGCTAAGTTTTGAACAAACCAAATTTATTAATAGCGCCAAGAAACCAACTGTAAATCCACAAATTTATCACTCACACACTCAAATTTAAAGTAAATAAGTCCCAAGTATAAAAATGAAAATAAATCTTGCTCAAAAAGCAACAAAACGAGCTAAAGCTACGAAAAGAAAAGGTAAATCATCTCTGTTTTACGCATGAGAACCTAAAACATAGAAATACAGTAAAAGTCGTATTTTTCTAACATTACACACGTGTCTTCACTCCCACTTTGTTGTTCTTTTCTCCTAAAAGCCAAGCAGCTCGTCACTTCGACAGCACTTGACTGAAACTCTAAAACAGAAACTTCACAGCACTTCCTGGTGTCACACCCTGGAAAAAAAAAGACTGCTCCACTCTTAGATAGTGGAAATGAACTGAGCCATATATTATTTATAACAGCTAACACAACACTTGGAGGTGACTGCTGTCTGTCAGCTTTTTTAAAGAGCGGGGAGAAGTCTGAAGCTTTTTTTGTTTGTTGGAGGAGTTAAATGTTGGGATGTTTGCTCCACTAAAGAGTCAAGGAGCTGTTTTCCTGCTCCAAAACTGCAAATTTAGCTGATATTGTTGCTGTAAACCCACAAATCCACCTTCCTCGTCTCCCTCCTCTTTCCTCAGAAAGGTCAGCGGTGTTGGAGTACAGTAGGATGTCTGACAGCTCCAAAAACTGTACATTACTCCCTGCTGAGAACACAACTGGAGGAAGAAAAGGCCAAAAGCCGCTGCCACCAAAGAGGGAGGTCCAGCCCGGCTGCCACTCAGACAAGGGCGCGCTGATACACACCCCAGAAACCAATGGCATCGATCTGCGCCCCATGCAGAGAGCCTCCCTCCTTCCTCTCTTCCCTTCTCCTTCTCTTGCTCTCCTTCACTTTTCCTTTTGTCTTACCTCCCCCTGCTGGCTGCCTCCTTTCTCTTTTTCCTCCTCCTTCTCCCTCTGAACACTCTCATGGGCTCACTCTGGCACTACAGCTCCAGGAGAGCTTAACATAAGGAAGGGGAGGAAAAAAAAGACACAGCGATGCTGTAATGCAGATTTGCATTCCGCCAAGTCATGAGTTCAGGGGGAGAAACTGCAGAAATCTCCCCGGGCGCTGCTGCAATTAGCATTATTTTTACATTTCACATAGCAAAGAAGCATCAAATGCTCCTTTGCATGTTTGAATGTGAAAGTGCAGCTCTAATGCTGCCACACAGACGCTCCTTCTGCTGTAATCACCTCAGATTAAAGCATCCGCAAAATGCTAACTATTAATCAATGATATTGATAGCGCCTCGTCACAGATTAAATCAATCCTGTAATGTCAGCGCTCATGCTTAATCATGTGACTCAGGTTCATCAACAGCAGTGATTGACAGGCTGAAGAAGAAGGAGAGGAATAATTAAAGGATACAGATATTCCCGTTTCTGTTGTTAGTGATCGCCTTCATCGTGCGGCATCGGTGCTTGAAAAGGATACCGCTGACAAATTCAATTATTGGAAGGAGACGGGCTAATGGTGCGTGCTAATGATTCATTTCATAAGTATTTCTGCCGTATGTTTTAATGAAAGCTTACATTGTCACTGGTGGCAAAAGGGAACGGATGCCTTACACCAATTACTGGGCTGTCACTGAGGGCGCATGTTGCAGCAATAATCCACCCCCTCCTTCAGAGACGAGACATATACTCCGTACACCCCACCCTGAACATGTGTGTGTGTGTGTGCAAAAACAAACTCACACACTTTTTTCTCTCTTTTCCAGTGCCCTAACCTGTTTCCCCTTTGTGCAAACACAAAGAAAAAGATCCTCTCTGTTATTCTTTCCTTTTAGTCCATTATTCTGCACAAATGCATCCAGGGGGTCTGGGCACAGCCTATGCCCCACCACGCTTCACCATCCCTGGGCATGAGAGGCAGAGGAAGGGGGATGAGAGTGTGGAGGTCTGCAGGTCTTGGGTGGAAGAGGAGGCGATGGGTTTGGTGGTGGGTTTGGAGAAGCGAGGGGGGTGACATGCATCTGCAGAGGGAAGGGGAGGGGGGGGAGCTGGGCTCAAAGGCTCGCAGAATGAGAAGAGGGGTTGCAGGGGTCAGTGACAAGTGGCACACACAGGGTGGGTGTGTGGGTGAAGTGGGGTGGAACAAGTGCTATAGAGGGGGCCAGGGATTGTGTTTTTCCCATGGTCCGCTACCCCCTTTTTCCACCCCCGTCCTCCAAAAGTTTCCCCTCACAGACCCCCACCCAAACCGCGGCGCTCTCTCCGTCTCTCTGTGTCGCTGCCCTGTCAAGAAAAGGAGCGGGCAGGCTCAGTTTCACTCCACAGGGCCGGTGTGTTTTCAATGAATTGATACAGATGAAGAAGTTCAACACAATGGATGGATTACCTCAGCCAAAATAGAGTGACCCCCCCCAAACCCCCAACCCCACATCCAACCACCCTTCATAACCCCACCCGCCCTCCTCGCTTATTCACACAGCCGCTGACACGCACTGACACTGGATGATCTAAACCCGCTTCATGCACTTGGACACAGATATGAACACACACACATTAGAGCCTGTGTGTGCTGCAGGTAAATGCATGATGCTGCAAAAAAGTAACATCCTGTAGGCGTGAGTTTTATGGATTTAACACCCTCTAATAGACATCCAAACCCTTGATTGTCACATGACCTCTAGGAAGTGGAGTCCAACACCTCCAAAAAAGCTGTCAACATCATCAAAATGTAAAGAGCAGCTGTAAACCACAAGCCCCGCCCACTGTCTCTGAGGCTGTAAGCAGGAGGTGGCGGCGTTCTTTGCTGTCCGGGCTAATGGCTACGAATGCGCCCTAATGCACGCTCCTCCTGATAAATCACACACGCGGCGTCCTGCTTAGACATTCAGCAGCTTGGCTGCTCCGTCACACGCTCGGAGATTAATGAGCACACACCCATTTACCTTACACACACACACATTCATGCACATGGATGCAAACATTTTCTTTCACACTTTTTTGGGCTTTTTTGACCAAATCTGTGGTCACGAATATAAACCACAGTGTCGTCCACATACAACGACACAGCTAAAAGCAGGAACGCTAAACAAGCTGAATGATTAATAAGCATCATGCATGAAGCACAACTCCTCTTTCCCCTTGTTTGTGTAAACTTTCTCCCTCGAGACTCCGCGTCCTCTGATCTTTCATTAAGAGTTATTACATTCAGCCGTCGCCTCCGCTAACGTGTCAGAAACCCAACGTGGCGAGCCGAATGCGCTCCCCAAATGTTTATTTTAGCAAGAAATAATGCACTCCGCTAACCGTATCTTTGTGGTTATCACCACTGCTCGGGCTATTTACAAACTGTATCTATTAATCATTTTTTGAGCATGTACAGCAATTAAATTAGGCCGGGTCACACTCGAGCAATAATAAGATTTTAATTGCGCGGGGCAAGGGCTCTAATTCAACTATCTCTGGATCGCTTGACAGGGGCGACGGAAACACTCGCTGGGAGCACAAAGACACAAAGAAAGAGGGGAGAGATACAAAACAGGCAGTTTGGGTTTCAATTTCTGTGAACAAAAGGGAGTGATAAAAAGTTACATCAAAATAGCTGACAAGTCTATCTTTTCCATTACGCGCCTCAGTGTTGCAATCTGAAAAGGCAACTGCAATTACAACAGAGCCAGACATCGAGATCTCTCCTCCCTGAACCTTTCGACGGAGGAAAAAAAGAAAAGTGTTTTAATGCAACTCATCTCCAATCACCTTCAAATACAAGCGCCAAGATCCCGGGTCAGAGCCTTCTGTCTGAGGCTGACAGGCAAAACAAACACGGTGCAGGTTCTGTGCATGCAAACACCTGGAAATAAGGAACACGGAAAGTAAGAGCAGGAACGTGAGGTGCTTCGGAGCAATATGAATGTTTACTTGTTGAATCTTTGATCAGTTTTGTTTTTATCTCCCTCCTCCTCCTCTTCTTCCTCCTCTCCTTCTCTTCTGGTGTTATCTATGCGGCAGGTACCGAGCTTCGCGCCGGGGCTGCGTGGAGCTGATTAGAACAGTGATAGATGAGAGGGTGGATGACCTTAGCTTCCGACTAAACACAAGGTTGGACATTTGTCTCCTCGCTGCATTTGCATGCTTTCCGCCCGTTTATGGCAATTTGTCACCATACTTGCTTTGCCATTGAGAAGACAAAAAAAAACACAGGAAGAGGGAAGAAGTCGGCGGTGCAAGGCTGGATTTTATGGAATACAAATTCAAAGCAGGTTATGATGAAGCACTTTCATTCGGATAATTCTGCGAAATCTCACACTTGGGTCGCTCTTCCTCATCTGTACCCTTCTGTGTAATCACGGTACACCGGTGCAGAAGTTTAGAAAACGCCACAAGTATCACCTCAGACTTAACCTCCAACACATGCCATACATGCCTGGATATCCAAGTCGACACATGCTGATGAATGGCCTGTCATGCTGTTTGGTGATCAGTGAATTATTTACACTCATACGCCTTTTAATAATTCAGGGGGCCCAGTCTTAACAAATTACCACCCAGCTCCCCAAACCAACGGAGTTCACTGAGCCAGAGCCGCACGCAACCCCTTCACTCACTCCGCAACGCGCCCTTGGAGTGCGATGGTGACATTTTTGCAAGGGCGCTAAATCTCGAGTGTAATTCGATCATGTTGGAGGCTAGACGTGTGTCAGCAAATCAGTCCAAGAACATCCCCGCTGTGATCTTGTAGCCTTAGGAGACGGGAGCGATATCACTAAATGAGGGTTTGCTGGTTTTTTCCAAAGCCTTGTGAGCGCTTAAGGAAGTTTGCGTGATCCAAAACACGACAAAGAGCCTCCTGTAGATGAAGGTTAACACATGCTTGGCTGCTGATGGTTTTTCTATCATTTCACTCGATGTCAGGTCATGTATACATTCACACTTACACACTACATGCTTCTTGGTTTCTTAGTCTTCACACACACACACACACACACTGAGGCCCCACCAGACACTTCCAGGTCCCTAACGAGGTCGCTAATTAACTCTCCCACTCTCGCGCTCGCTCGTTTCTATCCGAGGTGCACATTGCTTTTTTGACAGGAGAAAATTGCCGGGCAATTAAATCATCTGAAGACGAACACTCCAGCAGCTGGTATCAGCGGCTAAATGTTACATCCATTTTCAAAAAGTGTGATTGTGGAGGGAATGTACAGCATGACTGGCTGCTGCGACGCTTCCTAATGACCCAGAGGTGACGCTCACGTAGCATTGGATGCTAATGTCGCTAATACTGAGAGTGGTGTGGTTATTCATGAGCATGAATTTGGAGCTTGACCACTATCTGGCTTTCAAATGAGACGACTGTCAACAAGTTTTGAAAAACTTGATTTGGAGTAGCCTTATCAGTTCCTTTATCAAAGTTATTTCTTTTTATTTTCTTTGAATTAACTTATAGAAAGTGTGTGACCAAAGTCTACACACACACACTCACACAGGCAGTTTTTTTTGGCTCCACTTCATCTCACTGAAGCCTCCCGGGTCCCAGGCCTCCTCTGAAACTGATTTTTGTCTCCTATTTTGTTAACCCCGCTCGCAATTAACCCCACGCTGCGAGCCAGCCACACATGGGCCAATGGCTGCAGACTACAGTACGTGGGCGCCCGGCCCCGTGTGAATCACCGCATTGTGTCATCTGTCCTGTAAAGAAAGGACCAGGGAGGGGGGAGAATGGGGGAAAGAGTGCTGTTTTTTGGGGGTCCGCTGTTCTTAGCGGGGTACCCCCAGGGGCGATGACAGCAGTGCAGGGTGGAGGGTTTGTTTCTGTGTCTGTGTGTGCGAGAGAAGAGGGGGGGGCGCTTTGACAGGTTCTTTTGTGAGGCGGGGTTTGGGTCACAGTGGAGGGAGGGGTTAGGCGTAGGTGAGGGCCGGTTTTGTGATGCCGTCAGGAGCTTCGGAGATGGCGTGAGTCGCCACCGACGGGGGGTCATTGTACGCACTCCATTCTGTCTCCACACTCTGCTACCGCTCAATGGGCGGATTAAAGCATACGCCTGAGTCTTAATCTTTGAACCGCACAGACACAGACGCACAAACACACACACACACACACAAAACTAGACTGAGTGTGTCAGGGTCGGATCCCACGCTGCTTGTGTGTCTTGCTAAACGTTCATATCCGTGGTTACACTCCAACTTATAGGTCTCATTTACATCGCCAAAAGTCGTGATGATGTTGCCGACACGACTGCTCGCACTGTAACGCTTCTTTTTATAGAAACAGCCGAGATTCTTCCTGGTCATAATGAGAGAAAAAGGTCAGAGTCTGGCGAAGGGGGGAGGAGGTACTAAGCCAGGATCCTTGGTTTCTTTACAGTTCCCGAAGTTCACCGACTCCAGCAAATGAGCATGTACAACAAGCCAAAGGGCCTTTTACTGCAAATCTAATTCATTTCTCTAGACAACTGTGAAATTTGCCATTGACATTAGTCATTACCCTAAGGCTAACGAAAAGATGATCTCAGTTAATAAATGATCCCTAACAAGGAACTCTCCCCCCCTCTCCCATTGTGGTAATGGCGGGGGCAGCTGTTAACGCCGCACAGTTACAGAACAACACCGCTCACACTGACTCTGGCTCCTCTTCCCTCTCAGTCATCCCTTCTGCTTTCATTTGGCTGCCGGGTTCCCCCTCTCTTCCTCCTTTCTTCTCCCCTCCTTCCCACATCAGCGTCACCCCGCAGATCCTGCATAATGCAGTGGCATCATTAGAGCCTCGATTTTGAGACGCTTCCGGCACCGTTTCTGGATCACGGCCGCCGGATGCTGGCCGGGCTCGGATTCCAAGACGAGCCTTTGGGGAGCAGATGTGAGTGACAGCGTCTCTGAGACAGGGGGACGGGAGGAGAGGAGGGAGCAACTTTGGACGAGGGGGAAGGGGGAGGAAGATGGCTAATCATCTGGAAGCGGCTGTGACCCTCCAGCTGGCCCTGACCATCACTGATACGACACAATGAGGAAGCTGATCTGAGGGTCAAGCCAGAGGTGGGATCACACACGGCATCAGCTTTGGAGAATAACGCAGAGAAACAGGTCACTTCAACAAGACAAAGACAGAGATCCAACTGTAATCGGCGGCAGGAGAATAAAACCTATCAGAGCTGTGCTGCTGTAATTGTTTCCTGGAAAGTGAAATCCATTATTAGAGCGCCGAGGCATCAAAGTTTGTCTCTCCAAGTCAAATTTCCCATCAGGAGAAAATGAAATTGTGTTTACAGGAGGAGTCCCGCGCGTAGTGTGGGAAGCACATGATACGATACTCAGGTTTTTTCCTACTCGGGGTTCCAATTTATTGGAGTAACCGAGCAGAAAATGCACTGACAGCTGTAGCACTTTATTGCGAATTAGTATATACATTCTACAGCCGGCGAGAAAAAGCCAAGCCTCATTGTATTTCTGTAATTGCTGGAGCCTGGGAATAAAACGGAGGGGCAACGGCGAGTCGAGCAATTACGAAGCTAAAGATGACAGGGTGTACTTTTAGCTTCACATCCTGATTGAAGAAGAACGTGAGGAGGAGACGGTGACGCTGAGGTTGATGGAGGGAGCAGGTGTTAGTTTGTCAACGCAGGGATGGTTCTTCATGTTGGGTAACACTGAGACTGTGTTGACAGCCAATGAGAGTGAACGTAAATATGTCGGTTGAAGCAACAGTAGGAAGAAGATAGAAGAAGACAGGATCTGCTCTTGACCTCGGTGTAAGGTGAAGACTTTGATTGTTCCCATCACTCCGAGCAGAGACGCACAGGAAAGTAGAGGAGAGCTCCTGAATTGATCTGCAGGTGTAGAGGGGATTTTCAGTCGGCTTTCAGCCCCCCGATGCCTCCTTTCATGATCCCAGGTGACTCCCCCATGCGGTCTTGCAGCGTGTGAAGGAACACAGTCGAGAACACCTTGTTTTCCCAGCCTGCTGTATTTGTCGAGCTGATGTGCTGTTTGGTGTGCGGAGCTGCTGAACTGTGAAGCGCCGGGGGCATCGAGAATAAAGAACTGACCGTACGTGAACCGGCCGGCTCGTCATGTGTGCAGGTGAACCGCCCAAGGCCTTCGTGGTCTGCTCGCAGAATTGATGTCAAATGAGAGTGACTTCAGAGGTCGGTCGGGAGCATGAAATATGTATCAAGATGTACTCCAGCTTGGGTTGAACTGTCTTTGAAATCCTTCTCTCAGGTGATTGATGGATTGATTCAGACTCTCAAACTGGAACCAGAAAACTCCCCCAAGAAGTGCTCCTTGTGCAAAACCCACCAAATGATAACCATCAAGCTTTTCAATTTGCACCATTGCTTCATCAGATCAAACAAAGCATGTTTTATTTGCAGCGCTCACTCTTCTCTTCTCCTTGTGGGGAGGCAGAACCATATTTCAATTCAGTTGCATATGCTTTGCTAACAGTGGGAGCAGCCCTGGGGATGCTAACACAGAGATGGAGAGTACTTAGAATGTAAAAGGCACAAAGCTGCAATGTAAACACTTGTCTTCCTTCATATTAGATTTTCCATCATCCTCATTGCTCCTTCTTTTTTTGGCGAGAAGCACATCTCACACTCGGGCGTTTCAATTTGCAACGCCGCCGTCCCAAAGTACATGTTCATTTATTGCTGTTATTACTTTGTCATGTCAGATAAATTGATAACATGACATAACTTGTTTGCTGCCTTGTTGCGCCGGCAGTCTGATTATGAGGTCAAGTGCGTTAACAAATGACAAATGCAGGAGATGGGAGAGTTGCCATCGTTCATTTCAAGTCGGAGCTGCTCCTCTTTGGAAATTAAGACGATTGCTTCTGCAGGGGTGAGGAAAAGAAAGTGAGTCTGCAAGCTGGAGCAAAGACAGACTGTTAAAGCTCTGGAGAATGCTCAAGAAAGATGTCAGAAAACGCAGATCTGTCAAACCCAGCAGGTCAGAGGAGCTATCGACATGTTTGGTCCAATCGTGGAAATTTGGCGCACGTTTTCCTCCTAATGATGTTGAAATCTGGAAGGAGCTGCGGTTGATTGAGAGCGGGACGGCGCAGAAAGGAAAGAGCCCTGTCAAGGTTACAGAGGCCTCATTATGAGGGTTGCTGAGCTCAGTCTGTGACAGGCAGAAAAACCAAAATACAGGAAGAGAAATTTAGTTTGTGACCTCGGAAGAGTGCAACAAACCTCCTGGTCCTAATTTACTGCAGACTGCCTTCCTGAAAGTAGTGTTAGAGACCGAGACCACAGACTTCTCTTACTCGCTGTTTCTGATATTCCTCATGTTGTATTCCATTAAACATTAGGAAATGCACAATTTGAAGCGACCGTTTTATAAATTAGCAGCAAACAGAGCCTGCGAATGTCTGAGGAAGCACTTAAACGCCTGCACAGACAATGCAGACCATACCTTTAGGGTGCAAACATATCTCCTATCCTCAGGGGACGACTGTACTGTCAAAGAATCCCCATTATGTATTATCACAAAGTCAGACAGCCAAATCTTCAAAACCAATGTCTGTGATGGGCTAAGAAAGAGCTGACAAGAGAGAGCGCCAGCCGCCCCTCGCCTCCCCCTATCCCAGTCACTTTGAAAACTTAGCGGATCCACCTTTTAACAATCCTGTGGGGATGAATCAACCTTGCGCTCCTATCTAAGGCGCTACAACCAGCACACCTAGAATTACAATGGAAGCACATCAAGGGACGGCCAAGCCTGACTGACAAGCTCTTCCTCTTCATAAAGGCGCCGGGCTGCCTTCATTTGCATGGCGCGGTTTGGACTGGTGGAGGGAGTTAATCAGGGCTTTCCATGGTGCCATAGCAGGGGCTCTCGTCGCACCCCTCCTCCCCCATGAGGCCCGTGGGTGAAATCCTCTTAGTGGGAGCCAGTTTGCGCCCACTTCGCCTCCTGGGACAAGGGAGGAAAGGGGGGCGCAAGGTTGGCCGTTCTGGGACTGACCTCCCTCCCTCCTTCCCTCCCTCCGCTGCCTGGCACCTCCCATTAAAACAGCTTTAATTACACAGAGATGACTCCTCCACCACCCTCCTCCTCCTTCTCCTCCCTATCTCTCCCTCTCCACAGGGGAGCACTCCTCGCCTCCTCTCCATTAAGACTGAGAGAGCGCGGGGAGAGGAGCCTGCAGAGTCGACCACTTCCACACATGCAGCAGGGAGCAAACACCATTTTCGGCTTCAAATGTCTTTTTGGCAGATTGGGTTTCTTTCTTTCTATCTTTTTTTTTTCTTCCATTTTTTGATCTGTGAAGCAAATTAAAAACATGATTATAGACGCCAATATGTTTGAAATTTGGACAAACTAGGAGCGGATACTTGGATCTTTGAAGCATTGTTGCACAGATTTCTTTTCTTTGGACTGCCATGAAGAAATGAGGTGATAACGTATCTTTTGTTGTCCACGACAAACCTCTCCTCCACTGATACCTGAGCCCAGGAGAGCCTCTCCTCCTCTTTTCCCACCAACTCTTATCAGTTAATCCCAGCGAGGGAAGCTTGATTTATGTTTCCTTGGATAATAAAGTACAGTATCGCTAACATGTGTAAAATGTTCCCCAAGCACCACCTCTGTCTCCTTGATTAATACCGATTTAATTAAGCAGCGCGCTAATTAAGCAATAAATAATGACAAGGTGTGCATTTATGCAAAGATAATAGCAAACCCTGGGTGAAGTGATCCCCAGGAGAAGCTGCCCAATCAGATCGTTTCTTCGGACAACAATGGAGGGAGATTAAGTGCATCCATGGGACATGTTTGACCATTATGCAGTGCATCAAACACGTCTGATAATCATCACAATGTGGATTTGCCCTGAGTAATAATCACCAGGATTGTTTTGAGTTACCAGAAACTTATCTGCAAGTTCCGCTGCGTTTCTACATCACAACCTAAATTATAAACCCATCAGGGAGTGAGACGCCGTCCTGGACAGCAGGACGTCCGATGAAGCCATTAATCAAATCTCGCAACACTGTCCCTAACTCTACAACCTGAGCCCCCGCTACACAAAATACCAATTTCCTCTTGGGTAGCGTCAGCACTCGAAGGCAGCGCCACTTTTCTGATCATCCGGTCACACGCCTATTTTGCTGCGAATGTGCTTCCCCGTGTCAAAAGTCCCCGCGTACGGACTCTTGATATGTGTATGAGAAGAGCGTTATTTACACTGATTAATGGTCTTCTGCTTTGGCGTGGTGTAAGCTGCTGGCGTCCAGACAGCAGTGACAAATAAATCTATCAATCATCGGAGGGATTTTCTAATCCCAGAGCCATCAGACAGAGTTGCAACCTAAACACTTTGTCATGGAGCGAGCAGGCCCTCATTTTCTGTAAACACACTTAGCGGAGAGTTAACGCAGCACTTTGAGCGACACAGAGGCCCCCAGACTGCCACGAACACAAGCACTGCAACAGCAATACAAGGATTTCAGAGCGGCGTACTTCAGCAGGAGTTTGAAGCATCAGGTATCTGGTGCTACTTTGGTGTTTTAACAAAACAAAACTAGCCAGGAATAAATTATCCAGCCAGATAAAGTAGTTTTTAAACAAGATGATGCGTGTATCTCCAGATACCAGAGCTCTGACATGATAAATGTCTTCAGCAGCACATTTCAGCAGCAGATAACTCTATTTAACCCAAAGAGAGGAGTTTGGGTACATCGCACAGTCCTAAGTAGAGACATCAATCGGCTCAGTGTGTCCTCATGGGTCCATCAGCCTCGGTGAAACAGCTCGGCAGAGTGCTGGAGAACAAGCCCCTGGTTGCTCTCAACCATCTGTGACTGAAAACAAAGCCTGTGATCACATTAAAACGCCATGGAGGGAACGCAGAACGTATCAAACCACAGCACTTCCCATAATCTGCTCACAGGTCTCGGCCATTACACCAACACAGAGCCAATTCAATAAACCCACAACTGCCATTTAATTAAACGTTTGGCAGCCGAAATTCAATTAGGCAATAATAGCTAATTTCCAGAGATGGCTAATATGTTCGACACAGATAGAAACGTGGGTTTGGTTTCTGGTGTCAATTCCAATTATCTGGAGCTGCTTCGACAGATTATGCAACAACTTTCTTCAAACTGAGCAGCAGTGTGCGTCCCTCAGGTGGCAAAAGGCAATATCAGGATTTCTCCTCCTTCCAGGAATGCAAATGAATAGTTGTCATGTCTCTGCAGCGGCTGTGGAGACGTCCACGCTGCCGCTCAGTCCCACGTGGAAGTCAGAGTAAGTAATGCTAAGGGAAACCTAATAAGATCTTACAGGAGGGGGAAAAAATGATGATTATCTTTAATCACTAACCTGCCTCTAGTGGCGCCACCGCATTATCCAGCACCTTCATTCCTTATAAAAATATCTATCACACACAACGCCGGGGCGATGAAAAGAAGCAGCGGCGACGATGGGAGCGGAATGCCAATGGCCTCATTACTTGTCATAGCACATTGTAACTGGAAATTGCTTCTTTCAGGTTTTGTTTGCTCAGGCAATTACAATAAACTCACGGCTTGACACGTTGTTTGCACAGATGTAGGACATTAATAAACATGAGCTCTAATCTGAATTATTGAACTGCTCGCCATAATTCTGACAATGGATTTGGAGCCTCTGACGGATGGAGGGACGGGAGGAGAGGGGACGGCCGGGATCCCCGGGATATTGCCCCGCTGGCTGGCCTTATCACCTGAGAAATCCTCTAATTGAATGTAGGAGCGCGAAGCACGGCTCTGCAGGTGTTTCCAAACTTGTTTCAGCCTCTGCGGCTGGCAGACACCACCTACTGCCACAACACAAACATGTGTGTCTTAGTCTCATGGAAAACTGATTATACAGGAAACAAATAAGAGATGGAGGTGAAATCTCAGAGGAGGGGAAGGAATTAAAAGAAGACTCCTTTAGCAGTGTTGTTCTGCAGAAACTAGTCATGCATCCATTGAGAAATGTACATTTTCACGTCAGAGTTTGTAGATTAATGTGATTAAGTCATTTCTCGGCCTCTTGCTGCCACTGTACATTCTGAACAGATGTACACACAAAGTCTGGCTTGTACTCCACCAAAAGCTGCTTGTCCTTTACTTTCCTTCAAAGTTCCCCCAAAAAACGCTGGGGAGCCGGCTTCCCAGGCAGGCGTGTGGTGGGAATATCTACAAGAAGAATGCAGGAATAGCATTTTTTTTTTTTGTCTTCCCTTTTATTTCGGAGGAATCTTAAGATGTTCAAAAGGCATAGCAGAGGGAGGGCCTGGCTATTCTCGAGAATCAAAAAGACTATGCGGACTTTGATCACCTGCATCTCATTCAATGCAAAATTACCGCGCCGGGGTCCTTGGCTTCTCGACATGTGAGCGAGATGGAAGCTTATTATACTGTACACAGAGGCAGACAGTGAAATGAAAGAGGTCTTTTGTCAGTTCTTTGATTACAGTAAGGCATTGTGACTGTTAAGCAGACTACCAGCAATTACGAGAGTCTGAGCAAGCGCTGGCTGAGAGTTTGGGAGGGAGAGGAGGATGTAGTCGGACAAAGAGATGTGACAGAGGTGGGAAAAATGACGAAATTAACAGACAAACCGGTCTCTTTAGTAAAAAGAAGCTATCATCAGCGGGAATGATGATATCAGCATGAACATGTCAATAAAAAGCCTCAGGAATGCTTATGATCTGGGTTCTTCCTGCAAGAAAAGGCAGCTTTGAAAGTTGCATCGTAAATAAAAGAATCATCAGCGTAAAGGATGATATAAGCATGCACCGCTCATGAAATGTGATAAGAAAGCAAAGAAATAGCTTCAGACGTACGTTAGTTCTGGATTTTCTGCATGTAGAGCCAATATAAGCGTCTGAAAAGGCAGCACAGATGTTTGCTCGGAGTAAACCCGGCTGTTTTGTACCCTTTGATTCCACAAAACAAGCCGTATTAGAGAAATGAGGCCTTGCATTTCCATGTTGAGCCCTCCCAGCCTCCCTCTGTGCGATAAATATTGACAAAGAACGTGAGCCATCGCCCCGTCACAGGTTGTTAAAGGCAAACTTTATTGTGGGGCGTTGGGTTTGTGTGTGTGTGTATGCAGGCATGTGTGCATTAGCATATCACTGTTTACTCCAGAAGTTACTGTGAAGCGCCCGTTTCTCCTTGGGGAGAGCTGCTTGGCAAACACCTCCAAGTAAACAAGACAACCAGTGACAATATGCTAATGGGGCCGATTCATTATTCCGCTGCAACAAGCTCCGCCTCACCAAAGACACCTCACATCTCCAACATCTCCATCACATCTCCCATTTCGCTGCTCCACCCCTCCCGCCGCTGCCTGATTAATATCTCATCAAGCGCTCCACTTTTCCTCCGAGCGGATCATCAGTCTTGTGGCTCAACAACGTTTCTCTTCTGACGGTATCAATCTTCCCCAGATTGAACGGAGGAAGAGGGGGGGGGGGGGGGGGGTGGTGATGCTCCTTTTAAAGTGGCGCCAGATAAAGTTGCTCACCTTTAAATGCTGCAGAGATGGATGCGCGACTTGTCAAAAACAGGAAAAGCTGCTCGATCGCAGCTGCTGTTTCTTGATTAAGATGTTTGGAGCTGCACTGTAACCGTCAATAAACAGCCGGATGAGCCAATCAGAGCGACGGGATTTAAATGAGGTTCTCTCTTAATTGAATCTGACAACAGATTGGATTTATTAACTCCACAAATATTTACTTTTCAGCCCCAGGCCTAAACTCATTACTCTCCTATGGATTTCTTTTCCTCCACATTCACAGCTCCAAGTGTTGCTTTGCATTGTTCACAATCATTTCCACAAGGAAGACAGAGGGAAATAGAAGCTACAGGAGCATGTATTGATTTGCAAACAGAAAAGTATAGAGCAGCTGTAAATGAGTAAACACAGACTCATGACTGGTAGCAACAGTGTTTGCACTGTACATCTAAATTACCCTGAAATGTCAATAATTACATCAGAGATGTCGGTAGATGAAGAACAGCTGACGGAGAGCGCTCTGAATTCATAAAGAGATGCTCTTTCAAGTGATGAGTCACCAAAAAAATCCAGAAGTCCTTTTTTTTTAAGCCAATCAACGCTCTGGAGTCATACTGGTTTAAAACAGGGGTCTGCAACCTTTACTTTCAAAGAAACTATTTTGCCTCAGCTCACCTGGATTAAAGCCATCCTGGGGTCACAAAATGCTCTTTATCTTCACAATAAAGACTATGAAGTGGATAAAATTCTATACATGGTAAAAACAAGAAAACTATCCAAAAGAAAATATTTTTAATTTCATGAAATCTGAACATGTGATGTCTTTAAATTTTATTCTTAAAAAATTCGCAAAAAACTTTTTAAAAAAATGTTGAAAAAAAATGGAAAAATTGAGCAAAAAAATCACATTATAAAATTTTGCAAAAATTTCTAAAAAAATTGACATTTTAAAAATCTGTAAAATTTTCAAAAATTATGTTCACTTAATAAATTTGCACATTTTTTTTATTTAAGCTATCTGCAAAAGATTTTTAAAAAATTGGGATTTTATTAATTTGAAAATTAATTTGAAAAAATTAAAAGAATCTAGAAAATGCAAGAACTAAAAATTGAAATTTATAAATTGCAATAATATATATATATATTTTACAATTTTGAAAATATTGAATTCGCAAAACTTTTCAAAGAATACTTAAATTAGATGACATATAATGAAATTATTGCTCAATTTATCATTTGTTGTTGTTTGCTAATGCCACATATCAAACATGTCAAGCCAGCAGGTTGGCAGTTAAATGATTTTATTTATTGTCAATGTCTTTAATCATCAATACCCTCTGTAAGACAAATAAAAATTATTTATTTCAACAATTTTTTGTAAGCTTCACAGAGTCACTGAAAATGAGTCAAAAACCTGCATGAGGCTCCAGAGCCGCACACAAAATCAGATTGTTTAGCCATCTTGAGGTAATTAACTCTGACTCAAAAGTTCACGGGAAAACAAAATCAGGTGATGCCCTCCTCACTCCAAAGAAGATTTCCAAGCGTCCCGAGCTCCAGAGACACAACACATAATTCATCAGAGCGCTGAGGTAATTTATTTCCCTCCGTTTTAATATGTTACAGGCGACTGCTCGTGTGTCTTTCTGCCATTGTAGCTTTACAACACAGAGGCCGGGCGTGTGGTACGCCGCGTCTGCTCGCCGTACAGCCCCGGTACCTGTGGTGCCTTTCATGGTTCAGGGCGCTCTAATTTCAACGGGAAGTTGCACATATTTCATGGATACATCCCTGCTACAGAAAGAGGGAGGAGGGGTGGTCTCACACAGGAGGGGGCTGATGATGGACTGTACCTCGTGCTACTACGCATTAGAGGCCGGCTAGTTTATGACGGAGGGTTCTGGATCATTTGGTGCTTTTACTGTTAGAGTGGACGGAGTGAGAAGACGAGCAGGGTCTTTTCTAGACTTCTCACAACTCATCTGGTATTTGAGTCTTAATCTCCAAAATAAGAAAGTTTTACCTCCTCAAAGTGAGCCACCTGATGGAGGATTGTTGCACGCTTTAAGTTGCATCCATTAAAGGTCTGTTTTCACCACGCTACGCTATCAGTTTCACTGTATTACTCCCTGAGTGCGTTGGAGCAGGGACCTCGAGTGTTATCCCAGCTGTTTGGATTGCCTCTCCTCAGGGCTACAATAATGTGTTAGATTCTAATCAATACTCCACGCCTGCAGAAGAATAGATCATGGAGCTACAGCTGGACTCCACCTCACTGTCCATCCCCCTGCTGGTTATGAATCAGCATCCTCTTCCTCCAGAGGACCAGAAACACACACACACACATAAATGTATACACACAGAGTTAGAGCGAAGCTGAACTTTGACCCCTGACATTTCGACCCCTGACCCGTCTGTCTGATGGCCTATCGATTACGTCTGGCCCCGCCTGGGTAATTGTTGCCTGGTAATTACTTCACATGTTGTGTTTGGAGCCACAAAACGGCAATTTTCGCCGTCCGAATGTTGCACGAGAGCACTTGAGACCACAGGACACAAGTCTCGCCTCATTTCAGGAAATTACACCACGCTGGACGCACAATTGCAGACCAAACGAGAAATAATTGCTTTCTGCAGAAATGGTGATATTTGGGAGTGGAGGGAGAAGCTGAAATAAAGACGGTAAAAAGTAATCAGGCGTGTTTGTGGTGCCTCCAAAGGAGTCCTTTAGAGGGATTTGAGGCATGTCATATGGTGGACCGAGAGGCTGCCTCCTACTGTCCAATTTCCTGGCCTCATTGGCTGGCTAACCATGAGGAAATGAGAAGCGGACCTCTCTCTGTTTTGGTGGGAGTCATGGGTGGCAGCTCAGTGGAGAGGCTCATGTTTTGGTCTGAAATGGATTCGAGAGTCTTTCAGATAAATGAGCAACAAGGTCTCGGCATCATTTCATAGCTGATGCGACATGAATAGCATTTCAATATTCATCGAAAACAAACAGAAAGGAACGTGGGAAACAAAAGCGATGACTGTTTTTATCAGAGCTTTAGAAACAACCTGGTGTCACTCGACCTGTTGCCGTTCCATTAAAAATGAAAGAAAAGGATCTTTGTTGTCTGCCGTTGACACATCTATGAAAGATCTCAAAATTGCCTCAGCAAATTGAGTTTGTTGTGTATACAAGTACCTGCCAGATTTAATATTGAATGGATGATCCAAAATGGATTTTTGATCCCGGGAAAATGAGGGGAGATGTCTGTAACAACAAAAAACTGTGAAGAAGAGGGAGGAAAAGAAAATCCATAACCCTCTCAAGCTAAAATCCTGCTCCCGGGTGCAGAATACATTATTCTCTCCCGATGCTCTGTCTTTTTCCCTTTTACGAGTTGTTTTCATGTAAAGAAAAACCTATAGGCTTGACCTCTGCGCCAGTTTGCCTTTGGCGATCCACAGATTGCAAGTTTTCAATGCTTGATCCTCAGGGAGGGATCCAAGTCAAACCCTATAAATATTTCAAGACTATTCCTTGCTCCCTAGACCCTTCACTAACACACTCGCCTCTGCTGGCAAGCAAACCCTGCCTGTTTACACTCGCCACTTGCTTGTCATTGCTTTAAATTCAGCCTTGTGCAGTGGCTTAATGAGAGAGGCAGATACCACCAAATTGCATGTTTAAATGTTTTGCCAACAATCGGGCCCTCTCACTCAAAGGACTCATGGATGCCGATCAATATCCCTCCAAGTCTAAAGGGCTTTTTTCGCTGAGCCGAAATAAAAACAACACATACGCTCGAGCTTAAAAACTGCCCCTCATGTGCGAACGACAGATCCACATGTCGAGAGAAGAGTCCCGTAAAAATTAAATGTTGAAGTGTCGGGAGTCTTTAGAGATACATCTCGACATCTGGTCGCCATCTGAGGGAACCTGGAGCAAGGCCAAGGATACTCCAAAAAATGACTTCATTATGAGGGAATTATCACTGGATGCTGACTGAATACTTGGAACAATTTAACAAGCAGAGGATTCAAACTGCAGGAAACTTTGTATTTCTGCTCTAAATGAATACATTAAGCTGAAACTTGAGCAGAAGAGAAATGCAGTAAGACATAACCTGCTTCTCCAAACCACACAACTACCTGCACAACCCTCTTCGCATGCTCATAATATAAAGTGACGCTATTTGTTCACATGAAAACGAGTGCTTTTCAGAACGCGGTATTTTTGTCATGGCTCTTAAACTCTTTGAAGTGATGAAAAATTGCTCTTAGAGGGAGAAAAATACAACAGTGTGTGGCTTAACAGTTTTAATTGTTGCTTTAAACAAAGGGACAGAGGCGGCGTAAGAGGATCAGTGTGACAAACAGTCCCAGCGGTCCCTCTATCATACACAATACTCGAGCGGCAACAAAGGCGAGAACAAAACGGCGCTGGAAAACTTCCAGGAATCCATTTTAACGTCAGCTCCGGGGGTGAATCAAACACTCAGGACACATCAGGTCCTCGTGAAAACCGACAAATACCTGCATCCGAAGCCACCTCTGCTGGGTGGGTCTAATAATGCTGTTCCCAAGCTGTTACGAAGCTGACTAATTGTCCGGCTCATTATTTTGTTGTTGCTGGGCGAAAACCTCCAACCCAGATCTGCAGAATCAATAGTATCTCTCTGAAACATCAAATATTCATGAGAAAATATGAATCCATGAAAGGAGAAATGCGTCAATTTACTTTGAATCTACTCTGAACTTTGAGGCTACCTTTGATTACCTAAGTCATCAGACTTTGTACACGTTAATTCCAGCCAATCAGGAAAGGTTATTCCCTTTCAGGGCTGTAAACTTCTCAGAAAATTGAGGTTTCAATCCAGCCACACTGATTTGTTTGTTAACAGCCAGCAAATGGTTGGATAAGTGGTACAAATAGCGTACATAATCCTGCGCGACGACTCTGACATAAATTTGGTGCCTGCGTTAAGCCTATTGACAGGTGGAAAGGATGTTTGGGATGGATGGCCCACTAAGTTGTGTTTTAGTGCTACTGTAAACAGGATTAGCATTGGCAGGTATCAGGCTACGAGGGATACAAACAGCTCCCAGCTCCGCAGGGAATGGACTGATGCAAATACCGGCTAATGAACTCGGCTGTTGTTTGTAACAAGGGAAAGAGATGAGCAGAGGAGAAATAACAAAGTTGAGGGGCGAGCGTAAGATTGATTAGTTTGGAGAAAGTCCAGCGGGTCAGTTTTTAACGGCTTATGGAGGATTTCCAAAGCGTGCACCGGCGCAGAACATCATTTCAGACTCTACCTTTGTCTTCATCTGGAGTTAACACGAAGCGCTTGATCTACTGTATTCCCATTGAGATCAGAGGGTGCTGCATCAAGCTGTCTCGTCTAAAGATGGGACTTTATTGGGCCGTCTAAATCTGTCCTGTACACAGAGCTGAACAATGAGGCCGGGAGAAAAATGGACGCCACCTGGCAGTTTGAAAGAAGGACAGCCGTTTCCCGCTGTAATCCATTCAGTGTAATCACCTGGGGGCCGCAGGAGGAGCATCGCCCACCCCTCCCTCTGCTCCCTAAACACCATTCAGTGGCGACAAAGTGATGAAGTGCAGGGTGAAGAGAAAGCCAAGTGTCCCTTTTAGAGATGATCAACTGGCATGTTTTTACAACCGTTGTTCTCTTTTCCTTCGACCTTATGTCGACGACCTCTTTCTTTCCGTTACAGTTCCCAAACTACCCCCAGAACAAACTCCAATACATTTTTCTGTCTTTGTCCACACACACTAAATATTTGGTGTCACCCATTCAGGAGAAGAGTCGCTGTAAATCGCATGTCTGCTGGGAGAGATCGAAAGCAATTACCATTAGATGGTGGCTATCGTGAGCTGAGTGCATTGCTGTGGTTCCTGACTCTCAATGCTCTCTCCCCGCCGACTCCGTGTGCATGCAATTTAACAGACGGATCAATAGCTAAAGGCAGTTAGCGGCCTCACAAGTCCCCTCAACTGCCTTGCAGGACACGCTTTGGAATCCACACAAGCGAAATGTCAAAACCAGCCAAAGAAAATGTTCCAGTGAAACATTATTGACACACTTTAACCTGCATTTCCAGCTCGCACCGCGCAGGAACGTCAATTCTCATTTGGAAAGGTGGCCCGGTGGCGGCCAGCAGAGGAGGTGATGGGAGGTCAGGAAGGGCTTGAAAGGTCAGGGGGTCAGAGGTCTCGGATTGGCCCAAGGTCAAGGTGACGGTGGGGTATCTGTGCAGGGAGGCCTTCATCTCCACCGTGGCCTTGGACAGGATCAATACCATTAGAGGATCTGTCTGATCCATCACCCCCTCCCCCTGTAAACTTCCTTCTTCCTTTATTCCTTTCAGAGGCGAAAACATCTCTCGTTTCCTTCCTCCTACCTCAGCCATATTCACTCTTTAACGGATTTATTTAATCGGTTGTCGCCTCGCTCCCCTTCGTTTTGCGCCGGCTCTTATGAGGAAGCAGGTCTCATCTTGATACTGACCCCGTCTTCCCCGAGCAGAACCCCTCGACTCCCCGGGCCCTCTGTGAAAAACGGACAGGCGGAGATAACTCCAGCCCCCATATTGTTTGAACAGCATTTTATTAAGCTGAGCGCTCTCTTTAATATTTACATTGGTGCATCGGAGGCTTCAGAAACGCTTTAGGCAATTACACACATGACCAAGTCGATAGCCACAGAAACAGCAAAAAAGCCTTTATCACGCCGCCAGGAGAGTATTGCCAATTCCGCGGCCCGGCCGTTGATGTAGTTTGCATTTCAATTAAAAAAGGGCCGCAATACTGGTCTTTTATTCAAAGTCAATGTCGTAGGAAGGATCCACAGAATGCAGCCAGAATAGAGTATTTTGTGTGAAGTGTAATAACACAGGGACATGGCACAAGCTGGTGCATGGACTCATAATGCAACGTAAAGAGACCATCACAGCTGAATGGTGAAAGTTTTAACCGCACTGTTACAGAAAAGGATGCAAGCACGAGACTATTTAGGTCGTGATCGAGCATCTTATCATCTAAGATGAGGGTCTGCAGCCTGCAGGTCTGGAGCCTCGTGCAGCTCTTTGACTCCTTTACAGTGGCCCCCTGTAGCTTCAAAGAAATCTTATTAAAATGAAGACTTTTTAGTTTTCTTACAGAAGGTATTGACGATTAAAGACACTGACACTCAATTAAATCATGTGTTAACATTTTGTTGAACTAAATATGCATCACATCGTGTAAAAAAGCCTGCCACTGCTCTACTTCACCTCCTACAACATCAACAGCCCACTAACTTTCCATGCACCTATTAGGATAACTACATCTACGAAAAGACAAATCTGGAAGAAAATACAGATTTTAATTTCTTGTGGATGCATTTATTTAACTGCCAACGTGCCAGCTTAATAAATATGCTTGATTTGTAACAAGACATGAGCTATCAACAGCAGATAATGAGTTGGGAGACGGTATCGATATATGTCAAAATTGAAGTTTTCTTTCAAAAGTTCTAAGAGTTTTGCAAATTTTTGAAAATTAAAAAAAAAATGTTTGTAATTTTTGCATTTTTTTTTTTTTAAATTTCAAAATCTTTTGTAATTTTTGCAAAATTTTGCAAATTTATTAAATGTTAATTTTTAGGGGAATTTTTTTTGAAAGTCTTTTTGAAATTTTTGGAGATGTTTTAAATATCAAAACTTTTTGAAATTTGTGCAAATTTTTTGTTACAATTTTTTTTTTTAATTAAAATTTTTAAAATCTCAACATTTTTTGTGAATTTTTAAAATCTCAAAAATTTTCAATTTTTTTCTTATTTATTAAAACAAAAAATTTAAGACACCACAAGTACAATTTAATGATTAAACAGATAAAATGGACCTTGTGGCTCCAGCATGACTTTAATCCAGGTGAGCTGGATTAAAGGAAAGGTTGCAGAACCCTGGTGTAAGACAGTGTTTCTATGTGTTTTTCCTGCCTCCAACACACATGATTCAAATGATCAGCTCGTTATCAAGCTCTGCTCGAGCCTGATAACGAGCCGTTCATTTGAATCAGGTGTGCTAGAGTGGGGTAACATCTAAAACATGCAGGGTAGGGGGTCCCCTGGACCAGGATTGGGAAGCACTGGTCTAAGAGAACCAGAGCTTTTCAATTATCACGCAAAAGCAAGAATAAGACGGACATTTTTGTATGGGAGCCAATTTATGGTCAACTTAAAGTGATATTTGATGAAGCGTGCGTCCATCCTCGCTTTGATTGCACCAGAGGGCCGACTTAAAAGCAAAACACTTCAACCTTAAACCCACTTTTTTAGATCAGCCTCTTCAGATTCAAATCTGCTTCTTCAGAGGTGTAGCTGTGCGCTATTTCCACATCTCAATCTCCCCTTGTGTTTTGCATTGTTAGTGGCAGCTGTGCTGAAAATGACCCCCTGGATTTCAAAAGGCTGGCTGGCTCGGCCGCCGAGAAACAAACAGATAAACAAAAGCAACAGAGGAGTTTGGCAATCAGGGGATTCTAATAAGGAATATGAGGTGGAGAAAGGAAGTGAGGGGGTTTGCTTTGAAGTGCTCCCAGCCATATCTGTGCACCCCCCTCCCCTCAGCCGGAGCACAGACAGGCTCTGCAGAGATGGTGTATGCTTGGAGGATCATAGGTGGCTTTGATAATCACTCCCATACTCCTAAAACAAATGCAATTACTAAGTTAATTGTGTTCAAAGTGGAGGCTGGCAGTGGAAGGAGAAGTCAGCAATCATGACTGTGCTGACGGTGCAGCGAGCGTGGAGAATAATGGATGCATGCAGGGCAAATGCCGGGGGGGTTGGGATGGCAGGGGGTGGTGATTGCAGAAGGGGTTTAAGGGGTGGAGAGGGGGATCTGAGGGGAGTGAGAGCGAGGGGGTTTGATGAGCGGTCGGGAGAGCGGGTGACACGGCGCTGAGGGATGTGGCGGTGAGCGCCACCCGGCTTGACCTGCCATTTATCAGAGGATAAACAGCGGGTCACCTGACCGGGATAGCCGCACCATGATTGGTCGGAGGGGCTGTTTAGTATGCAGGTGGTATTGCGCGGTCGGCACTCGCCATGCACACACCACGTCTGCTCCATCACAATGAATTATTGGTCAGAGGGATGATCAATTTGAATCGGCTGCATCCTAAGCCATGGTCAGGAGAGGAGGAAGTGTGTGTGCATGTGTGTGTTTGAGGAAGGGGTCAAAAAGTTGTGTATTTTTGCAACTCAGGGTTCATTTTTCTTGCTTTTTTTTTTTCTTACGCTAAATTTTCACTTGCCCCAGAGACAGAAAAGAGAGAAGGAGAGGGTGAGGGAAGGAGGGAGGGAGGGGTGACAACAGATGTGCTCCCTCCTTCAGAGAGCTGCTTGTTTGATGGTGACAGTGGAGCGTATCATGTAGCCTGAGGTGCTAACAGTAAATATTACAATACCACAAGATGCTCACTGCAAACACCATTTCTTGCTCTCTGCCACTCAATTTCTCCTCCTTTTTTCTTCTTACCCCCGTGGAGCTGCTGCGTGCATGGAACCAGGGACCAAAAAGGGCACTCTGGTTGTAAATATATATATATGTAGAGCATGTATGGATATATATAACATGAGAGGCCCAAATGTTCTCAAAAATAGTCTTTTTTCAGACACATTACGGTCAACTTAAGCCATGATGGAAAAGAAAGTAAATCAACAAGGCACCATCGGCGAGAAAAAATGGCACTTTAAAAGGGCTTTCTGCAGAATAATAGGCGAGCCCGGGATTCAAGGGATTGCATTTGGCTTCCTGTGGCGCTGGGGTGTCTTTGGCTCGCTCAGTCATTTCAGACGGAGCAGTGGTGCCGTCCCACCCTGGGCGCTGTACAGATGGGCTCATGTGTGGAGAAATGAGCCGCGAGCAATCATTCTCTCCTTCTCTTTCTTCCCCCCCTCAGTCGCTCCCAGTGTGTGTCGACTTCTTCGTGCTTTCTGTTTACCTCTTTCTGCGCCCCCCTCCCCTCCTCTTCTTTCTCATCTCCGTCCCTTCATCTCCTCTACCTCTCATTATCTCCCCTCTTCCCCTTCATGCATCTTCCTCCCTCCATCCCTTTCTTCTCACAGCCTGCATCTCTCCTCCCTCCCTCTGTTTCTACCCCCTCTTCCCCCCGTGGTGACTGTGTCCTGGGGCTGCAGAGTCTCGAGTCTGTGCAGAGGCAGTAGGGGACTCGGCGGGAGGCCCCGGCGAAACGAGCTCACCGAGACGTAGGAGCCCATCTCAGGCTTGTGCTACCGGAAAATCTGCCCGTTCACGCTCCGGCGCGCAGCCAGACGCGCTGATGGAGGGCGCGTGATGGGAAGATGTTGCAGGGGGAACACGCAGCCTCTGCTTTTGTTTTGGTGGAGTCTTTCATCACAGCGGATACAGTGGAGGCTGTTTGATTACCTGAGCTTTCTCTCCTCCCACTAAAAACCTCAATGTAGTCACTCAGTTTTTAGGTAAAGGGGTTACGACAAGGGTCTCCAACCTGCAGCTCTGGAGCCTCATGAAGCTCTTTGACTCCTTTGCAGTGGCTCCATGTAGCTTTGGGAATATTATTGAAATAATTGAAACTAAATATACATCACAGCTTGCAACAAAAACTTTTAAGTTTCTTTTTAGATTTTTTGCAATTTTTAGTTTTTAGTTTTTTTCAGTTTTTTTTTAATGTTTTTATTTTAATTTTTTTGACAATTCTTTGAATATAAAAAATGCAAATTTTGCAAATAATAAAAATTCCACTTAGAAAAAAAAATGTTTTTTTTTTAAACTTTTTTTTGTTTTTTGCAAAATTTTTTCTGATTTAATGGATTTTTTTTTTCACTTTTTGAAATTTTAGTGGATTTTTGAAATTTTAAAATTCTTGGAGTTTGGGATTTTTGTAACTTCTTATTTATTTAGTTAAATCTTTGCCATTTTTTTATAATTTGTGTAACTTATTAAAATTCTATAATTATTGCATCTTTACAGAATTTTTATTAATATTTTTGGGGATTTTTTTAATATTTGCAAATTTTATTAAAACTAAAAAAAACTTAGACATGGCGTACAATTTTATTTTCAAATAAAACTTCTTGCTTAGATAATTATTTACCAGTTTTTTTCTCACTATGTTTTGAATTTTATACACTTTTCTGTTTTTACTTTGTAGATAAAGTAGATTTAGTTGCACCCAAATGCGTTTTATCCAGGTGAGGTGAGGCAAAATGGCTCTGATGAAAGTAAAGAGAAGAGAAGGCACTGCAGGTTGACAAACTACTGATTTCAATCAGAAGCAATAAAAGAGAAGTAAGGAGTGAAAAAAGAAGAGGATTGTGTTACAGAGGAGGAAAAAATAATGTATTGATTGGCTGATGGGTAATTAGTCTGGTCAGCACATGTGTTGAAGGAGGATTCTTGGTTTTTACAGGTCACTGGATCAAAGATCCTCAACCTTCAGATCCCTGAGTGTGTGGATGTGTCTCTGCATGATTCTGGGTTTGTGCTGACTTTGCAGAAAGCTGTAAATTCCTCAAGCTGAACCAGAAGTTGGATCACATGTAAATAAAGAATTAGAACCTGAGTAGAGATCATATTCACTTTGAGAAACAAGACTGAAGATGTGCACCACACTGCTAAAAACATCCCCACTTTCAAAGTCTAACCCTCCTGCGAGGATCCTCTCTCAAGGATACAGGGAACACACTCTTCCTGCTGCTGCTGCACGGTCTCACTCCACTACCTCACTTCATTAAATCACAGCCTCCTTCCCCCTCAGACCATCACCCTGTTCACTTTTATTCCAGCCTACAGTGCTTTCACACCCGAGAATTCACCTCTCCTGTCCTGTTGTCCTGCTCTGTCTCGTTGGATTACGCCGGTTTGTTTTCCGCTGACCCCCCCGCCGTTGTCTGGGCTGATTTTTCCATCCTCTCTGAGGTCTTTCCTGGTTAGCCGCCTCATCCAGTACACTGAGAGGAGGGAGAGGATGAAAGGGAAGGAGGTGAAGGTTTGGGCCACACTTTGTCCTTCCCCTCCAACTCCCCCCACCCCCATCTTCCACTATCTGGAAAATTCAATAGACTAACCTTAAGAATTTAATTGATGCTGCCAACGGGATTACAAAAGGGGCCGGGTGGTGCAGGCCGGGGACAGCTGATTAGCAGCGGGGGTAATTGTTAATTGATTGATGTATCTGCGCACCTCTCTGCCTCTGTGGCTCTTTTTTTGTTTGCCACAGCCGGACAGCACATTACCATACATCTACTCTTTTTTTTAACCCTCTTTCTTTCTCTATTAAACTACTGGATATCTTTGTGCACTGAGACAAAAGGTGGCTGAGCGTGGCGGGTAAAAGGTCACTGATATGCTCAGAAAGGGCAGAGATATCCTTTCTCCAGCTGACATGAAGCAGGACTCATTCCTGCACTTGAAGACGACTGCAAACATCATTTTTTGGTTGTGTTTTGTTTGGTTCCTCCAGATTCTGCTAACCTGCGTTTTCTATTTTGAGAAATTAGCACACAAAAAGATAAAAGCCTGGTAATTAAAAGGAGCAGTAATAATGATTTTGCAGAAAAAAAGATGCTCTACAAAGTAAAAGAGAGAAAAGGATTGAAGAACAGAGAGGTCTGGATGTGTGTGTGTGTGTGCAAAGTGATGCTCCTGCAGCAACACAATCCTCATTGGGTTCAACAAACAGAAACAATCTCTCCATTATCCCGCCTTTTCTGCAACTACAAGGCTCTGTTTCATCCGCTCCCTCCTCAGCGTGAAAACCCAGGGCTGCAACTGTCCAAAGGGCGACTCAGAAAGCTTCCGCTGCAGCTATTTCTGCCCAAGCCAACACCAAAAGCCACTGCCAATAACCCCCCCAGCCCCCTCCCTCTGGCTTTGGCACAGCACCGGGCTGACCATCAAGCAATTACACGGGAACTTGGCAATCGGGAGGAAATCCAGTCATTAAAAGGGCTTAACACTGGCAGAGGGTCTCCGTTGGTGGTGCGCCGAGCCGCCCGCTGCAGCCCGTGCTGAATGGGGCGAATACTCAGGGAGGGGGGCGGCTTGTATCTTGGAGGGGGGTTCATATTGCAAAGATCTGGCATGGGGCTCAGTTCGTTTGTGTCATTGTGGACATGAACATGCAGCTGTTCCCACACACACACACTTCTCTTGAGCCAGATGTTCTCACTCACACAGCAGGATTGTGTATCATCGCTTACGGGCTTGAGAATGTCGACTTTTCAGCAACTTTAAGAAACCGATGACAGTGTCTCTACGTCACCTGCTTAGCTTCTACAACCCTAAAAACTTTACTGTGTCGTCAAACCCGCGTTGGAGCTTTAATCCTGAGGTGAAAACATGAAAACCAGGTGTTTTTTGCATCATGCCAGCCCTAGTGTGAAGGCTCAAGCAGCGCCCACGTCCAAGGTTACAGACTATCGACTGCAGCAGACATAAACAGTATTGAATTAGACAGAGCTGTGGTTGAGGTTTCAACGCATTGATTGGGCTGCTCGTCAAGGTTTCGGCTGCAAAGGCAAGGCCGGAGCACTCCGGTTCGACACCAAACATGAAGTGTTTGGTATGCACGGCGAGGCTTATGTAGAGTATTCTGCAAAATATTAATTAGTTAAAGCAATATAGTGGTGCATGTATGTTTTTACAGAGCTCATTTGCATATTCGAGTTGTAACAGCTGTTTCTGCATATATGATATTTGAAACAGGTGTGATATTACAGCTAGAAGATCGTTTAATTTCTTATCTTTATAAAAGAAAGTTTGCTGTAGCTACTTTTGGTTCACAAGTTCAATAATGGTATTAGATTTCATCAGCAGGAGTTTCTATGAATCTCAGAGCACAACGTGGTTGAATATGATCTTCGACTCATTCAGAAAAAAATAAAAAACACCAAGGTCATGCTGGTGTAAGTGTCTCGGGTGCACACACGCAATAAAAAACAGCTACAAAAAGAGGAGCAGCTTTAAAATGAAGTGTTTTCCGTTCATGTCAGAATCAAGAGGGAGAAAAGTTTGAACACCCGTTGTCGATAGCTCATCATCAGAGGTCAGAGCCCTCTAAAACAGCCGTCGATGAGGGCGATGCGGACATGATCGTCCGTCCTCCATGGCTCTCTGCTGAGGCCTTGGAAAGTGCTCTCCACGCTGAACTGCCATTGAACTCTTCACAATTAGTCCGATTTTTTTCTTTCCAGCAGAGGCTCTGAGCAGAAAAGCTGAGCACTTTTCAGATGAAGGTATCCCTCAGAGATATTTAAACTCCCTGCGTGCCGGCACTGCCTCCGGGAGTGTGGATGGGATGGTTATTAATGCATTATTTACACACGCTTCCTGCTGTCTCCTATTGTGGCTGGGCTTGATTAAAGGGGATATTGCTAAGGAGGCACTTTTTGCACACTGTGATCGGAGGCAGAAGTTGGGAGTTGTTGGGGAAGACTTTTCTTTGTTGGTTTTTGAAGTATTGCAAGATTTGCAGGTTGATTTGATCCCAAAAGATAGCATCCAAAACTGTCTCCTTGGAAGAAAGTCGATTCTGACGTAAAATTCTCCACCAAGCGGTTCAGTTTGGTTTGCATAGCATGGCCAAGACAAGTCATCTGTCGGAAGGTGGAGCTACAACACTGGAGACAGTTGATTGGTGGAAAAAATCATCACTTATCAGCACACAGCCCTCTCTAAAACAAAGCTTGATTGCACTTTGCAACAAAGAGCCACATGCTAATCACAAAGTAGATGAAATGCCGGATGTCTCCCATCGTTGCTCATTGTTTACTGTGTCACGTTTTCTTCTTTGGTGGATTTATTAGCAGGGTACACTGTGTCACACTTCTATGGCATCACGCTGTTATTGAACTAAAGCAGCTATCAGCATCTGGCTTAGACGCCGCCTACCACAAGGGCGCATGGTTGGCTGTGGAATCGCAAACAGGACCAGGCTTAACCGAGCCAAACCGACTGCTAACGGGGCCCAAGAGAAAGAGAAACCAGACATTTGGTTGTATGAACAACATTCCCAGACTGTGAAGCCAAAGTGTCTGGAGCTCCCTCTTCTGGCTGGCTGCAGTATTAGCCACTCAGAATACAAAAACATATGTTAAATAAATGAGGAAAAGAAATCCAAACTTTTAAAGACATCTTCAGCTATAAAATATCTTTAAATACCAGCAACTTCTCTGCTCCAAAAATTCGTCTGGATGTTTCACACTCCTCTTGCCTCATATTTTTCAGCCTGTAATAGACCTCCCTTTCTTTACACTCCTCTTTTTAATTAGACCTCTGTCTCCGGTGCTCCAGTGAGAGGAAGAATCAGGGCCTTCTCCTCTCTCTGTAATAATTCCCCAGCTGAATAAATAGAGTCCTCCCTGTATTGGACGGTCATTGAGGAGCATGTTTTAGTGGTATTCTAATTGAAATACATGATTCCGACAGCTTGTTTCTGCACTTAGTCGCAATGAACCATATCTGATTCGTCATTAAGTAATTATGAATGCTAATGCAAATAAAGCACCTTTCAAACGGAGCCCTCTCCCTCTCTGTATCTCTCCTTACAAGGAAATTAATCACTCGCTCCTCCGCGGAGGGGAAAAGACGGGCGGAGGAGCGACAGCCAGCTGCGGGACGGTCACTTCACTCTGTCGAGATATGAAAGAGCGGAGAGACGTTAATGATGTCTGGGGGATTCCACCGGGGAAAGTGGAGGGACTCAAAGGGAAAATGAGAGCACTACTCGGTTTTTCTCTCCCTCCCCCTGTTCCTTGTTGCTTTAATAAAGCAAGGAAAGGAACGAGAGAGGGGGTGAGGAAAAGAGGGAGTCGCTTAGAAGTCTCCCATAAAGCACAAGCCGGAGCATTTTGCAGCAATTACAGGCAGATTGGGGATTTAGATATTAGTGCCCGGTGGTCCATTAGCTGGTAATTTGCCTGTCTTTTTTCTCCTCTCTCAGCAGAGGAGTGTTCGGGCTAAGATCTCTCCCACTCTAATCCTGTAAATAATAGCTGCATGGAAAAGAGCTGGTGTGATCGCTGAGTGACGCTGAAGATAGCTGAGTGGAGGGAAGAGAGACGGTTCACAGGTAGAGGCTCTACACTGAGCTCTAATGTCACATTAATTGTGCTAGCATGGCTTGAAATAATACAGTTTGTGTTTCCAAATTAAGCGCAAAAGTTGCAGCCGCAACGTCAACACAAAAGGAGAAATTAGTGGAAAGGTCAGTTTGTGAGCTTGATGCACTGTTAGGAGTGAAAAATAAAGATGCAAACTCGTCAAAACAAAAGCGAAAAGTGAAACCACTTGGATGAAGACGTCTCAGAAGGAGCTCGTCCACCGTAAAGGAACAGTACGGTGTAATTGGCTCGTCCATGACGCCTGTTATGAGACGCTGTTAGCCGTTTATTGAGAGGGGACGGCAGAGCCCTGGGACACGCCGGCTTCGGGGTGACATTAATCACGGTCCCCCACTTCATCGATCGCCTGGATAATGGTTCCGCTTATCACCTCACTGGTTTCTAAAGGGGCAAAAGCCAGAGACGTTCAGGGACATCCTCAGTGTCTTTTATCCTCTTTCTTCTTCTTCTTTGGTTTATTAAAGCTACAACATTTGAGCCGAACACTAATGAAATGAAGCTTTGGAGTTGAATTCACATTCAAGCCAAATCCAGGCACCATCCACTTATTAAAAAACATTTTTCTACATGGTTTACATAATGGATCTTTTGGGTTACTATATCAGCAGCAGCATAAAGAGTACCCATCCATCTTCCTCCGTCTCCTCCCCTTTTTTCCCCACCTCTAATCTCTGCTCTCTCATCTCTCTTTGCACGAGGAAGAAGGTGAGCCGAAATCTCCGCAGATCAATTAGAAAGGGGACCTGCCCTTCAGAGAGGAAAGAGGGGAGGGAGGAGGTGGGTGCAAAGGGCGGGACGATGGATGGAGGAGTAAGGGAGGCATTAGCATATCGGCGTACAAGCTAGCCAGTCTCGCTAATAAGTCAAGGAGCTAGTTGGCGAGTTTCCTGCTCGCCTCTCGGCTCCCTGCCCTGGAAGGTGGATTCAGTGGGATGAGAGGAACCCACGCTATTAGTATCTGTCAATCCAACTGGAGGAGGTTGCAGTACTTGGGGACTTCCAGACCCCGGATGGTGTGACAGCTAAGACCAAGATGTTGAAGGATAAATTCGACAATAATCTGAATCACTGCAATTAAGTCAGCTCTGTCCTCCTGCAACAAACAGCACATTTTCAACCTGAGTCATAATAACACGCTGCATAATGAAAGTCTATTCTCTGTGGGTGGCAACATCTTGCAGTCATGACCTGCTGGAGTTATTTTTGAGCCGTGAATATTTTTACCCGAACATAAATATTCGATGCGGGTAATAATGACGGTACAAAGTGTGTCTGACACCAGGCTGTTTTCATATATGAATAGAGTGGCACTAAGTTGGGGATAATCATGTTCTGCTGCTAATTTAAGGTAATGACAGTGTGAGTATGTGAGTGTCTCCATCTTCCTCCCCCCTCAGCCCTCCCTCATGCATTGGTAATGAGGCGTAGGCTTATTGACTGAGGGTGGAGATATGATTATCTCCCCCCTCCCTCCCGTCCTCTCTGCATTCTCCCACTCTCCCTCCATTCATCAGGAGAAGGATAAGGCATGTTTGTTGCGTGTATATTGATTTGTGCTGATTGTAAAGAAAGCGGGGAGACTCATTACGCATCAAAGATGGAGGGAGAGACGCAGGGGGCCCACCAGGAGCCGTGCTGGGGTCTCTGCAGGTCTGCAGGTTGAGCTTTCCGTGGATGAGTGCTCACATAGAGGGTCAAAAAATACACTGGAATGGTGCTTTCCATTCGTACTGGGAAGTAGGAAGTGGGAAATTTCAACTGGAACGCCCCCTGAAGTCGGAATTTCCTACTGGGAAGTTGTGGGCTCCACACCACCCTCAAGGTTACAATCAAAGATGGCTGCCTTGGGTGTAAACAGTCGCAACAAATCAGCTGTAAACATAGTGTAATTTGATGTTTGTATACAGAAATGCTGCTATGGCAAGTTTTTGACAAGTTTCAATGAGCTGTACTGAAACCAGCCACCAGGGGGAGCTGTGAGCATTTTGGCTTCACAGGCTGTTTCAGCTTGGACTTGGAACTTTTCAACATCCGAGAAAGAAGTTTCAAGTGCTCAAAGCAAGAGCGCACTTCAAATCATTTAGACAGCCAAAAACATGCATGTAAAGGACGTCCACTCAAAACGTAGCGGAAGTTCCCTTTAAGCAACCACAACATCCAAATGCTGCCATTGAACAGAAGCCAACAAAAGTATATCAAAGTAAGTTTTCTGACCTCATCTCCACATAATGGAGAAGCTAGCACTCTGTAGCATACTGTACTCCCATAATGCATCTTGTCAGTGTGACTTAATGACCTTGAAACTGGGAGGAGCCACTTGAAAACTATCAAAGCGTTCAGAGCATCCTCTAGAAGCGCGTTTGTTGTTACACGGAGAGTTAGGTCACTTCCACTCGGGGCTAATGAGTTTTCTGGCAGCGCCGTCCTGTGTCTAATGACATCATTGACTCAACGCTACATATCGTGTCACAGAGGTCTCTGGCAATCACTCAGCCGCTCATGTCCCTGCTCTGCCGTCAGGGGCATGCCGCCTGGCACGGCCCGAGCGACGCTTTTGGCAGGGAGGCGAAGCAACCCGCTGCTATGGCGGCAGGGCTTGCGGGACGCATCAATTTGTTCGCATCCATTGTCAGGGACGATCTCTTTGGCGTGGATCCAGAACTCATCTGCATATCTTTGTTATCCCGGCCGCCGGTGCTGAGGGAGAGGAAGGTAGAGATAGGCAGAGGGATGACGAGTTTTTCCCCGCCATCTGGGCGCTGTTTCTCCAACGGACACAAATTAAAACTCAACCTGTACGCCGACGATGAAGCGAACAATACTTCTAATCTCTTTCTCCCTCTGTGGGCTTTCAAAAAGAGGGGAGAAGAAGAAAGGAGCTTTAATAATTAGAGGGGTAGAAAGCTCAAACAGATGAAACAATGTCCCCCTCCTTTTTTTCTCCCCCTATCGTCTGTAATGACTCGCGCGCTGATGGAGAGGCCTCTTTGAGGATGACATTCAAATGCTGACATTTGAATTATGTCTGTTTATCAGAGAGGAGAACGGCCCGCCTGCTTTTGTTGTGCCTCCTTTCGGCGTCGCAGGTACTCAAGCTGGCGGGTTCATTTTAATCACACGCACACATTGCTGCACACACACATGCACACACACACTTACAGATAATGCATAATGGCTCATAGGAATCCTGAAGGGGGCAATTTGAGATGGTTTTGTAAAAGTGCGGGAGAGTGCAGAGACAGTGTACACTAAAAACTTTAATGGGTTTTATTTCAAGCGTTTACAGCCGAAGAGCCATCAAATTGTAACAACCGACATAAAATCACTCATCGTCACTAATCCCCCCGACTGTATTGCCAGTTTATCTGCATGGCTTATTTCCTGGTGAGGACAACACGGACACCATTTTGCGGCTAAATTCCCTCATGTTGCGTGTTAACCTTCAGGAAGCATCATACACTTAAAGGGAGATAAAATTTGCATGGGGAAGATTTATTGTCTATCAGTAAATGGGCTGCAATGCAAAAACAAAAGGCCACTCGGCAGCCGTGTGGTCCCTCCTCGGCGGCTTGTCAAAGTTGGGATCTAAAAACTCGGGACGATCCATCACGTTGGCACATGAAAAATTATAGAATTCGCCCCCCGAGGAAATGTATTCACGGGATGCAGGGTGTAAATGGCTGTTTAACAAAGGCGTTCAGAAGTCAGCGGTAAACGCAGGTCTGCAAGGTGTGCAGAACCAAGAGGGAGGGGGAGAAAGAGGAGCGCCCTGCTATAATCAAGCTCCCCATCTGAGGGCTATTTCAGCGCTGCATATTACATATCACAAGTGAAATATTTAAACAAGCATACATATTGAAACAATCAGCGGGCTGGTTTGATAATCAGGAGTCCTGCTGAAGCTGCTGCGAGAGGAGTGGAAGCCAATTATCTCCATTTCTACAATAATTATTAGAAGAGAGTTTTAATGTTGTATGAATGTGAGAGTACCTACCAGGTTTTCAGAGTGGGAAACATCAGTCAGATAAACGCAGAGAAGCCAGAGCGAGCTGTGCCTCGGCTTCTTGTATGAATATGTAAAATTGTGCCAAGTTCAAACACGTCTGATGATTTTTTCGTTTAAATAACCACTGGTCCTTTTTGTGAAGGAGGAGTGGAAGGTGGGCTTCAAGCCCCGTCTCCAGAAACCCTACGAGGCCTTACTGAGTCTGCATTAGGTTTTCTGTGTGCTTCTGTTTTTTCTTCATTTTACTCAGTTTAAAGCTTTGTGCAACTCAAGGTGAAGGTACAGCTGGACACTTTGTGGGGAAGCGTGTGTATAGACAGTGTTAGCGGGTGGACTTTGGTGTGGCGCGCAGTTCTGCTGTCTAGGAGCATTTTAGATTCAGTGTGAGCTGTGATAACTAGAGACTTTGTAGCTACATTTAAAGATTTTTCAGACCCTTCCGCAGAGATTTTTAAAGATGACAATTCTTGCAACTTTTCTGGAGTTTGGAGAATCCGAGGTTAAAGCGTGTTTTGATCTCCTCAATGGTCAGTGTGTGTGACTCCCAAATGATTATTCCGCAAATTAGACAGCAGTGTCGTGTGGTAGCTTTTGGTGGCTTCTGGGACAGCCAATAGTGACTTTCCTCACTGAGGAGTTGAAACTGGCAATGTTTAACTCAGCTTTAATGATCTTTGGAAAAGGAAACAGCCTCATTCTTTCAGCTTTTTCATGACGAAACATGACAGAACTGATTAAAAATAATCTGTTAATGGTGGATTATTAGGGTATAAGGTAATCTGGGGTGTTAAAAACAACAACACTGTACTATCATGTGAAAATAATACATATTTGGCAACGTGAGCAGGAGGCCAAGTGGAAAATGAGATGATTGCTAAAGTCTGCTCATACCAATAATCTGAGGCTGCTTGTCTAAGTGTTTGCAGGACCGGTCCGCGAGGTAGACGTCAAAAAGCTTCATGTAAATCAATCAGAATCTGAAGAAAAGAGCTTTTTAGTGTTGCATTTTCTTCTAGGGTGAGGAGGTCACATCCTCTCCGCGCCAGTCCTCTCTTTCAGGGTAAATCCACCAGATTTCCCAGCAGGCCTGAAGGCCCAGCATGCGCTGAGTGCCGCCTCGTGTTCGTAGTCTTTAAGGCTAGAGGGGGGAGCCTCGCTCAGCGGTGTTAAATGGACAACAGCATGGAGGTAAATACAGTCGGGGAGTCCTTGCTTCCTGCATGACCTCACTTTGAGAGGTGAGGCCTCATTTTAGAAGATGATTCAGAAAATTTCTCGGCATCTCACAAAAAGAAAAGTCAGTCTTGAATGTTGCTCTATATATATAGTCAAGAAACAACCTTTTCCCATGGCGTCAGTTTTAACCCTCTCACGAGCATCACTGGCTTCCTGCTGCGCCGTGACTGACAGCAGCTTTGTGCTCCGACACACGAGGTGTAATGTGTCATTTCCAAACAAACAAACCCTCCTCACACAGGTTAGGGTCAGACCCGGCTGAGGTCAAGGCCCCCGTACGACACCGAGGTTGTGGAAAACACACAACAGCGTCTTTGTTCGCCGGGGTTCCTGCTTGAGTGAACACGCTTTGGGTTGAGACTGCTGTTTTCATTTAGTTGTTGCTCCTCGGGCAGTTTTATTTTCCCTCCTCTTCCTCCTCCTTTCAGTGCGCATACACTGGGAGATGATTTTGTGAATGAAACCATGCATATCCTGGCAGGCTTTATGATGGAAATGACGAGCAGCAGAGGAACAATGGAGGGAGAGTGAAGGGATTCAGGGGTTATGGTTGTGGGAAATGGAGGAGGTGCGTGTTGGTGTGTGTGTTACTGAGGAGTGAAACCTCATACGTCCAAAAATACCACAAAGAAAAAACAGATGTGTTGACATAATCCGTCTTCATAAACCATAAAAATGTTTTGATGCCTGAGTTATGGATGTTCTGATTCAGGGATGAAGAAACACACAAACAAGTCAAATTTGATTACAGAGAAATGATTCTGCAGAAGTTTAGGGTCAGGTTTATCAAGTATGGGTGAAATTACTTAGAAAATAAAGCTGCAAATGTCCAAAGAAGACAAATTCTAAGATTTAAAATCATGTTTGTTGATAAAAATATGCCAGTCAATCAATTTAAATATGAAATAATCTCACCAAAAGGAGAAAGCAATACAGCTAATTCTCAGAAAACATTTCAAAAGACATAACTTGATGATTTTTTTCCCTTCTCTCTACATGAAACAACTTTACAGCGTCCACATCTGGCTCTGCTCCCTCCACTCGTGGCTGAAATTGGGGGGCCGCTGCGGTTTAATCGTTATGTGATTGTTTGGGCATGTTGCAATTTGTCGGACCACACCCGCAGACACACACATGCGTTGCCCACAGGTGTTCACAGTCACACATACTGTATCTGAAAGCTCCTGCATGCAGGAGGGAAGCCTGAGCGGCTGTCATTGATGTTGACGTGCGAGATTAGCCAATCAGTGAGCTGCAAATCTATCAACTGTAACCAGATGGAGGTGAAAGCAAAGTAAACACTAACTTTTTATCTGGTGTGTGGATGAAACGTGTGTGTGAGAGTGTGTGTATAAGGCGTTGGTATCAGTGTAGGCTGGGCAAGCAGGCCCTGCTAATCCCTCACAGTAGGTCAACCACTCAAGGAGCTGCAGCCATTATCGGCTTTAGCTTCGTTTTATTAAATCACTCGCTGCGTCCCTGTTGTGTGTTAATGGGCTAATTTGTACCGACACCGTGCAAAGGATACAATCAATGATATGGTTTTATAAGGAGGCTTAATCAGATAACAACTTTGTTCTAGCCGCTAATTAGAACCAGGAGCGAGCCTGCAAGAGGAGAGCAGACCTTTCTCAGCCCCGGTGCACCGTGGGAATGGAGGTCGGAGGTCAATTTCAAAATTAGTTAAGCTTGACGGGCTGCCACTGACCTGCACAGGTGCTCCCACTTCCCCTGCTGCTCCGCGCTTCCTTCCATCCGACCTCGCCAACCTCGGGGGTCACAGACGTCGGGGCCTCAGTTTTCCTCCTCCTCCTCCGCTCAGCTCCCCTGGACCAGTCTGGATCCATTAGCGGGGACCAGGAGGAACCGCAGGCCTGCTGAGAAGACCAAAGACCAGAGTGAGCTAATGCAAAGCTGGGGCAGGAGAACATATTCAGGCTAAGTGTTTGCACACCTCACTGAACCGTCACAGCGCTCGCTTAGTAAACCTCACTTTAAGCTGAATTTAAGGGTTAAATCTACTCATACACACACATGAAAACACACTCCCCTCACCTCCCCTCTCCTGCCGTCTGTACTCTCAGTAGGTTTTTTTGCAGGAGGGGGGGGTTGTTGTTGGCGCGAGCTGAGCTAGGCCGTTGTTTTTGAGCCCCGCTGCGGTTGTGGCCTCCCGCTGCTCGGCCTGCCATGTGTAATTAAACATTTGGCCTCCACAATTACTCAGCAGTGTACACATGCCAGTGTCGGGCCGTGCAGAATATGCATTTCAAAGAGCACCAATTCCCTTAAAAGTGCTGAACAGACAGGAGGGTAGAACCTTTGGGGTGGGGCAGGATGGGTTGGAAGAAAGACGGGGAGGCGGAGGAGTCCGCAGGGATGGACTGATTAGAAAATAAATTAAAGTTGAAGTAGAACTTGAAAGTGGACTTCACAATGGAGGCATTGTTTGGCAGGTAATGGATTCAGCTTCCATACAGTCTGAGCGGTTTGAGCTACATGCTAACATCAGTGCGCTAAAAACATACAAACATAAGAGTCGAAGGAGGTAGTTTCTGCAAAAACCTGCAGTAGTGGAACATCCCAACATCAAAACCATCTTGGTGCTGCCACTGGCCTGCTGTTTACCTCCCTGACAGTAATGAAATGCACACACAGCCGCCGTCTGACAACAGGACTGCATTGAATTTATGCAAAGACATACATTAACATTTGACTTTGTGTGTCCACGGGTGAAAAGGTTTTAAATTGCAACCTGCCGTTAAAGGATATGAATAAAAAAGAGAAACAAGCAGGAGTTCTTGTTCTGCGTGAGGGTAAAGGATGTTTACCAGGAGCTGAAACAGCTGCTCGGGTGTAAACTCTGAACAAACGCATCTTTCTGGTCATTTTTATGCCCCTGAGTCCTCGCCTGGTAGACCCTTCTAGTAATCCCAAAAAGTCTACAGAGACATTACAGCTCCCAGAATTTGTTTATGCTCCTCTTATTTTGGATTCTGTTCCAGCAAACATGACCTTCAAGGACCTCATCAGTCCTGTCACACACCCTTCAACTCCTCGTAACCCAGTCAGAGCTTCCCGGAGACACTAAAGCTCCTCGTGAAATGACAAACCAGCAGCTCAGGCGCTGGCAAGAGCACCCAGACAAATACGACACCCTCTGCAAACACCGTATCGTGACTTGAGGAGCAGCGCCGTGGCATCCCGCTGTCACTCAGACTCTCACGGAAAAACAAACCCCTCTCCTTCCTCTCCAGTTTACCCAGACATGCGAATCTGCCACTTTTCTCTTATTGATAAGCTTAGACAAAACGGAGAAGCTGGAGCAGAAAGAGATGGATTTTCAGCATGCGTGTGTCTCTGCAGCATGTGTGTGCACAGAGAAAGAGGAGCGACTAAGCTTCCCATCTTTCAGAGAGAAAAAACAGCCCACAAACACTCATCCTCCAGAGTCCCCTCTGTGAACAATGTGGATTTTAAAAGAAGAAACCTCTCTGCCAGGCCCTTGTCAGCGCTGAAAGCTAGCAACACGTCACACAGACGTTGGCAGCACCACCTGCCTGTGAGGCCCCAGCATCCCCTCTGCAGCCTCTTGTGTGCCATAGAGGTGCCTGTGTCCATGTCCCGCTATTGTGGCGTGGACTAGAGGGGGTATTGTGAACCTTGTCAACGGCGCTGCCATCTCCGTGCCAGCTGGCCGGGTGTAAGGGGCGAGTGGGGAACAATGCAAAGATCTGTGCACAATGAGCAGCCGTGGAAAGGCGGCATTGTTCCGCCATGATCAGCCATGCCAGCCTGCAACAACTCGTTAAAGTGAATGAAATTTCATCCAGAAGCGCCCTGGTTGTGTTTGAGAAAATGTGCTTGAAATGTAGAGCAAGGTGCACCTTTTCTCCCGGCTTCTCCTCTTAAACGTCCACATGTGCACCCTGCAGCCTTTAAGTCTCTGAAATCAAAGAGTGAAAGAAGGAAGGGGAGGAGCGGCTTTAAGGGAACGTCTGGAATCCATCTGAGATTGAGAAATCCGACCATCGTGCTTGGATCCAATTGAATGAGGCAGGCCTGAGTAACACGCTCCGACACGGCCTTTCTCTTCCTCTAACACCCCGGCCATGTGGTCCCCGAGCCCTGCCAGGAAAGCATGTCACAGCTCATCACAGTTGCGAATGAATATTCATGCAGCGGAGGGCGCCTGTGTGGAAAGTATTTACGTGTGTGTTCCTTTTTTTTCGGCGTGACAAAGAGAGAAAAAGTGAGTAAATGTGCGCGTGTACTGTAAGTTTGTCAAAGTGATTCCCGGGATGCAGCCGCAGGACTCTGCTTCCGACATGGCCGCCGCTTGTAACACGCGGCGCGGCTCCCACTGGCGTGCTGGCCAAACACAGCCGTGAGTAAGAGTCAGTGTTGGCTGGAATGCGAGGTCTCTCACACACTGTCTGGATGCAGAAACACACGCACACACACACACACACACACACGGACGTGCATTGGCTGCCAGAACTCCACAGATGTCCTGGCTGTTGCCGCATGTGAGTCAGCGCGGGCCGAGCTCTTTGATGGCGAGGTCTGGTGTGAGGTTCGGGGTGTGAGGATTGAAATGCAAGGCAGGTGCACTGTCACATTTGGCTTCCAGGACATTCTGATGCCCAGATTGGCCCCTGACCTCTCAAACAACAGCAGGCCTGCCATCTTTGAGAGGAGGAGGGTGACGCAAGCGCCTCAAAATTCAGGCACAAAAAAAAAAAACACTGTGAGGATTTCAAACGAGCAAGCTTGAAAAAGTTACTCACTGACTCTGAACTTCAAACTTTTGGGCAAAAAACGCAAAAAAGTTGTGACACCAAATGACAACTCTGATATGGCTGAACTTGTTGTTCCCACAATGACTAGATTAGCATTGTGGGTAGCATGCACGGCGCCAGCATGAATGTGAAGGATGACATTTCGGAGAAACTTTGTAAGATCATAAATTTACGTGCAACTTCGAACATTTGATGGTGGCAAAAAGTGGGAAGGAAGTCACTCACGTCAGATGTGGAAAGTTCTGTGAAAGTGGTCGAACTTTTCAAACTTGATGATGAATTTAGTTTGATCCAATGAAATTAGCTTTACCATTCACAATCCAACACAAAATCGCCTCAGGCACGCTAACACAACCTTAAATATTCCTAATCCCACTCTACATTTCTTCTGTCAAACTGTTTCAAGCTACTTCATGTGATTTTGGAGGAAACTCAAAGCTCAAAGGCTAATAAACACTTGGCTCCGTGAGAAACAAAGACGCATATCAAAGTCGTGACATCCGAGACTTTTCTTCTGCAGTTTTCTGAACCCTTGTAATGAGACCACAAGAATAACACTTCCCAATGCGCCTACAGCACACACTGCTTACAAGCCGCTCGGCAGAGTGAGAATGAAGCCTCCGACGAAGCCTGGAGTACAGGTGTCAATGTGATTAATTGCACCAGGGAGGAGAATTAGCAGCCTGCTAATCAGGTCGACCAAACAAGGAGGGAAAATTAAGTTTTTAAAGTGTTAGTTTTTCCTACAATCACAGCCCGTTGGAACAGCAGAGGGAAGTTTGTTAATGGCTCATAAGTCCATCCCTGAGGACCAAATTATCCTGAAGGAAGCGCTGTGTTTGGAGAGTGCCAGCTCAGATTTTGCAGGAGGGGCCACACAGCAGCGGGGTAAAGCTTTGTCACCGAGGTAAAAAACGTCTAATGAAAGGAAAACAAACTCAGAGCTTGGCCACACAGAAAACAGGAAGTGGAACTCATATCCAATCAGGTGTGGCTGTTTATTCTCAAGGCTTTTGCAGGCCTTCATTTGTGAAAACTTCTGACACCAGGGTGATGAATGATAGAAAAACAACCAGTGGAGTCACCTTTTTTCAGGTTTCACACCACGATATGAGCGGGAACATCTGGCCTCGCCTGAAGACACGACCCTCACGTTACGTGCAGACATTTAGGGTCAGTGAAAATGGCCTCTCCTCTCCAGCCTCTGGGTGAATATTCAAATCTGACTTCCTCTTGTGAAGAGTTCTGCACCTTTCACACCTGCCAGCGCTTTGCTCTTGGATGGAGAAACTCGATCCGCTGCGAACATGTGATTTCATTCAAGAGAGGACGGAGAAGTCATCAGTCAGGTTCACTTCGAGTGAGCGTCAAGAACGGCCGTTGTGCAGCATTCTCAGAGCAACTAATCCAAGCCAAACACACATCATTTGTTGTGGAAGAAGTATGCATCACAGCGTAAACAAAGCCAGGTTGGAAGGCATATGATGCGGTTTCAACTGGTGGCTCCAGACTGGGCATAAGGAAGTAAGCCTTTCATATCCACAAACAGAGGAACAGAAGTCTCCAAACACGAGCAGCAGCTGGCACAGAAACACCACTCGCACTCACTACTACTTGTGCTAAATGTTAATGCTCGGATTCCTGAAAACAGGAGAAAACAGGGTGTTCGGCTGCGTGCCAGGATTCCTCATCGATGCAACAAACAAAGAGGAGCTGACCAGGCTTTAATATTTCAGACTGTATCGACTGAGATTCATTTGGAGTGGCTGCAATCAAACACCTTCAAAGAAATTGATGACGTGAAATATTGATGCTTTATTGGGTTGGTGAAGGGTCCAAGTGCAAGGCCGCTTGCGTGAAACAGCAACTACAGGAAGTCTGTGTAACTTTGCAGGGTGCATTTCATCAACTTCATCTTTTTAATTCTGGAGGGAAATGTTTGGTACGACTCGCAGACAGATGGGCCCAGCTCCATTCAGGTAGACTTTCCACTCCCGCATCCAAATCTGTAATTGCCACCCTGGGAATAGTTCTAATACCTCGTCCTGAATGAGATTAATCCAACCACTAGATTCTGTCAACCCATTCAAAGATTTCAGCACACAGGCCATGAATGAAGCGCCTGAATCCCTTCACTGTCATCTGCTCCCCTCTTCCTGGCGACGTTCCTCTCCAGCTCCACCCCTTCTACTCTGTCTCTCAATCTCCCTTTTTTCTCTCCTTTCATTCATCCACCACCTCACCAACTGTCCGTTGGAGGAGAAGGAGTTTCTTTCTTTCTTTCTCTGACGGCGTAAGGCAGGACATGAAACCTCTTCCCAGCCGCCTCGCCCACCCAGGCCAGAGCCTCTCCACTCACAGGCGTTTTCCAGCGCTGTGAATTTTTGTGCAGGTAAAGATTAGCAAAGGGCCCTCGGCAACAAAGCATTCAATCACATTCAAGTAGGGCCCTGTATCAAATGCGCCCTCCACCTCCACCTACTTTAGGAGAGCAGCTCTTTCTTCTCGTCTCCCTTTTTACTCTCGTCTTCTCTTTGGCTTGGTCAGACTGAATTGCCTTTGAAACCGGCATCTCTACTCCCCACCCTTCCCTTTTTCCCCTTCATCTCTTGTCAATCCAAGAAAGCCAGGAAATGAACGCTCTTTGTGGGATTAATTAATAGCGGGAGCTGGTCAGCGCGCTAGCTCGGCTGTAATTGCTACTCAGCAGAGGGAGGCGGAGGGATGGGTCGGAGGAGAAAAAGTTTGGGTTGCAGTTTTTTGGAGTGCAGAGGGGGTGTTCCTGAGCGCTTTGAACTGAAGGGCTCTGCTGCAGTGGATTAAAGTGAGAAGAGGGAGATAGAGGAGGGAGGAGGGGGGGCTTTGAAGTCTGCTGAGAGGTCTAGAAGAAGGAGAAGAAGAAGAAGAAGAAGTGAAGTTGGGTGGTAGAAATTCTGTCTGGCAACATCAAACAGTGTTATCACCCACTTTCACCTGTTGACACTCAAGGGTGAAGACACTAGATTGGAGCTGCACGTCCTCCTCTTCGTCTTTCAGTCTTCCTCCTCACACTGGTGTGAAAATCTCCGCCAAGGACACGAAGATGCTGATTCGTTTTGTTTGCGCGGTTCACGCCGGGTTGATTCGGCTGCTCGCATCTCCAGCGATCTGGTGCGTTTCCAAAAAGCGTCTTCACCTGAACCCCGGGGTCAGTCTGCTGCGCGTTCATGAATGTTTGAGCGTTTTGTATCATTAGAATATGTTTTTCCCACCTACTCCCACACACAGGCACATCCCAGCGCAAAGATTTTACTTGAGTGTGCTGAAAAACCGGTGGAAGGTCACCAACTGATTACTGAGAAAGTTCACCTTCTCAACATCTTTTATTCACAGTGTAAGAGTTTAGCTTATTAATTCTTCAGAACTTTATTCTCTAACACTCACAAACAGATTATAGTCTTGGCTTTCGTTCAATCGGAGTTTGTAAAAAGTTCAGAAGAAAGTAAAACAGAAGTAAATGAATAAATCAGAATTAAAAGAGAGGACGAAAGTGAAATTAAAACTCCTATTGATTCAATTTGATGCATCACAGAAATCTGCTCGTTTACTCCTGTCCACACACACTCCTCTCATCAGGCTTTATGTAAATTTCTAAAAACTTTGCAAATGGACTTTTTCTGCCTTTTTTTGCTGAACTGTCAAATTAGAGAAGGAGCGGCCAAGCGTACGGAGACTTAATCATAAATAACTGAAGCCGCACTCGCACGTGGGGAGACACTTCTGAATGTGTTTCTTTGCAGCGGGTTAGCATTGTGTTTTCAAATTAGGCTTTTAATGAAGAAAAACTGAGCGTTTTGACATTAAAATAATACTTTTTGAGTGAATTAAATGTGCAACTTTCCAAATAAACTCAAATAAAGGGACTGAAATAAAGAGAAGTGTGTCCGCCAAAGCCCTTAGATGTGATTAATTAATTCTAGCTTTAAGTAGCTGTGTGCATCTTGCAGGTAAATCTTATTGCATTACTTTAAATCAACTTATATGAAGAAATGGATATTTTGGAAAATGCTCAAAGACAGAAATTTAAGAAAAGGCTGCAAAAACCAAATGATGCATGAACAAATATTGCAAACCAGGAATTTTTAAAAATGAAATAAACTAACAATAAATATAAGATTATTTTATTTTGGAGGATGAAAAACAGCCCTGTAACCAAACTTTGTGCAAATGACCACACGCTGAATCCAAATAAAATACCCACTACAGACGGAGAATTGGTGCCCATCCACTGAAGTGAGCCCACATTCACTCATCCTTTACACTATCTCGGTGCGCACACACTGAACAGACTGTAATATCAAAATTCAAGGAAGAGAAGGATGTCGAGGGCGAAGGAGGGGTGGAGGGAAAAAAAAAAAAGTGATCCTTGATTTTTATGCAACGCCTGTTCAAAATTCAACTATCCTTGAGGCGCGCTTGTGCAACACTTTGCTGATGTCTGGAGGCCTGTAATTGTGCACACACATCAATTATGGATCTGGGTGGTGGTACTCCTCGCCTCGGCGCCAATCAGAGCAGGGCGGGGACTGGAGGGGGGGCTGTAGCTGGTCGCTATCCCTTGGCGCTCTTTGGTGGAGCGGTTTGATTACAGGTGTAGGCCTTGTTACCGTGCATGGAAGTGGTCCCCTTCTCTGTCCGGATGAGGGGGCATGTTGGTGGGTGGGAGGGAGGGAGGAGGGAATTAGGGAGGAAGGGATGGTGGTGGAGGAGGGGTGGAGTCTGATTCGGCCATCACATCCCGCTAACAATTTCTGTCAGGTCCCTGGAGGTTCCCTAATGAGCCCCACCGACACGGCCGAAGGCGAGATCCCTGCGCCGGCCCACTGAAGTGAGAAGCCAGAAAGATCGGCACCTAGCAGCCTCGCAATTATTAATCAGACTTCTCCCTCTTTTCACTCCCCCTCTCCTTCCCTCCTTTCACTCACTCTCTCTTTTACTCTATTCATCTGTTAGTCAAAGTGTTCCCCAGTTTCTCCTTCCCTTCCCCTCCCTCTTTCACAGATCTTTACAGCTCTACATGTTGGTTTAGAAAGAGCAAAGGTTGTAAAAAAGCAGAGGTCTCACAGAAACAGACAGGCATAATCAAATATAGATAAAGCTTTAAGACTTAATCAGCAGATTAACTCAAACTGCGTGTTTTTTTCTGTTTGACGCTGCTTTAAACTTCCACACCAACATGTTTCTGCGAGCTCTGTTTTCTGCAGCCATGTTTCCTCGCTGTAACAATATTAGGAACACAGGAGACGCGGGCTGATTTGTAAATGGCTGATTACATCAAGTTCAAAATCAGCGTCCTGCTGTGAGCATGTGAGTCAAATGAAAACTACGCTTCTACCAATTTGGGGATTTTAAATTTTGTGGATGTGATTAAACATTCGTGGAAGAGGAGAAATATTCTCATGTTTGCACTTGAAAACTCCTACGGAAACAGAGCTACTTTTACGGTTTGAGACGTGTTGAAATCTTAAAAACAGATAAATTATGCACATGAGATAAAAAGTCTGTAGATATTTGTATTAGAAACATTTAAAATGGATTAATTCCAGTAAAAAATCATTGTTAAACCTTTGTTTGTGTGACATTTAAAAGGACTTTTATGCAACACTATAGTTGTAAAAACGGTTATTATGAAAAAAATAAAACTTAAATGAACAGGCATTCATGTGATGTTTATAGTATTATCACAGTAAAACAGAATTTCTGTTTACATTAATAAATTCGGTAAATATGCGCATCAATTTGGGATCCAAACTAAACCGTAAAATTAGAAGTATTGACCGTAAATTGGGGAAATTAAACCGTTTTTTTACGGTGAAGTCTTGGCAACTTTAGGTGAGATTTTTATTTAGTTTTTCAGTGTTTACTCCACTTTTTCTCTAAATTCCCTCTCTAAAAAACCTCATATTAGTATTTTTTGTAGGATATTTAAGATTTTGTTTAACCTGTTTTTATTTTTGTGAAATTAAAAAAAGCATGTCGTAAAAAGAAGTACAACTCCGAAACTGTGTCTGTACATCTCTGTGTCTTACCTCCACTCATGCCAGATGTTTCAGGCCGAACAATCAGATTACGACCGCTGAAATAAAACAAGAGAAGAAGAGAAAGTAGTTAGTAAGTTTAGAGTTAGAGCGTCCATGTCTTTTTGAGCAAACACCCTCTTGTGGCCGTTAAACAGCCCCGTTAACAGGCGCATAATGTACAGCTCCACTTCCACACACATGCAGACACTCTCTCGCCCACACTCACACACAGATACACACACTGTTCCTCCATGGAGGGGAAAAAAAAGGGAAAGTTGCTCGTCTAAGTCTGGGCTGACTTGGCCTGAGGCGAAATCTGACCTTTGCTCCACAAAGGTGAAAAGCTGTGTTCTCATTGGTTTGAGAAAAATGCCTCCAGAAGTAACATTTTTCCCTCTTCACATCTCATCTTTTCATCAGTTATTGTGTTTTTTTTCCTCCTCCTCTCTTCTGTGCGCTGCGTGTGTGTGTGTGTGTGTGTGTGTGTGTGTGAGTGAAAACCTCCTGTAGCCTCCCCAGCCCGCCCCCCACCGACCCTGAACCCCTTCCTCCTCCTTCCAGCCGTCTCTTTCCCTGACAGGCCCTGATGCTGCTGTAACATTTTTATCACCGGGCAGAGGCACACCTACGAGCGAGGGGGAGCGCTCACCAAACAATGTGTTGCAGGTATTCCACGGGGTCGCCGCTCGGGGTCAAGTTCAAGACCTTACTAAAATGAGGATTGTTGACCCTGACCTGAAGGAAATGATATTTATTATTCTAAAGGAGACGGGATGATTGAACCACGGCGCTCAATAAAATAGCGTGTTTTCTTATCATACTGAAACGGAGCTACTGCACGATTCTACTAACTGTCTGCTGCTTATTTTTAATTACAGCTTTATTATTGTTATTTTCAATATTTCAGGAAATAAACCTTTAAATGGCGCTTGTAAAAATAAAGGTAAAAAACTTTCTAAATTCTAGGTAAAACACATTTTTTTAATTTGAGAAGCTTTTATTTTGAAAAAATGCTATTTATTTTTGAATCACTTATTATGTAAGAAAATCAGTTTTATTTTTACATATTACAATTACAGCCATTTATTTTGTCATTTAAACCAATTTTAAAACCTAAATAAAACACAAAAGGCCTTTTTTGTTTCCTATATTTTCACAAAAACAATCTTTTTGATTCAAATTATTTTGAATAACTCCACCTGTAGCTCAAGCAGAAACTTTTTTATCACTTGTAGAAATCCTACAATTTTTAAGTTTTGGATAAATTGATAAAAAAATAAGAAAAATATTGATTTGCTTTTGAATTTTTCTTCATTTTCAGACTTTAATTTTTTTTTTTGTGAAGCTAAGTTAAACTTTCTCTGCCGCGTCGAGACGTCCCGCTGAGCCACACATGATAACTACATCAGGTGTGAGGCAGCACCAACGAAGAAGAAAATCTGAGGTGTGTGTTGGTGCGTCTTCCTGGCTGAGCTGGTGTGAGTGAGGGAAGGAAGTGTGTAGTGGTGTGTGTGTGTGTGTGGGGGTGAGTGATGGAGAGGGGTGAGGAGGAGGTGGTTGTGGGTGGGTGGGAGGTAGCCCCGCTGTTTGGCCATACGCTCCTGCCTTCTCTTGCCTTTTCAGCCTGGCTGACCAGAGAGCTCATTTGCATTAGCGGTGTGTGTGTGTGTGTGTGTGTGTGTGTGTGGAGGAGAGAGGAGAGGGGAGGGGGTTGGATTTTGCTCGAGGCCTGTCTACTCTTCCAGGCAGTAGACTGGTGTGTGCATGTGTGTGTGTGTGTGTGTGTGTGTGTGTGTGTGTGTGTGTGTGGCAGCATGCAGGGAGGGGATCACGCACTGGCAGAGAGGACGTGTCACATCCATGTAGCCCCGCTAATCAGGGGCCGGCTTGAGCTCCGGCCAACGAGCCGCGGCCCCCGCGCTCCCTCCACGCCATGTGAAGAAATGCAGATAATGGCGCACGCTGCAGAGAGAGGGAGCGGGGCATGCTGGGAAAACGCTACATACATGTAGAGGTGAGAGCGGCTGGTGGGTTAGCTCGGAGTTCAGCATATGGGGTGGTATCCTGCATGTGTGTGTGAGTGTGTGTAAAAGGCCACGCTCTGACAACCCACCAGCAGCTCTTTTCCATTGCAAATGCTCCCTCATTTGGTGAAGTGCTAGTGACCCCTATGGGCAAGAAGCTGTGAATTTTGGCTATTCATGATGTGCATGGCTGAATTTTCACCAACGCTGTGCACAAGAAGAAAAAAAATCCTGCACATGGCGTGAAAATCCTCTCTGAATCTGCTTCTGCTATGTTCAAAATTCTGCCTCCACGCTGCTTCTCGTTGAGTTTTAAGGTCATAAACGTCCGAATAGTAACTCTGAAATCAAACAAGAAATTCAAAAAGTCTCAAAGAAGACAAACCAGAGGAGACAAGGAAGGAGTACAGCGACCCCTGTTTTCCTCCTCAGACCTCTGCCTTGAGCTGATGTGACAAACACACACTCCAAAACCTCTTAAAGCGTCTGATCCACATCTGAGGTTAAAGAAAATATGAAATATGACACAAAGGGGAGATAAACAGCAGGATGAGGGGTGTAATAAGCTAAAGAGGCCGTGTGGATAATAACCAGGAGATGTGGAGACCCGGACCCTATATGTTTCTCTTTGCCCGCTCAGGATCCCTAATCCTGGGCTTTGGGAGGAGGGGATCGAAGGGGAAGGGGCTGAGGTTGAAGTTAGTGTAAGATGCATTAGTGTCTCCTTCTCTAATCCCTGCTCTCCAGCTTTTTTCCTGAGCCGCTTTTGTGTTTTCATTTTTTTCCCTATCCCCTCTTTCCCTCCTTCGCTCCCTCTTTTCCTTTCCTCCCCTTGACCGGCTAAATCCCGGCGGGGCCCGGCGGAGTGACAGGCCCCCATTCAGCAGTGTGCTGGGGGTGACAGCTGGTGAGAGGCCCGTGTGAAAGAGCGTCGCCCCCGTGATGCCTCTGACACCCCTCCTCGCACGGGGACGGAGCGAAAGGCCGGGCAGCAGCTGAGCCATCACGGCCCCTTGTGTCCAAACCGGCCTCAGAGTAAGGACACAGGTAGCCACCAATCTGAAGTGTTTATCTAAGATTTAGCTTCAGTTTAAGGGCCGCTATGAGGTCAGTTGAGTCTGTGACCTTTGACCTCCAGCATGGATCTACTCTGCTGAACCAAAACTGAATTTGGGAGAAAATCGAAGCTTTTGGCGTCAAAGGCTGAGCCTCTTTTGCTAACACTGGAGCTTCCAAACACAATTATTTATGTAGAAAAGTCAAGGATTTTGACTTCAGACGCCATTTTCACTAACCCGGACCAGTTTTGACTTGCTTGTTGGATTTGAACGAGGCTCCACAGTTTCCAGCTACTTGATCCAAACGCCCTCCCTAAAGTACGGCAGTTCTGCTCTCAGCTCGGCTCTCTGCTCAGTTCAGTTCATTAACCAGGCCTGTAGTGTTGTGTGTGATGGGATGGACCTACAGGAGTGTGTGTGTGAGTGTGTGTGCCCCGTCTGGTGCTGCCATGTTCCTCCTCTGCCCCCGGCTTGCTCGCGTCGCCTCATGTCCGTCAATCTGCGCCCTCACCTGCACCTGTTTGTGCGTGACTTCTTCACATGTGTGTGTGGGTTTCCTCCCACTTTTCTGCATGTGTGTGTGTGTGTGTGTCTGTGCCTAACGAGGGTCCCTGGTCCATATGTGACTTCCTCATTAACGGGCCCACATGACAGGGACAGAGGCGCTGGCCGCTGGCCCAGAGTCGGGGCTGACACCGCCGGACCCCCAGACGCCAGCAGGACCATGTGTGTGCATCTATGTGTGTGTGAGTGTGTGTGTTTGGCCACAGATGCCCTAACCATGTGGCCCCCTGTTCTCTCTTCCAGTTAGGACCACTAATTACAGCCTGGATCCCTCCCCTCCACCTCCATCCCCGTCTTTCTCCTTCTCTTTTTGTCTCTTTTTGAAGTGATAATGGCGTCATCGGGTCCTAATTGGCCGGCTAAGATTGATCGTAATTGATAGGAATTGTGCGACGGATGCCTCTCCATGTTGTTGTTTGCTTTAACTTGCAGCATCTAGAAGAAAAACAGCGATTTTCGGTGCAACAGGGGCTAATAAACAGAAGCAGAAGCTGAAAATAAAAGTTTGACAGGAGCAAAAACGACAGACAAACTAGTAGCACACAACAGTTTGAAATGCTCCATGTTGGCGGAGTGTGTGCCACTGTGTGTGTGTGTACCAGGCAGGAAGCCACAGGAAGTGATTGACAGGCTGTCACGGAGAAGGCTGCTTTTTCCGGAGACTTCGAGTCAACTGCGCAAAACTGCCTGGCGTACCTGGCAGAGGCACAATTGGATAACAAGCTGGGGCTGTTTGTGCCACATTCAGCGGGGAACACGGGCAACAACAAATAATGTCAGCGCGTTTTTTTTTTTTCCTTAGAGCTGTTAGTGGACTCAGGGAGAGTTTTAGAGCTGCAGCGAGGAAGCAACAGTCACCGCCGAGGTTTAACAACGAGGAAGAAACGGTTTTCAAGATCATCGTGGTTACTCCACGTGCACGGACTTGGACGGCCTCGCTCTGGCGCTGGAAAGACACAAACTCAAGCTTCACATTTCCACTGATTTTCCATCACATTAGCGGCCTCTGATGAAATATTATTTGAGGTAATTATGTTTTCTCCCACACACTCCTTGGTTGCACTTACACTTCAAAAATCAGCATTCGCCATGTGCTTTGTTAAACATAACACTCCATGTGTAATTAGATGGTGTATTTTTCTTTTTAATTTCCACTTTTGGTTGTTTTGCACCATTTTTTTACACACTTAGCTGAAGCTAGACTCAAAGAGTAAACAAGGAAGAAAGAATAGAGTCAAAAATGGAGGGTAGCAGACTCTCTCCAGGATTTATCGAGGTTATCTGTGACCTGTGGTTATGAAACCAGTGTCCCGAAGATGTCCACGGCCTCTGACAACCGCCAGCTGCTCCTCGCCACCCTCCCTGACCCTCGTTATTTCCAGGTCCGAGCTCTGAAGCCTCCCTTACCTCTGTACCTGTCTGGTTCACACGTGTAGCTTCTCCCTGTTACATACATGACCACTTCAGGGTCAGGGGGGCTGAAACCTGACCTTTGGTCTCAAAATATTCACATTTAAAACTTATTCTCAAGAGCTCTGAAACTCAAAATGAGAAGTTATCGAAACATTGAGTTAGAACTAAGCTGATATTCTCAACGCCTGCAGGTGAAGTTTTAATCACTGATTATTCATTACGCCGTGGTTTGTTTGGAGTCTGTAGGTTGGAGAATAAGCGAGGCAATCATTACGGTATTGTTCCACAAACAAAAGTATGATTATAAAAATGCTTTTATAGAATCTTTAAGAGTATACGAGCAGAAAAGGTGGCTGATTTTGTATCCCAGCTCTCTAAAGGTGTGATAATTGCTCCTTTCTTTCTGTTTACCTCTGAATAATGACCCGCCACGCAGACGCTCCCGCCCCAGGGGCAGTTTAACGTCCTCTGCAGATATCATTTTTCCCCTAAGCGGCTCTTAAACTGCCTCCTGGTGTTGAAATTAATTGCCCCCTGCCCAGACACAGCGCTGACCCCAGACAGCCGTTTGACCTCTGACCTTCCAATTGTGTTGTTGCCTTACCAGGGTAAACAGAGACAGGAGGCTGCTGCCTGTCTGCTGACCTCAGGCTCTGTCTGTCTGTCTGTTTGTGTGTGCTGTTGGTCATTTAGCGGTAAAAGTAGAATTTTCTGGATTTCAGGTCGTTTAATGGGCCTTTTGCACGAGCTAGCATGACGCATATCTGGTTAAAAATTGGTTGGCATGTATACTTCCAGTCAATATTAATAGTTATGTTCATGTCTTTAATTATGGCCTGATTTTTAAAGCGCTAAAGAAGATAACGTGTGATCGTGCATAGGTATCCTTTTCAAACTACTGTTGTGTGCTTTAGCAAAGATATAACATGTTAAATGCATTGAAAAGGAATCTTTTGTGAGGAAATTATGTCCATTTGTTGGTGTGTTCACTAATGAAAGTTGATATTCTGCTGGAAAAAGTTTTATCCATGTATGCTAACTGCTAGCATATTAATAGAATTCCTGATATAAGTTAGCATCAAGCTAGCGCCAAGTGCTCTATGTTGTTTTTGGTAGATTAAAAGCTGAATGGATTAAATAGACTTTCTTGTGCAAGACTATTACACTTGTTTGTGTGTTTATTGATGAAAAATGCTATTTTGCTAGAAAAACAAAGCTTTATCGATGAAAGTTTTGTATCAGTGGGCTATCAGGGAGATTTCTCGTAGCCCCGTTTTTATCTTCTGCTTTCATAAAAGTACAAACATTTTAAGTAAGAGGTAGATGCACATGATTAAACTGACTTTAAAGTATGACTGACCTGAAGTTCTCCACTTTAAAGATGAAAGTAAGTCTTCTAGCTCATGCTAGCTACTGTTAGCGAATTACCTGCAAAGCTCCAAACAAATAAAAACGTGTACATTTTAAAGTCTTTATACGAAATGCTACATGGTGTAGTACTAGATACCTTGAAGATATCTGCTCATATACTTCTGCCTATGAAGAGCCTATTGGTAACACTCAAGCGAAATCGCCAAATCTGGTTGGTTTATGCCCACGTGAAGCATGAAAACACTTCAATCCTACATTCCTCGTCTGCCACTTCCTCCTACCTTGACTCCTCTCTCCTAAATATAGCACCAAACTGACTCCCAGTACTGTACAGACAGCATAAACAACCAGCTGTAAGGAGCCGTGGTAACTTTGGGGTTACAGATTATCCACCCGCCTTTGAGTCTGCCAATCAAACAATCCGTCTGTCAGCCCGTCGTCGACAAGCATCAGAGCTAAAGAGGAAAACTTGTTCCTGGAATAGAATCAGCTGTTTTCGGCTCTGTCAGACGCTCTCAGGAGAAGCCACTTCCACAGATAACACTCAGGATTCTGTATTTCTGCTCCAACAAAGAGAAGGAGTGATGGAGACAGCGTCATCTGAATGATTGGTCGAAATGTGGCGCTGGAGGCCTGGCAGAGCTTTGTCCGTCCTCAAATCCGTGTCATTTCTCCACCATGATTGCCCTCTCGAGACATCTTGTGGCGCTGATCTAAATGATTCAACCCCTCCGCGTTATCTCAATCCCTAAAACTCAGCCCGCGGTGTTTAGGTTAAAGAAATCAAGTGAAAAAAGGAAATTAATTTTAACTCGTTTCACCTCTGAATGTGCCCCTGGGTAGCCGGAGGGCAGCGAGAAGAGAGGTCGAATGTGATAACAGCTATCTGCTGGCTGCTTATGGTCTGCAGCTCTTTCTCCCCCCACAATGCACTGCCTGCATGGCTGCTCAGGGGTCAACGAGGGAGAGGTGGTGATTAAAACAATGGGTGAGGTTTTGGAGTCGGAGTCTCGCTCCTTCCTGTTCCTGTGATGCTTTCTTGCATCACTTTCTTGGATTTATTGCAGCTCTGCAGACGCGAACATCTGGCTGTGCTGGAGTTTGTGTGATTTTATTGTGAGCGTGCGTCGACGCCGTGTCTGGCAGGCTATCTATTCAATTCAGACATTAGTGGACATGAATGAAGCAGAAACACAGGGGGAGTAAATGAAAAGAAAGGATCAACTGATAGGATCTGGGGAAAGAAGCCCGGGGTTGTTAAAGGTAATGAATCTATACCTGTGTCTCTGCAGCCATTGTGGCGTATAATTGCAGCGCTGTTCTTCAGCGGCTGAGAAATGCCAAAGAGGGCCGCTCAAACAAAACACCTGCCCCTGCTGTTATTTTACAATATTTCCTCCCTGACACTTCTCTCCCCTGTCTCAGCCTTTCACTGGCTGCTCCTCGAAGAGTCCGGCGAAGAAAGGCAGTTTTTAAAGAAAGCAAGAGGGGACGCCGCGCGGGAGACAAAGGGAAAAGAGGTGACATTATGACGTGCCTGTGATGTTAATTAAAATCAAAGAAAGAGTGCATTCACAGATACAAAACAATCCTTTTGTGTGCAACAGAAATCCTCTCTGACCCCGTGTGCTTTCAGCGCAGCATCGGACATCCCCGTTTAATAACAAGCTTTACAATGAGATGTCACTTTCTGCCGTTTCCCGGAGGATTCAGGCTCGTGGTGACGGGTTCATGAAGGGTGAAGCTTTACAAAGTATTTCATTTTCTTCCCTTTCCTTTGTCATCTGAGCGTTTGCTGTATATCACAGCCTTTAAGCAAAAAGCGCCGTCTTTTGCTTGTCATCTCTTTTTAAGGAGATGATGTTGGGTTTGTTTTGTTTCATGTCAAACAAATTTATGTTTCTGATGTGCTTCATCAGCGAGCGTGTAAACACAGCGAGCCAATCTGAGCGCTCGCTTCAAGTGTTTTGTGTTGTTAGACGTGCGTTCTGACACTTTCGATCTTGATGGTATTGGAGGGATGAATGCATTAAAGCAGACTTTACTTTCTCCAGAAGAATGGTGCATGGATGTATGAGGAAAGGGGGTCCAGAGCCACTTTGGGGTCATCGATGAGTTAGCAAAGAAAGATGGATGGAAATCCACCATTAAAAGAAGAAAAAGAAGAAATGGTCCCACAGCATCCTGAGCTCGCATCACTCTTTCTTCACCTCATTAGTTTCACTTAACGCTCCTCAAGACAAGTCCTTAACTGTAACTTTACATCCTCTCAAGTATAAAAAGACCAAAGCTTGAGCAAACAGGACAAATTTAAACTTCCAACACTTTTTCTTTCAGGTAAAGTTGTTTCTCAGTTCCGATTCGTCGTTCTCCGTTGTCACAAGCTTCCCGTCCATCTCCAGAACAAACACTGTATGGATTCAACAGTTGCTTTGATATGACAGTGATGTAAGTATAATGATGGCTTGAGTGACAGGAAGTGAGAATCAAGCTGGGATGGTTTATGTAACAGATGATTATTTGCATTTTCTTGGTACAGGAAGTTGACAAGCAGGACAATATGAGCTCTCTTCAGTCGTTCAATCCAATGCTGCAACTTTACTCTCAAGTTGACAAGAAAGTATAGAAACTGAGGTCTAACTTTCTCTGATTTAATGTGCTCCCACCAGAGAAAGAGTGGATGAAGACAAAGCGGATAGAAAGGATGTTTGCTGACACTGAAAACAGAGGAGAGCAGGATGTGGAGGTGGATCGAGCCTAAGAAATGACCTCGGATCAACTCCAGAGTTTAGGAGTTTTAATGTTTGAGAGGAAAGATTTGTTGTTGAACACTAGTTCAAATGTCCTTCATGAGATGTTTGATTTGCCAAACTTGGACCAAACTTTGCCAACTTTTTAGTGTTGTTTCAGCGTGGTTTCAGCTCCCAGTCGACTGGATTCTTTGGCAAGACTGGGTCTGAAGGCGAATCTCTGTGAACAGATTTCTTCAAGTGGTGTTGATCGATCAAGTTTGAGCAACGAGATGAAGGAAACTTTGGTCACAGACTGGGAATTGTTGCACAAAAGTGTGGGTTGTAATCCAGTTGGAAGCCCCAGTATCTAAAAACGCAACCCAAGAGGGTGAATTGGTTGTAAGAGCCTCGAAGATTGCAATCCAGCAAGCAGTGACAGAAGCTTCCAGAAAGTCCTGGCAGGATAAGTGGTCCAGACCTGGATGCAGCCGTAGGTGGTGCTAAACGCTTGGTTGGACACACTCAGTGCTCTCCACAATTACTTCTCTTCCCTTTTCAGGACTCTGCAGGTAAACAGAATGTGTAATGTTTACTCGGTCACAGTCACAGGGGTACTTGTCAGCATCAGGTACTTCTGAGTGGTCTGCAGGATCAGAGGCAAGAGGGAGGCTGCAGCGGCGAGGAAGATGAAGGGGGTAAGAGGGGAAGCTTCTTTTCGGTTCTGTGCAGCTGCTTGCAATTACCTGAGAGGCAGAGGAAAGAGTGAAGTAACCCACCGCTGAAGGCCTCTCTTCCGACTCACACCCCGAGGCTCTCTAATTACTCCACCAAAAGCCTGAATATCTGTCAGAACCAATCACACGCCGCCAGGAAACAGGGACATGGCGAGGCATTCATTTGTTTGTGAGGCAAACACTCGCCAGGTGCTTAGCACTGAATCAATGTTTGATTTATTAATGTGTGTATACAGGTCAGAGTGCTGCTGCGCTTTTTTACAACAATATCCCTGCTGCAACAAAAGCTCTGAAAATAGAATTAATAGGAGCTACTGTTTTGTTTTTTCCGTCTTTGTTTTTAACAGACGGACTTTTTTATGGCCTGGAAAGCAGAAGCAGACCTCACCCACGAGAAGTTAGTCAGAAGTTGTCGGCAAAGGGCGAAAAAAGTGAAAACAAACACAAGAGGTGCTTCTTCAAGATGATGATGATGATTCCTGCATCCTTTCCTCCTCTCCTCCCCCTCGTCCTGCTTTTTCTTCATCTTCTTCACAGGATTGGCTTTGGAGTGCGGCCGTCCCCTCCTGCCATATGCTCGGCGCCGCTCGTCTTTTAGAACCACTTTGTCACTCTCTGCGGTTTGGAGGGAGACTTTGAAAGTGATGTCGCAGGATGCAAAACACCCAGAGAAGGTGGGCCAGCAGCAGACAATGATTAATACTGCTTTCAGACGTCTCCTTGAAGGGAGCCGAGGCGTCGCTGCATCGCGGCAGGATTACTTACGCTGAGGAGGGAGGGGGGAAGCCGCGCCATAATTCTTTGAATCGCCATATACGGATGTTTTTTAATTAAAATGTTTAGTGAAAACACATTATTCACAACCTTGAATTGCACGGGAAACTTATACTTAATGCATCAGGGGGAAGTGTGGAGACTCTGTCACTTTCTTAGAAGACTCATCTTGATTTCCATGCTGCTCCTCCAAGGTTGAGCAGGTTGTTTTGCGCCTTCTCTTCAAGTTTAAAGTGATAAATGAGAAGATTCCTTTGCGCAGAGGAAGAAATGCAAGACTCAGACTTTCTATGTGTGGTTCCTGTTATTAGAGGCCCAGCAGCAGCTTTTATTAACCTTTAACCTCTGATTGGAAAAGACAGCAGGAGTGTTCCTGACTTGAAAAGTAAGTAATGAACACTTTTAGGGATTTAAAATAGTGCTGAGTCATGCACAATGACTACAGTTTGTACTCAGAGACAAAGGAACTGCTCACTTAGTCATGACTCATTGTGTTTCTCCTGTCCCCACACACACACATTCACGCACAGGAAGCATTTCACACACTTAATAAAAGCACTGTCCTCTCATTTGGCAATTTATCCGCACAAATTAGAAGCCGCACGTCTCCCACGGATGAAATCTCAGTTAGTATCAACCATGCAAATTAAACTAACGCAGTCCATACTCCATTACACATATCATTACAAACCCCTGCCCCACTTCAAAACCTCCGCTACCAATAATCAATCTCTCCATGTTGGGGAATAAAATGCAAAGCGTTGAATTAACAAGCAGGCGTGACAGCCTGATTATTGATTTAATGTCAGCGGCTGCCTGGCACATACATCTCTGAGGCACGGCACACTATTAAAACGTCCTAACTAGGGTAATTGCATTAGACACCTTTTTATACCACTTTGTGCAGCTAATCGGCATGTAATAAGGAGCGGGAAGAGACAGGAGCCGGGTGATTCGCTGAGTCAGTGACTCTGGAAGAGGCGCAGAATGAGAAGTGTGAGGAAAAGATGACAGGAGGAATATCTTTGTTCGAGCTGGCGTTGATCCATCGCTCCAAATTTACACCCAAGTTCGAACAAATGCAAAAAATCTGCATCCTCATCCAACTCTCAGCGTGACACCGCATTAGCATGTATCCCATCATCCCCCTCCTGGATGTGGAGAAGTGCGTCTTATCATGTGTTTTTATAATTTCTGGATGTGTAATAAATCTTCTCTTCAAAGCCTGCAGCAACAAGCCCACCGCTCCCCTCCTGGGGTCGACTCCCAGGACTGGAATCTCCTTCAGCCTGACCGTGCTCCAGGCCGGCTCCACTTCCTGTCGCTCCCTGAATGAAGATGTGAAACTTCATTACAGACCCCCCAACGAGGCCTGCGAAGGGGGAGATGGAAAGGGGATAAGGAGAGAGGAGAAGAGGGGTGGCCAGGTGCCAGGTGCTCCCTGTGATGGGACACCCCATCGCCACAGAGACGTGGGTCAGGGGGCACGAGGAGGGGGAAGGAGAGGGGAGGGCACGCGCTCCGAGCAGCGGGGTGGCCGGGCTTTGGCATGAATTACCCGCCCGCTGAGCTGCTGCTTTGGGCTCGCTGGAGGAGAGGTCACGTACTCAGTGGCCCTCAAACGCACACACAGGCCTCTCTCAGTGACAACAACAAGGCTCTGTGTGCGGCCGGCTAGTCACAACAGCTATTCTGCATTTAGCACAAACACACACACACACACAGAGGATGGAGGATGAATTAGGTTGGCTTCGTTGGTCAAACAGGACGGCTCTACGCGCAGCAGGGTACTAAACACAAATTATTCTCACTAGAATGCTTTTAATATGAAAGAGGAGAGACACAATCAGTCGCTGGACTTCCATTTAGAGCGTCCTACAGTGCCGTGTGGCCACAACCTCGTCCAAAGAGCACCTGGACACAGGAGCTGTGTCTTTTCAAGCCTTCATATCTAGTTTTCTATTTCTATGACAGATTATAGAAGCAGGATTCAGGATAATTTGACTTAACCTGTTGCATGAAGCTGATAAATTAGTGTTGTTACAATGTTTGTTGTCTTTCTGTAACTTTTTAAACGCCTTGGCAAAGACTCCTCCGTCAAGAAGCATCAAAAGCGTAAAGTTCAGTTTCAAAAGGTCAAACAGAGAATTAAACATGTGACCTTAGCTGCAACTTCTGCTTAGTATCAACCTCCTCCTCTGCATGACACAGCGAGTAACGTGGAGGAAGTTGATCCCACTGAAGTGAATCAAAATGCCAGAGGCGGCTGCTGCTCATCTCATTCATTCACCTGTCTCCTACACACCTCTGAGACCTCCCTACACAACCACCACAACACACACATGTGGACACGTCAGATCAACGAAGAAGAGACGAAAGTTAGCAGATGAGTTTATGAGTCATTCACGTCAGCATGTGGATACACACCAGTGATGTTCTCACATTTCCTCCCGTATCTAATCAACATCATCTCGTATTATTATCGCCGTAATGAAAAACGAATCAGTCTCACACGGATTAATTTGTAAAAGCAAAATAATTAAGACAAAGGTCCTGACAAATCAGAAAGACAACAAAGTATGATGCGTGACAGTTTTCCTCGCGTCCTCCCGCGGCGATGCAGGCCTGTCCTTTTGTGTCATGACTAGTCGCGCGGTGGCATTAATCAGAGCGTCGTCCTATCTTATTAAGCTGAGCGGCGAGATGATAGGGAGGCTGCAGGTCTTTAATCAAGGTTAGAATAATCTGTGATGCTAGCTGATTATAAACGTGATCATCAGCAACATATTGTCACCTCCTAATCATCCAAATAAACAAGAGAGAGACCTGCCCTCGGCCTCCAAGTGGAGGAATAAATTATACGACACACACACACATGCATGAAGCGTGCACACACTGTTAGCTTAAAAACATCTCCACACGTGCACGCTCAGATATCTGCAGCACGCAGCACTTTCACATCAAATACTTCTAATGCAAATACCACGTTTTAAAGGCCTCTTTTGAAATCCTCTGCCTCTCAGCGATTGAGGAATGAATACATGGCAAAGGAAGAACTTGAAAGACATCCATCAAGACAGCAGATAAACAATGAAACAGCCTCTCTCAAGTCGATGATAACCTCAACTTCTTTCTAATCTACTTTCATGTGCTTTGTCTCCTTCTTTTATTTACTCCCACTCTTTTTATTCCACCTCTCCGGGGGTGATCCTCTCCTCTTTCCTCCCTCTCTCCCAGAAGCTCATTACCTCAGGACCGAGTCTCGCCTGTTTTCAACACAGTGAAAATTATAACACCGACCGGCGACGGCACTCGTTAGCAGCCTTGTCAATCATCGGCGCCGGGCAGAGGGGGGAAGAGAAGCAATCGGCGGCGGGGGTCAGCGATGAAGATGTTCATTCTCTATTCATCCATCACATCTTCCGGGAAATCAATTTACAGCGCATCAGCGTCACAGTGCCTCGACAACAGCGGTGATATGAAAGAAGAGGGAAACAAGTTCTGAGAGGAAGACAGAGAGAGCGCTGGATTCGTTTAGATACAATCTAATAAACGTCACTCATCTGGAGCTTTTTTCTCTTTCTTCACCTTCAGGTTACCTGGAGCCTGCTCTGGAAATCCCTTAATAACTTTAATTTAAAAAACAGCTAACAGCTAACCACATTAGCTGCATCTTGCTACTTCCTGTGTCTCACTAAACCTCACACATTTCTTAACCATCCTGTTTAGTTTTCTTTTGTGAAAACATACATACTTATGTCAGAGTTGTCTCCACAGTTCATTAGTGCTGTTTGGATTTTTAGGAGGAGCTGAGATGAGAGGATAAAAGACAGGTATGGATGGAAGGATGAGGCGTTGGAAAGTAATTGGCAACAAAAAATGAACCCTGACACCGTCCACGTTCGTCGACTGCAGATGAAAAGCGCCTCAGAGCGGCAGTTCTGCACCGGACACGGCGAGCTTTGAGTAAACCTGAAGTGTGAGGTGAGAAATAGTCAAACTGAGGGAAGTGACAGGACGCCGTGTGCACGTGTGTGTGCAAAAGTGTGTGTTTGAAGGAACCAAGGGAGGCTTTCATTCCAGGAGATGTCATGCTGTTTGAGCAAACGCTTCTCCACGAAGGCCATCCACCGCCTGCTGCCGTCGCCGCCACCCCTGCTGCACTCAGCCTGCCTCGTGCCAACGCCCCCGACATGGCGGCCGCCAACGCCAGAAGCCCTCCCCTCGCCTGCCCCCTCGTCTCAGCAGAGCAGATGTCACTCAATTGCCCTCCACCTCCGCTGAAACCTCACCCTCACCCTCACCCTCACCCCTCTGCCACCCCAACAGGCAGCCGAGCCGGTGTGCCAAGCAGGCGACACCCGACGTGTGAAGAGAGGAGGCACAGGGAGGGGAAGAGAGGTGGCGGCCACGTTGACGGGATGGTGAAGAAAGAGGGAGCGTGGAGATTTTCACACCCGCCTCCTTCTGCCCCCGAGCCACCCACCTCTCTCCCTCCTAAAGCACACATGCCACATGCACAGTCGACTCCCCCTTCCTCCCTTTCCTGCAAAAAGAGACACACTTTCCCCTCTTTCTCCCGAGATGACACCCCCTGCAGGCCTTTGGAATATTCTAATTCTGTTTCCTAACTCTTATTATGTGTGGAGTGTGTGACATGTGAATTGTAATTAGTCGCTCTGGGGTGAGCGGAGAGCAAAACCCCCACCTCCTAAAAAAAAAAGGAACCAAAAATGGAAAAATAAGACTGGAGGGCGAATAATACCCCATCCAATTTAACCCCCAAGTCACCACCTAGTGCTCCTGTCGCGCCTTTGATTTTCCAGCATAGGTGAATGCGCTCTTTGTTCCCCCTTCCGGCGCTGATCCATTCACTCCCATTCAAACATACAGTAGAGTATCTTCTTCAGTGGATCTTATCTGAGAGGGAGGCCTGTATCAATAACCCTGCAGCTCCGATCTGCTGTCACAAAGGCCCGTGCGACAGAGGCTAGCTGTAGGGATGGGAGATAATGGTATCGAGGTGGTACTTAAATCTCAGTGAACCACGGCAGCTCAAGTAATTAGCGGATGGGATCCATACTGGGGGCGCTAAGCAGAGCTAATGCTACCCTGGGCTCTACTGCTGGAGCAAAATTAGCAGTATGGGAATGTTAAGAGCTATCGCGCGGATTATCTAGCCTGCTAGCTGCTCCTGCCACTCACTCCCTGAGTCCTCTGATAGACACCCAACAGGACGAGGAGAAAAGGGGGGGAGAGGGGAAGAGGAGGGGATTGTAATTTCACAGCAGTGTCAGAAAAGCCAGCCGAGGCCCTGTCTTTCCATTGAGGCTTCATTAGGACGAACAATGGACTTCCCAGCCATCTAATTAGACGAGGTTAATGAGGAGAGGAGGGCAGCGGCGGATCCCCACTGAGCATGCTGGGTCTGGGGCGGGGGAGATGGTCAAGGGGCCTCGGGGGCAGGAGGGGAGGGTCAACACAGAGCCGTCTTACAAATGAGTGAGGATTTGATGAGGGAGCAAGGTCGAGGGGTGCAAACTATGAGCCATAACAGCGCCCAATATCACTCCTCCATTCTAAACCAGTAGTTAGGGCATCAGACGTTTGTTTACCATCCTTTTCTTACACTTTTAATCACGTCAAGGGTGAGAAGAATGGATCCCAAAATGCGTTTAAAAACATCTCACCCCCAAAGGTAAGAAAAATAACCGAGACAATCAAAAGCTCAGATGATCAACAAACGGGAATCAGCTCGTTAACAACAACAGAGTCAGAGACAACAACGACGCCGCTGCTATTAAGAATGCAGATAATTAATCAGTGAGGTGTGAGCAGGCAGGGGAGAGGTGGCTGAGAGAGACGCGGGGATAGGTGTATGTATAGATAACGGCAGTTAACAAGTGTGGAGAAACAGAGGAGTGAGTGATGCTAGGCTGCAAAACATTGCATTTAGGAGTTTCAGCAACACGGAAAAACTACCAAGGCAGCAAAAACAAGCAGCTAAAAAAATTATAGAAATTGACCATTTGCAAGTTTTGCCTCATTATGCATGCAGGTAGTAAGGCTGCAAAGTGGCAGAACTGGACACTTACCTGAAATGAAAACCTAATGCTATAATTTTCCATGAGCAGTTAACTTTTTCATTTCTAGACAGTAAAATGTAGAAATACACCAAAAAAATACATAAAACATGATGAAACCCTGCAAATTAGCTGGTCTGTTTACCTTTCAGTGTTGGGGATGCTCGTCTTTCGTCTTCTTCCTTCTTTGTTCACCTCATCTAAAAGAAGAATAGAAAACAGAATGATTAATCTACACTGTCTAATAAACAAAGCTAACTTTTTAAGTCAAGGGAAGCTAAATACACAAAGATGTACCTGAAACGCTGGTCAAATGAGTCCAAGCAGCAGCAAAGTCGTCCACCAGAAGCTCCGCTTCATGGCTGCACCCATGAGGCTTGGTTTGTCCAGTTCGTCCAGATGTTAATCTAGTAAAAAGAGAGAAAAATAAGCTGTAACTGGTTAAGTTTGAGTATTCTGCAGTCTTTTTTGCATCCTGACCCTGAGTGTTGGTATTTTGTTTTCTTCAGTTTCCCTCCACAAAATGTGGCTTCCATGCTTCCTCCAAAACAAGAGATTCTGGGAAGCACATTGCTAAGCTATTAGCTTACAGTACAGCTCTCCAAATGGGACACTAGCCCTTGGATGTGTAATTTTTGTGAACTGAGAGGACAAAAACAATGTTTCCAGTGCACATTACTAAAACCAAGAGATTACTGCAGCAAAGCAGACAGTGCCGAGTTTCTGCACACACACAGATTGATATAATGTCGAGTAATGTGTGGGTCATGGTGTGGAGTAATAACCATAATCACAGTAGCTGTTAGGCTAATTTCAGATAGATTTTATGCCCCCATTGTAACCAAAAAGCCATTTTATTTTCCAATAACCAGGGACATAGATATAAGCCTCTATATTCTACAGTTTACACAGCCTCAGCCTCAGCTCCTTTCAGTTCCCCACAGAAATGATGCCGCTGAAACTGACATGCGCGAGCAAAATGTTAATCAAACAAACCCATTTCTCCTCAACAGCTAAACCAAACAAACGGGCCTCAACTTTCCCATTCAAGTCAGAATGACAGCGTAACACAACACAACAGCGGCGAACGCAGCGTTCTTTATTCAGGGAACGTCAGCAGCGCGCTATTCTGTTGAAAATATCAACTTCAGATGTTGAGGGGAGGAAAAAAAGACGGGCGTTTTGTCTGCCTTTGTTGGTTCGGGCTTGATATGCCGCGTGAGCCTTTCAAGCCATTTGTTAGACTCAATTTCTTCCTCTGTTACATCTGCAGATTACGTTTCAAGCAAACAACCGGCAACATGAAGGCACGGCAGCGCTATTATGGTGAGAGAATGACAACTTGCATAGGTAGAGAGCAGGAGAAGAGGAGAGACGAAATACAAGAAAAGGATGAAAAAAAAGAGTTGATGTAAAGAAGGCGAGGAAGATTGGAAAGAGGCGGAGATAGAAGTGATGAGATTCTGCAGTGATGGGATGTATGCCTGTGTATTGTAAATGCTTGCATGCAGGTTATGCAAATAAAAGCTCTTTGATTCTCTGGCCTTAAACATCAGCTCCTTCCTTCTTGTTTTCTCTCCCTCTTGGTTTTGTGCCTCTGCTTCAGGTTTGCTCTTAAAACAATACAGGGGAGTGTTTCAGATAGAGTTGAAACAGATTTTTAACGTATAAACACATCGCCTGAGGTGCTCAGGATGCTCTACATGCACCCAAGGAGCTGGAAACAGCAGCAGAAACACACATTAAAACATTAGGAAACTGGATATATATGCCAAACAATCACAAATTATTGTTTGTGGAAGCTTTTCTAAGAGTAAATACACAAATAATACACACAGTGAGGGTCAAATAAGGTCAAATATTAAAAAAAAACTGCATGCCTATAACTTTTAAAAAGGCAGCGCAAAAACAAAGTAGCTACAAATGAGCTAAAAGCATTAGCCTGCTGTTGCTTGTTGTATATTTGTGAAAGCTTTTAGCAAAGTAAGCAAAACATGCTCCTCTAGGCAATAAAAACCCTCAAATAAATATATAAATGCTAAGTAAACGAGCAAAAACATGCACTTAAAGGCAATAAAATGCACAAAATACAATAAGAACCAGCAAAAAACAATTAGCTGTGTTTGCTAACGGACGTTAGCATGTCTGCTAACTCTCCTATGGCTGCTTTAGCTCTAAGACCACACTGTAACTGAAAATATTCACATTACATCTTAAAGTTTACATAAATATGATTATTTTTTATGTTTTTTTTGTGTGAAAGAGTGTGGGTAATATTCTATTAAACCTCCAAGAGGAAGTCTCATAATGCTAGCTTCGTGTGTTTGTTATGTAGTAGAGTTTAAATATCACGGGAGCGTCCAAAAAAGCTTTTTTTAAGTCAATAGTTACATTTTTTTAACGTGTTTACCTTTGTGGGACTTCTGTGGTTCTAAAAACACAACACACATGACGCCGGGGTCGTGGGGAGGTCACCGAGGGGTCAAACGTTCGGCTTACGATAACAAGGAAGTAGTGACACCCTGGCCCCGCCAACTGAACTCAAATCAGCCAATGAGAGCTCAGCACAAAAGAGGGGACGTTTGCGTGCCATTTCTTCACAAATTCGCGGAAAAGTTTAATCTTTTTTACTTTTTAAAATCTAACACGATGATTTATTCACAGCCTTCACGTGAAACATTATTTTATTGTAAAAATAAAACTTTAAAAAAGATTAAAATCCCCTTTGATTGATTTGTCACTTCCTGTTTACCCATGAAGTACTCTACACGTTATCATCGCTACTTTTCTTTTCTTTTTCACAGCAGCATGTAAGAAAATCCTCCATCCCTGCACTAAAACTCACTCAGTATTCCACAGTGTAACTGGCTCTGAGTGTGTACTCCTCAATAAGGAGGATCACTTGCCACAGCACAGCAGACTGCTGACAAGCTCCTGTTGTGTTCCTGCTATTCCACACACTGCTTTAACCGAGATCGCCATCTAGTGAGGGTTTCCAGCACAGCTTCTCTGACACCTCACACACACATACTATCCACAGTATGCTGTAACAGATCGAAGGATTGTTTACTACCAGCGGGATGTCTGCATGGGATTTTTAGTGTAGGAAGCTTTTTTGGGTGTTTGTGCCAAATTGCAGACTGGCGCACAGTGAAATCTGATTTCTAACAAGTAGTTTTATGATCATCTGTTTGTGGGAATAGTATTTCCTTGCAGATTGGGGATCAATGCATTCACTTTGTGCAGCTTGATAGTAAAAATGCCAATTTACAGATATAGTTTCACAGGAAGTGAACAAGCATTTCTTTGTTTTGGTGCATTTGTGTCGTGCTATTTCAGTTGAAAACCTTATGTTTGGCTTTTTATCAATGCAGGTTAGCATATTTCAAATTATACAACTTGTGCAAAAAATAAAAACTTATTTATGGCATGCAATTTTGCATTAATATAATGCACAGTCTGGTTTTTGTGTTTTTATTCCAGTTCTACTTTCTACTCTTTAAGTGCAAACTGCAAATCATCATGTGCATTATCCAATTTGGAAATGCAAAGACACAAAAGTTACTTTCTGTGTACAAATGTCAATACTGCTACCATAATTTACAAGAGTTTTTTTTTTCTTCTTTTGGGTGCTATTTTTCTAAAACTTTCCCCTGACCTTGTTGCATCATGCCATCACTGTCTTGTATCTTGAAAATGATGTGAAAATGCCTAAAATATCCGTTTGCAATGCAGAAAACTGCACAAAACTGCTCTACATTTAGGAAATTAAAGTCATGATTATGCAATTTTAAAACAAGCTGATGCTGTTGCACTGTGTCTTGTTTCTGCAAAATACTCAATAATTTCAACCCTTTTGTGTCTTTTTGTTGCTGCAGTTTTGAATGAAGCGAGTACAGGTGCTTGTTTCAGGTCTTGTCATATCACTACCGCCTCCAATCTTTTTAATTAGCACCTTGCAAATCAAGTGATCTAGATACAGTAGCTTGTATTTGCTGCAGCATCATGCAGCATTTTATTTTGACTCCGTGCAGTCTTGAGCAAACAGCCATGTCACAGGCCTTTAACGTCCTGTCTCTCAGTATTCAATTTTTTCCCTCATAATCTTGTGTCTCAAAATATTCAACATCTGATGAATTTAATCAGAACTCAATTTCTTCCTTTTTGAGCTTGTCATCTGCAAAAAGGCTATCAAAGAAACAAAACCTGGGTTTGCATCTCTCAGCTTGTGAGCACGGCCTTGCATGTGCAAAATATTTCACATATCAGACGTTAAAACTTTTGTTTTCAGTCTTGTTGATGCAGTTTTGAACGGAGCAGAAACTGGAGCTTGTTTTCTTGCGTGTCAGCGTCACATCCAAAAATATGTCAGGAAAACAATCTTGTTTTTGATTTGTTTGTTGTTGTTTTTCTGCCGATGCAAATTGGAGTGGATGATTTAAATTTTCTGAGATGTTGTCATCAAAAATCGACGTGTTAGTTCTTCACACAGCAGCTCTTAAAGTGTTGTGTGAAATAAAGACAGCATGTTCCAAGAAGAAGAGGAAGTCAGACACTTTATTTCCTACATTTATTTATGTATGAGTGTGTGCTCGCCCATGTGTGTGTATATATGCCTCCTCTGTATTTATGCACATACCTCTATGTGTGTGTGTGTGTGCGTGTGTAAGTAAGTGTGTGCAGAGGCCATGTGCCTCACCTCTCTATAATGAAATCATGCGGGTCAGTGAGGCCGGCGAGGCTCGGGCAGGTCACCCAACAGATCGGAACTAAGCTGCTTTGACCCGGCCTGGTACTGCATGCCAAACACACTCACACACACACACACTTGGTACACGATGCTCCCAGCACAATGGAACCACTGTACAGAGGAGAGAGTGTGTGGTAATGATTAAAAACACACACAAACACCCAAGCAGTTTATTTATTTGCAAGACGAGAACACACACACGAAGAAATCCGTTTTATTTTCCTCCAAACTAATAAAAGCGATCAGAGAAGATGTCCCTTTAAAGAGGGTTGGAGAAAATTACATCAGGAAATTAAATCAACGACAGGAGTGATCAAAGTTGCCGTAGTCTATAAACACCGAAATGCAACATTAGATTACAGCAAGTTGTGTTGCAGCGGAGTTATTACGGGGAAAGCTTTAATCATTTTCTCTTCTATTAGCTGCAGCTCGTATCGCCCAGGGACTTCCATTAGAATTAAATTAAACAGTGGAAATGTAAATATTGACAACATATGCATAATTATTTATTCCACGAGCAACAAGATCAGAAAATTATTGCTGTGGCGTCATGTTAATATGAAAACAGAAATATTTGCATTTGTGGGTAATAAAAATGCAAATCGCATTACAGAACAAATAATATTGTTATTAATAATAATAAAACACACAAAATGCTCTGAGAAAAATCTCAATCTACAGGAAGTCTTTTTATTCCCCACCTGTGACCTTTGCTTTTATATTCCCAACCTCGCTAAAGGTCAAAGGTCAACACCCCTCCTCTGCAGAAAGCTGTCCCTTCCTGAAGAGGACAATCAATTACCAGAAGACTGATCCGGGCCGTCGTGTCCCCGCTCATTCCTGCTCCTTCAGATCAGCCAGGTCCCCATAAATTTGAATGTAAAACAAGCGCACCAGCACAGGGTTAAACACGTAATTAGCCACGACAAGTGAATATGAGGAGCAGACTAAGTCGGGGAAGAGCGCTATGGTAATGCAGCAGGGAGGGAGACTCCGCGGCCCCTGCGAGGCATCGAGACGGGACGCCGGGGAAAAGAGGAGAAGGGGAGGGAGCACGAGGAAGATTTCACATGCAGATATTAGAAATGCAATTGTCTCCTGCATACAGGGCGTCGGTCTGGAAATTGACTTTTTCATTATTCAGTTAGTGCAATAATTAAATATTCGATGCCCTGGGTTGGTGAAGCTACTGAACCACACCGAGGATATCTAACCGGGCCTGACAGATGTTTTAAATAATGTTTATTTATCGATACTAATATGAACTGCCCCAAACTGCTGCTCTCCTGTGACCTGCCACGTGTTCCTGCAGGCATCAGGAGCTCCAATCCAACAGGAGAAGAAGAAGACGACATGAGGAAAGTTCTTCTTTGAGTTTTGTTCCTGAAAGTCTCCAAAGTTGTCTCAGCGAATCTGATTGGTTCCTTCCCCTTTTGGTTTCCGGTGACATGATTCAAACACGAAAACCGGAGCGGCCTTGTTTGTGCAGAAAAAAAAAAACCAACCCAAATGTATAAATTAATAAATGAATATGTGAAGAAACACCAAGTAAATATCCACACAGATGAATTAATGCATAAAAACACACATATTTATTCATAATCTCCTCTGCAGCACATTCTGTGGATTGAGAGGGGAAATGTCATTATACAACAATTAGACTTTCCGTCGCCTCTTTGGAAAAATGCAATATTCTATGTATTTACATTCAAAAATGTCAATCCTGGTCAATGTCCCAGCGTGATTTGCAAGTCATGCAGCTTCAGAAGAGCCGTCAAGGAGAGGATAAAAAGGGGGAAAGAGCGACCAGGCCAGATTGAGCGAGGAGACGACGGAAAGCGTTCTCCTACGTGAGTACCTACGTCTGTTTTTGCTTTTTCTGCTTGTGTGACACTTCCTGTGTGAGAATTCCTACAAACTACGGTTTATTTCTGCTACGGGAACCTGGGAAGACTTTGAACTACCACGTGCTGCCGCCCCGGCGTTCGCAAACCAACGGGGTCAACCTTTCATCCGACACTCCAAGAAGCAAACACTCGGCGAGGAACAATACGCTTTCCTTTGGATCTTTGGAATCCATTTGCATTGGCAACAGGTAGCGGCGCTTAAAAAAGGAGGCCCTCCCTCTGAAAAAGAAAAAAAAAGTGGTTCCAAATTCATCCGCTCCTTCACATCAGAGATTCGCTCAACAAGGTAAAAACACGGGGGGGACGAAGTGGTAGAGTGCTTTTGTTGACAGGCTCCAACAACTTATAGTGATCCTTCATCGCCGCGTTTGATGGACATCTGAGCACCACTTGTGAAAGCGTGGGGGGAGGGTGAGGAGAGGAGGAGGAGGAGGAGGAGGGGAGGCAGGGAGGGTGCACGGGGTGTCAGCGCGGGGAGTGATGGAGTGTGCGCTAAAGCAGTGTATTGAAAAAAATAAACAAATCAGAAACAATTAAGTGTGAACTCTCATGGAATATTCATAGGCGAGCAGCCTTTGCGTGACAAGCCATCACGCCACCTCCAGTCCGCTGTGTTTTTTTCATATTCCTCCTCTCCATGTCCTGCACACATGGAGATGTGCCTGCCACTTAAATCAAATTAGTCATTAGCAAATTGAATCAACAATTAGAGCAAAAGAGCTACATGGCATTAGCGTCAGCTCAGTCAGATTTGTCAACCTATCAGAGCAACCTTTAGAGTTTTTCCTGCGGTCCAACTCCACCGTGCTGCGTTCAAAGTCATCGTGTAGCTCAGGGCAGAAGGCCCCTGCGTCCATTTCCTGCCAGGGTCACCTAGCATCACGCAGCTCAAGCTGGAGCGCAGCTTTTTGTGCCAAACGTTTGTTTTGTTCGCCAGCTCCCTGATGGATCCGGTGGCTGCCCTGATCGCCCCACTTCCCCGCCTCTTGTGGATTATTTGTATCGACATTTCTCACTCCTCTCCAAGCGCGGCTTTTAGTTAGAGGCTGTCAAAAACAGCGCTGGCGGAAATGGAAGTATCCTCATTATGCAAATGGCGGCCTCCACTGATGGCATGTTCTGTTTTATAAATTGCATCCCCCCTTGTCAGAAGTCAAATTGTATTTGAGTAACTTCAGAGAAATTGTCACAAGATTTCAATTTGCTTCGCCTGCGATGCCACCATCAATTTAGTCACAACAAATATAGACGTGTTCCTGCACAAACTTGATTGTGTTGTTGCTTTGTCACAATCACGTATCATTATATAAGTATTACTTCTCTCCTGCGCAGCTTCCACTGAGGAAAGGACAAAAAGTTGCAGGTGCAACTCCAGCTGAAGCGAATACTTTTATTAAAATATGTTAAAGAGTGGAGTTAGCGTTTGCTTTTGAATGATTTCCCACTCGATCCTCAGAGGAGGGGTTAACAATCATGTTTCATTAGAGGTAACAAGAAAACACATTTACAAGAGATCATGCATGATTCGTTCATGTTTTCAGCTTGTGAATGTACTTTAAGATGAGGATTTGTTGCAAATTAAGCTAGCTTGAAGCTTCCTAAGGAGGTTTTTCATCCTCGTCAGTGCAGTGACAAACTTGCAACCAATGTTTCATGAGTAAAAAGAAACTTTTGCACAAGCTTTTAAGCTTTGTAAGTGTTTAAAAGTGAGATGAAACATAGAAGTAGTTTCAGAAACCTGATCGAGCTTCTGCTGAGGCTGCAGCTTGTGACTTTTAAAATCAAATATTGCTTCTCCAGCTCGATACAAATCTGCTCTGAAGGATGCAATTCATCGAGAAACTTCTTTAGCAGGTCTCATGTTTGAAATGAGGAGCTACCCATAACACCTGATCACATTCGGGTGTTTACCAAACAAGGTTTGAAGTTGTCTAAAGGTTTAGGACTGTTTGCACCAAAGTGGCGACTCTGACTCGACTCTGTTGCCCACCATCCTTCATCTTTGTTACAATTCTCTGTCTGCAACAAAAATAAATGGCGCCTGGCTACCACTGCAGACCAGCCAACAAGAGAAGAAGGAGGAAAAAAAGGAAAAAAGCGAGAAAAAACGTCAGGGTCGATTTTAATATTCATGAATTTCCTACCAGCTCAGTTCAGCAGTTTCGATTAAGCATTAATTAGGAGCCAGAGGGGAAACCAAACAAAAATAAGGAGCTGAATGACTAATGAAGGTGCTGGAGATGTGGGTAGACTCGCCGTGCCACTAATGGTTTGGTGTTATGGGTGCTACATGGGCAGGAGTGCCAGCGGTGTGGGCGGCTAGACGCACCTCTGCCCACACCAGAGATCACACTCTGAGGGAGAAAAAAAACACACTCTGGCCGAGGAAGAATAACATGCTCGCCTCCAAACAGCGAGAAAACCACTGCTCTCTCATGCTGCTGTCAGTCCAAAAACCTCCCAACTGCAGTTTTTGGGAAAAGGAGGGCGGGTTTGACGGGTTTGGTGCTCCTCTGGGTGCAGGGAAATTCCTGCAACCACCCTGGATTCATGAGACGCCTTCCAGAAGCAGCTGGATAAACTTAAAAACACATATGCAAGGGTCAAGCCGTAGAAGGAGATATGAGCGCTCCACACCAGGAGAGACGTGGACGCATATTTTAGGCGGCTGCTTCACACGGAAAGTTGAGGTTGAGTTTCCTTGAAGTGAAAAAGTTGGGAAGAAGTTGAGGGTCAGCATCGATCGCAGTTTGAGCGTTGGTTGGATTTTACTTTTTGGAGTCAGTGGCAGGACAGAAGGTCTGAGAGGAGGTTATGCTTAGGTTGGTGCTCAGCACTCAAATTTGAAATTATTCATTAAATTCACTCAGTTTGGACAAGGGAAACTTCACCATGAGTGAATAATTTACTTTGGAAACAGATTTATGAAGCTCAGCTTTACATGTGGCAAAGGTACTGTTCTGTGAGCTAAAGTTCCTGAAAGTTCTGCAACAAAAGAAGAGTTTCTTTTTAGCTTTTAATCCAACTTTAAGTGGAGCTATGTTTGCAAAAATTCTTCTTATGATGTCTTTAATTCTGTTTTAAGATAAAACAGTATGGAAACCTGTCATACCTCAAAAAAAAAAAAAAAATAAATAAATAAATAAATAAATAAAATAAATAATAATAATAATAATAATAATAATAATAATAATAATAATAATAATAATAATAATAATAATAATAATATTACTTTTACCTTTAATATTTCTTTAAAAGTGTGTTTAACTAAATTTAATTCTTTATTTTATTTTATCACCATTAGAAATAAATATTTTTGACAATGCAGACAGCAAATTTATTCAGCTGGATGCTCTTTTGTTAATTGTATTTAATTTTTTAAAATAAAAACTGGTTTGTGATGCATTCTGTTAATATATATATATTTTTTTTTACATTTTTACAGGAAAAGTTAATATTTCCTATTATGTATTTTCTTTTAATTATAAATAATATCTAAAATCCCAGAACACCATTTAATTTAGTGATTTAAAATTAATGAAAAATGCAAGAAAAAAAAAAAATTACCTAAAATGGATTTTTATTGAAGGAAAAGATACTACATTGGCTAATAATGCAATAAAGTGAAATAAATTAATAGATATTGCATTTTAAAAAGGGAAATAAACCACTTTAAATTTAGAAAATTCAATTTTGAATTCCTAATTTCGCATTTTATCATAAATTAATATCTGTTAAAACAAAATGATGTGTCTGAATTATGTATTCCCCTCAGATGATATCAGCTTATTAGGATAATAAAAACATTAAATTACTCCTCAGCTGTATTTATTATTATTTTTACATAAAGTGGAGCTGCCCTCAGGTTTGTTTAATATGTCAGCACTAATATGAAGCTTATTAATTTGTGTACTTCATGCATTTACAAGACGAGCGATGTATATGTATGACTGTGCTGCAGATGAATATATCGGTCAAATATGAATAAAGAGCATAAATATGAATTATTGTCAGGGCTGCAAAATGTCAACCAGGGCCTGATTTACATCCTATAAATAATTTCACCTCCATTATTTGTGCCATGATTCCTCCTAAAATATTATGTTTATATCAGTTTTATTTTTACTGGCGCTCACAGGAGGGAGGAATAAAAAAACTCCTCTGAGGAGGAGATGAAAAAAGGTTATCTGTTCTTTTATCTGTTTGAGAAAGGGCTTTGCAGGCTCCTCTCCCAGTAAAACAAGGATAAAGCCAACAGGGGGAAAAATAAATGATATTGTTACCGAGGTATTATCCTTAAGCCTGCCCATGATATTTGAATTGTATTGGTGAATTGTAATCAGGTATTTTAGCTTAGCGCTGCTGTTGAACGCTCACCATCTGGTATTGGACGACAGTGACAGACAGAGGGCTGGAAACAGGGAGGAGGAGGAGGAGGTGGGGGTGAGGAGAGGAAGCCGTTATCCAACAGAAAAGCCCTGCGACTTTACTTCCCCAATCTCTAAATCTACACATTGTAATGTAAGTCCACAGACAGGAAGCCCAGAGCAAACAGTGTTTGTATGAGCACAGAGCGGCTGCAGATCCCTGCAATCATGGAGGAGAAAGACGGAGACGCTGCGGCTTTGTTCGCTCTGTGCTGAGGTTTAAAAAACAGAAAGAGGAGCAAGGCTGCAGAGTTTGAACCATCAGGATGTGACTGTGGCTGGGTGGATGCTCGTCAGCTGAACAATCAACATGTAGGAGGAAAAATGGAGTTGTACTGTTTGTGCATGGATGCAAACGTGCAAAAAGAGCTTCAGTTAGAAGTTGCAATGTGCATCATTTTGCAAATATGTTTCAGAAAGTGTGTAACTTGGAAATAAAACTGTGCAAAAATTAAATTGTGTGAATTTTCCTCCTGTTTTTGTTGCTCCATGACGCCTGAAAGCAGCACAGGAAGCACAGACTCACCTGCTTATGGAGTATTAAACTTCACGTCACTGCAGCTGCTGAAACACAAAGATCTTTCTTCTTCTTCTTTTTAAACTTTAACCATCTCATTGGACGGGGCCTAAGTTTGGAAACGTTGGCTCAAACACCTGTGATTAATCAAATCATAAAAAACAACAGAGTTAAAGAGATTCAGCTTTTGTTCGTCTCTTCTAAATCAGAGAGTTTTACTCACGTAGATTTTATTTTCTGGACATTTTCGTCGTGTTTGAGCTTCAGGGCCGTAAACCAACAGTGTGCATCTCTTCCCCCCTCCTGTCTTGTTTTTCTCTGCCCAAGCCAGACACAGAGGCTCATCTGTACCGGGGCTGGGGACTACTTTGACCTCTTGACCCCCGGGCCTGCCTGATGAGAACTCTTGTTTCCGTTGACGACGGGCGAGAGTCCGCCGGACCCCGCCGGCTGACTCACTGCTGCAGCAGCCGCTCGAGTGCCCTTCAACAGATTCGCTCGGCGCTTTTCAAGTGAGCAGGAGCTGCAAAAAGAGACGTTCGGGGTCCAGAGGGCCCTGAGATGTTAAAAAAAAAAAAAAAAAGGCGGGAGTGTTTGTTTTTACGGCACAGATATACTAAGCCGAGTCATGGTGATGTGGTCAGCGAGGGTCAGAAAACAGATTATTAGGGTGAGAGTCAGCGCCCCAACAATTAACAAAGGCTGTGCATGTGTGTGTGTGTGTGTGTGTGTGTGTGTGTGTGTGAGGTGGAGGAGGGTGAAGTTTTTCTTCCCTCTGCCTCGCCACCTATCACAATTCATTACGACAAATTAGGGTTCAATAAAATTGCTATTCAGAGATAATTAGGAGTTGTGATGTGGTGCTGGGGGTCGCGGGGGGAGGAGGGTGGGACGGCGGGTGTTTGGGTGGGTGGGTGGGTGTGGGTTTCCACATGTCATCCTGACCCCGAACCAGCAAAAGTGAGGGTCTGCAGCTGGGGCAAGTGAAGTGAGACCTGGTCTGCCACCCTCGACGTGGAAGGCCCCACGCACAAAAAGAAAACACTCCTCCTCCTCCTCTTCCTCCTCCTCTTCCTCTCACCTGCTGAGTTGGGAGCTGCTCCAAATTAAACAAATTATTTCAGGCCTCTCTTTCATCCCCGTCAAAAAAGAAAAAAAAAAGAAATGAAAAAAAAGTGGAGCAACAGCGAACAGTGGTCCCACATACGGACGACGGCTAATAAGGTTACACTCGTCTCTGCATGTGTGTGTGTGTGTGAGTGTGTGTGTGTGTGAGAGCTGGGGTTACGTCTGCATATGTGCACCAAGCTGAAGAAGGTTTGTATTTGATTAATTAACACTTTCCTCAGAGCACAAGCTACCCGTCCTCGCTTTGGAGAAGGAGTGAAATATTTGTCGGGGTGACAGAAAAAGCCTGAGAGCAGTTTGTGTTTAATTAAAACAGAGTGTCTCTCCTGTCACTATTTCTATTATTATTATTATTAATATATTAAATCACTTCATTCTGACTCAAAAGTCTTCAGTCTGCTTCCTGACTATGGACAATTTACTCCACGTTGTAAAATAATTATTAAAAGACTCTTAAAATGAAAATATTACAGAGCATTGTTGAATCTACTGCTAAGGATTTTCCTCTTCAGTCAACAACTGTCCAAAAGACGAACAATACAGGAGTGAATTATTGGGGATCTGTGTTTTACTTTTTTCCTGCACTTTTTTTTTCTTATAAAGGAAGAAAAATTGATCAAAACAAAATTTATTCTATTCTATTAGGGAACGAATGTTACTAATATGATGCTTTAATGTATTTTTTTGTACAATTAATGTCTCAAAAATTTTAACTTGGGGTGTAAGCTTGATGAAAAAAGCTGGTAAGCAAACAAAAAAAAGGAAATTGTGTGGCCTGTTAGTAAATATTTGATATAAATTTTAAAACAGCAAGAGCTGAAAAAAAAAAAAAAAAAAAAAAAGTATTTTGGGAAATAAAGTAATATTTGTGCATTTGTTTTGGAGTAAACTTAATAAAAGTATTTCCATGGATGAACTTGTGTTGTTCACTCCGTCTCCTCTCTGGCTGCTCCTCCTGACATTCAGCTGCTCTGTTGAACCCGTCAACTCTAACTCCACTTGTTCTCTTTTGGCTGTTTGTGCCCTCCATCCTCCTCCTCCTCCTCCTCCTCTTCATCTCTTCCAGCTGTCTTCTGCGCACCACTCTGGCTGCGGCCCCAGCGCCACTGGAGGGGCCGTGTGAACCGTCCGGTCCGGTCACCTCGCATCAGTGTCGGGCTGGAATGCGCGGTGGCCCCGGCCCTGGTCGGGGACACCACTCTGGGGGCTGAGAGCGACGGAGGGATGGAGGGAGGGGTGGTTGAGCAGGTGCTTTGCTAGCGAGGAAGTAATGTTGATGTCACCCTCCCCGCCCCCACCTCGCCGTCTTTTTGTGGTTGGCGGGGACATGGACACCAGTGGACACAGAGAGCCTGTGGGTGCTCCTCTCTAGAGGTCAGATCAGAATCACGCTGCGACTCTTTACTTATTAAGTGTCTCTCTGTGCTCCCGACTGCTCGCCAGCGCTACACGACAACCAAACCTGCACAAAAAGACCCTGGTAAAGAGACACCGCTGGGGGTACTGAGACCGCCACTCTGCTCTTTTGTTTGTCTCAATGTGAACAAATATGGCACATGATACCAGAGGTGTAGCATTCCTTCCTTTTTCCACTTTTCTTTTAAAAGAAAGAAGTCCTTTACACGCCAAACAGAGCAGCGCAGACTCTCTGATCAGCAATTATGCACTTTAGAGGTATTAAATACAGCTGAGGGGGGACAGGGGGCCTCCAGGGACCCGTGGCACTCTGTAAATACACTCCTCACTGGAAATGAAAGGAAGAGATCTGCCATTATTCATGCATTAAGTGTACGCATATATTTCAGCTTTATTTACTTGCTGTGTCTTGTCTGGGAGTGGCGTGCGTGCACTCTGCAGCTAAATTTAACACCAGCACAGGTCAAAGGTCGCCCGTTTCTAAGCGGTGAACTGGCACAAAAGATAATCATCTATTAAAATGCCATAATAAGCAGCTTTTGTTTCATATTCCGAACGTGCATTTGTCTTTTAAAGTGATCTGGTTTGGCAATCTTCTCTTACGTATGCTAATGCGAGGAAAAACACGCTAACTGTCTCTGAGGAATAAGAGCTCATATTGGGATTCAGACCAGCAGCGTATTCCACTTTCGGGTGTCGAGAAAAGTTCCTCAGCAGCCAGGGTGTCTCACCGACTGCATCCGTTGCCTGGTGAGAAGCCAGACGCATTATTCAAAGCGAGGTCCTGACACCAGTTTATGGCTGAATTACATTAAAGTGCACGTAACTCGACTCAAGAACAATTTGTTAGTATTCACCGAAAAGCTCAGCAGGCGAGGGCCTGTGCTTGTGTTGGCAGCGAGACGTCTTTTTGAAATGTTAACCGTGTAATGTGACTCTGCGTTGGACGCACTTTAAGAGTATCCAACCTCTAAAAGAGGACAGAAAGACTTCTTCACTAACCAAACTCCTGTTCTGGATCAAGAAACTACAGCTGTAGAGCGGCGAGGCCTCTCCGAAGTGCACTCCTCAGTTAGTGCACTCCAGCTGCACGCTACGCTGAAGCACCCTGGGCGAGAGCAGGGCTTGAAGGACGGCGGTGAGTGACGCGGACTGCGGCGTGTTGGGCGCGAGGAGCGATGAGGAGAGGGGAAGTGACAGGAGACAGTTGCTGCACACTGTGTCAGGCTGGCGGTGTCACACCTGGCAGCTGTCAATCACCGCGCTCCCGAAAAAAACACCTCGCTCCCTGATATCGCCGGAGCGGCTTGCCAAACACGCCGTGAGTGGTGTCATCCATCCTTACATGAGCACTGGCTCGCTGCGACTGCACTCATCCTGTCACTGCAAGTCAGGGAGGGAAGGGGGGAGAGGAAGAGGGGAGGGACCCGTCTATTTACATATGGAAAGGTCACAAATAGCCTGCAGGCACTGTGCTAATTAGAGAACGTGGCGAAAAAAAAAAAACTCCAAAGATAAATTGAAAGACAAAAATGGAGAGTTGTCGAAGTAAAGTGGTGAAATGAAAGTGGGGATAAGGTGAAGGAAAGGAGACAGGAAGTGGGGGAAGCCTCCTTAACTTTACATGGAAGACAGAGTTCGATGAAGCGGCGGGACGCTGGAATTGTCGCGTCCTTACTCCGTCTTCATCGTGTAGCAATGAAGAGCAACAAACCAAACTTCCTTTGAGCTTTCCAGCGTTAGCATTGTTAGCACAGGTCTCCAGCAGCAGCAGCAGCAGCAGACGTTGACCATATGACGGTGTTCAGATGACCGGGCGTGTGTGATCTCCCTTAGCCGGATAAGCGAATCAACCTTTATAATTCATTGTGACAAGCTGACAGGCAAAATGAGTGTAAAATTTTATACTTACATGAATTTTTGTGTCAGATCGCCGTCTGTGCACTTGTTTTTCAGCCCGGCCATAGCCGAGGGCTTCTTTCTCCGCGGGCGCTTCCCGGACTTTGTTTCCAGGCCTTCAGACACATCGCCCTTCGCCCTAGTGAATTTGCTGATTAATTTTGGATGCTCCCCTTAATTAACACCCCAAAGGAAAGTGTAGATTTCCGAGCCCGCCTTTGCCACGGCGCAAACAAAAATGAGAGAGTCTGAAGAAGGATGACCCCAGGGAGACAGACGTGCTGATGTCCAAAATGACATTACAGGAGCAATGTGAAGGCCCCGTGATGGCGGCCTAGACCTGGACACGGGCGATGCCTCAGGAGCTCCCAGGCCTTTTAATCAGCGGCTGGAAACGAGCTCCCTATTAGTCTCATTTCATTTGCTTTAGCGTCGGTAGAGAAGCAGGCCTCGCATGATGCCACCCGACGCTTGAAACATGCTGTTCCTGTGCCAGTGCTGGTGCCGCCTCCGGCCCACGGTCACTAATTGGTGCCACTCTCTTACTTCCAGTGAAATTGGCAGATGACGGACAGGGGGCGAAATAAAAATTTGATTCCTTTCTCCCTCTTCCCCAACATCAGAGTGGATTTCGCTAATTGGGTTGAATGGCGCCCATCTCGTCTTGTGACAGCCACGCGGGATGCATGAGAAGCTGCGGGCAGCTTGGAGAGCTCTCACCCTGCCGTGCCAGCGCTGAAGACACGCCAGCAGGAGGGGGGCAAAGTTGCGAAAGACATGCTGAGACAAAAGAGCGCGGCGGAAGAGATGGGGCGCTCACTTTTGGGAGACCTTGAACAAACAAAGTTGCGATGTGTCTCGCTGAGGGGAGGCACGTCATCGCCATGGCCATCACCATCACCATCAAACCAGGAAGACAGTCCTCTGAGACTTCCTCTGCCTCTGTGTGGTCTGTGCTTCACCTAAAACGCTGAATAACCACAGAGAGCAGCGTGGACAGAATACAAATCAAGCCCCAAATTTACCGTCACATCACTCGTAGTGGGCGCGAACTGCAGTTCCCACAATATTTTCCTGGACGACAACATTTCTCCTACAAAGTATGAAGAGTGGATTAAACTCCTGATACTTACATAACCACAGACTAATACAGTGTCCCATTAGGGCCATTAAAAGCACATCCGATCCGCCTGCTTCCAGTAAAACAGACATGGATGTTTGAGCAGGTCGTCTCAAGCTCCCCGCAGGACAATTGTCCACTTTGTGCTCGCAGGGGTTCAGAGCCGGGAGGGAAAGAAGCAGAATTCTCGTTACAAAAGGACAAGAAGTGCAGGTGTAATTGGGATATTTGGGAGTGTCTCGTTTCAGGGCCCATCGGAGCTGCGGTGAAATGAAGCCTGTAAGAGTAGAGCGACGGACGCACGGACTGCCAGGCGAGGCTTTCTTTCCCTTTTCCTCCTCTAGCATCACATCATTTCACGACTCTCCTTCTCTTCCTCCTGTGTCCCCGACCAGGCCATGACACCACCAGACCCCCTCCTCCTCCGTCTTCATGATAGCAGCTTGATCGGGCAGGTATAGGTAACAAATGAGATCAATTAACGTGTCCAAGAGGGGCACCTACCTGAGAGTCCGGTTGCACTAAACGATCTCCTCATCTTTTGTTTCCCTGGTTGGAGATTCCATTTGCAGCCTCATCACTTTCCCGACGCGAACAACGGAGACGATTGTTCGACTTTCGCTCTCAAAGAGAAAGCCTGGCCTCTTCCCCTGGCAGAGGATGTATCTCTAGCATCAGGACTCCAACGGAGGACAGGGGGCAAGCTCCACGAAATGAATCCCCAAACCTTCCAACCGCACAACCTTTCTCTCGACTTCAACTGGCCCCATTTGTCCTAAATTTGTCCCTCTGAGGCCGGTTGATTGAGTGACTTTGGCTCTAACGAGGAAGTGAAGGTTTGATCTCCTTTAGAGAGATGTTTGGACAGAAATGTCTGGAAAATAAATGTCGTTGTGGGCCGATCAGCTTCCATCCGTTTACACTTTTCCGACAAATTTCATCTTCCCCTAATATCACAACCAGCGCTGATGGAGAGATGGGATAACTAAGTGAAGGTCTGCAGAGAAAAAGCAGCAGAGGGACGCAGAAAAAGGGGCAATTATCATGAGTTAGGGAGCCGGGGGAGCCGGTGATGGCAGCCATCGAACCTCCTGAGCGTTCGTTTAAATCTGCTTGATGAATGTGACGCGCGCTGCTCATCTATCCCCTCCATCAGACCGTCCTCGGCAGTCAGACGGGATTGTTTACTTGTAATCAACCTGGCTTGGTTGACAGCTCACCATTACCCCTGATAACAGGGTCTGCTGCAATTTGGACCCCGAAAGAAGAAATATATATTAAAAAAAAAACACAGCAACACGCGGACGGGCGTCTGATGCCTTATTGATAGAGCGCTAGCCCTGTTATCTTTGCACGTAATTTGTTTTCAAGAACTGTGATTTACATTTCAGTGGGATTACACCTTTTAATGCTACACACGGGCGAGAAGTGGGCAGCCGCTGAAGGAGGAGGAGGAGGACGGCGAGGGGGAAGGAGGGAGGGGTTCAAACGATGCATTTCCAAGTCCTCAAGTGGAGAGGATTACAATTACAATTAAAAATCAAAAGGCCCGTGTGTCCATCAAACGCCGGCCCATAACCCTTTGTGTACCCACTGCCAAATAACGGCGGTGAGTGGAGGGTTGGCAGATGCAGAAACGCTTTCCGGCTTAATTGTGGCGTATTACGGCAGCTTGTTCATCAGGATATTATGCAATAAGTGTTATTCCAGGCAAAGGATGCAGCTCCTAAATGGCATGCTAATGCGAGTCCCCCTGGCAGAGCGTTAAAGAAAAACCAGGCTTCACCATTAAAACAGCAGCGGGGGCCGAGGGCAAAGTTCAATCATGTTGTTTGGGGTTTCGCCTTGATGTAGTTCAACAAGTACGGAGAGTCCAGCTGCTGCAGGACGCACGGATCAAAGAGCTGATAGACCTGTCTAACGTTCTCGCCGCCATCTTTCCTCTCTGGAGTGTCCTTTTCACACCCTGACATGTTCCTAACCTGTTGCAAAGTCACTAAATAACCTCAGAAATGTTGCATCAGGTGTTTTTAGAAGCTGCTTTAAATTCAAAATGAGCTCATACTTTGATACGAAAACGTACTTTTAACATCTTTTAAGCACCACTTTGAAAAATCAGGTGTGAAGCATGGGTGGCGTAAAGGGTGGGCCAAACGGTGCCCAGGCCCACCCTAAAATTTTCTTTTATTTTTTATTAATATAATTTTTAAATCAGTTTACAAGTGCATTAAGAAATTTTGTCACTTTTTATTCATTTTGTTAGCATTAGATGCTCTGTCTTTAGGAAAGCAAGTTTTTTTTTCACCTGTTGGGCAAATTTATTTTAGAATATCACATTATTTTTTTGTTATCATTTTTTATTTTCATTTTTTTTTTTTTTTAATTTAACCGTGGTTTATTTCCTTGCTCTTACAACTCATATTAAAAGACACGCCATAGCGGTGCAGCCTATTGGTGCATTAAAGCGCCATTCTCTGGTCAGTACCATGAAGAGCACTGCAAAAAATTTAATCTCACAAGTGTTTTTGTCTTGTTTTAAGTAAAAATTATCTTATTATACCAGATATGAGCCAAATTCAACAGATCACAAAAAAACTGTATCATTTCAAGTTATTTAAAGACAAAATTTGTAACTATAGAAATGTCTTAATGCAAGTAACTTTTCTCTTGTTCCCCTAGCAGATTGTTTTAACTTGTTATAAGCAATTCAGACCTCATTTTTGTCTTTAAATATCTTGAAATAAGACATGTTTTTGGACTGGCCCGGTGAATGTGGGTCATATTAAAAGTAAAAAGGCATTTTCTACTGAAAATTAGACAAAAACACTTCATAAAATTACAGGGGTTTTTTGCAGTGAGTGATTGCAGGTAAGTCCGTCTAATGCACAAAAAATGCAATTAAAGGTGGAAAAAAGCAACCACACATAAAGAATTAAATCAATGATCAAACTTTTGTAACTTAAGGCCCACCCAAAACTAAAATCCTAGCTCCGCCCCTGGTAAAACAGTGTAAATTAGGATGACACATAAATCCCTTCTCTTAGTTTTTGACTCTCTCCTTCTCTACCTCCTCTTCCCCTCCCTGCATCCTAATCATGTGCATTATTCCTCTAATTCAGATCACAACATTTTACATAATTCTTTGTTTATTCATTTTCTCAGACAGTCAGTGAAATTATGTAAAACAAGCTCTCAATGGCACTCGGAGTGCGTAATAGAATGCAGATTTCCCTGTTATTCCAGCACGTGTGCTTACTTGGAGGCAAAGTGTCCCATTTAAATGAGAATTACACTTAAATGTCACATGAGTTTATCTACATTTACAAACAGGGCGTTTGTTTTATGAATCTGGTGCATCCTAAAGTCAGCAGACGTGCTCCGAGGGTTGTGACTTACTAATGCTGATTTAAATTGCAAACGCTTCCTTCCTGTCTTTTATTTACACACTTTTTTCCCCCTTTCAAGATGACACGGCACCTGAAGAATCACCCTCCTCCTCTCTCCATTGAGACAGGGAGAAACATCATTTCCTTTTGTTGAATTAATTCACTCATTAGGTGGCGGTTTGAAACCTGCAGCTCCTTGAAAAGGCGGAGATAATACCATTTCTGCCATTCAGAGCGGCCCCAGTGTCTCCTGATAGCCGGCAATCTATCGCCTAATAATTTCTGGCCAAATTATAACAGAAATCCTCATTCAGGGAGGTGGGAAAGTGTGAATGCAGCAGGAAAAGAGCCCCTCAAATGTCTTTTCTCAGAATGGCAGCAAAACAAGGAGATTATAGGGGAGAGGGGGACTCGTTTTGCCTCATCAGTGGCCTTTGTACGGCTTGAGTCAGCTTTCTGAAGGGAGCAGGTTTGAACTCAATCATCACTGGGAGACAAAATAGTCCCTCCTTGTTGAGCGCAGGTGGGCGCGTTATTAAAAGCTCTGATTTCAGAATTAAAAGTCTTTAATTCAAACATTTTTTCTCCCTTAAATGAAAAGTTTTAATGACTGAAGATTAATCACAAATATTGAAATGACACCTTTTTACTGCATGCACAAGCAAATAAAATTTCCCAGCTCAGTGCACACACACACAGGAGTGTTTCCATATGGGACAGTAATATAATAGCAATAGGCTACATTAGATCGCTTTCATACAGATGTTCGCCTCCATTTCTGCAGCAGTTTGGTCCATCTGTGTTAACAGGGAGCTGCTTAGCACACGCCTGTGTGGAGGGAGGCATATCAAGCATATGGACATTTTACAAAAGGTTACCCTGCATAAATTAGGTTGAATGGCAATCTGTTGAGGAGAGGTGGCTCAGTGTGAGCGCGGAGGGATAATAAAAGCATTTTGTTGCCAGAATAAAGTTGTCATTTTTTTTTTTTTTTGAATTGAAACAGAGACTCAACTGTTTTTCTTTCTCTACTTAATTTATTTTTTTAAATCTGGCTCAAATTCTGCAGCAGGAAGATGTCTTTCTACTTTAAATGCAACATGCATGTGAAAATGTGCAGATTTAAAACACATTTAAAAAGATTTGTGGATAAATCAAGAGCAGATTTGCAGATTTAACTCTTGAGGTTGTGCATGCATCCTTCTTTTAGGTTAGATTTTTTTAATTCTTACAATTTGCTGATTATTTAAAGTACAATCACGCAACGTTTGCCCTGCTTTAGATTTTTATCTCATCTTACAGTGACATCTAGTGGCAGGTTTGTGTTATGACACCAGCTTTGATTTTTTTTTTTTCCTGTTTTATGTTTGAAAATGAGTGAAAATTTAAGGTTATTGAAATAAAATGAGGACTAACAATACATGCAAAGTAAGCTAGGTTGATTTATGCATGAGCCCCTCTTTAATACATCTTCCACGTCTTCTTATGCACTTTTTAGAACAGCTGATTTTACTGTTTCCTCCTCCTGATAAATCAAAAAATACCTCAAAACTCTAAAAACAACACCCAAGCATCACCGTGCACCCACCCCTCCATCCACAAACGCTTGTAATACATTCAGCCTAATCTGCCCGTGTTTGCTCTCATCTGAGAGTTACCTCCATCGCTGTGTGGGCGGTTAAGATTGATTAACAATAACAGCAGCTGACTAGGCAGGAATAATTCAGGAGAAACAAAGCGTCTGTGTATGAAGAAGACCGGCAACGTGCGAGACAGAGGAGGAGACCGCCGCTTCCTACTCCTGTTCTGATGTGGGTTAATTGAAGCTTTGTAACGCAGATGGAGGCCGACGAGGCTCAAAGGTGGATGAGAGATGGTCGGCACCTTTGATGTGCGCACCTCCAGCTTTGATGCAGGAGGTCATCAAGGATCAGCCGGTTCACGACAGGAAGACGACGCAGAATGGGGCGCTGAAGTGGTCGAGATTCATATTCATGGAGAGATCAGACGACATTGGGAGCTACGAGCTTTAGACTCCTCTTCACGCTCTCACAGGTGACCTGTATTGACCTGGGAAGAGTGATGTGGATCGGTGTATTGACGCTCAGAGATAAAGATGTTGGAAGACGGATGTTGGAAGACGGATGTTCCAGCTCGAATGCTTTCTTTTCTTCAGCTTGTGAATTCATCACCAGAGGAACTTTGTGAGTTAAATCAGTGTCACCAAGTAGAACGAACGCTAACAACCTTTAACTCACTCTTCCAGTGTCTTTTTACGGCCGGTCCTTTTGTTCCTCCACATGAAAGGAGAAGCTTGCGGAGACACTTTGACGAACACGCTGATCAATACGGAGCAAAGCGCTCGAAGATAGTGTGGGGAAATTTAGAGCATGGGTCGCGCTGTGGGTCATCCTCATAAGGTGAGATTTTCAGATCTAAGAGAGGTTAAAAATGGTGCAGTTTCCCTTTAAATGTTGGAGTCAGATCCATGTGCAGGCCTCATCGAGTGTCTACCGAGGCCAAGGTCTGCTGAGTGCAGAGGATATCAGCGTTATCGCCGCTCCTTTCACTCTCCCCGTGATGAGCTGTGCTGCCGAGTGTGTTGTTGCCTAATTCCCTCTAACTACAGCCCTGTGTAATCACACACCCCAATTAACCAGCTCGGCTCCCGGTTTCCTGCACGCCGCGCGCTGCCCCGTCTCCTCGCCACGCCGCGTAATTAGCTTTCATCTGAGAGTGAAAAGAAAAGGAGCACCTCAGCAATTGTGCCGCCACTCTCTCCTTCTCCCATCTCTACCCATCTCAGTGGCGCTCTGCTCCTCATATCATAATGGCCCGCAATTTCAATCAGATGGATTTTTATCGCTGACACTAAGGAGAATTGGCCCTCATCTGAGCCCCCTTTCCAACCCCCCCCAAAACAAGCAACCTGCCTCATTTGACGGCTTGTGAGACAGCGATCCAGGAGAGTCCTTGTTGTGACTAGGGGGGTCTTTATTTGATATTTACAAAAGGATTCAGGTCTCTTTTGTGGGTTTGAGTGCAGTTGACGAGGTTGACTCGAGCCGGAAAGGTGCAGGGCTGATGAATTTCCATCAAGTTCCTGTGACACGGCAGCAGACGAAGGACTCACATGTGAGACTCGAATTGGGTTGGGAAACAAAGGTCAAGAAACAGGCAAAGGTGTCCAAACAACACGCGAAAACTGTGTCGAACTATGAAACAAGGGCGTAAATAACAAGGAAACACAAGGAGCTCAAGCTAGCTTAACGGAGATGACAAGACACCGCCAAAAACTGAAATCGTATCAAGTGCTTGCACCTGACCAGCCCAGGAAAATGTCTTGTTTCAAGTTATTTAAAGACAAAAATGAGGAAGTAAAAAAAAAATCTGCCAATGGAACAGGAAGTTTTTTGTCCTTGTTTTAAAAAAAAATCTCTGTCCATACCACAGAAATATCTCTGTCCATACGAAGAGGCAAAACTGAAAATGATCGCCTCTGAAGCCTGCAATGCCATGCCTGGCCGATGAGTGGAAGTTTAGCAAAATGTGGAAACCATAGAAGAAGAACGTTATGAGCATGCCCAGTCAAAAACAGGAAGAAGAAGCGGAAAAAAACCTTACATTCATTTGTTGAGCTGTAATGTTGTCAAAAAGTGCAAAGAACACAGAAATATCACGGTAAATGTCAGCCATCGTTCTTGTCGTTGGCGACCGTTGCTACAGTGACTTGGTGCTTCATCGCGTCAACACCAGCTCCGTTTAACACAGCTACATAGATCCACTCAATCTTATGTCTTCACTTTTTTATCTGTTTTTAAAAATCTCTGTTTATGTGCATGAAATCACCGTTATACGTTTAGGCCTCTCATCCACACGCAACCGTAGTTTTGCGTCAATGAAAACGATGTAAACTCTGGTCAAAGTGAAGTTTGGGAAAAATGTGGAGTTTTGGTTCTCAAACATCACCACTGAATAACGGGGCTTCATCCTGATTGGATGGTTTTACTTCTAGAAAAACACGAACAAATAAGAGTCTGCCATACATGTGGACGAAAGTATTTTTAAAAACAATGTGAAAAAAAGTTTTTTTAAATGCCTTGCAACATGTGTACAAGGCCTGAATACTCCAGGGAAGGGGAGACAATAGGAAACGAAACAGGAGGTAAGAAGCAAAATAACACAGGAAGCACAAGACAAGAGACACAAGGATGATTGAATACTAAAATAAATAACTTAAAACCTGTGGACATGAAAGTTTCATGTCGTCGTGGTGACGCTGAGAGAACCTCAGGCCGACTGTTAGCGACAGCCTCCCCCCTGCAGACCCACAGCGAGATGATATCATTAAGAAGTTATCAGCGGCGTGAACGCTCCTCACAGGTACAGCAGTAATGTGACACCAACGCCACACTCCACCGCCACCCAGAACAGCTCCAGCCGGCTGAATCATTGTTCAGTCATACAAGTGAGCAGCCTGTTAATGACACAGTCCTGACATTTAACATATAATAAGGTGTTCACGCGGAGCTCTTCCAGAGGTGACTCCCAGGCGGAACGAAGCCGAGACCTTTTAGGGTTGGAAAAACAGTGAGAAGTGTTTGACCCCCCCTCTTTTATCTCTCCTTGTCCTGAACGAATCGGTGAGGCGCTCGTTAGCTCGGGGATCTTCATCCTGGAGGAAGAGCTGCACAGTTTTGTCATATTTCATCCAAACAATAACTCCGCACCCACTCGGCATTTCACATGAGTGGACCTGGAATGTCGCTTCATCAACAGGAAGCGGAAAGACGCGAGAGTCCGTCAGAGCATGAATATGTATCTGAAGTCTGAGGGGAAGAAAGTGTTTGTTGATTCATTTCCACTGAATAATGTTTCCATTTGGGGAGATAATGGCGCTCAGAAACTTTCTGAGAAGTGGACAGACGGCGTGCTAACACATCTGTACGTCATTACTTTCTTAACCGAAGGAGAAACGATGAGGGTAAACACATTTATGCGGCGGATACGCTTGTTCGGTTTCACTCGGTTGTGTTTGCAGAGTCGTTTCTCATCCCTGCTCCTCTTTTTGTGGCAGAAACTCTGGATTTCTGCAGGAGAAATCAGTTTCCAAGGTGTGTGTGGGTGGTTAATTCATGTCGTTGGCCTTTGGTATCAGTCATCTCTGATTTAACGGGAGGTTTGTGAGATCTGATCTTTAAAGTCTGTCCAAATCTGACACCCTGGGAGCAGCTTGTTGCTGTATTTAATGTTTTTTTTGCTGTTTGATGTCATGAATGAGATTAAATCAGGAGTAGGAGTGATTTAAGATTAGCACAGATCTTTCGCGCAGTCTGTGTTTGCGTGAAGTTTCCATGAGGACCCTCAAACCGGCGACTCCTCTGAGTTTCAAGACGAAGAGCTTATCCTCTTAATAAATAAACCTGGAACCTAAAAAATCAGAGGAACACAGGAGGGATCACTGCTCCCCTCTCCGTCAGAGAGAAGGATTATCCCTTTCACTTAGCGCGCGCCGCTAATTTCTCCTGCCAGGTTCAACTCCCAGAATGCACCGGGGAGATTGGCTGTCTCCTGCTTCTTTTCTTCCCCTCTCCTCCCTGCCAGTCTTTTCTTACCTGGCGTCCTGACTTGTTTTATCTCCCCCGTGCTGGTTGGGGGAACACAAACCGCCTCATCCTCTTCTTTGACGGCGTTTTACGAATTCACTTGGCAGGCTGCAGATTCTGGGACTCGAGGCCTCGAAACGAGATTAAGGCGCCGACCTCTTGTGAAACAGGTGTTGTCAGCGCCGAGCAGGTGGAGTTTGGTGAATCTTGGAGAGTTTTCACCAACCTTTAGGCGGCGATTAAAGCAAACACCACGATACCGCGTTCACACCAGCACTTAGCGTCTTTCCTCGCCTCTCAGATGTATGTATTTGTTTACTCAGCTCAGTCTCTCACCTCCGGCTAATTCTCACACCCTGCTGATGAACGCCGCGCCTCGGCCTGTAAATCGTATAAGCCAGTGAATATAACGGCGGCGGCGTGTTTCATGCTCGCTCGGCAAGTTAAGTTTGAAATGTGCCGACAGCAGAGAGCGTCTGAATCCTCCTCTCCGTGTCACCCATGGCTGACCTCCTCTCCTCTCCTCTCCTCTCCTTCCTTTCTTCCTCTGTTTGTAAACCTCACTCTGAGGACGCATCAGGCATCACAAGTGTCGCCGCCGCTGCTGCCACCTTTACCGTTATCCTGATGTCGCTCGGCGTGGCGCGGCGGCTGCTGCTCCTGCTGCTCCTGCTGCTGCTGAGCTGTTTGTTTAGGAATCTGGGCCCGAAAATTGTATTCCATCGACCATGCTCGCTATCAACACACAATTATCTGGGTTAATCATGTGGAACTGTGGCAAATTCACCTGGGGCTCAGGAACTAATGACATTCGCGTCTGGCCCTGCTTTAGTGAAATGGCCCCAGCACCTGCAGCAGGAACACGGAGATTGCCAAAGAAAATTTGGTCTCATTTCGTCCTCCTCGACGCCTCCCCCTCCTCCACCCTTTCACCACTTCCTCCCCTTTCCCTGCCGCCCCTTCCCCCATCCAATCTCTCCGTCTCCTTCCCGTTTCCATCCCACTTTGCTCTTAAATTTGCAAATCTCTCCTCCTCTGCTCCTCCTTTTCTTCCACCTTATTCTCTCGGCGAACAAGGGACACCCACGTTCTCGAGTTCATCGCACCCGATCACAACACCAGGGGCAGACGTCAATCTTCACGCCTCTTGTATAATCATTATATTTCCAGCTCCGCTACCTGTGTAACACCTGAGCGGTAGATCGTGGAAAAAGAGGAGGTGATACCGAAGACGGAGATGATATCTCGCGACGGATTCGTGACTTTGGTTCCGGACAGACAGCGACTTGTGTTCTCGCTGTATAATTAAGAAAGTGATTGAGTGCAGTCAGCAGGGTGTTGATGCTCTTTCTCCATCGCACTTGCTCTCTTTGTCTTTCTCACACACACACACACACACACATGCGACAGAGTCATTTCAACTTAGAGGAAGTCGAGGAGCTCAATGCTCATAATTATACATCAATACAAACATATGTTTCCCAATCACAGATGCCATCCATGTGTGAAATGGGTGTCACACCGTTGGAGGTCTCATTATTCGTGAAGTGCGCGCGTGTCTCAACACTTTGGCTACCACCCACACCGGTCACAGTGGCGCCGTAATAAACCTCCCCTGCGGGTAATCTCCAGCGGGGCGTTTGCATGCCGGGCGTACTGTACATCAAATTCTATTTCCAACGTTCAATACGAGGTGCGAACGAATCCTCCGGTCGCTGTTGGATTCATGAGCTGGTCAGCAGCAGAATGAGCTGTTCCTCGGGGGATTTGTTCGCACCTATTGTGCTCATCAGTTGTGTTGTGGTGCGAGAGAAATGACAATTGGTGTGTTATCAGTCACACTTTGAAGCGTTGGCTTTTTCAAAGAGCAGTGGCTCTGACTCAAAGGACGAAGACGACTGAGGAGTCAAAGAGTTTGTGATCTGCTCAACAGGGCCTCAGATGGTGCAGATATTTAAAGCTCCCATATTCTGCTTCTTTTCTGCAGTTTAATATGGATCATTGATGTCTTCATGGAATGGTAGTAACATGTTTTGGTCCAAAAAGCCAATAAATCAAGCACAGCAGCATTGTTTCCAGGCTCTCATAGCCCCTCTGTTCAGAACGCTCTGATTTAGTGGGCGTGGCCTTCATATGTAAATGAGCCACCACTGATACCGCCCCACTCTTCAGCGTCACTGAGAGCGGCGCCACAAGCTCCGAGTGCACAATGTTTAGAAAACAGCGAGGCTTGTTTATTTACATTACATTACAGGCTAAAACAACAGGCTAACCACAGCTAAAGTTAGCATCCTGAAGCTAACACAGAGACAGGGGGGACACTGAGGAAAACCTCTTCCATCTGCTCCACAGCACACAGCATTTAAAATACTCACATTTCCAGGGTCCCAGGTTTGTTGGAGGATGGTTGGTAATGGGCTTAGATTCAGGACCAGTCTATCGGCTAGCCCTCTGTTGTACTGTCCAAAGTTGGAAAAGCAGTCGACCGTGAAGTGGCTAACACACACATGCACAGTTTTACTGAGTGTAGCTGGAACATTTCCTGATAAATGAACTCTAGACACTTGGTTTTGTCTTCTTCAGAGATGGGAAGCTTGTGCATAGAACTACGTGGCTGTTTACAGCCAAAAACAGAGCAGTGATGGCTCTTCAACTTTGGCATTCCAGCAGCAGGGATGGGAGTTGGCGGGGAGGGGGTTCGGGGGTATCTGCTCCAGTGGACCAATCAGGTCAGACTTGCTCCTGATTGGTCAAAAAAGGGAATTACTGATGTCAGCAAATCCCCAAAATCCAAACAGCTTGTTTTAGGTCAGGATTTTACATTCACAAGACCCACAAATTTCACAAAAAGACTTAATAAAGTGATTTTTGCATAATATGGGACCTTTATCTCAAAGCTAGTGCATGAGTGGAGGAGGAGACGAAGGAAGGAGGAGAAGAGGATCCATCACCTGTTGACTTCACGTCACCTTAAGATCCACCTGGTCTCCTCTCACAACAACACGCAGACACATTTTTGCACCCAGAAATGTATTCAAGGCCACGAGCGTCGTGCTAATTGAAAAATGTTCACCAAAATAATCAAATTTAAAGCTTAAGAGTGCATTCAAGCCCACATAAGAAGCAGAGCACACACACACAGGGAGTGTTGCTCCGGAGTCCGTGACATGGTTTAACAGTCTCACAGGATCCATAAAACGCCCCCGAAGGCTTCATATAATCTCTTTTTTCTCCCCCCCCCTGCTTAATAGGAGATAATACAAGCGCGAACCCTGATGAATCAATATGCAACAGCAGCTTTAGTTTGATAATTAATACCAGAGTCGGAAATAGATTTGTGATTTGGCAGCGCAGGTCTGATACGACAGCGGTCTCCTCTCGACAGCCAGAGTCTCGTTCCACTCTGCATCCCCATCCCATTCAGCTAATCTCATTCATTTTTTATTTCAATAGCGCTAATTCCTTAACTAAAGCCTGTTATCTCATTAAAAGGCCTGCGATGGGATTCGATGGCATCCTGACATCTGTATTCATTCCCCCTCGAAATGAGTCCCGACACCAGTGTAATGGAAAAAAAACACGCACACACTCCGAACTGCGGAGATTAAACGTCACGCCAAGTGTCTCAAAAAGGAGACTGAAGAAATCATCGTTTTAGTTTTGGTTTCATTTTTGGAAAAGGTGGATTAGCTGTGTGTTAGCCTAGCTCCAGCTCGCCTGGATTGAGATGTTAAAGAGCGACTCCTCTGATCATTTCTGAAGACGCCGCAGTCGGAGACTAAGGTAAGATGTAGTAAAGCGAGACAAAAAGGAAGCACCTCTGGCCTTCTGTAGATAAACCACGAAGCTCAGCGACGGAGCAAACCCGGGATTCCCTCTCAGATCTCCAACCACCTAACTTCCCACCCTTTTTCCCCGCTCCACTTCCTCTCCTCCTCCCCATTCGGCGCCATCGCCCTCGTCAAAAAGCCTGTGTCGGTTGCTGATAATTCCCTCTGTTTGAAAAAAAAAAAAAAAGATGAAAGCAGTCATGGATGAAAGAAACTTGGATTTAATCTTTCTCGCCGTCTTCTGCTCTCTCTTTCCTACTCTACACGCTGTTGATGTTTTTTTAAAGGGGGAGACGGAGAGACAGAGGGAAATAGAAAAAGGAGGTGGACTGGTTCAATAGAAGCAGTTTACCCTCTCTCTGAATGTACACACAGCGACCTGATGGAGGAGCAGCCTGAGGAGCAGAGGGGCCGGAGATAAAGAAAAGCCATTGGTGCTTCATTTGGCCTGGGCAGTGATAAGGCCCCTCAGCTCTCAGGGATCTGTAGTCACAAGGTAAGAGGTCTGTCATAAAGCAGAGATAGAGAGATGACAGGGTGGAGAGGAGGAGAGGAGGAGAGGAGACAGGCAGGAGGAGGAAACAGCCTTGTTTCCACCAAACAGTCCAGTTTGGATCAGTACGGTTCGGTACGGGTTGGCTAAAGCCTGATCCTGTTTGCGCTTCTACATCCAACAGTGCCCCCTTGTGGTAGGTGGCATGTAAGCCGGATGCTGATAGCTGCATCAGCTACATAACAGCGCGACACAGTGTCGCCCGCTATTATCTTACAAAGAAGAAAAACACGACACAGTAAACAAAGAGCAATGCCAGGAAACAGGAAGTGATGACTCTTTCAACCAATCAGACTGCAGTGTTGAAGCTCCACCTCCTGGGATGAGATCGGTTGAGTGTCTTCGTGTTATTTCCAGTAGTAAAAGTTTTTTCATACTGAAGATGAGCCACATTCACCTGATCAGTCCATAGAAACGTTTTGTTTTGTTTTTTGTTTTAAGTTTTTCAAAGACAAAAATGAGGTCTAAATTGTTCGTAACAAGTAAGACATTATTCTAGTTTTAAGCAAATTTTTGTGCAAATTTATCTATCTCTTTTTTATTTTACTTGTTGCAAGCAATTCAGACCTCATTTTTATCTTGAAATAACTTAAAAAGAAATATATTTTCTGGACTGGTCAGTTGAATATGGCTATAGCTAAAACAAGACAAAAAACACTTGATGGAAATGAGGCTTTTTGTCATACATGTCAGGCTGAGAGTAGAGATGTTTTAATGCATCATGTGAAGAAAACAAGCAGAGCTCTGAGTGTAAAAACACACATCTGATGATCTCAAGTTTCATGAAACTTTAACTTCCTGCACTAATTCCTAACGCTTCTGCAAAGAGCGTTAAAACCTCCATCTCTGGATTTTCTGAAGCACATCATCAGCCCGAGGACTCCAGCATCCTTCCAGGAGGGGATACACAGCCACAGCCAAGGTGTGGGGGTGTGTTTTTATATTTTCTTACCCCGCAGCGCCTCAGCCCCACTCTGCCAGCCGGGGCAACCAGAGCCCATATGGCAGCCAAGCGTGGCTCCGGCCGGCTCGGGCTCATATGTATGGAAAACAAGGTCTAGCAGAGGGGAGTCACAGGGGGTCATTCTAGTCAGAGAGGCAGCCCCGGGTCCTGGTGCAGGTTAGAAGGTCTTGGTTCAGGAGAAGAGGCTAATTTCTTCTACTTGGCTGAGCAAAGGCCTGAATAATTGCGCCCCATGGGTTAGCCTGTGGGTGATGTGGAGGTAGAGCGGAGTGTACCAAGAGGAGCAGGAGAGGGGAGGATCAGGGAGGAGGAGGTCAGTCCAGCTTTGAATGGCTGCTCATTATTAGTGATGTTTGAGATTCTGGAGATTTCTGTCAGTGCATCACAAATAAACCCAGTGAAGTTTTCATCACTGCTTAGAAACCAGATGAGGTTTGGTGGTGGGCTGTCCTCAGGTGTAATAGCTGCAGACGTTTCCATCTCCAGCTGCCCTGATGTGATGTAAAAACTACACGTGTGAGTCCGCGCTGGACGCTCTGTAATGAACCTGCCAGAGTTTTATGACTACTCCTCCTCTGATGTAAAGCTCACCTTTAAACCGCGTCGACTTCTCGCCGTGTGACACGCGTTTGAACACCACGAAGGCCGGGGGAAGTGAATGTGACACGCTCAGGTGTAATTATACTCGCCTTGATTCACGGCGGAGATGAAGAGGAGCGGGGAGGCAGACCCCCTCCCCTCCCTCCCCTCCCATCGCCGCCTTTTGTCACTATCTCTGCGAGGTCTCACTTCTGTTTGCCTTTTTCCAATTATCAAGGTGTGACACCACAAGCCCCTCCCCCTCCTAATAAAATGTTAGTGAAGTTGAAAAAAAGTCATTTTCTTTGTTTGTTGAATTAATTATCACTTACAAATTTACCTCCATAATCTGTGCAAGCTGTGCAACTTCGCTTTGCTGCTCTGACAACGTGGGCCTGCGTTACCTTGATGCAACACTGCCATCTTGTGGCTGTGTTAGTGTCTTACACACAGTGACTGAGCTCCTGTCTGAAAATGGATGATGACAGTCTAATTTATTTCTCTCCTCGTCCCTCTGACCTGATGCTCACATGACAAAACAGACTGGATTAATAAAAACAGGATCCAATTTAAACATCTGAAGCTGGATCTTCTTGACTCCCCTCACTTTTGCACCCCTGTACGTCCTGTAAGCCCCGACCCACCAGGAGCGACAGCAGACCAGCCAGCAGGCAGGAGAACGCGGCAACTGGAGCGAGGAGGAATGAAGGCCCGAGCTGGATGCTGAGGTGGAAGGAGGGACAGGAGGAGGCTCTCTGATGGAGGACAAACTGCTCCAGAGTGTCCAAAACCTGGATCCACATCAGGTACATGAGCACCACGGCCAGGAGACACACACCTACACATAAAAACACAAAAGTATATTAAGTTCAGGGGTCTGCAACCTTTACTTTTATACAAGCTGTTTTTCCTCAGCTCACCTGGATAAAAATAATTCAGGAGCCACAAAATCTACTTTATCTTCACAATAAGAACAAAAAAGTGCATAAAATTCTAAACATAGTAAAAATCTAGTGAATAATTATCCAAACAAGATGTGTTTTATGTTTATAAAATAGTTCATGTGATGTCTCTGTTTTTGAATTTAAAAAAATTGCTAATATTTTAGAAAAATTGAAAAAAATTGTAATATAAATAAAAAAGATACATTTGATAAAAAATAAATAAATCTAGAGAATATTAGAACAATAATGCAAAAAAAAGAAAAATTTACCAAAATTTAATAATTTAATAATAATCAAAATATTTACCAAATTTTCAGAAAATCATAAAAAAAACTCAAAAATTGGGAAAATTAAATTAAAATGGAATCTATGTTTTAAGTTTTTTTTTGTTTCAAAATTTTGCAGAATTTTAGTTTTTTTGAAGATATTGCAATAACTAAAAGAAAAAAATTCAACCACTTCAGATATTAGTAAATAGCAAATATTTGTTTTTTTTTTTATTCTAAATTGAAAAGATTTAAAAAACTTAAACTTAAATGATTTACAAAATATGACCTTTGATCCAGACAATCTCCCTTTAAAGACTTAGTCATTATTCTGCCACAGGAGGGCGCAAAAACCTACCAATGGTTTTTCACTCTCTTATTTAACGTATTCAAAACCACTGTCACTCACCACCACTCAGCTGAAGAGCTCCACCAACTTTATAAAGCTTCTGATTGGACAGTGGTCCAGCACAGACGACCACGAACCCACCAATAACGACTGACATAGAGCCCAGGATGAGGAAGATGCTCCAGAAAGTCCTGAAAACTGACACAGGAGAAAAGAGGAGCTGAAGATGTGCTTTTAAATAAAATGATTCTCAAAGTGCTTAAAAATAAAAGACTAACCAATGGCCGAGCTGCGCTCATACTCCTCTGAGGATGACCCATGAGGCGCCTCATACACAGGAAACGGGAAGAGGAAGGCGGCCTGGCAGAGCTTTGATGACAGCTGATTGGCTGAAGGAGAGAGTGACAGAAGTTATGATCCATCAGATAAATCTGTAAACATGAAAAGTGCTGAGTGAAGCTTCGTACAGAACCAGGCGTCCCAGAAGGAGAAGTCCTGAGAGTGAGCCGTGAAGGAGCAGCGCCAGAAGAGACCCTCGTGGAAGACTCTGACACCGTCTGAAGCCTGAGGAGGAATAAAAACACTGAAAGCATCCACACATCTCTAAATAAAGACTGATTAATGTCACGTCTCACTTATACTGAACAATAACTGATGCTTTTTGGAGGAATTTATAGAAATTAAAGCATCTCTGTGCTTAAAGAAAAATGAACTCAATTGTCACGGAAGTGTTGGTGCCACCTTGTGGAGTCATTTGATATTGACACTGAGTCATATCTATTTATGAGTGTTTTGTCCCTTTCTTTTCCATGAACTGATTTATTTTGATTAGGATTCACTTTTCCTTTCATTCTTCTGTATTTCACTGACTTTTCTCTGAATTATGAGAAGAAACCACAGACATACCTCATCTCTCCGGCTGCAGGTCTCAGCAGCCAGCAGCCAGTACTCCGTCCCACAGGAGAGCAGCGTGAACAGAAACCCTGACGCTCCGAAGAAGAACGACAGGAAGACGAGAACCTTCAGCCTCTCAGCCGGAGTCATGTCTCACATCTTAATAATCTTTAAAATAAAAGCGATGGACGGGCAGCTCTGCTCCCACACGCTGAGCCGTGAATGAAAATAACTTCTCGCCTCATGGATGACGGCTTCAGTTACACTCACACTAAAATAACACGCAGGCATTAACACCATCCACTCCAACCCCTTTGGATACAAACAACAGAAAGACGTCACACCTGTAGAAATACCTCCTTGGCATTTATTGGAATGCCAGCATTGAAATCCAGATTTGGTACAGTACAAGGCTATCCAGTAGAACTGAGATCTAGGCAACAGTGATGGTCCAACAACAGTCGATCGAACTGCATGTTCATATATTAATACAACTTTTTTTTTTTGTTCCAGACATGATTAATACAAATAAAACAGAGAAAGAAAAACCTGGGAAAGATTTATTCAAAGGTTTAAATGCCTTGACTTGTTTTTTTTTTTTGTTTTATATTCAAATAAACATTTCATCCAGGCTGGTTTCATAAAAAGAGAGAACAGAAAAAGAGGAATGGTCTGAATGTGGATGTTTTTGCTCCTATTTCATGACTTAATGCTTAAAAAAGCTTTTTTTATTGTGGAAAATGATCAAGCTAACAGCTTCCTGCATCTTTTTTTTTTTAGAGTACATAACATATCGCAAGAACCCAACCCATATACACAGAGAAGTGCAGAGAAGTTTATACAGGACTCCTGTTAATTACATATCACAACCCTGTGAGGATATTAGAAGTACATATACGAGGCACGCAGAAATGAAAGATTGATCACCTATTATTAACCTACTCGCAGTAAACATTTGATTCGAGGATCCTTTGGGCTGAGTCACCTCTTCTTTTTTCCTCCAGGACGTTTTTGCGGCGTGTTTGGCAGTTTGTTTGGTCCGCTGTCCGCTCAGGTTCAGAATGACAAGTGTGTCTGGAGCATCTGTGCAAAGGCTCATGGGACTTCCACAGCATGTGAGGTCTCGTGAGGCCCCCGGTTGAGGGTCCTAAGACATGACTCCGAAGACGGGGTTGTGGCGACAGATGCTGGGGCCGATCTCCTCGTAGTCTTTCTTGGTGTGGCACACTTGGTAGAACTCAGGCTGAGGCCGGAAAAAGTTAAATTAGTGTTTTTCATCTTTGTGTGATATGTTTGAATCTGTGATTTCTTTAAAAAAAGATGCTCTGATACTCACTGTAGATGCCAGCATTGATCCTCCGAACCAGACGGCGTACCTCTGCATGTGGTGAGTGATGACCTGCACGTCGATGGGTTTGGGCTTTGGGGTAAGAGGGAAAAAAGGATCAGAGAAAAATACTCAGTGTCTGTTTTTTGGCATCAAAACACAAAATTCTCATTCCTCTTTCCTCACCTTCAACTTCCCACCGCTCAGCTCTTCGCTCATCTTCAGCCGAGCGTCCACAGTCCTCTTCAGGTCCCTCTGCAGGCGTCTGCCAAAGTCCCTGAACATGGTGGAGCCTCCAGAGAGCACGATGTTCTGTGATAAAACAAAGAAGAGGTTAAAGAAGACGAACAATTCATTAAACAAGTGTCAGCATGTGAGGGGGTGTGAGTCTCCACCTTGTACAGAGGACGTCTGACATCGATGGGGCAGTTCTGGATGACTTCATCCACCACCTCCGATATCGGCTGAGTGAAGTCAGGGTTGGCGAACTGAAGGAGAAAACCAGAAACATAAATAATGATCTGAAAAACAAGCTGAGTGTTTGGTTTTGTTCCTAAAGATGTCATATATGATCTCATACCTCAGGGTGGAAGAAGATTTCAGGGCCGAGGAAGCGCTCGTAGCCCACATCGATGGTGAACTCCTTCTTGGTGATGGCGTTGATTCCTGTGTACTGTTTGATCCACTTGGAGCCATCTGTGTCGTACTTGTTGAACTCTTTCACCAGGTCGGGGCAGACGTAGCTGAAGCGCTCCTTGAAAAACACAACAATACACAAAGCAGTGTTAGCATGAAGCACTCTGACAAGAAGAATAAAGTCTGACATTCAAATTTTAAATGCTGGTGATGTGATTCTGTGTCTTTACTAACATCTTGTGGCCAAACTGAGAAATGCAAGACAGGAACTTAAAGTATTATGTTTCACACACACAAAAAGCATTAACTGCTGGCAGAGATGGTGGAAAGGAAAAACAGCACCCACCTTTACAGCTTTGGCCGTCTCCAGAGACTGCTCCGGAGGAATCCCCACCTCCCGCTCCCTCAGCAGCTGTTGGGTGAAGTATGTGATGTCCCTGCCAGCGATGGGGATGTGCTTGATGCAGCTACCGATGACGTAACCTTCAGCCTGGGAAAAACAAACCAAACCCAGTTTAGAGATTCAAAAGAGGAAGGAGCAAAATGAGAAACAGGGGATTTAAAAAAAAAAAGCGATGCTCACCACGGGGATGACGTGTGTGACTCCGTCGCCGCTGTCGATCACAGTGCCTGTCAGGGTTCGCTCTCCAACCTGTCGAGACGTCCAGGAGGCAGCCAGCGCCAGGACAGCCTACAGTAGAAAACAAAGTGCAATATGTAGCATGTCTAGATTTAGGGAATAGTGAATGAGGATGTTGTGAGAGACTGAAACAGAGTGGAACGTGTCGAAAGAAGAAGTGAAAATGTGCATTTCCTCACAGAGACTTTGAATTACTTCATATCCTGGGTGTAAAAGTCAAATCTAAATTTAAACTCAGGGCTGTAGTCAGTTTCTAAATGTGTTTGCTGAGGTTTGAACTGTGGGTTTACACATTTTATAAGCTGTGAGAGTGATTCATGTCTCTAACTTTATCCTGAAATGTTGCTTTGAGTAGCTTTGGAAACATACCTGTACAGCAATGTAGAGACCCGGGACGTTGAAGGACTCAAACATGATCTCTGCCGTGTACTCTCTGTTTTCTGGTGTGTTGAGGGGAGGCTCTGTCTGTAAAAAGAAAGCCATTGTTTTAATTTTTGTGTCCAAATCTGACTCGAAGGTGAAATGAGACTTCTCAAGTTAAAACTGAAGCTCTGGTCGTACCAACAGAAAGTAATGGTCTTCAGGTTCTGCCCGCAGATACTTGAAGATGATCTGCTCCATGAATCTTTCCATCAGGTCCCAGTCCTCCACAATCCCATGACGGATCGGCCACTGGATGCGTGAGAAAGAGAGAAAACCAGTGTAAACATCAGTCCGTTCACGACAAAGAAGAAACACAGCTTCACGAACAACACCTACCTTAGTTGCATATGATGGTTTGTCGATGGCTTCGTCTCCGATGAAGAAGTCCAGGTCGTCCACTCCTCTCATCATCCTGCGCTGGGCCTGGTCTCCCACCTTGGCGGATTCTTTGATTGCGATACCTGGACAGGATCACAAGCACGCCAGAGGAAATGAGCCAGAAAACTTTTGCACAGACTCTTGCAAAACTTATGTGACATTGAATTAAATAGTGTACACCTCTTATCACATCATTAAACTTAACTTATATTAATTACCTATAATAAATCCTTAAATATGTCTCATTGTATATTAAATGCAAGCTATTTGGTGATTATGTATGTACTTACATGATGGTATGATGAACTGTGGCTCTGTATTTCCTGCATAACCCAGCTTTGTATACCTAAAAAAGGAACAAAATTACATTAATTACCAGCAAAAGTCATTTAACTGTAGATAAAACGTGTCTTAGCTGGTTTGAACAGGCATTGTAATAAAACCAGAGCTGAGAAAAAGAGGAAAATGTGTTTCTGCTCTCAGGCTCGCCCAGGAAGTGATATTAGCTTCAGAGGCTAGCAGGAGCTAGTTGCAGTGATAAAGCAGAATCGAGGATAAAAAGCATTAAAACGCATTGAATTAGTCTTTTTCTAGCTTTTTCAGTGCATTAAAAGAAGCTTTGAGGACAGTGGGAGGATAAATAAGTGAGGAATAGTGGCTAACAGCTCAGGTTCGGCAGCTAAATGGGGCGTTAGCTGAAGTTTGACAGCGCCGTCTGAGCTCAAAGCAGGCTAAAGCTAACAGCTAGCTCTTAAATGCGCTCTTACCCCGTGCCGCAGTCAACAACACAAGCCGGTAACCGACCAGCCATGCTTCTTCACCTTCAATCCGTCGACAGGAGGATAAATCAGGCGCCCGATACGAGCGGATCTCCAGAAAGTAGCTGGTTTGACTCTCAGCAGCCTGAATGAAAAACAGTCTCTGCCGATTGGGGAGCGCTTCCGGGTTTGAGGGAATTTCATTCAGTCAGCAGCTTTGATGGCACAACACTGACCTCCCGTGGACGGATACCGGTACTAGAGGCGCTGCCATTATTTATCACATTAAACGTTAAAAATGCCCCCAAAACATACATACATACATATATATACATATATATATATATATATATATATATATATATATATATATATATATATATATATATATATATATATATATGTATATATATATATATATATATATATATATATATATATATATATATATATATATATATATATATCACAACTGTGCTCCAGGAACAAAAACTAACACAAATGAAGGGTGGCATTCTGTTGAAGCAAAAATTAAAAAGAGAATAACCTACAAAATAAAATAAAATTTTTAGAAAATATACCTTAAACGTCTTATAGGAGATGCTAAAATGTATCTGTCAATAATTTAAAATCAGCTTCAAATTGTAAGACATGTATTCTTATTCAAAGTGGTTTAAAATGCTTGTCACTGTGTTTGATATACATATTTGGGGAACGCATGCCTGTACTTTCACTAGTTATCTTTCTGCAGGGGTTTTCCATTGATCGGAAAATAGAACCCGACCTCATCTCGGCCTGCTGACTCCTCCAGATGAAATCAGTGATTTAGCTGTAATCAAAGGCCAAACAAAATGCTCCTCACCCCTCACTACATGGAGGGTCACTGATAAAGACGATATACGAGCAGGAAGGAGCCTCAGGGCTGGATTCTGGCTTCAGAGTGCTTTACCACATTAAAGCCAATCCCCCAGCCTGGGAACATTGGCCCTTTGTCCTCCAGCAGAGTCATCACTCACTCCAGAGTCTCTTCACCGCAGCGACTCTCAGAGAAAAGCCCTCGGCTCTGCTGCTCCTGATAGAAACACTCTCCCAGACGTGGAGCCGGGGCACTTGATGGAAACTCTCTATCAAGAAGTGTCGCTGGAGTGATTTGTTTTAACATTGTCAGGAGGCTGCTTTCAGAGGCCGACTGTCCTTTAACATCACTGAGATAAATGGGACCAAACACAGGCTGTGTCTTTTGTCCTCACTGAGCAGAAACTCCACCTTAAAACGGATCTGTGAAAGCACTTATCCAGGATAAACACTCATTGTACAAATTCAAAGACCTTCATTTTATTTAATGCTGCTGTTTCAGGCCTCAAGAGGCTCAGAATTAATTACTTTACCTTCCTGTGTGTCTCTATTTTGAACACCAGGTGGCATCAGGACTCCATTTTCACTCCCTGCATCACTCCAAACAAAAGCAAGCTCCTGAATGTATAAACTCAAACCACTTTCTGCAAAGGTCCAGTGTATTTAACACAAATCTAACGCTTATTAACCTCCCCACAGCTGCAGATTAATCTCCCCCCTTTGCACTGCAGCAACTTCAGAGCGCTTTAATTGCATTTATTTTCCTTTATTGGCCCTACTTACTGGAATGAAGATTTGTGTTACAGCACTAAAGTGGATTGGAGTGAGAATAAAGGAGCTCGCTCAGTCATCAGATTCAGGGTAACTGTTGATGCTGTTCATGTTTCTTCTTCGTACTCAGTGTAATATGCTTAATGGGGTTTGTGATTTAATAAAAGTGCATTTTAATTCTGTTGTTTAATCAATAGAGAAACAGGATGAAAGGAGTGTGATGTCACAGCAAAATGGTGGCCTTTTGAGTATGGTGATTGTTTCTCTGGTGGTTTTTGATCACATATCTGCCAGTGGTGTGCACAGGAGGGGGACACGGGGGCTGGTGCCCCACCTCCCGTGTGGACAAATTGTTGAAAACACATGCAGAAGTGCTCTCTTGGGGGGCAAAACAAAAGTGCTGAAGTTCCCTACCAGAAATAACATACAACAGTGACCTCTTAGGAACAAATTGTGTGCTGAAGAGCCAGCTTAAGAACCAAGACACTCGCTAAAGTGTCCTATTTGGAGGCTAAAACATGCTAAACCGCACTGTTCACAGACTAAAATATGCTTTAAGTGCTCTACTTGAAGGCTAAAACAGGCATAAGTGCCCTATTTGGAGGCTAAAACATGCTAAACAACTCTGTCCAGAGGCTAAAATATGCTACAAGTGCTCTACCCAAAGGCTTAAACAGGCTAAAGTGCCCTCTTGGGAGCAAAAATGTGCGCTACAGTGCCCTCATGTGTGTCATAGAAGGCTAAAGTGTCCTGTTGAGTGCCAAAACACACACTAAAGAGCCCTTCATGTGAGCTAAAGGGCGCTAAAGAGTGCTACTTTGAGGCTTTAGTGTGATAAAACGCCTTGCTTGGAGGCTAAAACATGCTAAAGTGCCCTATAAAGAAGCTGAAATACGCTTAAGTGCCCTCTTGAGAGCAAAAACACACACTAAAGTGTCCTAATCGAGGCAAAAACATACTTAAGTGCCTTCTTGAAAGCCGAAGCCCTCAAAAACACGTTGAACTTAGTGACCTCTCAGTAGCAGAACACGCTGTATGTGACTTCTTTTTCTTTTTGCCCCTGCCTTTCAAAAAGTCCATGCACACCACTTATATCCACCCACTTCAGCTCAGAGAACACTTTAGATGAGCGTTGGTCCCTTGTCAGCCTCCTGTCATTAGAGTAAAGCTGAGTTAGGCTTTATTATTTTTAATAATCTACAGTTTTGCTGCTTACTAACCCCAAAGGATCTGACGTCTGCATTCTGTGATCATGACTCTTCCTCCTCTTCCTCCTTTATCCATATTTATCTCTGTGATGATGTGACAGATCTTATTTGCACACTTTCGTATTTTTTCATGGTTTGTTTCACTTCTTGTGTTTTGGTTGATAAGCTAAGGATGCACAGCAGGGAAACGTGGAATATCTAAAACCTAAATACAGGATGCTCATTAAAAAACACAGAGGCTGCACTCTGCACGGACAGATCGATAGAAGAGTAATTGAGTGACAGTGGCATGCAGGATTGGAGCTAATTTAATAAAACACTGGTTCCACTTTGTCCTTGTGCTGACTGCGCAGAGGTTAGAGACACACGGGGACGTTCAGGCTCCCTGGGACCAGCAGCGGAGTGGATTTCATTCCTCTGGAGAGTCCAGCAAAGTCCGCCTGAAGTTCATGAGTCACATCTGCTGCATGCAGAGGATTTCTTTCAGCCTGAAAAAAACATGTTCAGTGTTAGGTGAAAACATGTCATCCAGCCGTCTGATTGGTCTGTTTTCCTGCAACATTTATTTACATCACACATGAGAATACAGCAGCGCTCTTCACAGAAGACTGGTCAAAAAACTGCCATGAACACTGATCGAATGGTCCATCTGTCTGAAATCAGCCACAGGATGAGTCTTTGAATAAATATCAACATTCATTGAAACAATTTCTTTAAAGAAATTTGTCACAGAAGTGGAATTAAAGCACCTTCTTGGCCTTTGAAACTCTGACCTCACAATGCAACAAAATGTGAGCATAAAGTGTCGTCTTCCGGAGCAGATTTTTTGGTATATGATTCAAACGAGGGGTAAAATTTGCTTTTATTAGTGCAGATTAGAAAATATAAACATTTGGTCTGCAGCTTAGATTACATGCATCTTCATCAGGGAGTGTGTTTGTGCTTCTTAAACTGCACCGTCTGTTTCTGAAATACACATTTTTGACTGATTTTTGTTGTTTAGGGGAGTTTTTGGCTGGTTAATGCATACATTCAGCTCTCAGTGAATCAGAAAGAAAGATTTTCATCACCCAGCTGTACTGCGTTCTGATTGGTCCAGAGCTCATAAGAACATCAATCAGGAAGGGAGTCTTGCAAGTTTCACCTTTGCCTGTTGACACTGTGGTAAAAGTGAGTCCCCTGCCTCTCTGAATCAAGAGACACAAGCATCAACAAGAAGAAAACGATCAAAACAAGCTGAGAAATAAGAATGTAACTCTCCACATTGACTGTTACCAGCACCTTTTACAGCGTGTAATAACCAGAAAATAAGGCTCCTCACAAAACGCTCCACTTCACAAGAAAAAAAAAAAAAAAAAAAAGCAAAGAAATGTCCAGACTGGACGGTCCTTCAGAAAAAGCTTTCCTCCGTTCCAGTGTCACTCTCTGCGGTCGATCGCACAGTTTTTTTCATGACTCTGAGGAGGAAAAGCCAGCGCTGAGTCCAGAGACCGCAGGTCCTCGCTCTGATGTGAACCTGCGACAAAAAGATGCATTAATTCAGATTTAAAAATAACATGTGCGTGTGTGTGTGTCTGGAATATTCACCGGTGATTCAGGGGACATTTACATGACTCATGTTTCGTGGACTCATTAAAATTCATGAGTGGGGCTGTTTAATTTTAGGTGGGAGAGGAAGAAAGGAACATTTTAATTATGATTAACACTGAAAGATGAGTATGTCCATCAGAGGGATTGTGAAATGCTTTTAAGACTCCCAGATTTGTCTGGCTTCGTCACAGAATCACACATTCACTCTGCCGGAGAGGCCTCAAAGGAAAACAAACTGTACAGCAGAGACGTGACGTCCTCCTCGCTCTACGTCACAGGGAGGAGTGTGAGCGGCGGCAGGAAGAGAAGAAGCGCCAGGTGTGCGCGCAGGATGGTCGCAGCAGATTGAGGCGGGCGCTTCCTCCGGGGCCCGTTGCAGAGCGGCGTGTTGCAGCAGGAGATGCAGACCGAGTTCAGGCGGCCTGTGCAGAACTGCTGGTACCCAGAGGAGGCGATGAGGCAGGCGCCGGAGGAGGCACAGGACTTCCTGTAATGTATCCCTGAGAAGAAAGAAAAAACGTTATGTTTGCTCAGACTACAGCTTCTTTTATGAGCTTTAACTGAGAGAAAAAGTGTTTCACTTCCCTCTCTTGTAATTAGATTTCTTCATTTCACAGCACTAGAAACGCTTTATTGCTCTATAAAGCTATGGCGCTATCGACTTCATGCCTGCTCTTATAAAATAATGTCTATCAGCGTCGTATATGTTACAGAAATTCAGCTGCTTGTGTGAGAAACTCATATTCTGCAGGGCTGAACTTATTGTTACACTCTATCTGGTATCGACGCTATGTGTGATGTGTTTCTGTGATATGTGGTGGAGCACAGTTTATCCTTTATGTACTCTTCTTATTGCATGGTTTATCTTTTGGTGCGCTGCCTGTCCACACCAGGGAACCGGCTATAAGCTCATACATGTGAGTCTTTCGGCACCCTGCGGGATTTTTTCTGCTTAGCTGCACATTTTACAAACATGAAAAATGTTTTTTTTTTACAAACAAGAAATTGCAGTTCCCAAAATGTCCACTAGAGGCTGCCTCCAAAATCTAAAGCATCCCAATTTACACCCATGTTAAAGCGTCCCTTCTCACATTCTAATCACTCTTCTGTTTTTTGTGTCTCCTCTTTTGGCTCAATCTTGCATCCTTAGACTCAACCGTTTCATTTTCAGTAACAAAGCGTGAAGCTAATCTAATGCCGTGTCATTGAAGAAGAAAAAAAGCCTCCTCTCTTTGATAAATGAGCTAAATAAACCGATCCGAGGAGGGAGCTGTTTTTTTTTTGCCTCCTCAGAGGTTTGTTTGTGTGGGTTTATTTTTACACTGCATGGAGAAAGTGATGTGTTACACTGGGTGATGATCTGTCTCTCAGTGAGTCTATCCACACATCAATCCGTGCCTCTCTATCCGCCTTTGAAGCTGAGCAGGAGAGCAAAATAACAGATAACAACGTCTATTACAGTGAAAATCACAGAGGATTGCTTTGACCCGCTCGGCCTCCTCTGCTGGGTCAGTAAGTCATATATTTTGTGGATTATAACGTGCTCAGACGGGGGATAAAAAAGGGATTCTGGGTATCCGTGGTGGGAGTTTTTCTGTATCATTAGTCTTTAGAGGAACGGCAGCATTAATGTGTTGTTTATGTATGCTGTGCTTGCATAACCTGAAGTAAATAACACATCACGGCAAAAAAAGAGGGAGCTGAAATCATCTAAGAGTGATATTTTTATGACCCGCTCTTCCCCAGACAGCCTTGTTTACGGCATTGTCTCAGACTCATCCCAGTTGAGACATCAGTATTTATGCTAATTGTCTGCCCTGTTTGCCATCAAGAAGATTGCCGGGTGCTCAGTGGCTTAATCATTTCGCCTGGCCTCGTCTGACAGGCAGGGAAATAAGCCTTAATGCTCACAGGTCGCGTTTAACTTCTCACTAAAGCGCTCAGCTCTGTCTCCAGTTCCCAAACAGACACATGCTCTGTTCACTCACAATTTATGACATCACTAACCATCAGATTTGACCAGCACCTCCTTCTGACACATGTCCTGAACGTTGACGGTGCAGTTGACGATGTACTCCGGCGTGGAGCAGTCATTGTGCTTCATCTCCTCACATTGGTAGCACTGGATCTGGAGGGCATCTCCTGCACCGTGCAAGAAATATACGCTCATTAGACTCAAATACACTGATACAGCTCTGCAGGTTGTTAGCTTAGCATAGCACAAAGAGTTTGAACACGGGGAAACAGCTAGCCATGCTCCATCTTGGCTTACAAAATCAAAATTTCACCAATTGTGGCGTTGTCGGTAGGATGCAGCCATGCAGGAACATCTGGCCTCATTCTTCCAGGAGTTGAAAAATCTGACTCACATAAAATTGACACAGAAAAGCAGCTTCTTGCTACCACTCCTTCACAATTGGAGCAAATATTCTTTCCTTTCTGTATTATTTCCTCGACTAGCACACACTTTCATGGATTTGCTTTGTGTGTGTGCCTTTGACGGCGTCCAGGCTCAAAAGAAGACTAATGGCACTTCACCGGAGTGTGATGCCGTCGTCTCTGTCTGTGTCTCGTACACACTGCTGTGCACTTACCCTGCACAAATAAAAGGAATGCAGAAGGTTTTAACCTCATGAAGCACACACGCAGTCAAATTTTAAGCTGAGTGTTTGATCGGTCGTCTGTTGAGAGGTTATAGATCCACTCACTGGAGGTGAGAACAAGCTGTAAAGGGACAGAAACACACGGAAATCTTTGCTTGAATCCCCTTTTAACCCATTGATTTTTAAAGGCGATAAAGCTGTGCACTCAGGCGGAGTGTGAATGTTCTCCCGGTGAGATGATAAAAATGTGAGTGTCTGATAAAGATATCACTTGGTGCTCGAAACTTTGAGATGAAAACAGAGGATAAGAGAAAATAAGCTCAATTAAAGGAAGAAAAGAACATAATTTCTCAAGAATATGTTTCTTTTGGAGGCTAAAAGTCTTGCAAAAGTCATTCCTAATCTGCACAGAAACTCAACCAAACTTGCCAGGTTTCATTAATAATTCCCCTCAGACGTCTTCATAACAGCAGCATCATAAGGAGGCATTTAATCAAAAACTTCCAGCCCCACAAACACGCCTGCCCTTTCCTTCCTAAATGTCCCACACAAGCAATCCGTCCCTGCTGACAGATATTACGGATGTAATTATTGAACTGGCACCAGACATTAATCTCAACTCCACCAGCGCCATCAAACTCATCTGATAAAGGTCCACATATAACATCACAACCCAGCACTAATTATTTTAAAGCAGGCGAATATCTGAGCCCTCCATCAATCAGTGTGATAACAAGACACGCTCTTATTTTGGAGGAGTATCTGTCATCCTGGAGGGCGAGATCACAGCTTATCAGTTTCAGGAAGAGACTCTAAATCTATTTGTTTTTCTCCCACAAAGAAACAGAAGCAGATAAGAAAACTCCTGTTTTCACCTTCTGCATCCAGGTGGAGATAATTCCCAAACTGCTATCTTCTTATCAAAATCCTATTAACTGCAGGCTCTACAAGACAACAGTGATAGAATACAAGTCTCACAGGTGTGGGGGAAGAATCCAGGGCTCTGAAATGAGCATTAAACGGCTGCATCCTCAGCTGAATGAACACTTTTACGAGCAAGAAAGGGACTAACAGAGAGTTAGAAACAAATAGCCTCTAGGTCACTTGTAGTCATGTATTTTAGGGTGATTTTGGCTTGATGCAGTGTCAAAATCCTGGCGCAGAGAAGTCCGGTACAGCGTTGTTCCATCCGTGCGTAAAACCTGCACCAAAACGCAGCGTGCTTGTTCCAAACTGCGCCTGGTTTTTCACTGTTTCTTGATTTTTCCAAAAGGATTCAAAGCTAAATAATTGAAATTTTGTTGGAATAACTTGTTAGAAGTGTACATTCATTGTTCCAATATAATAATTGTCATCTTCAAAAAATATTTTCAGGGTTTAAAAGGTTGCAATATCTACTGCCCTGCAAATAATCTAATTTTTATTTCGCCAGGAAAAGACTCAACACAGTGTCTGGTGGTGTCGTAGCTGGAGACACGCGCCCCAACCTGAAGACACAGCACAGCCTCACACCTTACCTGCGTCGACAAGGACTCCAAATAAACTCGCAAAAACGAGAAGACGCATTCTCTCCCAAATGCCACTCGGAGGGGAAACATCCGACCAAAAGAAGCAGCTCGTCTCAGACAGAGGAGGCATGAAGGAGGAGGAGGAGGAACCGCCGCGGAGGAAGCCCACACCCGGATCCTCTCATCGTCTCGGCTCGGCTGAAGGTGAGAGCGAGAGCTCCGGTGCGCAGTGGAAGGAGGGAAAGAGGGTCTGAGCTCCTGCGCGCGAGTGGAGACGAAGTGAGAGCGCAGAAATCACACTGCGCACCACGTGATGGGAGCGCACAGCTGGTATTTTCATATTCCAGATATGAGATCACAATTATTCTGCCCAGCTTTGGTTTTGCGGCTCTTTAAACGTTAAAAACTTGGAGTTAACTGTCACCAGCTCTGAGCTTCACCTCCCTGCTGACAGATCGTGAGATTAAACACACGGTATGCCCTTGAGGTGAAAGATTTTGGGGTTTCCTCCAAACACTTTTCCCCCCATGAATGAAAGTGAAAAGTGACGCACGCAATAAATGATGCACACACACCCTGCAGCTCAGGTTGAAATAGGAAATAGTTTCTCATATTTATTTAGGAAATAGTTACATAAAATATAGCATTAAAGTCTGGTGTAACAGACAAAATTGCACACAGTAATAATAATAACAATAACATTAATAATAATAATTACCAAAGTAACACTGCTGGTAACCATTTCTCTTTACAAAGGAACATTTAAGGAGAGAGGTGAAGCATGACAATCACACTACAGTCTGACAGTACAAAATGTGGGTATAAATACTGGACATCTAGAAAAATACACAAGTCCTCTTCAGACTCTCTTCATACAGTATTAACAGTTTCATAGAAAAATCGAAAACACACAGTCGGCTCTGTTGATTAGCACCAGCTGGTCAAATTCCAGATAGAGATTTGGCATAATAACTTCACCTAAAGTTCAAATATGTCTTTAAAATAAAGTGATAAAATATTTTAGTATTAGCTCTTATTGATCAAAATAAAGATTTTTAAACACGAGAACCTCGAAAAGAACTCCAGGAGAAAACACACATGCCGTTTCAAACAGTAGAACTGGGTTGAATGATTGGCAAACACCTTTTTTTTTTTCTTTACTTTTTTCATTTGCATATATCAACCAGGAATGCCCGCTCTGATATTAACTTATAGCAGTTTCTATTTACAACAAAATGTACAACTATGAGAGGAAAACTGAGGTTTGAAGAGGTCAGGAATGCTACGCTAGGTGAGCTGAAGCGTTTGGATTCTGGAGCGTTTCCGTGTTCGTCATCGGTTTCCTGATGTCGGCGTTTGTTCTTACAATCTGAATCAGTCCAGAATGTTCCCTGAGCTACTGACGATGAAACTGGGTGAATCAAAAAAAAGGAAAAAGATGAGTTTTAGCTGTGCATTTTGGATCCAAATTATGGGATCAGACTCAAAAATATCTTTTAGAGCTTCAGAGGAAGACGTTAAAGAACAGTTCTGACCTCACAAATTAAAAATTAGAAATTAATACCGAAACAAAAAGCAGGGAATCATCAGTAAAAAGTATCAATATCCTTACTTAAATAGCACGCAAAGACAATATTGGCAACTGGATTGACACAAAAACTGACTTAAACTGAACAAACGTTATTTTTTTTCTAGGATTTTTAAAAATGTTGCTTCAAAATTAAGTTAAAAAAAAAGAACCAGTTGTGTTATGATGTGTTTTTTCTGGGATGACATTAACAAACTTAGCAGCAAACATAAAACGACACCTCAGGTTGGATCTAGTCTCTAGAACAGGAATGCTAAAGCATCTTCACTCCAAAGTCGTCCATCGAAGACGCGCTGCTCACCACTGCTTGAATAATCATTCACTTTACACTCCTTACAAACTTTGTACAGAATTTCTTACAGTGCAATGATAAGAAGTCCCCCAGCAACGGGGGAAGAGGAAACCAAAAATTGCAATGAGACAATTTGTATTGCTGTCAAGTCCAACAAACCAAACCCAGAGTCAAACTGAAAAGTCTTCGTTTGGAGTTTTGGTTGAGGTTTCACCCTCGTGTCTTTAGCTCTACTAAGTGCTTCGTGTTGTTTGTAGCGAGGACAGGGATCCACGTTCTGCAGCAGAGTCCAGCTGGAGTCCAAGCAAGAAGAGGCGGGCTTCAACAAGACCAAAGTCAACAAAGTCTTCTTGGGTGTTTTTTAGATGCAAAGCTAGCTTTAGCGCTTTGGGGGATGTTGAGGTTCAATATCTGCCTGCACCTCCGCTCATTGGGCCTTCAACCAATCAAAGCAATGCAGAGGAAAACCTGTCCAGAGGTCTCTCGTGGGCCCTACACGTCATTGGAGCCCTGACTGGTACATGAGGAGAAGCTATCGTACAGTGAGTCGCTCAGAGAACCCACAGGATCTACTCCAGGCTTGCTGGAGAAGCTGGAGGAGGACGGCTCGTCCAGCTTGCAGCAGTCCTCCACGCTCTTCCCTGCGTCCACGAGGCAGTCACCTCTGCGGCTGCCCGAGCCCGTGTCGGGGTAGAGACTGCCGCTGCTGGAGCTGCTGTGGTTCAGTTTGTTCAAGGACTCCAAGGAGAAGTCCAGAGAGCCCGGCTGGTTTGCTGTGATGGGCGATTTCTCCAGGGGGATCTCCTTCTGCGGAGAACAAAAGACTTTTATTAACACACAGAACATAAGCGTGGATGCTACATTAAAATTCAAGTGTCACTCTCCTTCTAATTTACAAAGACAATTCATATTTCATCTCATTTGTTGTGCTGCAAAGCAATAAGACTGATGCCACTCAAGAGCACATCACTGATCTATACTGAGACTTTTATCGCGCTTAAGGACCAAACATACGTCTTGGGTGTTGCTGGCACACACCATTGGGCATCTGCGCCCACCCACTCTCCCTGTTATATTAACTGTCTTGAATGGTGCACTCCTTTTTGTTGTTGTGGAGCCTGTGGCAGTCAGTTTTATAAATTAGCATCATCTGAAAGATGTGACTCAAGGGAAATGTTAGCTATCTGTTGACGTTGCTTTGATTAGCACGAGGATACTGCGAGTGATTAGCGTTGTGGTGGCTCATCTAATCTTATCACTGCATTGGATTGTGTCCTCATATCTGAGTCCTTCCAGGGGTGCAGACCTTTAGAGAACTCCGCAACAAAAGAGCAAGATCCTGTGTTAATTAACCATCGGATTCTTTGGAACGCCTTATCAGGGCCACAGTAATGACCCATGAGTCTTCAGAGAGCAACAAAACAACACGCTGAGCTAAAAATACTCCTCTGTTGTTCATGATGCGCCAACTATTCCAGTACTCCGAGTGACCTCTACTGTATGTGTGAAAGCGCACTTTGGGGAGCTCGTTACTGCACCAATCAGCTTCAAAATCTCTCCTCAGAGGCAGGGGATAAAACTCAACGGGTATCTGCATTTCCCTCAAAGCAAGGGGGAGCGGTCATCTGCACAGGTATTTCTGCAAAGGTAAGTACACAGAGGAGCAGCTGGAGGAGTCAGGGGATGCTGTGAATTTGTCGACGTACATCAGTCTATCATCTGCATAACGTCGAAGCAGCATGGTGACAACTTTCTCAGGCCTGAGTGAAAGATATCCTCACCATCTAGGCATCAGATTATAGAACATCAAGTGACTCGCAGGATTTGACAAATTTGATTTTGTGCAAATCTTGTCAGAAAGGTATGAAATGAGCACCAGCGTCAGAGTTGAGCCAACGGAAAGTCCATCTTTCGATACTCAATTCTCCCAATCTTGTTTAGCTTTAAAAACTGCTCTCTAATCTGCTTCAAAGAGACACCATGAGGTTTTTCTCATCCAGCCACGTCTGGAGCTGTATGTGTAGGCGCAGGGAGCACAAACAGAGACTGTTGTTCTCAGTCCTGCCTGTTCCTCTCACGCCCCGAAGCCTTGTTGGTTTTCCTCTCCTACCAGCCGGCTAATTGCATTCACCTGCCAACCAAGGTGTAAGCTATTCTGTGATTAAGGGGCTGGAATGAAACCACCAGGCCTCGGAGCACAGATCGCCGAGTATGAGGAGTGTTTGTACCCAGAGCGAGACAAGCTGGAGGAGCAGAGAATCATGTCTCAAAAACAACGTCCTACGTTCCTCTCTGACAAACCCACTCAGTGTGCACATGAGACATCGCTTTGGAGACAGAATTAAAAGAAGAGCTGAAGGAAAATATGCCCAAAGGTGACAATATAATGTTTAAATGAGCTTAAATGACGCACAGGTGTTGAATTCAGATTAGAGTTTTATTCAGACACCTCCATCCTGCTGCTTCCAACATCCCTCGCTTTATTTCTTATTACAGTCAGGTGTGAAAATTGTCGTCTCATGGCCTCTGGAAACACCTCGTGATGGTATCTGTGATGAGACAGGCTGCGGAGTTCGGACTATACATCTGTTTCCGGACAGAAACAAGACGAGAGAGGGTGAACGACTGTCTTATCGCTGATTGGATTTGATTTTGGAGGAACACAATTACCAGCCGATCGAACCTCCCCCGCTGAAGGTCTCTGTACCACCTGTGGGTTTCAGCCAAAATGATGGCTTTACGTATAACTGGAACTGCAGGCGGACGCCACGACGAGAGCTTCCCACTTCAGAACACGAGGGGCTAAATCGGCAATTGGTTCTGCATCACACGTCTGTAATAGGATGTCTAAACTGGAATTGAGTCGAGCTGCTCACAACAAAAGCTGATCGAGACATATTTCACCTTCTTTTTCCCTGATGTTCTGTTTATTTCTCTTGTCTGACGTAAAGAAAAAATGCTTTAGAGGTGTATGTAATAAAGGAATTAAACTGATTGGAAACTATTCGTTATCCAAGCAAAGTTTTTCAGTTAAAAAGGCTTGCCGAACAATGAGAAATATTCTTCTCATGTCAGAATATGTGTGATTATTCCAGGAACAATGTGATACCAGCCTCTGCATCTCTGCTCCCCCGAGTCCCGTATCGTGCTTGCGAGCAATGATATCACCCTGACAGCGAGTCAAGAGGAGCACATATTCCTGCAGTTGATATTCATTTGTACGCTGATATAGTTTTGGTTATCCAGCGGCCTCATTTCAAATTACATGTCAGCTGGAATGTCCCCTCGCCATGTAATCATTGCTCAAGGAAACAAGCTGTTCCACGCTCAGGGAGACGCTGTGCATGCTGATTTCTCTGACCGCCAGGTTTTTGGGACGCGGGTCACATAGACCTCAGGAATCCCTCCAACTTTAGCGATGTGACTTCTTAGCACAAGTTGTTTTTCCTGAAGCTGCTTGGTGGAACAATGGAGAAAGGAAGGAATGAGGAAAAGTTTGAGAAGGGAATTAAAGGAAGGACAAGAGAAAACAGTTTAGAACAAAAGTCAACCAAAAGGAGCCGGAGCTAAATAGAGAGAGGCAAAACTGAAAGGAAGACAGAGAGAGACGCGTGGGAGAAAGAGAGACTCAGAGGAAGGAGAGGATAGAGGCAGAAAGGGGGTGGAGGTTCGCCGTTAGCAGGACTGTCAGGTGCTGTCAGGATGATGAATGGGAGGCCAGCGCGGGCTGTGAGGGCTCTGATGGGAGCCGCTGAGCTTTACATCACTCTCCTGAGTGTTTGTGAAAGGTTATTAAAGGCGCTTAAATCACCGGGCTCTGACACAGGGGCCCGCTACCAGCCACCAAACTTCCCCAAAAGTGCCGCCAATGACAACGTCTACAGAGTCAAAAGCTCCCTGTGTCAAGGGGAGACAAAAAGGATGGAGCGGTAGCTCAGGTACAGACGTGTACTGAGAGGGGGGGGGGTGAGGAGGTGATGACACGCAGATGGATCGTCTTTTTTAGGAGGAATAATGTAGGGTAAATGGGTTCAACAGCAGCCATCCATCATTACGGCTGGTTCACAGTTCAAAAGGGAGGTTATTGACCAAATCAATACCAACTTTGGCTCTGAATTAAAGCTGAGGGAGTGAGTAAGACTACTTTCATTTAGAGAGTCTCCTGTACAGTCAGAGAACTCATATAGAGTGATTGAAACTTTGTTAATATACAATAATATAACTGTTATATGGTATTATCTTCCATATTAAGTTAAAAACCTATTATTTTAATTCCAAATAATTATCAGTTCTGCTTATTCATTTAAAAAAAACAACAACAACATATTTTCTAGTTTTTTTTTAAACCAATTTAGACACTCTTTTTATGTTTATGTTGTATAATCCCAAATATTTACATCTTTCAAGTCATATCCCTGTATATTCTTATTTTATATGCATGTATTAATAATAACTTGGTTATAATTTCATTATTTTGATGCTAAATAACGTTAAAATCCACACTTTACGGTAAAGAACGACAGTTACGTTTCCAGAACGAATCAGGAGACGTAGCCCCTGTGACGTCATCGGGAACGGCAGCTGGTGCGTCCAGTTGAGCTAACTAGCTTAACGGGACACACGAGCTAGACAATTAATAACGCATATTGTTGCTTCATTAAGCAACAATACGCGTTATTAATGCGTTGTGGAGCGTTTCGAGGAGGAAGAGGAAGATGAAGAAGACGTTTTTATGCCGTTGGGCTTCGAAGTGAACCGTGTTTGAGTGACACCTACCGCCCGTTGTACTCTTCGGTCTCTCGGACGGGATGGCGAGGACACAGAGACGAAGACAACTCAAGGTAAGGGGCGTTTCTAAGTTACTTGACGCTGAAGTTTTGTTATGACTGTCAGTCATATGTTTGTAGCGCGGATGGGGAAGCGCTGTTTTGTTTGTTCTCTCTCTGTCCTCTGTCTCTCTGTAGTTCTACTTGCCGCTCTCCTGCAGGTGTGACCTATGATTGGCTGAGGGGTGTGGGGACGCACCGGCTTCTGGTTGGAGGACGTCACATGGCGGGCAGCGATTGGCCGGACTCGAATGACGGGGTTTTCAAAGGGGGTTCCGGTAGTTCGGACGCTGGCCCTTCTGCCTCACCACCGCCATTCGTCTGAGCTGCGTTAGGACGTTGCCAATCTGTATGTGTGTGTGCTGTCAGTATAAATCTGACTTTGTTCGGTGTTGAAGAATACAATTGCAGTCCCGGTAGTAGGGGAGAACAGCGTGGGAAGGGGGGAATTTTTCTCCTGTTTTATGTTCAGGGAGTCAGTCCCAGGGTTTGTATGTTTTTTTTTTTTAAACTCTAGTGTTAAGTAAGTTTTTGATTTACCAGAGTGATTTTTGTTTGTTTCTTTGTTCGTTTGCTGTTCCTCCCTGAGGTAACCTAAAGGAAAAAAAAACCTTTTGAAAGAATAAAACATTGGGTTAAGACTGCAAACTTGATTCTGTTTCTTCGTTTCTGTGTTGAGACGCTCTGGTGGTGAGACAGGAGAGGTCACTTTATGTTATTTCCCAGCACCCCTAGACTGGGTCGTAACATAAATTGGGGGCTCGTCCGATTTAACGTGATTTTTCCGGTGAGTATTTGTCGATTGTTTTGTCTCTCTGTGTATTTCTGGCTGGCACTTTTGTTAAATAAAGAACTGGCACAATGGTGTTCGATGTAAAGGGCTTTGCTGAAAGTCCCTCTTTACAGGAGCTCGAAAAATGCCGAAAGGTGGATTTGATTCTTGTGGCGGATTGGTATGAGGTACATGTACCGCTAAATGCAAGGAAAGCTGAAATCCGTCAGTTAATTATTGATAAACTACGGGAAAGTGGTTTGCTTCCTGAGTTTTCTCCTCTGGAAGGAGCTGCTGTTAAAGCTGACGTGGAGATGCCACGTAAGGCGCCGTCTGTCACACCTCCCACGAATCCTCCCGTTACGCACGGTGCGTCAACGGAGGAGCTTCAGCTGACTCTCAAGATACGGGAAACGGAGTTACGTAACCGGGAGTTAGAGGTACAGGCTATGCATTTAAGGCTAAGAACTTTAGAGCTGGAGCGTCAGCCTAGTGTGTCCACCCAAGCATCCACTCTGCAGGATTCGCACCATTCCCGTGACACTTTTGATGTGAGTAGGCATATTGCACTGGTGCCGCCTTTCCGGGAGTCGGAGGTGGATTCATATTTCAGTGCGTTCGAACGCATTGCAGCCACTTTGAATTGGCCCAGGGAGGTGTGGTCTTTGTTGCTGCAGTGTAAATTAGTTGGTAAAGCTCAGGAGGTTTGTGCCAGCCTTACTATTGACCAGAGTCTTAATTATGACACTGTGAAAGCCACTGTGCTCCGTGCATATGAGCTTGTGCCGGAGGCTTATCGACAGAAATTTAGAAATTGTCAGAAAAGTGCCAATCAGACTTACGTGGAGTTTGCACGCGAGAAAGGGGTTCTTTTTGATAAATGGTGTCAAGCATCTAAGGTGAGTGATTTTGCACAATTGCGCGAGCTCGTCCTTTTGGAGGAATTTAAAAAGTGTTTGCCCGAGCGCATCGTTGTTTATATTAATGAACAAAAAGTTGCGTCTCTTTCGGATGCCGCTGTCTTGGCGGATGAGTTTGCTTTAACTCACAAAAATGTGTTTTTGTCTTCCGCGTCCCGCGAGTCACCTATGTCTGCCGAAAGGAAGAATAGGTCGCCAAATTTCTCCCGGCGTAAAGATTCAGTCGCAGCTGAAAAGCGTGAGTGTTTTTATTGCCATGAATCTGGCCACCTCATTGCTGCTTGTCCTGTCTTGAAGCAAAAAGACCAAGTTAAGGTTAAAAAGCCCTCTACTGTAGGCTTGATTCAGTGCAAATCTCTACAACCTGAAATGAGGGATGAATGTGCTAAGGTTGATGATGAGTTCAAGCCTTTCATTTCTCAGGGTTTTTTCTCTCTGAGTGGCAATGAGGCGGACAGAGTTCCGATCACTATTTTGAGAGATTCCGGCGCAAAACATTCTATTGCTCGTCGTGGAGTTGTGTCATTTTCTGATGACTCGTACTGTGGTACTGATTTGTTGGCGTGGGGAATTGAGATGAACGTGTTGCGCATTCCGCTTCACACTGTTCATCTTTCGTCCTCTCTCGTGTCTGGTCCTGTGCGTGTGGGTGTGAGGGATCAGCTCCCCGTTGCTGGTGTCGACTTAATTCTCGGCAATGATTTGGCTGGTGCTAAAGTGTTTCCCACCTTTCCCGAGGTAACGGAGAGTCCTTCCGCGGATGAAGGCTTTTCAAACCCCGCAATCGCGCTCGAATTACAGCCTGTTTTTCCTGCGTGTGTCGTTACGCGTGCCCAGGCTCGTAAGCTTGGTGATTTGCCGGATCTTTCCGATTCGTTTTTGAATGCGCCTGTTGACTCTGACAAGCCCTCTTATGATGAGAAATGTACGCCTGTAACTGTTCATGTGTTGCCTGATGTAACGGATTTGTGTTTGGCGCTGGATAAAAAGCAACTCATCCAGGCTCAGAGGAATGATTCAACTCTAGATGCTTGTTTTTCTGCTGCATCTAGGAACGAAGACAGTTCACAGTGTGGTACATACCTTTTTGTTGATGATGTGTTAATGCGTAGATGGATTCCATTGTCTGGTATGGAGTGTGACACAGTAACACAGGTTGTTGTGCCAAAGGATTTTCGTGTCCAAGTGTTGAGTCTGGCCCATGATCACAACTTGTCTGGCCATTTGGGTGTTAAAAAGACGTACAACAGAGTTCTAAAGTACTTCTTCTGGCCAGGTCTGAAGTCTGATGTGGTAAAATATTGCCGCTCTTGCCATGTTTGCCAGGTAGCAGGGAAACCTAACCAGGTTATTCCGCCTGCCCCTTTACATCCTATTCCAGTTATCGGCGAACCATTTGAGCATGTGATTTTAGATTGTGTTGGTCCTTTACCAAAAACGAAGTCTGGTAACCAGTATGTCCTCACCATGATGTGCGCTGCCACTCGTTTTCCCGAGGCTGTTCCTTTGCGCACAATAAAAGCGAAATCTGTGGTGAAGGCTTTAATCAAGTTCTTTTCCATTTTCGGTTTGCCCAGACGCATCCAAACCGATCAGGGTTCGAACTTCATGTCGAAGATTTTTGCTCAGGTGATGTCAATGTTGTCCGTGAAGCATCAGGTGTCCAGCGCGTTCCATCCTGAAAGCCAGGGCGCGTTGGAGCGCTTTCATCAAACTTTGAAGGCCATGCTTCGTAAATTTTGTGTGGAATCAAACAGGGAGTGGGATGAGGGTTTGCCACTTTTACTGTTTGCTATTCGTGAAACTACTCAGGAGTCTCTTGGTTTCAGTCCAGCGGAATTAGTGTTTGGACACACTGTCCGCGGTCCCCTGCGTTTGCTCCAGGAGAGCTGGCTGGCGGACGAGCGCAGTCCCGCGCATAACGTCCTGGATTATGTCAGCACGTTTAGGGAGAGGTTACACAAAGCTTGTGAGTTGGCTCGTACATCTCTCTGCGCTGCACAGTCTAAGATGAAGGCGCATTTTGACAAGAAGGCTACCAGCCGTTCTTTCGCCACTGGTGATCGTGTGTTAATTTTGTTACCTGTTGTTGGTTCCAGCCTCGAGGCCAAATTCAGTGGTCCCTATGAGGTGGAGCGCAAACTTAGCGACACTGATTACGTCGTCAGAACTCCAGATAGACGAAAAAAGTCTCGTGTGTGTCATGTCAACATGTTGAAAAGATATGTTGAACGACCGGAAGCTGATGTGCTGCCAGAGAGCGCTGTGCAGAGCGCGTCTCCGGTCGCGCCTGTGGTTTCTCTCTCGTCCAGTCCAGAGGAGGATGAGCTGAGAGAGCCCTCTGTGACTGTTCCGTGTGCGCGCTTGGACAATTCGAAAATTCTGTGCAATCTTGATGAAAATTTGTCTTATTTGTCTGAGCCCATGAAAAGTGATGTCTGTGAGTTAATTCGTTCTCATGCTGCTCTCTTTAATGATAAGCCCACCCAGACGACAGTGCTGCAGCATGATGTGGATGTGGACGATCACAAGCCTATTAAGCAACACGCGTACCGAGTTAACCCCGCGAAGCGTGCTGCCATGCAGAGGGAGGTTCAGTACCTTCTTGAAAATGGGTTAGCTGTTCCCAGTTCCAGTCCTTGGAGTTCTCCGTGTTTGTTGGTCCCCAAATCTGACCGAACTCCCCGGTTTTGTACGGATTTCCGTAAAGTGAATGCTGTGACGAAGCCTGACTCTTTTCCTCTTCCACGTATGGATGATTGTGTGGATAGAGTAGGTTCAGCGAAGTATGTTACCAAGCTGGATCTCCTAAAAGGGTACTGGCAGGTTCCCTTAACATCCCGTGCATCTGAGATCTCTGCTTTTGTCACACCGGATCATTTCCTGCAGTACACGGTGATGCCTTTTGGGTTGAGGAATGCCCCTGCCACTTTTCAGAGGCTTATGAGTGTTGTCCTGTGTGGTGTCAAAAACTGTGAAGCTTACCTAGATGACATTGTGTGTTTTTCATCCTCTTGGTCTGAGCATGTGGAAACGCTGAGAGAAGTTTTCAGCCGTCTGATGGCGGCCTCTCTAACTCTGAATCTGGCCAAGTGTGAGTTCGGTAAAGCTGTTGTCACCTATCTAGGTAAGCAGGTCGGTCAGGGTCAGGTGAGACCTCTGACGGCTAAAGTTCAGGCCATTCTTGACGTTCCAGAGCCGAAGACCCGGCGTCAACTCCGCAGATTTTTGGGTATGTGCGGTTATTACCGTGGGTTTTGCAAAAACTTTGCCAGTGTTGTGTCGCCGCTCACCAGTCTGTTAAGTCCGAGTGTTTCGTTCGTGTGGACTCCTGACTGTCAGGAGTCATTTGAGTCCGCTAAGGCCCTTCTGTGCAGTGCCCCGGTGCTCACTGCGCCTGATTTTGAGCGTCCTTTTAAAGTGGAGGTGGATGCCAGCGCTACTGGCGCGGGCGCTGTCCTCTTACAGGAGGATGAGTGTGGCATCGACCACCCTGTCTGCTATTTCTCGAAGAAATTTAACAGACATCAAGTTAACTACAGCACCATTGAAAAGGAGGCCCTTGCGTTGCTGTGGTCTTTACAGCATTTTGAAGTCTATGTTGGGTCCAGTTCCGAGCCGGTTGTTGTGTTTTCGGATCACAATCCTCTTGTGTTTTTATCTCGGATGTGCAACAGCAACCAGCGTCTCATGCGCTGGTCCCTGTTGCTGCAGGATTTTAACATCGAGGTCCGTCACATTAAAGGGGTTGAGAATGTGGTTGCGGACGCTTTGTCGAGAGTGGACTCGTAGTTGATCAATCATTTCTTTTAGGGGAAGAAATGTTTGATCTTAGGTAGGGGGGTGTTATGACTGTCAGTCATATGTTTGTAGCGCGGATGGGGAAGCGCTGTTTTGTTTGTTCTCTCTCTGTCCTCTGTCTCTCTGTAGTTCTACTTGCCGCTCTCCTGCAGGTGTGACCTATGATTGGCTGAGGGGTGTGGGGACGCACCGGCTTCTGGTTGGAGGACGTCACATGGCGGGCAGCGATTGGCCGGACTCGAATGACGGGGTTTTCAAAGGGGGTTCCGGTAGTTCGGACGCTGGCCCTTCTGCCTCACCACCGCCATTCGTCTGAGCTGCGTTAGGACGTTGCCAATCTGTATGTGTGTGTGCTGTCAGTATAAATCTGACTTTGTTCGGTGTTGAAGAATACAATTGCAGTCCCGGTAGTAGGGGAGAACAGCGTGGGAAGGGGGGAATTTTTCTCCTGTTTTATGTTCAGGGAGTCAGTCCCAGGGTTTGTATGTTTTTTTTTTTTAAACTCTAGTGTTAAGTAAGTTTTTGATTTACCAGAGTGATTTTTGTTTGTTTCTTTGTTCGTTTGCTGTTCCTCCCTGAGGTAACCTAAAGGAAAAAAAAACCTTTTGAAAGAATAAAACATTGGGTTAAGACTGCAAACTTGATTCTGTTTCTTCGTTTCTGTGTTGAGACGCTCTGGTGGTGAGACAGGAGAGGTCACTTTATGTTATTTCCCAGCACCCCTAGACTGGGTCGTAACAGTTTGTAGAGCAGGTGTGGCAGGAGACGGTAAGTGAGATTGAAGCATGTGGAGTTGTGCGCTCTTTCAACAAATAGTTCCACTTGAACCTCTTCCTGACTTTTTTTTCTTAATTAATTAAAGTGTTCTTGAGGTCTGAGGTTAATTTGACAGACTCCCTCCTCCTCCTTTTAAAAACTCTTACAGTATCTCTAAATTACCCTTTTGCTAATTTCCTCTGGAGAACAGTTGAGATAAAGTTAATGTGATGAACATGAGGTTCAAAGCACTGAAAGAGCTTGACAAGGCATTGATTCATGCACTTACTTCACATTCAAACAGTCAGAGAGAGTCAGCAGGGTGTTGATTTTACAGTATGAGTCTAGGCAGATGTGTATCTGTGTTTCTTTGGGGGAAAGACATTTAAAGCATCCAGCATCAAGGATTTTTTTTTTTTTAAGGAAGTCAAGTAAACAAGTAGAACAGTTGTTAGTCAAGTGATTTGAGAGCGCAGATTTGAGGAGTATTATTCCAACACGGTTTGCACAATCAGAAAAATTCCAACGGTTTATGAAAGCTGAGACTGTGCTCTTTCAGTCGATATGTGGTTTTTACGGTAATTTTACTCAGGCATTTAAGGAAGCTCGAGCTGAGTTCTCCTAAAAATGGCAAAAAGAAGATCCTCCCGGGTTATAAAACCTCCACTGATATTTCTACATGGTTTGAGACTGAAGGAGCATCTGAAGGAGCAACTACATGTGAAAAGAGGTAACATTAGACGGGATGAACTTCAGGATGAATGAAGCTCTCTCCATCTAGTTTTTACTCCATTTGCTCAATTTTACATGTTAGTTAAGGTTTGCATTATGTGGTGACTTTTTTAGAACAGTGTACCCGGTTGTATTTGTAAATTATGTGCGAAATTTACAAGCGGCAACCTCCGGTCTTAGAATATGAGACAACACAGAAGTGCTAAAATCTGCTGTTTCTCCAGTGCCAAAAAAAGCTGTTGTCAAAGCAGAAATTAACATTTTAACAGCCTGGTTCAAAAAACATCTCTGGTCTGAGTTGCTAATGTTACTATCGGGTGAATTTTTCTCTAACTTGGCCGTTCAGAGGATATTAAGATTCGCAAGCTCGCACAATCAGAGGCACAGCTCAGGGTCACATGACCGACAGGCGTCCTATAGCTGTACGCGAAGCCCTTGCCGCTACCAATATAGCCTCGATAGCCGATATGCTTCATTTACTGTTTCAAAAACAGACGGGTGATGTCGGGGAGACTACGTCCGTGTTTTATACAGTCTATAGAAAGTCATCGTTGACGATGTGTAATAAACTTTTTTCGAACGAAGTAATATGCTAAGTTTTTATTGTAAATATGGAAGTGTGTGCGTTGTGCAGCGTGTAAAATAGTGCATATATTTATTGTGCGGTTATAGAACGTGTCCTGTGTGATATCCTTTGTAAATCAATGCATCAAGCCTTATTTACTGAATCCCTTCTCCCACACTTTGATCTTTCAGTTTTGTCCCCAGACAAGGAGCAGCAACAACCCTCAGGTGGTGTGTGTGACAGGTAAGAGAGAGATCTCTGGTGGATGCTGGAGATTCCGGTGATGCTTTTAGCATCCTTATTTGTACTTACAAAATAAGAAACAATGCTCAAAAATTTACATATGTTTATTAATCTTTAAACTCTAAGTCTTTCCTATAAAATATGCTCCTCGTGTTTGATTGCAGTGTTTCCTCCTTTACTTAACCTCTAAAATCCTATTCTGTCTTTCTTTATTTCTTCATTTTAAACTGTCATACTCTCATATAACATGCAGCAAATTAGAAAAAAACTCCAGATATTGAAAGTTCAAAGTATTCCAGAGTTATGCACTGAAGCATTTACCCGCAGGAGATTCTTGACCATTTTATGAAGTGTTCCTCAGGTCTGAGGTTAATTTGACAGACCCTCTTCTTCTTCTTCTTCTTCTTCTCGTCCTCCTACTCCTTCTTTTAAAAACTCTAAAAGTATCTCTGAATAACCCTTTTGCTACTGTCCTCTGGAAAAAGCACTGAAAGATTTTTATTTCACAGTATGAATCTTGGCAGATGTGTGTCTGTGTTTCTTTGTGGGACAGACATTTGAAGCATCCAGCATCAATGTTTTCTTTTTTCAAGGAAGTCAAATAAACAAGTAGAACTGTTGTAAGTCAAGTGCTGGAGTAAATGTTGGTTGATTTGACAGGACAGGACATGATGCGAGATTGTTTCGGGAGCTCAACTCTCGACCTCTCATTTTTATGTCCCTGCTCGGGCTACAAGCGACCCACTCCCCACAGGAGCGAAGCCTAGCACATCCAATTAAATGACAGACAGGTCTGAGGATGAGACACACACAGCCCTGTTGTTGTCTCTTGCATGTCAGCTAATGGAGTTATGCTTGCAGCTTGGCTGCACAGCGCTGACGCTCTCTGCTGGGACTCGGGATCAGGATTGAAAATGAATCTCACTCCAGATTTTTGCGTCTTGTTCAAGCAAAACCGATCGATCTTTGTTTTGTTGGACTAAGAAGCCTGCCTCCTGACGTCGTGATTGAAATGCTCTTCAGCTCCGGGGAGGTCAGACGGTGCAGCACTCGACTTTCCAAATATGAGTCATAAATGAAGATAATGGAAAATATCTCCAAGAATTTCTGCATTTTTTATCTAATTCATGAGTGAACTTGCGCAAATATTCCACATCTGATCCCTGATGTCGAGCCCAAGGAGGACAGCAAAGGCCAAGAGTGAAAACACGCTGAATAATTTGAGTTTTTTCTCCTGTCTCATGCAGGATTGTGATTTGAGCTTGTGTTGAGTCAGATCCCTTTATTTCAAAATATGGATTTTTGTGTCAGCCAGGGGAGAGTTTGGCCGTCCCATAGAGCCGTGGCCCTGCAGGGCTGGAGGCCATTTCATGGTCTCTGATTCTCATTCGTCATTCAGCAGCGTTAAATACTCGTAGGCAAATACCCGCTGACACCAGAGGGCGAGGCGATCGAAAGCAATTAGGCGTCTTTTTCTGGGAAAATCTGCAAACAATTCCAACGTCGCATGAGGAAAAAAAGGGGAAAGCTTGGCAAATTTGTTCCTGCTTCGGGAAATATTTCTAAAGTCAAATCGGAGGCGCTTTGACCATCAGAAAGTCTCCTTGCCGAAGTGTGTGTCACACAGGATGGTAAAAATTCAATTTATTCATCTTCATGGCTTTGCCGCCAGGAGAAGAAGAATAATACCCAAACCCTGTCACAGTGTGTGTCGCTACCTCGTCTCATACATCCACACCAGGAGCTGCCTGGGTTTATAACAGATCCAACATGTTTTACATTTCAAAAGCAGAGACTTTGAGATTTCTGTGCAGATTGTGCTACAAACTGTTAAAAGTGTAAGCTTTTCTTTACCCTCTCTTAAAGTGCTTCTTATTGGCTCCATAAAACAAGTAAATTGATCTAAACTAGAGGTACCACTGTGAGACCCACCTCATGCATCTTCCCTAAATGTTTAAATGAGACTAACCTGCAAAAACTTTACATTTTGCATCAGGGAAGAAGAACTTCCAGAATTCAATTTGCAGCACTTCTTAAAGTTTGAGTAAGAGCAGACAAACGGTTGCTAATGGCTAATAAACTGCCTAATAAGAATCAGCAGCGCGCCTGTAAAGCATCTTTTATGAGTGCAGCCGACCAGCTGGGAACAATGAGCCGTGGTAACACTCACGCTGAGTCTGTCTCCTGCTTTGCCGTCCAGGGATGACTCCTTGTGCAGCAGGTTGTACTGGGAAATCCTCCTGCTGTCCTTCTCCAGCTGCGAGAAGACGTCGTGCTGGTAGTAGTCCATGATGGACAGCGGCTTCTCAACACTGCTCCTCTTCAGGGTCTCCTCGTTGGGGTCCACTGTGGACGAAGGAGAGGAGTAAAGAGAATCAGGAAGAAGAAGCTGCTGTGCTGATTTGATTGAGATAAACTCTGTGGATCATTCAGTGGCTGCAATTGAAAAATAGACCTGAGTGACTCTTCTTGGCTCTGTAGACGAGCGTCCTCTGAGGCGAGCCTAAACTGCTTCCCTCAGGTTCAGCCTCTGAGTCGCTGCTGCTTCCCGAGTACGTGCACACTTGCAGGACTCTTTCCTGTTTGACAGAAAGACTCCTGTTAAACTTTAAAAAACCTTTAAAACCTTTAACTGACTTTGGATTATCTTAAACTTACACCAGCCAAGTCATGGTCCTTCACTCTCCTCTCTGTTTCCTTCTCTTTCTCCCCTGTCATGATGTTACCACGGGGTGCACCAAGACTCAACCTCTTTGTCCTGATTGCATCTGTACGCAAAGAAAGTTTTACAGCACATTAGCATCAGCAAACAGCAGAAACTGTCAGTCCTCGATGCATGCAGACAGCCCAGAGAAGAAAACATCATTTGAATTCTTCCAAAGTGACAATCATCCCTTCAGAAGCTGCATTCAGCCGAAACCCGTCCAGCTGCCTACACACACATTTCCAGCCTATATGAAAGCAGCTGCAACAATATCCAAGCTATCAAACATTAATGGTGTCCAGCCTGCCATTGTTCCCAGTCATGACTCCTGGCAGCCTGAACAGAACAGCTTTCAGACCAGGATTAAAAAAAAGCTGTATTATCACTCAGCCTCCTCAGGCAGACGCTGGTTTAATTGTCTCTTTTTAACATTCAGCTGTATGAGAATAACAAACCGCTGAAAAATATGCATTAAGAGAGCTTTGTGCTTCTCCTCTTCGGGTATAAGGATGCAAATGGAGAGCCAGGAGTGGCTGCTGTCTGCTTCGTGCTGAACTAAAGGATGTGAAAGAGTAAAAACATGTACAAGGATGAGACTTATGCAGCATTCAGGAAGAGAAAAAGTTTAAAAGCGGGTTCAAACGCGGAAATTTTGGAGCGGCCAATCACATTCCTTGTTGACATCTGACTGGCTCCACCCACAGCTTCAGCCAATAATGGTTAGAGCTTCATTATAAGAGCTTTAACTCCCACCATCAACTAACTACTTATGCCAAAAATATCATCAGTGGATTGAAACAAATGTCAGAACCCACTCAAGACCCACAGATGACTAATTTAACTCCAAAACACCACCCAAAGTGGATGTAAACAGCCAAGTACCACCCTCAAGAGTGGCCTTGTGATGGGATTCCTGGATAACTGAGCAAATACCCAAAAACCACCACGCTAAATAAAGAAAAGTGATTAGCAACAAGTCCTCTGAAGCACTCTGTGAATGCATATCAGCTTGCCCACCAATCCGAGGCCCAAGCAGGAAGCAACACTCTTCCAGTTTGTCCTCATTTTCCATGGAGGCTCCACATGGATGAGTCCAGATGGGCTGAAGATGGGACCAAGACTTACAAGACCCATATGGGTCAGCAAAAGCCAGCTTGGATCGAGTTTGGTCCCTGTTTTGCTCCAATACAAAGCGTTTGGTCTGCCTACGAGGGCTGAAATACTGATGCACCGAAAAGCCGTTTGGGTTTCAGATCCTGCATGAGTCATGCACAACCCTCACAGATAACATTGGCTGCAAGATTCGATGATTTGATAAAGATGCACTGAATAAATTAAGGCTCTTTTAATCAACATTTGGACAAGGAACGCCAAACGAGAGCTGAAAGTTATGACTCAATATCTGCCGCGAGAGCAGCGAACAAGAGAAGATGCTAATGTCCTGTAAGCATGAAAGCGTGGGATGTTTTTGTAGCTTTAATTAGCCATCAGATCGCATCCAGCTCAACACCTCTCATCACGTTAAACACTGAGGCACACTGAGCTCTGTGATTTATGGCGGTGTTGACACGCTCATCTAATTGCATTTGTTACTCTTCCTAGGGGCATGGATGGTGTTAGCGTTTCTTCCAGGACACAGACTCCTTTGTCATCTCAGCTGAGTATCAGATGTCAGCGTTGATGCATTAGCTTCAAAATTAGCTGAACAAACAGGCCTCTTCTTTTAATCAGGGGGCCTAATAAAGCGAAGCACTTCCCCTTGTCTAGAGCGCTTCAGCACTCAGGAGGGAAATGAAAAAACTCTGACGCTCAGTATTTTAGTTCGCCTCTGAAAGGTAACACATAATGTTGAAGGCTTTCAACAGAAGCTTTTACAGGCATGCATTTTTGACTTTGATTTAGACAAAACAGGCTTTTTTCTTTTTTCATGGAGTGCTTTGTGGTTTAAGTAGTAAAATAAACCGACCATGTGAGGGTTGGAGTGTTAGGTTGGATTTTGAGACGTATCGGACTCACCTGAAGTTGCTAACTTGGGCAGCCGGCTCTGGGCGTCTTGCACGTTGTTGCTGCAGGTCACAGTGGGGTCGGACAGGGAGTGACCCAAGCTGGTGGGAGCATGCAGGCGAGATTTTGGGAGGGAAGGCACTTTCACATCAGGTTGTGAGGGGTCTGGGTGAGAAGAGGGAGGCTCCCGAACGTGCTCGGAGGAGCCGGCAGTCACCGCATCGGGACTGGATTCAGATTTGGGGATGTGGCGACTGCTGGACCGAGTGACTGAATCGGGGAGAGGGAAGGTGCCGATCCCGCTGTCCAGAGTTCTCATCTGACAGCTGGAGCCTAGAGTGACAGGGAGAGGACTGTGATGTCTGGGAGAAGCAGGGGACACAGCAGAGGACAAGACAGGGAGGCTTGGATTCACATGCAACGGAAAGGGTTGTGAGTAAAGAGGGCATCTGTACGGCGGAGAAAAGAGAGAAGAGAGCAGTTTTATTTGATGTGGTAGTTTGAAATGTCTGCTGTTAGCTCCTCCTGATGCACCTTCGCCCATTAAAGACTCTGTTTGGAGCATTTGCAGCGACAGATTCTTATACGATCTGACACCAGGAAGCACCTGCTGCCAGCCTTTCTGAATGTAACACACAATCAACCCGAGGACATGTTCCTCTGATTCATCAGGGTGCATGCTGGGTCGTAATCAGCAGAAGTGACAGCGAGCGGCAACAGATGGACGTCGTTTGGAAAGCACAGTTTGCAGAGCCTTGACTCAGGCTGGAACAGATGGAGCGCCATTCAGCTCGGCCCAGGTCCGTGTAACTGTGAACGCTAATGGCCGACAGTCACATCGGCTAATTATGTGCAACTTTTCGCTGAGATCAAATTTGTGAAAGTGAAAAGGCTCATCATGTCTCTGTCTTTGTTTCTGTGAGTCAAACTCGCTCCCACCATTATGCTCTGTCTTTCACTGCCGGCCTTGAGGAGTCCTCTGCAGCCATGAGCTCCGTCTCTCCTGTCTTGGTGGAAACTCTGGCGTGTTTTGCAGAGACAGATCGATCCTGACAGGCTCTGCTACTCAACTGTACAGCCTCGTCTCGGCGGGGAAGCATAAACACTGCCTCGTCATGAGTCTGGTTGGTAGTGGAGTTTTTCCAGGAGTTTGCAAGAAATGTAAGAGGCATAGTCTGAGTTTGAACTTTCACTCTCGCGCTTGGGTCTGAAGCTCAAATTATTGATCCGTTTTCTTCTTGGATTGGCAACAAAGAAGTCTCTTGGCACCATTAGCAAAACACTAGACAGAATTCTTCTCTGGGTGTGGAAAAACAACAATAAATTCACAGATGAGAGGGTTTAAGGAAGCTTTTCATTCATGTTTTGGTGAACGCAGGAGGCTTTGATGCCAATTTTGCAAGTTCTTTTGATATTCTCTGACTTCTTCTGGCTTTTTAACACTTTTCTCTGCACTCGCAACCCGTGAAAATGACTGTGGTGTTTGCATGTGCACAAACACAGCATTCGACGCACAGATGGCCTGTTGCTTGTGTGTCCCTTGAGGACAGCTGATGCGAAACGGCTCGAAAAACGTCAAACAAATCAAAGTTTTCATCCACCACGATGTGGAGATGGACGCTGGTTTGTGTGATGTGGATGCAGCCGTAGATTACAGAGCTGTATAATTGAATGCCAAGCCTCAGCGGTTCAAAATGCCCTCTATAACCACACCATAACAAGGAGCACTGTAATTTTACCCCGCGGCAACGACAACTGGACATAATCCAGTTTTTCATGAGCTCCTATCATTTTGGTACAACACCTCCAGGGTTCGAGGGGAGACAGAAAGCTGGTTTGTTGATACCTTAAAATGAGGTTTATACAACGAGCAGGTGTTGCACAGAAAAGGGAAAAGCTTCCTCATGTAGGAGAGAGCAGATTTGTTGGTCGATTCAAGCCCCTGTTGTGGTTTCCTGGACAGTCCGAAGGCTCACAAGGTAAATCTCCAAAGCTAGCCTCGGTGAAGTAATTGCTGAATTATTGCTATTGATCAACACTGCCATCACACCCTTACAGATATATTAGGGTCGCTCCGTGCTTTGGGCCAGTCAAGGTGTTATTTATCGTCCTTTTAACAGAAAAAATACAACCTCGAGGGAAGCTCCTCGTCCAAACAAAAAGTGACCAGAGTGGAGAGACGCTCACATCATAACTCCAGATTTCACTCAAGCCGGAAACTGTTTCTATGATTGATGGGTTTGTGAATGCTGCACTTTTTTTGAGGAGTGTGACATTAAAGAAGCACAGAGGAGCGGCTGCGGCTGAAACCTTTATGAAATATTAAACTCAGAATGTGGAAAAGCGCTGACACTGCAGGATTTATATAAAGAGAGGCCGTTAATTAGAATATGGGGTAAATTAAGAGTTTTATTTTCAGCGCTGAGGCTGCGACCCATCATAAGAGAACTGGAGTTTTGGCATGGTTGATTTTTCACAAACTTTTCAGTTGAAGTCCTAAACTTCTGGTCGTGTAAAGATTATTTCCACCTACACTCAGCCCTGCAAGCAAACACTTGTCTGTAAGGATGTAGAACATACCAACTCATCTTATAGCCATCACAATGGCTTCGTTTTATAAAGCAGCTTCAAGAACATCCTGTCGATAAAAGGACAAAAAGTTGCACTTTTCCCAAAGATTGAGGCCCTAAAGACCCAAGTAGTCCCAGCAGATTTCAGTCTTTGCAGGCTCTGGCGCTTTATTAGACAATAAGTCATTACGACCTTTCAGATGGATCACTGAGACTCTTCTCAAATATCGCACCAAGTGACAACTGAGTGACAAACTCGCTGCACTCCACTTCCACTAAGCGCACTCTGCACACCCTCCCGTGTAAGTTTATCACTCCGATATGATCACAAACATCATCCCCTCTTGTAAACTCTGTATGCATCATATTTTTTTCCCACTTCCTTAGCTGCTCAGGCGTTGTAAAATATCACCCGGCTGCACATCAATCACCTGACTAGACTGTCAACATGTTGTTCGCTGCTGCCGCCGCTATTTCCCCACAGTGACTTCGAGTCTGGCAGGGAGGGAGAATTAGTGGGCGAAGGGATTGAGTTGTCAATCACATCAGGAAATCACGACTGTAACACGTGTTAATGCTCGGCTGCACCGGTTGATTCCTGATGGTTAGTGACAGTTTCTGTAAGCTACATGAGAAAGCTGTACTTGCAAATAAGAAAGTCAGAGGCTCGGAGCAGACGGAGAGAGCTTTTGGCAGAGAGGAGAGATGGTACGAGGGGAGTATGTCACAGAAAAAGTCACGAGTTATTAACTTTAACACACCTTGAGGAGTTTTACTGTGTCGTGTGAAAGCTTACCGATCATGTGGTCTTGACATGCTGTGTCTGGGATGCGCCCCTCTTCGTTTTCAGCCCTCAGGTTGATCTTCTGAGTCATTAAAAGAGTCTAGATTTGAGAAAAAAAGGTGTTAGTGATACAAAAAGCTGCCACATACTTGAACATACACTTTGCTTTGTATTTCATACATCAAGATGAAAAGAGCAGCTTCAGGCAAGGTTAAGTTTGTTAAAAGTTTTATCCGAATAGTGAGGCAGTCATGGCACTTTTCTTCTTCTCTTTAATTGGGTTATTTTTCAGAAAAGGGTTTGGTTAAAGAGCAGGAGCTCACAGGTCAAACAGCGTCCCTCTTTTGTTGTATTTCTGCAGGGGGACGATAGAGAGAAAGCTTGGAGGATGGTATTAAATGGCCCCTTTTGTCAAACTGAGTGCCTGCGATAAGGCGCTGCTCCATGTTATCAAAATTCCCCATCATGTGGATTAAATTTCCTTCAATATGCAGTGAGACTCTCTTTTTGTAACACTCTCCCTCCATTTGCTCGGCTCTTTTATTGCCTCTTTTGTGCTCACTCTATTTTTGACTGACGGACTCAGAAGAATAAACCCACAAGGTCATAATTTTAGCCTTTTGCTTACAGAGTGCAGAGATACGATTTCAAAGATGGAGACGTTTAATTCAAGTTTGCATTCGGGGTTGAGATATAGTTTAAAAACCTCCAGCCTTGTGGAAAGAACAACAACATCAGCCTGGGAAGATAATAAAAAAGTAGGCGATGAATTGTAGGCCGGGTAAGAACACAGTGTGAATCAATAGCAGCCCTTTAGGGGATGTGATGCTGAAGAGGCGGCGGGCTTGTGGATGTTTGTGAACATGTACATGTTCTGCAAGAGTGTGAAAACCTGCGGGATTTTGCATCAGTGTGTGTGTTTGTGCCAACAGCAGGACCAAACAAGCAGAGCTGCGCTTTAATAAAGTCAGTGGAGCGGTGTCGTGGCGGCGTGTTTGCTCACTTACTGCAGTATCTGTGCAGATCTCCATATCTCCCTTCATTTCGCTGTGTTTCTTGGGTGAGGAGATCTCGGGCGGCGATGCAGCCAAAGAGTTGCCCTTCACAGCGGTCCTGTGAGGATATAAGATTTGATCTGTTTTCATGTCTGTGTGCTGAGTTCCTCCTTTATCAACGCAGCAGGGAGACAGTGAGCCTGCTGATAAATTGCAGTGACCTGCTTTCTACACAGGAACACCATCAAGTGCTTCCTCCTGAGTAGTTATTTGCAGTTATTGTGGATTTAGAGTGGCAAACAGCGAAGTAAAGTGTGGAAAATGTCACATGTTGCCGTCTATGTGTGGGGATGCTTGCAGTACCTTGTGCTGACTAGAGTGTGGTCAAATGTCATGCAGACAGCTTCTGTTTGTGTGAACGTGTTTCACAGCGACAGCTCATGATAAATGTCAAAGAAACAAACAATTATCTTTAAGTGTTGCTTCACTCAAGAGCGAGACAACTCAGGCAAGGCTCCGTGACAGGAACTAATCAGCATATCATCCAAGCAATTAAGATGAAACTGTATTCTTGATGGCTAATGTGTCGTTTACTGACCTGCCAAGAAGCTCTTTCACAAACTGGTCTTTGCCAATGAAAGCAGTCGTGCACTGGATCTGACTGGCAATCTGACCCATCTGATTGTTGCAGTGGTCCATGATGGAGCTCAGCTTGTTGTTCATCTCTGAATGATTCTGCGCCTCCTGGCTGTCTTTCTGCTTCTTATCCTTTTTCTTGTCAGACTTCATTTGTTTCCCTCCAAGAACCGATCCGATCTTCAGCTCCTTCTTCTCATCTTTCCCCTTGGGGGAGTCAGCTTTCTTGCCGCTCAGAGCTGGAAGTTTGCTCTTACGAAGTCCGAACCAGTTTGCCAGAGAGGGGCCTGTTTTCTGTTTGGCCTCAGTTGCAGCAACCTTTTCTTGTTCTTGACATTTCTGCAGATTCTCTTCGATGCCCATCATGACTTTCTCTTCTATAGTGCAGGCTGTTGGGCTGATTTTCTTCTCCTCCGTGTCAGGGGCTTTACTTGGCGAGTCTGTCTGGGTTTTTACTTCCCTGCTAAAATCTGGTTCATTCGGGGTCAACGCTTGGTTTTCTGAGCTGTACACAGAAGACGATGTTGGCTGAAACTGTGGGTGAGATGCAACTTTCGCAGGCTTTCGGATGTTTTTCAAACCAGCTCTATCGCTGATAGGTAAGCTGCGTGCTTCTTTCTGAGAGGGCGAGCTCACAGCCTCTCCTTTTCCTGTTCCTGGTGGAGCCTCGCCTTTGGACCCTGGTTTGGAGGTCCTCTCAGGGAGGATGTTGTGACTGCTCGAGCCTGTCATGCCTCCATAGTGGCTAAGCCGAGTCCTGGGGGAATGAACCGGGCTCTCAGCTAACCCAACACTCGGCACCTCTAAGGAAGTCTGCCTGGACAGAGAGTTCCCCCTCTCGCCTGAGTTGGTGATGATCTGGGTTCGGATTTTTCCTGGCCCATCCAGAGAGCTGATGTTGGGTTTCTCAATGTAGTTGGTGCTGAAACTCTGGCTGCGAGCTTTGGCTCCGTTCATACCCAGAGCTGGCTTTAGATGAGGTTTGGTGGTGATGGATATGGACCTGGAGAAAAGCTGACTTCCTCGTTTTCCAACATCGCAGGTGTCCCCCTCCTCTGGTACCACAGCAGCTTGTACTTCTTCCTCCAGCAACCTGCTCTGGACTTCATTTTGCCCCTCTGTAGAGGACATCTTGGGCGGTGGATCAGCACTGTAAGGAGGTGGTAAACTGTCATATTGAGGAGCAGAGGTGGAAGTCACAGTCTCCTTAGAGACTGAGTTGATATGATCTTTCTCCTGCTTGCCTGGAATAGACGGACTGTTTTTATGGCTGGGGGGGGATTTTAAAAATGCCTTGAACCCCATTGGAATCCGAGTCTTTGAGGCTTTTTCTGTATTCGGTGAAGTTATGACTGAACTCGGAGGGCTGATGACAGTTTTTCCATTTTGCGGTTCTGCTTTACTTTGAGGGGAATCCTGAACTGATATCGGTAAATTGATAGCTGTCTTCTGCACTGTGTTGTGGACATTTTCTTGCATTGATCCTCTTTTATTTGCAAATGAGTTCTGAAACGAGGACCCTCTGAGGGCACTGTAGGGAGGAGGGACATTCTTTGAGCTTTTAGGTGCAATTTCAGTTTCTGGAGCACACCCTGAGTTTGCAGTAGGGAGGTAGTCTTTCATGGTAGTCTTCTTGGAAGTGCCTTTAGTGGGAGTCTGAGTCATGGCGGGGGACTTTTGAAGGTGCTGACTGGTTTTGTCGACCAGTTTCTGAGGTGCAAGTGCAGTCCCATAGCCTGCATCCATGTCTGAACAGTCTTTATCCTTAATGGGCAGCGTACTTTGCATATTTGGTAGAAGTGAGGTCTGGTAACTTGGGGGAGGGCCCCTCACAGTGGTTGGTGTGGATGGTTGAGCCACCCAGGTTCTATGTGCTTGAGGTGACCCTTCATAATTTGGTCTGATCAGTAAGGAGGTGGTGCGGCCCGGGGGAGGGGGAGGAGAAGGGGACCTGAGTTTGTTTTTATTGGGTTCACAGTGTTTGTCTCTGGTTGGCTGTTCGCCACTATCAGCGTACTCCAGGTGTTTCCTTGGAAGTTGTGGGGAACCGGAGGAAGAGCCCTTGTTCCAATCGGCCCTGCTGGGGAGCTTGGAATTCACTGCCTTTGGGCTCTGTGAGCAGGTCCCTGGTGCTTTGATGAACCTGGAAAGCTTGACTGTGGGAGAGGAGGGGGATTTCTCCTGACCAGAGGGTCCTGAGTTTGTACTGATACTTAGCTCAGTGGTGGAGCCCTTAGAAAACTTGAGGGGAGATCCTGCAGGTTTGCCTCGACCAGGTATCTTTGAACCACCAGACTTGGCACCAGCAGAATCTGTCACTGCAGGAATAGAGGGGCCTTTAGTGGGTCGGCTGCTTGGTGGCTTGATGAGCTTCCTTGTGGGCGTCAGTGGCATTGACACCCTCTCTGCGCTGCTCTCCCTGCTGCTGCTTAACTTGCTCAGCCTGACTTGATACTCCGATGGTTTCTCTGGAGATTCGAGGACAGAGTAGTTTCTTGCATTCGCCGGTTTTTGCCTCGTCGGCCTCTCTTTGGGGATCAGTTCTGCGTAATTTGGAACCACCTTGGTACCTTGAATGTCATTGCGAGGTCCTGCTTCAGGTGTGAGCTTCTGTGCACAGAGTTCAATGGGCTCCCCCTCTGCATCGAATATGGCCTGTATGCTCTCCTCAGACTGACTCGATTTGGCCCCTTTGGGCTCCTTCAGCAGGCTGAAAGGTCTGGGCCTCCCATCAGCAGACTGAGTGCGTCCCTGGTCTCTTCCTAACCACTGTTGTTTGAGCAGCTTGGCAGCATCTCTGGACAGCCTTTTGGAGTCTCTTTCTGCTTGTTCTGCTGCGTGGTTAAAGGACATTCGCATGTCCCTGGAGTCAGACTTGGGCTCCTGCGAATCTTCCACATCAGAGAGGTGATTGGGAGCCTCTGGTTCAGGAGGGTTATAGTGAAGTTTGGATGGTTTGCTAAAGGCTGATTTCCGTCCTCCTTCAGGTAGGAAGCTGTTGATGAAACTCATGAGTTTCTCCGGGCGCTCTTTAGAGTCGTACCCAAGAGGCTGGGTCGTCACGGGACCGGCACCACCATCACCTCCACCTCCACCCGTGCCATCCTGTGTTCCCTCCCAGCTGCACAAACTGTCCGAGATGCTGTGTGAGAGTCTCTTGCAGTAAAACCAGTTGTCCTTTGTGGGGATGTTGTCACCACGGCTTGAGTGCGCCAGCTCATCATCTGCATCATCTGAGTCATACGTGAACTTCTTTCCTCCGACAGCTAAACTTCTCCCCACATGAGTCGGCTTGGAAACGCCTTTGCTGGAGCTCTTGATGCCCAGGGAGTAGATGCCCTCGTTGGAGTTCATGCAGTCTTTGTAGCCGGACTTGGAGACCTTGGATGAGAAGGAAGAGCTCCTGTGTTTCCTCCTCTGGAGCTTTCTCAGCCCCTCGAGGATGTGGCTCTCCTTGCGCCTCGTGGGCTGCTCCTCCGTGGCGTCACAGATATTACTCGGGGCTGATGAACCCAGACTCAGCCGCTTCTCCCAGGTCAGAGATGACTGCAAAAAGGAAGACAAAGGAAACATATCAGGGTTTATGCATGAATGCTTTCCTAAAGGGAGACAGCACAAACAAGCTCTCCCAACTGGCTCCTTGATGTGTAATTTTTCTCTTTATAGAGTACGGGAGTTTACCATTTTCCCTCCGGAGCGTCCATCATTCCAGGTATACGAGCCACTGGAGAATTCGCTGCACGCACTTGACAGGGACAACTCACTACTGCTGCAGCTGCTGCGTGGGTACAGAGGCGCCGGCACTGTCAGACTCAACTGGCTCAGACACTTGGCCACAGGGAGACCTGCCTTTCCATTCAGCTGAACCTCCTGTGAGACAGAATAAGGAGACATCAAATCAAAGAGGAGTCACTTGTGATGGAAAATTTCTCTGATTTTTCTGAGGAGGGATGTTTGGTGTCGGATTTGAGGTGGCGTTGCATGACTGTCTGAAACTTTATTGTGATGGAGGATGTTAAAAGACTTGACAGACTAATAAATACACTGCCGAGTGCTTCGTTAGGAGAGTTTAAAACTCTCAAAGTATCAATCACATTTTCATGTGCAGTCATCATAACACAGCAGATGTTCCTCCGATCAGCACCTCCCGATGAAAATGAAGTATCTGGCGAGATGAGACGGAGACAGATTAATGTCCTGGTTCCTGTTTCGCTAATCTCATCTGAGGGTCACTTGTGTGTATCACTTAACACAGCTTTTAGGGACGTTTTGATAAGAAGATGAAACTCTTTTCTCCTTCTGCTTTCAGAGTTTATCAGGTGGCAATCTCAGAGGGGTAGAAGGGTTAAAGAAGAGAGCGGACTCCTTTCCAGCTCTTAATGCATAATACATAAGATGACTAATGTAGCACAGTGTCCTATGGAGTCGTTTTTACTGACGGGGAGTCTAAATCGATGGATTTCTGGTAATATGACAAGGACTTATTCCTCTTAGAGCCAAGTGATACTGCTAACTCTTCCTGCCGAGGCCGAGGACGGGTCACGGCTGCACATATTTGGGTCTGTATTTTAATATCTTGTAATGATTTCTTGAAAGAAGCAGGGATGTGGTTTTGAAAGCATGGCTGAACTGTAAAAAAATGTTTCCATTAAGCTTACATTAGAGGGAGATTCTGTGTTCCTGGAAAGCAGGAAGGCCTTGCTTCTCTCTGGCTCCAGAAGCAAATCAGCCGCGGATAAATCCATGATGCGAGAGTGGAGTTTCTGAAAAGGAAAAGACACAGCAGAGTGAGTTTCTCCTTTTTTACCTTGGGGTTTAAAGTGAATCGAGTCTTTGTGGGTGGGCTGAGGAAGGCAGAGGAAAATTTTCTCTGCATGTTTGTGCATCATAAAAATACAGGTTGGTTCAGACGAGTCCCAACAGAAATGAGTCATTTTAAGTAGAAAGAGTTGACAATGGGTGCTGCTCTGGTTTGTTTTTAGGTTAAAAAAGCAAAATATCACCCCCAACAAATAAATATAACATCTCAGAACTCTGTGGTGAATGCTGATGCAGGGAGGAGTCCTGCTCCTCAAAGTCATGAGGTCATTGGCCGGTTGAAAAAAGCGGGTGTGAATAGGAATTAATTGCATCAGGGAGTGAGGGATCCCTTTGATTCCTCTCATTCATATCCTCATCTGCAGTCTCTTCTGTTTCTCGTGCACAAGAGGGGCGGATACAAAGCCAAACACATTTCCACGTGTTAATCTCAGGAGTTAATTACACCGCCTTTCTTTAGCTTACATGAACTTAAAGTGGGACAAAAACTCCTGATCTGAGGTTGGATTTCCTTCAGACGCTCTCTCTGGGAGTCTACCTGCAGGTCTCTGCTCTGTGATCTATTTCCTTCTTATGTTTCTGCCATCAAAATGAAATGCACCTCTCACGCTGTGCACCTCGTGGAGGAAAAGCACGTCTTCGAAAAGTGAAAGTCACCTTCCATGAACGGAGGCTGCTTTGAAAAGCGAGCGCTCAAATTTTCCATCAATCCTGTAATCATCTCAGAATTTAACAAACAGCCAGATTCGTCTTTCTCCTTAAATCTCCGCGCTGACGGCTCGTATTGACTTTTTTGTGCTGTGAAAGAATCCTCTGAACATTACAGTGCAGAAGAAGAAGAAAGAAAACAGCTCCTAATGATGCCAAAACTTAACAGCTTCTTTTGTCTCCTCAAAACAAACAACCTGCATCATGTCGCCTGTGGCCAAAACACCGCCATCCCACGTTTTTTCTTTTCAACTCTCAGCAAAAACGACCAAAGGGAAAGCTTCTTTTTGTATTAGCGGGAGCTTGTGAATCAGCTTTCAAAGAGACTGACTTTTCACCTTCAGAGACTAGGTGGTAATGGTGCCATGGAAACAGATCGATGCCCACTTTCACTGCTTTTCCAGCACAGAGATAAGGAAAGAATTCTTCACTATTTTTAGGGTTTATATAACATCAAACTGGAGTTTCTGCACTGGTTTGAGCTCATGTACAGGAGAGTTAGTGTAAGAGGGTTGAAAAACTATCAAGCTGCGTTTAAGCTATCGTTTAATTAGCTTTGACCCAAACCCAGCGCCTGAGGCTTTTACTCGACTCCTGAAGTCATGAAATTGAAATTTGTGCAGCTGCGATGCTGCATCCCTGCTGTCTACCCGGGATGGGAGTGGCTGAGGTGTCACGGGAGGCTCTGATCTTATCATAGGGTGCTGGATTTCACCTTCTCAGCATCCTCATCAAGGATTCAGTCAATAGTGTCGCAGGGTCATAAGAGGGGGGTGCAGTCGAAGGAAACGGTGGATGACAAGGCCGTCTGTGTACAGTGATCGGACGTTTTGAGGATCAAGGAGATCAAAGTCAAATGTAAGTTAGTTACTGGATTGTATCATAAAATATGTTTTTTGTGCACTTTGGTGGAACATTTAGAACAATTACGGTAGTTTCGTCCGCCTTGAAGCAAAACATTCATGTAATAACTGGTGATTTATGCGTGAATGAGTGAACATGACGTGATGTTAATGTTGGTCTCAAGGCTGAAGTGCATTTATCGTCCTCTTTAAAATCAAAAGCTCAAACATTAATTCAACACAATCCTTTAATTCCGTTTAAATTTGCAGCACACCTTCCTCTTTACAGTGCCGTGTGTGTTTTGGAGTAGCTGTAATGAGGTCATGGCGTTCACTCTGTGTCCTTGGGGCCCTGAGAAAACACAGAGGATTTGTCCTGGTAATGGCCGACTCAATTGCCACTTGCCTGTCATATTTGATAAACAGCATAAGTGGACGGGACTGCACACCAGTTATTTTCCCCTCGGCTGTTGGAAAAACAACTATTTCTTAACAATAAATGTCAGATTTCTTTCTCTGGAAGAATATGTGGCACTTTGGGAATCAAACCAGGTGCAGGCACGGTGCAATCGGCATTAAAAGCATCACACGTTTATCAGAGGAACCGAAGATGCCCTGTGGGAAGGAGGGAACGTTTAATTACTGATAAGCAAAAAGGTCTGCGGCTAAATGGGAAACAGTAGACTCTGTTGGGTGATTAAGTCTGCCTCTGCTCCAGGCTCAAGCGGAGAAAAGAAATGAAAACTCACCATAATTATTTTCATATTTCCATTAGTGATTCTGTGAGTGGGTAGAGAAAACTGATTGTAGTTTCATGAGGGTGTGGGTTTAGTTTCAGAGGAAGAAAATGCATGAGGAAGTATTTAAAAAATCCACTTTTATGGAACGATATGCTCTTTAAATGATCTGCAACCCATCGAAATCTGCTTTGATTATCCAAACTTCTTTAGTTTTGTCTTGATAAATATATTTCTACACGCTCCGTTGGATGGATGCTTCCACCTGGTGTCTTGCCGTGAAATATAGATGCAGCTCCTCCACGAAACAACAAGCTCTCATCATGATCAACTCTCACTCTGACTCACTGTGTACAGTAGAAATATCATTACTTAGTAATGAGCCATACACATTTAAACCCACAGATATGAACTTTCTGTTTATCTGACTCATGTGAGGGAAAAATAAGACATTGCACCGAGTCTCTGCCTTAATTCGTGTCTCCGACTAGATTGCACCTCTTGGTCCCCGCAGTGGTTTCATCAATATCCCTCTCCGAGCCTTTTATATTGCAGTTTCACTTGACAATGTCCCTGCCTGTCCAATAATGGCTGTGGAAGTAGCTGGAACTGACGGAGAGCTTTACAAAACACCCACAGCCATATTATTTCTCCTTTCCCCCCCTTCTCTTCCTTTTTTTAAAAAACTCCATTTATCTACCATGTCTGCCGCTTCTTATTGCGCCCTCACTTCTTCACTTCTCCTTCCTTGTCGTCTGGGCGCCACATGCTTTTCTGCTATCTCATCTCTCTCCATTCTCACCCTTCTGTCCTTCTCTGCTTCTCTACTTATCTACCCTTGCTTGCCTCCTTTTTGTTTTCCTCTTCCTTTCTCGTGTCCCCTTGTGACTGACGGCTACTTTTTTCTCTTTTGGCAGCTTTCTTGTTTCGTTTTTGGCTGCAGTGATTAGCACGATTACATAAACCTTACTTTCCGATACGTAGAAGCTCAAACCTTCCAATGTTGTGTTTTCAGCATTAGAGGCATAAAACTTCTCTGATTTGGAGTGCAGTGTTAGTTTAAGGGTACACTTGAGACCCAAAAAGTTTCAGGAACAAAACGTAGCATGAGTAAGAGAAGTAAAAACCTCTGCTCTCTAACGCCTCTTCTCTGCTCCTGATGAGAAAGAGCACAGATTAAGATGGATGCGTCAGTATTTCTCACCCCTTCTTTTCTGTATTCTGAATCAAAGTATTTACAGTCTGCTGTTCTGCCTCTGTCTCCTACTGAGACCTCGGAGCGCTTTAACATCAACCCAAATGAAAAACAACTTCAGATGCATGAGAAGGAGCTGGCTGGCCTTGTTTACAGGAGATGCTGCTGCTGACTCGCTGAGTGGAGGCTGGGATTGAGCAGGCAGGTTTTACAGGAGTATGGATGTATGATATGGAAATACATAAAACATATTGTACACTTTACAGGTCTGCTACTGCTTTTTCATAATGAATAGACTTTATGGAGGCTTTTAAGGCCGCCTACGAGCAACAACATTCAGCTTTTACATCTAAAGTTTCTATTAGGCAGCTAGGAGATGAATTTCTGCACAAGTAGCACTTTGTCTTCATTTTTTATGACCTTTTTAATTGTACTTTATCAAGATTGTTATAATATTTTCAAAACACTTTGGCCAAGTAGTAGTTTCCTCTTCGTAAAGAGTAGTTTCTGCTTCTTAGTTAATTCTCAGCTTTGTGGATGCAGATGGCAGCGTGAGTCAGCCGGATCATGTTTCCTCTACCTGAACATGATACAGAGGTGCATCATCCCCTCAAACCCTGGCCGCCTGCGTGGGCAGCTATACCGTACCTGGAGGAGCAGGTCAGACGCGGGCTTTATCCGCTGCTGGAACAAAACGCCAAGCGCTCGGTTCTGCTGCTCGAGGTCGAACACACGAGTTCGCAGCTTCAGACATTCCTCCCTCAGATCCTGGGAGAGAAGCAGCACAGAGAGTGTCAAGGAAATGCATTTTATACACTCTCAGGGTCATAAATAGACATCACAACTAGAGTGGAAGTAATGTAACTTCAGGATCTAATTATGAGTGAAATGTTGTGGTTTAAAAAAGAAGCTAATTATGAACAAATCCCCTCATGTCATCATCTGTCTACTGCTATTTTCTACCTTCCTGCAAGAAGAAGAAAAAAGGATGCACAAACCTTCTGAGTGAGAAGCGCCTGCACAACTTGGTTTGCAACCTGAAAACACAAAAAAACAAGGCGTCAGTGAATGCATCTTTGCTGTTCTGCAGCTCTCTGACCTCATTTGACCCTCACTGGCCTCTGTAGACAGCATTTGCTCTGCTTATGCTGCACTTTGCCAATTTGCACAAACGATGATGTATTACAAGTTTAAGAGCACACAATGGTTCAGTTTCCAGCGCACGTCATATTTAACTTCATGAGAACAGATGTAAAAGCTCAGCGTCTCCCAGCAGCCAGTCCTCCTGATGCAGGAGCCTCTCCGATTACGGCCCATTGATTGCTCATTAATACGGTGTGAATCCACATCGGCTCTTTGGAGTGCCCTCGCTCTCGTTTATTGAATGAGGAGAGATGAGAGTAAATATGGTGAAATGAGCCGTGCTGGAAGAACCGCAGGTCGCAGATGTGTCTGAAACCAGACCCTGATCCAACGGGGACCTCACTGTTTGACTTTGACACAAGTAATTAAGCTACAAACGAGCCTGACCACGGGATAAATTCTGAACAAGCAGCTGGTTGAACATAAAAAAAATAATCACAAGGTTTCCACTGAAGCTGTGTGCAGCCTCCATCATCAAAACAACCGTTAAAGAGCTCTCCTTCCACAAGAGTCGACCTCACCGGGTAGAGATGACAAGTAAACACAACACAGGCGAGTGGGGTTGTTTTAATGAGGGCAAAGAAGCAGAAAGGAGGCTGATTTTACCCAGAATGCAACCCACGGAGGATGAAACTCAAACACAGCTCTATCACAGTCTCTCCTTCTTGTGTTTTCTCTTCTTGCCCGTCTTTCCCGCCCTCGGGCGCAGGTTCTCGGTCTGCTGAGCTGCTTGCTTCCAGGACAAATTGGGCAACTTGTCCCTGCTGGTCATACCTCCCCTCCCTCACCCTCCCCCCTCTGTTTCTCCCCCCTTCCTCGGGTGATTCAGCCAACAGGCAGGCTGCTTTATTCGCCTCTTGTGGCTCTCTAAACAGCACTTATCAAGCTCTCACAAATAACCAGAGGGCCCACAAGAGCTATTGTTACGTAAAAACTCTGCTTCTGCTGCAGCAGTTCACATCAGGCTGAGGTTATTTAACAGCTCATCTTCTGAACACAATGAGTCCGGCTCACAAATAAACAACACTAAGAGAGCGTTAAGAGAGTTAACCCTCAGTACTTCTAAAAACGATGCTCTAAAAACGACTTGATCAGAGTATTTTGGTATCCTGTTGACACTGTGGCGAAATCGCTTGTCCTTACAGCTGTTATTTTTCAACATTCATCAGACTTGAGCTGCTGTTAGTCAGTTTATACCTTAATTAAAGCATAAGGGAGGCTGGGAAATATAAAGCTCTATTTTTTAACAGTAAATAACTATTCTGCCTCCCTGAAGCTGAGGTTGAAGCAAATTGCCGACCTTTAGGGAAATCCTGAGTGCGCTGGAGGACCTCATTACGTCTAATTGTTCTTACACTGAGTCGAACCAACCAACAAACAAACCAGGAGATTTCTCGAGCCATGTCCAGAAGCAGCCTTGACTCCATGAACACTCACCTCGTCCAGACAGCGTTCGTACTGTTCCCTCTGGCTCTCGTTCTCCGAGGCCAACACAGAGTTCCTCTCCTGCAAACACACAAACACACACACAGGGTCAGACACAGAAACCTCGATGTAACTTTGCTTACATTCGATGCAACATCAACAGAGACAGAAGCAGCAATCAAGCAAAGACGCCGCCTTCTTCACAAAGGTCAGATGCCAACGCTGAAGCAGGACGGCCGATAAAAAATTTACAAAGAGCTGCTGAGAGAAAGGTCAAGGGGATGGAAGTTGTGGTGTTGAACTTTGGGGCAGCAGCTCGCCGTTCGGAGTCTGGACTTTAATAGGAATACCTCCTCCGCCAGCTGAGAGATGAGGCGTCGGCGTATTGATCGCGGGGAGTTTCCAATTTGTCAGAAGCAGGCGGCATATTAGGAGCTGTCAGTCGGCCCTTTGGCCTTTAGTAGAAACTACAGAATCCATGATGGAAACATGAGGAACATAATTACAAAGCAAAACGTTCAAATCCCAGCGTCCAGGGAGAGATGCTGATTAATTAAGGGTCTGGGATGTGGCTGCTGGCTTCAAAAGAAGCTTTATCTTTCTTCTCGTCTTTGCGAACCCTTCAACCTCAACGTTTGGATTAAAAACTGCTCCAGTTTCTGAACCCTGAGTTGAGCCTAAAACCAAATCAAGAAGCTAAAAACAGCTATCATGGAGAGTTTGGTGATAACTCTGTGGCTTTGCATTGTTGCACAAAGCGTCGTCTGAACTCATGAGGACACACAGCTAATTTTAGCTTCCATTCTCTCACCACTTAACGACTAAGATGACCAGCAGGCTCGTCTCCCTCCGTTTACAGACCACACTGCGTGCCTGCCAACTTAATGAGCAGAACCAGCTGAGCCGCAGAAATGAGATCCGGGCGGTCTTACTTAGTGTCAGCGGAGTTTACGCACGGTGCAGCCTGGTGATGAATCGCCCCGGCTTTTCTTCGTGCTGCTCTGGCCGGCGGTGCATCCATCACGCCCGATAACTTTTGATAAAGCCGTTTAAAGTGTAATGTTTGGGTAGTGTGATTCATCAGACAGGTGGAGCACTCTGTTTGCCAGCGCTGTGAGATAACTCACGGCTGAGGAGCAACAGGCAATTACCTGCCGCTTCGCTCTAATTAGGGACTATTTTTTATCAGGGAAGCATTAGCGTAATTGAGGGAAAACAACGAGGACGGATCCTCTTTTGTTCTTTCTTTTTATATCCGTGCTTAAGGACTAAAAATGCTAATTTAATACAGCTTTATTTCTTACACAGCTTCTTATTTAATTCTTGCATAATTAGTTTTATTATTAATGCGTCTGAGCAGGATTTTAAATGATCAGGACCGCAGCACGACAACATCAAGCAGCCACGAGGAGCCTCTTAGGAGGCAGTAGGTAAGCCTGGTGGCCTGATTTAATTAAGCCTGAGTGCTTTAATTGCTGAAGAGATCCAAGACGATGTGTGTCCGGTGGCTTCGGCACAAAAAGAAACAAAAACAATCAGCTTGGATCTGCTTCTGGCGGCTCTTGGCGGAGCGCAGCCTGAATCCCAGAGCGCAGAGGAAAACAAACCAGAGCTGGAGTACAGCCCAAGGCCCCGGCGGCCGCTCTCTCAGGATGACTTTGCTCTCCAAACGGAGAAGACTGGGGAGAATTTGATGAGCTGTCATGCTTTCAGACGCAACTGAGCAAGGGCTCCTGACAACTGGCAGACAGAGCCGGCCACAGAGGACAGCCGGGGGTGGCTGGATGAGGCAGGAACGAAGACGCGCGGAGTAGGTAAGAGAGGGAACAAAGGGAGAGGAGAAGAGGTGAGGTGAAGTGGCTACCTCCAGGGCCTTGAGGCGCTCGAGAAGAGGCTTGGTTTTGTCTTTGTCCTCCTCTGATTGGCTGGCATCAGGATCGCCGTTTCTAGAGTCTGGCTCCGTTTGAGTTGCCGGCGGGGAGTCGTTCTCCTCGGGGCCATCGTGCTGCTTCTGCACTTCCTCGGAGAGTTTATCCTGTTGCGCGGACAAAGAAAAGAGGTTAGAGAGTTTGGCTGTAGAAAAAAAAACAGCAGATGGAAAGAAGGAGCTTAAAAGTGAGGTATCACAAATGATTCAAGTGAGGAGCTCAGGAAATCAGAGGGAAGGAGAAAGTGAAGCATGGAGAGGATCAAATAAGCAGACGGGACAACAGAGCCCCCAAACATCCCCTAATCCCTAATCATGTTTCATTGGTTTTCCAAAGAGTGGCAGTGACCTTGCGAGCTCTCGTCTCATCTGTATTGCAAGGAGCAAAATCTCTCCGTCCCTGCCTCGCCGTGGATCCGTCTCTCTTTCATCCTTGGTCTCTGTGCCAGCTATCTCGTCCTCCATCTCGTCTCTGGTGGTTTTTTCCTTTTTGGCTGCCTTGCATCTGTGATAATTAACTACTGGTAATAATAAGCTGCTAATTAGGCTCTGTCTGGCTAGCAAGGAGCAGCAGAAAGAGAACACAATGAGCTATCTGTCACGCTTAAGATATTATTCATGGTTTTGGTCTTGGGCGCCTTGGAGCGTGCACAAAGTCAGAATACCCAATGTAAAGGGAAAGCTTTGTATTTCTTTTTATTTGTAAATCTTTACACTGGATATCTTTGAGTTTGGAAGAGGATTTTTCAAGAAGTCACCTTTTGTTGGAGGGACCCTGATTGGTATTCTGCATTTTAAAGACGAGGCCATTCGCCGTGACCAACCTTCACGGGTCAAATACGTCTCTAACTTAATGGCGTTTCAACTTAAGAGTGATTCCCGCCAATAACTCTCTGATTGTTTCTTTTGAAGCTTCTTATTCAACCCTGACTCAAAGATTAGGTATCAAAAAACCTTCATAACTGATTGTCAAATTGATCCCTGAGTGCAGGAAGTTTTCCGCCTCCTCCATGCCAAACACAGAAGGATTAAAAACCTGCTCTTCACCCACAAATCCTCTCTGACAGTCTGGGTTTCGTCTGACTTTGACATGATTGAAGTAATGGCAGCTTTTCTTTAAATAACAAAGAGGTATTCAGCAGTTCACAGTCTGATATATCACCAAGCTCACATATTACATTTTTCCTCCCTGGCTGACAGATGATTGTCAAACCTGAAGATATCTCTGCGGTTAATGTGCCGGACGGCGTTAGCAGCACTAATGGATCTTTTATAAATCCAAACCTAGCACAGAACAAACCCTTTCTCCTAATAGGAACTGGATATAATGTTCTTTGAGGCACTTTGTTTTCAGCCTGATCCAATCTCCTCCAACATATATTAGGTTTTCAATCTTGCTTGATTCCATCAGACAATCGTGTGCGAGGCGATGCTTTAAAGTCGCGCTTTTTTCAAGTTTGCTTTTGTTTGCTTTCCTCCCGCCTGTGAAGTCCACTGCGGGCTTTGAGAGACTGCTCATCAGACAGCGTTAAAGGCCCGGCTAATAATCTCCACAGAGAGAGTCTGGAGTCGAGGAGGGGAGGGGACCTTGTCCCTCATGCTGCCCTTTCAAGTTATTGAGTTTGTCTGCTGAATACACAGAATACAGCTGCAGCACTGCGTAGGTACAGAGAGTGCTCGGTAATACAGCAACTGGGAGTATCACAATAACCCTTTAAGTTTGTCCACTGCAAAAACTGGCGAGCTCAGAAGGTCTGCAGCCAGGACGGACTCATCCAGAAGCTTTATCATGGCCAGTCCTTACAGCATCATCCAAACAGAGAAAACTATGCTTCCTCTATGTGCACAGATACGATCATTTGCATATTAACACTTGGACTGTAAAGCTTTTGTACCTCAGGAGTCTGTTAATCTCATGTTTCACTCTCCTCTTGTACCCTGCAGAAGCACGGCAGTAAAGCAGCTGACATTTAATTTTACGGCGCTCGTTTTTTATTCTGCCCACTTTTATTTGCGCTCATCAGTCAAAGTTTTTTCTCTTTTTTTTGCATCTATTTCTGGCTTTTATTCACGGTGATGAACGCATGTAGTCATTTCAAAAGACACTCCTTTTATTGCATGCTTTCTGAATTAGTGATGCCCTTTTCTCCGGGTCCCTGGAGGCTCTCGACTCAGCTGCTGGGCGTTAAAGACAATAACACGGCGTCTGTTTTATAGACACTGAAGAGCTCACATTTTTCTTCTGTGGTGGAAAAGTTGAAATACGACGCATACTTTGAAGAAGTCGAGAAATGCTTGAGAACTTATTTTCCTCCATTGAGTAACATCACACTGCAGATAAACAGACGGAGGTATTTCAGGGATGTGCTAACACGCTGAGTTCCAAATTGTGAAGTGTGACCCCAAAGGTGACCCTGCGCTTCAGAAATGTGCGGTATTACTTATTCCGCCTGCCTCTCTGCTCAATCCCAGCAGCTATTTCTATTATGCAACAGGGTCGGCTGTGAGCGCTTCACCTTGATTCTGTCTGGCTTGATTCTTCTGTGTGGACGTCTGAAGGGAGAGACGGATGTGAACAGAGATAACTATACGTGTAAGATTTCTCTGGGCAGATCTGCAAGTTCATAAAGACTACTGCTAAATACCATTAGCAAACTTCAGCAACTTTATTCCAGTTGCAATTACATTTCTCTCTTTCTTGCAGACATTGAGGTTTCATTCAGTAAGAGCAGAAAGAGACGGGTCTGTATTTTACCTTGTAGGCCTTCATGATGTCCACCGTGTCCACGGCAGTCTGCTCCAGGACGCCCTGATTCTGCAGCAGCGACCGCACCGTCTCTTCCATCCTGCACAAAAAAACACACATCGACTGATTTAATTACACATGTCCGACATGATACTTCATGGAGGTGGTATTGCGAACATTAGGACAATGCCCCTGATCCACCAGCTCCTTGGATCTACTTCCAAGCTACTTTACAATTCCTGAGATGTTTGTTGATAAATGAAGCCGCTGAATTTCACTCAGCATGCGCCAAAACCATCACAAATGCTCCCACAAAAAAAAGATAATGTGTCTGAGTCTGTGCCAGAGGTACAAGATGGATGAGTCCTGTTTTTCTGGCCTGAATCCCAAACTTCTGCTGCATTAACAGCACAGGAAACGCTCCAAAACATCCAGAGCGACACACTCCTCACTGGCTGATTTTGCAGGGTTAGCGTGTCCCCTGATCACTTGAATTAAGCGCAATCACAGCAGCAAAAACACGCACGACTGACCTCAACCTTCAAGTCCTGTTTTTGCTTGAAACAATCTTCCCCTTACTCTGCGAGCTGCATGCAAAACAGGCACCATGTGAACATGCCTCTGCCTATTTCCATCTGAATAAAAGCTATCTGTATCCCTGGAGCTGCGGGGTGATCTCTGCCCCAGTATGTATTCACTCTCCAGGATTCAGAGGGGAAAAAAAGCACCACAGCAGGAGATAAGCTGCAAAAGATGATCTTGGACCCGGCTGGGATCATGTAAACGGAAAATGATAAGATGAAACTGACATTCAGGAGGATGAGGGGATGTAGGGTGACGGAGGGGACATCCCAACAAAAGGAGCTTTGACATCGTCAGGTGAGATTCATCTGAATTTCATGAAGTGTCTCCGTCTTTTTTGACTGGTTTAATACACTGTATAGACCAGAAAGGTGCTGCGATGGGTGACTATCTCTTCAGAGCTGAATATCCTTCCATGCATGCTTTAACTCTGCAGAGCTACAACAAGAAACTTCAAGGTTCGCAGTAACAGTTCTTTTCATGCATGCTTTGTTCACTGTTAATTCTCTGGTAGTTTCCCCTGATTGGCCTCGGCTGATGAATGGGTGAAAATGAATGCAGGCAGGGGCAGGGCAGTGGAGGACGGTGCGAGCCACACCATCTGTCCAGGCTGAGCCATAAAGCCGTCTGTAATCAGGCCGCTCGCTGCTGACTGAACAGTCGAAGAACCCGGCTGGGCTGGTGGCAGATTGCTCCAGCTCCTACTTTAAATGCTGGCCTTAATCAGCACAACGTATAGAGCAAAGAGGACGTGACAGAGGCAGCTTTGGAGTCCGGATGCTCTGACACAGGGTCAAGGACCAGCTGACAGGCGTGATCAGCATGGAGAGTAGGGGGAGTTCTTGGATGGAGGGGATTTGGGCTGCTGACCACCTATGGTTACAGACTTTAAGGTCACTGAGCTTTTTTTCCTGACAGGTAAATCCCTGGTGATCTTTGAAAAACTCAAGAGGTCATTGAACAACAAAGAAACTCAGCGCCAACTCCAGGGATGAAGAATTAGTCACCATATAAAGCTTAATGCTGCTACGTTTCCATTCTCTGAGGACAAACTTGGACACATGCTGCCAAGAGGACAATGGTGTAGTGATAAATATGTAAATGTGGGACTTTTTAAAATGAAACCTGAAATGAGAAATAGCGGAAATATCATTTGGCGAGCCAGCAGATGGACTGAAAATGATTCCAATGCACCAAAACATGTGCCAAATGAGGCAGGGAAGCAATTAATGGAAAATGAAATGTGAGCATTTGCTTTTGTTGCTTTTGTGGCCATAAGTGTAGGATTACACCAACAACTTCCTGACCCAGCATGCAAGTCCTTAATGACATTAGCATCACAGATTCAAACTTTGATGCTCTGTGTGAGGTGTGCCTGTGTCCTCGTGTTTCTTGACTCAGGTGAACTCTGTTTTTTTTTTAGCATGCAACTGCAACTTCTCCACATATAATGTCCAAAACTCTGCAGAAAATCACTCCAACATCTGCAACAAAGTAGTAATCATCTCATTTTCTTTGCTAACTCATGCAGCGCAACAACACAAACAAGAGAGCTTTGGACAATTACCCCTCGGTAATCACTATCGATGCCGCACTGATTGGAAACACAGACAAAGCGCTTATAATCTTATTTAGCGCCCCTTCTTTTCAATCAAAGCACTTATAATTCATTAGAAAGTGTTTGCCAAGGAGCTAATTATGAAGAAGCTTTTAAAAAAAGTGTGTTAAAATGATCTAATGTGGCGGTAAATTCTGCCAAAGACGTAACAGGATGAGTGTCCTGCAAAACATCCCGTAAAATAAACAAAGTAATCTGTCAAAAGTGTAAATTCATTGACTGAAAACTTATTTATATGAAGGGGAGAGAGCCCTAAATGCTGATGATGGATGGATTATAACTCTCAGATGACAGAGCATTACTTTACATAAAAACATAGTCCTGCTCAGTGATAGTGTGATTAATCTCCAAGTGCTTTCCAACGACCTATTGAGAGCATCATTTGGTGAAGGAGAAGAAAGGAAGGGCAGTGTGTGTGTATGTGTGTGTGTGTCTGAGGGGCGTATTCGGAGGCGAAAGCAAATTCTGACATCCTTGACCCCGGCGCAGCACAAGCTGAATTTCAAACGTGGTGTTCGACAGCAGTCCGGGAAATACAATTAAGGGTCCAATCAATTTTCAGCCTGAGGTCTGACAATCCTCAGGACAACACGCCCCCTTCCTTCCAGCAAAACACACACACACTTTAAGTACACACATGATTGTCCTGAGGAGTTCAGCGATGCGATGCATCATCAGGACACACCGAGGTGAAACGCTGTGTCACGTCTCTCCAACTGAAAACAGGCTTTTCGTCATCAAAGGGCACAATGACTGCAGACTTCAAACGAACAGAGTTTTATTCATAAGTCTTTCTATTCGTACAAACCCTGACTGTCAATGACAAATTCCTGCACAGACCTGAGAATGATCAAAGGACTCAAAACCTTCCTCAAAAGACGACAAAGTTAGCTCAAACTTACCCCATCTTGAGTTTCCCTCCGTTCTTAACACGGCCATTTTTCCTGAAAAGCGCCAGAAACACTGCGCACACATCCCTGATCTCCATATGCAGAGACATGCGAGCGCACGGCCAGCACTCTCACTGCTCTCACAGCTCTTTAAAATGACCCAGACTATTGCTGAAATGTGGGTCTCTAGGCTAAAATAGGCCATGCAGTCATCATATAAGCCTGAGTGCTTTTCGCTCAATCGACAGACAGCATGGCCGGTCTCGTGGCCGGGTTAGACGAGTCAGCCTGACAGAAGATCTCCTGTTCTCATTTTCTACTTGCCGTGTCTCCAGCGTGTCATTATCCGACACTGTGCAAAGACAGCGATCTGGCAGGCAAAGACTTTCCCATATGTCCCATGTTAAGCTCTCTCCAAGGGAAGGGAACTCCTGCTGGGAGACAAGCAGGCCGGTAGTCTGGGATCAGACGGGGAATCAAGGATGGGCTTGCAGGGATGAGGAACGACTAAAGACAGGGATCCCCCTGTTTTGTCAGCCAAAGTGTGTGTTTGAGCGTGCAGCAGTTGTGTGGGTTTCTAGTGGTGATTAAGAGGCTTTGGCTTCCCTAAAATCAACACTTTCCGTGCAAGAAAAGCTAACGGCAAGGCTGCATGCCAGAACTCTCTCTGCATGATGAGAGATCTCTGCATGCCATCGCATATTTCTTACTCTAGGTCCTAATGATCCACACTAATGTGCCACTTTCCATTAGCACAGTTTTTTAGATGCTGGTTTGTTTATTCTAATCTCCCTCCTGCCAATGACCGCCCGCGTCTTTTCTATGTTTCACAGCCTGGATGAAGCTGCAGAGGCCCCCTGCTATGACTGGATGTTTTGTTTGCCAGCAGTCTTTGGAAGCAGCAAATGACAGTTTCTATATTTCAAGCTCGCCTGGACTCCTCTGCTCCTATCTTGTTCGAGCTTCAGCCACAAAAACATCCAGCATGAGAGGGTTTCAGTTTTGGGTGATGCACGTGCAGAGATAAGTCGACATGCTTCAGCTTCTCCTCCCCACTCCGCTCACACTCTCACTTTATCAGCGCTGTCACAAGCTCAGGTCCACCAATACCCTCTAATCAGATTTGACCAGTCAGCGATGTGAAAACCCTCGAGCTGCTGAAATGATGGAGAACAATCACCTGGTTGTGCTGCCATCAGCGGCTCATGCTCGATGGCTGAATCCGAGGTGACGATCGCCTCCTCTGACCTCACTGAGGCCCTTGCAAAATGTCCGTTTAGCCCAAGAATATTCTTTTCTTCTTCTCAGACTCCGTCCAACAAATCACTTATGAACGCCCACCGGGTGATTGCCTAGCTTAGCCCAACGCTAAGCCCCTGTTATCCTCTTAGAGCAGTTTGCAGAAAACATGCAGGAGACCCTTTCTTAGGCCTGACCTAAATGAAGCAGAGCAACCAGGAGGAGGATTTCTTTGGAGCCTTAAGGACAGTTCAGAGCTGTAAAAGTCATGCACATCAGTCATGCATGTTACGGCGGGGTAGCATTACAAAGGTCTTTGCCCTCATGACCGCTGACTCCTGTCAGTGACCTCTCACCTCACCAACGAGACACACATGCTGCAGAGAAAGAGATCAAGACGGCGAACGGATGGTTTGTCTGCACAGTCATATTTCATGGCTACGTTTGCTGGACAACTGCTGAGAGCAAGCGTGTTTGGTTGTTTCTTTAGGGAGGATTAACCTGAAACAACACAACTCTGAGGGGATTAAAGGGTTGTATAAAAACGGGTTTGTTGACCTGCTTTAACTGTTTGTCATGTTCAACTTGAAGAAACTCTGTTAATGGCAGGAAATTAATCACTGGGTGAGCTGAGAAAGTGTGAATTAAACACAACATGTGGAGGGAAACCAGATTTGGATCCCCCTCTTCCTCCTCCTCTTCCTCCCCTGGGCAGCCCCTCTACATTTGGAAGGATTTAGAGTGCCCTCATGATGCTCGCCCCACATGTTCACCTCTGGCTAAAGGAAGCAGTTAGCAATGAGGAAACCATCGGTCCTCAAGAGCATCTTCCTGAAGCCTCAGTGGGTTTGAGGCATGTGCGTTCCACATGTGAGACAAAGACAGAGACATCCCAGGAGTCATTATGACAGCATGGAGTCCGTTACTTACAACGAATTCCAGAGAGGGCCATTTGGGAAGAGGGAGGGTGTAAAATACGGCTTAAGCGCTTTACATCTCCAACCCTGGTCCCCAAAATGTAGGGGTGACTCTGAGACGGATATCTTGGTTTTTTTATCCTTATTTTTACAAGTGAAGACTATTTAGGGCCTCAAAGTTAGGATTCTTTGGCCTTGAATTTCTCTGATGGATTAAAATGCTGCAGCTCTTGGACATATAAAACCCTTTTTTGTCAGAAAAATCTGTGGACACTTTCTATATTGACTTTCTGCGGCATCCCAAATTGAAACTATTCATAGAAAGGTTGTAGGATTACCCGCAGTAACCAGGACACAGCTTCAGGGCAGAGATGCTGCTGCTAAATCTAAGTGCAAACAAATCCCTTCACCTTTAATTTAAGAAAAAAAGGTTGATGCATGTTGTTTTCACTTCTTCGATGCTCGTATTATACATGATAAATATATAACACATTACTGAGAGTATAAAAGCAGCTGCTGTGTTTATGTGTCAACCACAGCAGCTGCCAGACAGCCAAATCTATACTGCAGCCATGAGGTCAGGTTGAATTACATGCTGTTTGGCTCTAGGCTACAATCTGTGAGCACCCGTTTCACAGGCCCGGCACCAGAACAAGCGTGCTATCATGATGCGAGGGATGCATGGCCTACTTCCTGCACAGGCTTGTAATCTGACCTCTTTCGGCATGCCTATAAACATCAAAACCAGCATGCTTAATCCGAAGCGGAAGTGGGGAGCGTGTATACAAGTGTTTGTGATTGTCTGACATAGTTACGAGGCAGTAACAGGTCGCTCTTTGAAACAGAAACCCATCACGCCGCTCGGAAAATGAAGCGGCTGCTGATTGGTGCCAAGGCTCTTTTAACGGCTGGTAATGTGGTTTCAGTGATAGAGGAGAATAACCCAAATTAAGTTCAATCAGACATAATTCCTGGTTCACATTTTGAAGTTAAAGAGAGGGCCAATAAATCCTCTAAATATGAGGTGCTCCCAAAATAGTCCAGACTCCCATTATCTATTTAACAGGCCTTGTCCCCATTGGGCAGGAGTAAGGAAGGAACTTCAAAAGGCCGACCCCCCTCCTCCATCCTGTTAATGACCCCAGATGTGTCGTCTTGAACAGGGGCCTGATTCATCCGGCTCAATCCTGCAGCCGCCAAAGAACGCAGGGGGGCCATTTTCAAGTGTGCCAAATTAAAAGACTTGGTGCAGGCGTGGTTGGATGCTGGGATGATTAGAAGAGAGTGAATTGATCTGCAAACAGACTGCAATCACTCAACTGGCTCTCCGAGTGTATTAGCTTCTGCCGGTCCAGCTGTGCAGTCCAGAGGTAATGAGAGAAACACATGAATGCACAAGGCACTGAAACTTTACCCTGCGGACCGTGGAGGGACAGCAACCTGAGCGTGACTGTCCAAACAACACGTCTGGACTCGAAAACTCTGCCATTCCTGCCTGTTTGCATCACCGCCTGACGACACACACACACACGTTGTAGGTTCTCACGGCTCTGGAGGAATATGCAGCTGAGCTATAAATCTACAGGCACCAGTCATCGTCTGCTGTTGTTGTTAGTCTAGCCGTAAGTCTCCTGTATCCTGCCACGAAGAGGGCCCTTCAAGACGGCAATGATTCAAAGTCAAGTGGACCGGGTCGGCTGTAAACACCACAGACTCGCATGCGGTGTGATTTGGGTGATAACAACTGTTATCCACAAGTGAGCAGAAGAATTTATTTCTGCCTCAAAACAACAAAAGACACAAAGAGAAACAAATATCTGAGAATAATCAAACCTGGGTTTCTGTGGATTAAGGTGTGTGTGTGTGAGCAAACTTCAGAGCAGCAGCCAACAAAAGGCTTCTCCTTTTCCCTTTTGTAGGAGTTTAATCTCCATTACCAGCAGATGAACAACTACAATGAGGTCTTTAAGAGGATAAGGGTGGTAAGGAAAACGAAACGCAGCGGAGGAAAACCAAACAAATTGCCACAAAGGAGAAGAAAAGTTCGCTCTGATCTGAGAGAATAAAACACACTTCTGCTCATTACCTGGACACTGCTTCCCTCATCTTCAGGACGTTTAAGGCCCGGAGCGGCGCCCAGGTGCCCTTTTGCTCCCCGGTCATTCTGGGACATGTAGAGAATCCTCTCTGGACTAGCATTCAGTTAATTTTTACTTTTTCTTATTTGTTGATGCAGAATCCTGAGTGAGTCTGCATGTCCTGCTTCCATCCTCTTTCCTCAGTCCTTGCCCTGAAATGTCTGGAGTCCCAGGACGTCCAGGGTGGGCCCAAGGAGTTTGTTAGGTTGTGGGCTGGAGTCTCCCACTAATCCGTCAGAGTTTAATGACGGCGGGCCATGCTAGTGGTGGTGAAGCCCTGGGGGGTTGACTCAAGTCAGGAGGGGCTGGGCATGTGACCCACACCAGGCAAGGAGCAGGGGGAGGGTGTGAGGATGTGAGTGTTCACCTATGTCTGGATCTGAACGGCCAGTCACTCGAGGAATGCAGACTTTCTAATCTGAGCCGTGAAAACACAGACAAATTGAGCGTTTTTTGAGGGTGAATGTCGAAAAAGAAAAGCCAGTTGTTCCAGTTTGTCTCACATTAAAGCTCTGCCAAGAAGTGTGAGCACTACACACACAAACAAAAGGCTGCGAGAAGCTGATAGTCCCAGGAGTTCGCCTGGCTCCAGGAGAAAGTGTCTGATGTTTCCTGTTTTGTTCATGTGTTTGATACCATAAAAGTGCAGCTCATTACTGTCGTCACATATCATCACAGAACATGCTCCTCTTTCTTCTGGTGTCAGAAAAAACCTGATCAGACGCTATTTTTGGCACAGTTAGGGAAATCCATTAAAAAGTCTCATTTGCATGGTGTTTGATATCTTTCAATCGCTCCAAACGCCCGTTACCCGCCTGATTCGGCTTCCATCGGCCTGATTCAAAGCACAACCTCAATTAATTAGCGATACGCAAATCAATGGTAGCCTGAGGTCAAATAGATCCAAGTCTATTTAAAAGATTGGATGTCCACTTAACATGATTTGCGGGCGCTATCTCCACAGACACATTGATGAAGTGAGGTTTCTATTCCCTTAATGCACAACAAATAAGCAGCTCCAATCAATCAGGAGATATGGATGAGACGGCGCGTCAGGTGGCGAGCCGTGCATGCGCAGCTGAAGAAGAGCAGAGCGAGCACGAAGACGAGGACAGCGGTTACGAGGTGTTTTTTCTTCCTCTCCTGTTTGCTTGTAAGTCGCTAATTAAAGTGACCTCACTGATGTCCCATCTGCCACCGGGGCGCACAGCCAGCAGGTATTGGCTGCCGTGTAAGCGTGTTAATCCACTGAAGGGCCAGGTATGCGTAAACACACTCCACTCACTCACACACACACACATAAGCATTGGTTTGCTCACTCATTCACATTCAGATAAGCACTCAGCGACGCTTAAACAAAGATTACCGACTTTGACAGTGAGACTGAAATCCTGTTAGCTTGATTGTGAAGAGAAGGAGGTGGAGGGAGAAGTTGTGGACCGGGGAGCGGCGACATGCTGCAGAAATTACAGCAATCTCGCACGATGACAATGAGCGGGCGCTGCTGGGATGTGAGTGAGGTGGCGAGGTTGGCGAACACGGAACCGTCTCGATAAGCACTTTTTAAGGACATAATGGAATCTTTCACCACAGTGTGCTCAGCAGCCAATGAGCACCATCCATCTGGGCGACCCCTGCCATGGCGACAAATTCATCTGTCTCTGCAGGGACCTGAGCGGGACCCAATCAGGGATAAGCTTCCTATAAATCCTGCTTAATAGAATTGCAGTGCATTCTCTTTCATATTGCTGCTCCTGTATCTACTAATTCACCACCACATCCTGAGATGGAGCGCACAAATACATCACTTTTTCTTTGCAAGTGTGCTCACAGGTCACTTCACTGTGAAAACTCAAAGGGAACAGGTGCAGCAGACATATAAAACCACTTCAGACAGCTTTACGGAGGATTCATGAGGATTTATAAACCTCAGATTGACCAGGAGCTACCCATAAAGCATCATTCTAAAGGTCAGATCCTGTATGAGTGGCAAACACTTGGAAATTGGGTGAAAATGATGTTGCAAACTGGACCCATGAGCAGGACGCTGTGAAAAGCTTTTTTAGTATCTGTGTGAGAGCAATATGCGAACCAACATTTCAAACGCGAGATAAATCTTCAGAACGGCTCTTTAATATTTCATTCCTCCCCTGGCGGTGACTCAGCCCTCGTCTGCTCCTCAGCACGGGGACCATTAAAGCGTTCAGGATTTTCTCCACCAACTTAATGAGAAGATAAGCAGTTAATGTGAAATCCTCCGGACCCTGCTTCCTCTTTTTGTGGACGAGCACGGCGCTGACTGCCTATCGCCTCATTAAGGCATCAACTTGGCTGAAAGTGGATTCCGGACGCCCCGCTCCGTCACGCCCTAGCAGCTTCGGGGTGGAGGGTGAGTTCATGAAACAGAGGTTATAGAAGTTGTGACAAGAGGAGCGTTTGAGCGCTTCACAGTCTGTGAGCTCTTTGTCAAAGCAGACGTGATGCATCGAGTCATCTTGGAAATAAGTGCTCACAGGAGGAGCAAGAAGAAGACACACATATTGATTTTTAAGACCAGGAACTTTACTCCAATGACGACAGAACTAGATCAGTGAGTTTAGAAAAAATGAAAAGTAAGATAAAAGAAGAGAGTTTTTTCATCCCGTACCTGGAGAATTTCTGCTGCAGTGAGACCATCTGCGCCCGTCCCAGCTCGGACTCCTCCGTCACCTCCCGGAGACGCTTCTCACTCTCCAGTCGCAAACGTCGCTCTTCCTCTAGCTCGTGGATCAGCTTTTCTCGCTGTGGACACAAACAAACACGAGAGCGGTCAGTGAAAGGCTCAAAAGATCATCCCTCATCATCCCCAGAGTTACTCTCCCTGAGTCCCTGACTGATGACCTCCTCACCTGCTGACCGTGACTTTTGACCTTTTGTGAGGCGGGTTAGTGAAAGTCAACTAGGTTAGGGCCACGAAACGGATCTAAATTCAGTGTTCGTCATCTTTAAAGGCGGAAACCAACAGATTTCTGTATTTCATTGTTGCTTTGAGGCGTTTATAACAAAGTCTTGAACTTCCTCTTACTTTCCTTTCTCCCTAACTGCTGTGTGACCGTTGAAAAGCTCCTCACAGGAGCTTTGAAAAGCTCAACGCTTCGTCTTTGAGTTATTTTTAACTTCTTTTGCTTGTGGTTTCACAGCCACATGTTGCATCTTCTCTCTGTAGTTTGGTGTGAATTAACTCTCAGAATCTGCAACAAACTATTTCTAACCAACACTTTTCTTAACTTCAAAGTGCCGCTCCAGAAATTTGGCAAAGAGATTTTATCCACAGCCACTAAAAACTCTACACATCCATCACTCTTTCAGTCCTCCCCTGGCATCTTGCTCCGCTGTCATTTCCTGGCTGCATTTTCAGAGCTCCTGCTTTAAGTTTTCACCCATGTGTCATCATCCTGTCAGGGCTACCAGCTGGAAACACAAAGTTGTGAAATAACTCAAAGCATCTGCGGGGAAAAAGTTTCTTCTGTCTGCCAGCTGAGCTGCACTTATTGCTGAGTAAGAGGTTTGAATCTGAAGCACACTCCATCTTATTTGTTTGGCTTAAGTGAAGTGTTAAGCCATTATGACTGGAGCGCTGCCTTGCGAAGGAGTCGTCCTCCAAGAGAGGATTATCCCGTCAGTGCTTGGTTAAAGATTATTCATCGTCATGTGTCTTAAAAAGTGAAATCAGAAACTCTCAGAGCAGACTGGGGCAAAGAAACATGTTGAGGGTGAAACAGGTTTGTGCAAAGCTGCAAAGATGCTGAGCTTTCTTTGCTCTGATAAGAATTATACTGACATCTAGTGGTGCAACAGTGGAAAGAGTTCTCCCATCCAACAACAGGAAAACATGTCTAAACTACCCTACATTAAGAAAATTGTCCTTTTTTTTACTATGATCGTTCTGTTTTTTATGCAGACTACTACACTCTAGCATGTTGGCAGCGTTTGTGCCGCAAAAGCAGATTTTAACAGCCTGAATCGGTCAAAAGGAGAAAGAATATGAAGCCCAAGTCACCATTAAAACCAGTTCTGCTCTTGGACGTGGCTGTAAATCTAAAGGGCTGCTGTGTGGAGCAGCTCTGTACACAACAGGGAGGCTCTCGGGAGTAATGGCGGCAGTAAATCCAGGCCGTACAGAAGCATGAAGTAGAACATCCCCCTGCCAAGAGCCAGGGCCTATATATCTGGACTTGAACCAACGGTTTCCTGGCAAAAAGATGAAAACATGTAAAGGAGGTCATACCTGAAGCTTATTAGTCCTATTTGTCAGGTTTGCAGAAAACGCAACACATGACAACATGAACTGGAGCATCCTGCAGCTTAGCTTCACAAAGGCTTCTCTGATCTGCTCTGCATCTTGGCCCCAAGTCTCACAAAGCGCAGTAGTCCTGATTTCAGTTGCCCACCCGGCCTCCCAGCCACCCCAGGCATAAACCACCGACCACTATGTGTCTGCTGACGGAGCCTCGCCAACTGCCTCTTTAACAACACACGATTTACGGCCTCCATTGTAGTTTAAAAAAAGAGGCCTCTATTGCTTTTGTTCGATATATAATTTCAGCGTTTTAACAAGCCCCTAAAGCCGTTAAATCAAACATTACCATATCTTTACGTGGCCAGAAAATTCCCAGCAATACATTACAGTATTCCTAGGCTGAAATGTTTATCGTCTGCGCCGCCCTAATTGAAAGCATATTCATCCTAAAAGGCAACACGCCTTCAGCAAAGCCCTGGGAAGATCTCTCAGAGTCAACACAGAGACGGGAACGTGATGAAAACACGCCTGGCAAGTTTCTGTGAGAACATTTACTTTGCTTAATCCGACGATTGAGGACATAATCCTCTCACTCGACTGGCCCTGGCAGTGTGAACACATGCACTGCCTGGTTTTGTCCTGCAGGGGGCAGCGTTCTCCTGGTGTAAAGTTGCAGCTCTTGACAAAGCAAGCTCTGACAGACAACACAGGTTTGGTGAAAGCAATATGAAATGGAATAGTAATCTATAAAATGGTGCGGGCGGGGTTTTACACAGTATATGAAAGGACTCGCACAGATTGGGTGTTTCAGGATTAAATTTGACCTCCGTGACAAGCGAGGCTGCTTTCATTCCCAATCCATCCATGGAGATATGAGCAAATTTATCACCTCTACAACATGCTTTCGATTGAATGGACTGCAGGAAGCTATTGATTTCAATGTGCAGGATAAAAGATTCATGCGTGAGCGCTTCCTCCTCTCTCATAAGGCTAAAATCATATCAGGAGCTCTGGAGCCCAGAATGCTGCTTGCCCCTGTAATTGGACTGCATTAGATGGTAATGGTATTCATCCAGAAGACTTGAACCCCCCTGATACCCTGCAAGATCCACGGAGGAGTCTAAATTAATTAGAGACCTCTGCCTCTGCTTGTTGTGCACAATAAAATAAAAGCCGAAATGCGATCAGGTTAAGTGCTCGAGCACGTGGACTCTCTGTGCTGTCCATCTGCAACTGTACCTCTGTATGTTCTGTGTGTTTGGGGTACAGTTCAGGGGGCTCAATAATCTCTTCATTACACACACACACACACACACACACACACACACAACCCCCCCTTTCAGTTGCAGCTCTTTGCCTAATCAAAGGGAGCCGGGAGCGGATCTCTGGCTCGCTGCTAAAGCAAACATGAGGGACACAATACACCCCGCGCAGGTTCTTCATTCATAAATAAAACATGCCACTTGGCTGTTTGTGTGTGTGTGTGTGTGTGTGCTCGTCAGCAAGTCTGGATTCAAATGAAAGTGTAACGTGAGGAGGATTTGGCTTCATGGGCAAACAGGAGGTCAGAGAAATGCAGGGTCAGCTCAGAACAAGAGTGCTTCACAGAACGCCACACCATCCAGACATACACCAAACTCTTAATGACTGCAGATTTTGAGCTGTAAAACTGGGAGTATTAAGATAATTCAATATGTTACATCAAGTATACTCCAATTCAAGGCCATTCAGAGGGCAATGCATGATCTTTATCACAGTCTGCATCATTTGACGCCGTGAAAACATCTCTTAAAGTCATCAGAAAGGTGCATAAATGAAGTTATTTCTTGATCAACTCAGAAACATCTGTTCCAGGCATGATTTGTTAAAGAAATAATGTGGACTTTAAACAGTTTTATGCACCAAAAACCTGCGTCCCATGTCCCCTAGGGCTCCATCAATTCAATTATCATGGAGAGCCACTACATCAGAGTGTACCGCTCCGCTCTTACACCGCCGCGGGCACTATAGCAAATAATACATACACCGCAGGAATATGCTAAATCATACGAGTGGCCCATTTATCATTGCCAAGGGAGCCCCCCCATACACACCCACGCACTCCGAGTCATTCAGTCACACACACACACAAACACTCCGCAGAGTGGGTGAAAGAGACGGTGTGGAGATGCGATTTGAGCCTGCCTGTCAGCGCTCGTCACCCGGTGAATGTGCCGAGAGCTGTGGGGACCCCTTCTCGGCCTTCGCCCCCCCTGTCCGCCGCCGATAAGGGCCAATCTGTGGAGACAGCACCTGAGTCCCTGGTGAAACCTCCACGCTGTCACACACACTCCAAACAGCTGTCAGAAACACTCGGTGAGGGTCCCTCAGTGCTGGAGCTCATGAGGGCTGAAGACTGGCTTTTTTTTATCTGCTTCACAAAAGATTCAGTCCTGAGGTGGTTTTTATGGCTCTTAAAGGTCCATAAATCAATGTCAGATAAACCAATATGTTGGTCTAATTACCACTAACTAATTAAAGGCCCTGACTCACACTCAACCAAAGCCTCTGTTTGGATCGCTTTGGTTTCAAGTTTACTGGAAATGATTGCACTAAGTGTCATATTTGGCCATATTTTGGTCCAGACGTAGATATTTGGGTTAAAGTTTTTGGTGGACTGGACTCTGAAGTATGCAAAAACCCAATTTGGATGCTTAAACTGAAATCCATGGAAACCACACTCCAGCAAATGTTTGTCAAAGCTCGTGGTCACAGCCAATAAATTGAAGAGTATGTAAATCTACGGTTAGACGAGACAATATTATTGTTGGGGATCTCTTTGCAGGTCTTGTGCTTATCTTTCCAACCAGGTATTAGCTCCATTAGTGCATGTGGAAAGACAGCACTTAGCTTCACGTCGCCTGCTTTACAGGGGCTTTGGGGGTCAGGGGTTTGCCCGAGGAAACCACAACATGTGGAGTTAAGGGGTCGGGATCACACTGCTAAGACTGAGACACCCCAAACAGACAGAACCCCAACTCTGGGTTGTGTCTTCTGTATTTCCAACCACAAGTTTATTTTTGCAGAAATGTTTCAAGGCTGAATGACTCAGGACCAGATGACCCGCTCTGAAGGCCGTTTCGCCGTCCAGAAGTAAATTTCAAACTCATTTCTTCTTGCTGTGGCGTTTCAAACTGTGTCACATACAATCTACCAGACTGTAGCACATGAAGAATCTGTTTTCATGGACAGAAATAGCTGATTTCTATCTTGGCTCCAGGGCCTATTTAACCATACACTGCCACCCGTTTCCCACTTAAAATTCACAGCAGCTCCGCTCTTATCTTAACTTCATTTTCTACATGAAATGCTCCGATTTTTAAAGAAGTGAGTTACACAATTAAACCGAGTTCGAGTACAACACAGTTTCCCCTCAGCGTTCCCGTGCTTGCTCCACTCAGCCATGAAGGAATCAAACGCTGTAATCAACAGAAAAGCTTCAGGGAGAATAACTGTGTGTGAATCTGACTCATATCTGTTTAAGCTCAGATATCACAGAGCGTCCACAAAAACCAGAAGAAAAATAAAGCCTGTTTCTCTCAAAGCACCACAGTTTATTTTCCCATGTTGTTTAGACAGCCGTTTCCAGTGGTTCGAATCCTACCCGACTGTTTTAAACGCCGTTTTAATGGCGAGCCCAGCCCCCTCCTCCTGCCTTTACAAGCCTGCATGTGCACTTCTGTTTTCTACCCCCCTCCTCCTGCAGGAAACCCGGCATCCTGCCCCTGACGGACTTAGATTGCACCTCGGAGTGGCATCAAACGAGAGTGGGAGACAGAGCGTGGCCCTGCCCTGCACCACGCCTCTGGGTTTTAGGGTGTGAGGAATTCCAGAGGAAACCTACAGCGGCGGCGACGACAAGGCCGTGAATGAGGGGGTTTGAGTCCAGACAGACAGGGCAGGCTTGTTGGAAGGGAGCTGAATAAACCGTGACCAGGAAACCTGATGTTTGTCTTGTAAGAGTTTTACCAGAAGGTAGCAAACACCCTGATACCAGAAAACCAAGTTATCAAGTGTTGCTATCAAGCTCAAAAACATTATTTGTCTTGGGCCGATACTTCTTGTGGCTGTTGGACGCTATCTCTTTAATCTGGTGCATCTTGTGTGGCCGTGCTCGCGGTAAACCCTGCACAGACGCTGCGATTTACACCCTGATTGCCCTGCAAATTATCCAAAAAACGCTTCATCCCCAAAGATCCGTAACAAAAGAAGCGTTGTGCTCCTGCAGCCCCAGTAGCCATCGTGTTGCACAACAGGAGACCCAGTTAAAACACACACTCCTCAGTAAACTGTGTTGTTAATACTTGTTTCATTTACACACAGGGGTGTGTAACTGCAAGCAAGACCTCAAGGCTTACGACTGCAACCATAAAGATACTGCGTGCATTCTTTTGCTGCACACAGCGCGAGTAATGGTGCAGCAAAACACCTCCCTGCAGAGAAGAAACTGTTGAGCAATTGTGTTTCAAAGATGTTAATGGATGAAGAGAAGAAAGAGCAACTAAACGGAGGCATCAGATACAGAGACACTTCAAAAAGTCCGGGTTTAAGCTGTCTCTAGGTTGGTCCCTTGGCAGGCGAAGATTTGGGGGTTGGGAGGGGAGTGAGTGGGCACAGAGTGGGCGTAGGGGGTGTGGGGGTACGGGCTACTTCCCTCTTCACACCGCCAGCACTTTGACAATTATCTCCTTGATGCAGCAGTCTCTTTTTCAGTCCCATTGAAGAACCGTGCCTGAGCTCCGAAGCCTCCCAGGAATGCCGGGTAGAGAGTGCAAGGGGACTCCAGCGGGGATTATCCCAATTTCAAATGGAGCTTAGTGATATCCCCCCTCCTCCCCCATTTTTTTCCTCCTCCACCTCCCCCTCGACTCACCCTCCTCCTGTCTGGCACAGATAACTCATCCCTCTCTTAACTCTGTGCATGCGCAGACACAGTTCACTCACACACACACTCCTCTGCGAAAGTAATAATTAGCATGTCATCCCCTCGCATGAGGCTTCAGAGGAGCTCACAGCGTTGGAGGAAGATGTAGTTTTCTTGGGATGCTTTAAGGTCAGAGGATGTGAGGTTGGGGTTGCAGGAGGATGGAAAGTGAAGCAAAAGTGTAAATAATGCTTTTGCAGATTTCATTCCCTGTCCCTGAGTTTCTGTCACTTTTCATGAGCGATGGAGTCGAGATGCTCGCTGCACCTGCTTCTTTGACCTCTTTCTGACAACTAAAGAAGACAAATACGCCAGAAAAATGAAGCAAAGTGCACAACTTCGTCCTGTCAGAGCTGCTGACGAATGAAGCATCTGTTTGTCCACTTAACCTCACACCTTAAAGTTGACCCATCGTAACTCAGAGTGTGTGAACTGGTGTGAGAGTGACTGTGCTTAATCATGTTAGCTGTGTTTATTATCGGCATCGCTGCATACATCTCCAGCCGTTCACATGACTGATTGTCTCACAGCGATACGAAGAGTTCACCAGAGGATTCATGCATCCACTTCATCTGCAGTTTGTCTCCCAGCTGTGGGAATCAATCGTCAACCTTGGTGATTCACATGCTCATGGGTAACTGGAATGACAGTTCTGGAAAAGTCACCCAGAGGTCAGCAGGTTAGAGCCTGTTTAGTCCTGGAAAGATTGATGCAAACACGTCTGGAAGCGATGGTGATCTCTGTGCTTTGATTTGATGTAAAGCTCATTTTCCACATGAGGAACCAATCACATGGTAGATTCCCTTCGAAATGGAAGCGTAACCCAGCGTTTCTCTGCCACAGAGGCTAAAAATAACCTTCATGACAGCAAGAATTTTGCACTGAAGTGCCCTTGAGCTGCGTGTGAACCTTCGCCCAGCTCCAGGGGCTCTGTTCTGACTCCAACCCCATCATCTGACCTCCTCCACCACCACAGGGGAGCAAAAACAAGAACTCCTCCTTGAGGGATCGATGGAGAATCAGACAAAACAGTGCGAGAAATCTCTCGGTGAATCAGCCTTGTGCGTGCTGTAGCTTTAGGACAGCTGCCACGGACAGAATCTGAGGCGTCACCGGGGTGCAGGCAAACAGCTGGGCCTGTGGTTACAGCCTCTGCACGGAGGCTGCAATCAGCTGAGCTTGGGCTTCGTCACGTGGTTTCCCTCTCTGACCTCTCTTAGACACACAAACCGTCGGCTCACGGACAAATATGCAAACAGAAATATGCACACACACACGCACGGACGCAGGTTTCACCCTCCTGAACCCTTATCCTGCTTACTCACGTTGCTTCAGAGAAAGAAGTGAAAGCACAATATCAGCGATTTGAGGTTGAAGCTTCACACAATGGCGTGTTGACAGGTTAAGCTCTGGGTTGAGCTTTGTAATGTTACCCAACCTGCGCACAGCTCTGAATACCTGTTGTGAAAACTTTGTGCAACTTAATACGATCAAGAAAAGAGCACGTTAGCTGACTGTCGATGTGAAGAGGTCACGACCCAGAAGACGCAGGCAATTCTGGTTGGATACTTCCTGTTCCTGCGCGTATTTCTCCAGTATTGTCCCTAATGAAGTGTTGAGACGCTAAAGATCGCCTCCTGTAGCTCTGCAGGGCTTTGCAGCTTGTTTGTGGGTGTGTGTGTGAAGTGAGCATACTTTGGCTTTTCTGGCTCTGCGCAGATTATAGGGGACGGGCGGTCTGGACTGTACTTTACCATTGTTCCTTCGCTCTTGCTCCGTGCGACTTCCCTCTGCAGGCGAGCCACGGCCAGCTTCTCCCTAAACGGAGGGGAAGGAAGACAGAAAACAAGGGTGAGTCATTGGATCAGGTCCTTCTGACACAGTAACTCTTGCATTTCTGCGACACTCATGATGGAGGAGTTCAGGCTCCAAATCTCAGCTTTAGATCAAGAGAACAAATGAGAAAGCTTACACACACAGGTCACACACACATTCTGAGGAGACTGGGTCATCCTAACCACGCAAAAAAAACCCAGCGCTTGCAGTTCTGTCCGGACAAAAATAGCTCAGGAGGAAACAAAAAGCAGGGCATCCTCCCTCCCTCCCTGTCTCCCCTCTCACACTCACACTCACACTCACACATGAAGCGTGCTGAACAAAGAAACTGACCGTGCACGTCTCATTCCTTTTCCCACGTGAGGAGAGGAGGGCATTCCAGACTTTAATGGGATAAAACTTGGCACACTAGCATGGATAACAAAGAAGCTGGTTTTTACGGCCTCTCCTGAGGCAGCGGGGAAACTCAGGCTGCGTCTGACAGTTAGAGACATGCTCAGTTTGTCTGTGAGTGTTTTTATCTGAGAGCTCATGTGTAACATGTTTGAGTCTCCTTAATCTGATGGTTTAAGCGTTGTGTGATGACCTCTTCAGGCCGCCTATCAGTGATGGATATATGAAGCAGAAGTATTGGGAAATCCGACAAGAATCCACAGGATAAAAGCAGCCTCCTCCAGGGTAACGAAACGAGGACACACATTGGGTTTGACAGTAAAGTTGTTTTTGTCACACACACTCCAAACCACCTAATAACACACCATGGGAGCAAATAAAGGAGAGCAAACAGCACACAGTCACAACTAATCACAATCACCTGCACATTTTTCACATTTCTGGAGAGGAGCAGACACCCAAAACCCCCTCGCCAACCTCCCACATCTCCCCCAAAAATAACTCATGACTAACATCCACGACAAGACATCATTGTTTCTGAGTGGCTTACCTGCCGGGAAAAACCCTGGATGATTAAGAGCCAGCCGGGGAGACGTATTTTTGATGGATGAATCCACCGCTGTCTGGACCTGAGCTATAAGATAACACCTCTGCTGCTGCTGCTGAATTCACACGTCTACCTCTGGGTTTCCCTCTAAATGGGAGCAGACAGACTGAACTCGGATTGTGAAAGACACGTTGCGGCGGTGACAAATCCGGGAGGAAGGCGAATAAAGTACCAACGCTGTGAGACAAGGAGGTGTGTTTGGGTGTGGGACTTGTACTCATTAAAGTTCAGGTGTTTATCTTTTTTAATCGCTCACGAATGCGTAGAAAAAATCTGACTGCACCTTCTACTGACTCATGTCTCTTTTTATTACGACATAACGCTTGAAGACATTACACTACCTCTCCGATGTCTCTGGAAATCCTCACTCCACATATTGTTTTGTTAAACAAGGCCGGCCTGGCATTCCTCCAGTCTGTGTTATGGCTGAGCGTCAGGCCTGCAAGGGGTTAAGTTTCAGCACACTTATGCACAGGCATGTTCATCCAGGAGCAAGCCAGCATGAGCCAACTTTGCCCGGAGAAAATCATCACCAAATATAGAGCAATTTGACATTCAGAGTTAGACGTAATTACAGCTGCAGCGGTGGAAAACAGAGCTCTGAATGCTGCAGGATGCTCAGTGGTGCTGACGTGGGATTATGGAGCAGGAATTTAATCTGTAATCCGTTATATTCTGTAATACAAGTTTAAAGATCAGATTCAGCTCTGAGTTTGACTTTTTAAGCCTGCATCAGATTGGTGAACTAGCATGACTGAGCAGAGATTTTTGGAGATGCAAGTCACCTTATTTTGGCTATAGCGTCACTTTTTGCGAGAGAAACACTCACTGACAAAGAGGACTCCCTTGGTTCAACCACTTATCAATGTCCTGCTTGATTCCAATCTACTTGTGCCCACAAACTCTGCCAGAAATCTGTGGATCTTGTGGATATGCCCTCTATAACATCAGGAGGATCAGACCCTACCTGACACAACAGGCCACGCAACTTCTGGTACAGGCCCTTGTGATATCATGCATCGACCCCTGCAACTCCCTCCTGGGAGATCTCCCTATGTGTACATTTAAACCTCTGCAGATAACCCAGAATGCAGCTGCACGTCTGGTCTTTAACCAGCCCAAAACAGCACACGTCAACCCGCTGTTAATCTCTCTTCACTGGATTCCAGGAGCAGCTTGAATCAAATTCAAAGCTCTTCTTCTGGCTCACAAAACACTGACAAGAAACGGCCCCTGCCTACCTGGGATCCCTCATCCAGGTCTACTCTCCTCCTGGCCCACTACGCTCTGCTTGTGAAAGACGCCTGGTGCTCCCAGCCTAGCACGGCTCTGAATCTCTAGCCAGACTCTTCTCCTCTGATGTGCCCAGATAGTGGAATGAATTACCTAACTCTATACGATCCACAGAGTCTTTTTCTACTTTAAGAGATTTCTGAAGATTCATCTGTTCGGGGAACACTTAGGCCCTTAATCTGAGCCTTGTCCTCTTTGTCCTCAGGGGTAGAATGAGTCAGAAGGTCCAAGATTCAGCTCTTAGTGTTTCTTAGTTTAGTTTTCCTGAAGCCGAATCACTTGTAGCACTGTTGTTGCACTAATTAGGTCTTTCCTTCTGTCTAAATTCTTGCTTGTGTTGCATGTCGCTTTGGACAAAAGCGTCTGCTAAATGAAACTGTAGATCTGTAGAAAGAGGAAGAATTATCTCCACAAATGAGGAAGTTCTTGAAAATTAATCTACTCTCTATTCACGCTCTCTACGCTCTACTCACTGTGACTAAACAGGAATTATTTCAGGCCCCAGCCCCGCTGCCCTTGCACTGTACATCTGAGCATGTGATGAAAGCCCAAGCTGACAGTCCTCCGTGTATACGTTCCCCCCGCCTCCTCTTCCTCGGCTGTTTTTCTTACTCCAACATAAAGCTCGGCTGAGTAAATCCCAGCAGCCAATAGAGAGTAGCGTTGACGTGGACCTCCAGCAGTTCCCACTGACCTGGAATCACCTGATAGCACCAGAGGCCTCAGTGGAAGGGGGGAGTCCTGCAGAGACTTGGAGGAGTGGGAACAACCAGCTGTGGACTCAGATGATGTTTCTATACATTGAGTATCAACACAGCCAGGGGGAACTGCAGCAAACACACACTCCTTGATGCCAGAGAGGCTTTGTTTCAATGAAAAGGTCAAACAGAGTGAGCGAAATGCAAAGAGAAGGGGCTGAAAGTTCAAACAGCACAGGTTTGTTTCATCACTTTAACACAGCCGCCAACTAATTAGGCTCATGTCAGATTATAGCTGCAAAATAAGGTCATGTAAAGACAGTTTTCTTGCTTTAGGTGTACCAGCTTCTTGCACGGATCTCAGTTTTTAAGTTTGCAAACCAGCATAAGTTTCCTCTCATATCTTCTGCTGTCCACCCACGCCAAACTTCAACCCCTCACATCTTTCCCTTTCGTTCCTCGCACATCAAAGCTCCACATCCCTCTCACAGCTCAAGTGATCCTGACACCAGCCTTGTTTCATTCACAGCAGATCCACCCTGCTTCCTCCACACACACACACACTCTCACTCACACACACACCTCAGACGCTGTGTAAATCCTGCTCACGCTTCCCTCCTCCCGCTCACGTTGAGACAACGCGCCGACTGTTTGCTTCCAAGCGTCATGGCAGCCGCGGCGGCATGCAAAGACACGATCTGTCAGGGGCTGAGGGGTGGATCAATCAGATGGAGAGCGCTTTGCCAACCTGAGCTGACATGTCGGACGCCATGTGCTTTGAAGTGCATTGTGGGAGGCAGCTGTGTTTTCATCACCACTATCACAGCTCCTGCATACAGGTGGTGTAATCCATTGTACTTTGTTTGCTGTTAAGCACATAATGAAAGAGAAAGAAAGTGCTGTCTGCTGCGTTTTGGTTTCCGATTCCCCTCACAGCTCAGGGCACCACCTTATTATCACAGAGGCTCTGATTTGAAGCAGATTAAACACCGCAGAGAGCTCCGGCACTGACAGGAGGATGTATAAAAGATGTATAAATATAAACCAGCGCTCCAGTAATGTCTTTGAGGCTAAACATTTCAATCGTTCTGAACCACAAACGTACACAGAGCGGCTGGAGGAGCTCGGCGCTGCCATGCATTTATGCATGAGTCTGCACTCCTGCTGGGTGAGGAACCCTGATGTGCACGCAACCTCCACCTCCATGCACAAGGCCACCCCGTTCACAGAGGTTTCCGAAGGCTGCCATTTGGCTCGGACTCTGGACCGGTCATTCCCATCCTTAATCCTCCTCCGGCTCTGTTATGTAACCTTCTGCACCCATCCAGAATTTACAGCCCGGCCTCCAGCGGCAGGACAATGAGCTTACCGAGCCGTTTGATAAGTTATAACATCCAACACAGCCTCAAAGGATAACAGAGTTGCAAGTGCCAGGAGTTTGGAGTCAAGATGGGATGAAATTGTCACGTTGGGGCTGGAAAAGCATCCAAACAGTGTCTGACAGCTGCAAATTTGATACTTTAACTCTTGTTTACATCAGATTTTGCTTGTGCATGAAAAGACCAGATGCTTTTTTTCACATCCTGTCTCATCATCATTCAAAGCTCTCATTTATGTTGCTGTTTTTTTAAGTCCTAATGAGGCTTTCTGCAGCCGAGATGGCATCAGCCCTCAGTGTAAACACATCGTCTGCTCCCGGCATTTGAGGGGCGGGGCTCCCACATCTGTGACCGTTCAATCGGTCCCACTGCATTAAGCAGCTCCAATCAATCACCAGCCAGCTCCGCCGTGCTAGCCGAACACCGGGCCTGACCTGCGCCTGTTCCCACAGCTGGTCCCTGACCTCCAGTCTCCTGCCCAGGACCCCGTCTGCACCGGAGCCACATGTCAGCACCTCACACGCCCCGAGCAGCCACCCAGTCATCCAGGCACAATGAGCCTTACCTCACCACGGCAGACCATCAATTATTGACGAGGTGAAATGTGATGAGGTTCTGCTGTGAGCACACAAAGAACACACGCCTTTCTGTGCCGCCATGTGGCCTCGAGATGTCTTTACTGTAAGAGGAGGGACATGGTTCGTCTCTGAGGACATACGATGAGTGATTGTGGGCTCAGAAAATCATCTTTTCATGCACAAAAAAGACCAAATATGGAGTTTCTGAACCCAGTAAGCTGCTCATGAGAGTTGCCTTAAAAGCCGACAAAAATGTGGGTCACCTTTAAATGTATGGCGCTGTGTTTTGTTTGAACACGTGTGCTCCAGTAATGCGGTCAAACGAGTTGAGATGTTCGTGATTAGCGAGACTTATCCAAAGTCAACAACATGTTGAATGCTCTGGGGTTGTTTATGCTTTCCCTCTGCGATAAGATCTCGCCCCTTGGAGAGTTTCAGCTCTGGATGTCTTAATTACACTTCTCTAACTTCGCACAGATGACCTATATTGTAGTTTTTTGATGTGATGACGAGGCTGAAGCCCAGCGAGGGTTTAAATGCATCACTTTGTAGGTCAGGATCAGATCAAATGCAGGCGCTGCATCTTCAAACTTCTGAAGCAGCAAAAATCAGACATGAGGATTCCTCTGAGACTCCTTCTGAGCTCGGAGGAATGCGCTCGCCAACCGTGGATTACCCCTGCCTGACTGTCTGTCTCCCTAAATGTTTTCTTATTCTTGACCTCGATTGTTTCCAAGCCACAGATGCATTCCTGTCCAGACGAAACGCAACATCTCGGATGAGCAGATGTGCTTTAAAAATGGCTGCAGCACCCGCCCGCCTGTCTGCCAGCTCGGGTTTACTCACTCGCTGCGGCTTGTGAAGAATGAGGCGAAGACACGAGGGGGCAACTCATAAACACATGCATGAACACACATGTATAAACACACTGGCAAGGATAAGCAGAGACATGCACACAGAACAGCACACAATTTTAAATCTTTCATGTCCAAATCATGAAAGAGAGATGACTCCAAAGTGAGGAGACGCTGAACCCCCACAGATATGAGGAAGACGAGCAGAGAAAGGCAGGAAAAACCCTGAGCTTATCAAAAAACATTCCCAGCCACGCGCTCACATTCCAACAGGTAATAATCCTGCGTGTCTGTGTCTTTAAGGTTTTCCAGTGATGCTTGTCTGGAGTATAATTGGGTTTAAGTGAAGCAGGCTTCACACTGGACTGCAATTACCTCCTGATTTAAGAGTTCGGTGGAGGTTTGTGGAATCACAGGAGACAAAGCCTGCTGGTTTCTTATGTTTTCAGTGATGTAAACAGCAGGAAAGCTGCTGCAAAGTGAGTTTCAGACACAGTCTGAACACCTTTCACGGCGTCCAAAGATCTTCAAGAGCTGAAACTCAAACTTGTGAGCTCCTGTCAGGGATTGGTTTGGATATTGTGGCTATTGGTCAAACAGCTTTTTGGCTGCAGGGGGTTGGAGCCTTGGAGCAGTCATCGCGTAAACAAGTAATAAAAAATTCATGCACTGAAGTGACGTTCCAAAAAGCCATTAAAAAACAGAAAACATTCTGCATCCAGACTCAGGAATAAACACAGAATGCTAGAGCTGTACTTCCATGACCTTCTAAACCTGAATAGTTTTATGGCACAGGCACACTCCAGGCAAGTCACACGTTTGCCCATTGTTCTGTTTTCACCAACCTGGGCAAAGTAATTGGGGGAACATGGGACTCACATTTACTACAGGACTGTAATACTGGAAGGTTCTGCTGACTCATGGAGGCTGTGCCGAGGCTGGAGGGTGTTTTACAGTGGCTGTCAACACATCGTTTTCAGAGAAGCAGGGCAAACAGTAGCCCTTTACACAAGGCAGACAAACGGCCACTGAACATACAATAGAAACAAAAAAGTACGGTAAATAGGAGCACTCCAGCTACGGCTGGGACGTTTCTACAGCTCCCACCCTGGGGTGCTGATGTCTTTGTGAGCCTGAGTTGCTGGGCAGCTGTTTTAGGAGACTCAAGAGATGGAGATTCACCTTTAAACTTGATAAAAATCATCATAGATGCATTTCTACAGATTTCAATGTGATAGTGTTCCTGTACTTGTCTCCAGATTGCTGCCATAGCGCCCCTTTCTTGCACTCTGGCATGCCGGTAATAAAGCAATTAAAAGTCCCTGCACTCATAGTAAGTAACTCTAAGTAAAGAGCTGCACCAAATGGAGAAAAAGAGCTGAAATAAAACAAGTGTTGTGTTTAGAAAAGAGTTTTACTGCACGACGATGAAGCAGCCTCTCCAGCTGCACCAACACCTCCAGCCACTGGCCGAGCTCCCGCCACTTTTCTCCCACTATTACCCGATGATTTACAGCCGTGATAGTGGGGAGCTGAAGTTTTGTTGACATTCCCCGCCTCGCGCAACCTACCACTACAACGCTGACCCCCTTTTTTTTTCATGCTCGTAAACGGCCTGCGCCGCTGAAATCATCACCGTGATGGGGGATAGAAACACGAAACAAGAGGGAATGCTCACAATAGTGTGTTTTTCGAGTGCTTTGATGTGAAGACTGGGAGATGCATGAGAGTGTGAAAGTGTGTCAGCAGGAAAGCTGCGTCTAGTAAACAAGGGCAACACCATATTATCTTGTAAAATGTTGGCATGCAGGACTATGACCTAAAAAAGTAATCCAATTCAGGGCTTTTTCCCCCCAAAGAAGTGAAACACTTGTGGCATGAATATCAAACAAGAACAAAAGCTTTATCTGCACTTTTTCCATCAAACATGGGGTTGTAGAAAAGAGAAATGCTGTTTTAAATGAGTAGCTCAGAGGCAGTGAAGACAAAAACAGCCGCTGCACCTTGGTGAACTCACATGGAGCAAGTTCATCCATTTAAAACCCACAAATATGCTCCGTCTCTAATGACATCACTTAACAGTCAGAGAGGGTGTCTGGGCAGAGCTTTGTCTCCAGGCAAAACAGTCAGTGCATGCAATAAGCCATTGATAGCCAGCAAATAAAAGCCTTTTATTGGTGATAAATCGTGTCGGACCATTAAACTTAATGTTTTTCCTTAGTGACACTATTCCAAGTCGGGCCAAGTGAAGACGCAGAGAGAAAAGACATCTGAGAGTCCCATCTTTCTAGCTTTCCAACGTGTTAACATCCAGTGGATATAATGTGTTCTGGCTCTTTGAGATCTAAAAATGCACAGCCAGGCAAAATGTCACAACTCTGCATTGAGCTATTTTGTTTGTCAGTGCAAAAACAGGTTCATACCAGTCCGAGAGAGCTCTGCAGGAGTGTTTTTTAAAGTTCCCACGTGCTGGTCGTGGGGGAAGATAAATGTAGAGCAGGCCAAGGGGAGGAATGCATTCAAAGCACCCTTAATTGAGCTGGATGGCCTGCAGTCACAGGAGCAGAGCGTCTCAACAAGGCTGTGAGATCCCGAGATGTGCCTCACACGTACACATCATTAAACTGGCTGCTTTGGCTCATGGCTCCACGGTACTGATGCAGAGACAGTGGGAATTATCTGGGAAAGTTGTCTGGAAGGTGCTCCCCCTCCTCCTTCAAAATGAAAGTCCCCTGGCTGTCAATGAAGGGGAAGTGGTCCCATGCTGAGGCCCACTGGGCCGGCCATTGAACAAGGGAACATTCCTCAGTAATTCAGTTTGACCTGAACCCAATATGCCGGCCGAGGGTCACTGAATACTGAGCGCCACATGCAGGGAGGAGGAAAAGTTGGGAAAATCGGATGTAGAGGAGTGAGGAGCAGAAACGGACAAGAGGTGGAGGAGGGATAGACGCAGTTTGATCAGCTGGAGGAGTCTTAATGTGGTCGATTAAAGGTAGCAGTCAGTCCCCTCTGAGCTTACAACATGTCAGCCAACTCCTGCCATTTCTGTCTCGTGACTTTTAAACCACAAATGTAGGACACATGATGTAGTAGTGGAACCAGGGAGGAAAATAATAACGTGGGGAAAATAGTTGGTCTGCACGGTCTGGATGGAGAGAATTACAGTTTTAATTCTATAAAATCAAATCCCTGCACTTGGCAATCCTCTTATCCGGTAATCCCCAGGTAGGTTTCAGCGGGCAGCGGGCTCAAACTGCCCAGTGCAGCAACACATCTGCCCATGAGGAGGGATGATACGACAGACTGCTGTTGTGGTCCCAATAAAGGCTTTAAATAGACACAGAAAGTGGACCAAATGGCCAAACTGGAGCTTTTGGTAAGCACAGACGTTAACAGCGTTGGCCGTCCAAAAGGGTTTAAACTTGCAATGCTCGCCAGCAGTACGTTAAGTCATGACCTGGTGCATGGAGGGGAATTTCCCTCAGGTCCTGGGTTTCATTGACAAACACAACCATTCTCGAAAGGTCACATGCTTGTTGTTGACGACACTTGCTGTCTTCAAAGAGAAAGAATCAACCCTTGCATGCAGACTTGTGTCTTACTCTCTTGACTATTGTTGCTTCTGACATTCGCTGCCAACATGCAGTGCCGTTTCCACTCGTAAAGCATCCACTACATGGCAGATGCTATTTTCTGCTCCTGCGTTGGGAAGCACCAGTTCCCAAAGCGGGGAAAAAAGCCCTCAAAAAGACAGAGAATGGCATTTCTCTCTGGCACTTTGACAACATCCAGCAAGAGAGTGATGATACCTCCCATACTCTCCCATGCTCCCTTGCAGTTCTGTTTTTAGAGATAACAACCCCAACTAAAAATATGATTTAAGAACGTCCAGGATTCGTGTGGCATCCTTGGTTTGCTGGTTGCAACCATTCCCTTCTTTCAAGCACTGTAAACACGACCCCTGACCTGCTGTGACATTGACATATGGACGCCAGCGCTGCAGCACTTCACGCCACATTTCTATGAAGCTGCAGAGAGCTGATCATAACAGAGAGGGCTCTATCCCCATAATCCATATTCTCCACCACACATCCACACCCAGCTCAACACCAGTCATTTAACTGTGGGATTAGTGGGCTGGGTAGAAAATCTTAATCTGCTTGAGAGAGAAGAAAAGGAGCAAGCATTCCTGCACATACAAATCCCCTGCAACGCTCGGTTGTTTTACCTCCTCTTAAACGACGGGTATCCATTTCCTTCAGCTATCAATCAGAATCAAAGTGCTTTTTTCGCAGCGCCCCGGCCCCATGCTGTTGCCACTAGCAACAGGACACGCGATTCCCCTCTGCAACTGGCTAATCAGGTTCAGTACAAATCATTCCTTGCACATGTGCACTAAATGAAATATGCTGCCTCCTCAGGGAATTATCAGGAAAATTGCAGCTCACTGCGAGGAAAAGTCGGCTGCAGGAGGTTGCAGAGGAAAATCATTAAGCTGCTAGCAAAAACAGAGGAGAAACAGCTCGTGAATCCATGCACTGCTTCTTACCCAGGTGGAGATGCAGCATCCTGGTGCATTCAGAGGACACTCATGGTAATCCACCAGCTCTCTCCTCCTCCTCTGCAGCTGCTACCCGCTGATCCGGCTCACGATAAAGTTTACATCCACAATGCAGCACTGCTCCCTTCCTCTCTACTTGACTGAAACCCAACTGCCTTTCCTCTCCTCTTCCCTCAAGCTCTCAGGATCCTTCTTTCCTCTCCCCTCGTTGCTCCTGTCTTCTACTCTTTCCCTGTCTCTCTCAATCTGGCAACATGCATTGACTCGCCGACACCGCTTCCCTCTGCCTTCACGCTACATACGCTCTCCCTCTGCACTACGCTTTCTCTCACTAACACACACACACGCTGCGAGGCTTCTCTTCACACACAGCGCTGTGTGTGCCTCCCCCCTGCCCTCCCCGCCTCCAGGCTTTATCTCTCCTCAGACTGTTTTCTCTCCTCAGTCTGTCTCTGCTTCTATCTCTTTCTCCCTCTCCAGCTCTCTGCGTCCCTCCTCCTCGGGCTTGCAGGACGTTTAACATGTGTTCAGGGAGACGGCTGCCTCTCTGAAGGTGGCTCTTTCCTCAGGGGAGGAGAAGCGAGGTTGGGGTGGGGGTTTGGACTGAGGAGGAGGAGTTTTTGGGGGGTGACAACAGTATCGAGGGGGGTTTAACTCCAATGGGGAGCGTGAACAGGCAAGAGGCAGGCAGCTTGGGATGCTCCAGCAACTGGACTCTTTAGGTCCAGAGATATAGGCCAGGAAGGGGACAACAGTAAAGATCTGTGTTAGCTAAAAATAAACCAGGTGATGCTTGAATTCAAGGTTTGCTTCTTTTGAGAGATCAGGGTCAAGACCTGGAAGCATAGTTTAGATCCAGCCCCAGATTCAAAGTCTAGAAGGTTAGATGCTGAACAGTGTCCAGGTCACAAAACCCCAAAAGTGACCATTTCCAAACCGTCCCCTGTCCCAAAATCTGAAAAAGTGGCCTTCACAGTTTCATTCAGGAGTTTCTGGAAAACAATGCAAAAAAAGAAAGAGGAGGCACCAACAAAGGACTGACAGAGGTGACCCAAGAGTTCAAGATCAAGAGAGCGAAGGACAGAATCTGAAAGCCAGAGAGTGGAAAAACAGAGAGACTAAAGGAGAGAAGTGCTTGAGTATGCTCGGGTTGGAGTGACGGTCCAGGCTCCAGCCCATCTGCCGCAATCACAATCAGTCTCAGCTGAATGGCTGTGACAAACTGCAGCCTGGAGCCCGCAACCTCAACCAGGCAGGACGCCTGCTAGAGCCCAGGGAGATGAGAAAGGGGGATGAAGAGGCAGAAAAGGAGGGGGGACGCTCTATTGTCTGCTCCCCAATAGGACCAGTGCGAGAGGGGGCGGGTACAGAGGGGTGAAAAGGGGAATTAAAAGGGTCCTGGTGACAGGAGCGCTCAGTTAAAGAGGGGAAAGAAAGGACGGGGCTGACTTAGAGCCGGGGCCATCGCTGCCACTTTGCCCCACATTCACTGTCACTAATGTCCTAAATGAACAATGACACTAACCATGTGAGAAAATTAGTTTGCCTGCGAGGAAAAGGGGGGCCGGGTGGCCAAGTTGAGGGAAGGTGCAGATCAACATGAAAGCATGAGTTGTCACTCTCAGCGTTGATGGTTCCACGCTGGGAAAGCCAGTGTCGCCCAACAGCGATCATAAAAAATCGACATGTCCTGTCACGTTTGTGTTATCAGATGTATCGTACAGCCGCCTGCCACACTCCCATTCATCATCTTTAGACCCTGGAAAGATTCATGACGCCTGATTATTGCGTTTATGACTGAAACGTCATGCAGAGGGGTAATTGTGTTTATCATAAGCGCAGCTGTCCTGCAGGGAGATCTGAATACGGAGGGAGCGTGATTCGATTCAAAGAGCAGGTGGTCACCAATTAGACACCATTGTGCCATTTGGGTAAGAAAGATGAATGGACGCCTGAGTCAGCGGTAACACTTACATATGTGGCGTAATAAAGAAATATCGAGGGTGGCCTTCCAGTTTAATTCAATCAGGAGCGAGGGATGACTCTCGTCTTTGGAGCAGTGTCAGAAATAGTAGCGTGATCATTTCCCCATTGTTTGTGTGTTTGTGACTCTAATGATAGTCTTTGCGTTGGCGTGCTCACATATGGGAGTTTGTACACTCTTTCAGCCTTAATCACGCCTGTTGTATCTGAATATATGTGATGCTGTTTCTGTATTTGTAATATTGGTGCATGTGTGTGTGTGGACCCTGTGTGCTGAGTGATCTGCTGAGCTCATTAAGGCGCTGCTTATTGCTCTGCCAGGGGTGTCAGTGACAGATTCCACTGTTTGGAAACACTCGGCCGCCCACACAGCCAGCCTGGCTCCACCACTGTCACACACACACACACTTAAGCTAGGTTAGCATTCCACAGGGAGGGGGGAGGTAGGGGGAGACAGGACGGTGCTGGGACAGTGGCCGGGGGGACGGCGGGTCGATATGGATTTGTAATGGGGTGCAGGGTGGTCCGGGGGAAAGGATGCTCGTGACTATGTGGGAGTGTGTGTTCGAGAGCACACACAGGGAGTGTGTGAGTCTGAAAACGACTTCTTCCTTTGTGTGTGTTGCATTTAAAGAAGCTTTAGGGAGTTTTAGAAAAACAAGCGTCAAAGATACAGAATGATCCCCAACTCAATGCTTACATCCTGTGCAATCCATCCCATACAGAGTCTCCTTTCCTCAGCAAGAGTCGTCACATGCTCCTGTCTCCTAAATGTGAGGAAGTGTACCGTGTAGCATGAAGTCCTTGTGTACACACATGTACAAACATCCTTTCAGTGCTGTGCTCGGGGCTCCAGCCATCAGCTACACTTTTCTTCCTCGACATTAATCCCCTCCAGCTTGATCACAGATGAGTGACCAAGGGGGGAGGCCGAGGTGCGTTACTTGAGCTCATTACCCGAGTAGCCGATTCCCTCGTCGGTGTGTGTTCTGAGACAAGCCTTAATCACACAGAAAAAGAAGAACTTTGTTTCCTTCCTGTGTTTAAGCTTTGCTGTGCTTCTTACAGCTGATAAAAACGTCAGGGATGTAAAATCGTTTGGAAGAAGATCACAGCAGATATTTCACTGTCAACATGGTGAGGAGGCCCCTTCTGAGGAATGGGGGAGTGTGTTTTCAGATCAAGACGAGCAGAGGAAATGCCAGGCAGCGTGTTTGTTTACCCAACACAAGCCCGCTCAGGACCCACACCACAAACGCCCAGACAGATGCAAATCACATGACGAGTCACGCTGAGCTGCAAGAGCCCCTCCAGAGACCTGAGCACACACATGTGTGTCCATATGTGTGTCGTTTAACTTCTGTGTGGCAAGATGAAGTGTGTAATACGACGAGAGTGATAATGCACCTCCGTCATGTTTCATTAAGCAGGGGGATGGGGGCGGAACGGGAGGAGCGGGAGGAACAGGACGGTGGTCCGGCGAGACTTCATCAGCAGGCGAGATTTTTCTTCTTTGTGCAACTCAGGAAATGCTCATCGAGCCTGGAATGAGCAGGATTAACACTGATGGAGTTAATCTTTAATTAATCTGCAGCAAATCTTAAAGAATTGCTCTGACATTCCTCTGGTGATTATGGTAAACAAGTGAGACTATTATACCCAAGTCTTATCTCCCAACAGAGCTGCTGCTAGATGCACTTTTGCATTTCGATCACAGGATCCTTTTGTTCTTGATGCCCTTGCTTTGTTATTTTTCCATCAGCATTAGCAGAAACCAATAAAGGTGCAATCCAACAAATGGATGGTACCATCTGATGTAAAGAAGCTCTGTTAACTAAACTCACTGTGACGGTAGTTTACATCAGAGTCATAAATCACGACACTAACAGACTCTTCCTCTTCGAAAGCTGAGTTTTCACTCCTTCCTCTTCCCTCACGTAGATAATACGATACTTTCAAAGAGAGCTGAATAGCGGAGATGCATCCACTGTGACTTCCACCAACCCAAACCACACACAGCCTCTATCGCTCCTCTTATCTCCATGTGAGGATCTTTTTTTCGACGCACCGTGAAGCTCTCACATTAGTCAAAATATCTGCACGCTTTCATGAGCACAAAAGGAGTCTTTGCACACTCTCCCGACGCTGATAAAAATCTTTTCACTGCACAGTGGAAAGAGGAACTCCGCTGAAGTTAATAGACCTGAATGTTGTGCGAACCTTTAATGAAACTGAATGACTGGAATCAGATAAAAAATGCAATATTCTGAGCTAATTAAAGTCCTTTTTCCAGCAGCACAAGGCATTAAAATTAGTGCCTGAGAACTCACTTAGACAAACAAGAGTGGTAATTAGCTATTATGCAACTCTGAGAAAGACTCAGCTCTTAAACGCAGCTAATTGCTTCGAGGAATGCAGATAATACCCTGTTCAATCCGAATGCCAAGACGGCTTGTCACAAGTCGTATAAAACATTATGTGTTCATGTTGTGAAACCACCAGAACAACAAAATGTTTATTACGGCACTTTCTGCAGGAGGGGGTTGGCGATTAATGCTAATTATATATATTTTTAAGATAAATAGCCTTGACTTGACTGCTTCTATACATGAAGACAGGAAGTGAAAAGCCGAGCGTTGTTTAAGTACCCTCACTTGGTGAGTATGGGAATGCAGCCCTGCCACCAGCTATAGAACGACCTTGGGGGAGCATCAATAAAAAGCTTCATTAACCCATTCGATTAACCTCGTCCTCTCATAAGCTCTATAAAAAATGATGCATGTATCGCGGCCCAGGCCTGGACAGCGGGAGAGTTTACAGGACTCAGGAGACGAGTGAATGAAGACTCGGCGAGATAAAGTGGTGAAAGTGAAAATGAAGCTGCGTGGAAGACTGCAGTTCCTGGAGTGTCCACTTGGTGCTGGCTCCAAAAGAAAAGGGACTCCCATGGAGTGCCATATCAGACTCTCACTTCACATCTTCCCTGCTTTCTAGAGTAATCTGACGTTTCAAATATGACGAAGGTGAAGGAAAAAGCTCAAATTCCAGCAGTGCCTCAAGGCTGACATGAAGGTTTCATCGATTGAGTTATTCACTGACTGCCCCTTTGAGATATTCTGGATTCTGGACTCTGTAAAGTGACCCCTAATGGAGGGATTAGGCTCGGTCATCCACTCCAGAGGGCACACAAATATACTTTAAGAGTGCATTAGATCTCTGCGGAGCTTAACGTGATCAAATTATTGCATTAGACCGGTCAACTTATCCAATTAAAGTTGTAAAATGCGTGGCTTTCGCCCAAGCGAGACGGGCAGATCCTGGGGGCGTTTGGATGGTTTCAGGAGGCTGAACCCTATCCACCTCCTCGCCGCCAGAACAGGCCCCGCCGCATACTTCAGCAGAGGATTATAGCCTTTCATCTTGCTCAGAGCGCCGGCAGCACACAGGCGTCTTTGAGGCCTTGTAGTAACATCAGCGAAGTCCAGATTTGTGAAGCCGTTTCCCAGTTTCTCTTCCCTGTGCGCTCACAGGTTTTCTTCCTTTTTCCTCGACCTTGCCATCCTCTCAGCGTGGCAAGGACGTTTCCTTCATACAGTGTCTCCTGTTTTAAATGTTTGGGGAACATTCAGAGACTTTTGTAGTCTTAAACTTCAGTTAAAATGATTGCTGTTGTTTGTACTCGCTAATGAGATTAGCAGCTAATCTCCTAAACAATTAGAAAATTATGGAATAGACTTATCCGAATGAGATTTTAATAAAACAACAAATAAAGTTTGGTGTTTTTTTTCAAAGCCAAAGCCCCAAATTCAAATACTCTCTGAAGAGGAAGGGCGAATGAGACTCGATGCAGTCTAGTTTAGCTTCAGGCGAATTCACTCGCACAAAGAAAGTCCCATTACCTTTAATCCTCCAGCAAAACGCACATCTGATCCAACCTCCACGTTCTGCCTCTGCCTTCTCTGCAGAGTTGCTTTATGAACATGACAAATTGCTTATTGATCAGCAGATGTCGTTGCTAATGTCCTCTTGGCTTAGGCTGCAGCTGTAGCCTCCTAACCTGTCCTAAGCCCTGTGGATCTCCAGCTGAGTCCACTGACCCCCCTTCCTTTAACACCTCCCAGCATCTCTGAGCAGGGCCCCCTGCCTGCCTGCCTCCTCATCCCCTCTGTGTCCCTCCCTGTCCTCTAAGGTGTTGAAGGGGTCACAGACGAACGCCATCTGCTCCAGAAAGCAGGTGAGGATGACTTCAGGCCATGTGAGCCGTACTGGGCCACACTCAACCCGCTGAAAACAAGGTCAGGAGAAGATTCAGAGAAAAACAGACACCAGCTCAGAACAAATTACAAGCGATGAGAAAAAAAAAGGTGGAAGCAGAGACAGGGAAAATCTAATCTATTGTTTTAATCCACAGGGAAGATTACACAGTCACGGTGCCTTGACACAGCAGCTTGTCAGAAAGAGGTCATGCAAACTCACTCCCCACCCGTCATGCTTTTTATCACAGCACAGCATCCATATGTCCCTCCTACGCTTGTCTGTCACTCAGCACAAGTCTTTAATAAACTCCAGGATACAACCGTGTGTGTGTCTGATGACAGCACAGACATTTAAAAAGACGTGTGCAAACACTCCAAACGATATGGTGAACACGCAGGGGTCAGCGTCCTACTGTATGTGGCGTCTAGTGTTGCCAAATTTGGATGTGCTCCATCTGATGTTGACACTGCGCCGCGGAGCTTTTGTTTCCGTCTGTCAAGGACGTGGTCACATTGAATAGAGGGAGCAGGAAAGCCCGGCCAGCATCCCACTGGGGTTTTGTGCAGTGATGCTGCAACTGTGAGAGCGAGATGTGAGTGTCTGTTTGTGCACGCAAGGGGTTCTGGGATGTTGAGGATGCGACAGATGCTCGTGACATATAATCAAACCAAGGAACAACTGGGATACCATGTGTAAACTCTGCTCCCAATGGTTTAAAACAGTCATGATCATCTGATCAGAGGGAAACGACCCTATGATACGCTGTGCTGAGACATGAATGCATCGGGTCACTGGGTTATGAAAATGGGATGCAGAGAACTAGAGGAATTTAAGAGCTTCCCTTTCTTCTCGTGACGGATTGATGGGCCCCATATTCTGATGGGTGGAGGGAAACATCTATAGTGTCGTGAGATCCAGCTTAATAAGGACTAGGAGGCGTTTTCAGGACTTGCGGTCTGTGTTTTAGCTGAACAAAAGCCTTTGTGAAGTAATTTATCACTGTCGACGCTCTGAATTGACCAACACTGGAAAGTACAAATCCGGCCTGGTGGTTTGTTGTTTTTAAAAACCTCAGAGACGTGAGGGGTTTGAATACGTTGAGGTTTCTTTGCATTGGCTATGGGATTCCTACAGTAAAAGGGGGTTTGTTTTGTCTTTGTGTTCATCACCTGCCTTCACAAACCAGCATGTGATGGACTCTTATCTGATCCTAAGTTTGAAAGGAAGCACTTAAAAGACTAAGAAGGAAGTTTACACCTTACAGCTGCTTGATAACTCCACTGAAGCAAACTGAAGACACCAACAGAACTTTGGAATAATGTGTAAATTTGCATAAAAATGGAAAGTGATTAAGTTGTAGGAGTCACTACAAGTTCACGGCTCCTTCGGACCAAACACGGGGTCAGCCTCTGCTCTTTCTCTGGGTCACTCTGGGTGTCACCGAAGATGACTCCTCGTCTTATAAAAAGAGGTGGGGACGACACAGACGAAGGGGTCATTCCTTTACACATCACTTCTTTTATTAAGGGGCTGCCCTGGCCTAGTAAAGGGGACGGTCAGTGGTCATCTATCCCCCCCAACCACCCACCCTGAGACACCTTATGTCCAACCCCCAGCCCCTCACTGCTCACTCAGGGGGAAAATTACTTCGAGCCGGGGGAATACAGCTCCATTCAGATGGAGAGAGGCTTGTACAAAAGAGGGTGAAGTTTAAAAAATTGTCTCTTTTTCTGAGGAAGCAGTGCATCACTGGATAGGAGACTGATCGGAGCATGGAGGGGACGAGGTCATTAGATTGGCATCTCCATAAGCTCTACTTTTCTATTGTTTGGGTAAAAACCTCAATGAGGAATGCCCCCAGTCAACCCCACACTGGGACCAGAGTCTCCCCCTTTGTCTGCCATTTCTTAGTGTGCATCCAGCACAAAAACATTTCTCAAGAGGAGCGTACAAAGCTTGTCTCGCACTCGAAACCAAACATTGTTCTGCTGCCTCTGCTCGGGAATGGATTGCAGGCAGCTGCTGATATTCTTGAGCAATAAAACATCTGCTCAGAAATCTTCAGATCCGTCTTACCTTCGGACGTTTCGCCGCTCCTCCTCGAGCTGCTTGAGGAGCTCGTCGATGCATTTGTTGGCGTCCATGTATTCCTGCCAAGGAGAGATGGGAAAGCCAAGAGTTAACAATGGAGTCAGTGTGCAAACATAGGCAATATAGGTTAATTGGAAACACAGGCAGAACTCGAGCATGGTCTTCATCCTAAACATGATCAGCTGAGCCAAGAAATAACAACAATGAACATTATTCACGGAAAGCAGGCTGGAGATTCTGTAAAAACTGAGTTTGTCCTCTGCTGATGCTTCAGAAAGAGACTGATCAGGTCTCTTTCTCTCCTCGCTGTGTGTAACTCCAGAAGCACCTCTTGCTAACTTCCAGCGGCTGGCCCAGAAGCGAGCCCAGCTGTGTAATGTCAGCTGGGAATAGCCCACACTCGCAAAACGTGCGCTACTGAGTTACAGCACGGGCGAAATGAGCTAAGGCTATGAGTGGGATGGAAAAAACAGATGTCAGGAGTTCTCGGCTGAGCCTTAATGATTTGCCTCAGAGTGGTCCATGCTTGAAGGTCTACCTACACATAACACGGCCAGTTGTGACTTGCTTCTGACAGATAGTGCGGTGAGGGCTCAGGACTAATTAATTAGATGTTAGCTTGACAGCTCATGAAGAATCTCCTGGGTAAACGGTTATCTCAGAGGGGCAGATGCTCTCCATTGATTTCCAGACACTGTGGTCATGAGCTCGTGGAGTGTAATTGAATAATGGGGATTCCCATGAAGAGGTCAGCAGGCCGGGAATCTCAGCCTGAGAGGAAAAAAGTGAGCGGAGGGTAGTTTTTGTGTTCAGCTTATTTATCTTCCTGCTCTCATAGAAAATTCAGCTAACTCTGACCCCCTGTCGACCCTCCTCTAGAGCCTGACTAGACTTAAAGCACTTCTGCTATCACTCCATGAGCTTTTTTTAACCCCCGGCCTTGAGACTAAACTTACATCAGACCAGATGTTCACCAGCACAAGCTGCCACTCTAAATACAGTAAGCGCACTTGTTTTGTCTCCCCCACTCCTCCCGGGGTGCCGCTCTCCCACTGCTGCCTCTCGAGCAATTATCGCTTTTAATCTCACATCTGAGACCGCCACTCGAAAGGCGTCCATCACCACCAGCTCGCCCTGATGCCAGCAGAACATGGCGAAGGCCCAGGCGTCCTGCAGAGTCGCCAGTCAAGGGCACTCTGGGTGACCATTAGGCAAACAGGGCCGGAGCCAAAGCAAAGACAACAGATCGATGCTGAACAGCGTGGTGCCATATTTTCCAATTCCTGTCATATTCGCTCCATTTTCCTTCATAAAGAAACATAAATAAGACCAACTCCTCTTTTTTATCATCATCTCTTGTGTCTTTATTGTCATCACTTTGACTGACGCAGTGTGACAAATCTTTCATCTTTGGAAAGCTGACAATGACTGTTTGACAACAGTGCCCCAAAGCCATCTGCTTGACTCAGAGTGGCACCCATACCCGAGCTGAAGGGCCATTAGCTTCAGCTCTAAATGCTCCTAAAGTTGTACACAGCCAGCTACAAGAGCAGCAAATCAATACCCAAAACTATGATCGTGAGATGTAGGGGGATGGTGCTGCAGACTGTGCTCCAAATATCTCATCATTCGCTTTTTTAGAAATATGCAGAAACACCAGCGCCAGTTCATTCTCATTCTGCCCCCTCATCAAGGAAAACGTGTGACTCCTCTCTGCAGCAGACAAACCGTCTGTCTCGCTCTGCACAAAGGGGAACCTTCTTCTCCAAAGCCCCTGTGTCAGGGGAAATATTTACAGGCCACATCAAACGCAGAGTAAAGCTGCTTCAGAGTGTGTTGTCATCGTGCAGACCTCTCCTAATGACAGGGCACAGGAATAATCCTCAAGCACACATGAAGGAATGCTGGGAATGCGGCGTGCTTGTTGTCATGTGAAATGAGGAGGGGGTATTTAAAGCCTAGATTTAAAGCATGACTCACGTATGTTACGCCGCGTGGTATATCTTCGGCTGGGCATTATTTCTGACGGTTTAACAGCATGAGTGAAAGCTGCAGCGTTCCCACGGGGTGCAGGTACTCACGTGTAAACAGAAAAAACCCTGAATTTACAGAGTTACTCTGAGAAGTTCTCAGGGCTGGTGCAGCTGCCGAACAATCGCTCACGGTGGCTCAAATGTCCTAAGAGGTGTAAGCTCATAAGAGGGCTGAATCGATCCAAAGTTAACATAATCATTAAGAGGTTTCTGGAGAACATGTTGAATCAAGTAGTGCATGTATTTTTGAGCACTGTTACATCAGTGCATTGCTTTCAGAGTCTGTTTCAGACGTGATAAAGGTGTGTTGCACTCAGGCTAACCTGCAGGGTAATGTGTTTGCAGATCTCCTTGCTCTGTGACCACAGGTTCCTGTCGATGTTTATCCGCTCATGTTTGCTCATGTGTGAGAGCGTTTGATAAGGAGGCACCGTGAGGAGGAGAGAGGCTCCCTGCCTCGTGCACTGCCCCTCCAACTGCTCGTGTGGCTTTATGAAATTTTAAAACATGAGCGCTGTCTCCCCACCGCTTTGGCACCGAGGAGGGGGAAAAAACAGAAACACACTTCTGTTAAAATCCACACAAACATGCAAACAGACACTCAAAGCAAATCTGTTGAAGATTAAGTGCCAGATTTTTCAGTCATAAAACATCAGATGCATTATTCATCCATACGAGCCTCGCAGCACGCTCCACTCCTTCACACTTTCTTTAAGACGGAGAGGGGCTGAATCACATCCCAGACGAGCGTCTGGTTCTTATAAAGACTTCTTTGGAGTCGACGGATGAAAACAAATAAACCTAAAGCTCGATAACGCCCGACCTAGATGCCATAGAGGTCACGCTTCCTTGAATGAGCTCCCTCCAACGCCTTGATGTGTCTGCAGATCAGAGGCTCAGGCTGGCGGTGCAGATAAGACACCCTGCAGAAGCTCGCAGCCGCTGCAGTGATCTCATAGAGTAAGACCCTGCCAAAGACAAGGTCACAACCTCTACCCTCTTTATCCCTTTAGCCCCAACCTTTCTCCTCTTTCCACTGGATGATGACATGCTTCACGGCCGCTGGGAATGCAAAAACACCGGGCTTCACGTTTGACAGAAAGCAAAGCTCTCACTCGAGCTTCTGCATGTCAAAGGTTATGCCAATAGAATGTAAGATTTCTCCCTGCGTGTATTTTTACGGCACACTTGAGGAGGAATTATGACAGTGTCTCTTCAAGGTGTGGAAGATATACCTCATCTGATACGGCTGTTAGTCTTGGCCGCCCGCCAAAGACAAGACTGGGTTTGCAGCCAAGTCCTCCTGCCATGCAATACTCCAAAGTTTATGTGTACACCGTCAGCAAAGATGTAAACATGGCAAATTTAATCAGCCTGACTAAGAACGTATTTCCATCTGCCAATATAAGTCAGAAAGACTGTGATGGTATCGTAATGAACTAATCAGGATGACTAATGGGCTCTGTAGGCAGACTTCTAGAAACCTGCCCCGGCCTGTATCAGGCGGGCTCGCTTAAATTCATTAGCCTTATCAGCGTGTTTGGAAGCTCTGTGCTGATGATCCTTCACTCCAAGCTCATTACTCACATCCCAAAGACCTGCCGTCAGGATATCAGCTGGGCCATCAGGCTCTCATATCCTCAGACTCTGATAACTCGGACGATAGCCCGGCCTTTTATCAGCAGAGAGGGCAGCATCTCGGGTTAGTATGTGTGATTTTTCACATGGGGGAAAAGATACAGAGATCTGTGTGCTGTCAGTTTGACGTGCTGTCAGGAAGAGGCATGGCTGCTTCCTCAATGGTGTTTTTGATGAATTCATGATGGAAATTGTTGATTCTTCAGATGTGAAAAGGGCAGGCACAGGTTCATGACCTGTGGTTAAGGAAGTCGTATCAAAGTTTATGACAGCTCACACTAACCATCCAGTGATTCCTAAGGATTAGAATCACACCACAACAATTAAAGATTGCTTCACCACACTTAGAGCCTTTCCCGAACTGTTTTCGTTGCCTAATCCAAACCATGCCCAAGCCTTCATATCCTAATCCTTCAGATTTCAGAAACGGTTGCTTTGGCAAGGCTTCTTATCCTCTAATTACATCTGATCCGCTGACAAAACCAAATGGAAACCGACCAATTCTTGTTTAGTAGATCCTGTGAAAACTGATTGCTGCTCTGCAGCTGCTGTGTTTGCGTTGGCAGAATTGTAACACAGATGCAAGCCGGCGTGGAAAAGAATGACGTGAACAGAGAAGCAGATATTGTCAAGATAAAATTCCAAACAGCAGAGCTTGATTGTTAAATTGCTGGTTTGAACCATCAACAATCTTTTTCGCTCCAACTGGTTCTTAGTCAGCGAGCCGTCACGGATGAATGATGCTGCTTTGGAACACCAAACTAAAAGCTCAATGACTGTAAAGTTGTGAGGCTCACACAGTGGCCGTATTGAGTCGAGGACATACAGGTAACAAACGCTCCAGTGAGCGGGATATTCTTCATCTGCCCCAAACTGAGCAGTGTCAGGGAATATGGATTACTTTAGATACAAAGAGTGCCTGTTCATCATCTCCAGCGAGTTTCAGCAGTTTGGGTTATCTGATGTTCTTCCTCCAGCAGCACCTCCATCCCAGGCCCAGCCTCAAACATCAACACCTCGCCACTGTCAGGAATCCAAATCCCAGCAGATTATCTTTCCAAACATTAAGATACGTCCAACGCTCAAATAACCCCCCGTCTGTTTCGGGCTCCTCCTCTGCTCTTTGGGGTCTGACAGAGCGAGCCATTCATGCCTGTTGGGAACAGTGGCGAAGCTGTTCACCGCACAAATCTCACAGGAGAGGGTTTGAAAAAGTATCCTGGAGATGAAATACATCAGAGCTGACGTTGCTATTCGAGCTGCTTGTGTGAATTGAAATGTATGATTGTGCATTTGCTGAATCTTTAAGCAAAGAAAGTCCAACACATGAACACCTTTTCAACATTTCAATCTGTATGTCTGTTTCCTGTGTCCCTTCGATCCATTGCCCCTCTTGTTTTGCTTCGAGCCTGTTTTAAATCTGCAAAAACACAAACCAGGGAGGAGCGGTCGAGGAATGCTGCTTTTAGAAATCAAAACAAACACACAGTGTGTTCATGCTGGTACCAATGTTTCCAGACAGGATGGGAATCGAGGAAACAGGCAATGTTTGGGGGGGTTAGGAGTCTGCGGTGAGCCACGGCCCAGATTTTACAAGCCTGGGGGTGGTTGAGGGGGGGCTGCTGGACTTTATGATCATCTGGGGGCTAATATTCAGCCAGGTGTACTTGGAATGGGCGGGAGAGTGGTGATGACAGGAATGAAAAGGAAACCTGGGACTGGAAAAGAGAGCAGGAGGGAGAGAAGATCAGAGAGACAACGGCAACAAAAAGCAGGATGGACGTAAAAAATCAGAAGATAAATCTCAACTGGTGCTGAGTGAATCTTCAGAAACACAACAAAGAGAACGAAGAGACAGCCAATAAATCAGTCTTTAAATCCTAAACTACACTCCAGAACTTTTTTTTGCAGTTCATCTTCTTTTGACTGATTGGAGACAAAGTAGTTCCCAAAAAAACAGCACGGTGTTTGTACTCTGTGGTAAATTCAATAACCACAGCCTCACACATCAACAGTATCAGTAACCCGCCGACGATGATGTCAACAACTTGATCCAAACATCACGGGGCGGTAAACCAACAGAAAGTGAAAAGAGACAAAGAGCATGGGAGAATGAGAGGAACTCTTTTGGAGAGTGACACGGGAAGGGGCAGATCACAGCACACGACTGATGCTAAACAGATGTCGGTTGGTTCACTGGGGGAAGTCGGGCTTCTGTTTATGCAGGCTTTGACAGACGGGCGCCGCACCTAACCAAGCTGTGCTGTAGATGAGGCATTCGTGAGCCTGTAGAGCGAGATGGAGAGCAGTGACTGTGCTCCTTCATGGGAAATTAGGCACATTATAGATTGAGTGAAAGCCCTCAAGAGGATCCATTCAGCATTATCTGTCCTCTCCAGCGTTTCCCACCTCTCCTCATTACAGTTCGATAGCAGCCTTTGTCTCTTTGTGTCGCCGTGCTTACTGGACAGTACAGTGTGGAAGTTCAGCTCCACGCCTCTCTTTTTGTGATTCCTCATTTCTCAAATTCTTGAGAAATTTATGCACTCAAGAGATACCTGAAACGACCCTCGCAGCGATCGTGTTTTATGGCTCTGGCCGATGATTCAAAGTGGAATCCAAAGAGACATACGAATACATCACCTGCCTCGCCAAAGTTCAGCTGCAAGGACGAGAAAGGAAAACATCCAAGGTGGTAAATTAAACTCCACTAACCAAACAAAGTCGATCCAGTAACAGTCTCGTGACCTCGGACTCTATGCAGAGATATTTCTTGAGATGTCAGATTGCCTGACATTTCATACGCGTTCGCTTCAGGCCTCAGTTTTATCACAGCTTCTCGGCAGTTAATCCACAGGTAGATTTATTGACAGAAGCTTGTCTCTGCGCCGAGTCCTTCCCGATCCAGGTGCTGGGCATATGTCGAGGCAAGCGAGGATGGAGGCATTCCTATGAGAGAAATGTCAGCCTCTGATTTTCTTTTCTCTTCCTCGGGATGGGAAGCGAGATTACCCCTGCAGGCAAGCGAGGAAATGGTAATGTGACAAGAAGACGGTGTTTGTTTGTGCCGCTGTCATCCCCCAAAACCCACCTGTGCCACTCATGCTTATCAGATCCACATTTCCTATCTAACGTGACAGTGACAGGTTCTGATACAGCGATGTGTCTCTTCCAAACGGGGGGAGGGGAGGATTGGTTGAAGAATGATAATCAGAAATGTGCAAAGAGATGGGTTGTGGTGACTTTTGACCTCTACTGTAGGACTCAGTGGAATGATTATTCCCAGGGTCATGAATTATTTCAGAGGATGTGATCGCCGCGCATCCTTCCAGACAGACAGCGGGGGTGGCAGCAGCCTCGGGGTTAACAGATCCAGGCTGGTTGCCAAAGGTTGCTTCTCTGAAGCTGAGGGCTAACTGCAAACTAATTTGCATGGTGGGAGAGGTGAATGAGAAACGCACACTTTCCTGAACAGATATGGGTTACCCAGTAGCCTATATTTCAAGAATGTAGTGATGCTGGCGTGGGTGGCGTAAATCTAGGTAACCCCCAGCCTGCAGGCATCGCTGAGAATGTCCTCAGTGAACTTGTTAAATAATACATGTTGGACCGTTTCTGCTTTGGTCCAGTGTAGTTTCGAGGCCTTTACCTCATTACTACACCTCACATGCTTAGAGGAAAGCTGTATTTATCTGAGCTTTTTGTCTAACAGCTGCTACTGAAGCTACTCGTGTCTCTTCTTGTGTTTCGGCTCCGATGTCAGAGCAGCAATTTCAGTCTGAAGAGATCATCTACTTCGCCTGCATCCATTACACGGGTTAATGTGAACAAAGACCTCTCAGTGCAGCGGCTCACCGCACTCCGTCAAGTGATCTGAAAGAGGACTGAGAGTCCAATAATTCAGCTGCATAAAATATTCAAATCAACCATCATGGACTTTTGAAAGGCATTACTGCAGCTTGTTTCAGGCCGCTCTTCCAGTCAGACCTCGCTCAGGTTGGAAAGGAATTTCAATATGAGCCCTGGGCCAACCGCACACTGTATTTACACAGTTAATGGCACTAAATCCTTCTTATCATCTCAACTAGAGGCTTATTTTTAGCAGCCATATTTGTTTTATTTCTTCCAGATGGGAGCTGGGGAAGAATTTGACATCAGTGCTGTTTCTCTTTAGGCCTCAGACAGAGTGACATCAGTGCACTTGAATAACTCTCTTGGATGGAAACACATGGGATTTCTCTGCGTGAAGAATTTCTCAGGGTGTCAAAAGTTTATCATATATTTAAATTGAATTTCCACACTGGAACCAGATTTCTGGTATTATTTGTTTGTGTTAATATGTTGCTTTGTGGATTTCATATCCTGAGACGTCGCAGCACTTAAACTCGTAAAGATATCTAACGATCAGGAGCGAGTTTCCACTGTGGGAAAATGTCGCAGTGCAAGGACCTGAATTTCCTCTGCTTAGGCCGGCTATTTGCTCTTACAATAACAACACTGTTCTATCATTATTATTTGTTTACTCAGCTAACCCTCTTTATCTGGGGCAGCCCCCCTTTTAGCGAGCGCTCTGGCATTCTGTGAACCCTCTGGAAGCCGTTTCTCAACCCTCCAATGGGCCGATTGAAGTGAGGTGGCGGCTTCATTCTGGAGGGTTACAATGGCTCGCCCATCAGATGCCCTCTACCCCTGAAAGCATGGGCTGTGGTATTATACATGTCCTTTTATAACAGCATGGAGGACATGCTAGAGCACTCTGCTTTGTTCCCCTAGTGGGTCAGAAGTTGGACTGGCCTTCCTGGTGGTGTTATTAATGGAGGTCAACATGATAGACCATAAAACTGGAGTGCTGAATCTCACATTTTGAGTTTGTTTTGATGCTTCATCTGAAATCTACTCAACCTACTCATTTATCAATCAGTAATATCTTGTTTTCAGGTCCTGAAGTAAAACAGGATTTGCCATTTATACTCTTTAATCTCTTACAGATTATGCAAATGAGATATTGTGCATAAGGCAGGGTACAAAGTGCAACATAATCAAGCTAGTTGTAACCCCTATTTTCACCTTGTGATTAAAGAAGGCAAAATCCGGATTATCTTGCTAGATTTTCCTCCAGTGTGAGGTATTTGCGTCCTAATTTTAGACGAAATAATGGCTGAATTGTTGGTGAAATCAAACCCTGAAATTGAGGGAAGTATCACATTTTCAACAATTAGCACATATCTTTTACCGTCGGGTTTTTCGAGGGGACAAATTACAGATTTGTTGATACCTGATCGGTCTCAAAGGACCTGATGAAGTCTCACTGAATGGAAGTTAAACGTGAAAATGAAGCTCTTTCACCGTCCCTTCATCTCAGCATCGTGCACACATAAGAGGCCCATTTACAGTGAAACATATCCTGACACAGATGCTTTCCGCGTTGCCGGGGTGCACAGACCCCACGCTGGAGTGGAGCCATGCAAGCTGCAGGGGAAGTGGGTCAGGGGAGAAAGGCTTAATAATGCACTAATTCAGCTGGTTTGACTTCTGTCTCCTCTCCAATGAGACACAGGAAGGGCGGGGAAGTCTGAAAAACTCAGGCAGGAAATGCCTTCAAAGTAAAGCTGATTGCTCTATCAGGAGAGCGCTGAAATATTCGACAAAGAGTCAATATTTGTTTGCATATTTCACTAATTTCCTGCAAATTGAAGCTAATCCTGAAGAAATGAGTGTAATAAAAGAATCATGGGAGTCTTGAATCTCCCTCTACTCCAGCTGTTGTGCCAGATGGATGGCTCGATAGCCCCGGAGCCACCACGAGTCCCAACAATAGCCCCTTCGCTGACCAGCGTGACCACACACAAAGGCAGTCGTTGACCACTGACACTGGACACAATCAGCCCCTGAGGGTCAAACACTCCTGAGCAGCGCATCCCTCATTCAGCCCTGCTCACCTGAGGCTCACAACGCCTCATAAAACCTCAATCACTGCTCCGATGTCTGGCTGCCAGAGAGGGGAGGGCAAGAGAAAGAAAGGATTCTGGAAAATCATTGAGCGCCACGAGCACATCACCATAAAGTTGAGTTATGGACTCGTGAAAGGCGTGCAGATCATATTATGTCTTTAAAAAGTGACGGAGACTCGATAATGTGAGTGGCTCCAGCATGCCGGATGACTCACGCAGACAAATGTTACTACATGCAGATGATATTGATTCTTCTTATGGATCTTTTAAAGGAATAGGCTGCCTTTGTAATGACAAAGAGCCGGGCATGCAAACTGCTTCATCTCAACAATCAATGAGAGATACTGAGGGCAGGAGGTGCTCAACAAACAATGCTTTAAGAGATCAACTCCTGCTCCTAACATTAAAGGTAATCGTCTTTACATGGAGGTGGAATTGCATCCAGTTGGCCGGTTGAAGATGAAACCGAAGCACTCTGCAGCGTATAATTGGATCTACAGAAATGGCCAATCTTCCACCCACTGACTCTTCATAATGGTGCGCCATCAAACAGCTCCTGCATGAATTTTCCTTCTAATCACAGTAACCGCTCCTCTCCGCTTATTGATACTTGGCATTTGAGATAATGTGGTGACTCTGACGAAGCAGCAGGTGGAAATGGCTCTGAAAATGAGGCTGCGTGCTGGAGGATCAACAGAGTCCACCTATCGGCGCTGACAGCACTCCCACTCCTCGAACACTGGGAGCGCCGTGAAGGTCACTGCCTCCCGACTGCGAGGCGGTGGAGTAAGTGAAGCCGGCAGGCGGATGTGGACTCAACTCCCCTCCTTTGGACTTCTGCAGACGAGGCTAGTGTCAGGCGCAAACGCTTCTGACAGAGCGCATTAGCCACAGAGTAAGCCTCACTCTATGCTGACGACACCTTTTTGTAATGCAACACATAGCTGCAGTTTGAGGCAAAACAGATCCCTCAGATCGCCTTTTTGTTGATACATTTTGCATATCACGAGTTCCAGTGCAGGATATAAGGAGAACAACATTACCACTTTGAAAATAACCACCGGCAATTTCCCGTAAAACATGTCACAAAGAATTAAAACAATTCTCCCAACGAGGAGCACGCCAAGCATTGCTTTTCATGTGCAAAGACATCAGTGTACTTTAATATCATGATTAAGGCCTACAGTTTCATGCCAAGAAACACGTACAAACAATCGCATCAAGTGGCTAAAATTGCCCGCAGAACATTCATGAAGATAATTGGAGCCTATCATGACACAGTGGTGACAAACTTCCACATGAGGCTGCAGGCCTCCCCTCAGGGCCCCAGCCCTGTGACGCATCACCCAGCCGGGCAGGTGATCCTTTGTTCAGGAAGGAGAAGCACAATATGAGGGACAGAGAAAAGGCAGGAGGGGAAGGCAAACAGATGAATTTAAAACAAGAAAAGGGAACATGAAAGACGAGCAGGCTGCAGGCTCTGTCCCCTGACGGTCTACAGGAGCAGCTCTGCGTCTCTGCAGAGCTGTCTGTACTCAGGCATCAATAGGAAACGGCACGGGGGACCAGAGGACGAGCGGTCAGGGCCAGGACACCGCAGGGACACATCCAGCTGGAGCACCTGGTGTTCAGAGCGTTTTTACACACAAAGAGACGCACACACTCACACACGACGGCACCCATGTGAGATGACCACATGGAGGCACACACTCACACCAGGACTGTGAGGCTTCTGTGTTCGCTTACACATGGATAAGCTGGTGTAAAGTGGGCTGTTTGAGTCCACATGAATGCACACATGCTTTACATAAGCACACGTGCACACACAGAATTTGGTTGCAGAAAATCTGACCCGAGCAGCTCCTGAATCTTTGGATTCTCGTATTTTGACAGCACATTCCTGACATCAGCTCCTGGAAGCAGGACGAGGCAGGTCTCTGACGCCACCCAGACTCTTACAGGAATTGGGCAACGCTGTTTCAGATTACCGTGGAAGCTCACGTTATCAACCTGTCAGGAAAACGTGCAAGCGTTTGATTTGTGTTGAGAGGGAAAGTGACGAATATTGAGCAATACGTCCACCTGCGCTGCGTTAAATCCAATAAAACCCAGACAGTCAAACTCACTGTTACGGTAATACATCTGTCTGAGTCTGTTTCTCATCAAAATATTGAACGCACAAACAAAGTGACACCTCTGTCTAACGCTGTGGCACGAGTCACAACGCGACCTGGATGTTTCCTGACGTGTGTTTGTGTTGTGTTGATAATCCATGCAAAGCTCTGAATCTGAATTTCAGCTGTTGAAAGCCAATAAGGCGGTATCAAAATGAGGGCAGAGTTAATTAATCATCTCGGCTTCCTTTTCACCGCCCTCCCATCACTGTCCCGGGGGCTTGTGTGTGTGTGCTTGTGTGTGAGAGCAGAGGGTGGTGCAGGTTGCAGCTGGGGGATATTAGCATAACGTAAAGTGAGCCAGCAGACTGCTGAGCTGCTGTAAGCCCGCTGCGAGCCTCTGAGGGACAAACAGGAAAGCACTGACACCTGCTTTATTCACTGACCGCTGAAAGAAAAGGCGTTTAAAAGACTGTAGAAAGTGTATTAGATGCTAATGTGTGTGCTGATTAAACAGAAGCTGTCCCTGAATTAAATCCTAAGACTTTAAGATTAACATAATCAGTGAATGTGATTAAAAGAAAGCTTATATAACTGTGTTTTAATGACTTTAAATACACTTCTGCTGCCAGAAAGTCATTAATCAGACTGATTTTGTTTCAGCTGTTTTCTTTGCACTGTTACCACCCACATTCTGCTGTAATTACTTCCTGCAAGAGACGGTAAATAACTCAACAATGAGCAGCGAAGTGACACTTAAGATGATAATGAATCATTTTAACTTTGCGTCATCACTGCCAGGTGTTTTGTCGCTCAGTGTCACTCATTTTTAACATCGCACGTGTTACGGACGCTCCTTGATGTAGAGATCTCCAGGGGCTCGTTAAGATCTCTGACCTGGAACTGTTCGTCGTCGATCAAGTCGAGGTCTTGTTGGATTTGTTCGCTTGGTCGTAAAGACTCAGGATTGACTTTAAACCAAAGTAGAAGAGGAAAAGTTTTGAGGCATCAAACGCCGCCGACCCAAAACAGAGAAATCTGATGCACCCAGCACCCAGAGCACCCGACACTCGTGCCAGGATGCATTATCGTGCAAAAGACAGATGACATTGGAGTGTTTCAGGCTGGAAAAAGGCTCAGTGGGTCAGTGTGTGAGCGTATGTTTGGAGGGATTTCTAGACGCAGTGAAGGGAGCGCGTGAGTGAAATAAGATGGAAAAATGCAATCATGCATCCCCGGCCTCTCCAGCTCCTCATCGTACGTCCACTCCCCCCTCCTTTTCCTCCTCCTCCACGAGCCATTAGTCACTATCCTGCTCCTGTTAATGTAATTAGATAAAGGATATATGGAGCCTCGGAGCTCGCCGGAGACATTTGTCTGCATAATTGCGTCCATGCGGTGGCAGAGGCTAAGAACCCCTGGATTTCCACAAAACACCTCTGGCTCAATAACTCAAGAAAAAAGTGAAGGAGGCAGGGATACATTTGGAGCATCAGGAAGATAATCCCCTGAAAATAATCTTTTTCTGTGTTTCCAAGAGGACACAAATCACTTCTACAAGTCAATCGGATCAGACGAATCACTCCTGTTTGCTAAACAAACCAAAAATCCTTAATGATGAAGAACCTAAGCCCCTCTCTTGAAGTGAGGTGATATTTTTAGATCTGGCTCTTGCATCACGTCCAGTCGCAGCACAAACCGCACATTAAGCAGCGCGGTAATAAAGCATTAAATGTCACAATCAATCTCAGGCACTTAGTTTGAATACATGCAGATGGCGGGCAGGTTCCCCATGATTCAGACCTTCTGGAGATGTATCGTTGGCGCCAAACAAGCTTGCTCCTTGCATGTCATTAGTGGCGGTAGCAGCTTGTCGGCTAGTGACCTACATATGGAACATGATAGGATCGAGACGCGCTGCACAGATAGTGAAGAAATCCCACGTTCTTGTTCTCTTTAAAGGCATCAAAACACACCTTGAGAGTCCAAAAGGCAAACAAGGACTTGTCTACAATAAATCCTCTTTTGGATTTGTTTTTGACTATATTTTTCTGCAAGATTTTGTCGTTTTTCCGTTCTCAATTTAGGAATTGATCAACAACTTTGATTCTCTGCAAAGTCCAAACAAAAACATGCTAATAGTGACAACCTCTGCATGCAGAATCCCCCAAACCATGCAGATTTTAACTTTCCCTCAGCGCTGCACCTCTAACCCCGGGCCATTCCAGTATGGGGCATCAGCCATGTACGTGGTTGTGGATTTGGGCAGACCAGAGGGCAGGATGTTCGCCTGATTATCACCCAGTCAAAGACCTACTTCCAGCTCCAGACAGCCTGCCTCCTGCCCCAGATACCTTCCGTACAGAGGGCTAGAAGGGATGGAGGAGGGACCGGTGGGTTTCGTAGGGGAGGTGGGGTGAAGGGGAGGTTGTATGGACCGGGACTCACCGCCAGCAGCTCCAGCAGAGGAACGTTTCGGATCCTCCCGCACACGACGCCGTGCTCCTCGAACTGGCTCATCCTGCGTCTCCGCTTTCCCCCGCTCGTCTGCTTGCCTTCCTCCTCTTCCGCTTCGTTCCCCACTTCTGCCCCGGCTTCTGCTTTGCTGGAGTCTCAGCTGCTGCCTGACACTGAGTGTGTGTGTTTGCTTTCGGCGGTGTGTGTGCATGTGTGTGTGTGTGTGTGTTGGACTGATGATGCAGCAGGCAGCCGTGCAGCCTTGGCAGCCAAGTGCCGCGTCTGAATTTCTCCTCAGCGAGGCCACATCAGCTCTTGTCAATATTTAACCAGCCAGTCAGCCTGGATTAAATCACCTGGGCATGACTGAGTGTGAGAGAGCGTGTGTGTTTTTATGTGTTTATGCGCTCAAAAGTGCCTGGCTTGTCTTTGTGCATGCATGTAAAGACATCAAACACAAACAGATTCAGACTCCAAGTCACTCCGGTCGACTCAGTCCAAAACTCACACTCATTGGCCTCTGAACCCACTGCTGCTGCAGCCACTCAGGGAGATCCAAGGCAATGTACAGACGGACTTGGCAGCAAACAGAGCAAGAAAACGAGCGTGTGTGTGTTCAAGCAGCTGACAGGCAGCACAAAAAGAGTTTCAAACAACCAATGAAAGGCCTCCTTGACATTTGCCTCGGGAGCGTTTTCCTCCTGTCTCGCTGCAGAAATCTGTCAGATGAGACTTGACAGAAAGAGAAAGGATCTTCATGAGGGATGAAGGTGAAGGCAGTTCTTGTCCTCGGAAAATACCGGTGGTTTTGTCTTGAAACATGCAGCTCTTGAAGCTGTTTCTTGAATGCTGAGTGAGAATGTCACTGAAATGTCAGGGGAGGAAAGAAGAAGTGAATGAGCAAACAGACGTGGTTCAACTTGGATGAAAATGTTTAATCAGGATGGAAAAAGTGGGTTTTGCTGGCCTGACGAGACGACTATATATAGATTTAAAATTAAACTGCTTCAGAAAGTTGTCGATGCATCCAACTCAGGAAAACAAACATGATGTGATACACTGCTGAGCTGCTTCTTCAAAGAAACACAGACTTTTTGTTTCCCTCAGAGATAATCTCTCTCCTCCAGACTGCAAAACACAGAGGCTGGCCCCTGAATGGTAAACCAACATCAAGTTTCAGAGGTAAACAAAAGCGCTCCAGTTGCTAAATTTGCTCACACCGAACCCTGAACAATGTTTGACATTTACCCAGAGTGACCTGAAACAAGCTGGAGAGGACACACCTTAACCTGTGTAGTCAGCACTGGTCATTACACCTTCCCAACTGGTTCTGGGAGTTCATCACTTTGACTTATACTCAGATATTCAGTCGTGCTTGAGCTTCATTGTTATTGACTCATCAAGGGTGGATTTATGATGTCAATAGCTGTCATCTCTCAGTGACCTTAAAGGAGAGCGTGGGAAACTTGCAAGCATCTTTCCATCAGCAAACAGCGACAAAACCTTCAGGGATATCCTCAAAAATCCATCTTGGAAGTGTCTGAGGTTTGTTTCTTCATAATAAGCTCCTTTGGTGAACTTTATCCATCAATTTCCATCCAACCAAGCACCGACATCTCGCAGCCATCCTCCCGTGTGATTGTTTTGCTCCTACTGACCTACATAAGTCGTGTTTGCCGCACAGAATTGAGCCGCTGACCTGTGGCTATCCCAGTGATTGATGGGACTTGAGTGGCAGGTGGTGCTCCTGCTCAGACGGAGATTACAAACTCATCAGTCAGCAGGCGCCTGGGCGGGCCTCGCTGAGGAATTTATGACATCAGACACACAGAAGCTTCAGGTTGTCTGAAGCTGAGCTGAGGTGATGCAGGTGTAAAACTCAGCGCCGTGCCTGGAAGGATTCCTGCAGGTGACTAATGGTTTTCCATCAAAGCCAGCCCGCCTAGTCGTGAGAGCTTTATGAATAGAAAATTACACAAGAATCTATTCTGAAGGAGTCTGTCGGATGGATGCATGAAACCATTATAGGAAAGCAATCAAGCAGTGTATTCTGGGAGTTTAATAAAGATTCTGTCAGTGAAGTGTGCAAACATGCCTTTATAATCAAGATGGAGTTAAAAGATGGAGGTCTAATAACGATTTTGGTGCATCGACTGCTAAAGCAAACCCATTCATCACAGCTTGAATTAGTTAAAAGGAAGAAAACGCAGATATGACTGAAGAGTTTTGAGCATTTTTCGAGTTATTTGCAAATTACAAGGCGCTGAAATTCCAAAGCAGTTGCGTCAACGTGAGAAGGAATGTGCTGAGTGAAAATATTCCCCCAACCCTTTTAGATTTAACCTCCAACCCTTTTAAAACAAAGAGGTCACCAGGTGCCAGGAAGCTCCACTCCTCTAAGTGAACACCTGGTCGGCACTCACCATACCAGCCGAGCCGGTATGAGCAAGACAATTGTCCGTAACGGGTCCCACAGTCCTCAGGCAGGAGGAGCACGTGTGGAAATAACCAGCGGTATTTTGTCAGATGTGAAATTGAACAAAAGGAGAGAGCGTCTGACTCTATCTCTGATTGTTTACCTGAGTGTCTCACACACTCATCACAGGTGTCACAAAATCACATTTTTGCCACAACCAAACCACTCCCTGCTTCACAAACATCACAGATCTCCAAAATATTTGAAGAAGGCATTCAGTGGAAGGAGCCCTGGGTTCATGCATGATACTGATGTCCTGGTTAAGTCTGGATTAAGTTCCAACCAGACTTTTGGATGATGTCCAGATGATGTCCGAACCAGTGGCGGATGATTTACAATTAAAAAAACGCTTTGTTAAAAAAAATAAAAACATACCCACACCAACGAGAAACCCAAAGACAAACACCGCAACACAACGGAAGGGGCCACAAACAAGGAGTCTTTGTCAACACATGTAAGCGTATATACACAAATATACCCTCATCAGTCAAACCCACAGAGAAACAAACATGCAGGCACTTATAGAGCATCATATATCAAATGTTAGTCTTTAAGTGGTTTCATCACCATGTGGAAACACATAAACACAACCCGCTCAGGGCAACAAGGGAGTCTTGGGTTTTTGTGGAACTTCCCAGACCCACACAGAGTTCTACACAAGCTGAGATCACAGTTTGAGGCTCGGGATATTGAAGCAATCCAAGGACAAACAGCACTATTTCCCCAAGACCAAGTTTTATTTTTAGTCTCTTGGATGTCGAATCAGACATTGGAGTTCTGAAAAGCATTGTGTTCTATTATTTTGGAGCCAAACAATCACAGTCCATCCCCCTGTTCCAGAAACCCCCAAAGCCAAACATTTTTTATCAGCAAACCAAACAACCTGGTCACCCCAGCATGAAAGGGCTCTCTCAGATCCCAGCTGAGGGTCTGGCTCTGGGCCTGATGAGGAGGATGTGACCAACGCCTTCCACAGTCTGCCAGGAAACCATAGAAGAAGACTCTCGACCCAGCTGTAAGGTGAGGAGGTGGGCTCGACAGATGCAGGGCCTCTCTTGGTAATCTGCACGTCCAATCCTGTTAGCCGCACTCTGCCAGTTTTGCCCGCTTCTCGCCCAAACCTGCTTTGCCAGCACTGGATGCAAAGATGGGTCTCATCTGCATACGATAAGCAAACATCCCTGGAGATGGAGCTGCCATGCCAGGTGGATGGGGTTAACACCCGGGGATAAGCTCCTCTGGGTTTGGAGTCTGTTTCAGGGTTAGGTCAGGCCTCTGTTTCAGCAACCAAAAAATACTGTCGCCAGTCTGAGAGAAGTTTAATGAACTCCCAAAAGTCCCCTGATTTCTCCAACATACATGCCTATTTGTGCATGCTTACTCACTCTTTGTGGCCGCACTCCTGGAAGATGTGATGCCGATTTTAATAAACACAATTTGCTGGATTACTTGCTCATCAGAAACTACTTTTTAACTCGCGCTTTTCCATTTCAAACGTGACTTCATTGCGTTAAATTCGGCTTTAACTATCGTCACTTTGTGGTGCTGTAAAAAAACAGACATCTTCATGGAGCTGGATGGGAGCTTGTGCACATTAGAAACCGCCAAAAGTGCCACGAGATTTAGTCATTTCCGGCTTTTTATTGTGCGGTTAATCTTTTTACTACATTAAAACCCAAAACATTAATATTCAATGTGACTGAATACTTTATTCACGTGTTTGAGAAGTTGCTTTTGGGGCTTGTTGTGCAGAAGTTGAAACAGAATGTCTTCAGGGCGGTTGTGACTGTCTGATAACACTTTGTGGAGGTGTTTGATCAGCATGATAGGATAAGAAATCCTTGTCCCATGCTGGTGAAGAAAGAAAAGGTTTATAACTAATCTTCTTTAAAACACACATTTTCTGTGTGTGACTGTGTTATCTCGCTGAACCTCCCACTGAGCGCGCGGCAAAGTGTTTGATGCTGCTGGGAGATAACGCCGGCAGATAAAGAGAGGACTGTCCTCTCCTCTCTTGTCCCTGCAGACTTTCGGGTCTCTCAAAGGGCCTCTGTGTTCCCGGCTCTTTTTGAGGGAAACCGCAGGGTGAGCAGTCGTGCATGTGACTCGAGCTGCACATGCGGGCCCTTCGGTACCAACTTTGATCTGGACCGTTTGATTGGAAGAACTGTAATTGGCCCCTCAACTCAAAACTGCACAATGGATGCTCTTATTGGACGAGGGAGAATGCACGTCCAATTAGAAGATCTGGCACATGTCTCTCCTTCAAAATAAAAGCATCCCCAACCACTCTGGGTGAGCCCTATCTTTTATTTTATGGCTGATTATCTAAAAGATCTCGATCGTGCAGATAACAGCGCAACATCAAGGGAATGAATCCTTTCCAGAGGATCATAACCGAGGCATGAAACGTGCATGCAGATTGTGACACGGGTCAGAGATTTCAGTGCACATCAGCCTGTCATTGGCAGGCAGAGGAGATGGTTCACATGCTAAGCTGACAATAAGCAGGTCAGTTGGAAAGCTTGGCTCATTATCACCCGGAGCTGAATGTGAGATTCTCTCGCTTTACTCACCTGAAATGAATCCTGCAACTCATCGAAATCCATGCAAACGCATCGTTTTCTGACATATGTTCACTCGACTGGTGAGTCTTGCATGCAGAAATGCGGAACGGGCATTAAACCCCCCGCATGTGACGCCGAGATCTATAAAATATTATATAACCAGCCTTATAAAAACACCAGCTAGGTATTAACAAGGGGCTGCCAAAGCTCATTACTTGAGGTTGGAAAAACAGACGAGTGGCTCATATCAAAAACAATTATCAAACCAATTTAACAAGCGGATGGAGGCTGCTTAGTCGTATCCAGAGTGTGCGGTGGGTATGAGGGGAGCTGTTTGAGTCTAGGGATGTTGTAATCGCTCCTCGTGGGGCTCGTGATAGAAGAGACGGTTCCCATGAGAGGAGTAAAAGCTCCATGATTTCAGTTTCTCCGGGTTCCCACACCCTGCGGCCCCGTGGCTACCCACGCGGTGAGCCCAGGTATGATTGGTATGTCACCTGCACCGTGAGGGGGCTGACGGAGCCCCCCGCTGGAGGCTGGTACACCCCTGCTGAGAAAACTTCATTTACAAGATGAAGTGTGAGAGAAAGCAGAAATCCACTGGCTCTGGCCCAGACTGTCCAATCAGCTTCAGCCTCATAACCACACCGGCTCCTCAAGAATCAGGCTGACACAGCGAGCAGGCTTCAGCGTGAGAACGGGGCCCACACTGAGGCAGCATTGTCGCTGGATTTCTGCAGTATAATTACACTCAATTAGTTTGAGCTGCGCAGTAATAATATCAAACCTCTTCATTTGTCTCCCTGACGATGTGGGAGCCAATCAGATTACTCTGAGCATTTCTTTCCCATCCTGCTTCAGGGCCTTTCTCTCCTGCTTGGTTTTATGTCTCCTCTGCGCTGTAACAAGCCGCTGTAATGATCTGAAGAGGACGGAGGAAATCCAGCCTCGCCAAGTGGACTCCATGCTGGCCCAGCGTCTCATTCATTTGTGCTTAAATTTAGCATAAACCAAACTAATTTGTCTGTTTGGAGCTGGTTCCTGGACATTTTATAGTCTTGCTTCGTCCAGTGAAACAAGTTGCAGCCTGTTATAACAGCATGGCAGCAAATCAGCCCGTAAAAGACTTTTATACAAGGAGGAGGCTCGAGAAAAGCCAGGGGGATTGAGCTAATACTGCAGAGACAAACAGGAAATCAGTGCCACATGCTGTTTGTTCGATACATCTCACAGCTCCACGCCGTACATTTAATCAGTGATACCCAACACTTGATTATTAGCCTCTCCTGCAGAGTGTTTTCACTTTGGCCTTTTGTTGTCAATTATCTCTGAGCGTGATTGCAATGCCGCACACGTTATAAAGTCTGGCAGGGAAAAGGGTGTGGGAGACAAAAACAAGGACTCGCTCTCACTAATTTTTGGGGAAATGCATCAGACGAGAAAGTGGCACACGAGGCAATTAGCTATTTATGGATGAGGACAAAACAAAGAAGGTGGGGCCTTTCTGACAACAATGAGCATCTAGTGCGTGACAAATCTCTTTGACACCAAACCTGAATTACTTCACGTGATTGTAAAGCCCAACAGACTAGTTTTTCAACCTAGAAGTTCAGTTTTTAGAAAAGAAAGTGTGAAAAAGAAAAGAGCTCCAAGTTCTTTGGGGGACTTTGCTTTTGATGCTGTAACTTCTGTTTTGGATCAACGGCACCAACAACTGATGTGTTGACAGCGATGGAGGTGGAGGAGGAACAGGCGGGTTGGACTCTCGTTGGACTGATAACGGCTGTATCAAAATACTCTCTTATTCATCTTGTGATTTTGCAAATTCTGAGGGAAACAAGCCTTTCCCATCGAAACTGGCGGCTCTTCATCCGCCAATAAGAGTGTCTTTTTTGTGTTGGATTTACTCAGTGGAAAATCAGAAAATCTGCCACAAAATTTGGGAAATTGTTGGCCTGGAGGGCCGGTGCTAAAGACTTAAAGCTCCTGAGTTTTCTCACCAATGCTTCCCTTATTTTTCATCTGAAAATCTTTGCTCAGCGGGAAGAGAAACATCACAAACACAGAATAGTTTCTTACACAGCTATTCATCCTTTTTTGGGCTGAATCAGCAGAGATATTTTTATGTTTCTTCAAGCTTTGAAGTGGTCCAATTGTGAGTCACCAAGGAGAAAATGAACAGAGCATCTACTCCCAAACAACCAAAGGATCCAAAAATAGCTTCTCACACTCAGTGTGTATACGCCACCTAAGCTAACCCTTGTGTTCATACCATAACCTAGATTTTTATTGTCCTGACAAACTACAGATCTCTTAAAGCATCCAGAGAAACCATAGATGATAATCCATCCTCTCAACCAAATCCATATTCATCAACAGAATTGTGTAACAAAGCCTCTACAGTAAAGCAAAGACCCCTCGCAGAGCGCCTGCCGTGACCTAGTTAGAGCTGGCTGGCAGCAGCTAGCAACAGCTCACAGACCGTCCACGGCCATAGGGCTCACCGTGCGCGCTCACCCTGCATGACGAAGAGAGTCTCATCCGCGTGCAACATCAAATGATAAAAATAAATAGAGGCATAGAATCAACCCAGCAACACTGCTGTTATGTAATGCAAATGGTGCCCCAGTTACTGTGTTTGCTATAGTCTGGGCCGTCCCTGAGCTGCATAACCTGATCCAGATTACACCGTCCAGTCCAACCTTTTACCACCGTCTGGGGTGGCAGCAATAAAATGTGATAACACCACGTCTCTGGGATCAAACACTTAGAGAAGATATGGAGTTAATTACATCGAGGAAACATATGGTGGCCTGATGCATTATGCATATCACCTCTGATAGGAGCTTTGTATGAAGCCAGCTCATGTAATCCAGCCAAAGAGGAGCAGACATAAATATTTCACCTGGCGTTCGCCTCACATATGGTTTTTTGTCACAAGTCATGGACGTTTTCTCTCCCACTCATCATCCCAACAGGAAGAGGCCAAAATGTGATCTGTGTGACAAAGTACAAGCGCACTCCAGGTCGTATCTGAAACCGAGCCTGTCAGTTCGCAGGTGATGCCGAGGGAAACCCCGAACATGAGCGCTCATGCCTTTCGTCTGACGGTCTGACAGAATCCGCCTCTCGTGTTTTCTCAGATGCCTGAAAAAATAAATGTATCTGAGGCTCATATCCTCCCAGGAAAAGGAGTGTTTACAGGCCTTGGTGGGTTTATCTGTGCCAGGGCAGAAGGGCCACAAGGGCCTGAGACACCGCATCCTCTCATCAGCAGTGAGGAGATAAAATGAAATCAGCAACGCACAACAACAAGCCAGAAAGGTATCAAAGTTGTTTTGATTATATTTCATCCCGAGTCAAACAGGGTCGCCAACTTTTCCTCCAACTTTTGCAACAAATTAGCCGCACCACTAAAGAAGCAGCTTGTGCTCGTGCCACGGACTCAAATCTGCACGCTGCCACCAGATCTGCGCTGGACCTTCCCCAAAACGCTCTGGGCTTCCTCATGTCCCACTATTAAAGGAAAATCCTGCACCCTTATGCTCCTGCCGCCTCGAGTGAGATAAATCATGAAGGGAGGAAAGAGAAAGGACGTAGACATGGAGTAAGGTGCAAGGAAATGAGTAAGAGGAGCAAACGCGGGGAAAGAGGAGAAATTCATGCATGGATAGTTGAGCGGACCAACGCGAGCACGCTGAATCACAAGCTCATATCACAAATATGACCTACTTTCACCCTCACAGTAAATCAGGTCGCCGTGTGTCCAATTAAAGCAATTAAAGCCGCAATAAATCTCACATCAGGGTATAACTAACAACGACAGTGATATGATGCTGTCGCAGAGCCTTTCATGAATCACTGATAAGAGACGGCGCACGACTTCCTTCCTCCCCTCACTGTGTCAGAGTTACACATTCACAAAGCGCCACTAGAAACTCTGAATTATGCAGACGACGAGGATCCAGACGTGTCACTCCAGTTCTCTTTTTGGATTCTGTCTTATGTTGAGGTTTGAGATGACGGACAGAGTGAAGAGCCGGGCCTCGAGCTGCTGTTGTCGATGCAAACGTTGAAAGAAAACCAGATCTTTACATCAAAGCAGCACTTTTAGTTCCTCTGTGTCAGCAGCGGGTTCGGATAGGTCAGCACAACGCCGTAAAGTCAGCCAGGTCAGGTCAATAAAGAACGCTTCGGCTTCTTTAAAGCCTCATCAACAAATTACACCAAGAAGACAAACCCTGGCTGTATTAGTCACATGACTGCACCATTTAACCCTTTCATCTGCAGCCTCCCCGACATTAAAAAGCTATTTTAGGACTCTTAATTTGTTATTTCCTGTGCAGTGACTGTACTGTAAGCACCGAGGGGGGAATTAAGCTTCTCCTCCACCGCCGCGCAGACACAACACGGCGTCGTGCTACACGGCTGCACTTGACATTCCAAAGAGGCACTTGCTGGCAGATTCACCTTCAGTTAACCCTGAGCCAAAAACAAGTTTCCACTCCTGTGACTCCAAAGAGCCGCGCAGCATCACAGATAAGGCTGTCAATCAAGCGGCGGCCACAGTCAGTGAGTTTCACAAACAGGAGGGAGGCTTTTTTCTGCTCCTTGCTGCCTGACGTGTGTGTGTGTCAGGATGTGCAGCATTATTTTATACCCTTAAAAGCTGATCCTCAAATATTCCATTACACACCAACGTGTGTCAGGATGGACTCACCGGCAGGCTGCTGTCAAGTGATAGTCTCTTCAGCTGCTCCCTCCTCTCCAGGTGTCGGCTCATGCCCTCTCTGCCTCGCAGTGATCCACACACCTGTGAAGCCCTGAAGGGAGGGAAAAGGGGGAGGAGTGGAGGAAAAGAAAGTCAACAAAGAGCACGGTGTATCCGGTCTGTCACGTTTCGGCTGTTAAAAAAGGTCTTTCACCTTTCAGAGAGGGGTCAGAGTCCGAGGCAGCTCTGCTCTACTCTTTCACTTTCTATCCCTCCTCTTGAAACCCAGCACCAGCACCAGAGCGGAAATGTGGACTTCTCCTCAGGCCTGACAGGACTCTGGGATCACAAAACTCCAGGCCAGATCTCACCAGGCTTCCCGCCCTCGGACCCAGCCCCAACACCCCTTCAGCTTCAGCCTCTTTTTGTTTTTCTAGGCCTCTCTAAACAGCGCTGGGAACCAGTCCGACCTGGCCTGACTGAGGCCACAGCAGAAGATAAACACTTCACTTCACGCATACTACTCCCTTACAAAGAGCCGGGGCTTTTACGCTCACTGTTGTAGTGCACAGAGTAAGCACACAACTTCCTCATCGGCGAGGACGGGGTCAAAGGTCAGCTGATGGACGCCTGAGGGGTGAGACCCTGTTGGTGCTACGCGACCTGTGAAGCCACGTGCATATACGCATGGATAGATCGCCTTATGTAACAAAGACAGAGGCAACATCTGTGAAGCCGAAGCACAGCATCAAAATCAGATCATTTAGAGATCACACCTCATAGGAAACACTCTGAAGTTGGCAACACAGCACCCCAAAAGCCCCTTCCTTTCTGCATCAGCTGCAGGCAATATCAGTTACACCCCGTCTGAACCTTCACCAGCCTGACTGCACTTGTCAAACATCCCCACACATCAACATGACACGCTCCATACTCTGTCAGTCTGGTAAGTCCAAACGCATCGACACGAGGGCACAAAACATGCGACTGAATTCAGGATCAGGCGCTACCTTTTCACCCAGAAGTGATGCTCTGTTTCCTAACATGACACTGTCTCCTTCTGCCCCACTTCTGATCACCCCTCGGGTTATCTCCCGTCCGAGGAAGTCGCCTAATCAGCGAGCAGGATGTGTCTCTAATGACACAGAAACATCAGACTCCTGCCTGTCTCTCGGTCTGGTTTGGTATCGGCTAATTGTGCAAATACTGCGTGTTTAGATTACATTTGAGTTGGGTCCCTTTCCGCTGGAGATTAGGAGGAAGTGGAGCCCACTGGAAGCAGAGATAGAGAAATTAGGAGTAAATGATTAAAATGGATTATAGCAGTGTCTGATGGCCGGGAGCAGACGTGAAAAACAGTGACACCATTGTCCTCAGGGTGGATGGAGTGTGAGGGTGAGGCCTCATTAAGCTAACACTTTAAAAGTCAGGTATCAGGGGCATCCAGTGAGGAAAATGTGAGATTAAAGACTGATCAGTGCTTTTTAAACCTGCAGAAACAACAGAGTGAAAGAGGAGCAGAGTCGCTGTACAGTTTTGTTTCTAATTTAATTTCTTTTCACGCATCCAAACGCTCCTTTGTCCACTTTTATGACGCTCAGCAGCCACAGCCTCCTCAGCCTGTCCTCCCTCCCTCCAGATTCCTCATGATTTACACCAAAAGCAATTACGGATATGTTAAACCGGTTTGGTTGTTGACCTGCGCCGAGTGACACGCGTCGACGCCTATGGTCCAGCCAGTCGGCGAGCCAGCCAGTGGGGTGGAAAGGATATAATCAAAGGAGGCCAGGAGGACGCTGACATCTGGGAGTCTTTGTGCTGGAGGCCTAATTAGATGCCCGCGTGAAGGGAGGAGGCGGTGTGAGAGTGTGTGTGTGTGTGGAGGGAGGTTGTTTGAGGTGGGACTCGAGGGTGGTCGGGGGTTCTCTTTTTTTAACATCTGCTCCAGGAACAAGGGAGGACCCAGCTGAGGTCACCGAGCCGCAGACAGCCCCAAACTACAACAGGGATAATGTGAGGGGATAACAGCTTAATGATAACACTTAGAGCCATTGAGAGGGAGGCCTGCACTGGAAACAGACTGCAGGCTGCGGGATAAACGGTGATAATAAGCCCAGATTGTCCATGAATATGGATCGCCATGGTTTGGATTTGATACTGTTTCTTTGTACGCTTGGTAGAATCAGGCAGCTGTGCACTTCGTCAAGTCTCCTCCTCTTTTCTTTCCTCTTAAACATACTGTAAGGTCCTGTTGCTCTCCACCCTCTGGCTTTTGACCTCAAAGTGCGGCAGAAACCACACTAATCCACAAGTGACAATCCTGCCCTTTGTACCCAATACAGTCAAGCATTCACCCACGCATTTTCTCGCCGCACTGTGTGAGAAAAAACATAGTTGCCACAAGTAGGAAATTTTTGTCACGGCGAGTTCAAACACAGATATCAAGTGTGTTGAACTTTGCCCTCTTCTCCCTCCAAACAAAACCTCTTATTGAGGAACGACTGCGCTGGAATTCACAATAAAAGAGCGGCCTGCATTTGCTTTTTCATTTCAGATTGATTCAGTCATGGGTTATACGTTAAGCTTTACAATAAACTGAGCAGATAAGTAAATAAAGAAGAGGCCATCTGGAGGAGAAGAATGAAGGAGGAGTGCCAAAGACTTAAGAGGAGATTCCAGGCGTGCATTTTGCATGAGTTTTCAATCAGAGCTCACATCTATTAGAAAGCTTTTCAAAACAGTCTCAGAAAGACAAGCCCCGCGGCAAACTCTGTGATCAATACCCCAAAAAGAGCCATGCCAGGAAGTGCCAGGGCCTGGAAATGGATGGTAGGGGGATTGGACATTGATTGGTGCACCCCCTTTGCCCCAGGAACCAATTCATTTTGTCTCCATGCCTTGAATAAAAGGAGGGGAAGACAGAAACGGGGTCAGCGCCGAGGCAGAGGCAGAGGCATCCCCCTCAGTACAGAGCCTGGTCCTCTTTCTCTCCCTCTTCTGAGAGAATGAATGAAAGATTATACGTTTAATTCGCCTGCTACACTCTGCGGGGGAAGTGGGAGGGGACGTTTCTGTGTGTGTGTGTATGTGTGAGGGGGGTTGCTATTACTTTCCATTCATTGAGGAGAAAATTGAAGCATGCAAGTGTCTGATGTGGGGTTTAATGTGCGGAGAAAGACAGAGTGAGAGCTCCATCTGTATTCCTGCTGCACAGATGGTCCAGGCTGATCGGATGTTTTGAGTCCCTCTGCTGGACAGATTGTCTCATCCCGCCTCTGCACGTGTCCCCCCAACTCTTGGCACCGGCTGCTCCAGCCTGGCACGGGCCTGACGTGGAATTACTGCGTCTGAGAGCCTCGAACAATACGCCATATTTCACCCTGCTTTGTTGTTTTTACACTGTCAGCAAACCGATCATTATGTCTTCTGGATTTTTCCAGCGATTTCTCAAACATGCTGCCAGAGTGTATCCGCGTTTGAAGCGCGCTCGTATTGAGAACCAGTTAACTTTGAAGTATGCAGCACATGGGTGTGAAATGAGAAGCTGAGAGGTCACTTTAACACCTCCTTTGACTTCAGTGTTGATGCTGCAAACACAAAATCGACACTTGACTCAATTATGTAACTGTTGGATGAATTTTCTCCAAACGAGGCTGAACATGTGCACCTTTAAACGCTGCACGAGCATGTGGCATTAAAACCCTGTTATTAAGGCAGGTGTAGATTTGTTCTGTGATGCAAGTTGCTCAATTGGAAATTATCTCACCTGATAAAAATAGAAGCTTTGTTTCCACCACCGGGTTACAGACATGAATCTGAGTTTTGAGGCTGTCTTAGAAAGTGTAGAGAATGAAGAGGAATGAGGCTTCAGCTGCAGATTATTTCCACTTTTACCTCAAATAATCGATTAGTTCTCTGTTAAAGCCTGTCTCCAAAAGGCTCTCAGACATTACAGGGGTGTTTTCAGGTGGCAGCTTTTCCTTCACCGCTGCAAATTTGAGCTTTTCAGGCAATGTAGGTCGACATGTGACTTTAATTTCATGTCATTTTCCAATCTGGAACAAAGATTACGAACAAAACAAGCATCTTTGAGCTGCTTATTATCTACACTACACCGTGCAAACTTTTAAGTAATCTAATATTGATTTAAAAAAGAGAGGAAATTGAGGAATGATCACGTTTGCATGCTTCAATGTGCAACTTTTGCAAAGGGAAACTGGATGATCCTGCAGCTAGAGCTGATTTTCACTCATGTTTTTGCTTTAAAATGACCAAAAAAGTTTCTTGCAATAACAAAATCATCCAAAAACCTTTTAAATTATCATGTTAGGCTGAAGAATTGATGCACTGTGATGTGCAACTTTTGCTGCATATGTGCACACAGTTGATGCCAGTTCTCAGATTTCATTCCTAATTCACCTTTTTGGAAAGAGTAACCAAAAGTAAAAGATATTTGATAACTAATGATGCAAAGCAACAAAAGATAATAATTTCTAAATTTAAGGAGCTGAAATTGGAAACTTTTGCACGATAAATGGAAGAAATTTCTACAGTCACATGGCTGTGAGACATGCTGGAGCACAATGAGGCATTTGCAAATCATTTGCAGCCTCTTTGCAACAAGCAGACAAATATGTGACACCCTCTTCTACATTTTTAATCACCTACGCTAATATTCATAGCTGCCTGCTCCAGTTCTGTCTCCTTAAGTGTTCCCCGTGTGCAGAGTTTCACACCAGGCTCTGTCTGCCTCTTTGAGGAGTGTTTTATCAATATTTGACTACTTCTTCTTTAAAGGCTGTCAAACAAACTGCAAAGACCGGTTCTCAGATATGCAAACACTGAAATTACTTCCGAACTACAATCATGTCACACAAGATAAAAGAGAGGCCGTTTGCTGACGAGAAAATTACTTTTTCTGACACTTTTAGTGATAAAGATTGTGCCTGGACTCGTCTGAGCAGCTTTAAATCCTGTGTAGTCAGCAGGGCATGGCGTGGAATTTAATATGAGGCTTTAAACAGGAGGGAGGGGGTGGAAGAAAAAAAGGAAATACAATGAATACAATGTCGTCATCCTGTTCATGAGGGGAGTCCCTGCAATTCCCAGAGCTGATCCCACCAGATGCGTAGGATGCTTTAATATACATCCTGGGAAAAGGAATCAGCCGTGCTTCCTGTTGCATGCTTCATGACTCACAGCTGACCTCTCTCATGATCAGTCTTCAGGTACTAAAACAGTCAGAAAACTGAGGGTGATGCTGCAGAGTTTTCTCTGAGAGCATCATGAGATGGGCACACATCACCAGCAGGCAGCTGACAGCTTGAGAAACAACAGCGTGTTTATGTGTCTGAATGTTTTCCTGTCTCTCACGGGGACTTCAGTTTCCACAGTTTATCATTAACAGTATACAGAAAAACAAGCTGTGAAGCTGTTAACATTAACAGTTAAGCTTTTTACACTTGGGGAAATGCTGCGCAAAATCGCGTGTTGCACTTTTCTTACCGTCCTGATATTTCTGCAGAAGACTTTGTCATTCGTCTAAAAACAAGTCTACTCCAGGCTGTGTGTTTGTCACCTTTCTCACCTTGACTAACTTTCCCCCAGGCTGCGATAGAGGAGAAGAAACTCCACGACTTCCTATACTATCAGTAGACAAACAAGCAGGACTCCATACTTACTCAGCGCCGGCCGGATCCCCTCCACTCAGCAGGTCAGTAGCCGGCTCTGTAGTTCCCAGACCCTCAGAGGTGTTTTGGTTAGGAAGACAACCTGATGATGTGGAATTTCCTTTGATGGCAGCTGAAAACATGCTGTCGTAAATTCCCCTGGAAGTGTTGCAGTCTGAGGGGAGGGTGGAGAGACGCCACGCGCAAACACACACACTTAAACACACTATCTGTGCTGGCAGTGCTGGAAGTCTGCAGCAACACCCAGTGAGACTTGTAAATAGACGAGAGAGGGAGAGAAGGGGGAGGGAGGGAGGGAGGGCGGGAGGATAAGGAGAGTGAGGAGAAGTTCCACATTACATCACCAGCAGCTGTTGACAGGCCTGTGTTTATTAACTAACTGCCAGGGCTGGAGGAGTCACACCACATGCCTCGCGCCTTCGCACACAACTGCACAAACGTTGACAAGACAAGACAACGATCGTGAAGACCCGAAAGACTCGGTGCATGCAGATACGTGTCAGAAAGTGCAGACACGTGGATGCAAACTTAGAAGAGAGACACTCTTTGTGGAGATTGTGACTTGTCAGACTTGCTGACTGGACTCAAAAAGACCCAGTAACTGTAACGGTATTACTGCAAAGCAAGATCCACTCCTGCTGCTGCTGCATTCCTCAAGTGTCTCGGCTTGGCTGAGTCCCCAGCTTCTTAGCTCAGCCTGCACTCCTCTCCCTCCCCTTCTCAACCTTGCTTTCCTTTCTTCCCTTCTCATTTAAATGGAGGCACATGACTCCCGGCTTCACTGCCAAGTAGGCTTCTTCACGCCGCTCAGAGCCACCAGCACTCTGCTTTTCATCGGCCTCTCTGCAGGGCACTTCTGCATTCCTCACTGCCAGCCATCCTTGTAGCCCACAAGGCCTAAACAGGTCAAATCACCCTCAACCCAGATGTCATATTCAGCTTATTTTCTCTTAATAAATCAAAATTTAAAGAGCATTCACTTTAACTCGCAACACTGCTGCCTTGGTGTCAGAGCCCTGCAGCTCCATCACCAGCCACCCACTGTTTGTCATCCCTTCCCACTGTGAACAAACGCTCCGCTTCAGCCCATCTCTGACACATTCCTCTTGGACTCGAACGCAATCATTCCTCCCATAATGCCGTTCTGTCCTTGCATTCTTCATGCATTGCAATACCGTGCGCTCACACCCGCAGGAGGAGGCCGGGTGGGTTGACGACGCTGCAAGAATTTGGAGGAAAGCCGTGAAGAAGAAGAATTTTCGGAGTTGTTTTGAAGTCAGATGATTTGAAGAATGTGATCGCCGCTCGTCATCTTGCCACGGGCGTTCAATTAGATCCAAATGTCAGGAGCTTATTGGATGAAAACAGAATTATCTTATCACATGTTGTGAAGGAGATGGGCTGTGTCGTTTGATAGCAGACATCTTTGATTTCTTAATCAGGAGCTTGTGATGGATTGTTCTAATCTGAGGGATTAAAAAATTGAATTATTGCCTAATTTAAATTTATGATCTAAAGGGCTGGCTTCAGTAGAAATGTTGGGTTTTGCACCAGAAATAATACAGCTTTGAATGTCTTTGCAGTAAAATCTCTTAGTTTGACGTTTTGATGGGTCACTTTCTTTCCTCTGTTGCTTCCATTTCTGTTCTCTTTTATCAAACCGTAAAGCACAGAGACGCCCCATGAATCTTTGTTATGAGTCTTTAATGCCGTAGAAGTGCAAATTTGTGCATCTATAACCACGAAAGCCCAATCCTCAACATGTTTTCGAGTTCCAAATTTTCCAAATATGGTGGTACAACAAGTCTACAGCAGGAGGGTAATGATCCCCGAACATGCCTCTTGACCCGAGGCAAATCCGGATCCATTCAAGGCAACTCTTTCATGTCACAGGTCAGATCACTGCAGGAGCTCAGAGGAAACGATGGAGAAAGGGGAAAGTCATATGTATTCTGCAGGTCAAAGCCTTTAGTGTGTACTCGAGGAGCTGAAGTGCTTTACAATGCAACAAACAACCACTCTTTAAAGGACGAGACGCATATCCCTGCAAGTTGACTCTAATATTTCTGTTTTCCCACTCATAGCTGCTCTTCATTTGCACTCAAACAGTGTGCAACCAGCTCCTGCATGCGTTCTTCCAGCTCTCCAGTGTTAATGTTTTCTCATTCAACCACAATACTTCTCTCTTGCTAGCTCCTTTCACTTGTGAAGACCAGAGCACTCATAAAGCAGTCAACTCTGAGGCTTACAGGGATACTTACGGCTCCTTTGGTGTACCTGCTTCATGGAAACCCCTTCTGTCAGCGTCGTCTCCAATCATGGGGACGTTTTGACCGACAAACATCTGCAATCGAAACACCAGACGATCCCGAAGGTTTTGATGTTGCAGCGACGAGACGGAGCATAAATGGAAATTTATGAAGAGCAACAAACCCGACCTCTGCAGAGAGTGTGGAAACAGTATCACCAATCAAAGGTAGTGTGGTTGTGGCCTTATTTACATAATCAAATCCTGGAAAACATCATCAGAAAACTCAAAGTTCCCACGTGAATATTCCCATAAAGTAGGAAGAGGTTCGTGCACTCGATACTGACATGTTGGAACGCTGCTTAAATGTAACTTGCAGCTGCACTGGGAACCAGATGACGTCCCCTTTCACATCAGGAGCCCCTGAAAGCATCTTTATGTGCATGTAAGCGTGGACTCAAGAGAGAGCAGCCGAGTACATACGGTAAAGATTTCATCTTCCACAAATCAGACAGGATTGAGGAGTTTGTGCTGATGCCAGCAACTTTAAATCCAGGCTGGGAGATTTAGATGAAGCAGGAAAGAAGCTAAGAGACATTACATCTTTGACTTTGTCAGCTCTTTTGGTGATATACTGGAGAGATAAATCGCAGTTGCTGTCCTGATGCTGCACGTGATGTCTGATAGTTTTTATATTTAATCAAAAAGCTTTTTTTAGAGCAGACAACAGAGCCGGGCACGCCGCCAAGTCTTTACGGTACAAATTGACTTAATTTCATTGAATTATGGTGAATGATTCCCCGACATGGACGAGCTTCCATTCGTCTTGTACCCAGTGAATCGATGGCGGTCCCCAGGAAGCAAGGAACAAACCGTATCTCATGGATGTCTCAAGCAATTTTTTCCCCTTGCCCTGAAGTAAGAGGATGGTCGAGTCGAACAAATAGGCCTTGTGTTTTCACCCCGTGTTTGTATGCAGTGCCACGGTCAGGCGTTCTGCCAAGCCGGCCTCCTCTTCCTCCAGGACTGCAAAAGCAAACCCGTGCAACCACAGCCTTCACCTCCCCTTTTTCACCCTCCTCTTTCTCCCTCATCAGAGGGAACACAAAAGGAGGCAGAGCGGCAGTGTCCCCGGCAAACGTGCCCTGATTAGGCCGAGGCGCTGATGAAGACGACCGGAGCAGAGGTGAAGGATGAAGGGGGAGGATTTGAGAAGTGGTTGTTATTTCACGGACAAGACTCAGTGCCATTGAGGCGACACCAGCTGGGATGAGGAGTAGCATCCTTCGCTCTTTCTCCCTCCTGGTCTTCTGTCTGGCTCTTGTGCTTTCAATGAGGGCATTGTGTGAGCCGGAGGAAGGATATGAGGTCCCATTTGGCTGTCATTGACATGTAAAAAGAGTGTGGCGGTGACAGCTGACGAGATCAGTGGCCTGTAATTAGCTGGAGATGTGGTTTAGACTCCCACCTCTCGAGAAGCGAACAAGTATCCACACAAAAACCTCAGGAAGGTCTATAATAACAGGTACGGTTCAACACAATCTCATAATCCTCCACAGTATCTATTAGCTGATGCGTGGGGCGCTATAAATCTGAAAGTGTGAGCCGTGAGCTCGTGCTCAGGGTGGCCTACATATGGAAAAAAGAAAACACTACATGGAGCGCTCAGGGGAGAAGTTTGGACGCACAGCTTGGACATTCATCCACGGGAGACACAGGTGTGATAAGCCGACTGTGAATAACAGCCCACTCTCATCACACATCATAAATCACATCCGTAACAAACCTGGAATGTGCTGAGTACGAGGACTTTTAGGGGGGTAGGTGTTCAGAAAACACTGTGAGGAAGATGAATTCCACATCAGAGCCGGTTTTTGGAAAGTACGGTGAAGTAACCGTCATTAACAATAAAAATAGAAAACACAGTAGGAGCAGCTTTGAAAACCTGCCTCTGTCTTTGTGATGATTTCTGTTCCCACATCAATGAACGATGAATAAAATTTAAGTGGCGTCTCTTTCCAGAGAAAGCAATCAAATCTTTCTGGCAGGCTTTTCTGTCAACAACTTTTATAACGACTGCATCTTCTTTAGAAAGTAATAGTTTGAGACGCGTCACTCCCTCAAACCACAGAACTGTTTTTACCTTTCGCTTTTCAAAGAAGTGAAACAAAAGAGGTGATGGACAGAGTTCAGCGAGCTTCCATCAAAAAGTATTTCTTTCTTCAGCTCCACGCTGACCTGCCTCCACGCTGCTACGCTATTATCCTCTGCTGTCAAAAAGGCCTCTAACTGCAGGAAAGTGTGTGTGGGATACCAACAGACAAGTTACCGGGGTGATTAAGCTCCTCTTTCAAACTTGGGTCTCATCTAAAGGTGGACCCTCTCTTTGAAACAGAGGATCTGGGCCGCTGTCAAACCACCACAAGGGTCTCAGCACCGCTCAAAAACCTGCCGATGACAGTCGCTGTTTGAGGATGAGGACATCAACTCGACGAGACCTGGCTCTCCCATGGGAACCAGAGGGAGATCCTCCTTGCCCTCCTAAGTGAGGTCTTTGATAGCAGATAATCTACACGGGATAATTTCACTTCTAATCACATTCTGATTGACAACACACGACTCAGATTCCAGTCTAACTTGTGATGTGTGTAAGGTATGAACCAAGAGAAGAAAGATTCAGACGCTGATAGACTCAGGAACAGTGATGGCAGACTGATAGACTCTCAAAGGTTCCACCGTTTTGACGTGGAACACAGTCGAGACAAGGACGCCGTTTGTTCCTGAATCCACTCTCCTCATGGGAACCGGCTTGAGTCTTAAAAACGACACAGTAGACTTTCTTGCCACTTGATTTATTAAGAAAAACAGTTCATCAAAGGTATAGAAAGATCTTGGTTTTGATTTTGAAATGATGAACTTCTTGTCATGTAGTGGACAGTAAAAAAAGACAGTTTGTGTATAAAATTATTTATATCTCTTTAATGCTGCTGATTCAGTAAAACTCTTTGTTATAAGAGTTTCATTTAAACTAAAAAGTATTTCAAAAGCTTTTAAAGATCAAAGTATTAAGACTCCAGTTTGAAATGTTGTGTAGATAAAATAAAAGTGCACTTAGGTGTACTGTAGCTTCCTCTGATGCATTGTGCGTGCCTTTCTGATGGAGCTCTTGCTCCATCTAGTGGTGGTAAACTGCTATTGCAGGAGCAGGAGTGTATATTTGGTCCCATCACATGTGCTCTGGATGGTTTTGCAGACAGGTGATGAACTCTTTCACCTCTTTGCCCTCAAAGCAGATCTGGTAGACGGCAGAAAACAGCGGGAACCTGTGGGAGAAAAGCAGATTTTCTACAAACAGTCCTGTTTCAAAGAAGCCGATTTCTTTCGAACTAGTTTGAGGACTCACTTGTCGACCATGTCCCTCTTTTGCAGGATCTTGTAGACTTCAGCTGAGGTCTGAGGTCCCTGCAGCTTCTGACCGTTCAGCATTTCTGCCTCAAGTTCTGCGATGGACTGCAGGAAAAGAGAGTAAATTTTAGAGTCTTCGTTGTCGTCTTTTCTCTACTTCCTGGAACAATCCCGTCCGGCTCACCTTGGACGTTCTCACGAAAGCCTCGGCCACTTTACGGTTTCGTCCTCCGTAGCAGGTAGTGATGAGGTCAGCCACGCCGCAGCTCTCCAGGAAAGTGTCGGAGCTCACTGAGCCTTTGCAGAAGAGCTTGGCAAAGGCGACCATCTCCATCAGACCCAGCCTGATCACCGCTGCTTTGGTGTTGTCTCCAAAACCAAGGCCGTCGCAGAATCCAGCCCCGACTGCAACGATATTCTTGCAAACAGATGCACCCCAAAGGATTAGTTTTTCGTCTTAATGAAGACTTTTCAACATTTTGCCAGAATAAGAGATCATCTTTACCTTCAGAGCTCCACACAGCTCCACCGTATCGCTCTCTGCGACGACAGTGATGCGGAAGTTTGGAGTTTGCAGCAGCTCTTTGAAAATGTTGCCGTTCCCCTCATTTTTTGCTCCTTTATTGAATGTGGTTAAAGAAAAAGAGAGAGGAGAAGTGAGTCAGGGTTTTTTCACTTTGTCTGACCAACTCACTGCATCCTCTTTTCAACTGTAACCCATCTGCACGCAGAAGTTGCCAAATAAACCAAATCAAGTCTAACCGATGGTAGTTTCACAGAACTTCTCGTCTGCCACCTCGCTGGCGATGTTGGCCCCCATCAGGACACTGACCTCGATTTCCAGCTTCTCTCTGATGATGTCAGAGATGAGCTTCAGTCCGTCTGGTCCCTCATCGACACCCTGTGAGACATTTGATAATGTGTGACTTATTTTTGCTGTTTCATTGCAGCGATTTCTCAACAATAAACCACAGAAACACTCGGCATGTGACTGGGTGTTTCCTCTTTTTGTAGACACGAGGTGCAGTGATGGAGTCTTACTTTAATGAGGGATATTCCAATGGTCCCTTCGGTGATGTGAGGTTTGATCTGGTCGCAGAGGTTGCTGATGAACTGGTGCGGGATAACAAAAATGAGGATCTTTGCTCCTTTGACGGCTTCTGTGATGTCTGGCACTGCGACCTGGGAGGTAGAACATAGACAAATATAACACACAGGAGAGCCTAAAATATAAAGCTTCCTCCACTTTTCTGTTGTTTTTCTTCCTCTTGATTGACTGTCAAAAAAGAAAACTTGATGACCCGTCTTTGATCACCTATGATTATTTTTTCTTGAGTCACAGATGACTTATCTTATCCGTTTATTACCTGGTTGTTCTGCGAGATTACTGTGAACTATGATACCTGTTGATAGTCTTTATTGAGACTTACCACATTCCTGGGCAGCTTGTGGCCTGGCAGGTATTTAACGTTTTCATGCTCTGTATTAATGATCTCTGTGAGCTTCCTCCCGTTGATCATTTCTTCATAAACCCACATGTTCACCATGGGGTCGAAGCGGTTGGAGGCTTTGACATTGCTGCCTATGATCTTGGAGATGGATGAGCCCCTGAAAGAGAACAGGCTTAAAAAAGGGAAACCAAAACACTGTCCATGCAGACAAAAACAACAACAAAAGGGAGCATAAAGCAAGTACTGGTGTGCATTCAACGTTATAATCATGTTAAAGGTCGTTTTATTTGCAGGATAATGCATGCACACAGCAAGACTACACTGTCAGTATTCATGTTGCAGCTTGCAGCTTGCAACCTAATCCCTCAGTTTGCTACAAGATGTGAGCTGCTGTCAAAAGGGGGATGCGAGCTAAATCCACAGCAGCTTTTCCAATTTAATAAATCATACAAGCTTAAAGACATTGAAGGATTACAAACAGGAGATCCAAATCCGCTTGAAGTTATTGTAAGCACCGGTTGTGTTTTGAGTCTATGAGCTGAAACAGCGGGTTTGTTTACAGATAAAGCGTGCGAGTAAAAGGATGAAAAGTTACCAGTTTCCTGATCCAACGATGCAGACTTTCTTTGCGGGCATTGTAGAGGTAAAAATCCTGTCTTCCAGCTTCACTGAGGACTCTGTAGTTCTTTTCCCTCGGTTTCAAGAGACTTCCTTACACGCCCTAGGATTTTTCTCAGACCCATCCCTCCCCTCGCGTCTCGGATACTCCCCCTTATCTTAGTTAATGCTCAAATATCATACAGTTGTCTTATTACGCTGTAGCAGCGTTGCACTCGTTACGCGTTACACCGCACAGTTTCATTAACGTGCGTATCTGAATTAATGCACAGTACACATGATGGAGAAGTGAATCCAATCAACACTTAATTAACCTTAAACCATTAAACATCTGATAAAATACAGGATCTTGCCAGTCACGTTTTATTATTGTGACTAACCGATCGGACCGGTGTTCTGTCGGCTTGTGCTTCCAGTCTAGATGTGGTGCTGATCGGCTCTGCGCGTGCGCAAGAATGCCATCGTCAACAAAAATTATATTTTAGAAAAGGAAATCAAAGCAATGTTGCCTAAAATGTAACACTTTTCAGAAGAAAAATCATATGAAGTTATCAAACGAGGAGAAAATGCTATAGAAGTAAAAGTAGAAAGTATTCGTGAAGTTATGGAAGCTAACTTAATTCTTTTTTTACTTGTAGAATTGTTGTTTGCAGATCAAGACATTTTAAATTTTATTTTATAACAATTTTATTTTCATTTTTAATATTTATAATTTTTTTGTTTAATTTATTTTATTTTTCTGGAAATCGAACACGGAAGTGTGAGGTTGTCAGCTGGTCACGTGACTGCTTTGCTGCCAGAGCAGTAAATATCAGTTAGCAGGAACAGGCTAACAGGCTACTCCCTGTTTTGGCTCAAGAGTAGACAATGTTTTATCATTTATTATTCAACACAGCCAGTTAACAGTCCAGCCTGTGTTGGGTGAGGGTTCCGTTTAGGTAAGAAATGAACAGACAGCTCTCTTTCGTGTCGTAACGCAGGCTCGTCCACTCTTTCAAATCTGTCTCCTGACAAGTTAGCTTAACGCTAGCAGGCTCAGCGTCCAAAGGGAGGCGTCGTTTCTTGTGACTATGCAAGGGGAAACCACGGCTATACGGATCACGGAAAGCGAAGGAAAGCTGGATGTTTTCCCCCAGAATAGGACCCCCAGCTCGGGGAGAGCAAGTGCCAAAAGCTGGCAGTACAGGTGGGTGGCTATTTCTCATGCTAACGCTGTCATAATGGTGCTAACTTGTTTCCAAAGATAAATGGAATAATAACTCAACACATTAACCTTAACACTTGAAGAAGGTACACCAAATATATATCTAACTACATGTACAACATCTTTGATGTAAACACAAGTTAAAGGTATAGTTATGAAAATAGTTTAATACATACATTGATATAGTTTAACAAAGCTGGTGGGCTAATACAGTGATCATAATAGGTTTTATTAGAGTATTTACGGTAGAAAGTGATGCAGAACCCAAAAAAATCATCAGTAAAAAGACAGCATGAATAGTTCATGAAAAGGTCAAACTGTCAATTTCAGTCTGTTTCGAAACCAGCTTAAAACTCCTAACATGAGCGTTGAGGTGTGTGTTTGTTTACACAGCTAGATGTCATAAGCGTGTTATTGTTTTTTATAAATAGCTGAGTTAGGGGCTGAAATGCACCGACTAATCAGACAAGTTAGAGTTGTATCAGTGAATTCTCTAGAATTGATTGATTGATTTTGTGTGTTACTGGTGAGTAATCTGCTCTCTCCGTCCTGCATGTTGTGTCTTGTCAGTGATCACATGGAGAACATTGACGGCTACTTGATGAAATACACCAACCTTGTAACAGGGTGGCAGTACAGGTATGTTTTTATTTCTTTTAACAAAGTGACAACCCAATTAGACCCGTTCCCAATCAAGGATTGAGGATAAACAAGGAACTCTCTTCAGCCAAGTCCGTAATCTAGTCTAATCCAATCCAGTTAATGCCGCGGTGGTTTCTAAGAGGGTTTTAACATTTTCACCGGGGCTGCTTTCCTTTTTCAGGTTCTTTGTCTTGAACAATGAAGCGGGTTTGCTGGAGTACTTTGTCAACGAGCAGTCACGGCCGCAGAAGCCCCGCGGCATGCTTCCTCTTGCAGGGGCAGTCATCTCCCCCAGCGATGAGGACTCGCACACCTTCACTGTCAATGCCATCAGCGGGGAGCAGTACAAGCTCAGGGGTCAGTACCTACGATTGCTCATGGATTTAGTGACTTCTGGTCGTCTTTCACCATGCTGGATTGCTGTTTCAGCAAAGGGTGTGAGCTCCTCTCTGAGCCCTTCACCTTAAAGTAGCTTGCCTCCTCTCATCATCATCCATCAGGATCATACAGTATTGATCTGGATGTTTTCCATTATCTTCTGCCCGGTGCAGCAGCAGCATACGGGAATCGATGCTGAGTTATGGAGTAACCCTAACAGAGTTTTTCCTGTCTTGTCTCACAGCCACCGATGCCAAAGAGAGGCAGCACTGGGTGAGCAGGCTGCAGATCTGCACGCAGCACCACACAGAGGCCATGGGGAAGGTAAGAGAGTGTGAGCAAATATCGATGTTTGAACGGACCACTCACCTCCCTCTAATCCCTGAATGCAAACACACACACACAAAGATCTCAGACATAACTGGAGAAACTGTGCAGCCCTGCGCATTTTACGGCTGATTCAAACATTAAAAGCTTCTCTGCTAAAGAGCGGATGTGAGCAGGACACTCTTAGGTTTCCTGTTTTTCTTCCTTGTGTCGCCAAAGGAGCACTGTCAGCAGCAGGAGGGGCAGAAATCTGATCGGCTGTTAGGATGTTAATGTTTACATCAGAATGAGTGTGTGTACACTCTGTGCTCACCTTTATTGATTAGATATTGATCCCTTTTCCAAAGCTCCTGATTTTCTTTACCCCTCGTACAGAGCAACCCCCCACCCAAGTCCCGAAGCTACTCCATGGCCTCTCAAGGCAGCGGCAGCTCCCCGATGTCCGTGCGACGGCCAAGCCAAAACCCCAACTCCCTATTCGGCTGGTCGCAGTCCCACAAGAGCCCGTCAATCTACTCCAGTAAGAGGTCTTTGCTGCCAGACCATCTCCTGGACGCCAGAGAGGTACGGCAAACCAGACAGAACATATTTAGTCTGTAATGTAATGCGTTTTAATGTTTTCAGACGTGTTGGAAATCCCCAAATAACTCATTAAATGTGAAAACTAGCAGGAAAACAAAGCTGGCACTCTTCTCACAAAACAATAATTTATTCATGTCTGAACCAGAGAGCTGTGTAGATCTCCTAAAAGGCTTCTTAGATGAACAAACGAGATAAATTCCTACAAGGCACGCTGCGGTAACAGTGAAATATTTACGACTTTGTTTTAGGGAGTGTTTTTGTTTTTATGTGTGATTGGCTGAGAGCGCCGTCATCTAAATGTGTCAGGGTGAAGACGGATTACTCACAAGAGGGAGCTGTTGTTTTTAGTTAAGCATCAGCAGACAGCAGCAGTTTGGATGTTGTTCCTGTGAGCTCCCCCAAAGTGCAATATTTCTTTTCTTTAATTGGAGTACACATTTTCATTTGAGGGATTTTATTTGGAGCGTTTAATCAGAACTAATGCTTCTAGTTTGGCTACTGAGGAAGTGTTGGATTATATAATCTCTAGCCAAACAGACCTCTATGTTTTCTTTTTGTGTGTGTGAACAAAACCGAACCGTCTCCCTGATCCCCCTCCAGATGATGACCCAAGCTCAAGGCCAACACCGAGACCTGATCCAGAGCATCGAGGGCCTGCCTGCAGCCCCAGGCCTCTCCCCTCTAGACCAGGATTTCCTGATGCTCAAGGCCACGTCTATGGCCACCATGAACTGCCTGAACGAGTGCCTGCACATCCTGCACCTGCAGCAGATGGCCAGGCAGAGAGGCTCCCTCGGAGGTCAGTCTCTGAGCAGTTTTCTTCTTTCTCTGGGTTTGTTTGTTTCCCTGAAGACTGATCTGACACTGATTTCTGATTCTGTAAATTAGTTTTCTCCTGTCCTGAGAGGAATCCTCGTCTTGCATATGCAGGTCTGCACTCAGCCGAACAGCTAGCGTTGGCCGGACAGTGGAATTATTTTGCATTATTGATAGGGAACCGTACCTATTCTTACCACCTGTCTCGAAGGTAATGAGATCTGAGATGGTTTGAATATCCAGCAGCCTCACGTTGAGGACAAACTGCTGCTCTAAATTGTCAACATACTTACAAACATAAAGCTTCATTTTCGCCCAAAGTGTCGTTCTTTCCCGACCTTTTCTGCTCTGAGTGATCTGAAAACAGTCATCCAGGTAATGTCCCACTTTTTCGCCGCAGATCTCATTACGTGTTGCATATTTCATTAGGCCCGACTCATCGCCGCAGCCAATCAGATTAAGTTGTCAGACGACGCACGAGGTGAATTTGAATGAGCTCTGCCCACCTCTGAACATGCATGAAAAAATGCCTGAGGCTGATCAGCCAATCAGAGGGCGAGGATGTTTCCTGTCGGCGGGGCAAAGTATCCTGATACCTGGCTCGTCTCCGGGTTTGAGTTTCACTCTTTTGGTCGAGTGTAGTCGTCTAAGGAAAAGCCATCAGTCTCAGAGCAGTCAGACGGGCACTTGTTGGATATTTTCTGGATTGTGTAGTTAGCTGTGAGTGTCGGGGGACTCGGGAGGGAGGGGGGGTTATTATCAACAAGCACACCTCTGAACCTCCCCATCCATGGCAGGACCCGCCATCGAGTGGCTGGAGCCCAAGCTGCCTGACATCCTGAAGAACGGCAGCAGCTCCCTGGGAAGCTTCACAACTGAAGGTGGGGCGCTGGAGGGGAGCCGGCTGGAGCTCAGCAGCCCTGAGTCCTGCAGCTTCTCTGGGGTAAGACAAGAGGAAAAGATGCTCCAACCTGTTGATTCAACTTCACTGATGCCTTTTATTGCTTTCTCAAAAATCATTCAACTACCTTTTAAACTCAGAAAAGCAGCGAAACAGTCCTTTAAATCATAAACAATCACTTACTCTCCACCTCTGGAGTCATTCGAGCCCGTCGCTGAATAAATCACAATCTTCTCCCTCTCCTTTCCGTCTTTAAGGAGCAGGAAGACATCGACGCTGAGGATGAGGCCGAGGACTCCTTTACAGACAAGGAGGAGGACCTGGGAGCTGTGGAGGAGGAGCGCAGCGTCATCCTACACCTGCTGTCCCAACTGAAGCTGGGCATGGACCTCACGCGGGTAGGTCGAGTTCCGAACACGGCTAAATAAACCCTCCAGCTCTGTAGCTTTGTTTTTAACGTTAACTTTAACAGTTTCATCCATATTTATCACAATAGGTATTTGTCAAACGTCTCAAAGTTAAGGTTTGAGGAGCAGCATGTTTGTCTGGATGGAAAAAGTGTCACGACCCTGAATTAATGAGCTGTGGTTTGTTTTTCTGCCCTCTGATTTGCTCTGACCTTACAGTCTGAAGTAAGCACTTCTGGCTCTGTAATTACCGCTCCTACACACACACACACTTATAAACTTGAGGAGGCAAGTCAGTGAGAGTCATTCTATCTTCCTGTGTCAGTTTGTTCCAGTATTTGGATAGCCTCGTCTTTGGTTTCTGATTTAAAGCGGTCATCTGTTTGATCCACTCTCACGTCTCAGATTAAGATCAGAGAGACTCGATGACCTCTCGATCTTTTTTATTTAATGAAGTGAAGATGGACAGAACAGAAATCAGAGCTTTAACCAGATCTGTGTTTGGTTCCTTCTCCAGGTCGTCCTCCCGACCTTCATCCTGGAGAAGCGCTCTCTCCTGGAAATGTACGCTGACTTCATGTCCCACCCGGACCTCTTTGTGGCCATCACAGACGGCACCAGCCCGGAGGACCGCATGGTCCGCTTCGTGGAGTACTACCTCACCTCCTTCCACGAGGGCCGCAAGGGCGCCATCGCCAAGAAGCCCTACAACCCCATCATCGGCGAGACCTTCCACTGCTCTTGGAAGGTGCCGAGGAGGCCAGAGGCATCCAAGGAGCCGTCACAGGGGAGCCCTGATCCAGCTGCCTCCCTGGACCCTTACCAAGTGCGCTTTGTGGCTGAGCAGGTGTCCCACCATCCGCCTGTGTCTGGCTTTTACGCAGAGTGTCAGGAGAGGCGGATGTGTGTGAACACACATGTGTGGACCAAGAGCAAGTTTATGGGGATGTCTATCGGAGTTTCCATGATCGGAGAAGGTGAGGAAGACATTTTTGGAGCTTAAAAAAACTCTGGCACCCGGTTTAAAAAACAAAGAGTTGAATTCTCTTTCTGTGTATCTCTGCAGGTTGTCTGTACCTACAGGAGCACGATGAAGAGTACACTTTCACGCTGCCTTGTGCGTACGCCCGCTCCATCCTCACCGTCCCCTGGGTGGAGCTGGGCGGCAAAGTCAACATCAGCTGCACAAAGTCTGGCTACTCTGCAATCATCACTTTCCAGACCAAACCGTTTTACGGCGGCAAATTACACAAGTGAGCATCTTCCTGCAGTTTTATTTCTACGTTTGCATCCTCAACTTTAAGATGGTTAAAGGTGTGTTTCTAAAATTAAACTCTGCTCATGTCTTTGTGAACGCAGAGTAACAGCCGAGGTGAAACACAACACGACCAACGCAGTGGTGTGTCGAGTGCAGGGTGAGTGGAATGGCGTCCTAGAGTTCAGCTACACCAACGGAGACATGAAGGTAGTCGACGTCACGAAGCTGCCTGTAACCAAGAAGAACGTCCGGCCGATTGAGAAGCAGGGGCCGACAGAATCCAGGTGAGTAACGGCAGAGTTGAAGGATTGTGAGGTGAAGTGTTTTACTCGCAGGGATAACATTAGTGTGCTGTGTTACAGGCGGCTGTGGCAGCACGTGACGGCCTCTTTACGGGAGAAGGACATCGAGAAGGCGACGGAGCACAAGAGGCTTCTAGAGGAGAGGCAGAGGACGGAGGAGAGGCACCGCGCTGAGACTGAAACTCCCTGGAGGACCAGATACTTTGAGAAAGAGGTGATCAGCTCAGCTACTAATCAGGCTTGAACTTCTCAGACTTTGTTGATGAGTAAAAAAAGAAAAAACTAACCTCACTCTTCTTCCTCTCCAGGGCGAAGGCTGGATCTATCACAAACCACTTTGGAAAAACTCCACATTCAAAACCTAGCTCCTTCTGTCATTTATCAGGATGTCGATGCAGAGATTCAGGAGAGTGTGTGTGTGAGAGTGAGTGTTTGAGTGTGTGATAAACGGTTATGAGAGCATGACCTGCACTGATGAACGTGGGGAGAAGGACTGAAGATGTTCTTTTTTTGACTCTCGCTCATGATGTTCACAAAGCCTCCAAGTACAAGCTTTTTGTACTGCTGATCTCTTTTTTTTATAATCTAATGTCAATGAAAACATATTCTTGTACAGGTAAAGGTACTCTATTTACACCGCCTTAAGATAGTCTGATGAATGATGATGCTCTGTCTGCTGATCAACCTGGAGTAGTTCTTCTTTTTTAAGCTGTTATATCACACTGAGATTCTTCTGGTATCCAAAAAAACCTGAGTCGTTGGATCACTGCCCGATGGGATGAAGATTTATTACTGTGAAACTGAGTGCTGGATCGTGACATGATTTTCATCCGCCTGAAGCTTTGCTTCAAATCAGAGTTTCACATTCATTTCTCTATCAGCAACCAGGATTTATCGCTCAAGCTAAGCTTTTCTGCTTCATCGTGTGTGTGTGCTTTTACTGGATTGACCAGGAAAACAGGAAACTGCCACCAGATAATACTTCAAAATCTCACTTAAGTTCAATTAGTGCATGAAGAGTTTAATCAAACCTGTCGAGAAAAAACTCCCTGGATCCATTCCTCTTGGATCTATCGTGCTGATGAAAGAAAGATGATTAAAAAGAAAAAGTTCAGGGCCCTAAAAACAATATTGTGAACACGTGGACGCACTTAAATCCTTAGATTCAATAATGAAGTCGCAAAATAAGAAACCAATCCCTGAAAGATGTTGCAGATCTGTGTCTAAATTGTTGAATTGCTCTTGATGCTGTATTGATATTGGTGTACTAAAACAGTCACTGCTTGAATGGCATGTCCTAGATTAGCGATTAAATAACCAAATTTTTAAAGAAATGATGAGCGAATCGTCCTGAAGTATTCACTCATTTTTAACTCCTGTGTTTTTGCAGTGGACGGTAAAATTCCTTCATGCATGATACCGAAGTCTCCCGTGTCTGCATTGGTTACATTTATAAATGTCTGTGTAAAAGCTTTTAACCAAATTTGTAATGCAAATAAATATTATTTTCTTTGAATGCCTGTTTATCCCCTATATCGCGCTTTAATTGCTCTTATTTCCGTAAACTCAACATTGTCCATGACAAAACTGACATTCCCAGTTTTGTCTTTCGGATGTGACTCTTAATATCACATCCAAAAGCGTCAGTCATAAGCTCCTCCTTCTTTTATGTCTTGGTGCCTTATGCAAAGTCTGTGTATCTCCAGGCGAAGGAAAACCACATTCTGAACCGTTAGTTTGCAGAGTATCTTTTCTTTGTGTGTGTGAGGTTTGAGAAGCAGTGCTTCAAACTGCAGCTCTTCTTTTTCTGGGTTTGTCTTGGTTTTGGAGTCCCTATGAAATGCACTGACATTGAAGGAAACCTGATGTAGAAAAATGGACGTGTGTGACAATAATCTAATAAATTGCGTATCAGTTGTCTAACATGTTGTAAGTTTCATTCTCTACATCACTTGCTGGAGCGTCTTAGTTTCAACGTCACCTTCCAGAAAATGAAGACGAGGAGAAATCCCAGCAGAGCAGAAAATGTCAAGGACGGCTTAGAAGAAAAGATACACACTTATTAACCTTTGCTTAATAATTTCTGTTTGATTCCCAGTCTTTACTGTAACTGGGAGTTTTTGGATACAGAAACAGACCTTGACTGCCGTTCGTTACATTTTGTCTTTCTCTTTTTATCACATTACATTCTTGGCTCACTCGCTGCCGTCAGCCCATTCTTTGCTTTCAGCTCTCAACAAACCTCCATGTGGTTTCCATGAGCTTCCCCTTTCTAGAAAACTCTCCACCATGGCTCTGCATATACCCGGTCTGATAATGATGGTGGTGTTCTACTTGGTGGTTTTGGGGATTGGGATCTGGGCGTCTTTGAAATCAAAGAGGATGGAGAAGAATGCGCTGGGCGGACAGATTGAGGTGTCTTTCTTGGCCAACAGGAGGGTGAGCTTGGCGGTGGGAGTCTTCACGATGACGGGTGAGTTTTGGTCAAGGATCCTCAACTTCTGTACAGATTGATTTTGTGTTGAAAGTTTGTTGATCTCCTCCTGCAGCCACATGGGTCGGAGGAGCTTTTATTATTGGAGTTGCAGAGACGGTTTATGACCCAACAAAGGGGCTCGTGTGGGCTCTCATCCCTCTGCAGATGTCTGTTTCCTTCATCATCGGTGAGATCCTCTTTAAAGTAGAAGTATTAAAATGTTGAAATGCACCTTTTTCAAACTAGATGACACCTTTTCTTCCCTCTTTCAAAGGTGGGCTCTTCTTTGCGAAGCCAATGCGGGACAAAAACTACATCACCATGATGGACCCGTTCCAGAGGAAGTACGGAAAAACACTGACAGGATTCCTCGCCATCATTCCCTTCATCAGTGAAATGATGTGGGTCCCTGTCACGCTCATTTCTTTAGGTAAAACTCATCACTTCCCTCTTTTCATGAATAAAATCTTCAGACATGTTTCTTTAAAGTGTTTTAATCCTACAGGAGTCACAGTCAGTGTCTTCTCTGACCTTCCTCTGAGTCTTTGCATCTGGATCTCGGCTGCAGTGGCGATCGTGTACACCGTCCTCGGGGGTCTCTACTCAGTCGCTTTCACCGACGTCATCCAGCTGACTCTGGTGTTTTGCAGCTTGGTGGGTCTCCCCTTCAAACACAGACATTTAAAAGTCAAAGAAATGTTCAATTTTACCTGTATTGTATTGTCTTTCAGTGGCTGTGTGCTCCTTTTGTTCTGGCAAGTGATGTCTACACGGACATCACTCAAACGGCGTTCAACCACACAAAGCGGGCAGCGTGGATTGGCAGAATTGAGTCTCATGACGTGTGGAGGTGGATTGATAATTTCCTCGCAATGGTAAGAAGAAACACACATAAACACGTAATCTTGAGTTTATTTGTTGTGCAGGGAAGCTTAATGAGTCTTCCTGTTTCTCCAGAGTGTTGGAAATTTAGCGTTCCAGGACTTCCATCAAAGAACTCTCTCCTCCAGCTCCACCTCGACCGCCAAGATGATCTGTTTCATCGCAGCAGGTGTCGTCCTCATTCTGGGAATCCCACCTGTGTTAATTGGAGCAGTTGCTGCCTCGACAGGTAAATCTGAGTGATGCTAAATCTGCTGTAACATGAGCATGAACAGCATCCAACATCTTCCTCTTGTGTCTCAGATTGGAATTCAACCTCGTATGGATCGCCTTCCCCGTACGAGCGAGGAGAGGCTGCGATGGTTTTGCCCATCATCCTCCTACATCTGACGCCGACTGCTGTTTTTGTCGTAGGCATGGGCGCCATCGCGGGGGCTGCCATGTCTTCTACCGACTCCTGTTTGTTGGCAGCAACCTCCATCTTCACCACTAACATCTACAAGCTCCTTCGACCTCAGGTACACAGCACGCCATCGTGACACATTTTGTCCCTCAGTGTTGTGGATTTGTGGTGCTCAGATGTTTATCTTTTCTTCTACAGGCGTCTAATAAAGAGCTGCAGTGGGTGATCCGCTCCTCTATCGTGCTCGTTGGGATTCTAGGAACCTCCCTCACCTACCTGGACAGCAGCATCCTGGCCTTCTGGATCCTCAGCTCAGACTTGACGTACACCATCATGCTCCCTCAACTCATCTGCGTCCTCTTCATCAGAGTCTCCAACCCCTACGGCGCCGTCACCGGCTACATCGTCGCGTTTGTCCTGAGAGTTTTGTGCGGGGAGCCGGTATTCAATCTCCCTGTCATCCTACATCTCCCAGGATGCAGTTTGGTGGATGGTGTTTACGTTCAGCGCTCACCTTTTAAAACCATGTGCATGCTGAGCTCCTTGATTTCTATTGTGGGGTTTTCCTATTTGGCGCTGATCCTGTTTCAGAAGGGGGTCCTTCCTGAGAGGTGGGATGTGTTTGGGGTGAAAGCACAGGGGGGGATCTCGCCAGCAGAGGGCGCCAGAGTGCAGGGCGAGGAAAAAGAAAAAGATGATGCTGAACCTGAAAATGCACCAATGCTTGATACAGATTGTTAAATCCATTTCTCTTGTTTTTTTTTTCCTTACTGTGTCGTAATTTTTATCCAAGACTGGATTCTTGTCACTGTGAGTCCACAGCCTTAATTTAGATTCTTTGGTACAGAATAAAAATCTAAGTCCCTCTGCTGACTCATTATCTCACAGTGAGAGGGAGTGAGAGGCCGCTTGTGTGTTTTCAGTGCACTGTTAATGTTTGTGTTTGTTTTGTACACACACCTTGCCCGAGGGAGTGTTTTTACCACACACACACACAAGGGGAGAGTCTGTTATCTCAGAGAGGTGTAACTATGATACAGATGAGGAGGATTAAGAGCAAAAAGTCTGATCAAGTGAACAACAAAATTATCCTCAATTGTATCCAAAGATGTTTTACAAACCAGTTTAAATATTTCACTTTATTTTGCAATTCCTGATCACAAAAAAATTACAACTTTCTTCCAGTTATGTTTTCCACACAATCAGTACCTGGAAAATCAAGATGCAAAGAGGCAGGAAACATGAACGGCAGGATGAATGTGCAGAGTTTTGGCAGCACCATCAGTTCATTGGATAAAATCTCTGTCCGATACAAACATAGAAAAGATGACAAACTTTTGCAGTCTCTCAATTCAGAGATCTTTAAGTGCCCTCATTTCTTCTTTTTATCTTGCGTGGTGGTGAACCACTGGTCCAGAAGCTTCTTGCTGTAGTAGATCTGCCAGGCGTGCACCTGCACAGCAATGACGATCACCAGATACATGACAGACACGGCAGAGAAGCCGAAGATGAAGCGGTAAGCTTTGCCGTGCCTGTATAGCTGCTGAGCCACAGGGAACATCTCCATGCTGCCGTAGATCAGAGGGGCCACGCAGAAAAGCCCTGCGCTTATCATAGAGATCACAAGGTAGCTGACGTTGTTTCGTGGCAGGGCCAAGAAGCTGAAGACAGTGGGGATGATGCTCAGGAGGTATGGGTACTCCCACTGGTATGGGGATGCAACAGTTTTATGCGACACAAGGCTTAGCTGGCTCACTGTCACCTGAGAAAAGAAAAGTAGGAGACAGCTTAGTTGCAGTAACAACATGCTGGCATTGCTTAAGTTTCTAAAGGTTTGTTTTTACCTGTGCTGCCATCAGCACCCAGATCAGCGCATGGACAATGTTGAGTTTACGGATCTCAGACTTCAGGGCAACGCTGAGCCAAACGAGAAGTTGATAGTTAGTTTCTTGCAGGTTGATTTTGCCGAGACAGATTCTTGTTTTAGTACAGTTAAAGAATTCACCTCATCTGATAGTGTGGAGCAACCCGCTCCCGGTGCTGGTAGTCACTGCCGTCTGTGCCAGCTGCTCTGGGACCTCCTCGAGAAGCCATGGTGGATGTCTGGAAACAATACTTTAGTGCTTTAGTCTGTGTGTTGCTTATGTAAAACAAGCCTGAAGTGACTGTCACTGCTGCAGTTTACAGCTGTTTGCTACGTCCTCCATTCAATCACACTAGCATGGGATGCTAAGTTAGCATGAGGAACATTATTGAATGCCTTTTTATGTGTCATATTTACCAACTCCTCTGATCAGAGTGTAAATGAAACCGAACAGGAGCTGCAAGTATCATCAGACACTATCTGGAGTTTATTTTTATTATTTGTGGATAGCAGAAGACAGCTGAGCTAACACGCTAATACTGCTCCACCTCGCACACACACATGAATCCAGGAGCTTTAAACGAGTCTCATAATTCAGATGTGGTGAAAAATATATCAAAGATGAATAACTGTACTTACTTTTAAGTTCTTCCGTTCATAAAACTCGTTAAACTTCAGATATTCTGGTTTACAGATGCAGAGCTGCTAACCGTTAGCCGGCTGGATCGAAAGGGGGAGGAGTCGAGGACACACCAGAAGTATGACGTTCCGGATTCTGGTTGGCCAGTTGCGCTCTTACGCAGGCAGGAAGTAACGGATGCCTGAGGTAAGTCTTTTCTTTTTTGTCTATTCACTTATTCGTTTTTTGTTTTTGTTTTTGTCGTATACGAATATAGAATAAAAATAAATATAAATAAAGGGGGTAGATAAAAAATATATAGATATTAGGGTGTCAAGATGCATGCATGTCAATAATGAAAACTTTGTCCAGACAAATGTTTTTTTTATTAAACAATCAAAACCTGTCACAAACTTCGGCACAGTGTAATGCCGTGCACCTTTGTCCAAAATACAGAAACAGTCAGAAAAACATTGCACATCAACAGCTTGAGGAAATACTGTACAAAATGGTAAAATGGCATGGAAAGCATTTTTGGAATGATGGTGTTGTATTTGGTATATTACTGTTCATTCTGTTGTGTTTTGTTTTTCCAGTATGAATTCAATACTTAGAAGTAAAGATAATCAAGCAATCAGTAGTCACAAAATAAATTAGAGAGAGGTGACAAAATTACAAAACTTTAACAAAATTTATTGTAGAAATTCGGTCAAAGACAAGAATAGTGTTTTGGGGATCATTAACTTATGAACTTAACCTCTTGTTCTTCTGCCATGTGGAAACACAAATTTTGTAGATTTTCCTGCATCCAAAAGCTGCATTTTAAATAAACACAAAAAGACTTACAATAACTTATTTAAAGGTATGTTAACCCCATCAGAAAACCACCAATTGTCTACTTTTGTTTATGTGTAAATGTCATGTATGCTGACACAGATATGTTCCAATACGCCCAGGAGACAGTAAGTACCTGTAGAGAAAGACGTTAAATGAAAAGTGATTACAGCTCTGTTGTTGCAGAGATTCTCCAGCCTTGTTATAGACACTGATATATTGTAAGTGGATGGATATAAGAATAAATGTCCAACATAAGAAGAATACGCATTTTGACAACTCAGATATTTGGTTGAATCTACCAGAACCTTCAGAGACGTTGGTGTTTTTCTCACCAATGAGCAAATAAGAATTCAATTTTATACTCCACTTCATATTCTGTGCTAATATGAGATGTAATGGCAGAGGAAAAATTAAATATGCTGCTCTTATATCGTTAGTGTACCTTCACTCATTGTAAACCTGACTTGCACCGAACCTTTGAAACTGCTGCTAAGCCGTCAAATTGGCAGCACTGTTGCCCTTTGTGTAAACATGTTTCTTACATGGGGTACAGTAAGTATCCGGAGAATGTGGAATGAACATATTGACCAGCATAGAGTCCTGCAGCCTGGTCAGATGGCAGCTGTATATGCACAGAGTCTCCTTGTCTCAGTGGGAGCACAGCACTCCCTGATGCCTGATCCAGCAAGCCCTTCTTGTACTCATCGTACGTGTACATCACTGGTTCATTGTTCTTCATCAGTGCCACCCACACATTGCCTCCTTTGCAGTGGACATGGTAAGCAAAATAGTAGACCCCTGGTATGCTGCAGGTGAAAATACCAGTCTGGGGGTTGTAGTCCTGGTTCCCGTTGTGTAGGAGTTTGTCAAAGATGACGGGCGAGCCGACAGGAGGGAATGGGTTTGTGAGCTTAGCTGTGAACGAAGGCATCTCCAGGGCGCTTCCCCCAATGTCACCTCCGTTCTTCTTCCAGCCTTGTTTTTGGCCACTGTATGGGCCGGACACAGGGAGGATCTGTCCAAGGTCAGGAGACACAGCAGGAAGTCCTGGAGGACCAGGTGGCCCAGGTAGTCCTGGTTGCCCTGGAAGTCCAGCAGGACCACTAGGACCGGGGTTACCTTGAGGCCCGATATGACCAGGGGGTCCTGGCTTTCCCTCCCCAGGGTATCCAGGTTTACCAGCTAAGCCCGTTTCACCCTTTGGCCCAGGCAGTCCAGGAGGCCCAAGTGGTCCCCCGGGACCTTGGAGCCCTGGAATACCCTGAGGTCCTTGCTGACCTTTCTCACCAGATTGTCCCAACTCTCCTCTTGGTCCAGATAATCCCCCACCACCAGGGGCACCAGGCAAACCTCTCATACCAGGTTCACCTTTGGGGCCTATGGGCCCTTGAAAACCTCTTTGTCCAGGTTGTCCAACCTCCCCTGACAAACCTGGTTGTCCTGGAAGACCTGGAGGACCAGTGTCCCCTTTCTTGCCCGGATATCCTTTTGGTCCCCCAGGACCATACTCTCCCTTTGGTCCAGGGAAGCCAATACCACCTGGAGGTCCTATTGGTCCTGGTGGGCCGGGAATACCACTGAGACCACTGGGGCCAATGACTCCTGGAGGACCCCCATGACCTTTATCACCTTTTAGTCCTGGAGGTCCAGGGAGACCAGCATGACCTTTGTGACCCTTAGGTCCTGGAAACCCTGGTTTACCATAGCCTGGTAGGCCTGGACCCCCTGGTAACCCAGGAGGGCCTGTTTCCCCTTTTCCTCCAGTAATGCCAGGTTGCCCTCTAAGACCATCTTTTCCTGGTTTCCCAATTCCTGGTAACCCCGGTGGACCTGGTGGTCCTCTTTCACCTGATGGGCCTGCCATTCCAGGTTCTCCAGAGGGACCAGGTTTTCCTGGTATTCCTGGCTGTCCAGGAAGGCCATTCATGCCAGCTTTACCAATCCCAGGGATGCCTACATTTCCGGGTGGACCTGGTGGTCCATTGGGTCCCTTCAGACCTGGCAAACCTGGTAGACCATTTCCTTTCTCTCCCTTGGGTCCTGGAGGACCAGGAAGGCCAGGTAGACCTTTTTGGCCCGGCTCCCCAAATTGGCCAGGCTGTCCAGGCAGCCCTTGACCTCCTTGTTTTGAACTTCCAGGAAGTCCAGGAGGACCTGGGAGCCCTGGAGGCCCAGGTAGCCCAGTTGGTCCTTCCCCTCCAGCAGGGCCAAGGTCACCTCGTTGTCCTGGTAACCCCGGTCCCCCAGGTTTTCCAGGCACCCCTGGCATACCAGGTTTTCCAATTCCTTGGTAGCCTTGAGGACCAGGAGGCCCTGGCTTTCCTGGGAGCCCTGGTAACCCCTGGCCTGGTAGCCCTGGCGGGCCTTGTGGTCCTGGTGGCCCTGCTGGTCCCTGGGGGCCCTGAACTCCTTGGGGTCCTTCTCTGAGACCTTCACCACCAGGAAGAGGGGGAGGTCCTTTAGCTCCTCTGGGAAATGTCTGCCCTGTGAAGAGAAAGTGCATCTTAACACAACAAAAACTGAAGACCCCTTTAAGACTCGTGGTCCATGGTTGATTCTGAACCCTTCCTCACCTTTGCTGTCTGTCAGTGGTCTCTCTTTGCCAATGTGTAGAGGCAGCTGAGGAAGCTCTTTGCCGTACCGTGGCCCCTTTTCAGCGAAAGGCAGGTGCGGCATCTCGTTCCCCATGAACTGCTGCTGGGGAGGAAAACCGTCGTTGTACTGAGGCAGGGGCTGGTGCTGAGGAGGCGGCTGTTTGTGAGGGTAGTACGCTCCACCATGGACCAGGTGGGACACTGTGATGAGTAGACAGAGAGAGTGGAGGGGTACAACTGCCATCTCTGCTGTGAACAAGAAAAAAAATGAAGGTGTGAAGAGGTCCTTCTTGATCCTTCAGTGACCCAAAGTTTCTGGCAGTTGTGTTCTTCACACACAAATCAAATGTAATCGAAGAGAGTCGGCCATCGAGTTGTTCTACAACCAGCAGGCTGTGCTCTTCAGCTTAGTCTAGAAATGATCTCAAAAGCCAGCTCGAGAGGTCTTCTGAAACCCACTGCGGTCAAACCGTAAGAGAAACAAAAACACTCCACCGCCTGAGTTTCCCTCTCGTCCTTCCTTCCCTTCGTTTATTCAAACATACTGTGTAAAAGCCTCCGAGCCTCATATCCTTGAAGTGAATTACACGGAGCTCATGCTGCTGAAACACATATATCATAATAAAGAGGCCCCTCAGGGGACGCGGTCACATTTAAACACAGTCCTTAATCCTTTAAACAAGTCTGAGCTCAAGAGATCTGCTCCGATCTGCCAGGAGCAGGGTGTGAAAATAAACGCTGATGTTGAATGTATATTTTCACCGTGCTCAGCTGTTTGTTTGCCCAGGCTGTCTGAGAGATGTATTAATGGAAATACGACTTGCTTACATTTTTTCAGGGCAATTATCTGTAAAAGCAAGCAGATTAGTTTCAGATGGGATATATCTACGGGAATATTTTTAGCACACAAGTCTGTACGAATTAGTTTGCTTCAAATATAAATGGGACTAAAAGTATGCAACGAGAACGCCAACGATGATAACTAACAGAGCTTTGGCGAGTTGTGATGTTTTGTACCTTAGGTGTTTTCTAAATGCGTAAAATAAATTTCTCCCGCTCAGAATGACAAACGCTCTTACTCTCAGGTATTTTCTGCTACTTCTCTTCCGTGCCTCCTCCTCCGCCCGGTTTCTCCTCTACCTTATGTTGCCTCTCTGGGTCGTTTCCAGGGCATGAGTGGGGCGGTGGCCATGCACGAGGATCCAGCCAGGTGTGAGCTGCAGTCCCGCTGGGCCCTGTGAGAAATATGAATGTCAGGTTGGATGAATGTCAGGTTGCGACCTTTCGCAGAGGCCTGGGGTTTGTAACACCGAGCTGCCATGCGAGTGGTGGACATATTTTGGAAATGATACAGTTATGCTGAGACACACCTTGTTCTTTGAGGAATGCAGGGACGGACGGGGGTATTAAAAATAAATGTAACGGGGCTGTAAAATCGTAAAACTGTTTCTCTGAATCACGTCAGGGAGCTGGTTTATTGATACGAAACATGTGCGATCTCAGGTCCTGCAGGCTTAGATTTAACCGACCTGAAGTTTGATACTCTCTCTGTTTTGATCCTCCATGTTTGAGCAATGTGAGTGACTTAAAGTGACGACGTATGGATCCAGCACCATGGACAGAGCCTCTGACCTCTGATCTGTTTATCTACACTTATTTACTCTTTGTTTATCCTTTTCAATTTAACCGTTTCCACTTTATTTTTTTTGCTTTTTGTCTTACCTGTGCTTTAAAGAGGGCTCAGGGCCAAAAAAAAGCCAGAATTGGACCAGTTTATGATAACAAAAAGCCAAACTGTCTGATAAATACTTGCTAGGTTTGATGCATCCTTGACCTTTTGCACTCAGGATGAACTGCTCAGGTTATGAGGTGAAAAAAAGGCGAAACAGAAGATTTAATCAGGTCTAAAGAGCTGACAGGAAGTAAAAAGGATGATGAAAAAAGAGGGGTGTTTTTAAGAAAAGTTTACAAGAAATAAAAGAAAATAAAAAAGAAAATGAAATAAAATCCCAGGCCCGATTGGAAGCAGCTTGTGTTTTCCTGAGCTGTGGTACTGGAGCAAATTTGTCAAACATCTTTTCCGGATCTGGAACCAGAGAAAGGATTGATCCTTGCGTATTGATCTCCCAAATTGAACATGATTCCACACATGGAGACGATAAAGAGATCGTCGCTGCGTTCAAAACCGCCAAACGCTCTCACAATGCAACATTTTCTCTGCTGACAAAAGAGGAACACATGGTTGGCAAGACGGGAGGATGATGCTCTGAGACACATGTTGCTGCGGGGTTACGTCAGCAGACAGAAACACATCCTGTGTCATTTACAGGACAAGCAGGAGGAAAGAGTAAATAGATTAAATTAACACCTTTAAAGTGTAAATCAGTTGAAACCGAAAAGTCAAAACAAGAAGGCTTTTCATGCAGCTCTGACTCTGATTAGAGAACGTCCACCTCATCCGTCATTTCTGGCTTCCCAGACGGAGTAATGTGAAAGTAATTGGAGTCCCCGCGTCTTGCCAAGAGCCTGAAACTGTAAAAAGTTTCAAATTATGGTGTCTGATTATTCCAAACGCCAACGTTTCAGCACAACAAATAAAACCCTTTCCCTCAAATCTGCTGTGGATTAGTCCTGTCTGAAAGTTCTCATGTGCGGCTCGGGGTCAGACATCAGCTTCCAATTAGAGCTTATTGATCAGAAAACATGTCGTGGAGATAGGAGGGAGATTTATGGTGCTATTTAAAGTAAAAAGCCCCGCGGAGATAAAATTCCATGTAGCGTTTGATTCCTTAAAAGCAAAGCCAACCGCTCTGACAGAGGAGAAATGGAGCCGAGTTGGAGATATTATCACGGGACTGGTTTTTATGCTTTTACACAGAGCTGGAGGCCAAATGGAGAAAGAGGGGAGTGGATCAAAATGAGCTCAAACTTCAGGAATACGACTCTTCTTTGTCGTGGTCTTTCCTGATTAATGCATCGAAATATCCCCAAACTTCAACGCCGTGGAGAAAATCTGACATGGTCAAATCCTTCTGTTTTTGTGTTTTCGAGTGGCCAGACGATAAATAAGTACTGGACTTTTCTTCCTAACACTCACTGTGGTCTTAGGGAGTCAGTCACACCGTAAAATATGCCACTCAGAGCAAAAATATGATCCTCCCTTCCCCGACTGTCCAGATGTTTTTGCAGTGCAGTATTTACGAGGGATAATAAGAAGTACAACTCTGTCTACTCCTGAGTTTAGATAAGAGATACTTTGCAGTAAATCTGCTAAATTTAAAGCTGCAGCTCCAGAGAGATGTTTTCTCGCCAAACGGCCTCACGCTGCACGCAAACACAAGGAAAGCAGCGCTATATAAGGCAGAGTGTGACTCCATGCACATGCAGGAGTCGGATCTCCCCGTATCGCGCTCTGATCTTGATTTGGAGGCTGCAGAGCTCTGCACGGTAGCAGCGACACATGGCTGGAATCAAGGCGCACATTCCCTGTGAGCTGCATAAACACTTCCTGTTCGGTAGGTGAGAAGTGTGAGGGAGGGGGAAACACTGTCAGGGGACATTTACAGAGCAACAAATCTGTGAAGTTACAAACTACTGACAGCTTCTTCAGAGAGCACAAACAAGAAACTTTAACATCTTTTCAAGCCCCACTTTAAAGTATTAACACTCTCTTATTAAAGAGATGGAAAAAGGATTCAGCTCCTGATGTGCTGAGTGGTTTTGAAGAATAACTTTCCTCTTACTGGGCTGCGTCTCGCTCCAAAAACTTGCAGCCAAAACTTTTGGAGTTCACGTGAGAAGCTCCAGCTCCCCTCAGGCTGCTGGACTCCAAAAAATGACAAAAATTGTTCTGCGATGTTTGTGAAGACTGGCTTTGAATAGATTCACTCCCTGACCCCTTGATACAAAAAAAAAGCACAGTGAAAGGTGACTTCAGCTTGAAGAGAATCCCTTCGCTCGGTCCAGAATGAAAAAGGAGCATGCAGCCCTGGAAAAACATAACAAACACACCCCAAAAATGCTGCAAAGTCTGCTCGGTCTGGAGCGGATCCGCTGTGGATTAACTCCTCGAAAACAATCAGGCTTGTACAAAACACACCACTGCGTGAGACAGAAACATTAAAGCTGCTTTACATCAACTTTTTCATCCGTGGAGGCAACTTTCGCTGACACACACCGAGTGTTACGGTAATAAAGAGCTATCAGTGAGGTAACGGTGCCACTTCTGTAACCTCAGGGACCACACTTTCCCCTCATTAGGAGGTTTTTCTGCATCTGCAAACAATCAATGAGACTGCTCCGGGCTCCACAGAAACCAGGCGATGCTGAATCAGAGATTTTAGAGATTATCACCTCACCTCAGCTCAGCTCAGCTCATCTCAGCTCAGCAGAGAGCTTGTTGCTTCTCCAGGTGAGGTGTGAAGCAGGGGTGCTTCCTTACAGGTGCACAATTTTGATGATTAAATCAGACTTCCAGCATGTTTGAAGCAGATTTGAAGGAAAGAAAGGGGGTGTAAAAGATCTTTGTGGCCCAAACTTTCCATCTCTGACTCATTTTTCAGAGCAAATATGCAGCCAGACGAGCCTGTCTCTCTTTTTCTCGTGTTTGTAAGCCTCACTGGATTCTTACTCCCTTCATTTTCTTTCCTCCTGCACCTTAAATTTCAAAAAATGTCAAGGCATTCTGCTAACGGGTGCTAAATCCTGTCAAGATGCTGCACTGAGCATTTATTTTAACAAGCTGAAGCCGGAGTTATTCCTCCCAGGTGTCTCCTTCTGGATTTTCTTTGCATTTGGAGATCAGAGGCGTCTTATGAAACACTTTAGAGGACTGAATCAAACACAACCCTGTGTGGGATTTTTCCTGAAGTGAAGCTTTAAAACTGTGCAAAGAAACATCAGGAGCATGCTCAATCATGCATTCAAAGCCAATGACGCATCACTTACCTTTGTTTGTGTGTGTGCTGCTGCTGCTGCAGGCTGGGAGTCTCACACAGCTTTGAGGAGTTTGGGACGGACCCTGAACAGCAGCCCTGGCGAGGGTTTGGCTTTTATCTGCAGGTGGGTGGAGCTGAAGCACGGCCTGGATCAGAGCATGTACGAGGGAGAGGGAGGAAAACAAAAACCGTGGATCAGTGCGAGGGAGAGGAGCGTGTTTGCAGCACGAGAGGTCAGAAGAGACGAAGCTCATTCAGCTCCTCCATCACAGATCAGGAGGAGGAAGATTCTCGTTTGTCTTGGACGTGTGTGCACATTCTTCGCATGCAGGAAGATTTAAGGGCAGGGTCTCACTTTGGTTTTGGCTGGGGTCAAGATCTCGCTGAGAGGAGGGTTTTCTGAGACTACCACAGTACACACACACACAGTCGTGTACAAAACAATCCAACTGCAAGGTGATCGAAGAATCGAAACAAGAAAAGTTTGATGCTGATGAAAGCACGGCTGAAATATTTGCACCCACCCAAAACATTTTCTGAGTCCCTGCCTTCTCATGTGCAGCTCTCTGGAGCTTTGGCTGTGAACTGGTGAAAACATTGAGCTGTTTGGTGAATTCTTCACTGTGTGAGGCCGAAAGGGCAGAATTCACACCTTGGCACAGCTGCTCCACATACTCTTCGTGATGTTTTTGTTGCTATTTCAGCTCTTTTACACATTTCTCCCCTTAAAAATGTCTCGACTAGCAGGTGAATCTGACATTTTAACAAAAGCAACCCTTACTTTTCCTTTCTGAGCTTCTCTGTGCACCTCTAACAGAGCTCTCCTCTCACCCTGGATCTGGTTTTTCTCCCCTTTGAAGTGCTCTTTTAAAAATTTGGCTCCACAAGGACTTTATCCGTCAACAGATGCGAGCCTGGTTTGCAGTTTCATGATGTCATGACAGGAGTGGATGCAACCTAAAAACCAGGTACAGCTGCGGGGAAATGAGGCAGAATTGAATAGGATGCCAATCACACGACGCAAGAAACATCTGCAGCACTTCCTCAACAAGCTGCTGGATGCAGCGACCAGCCGTGTGCGCAACCTCTGAATTTTTCTGTCTGGTTGCTAATCCGGTTGTCTCTGAGTCTGCGCCAGAGCTCCTCTCCATGTTTGGTTAAAAGTTTGAGAGTTTGGCAGCAGGGTTGGATGACACTTTGTGGTCACATCCTCATTTAAGCCAACAGGTTTGGCTAAAAGTTTCTGAAAATTCAGAGTTTTGTCCTCGCTGTGCAGAAACTGGCACAGCAGAGTGACGGATAGCAGCCGAGGGAAATCATGAAACCGCTTAATTGGCCTGAAAAATGTGCAGCAATGCCACTGGAGCTGTGAGGCTGTGCAGAGCTTCATGCTAACGTGCTAACATAGATTTTCAGTCACAGAATCCCGTTTATTCATTTTCCCATCCTGTGTTTTTCTCCGGCCAAATCCACCAGTTCCAGGTGATATCACAGGAAACGGCTCATTAGCCGCAAACCGCCTTCACCGACATTTCCTGTGGTCGTTAAGTCTGCAGGGAGGACAGAGAAAGCAGGGTTGTTCGAGGGGGGAGATGGCCTCCACGCCGCGCTGTGAGCCCGCTTTTCTTGCCTCGAAGTGGAAAGACGTCAACCTGTCAAACGTGGGGATGTTTTTCTAAGTATGATGCAATCGTCTCGGCTCAGCAGACCACGGATAATGAATTACTTCAGCTCTCGTTGCCTGGCTGCAGCTCGTGGTTAGATGAGATTCGGTTCTGCTGTGTTGTTTTACATTTTTCTGTGAGATTCGATCAGTTTTGGACTTTAAATGTTTCCAGTACATTCCTCTTCTTACAATGGCATCATTGATTTATGTCCTACATTTCCCACAATGCAGCAAAAAAAAAAAAATCACAGTCCCTTGTCCCAGTTTTGTTCAGGTTTGATGTTAATGTACGCATGTGTGATCCACTTTGTCTCAACATTAAAACTTCATTAAGAGAAACCACAGAGTTTACACACACATCTCCAAACCTCTCCATCAATAGAGCTTTTGTTCACACACTCCCTTTCTGGGCAGGAGAGCTCAGGGTTCCCTCCAGTATGATCTGAGAAATGGCGAATATGATCCTCAAACATTCACTTTTTCAGTTTCAGGCTTCGAAAAGAGCCTGTACTCCCACACACCTGAAGTCACCTGGCTGCCAAAAGCTCTTTAAAAATAATTTTCACCAGGCGAGACTGTAATTAGATTGAAAGTCCTGGAAAAGCATGTCAGTCCTAATGTTACTCCTGCACAGGAATAGACTTAAAGTGGACACATTAAGAAAAAAGTTTAGTGAAGTAAAGTTTTATTGAGTCAGAGGTAAAAAAAATAGTTTGTCAGCTTTTACAGGAATAATCCTGCTCAATCGTCACTTCCAGGCCTCCACACGTGTGTCAGTGTCAGTGTCAGTGTCTGCCTCAACCCCCTGTTTTGGTTGTATTGGAACCATAGACTGTATAAAACATGCATGTAGTCACCCCAACGTCTGTTTCTGAAATAGTAAATAAAGCACATCAGCTAAAGTGGCCATATTGGTAGTGGCTGATAGGAGATGTTTTTGAACCAGGCTGTAAAGATTTTAGCACTTCCTCATTGTCTCATATTCTTAGACCAGAGGTTGCCACTTAATTGGGACGTTTCTGGGTCTTGTTTCTACAAGGACAGATTAATTCATCCCAGATTAGTGACTCACACTGGACTTCTTCACTGTCCTGTGTCTGTTACCGTTCAGATAAATCTCAGACTGAAGCTCTTTTCCATGGCACATGCTCAGAGTTAAACTTCTCCCCCCACTTCTGTGAACTATGAGAGTCATCCGACTCTGAGAACACTTCATCGTCCTTGGACATGGAGGTAACCTCTGTCTGTCAGGATTACTGCACATATACGAGAGAATACCGCAGCGTTAGGAGAGCCTCCCTCTCCAGTGTTTTATTTATTTGGCTGCAGGTTTGAGCCAAATGCTTTGGTTTGCGTTTCATTCCTCTCCTGCCCTTGGAACGGGAGCCAGGTTTGTGTGGATGGACTGGAAACCCCCGGTGTTTGATGGTGGGAAGCAAATTAATCAATTTAAGGTGCTCGCTCATGGCTTAAAAAGCAGCTGAGTCATTGTCTGTTCATTTAGGGGGGCAGTCTGGACAAAGTCTGGAGCCACAGTCTTGGGTTTTGCAGACAGGCATGTCGACTTCTTTATGGGAATAATATGTTGACACACACCTTGCAGACCTGAGTAAAAGGAAAAGGAAAAGCCAGATGAGCGACAGTGCCCTTTTTCCATTTCCTTGGTACTAATCTGTGCTTGGACTAGCATTTTTCTGTCTATATCCAGCTCAGTTGTTGCTGTTTTCTGTAGCAACAAGAGAATTTAAAGTGGTAACCTCCAGATAGCAGCCAAACTTCTCCAAACAGTCTGTGAAACATGCTCAGCGAAATGACAGAAAAGCTGGAAAGTGCTGCTGTAAACAAATTCCATGTAACTGAGACTCTCAGACAATTTGTGACTGTTTGGATTTGGCGTCAGTAAACTTGGACAAACGTCCATCATCGCCTCTCAGGGCAGCGATTTCGGTCTCAGTCAACACAGCCTGTGTGTAACGTCTCTGCGTGTGACGAGGTCCAGCCAATAAAAACTCTCCCTCCTGGCAAACGAAGAGAGAGCACGCTCAGTTCGTCAAAGCTGGACAAACAGGGTCCAGAGCCGAGCTTCTGAGGAGGCCGAGCCCGCTGAGAAGACCAACAGTAGTCTCCAGCGTTTCCTTTTCTGTCCTGGCGGCGATCTTATTATTCTGTCTCTGTTTTGACTCGGTCTTTCTCACAGTCTCATCAGTCGTCCTGAAATTTACGCCACCAGACATCAGGCCTATATGTGTCAGGTTCAGATGAATACATCAACACTGGGGTATGAGCTGTGAAACCTGAAGAAAATGCTGAGTTTTTCTGCCCTCCTGTGGAAAAAGTATGCTGTAACCATCATTCCAATTAGCTTGTGGTAGGACGTATATTGGATGGTTTTAATTGCATCAGTGTAGATATAAAAATGATTCTGATCTATTTTGAAGGATGGCTGCAGTATAGTTTTTGTCCACAAGAGGGCAGAAATACTCAGTATTTGAGAAGCTTTAAAAAAAATGTACATCCTGATGAGGTAAAAGCTGCTTTGTTGGAGCCCCTCTTATATTGTGCACATTTGGTCTTATTTTTATAGGCAAGACATTAAAGTATGTATTTAAGCTAATCGTTAAAGTGCAACTTGCTATATTTATTGATGGGATCTAATTGAAAATTCAATGTTGACCAAATGGGAAGTGACTGAACGTGTTCACAGATTTGTCTCACCATAGCATCACAAAGTTTGTGCAGATTAACACCAAAATTGGACTGTTTCTTGTTGCACTTTGTCTGGAGTTCACAATTCTTTTTCCGTTCAGTTTACAGATGTTTGCACTTATTTAACAGTTCAGGGTTTAGGGGGTTAAACTGGGTGTTTTGTCAGATTTCACAGTCATACACTGCATAAATGTAGCACTTTCTGTTTGTAAGAAGTGACCTGTGTTTTTAAATCAATGTTAATATTGCACATTTCACACGATACTGACACTTTTGTTACTGTGATGGAGTGAATGAGGGTAAAATTTTAATAAAGTACTCTGAAATAAATCTGATCTTCACTTCTATTTATTTTTAATTTTGGCAGTTTAAGTGTCATGTATGTACAGGGGAGGAAACCAACCGGTTTGTCATCTTACTGCTCATTTCTAGCAATGCAAAGTAACTTAAAGTGGTTGTGTTTTTAACTCTGTGGGTCTTGGGTTTACCAGTGCAGTAAAAAGGTTAATTAATGCGATAATTTATTAACTTACTTACTATTTAACAATGTTTAACATTAAAAATCTATTTAAATTGCATGTGTGACAAGAAATTTTTAATTTTATAGGAAGTATAAGCGTGTCATTTCAATCTAATCCCTAAACATAGTTAACATCAAACATCATTTTGGGGGTTTTCTGCCCTCCTGTGGACCAAAACGATACCGCCACCAAGCTATGAATGTAATATAATCTTTGGACACCAGATGGAGGCAAATACTCTCAAAATGAAATCAGCACAAACAAAATCTTAGTCAAAAATACTTTATTATTGTCCAAAAGAATTAAGAGCAGTGTCAGATCCACAGATGGGAATCATAGCGGCGAGGAAGACCCACAAGCAGCTCATTTAAAGCAAATAATTCTGTGTGCAATGAATAAAAATAATGAAAGAGGCAGTAGACTGAAGGCTGTTTGAAATAAATGACACGAAGAAGACGAGCTTTAAAGAAATAATCAGTGGTTAGACGCAGCTTTATTGTATGAAGGGAAGCTGAGAGAGTTGTCCAGTTAACTTCATACACAGACTACGGAGTGTTTACTAAACTTTATGCAGCTGTCACGTGGTGTAGCAGAGGCGTCGCGGTGCAGTGACGTCGTTGATTGACATGCAGCAGTCACGTGGTACAGTGACGTCGTTGATTGGTCATTCGGTTTAGCAAGAGTTCTCTAAAGAGAGGTTCAGGTGTGAGCGGTGTAGCCGGAGCCATTTAACGGGAACACTTCAGTTTCCTGTTTGACGCTGTCACAACACACACAAGGTGAGTTTGCTTTGCACTTTGACCAACTTGCTGTCCGTCAACCCGCTAACTCTTCTCTGTCTTTACAGGTTCTGTCCGTGCTAAGCTAAGCTAACACTTTAGCTGCGCATCCAAAAGGAAAAGGTGGGTTTGCGTTACTTTAGCATTAATGCTAAATTCATGATGTACTTGTTCTCTGTCAGCTCGCTAACTCCTCACTGTGTTCACAGGTTCTCAACCAAGCTACGACTAAAACAAACCGAGGTAAGTTTGTCCGCTTTTGACATTTGTAGCAGTTTGATCGAGCTGAAACGTAGCAACCCACTAACCCAACGTCCCTTCTCGTTTCCCCTCAGGTTCTCAACCAAGCTACGACAAAAACAAACCGAGGTAAGTTTGTCCGCTTTTGTTGTATGTAGCATTTTATTTAAACTGAAACGTAGCAACCCACTAACCCAACGTCCTTCTCTCTTGTCGCCTCAGGTTTTCAGCTCATCCGGAAAAGACTGACACCAGTTAAGTACTTATTTTAGCTTTTATTATCACACACTTTTGTCATTTATTCAGTATGAACCCTTCAGTAACCCCTCGCTCTGTTTCAGGAGCTGCTGGCGTTGTTGGCTCGGTATGGCGAGAAGAAAACACTGGTGGCTTTGAATTCAGGGCGGCCTGAATGAAGAGAGACCACACTGTTGGCTCGGTTTGTGAGAGGATTAAAAACCCTGATTTTGCTGTGTAAAGACGTTTTCCAGCTCGCAGGTTTCCTCTCGTTGTACAGAAAAGTGTGTGTCTCCTCTTGTTGCCTCGTAGCCCCAGTGCTTTTCGATTTTTTTGTCCCCGGTTCCGGTTGCTTTTCGAAGACGCTCCGCAAAGTGGGAAAAGTGTTGTCGTTGTCTCGGTTGTCCAGTCCTCACGAAACAACACTTGATGCGGGTTTTGTCCCTCCCGCGATGCGCACAGAGAGTTAACCCACTGTTGGTCCGGTTGTCCGCTCGCTCTTCGAAAAGCTCCGGGATCCGATCGAGTGGGCAAGTGTTGCTGTCGTCTCCGTTGTCCGAAGCAGAAAGCAACACAGTGACTTGGTCTGTGGTCACTAAAGCCCACTGTTGTCTAGTAGCCTCGGCCGGCTCGCTCTTGCTGGGGAACACCTTCCCCCCTTTTGGTGAACTTCAGCAAGACGGGTTTTTTCCCGGCCGCTTTTCGAAGAAGCTCTAAGAGGTGAAACAGGTTTTTCACTTTGAAAACTGACTTTAATTGAACTTATGTGAACTGAGTCCATGCAAATGTGTGGAGTTAGTTGATGCAAGTTTCAAAGGTCAACTTTGAAATTGTCATCAACTAACTTCATATATTTTCATGGACTCAGTTCACATAAGTTCAATTAAAGTCAGTCTTTCACTCCAACAGTTCAAAGCACTTTACCCTTCATCATCTTCATTCATCAAATAAAGACTGATTATTTCCCCTTGTCAAGTTGAAGCACTTATCAATGAAATTATCATGAGCCTGAAACTTCAGGACTTAGTCAAAAAAATTTTTTTTTTTTTGGACTTAGTAAATTTTTGGGGAAAAATGGGTAAGTCCCACGCCCCTCTCAGCGCTTTTTGGGGAAAAATGGGTAAGTCCCACGCCCCTCTCAGCGCTTTTTGGGGAAAAATGGGTAAGTCCCACACCCCTTTTTGGTCAATTTTTTACTTTATCCATATAGATTTATAAAGATTAAGCCTTATGAATTGGCTAAATCTTATAAAAGCTCAATTTTACTAAATAAGAGCTGATTTTTTTTACTCTGAAATAAGGGATGGCTTAAACCTTACTAATTTCAGTGCATTATGACACTAATTAGAAAAAAGTCGAGACATAATTTATTATGACAGTAAGTAGAGTAAAGTTGTGGCATAATTTTAGCGTATTGTAAGTAGGTAAAGAAAAGTTGAGGTAAAGTGTTAAGTGTTCCTGCACATGAATTTCACTAAGGTACAAAATCATGACAGACAAGTATTTCACACAGAATTTTTTTTTATTCTCAACAAAGTTTACCAGACAGGAAAAAGACCACTGTAAGCAACATTAAGCCAACATGTCAAAGACAGGGTCCAGCCACTGTGCAGCTTTTCCCTCAGAGCAGCGCAGCAGAGGAGGAAGATGGACTGTAACTGCAAAGTGACAGAGCCACAGAGCAGCCCAGCTCCACCAAACACCACTAGCTACACCACAAACGGAGCTCTGAGGTTCCACACGCACAATGACTGAGCAAAGTCAGCCACGGACCAACTTTGCACTTACAGCAGCATACCTGCGCCACACTTCGCTCCACAAGCCGTTAGAGTAACACTGAGCAGCAGTCAAACCAGGTCTGTGTGGACGGAAGCGAGGTGGACTGTAACTACTGAAATACATTTGATGCACCACAGTAGCCCAGCTCCACCAAACTTTGCCCACACAGCCCCAGCTCTTCCACTGCTCGGTTACTCAGCGACTTGCTAAGCTAACGCGTCGCAGGCAGAGACTGCCGGTTCCGGCCTGCCAATGACTACCAAAGAGACAAAAGCCACAGAGCAACTTTCCCCTCAGAGCAGCGTGTCTGTGCTGCGCTTCACTCTACCGGCCGTTGAAGTAACACTGAGCAGGAGTCAAACCAGGTCTGTGTGGAGAGGAGTAAGGTGGACTGGAACTACAGAGTAGCCCAGCTCCACCAAACTCTCCCACACAGCCCCGGCTCTTCCACTGCTCGGTTCCTAACGGCCTGTAGAGCTAACACATCACAAACAGAGACTGCTCTGAGGCTCCGGTCACACGTTAGCCAGCCGAGAGCCTGCGGAAAGAGCAAAGAGTGGAATTAGTGGGCTGGATAATGAACCGGGATAATGTACCGAAAATAAAGTCGAGTGGAGAGAAATCTTACCTGAAAAGATGCTAGCTTTGTTTGTTCCTCTTCTGCCAACAGGTGCTCTGCCGAGGCCTCAGGTAGCCAGCCGAGAGCATGCGACAAGAGCAGAGAGTGGAATTAGTGGGCTGGATAATGAACCGGGATAATGTACCTTAAATAAAGTCGACAGGGACAAAACCTTACCTTGAAAAGATGGCAGCTTTGTTTGTTCCTCTTCTTCCAACAGGTGCTCTGCCGAGGCCTCAGGTAGCCAGCCGAGAGCCTGCGAAAACAGCAAAGAGTGAAATTAGTGGGCTGGATAATGAACCGGGATAATGTACCGAAAATAAAGTCGAGTGGAGAGAAACCTTACCTGAAAAGATGCTAGCTTTGTTTGTTCCTCTTCTTCCAACAGGTGCTCTGCCGAGGCCTCTGGTAGACATGAAACAGACAATACAATGCACCTGAGTTCAACTACAAAGGTTCACATGAGTTAATGTTTTCTCCACTTACCTTAGACACGGGTCTCATCGCCCTTCGTGTATCAACCGTTGTGTCTTCTGAATCGCCTTTTTATACCCTACCTGTTAGCCACGCAGCTTCCGGATCCAGCGTCACTTCCGCCGAGAACGTCACCGTCAGGAAACAAAAACAAATAATTTCCTCTCAATTTTAATTTTCTTAATCACTCTTTCTACGCGTGTATATAATTAATTATACACGAAAACATCCTCCGCTCATAGGAGGCAGCAGCGCCCCTCAGGGATTAATCAGCCAATCAAAAGCCGAGAGACCAGGGAAAAGATGAACATAAAATTATGACAGATACATAAATAAATAAAACTACAGAATTAATATTACCCTTTAATCACCATTATATATACCAGATTGTGCATTAAAATAAATAAACAATAATATTGTGTGGCGCTTAAACTGCACTTACCTTTTACTGCTAATTTACGTTTAGTGCTTAATGTCTCTGCTCAGAAATGCCAAGAGTTGAAAAGAAGCATCAATATATATATATATTTATATATTCATGTGTATAAAGTGCGTACTTTCCAATCCTGTAATGTCTCTTTACAGACAGCACATGGCGCCACTGCTGCATGTTCTATTTTTTATTTATTATTTTGTACAAATTAAGTCAAAAACTGCCTCAAATTGATCAAAGTATGAGATGACAACGTATATTTTTCTGTTATATTTCATTTGGGGTACATGTATCTGTCAATCTGTCTGTATGATAGAAATGCAGCAACAGCACCCTTTGCTTGAAAGAGACAATAACATCAACAACAACAAGGTGTTTGAACTTCAACTCTTTATTTCATGTTAACTCAGGGACGTTTTTCACCAAAGATACATGACTCAAACAGCAGTGGTACAAAAGTAGCTAAACTGACAGCGGCTGAAGCGGCTCATTGGGGGGAGAAAAAACAGAGACAAGCCAAAGACAAAACACCAGAGAGCACGGGAGAGCTGATATTATCTGTCTGAGATGATCTCTGTGTGATGGAGAGGAAGAGAGGGAAGGGGGCGGTCTTCAGGGAGTTGACCTCCAAGTAAAGAGGAGTCAGGGTCTGTCCTCGGGGTCTGCGAGTGAACCCGAACCTCCAATCAGACTGCAGACGCAGCTCTTTGTTGGAGGACGGGCAGGACGACAGGAAGTGGACTTTATTTGAAATGATCTGTTAAGTTCACACTCCTCTTTTTCTGAAGTTTCACTCATCGCAGAGGACGCCACAGTGATGACAGAGAGGCAGCAGCATCCTGCCTCACACCCGCAGCCCCCTGTGCATCCCTAACCCTGACTCCCTGGAGCTCAGAGGAGTCAGGAGCTTTAATCTGGGCTCACAAACCCTCCAAAGAGCCCTCAACGGAGTCTGTTCACCTGCAGGAGGAGGATTATTTCAGGTCTGACACACCAGCTAGTGGCCACAGAATGAGGGGCTTCAACCACACTGAATAGTAACATGATGATCTTACCTTTCTGAGCAGCTGTGGGCACATCTGGAGGCTCCTCAAACTTCAGGGTCAGTTTAAGAGTTTCTGGACTGATTTTGGTGCTGGTAAAGATCCCAGAAGGAAAGGGGCTTGCTGCAACAGTCTGAAATGTTTTCAAAATAAAGTTTAAAACTCTTCATGTTGTGCTCAGATTGTTCACACTTAAGGGCCTCCATGCACAGAAACCAAATAAAAAACAATCATTGCACTGCAGAAACTTTTAAATATGAAAAAAAAAAATCTGTCATTTAAATTTTTTAAAAGATTTATTCATTTATTTTTAATCTGGACATGATTTGTTTATTTTTTCATAGACTGTGCTGTATCTTATCTTAAAACTCCACATTAGCTCCTGGATTAAATTTCAAGTTTAAGTATTTGTTACATTTTTTCAAAGAGGAGTGAGACTTCAGAACAAACCAGCTTTGATTTCTCTTCATAGGGGGGAACACACATCCATCATGGAAAAACAGGTCACAAAATTGACCTATAAAACATCTGTGGAGGTGTCACTCTGTTTTTTTTTTTTCAGAATATGAAAAAAAGTCATCTTAGTTTTTTTCTAATTTATTCTTATTTATCATTTTTCAATGTGGACATGATGCCTTTTATTTATTTTTTTCCCATAAACTGTGCTTTATCTTATCCATAAACTCCACATTAGCTCCTGGATTAAATTTCAGGTTTTAGTATTTGTTCATTTTTTTCAAAGAGGAGTGAGACTTCAGAACAAACCAGCTTTGATTTCTCCTCATGGGGGAACGGGTTGACAATAACAATCACTCACTGCAAATTAGAAAAAAAACTAAGATGACTTCTGTTCACATTCTGGAAAAAAAAACGGAGTGACACCTCTACAGATGTTTTATATGTGCATTTTGTGACCTGTTTTTCATGATGGATGTGTGTTAGGGTCAGGTGATCGGATACTAAAGAGAAGTTGCTCAATGTGTGTGTTATTGTTAACACTCTTCACAACTTCCCTTTGGTATTCGCTCACATGTCCTTAACACACATCCATCATGAAAAACAGGTCACAAAATGCACCTATAAAACAATCTCACATATTTTATAATAACAAAACACTAAATTTCTATAAAAGCAAAAGATGAATCACTGTACGATGGCCCAAAAGCCATAAATTAAACAAAAATAAATTAGAAAAACAAAACTAAGATTACTTTTTTTCACATTTTGAAAAAAAAACGGAGTGACACCTCCACAGATGTTTTATAGATGCATTTTGTGACCTGTATTTCATGATGGATGTGTGTTCAGGTCAGGTAAGAAATATATCAGGACATTTGAAAAGAAGGAGAGAGAAATACAAAAAGCAGTGTCAATCCACAAAATTCAGGTTTAGTTCAGTTTCTGGAAGAAAGGTTGCAGTACACTTGTTGTCCACAGGAGGGCATAAAATGTCATCATTTTCTAAATCCTAAAATGCTAAATTCACACTTTGACCACACGAGGGCGTAAAAACACAGCATTTTCCAAATCCTAAAATGCAATTAAAAATATATATTAAAAACAAAACGATGTACTGCACGCAGAGAACGTGAAAGCAGGCCGAGACAAATGTGAAACACTCTGTTCTGAAGTCTCACTCCTCTTTGAAATGAATGAATACGAAAACTTGAAATTTAATCCAGGAGCTAATGTGAAGTTTAAGAATGAGATAAAGCACAGTTTATGGAAAAAATAAACAAAGACATCATGCCTCCATTAAGAAAATAATAAATAAAAATAAATTAGATTTAAATAAAAAGTAACTGTTGGAAACAGAACCCAAAGGCTTCACTGCTATGTTGAATTACCACAAAAACTTAACTGTTATACAAGCTCAAATGTTATTCTCATTCCTTTAAAACCACTAGCTTCAGCTTTAAATGTAAATACATCGACTTTAGAAGCTGTTAAAGTTATTTCACAATGATTTTTTTTGTAAATAAAACGTGCAGCGCACTCTGATTTGTGCTTCAACTCAAACCTGTGAGAAAACAAATCAAGACTGTTTTATACATCAATACTTAAAGTAAGGCAGACTTATTCGAATATTTTTTATTTTATGATTAGGAAAATACTGAGTATTGACGCCCTCGTGTGGTCAAAGTGTGAATTTTGCATTTTACAACTTGGAAAATAGTGAGTATTTATGCCCTCCTGTGGACAACAACTGTATTGCACTCTTTCCTCCAAAAGCTGATCTCTCTTAATTTTGTGGACTGAAACTGCTTTTTGTGTTTCTCTCTCCTTCTTTTCAGATGTCCTGATATTTTTCTTAATTTCATGTGGCTTTAGTTCATACAATAAAACATAAAGAAGGCTGATGAATATTGCCAGTCTGTCACACTGTTGCTTCTGTCTGACATCTTGTTCTCAACTAACTGTAAAAAAAAAAAAGGACTCTAAAAATATAACTAGTTATTAAACAAAAGCTGTGTCAACTTCTGAACATATAGCATTTTTTAACATTATTAATCTTTTTTTTTAAGTTGCCTGCGTGTTGATAAATTTAATTATGTGTAGAAAGTATCTCTGTGTTTTTTAAATTTAATCTTTACATATAGAGATTTCCATCTGAAATATTAATTATCATCATTACTTTGGGTTTTTTTCTGCCCTCCTGTGGACAAAAACTATCCTGCAAACATGACTTGATTGCAATATAATTTTTGAACACCAGATGACGGCAAACATCCGGTAATAATTACCACAAACAAAATCTTAGTCAAAAATATTTTATTCATCCCAAGTTAGGAAAATTCGTGTTAGTAATCAGTTGCTCATCACACAGTACAGCAGTAGGAAATTAAAATAGGGAAAATATAGAATGGGATGATAAAATACGCTATAAAATTAACATTAACATGAACTGAGAACCATTTTCTTGAGCTACATCTTCATCAGAGATGCCAATTAAATGAACAATTTTTACATTTAGCAACTGTATAGTGTATGACACGTCACAGTGACGTAGGGTGTAAACACGGAAGTTGTAACAACGACATAACAAGGGCGCACGTGTCCATTACACATGTTTACAGGTAACTTCGCACCGTTTTATTGACACGAAGGACGAGGAGACTTCAGGGATGTTTACGAACCAGCGGAGGACTCCTTCCTTTTGATCGACGCCCTGAGAAAGACGCAGAGAGGCTAACGTGTACCTGAACGCATCACGAGTATCCACGGACTCCAGCTGAGTGTGTTTACTTTGCTGTCTGCAGTCCGTGCGTCTGTTTGGAGGTAGACCGTGGATCTGGAGTGCCCTCTACAGCTCTCGACCTTCGGTGAGTCAGCGTCACTTTTCGTTGCAGTGCATTGTACATAACGGCTCCACAGGAGGGCGTTAAAGCGCTGATGGCATGCTGTCATTTTATTTACCGTCCTATGAATTGCCTTTTTGGATAAATCAGATTAGAAATAAAATTAAATCAGATTAAATAAATTACTTTAAGACAACAAATACTTTATTTACCTTTTCTCGTGTCTGTTGAGCTTGATTCGGTGCCTCATCTTACCCTTATGTGCCAATTCCTGGTTGTTGTTTTTCTTACATCAAAATTGCTGTTGGAAAATAATGTGTCTTGTTGTTTTTTGTGTTGGTGCGAGCTGCAAATCTCTTTGCAAAAGAGCTGGTGTTGTTTTCTTACTTGTCATTGAGATGGAGATATGACGCAAATATCTTTGGCACATTAATGACACCAACAGGGAATATGTGTGTAGGGTGTGCTGGTTGTGTCTAGAGTTGTTGATATAAGTCTGACCTTCTTTAGGAATAATCCGAGTTACTCAGATTTTGTATATTCACATTTCTCTCAGTTTGGTGGATAACTTGTTGTAAATTATAGGAGTGCATCAGTGAAATGTGAATTATTTTAAACTTAAGCTTGTTGGATAACAGGTGATCTTAATTAAGATCGTAACTGCTCTGCTCAGTGCTCAGGGTTGGGGGTGCGGGGTAGTGGCTCAGAGTTGGGCGGGGGAGACGGGGTGGGGGGAGGTTGGGGCGTCGGGGGAAGCACACTACTCAATGGCTCCACACGAGGGCGTCACAATGCTCATGCCATGCCAGGTGTTCTTAATTAAGTTTATAACAGTTCAGCTCAGGGTTGGGAGGGGCTCAGGACTCAGGGTTGGGGGGGGGGGGGGGGGGCGCACATTGGTCATACTTAAATGATCCACACGGGGGCGCCTAAGTGCTGCCTCTTTTATTTATTTTATTTAATAAATGTATTAAAGCACCTCAATCTCCTCAAATATTAACATCTTAACACTCTGTATGTGGAGTTACTCAGATTTTCTTCATCATAATTCTCTCAGTCTGGTTGATAACCTGTTGTGACTCATGAGAGTGTATCAGTAAAATGTGAATGATTTTAAACTAAAGCTTGTTGGACAATGTTCAGGTGAGCTGATAACATGCAGGTTATGTGAGGAGTGGTAAAGTACTGTCACAATTCCAGTTACATTGTTTGAGCCTTTAGCAGAGTCTTGCTCTCACACACTAACCAGGTGAGGTTGATTAGGTGTGTAACTCAGGGGTGGTTTCACCTGTGTGTGTGTGTGTGTGTGTGTGTGTGTGTGTGTGTGTGTGTGTGTGTGTGTGTGTGTGTGTGTGTGTGTGTGTGTGTGTGTGTGTGTGTGTGTGTAGGTGTGTGTGTGATTTTGTGTGTTTGTGTGTGTGTCGGGGGGTGGTGGCTCATAGTTGGGCGGGGAAACGATTCAGCGCTCAGGGTAGGGGGAGCCGGCTCAGGGCACGGCGGGGCAGGCGGAGGGGGGGAGGCTCGCAGCGTGGGGGAAGTGAGGGGGCATCAAGGGCAGCGCATTACTTAATGACTCCACAAGAGGGCGTCTAAAATGATAAAAACAAACTAATAATAATGATCAACCTGAGGTATCCTGCATCATTTATTGTTTATACTGGAATCAATGAATTAAAAAATGACAAAGGTGTTGAAATTATAACCTGGAAAAAGCACATTTTCATCGACTGACCCCTGATTATGGTCTCAGTGTTTTTTTAAAGACCTTTTATAAACTAACCAAAAACTGTGAAAGTTTGAGAGGAGAAAGCTGCTGAAATTTTAACCTGATTTTTTTTTTTTTTTTTGGTGTGGGATGAAGCAGCTTCTACCTCTGAGTGTTTCCAGGCTTAAAATGAACAGAAATATGGTGTTTACCAAAGATCCTCTTTAGTTTTCAGATACTCCTGTAATGTTAGGGATCAAAATGTCCTTTCTCTTCTTCTTCTTCAAGTATCCACAGGTTTTGAGGCCCTCTTTAATATATTTCTGTTGCTTTCCTCTTCCTTCAGGCTTCTGTCTCCTCATTGTGCTGCCCTCTTCCTCTGAATACACTGTAAATGGACCGTACAGCTCTAAGAGAGGAGCTTTGTTATTGTTTTGATAACCGCTGCCTGAACCCTCACATCAAAGAGGTGACACCACAGATTGTTTGTAAACATCTCTGATGAACTTTGACCTCTTGCTCCTTTGCCTCACTTTACACTGAGGGGTTATTTGGGGGTCAGTAGAACACCCATTATCCAATCAAAACACCTGAAATTTAGTGTATTTATAAAGAGCAAAGCACTGAACAAACTCTGTTATTTTCAGGGTGAGAAAAAGAGGAAAAAGACGACTTAACTTTTAATCCAAATCTTTAAAAAATTGCTCTAAATTGATGTTGTACTCCTTAAATTCTTGCAAATTTACTGCTTTTAATTCAATATAAATCAAAATTTAATGAAACCAAAGTCTCATTTTGTCATGCCAGGTGATCTTAATTAAGCTCACAACCTCAGGGTTGGGAGGGGCTCAGGACTCGGGGGGGGGGGGGGGGGGGGGGGGGGGGCGCACATTGGTCATACTTAATGTCTCCACACGAGGGCGTCAGAGCGCTGTCTTTTTTTATTTATTTTATTATAAATTGACTTTTGGGATAAATCAGATGAAATGAAATAATTCACAGACAACAAATAATTCATTTACCTTTCTCGTGTCTTTTGAAGTTGATTTGGTGCCTTATCTAACACATATATGGAAATACTTGCTGTTTTTTCTTCTTTACAACAAAACTGCAGTTCTTTGTGTTGGTGCGATCTGCAAATCTCTGCAGAAAGAGCTGCTGTTGATAGTTTATTTTTGATTGAGGTGGAGATTAGATGTAAATATCTTTGGCACATAAATGACATCAACAGGGAGTGTGTGTGTAGGTTGTACTTGGTGTGTCGGGAGTTGTTGATATAGGTCTGCCGTTCTTTAGGAATAAATGTATTAAAGCACCTAAATCTTCCCAAATATTAACATCTTTACACACTCTGTGTGTGGAGTTACTCAGATTTTCTTCATCATATTTCTCTCAGTTCACTCAGACACTACCCAGGTGAGCTTGATTAGGTCCGTAACAACTCAACACACGGCTCAGGGATGGGCGGGGGGGGGGGGGGGGGGGGGGGGGGTGTAGGCTATGTGTGTGTGTGTGTGTGTGTGTGGCGGGGGGGGGGCAGCACATTACCTAAAGTCTCCACACGAGGGCGTCTCGGTGCTGAAGCCATGCTGGTGTCATGCCAGGTGATCTTAATTAAACTCACAACCTCAGAGTTGGGGGGCGGGAGGGGCAGCACATTGTTCATACTTACTGGCTCCACACGAGGGCGCCTTAGTGCTGCCTTTTTTACTGTCTTATAAACTGACTATTGGGAATCTTTTTATGAAATTAAACTACAACAAATTACTCATTCACCTTTCCTCGTGTCTTTAGAGCTTGATTTGAAGCCTCATCTCAATCATATGCGCCAGGGTTGAGCAAGGGAGGTGGGGTTGAGGCTATGTGTGTATGTGTGTGTGTGTGTGTGTGTGTGTGTGTGTGTGTGTGTGTGTGTGTGTGTGTGTGTGTGTGTGTGTGTGTGTGCGTGTGTGTGTGTGTGTATGTGTGTGTATCCCAGTGACATAAGCCTTCAGCAGAGTCATGCTCTCAGACACTAACCAGGTGATCTTAATGAAGTTGGTAACAGCTCAGCTCAGTGCTCAGGGTGTGTGTGTGTATGTGTGTGTGTTGGGTGTGTGTGTGTGGATGTGCATGTGTGTGTGTTGGGTGTGTGTGTGCGGATGTGTGTGTGTGTGTTGGGTGTGTGTGTGTGTGTGGATGTGTGGATGTGTGTGTGTGTGTGTGTGTGTGTGTGTGTGTGTGTGTGTGTGTGTGTGTGTGTGTGTGTGTGTGTGTGTGTGTTGGGTGTGTGTGTGTGGATATGCATGTGTGTGTGTTGGGTGTGTGTGTGTGGATGTGTGTGTGTGTGTGTTGGGTGTGTGTGTGTGGATCTGCATGTGTGTGTGTTGGGTGTGTGAGTATGTTGTGTGTGTGTGTGAGTGTGTGTGTGTATCCCAGTGCCTTCAGCAGAGTCATGCTCTCAGACACTAACCAGGTGATCTTAATGAAGTTGGTTACAGCTCAGCTCAGTGCTCAGGGTGTGTGTGTGTGTGTGTGTTGGGTGTGTGGGTGTGGATGTGCATGTGTGTGTGTTGGGTGTGTGTGTGTGTGTTTGTGTGGATGTGTGTGTGTGGATGTGTGTGTGTGTGTGTTGGGTGTGTGGGTGTGGATGTGCATGTGTGTGTGTTGGGTGTGTGTGTGTGGATGTGTGTGTGTGTGTGTTGGGTGTGTGTATGTGGTTCTTCATGTGTGTGTGTTGGGTGTGTGTGTGTGGATGTGTGTGTGTGTGTGTTGGGTGTGTGTGTGTGGATCTGCATGTGTGTGTGTTGGGTGTGTGTGTGTGGATGTATGTTTGGCTCAGAGTTGGGAGGGGGAACAACTCAGTGCTCAGGGTTCAACAAGGGAGGTGGAGTGTTGGCTATGTGTGTGTGTGTGTGTGTGTGTGTGTGTGTGTGTGTGTGTGCGTGTGTGTGTGTGTGTGTGTGTGTGTGTGTGTGTGTGTGTGTGTTGGGGGGAGATGTGTATCTGTGGGGGGGGGGGGGGGGGCTAATATAAGTCTGCCCTTTATTAGGAATAAATGTATTAAAGCACCTCAATCTCCTCAAATATTAACATCTTTACACACTCTGTATGAGGAGTTACTCAGATTTTCTTCATCATATTTCTCTCAGTCTGGTGGATTTAATTTTTTTTATTTTTGTATTTTTTTTACTTATAGGAGTGTATCGATAAAATATGAACTATTTTAAACTTAAGCTTGTTGGATAACACATCATCCTGCTGTTCAGGTGAGCTGATAACATGCAGGTTATGTGAGGAGTGTAAAGTACTGTCACAATCCCAGTTTCATTGTTTGAGCCTTTAGCAGAGTCATGCTCTCACACACTAACCAGGTGAGGTTGATTAGGTGTGTAACTGCTCAGCTCAGTGCTCAGGGTTGGGGGGGGGGTCGGGTCGTCAACTCGCAGGGAGCGGGGTGGAAGGAGTGGGGGGCGCTCGCAGGGAGCGGGGGGGGGGGGGGGGGGGGGGGGTCGGTAGCAGCGCATTGGTCTTACTTAATGGCTCCACACGACTCAGTGCTCAGGGTTGGGGGTGCGGGGGTGGGGGTGGGGGGGGGCCGGTTCAGTGCTGAGCGGGGGAGGCGGAGGGGGGGAGCGCTCGCAGGGTGGGGGAAGTGGGGGGCATCGGGGGCAGCACGTTACCTAAAGTCTCCACACGAGGGCGTCTCGGTACTGAAGCCATGCTGGTGTCATGCCAGGTGATCTTAATTAAGCTCACAGCATCAGGGTTGGGAGGGGCTCAGGACTCAGGGGCGGGAGGGGCAGCACATTGGTCATACTTAATGGCTCCACACGGGGACGCTAGTGCTGCCTTTTTATTTATTGTCTGATAAATTGACTTTTGGGAGAAATTAGAATAAATGTTTGTAATAATTCATTTGGTGCAGCCCTTAATCAGCATCTTTGCTCCTTATTAATGTGTATGGACCTGAAGGAGGCTTTAGTCAAATACTGACAAAAGTTCAATAACTATCAGGTACTGCTACAGTTGAACTCTTACTGCACCTTTTCCCACACCTTGGTCGACCTATCTAAGTTTAAGCAGGGCTGCTGTAAAAGATGTTTCAGAAGCCCCTTCTTCCAGGCCACTATCAAACAAGAGCGGCTGGTTTAAAGTTTTGCATAAATTTCTATAAGGGAGGAAAAAAAGAACACATGAAATCAGCATTCTGTGAAACGAAACAGTGTTTGCATGCTTTTATTGTCGTACGTACTTCCAGTTCAAGAACATTTTCTTTTCTTATTTAAAAATATAATGAATACAAACACAAAAAAGGCATAATTCAACATCAAATAGTACAAACATAATTCAGGCTGAGCAAAATCAAGGGAACATTTCAATCCAAAGTATAATAGGATAGCAACATCAACATAAAGGAAAAAAAAGAAAAGAAAAAGAGGCCATTCGATAGAGAAAACTCAAAACTCCTCCAATTGTTCAGAGTGGGCTTAGTTTTAATGTACTTACATTTGTATATATAAAATTTTCAGTGTAAAATCAAACTTCAACTTAAAGTACATGTCAGTCACAATTTTTCTCAAAATTGTTTAAAACTTGATAAATTCCCTTTAGCATCCATACAATGAGCAACCACCCACACTCTGAATATACAGATTTATTCTTTAGAAGCACATATCTGTTGTTCCATAAAGGGGTGTTGTGTGGAATAAAATTATGTTTATAAATCAACTTCTAATAGAGCAGGACCTGTTGATGGAAGGCTGAAAGTTTAATAGGAAGCATGTTGTAATCAAAATCACAACTTAGTAGAAAGTCTCTTCCTCCCTATTTTTGGAATATTAGATTAGGAATGATATGTGTTTTTTTTAAATATAAGATTTTAGCCATTTCAATTTTAAAACACCATTCGTAGTATCAAAATCAATCACATTTCCACCGCAATCCTCATAATTTTTGACATTGTCATCTTTCCTTATGTACTAGCATTTGTTTCTCCAAATGAACTTGAAATTGATACTATCTATATGTTTTATCGTTTTCTCTTTTAGAGGTAAAGAAAGTGCTGGGTAAATGAGTCTCCATCCATCTTGGTAAGTAAGATTCTCCCAAAAACTGTTATATCTCTCTGTAACCATCTATCTAAAACAGACTTACATTTGTTAGTATTACCCCACAAATTACTTTTGTCTGATACAGTGTCATCCTTGGTGACAACAATTCCCAGATATCTAATTTCATTTTTCATTTTTATGTTGTATAATAGTTTCAAAGGGTGATCATGTAAAGTCAGAATTTCACACTTATCTAAATTCAGTTGTAATCCAGAAGCCTTTGAGAAATGGTTGATGGTTTGTAAAGCTAATGGGAACCTGAGAATAATTAGCACAAACAAAATCAGAATCAAAAATACTTTATTAATCCCACATGGAGATATTTAGTGTTACTTACCAGTTGCTCGGCACACAGTTCAGCAGTAGGAAATAAAAACAGGATGTCCTCAAACAGGATGACCTGTGTGATGAGAAAAATTCAAAATTTATTGAAAGTATCTCAATAAAATATCAAATATATAGAGATTTCTATCTGGAACATTGCATTTCATCATCATCATTTTGGGGTTTTTTCTGCCCTCCTGTGGACAAAATTTTTGCTGCAACCATGCTATGAATGCAATATAATTTTTGAACACCAGATGACGGCAAACACCCGGGAGAATACTTTTATATTTCTTAATGTATTGACCTTTTTTATCAATACAAAAAAAGGCCTATACCAGCATTAAACGGTACAAAAAATCAGGTTGAACAAAATCAAGAAAAATACAAAGCATTAAAAGTTAACGAGATGAACGTAAAGGAAAGAAACAAAAGAAGAGAAAGATGCCTTTCGATTTAGAAATAACTTTAAAAAAAAGGAAAATAAAAAGGATTTAACAAGAGTGGCTGCTTTTAGGTTTTACATACATTTTTTATAAAGACGGGAAAAGAAGAACAGACGAAATCAAATTCTGTGCAACGAAACAGTGTTTGCATACGCTTATTGAAATACGTACTTCCAGTTCCGGTAGATGAAGCCATGTTTGTAGTTCCACAGGAAAGCGCTTTATTTCTTAACACGTTATGTGAGTTTCTTTGATATAAACTTATATTTTTTTCTCAAACTGCGTTTTATAAAAATTAAATGACGAAAAATCTATTAACTCGTGTTTTGTTTTGTTTTTTGTTTAAGTTTTTTTTGTTTTTGCTCGTACGCATGCGCCGACGATGACCTCCTCTCCGGACGTGACGTCAGAACCGGAAGTTGGCAATCAGGACATGGCATTTCGACAGCGTGGTCGCAGCTCGAGTTCGGCGTTCACAGATTTTATCGAAAATAAATAGATTTTTGGGCTGAAAAGAGAGACGTGGGACCATCAAAGAAATTCGTGAAGGATTCGGTGAGTCAGCGTGTGAACGGAAACATAGAAATAGAGTAATTGGCCGCTGTTTGCGAGCTACCGCTAGGGCTAAAGCTAATGCTAACGGTAGAGCTAACCTGAACCTTTTTTATTGATATTTGACCACATTAAGTTATTCTTCATGTTTTAAAACACGGCTTTATTGTTATTTAATTGATAGACACCAGAGTTTTTATATTAGTTTGAATAGTTTTGCAGTTTACACCGGGGCTTCCTCGGGCTGAGCACGTGCTTTGATTTTCCCACCTGAGGTTAATCAACCCACTAATTCGACCTTTTCTCCTCTTTTACAGGTTCTGTGCGACGCTGGTGAGCTACAAACACGGACACTTCTTTCTTTCTTCTACCTGCTGTGGTCATTGTGTGACTGGAACCTCGGAGCAGACTGTTTGTGGCGTGTTAGCTCTACGAGTTGTAAGGAATCGAGCAGTGGAAGAGCCAGGACTGTGCGGGAAAGTTTGGTGGAGCTGGGCTACTCCGTGGGGTGTTTTTCACTCCACTCGGTAGTTACAGTCCACCTTTCTTCTCTCCGCATAGACCTGGTTTGACCGCTGCTCATGGTTACTTACAGTGGCTGGTGGAGTGAACCACGACACGGACATGCTACTCCGAGGGAAAGGTTGTACAGCGGCTACTTTCTTTCTGTTTCTAGTCTTTGTGTGACTGGAACTTCAGGGCAGGCTGTGTTTGTGCCGTGTTAGCTTTACTAGCTGTAAGGAACCGAGCGGTGGAAGAGCCAGGGCTGTGTGGGAGAGTTTGGTGGAGCTGGGCTACCGTGTGGGGTGTTTTCACTTCACTCGGTAGTTACAGTCCCCCTTTCTCCTCTCTACACAGACCTGGTTTGACTGCTGCTTGTGTTTCTTACAGCTAGTAAAGCTAACACGGCACAAACACAGCCTGCCCTGAGGGGAAGGGCACATAGAGGCTAGTTTCTTTCAGTCCGTGTTTGCTAGCTCGCTGCTTCAGTGGGCTTGGATTAGACCACACCCCTTCATTAACTGAATTTGCATATAAAGATTTATTCAAATTTATTCTGTTGTCCATGCTCATTCTTTCATGCATTTCATTGGACTTGGTTCATTTTTTATTACACTGGACTATAAATTTAAATTAGAATAATGAAAAAATAATTTTTTAAAGTTTTTTTTTTTTTTTTACATTTTTAAGAGTAAAGTGAAATGTTAAAATACAAGACAAAAAAGATAGTTTGTTTGAGAATTTTTATTGCAAGAGATTGAAGTCAAAACCAAACAGAAATTCACTGGAACCTGAAAAGAGAAGAGAGCGTGGAATTAGTAGAGTAATCGACAGAATTTTTGGAAAAATGACTTAAAAAATGTGCAAGAAAAAGATTACCACGAGCGAAGAGTCGGCTCCTTTCCACCCCTTCATCACCAAGAGACCGCGAAGAAGCCCCACATCCCGGTCAAGGAGGTGTCTGGCTCGGGTCCCGAGAAACACCAAGCGAAACTTGATGCTTTTCCAGCCTGAGCAAGGGCTCTCCTCGACGGGGATGTGGGGCTTCCTCGTGGTCTCTTGGTGATGACTGGGTGAAAAGGAGCCGGTTCTCCGCCTGTGGTAAGCACACGCTCACCGAGAAGCTGAGCTGAAGCGTGGTTTCTTGCAGGTGGACAGCGAGCCAACACCAGGACACTGGGCTTCTTCCACATCTCCACCTCCAGGTGAGTCTTCAGAGGCAGGGCCTGAAATGAGAGGAGAGCAAGAAATTAGTGGATTGATCGACTGGATTTTGGTAAAATCACTTAATGTTTGAAAAAAAAAATGCTTTACACGAGCGGAGAGTTGGCTCTTTTTCACTCCTTCATCACCAAGAGACCGCGAAGAAGCCACACATCCCCGTCGGGAAGTGTCCTTGCTCGGGCCGGAGAAACACCAAGCTAAGCTTGATGCTTTTCTAGCCCGAGCAAGTGCACTCCCTGACGGAGGATGTAGGGCTTCTTCGCGGTCTCTTGGTGATGACTGGGTGAAAAGGAGCCGGTTCTCCGCTTGTAGTTAGCTTTTTTATTATTAAACTTTTACCGAGAGTCTGAGCTGAAAGCGTGGTCTTTCTTGCAGGTGGACAGCGAACTAACACCAGGACCCGAGCCTTCTCCCACATCTCCACCTTCCGGTGCGTCATCAGAAGCAACCGGAAAGACGCCCGCCATGCCGTGAACCATGTGGCCCAGCAAGAGCAACCAACCGAGCCGAGAAAAGGTCCTGAAAAGAGGGGAGAGAGTGAAATTAGTGGTATGATTAGCAACAAATTGAGGTGTGCTAATATTTTTTTAAATCTTTATTTTTGCAGGCGGCAGACAACATGACCACACCTTTTAGCCTCCACGTGCTTCTTCGAAAAGCTAGCATGAAGGAATCCGGCATGCAGGAAGACCCACAGACTCCTCCGACATCCCCTGCTCCTGGCCCGCCATCAGAAGCGACCTGAAGGACGAGGTTTTCCTGCAGGAGCAACAACTGGGCCGACAGAAGGTCCTGAAACGAGAGGAGAGAGTGGGATTAATGCTGGGATTAGCAACAAATTGAGGTGTGCTAATATATATTTTCTTTTTTTTTTGCAGGCGGACAAACCGAGCAGACAACAGGACCTCATCTTTTAGCCTCCACGTGCTTCTTCGAAAAGCTAGCATGAAGGTACCCAGCACGCAGGAAGACCCATAGACTTCTCCGACCAGAAGGACGTCTGACATGTCGGGGAACACGAGGTTTTCCCAGCAGGAGCAACAACCGAGCCGACAAAAGATCCTGAAATGAGAGGAGAGAGTGGAATTAATGGTAGGATTAGCAACAAATTGAGACGTGCACAAAAGTAATGTTTGTTCTTCTTTCTTTCAGGCTTCACCGAGCTTCCTCCAACAAACCGAGCAAACTGCACCTGAAAGGAGAAAAGAGAGCAGATTAATGGGTACTTTGACGGTAAATTAAGAAATGCACTGAAATAAAGAAAAAACTAAACCAAACTTACCTTGTGTCTTTGTGTTTAAGGCAGCTTAGCAGAAAGTTTGTTTTAGAGTATTAAATTAATGAGTTGATGGAGAAAAACTTGCTCAATTTAGAAATGAAGTCCAAAGTAAGGCAAATGCACCTTACTTTGAGACTCAGCCTGGAGGAAAGTGAAGCAGAGAAACCTGCCAGAGGAGAGGAGACGTGTGGACTGTGCGGAGTCTTCAGGAGGACTGAGCACTGATTCAGTAAACTGCTCTGCTTTTATAATATAATTTTAACACACCTGAATCCAATTAGCAATCATAATGCTTTAACTGATCTATATGGTCTAGATCTATGTTGATCCTCTGTAGATTCTCTGTGGTCTAGATCTATGTTACAATATTGCTGGCACACCTGTATGACCTCACATCACTACAAGACCTGCCCTCTAGAATATTATACTATTCATGAACTGAGATCAATCCAACACTTTGTATGAGATCTGCTTTAACGAGCTCTGTGTTCTCGTGGTTTGGTGATTCTTAGGTTCATGAAAGCTTTGGACTTATTGCCTGTCCATGTGAAGAATGAGAGAAAAAACTTTTCATCATTTCATTTCACATTTCTTTTTATTTAACATGTTACACACTTTGATCAACAACAGCAGGGGGTGAGACTGAGCTGCACTTTAACTGGACAAACATTACATGAGAGACACACCATGGGATGAACTTCATCATCACTTTATTTCAAAAGACTACATTAAGAAGGAAGTGTGATTAACATTTACACATTAAAAGTACACTACACAAACTTGGAGGGAAAAAAAATTCTCGCAGCGTGTTTCACAGATTCTTCACACTACATGGTTTTCTTTTATTCACAGACACAGATTAAATAATGACTAACACATGAAGTATGTTGCTCCATGTGGAAAACATGAAAATACTACACATAACACCATCAATTACAAGGTCTGTTCCAGTGTAAGTTACTTTGTTCAAAACTAATGTAGTTTCTGTTTCAAATGTTCTCTCCACTTTCACAAATCAGAAATCAAAGACCAGCTGACTGTGAACGAACTGTATCTCCTTTATTTTGACAATAAAGTAAAATAAACATTGTTAAGATGATAGAAAAACTACAGTTAACAAAGATCCCTTGAACTTGACTTCCACATGATGTGTCTGTCCTCTGACAGTCTGACCGCTCCACTAGTGACCAGCTCCAGAGCAGCAGGAAATGCTCGGTGCTCAGCCTCTTTGATCCTGTCCCACAGACTCTCTCTGCTCCATCGAGAAGCATCTGAGGAACACAGAAGAGGAAAATTGATGAGGAAAAGTCTGTGCAGGTTCAACCTTCATATTTTTCATCTCAAGTAATGCTTTAAAAGCTCACCCGAATCGACAGCGAGCTCTGCAGGCAGCACTCGAGGGATGTTCTCTAGCAGTCCATCTCCTGTGATGTGGGAATACGCTTTCACGGATCCACTGCGAAGAATTGGCAACAGGAGGCGACTGTAGAGCTTTGCTGGTGTCAGCAAAACCTCACCTGGAAGCAGAGAAGGGTTAGTTTTAAAATAAGCTGCAGCTAACCATTACTTTACTGTCACATCCACACGCTGACTTACCGTCTGTCCTGACTTCTCAAAAGGAGCAGGCGAGCTGTAGCTGGGGCCGGCCTTCTCAAAGACACCAAGCTGAAGCCGTTGCTGTGAACCCCAGAGGAGGCCACCTCGATCAGCATGTCCCCAGCGTTGATGTCCTCCAGCCGGGGCAGCAGGGCTCCATGCTCCACCGCTCCCACACAAAACCCCGCCAGGTCATACTCTCCTGGAGCGTAGACGCCTGGCATCTCTGTCGTCTCACCACCTGAACGCAGAAGATCATATCAAAAACTGAGTAGTGACATGCACATATATGATTATTTTTAGAAATCACTCACATCTGTGTCTGCTCTTGTGTTCTCACAGGATACTGAAACACATCATCATCATCTCCTCCTCCTCCTCTTCTTCTTCTCTGCTTCCAGGTGACAGAGGACAGCATTACCTGGAAATATCAGCCAAAATAAAATCACATAAAGGATATTGCAATGTTCCCCTCTGAATCACCTCCCATGATGCACTGCTCCTTTGGATCTCTGATTATTTCTGAGTTGAACCCACATGTGACCATTCCTGTTTATATTTGACTTCTACTCTCTCTACTTAAAGACAGCAGAGGATATTTGTGCTCAGCCTGGAGCACCTGGAGTATCAGCAGCATTGTCTACCAAACATTTGCATTAACGCCTGTTTTTCTACGTTATAACTTAGCGACATGTGCTAGCGCAACAGGCCGGGGTGGTCTGGTACTAAACTACGGTATTAACCCAGTTTACAAAGTTTGACAGCTGTCACCTTTCAAACATGAGCAAAATGTAAATAGATACATTACCTCGTCGCTTTGCATCCTGGGAGGAGATGTCTGAAACAAAGAAAAGTCGAGTTAAAAAGATGATCCCACATCCATTCATGCTACAAAACAAAAGCACGCCATAAGAGTGACGTTCACACAAAAGGAAGAGCGAGTGCTCATGGGATATTGAGTCCTTCAGGATAGTCCTCACGGCGCCATTGTTGTCACGGGTTACCAGGGTAACCATAGCAACGGCTGGCTGCTCTGCGATGCTGAATCACGACGAAAACTTCACTGTTAAATTATACTAGCTCAAACGTTATTATCATTCCTTTAAAACCACTAGCTTTAGCTTTGAATGTAGCATCGACTTTAGAAGCTCCAGAAGTTACTTTTCTAATGATTAATTTTGTAAACAAAACTGTTTTATACATCAATGCTTAAAGTAAGGCGGACATATTTTTAAAGTAACACTGGTTTAAAATGTACTCTTTTTTTATTTACCATCTCTTTTGTTCATTTTAATCCTAAGTATCCTTTTACCTTGTTTACAGGAGTCCCCAAGCCCCAGTTGCTGGCACAGCCCAGGCCCTCGGAACGCTCGGCCGTCGCCCTTCTATGATTGGCTCAACATGAGAACCAATCAGGAGGAGGTGACAGATTGCGATGCCATGACTGATTGCTGATTGGCTGGGTATTGGAAGGTCGAGAGGATGGGAGGAGGGAGGGGAGCTCTTCCCATCCGGCACGAGTGACAGAGAGAGACTGGAGGCAATGAATAATTTTTTGTCTTTTTATTTTTTGGTGAATACAGAAGTTGAACATGCACTTACAGGAAACACAGTGAGGCTGTAACACGGTTTTGTATTTTTCTCGGCCCGATTTCACGTTCTCTGCATGCAGTACATCATTCTTTGTCTTCTTGGTTTCGTCTCTGGCCTCGGCCAACTCTGAACTTAATGTCTAAGAGAGCAAAGAGAATGAAAGAGGAGACAAAGATGAGTCAGAGGATGTAAAAAAAAAGTGAAAAAACATGACAAACAGGACAAATGTGCAGAAAAAGACACAGGAAAAAAGAGCTAATTCATGATTTATGAACATCTTAATAAGATGCAGCTTCTACAGCTTCTGGCTCTGTATCTTAAAAACTTTGCATATTAAGATTTGAAAAATGCTAATTTCACGCCCTCGTGTGGTCAAAGTGTGAATTTTGCATTTTTAAGAATTAGAAAATGATGAGATTTCTGCCCTCCTGTGGACAACAACTGTAACTGCAACCTTTCTTCCATAAACTGAACTAAATCTGAATTTCTGGACTGAAACTGCTTCTTTTATGTCTCTCTCCTTCTTTTCAGATGTCCTGATACTCTTCTTAAATTCTTGTGTCTTTAATTCATACAATAACACATAAAGAAGGCAGCTTGGTGCTGACAGTTATCACACTGCTGTATCTGTCTGCAGTTATTTTTTTATCCACTAGATGGCGACATATACTTGTGCTTTCTTGTGTTGACTTTTAAGGGCTTCTGACAACTTGTACTCCACTCACTTTCTAAAACAGCACCTTAAAAACTAAATTAGTCATTAAACAAAAGCTGTGTCAACTTCTGAACACTCTCCTGACGTTAACACAACTCTGTGTGATGGAGTTTCTTAAAGAGCTGATGTGTGTGATCATTTCTTTATTATTGTCATGAAGTTTCTCACACAGAGACACAGGGGCAGGTGTGCAGACAGGCACATGGACCCTGATACAAAATAGCCAGAACAGCCAACCAAAACCCGGTCTATCTTTAACCTGAGCCGTCGGTGTCACCCTGCCAGTCCCACATGTTTGTGGAGCTCCAGGAACTCTAGAGCAGAGTGCTGAGTCGTAAATACCTCTGTTTTTAAACCGCCCGCTCCCATGATGCCGAGCAGGGAGAGAGGAAGGAGGAAGAGGTCAGGGAGTGTGGCTTTTCTGTGTGACAAAACGTTTGCGTGGCTTTGGGGTTCTAACATTTTACTTCTCATCTTCTGCAAACCAACAACTCCTCAGACAGAGAGGGTTCAGTGAAGCTGGAGTCCATTTGAACAATATTTAACATGCTTCAACAGAAGACAGAAACACACACACCAGCCTGTGTGTCCTGTAAAAACTCCAGAAAGAGTCGTTTACAGCTGCTCTGACATGTAGTGTACTGAACGGGCACAGCGGGCGGGTCATAAAGGGGCTGATATAACAGCACCCTGCTGAGGAAGAGGATGGAGAGCGGGCTCTGATCTGACAGGAAACTGGAAGAAACATGGCCTCTAGTCCAACTGAGACACACAAAGTGAAACTTTTACTCAATTACTCAGCATCTATCTCACCAAACAAAGAACAACACACACTCTCACAGTGATGAGAGACGGTTGGTTGGAAACTTCTAGGCCTGCCGTGCCGCTCTCAGAGCTGTCAGTGAGGTTCATTTTCAGATGTTTGTGAGGAGTGACCGGTCTAACGTTACTGCATGCCTCTGCACAGGACGAGCAAAATATCCAGACGTGACGATGTGTTTTGTGCATGTTTGGGCGCTCCAGGGCCTGCTATGTTCCCACACTGTTCCTACAACAGAAGGTTGACTTTGAAACTTCTAAGTTACTCACATGAAAATGAAGAAGTGGTTCATCCACTCCAGCTCCACACCTTTCCTGCAGAGACACAAGAGACACACCAACGTTAGCTCAAAGTTTGCTCCAGATTTAGCAGATTAAAGGAATCAGAAATCACAACTGATGTACATTTGCACATCCTGTATCCTTTAACTGCTGCTCTGTCTCCCTGTGAGCTCATGAGCTCTGTTTTTTTGTTTGATTTAAGAAGTTTTAAACACCCAGCATGAGGGTTTTCATAAAGAATCTGCTCCTAATGTGGGAAATGTCAGAAATGGGTGCAGGGATTGTGGCTGCTGTAACAGATACACTTCAGGAGCAGTGCGGCCTATAATCACTCCAGGACTATTATTATTGATCTGGTGATGTTAAAGGAGGAATGCAACATTTTTTATAAAGATTCTGCAGGTGGGTTTCCAACTCACATCTGTGACACTAGAGGCTTCAAAGGAGAAAAAAGGAATATTCCGCCTAGTTATGCCTGACTCATTTTCCAATCTGTTGCTTCTCTAAATATTGACCGTAGACCCCCACTCTAACCGCGCTGTCTCTTCTCACGGACAGGCACAGACTCCCAAGGGCTCAGTCTTCTGTCAAGAGCCATATGGTGATGTGTGTGTGTGTGTGTGTGTGTGAGAGAGAGAGAGAGAGAGGGAGGAGAGAGGCTCAAGGTGTCAGAAGGGAGGGTGGTTTAAATTTAACTGCAACAGGGCTGATATCTGCTGCATGGCAGGTCGTGTCTCTCCCCCCTCTGCTCTGTCTGTCTCACACACACACATCTACACACACACACATCTACACACACAGTCTGTCTTTACAGTCCCCAGCTCCAGACGCTCGCTCCTTCTCCTTCTCTGCCACCTATCAGACCACCTGGATTGTACGAGGGGGGCCAGCTGAGGACGCGGCGGACGAGGGGAGGAAAAACCCGGAGGGGGAGCGGATTTTCACACTGAGGATACGGCTTCATCTGAAAGCACAGCCAGCGGCACTGCAGAGGCAGAGCACACAGGGCTGAAGATCTGCTGCACGAGGTAAGACTTTGACGCTGTGTGTGTGTGAGAGTGTGTGTGTGACAGGGGTAATATTAATCTCTTTTACTGTGATGGAAAATGAGGTTGCATCTTACAGCGCTGAGCTTTCGTCAGCGTTTTGGCTCCTGGAGGGGATCCAGATCGGACTGTGTGTACGCAAAACGTTCAGGAATAAATCAGATTCTCAGATTGAAAAATGCTGCACGTATCTCGTTAGTCATGCATCATGTGAACAAACTTTTCGCCTCATTTCGAGGACTGGATTCTTCTCATTTTGTGCAGGATCCTCCAAGTTGCATCTCAGATTATGAAGATTTGTCAAGTTTTTCTCTGGAACAATAGCTCCACCATGCAGCTGCACTAAAACCTTTATCTCCAGTGGATTAACGGGACACTTACTGAGCGCGCTGTAATCTGCAGTGTGGCAGCTTTCCTGCTAATTAGACAGATATAGAGATTAAAGACTACCTGGAGCTCTAAGGAGCATGAGGTGCTCCGTTTAATCCACGCAGATTAAATTTGATAGAGCTGAGTTTATCCCGCGCTGCACATGGTTTTGCATGTTTTGGAGCTCACAACGCATCACTCCTGCTTGTTGAATTGGATGTGCTGAGCGTAGCAGAACAGGATACGGCCTCGCCGGTGGATTTGCCCACCACATCAAAGCCGCGGAGATAACTCATCCGGGGATACTCGGACGCTGGTGTAGCGGCGTGGGGCGTATTGGTTGCAGCGAGGGAATTTCCAAAGGGCAGCGTGTCCATGAGAGGCTGCAGCGGTGTCATACAGTATCTGAAGGGAGGGGGGGTCGGGTTACAAGGCCTGGGCTTGTGTCTCAGTTTGGAAACAGATTCACAGAAGGAGGAAAACACGGCGTCAGTGACGGGTTTTAACAGTGAAACTGAGACTTTTACACATCCTGCTGCTGGTACATGTCCCTCCAGATTTCCATGACGTCCACATACACGTGGAGTCAAAGCAGCTCAAAGATTCTTCACTGTTAAAAAAAACTGAAATCTTATGAAGTGTTTTTGTCTCATTCTCAGTAGAAAATTTCTTTTGAGACATAATATGAGCCACATTCACCTGACCAGTCCAGAAAAATGTCTTATTTCAAGTTATTTAAAGACAAAAATTAGGTCTGAATTGCTTGTAACAAGTAAAAAAAATCTGCCAGAGACTTTATTCTAGTTTCAAGTAAATTTTTTTTCTTGTTCAATCAATCAATCAAAGTTTATTTCTAAAGCACATTTCATACAAAGTCAAGTTGCAGCTCAAAGTACTTTACATAAAGACAAACCATTTATAACTGGTATTTGTGTACTCATATATACATATACATAAATAATGACAATCATAGTACTAAGTAGTATGATACTGTAACTGTAATGAATGGTTGGTAAGAAGTTAAGAGGATTTGGAGACTAATGCACAACCACTGAAGCTAAATCAAAAAATATATTTATATATAACAACAAACACAAGAAAAGGCAAAGCAATAAAACTAAGAAACATCTAAATAAGAGACTAAAAATATATTTAAAGTAAGTAAAAGTATGATAAAAGATTAAAATTAAGCCTAAAATAATTAATTGTAAAACGATAAGAACTATATCCAAATATATGAGCAAATTAAAAAAAATGGAATAAAGTATCAGACAATAACATACTGAACTAAAAATGTTCTGATAAGAATTGCTCCAAAGAAATAAATAATTATAATAGTCAATTTTTGTCCTAAAATAACTAAAAACAAGACATTTTCTGGACAAGCCAAGTGAATGTGGCTTATACCAAGTGTAATAAGACAATTTTTACTTAAAATAAGACAAAAACACAGGTGAATGTGTCTCATAATACGCCTAAAAAGACATTTTCTACTGAAAATAAGACAAAAACACTCGTTAAAGTTTCAGTTTTTGCAGTGTTTTTCTGCATGTTTTAGGACACTAAACTCAAGCCCTAGCGACAGGTGTCGAGGTATTCCTCCCCTCCTGAGAGTAAATATTTGGGTTGACAGAAGGACACCCCTCCGCTCTCCAGATGCAGCTTTAAAAAGTCTCCGTGCTGGGTCACGTGACCAGCAGTGACAGGTTAATCTGTTTAAGGACGTACGGTGGGGACGCACAGGGCCGCGAGCCTTCTGGTGCTGCTAATCTGCCATAAGCTGGAGAGAAGACGGCAGACTGAGGCTGAGCAGAAAGTTTGGGGTTAAATGCGACCGTGGGGGTCAGGGGAGTTGCCGTAAACCCCTGAAACATGAAGTCTTCCTAAAACTAGGTTAAAATCTCACACGTCATCACTTTGAACATGAAGCGTTCAGACTCCCAGCTTCCTCCAACTTCCTCAAACTTCCTCCAACTTCCTCAAACTTCCTCGATCTTTCTTGATCTTCCTCTCAGGTGTGAGTGACAGATTGAGGGCAGTGGGACAGAGATCATTAAAGCAGACACGCGTTAAGGCGAACCTCCTGGTTCCTTGAGCTCCACCAGCTGCAGTCAGGATTAGGCGGTTTGGCTGAAGGTGTTTGATTCATCAATGAGGGGAGCTTCGTGCTGCACGGCACGCTACGGCAAGAGTAAATCTCATCTTGTGAGCTTTAAAAAAACAGATCAGAGACGGTTAGAGTTTGGCCTGGGATGCCTTTTCATTCAGATGGATCATTTAATGGTATAAAAACCCTCGCCAACCTTCCTCCTGAAGTGCACGACTGCAGAAACATTCAACCTTAGCTGCATGAATAATTCACACACATATCTCTGTAAGCCTGAGCCGGACTGTGCTGCTCCTCTGTGTTTTGCAGCCACTGCTCGTATCTGTGGAAGTGTTGAAGTGAGTAACGCTTGTAGCTGCACCAGGACACCCAGCAGCATCAGTGATGGATGGCTGCTTGTGCTGCGTTCAGAGCTGTCAGCAGGGGGGACGTTATGTGGAAAGTGAAAATGCAACACCGGTTATTGGATTTTACGTGTTCAGAGAGCTCAGATTGAATCCTTTGTCACGTTTGGAGGCTCTGCTTTGAAATTTCTCAACACAAGAGAAGCAGAGAGAAGCAGGACAATAAGAAGCAAATCTGTGCCTCCTCCCTGAAGACTTCCCTCCATCTCCGTTTGAGAAGAGACAGGAAAAAGTTGTCGTATATATTTAGATAAGCTGGCACTCAGGGAGAAGGTAAACGCTTCACGAACCCTCAGCTCTGCATCTCATAATCTCTTGAAAAATCCTCTCAATCCTGCAGACAAGACACAGACCATTTCACAATTACAACGCTCGCAGTAAAAGCTGTGAAACTTAACGTTCGAGTTACAGCCGCGATAAAAAGATCTCACTTAATGGAGGAGAGGACTTTCCACTCACTGCTGCACCAATAAGGAGATTAGATGGTGTTGGTGTTCCATGTATTATTCCCTCTGCTGGGTCACATGACCAGCTGCACGGAACTCCTCATGAGTGTGTGACATCATCACGGAACTACTGCAGCAGAGGGAGGATCCAAATTCACAAAAGCTTACAAACAACTCGTCATATAGGCCAGAATCTTGACCAAATTTGTGTCAAAATATGATTTTTTTGTAGGAAATTTTGTCAGGAATCCATTTGTGTCACTTTCAAAGCTGTGCGACTTTTACTTTTCTGTCTAGAGGCTCAAATGTGTAAGCCTGCGCAAGTGGAGGCTCCAAACCTATGCATTTTAATGGAAGGAGCTGAAAGGGCTTCTGTGAGGTTTACCATCTTTGAGGACTCGCCATTCGGAAACCGTGTCCGAAATGACAACTTCCATAAGAGCTTTTGTAAAGCAGGGTCTAATCTGTCATGTGAGTGATTTTCAAGGTGATACCACTTATGGTTTCAGAGGAGATAATTTTTGCAGAAAGGGTAAAAATGCAGCAAAATCGTATATGGTGCGTCGCAATGAGACAAACATTTTGGCGTTGGTTTGATTTCTCTACGACATTCCTACAGGTCGCTAGGGCTATTTATGTGTGCCTAGGTGGCGCTAGAGAGTCTCCAAGCAAGGACCCTATTTATTCACGTAAGTCTTCGACATTGCCTGGATCTGCAGGTGCGTCATAACCTTTTCTGTATTTAGAGCCGATGTTCTGTGTTAAATATACGGAGAGGGACAGATTCCTGCGCCCACCCAGTGACGCAGCTAACGCTTTTCCATGATGCAGCAGAAAGGATGACCACGACACACATTAACACCACAAAGTTCACGTCTGCTGGTCGTAAAAGTCAAAAGGAGTCATGCATGAACGCATGCACAAGATGCAAACAAATGCATCAAACGTGATTTTCTTGCAGGAAATCTGATGTGCACAAGAGAAATCTTCCACTTTCTGGAGCTGAGTGAGCTGTAGAGATCATCGTTGCTCTCTTTGTGGCCACATTATGTAAAAGAAATCTTTACAGAGCCCTCTGTCATTCCAGCCTCAGCATGAACCAGCTAACATCCCGCTGCTATTCCTGCTTTGCATCCCCACCCCGGCATCACCTTTGGTTGTGAAATTCTTGGCATATGTAACATGATTGGATAAAGCGACACAGGTGGCAGCTTGATGCTAAAAATGCACTGCAGATAAAAAAAAAATCAGAAGCCCTGCTGCGAGTCCCCTCTCTTTCAGCTCCATCCTCCATTGTTGCTCCTCTGTGTGTTTGCTGTCGCTACAGAAACAGACTCTGGGCTCAGCCCGGCTTTGACTTCTGCATACGCCAGATGACAGGGTCAATTATCAGGCTATTTTCTGATGACCCACTAACATTTCAGCCGCTGCCTCTTATTCAAGAGGAGCAGGGCATGTGGAGAGGAGCAGGAACACAGGAGAAATGTGAGTGCTGCAGCGTCTGACAGGTAATTTACTTGCTTTAGCACGCACAGTGCAGGACAGATTTGGAAAATGTCCCAAATTGGCGTGACTTTTTACAGAGTGGGATTGTGTTTGGCAGGAGCGCGGCTGGGATGAGGCCCAGGGCTCGGCGGCACACGGTGTCGGTGAGGGTGAAGGAGGGTGCATTACACCCATCTGCCAAGATGACTCATAGGCAACGCAGGGGGGGCCAAAGCCACAGCTCTGCCTCGCAGTTTGCGTCCAAGTGCTGAAGGATAAACTGCGGTTTGGGCAGCTCGTCCTCAGCTTTCATTTCAAAACAACCTTCAATTCTTCTCCTCAGCTTTTCTCCTCCATATTTGCAGAAACGGACAGTCACAGAAATCAACTCCTGAGCTGCCAGTCACTCATAAATGCACCGACTCTCCGCTCATGACTCATCCTCCAAAGTGATAGGAGACAAAGTTTACCGTCAGGGAAAACAAAAGTGCAACGCTGCTTAAAGAAGTGAGGCATCAGTGAGTTTTTAAACAACAGAAACATGAGTCAGCTCAAAGAGAAATGTTGTTTTGCAGCTTGGAAGGAGCACAGTCGATGAATATTAACAAAGCCAGGGGAGGAGGAAGGGAACTGCATTATCATCAGGCTCTCATATCGGGGCTGAAGCTCAGGCTGATATCGCACATTTTAACCATTTTAGCCTCTATTAGCTCATTGTTTTGGTTTTCTTAGTTTAATTCTGAAGCTGTTTCTCTTGGGAAAAACAAACACTTACATCAATTTAGAGATTAATTATGTCCAGTTTTGTTCTGCATCTTGTTGACGCTGCCATCATGTGGCCAAAAAAACCCTTACATGCTGTTTTTGATTGCTATTTTCTACCTGAATTTTGTCTTTGACTTTTCAAAATTAAATATCAAGAATCACCTGTAAAATCATGTTTTTGGGTTATTTTAAGACGTTATACCTCAGGATATCAAATGCTGAACCTTTAGTCTGGATCTTTTAGCCAAGACTGAATTTGCACAGGATTTAAGTCCACAGTTAGTCCTGACTCACTCTGCAGAAACTCATCTGCTCCTGGATGATGAGATCCTGATCCCTGTTAATAGTCTGCCAACCGAACCCCTCGGGTCCTCTCACACACACTCTTCCTCCAATAACCTGCTCATTACAAAGCGATCACAGCTTCCTGTTTGTTAATTCATCACACACCTCCTTCCCTGATTGATCTGCTGATGTGCATTATTCCCTGCCCTGCGCGGCGCTGTCATAAGGTCGACGCTCTAATTGCGGCGCAGACATTTGACTTGTAAATATCTGGAGGTGTGACTCATCACAAAGCGAATTGAGGGGGAGGTTGCTTGGAAACTGTGCATGGAGGGAAAGTTAAGCCTTTTGATAAAGTAAATGAGGAAGCTGGATCCACAGAGAGTACATCGCAGAGTATGAGCAAGAGAAGACACACTTTACATGTATTAATCCAGAGCAGAATAAAAAAGGAGCTAACGCTCTGAGGAAAGACTTCCGCGCAGCAGGGAAAGTCCTGATAAATGAAACCCTGCTCTCAGGAGGACACACCATCAAACTACAGTACAGTTCCTCAGCAGGACGTGCTCCAACACCACCGGGCAATGTCTCAGATAAACTCTGCAGTTCTGCCGTGCAGGGGATTGGATGACCCCTAATTTTAGCCTGAGGTTCGTCGGCCACTGGACAGATTGGATTACGAGCCAAAAAGTCGAGGACGCAGCAGTCATTAGCTTAAGGGATGATGAAGAAACATTTCCACTTTGTGTATGCAGAATTCAGCACTTTTGGTATCAGACACAACCTGAAAATGAAGCAGCACGTCTGTTAAGTTGTGTCTGTGCTCCTCACTGAGGGTGAAGTAGCAGCATGTGCAGCAGCTGATGGATGCAGTGACCCTCTAATCCTCCTCTGTCAATCCTCCGTCTCCCCACAGATGGATGGACAGACTGGGATGCTTCACTTAATGAATGAGTGAGTGCAAACTGACGCTTTTGTCGCAGGCGCTCTTTTCTTAAACTCCAGGATGAAGTTGGTGAAATCACCTCGAAGTGACATCCTGCTGAACAGCTGATGAACCCTCCGACTTTCTAATCTGCTAAGAGAGTTTTTCTTCTCGGGAAACGGGAGAGCCAAGTTTTTTATCTCCTACACGGCATGCCAGGTTTTTATTCACTGCTCTGTCAACTGTAAAACCACAACGACTATCTGACAGCATGACTGTCTGAGAGTCGTCTCAGGCTGTCTGCAAGTCTCTGATCCAATTATGCAGTAAACATGCAGGATACAACAACGAGACGGGCTGGGGTTGCAGAATGCATGTTAGGAATTATTAATCCAAGCATGCTTTTTTACTATAAAGGGAAAATCCACAGATTAAGCCTGCAGAAGATGGTTGGATTAAAAAGTATGAGTGCAGAAGAGTCAGTCCCTAAAAGTTGAAAAATGCCGCCCTCTGCTGGATGGATGCTGCTAAGACCCTTGAGCCTTTAATGTCATCAAATTCAACCCAATCTGATCTGGAACACACATTTCTCACGAAAAGAAGCAGCAGCTTGAGACAAAGTTGGCGCTAATAGAAACATCACTCCCATCTGTCAACAAACCTGCTCCATATTTCTCTCCTCCTGATCAGTCAAACTTTATTTTGACCTGACGGTTGTCATGTTGATTTGCTGTTTTTTCCAAGCGGGGCATGTCTGGGATGGAGCAGAGAAGATCAGAGTGTCAGGATGTTGGGGCTCGGAGGTGATTTGTCGTCTTCCCCGGTGGCCCCTCGAGCTGACAGACCGTTTCAGATATTCACACCCTGCTACCATCGGATCTGTCTGGATGTGCTCCGTCATGTTGGGCACAGCAGACGGGGAGCAGACGTAGAGGATCACATTTTAGATGGAGAGAGATCAGAGAAAGATGCTGAAGTGAGGTGATATCAAATCAGGAAGAGTCGAATCTCTGATCATTTTAAAAACAGAGATTCACTGAAAAGACAAGTCAACGACACAAAGCCACCCTGGAAACCCAGCAGCCCTCCTTCCTCTGAACCCTCTGACCCTGCTCCCTCATTTGCTCTGACATTAAAACCCTCCAGCAGCTCCAGGCCAACTCAAACCCCATCCGCCCTCCAGCTTCTTTTTCTCATAATCACCTGCTCCGAGGAAGACAAGGTTACAGTCTGATGACACTGAGCGTGGAGCACCTGCCAGCGGATGAAAGCCGATACAGGATATTAAATATATTCTGCATGTTCGGCATGTATCGAGGCCGGGCTAAACTTAGAGACGAGTTTAGAGAGGTTGATCTTGTGTCATGTTTTTATGCTTAAAGAATAAAATTTTAAAGTTCAAAGTCTGGGAAAAGATTTCCCTGGATTGCATCATGCAAGAAAAAAATACAATGACCATCCTCGAAGCATCCCTCATGCGACCTCCAGGCCCGGAGCGCTGATCCCGACCTGTTGCCGTGGCGACCCTGCAGCTGTTTGTAAACACTGGAGTCTTTTCTTTTGTTTGGCTGGATGCTGGTAACCCCTCCAGCACAGCACGCTGCTCTTTGCTCCCTGACAGTCCATCTGTCAGAGTGTAACTAATGTGTTTAACACAGTTCAGGAACACTTAGAGAGGAAACACGAGAAGCTATCAGGCTGGGACATACGGAGGAGTTCAACAAGAAGTGTTCACTCACAAAAAGTGGTTGTGTCTATCATTTAGACATCAAGCAGTGGTTATGTTCATGACTTATCTGTCTTAATGCAGGTTTTTAATGCAACAAATGCAAATAAGTCATGCTTATGAAAAACAGTGAAATATCTTCCCTGATATTTGATTTCACAGCCAGCAGGTGGATGCAATCTTACAGAGAAAAAAAATGTATCCACACCTGACTTTGAGTCGACACAAGCATTCAAAACGTGGTTACCTCCAGAGCCCTGGAAATGCATAAAACACACAACTCTGAGACAAAAAGTTTGTTTCGTGAAACTGTTTCTCTATCATGAAGGACTTTTCTCTTCTGCTTTACAGTTTTACATCCTCAAAACTCTAAGATCATTTGACAAAACAGTCCTACAGCCCATTTCTTTTTCAGAGTAATTTATTCTTCGGTTTGTTTTTTTGTGGTAATTAATTTTGTTTTTATGATCAATATTTTTTTATTGGTTTATTTTTTGTTATAATTATTTCTGTTTTTATGAGTAATTCTTTGTGGTAATTAATTTTGTTTTTCTGATAAATATTTTTTTTTATTGGTTTGTTTTGTTACAATTATTTCTGTGTTTATAAGTAATGTTTTAGTGGTAATTAATTTTGTTTTTCTGATTAATATTTTTTTATTGGTTGGTTTTTTGATAAAATTATTATATTGGTTTTTTTTTGTTATAATTATTTCTGTTTTTATGAGTAATTTTTTTGTGGTAATTAATTTTGTTTTTCTGATTAATATTGTTTTTATTGGTTTGTTTTTTGTTATAATTATTTCTGTGTTTATGAGTAATTTTTTCTGTTTTCAGATTAATTTTTTCCTGTTTTTCTGAGTAATTTTTTCCTGTAGTATCGAGATCCTTAGAAATCCCGCGAGAACGTCCAACCTGCAGACGACTCTGTGGATGTGTGGTGGCTCCTGTGTCCCGCACGGATCAGAGATCCTTAACTTTCTGGTTCGCCACTGGCTAACTGTAGGCTACCTGTACTTTGCCATTCGCAAAAATGAACAAAAGCATTTGCAATTTGATGGAGGCTTTGAGAAAGTAATTTCTGTTTTAAGAAATGAGCTGAACCAATGGAAAAAACTGTAAGATGTAAGTTTGATTTCTGTAGATTAAAAACCTTTGATGTCCAACGTAAACCACCCTGAGACAGAAAACTGCTTTTAGACTCCCCGAGACTAAACACCAGGATCATGAAAAGGCTAACAAATGCACATAGTGATTTAGTGTACACTTTGTGTACAGTAGGCCGCACACTACCTACACATCCTCCATCCTTCCCCTCCCCTCTGCTCCCTTTCTCCGCTCCCTTTTTGATCTGCGTCTCCTCCCCTCAATCACACTGACAGGCGCATGATGTCAGCCTGCAGGAATTTACTCTGTAATTTGTGGAGAGGGTGTGTGTGCACGCATGCGTGTGTTACGTGAGCATGTGTAAGTGTGTGTGTGGGAGAGAAAAAGAGTGAGGAGGTGTGTTTTTTTGTAGCACACCTGCTTCCTCACCTTTCACCTCTCTGACTTTAACGGGCCTGCCTCTGAGCAGCTTCCAGCTCACATGAAAAGTGAAGTCATCACTGAAAAAAAATAAAAAAGCTCAGCGCTGATGTAGATGAGAGTGTTTAAAGGTGCATTCCCACAGTTTTAAGACGCAGAGTTCAGATGCAGGATGAAGCACTTGTTGGCGGTTATAGATGAGCTTTAAGAGCGGTTATGACTGACTGGTTGGCTCGGTGAGTTCACCCAGTGTGAATGAATGAGCCTTTGACCTGCTGGATGTGGAGGAAGCCTTGGTGGTCCCGGCTAGACGAGCCCAAACTGCCAACCGTTTCCAGTAACAGCTTTTGCTCTTGGCTCCGGACATTGTCCTCGCTGCTTAATGAGAGCACGAGGTAATGGAAGGTCCTGAGGGACGGAGGGAAACGAGGGGGAGAATTTATGAATGAATGAGCGAGGCTGTTTTTATTAATAACGCTGATTTGAGTCAAGCTGCAGAGCTTAAGTCCAAACATTGACTGTAAATTCACCTCCAAGAGGGGAAGCCAAAACACTGCTGAGGGACTGAGCACATGCAGAAGGAGGCACGAGACTTACATCACAACTAAGGGTGCAAAAAGAGGAATCTCAGAGCTGTCAGAGCCGGAAAAAACTGAAAACTTATCAAGAGTTTTTCTCTTATTTTAATTGGAAAATGCTTTTTTTGACTTAATATGAGCCACATTCACCTGACAAGTCCAGAAAATGTCTTGTTTCAAGTTTTTAAGGACAAAAATTAGGTCTTAGTTGCTCTTAACAAGTCAAAAGAAATCTACCAATGGAACAAGAGAAAAGTTTCTCGTATTAAGACATTATTGTAGTTTCAAGCAAATTTTCTTTCTAGTTCCATTGGCAGATTTTGTTTACTTGTTACAAGCAATTCAGACCTCATTTTTCTCTTTTAATAACTTGAAATAAGACATTTTTCTGGACTGATAAGTTGGATGTGGCTCATATTAAGTGTAATAAGACAGTTTTTACTTAGAATAAGACAAAACACTTGATACGATTTCAGTTTTTACAGTGTAGCATACAAATACAGACTTTTGTAAAGTTTAAACAGTTAAAAGTTGTAAAAGTTTAAAAATTTATTATTTATTAAAAAACCGCGGGCGCAGATCTTGGTGGTAGTAGCAAATATTCTAGGATCAAAGGATCAAATATTCTTCTATCTATATTCTTTAAAAAATAAATTTTTTAATAAATCTTTACGTTAACACTGAAAAAAACTGAAATCTTATCAAGTGTTTTTGTCTTATTTTGAGTAAAAACTGTCTTATTATTTGCTTCTAACAAGTAAAAAAAAAAATCTGACAATGGTACAAGAAAAATTTGCTTGAAACTAGAATAATGTCTTAATACAAGTAACTTTTCTCTTCTTCCATTGGCTGATTTTTTAAACTTGTTTCAAGAAATTCAGACCTCATTTTTGTCTTTAAATAACTTGAAACAAAACATTTTTCTGGACTGGTTAGGTGAATGTGGCTCATTCTTAGTCTAAAGAGACATTTTCTCCTGAAAATAAGACAAAAACCTCTCTGTTCTCAGCTCTTTGTGCTTTCATGTGTCCCTTTCAAAACTCCTCTGCCTGCACACATCACACATCCAGCTACAAACACACGCATACCTGACATAAAAAGTCATCCAGCCTTTTAACCAAATTCATTAATCCTCTCTGTGTGTTTTCCTGAGCTCCTGCTTGACTGATCCTTTTCAGTGTGTCGTCTTTATTGCCCAAACTGAGCTCAGCGGCCAAGTTTCTTGCATAAGATCTGAGCACCTGTTAATCATAATAACATCACCTCCTGGCACAGAGTAATAAAACAGGACTGGAGTTTATTCAAACGCCTGACACTCGCTGGATGGGATTAGTGAGAGGACAAAGAGGGGATAAGTCATCTCTGGGCAGTTTTACACATGTCACACATGTTCCTTCTCGCTGTTATCGACAGAAAGAGGAAGAATCCCTGAATGTTTGTTTCTGTTGAAATTTGAGGGAAACAATTCATCTAAAATCACCGCTCTTGATTTTATCTTCCTGAATCCTCCTCCGAGGCGTTCAGGGTTATCTGGGGTCTCGTGCAACACATGTCGACTAATTAACTCCGTGTTCTGGCAACTGCGTTTTCACACCTTCTCCAAACTGACGACACGGCGCTGTCATGGAGCAAAAATGCGCCCACACAGGCGTTTTAAGAGCCGGTGATCCTGCCTCCTCCAGCACAGGAAGGCCCAGAGGAAATTTCCAAACAGCACTTTTTTTTTTCTTCTTTTACTCAACCTGGTCTGCATCCAAAGTCAATTAACACCCTGTGTTTATTTGGATTTGGACTGTGATGCTAAACAACAAAGACTGATGGGATTTTGAAGCTTAATGGTGGAGAAAAGTGGCGTTAAACGAACACTCGTTAAAAATATGTTGAATTTTCAGATCTATGTTTAAACATCACATAAAAATCTCTTTCTATTAATCTTCTCGTGTTCGTAATGGAAGAAAGGTGTTAAGCAGTTTAACTGCAGCTCTACAAATTATTTATATCATGACACAAGCACAAATCAGCCCACTTTTCACCAGCGTTAACAGCATTTTCTCACCACAGTGTGTGTGAGAACCTGGCCTCCTCGTCTCAGAGTTTCCAAAAACTAATAACACAATCACAGAAATCAGGGACATCACTTTCCTGAGTATCTCCAAAGTAATTTACTCGTCTCCCACGGCGGCAGTAAGGGATTGATTTGGAGATACGTCAGATCCAGAGCTATTTTCCCGTCCCCTCTGTGAACTATTTTATGAACTATGTGATATATTTGTGATCCATCTTGGAGATTTTGCAGATATGTGATACTTGCACATGTCTGCAGCTTTCTGTGCATGTGTGTTTGCAGCATCACAGCTGAAACTGGATTAATTGCGCGTGTAAACTCATTAGACAGGATACATACTGTTCTAATGACGCTACAGTTACATACCGTCCGCACACACTCGCTGCGCCGTGAGTCGATGTGGAGTCTGTCTTAGACTGCAGGGAATTACCTCAGCTCTGAATCATGTGGCGCCTTGCCGAGAGTGTGCACAATGCAATCACCCAGCCATCTTTCTTACTCATAAACTGTCAGAGGGCCTCACACAGAGGCCGACGCACACCGCAGAGGTTTGGACACAATGTCTCCAAGGTGCAAGTGAAGCAGGCAGATTCTGTCAGAGTCGTGACACAATCTTCCCGTCTTTCAGCTTGTTTACGCTCAGGAGTGACAACATGAGACAACAGTTAGCATCACAATCTCTCGTCTCTGACTGAGAGCTCTTCGTGGTGACGTAATGCCTCCATGCCTCCAGGCAGATCATTCCCTCTCACATCAAACACTCAGAAATGAGTCTCAGCTTGTTGTTTGCTCCGTCTTTGAGCTCGTGTTGACTTTAGCTGAATATAAAGGTGAAAAGTAATAACTCTCCAACTCCAGCTTACCACATTAGTGTATTTATGATAGCTCAATTTATCATCGTCAGCGAGTCAATGAATGGCCCATTCATGCACCAGATGTCACAAAGACGCTCTGTGTCGTGGGCCTGAACACTCCTGACCACCTATCATCATCAGTCGGTTCACGAAGACTCAGACTGGGTTCAGCCGCCTCAGTCTGGGCACTGATTTCATGCTATGGTGGAATTCATGGAGCGTAAATAACGCCCGTCAGTTTTGGGTTAATTTGGTGCGACAGGACTCGAGGTTCGAGTTCCAGAAGAGTTTTTGGAGGAGCTGTGGCCACTGCTGAGTGACTAATGGTAGCATGTCGGGTAATGACGACGCGCTAACGGCTGAACAGATGACGATAAAAGGACGTACATCTAGTTTAGGACCAACACAGAGTACGATGACATTGTCTGCGGAGTATCTGGAAGGCTGTTGTGGCATCCCTAGTCAGTCATGCCTTTAATTCTGCATTTCATCAGAGTAAAAGTGACTCCTGGGTTCAGATTTACGACACACAATAGCAGAAGAGTGTCTCGGCCATCAAACCCAAAAAGGTCTGGACCTCGACGTTGGACCACGGAATAACCGTCTTATGTCCCGTCTTGTTTTGGGCGTCGTGCTCATGACTCATCAATGATGACATTGTCTGACCAATCGGTATCCGGGAGTCCACAACGTCATCTTTTTTAGTATCGACTTAGCTCGCTTGGAACCAGAGCGGAGTAGGTACTAAAACTGGCTTGGTTTTTTTTCCTTTTCTTTCTTTTTTTTCCTTTTTTTCCCTTTTTTTTCCTTTTTTTTTCCCCGTTCAGGAAAAAAAAAAAGAAAAAAGAAAAAAAAAAAAACGGCTTGTTTAAGGGGATACTAGGCTAGTGGAAACACGCTGCAAATCGAGTAGAGCCAAATAGAGTAGGGCCAAGGTCATAAGAGTGATTTGTTGTTCAAGGCCCTTCAAAGAGAAGGTCACTGACTCTAATTTTGTGCAGAACAAAGTGGTTTCATGAACACATCTTGTCTTTTTTCGCAGGTAGAGGAACATGCGATCCCGCAGCAACAGTCTGGAAGACGTGACAAAAGCCAAGCTGTCGCAGCAGCACACAGATGCACGAAAGTCTTCTGCAGAGCGGGAAGACCCCGCAGGAAGGACCGAGCGCCGCAGCCGCCACAGAGAGCCGCCGGACGACACCGGCACCATCCAACGAAACCACAAGATGAGCAAGAACAGCACCTGCGCCAGCGGGAGCGGAAGCGGGAGTAGCAGCGGAAGTGGGAGTAGCAGCGCCAGCGGTGCAGCTAAAGGTCGCAAGGAGAAGGGCAGGGACCTTTCCCGAGATGACCTGGTCTTCCTCCTGAGCCTGCTGGAAGGGGAGCTGCAGGTAATCCTGGCCGTAGAGCTGTCGGGCTTAGCGATGGGAACATTTAGGCAGAACAGCAGCAGACCCCAGACGTGGCTCCGACCCAAGTCGGACGTTTAGTCAGACAGTGGGCACACGAGACGGACTAAAAGCTGGTGTTAATGGAGAGCGAACAGCTGAGACGACTTACTGTCATTCCAGCACTGGATCCAGGAATCTCCTGGCAGTGTTCTGTGACAGAAACAAGGCAAAGTTTGTTTTAGTGAGAGCAAGTCTCAAGCAAGCCGAGACGCTTTTATTCTGGAGATTTAGTCGATTTAGTCGTCAAATAATGGCTTCTTTCACTCCATATTTCAACCATTAATCGTTAGCTTCCAATCCAGTTATTTATGGTCTGTGTTTGTAGATTTATCTCCTGGTTTCTGCTGTTTGTTGTTCCACAAAGTGCACTCTCACCACATCCACCTTTTCCCCTGCTGCAGGCCAGAGATGAGGTGATCACGGTGCTGAAAGCAGAGAAAATTGACTTGGCGCTGTTGGAGGCCAAGTATGGATTTGTCACACCACAGAAAGTCCTTCAGGCCCTGCAGAGAGACTCCATCCAGGGCAAGTCTGAGATGCTGCAGGAAGACATCTACGAGAGGCCCATGGAAGAGGTAACACACCCTAAGGTTTAGACGGACTTAAGTCCCTTTTCTGGGTGTTAGAGGTGACAGATGTTTTCTCTGCCGCCCTCACAGCTGGACAAGCTGGTGGAGAAGCAGCGAGAGACGTACCGGCGGATGCTGGAGCAGCTGTTGATGGTGGAGCAGTCGCACAAGCAGGCGCTGTTCAAGCTGGAGGACGAGAAGAGGAACCACGGGGAGTTCATGAAGAAGAGCGACGAGTTTACCAACCTGCTGGAGAAGGAGCGCGAAAGGTGAGTGCTAGCGCGATCTTTGGAGTCTAAATCCCTCCAGAGCTTGTGATGAAGTATCAGGATCACGGCCTTACTCATAAGTTGTGTTTTTGTGGTATAAGAGTTCAAATCCTCCATCCAGCTCCAGCCACTCCTCCTCTGCCAAACACAAATGTCTTTATAATCCCATGTAATGTTCGCATTAAATCAGAGTTCCTCTGGATTACAGAGGGGAAAACCAGACTAAAGTATTCCATTATTGTTTTTCCCATGACCTGCTGTAAGTCCTTAACTTTTATTATCACCTTTTATTGAAGGGCTCTGCACAAACCTGGAGTTTTTACTGGAGATGATCCAGCCGCTCAGAGCAGGGAGGCAGAAGTCTGCGGACAGATAATTTAGGTTGGAGCTGGGATACACAAATAAGCTTTAGGTTTATGGGAGCAGTGAGGATATTTGGGAAGCAGAGTGAAAAAGCATATCTCTGGATCGCTTGCAGCTGATGTGAAAGTAGCTAATGCAGCATCCCTGGTAACACTTACGCAATCAAATCCAACATGAAATGATCCATTTACACTCCCTGAGATCGCATGTTTGTGCTGAACCCTGCGCTCAGTGTCGAGGGCATCACAACTATTTAAGCTCAGCGCACTGACATGTTGCAGGAGCCTCAAACTGTGAACCTTATATCTGTAAATACTGCAATGTGAGAGCAGCCTAGGAGGAATTATTTGGAAGTGTTGCTGAACATCACTCTGAGATGGATGGAGGCCAAATGTGGAAACATGTCGGACTGATTTCTTCTGTAAATGTCACAGAGAGCTGTTACCGTGCATGGCAGCGTTTACTGCTTCCTCAGCAAAATCACGTCTAACACCCCTCATGCGGCGAGTTTCACAATGGAAACGCAGCTGGACGTCAGCCCGTGACCTATTTGGGACAATCACATCATCGCACTGTAGCTGGAGCAGTGTTTGAGTTGGAACAGAGGACGGGGGGCGACGACGGCGGCCTGTGCTTTGTCACCGCGCATGTCGGAAAACACCACTGCCATGAAAAATACACCTCGGTGCCGGGTCGCGCTAATTACCTCGTGAGAAATGGCGAGTAGATTTATACGACTGAGAGGGAGGCGAAAAAGGGGAAACTGCGCTAATGGCTCTGAGGAGCATCCATCATGCAGCTTGTTCAACGTTACCAGGAAAGAGTCGAGGAGTACATCAGCAATGACATCATCTCATTGTTTTCCATTTTAATAAAGTTTACGAGGCTTTCAGAAACAACGATTTGTGGTTTTGCAGGGCGGTTCATCTTAGCTGGGGGCAGTGACTTCCTCGAGTTTTGTGTTTACTGTGAGGTCATCTGGCATCCAGCAGGGACTCAAACTCTACAACTTTAATGAGCACAAAGCCGACCAAACACATCTCTTGGAGTAAAAAGCTAGCATCTGAACACTCACTGTCCAGAAGTCAGTAGAATAAAGGATAACCTCTTCAAACCTCCACTGCTGCTGACACAAAGCTTCAGCAAGATATATGTCCGTCATAAAACACTCCATTGATCTCTAAAGTTGTGGCTGCACACTTGTCATCAGCTCGGCCTCTAGCAGAAAGAAACACCGACTCCCAGGGGAGCCTGAGTAAACGACATTTCAGTCCTTCGCCCAAAACACAAAACCAGAGTTTGCTCAGCGGCTTCTGTTCTGCTCTGCACACCTTCCAAAACATCATAACAGAGACTCACTCTGTATGCGAGCTCTGACTTCAAGAAGGGGAAGCCACTCTTATTGTTTGAGGAGGTGAATCAGCTTTCAGGAGGCGCAGTGTTGCAGGAAGGCGGCTTTCATTTTACTCTTGTTAATGTGTTGTTGTATTGGGAGTTTCGTACAGTGGCCCTAAAGGCTCAAAGCACTGCTACTTAAGAAAGAACAAAACACAACAAGTGTTTGACAACAACAAGTGCGCAGCATTGAAAAAGTGCGCTGCAAACACCACAACACAACACATTAGAAAAGTGCGCTGCAAACACAACACAACACAACAAAAACACATAAGAAAAGCGCCCGTAAACACCACAATGCATTGCATTAGAAAAACGTGCTGCAAACAACCACAACACACTAGGAAAGCGCGCTGCAAAGACAACAAAACACATTACAAAAGTGCACTGCAAATAAATGCTGTACACATGTTGTCAAATTGATAAAGATGCTTTCATAATCTGCTTGTGTTTTATCTTTGTGCGTGTGCTTTCTTAAAACTGAAGCGAAGTGAGCTTCAGGGCCACCGTAGTTTCGGCGGCATGGAATCATTTCCTCTTGCAAACCCTTGGAGAGCTGCGAGCTGTGATTACATCCTAAGATAATGTGTAGAAAAAACGAAGCACAGATCTCACGCTGCTGCCGCTTTTAATTGACCTTTCTGCACAACATGACGCCTCTGACTCCCTGGAAGCTTTAAAAGCATGTAAATCAGAGCAGGAGGCTGGGGATGAACCGGGCTCCCCTCTGATTAATTAGCAAATCGAGCGTCCGTCCACGAGTGATGACCTCATCGCTCGCCGGGTACAGCAGGAGCAGCAGGGGTGTGAGAGTGAGCGCGGCGACCTAACCATCAGCAGATGTGACTTTAAACAGGACTTCAGCACGCATCCTGCATGAGCTTCACTCGTCTTTGTTCTTTGGAGGAGCAGAGGATGGGGAGTGAATTTTACGACCATCTGTATCCTCTGATTTCATGCACAGCAGAGAGAAACTCAGATCCCGGCTTATGTTGGGAACACACGGGCTTGTGTCAGTGTGAGGAGCCTGGTACTGAAACACGAGCTGGTTCATCCTGCTATCTTTACCATTTAAAGCTACAGCGGGCGGCTACATGTGTTGACGTCTCCAGATGGCATGAAACATGAACTTGGATACCTACAGCTCCTCTGATGTAATCTCAGGAAAATGCACACAGCACCTCATGGATCCTGAGCCAGCTGGTCTGGGATCAGTTTAAACCAAAGACAGAGGCGAGTTGAAGGCCTTGCTGTTAGCTTGCAGGAGCTGGAGGTCACTGATTCTGCAACAGCTAATGATTCATGCTAACAGGATGTTTGTACTTTCCCATACACATGTATTTTCTCACTTTGTTACTCATGAGTCTTGCACAATAAATTTAAGCCGTTATGGGGAAGTCCGATGCTTGGGGTCGTCATGGAAACAAAGCTTTGGAAAACAGCCGGGAGATGCTGGGAAACAAAAGCACAAAGTGTCGGTTATAATCACTTTATCTGAGTTTTAAATCAGACAGTAGCTGCAGATCGTGACACCACATGACCTTCCTCCTCCTCCCCCTCCTCCTCCTCCTCCTCCTCTTCTTAATGATTTGCAGGGCACACAATATATCATGCCATCTGGTTGACTGAAGTGCAGCGTGGGGTGACATCACTCATGTGGATCAGATCGAGAACATTCTTGAGCGCTGTCCTCATCATCCCTGAGATGCTTATTATCCAGACCTGCCCTGTTCTTTGAAAACAGAACACAGAGGTTTGGGATGTTTTTAGTTTACGATCTGGGATTTTTTTTTTGGTTATTAATTATCTCTCTGCTGGTTCACCTCAGCTCAGATGTGCAGAAAGCAAAACGCTGCACCATGCACATGCATCCTGTCTTCACCTTCACTTCATTTCCTGCACACCTGTATGCCTCCATAGCCTGCTGCATTTTCCACATTCCACTTCGAAGCCCAGCTCAACTTTTCGCATGATGGATGAGAAATTCTCAGCTTGTGCAACCTTGTTTGTTAAATGCAAAAATAGGAAAGTGAGCTTTTCCCTTTTAAGGAGAAGAAGCAGAGTGTTTTCCAGGTTCAGCCAGGAGCTGATGCTGAGGTCAGGAATCACATGAACACGACACATTCAGAGAAACCCTCTGTGCACACATGTGACATGCAGCCAGCGCATAACACGCTACCAAAACACACATCCAGCCCTGTCTCTAAACGCGTCAGAGCATCGCTGCTTTTCCAGTCAGCTGAGCTCAGATTCTGCAGAGCACACTTCCCTGCCTCGCACCTCCTTTGTTTGTGTCTCCGGTCACTTGTCGCTGCATCACTCCCACGCTGTAGGAAAAACTGAGCTTCTTCTGACCTAATTCAGGCCGTCCAACGAGCACTCCCTGCTCTGCTGGGGCCAGATAAAGAGCAAATCGCTCACTCAAGACGGAAACTCAGCCTTTTCTTTCACTTAACCTGCAAACAAGCTCAAAGTTTGTTTACTCCTGCTCCACTTCTGCTTTATTGGGAAATTATCTCATGGAAAATAAAGATCCACGATGCACACGGATGAACCCTGCTCTGCAGATGTGCAGGTACCGCTGCTCAAATGGATAGAAAACAGACAGCGCTAACACAAACCAGATACCTCGCACATGAAAGTGTATTTTCCTTTTTTCCCCTGTGTGTGTGTGTACCTTCGAGTGTGTGTCAGAGACTGTCAACATATCACTTCACTACGTCTGCAAACTAGGTGGCAATTAGGCCCGGAGAGTCGTCATAGCATGGCGTAATGTGATTACATCTGCCTGACAGAATGCAGCGATTAGACCTCAACAACCACATCGACGCAGGAGTGGGCCGCTTGTACTTTTCCAACCTTTTTTAGACTTGTTGCAAAAGGAGGGAGAAAAGTTGTGCTTTAAATAGAACTGTTAGAAACATGCAGCTATTGCAGAGTTAGCATGACATTTATACGCTTGCTGTGAAGTGAGCGTGCTCAAAAAGCTGGAGACAGAGAGTGATGATGTTAGGACTCAAACTGCAAAAAGCAAAGAGGGGAAAATCGTGTAGAGGATACATTTCCCCGTCAGTGGGAGCCTAATCTCCCTGATTTACCGTCCTCTTGCATTTGTTCTAGCAGACACCTCCTTGAGTTACAGCTTGGCCAAACATGGCAAAGGGAAGCCATTTCTCCCTCCAGTCCGTCAGGCTGGAAGGAAGCGACAGCGAGAAACTCGCACATTACGTCCTCAGGCGCTGGCAGCTGCTGCGTCTGAACAATGAGAGTGTGCCCGCGCTGCTGGCCAAGTCGGTGTCGAGATACTGAGTGAAATATGGAGGGAGGAAGGAGCCTGGCTGGATCTGCCAACTTGAATGTGTCATTGTGGCGAACGGGGCTATCAAGACGGGGCGGGATGGATTGTTCAAGGAGAAGTCAATCAATGTGGTGACACAAAGAGGCTTCACTTTAGCACATGTATGTACCACATGTATGAAACTAAAACTGACTGATGGAGCATGATCCTAGTAGATGTCGAAACTCTGCTCTAATACTTGACAAATGAGGTAAAACACTTGGCAGCGTCCTGGCAGATGAACCCACTGAGGACGTGCATGTCAGCACAACTCATGACCTCATATCCTGTTTCAGCTCCTGGGAGGAAGAGTCAGGTTAGCCAGGCCTCGCAGGCAACGCAACCCCACCTCAGGGACTGCATTTGGCACGGGAAGGGATCACTTTGGTTATCTTTTCTTCCTCACTTCATGACAGGATGGAAACTTTGTCCTAACACTCGTATGAGACTTAACGGCAAAAGAGGAAGTTTGATTGAATTAAGAGTTTGTCTCGTTCCTACCTGCTGAGGTAAACATTGTGTCATCCATCAAACTAATCCGTCCTCCTCAGTCTTTGTGTGTGCATTGTTGGGATTTTACAGGATTTGTGTAAAATCGAAAATAGCACTTGTAACCGTCTCAGGGTGTTAGGAAGCAACTGTTAATTAAGGATGTTTACAGGGAGCAGGGTTTCATTTACTTTTCCCTGACGGAGTTTGCCCGACAGAGACTAAAAAACAAAGCGGCTGTTTTGGTAACTCGTGAATGCAGCTTTTTATTTGCTGCTGGTATCGTACAATCTGTAAGATTTATCACCTCAAAAGAATTTCAGGATGTGAGGTTTCTTACGCCGTAATCCCCGTGTAAGCGAGAGGAACATTAAGAAGTGAGTTTGTGGTTATTAAAGGAGTGATCGTGGTGGTCGTTTGAAACTCATGGGATTGACTTTTTGGCGTGGAACAATAGCGAGCTGTCAGAGGGACCACCCTGTCGCTGAGCATCCTGGGCTTTGACAAAGCAGGAAATAAGAGCTGGGTTTTAAACTCCCTCCTCTCGAATCTGATACAACGTACTGAAAATGATTGATGAGAAGGTTTTCCTGAGGCTGGAGAATAGCTGGCACTGCTGTGTGTCAGAGCTGAGATATGAGGGTAAACATTATCTTTTCAGGCACACCTTTTCCTTCAGTCCTAACTGCTGTTTTTATAAATGTTCGAAGGAAATGATTTAAGCTGAATAATTATGTAACTGTGAGAAATGCGTTTAATAAAAGAATTTAGACATGGGTTGAATCTTTTACAAGCCCGCAAAGTTTCTGCAAAAACACTCCTGAAATGAAATTCAACTCCCTGTAGCACGCATGACTGCACAGAGAAACAAATTCAGACTTTTTATGGCCGGGCAGAAAACGCCAAGCTAATTATTACAGCAGCGGCTGCCATGCTTCATATGTTACCTTCAGCAACACTGAACCACGCTCCCTCTAGAAGTCATGTCCAGGGTACGACAGTGTCTCCAAACCAAGCCCAAAACCTCAATTGCACCGTACTCCTCCAAGATTTAATCATCCAGTCAACTTAGCTTTACTCGAGAATCGAGTATTCTGATGTTGCCTTGACCCGGGGCGGCGCCACGAAGGCCTGATACCCTTGTAACGCTGACAGATAAAGACGTCTGGTGGGTAATATTTGATGCAGGGTTTAAAGACTGCCCGTAAAAGATTACAACGAGGAAATCAGAGTTTTTGTCCAGCGTCTGATATATCAGGACAAATGTTTTGGGGTTTAAATCCTCCTGGCAGCGACGGAGGTGGTGAAGGATGGTGGGTGGGTGGGAGTATGACTAAAGGGTGGAAAAACGGTTTAGAGGGTCTATCCAGTTTCAGGAGCCTCTCATGGTTTAGTGAAGGCGAAGAAAAGGGAAGTATCCATGTCAGAGAAAGGTCTAAACCTGCAAAGATTTGAGTGTCACTGAGGGTTTACGCTCCATTTCCTCAGGTTTCTTCTTTTCACATTCCCCAACAAAGACAATTATGTTGTCTTTCAGAATCAGCCCACATGTTTTACACAAACACATCTCCTTGTATCACCTATAATCTGAATAAAAGCATCCAATCATTCCTGGGTTCCTGCAGCGTCTAAGCATGCCAGAGAGGAGGAACGGCATCTGTGGTTTGGCCAAAGAGCAAACACACCAGAGAATAAATGCCATGCCTGCATCTCTCTAATTTAATGTAAGTATAGCGTGAGCTCATTCCTGAGGCGCTCTCCTTTTTTTTTTTTTTTTAAACAAAGAAATTATGAGCTCACATTTCGAAGAGCTACTTTTGTGCTCAGCTTTAAATAACGTCAACCATCCAAATTGTAATATCACATTTTCAACAGAAGGCTGAAATTAAAGCATTTTTAGAGACAAAAGAAAGTCGAGGGTGCATTTTGGAGGGCAAAGGTTACAAAAAGGCATTCAAAGTGAAGTTTCTTGGCACATAAAGCGCCGTTAAGGGAGCTTAAGCCACGTTAAGCTGCTGAGTGCCCGACAGTGGGAGAGCAGGGTTGCATAAGCAGCCTCTTCATGGTGAACTGAGTCTGTGCAGCATCATGTGACAGAAAAAAGAAGTCAAGTCAAAAACTGTGAAAGCTCTTAGCTGCTGGTGTTTGAAAAATCTGTCAACATTATGAGAAATTTAACAAGCTTTGGTGACAAACTGTGTCGAAAAACCAGAGGACTGGAGTGTACCTAAAGATCAGCTTCGCCAACAGATGTCCTCACATATTTCAGATATCTCGTAAAACCCTCTCAAGGCTCGGCGTCCTGCCAGAGCTAATTGCTCTAAGAGAATAAAATCACCATCAATCCTCATCAACACTGGATGTGGACAAAGCTAAACCTCATAACCCTCGGTGCTAAAATGCCTCTCTGGATCCCCTCCAGATGTGAGCCATCTGTTGTGTTCAGTCACTGAGGTGAGACCAGTCGTGTCTATCCAGACGGTGACATCACCCAGAGCAGAGACGGGCTTAAATCCAACATTCAGGCCCTTCATTAATAACACTGCTGATCCGAGGCTTTCAGGCCGCCCCCTCGACGTGCACTAAGGTATCCCACCGGTGCACTTCATCAACGTTATAAGTGTTTTCTGCCACGGGGATCCTAATGCAGCCAAGAGACCAGAACGCAGCAGGGCTGCACGCTACAAAACACGCTCCTTTACTCTCCTCCCTGAGAGGTTTCAGGTTTTATGGACTGGCATGGCATGAAGTCATGGTACAAACAGCTACTAAAGAGCACTAATGTGACCTGTTGGAAGCAGGATGTAGGATAAAAGGAGAGAGTGGGACCAGTCTAATTTGAATCTGAAGTTATGGCGTTGTCGGTAGGATCACGTGGTCTGGAGCAAGTCCTACTTCCAAAAAATGTCAAGTGTGTCAATAACACCACACTTTATGCTCTTTTATAACCAGCAAAAATAGTCTGAAATCATCTTGTTGCTACTTTTTTTTTTTTGCTAGTTTTCATTTTTAGCAAACCGAAGAAGTAAAAACAAACTCCTGTTTTGCTCAAAAGTCCCTCCCCGTCTTTCTTTTTCTCTCCATAATGAACACCTGGATTGAGAAAACTGATACTAAACCTTTCACAGTCACAGAAAGTGAAAAAAAATGCAATAAAGCTACTTGACAGCTCGACAGAGAGCAGCTATTAAGTTGCCTCATAAGGAGAGTAATCAAACAGTCATGTCTCCAGAAATCCTACGAGGGATTAAGTCGAGTTTTTTGCATCACTCAACATCAAAATCTAATTAAGCCATTTTGTTCGGGGACTGAATAAACCCACGGGGAAACAAAAGGATGCCAAGAAAAACATCTTTGGAGGGATATGAATGTGGAGATGACACAAAAGAATCCATGAGAAATCGAGGCGATGACGTGGCGGTTAATTGGTATGAGCTCCAGTCTGCTTCTCCTCACAGCAACGCAGAGACAATCTGAGGCCGGCGGCCAAGTAATCTGGATAATGAAAGCCCGGACAGGAAGTGAGGAGACAATAGAAGGAGCTCAGGTCTAGGATCCCAAACCGGGGTCTCATCCCCTCTGAGCTCTCCGGGAGGGGAGTGATGTCACCCTAACACACCCCGGAGGATGACAGACAGAAAATCCTGCAGACACACACTCCTGCAAGTCCATCACAGCTCTTGTCTCGCTTAAGTAAATTCCAGCGTCACACCCAACATCCCGAATCACTATCATTTACATTCCTCCTGAACACAGAGAGGTGAGCAGAGGTGGGAGGATCCCGGGTGAGCCGGCAGCTGGCTGAGCGTGATGGAAAGGCTGAGAGGAGAGGAGGACGATAAGGAGAAAAGTTAAAGGGAGGCTACAAAGCTTTGAATAAACTATGTAAAGGAAGCTGTTGTAGTTCCTGAAGGAGACGCCTCAAAGAGAAGAGCCATTCTCACGTCCTCCTCATGACTCAAACTTCTCATCTATGACAACCAGTTGGAGCTGTCCTCTCCACCCGTCCAGCGTTGAATAACAATGCAATGACACTTCCATCAGCAGACTCTGCTCTTGGATTTCTTCCATTTACGCGGTTGTGAAATGATGAACACATTATGAAACCCATTTCCTGTGTTTAAAGATGCTGGAAAGCGTCGTAGATAAGTCATGGGGTGAGTAAATGAGACAGATATTTAAGTGGGAGCTGAGTGTGCTGTAGGCCGACGATTTAACAACAATTTGTCCTCGAAATGTGAGAAAGAGTGGAAACTTGGATCGCTGAGGGAAATTTGCAATTTCCAAGTGTGCTAAATTGAAGTGGGACTTTTTAATAAATGCAATGTGTGGATTTTTAAAGCTGTTGCAAGAGGCCACACAGCATTTTTCTCTGCTAGCTCGTCGTTAGTCCACCTCAGACATGAGGCTCTGAAGTGTTACTTTCCTTTTCGTGCATAAAATTTGGGGCAAGAAGGGACAAAAAATCAGTGTTTTGTCTTATTTTTGGTAGAATGTCTTTCTAGACTTAATATGAGCCAGAAAAACGTCTCGTTTCAAAACATTTAGTATCGGATCAGGGCTGATTTTGGGATTTTTTAAGGTATCAGTGATCCGGAAGTCTAGCCAACCCTCTCGACCGATCATTCATGTTAGCCGTCATAAAGCCAAAGTTGCCACTTAGCTTCATTACATGAGCACAAACTGACTCATTACAGCAATAACATCTGCTTTCCAGCACCCTACGGCAACTCTACAGGGACAAACAGCTCAAAGGGCGAACACAAACAAACCAGAGTGGAATGCCAATGACAACAGAAGTCTCTCCGGTGTTTCAGCTGAGCCTCGCAGTACACTAGATTTGATTCCTTGCTATGGATGGTTCAAGTCAAAGTTATAATCCAGTTTGGAGCGCTGCGTTCAAGGTAGCCTCGGATTTTAGTGTGCTATAGTACATGCTAATTTAGCGAGCAAACTGGTCGTTTTCTGCAAATCTTCTGAGAAGACATGAAATGCAAAGCGATGTTGATGAAATTCTACCGTCTTCGGTATCATATAAGACACGTTTCCAGTTTCCTATGTGATGCATTCAGGTACCCTCGGAAATTTGAGAATCTGACGATTACTCCACTGTTTTCAGTTTTTGGTTGGACAAACTGCTTGTAAATGCCTGTCACTTTAAAATAATTGGTATTTTGATCCCGCCGACGGGTTTGGGATCCAGAGGGGTTTAACTTCAAAACTAGCTGGATAGAATAGTTTAATAGAAATAACTTTTCTCTTCTTCACTTGTTACCAGCAATTCAGACCTCATTTTTGTCATTAAACAACTTGAAGACATTCTTCTTGACGAGTTAGGTGAATGTGGTTCATTTTAAGTCTAAAAAGGAATTTCTACCAAAAAATAAGACAAAACCACTTGATAATATTTCATTTTTTTTCCAGTAAATAGTATGAGAAAGTGGATTTACACACACACTAAAGTATGACAAACGTCAGAGGCTTTGCGACTTGACAGCTTGAGAAATCTCAGCCCCTTGAAATCTGATTAGAGAGCCACTCATGCGCCTCCGCAGACAACACGGGATCAATGCTAATCCATCAGGAAACCATCAAAGAGTCTCTGGAGGCAGATCCACCCTGCTCACCTGACAGCTGGACAGATTACCGCCTGTAAACGTGTGCATGTGTGTGTGTATCACTTCCTTTCTTTGTGTGAATTTGAAGATTATTACCCCATTGTTCTTCTGATGTCTGGGTGTGGGGGCGGAGGCGATCGGGGACGTGTAGTTGTTGTGGTTTGATTGCAGGAGTCTGGTCCTAAAGCTCTAAATTGGTTTAATGGACAGTGTGGGGCTGGGATTCCTCCTTAGGGGGCACTTTTAGAGCCACAGGGGGGTAATTGGGAGGATAAAGATAAGCTCATGAAAAGATACAACTTGTGGTTTGATAGGAGGAGAATTTGTCCACACTTGGACTTTAATTTGACGACAAGTTGCTAGAAAAAAGAAACACACAGCCGTCGCATACTGAATCTATACTGCTCAACCTTCAGCCTGAGGGTCTCCAAAATCCACTACAAGTGTGCAAACCTGTGAGCATCCTCCTTAAGTGTTTGCGATTTACATCAAAGTCCAAAGAGCTGCAGGGGTAATGATTATCAGCTGTACCAATCGAGGGCAGCAGACACACGCCTACCTCAGTGTGATGCTTTGTTTGGTGCTAGTCTCTAAATTACAGCCTGTCTGCTTGACCCAGCCCTGCAATCTGAACCTGTGAGATTGATTTCTGCCTTTAATTTCACATCGCTTCATGACGTGGTTCATTTGTTATTCAGTCAGGTGTTTATCACCAGAAAGGTGGCAACAAGTTTGTTCTTATGAGCAGTAACCAGAGAGCTTTTGCAGCACAAGTCTGCACAGAAATGTTGACTCTTAGACTCTTTCAATTCATGCTACAAATGATGAGGAACACATGATTTGATTTTGAGTTCAAAATGGGATGAAATGCATGAAAAACCAGCAGCTCAACTGAGACAAAACAGAACAGAAACGTGGTTTCACCGCCGATGAATCAGACCCACCTCTAACAAGCAGTTACAACTATTTGGACGCACAGCATGTCAACACAACAACGAACAAAAGGTCTCCAGCCAGAGAACATCCATAAAAAAAAGAGGTTTTGGCCTTACAAGGCCAGCAAACGTCCGCATCAGCCTCTTTTCGTCTGGCAGGGGAAACCACGTTCCTTTTTAACAGCGCAGCTCACGCTGGGATGAGATCAGAAAGAGGCGGAAAAAACACAGAGGTGAGGGATGAAAAGAGGAAAGAAAGACATGAGAGAGTAAACAAACAGGAGGAGGAATGTGGATAAAAAAGGGAACAAATTCCAAGAAGAGATAGAGGAAGATTGAGGGAGCGACGGGAGAAAAGGAGGCATGTGTGTTTGATTACAAGACGGTGATGTCATGTATGTATGTCAGGTAATCAGCCTGAGGATTGTGTGTATCGCACAAGCATGTGTTGGGCAAGACCAGGCGGTGTGTGTGTGATGTGTAGAGGAGAAGATGAGTGTGTCTTTGTCTGGTTTGATAAGCTCACACACAGATCGCTGCAGGGTGAAACATCACCTCAACATGTCCTGGATTAGCTTTCCTTTCCACCTGGTTTGGACATTAATGGTCCGTCAGATTCATAGAGGATATCAGGTACCAGCTACAACACGTAAACACGCTAATATGTGCTTACAAACTCAAACACAGGTGTCTCCTTCTGACAGCTCTTGCAACACTTTACTGCGCTCCTATAACAGCTGCATTCGACATCACGCTCAGTCTGGGACAAGTCGCAGAAATCAAGGATATCACATATCGCATGCTCACGGATATGAGCTTAAAGAAGAGGCCGAGCAGGAAGTGGAGCCAAGTTCAGTCTGATTGGAGTCGTGTCAACAAGTTGCAATTCTTGTGTGAGTGATAGAGTCGGACGACGGTGGAAGATGCTGCTTTGAGATTTAACAACCGCACACGTTGCTCATAAAACCCCAAACCTCCACATTCCTCGGAGCGCCGTCAGCTCCACAGTCATCCCGTCAGGCTTACATAACGCACCTCCATCCTCCCACTATCTGTCATTGCTTGTCACAGCAAACATGTTTGTGTGGCCTGATCTCCCGTTTGATCCCTGACATCTGTTTCATGTGTACACGACTCGGGGCCTCAAATCTGCGCGGATCCAGAAATAGAGTCTAATTTTGGATGACCGAATTGTTTGTTCCAAGAACAAACAGTTTGCTGCGAGGAAATGGGAGAGCGCACAAAACTGAAATACATCAGCGTTTAGAGCCGCAGCTCGTGGGCAGCGGTTGAACTCTGTGACACTGAAGCTGGAGATTGTGAAACATCGAATCCAAAGTTCTCAAAGTGTTACCCTCTAAGGAAAGAGGCTCAGGAGGTTCGACTTCCAAGTGGGAACAGGGGTCGTTCGTCTGAGGAGAGCTGTGTCGCCGCGTGAAGCTCAGACTTGACATTTTCCCCCCAACTCCTCCAGATTCTGATCCTTTAGCCTTAAGCTGTCAACAACAGATGTGACAACTACCAAATGGTGTTCAGCGCTCTAGAGAACAAGTCCTGGAGCTCCCCTCGAATCTGGTTTGTTGTCTTAGGCTAAATGGCGAGCTCCTGGCTGAAAGCGAGTGCTATCTTTGGCGCCTCACGGTGTCCACTGGCCTCCACTGGTGGTGCTGGCTGCCTCAGCTGTTTCCACACAGGCTCATTCATTATCATCCAACAACAGTCGTGTCCAGTTGGTTGAAAATAGGTGATTAATTATGATTTATTACATAAGTCATTGCGCCACATGTTTCTGTTTAACCACCATCCTTGAAGAGAACGAATCAAATCGAGATGTTTTGATGCCTTTTCCTGCTCGATCCGAACAAACTCGCCTTGTTTCCTATTATTACTGTAACTTTTCTGCGTGATTAACATAAATGACGCCATGGCGGGGAATACCAGAGACTCATACTGTGCTGGCGCAGCTGAAAAGAGGCCGCTTTATTCCTCAAAGATGTTTGTGTTTTTCTATAAATCTCGAGTCCATCCTCAAAACTAACATCTGCATCCTCTCGTTTCTTTGGCGCAGGGAACGTGACCCCATCCACCGGGCAGCCATGACATATTTGACTCAGTAGGCAGGAGACAGGAGCGTATTGGCTTTGTTTACTTGCAGGGCTGGATTCCATTAAAACTCTTACATATTTCCTGAAAGCACGTACAAACAGAATGTACTTTGTTTTCTTTTTACAGACTGAGTGTATGTGACTAATTTGCTGTCTTATTGAATGTCATGCACTGTTGCCTTACGCTAAACATGAAGTCCTGCTGTTCCTGCAGGAAAGACTTATGTCACTGTTTCTCTGGAGACGTTTCTCAGACTACAACCTGAGGAATCTGTGATTCTTATCCTCTCATTTTCTGTTTTCCTCCTTTCTTGGCTCAAATGTTTGATGAGAGCCAGAGGGGAAGAGAGTGAAACTCTAACTCCTCGTGCCTCCGGAGCTGTGACAGCGCCCGGCAGATATTTCACACATTACATACGTCAAAAAAAAAAACATTCCCTTCTCTTGTGCCACATCCTTCAGCCGAAACAGCTACGAGCTCTTACACACTCGAGCAAGCACACCCCCTTCTTGTGAGGCTCTGCAATGCAAAGCTCCATATAAGGGCATGTTGATGATGTAATGGTCCATAGGCAGGGAGCACATCCCTTATTGTTTGGTCTGAGTGCAGGAATGCCCACATTACAGCTACTCAGAGAGTGAGACACACGCAGAGAGGAAGAGCAGAGGGTCGGCTGTTGTTCGGCGCGATAATGAGCTTATGGCTGTGAAGCTGGGGGAGCCTTTGGCACAGGTAGGAGAGACAAACACGAAAACTAAAGTTCTCAAACTTTTTGAGCTGGAGAGATGAGGAAGCTGGTTTTGTTTCATTGATTGTGTTTTAACTCTAAAAGTTTCACAAAACTTTGAAAACTTTCAGAAAAAGGTGTCTGACTTTTAAGTGAAGTTTCAACATCTGTGAGGACATGTTTGAACAAACTGTGATTAAATATTCATGAAGTGGGAAGCTAAAGAATACCAACTACTCGGACGTTACAGAAGTCTTTTTAGAAAGTGGTGTTAAGCGTGTGATGGTCACGGGCAGAGCTACTGTGCAGGAATCAACTAAGATGAAATAGTGTGAAAAGTAATAAGTGGGAATTGATTTCTTGCCTTTTTTAACTCACGTAATAAATGTAATTTCAAAATAAGATAGTTAAAAAACTTTACTTTTTACCGCTTTAACCTCAGGATTTTGAGACAACCCGATGATCTTACAATCAAAAAGTTTCAGAGCACCCCTGAGTCGGACTCTTTTCATTACACAACACCCCATTAACCAAAGCTCCACGTCCAGGAAGTTAATAAGCATCAGGGCAACACATTTAACACATGTTGATTGCACTCAGGGGGCATATCACTTAGCCTATGTGGACTTAAAACATCCACACACTGCATCACCATCCTCTCTCAAGTTCCTGTGAATGTACATGTGTGTATGAGTGTGTACAGACTCTCAGGGTGAATCAGTGTGTGCATACATGACCTAATCACTTGTGTTAAGGAAACGACTCTGACATATGGGGCATGTAACGCAGCGTTAGGCAGCGGGTGAGCCACAGTTTCCAACTGCAGCCTCAGATAGTCGTGCATTGGAGTTAAAGCTGGAGGATAGTTGCAAAAATGTTATCATCCGATCTGAAATGTGAAGTTTCTGTGTGCTGAAAAGGGTGCTCGGCTGCAGAGTGGGTGGGAAGGTGTCCTGTAACGCTGTATCGCTGTTATGTCACCGGCTTTATGTGCAGCTCATTGTAATTTATCCTCCTGAAATAATGTGCTTTCCTTCTGCACGGATGGCGAGATAAAACACGACAGGGAAAAGTTAGCCGCTGGGGATTATTTCTCTCTGTCGATTATCAGGTCACTTAACCCAAATCTAATGCCAAAAATCCTCTCAGATGCTGCTCACTTGGCCAAACACTCATCTCTGTGTGTGTCCTTGATGAGAAAAAGTTCAGGAATAACTCACCAACATTTCCTCCCGCGCCACAAAGTGCACTGGGAATACAGCAATTCAGTAAAAATGTGCATATAAAAGGCTAAAAGTGATTTAAACGGTGTGAGGGCAGCCGTGTATTTTAGGCATAGGAGCAGTTTCCTCTCAGTGGATTTGCTTTTATAAGCAGAAAGCGCCCGTGCGTCAGTTTACAGGATTTATATCCAGTTCAGGAGGTTTTTGAAGGAGTGATAGGCAGCATTTCCAGGACAAAGTGCGTTTTCTTCCTATTTGGGTTGATGACATCACGAGGAAAGCAGCAGGGACTGAGATAAGACGTTGAATAAACAGAGATTACAGGCGACTCTGCAGGAGAGAAGTCCACCTATGCGAACACAACCCAGACGGATAAAATGTCATTTTTCAACATGTATGTTTGGAGATAAAGTGGGCAAACTTTATCCAGAGTCCTTGAGTGAAAGATAACTAAAAAGTTTTATCAGTAAGTTTGGCAGACGGTATATAATGAGGGCGAACTTTAAGTCAACAAGGCTGGACAGGAAGTAATCTAAGATCAGGGAGTGAACAGACTTGAAAGTGAAAATGGGTTCGGAGGAAAAACAAGATTTAGGGGGATTACAGCCACTGCTGCTTCAGGGAGCTGACATATAAAAAACTAAAAAGATCCTCAATTTTTATACTTATTACACTATATTTTATTGGTAGTTGAACATATTTTGTTCCTACAGCTCTTATCCTAAAAGTAATAGGTATAAAAAGTTGTTGAACACATGTTTAGATGTTTTTTTTCCCTTCAAACTGTCGACTAACTGATAAAACTAACACTTAAAGCTCCTGTAGGGAAGTTTTTGGGGCTTCTGAAACAGAGTAAAATTAACGCTACTAGCTACTTATGGGCTTTATTTCAACAAGACTACAACAGATAAGATGTATCGTTATTGTTTTGACGTTTAACACCGGTAAGTGCTGCCACTAGATTTGCCGAAACAGTCTTTGTTCATATTTTCCACAATGCAACACATGATTGGGAAAAATCATAGACTGTAAAAAAAATGGACGTCATCTTGCTTGGCTCAATGAGGTCGCCACGAAAACTGCTCCCCCTGGTGGCTGGCTGCAGTATAGGTCAAAAACTCCATCTCCCCAGTCATTACAGATGGGCTGTGGTCAAACTTTAAAAATTAAATACACCTCATGTGTGATTGTTGTGGTGATTTGAAGATATCATTTGGCTGCTTTGTATTCACATCCTCTTTTTTCTGAAAAGTTTTGTTTTCATCAGTTATACAAGGCTAAAAACAAGATTTTACGTCACAGTTAACGATGATTGACAGCTGCCGTTCTTATGTATTTTTTGGGGATTGCAAAATATGTCCGGAGGTAGAGTCAAGAAGTGATTAGACTCTCTAAAGAAAAAAAAATATTATTATTTTCATCACCCAGCTCCACTCAGATTCTCCCAGTAGTTCGTCCACAGGGGGAGCCAAAACCAGAAAAAAACACTTCCCAGCTTTTTAAACTTGTCACAAACTTCTCTCCTCTTCTGACAACTTCACTTCAAAAGAAGCTGAAATAATCCACTTGTTTTATGAAACGCAGCCACAACATAAAACGAACTCTCCTCATCCACTCAAACCACACTCATCATGGAGTCTCCCTTTACGAGGTTTTATGGGGGTCTCGTCCACCACATGGCTCCAGTCACACGTGTCCTCTTGGAGCTCCCGCCCTTTAGCAGCTACTGAACAAATAAATGACACACACTCTTCTTCTGCCGAGGAGCGACCCACCCTACCACACTGACATCATGTCCCACAATGTGGAATCAGCGCTCGCTGAGAGCATTCTGTGTAAACTCTGAGGGGATGTAATTGCCTCTGAAAGCGGGGGAATTCCTTTAAATGTATAAGAAAAAAAAACGAGGAGGGGAGCTGGTGGTGGAGGAACCCCTTAATTAAAGGATTGTTCGGTGCCAGCGGGCCATCTGTGTGGAAATGCCTGGCAGCTGCACGCACGGCAGTCATAACATAGCTTCCCTCGGGTATGGAGGCACTCTGGTCTGATGTATGTTCGTGCCAGACGCGCTGACCTCGGCGTGAGCACTTAGCGTTGGACATCGGCAGTGAACCACTCGCTGTAAAACTCAAGGTTGAACATTTACAGCTGTACAGCTACTTGGGAATAAACGAAATTAGCTCAGGTATTCAAAGGTACCAACTCGAGGGAGCTCTTTAATGACGTGTTGGTTCAGTCGGTGTTTACGACGTGTCTGGAGGTGTTTCTTCACACCTTTAAGGCTCAGAAAAGACTGACCTGAATTTCCTGACTGATCATATTTGCCTCTCTTTCATTTTTCCACAGGCTGAAGCTGTTAATTGATCAAGAAAAAGCCTTCCAAGAAAGAAAGGACGAAGAAACCAACAAAAAGGTCAACGGTCTAAAGGACGAGCTCACCAAACTCAAGTCCTTCGCGTTGATGGTTGTAGATGAACAGCAGCGTCTCACCGAACAGCTGAATCAACAAACAACCAAAGTCCAGGACCTCAGCGCCAGCGCCTCACAAGCCCAGGAGGAGCTGAGCTCAGCTAATGCTCGTCTGCAGGAAGAGGAGCGAAAGGTCTGTCGCCTGGAGGCTGAGCTGCGTGACCAAACGGGTCGACACCATCAGGAGCAAGAGAACATGACTGCCAAACTGACGGCGGAGGACGCCCAGAACAGGCAGCTGCGTCTGAAGCTGTCCACGCTCAGCCGGCAGCTGGATGAGCTGGAGGAGACCAACAAAACCCTGCGCCGAGCCGAGGAGGAGCTGCAGGAGCTGAGGGACAAAATCAGCCGAGGGGAGTGTGGAAACTCAAGCCTCATGTCCGAGCTGGAGGAGTTAAGGAAGCGGGTGCTGGAGATGGAGGGGAAGGATGAGGAGCTGATCAGGATGGAGGAACACTGCAGGGACCTCAACAAGAAACTGGAGAAGGAGGCGCACCAAAGCCGGGGTCTGAAGTCAGAGGTGGACAAACTGAACAACAGGATTATGGACTTGGAGAAGTTAGAGGATGCATTCAGCAAGAGCAAGCAAGAATGCAACTCACTCAAGAGTAATCTGGAGAAGGAGAGGATGGTGTCAAAGGTTTTGATTAGCGAGCTGGAGGTCTTAAAGGTCAGGGTCAAGGAGCTCGAGACTGCTGAGAGCCAACTGGGAAAGACAGAGCTGACGATGAAAGAAGATCTGACGAAGTTAAAGACTCTCACGGTCATGCTGGTGGATGAAAGGAAAGCGATGGCAGAGAAGCTAAAGCAGATGGAGAACAAAGTCCAGAACAGCACTGGGAAACTTCAGGCGGAGCAGGACAAAGTCACGTCAGTCACAGAGAAGCTGATCGAAGAGAGCAAGAAAGCACTGAGGTCGAAGGCTGAGCTGGAGGAGAAAATGTGCAGCGCGACCAAAGAAAGAGACGACTTAAAGGCCAAGCTGAAGAGTGAAGAGGAGAAGAGCAACGACTTAGAGTCAAAGATCAATCTGATGAAGAAAAGGCTGCAGTCGCTGGAGACTGTGGAAAGAGAGCACCTGAGAAACAAAGCCAAAGAGGAGCACATCAAAACACCCATCGCCAACCGCTTCCAACAAGAGGACAACAAAGTGAAAGACTTGACTCAAGAAGTTGAACGCCTCAGACGCAAACTAAAAGACATGAAGGTGGTGGAAGGTGACCTTATGAAGACGGAGGAGTTTGAGTCTCTGGAGAAAAGATTCAACAACGAACAAGAGAAAGCCAAAGCCCTGATGGAGGAGCTGGACATCTCCAGGAAAGAGCTGTCAAAGTATCAGCTGGCCGAGAAGAAGGAGTGCAACCAAGAGCACGTTCTGTACAAACGCTTGAAGGACGAGGAGGCAAAGTCGAGTCACCTGAGCAGAGAGGTGGCAGCTCTGAAAGAGAAGATCCATGAGTACATGGGGACGGAGGAGTCCATCTGTCGCATGAAAACCGACCACTCCACTCTGCAGAGGAAGCTGACCCAGCAGGAAGTTCGTAACAAAGAGCTGGCACGAGAGATGGAGACGCTCACGAGGGAACTGGAGAGATACAGACGCTTCAGTAAGAGTCTTCGTCCTGGAATGAACGGGAGACGTTTCTCAGACCTGCATGTGTCGACCAAAGAGGTTCAGACCGAGCCACTCGACTTTATGTCCCCGAACTGCAAGACAATCGAACCGCTGGAGCGTGCTGTGGTGAACGGAAAGCTCTACGACGAGAGCGAACCTGAAGACAACGCAAACTACAGCAATGAGCTTCAGCTGAGCAAATGCAGCCCCTCACTCATCAATAACGTAAACAACCTGAACAACAACTTGAGAAGAGCCCGAGTGCCGTTCCTCAAGAACAAAGACACGCCTCATCAGGTGAACGGGAAAGTCCAACCGAGGCAGAACGGGAACCACGTGCAGCCTGGAGACGTCGTGTTGACCCACAGTCCTGGGCAGCCTCTGCACATCAAGGTGACTCCTGACCACGGGCACAACACGGCAACGCTGGAGATCACCAGCCCCACCACAGAAAACACCCCATCGTTCACCAGCACCGCCGTCATACCGACAAGCGGAGGTCCACCCAAACAGAGAATCACCATCATCCAGAACGCTTCCATGTCCCCGACTGCAAAATCCATTTCCCCAACGATGAAATCCAAAGGCTCCCCGATTTCTGACGACCTCTGCTCACCTGACAGGTCCCTCTCACCTTTCACCATGTCTACATACTCCAGAGCAATGACTCCAGACTCCTGTGGCTCTATGACACCCGACAGAGCCATGTCGCCCATACAGATCGTGTCAGTCACAACAGGCACCCCTGATCGCTCCCTGTCCACAGAGCCGGTCGAGGTGGTCGGAGGGCACGCTGTCTTCCGTGTGTCCCCGGAGAGACAAACCAGCTGGCAGGTCCAGAGGTCCAACAGCTCTGGGCCCAACGTCATCACCACAGAGGACAACAAAATCCACATTCACTTAGGGAGCCCGTTCATCCAGAGCATCAGCACCCCGACACAAACACTGAGCCCGTGCCACACGCCTGGACTCCAGGAGCAAAGGACTCAGGTGCTGGCAAACTGCAGCACCCCTTCTCCCAAAGGCAACAGCAAAATCACAAGTAGCATCATGATTAAGCCCACGTCCTCCCCAATCCAAAGGCCGTCACAGATTACAGTAAGTAACGCCTACGACTGACCTGATAACACCCTCCATCCCATCCTGTGTCACCCAACCCCGTCCATGACACCACCGTAGACCCTTAGACCTGACTCTCCACCCTGATACATGTCTGTTTTTATTTATGTGCTTCAACCAGGGTTTGAATGTCTCCTTTTGTTTGGTTTGCTTGTTCCTGTGTGATTACATTCAAACGACTGTGTGCCTGCATGAGATTAAAAAAAAAAAAGCACTAAAACTTTCATTTCCTGACATAACACAAGGTTTAACTTATGTGCACTTACTGTATGTACTCAGTGGCTGATTTGCCATGTAGTCAGATTATTCACACTGATGTATCGTACCAGTTTTTATACTTCATATTAAACATACTGCATTATGATTAAGCTGTTTGGTTTCTGAGGATTAAAGTGTGCAAAAAGACATTTTGTTTTATAGTTTGTCATCCATGCTTGATGATTTCATTTATGGCTTAATCCTGCATGCAGATTAAGGCGCATGCACAGATTTCATCCTGTGACCTGATTAAATGATACCCAAGTGGAGCAGTGTGTGAAAAACCTTTGTGACCAGAAGTGGAAAAATCCTCTGGGAGTCTCACGTGTTTGAGGTTGATGTCATAGTTTTTCTTACATTTGGAGCACAGCGGTGACCGGGAATGAAAAGCAGCATGATGTGAACTTAGAGGTCTTTTAAATGACGCAACGGAAACTTAGCTGGAAACCTCAGAGTGGTGCTCCATAAAGCTGCTGTTAGAGGTAAATCTATTCTGAGACGTAAAAAAAAAACTTAGTGATCCTTTTTTTAACTTTTTAACTTTTAAAGGATGATCACTGGGTCAGATCTTTAAAATCTAAACTCAAACTAATCATAAATTGTGATTCAGCCCTTCAAGAGACCCCAGTTAACCCACCGTATTAACCAAAAAGCCCCTTCAGCTAAATCTGATACACCAACCTCAACGCTCTTTAGCAGAAAGTCTCACTTAACCTTCTTGCGGCGTCTGCTTTGTTTTCTTTCTCTTATGAATCATGTCCTTTGAAATGACTCAACACTTATGTTTCTCCGTGGATGTGCATTCCTCTGCTCGTGGTTTTCTGCGCCCACAGTGGAAACCTGACCGCGTCCGTGCGATTTGTTTAAATTGAATCAGCGTCGAAGGACAGGACGAGCTGATGGGGCAGACGGGAGAGGATGCTGAGGGGAGGATGTGGGATGATTATTTTTATTAATTTCATGTCTCTAAAAGCTGGAGAATAAAACATCTAAGAGAAAGAGGGGTTTAAAAGTTTAGTTCTTCTTCTTTTGTGTCACTCAGATGGATCAAGACAACTGCTGCAGGAAACAGGCGAAAAAACCCAAACACAGAATACACACAAACACACATGCAGGAGACGATTAAACCAGGCGTTAAATTGAATGAGTGTGAAGCAGCACAGCTGGAGAAACCGGATCAGTCTGGGCACGGTGAGATGATGCAGGCCGAGGCTAAACAAGATGCTATTCATTAAAACCGCTGCTTGAGAAAAGCACGCAGCAGCTGGGATTCTCCGTCTGCGACCTCACTTAACCCCTCCTGACTCAGACTCACTCGATTCACAAACTACTCCCATTAGCCGGGGGAGATCTGCACGCCGTCTCCCTGCCAGACTGATAAAATGAGGATCAAGTGACACGCTGGAAGCTGCGGGGTACTTGGATGGAGAGTCGGCGGAGATGCTGGCTGAAAGTGAGGCTGTGATCACAGTAAATCAAAATGATACAGCTAATAAACACACACTCTTATTTAAAGGGGGGTAAAGCATAAGAGATAGGCACCAAGAACATTAATACAAAGGTAAAAAACTTTTACAACATCCATGTTTTGCATGGCGGCGGATTTCCTCTCTGCAGCTCTCATAACCTCACAGGAATGTGCTCACCTTGTCCGACAGCCACAATAAAAGCGCACTAAAGCACCAGCGTGAGGGCTTTCACCAAACAAAAGCCTTGAGAGTGTGAGAGCATAGTCACTTTTCAAGCCTCCCTCTCGCTGCAACACAAGCACCAAAACAAACCAACTGTTTGGTTGCTGTAGAAACAGCAGCGCCCGACTCCAGAGGAAGTACTTAGCTGAACTCCTGCTGCACCGCTGATATACGAGAGAACAAAGCCGCACATTAAGGCCCCTCTTCCGTGTAAAATCAACAACACTCCCATGACGTGGGCAGATTTTCTGCACCATTAGCTCTCCTGAAGCGCAGGCTCTACTTATTCTGAAATCTAACCCCCTGAATGAATATTTAAGGATGTAGTTCGCTGCAGATTTCTGTTAATTCTTGAAAAACCCCAAGCCGCAACAGAACACATCCAAGTGGTTTATTCGAGGGGTTTTGTGTTGCCTGGGAATAAAGTCAGCGAGTGTGATGAAACTGGAGGAAATACTGGAGGAGGTTGAGTTTCACTCAGCTGCTGGGATGTGGAACGGATGGATGACACAGTTAGTCAAAGAAGTAGCTCCAGTTCCTGCCTGTAATTAACACTCTGACAATTCTTCTTGTTAGAGAAATCAGAAATGTAGAAGATGGGTTGTTCGAGGTGAGCAAGCACTTTGAGGATTTGTAATCACCAAGGAGCCTTAATTAGACAGATAATTAAATGATTCTGCTGACGTAAACAATCTGATTAAAACCTGATTGAAAGGTTAGCTAAGCTCCGACTTGTTTAAAAATCAGAGAAATGCAAAGTTTCCCACAGTGATTCCTCTCTTCTCTGGTCTCTGGGCGACAAACTCACCCTGCAGTTAATAACGGGACTAAATTAGAGAAAATGGGGAAGTAATTTTTGCTATTAGGGAAACAAAGGAGTATTCACAGAGCAGCAACAAATGAATGTGGATTTCTTTCTTGATCAATTTGTGGAAGATTTTGCTGAGAAAATGTTAAAAAATGACCTTTGACACTTCCATAAAAAGCCCAAAAGATTAAAACACTGCAAAAACTGAAATCCTATCAAGTGTTTTTGCTTAATTTTCAGTAAAAATTGTATTTTCATACTTGATATGAGCCGCATTCACCTGATCAGTCCAGAAAAATGTCGTTTTTTAAGTTGTTTAAAGGCAAAAATTATGTCTGAAAAAGCATTTTCTACTAAAATAAAACAAGAAAAGAAAACACTTGAAAGGATTTCATTTTTTGCAGCGTACAGGAAGTAGTTAGCATGATATCCATATACCATAAAATCATTTAGACAGACAAACACTGGAGGGGTTTATAAAATATGATTTAATATCATCTAGTGGTCGTTAAAGGAACTGCAAGGGTTAAACTAACTCTTACCTCTCGTCTGTTTTTTCCTCCTTAGATACCTCTAGAAGCATTCCGCAAACCAGGACCGACACGAATCCCCAAACCGAAGGGCTACAGCTCCCAGAAAGGGACAAACGGCACGGCTGTGAGCGCGGGACTCCAGAGCAAGAGTCATCAAAGTACGACGCAGCCAGCAGTGCACAACAACAACAACAACCCACATCTGATGAACCGCAGGCTGTGATACCGGAAGATTCTCTAAAATCGAAATTTAAACTCAAAGGTTTATTCTTTTTAACTTTCTGTGACCTCACTCTCATCTGTGGTGCTGAAACTAAAAATAATGCAACAGGTTTTGTATTGATGTCGACGTAAACACACTGTGTTAGCTGTACATAAAAGCGCAGAGAAGTTTAGGAAGCAGACTTTATTTACCGTCAGAGAACTCAAAGTAGAACACAGTTTGTTTCACGTGTAGGGTGTCGAAGAAGTTCAATATTTCTCTGTTTTGCTCATTAAGAAAAGGAGTTTAATCATGTAGGGTATTTTTAAATAAGAGGCAATAATGTACATAAGTGTAAAAGTGATGTGATGTAAAGCAGCTCCTTCATAGTGATGAACTGTAAAATGTGATATCTGTGTTATTTTTGGTTATCAATAAAGATTTTTTATACCTGGGATGAGACGTTAAGCTTTTGGTAAAGTTTGTGCAGAGTTGTTGTCTAACCTCGTCTCCTCTTGATGATGTCACTGGTGTCCCCTCAGAGCTGCCTTCACAGCTGAACGCAGCACGCACAGGAACGTCTCTCTGTCCTCGGCTCGCTCCGTGGCACAAACCCACGACCGACACGGACCCTCCAGGACGAAGGCGTGGCTCACGTCTGCAGAGAGGCGCCAGTTTTTATGCAACTGTCATGACGGCAGATTCCTGCTGATGATGATGAGTGTGTGAAACTCACAGCGTGTGTGTGTGATCTCCCTCACTGCGAGGCTGGACAGGGCTACAGAGGCAAGGAAGGTGTGTGTGCTTGTGTGGGCCAATGAGAACGGCTTGTGATGGATGTTCCTCCTCGTCAACATCAGGGCGTCGTTGAAGAGGAAGAGGCCCACGTCGGATACATGCTCAAAGGTCCTAACAAAGAAAACACACAGATTTAAAAACTACTCAAATAGGGACTGAAGGTATGAACTGTGATGTGATTTGGGACACACCTGAGAGAGTCTGGGATCTGATCATCAGGACTCCTGAGCAAAGACGCCTCCTGAGTGATTATCAGCTGCCTGTTTCCTTCGTTGAGGTTCTGCTCACACAAACAGGAAGAAGAAACTTTAAAGTCGCCTGAAGCTTTTTTAAAAGTGCATGAAAAGGAGCTCATCCCCTCACCGGACAGCCTTGGATCATCTGCTGCGTTTCCTCCATCAGCCTGTCCCTCTCTGAATTACGCTTCAGCTTCTGTATGAACTCCTTGAATCGCAGGAAGGAGCTGAGGGCGGAGGAGACGTCTGTGTGGTCGGGATGTGCAGGTGGTGTGTGTACAGACAGGGCCTGAAGCAGCGTTGCGTACTCCTGAATCCTCCACGCGGGACACAGCAGCAGCTCCTGCAGACTTCACAAACACACACAAAGAAAGATGCTGATCAAAATCCCAAGTACTTTTTTATTCTGTCATATTTTCATCACTGTGGTCTCATTTTTCTCTGTAAAGTGAAGTGCATCACCTCAACAGATTCAGGACAATATAACTCATTTATGTCTTTATGTGGTGTAACAAAATTTAAAAGCTGGAATTCATTAGAAAAAAAGAGAAGCAAAAAATGAATTTTTCTGATTTTCTGACTTAAAAAAAAATTCTACAAATAAGGTTGGAGTATAAACAACACACTTTTAGGTGCCCTCAAAATGAAAAGTGGACACTGAAATTTTCGGAACAATTAAAACTATGTACAAAACACTTAATTCAAGTCTTGGATCGAAGAAGAGTGACGTATTTTATTTTTTAAAAGCTCTGAACACACAAACTGTTGCTCACTGTTGCAGAGCAGCCTTAAGCTAAAAACATGACACCAGGAAGATGGAAGGCACATTTCAAAGAATTTTTTAAATTTAAATACATGTCATACATTAATCATTCAGGGCTTTTTCAAAGCAGTAAAGAGTGTAAAAATATTTGTTTTTCACAGTATTTAGCTAGAGCAAGTGGTTTATTTTCTGCAGAATTTTAAAAAAGGACGTTGCAGTCTCACAAAATCATCGTTCTTCTTCTACCGGCGTTTTGCAGACGTCACGTGTGATACATTCAGGTACCCTCGTAAATTTGAGAATCTGCCGATAACGCCACTTTAAACAGCTTTTGAATAGGAAAAACAGTTTGTAAATGCCAGGCATTTAAAAATAAGTGTGTTCAGGGCCCTGTGTGTGTGTGTTTTTACCTCAGCATGTGTGTCTGAAGAGTTCGGTCCACTCTCTTCAGGAACGCCCGAAACGAAGGCTTCGTCTCCCTGCACTGAAACAGGAAAACACAACATCTAAAAAAACAGAGCTGAGTTGAATCTGGTGTGTGTGTGTGTGTGTGTGTGTGTGTGTGTGTGTGTGTGTGTGTGAGGCACAAACACACTGACCTTATCGATAGTGTGTAACGCAGTGGTGTAGTTGTTGAAGTAGTTGGTGTACGCTCTTAGCTTTGAGCACAGTTTCACACACACATCCCCGACACACTGCTCTGCACCCCACTGCTGCAGACGAGCTGCTAAATCCACCTGGAACTCCCTGGAGGAAACAAACACACATCTTTACGGCTTCAACCCAAAAGGATGAAGACAGAATCAGAGAGACATGTGTGTGTGTGTGTGAACGTACTGGTTGAGCTCCAGAATCTGTGCGACAGGAGTGAGGATGATGTGGATGTCTGCGAAGCTGAGGATGGCTCTGTTGGAGCTGAGAGCGGCTGTGAGAGGCTCGTGGTACACCTTCAGGAAAAAGAGAAAGAGAAAAGACACAGGGAAGTGAAAAAGGCTGGATTGAAAAGTTATGAGCTTCTGATGAGGGGATGTACCTTCAAAACTGCACCAAGTTTCCCCAGATAAACACATTCGCTGTGGTGCAGCTCTCTAGCAACGGCTCCTCTCCAATCTAACGCCGTCTATGGACAGGAAAAGGAAGAAAACCAGCTGTTAAGACAAAGCTAACTCCTCTTAATCTCTCTGACCAGGCAAATAAAAAGCAGACACACCTGCTGTAGCTCAGGTATGATGCTGAGGCCTTTCTGTCCACTTTTTGTCTCCGTCTCATTCTGCTCACTCCATCTCTTCAGGAAGAAGGCGAGAAACTCTACAGGTCTGCTCTGAAGATGCAAGAGAAGAAGTTAAGAAGCTAATACTTTGATTTGACGGGATGCTCTGCAGCGACTCTCACCTCTTCCTGTATCCTCGCCAGACCCTCCATCAGAGCCTCCTTCAGCTCCTCGCACACACACACCTCCTCCAGGCTGATTTCCTCCCACAGAAAATAACCTATAAACACATAATCCGACTTCTCAGAAGGGTTACAGGACACAGAGTCTGGGGAAGCTGTGTGTGAACCCACCCAGAGCGCGCCCCCTGGCCTGCAGGCCGGCTCGCTGCAGCTGTGACTCAAAGCGGCCTCTCAGCTCCTTCAAAGCCTCCTCCATCCACTGAGCCTGTCTGCACCAGGCCTGCAGGATGCTCTCACACACGTAGAGACCAGACGGGTTGGTGCGTGCGCTGCTGTCGGACCACTCGCTCAAAACTGGAAAATAAAACACACATGAACTCAGAATCTTTGTGGTGACGTTTGGAGAAGCTTGTGCAGGTGCAACTCACTGTTCTGGAAACTCCCTGTAGCAAGACCCATCGGAGCCCGAACCTCCAGACCGGTCAGGGTGGAAAGAGTCTGCATGAGCGCTGCACCAGATGCTGAAGATGAAGAGACGGTGAGACAGATGCAGATTAAAAGTCCTCTTCATGTGAGTCTCTACCTACCTGATGCAGCCAGCGGGGAGAAAACATCAACACCTCCTCCTTCTTCTTTTAAAGCCACCCAGCCGGAGAGCTTTTCCCAGAATTCTCTATGGTCAGGGGTCAGGAGAGTCTTCTGTGATAGGCTACAACCTGTAGGGTTAAAACCAGGTTTAAACTTTTCTCAGACTCTCATTTATCATCAGTTTAAAAAAATCCTCACCCTGAAGCAGGTGGATTTCCTCGGTTCCTCCAGGAGCTAACAGCCCCATCCTCTGAACTCTCTGCCCAGAAATGGCTCTCTCCGCCTGGGTTAACAGAGCTGAGAGTGTCCCCCTGTGGTCATACAGGACCACAACTACTCCAGCTTTTACTCCGCTTAGCAGCAGCTGAAAAAGGGACAGGAGGAACTTTATACATGCTTTGTTTTTTCTGTTAAGTGATTTTACAAATGTTCACCTCATAGGCTGGGAGTCTGTTGGATATCAAGAGGAGGGATGGAGGAGGACAGAGGACGGTGGAGACAGAGCAGGGTGTGAAGGAGGAGAGCGCTCCTGTGGCTTTGTTTGTCCTCTCGCTGAAAAGAGTCACATCGAATTTATCGATTATCTCAGCAAAGACTGGAAGTAGACGAAAAAAAGGATGAGAATTTCTTTGTCACCTGCTCAGAGATGAAACCTGGATTCTCTCCAGACTTTGAGATGCATCGATGGAGGACCAGGAGCTTAACGTCAGACTCGAGCTGGGCCTCCCTCTTTTGTCACCTTCTCTCTTCATATTGCTGCCCCAGACTCTCCTCGTCCTCAAAGATTCTCCTGCAGACAACACATAAATTTAATTTTTCAAAAACAGATACACTCCAGATTCTTCTTCTTTGCCTGACTTACGTTTCTCCTCTGTTAGTTTCTCTCTGATCATCTGCCGGACCCTCCTCTCCTTCCTCCTCTCGTCCTCCTCCTCTGAGCTCTGCTGGTTCAGGGTGCCGTACTGCTCCGCCGCCTCTCGAGGAGTCAACCAGTCCAGCGTGGAGACGCAGGAGACGTAGTGGTTCTTCCATGCTCCTGATTCTTTCTCTGCAGGAGTGTAGGGAAGGAACCAGCCTCTTCGGATGCAGCGGGAGGCCCACAAACAATCCTGTCAGGAAGAAACAGAAACTCTGATTTATCTGGATCAATATTTAAAAACATAAAAATAAGGTCTTCTTCAGGCTTCTCACCTGCTCAGAGAGGACCCTCCAGTGCCAGCTGACTTGAGCAGCAGAGCAAAGATCTCGAGGGGACAGAAACGACATCACATACAAGGACAGGAACCGAGGCAGCACTGCTGTGAAGTCCACATGAGTCACAGGAACTGTCTCGATCAGCAAATCCCTGCAGTACCTGCACAGGTTGTAAGAATTTGAAAGGTTTAAAGTCAGGTATTGGGACAGGAAAAAGTAATCTAAAGGTTTCTTACTTTAGCTGAGACTTGCTGCAGCGTGCGAGCAGAGAGTAGAGGAGCTGCTTCCTCTGCCTGTCAGTCCACAGATCAAACCAGTGCAGCACCAGGTTCATCCTCTCCTCAAATAACTGAGAGAAAAGATACAAAAACAACAAAATTGCACTGTGATGTGAAATGAAAGGGAAAATTTGCCACCCCAGTTTGTTTGCATGCTAAACCACTTGTGGCTGATCTGCTTCAAATCAGCCAGATGAGCTAAATTTAAAAGCATCATTCAGACAAGAGGAAATATTTCATATTGCGTCTGATAGTGATGCATCACTAAGGTACAGTTTTGCTGACATCTAGTGGTTAGATCAGGAGTTTTTAACATCCTTAAAAGTGAATTTGATGCAGCACAGATGGCTCAAACTCTCTGTTCTCACCTGAATGTTATTCTTCTTGTCGTTTAAAGGTGTCCATGTGCTAAAACAGGTTTCAGACCTCACTTTCTGAAGCTGCTGCGGCTCATAATCCGTCCCACTGAGCTGCCACCTCTTCACCGAGTGGAGGCTCGAGTTAAAGCTCATCTCTACAAACTCTACACTTCAAGAAAACTCTACAACTACTCCTGATTTAAATCTAACTCACTGTCAGATTTAGCGCTCGAATGCCTGAAACAGGCTGCTCTGTGCTGCTCCGGTCACCTTAGAGACGTGTCAACAAAGGATGTGCACATTCCTCCACACGGCTCATGAATAAGTTACAGCGTGGGGTGTAAAGAGACAGGAGATCGCCTGCAAAAACAGAGGCGACTCCTGCCTTCCAACTAAAATCTAAACCTTGCTATGATATGTATGTGTTGAGCTTAAAGCCCTTGAAATAGGACCTTCAAACAAACACAAAACGTTACATAACACACAGAGAGGACAGGAAAGAGATTACAGTGAGCTCATTTTGGCTAAATCCCCTCACCCTCTGTCCTTTACTCCCTCCTTTTTTTCAAAAATGTTTCTTTTATTTAAAGACAAAAACAAGAAATTCAGACAACACATTTATTCAGTTGAAAAAAATAAATCACCAAACGCTAAAACACTTAAAATCCCCTCCAGAGAAACACCACAGGGTTATAACAAGAAGAGATAAAATACAGGAGTTTCACTCAAAGCAGCAGCATCAGATGATTATAGAACATCTTTAAACACACAATCTGAATTAAAACATGATATAGGTTTAAAAGATTAAGAACAGACAAGGCAAAAATGATTAAATCAAGAGTTAAGGCATGGATGTGATGTCAACAATCTTCTTCTTCTCCTCCAGCGTCGAACGTGAAGTGCATGTCGTGTGGAAATGTGCAAAAAGATTCAACGCTGAGCAAAGAGTGATCATTCACAGGATTCACAAACTGGCGCAGAGTCAACCGCCGAAGCTGATTTAAAGATTTTTCAATCTTGTTTTAAGCTCTACGCTGAGACACAATGGTAAATATTTCTGTGAGTATGTTTTGATCATTTTAGCTCAGTCTTTAGTTTGTGGTGTTACAGACATTGATCGACTGATGATGATATTTACAGCAAAGTGCAACAATGAGTTTATAAATACACATTTATCGCTTTGGTTAGCTGCAGATCTAAGCCTTTTGGAGGTTAGTGAACTGACTTAAACTTGCTTGTGATGCACTCTATACCAGATCTCATAGATCCTGATTAGACTCTTTATATAACTCTGATAAAAATGTGAGGATCGCTTCTTAAAAGTATGATTAAAGCTATTTCTAGTTAAAAGTAACCTCTGGATTTAACACTCCTAATAGGTTCAGAATAATGCTGTCAGTGCATTTCAGTACATCCCTCATCCCCTGTGCGCAGGGCACGCTGGTGAACACCTTAGCAGCTGCAGCTGCTGCAACACTTCAGAGATACAGCGTCTCAAGATTGCTTCAACTCCACCTCAATCATCGCAGCTCCTCCAGGCGGTGTAAAGAAATAAACATTCAGGTGAGATGTGGCAGAGGAGAGAGGGGGAATCACATGCTGGCTGTCCTCGGGATGTCCTGGGAGTCGGCCAGATTCAGCTTCTGACTGGAGAGGAAGGGGTTAAAGAAAAACTCTGAACAAAAACAAAAACAAGAGGTTTTACTTTTGATTTAAGCCTTCAAAACAAACCGAGGATGAAAAAAGGATACATGGAAGAACTCAGCTCCTCAAGCTGTGAAGAAAAAGAAGAAGAAAATTTTAATTCATCACATTCAAGACTTTAACCTGTAACACGTGCAGCAGGTAGCTACGGATTGAATAACCAGATTAAAACGCCGGAGGAGAATTACCGGCTAAATCCTCACTCGGATGTGGAGCAGTTACACCACATGAATGAACAGCTTTAAGCAAGACGTCATACCATCCGTGAGATTATGAGCACAACTGTGGATCTGTTTTAGCACCATGCAATAGAAAATAAGTGAGAACAAAGCAGGAGAACAATGTGCTCTTACATTAAGGAGTAATTTGTCCATGTTGGTGTCACAGGCCGTCTTCCTCTGGTCCTCTGGCATTTCATCCACCTCACCGTAGAGGTCAAAGTGCAAACGGGCCAGCTTCTCCTGCATCTCTCTTACATGCTCCATCTGGTCTATGGAGCACTCATTGCCTGGAGAACACAAACATAAACAGATGTCATCCCCAAGACAACACATGATGCTTGATCCTCTCTAGAAATAAGTCAGCGAGGGAGCTGATGGAAATTACCAAAAGCTTGTAGTTTCCCTGAGTGGAAGTCATTGAGGAGGCTCAGCAGCCCATTCTCCATCTCCTGCACATCTGAAACATCAGTCAGAAAGGAGTGCTGGATGATGGGGGCAGCCTGACCCTGACCCTGACCCTGGCTCTGGTTTGGGTTCGGATTCGCTTTAGCACCGGTACCCTGTTGGTTCCTGGGTTTGTCTCTGACTCCCCTGCCGAGATCAAAACATTCAAAATACATATTTCAAAACAGTGTCACACACATGCATAGCAAAAATCTAGCAGTTTGATTTATGCAAAATAATATTTGTGATCTGTTTTATAGTTGTAAAATGTTTATCTCCTACCTCCTGCTCTTGTTCTTCTGGCTGGAGTGAGTCCCAGTGGCGTGGCTGTATCCAACATGCCTTCCCCCGGAGGAAGTGCTTGTTTTTCGGCCAGAGCCACCAGTCGGAGCCGCCGTGTTGGTGGATGACCTGGGGCTCTTTCTCTTTAGCTTTCGCTCCTCCATAGCTTCATGTTACGGTGTCTTCTTGTGATCACGATGAGCTGACAGCAGATAAAAACGGTCACGCCTCACTGATCGGCTGTGATCACCTCACTGACGGATGCTGCCTCACCAGGTTGGCGTTAGCCTCCCTGCTAGCTCGCCTGCTAATCTTCAGACTGCACTGACAGATTGTCTGATTAAATAAATAAATAAAAACAAATAAAAGCGGATCAACACATCCAATCACAGCTGCCGCCGGGCCGACCTTATGTCGTCTGTGGCAGAGTCAAATAATCCACACAGCCCGGGCACTTGTTGACACATTCAAAATGCGTATAGCTGGGAAGCTAGCCTTGAAAACTTACAGAATTGTTTTGGTGGGACGTCACGTGACACTCAGTATAGGCCGCATTCCCATTCTCTTCAGTCTCGCTGATACGTGAACTCAAAAACGTCTCAAGTAAAATACTCACAACACTATAAAATCTCTATACGTTATTCATAAGACAAAAACACTGACGTCATATAAGATAAAGATAATTTAAGATAAAAGTGTATTATTATTGTTTAGTAGTCGCCATGGGAGGTTCTCACCTGCAAATTGGAACGCAGCCCAGTACCGCCTTGTATTTCCCAATACTAATAACTTTGTGAACGTTTATTCAGGAAGTGAATACTTTAAAATGCAAAAACAACGTTTTTTATCTTTAGATTTACTTATTAATGCAACGTTAATTTAATAAGGTAGAATTATGGAGCATATCCAAACTATAAATGGGCTTTGAATACTTAAATATCAACAAAACAAGACAGACTTAGGGCTTATTTTAGCGGGTTTAAATCTAAGGAAATGGATTTTTTGGTCCAAAACTTTTAGAACTACTCAATCCAATAAGAGTTTTTCATTTAAAATACACTAAAATGATATTTTATTGCAATTACAAATTCAATACACAAGAGGGCGTTAAGTGAACACCTAATAATGAGCCCCCCTCTCTTCTGCCTGTTAAAAATGAAGTATTTATATCTCATAAACATGCTGCAAAGAGACACTTTGTTCACTTTAATTAACAGGCCGTGCTTTCATGGACACAAACTATATTAAAAATGCAGATTAATTAAATTCCACAACACTAATCAAATCTTAATTAGTGTACAACAAACATTTTTGCAGTGAATGAGCACTGCAGTATGTGCGTTTATCCACGAGAACAGATGATTTACTCAGTTTAACTCACAGAGGAAGGAAAAATGTCACTAATTATCAGTGTTTATATGTGTAATCTTCTGCCTTGTTGCAGTAGGTTGAGCAATTTTCCCTTTAAACACACGTTTCTCTATGTGGTGATTAAATAAACAGAATTAAGAAGAGACAAATAAATCAGGACTTAGAAATAAATTAAATTATTAGAGATAGTCATGGGTTTTTAAAGCATACTGAGTTTTTTTTTAATTGAGTTCCAACAAATAATTCAGAAACTGGCTTTTTCGAGTGTTATATTAATTGATCTCTTCATTATATAAAAAAAAAATTAGACAAACAATTTAAATTGTACTCCAGGTCTTTGTAAAGTTCCCTTAGAAGAAGCATCTTATAAATAATGCACATAAATATAAAGTGTAGCCAAAAAAAGAGAGTTTTCATTGCTACAACTGCAGTATTTTAATTTATTATTGTTTTAAATTCTATAATCCTGTCTGGCACTGTTTTTAGGACAGTACAACGATGACTAAATTAAAAAAACAAATATCCCAGACTTGTTGAAAAAGCGCCAAACTTTCCACAAATCTACCTGCTGTGAAAAATGCAGCGATGATTTTCACTTTCCCTCCCTCCTCCCTTTTTTCTGTCTGAGTGTGTGTGAGTGTGTATTGTGCTGTGTGACAGTGGCTGAGTGAGGTGAACCAGGATAAAATGTTACAGATGAACACATTTAGACCGTCGCATCCGCACAGCCATTAACTTACACACACATAGAGCGAAACACACACACACACATATCTCATCTGTAATTGCTGTGTAGGTGCTGTTTGGAGAGCAGGCTGCTAGTTACAGCCAGTTGATTCTTTCCTCATGCGCGCTGCTGCTTGAATTATGCATCGGATTGTTACTGAACGTGTTTAATTACACACCTGGTTTGGTGCTAATTCTAAGTTAGCTGTGAGGCTTTTTTTTCAGACTCTGTTTCACAAAAAAATCTGTTAAATAATAATAAATAAATCTGATGAAGTTACATTTTTACGTCTTTCTCTCCGTGGATTGACATGTGAAGGCCACACCATTCATTCACATTGATACTCAGATCGATTGGGAATTAGGGGAGAGCAGAAGTGTGTTTTTGTTTGGCAGCTGTGACCCTGAACAAGGCGTGTTTTCATACATTCACCTACTTATGACACACACAATGGTACAATTAGAAATGATAGCATTAGATGGATATCTTTCTCCGCCTGCTGTATGAATGACTCATTTCTCAGTCTTGTCCTTGTGCTCTGTTTGTCTTCTGTGCAAGGTGAAGGAGATAAACATGTGATAGAGATAAACGGGGGCATTCACCATAAAACAATTATGGGAAATCAGTATTTGCTCAACGATGAGGATATCATTTAAACTCTGAGAAAGGAGCTTTAAATTAACCCTGATGGCCCTGTATGATCGCTCTTATAGTCTAATTATTCATGAAATCACTGTGTGTGGTTGATATTTCAAGTTTAAAACACATAATTTTATTACATTTAAATAAAATAAGCATTTAAATATTGCCAGATTTTCTGTTAGAATAGATAAATAATGACTTGTGTTCAAAAAAAAAGTCTTAGAGTGCTCAACCAATCAGGAATGTTTAGTACTCTAAGGCCCGCCCCCGAGGTGCCTGTGCAACATCTGAACCAGGAACTTTATACTACTTTTATATAGACATATTGGGACCCTTGTTAATTTAAGTGTGTTTTTTAACAGTAAAAGAAGTTAAATCTGAATTAAACATCCAAAAGGAAGGATTAGAAAAGTTTTTAGAGCTAAAAATAAAGAATATTTAGATTAAATGTGCTGAATTTTAGAACTCAAGTTTGGATTTTTTTCTCAGACTCATCTGTTGTCTCACTCTGCATCTCTTCCTAACTTCCTCTCATTCATCCCCCTCTCCCACTTGCCTCCTCCTGTCCTCCTCTCTCCACTCTGTAGAGGGTCCAAGTGACATTTGGCTGTCCTCTGCCTCGAGGGGGTCCAGGAGATGCAGACGTTTTTGGCAGGCGGGCACAGGGACGCCTAGGGGTCCTGACGGGGACTCCTGGACCGGGAAGAGAAAAAGAAAGTACACATCATAAAACGCACCCGCAGTCAGAAACACACATTCGCTCTCGGGGTGCACATGCATAAGCAAACAATCGCACAAACAGAGGAGAGCTCACACAGGCACACACACACTGACACTTGTAAATGTGTGCGCACAAACACTCACACACCTCACAATCAAACACACGTAATGAAGACACAGCGGACGGTAAATGTGAGAAGGCGAGGGAAGCGGCCCCCACGGAGGAGTCTGGAAAACAGGGAGTAAAGTGGGATTTCATTTGAAAGAGATGAACTCCCCAGCTTCAGTGTGAGCAAGCTGGCTTTGTTTCCCATTCTCTGCACTATCACAACTTTATTTATCATCCTGTTTCAGAGTCGGTGAGGCCTGGGACTGATTCCTGAATCGATTCTGAGGAGGACATCAAATCAAATAAAATAAGTGTCTGATTTGTGGAAATCACCAAACTGATGGCCAGACGAGTGATAGCTTTTAGTTAAACTGTGAGTAAAAGCGCATGCGCAGTCAGAGCATCAGGGAAGTATCAGTGAGAAACTGAGGAAGTAGTTCAATAAGTTTGCTTAAACTTCCTGTTTCCTTAAAGTTGAGTGTTAACATCCTCCTCTTCACAGAAAACACTCTCTGGTCACAGCAATGAGGAGAGGAGTGTGTGTGTGGATGCTAATTGCGGGGTGCCGGAGCCGCTCCTCGCTGCACTGCCCCGCTGTTTTGGCTCGGCTGTAATTACCTGGTCGCCGCAGATGTTTTCACGCCATTGTTGTCCAACCAGACAGAGAGGGAAAGGGATGGAGGGATGGAGAGATGGACGGAGAGGTGGAGTGCGGGGTGCACAAAGAGCCATGGGCGGATTTTCGCTCCCAGCTGCAAAAACTTCTGCAAAGAAAAAAAACAACCAGACGTTATTTTTTTTCCTCTCTATCTTTTTATCTATTCTTTTATTCATCTCTTTCAATCCATTATCAAAGCAGCCCTTTTATATTTGCACCTTGAGTGTTGATAGGTGATAATAATTCTTTGCGTTTGCATGTGTGTGTGTGTGTGTGTGTGTGTGAGTAGCCATCCCACTGAGGCAGAACAAAGTAGCGTAATAACTCAGACACTGAGCTGACCCTCTCTGCTGCTCTCAAGTACACTTAATGGAGGTGTGTGTGTGTGTGTTGTATTTGAATATGACTGCTAGCACACACCCATGTGTGTGTGTGTGTGTGTGTTGAAATAGCTGATCCCTCCAGGGGTGAATTGTTATGGATGCTGTTCTGTTGAAATTACTGTTATTTGTTTCCTTTAAAACAAGCTAATTGCAGCGTAGCCGATTGCTGCGTCTGTCTGTTTGTGCGAGTGTGTGCAGCGGGTTGTTTGCCTCCTTGTTTATTGTTTGTTTGTGTCGCGCTGCAGACCCCTCCAGTTTCTTTAGCATGGACACATTTTCACGCAGGCGTTAAAACTCACTCTGCTGCAGCTGGCGGGACTCAATTTGACTTTTTTTTTTTTTTTTTCAGCCGAGCAGCTCGATGGAAGAGGAGAGGAAATTATCTGCAGGGAGGTTTGAGTCAAACAAGGAAGCAGGACTTTTGTTTTTGTGCAAATGTCAAAGCGTGCCAAACAGATGCAGAGTGTTTGTGAATTTGTGAGCGTGTTTGAACGCAGCTCAGAAAGAGAGGAAGGCAGGAGGAAGAGATCCTGCGCTGGTGTTGAGTGGGTTAAGTGTGTTAAGTGGGACATCTCAGACAGACAGGCCCTCGTGTCTGCCAGGCAGGTGAGCTCTTTATCTGTTCCTCTCCCTCACACACACACACACACACACACACACACACACACACACACACCTCTGCCAGCTCCTTCACGTCCCCCCGTGCCAGGTACGTCTACGTCCCGTCTTTGTGTGCGAATGAAAGCGAGGCAGATCTGACGAGGAAGACAACACACACACACACACACGAGAGCGCTGCATTCTCACGGGGGGAAGAGGAGGGACGAGAGGAGGAAAGGGAGAAGAAGAGGTGGCCTCGCCTTCCCTCTCATCCCTCAATCCAACACTTCTCCTCCTTTCGTTCGGTTCCACTCATTCGTCAGTTCTTTCCCTCCGTTTTGTTGCCGTTCCATGTGCTGCCGCTCTGTCCGTCCGTCTCTCCCTCCTCTTCTTCTCTCCTTCCTTTCTTTGCGCTCCATCCCTTTTCTTTTTCCCCCATCGCACCGCTCCCTTTCTTTCCCATCCCATCCTCTTCTCTTTCCTCTTCGCCTCGTTCCGGTTTCCAAGTGCTTGGACGGGGAGGCTCGCTGCTCCGGTCACTGCTCAGGGAGTAAAAGTAGGCTCACAAACACACTCGGAAGAACACAGACACACACTTCAACAAACGAAACGCGGGCCCTTTCTCTTGCTCCAATTTCAATTGTGTCTTGTTTGCTACCTGCATATGTCTCTACCTTCTCCAGATCCCAGAGCTTATCTGCGCACGCAGCCTAGAAAGCATTATGAGAACTGGTCTGACATCATACGTATCCAAACACCAAGCGCTCAGAGATAAGCCTCCTGCTCCTATCTCAATCAGTTACTCAGCAGTCCGGGCCAAGCAAAGTTCAGCACAACAGGACCAAACTCAAAACCAGCAGGAGAGAGCGACAAGCGTGCTATTATTCTGTCTGCAAACCAGGAAAGTTAGAGCGGCCTCCAGGAAAAATATCACGATATCCCCGTCTTCCTGGAAGCAAACGTGCGCTGATAAAGGTCAGGACTTAACGTGCAACAAGTGCAGCCACAGTTTCAGGAAATAAAAAAGCTTAGAGATCAAAAAGATTTGCAAAAACTATGAAACACATCCACAATCTTCTGTTTTCATCACCGCCATCGTTGCATATTGATTACGCCGCCGCTCTCCAGGCGCTCGCTGACCTTTCACATGAGGTGCTCGTTCTTCAAGACTTCAAGAGGTGAGACTGATTGATGTCTAATCTTTGATACCCTCTGAAGATGTGTGTGCATGTGTGTGTACATGTGTGTGTGTGTGTGTTGCTTAGGACCTCCCATAGTTAAGGAACCAAAGGTCCTCAGGGTATTAGAGCAGGAGATCAGGGAGTCACACACACACACACTGCTGCACCTCGTGGTGAGTTCAGTGGCAGGGCGTGGTGGGAGTAGTCGTTTGAACCTGCAGATCTTAAAGATCACACTCAGACTCCCACACACACACACACACACACACACACACACACAGATTAATGCTAAGAGAAGGAAGCAGATGAGCTTTTTTTAGCCTCACAGGGAGTTCAGGATGCAACCGGCAAAAAGAGGAGGGAAGAAACAAAAGTGGATGCAGGTGAGGAGGGTGACACAGGAGGAAAGGAAACGTGAAAAAGAAAAAGGAGGAGAAAGGAAAGGAGGACAGATTTATGTAGATGTGTGGAGATGAAGAAAGAGGAGATGAAGGAGAAAAGGGAGTCTTTAATGTGCGTGGGTCTTGTAAGGTCAGATGGGGGCTGGGGAGGGGGGGAAAGGTTACAGGAAAGGTTAGCATTATTTATTTAATCACTGATCCACCAGACGCTGCACACACACACTCACACTTATCTCCCACTCATGTTTTTTGTCATACACACATGAGCAGAAGAGCTTAATCTTCTGTCGTTGTCAAAAAAACAGAAGATCAAGGAGGAAGCTCTTCACACAAGTCGAAATGTGAAACTTTGAGATTTAAATTTCACACAATCAATTGGAAAAATGTTACTGCACAAACTTGTCAGCGTCAACTCTGTGGAACAATACAGAAGCTTGAAGTAACACAACTGCATTTTGTGAACTTTCCAAGGTATTTTTGGCCCGATTCCCCGTTGGATATCTAACCTAACCTGGTGCTGACACGAGCGCCAGGTTTCCTGGAACGCGTAAAGAGGCTCAGGAAGACTAAAGAGAATAGCAGAGTGGTGCATCGCCCGCGCATGCAAAAGAACACTCATGAAAAATGGACGACTTTGGAATAGTCAATGTAATTAATGTTAGCGTTGAAACAAAACGTCCACCCCTGCTGTCACACGGCTTGTTCCACACACACACATGCACACATATACACACATGTCTTATCCAGGATGATGGGAGGATGAAAGTGTCACACTCGTTTTTTTTCCCCCTGCCTTTTTTTGTGGCGGAGATCGCCCCGAGGCGAGGTTTAACAGAGGGAAAGATGGAGAGAGGAAGTGAAGGATGGAAAAAAAAGAAAAAGGAGGTGTCTCAGTGACAATGCCAGCCCCCACGCTCTGCTCCAGGCAGAGGAAGCTTTGCTCGTGCTAGGGGTGCGACCTTGGTGGTCATATAGGGGGGAGTAGGTGCAGAGACTCAAGGAGGGAGCCGTCTAATCCTTGGTTAGTCTCTGCGTCTTCTCCCTCTCACACACACTCGCCGTCTGGGCTGCATATGTGCTCCTTCACCCCGATCTCCTGGCATGGGCTGAGGCCAGTGCCCCCGCCACCTTACCCAGGGCAAGGGCTGCATATGTTGGGAAGGTGGGCGCTGCAGAGGGGGGGAGCTGGGCGGCAGATGGCCGGGCCTGAAGGCCTCCGCTGGTGTGGCCGGTGGTGAGTGTGCATGCATGTGGTGGGGGTGGGAGGGGAGTGTGTGTGTTTGTGTGTGTGTATGTGTGTAGGTTTTCTGCTTGGAAGGATGGATGGAGGGGCACCAGTGCAGAAGAACTTCTTCTGGTCACGGCGAGAGAAAAGAGGAAAAGGGGAGAAGAGATGGAAAAAGGGAGAGCGTGGTTTGCTGTGACAAAGGCAGAATAAAACTACATTACCCATAAACCCATGTCTCTATGTTAGTTGGTGTCTGTATAAGGCCTCCAGCACCCTGTCTCCTCTCTGCCCTCCAAGGAAAGCAGAAAGGAGACTTCCACGCCACCCCCCTCCCACATGGGACACCGAAGATATCATTTTTGCCCTTCACCGCTCCCACAATCCTTTGCTTCTGCTCCATTACAGACGAGGAGAGTGTCCCGAAGACGCTCGCAGGTATGACACAGCTGCCACGCTCTGAATCCCACACACACACACACACACACACCTTGCAGGTATGGGCCAGTTGCCATGCTCTAGATAATTGGCTGTTGAGGGTGCAGCTTGTTAGCCTGCCACAGCTGACACACACTTAAACACATACACACACCAGCCAAGAAGTGAACGGAGACATCCAAGACTCCACAACTGACTCAATCATCTTTCTTTCTTTAACTTCACACACATTCGATCTCTTTCCCCCTCACACTCCTCTTTGTTTTTTCCATCTTTATCACGCCTACGTCACCCTCGGACAGATGGGTCGGCCTGCTGCTCCTGATGTTTCTATTAAAATGACATTACCAACCATAAAAACTTGCGCTGGATCGTCCAGCAGCCCATTCATAACCATTTAGTCTGCACCTGTTTGGTAGAAAGGTGTGTGTGCATCGATTTTGTGTGTGTGTGTGTGATTGGGATGCATCAGAAGGAGGCGACTTTAATGTCCTCACACACACATGTGCACGCACCCTGCAGATTCCCGGAAGGTCATCCCGTCGGAGGATGTCTGTTTGAGGTAAGGACCTCTGTCGCAAGCTGCTGGAGGCCTGTTCCCTCAGAAGTGTGTGTGTGTGTGTGTGACTTAAACTGATGTGTGTTTGCTCTTGTGATTATTTCCTACATTTTTTTGTGCATCAAATGAGTAAAAGCTGCACATTTCTGTTGTAAATTCATGCATTTGCAGCTAAAATTGCACACACTCATGCAGAATCCCGTCTTTTCCAAGTGTGCTCATGCAAAAGTGTGTGTGCCTGCGTGTGTGTGTGTAAATGAAGCGCCACAGGCTGTGGTTTTCCATGCCTCCTGGTAATGGATACTAATGGCCCTGGGCAGGCCTCCATGGAGCAGGGGGGGTACATTTTGTCTGTTTGACCCTGTCCTGCTGCCCTCACCCTGGGAGGGGAGGGCCTGAGGAGTGGGAGGCCCTGTGGGGGTCTGGGTCACCATCAGCATGCATAACGCTCAACAAAAACACACACTGTTCGCCATGCAAGTGACAGCGAAGGCCAGCAGGAAGAGGAAAAATGCAGGGATGGAGGAATATGACGGCGAAAGGAAGCACGCATGAAAAGACGTGTTTATCTTTTTATCTAAAGAACAAAAAAGTGACAGAATCAGAAGAAAGAAGTGTCGCATTTTCGTTTTTTTTTTTACGTTTCCATGAGCTCAACTTCTGCAGACATTCAGCGACATTCAACAAAAGCCCGACGCCACTTTTTTCTAAAACCAAACCACTTCTAACTCCATCAATACCAGCGAGCGTGACACTGGTGCAGACGCGCTGAAAAACAGGTTATTCTCTCAGATATTGCCGCTGCATGCTTTTTTTTAAAGTGCCCACTTATTTCACTAGTGTGTTTTCTGTGGAAGCCTCTCAAAAGGCCTAAAGCCTTTCGCAGATGAATGCCACAAAGGGCTTTCAAGGTGCTGGATGTGTCATGTGTAAATTGTCTCATGAAACTTCAAGCTTTATGTGTCGATGGAGGGCCAATTAGCTGCGCGTGAATGCATCTCAAGGACTGCGTTTTTACATTTCAGGTTATTAAGATGTTTTTAATGCCTCAGGTTGCAGAGAGGAGGATGCAAAGGGAAACATCTCTAACTGTTAACATGGAAGTTTTCCCTCCTTCTAAGGGAGTGGTTCAGGTAAACAGGGCTCTCAGGGGAGAAATGACCTTTGGGTTCACAGTCAGGGGGACGCAGGAGCCAAGAAGAGAAAAATCAGACTCCTCCATGTCAGCATCCATCATATTTTTTGGTATCTGGTGTTGTTTCTCTTGTAAATTTTGGCTCGATCTTTGAGCCACAGCAGGGACATGTGTGTATGTGTGTCTCACTCATCAGTGCATCTATATTCAGATCGATGTCTCCTCTCCACAGGCCTCTGCTTATAAGTCCGACTCTCCTCAGCGTGCCACAGTCAGCCCAGAACAAAAGTCACAGATTTCCTGTTCTCACTCCCTCGTGTCTCATCTCCCTAAGGAACTTTTTCTTCTTATTCCTCCTTCTTCACTCCCCCCCCTTTCTATCTCTGCGCGCCACCGTCTCCCAGCGTGGCGGGCAGACATCAGGAGCCCCGGGGAAGTGCTTCGCTGTGGGAAGGAGCCTTGGCTTTAAGTGGCTCTAAGTGGCTCTCGCTGTTTGTCTCTTTAGTTGTTTATTTTCTCCTTCCCTCACCCCGGGCAGGGAGGAAAGAGGGACACTTAGCATCGGGGAAAAACACAGCGTGGCCAGGCAGGGAGGTTTAATACTGCTCAGTAGCCTGCAGAGACTACATGTGAGGCAGGCACAGAGACACAAAGTGCAAGTGTGTGTTTGAGCAGCAAGTTTGCTGTGTGTGTCGTTTTATCATTAGAAATTTTATAAAGATGGCAAAGCTTGTGCATATTCAGTACGAGCCTGAGTGTGTGTGTGTGTGTGTTTGTATTGACAGAAGCAAAAGGTCCAGGTATGACCTTCTAAGATGACATTATTTGCCATTGATCCGCCTCGGTTTCATGTTTTGTCTCGCTGGGACTTCAGCACCAACAGTCGCCCTCCATTGTTCTGTTTTTAAAGACAAACAGCTACTTAACGTCCCCTCATGGAAAACTGTTGTGTTTTTGGTCAATGCCTCAAATCAGGGCTGAAAATTTAAACATGACACAGCTGAAAGGCCAAAGGCTTTGTTTGAACACCGCCTGAAAAACAGACGATGGACGTGTGCGGCTCAAACAGTGAGACTGAACATGAGCATGACTTAATGTCAGCAGCGTTCAACGGCTAACATGTTTGATTCTGTTGTGAAAATGGACATTTCTGGAGGCTCACAAAGCAGGAGTATGACTTTACAACATGATTTAAAAAGCTTTACAGGGTGAGACATGTCTGCAAACAGCGCCTCAAAACAGCTACTGTAGGGTTCACTGTCTCTGTCCATGGTGCTGATTTCCTCTCCTCACAGGCAGGTCTGGATAATAGCTTCACTTGCAGTAAAAACAGAGTGTTTCTATCAAAATTGAACTAAAACTACAGGAAGAGAAGACTGTGATGGATTCTCAAGAAGTGAAAGCAGATTTTCTCTCAGATAGTTTGGAAACTGATGCCTGAATAATTTGTCTAAACTCGCCTCCCCAACCTCACACACCCAGTCCCCTCTTGTGGTTTTGACTCCAACTCCTCTGTTTGTTGGCGCGAGTGTGTGTTGTTCAAAGATGAAGTCAAACACAGCTTTAATTCCTCTAAGTGGTGTGCAAGCATGAGAGGTGAATCCATGCGAAACGCCGGCGAGCATGTGTTTAAAAAATGTGTTTGTGTGTGTTTCCAAGAACCTGAGCGAGTGCATCTTAGTGTGTAATGCGTGCGAGGCCGGGCAGATGTACGGAGGGAAAAATTAGCGCTCTCTTAAATGCTCAGCGCACACACACACACACACACACACACACACACTTCACAAATGAACACTTCCACTTCATAATGAGGATTACCTGCATGGCCTCACATTGCACTTCCTCGTAAACACACACACACACTTGTTCTGTTGCTCATCTGTCCTTGTTCCATCCTCCCCCTATCACTCTTTCTTGTTCTCATCCTTCTCTTCTTTCCACACACACACACACACACTCACACACACCCCTCTAGTGTCCTAGCTGTATCAACTTGAGCAGCAAATGAACACAATTAGCCACGGCTCCGCAAACACACACTGGGGTATTGTTTTGCTCACACTCACTCAGACCTTAATCTGGTGCTCCGTAGGGACCTTATGTGTGTGTGTGTGTGTGACGGTGCAAAAGAGTGTGTGTGTGTGTGTGTGAAGGCAGTCGAGGGGAAGTGTTGCAGAGCCCAGCTGACAGAAGGGGCTTCCAGGCCTTTTTTTTTCCCCCTCAGAGGTTTTCACGACGATGCTCAACTCCTCGCCTTAGCCCTTGCACACACACACACACACACACATGCACACACACTTTTTCAGCTTGGATGCATTTCAAACACGCACACACACAGCGACAGCCTTCGGTCAGAGCCAGATGTTACGGGGTGAACAAAGGCATTGAGTCACAAGTTACAGTTCTCAACAGCAGGTTGAGCCTCAGGTCATTATTAGCACACACACACACACACACACGCACAAAGTCATACACACACGGCTTCACACTGCACTGACTGTGCTTTGTCTTCCCCTTGAGCTAGTGTGTGTGCTGCCCGCCTAATTAGACAGCAGGTATCTGCCTGACAAGATTTCTTGCAAGAACACCTACACAAGTGGGCGCCTAATGACTGCACTTTAAGATGCCTCGCAGGCCTCTGCAGAGGCGGCGGGCGCCGTCACATGATGCGACTCGGTGGCTGCAGGCCAGGCGCCGCGGTCACACCAGCAGCCTGTGGCACGGAGCATCAACGCTGAGAGCCTCAGTCTCCAGTTTCAATCTGGGATGGTTGAGGAGCTGTTTTTAAGTCTGGTGGACGCCCTGTCCTGCAATCCAGACACAACTGATCTCAATCTCAAACATACAAACTCCTGAAATAAACACTTCTAACAAAGACTTCTGTTTTTTTAAACCCAAAAAAATAAGAGACTGAGCATCGCAGACTAGAAGAAGAGAAAGATCCGGACTGAACGAGAGATGAGACTACACTTGACTTGGCAGGAAAAGGTGAGAACGCCGCGAAAGGCTAAACATGAAAAAACGAGCGCGAGAAGGTCAGCCAGCAGCTCAAATGGAAGACATTTACAGCTCTAACAAGACCGTATGCACACACACACACACACACATAACCACACACACACACACACACACACACACACACAAATATAAATACATCTGAGCCAATGTCTTTGCCTGAATAATTGCACGAGCGAGCACATCTGGTGCACTTTGAGATCGAGTTCTGGCTCGGCGCAGCGATGGTAATGACAGTGTGTGTGTGTGTGTGTATGTGTGTCCACTCCAAATGCCACTATGGTGCTTCACAGGGTTCAGCTCCTCTCATTGTCACTCACAGGAGAAAGACCACATGGAAAATAAAAGGTTTTCATCCAAAGCGGAGCATAAGAAGATCAAATTTCGGAATTTAAGATAACAGGGTGCAAATAAAGTTTTATAAAGTCATTTTCTTGTGAGCGTGTGTGCACATCGTGTCACCTCCCCCTCCTCTTCTTCTGCTGGATTTGTTTGTGCAAATTGGCGCACACTCATTTGCATATGTCCGTTCTGTGCGTACAACTTCACATTGTTTTGAATGGGGGAAAAATGCTAATGCTTCCCGTGTGGAGGGGAACATGTGTGTGTTTGTGTGCGAGGGGCCTGGTAATAATAGCACAAGGTGAGGGTGACAGAGGTGAGAGCATGTGTCGCATTAATACTCACCGTGACTATTAAAGCTATTTGCATCAGTCCATATGCTGCGGCGAGCGCTGCCCTTTCCTGCAGTAATGTATGTTCTAACTGCGCGTTTCGCTGGATGGGAACAGTGAGGAGTGTAAAACATGTGATTAGCTGGGAGAAACTCCCAGAGTGCTCCTGGGTGCTGGTGTGTGGGGAGGGTGCTAACGCTGCAGCAGTGACCTCCATGTTAAGTGGAGATTAGGCTGTTTTTAATCAGGGTAAATAATGTTTTCTGCTTTTGGAAAGTGTGTGAAGAAGACGACCACACACACACTCTTTGAGCTCTTTCTGCACAGTCATGGGAGGAAAAACTCCTCCTACTTTAGAGCTTCTGAGATCTTCTCCTTGTAGCAGAAAAACCGCTGGAAGTTGGACCATGACAGCCCTTTGACAGCTTCACAAGGAGGAGTCAGTGATGCTCAATAAAATAGACAAATTTGAGATCTTAGTGTCAGATTTGCGATCAAAGTGCATGCTACTTAAACTGATCACGTCTTAATCTCACTTCCTCCCTTCCATCCTTCTCTGTTTCGCTTAATTCTTCTATTCCTCCTTTAAAACTCCTCTGCTGCCTCCAATTAAACATGTGGGCGTTTTTTCCCCCTCTGATTAGTATCTTGCTTGTTCACTCACAGCCTCATTACTACACGTCCTGTTAGTAAAAGCCTTAACGCTGCTAACGAGACGTCTAATCAGACCGGTTTTAGCCACAAAGGGCTAATTGCAGCTGTTGCTTCTCGGAAAAAAAAATCTGTTTGGATTGGTGGGTAATTTTAAAACACACACTCACACACTCACACACTCACACACTCACACACACATGCAGGATGGAGATACAAACACGCAGCATTATTGGTTGTTTTTTAGTGTGATGTGTGTGTGTGTGTGTTTCTCGCAGAGGGGAGCCTCTGTGTGGCTACCTGTCATCACAGAGCTGCAGGTTTGACATGATGGGATGACGGGAAGCAGCCTCAGGTAGCTGCACACACACACACACACACACACACACACACACACACACACACACACATTCAAACACACACCTCGGCTCTAAAAGGATTTAGCATATAAATACCTAACTGGGCTGTGGTACAAGTAAGCACAATGGAGTTCTGAGCGCGTGTGTGTGTGCACGTGCTCAGATCTCTTTGTTGATGTTCTCTCTGATACAGTGCCAGCCTCACATCTATCAGTCTCTGCACACACACACACACACACACACACACACTACAGGTAATGAGTTTTATTTTGTAAATCTAAAACCGGCGTGCAGCGACATTTTTTTTTCCTATCTGTCCTGAAAGCATCGCGACACATTCAAACACAAATCCTCTCTGGTTCACAAATTAAACCTGAACTTTTGTGCAGAAACACACACTTAACCTAAGAGCAGGAGTGCCATACACACAGACACAGCTTCACACACACTGATCACAAGCTGAGGATTCTAAATGTGTTTGGTGAAGATGAATAAATGTGCAAAGAGAAAATATAAATGCAGATGTGTGACATGCAAAAGAAAGTTCTGCAAACTAAGCTGGATTTACAGATTTTAAAGACTGAAATTCAGCGACAAATCTTTAAATTTTGCAGCTTAAACTCATAAAACTAAATAAAAATAATTTTCTGTACTGATTAAATCCATGCACAATACATGATATCAAACATGGGAGTCTAAATTGATCTGTTTGTTCCTGTTGAAGTGCTTCAAGAGACCTGTAGTTGCATTTTTTGACCAGTAGGTGGGGGCATAACCAGTCATCTCTGCTCCTGCATCGCTCAGCCTTTTTTTCCTCCTTTAAATCAACTCATTCAGGTAGATTTTTGTCAATAAAATAATCTTTTTGAACATTAACACTTTGAGTCATCTTTTCTATGCGTCATCCTGTTGAAAAGAAGCTGCTGTGTGTCATATTTTGATGTACCAACAGGGTTGAAAGTGAAAAACGCTCCTGATTCTGGATGATTTTGTGTTTAGTGAATAAAAAAAGTAGTTCCTCCTCACTTTTCCCGCTCAGCTCTCCTGAGGCTCTCCTGGAGTGTATTTAATTTGTCCTGCCTGAGAGCGCTTATCAGATGGCGTCTCCTCCTCCTCCTCCTCCTCCTGTGTGAGTGAGTGTGTGTGTGTTTGCATGTGTGTGTGGACTTCAGTGGGCTCCTCTTTTGTTCAGTTCAGTAAGTATGTCTGTGTGTGTGTTGACCTGATAATCTGTGTGCTTTATAGAGTGCTGTTCACACATCGGTCTCCACTCTGATCCCAAACCCAAACACAGCTTCTCTCCCTCCGCCTTCTTTATCAAAGCACACACACACACACATAAACACACACACACATCCTAAATCACCTGTTTCCTCTATCCTACTTCTTCTTTTGACGGATGTTTGCCCTCAAAGATGACAGAAGCTAGACTTAAATCAGCGCAAAAGTCGTGTTATTTTTCTGACCGTGACACTTTTAAAAAATAAAAGATGATTTTATTTATTTGTTAAACTACATTAAAGTCATTTTGTGTTGTTTTCTATCACTTGGCTGTCTCTCGCTGTGCCTATTCCCACCCATGGAGGCCGGTTGTTGCTGATCACACACTGAATCCGACACAGATCCCAAAGTCAAACACAGATTCTTTATCGGGGAACACACTCCCACTCTCACATAATCCCTGGATAACTACACCTGTGTGTGTAGGATGTGTGTTTTTCCAAACATGCGAACATGGAAGCTGGAAGTGAGAGTTTTTCTGTTTTGCTCTGCGATGAAATGTGACGAAAACTTGATTTCCTGCTGCATCCGAGAGGTTTTCAACCCCGTCTATGTGCCAGGGTAGGAATGAGTGTGTGATGATTAAATGGGGCGCACTGAGGTTTCCTTGTTGATGTCAATTACATCTTTAATTAGTGCATGTGTAATGTAAATACAGTCTGTTTTGATTGCTCCGGAGCCTCCTGTCCCACGGTAAAACAGATTTTCTCCCTCATTAGGCAGTCACTCCTTCAAGTGGCTGCGTCCCTTAGGACCTGCCCTGAACGAGCCTGTGTGTGTGTGTGTGTGTGAGTGTGTGTGCGGAAAAAAAAGGAGCATATGGATCCATAAGGAGAAGCGTGGTTCGTATATTTTAAAAAACGTCTGCGCATTAAAGGGAAATGACATAATTTCAAAAATTGAACTTTTTAGCTTTTCTTATCTAAACATGTGTTACGTCAAAGTGCATGTAACCGCCTTTCTTCTCCGCGTCCCAGTCTGCTGACCTATTCCCTCCAGTCAAAGACTGAATGCTTTTTTAGCTGCATGCTTTGTTGAAGATGTCATTATTTAGGATTGGTCATTATTCCTGCCGTCTCCTCTGAATGCCGAGGCACATGAAAGGAGCAGAATGAGAAGCTTTAAATAGAGGCTGGATTTTGTTTTCACATAGTTGGAGGCTTTTGTGCGACCACGAGTGGACTGCGTGGTCGCCGGCAGGATGCAGGTGTAGGCGTGTGTGTCTGATGCGTGCTCAACATTTTTGGTCTTTAAAAGAAGTCTGAATAATTCTGTAAAGGGAAGTGGAATAAAAAGAAGAAAATAAGAGTTACAGCGTGGGGAATGTGGAGAAAAGAGGCAGGAAAAAAGAGGAGAGATGCCATGTGTTGCACACCTGAGCCCTGAGAGAAGGAGGGAGGAGGAGGAGGAGGAGGAGGAGGAGGAAGGAGGGGGATGCTGGGAGAGAATCAGTTCCACTACACGCTCATTACCACCTATTCATCTGGAAGACATCTCTGCACAGATCCAGCGCTGGCTAACTTGGCTCCCCCTGTCCCACTGTGAGTGTGTGTGTGTGTGTGTGTGTGTGTAAGCCTGTGTGTGTGTGTGTGTGTGATTCTATACAGCTTGCTTTGTGTCGTCCCCTCCCTTCCTAATCGGATAAACATCTCCATAATGACCCATACGTACGTTCTTCTTCATACGCGCTGCATGACTTCCCAGCTTTTATTTTGAAGGCTGTGACAGTAATTAGACCCCGTAATATGGAAAACACAAGTGCTCGTTTCCTCTCAGGATAATTGAAGTTGACGTGCGCTCATTGTTACCACAAGGTCTCCTATTAGGCCAGTTTAGGCCTTTTACAGTTAAAGACCAATTGAATATGCTTCTTAAGGAAGAAGACAAAGGCACGCAGAGGCACATATGGTCAAGGACGACGAATGGGAGCTAATGCTATAATATACACATGTTTATGAATATGGAATATGCTTTTAAGTATAAGTTAGTATGACGTCTTCAGGTGCATCAGCAATAAGTTCAAAGCAGAGAGAGACAGGAAAACTTTCTGATTATGACATTCTGGGTTATACTGAACTGAGGATTCTTCAAAACAAAAGTGTCCTGATTCATCGAATAATAACTTTACTGACATAGAAAAGATGAGAGAGAGATTGGTTACAACATGAAAAAAACATGAAAAGAGTGATGCCAAACCATGAGATGCGAAATGAACAACACCATTGGATACAACTACAAGGGGCAACATCTGGTTTAAAATAATGAAAGTCTGTGTGGAAATGCTAAAAGTTGCAGTTTGTTGAAGGCCAAAAAATTGACTTCTTCTGGGTCAAAAATTAGGGATGGATACCGAATTTGGTACTTGTATAAGTCAAAAGTACCAGGTACCAATTCAGGTAAAATCAAAAGGTACCATGTTTAGGTACCTAAACGCATCCTTTTGACTCTAAGGGAGTGGAAGAGTAGGAGATTTTCCATGCTGGACATGAACACAGCATTATAGAGTTATATATTAGATATATAAGAATAAATGTGTTAAATTAAACAGAATTTACATTTTATTACAAAAGAAATTGATATTTTTTTACCACATAAACACAAAAGTACTGAAAATTGGTACTGTTGAGTACCGATACTGATTGCCAGGTAACCGGGAATCGGTACCATATCATTCCTAATGTGAAAGGTACCCATCCCTATCAAAAATCCTATTCAAAGCCCGGTTCAAAAAACACAGCTTAGGTCTGAATAGTTCATTTCTCTATCAACACACATTGTATGAAGGGGAGGGTTGACTTTTTTCTTGCTCCGGCCCTGTTTACGCGACGTTTCAGCCCAAAACGCAAGAAGTGCATTTGCCTGGTAACGCTGAGGGACTGACAACGCTGTAGTGAGCATGCCAGGCCTATAGTTGGCGCCATAACTGTCTTGTCCAGAAGTAGAGTTGAAGTTGGTGAATACTAAGTGCACAGTTTTCATATAAACGAGAGGTCGAAATGCAACAATACTAGTCCCTTTGCAATTGCTAATCCTAAAACTAGGGGTGCACCGATCATGATTTTCTGGCCGATCACCAATCTTTAAAAGGCCTGACCTGCCAATACCGATTTTTATTTTTTATTTTTTAAATCTGACAGAACATACCTTTAATGTTCCAATCTTATTTTATTGAAAATCATTGGAAAATACTTGTAAAACTGAATGAAACCTGGCTGTCAGACCTTCCTGGAGGTATATAAGATCAGTTTCTTATGTAAGGATGGGCCAATCGCTGATCCCCCAAAATTAAGGAAATCATCTCCCTAAAACTGTTGTTGTGTAAACAGCACCTTAGAGGTTTAGAAGGTATCAAGATCATGTGACTGACAGGTCTGGCAGCCTTAAATCAGAATTTCCAATATGGCCTCTGCTGACAATCTGCTTCATTACTCCCCATTAGGAACAGATGGATGACATCACTGGGACTACATTCATATATTTTTATAATCCATGGATATGACGCAACAAAATATGAAACAACTGGAAAAGATATGAAACGAAACCAATAGAGAATGAGATATGACAGGACACATCACAAAACAATGACATGTTCCTCTCAAATCTGCTTCAGTCTTTTTAACTGCACTGGAAAACTTTTAATATTCTCCAGACTGTTCAGCCAGGCCTTTGTGGTCCTTACTAAATCTGTCTTCACGCTCTTCCTGCATTGACATCTTTGTGTGCATCACCACCCATACGCCTGTGCACATTTGTTTGTGTGTGTGTGTGTGTTACAGCTGGCAGCCTTGCAGACAGGTGGGCCGGCAGCACTTCCCTTCCAAAGAGTCGTAGCCCCACAAATGTTCCCTCTCGCTCCTCCCCCCTCAGCGCTGCCTTCCCCCTCCTCCTCGTCTCGTTAGCTGCTGGTTTTTTTTCGCGCCACGTCCCAATCTGGACGGACATATGCACGCGCACATTTCACCCCCCCTTTAGTTTGGGTGCCTAAGAAATTGTCCCACATAAACATGGCAAATTAGCGAAGACCAAATGGCCTTTTATGAAGTCTTCTGTCACCAAACGAGTCCGAATGGCCGCTTTTATTTTCTCTCTGATGTACATCTGTTGGAGGAAATAAACAAGAAAACAACAACAGATTTGCGCATGTGAGCGCATGTTAGTGTGCATGAATCGGAGGGTGAGCAATATGTCTGCTTTCAACGACCAAACTTCACTTCTTTGTGTTTGAGTTATTAGATTTATGTGAAACGACGAGGCTTCTGCTGTGACATTCACAAATCAAGATGTTCCCATTTGGATTTCCTTCCCAACTCCAGCTATTGTGTGAAGGCGAGACACACACAATGTCACCCCACCAGCTTGAGCATTAGTCCATAAGAGTGTGTACATGTGTGTGTGTGTGTGTGGTGTGGATCGTGCCAGAGCCCTCTGCCCCTCTCTCCATCTGCTGAAGCCCCCCAGGCTGGACCAAGGTCACTTCTCTGCTCTCCTTTAGCGTGGATGTGGATCTGTGAGCACATTCTACCACACATGCATTAGAGAGAGTGTGTATAAGTGTGTGTGTGTGAAAGAAAAGGTAATAGAGAGAAAGAGGAAAGACTCCAGTGTCAGGTTGTTTTTGTGCAAACACTGATTTTTAAAGTCTTACATCATCCCAGGAAGAAAACCCCGAAACCAAACATTGACAGAGCGTTTCTCCTTCCCCCGGTCTTAAGACGTAATTTCTCCCCCCCTGAGGGAACAGACTGGGCACAGCGCCAGACGACAAAGTCCACTTAGCGGCTAATAGCTCACATAAGCACTACACACTCATGCAAAGACACACAGACTTTTACAACCAGGATTATTACCGCAAATAAAAACAAATAATCAGGTAAAGGCAGGCTGAAAGACGCATTTTAGCAGCAATTTAGAAGACTTGCCGGGCACGAGGAGTGGAAAAGACAAGCTAAAGAGCAGGAGAAAGCTTCACCCTGTGAACTCTAGATGTCCGTTTGCGTTATTCAGAGAAGTGTAGCTACAGAAAGCTACAGAAGCGGAGAAAACACACATTTGATGCTCTTTGGTTGTCTGTTTCTTCTTCTTGGAGTCTGAACGCCTCTCAACTTTCTCACCTTTAGCTTCACACACACAGAAACGCACACACTCATCCTTTTCTTTCACTGAATTTATGTAAAAGTGTTTCACCTTTGAGCACACTTCCCTTCGAGCACTGACCTTTCTACTGTGTGGAGCAGAATTGGAGTCTTCCAGAAGAAAAAGGAAAGAAAGAACCGCCACAATAAAAGTCTTTTCATTCATGCGCTCTCAATGAAAGCGCCGGATTTCTAAGATTTTCACATTAATCTTTCCATTTATGAGTTTGTTTCCAGCGTGATTTCTGACGAGGCGGTTAAATTGTGTCATGTTGTGGTCGTTAATCGGCGTCTATTAACAGTCTAATTCTTTCATCTGCTTTGATTCAGCACCAGTCATCATCAAGCCGCCGAAGCTGAAGTGCGTCTGATTCCCCACACTCCCAGAACGCCGAAGTCAACCCGCTTGTCTTTCATCGACGACGACGAGAAACCTGGAGAGGAGCCAGAGGTTGAGCTCTCTTTGTGTTTTCTAATTAATCTATTCAGAGCACCAGCCACAAAGTAAGAGCCTTTTTGTCACACGGAGGTTATTAAAAAAAAAGGGAGAGAAAATTGTGTAAAAGCCTCAGGTCAGAGAGTGAAGAGTGCGTGTGTGCGTGTGTGTGTGTTTAGATACAGTGTGTGTCTCAAGGTGAGGCTATCTCCTGCCTTATCTGCTGTGTCTTCAAGGTGTACTGTTGATTGGTCGATAGGAACACACACATACACGTACAGGCACACACACACACACACACGTACGGTGGAGCGTTTTTCAGATCATCAGATTGAGTCTTGCGATTTTCTAATCTGCAATATCTGCAATGCGATTTTCCTCATTAACGTGTAGACTAAAAGTTAAAAGAGAGGAAGGATGTAGCATTTCTGTCAGGTAGCGAGGTTTTAGGAGGAGTTGTCGCAAAAAAATGCAAAAAACTCATGATGAAAACACAAGTTAAGCTCAGTTTAGATCAGTACAGTTTGGTACGGGTTGGATCAGTTAACAACCAACAGTGCCCCCTTGTGGTAGGTGGCGTGTAAGCCGGATGCCGATAGCTGCATCGGCTACATAATAGCGTGGCGCCATAGCAGTACGACACAGTGTACCCCGTTTAGTGACGATTCTTTCGACCAATCAGCAGATTGCAGTGTCATCGCTCCACCTTTTGGGATTGGATTGGTTTAGTCCCAAAAAACGGGGAAGTTCGTCTCAGTTATTTGGAGATCTGACTCTACAAAATGCATTGGGTACCAAGACCAACCAAACTGAACCGCTTGGTGGAAACGGGGCTTAAGTTTCTTTGCAGACAATGGAGTTATATTGTTGTATTTTTGCTAGGCGCTACCCTGTCTGTTGCAGCTTTTTTTTGCCTCTTTTCGTCATCTTTACAAGTGGAGTGGATCATCACTTTGTACGGCTCATTTGTTGGTCGTGGACGCCAAACTTTTTGTGGCTTCAGTGATATTTTTACTACTTTTTCTCCTGTGTTTGTCTGGAGATCCTACATGTAACCATGGCTGCATTGTTTACATGTGAAATCAGCTGTTAGCAGCCTGTAGAATGCCGATGCTAACCGGTGCAAGGCCGGATGTTTACCACAAAGTGAGGACAAAAAGGTGAGGACAACATGCTGGTTCAAGAAATGACAACATCGACCTGTCCTTACATCCATTGTAATTGGGAACGTAAGATCTATCTCCAATAAGATGGACAAGCTAGCCGTGCTAACCCAGCAACAGAGGGAATACCAGAGGGCAGAGTAGCATCACTTTTGTTTTCTTGATTGCTGCTGTGACTCCTGAATTTCCCCTTGGAGATAAATAAAGTATATTCTATTCTATTTTATATGTATGCTTCAAGTCAAGCTTTGTACCTTCTTTCTTTCATGCTGTTAGAGTGAAATTAGGGTGAAAACTCGTGTTTCAACTCAAAATAGTTTGTCCCTCTGCGTCCCTTGCGTGGCTTTAAGGATTATTTCTGATTTAGCTTCTTGAACCTCCCAAAAGACGACACACTGATGTCTAGGAAAAGGTTGCCTCAATTCTGTATCTGCACTATCTTTACCCTCACAGATCTTTTGACAAGACATCTGATCCCCAAAAAAATCCAGAAACACGCAGCCCAAAATACACACACACACACCAGCCGAAGAGTTGGAAACACAAGCTCCTCGTAAACACACACACAGACACGCTGCTCTGCATACAGAGAAATGTCACCTTACTCTTGCAAGCTGTTAGCCAAACACTTCCATGCCAAACCACCCTGCCCCACTGGAACGTGGAGTGAGGGAGTGTGTGTGTGTGAGTGTGAGTGAGTGTGTGTGTGTGTCAGTTGGACAGCTCTTTAAAGTAGAGAGTTGCCCGAGGCAGAGTAGGTTGAGCGGACGAAGACAGGCAGATAATGGAGGGGCATCTGTGTGCCAAGGACTGCACCTCAAAGTCACCCACACACACACACACAAACATTACCACCTGAAACACACACACACACACACACCCCTGCCCACACATATACATTTTCTGTCCTTGTGTGGTTCTATTTATCATTTCTACATTTATCTGAAAGCTTTTCCAAGATGTTTCTCTCTGTTTTTCTGCCTCTATCGCTCCCTTCCTCTTCGTCCTCTCCTCCCTCTTTCCACTCATGTCATATCTCCCTTCAATTTCACATATCTTGAATTAGCTGCAGATAGCCTTAAGTACCCTGCAGTCCACTTCAGATATGCCCTTATTCACCGATGGACAGATACAGTGAGTGTGGGAGGTGAGGAGGGCGGTGCACGCGCGCTGAAAGGCCTTAATGTGGAGCTGTGTGGGTCCTGTGAAGGTTATGACATGTAGGTTTCAATTCGCGGCGGTTAAAATCTGTTAATTCATCAATAAATAATGAGCAGAGGCGTTTGTAGGATCTAGAGTAATAGTAAATAAAGTTGCATGGAGTTACTTAAAGCTGGAAAGTGTGTGCATCTGTAAGTGCACCCACTCCCCTCAGGTTTGCATTAATACCTCCACAAACCTCTCCAGTTCTGATGTGCACATGAAAAAAAGGGCTTCCTGCCATAATTGCCCGTCTGTTAAACAGCTTCCTGTTTTGATTCAGGGAAATACATTTTACAGTGTGTGTCTCAGTTGGATGATGTGATGTATGTTTATGTGCTGCCAAAATGTTTCTCCGGCACCTGCACCGTACTGTGGACTCACGGCGGGATAGATAATCAGCCAAAAAGCAGGTTTGATTTGCACAAATTGACTACCAGAGCTCGTGGTATTAGTTTTAATTCTACCACCAAAAAAAAGAGGATTTTTGAAAATGTTAGCGTAAGAGAAAGTGGGTGTTTTGCTGTCCGATGAGGCTCACTTCCTGGGAATGCAACCACACAGGTGACCTGGATGTTAGCTCCAGGTAGGACTCCTAGCGTGATGACAAATTATTGCTGTTATCACATTTAATTCAGAGTCAGACACCAGGTCAGCGATTCTGACGCTCCAGATTTACCTGATCTACCAAAAGTTCCTCCAAGTTACGAAGCAAATTAGGCGAAACTGTTCCAGAAACCGCCTCTTGGACTCAATCGTTTTTGATTTCTATGTGTTGAAACATCTGAAGACAGATTTCTGTCTTTCTTTAACACCTCTTGAAATCCACCAGCGCTGCCAGTTCCTCTATACGACTTCACAACATGATTTCTTCTGATTTACACCCTCAATGTATGCCTGCGTGTGTGTGTGTGTGTGTGTGTGTGTGTGTGTGTACTGTACTCATACTGAGTGAGGCTGCCATCTTTACTCTGCCAGTTGGACGGTCCCCAACATGGCAGTGGACAGTAAACACACTCACACTCACACTGATCTGCTACTCAGGTGTGTGTAGCCTCTAGGTTTGGAAGGGAGCCTTGTGAGGGGAGTAGTGGTCTCCTGAAGGGACATAAAGTGCTCTGATGAACACAAACAACTCCTAAATACACATGTAAAGGTAAAGATCTCATTGGAGGATGGATTCGACTTGGAGATTGAAGGTATGTGTGTTTTCATTTCGCGCCAAACAATCAGAAGCTGAACTTTTCGTTTGCTGGGAAACTTTGAGTTTTCACTCTCCGTCTCTGCCTCATTTTCTTCCAACACAACGTCTACACCGACTTCTAAAGACAAAGGTTTGGATTCACACACTTTCACAACCTCCACAGAGGAGTGAAGAAGACGCCGCTGGTCACTGCTCCCAGCATGCATCATTTAGCAAGCGGCTGCTGTCAGTGTGCGGTGACAGGTGACCGCCTGAAGACATATTAAAGAGTAACAACGACAGGACGCTCTGCAGCTTTGAGGAGAAGCTTGTGATTTAATGAAATGCAACCTCAGTTCGATTCGATTGGCCCTCTGCTGGCTGCTGGAGGTAATGCATGATTACTGCAGCATATGAATCTCTGTTTGTGTGTCTTCTCTCTTCATAAACACACTCAAAAGAAACAAACCTCTCAGTGAGACGAGCTGATTCCCTGCATGTGTGTATTACTTATAGATTAATTTCAGCCTCTTTCCTATAATTTACAATCCCTTCAGTCCTCGCCATTATCTCTTTGCCGTTTCCAGAAAAGATGCCGTGGTCACCTCTGGCCTCGTCGTGTGTGTCTCTGTCAGCGTGCGCCTTCAGATATAAGCGTGCCAATATGAGCACGTGTTCGTCTTTGTCTCCTCCAGAGAAGAGCCCGAGTGCGTACATTAATGACTGTTTTATGTTTCTTGCTATCCGAGTCTCTTTTATCCGCGCTGGCCATGACGGCCTAATATCTGCCTGTCAAACAACTTCTATTCACTCGGCTAACAGACTGGAGACTGATACTTAAGACACAAAAAACACACACCTACGTAAAGGGCACTCATCCCCTCCTCGGTGGATTAGTGGGTGGTGAAGGAGCCACACTGGGCATTATGTTCTTCTCTTTCTCCAATCAATTACTATTCATTTATTCCAAAGGAGTGACCGTGCCCTGATCTGAAGAGGCATTATAACTACAGTGTGCCTTGCATTTTATTCAAATCTTTTTAGTGAAACTTTGTCTCTGTTTTATTCTCCTCCTACCTCCGTCACCTTCTGGGCTCTGTGTTCGCATTTTCTGCTCCTCCGCCTCCTCCTTTCCCCCTGTCTTTCTCTTTTGTTCCTGTCTTTCTTCTCCTCTTTGATTACTTCCCCCACAATTCCTCCCCTCTCATCAGTCTGTCCGTCCTACTTTCTTTTTCCTCATCCTGGAAATCATCTCTGCCTGTCCTCACTTTTTCCCTCATAGAAATTTAAAGAGTCTGCAGTGAATTTAAATCATTGGAAGTTCTCAGTTAAAAGGTAAAAGCTTAAACATTGATACACCCAACCAACTATTTCCTAAGCTTCAAACCAGATCCGGACTAGCCAACGCTAATCTGGGTAGCAGCTCTTCAGATTTGTTTTCAGAGGCGGGACCTTCAAAAAAATCAGCAGCTGGTGATTGGACGACCGTTTTGACTGACACACTCACCCCAGACCAATCCACATCAAGCCACAGTATGACGTAGCTTATGTGCTCCGCTACTGAGAAACAATAGACGAACAACTACAGGAACAAGAGAAACATCTGTGATTATGGCGTGAGACGACTGCTGCCTTTTTTGTAAAATTAACTTAAAGGTCCCATATTCTGCTCCTTTTCTGCAGTTTAATATGGATCATTGATGTCTTCATAAAATGGTAGTAACATGTTTTGGTCCAAAAAGCCAATAAATCAAGCACAGCAGCATTGTTTCCAGGCTCTCATGGCCCCTCTGTTCAGAAAGCTCTGATTTAGTGGGCGTGGCCTTCATATGTAAATGAGCCACCGCTGATACCGCCCCGCTCTTCCACGTCACTGAGAGCGGCGCCACGAGCTCTGAGTGCACAATGTTTAGAAAACAGCGAAGCTCGTTTACCGTAACATTACAGGCTAAAACAACAGGCTAAGGCAGCTAAAGTTAGCATCCTGAAGCTAACACAGAGACAGGGGGGACACTGAGGAAAAGCTCTTACATCTGCTCCACAGCACACAGCATTTAAAATACTCACATTTCCAGGGTCCGAGGTTTGTTGGCAGATGGTTGGTAACGTGCCTTGATTCAGGACCAGTCTATTTGCTAGCCCTCTGTTGTACTGTCCAAAGTTGAAAAAACAGTTGGCCGTGAAGTGACTAACACACACATGCACAGTTGTACTGAGTGTAGCTGGAACATTTCCTAGATAAATGAACTCTAGACACTTAGTCTGTCTTCTTCTGGGATGGGAAGCTTGTGCATGATGGAACTATGTGGCTGTTTACACCCAAAAACAGAGCAGTGATGGCTCCTCAACTTTGGCATTTGGAAGGGGAGTGGGCGGGGAGGGGGTTCGGGGTATCTGCTCCAGTGGACCAATCAGGTCAGACTTGCTCCTGATTGGTCAAAAAAGGGAATCGCTGATGTCGGCAAATCCCCAAAATCCAAACAGCTCGTTTAGGTCAGGATTCTACATTCACAAGCTCTACTAAGTACAGGTTTGGTCAATAAATATCACATTTTGTGGGCTGGGAGGATCTGCAGGATTTCAGAAACTGAATCAGGCAGGTCCATCTGCTCTGCAAGGTAAAGTCAACGCTATCTCTGAGTCAAAGCGAGGATGCTGCAAAGCCTCGTTAGCTGCATCAAAGGACGTCACACAAAGTCACTCCAACGCTTCAAACATTTGTTTTTTAAGTTCCCACTTTGAGTATTCTCCTCCTGACCCCTGGGGGGAAAAAAATCCCACCCTGATTTTAACCCCCCCAAACTCCCACTCCCTCCTCTCCCCCCTCCTCCACTCCATTGTGTCCATGTAAAGTATGTAGTAAAGCCTTGTAGTCCTAATAACATCCAATTTCAAGCCCTTCACATCCATTACCAACAATACTATTATCCCCCCTCCTTTCTCTGTCCGTCTCCCTCATACACACACACACACACACACACACTGCATTAGCCTTGGGAGAGAACAATAGGTAGCAGTGACATTGGTCTAAATGGACTGCTTTATGTTGTGTCTATGTGTTTGAATGGGGCGTCTTTGTAAAAAAGCCTGACGTGGTTATTTTATATTTAAAGTGACACATATTCAAACATTTTACAGGTGAGTCAGTTTGGGGGATTTTTGCTGTGAAATTTATCTGATGTGGGTTTTTTATTCCGCAGGTGTGAAAGGTGAAGGTTTGCATCCACACTGAACAGATGGAAAAACTCGAAGGAGAAAACTTTTTCAAACTTGGCATCTTGTTTTTCTCCTTTGATAATTTTTCTGGGTTATAAAGCAACAAAAATATTAAAGACAAAAAAGATGTAAAGCTCCTGTTAAGGAGTTTCTGCAGAGTTGACTTTGGCGCCCCCTCTGGACAAAGTGATATCTCTTATATATTTGCAAATCATCCATAAAATGTAAACAAATGATTAAAAAGCTTTAAAAAGCAACATTTACTGAATTAAACGACTAAAAGAAGCAGCTGTTGAATAATAATTCACATCAACAGTGGATTTTTTTTTAAATGTGTTACAATGACACTTTTCAGAAGAGTTGCCATCCAAAAGGCAGCACAGCAGAGACAAAAGAGAATTATCCAAAACGAACAGCCAACAGGCCCCGCCCCGTTAACAGCCCTGCCCCACCCTGCCCCTTTTTAAAACTGCTATTATTATATGAGGAGCTAACAGTGATACATCAAATGGATGCATTAGTGGAATAATCCAATTAATGGCATTGTGAGGCCATTTGGTTTTCAGGTGTAGAGGCGCCTGAGTGGTGCTCTGATGAAGAAATATTTGTATGTATGAAAGGGATCAGCAGCGCAGTCACTGTCTGAATTACACTCCAGACTCACACTTACACATTCCAACTTCCCCCATTCATTCAGCCAGCATAAGGATTCCTCATGCTACATTTAATATATCTAATTGCAGTCTTGAATGTTGCACAAAGAGCAGTGGGTACTAAAAAATCCCAACAGAATGATCACATTTAAAAAAAAATAAAAGAAAATATAGCAGGAGGTGGACAAAACTAGAATTGTGGGATGATTTTGGAAAAAAAATCTAATTGCAGATTTTTTGAGCCAGTACATTTGAACCATTCTATAGTAAGACCAACACAACAAAGGATACCGTCGACATATTAATAAGTCTGTCCTCTAGGCCAGGCCCACATTGGATATTTTAAATGATCATTTAATTCCTTAAATAAAATCAGAGCAAGAAGCTTGGTATGAACAATAATCTAAATAACAAATACCAATCCTCTTCTATGAATCCTTCACGAAATAAAGTGCAAAAAATGTAAATAAGACCAAATCTCTGGCTCAACTTGTGAAATATGTCAATATGATGAGTGCACCTTTTTGTAAAATGATAAAGAAACAGTGTGTGAACATACATATCAAATGTATAAAAATCTTACTGACCTGTTATCAGTAACAAAACACGAACTAAAGTACAGAAATGTAAATAAAAATAAAGTTTTGTAATATGTAAACTTGGGGACTGGGCTTTTTTAAATACGCTTTAAAACTTTGGTTTTGTTTTTTCTAAATTGCAGCCTTTGCATTTGTAAATTTCATTTTATTACATTGCGATGTCTCTGAGTGTTTTCTCTTGCTGGAAACAACAGTTTTGACACTTTTTTTAACCATATTTAGCTTTGTTTCTGTTATTTTTGACACTTTAGGACACCAAAAGCTACATAAAAAATCTTTAACAAAGATAAACAAAACAGCAAAAAACTGTCTTTTTTTTATTTTATTTTTTTAATTTTCATATTTTCAATTAGAATTTGAAAAATATATATTTAAAAAAACTGCAAAACTCTCTTTTTATTTTATATTTTTTATGTAAATAATTTTGATTGAAAAAATATTTTTAAAATGTACTTAAAAAAAAACTGCAAAAATTTTCGTTTTTAATTTAATTTTTTTATTTTAATGTTTTTCATTTAAAAAATATTTTCAAAAATTTATTTAAAAACAGCTCTAGTGGACACTCAAGGAACTGCAGCTGAAGCTCTTCTGTATCATCATGTTATTTCTCTGACGTCAGGATTACTCCAGAAAATAACTAAATTGCAACGTTGGAGTTTCCCAGTGACACCTGAAGGCACCACCCTGGAGAATTGCAGCAGCATGCAACAGTTTGCAGCCGCGGCGTTGTGATTTGTGGACTTTAAGCATCAGTACATTCAAAGTGCAGGGAGTAAACAGATGAAGGTTTGTCTCAATGATTCATTTTCCTCTCTTAGGAACATTTCCTTCAGCTCCCCCTCCCTCCCTCCTTACGATTCTTTTAATCAGAGCCCTATTTTTCTAAATTGTACATCATCTCTTGTCTTTCTCCCTCGACCTTCCCTCCTCCTTTTCTTGGAAAGCCGCACAAGATCGCCCCCCTCCTCCCCTTCGCTGCCCCCCTCTCATTGTAAGAACCAACAAGTGTGGCAGACAGAAAGAGGTCAGACTTCTTATCCGAGCCTCATAATGGTTTCTGAAGAGCAGAGCACTGTGCATTGCAATAATTACCAAGCCACCGGACAATAGACGCTGCATAATCAGTATGGAGATGTATGCTGTCTGCCTGTCTGTCTGTGCCTTTTCCCTGAACAAACCAAACACTCAGCGTATTCCTGCTTCCTTGGAGTGTGTATTCATTTGTGGAGCTTTCATTCTTCGTCTCTCTTGCAGATTTTTTCTCGTTACTCAACCATGTTTCCCTTTTCTCCCTCCTCTAATTCTTTCCTCCTGCGTCTGCCTCACTAGCACACTTTTTCCCAATGTCTTCATACCAGACCTCTTTATATTTTTAGAGAATTTAACCCAACCGGCCAACAAACACCGGCTTGCTTCCATTCACCGCAGGGTCAAGAGTGGTCTGTATTAGTGTGGATGTGCGCTGCAGTGCGTGTACCTGCAGGGTCAAGAGTTTGTGCGACTAATTTTGTGACTGTGTGTGCGTGAGGGTCGAGAGCAGTAAGTCATCATGTGGCGGCCCTGAGACAGCGGCACCTACACACTCCAACCTCTTCAACCTCAATGTTCCCCTTAAATTCTCTCCTTCAAAGTTACTTTTTTATGCATATCCTGCAGCTGCTTGTTCCAGCGCTGCTCTGCAGAAACATCACACTCGCGTTCAGTGAAGCATTCAAAACCAAAAAGCCAAGTCTCCTTCATGTGCAGGCGCTCTGTGTTTTGATTCAGGGTCTGTGAAAGGATATAGTCATTTTAATAAGCTGTATAGAAAACCAAGGGTATCAAAGTTTTGGCACCTTCAATGAAGGCGGCTTTCATTATTTAAACACTTTTATTGAATAAGAGGAGACAGCTTCCCTTAAAAGTAACCACCTATTCAGGATTGATTCTTCTTTTGATCACCAATATGTCCGCTTTGGGTTGGAAATGCAGACAGAAAAATGTTGCATGGGGATAGGAGCAGTAGTGGGATTGTCTATTGTGATCAATATTAAAGAGGGGTGGTGGCTTTTTGTTGCAGATGGTGTCACCAACATTTTAATGGTGCTTAATACTTATCTAATCAACATCAGGGTAGTGCCACTGCTCAGTTTAGCTTGTTAGTAAATGTAAGTGGAGAAAGAAGGAGAGGAGCTTCACCACTTTAACGGTGTCATTATTTAAGCTTCTGTCTCACTCTTTTACTGCAGTTGTTGGTAGCTGATGTTCAATTTGGCTTTGAACCACTATTGTACCCCCAAACACACACACACTCATGCACACACACTCGTGCACACACACTCATGCACACTCAGGTTTGTGTTTTAGAAAAGTGGGTTTTGGGTGACGTCCAGCGCAGATGGCGTGCAGCAGAGAAGGAGAGGCTGAAGCAGGAAAACGCAGCCAGCGTGAGGCTGGATGTATAGAGAGGAGACTCCAATGAGGTCAAAAGTCTTCTTTAACTTCCTGTTTTAACTCCTAGACTAGGCGCCGCCCTGTTGGCTATCTTTTATCTAATCTTTGTATTTGGAGTGGATCATTACTTTGTATGGCTCATTTGTTGGTCATGGACGCCAAACTTTTTGTGGCTTCATTGATATTTTTACTACTTTTTCTCCTGTGTTTGTCTGGAGATCCTACATGTAACCATGGCTGCATTGTTTACATGTGAAATCAGCTGTAAGCAGCCTGTAGCATGTAAATGCTAACTGGTGCTAGGCCGGATGTCTTCCCACAAGGTAAGGAGGGAAGGTGAGGACGACGTGCTGGTTTTCAGGTGTGGGCTAAGAAGTGACGACATCAACCTGTCCTTTCGTCCATCGTTATTGGGAACGTAAGATCTATCTCCAATAAGACGGACAAGCTAGCTGTGCTAACCCAGCAACAGAGGAAATACCAGAGGGCAGAGTAGCATCATGCTATTCACAGACATTGCTAACGGAGCTAACATCAGACACCAGCGCCAAATTGGAAAAGCTTCACCTGCTGTGAGCAGACAGGATCCAGGAGACAGAGACTGAACAGACTGCTGAAGAAGCTCAGTCCTGGACCCTGTGGAGGTGGAGGCTGGCTGACTGGACAATGATGGACAAGCTGTCAGCATCTATTTTCTTATGGACCTTTTTGCACTTTCTATAAACTTTCTTACTTGTTACAATGACAATAAAGATCTATTCATATTCTAAAAGTGACGTGTTTGCAGAAGTCCCAGCTGCATGTTTGGCCAAATGTTGCATGCAGCAATCCAAATAATCGAAATAAAAGCAAACACACACACGCTATAAGTCCAATCACACTGCACAGACGTGATGCCACGTGGACATATGTGTGATCTGTTATTTACATATCAATGCAGGAAGCCAGCAATTTGGAATTTGCATAAGTTCTCATTATGAATTCTCTGCAGAAGCCTCTCACTCTGGTGTGAGTAAAGGAGAATACTGTTACATGTTGGCTTAAGGTCAGGTTAAAATCAGAGCAGGCCTTTTTTTTAAAAATGTGTTTCATCAAATTTCTGAAAAGAAGAAAGCTGCAGAAGCATCGCAAAGCGGATCCATGTAAAACAGGATGCATGACTCCTGCAAGATTTTGTCTTATTTCTGCAAAAGATAGAAATCAGGGTTCAAATTTTGCACTGTAAACGGTAATCAGATGTCATGGAAGTAAAACATGTGACCTCCGTTTTTGGACAGCTTTGCACGCCTGTTTTCATCCTGGAAGAAAAGAAGCCTAACGCTTTGAAAACAACACAGATATGAATGAATCCAAATTAAAATCTCCCAAATTACTCTTGTTTTAAATTCTCTGCCCCCGTCTCCCTCAGCGCCCCACACACGAGGCGACATTTCTCCGTCTCTCGTGGCGTTAGAGCACCTGAATAGACGATGACCTCCGTCCAAATGCAGGTTTCTCTCAAAATGGTGAAAGAGCAATTAAGGAATTCGCAGCGGCGGATTCAACTGTTTAAAAGTTCGCCATCTTCCTCTGATTGAGTTTTTAAAAAAATGATAATTCGTTTTTTTCCCCCCTGTCATTGGCGACTTTTCATTAGCCTGCGACAAAAGCGGCAAAACCAGGGTCAGCACCTTTTTGTGTCTCGTCGTTTCTTCAGGGAGGCTCGCAGTGAATCGGAAACGGACTTAAAGCTCACAGAGTGAATTAGCGGTGAGGGAAAATGAAGATGTTTCACACTCTGACACGCTGCCCATGCTTTAGCAGCGAGCCTCTTTCTTTTTTTTTTCCTCCTGTTTTTCAATTTGCATATGAGGTCGTTAATTTTCTCAAAGGCGCGGACTTAATGAGTGGATGGCTGAGAAGCTGAACGGGATGCAAATAATAACATTTGATAATGCAGAGGCACAAAAGAGGGGGAGAGGCCTCCCATTCACCCAGACGGGACTTGAGGTAAATATGCACAGTAATTATATATCAGTGCACTTTAATTATGAGGCTACACGGGGAGCGGGAAGATAGAGAGATAGACGGAAACACATTGAATTGGATGTAACAGCGTATAAATTAAACATTTGAAATAAAGACACAATGAGGCAGACGGGGCGAGGAGAAGAATTAGAGGAAAGAGCAGAAAGTACGACGGCGATTAGACGTGCACGCTATTTGCAAACACGCCTGCACATGCACATGCACACACATACACACACTGCGGTTCTGTGAGCGACATCGACTCCATAACAAAGTAGTCCCTCCAGTAAATGGCACTTATTACGGATGAGGATCTTGAGTAAAAGACTAATCAATAAACTCAAGGAAGAGGCTTTTGTGGGAGTGTGTGTGTGTGTGTGAGAGAGGACACACTCCTAGCTTCGAGGCTGTTTAACCGCAGCATGAGCTTTTACAGACGCCAAATCAAGATGCTAAACACTGAAGGTGAAGATTTACAGTGGGTAAAATAAGTATTGAAAGCCTCAACTTTATTTCTCCCAGACATTGGTATTAACTCAAATAATCCACACATGAAAAGAAATCACAACGTTCAGGTCCATAAATAATGATTATGTGGAATTAAGTACGAAGCACAGGAAAAAGTATTGAACTCACCATGGAAAGGCTGTATACTTTGGCAAGAAAATGCACCATACCACCTGAAATCTGTCAGTAATTATTACTTGAACTTCCAATTAGTGCAAACCAACATCAGCTGGGCTAGAGCAAATTGATAGTCCAATAAAAAAGCTTGTTTTTCACCAAGCAGTTAAGTACGACACACCTCATGATGGGTAAAGACCATTATTCGCAAGTGGAAGAAGCACCACCTTACCATCATCAGGCCACGCACAGGAGCTCTTTGCAGATTTCTGACCAGGGAGTCAGAAAGATAGTCAGAAGAGTACTCAACGAGCCAAGGACCACCCTGAAAGTGCTCCAGAAAGACTTGGAGGCAGCAGGTATATTTGTTACAGAGAAAACAAAAGGCAATGCACTCCACCGCCATGGCCTCTATGGACGCTCAGCCCGCAAGACTCCATTCCTCAAGAGAAGGCATGTTAAAGCTGGTTTAAAGTTTGCTAAACAGCATCTTGACAAGCCTATAGAATACTGGGAGAATGTTGTCTGGTCAGATGAGACCAAAACTGAACTTTTGGGCTGTCATACTACAGACCATGTTTGGAGGAGAAATGGCACTGCACATCAGATAAAAAACACTACACCAACAGAGAAGTTTGGAGGTGGAAGCATCATGGCATGGGGTTGTTTCTCATCTCATGGTGTTGGCAAACTTCATATAACTGACGGAGCAATGAATGGAGACGTGTGGGGAAATTCGTGTTCAATACTTTCTTCCTGTGTTATCGTACTTAATTCCACATAATCATTATTTATAGACCTGAATGTTGTGATTTCTTTTAATGTGTGGATTATATGAGTTAATACCAATGTCTGGTAAAAATTTTGTTTGAATTGCATCTTTGGAAATAAATGTGATGAGAAAAAAGTTGACGCTTTCAATACTTGTTTTCCCCACTGTATTTGCATGTTAGCTGATTTTTTCTTGCACGCTCTAAAGCTGCATTCTTACAACAGTGGGTCTAAGTGCTCATGGGAAATGTAGTTTTCAATCAGAAATAAGTAATAGGAGATGGTTTTGTGGATGATAGCAGCAAAAAAAAAAAGCAGAAAAGAGAAGAGAAAGCGACAAATTGGTGGGATGAATTCATCAAGAAATAAAGGGATGGAGAGAAAGATGGAGCTCTTCACAATAGAGATGAGGAGGATGAGGAGTGGGTATGGAGTGGACAGATGTGCTCTAATGTGTTTTGGCCATGTCTCTGCAAGGACGAAAACATGAACAAACACACACCCAGAATCACCCACACACACACACACACACACATAAGTCAGCCAATGTGTGTGTTATCGCCTCCTTCTGTTAGAGAAACAGAGAGTTACATCATTTTCCTGTCGCTGCACACTCTTGATTCATGTCTCAGTTTGATTTATCATTACCGTCTTTAAAATGTGACTTTATCAGGTGCACACACACACTTACACACACACACACTCACAGAGAAAGTGTTCTGTTTTCATGTGTCATCCATCCTCTGCTGCTGATTTCAGCCAATCACACAATTAGAGAGCTGATGACCCATCTGTCCACATGATTGGCTGATGGATTTTTGTGTGTATGTGTGTGTGAGTGTGAATGTGTGTGTGAAACGTCCTGACGAGGCCCTGAACGCATCTCGCCAGTGACAATTTTCTTTTGTTACCGCGCGACCAGCAACAGAGAGATGGAGCTAATGCAGCCCCGCGAACAACTTAATAGCACTTGAACCAGTTTGCCAACTTGGAGAAATGATTTCATTCAATTAGATAATTCCTCCTCCTCCTCCTCCTCCTCCTCTCTGCTCTTCCTCTCTTGTTCTCCAGAATGACTCATTTGTGATATAATAGCCCCGTAATGGCTGGAGAGCAGGTTGGAAAAGGGAAACAGACAGATGTAAGGGGAAAAAAAAGCTATATGTTGAAGGTAAAAGAGGCTCAGGAGCCGAAAAGACTCATAATGAAAACACACTGTACACACACACACACACACACTGCTCCATTTGCCGTCTATTAACAGTGTGTGTTGCTGAGCGATAGCAGAGGCGATAGCATCTTCTGCGATGGTATCTGTTATCGAAGTACACGCGTCCTTCAGGCGTCCATCGTGCTATCGCTCCTCTCATCTCTCCTCTATCGCTCTCGCCATCCTCCTCCCTCCTCGCCTCACCTTGTCCCTCTTGCTCCTCGCTTCTTCTTCATCGTCCATTTGAGCCACCATCGTCTTCCTCTATCTTATTCTTATCATTACTTTATTTATCGCTACAATCCCTGCTGTCACATGATTTATTGTTTTACTCAAAACATGTCAAATATGACGTCACACATTCATGTTTAATGAGTACTTTTTAGACCATTTAACTATTTTACTTACAGGATGCTGAACTGAGACAGGAAATATTCATGTTTTATAGTCATTTCATGTCCTATCGTGTCAGATCCTGCGTTGTATCGTATCAAAACCTGTCGTATCCTAACGGTATAAGAGTCAGCATGAAATGGTTTCTTAGCCTTCTGAACGTTTTTTTCTAAAAAGTAGGGTCGTCAAAATTAACGCATTAATTAGAACAATCCCATCATCATGGGTGATCTGATTGAAAGTTGTAACACTATTGTCTCATGCGGATTCTGGGCAGTTTGTCCAAGTAGATTTGAGTACAAAAAAAAAATATGTATAAAATAAAATAAAATGAAATAATAAAATAAAATAAAATAAAATAAAATAAAATAAATAAATATTATTATTATTATCATCATCATCATCATCATCATCATTATTATTATTATTATTATTATTATTATTATTATTATTATTATTATTATTATTATTATTATAAATATTATTATTATTATTATGACTCAATAATGACTAAGAATCCCTAAAATGTCACTGCCATTCTGGGCGGTTTGTCCAAATAGATTTCATTATAAATAGAAATTAAAAATTAAAAAAATTAAAAATATATATAAATAGAAAATAAGAATAAAAAATAAAATAAAATAAAATGAATATAATAAAATAAAAATAAATATAATCAAATACAATAAAATAATAAACAGAAGTTTACAAAGTGCTTTGACAGTCAGGACATAAAAACAAAGAACACAAGCTTCAGCACAAAATAAATAAATAAAATAAAACAAAAAGCTTAGTTCGGACAAGACGACAAGACACTATGCTAGCACTTTAGCTAATGTGTCACCCTGCTTGCAGCAAACCACCCTCATGAAACGTCAGGGCGTCAGTAACGGCTCAAATACACCAGATACACCTGCAGTGCGACTTCGTTCTGCTGCATGTTGACTGCGTTTGTCAACTTATGCCAGATGGATGGTCAGTCTTTTTCCATTCATGTTGAGCAGTTAAACCTCAAACCTGTTGATTTCTGGTTTGACTTCACTCATTATGTCATTTTATTTTGAAGCTACATATGAACTTATTTTGACATGGTTTGTTTTATTTTGAAAGCCACTGAATGTTTTTAGGTTGTTTTTGTGCAAGACTTCCTGTCCCCTTTGATCTACCCTACACTAAATTAATGCATCACAGCTGCACATCCTGCAAAAATAGGATGACTGTGTATCACCTGCGACGTGCAGCCGGACCACAACCAGATCCAGTGTAAGCTGACGTGTAAAAGATTTCTCTCAATCCAACAACGAGTTCAAAACAGGAACTTCAGGTGAGATCTATGAAAGAGTTTTACAACTGAGAAAGTAATTACAAATGCATTAATACATTTGGAGAATCTTTTAAGTCAGGTTTTCTTTTTACAATGTGCTGAATTGAAAAGGAAAAAGTCACTGGCATGAAGGTCTCCACGCTCCTTTTGCTCGTCTCTTTACAGACTTTACAGGAAGTGAACACAAAGCAGATCTGCTCCTGTGTTCGTTGAATCATTCTTTACATCTGACTGAAGAAAATATCTGTCAGAACTTTAACTAAACGTTGATTCTCTGCGTTTTAACTTTGCAAATCCTGAAAAACCCACAACAGAGCTCTCGCACAGCCTCACTGAACACACACACACACTGAACTTAATTTCTAATCAATTTCTGCATTTTTCTTCAAGTGCTCTCTGCAGGTAAAAAGGCTGAATTGGCCGATAGCTTCCATCAAGGATTCCTGGTAAGTACTGTACTCTGCCGAGAGGCGGAGAGGGGGTGGAAGACAACTTCTATCTCTCTGCCTCTTGTCTTTCTCCTTTTCTTCATCACCTTTGCCCACACAGACGCGCAAAAACACACACACACGCACAGACACAGGCATAAAAATCTCCTTCAGGAGGCAATCAAGCTCTTGTGGAAAGGTTGGAGGAGTTCAACCGAACGTGCTGCTCTGAGTGGTTACTTGAGTCATGAGGTCATGTCTTCGCCGCGACCCTCCTCTTGCTCCTAATCATCCTCCATTATCCTATTTATGTGTGTGTGTGTGTGTGTTTAATATGTGTGTGTTTAAACGTGTTTGCTCTCTTACTAATAAAATCCATACATAAGTCCGTCTTCTGTTGCATGCATCAGTGTGAATAATGTGTGTTTGCATTTGAATGCTGCAGGTGCAAGTGCAGGTGTGTAAGCAAGTGTGTGTGTGTTAGAAGAGCATCCTCAGGAAAACGCAAAGGGCGAGAAGGTGACAGAGGAAATGAGAGGAGAGACGGGGATGGAGATTAAGGAGGTGATGGGTGAGACGAGTGATGGGAAGGAAGGAAGGGAGGAGGAGGAGACCCGGGGTGAGGAAAGGGATGGAGAGTGAGGAGGAGAGGGCTCTTGAGAGGAAGAGGGTGGTAATTGCACGAGTTCCTTCTCTGTCGCTCTTTGCACGTTGAGTTTGGTGAGAATTTCGGCTCATCTGTTAAATCCTCAAATTTAAAATCTTTGTTTCGCTCCTGTTTCATCGTCTTCATGTGACAAAGTTTCGCCCAAACGTGAGCTAAGAGAGTGTTCAAAGCAGCAGCTGTCAGATATGATCTATGCGCTAACCTATGGCCATGCCCTTGTCAAAACTCTACCACTCTACCTGCTGATGGATAGATAGATGGATGGAAGGATGGAGACAAAAGGAAGGATGAGAGGAAGTGGTGATGGATGGAGCGTGATGATGGAGTAATTAATGTAGAAGGACAGAGATCAGAAGAGGTGAGAGGTGTGTGTGCGTGGAGGAGAAAGGACGACGGCGTATGTTTGGGTGTGCGAGCGGGTCAAGAAGGTGCAGGACGAGACGCTTCTTTCTGATGATGAATTGCTCTCGGATTCGCGGCAGGAGGAACGCTCTCATTCGTCTCCTCTCGCTCTTGAGCGGCAGGTTTCTGTTCCTTGACAAAGGGCTAAAAAATGAAGTCAAGAGGGGGCAAAGCTTCCTGCTGGGGGAGCATCTTTCAGGGAGGCAGGGGAGGACGTAGTGTCTGGATCCCTGATCCTGAAGCAGTAACAGATTTCACAACCTCAACAAAACAAATAGAAAGTCACCTTCTCTTTAGTAGCTTTGATTGACTGACGGATGCATGCTTCATATTTATGACGACGATAAAACATAGATAATAAAGGTGCATTATCCAATAAACTGACCCCAAAATACTGTTTAAAAAGTGTTGGAGACAATTGATGCTTTGACCACCTGGTGGCGCCACAAGAAAATACAGAGGGTCACTAAAATCAGAGGTGTTCATCCTCAAAAGACTGCAATCCATAAAGTTTTAACTATAGCTGCAATGACAAATCGATATAATCGATAAAAATCAACTAGCACTCTCTCGGATTATTTAGCAGTTAGCAACTAGCTGAAGGTGCATTACCGCCACCTACTGGACTGGAGTGTAGTGTCAAAAAAATTCCAGAGTTTGGAAGAATTTCACACTAAGTAAAAGCACACAGCATGTTAACTCAAAAAAATGTTAGCATTAGCGTTAGCTGCTACGGATAGTTGTAGGTCACATTTTTATTTATTTGCCTTTTTGGCCCACTAAGTTCTTAATCTGATGACATCACAATATATTTTCTGCTATTTTGCCCAAACTGTTGATTCTTTAAGTGACAAAACATTCACTTTTTATACTTTATAAATGTAGCATCTGGTCAGTTTAATTATGTTTAAACATGTTGTTTCTTTGCATATATCATAAAGCTAACAATAGTCATCAACTAAAATATGCATGTTTGGTTTTGCCAAATCTTACCATTATGAATTTGATCCTTTTTTTTTGTTTAACCGATTAATCGATTAACCGATTAATCAATTAATCGATTAATCAATTAATTGATTAATCATAAAATAATCATTCATTGCAGCCCTAGTTTTAACCCATCTGTGCCTGGACAAAAGCAGTAGTTTGTCACAAACCACCATTCGCAGAGTGAGACTAAAGCCAGTTCCCGAGAGTCAAAAGTGATGTTTTTAAACTGCTTTTCACTTCAAGGAATAATCCAAAAACTCAGTTGTTCACTTAGAAATAAGTCGAAGCCAAGAAAAGGCAGCAACAGTCGCGTCTGAAGAGCTCCAACCTGAGCAGAACCTTCCAGCGCTGAGTTAAAAGTGTTTCACTTCATTCCTTCTCCATTATCCCTCTCTTGGCATCTCCCTGGTGGCTTTCTCCAAACAACCCTCCAGCCTGAGCGAGCATCTCCAAGACTCACACTCCATCCTGAGAGCTCCCCGACTTCCCCTCTTTCTCCTCTCCTCGCTTCCTTCCTGGGGTTCATTATCTTCACAACTCTTTTTTTTTCTGGCGGTCATTGTCTCATCCTCAGCGGCTTCTCTGGAGGATTGGGTTTCAGCGAGTGTGTGTGTTTGCTTCTAAGTGTCACCTTCCAGCCTCATCCTTTTTTTTTTTCTTGTCTTTTCAGAGGATTAACCTGTTTGTTTGTTCCTCTTACTCTCTTATCTTTCATGTCCTTCTTTTCTCCTTTCTTCGCTGCTGCTGCTGTGTTTAATAAAAAGTCGTTGAATGATTTTGATTTCAAAGTGAAAATAAGAGGCCAGTTTCTTGAGAAGCAGAACAAATGAACAGGAACTCCACTAAGTGTTTTAAGAGCAATCAAACATCCAGAATTTTCCATCCAACTCCTCACACAACAATAAGAAAGGAAACCCTCCTCCCCCCTGTTTCGATCTGACTTTCCAAGTCACTTGGAAGGCATTATTCCCTGGATCTCCCATCCCCGCCGAGAATCACATTGTTCCAGCAAGTAAAAATAGAAATCAAGAAAAAGAAAGTTGGAGACACAAACTTTTTTTTTCTCCCTTTAAAGCCAATCCACTTTTTAAAAACCCATCTTCGTCCGTGGAGTCCAAAACGATGAGCCGGGGAATAAACTTCCACTAATGCTGGTCCATGTTTTCCTTCAAACGGGCCTTCAGTCGCAGTAAAAAGGACTGCTGTCTTGGCTGCCATTATGCCGTATAGACAGACAGTATGGCACTAGAAAGAGACGTGTCACAAACCATATGCTCACTTCAACACAATGGCTGTCGCGTCGCTGCGCCTATCCTCAAGACGACGCCGGCACACACACACACACACACGCTCTCAGGTGAACACAATCTTCTCACATATGTGTGAAAAAATCTTGAAACCCCTCCTCGCAGACAGCACTAATACACTCCCTGGAGTTTTGTGACTTGTGTGTCAATCTTTTCTCTTCTTCTCTGACGTTTTTGGCTCGTCGGCCCTTCTTTCTTTCCTTTTCTTTCTGCTCACTTGCCTGTTTGTCTCCCTCGCTCCTCTGTTTCTGTGCCATGCAGCGAAAACAGGACGCATGTGATCGACCAGGAGGCTCCTCACTGTCCCCAGGCACCGTAACAGAGTGTGTGTGTGTGTGTGTATGTGTGTGTGTGAATGTCTACATGTGTGTACGTGTCAGCAAGATGGATGGACACAGCTGTCAGCTTAACACTTCCTGCAGCCCCTCCGCGGACCTCGCGCTAACCTGGAAGTATTTCTCAACACCGCGGCTGAAGGCTTCCTGTTTGGAGGCGCTCCAGGGCTTAACAGCTTGCCTGTCACACACACACACACTCAACCACACACACTAACGTGAGGATGTTTCTGACTGCCTGGTACAAAGACCAACATCAAACCTATTCAACACCATATCCTGCAAACTGCTTCGTCTCTGAGTTGCTTCAACAAGTCACATCTGCAGTTGTACCAGTAGCTGTTATTTCACATCTTCAGCCCTGTCATAAAACCCTCTCTTCCTCCCCTCCTGTGAGCAAATGAATAAAAGAGCAACAATAAATGAATAACTACTCGTATGAATAAAAACAAAAGGTGACGTGACCAATATGAACGGCCCTGCGGATACTCCGCAGCACAGCGCGCTGCATGTTTATGTGAATGGGCTGTAATGTGATTGAAAGCGCGCGTGTGTGTGTGTCTGTGCGAGGGGGGCCAGGGGTGGAGTGCAGAGCTCCACCCGAGAGGCCTTGTTGGGCGTCGAGGCCCGGGGCTGGCCTGCAGGCACAGCCCGTCTGGAGGAGCCCTCGGCTGGGCAGCAGCTGAATAAAAGATGGGAGGGAAGTGTCAGTCTGGAAGGCCAGGAGCGCTGGGAGGCCCCGCGCCTCGGCGCTGAAGACAAACAGATGCTGGCGGAGACGGAGAAGAAAGGAAGGAAGGAAGAAGAACTCATGGTGATATTAAAGCAGCTATATCACCCTTTATGCTCTGTTATGTAACTCCTGATCCACATAAAACTGAAAGAACTCTCAATGATGCATGTGTTGGAAGTCAGTTTTATCAACTTTGTGCACAATTTAATGCACCATACTCAGCTTAGTCGAGTTTTCTGCCCTTTTTTTCCTCCTGTTTTGGCAAAACTAGAAACTTTAGTCCCCAACTATCAGGGAGGCAACAATATTAAAATTTTGGCTGATACAGATATCCGTTATTAATATTGTTGTTATGGCTGATAATTGATATTTACCGATATCAGTCAATATCCATGATGTGTCAAGGTAGTTCAAAGAGAAAGAGCGGCGCAATCATGAGGAAACTTTGGAGAGGATCAAAGGATGGAGCGCCCAAGATGAACGCGATCAAAAACATATGTTTTGTCTGTTTTTGGCTCAAAAACAGGAAGAGAAACACTCAAGGAGAGAGTCCACTCTTTGAAGGTAGTTTTGGTGTTTAGACAGTCAGAGAAAACAAGATTATTGGGTTATCTGAAATTGCCAGTAGCTAATGAGTTAATATTGGCCGATACTTATGACATATTGTCCTATACCGATAACATATCAGCCGATACCAATAACACATCGACCGATACCGATGACATATTGGCCAATACCAATCACATATACTTATAAGATATCGTCCGATAATAACATATTGGCCGATACTGATGACATATCAGCCGATATCGATAACATATCGACCGATACCGATGACATATTGGCCGATACTGATAACATATCAACCAATACCGATGAAATATCGGCGATATCGATGACATATCGGTGATACTGATGACATATCAGCAAATACAGATAACATATCGGCCAATACCGATACTTTCAACAATATATCCTGCATCCCTACCAAATATGGACAAATTAACCCCTTAAGACCCAGCATCCACATGTATGGACATCGCATTTCTGCCTCTCAGACCCACAATACTTCAATTTTTTTATACTTGACCTCTTAGCCTCATAACGGGACACTGCCCACATCATCTTTTGGTGAAATCACAACATTACACTTGTTTTAGTGAAAAACACAACATGTTTAAGTTCAGTAATACTCCCAACAAACACCTAATAGAGAACTCACAACACAAGAGAGGTTAAAGGGATAGTGCAACATTTCTGCAGCTCCATCTCACTTTAAACTTAATTTTCTTGCAGGTTTTGCACATTTTTTTTTACTTTTCAAAACAAACTAAAGAGAAACACGATGAAGCTGGATCCTGTGATCCATCAGAGTACAGTACAGTACCCAATCCAACGCCCGGTGTAACCTCCCCTCCTCACTCCACGCTGTAAAACACAGCCGTACAAATCATAAGTGTGTGCTAATGAGTCGAGTGTGTGGGCAGGGCTGAGTACTGTAAGTGTTCGTGTGTGTTCGTGTGTGTGTTTTGCATTTGAATGGAATCTGAAGAGCTGCAACGTGTTTCACTAGCACTCTGCACAAACACGGCTAGTGTTTCATGGACGACTCTCACACCTCCTCAAGTGTGTGTGTGTGTGTGTGTGTGTGTGTGTGTGTGTGTGTGTGTGTGTGTGTGTGGCATATGTGTGCTGAAGCTAAGGATGTTGGTTGTTATTGTGAAACGTCTTTGTTACACAGCTTGGTAAAAGGTGTTGAGGAAATACTGGAGCATCTTTAAAGGGTTGTTCCGTAATTAAGCCTCATTTTAATACAGATACACTTTCTTTATGAGCTGATCAAACTTAATGAAGAGAAAAGAAAAGGTTTGCCACATCCTCAAGTCAATTTCTACATTTAAGATCTCAACATAATGTTCTTCATCAGATCTTTTCCAGCACGCTGCTGCTTCCGATCTGTTGGGAGACATCGCTTTTTGTTGGAGGAAGAATTAAAGAAAGTAAGATCAAGACGAGACTGAGAGGACGCTTCTTTAAAGAGAGCAGACATTACTTTAGGGAAAGTGAAAACAGAGGATAAAGCGTAAAAAAACAGACCACAGGGACAGTCTGACAAGACAGATATGAAAGACAGAGGGAGAGGATGAGAGGAGGAAAGTTGAAGAATAACAAGAAGACAAAAAGCGACAGAGGCAGAGGTGTAGAGAGGAGCACGTACGCTGTTAGTTATCTCAGCCTTTCAGTGTTAGCTGATAGAATTGAAGTGTTTAGCATATATGCTAATCATTCACACAGGCAGCGGATTATCACTGCGCTCTGCCAAGAGTCCTCTCCCTCCGCCCAGTCCCTCCATCCACTCCTCAAATCCACCTTTACCTTCCCATCCCTTCATCTTATTTGTCCAGCTTCTCCTCTTCCTCTCCTCTCTATCTCTGTCTCTCCATCACCCTCAGCTTTATTGACAAGCGCTCTGCAAGACACGCCGCTCTGAAAGTTGAACAAGACAGCAAGAGTTTTACATCGGATTGACGCGCGCACACACGCAGCGACCGGCTCAATGCGGCTAATAATAGATGATTGGTCATCATGGGTGGTGAGCTGAGAAAAGCACACAGTAGGAGTTTATAAAAATGAATATATTAGAGAGTGAAAGAGGGAGAGGGTCAGAGGAAGAGAAAGGGAGAGCAGAGCCATTGTTTTCAGTCCGCGAGGGGATCGAATTCAAGCTCTGAGGTTATCTCGCTCATCCACAGTGGCCGCTGTGCAAATATTTTACCAAAGATTTCATGGCAACACACACAGACGGCACTCATGCTTGAGCTTTTTCCTCTCTGCGGCCCTGAAAACACACCAACAGCACACACACACACAGGCCAAAGTCCTTTAAAAGCCACGGGTAGTTCAGACTGGGGTTTGGGAGACAGGACAGGTCAGACTTGGACTCATCCAGGGATTAAAGCTGTTTGTGACACAGATGCAGCCATGGGGCCAAAAAGCTTGATCTGCAGGAGCAAAAAGTTAGAGCGGGGTTGTTAATCTCTGATGTTTTCTTCTGGATAAATACAGGATTCATAGAAAAGACACTGTCAGGGATTTGATTAAAGTGCACTCGACAGTAGTGCTGTCCTCAGCCACAACACTGCCACTGGCTACACAGCTATGGTAAAGAAACACACACACACATACAGAGATGTGTGTGAAGGTATATGAGTATTTATAAAGACGTGGATAATTAAAAAGCCTTAGATTGCAGGAAAAGGTCCAGCACAGGATAAGCAGACACACGCACAGGATAATTTTTGCTTATTATTCTTCCTCCATCGCCCTCAGGCTGTGTGCGTCTTCAGCGAGACGGCGTTTCCTTAGACGTCAGCTGTAATAGGCTCTGAATGATGTTTGTGCTCGCTCAGAACACAAAAAACAAACCTTGACCCATTAGTGTCTGTATGGATTTAACCTATCTGTCGTCTGTGCCGTGATTGTATTTCTCTCAAGGCTTCATGTGCAGATTTACAAGAGACAGAACTGAGCAAAGTACTCGTAGACAATTAGAGAAACATACTGTAAACAAGGCTAAGGATACTTAAAGCAGGAGTCTCTGGGGAATACAGGTCTCCGCAGCTGGAGATCAGCACCATGGACAGCTCAGAGAAGAGGACCCAACAAAATACAAGAAAACAAATGTTGCAACCACTTTTCTTTCTTTTTGGGACATAATTCAGATCATTTTTGATAGATAACTAAATTAAGTAAATAAGAAGCTTAAGTCTTAAATTTCTGAATCGTTTTGGCACATTTATGCTGATACCTCCAAATTTGTGGAATCTAAAGCATCTTCTCCTCCTGAGCATCTTTCTTCCTCATTTTTAAAGTTGAGGGGTGGGAGGAAAAATTTATTGTTTTACAATATCTAAGTTGGCATTCTTTGTTGAAAAAATAGTTGTTGTTTTTTTCCAATTTACATCTTTGATTTAACTCTTTGTTTTTAAGCTGGGTTGTAAAAAAGTTACCACTTTTCTCCAGCAGGGGGCGAAATGTTTATCTCTGACTCAAACAATGTGCATTTTTAGGGAAAATATGGCTCCTGACAAGGGATGGGTAATGAATTCTGTCAAAGATACCGGGTACCAATTCACGCAAAATCAAAAGGTATCATGTTTAGGTACCTAAATGCATCCTTTTGACTGTGAGAAGGTGGAAGAGTAGGTGATTTTCCATGGTGGACATGAACATATCATTACAAGGTTGTATATTGAAGAAATAAATATGTTAAATTAAAAAGAATTTACAATTCATTATTTAACAAATTGATATTTTTTTCCATATAAACACATAAAAGTACAAAAAATTGGTACCATTGAGTACAGGTACCGATTGCTAGGTACCAGTACTCAACGGTACCGTATTGTTTTAAATGTGAAAGGTACCCATCCCTACTTCTGACTTCATGGGTCTGTTGACATCATCATCATCATCAACTTTTTCAAATGGTCTTGAATAAAAAAAATAAAAATAAAAATAAAAATCGTAAATATTGAAGAAATTGCTATATAATTTGAATCAGCACCCCAAAAATCATCCCAGCTCTGAAAAAAAGCTTTTTCTCCTTTCACCAATAGGGATGGGTACTGACTGAATTTGTAGTACCCCGTACCAATTCACGTAAAATCAAAAGGTACCATGTTTATGTACCTAAACGCATTCTTGTGACTGCAAGGGATTGAAAGGGTAGGCGATTTTCCATGCAGGACGTGAACGCAGCATTACAAGGTTACATATTGAAGAATAAATATGTTAAATTGAAAACTTTGAGATTTTATTATTAAAACAAATTCATATTTATTATCACATTATCTCACACCAAAGTTCCAGAAGTTGCTATGGCTAAATCCGAAAGCTTCACTTTTCCTCTTAGTCCTTCCTAGCGTGTCGTCCTGATATACGATACTGACTTGCTGCTGACTTTTCATAAAAACGTTCTTCATTTTTCCCCCAAAACCCAAACCAATAAGCGCACTATCTAAAGACAACACCATAATTTGTTCTTGGCTCTCTGATAAACATACGCACGCTGCGCGACAAGTCTCACACAGCTTTGAGACGAATACAGTGACGCTCCGACTTTAACTGTGTCTGCTCAATCTCTCTGCTGCTTCCTCCCTCTGTCTTGGCGTCTCCTGCCAAGTCCCTCTCTGTTTCTCCATCTTTGAGCACACCATCCCATTTCATTTCCTTTCCCTCTTCCTCTCCTTCACAGCCGGCCTGTGTCTCCCGCCATCCTTGCAGATAGTGGCAGACTACAGCGGGGTCCCGGTGTGAGGTCAGAGGCGGCCTTCTTGTAGCATATGGACTCGTTTCCTTCCAAGAAAACCCCAGTCAGCTGAGACCACACATGCACACACACACACACAGCAATCACTCAGATGAATAAAACCTAAAGAAAAACACACACACTGGCAGTGGAAGTGTGTGAGATTAAAGAAAACCAGATCTGATCTCGCTTGTCATCGTCTCTGTGACCCGAGGCTCAATCTACTTGACTTGGAGTAATCTTAGTGTGAGGACTCACACACACACACAATCACACACTGCACTCAGTAATCCACCCAAGACCAGCTGAGGAGGAAGTGTGAGCGCACACTTAATCATGTGCACGAGTGAAAACACTGAGTCGTCTCATAATCTGGCACAAACTTCTTAAAGCACACACACACACACACTCACACACACTCACGCCGAGCCGTGTAATCTTAAATAAGAGTCTCAAACACACAGAGAAGTTAAATGGTATCGAGTAATCTTTAGCAGGCTGCATTGTGAGCTTCACACACACACACACACACACACACACACACAGACGAGCATATGCAGGAAAGCACACACTCACACACACACACACACACACACACACACACACACACACACACACACACACGGAGCTGGTAATCTTCCAGCCAGCTGAAGTGTAATCAAGAAGGAGACAGCCATATGTCTGAGGGTGCTGAGCCTTGGCCTCTCTCCTCCTTCTCTAATGTCTCCCTCAGTCTTTCATTTCTCCTCTCTACTCCTCCTCTTTTCATCCTCTTTTTTGCGCACTTTGCTCGTTTTTTTCTTCATTTTACGTTACGTTGATTCTTTTTCAGCTGGAAGAAAGCGGAAGGTGAATGAGGGCGACGCTTTGACCCACTTGATGTTTGGTTTTGTGGAGCTGAATTAAAGGCTATTATCAATATTTGACAAGAAGAAGAATGTGGCTTCCAATGCAATAAAACATCTTAAAGCTCCTGTGAGGAGTTTTTTTTATCTGTTTGTGAAAGACTGAAATAAATTCTTTTGCTGCTGTTTGACTTTCAGATGCAAAAAGAAACCATCGGCAGACACATTTACTATTTCAACAACGTGATTCAACATTTCACTTCAAGCACTACTTTCACACTTGTAAGATGATTAAGCTGACAGGAACTTTAAGCACCTTTAAATTAGGGATTTACAACATTCAATTTTTTTGCAGGTATCCTATATTTAACAACTCATTTATCACAAACTGATAATGATATTTTCTTCTGTGCAGATAAATGCAGAAATTATCGACTCTCTTCTGTATTGGAGGTAGCATATGTGTTATGGTGTATACTCTCATCACATTTGTTGTGTAATATTAATTTCTAGAGCAAAAGCAGAAAAAAATAAAAAATATTTAAAAAAAAACAAATAAAATATATATATGAGAAACTGTATTTTTTTATGACATTTGCTTTTAAAAAAAAAAAAGTTAAATTCTACGTGAAATCTTGATGATGCTCTTACTGAGAAATTTTATAATATTATTCATAATCAGGGAAAATTTATGCTAATTTCACAATTGACAGTCAGTAAACATAACCTCTGTGTCAAGGGGACGTATGAGAAGTGCAACTGTATCATACAGACTGCTGCCTAAATTCAAGTTCAACCTAAAACAGGAGCCAAATATTGGATTACTCAAAATGTGCAAACAAAATCACAAAAAGTGAAAAAAAAAAAACTGGATTATTATATTGGCAGAATTTGGTGTGTTAGACAATATCCAATATTTTAATTTAAAGCCAATATTGGCTGATAATGTGTCGAACATACCGTGCATCCCTTCTTTAATGGTGCTTTCCATTTCCAATTACACTTTCAGGCGTAAACAGTAATTAAGACTAATAAAGCTCCTGCTGTATTCTGTTTATTTTTGAATTTCTGACGAGTGTCTACTCAAGGCTCAACCACTGCAACGCACTCCTCATCGGGACTCCTAGCAAGATCCTACATAAACTTCAATACCTCCAAAACAGCGCCCCAAGGATCCTGATGAGGGCGTGGAAGTATGACCACATAACACCCATCCTTTACTCCCTCTACTGGCTCCCAGTCCACGGAAACGCCCCCATACCTTAAAGAACTCCTCACACCACAAACCTCATCACGCCTCCTTTCGGTCCTGACCACCTGAGGGCTCCACAAACAACAGATTCTTTTTAAAAAAGCTTTCTCTGAAAGCATTTAACCTGTTTGTAATCTTGTTTTGTTTTTACTCTTGCTTTACTATTGCACTTTGACATCATTTTGAATTTGGAAAATGTTTTACAAACAAAAGGTATTATTATTATCATTAATAGTGTTTCAAAGGTAATGTCTTTCTCACTCCCTACTTTCCAGTGCTGGGTACAAAAGGTACCCACCATTAATGTGACATGAGCTAGTTAAAGCTCTTGTAAGGAACTCATAGTTTGCTTTAATTTTGGCGCCCCCTCTGGACAAAGCTGCTCCTTACATGTTAGGGTTGTTCAACATAGAAATTTAATTCTTGGAGAGTTTTAAAGCTTCATTAAAAAAATCTGTACAGGAGCTTTAATTTCCTCAAAGGCACCACAGCAAACAAAGTGTTTCGTTGATAAAGCAGTTATGAATGAAAGTGAATTCATATGTTTGGAGCAGGATGGCTCTCTGAGTGTGTGCGTTTGTGTGTGTGTGTGTGTGTGTGTGTGTGTGTGTGTGTGTGTGCCGGTCCCCTGTGTGGAGACAGCTGGTGTGGCAGTGACCCCGACTGGAAGGAAGCCCCATGCTTTTTCATGCTTTCTCCCTTCCCACAATTCCCGGGGCCATTTGGGTCCTCGCAGGTTTCTGAGTGCCAGTGGTTCTTAAAAAAAAAAAAAAGAGAAAGAGACAAGAAAAAAAGAGAAAGAGAGATGGAGGGAGGTGGATTTCCGCGTCTCTAACTCCTAAATTGTCCCTGATTGTAAAGATTTAGTTCAATTCCATAAAAGCAAAGAGCCAAAAATGATTTCCAGCCTCCTCCTCCTCCTCTGCTCTATCCCTCAATCCCTCTGCTCCTTATCATCTATTTTCCTCTCCTCTTTTGAGTTATTTTCTTAATCCTCCACCCATCCGCTCCCCCCCGTCTGATGAAATGACCATATCTAATCCTCTGGTCCTCTTGGGAGAGATGTAACTGTATTAAGACAGCAAATCCATGTCCTTACAACAGCTACAGATGTCTTTCTTTTATTATCCCCTCTTTCTCTTTCTCCCCCTGTCTCCGCACATCTTTCCCTGCAATCTTTCAAATCTGTTCTTCCTAATCTTGTGTTTATATTTCCCCCAAATTGGTGCCTGTGTAATCTCACATTATGTTTTTGTGGATTTGCTTCAGTCTTTTGTCTGGTTTCTAATTCCTTACGGTTAAAACTGAAAGTCTCGCAGTGAGCTTGCTTTTAAGGAATTACCGGGACATAAAGAGGAGAGTTTCTCCTTTTATGCTCTTTTTGTGAAACCTTTCGGAGACTTTTACATGATTATTTGAGAAGAGAAGGAGCGATTAGGAGGAGTAAAAGCAGCAAGGGCGCCTCAGTTGAAGTAATGGGAGGTTTAAAGAGTTACTAAATAAAAGAAATTTGAAGGATCTAATCTGATGCACGTCTGTCTCTCTTTGTCTGCATGCAGCATGCAGATGTGTCTTTTCTTCTTCATTACACATTAGCCGCTCATCCTAGTGGACACCGTGCATGTGTGTGTGTTTCGTTTGGAGTCCTTCCAGGTGCCTCGGTGCCACCCTGCTGGTCAGACAAGCAGAAGAAAAGCTCGGTGTTTTTCTGCTCCATCGACCGCTGCAGCCGCTGCTTGGCTGCTGGCAGCTTGTGCCAAAAAGAGCGGATACTGAGGTTTATTTAAGCGCACATACCGCAGCTCAAAACTTCAGTGTGTGCCGCTCAAAAAAGTCCTCACACTTTAAAGAGAAATAAGAGATGAACCAGTTTTACTCCATCCTGCTTCTTGGCATGTCGCCCATGCTGCTGGACTTCACCATTCGCCTCAGAGCCTTGGGCAGCGACACACACACACAAAATCCAACACACACATGTTTGCAAGCAGAAGCAGAGGTTAAAGAAGGAGAAAGGACCAGCTGCTGGTACTCTAATGTATAACAGCAAGAAAGAGGAGATTTAGAGCCGGGGACGGAGGGATGTTTGCTCGCTCTCACTCTCAAAATGACACAGAGCAATAATTCAATACAGCAAAAATTACATCGTCCTTCAGAGAGGACCAAAACACAAGCTGTGCACCCAACTTAAAGCGGGGTACTAACACACATTTGGTCGTTTCTAAGATGCATGCAGGGTTTGCAGATCAATCCAACATCAAACGCTGCTCAGTGTGTGAGTTTTATCCTATAAATGCTTAATGCACAGACCAAAACGCAGATCAATGCAAGGTAAAGAGGCACCTCGACAAGTTCAGCTCAACAAGCAGCAAAAGAAAGAGACGCTGACTTTTATTTGGACAGGAACAACTTTTCCATCAAAGAGGAGCCAAATATCAGAGTGGAAAAAAATGATCATACCCCCTCTTTAAAAACAACACCCTCTCCCCTCACCTTTAGGACCTAGCTTTAAAAAAAAAAAGAAAAAAAGTACACATGGGGAGTTTTCCACAGGAAATGGAAAAGAAGGTGTGTAGAGCGCATTGACCCAAATTAAAATCACATCAAGCAACAGAAACATGACCACAGGAGGGACAGACAGACGGATTAAAAGCGAAGAAAACGAAGGTAAGCGGCACGCAGAAAACAAGAAATTAAAAAGTACAAAAATTCGAGGAAGATCCCGTGCGTCAAAGCTTGATTGCAGAGGAAGCTCCTGCAGAAAAGCTGAGCTCAGGTTATCCAACGTCCCTCTGAGAATCATAAACTTCCTTAAGCATGTGAAGCCGAACGACTTAACACAATTCAGGGCAGATACTAAATGTGCGCTCTGGGTATTAAAGTTGAACTCGTCAGGTCTGTGAGTGCTTTTTGTTCCCCATTATCATTGTTTTCGAGCTGTTATGGACACACTGACTTGGTGGTTTCCTCACAACAGATGTGTATAATGGGTGCTGACAGATTTACTCTTCCTGACGTCTGATGGAGTATAAGAATCCACGCCGCGCCTACTGAAGCGTGTGTGTACTCACGGACGCTCAGAAAGACAAAATTTACAGCCACAGGATCCGAGCTGGGTCTCGTAATTTCAGCACAGGAAGCATGAGGGTTGTCTTAAAACCTGCTCACCTCATGGAGTGTTTTCATAGAGGGGTGGTTCTGTTTGGACAGTTCAGACGGAGGTCAGGATGCAGAGATTGGGTTTAGAGAGAGCGTAAAAGAAAGGGATGAGAGATGAAGGGATTCGATGCAAACGTTGGTTGGAGAAAGGCACTTCCTGTTCAGACAAGAGGTGAGACCACTCTGGCTTCCTGGGTCAAAGGTCGGGGGCAGGTGTAGGAATGAAGCGCAGCTGCATCCGCCAGGAAATGGAAAAATCTTCGACTGGCTTTGGGTGTGTTTTCAAACCTTGACTCGTAACCGGACACACACTTCTGGGTTTGTTTTCTGAGCGAGTGGATAACGTGCAAATTTAACATCATAACAGGCGTGTGGAGGTTTCTGCACTGACCACACACACACACACACACACACACACACACAATTTAGCATTGATTGAACCAACTCAATACACTCACAGACAGTGCCGGCTTGAAGCAGGAGGACACAGCCTGTGGCAAGGTGATTGAGAGCAGTGTGTGTGTGTGTGTGTGTGTGTGTGTGTGTGTGTGCACGCTGGCAAGAACAACTGGTGACATCTGCAGATGAGTGGCATTAAAGACAGACATGAAAGACTCATTTTTCATACCTTCTTCTTCGATCTATCTATCTATCTATCTATCTATCTATCTATCTATCTATCTATCTATCTATCTATCTATCTATCTATCTATCTTTCTTTCTGTCTCTCAGATGTGCGGGGGTCTTCAGTAGTGTGATCCAGGATCGCCCGCCGCTGCTCTTTGGGCTTCAAACACGCGAGGTGAGATCAGCACACATGAAACGATCACAGAGCGGGACAAAAAGACGGGAGGGAGGGAGAGAGAAGGGGGAGGATGTGAATCATAGGGAGGCTAATGGCGAGGAGGGATAAAAGAAGACAAGGGAGGAGGCTCCAAAATCTGATTTTCACAGGCCGATAAAGTCCCAAACTCCAACTTGCTGGTTTTGGACGAACGCTCCCCTGAAGCTAAAGGAAAAGGACACTTTTAATGGTTTTCGAGGAGTGCTTGAAGTGTTTCCTTTAGTGTTTACGACTGTTTAGTCAACCTTGCCAAACGGCCTCTGAAGTTTTAATGTCGCACATTCAATTAAAGTTGGAGTGAGAGCTGAACCTGAGGGGGCAATAAGTCACATATTGTTATTATCCTGCCCTGCTAATTACCGAAGCAATGAACTTTAATTAATATCTGAGCTTCATGTCTGCGTGTGTGTGTGTGTGTGTTTGAGCATGCAAATGTGCACGTTGGTGTGTGTGTGTGTGTGTGTGTAGGTGGGTGGGCGTCTCTCCTTTATCTGGAGCCATCTCTCTTGGAAACACACATGCATACACACGCGAGGCGGAGGCTGACATTTCAGAGAGTGTCTTAGTTCAGGTGAAGAACGCTGACACGGTGAACCCGAGGGAAGGCGAGCTGCGCTATCTTCAGCATCAGGTGGATTCGACAACAAAATGCAGAGACGGACAGTGTGCGGCAGGTTTTCGTGTGCTCCAAAATATCTTTTATTTTTTTCTTTTGTTTTTTGAAAATTGTCTTTCTATTAGGAAAAGCACAATTTATTCGTACATTTTTTTATTTTTTTATCATTTTGACCTCCTTTTAGTTGGGATTCTGGAAAGACTAGTCTGATTGTCAGAATTTTCTTTCATTTTTCTCTTATAGGTTGTTTATTCTCTACAATATGAACCAAAGAACCAGAGAGCTCATCATTTCTAGATCAAACCAAAAAGAAATAAAAACCAATATTTAGTGGTTTTATCTAAACAATTCACAGATTAAGTCAGTTTAAGTCCAATCTTTCATGTTTTTGTCCACTTAGAGCACATTATATCAAACTTTTCTCGTTGTATTCTGAGGGAAAACCCATCCATTCCCCTATAATAGCTGGTAGGGATGCACCGATCGGAATATTTTGGCCGATACCGATATAAATATTGCTGTTATAGCCGATAACCAATATTTACTGATTTTAAATTGGAAAAAAACCAATCTGAGATGGTCAATTTTTATTTTTTTTAACTGAAAGTATAAACCTTCAATGTTCTGATCTTATTTTATTAAAAATAAATGAATAATACCTGTGAAACTTTTAAATCTTTCTGTTTTCACTTAAACAACCAATAAAGTGTCCTGAGTTTTATGTCTCAAAGCAAAAACTGACATTAGCCACGTTTACATGGACCCAAATATTCTACTTGTATTCGGTTTATCATTATTACTCAAATGGAAAGAATTCAACCTTTGTATACATCTCATTCTGAAAGAAAAGAGACAATCCGAATGGAAATTTAATCGGTTTCACAGGGGTGGAATATTCCTTTCCCCAAACATGAGGTGTCATGTATCCAATCGAACGGAAAGTTGTCAGGGTACGTTCTTTCAGCGCATGCTCAGATATGACGTAAGACACAACTAGAGACGTTCTTTGATAAATCTCGTGATGTTTACGTTTTTCTGCACATGCCCCATTGACTATTCTGTAGACCAGAGATTGGAATATTCCTTTCCATGTTTACTATTGTTTTCAGAAATGTCATTCAGAAAGATTCCAATTGGAAAGATGAAAAACTCCTCATGTAACTGTGGCTGATTTCTGGCTGTCAGACCTTCCAGGAGTTACCACCAAGATACACAGTTTTACACTTGAAAAGAATGTCTGAATCAATAACTTTTAAAAACCTGACCCACGAAGTGTCCAACGAGCATCACCACCTCCTTTTTTGAACAAGGGTAACAAAAAGTGTCATTTTTCCAACAGAACTCGCGTCATGTATCTGACACTCTGATATCTTACAACGTGGAGCAAAAGAGGACAGTTACGATCCAGTTTGGAGTTCCTGAAACCCCAATTACAGCTCTTTTTAAACACGCGCAATTAAAAGTAAAACTACCACAAAGCACAGTCAGAGGAAAGTGCTCTGACGCCCGTGTGTGTGTGTGTGTGTGTGTGTTTGTGTCAGTAATGTGTGAGTCATGCTACCTACTGGGCTTTGCCTTGAGCTAGCGGTGCCCTTCACTTCCCTTTGCCCAGAGCTTCGCTACGGCCACGACTGCTGCGAGGCAGACAGAGAAACTCTCACAACTAAAACAACTACCTGATGAGAACAGGGGCTTCTTGGACGTGTCGGATGGCTTTGATTTCCTCCCGTCCTTGTCATGCTGGAGTTTTGAAAAGAGTTTTGTTGGCTTATTGTGACAGAGGACATCTTGGTTTTTCTTTTGTGTGTGACACAAAGATTATTCTTTTGTCGGGAGATAAAGTGTAAAATACACTTTTTACAACTTCTCTTTTATTCCGTCAACCCTAAAGAAATTCAAATTACAAGGCCAGGGGAGCGTTTATGTTTTGTCTCCGTTATTTTTCAGCTGGAACTTAAATTCCACCTTCATTCCTCGAGTATTTGACCAAATCTTGAGTCCTGCCAATCACCATCCTCTCTGCTCGCCGCAACAACAAATCAATAATCATGCATTTTGAGGCTCTGCAGTCTTGTCCTAAAATTTCACACACACACACATACACACACACAAAAAAAACACATACCTTCCCTTATACAAAGGCATGCACATAATCACCTTCCCTCACACACACACACACTCAAACACACACACTGTTTTCTACTGCGCCTTTGTGCTCCTTTAACCTTGAGGTCTGCAAGCGCCCAACTGTGATAATCTCTCAGACTGCCTTCATTACTGTTACAGGACACACACACTAACACAAACACACACACACACATACAGAGACAAGCATCAAGGAAAAACACATACAGGACCACACCTATGAGCACACACACACACACACATTCAAAAGCCATCTTTTTTTCCTCACTATTGACTTGGATCAGCATTAGACTCATCAGATAGTCAGGGCAGTGTGTGTGTGTGTGAATGTGTGTGTGTGTTAGAGTGTGTGTGTGTGTGTTATTGGCTGTCCTCCCCCTAACTGGCTAGACGGACACAGCCTCCAGGAATGTCAAACCTCCAACCTGCATTCTGATGTGGGCACCAGCCGTCACTTGTACACCGGCGCCCACCATGAATTAGTGTGTGTGTGTGTCCGTGTGTGTGTGTTTAAATCATCTTTTGCACTGTTGTGTGAGTGACAGGCCCAGGGCGTTGCGGTAACCAGACAGGTACAGAGAAAAGTGGAGAGATGGGGAGGAAACTTTCAACAAAACATCATTAGCTGATCATTTTTATGTGTGTGTGTGTGTTTGTGTGTGTGTGCCTGAGCCTTCCTGTGTATGTGTGTACATCTATGTGTGTGTTTTTAGTCGTTTTTAGTCAACATGTGCTGATTCTTGCAGGTGTTTGACTCGTATCGTACTCAGATGTGTGAGGTTATGTGTGTGTGTGTGCGTGCCCTTTAAGTGCCAGTGACAGTGGCTTGGCATGCGATCATCCCTGCCAGTCAGTCACCCCGCAGCTCTACCTCTCTCTTTCATTCGCACTTCTCCTCGCCTTTCATCCCTCCGTTCCCTCTGCGACGCAACCTGTGGTTTCGCAGAAAGTTTGGAGTGATTGATTCTTTCATCTTTACGCCACCGCCTGTGTGTGTGTCCTCAATCTGTGTGTGTGTGTGAGTCAGTTGAAATCAATTGTCTTTGCCTCAGTCTGCTCCACTAGTCTTTCAAAAGTAGGAACAAAAAAAACCTTGACTTTTACGGCAAGTTCCTGCTGACAATGAAGCGGGGGACAAAGAGCTGAATCAACGCTGGAAGTCGTTATTAAAAGACGTGAAGAGGTCGTGACCTGCGGCTGGAAAGCAGTTTTGAAATAAGACAATGAAGGTGGCTCGCTTTGGAAACAAATTAGAAGTTAAAGTCGACTTCAACAGGATGAGGGTTTGGCGGTTTTTGTCCAACTGCTTATACTTTATCCATCGCTTCCCCTGTGTAATATTCCTATTTCACATCATTCCTTTTAAGATGCTATGAGGAGGATCTGGTTTTAACTGACTGCAGCGCCACCTTCTGGCCTGGAGTGTTACGCACACTGTCCTAAAGATGTCACTTTTTTGATTCTTTTTTTATCATTTATTTTTGGCATTTAATTATTTTTATTTCGACAAATGGGTAATAACATCCTGATATGTACAAAAAAATAGATGTAAGCATGTTTTTACAAAATTACAATTAAAAGTAAATTTGAAAAAAATAAAAATAAATAAATAAAAATAGATAAATAAATTTAAATATATATTATTATTATTATTATTATTATTATTATTATTATTATTATTATTAAAAATATTTTATATTACTATTATTATTATTATTATTATCATCATTATAAATAAATAAATAAATAAATAAATAAATAAATAAATAAAAATAAAGATATGACTTTCAACAAATTGTTTTTGGTTTAAGTCAACATTTTACCAGTTCCAATGCGGCGCGGTAAGGTATGTAGCGCTATTGTTATTAACATGACAACAAGCTAGCATTGTAAGTATGTACCATACATCAGTAACCAGCTAAATAAAGCTTTACTAGCAGCCTGGTGCTAAGACATATGCGTAGGCTAGCATGACAACATACAAACAGTCAGTCCACACAGTAGCTAAGTAGCTATCCAAATGTAGCGCTAATGACAGCCCGATGCTGCCTGTATTGTGTAACGTTAGCAAATCAAGCAGAGATAGCACAACCTCACTCTTCATTTTATTGATAGACTCTCAAGGTTGAACAGACCACTGCAGAATAACTGCTGACTGAGTCAATATTAGCTCAAACAGTTTAGCCTTTAGCTCGTGCTCTATCTCTCTCTTGTCTATCTTTCCTCTGCTCTTTGTCCTTTTTCTGTCTGACAGTTAGGCTCCAGTGTCCACCATCACTACAAAATTAATCACAGAAATCGTTTTCAGCAGAGAAAAACACAGATAACTCCAATCTGGAAGCTCATTTTGAAATAACCTATATTGACGTTAATAATTTCGTTTTAAAGTGTGGATTATGATCCGGCATATATCTAGAAAAGAGACTTTTTAAAGATCACTTTCAAACTCATCACAGCCCCTTTAATATCGTCGCCCAACGCTTCAATCAAACCCAAAGTGCCAACTGCCAAAACGCTAGCTCCAAACCCGTCGTCCTCAAACCAATTAACGACAAAGTGCTCACGCCGGCTTCTTCTAAACAGCCTCCGACCCCATCCAAAAAGGGCAAGGCTGCATCATTGAGCGCGAGTTCTCGGAAAATGTATCTGATTGTTGACGCTTTATAACAACGTTTGTAGATCGGCGGTGGCGGCGGGAAAAAAAAAATGTCCCACTGTATCCTTGAAAATCTCACAAAAAATGTAGAAAATATGCGCAACAGATATCAACCATTTGAAAGTTGGTTTGAGATGCTCATACAACTTCTTTAGAAGCTGAATCAATTTAAGAGGAAAATACGCCTGTTCACAATTCATGATGAGGTAAAAAAAAAAAAAAGGAGAGTTGGCATTATGAGAAATAATTGGAAAAAGACATAAAAGACAAGGTAATGACCTAGACGCTTATAATTGGAGAATCAGTTGGAAGAACTGATTGGACTTTCTTCTGACTTTGGTCTGAAAAGATTTAAATTACATGTTTTATACTCCAAGTTTGGTTTAGAAAGCTCGTTATCCTTCAAACAGAGAAAACAAATATTTAAATTAGAACTTTCTCACACACAAAAATCTTCTGCTCAGCCTTACAGGGGAAGTTTCTCCACTTTCCGAAGAGCATTTAAATCCGTATTAATGAATCCACCCACAAACAAAAACAGGTAAAAAATCGAATGATGAGCGAGCTAAGCCCGTTTAGTGTACATGTATTTAGACACAAAACGCCAATCTTTTCTCAATGCCCCGACTGCATCCTTGGAGAGATTTAATTTTCCCTCAAGTGCCTGCTTCCCATCTCTTAGAAAAGTATGTTGTCGCTTCTCCACAAGGTTTCTCCACTCGGAGGATGCGTCTCTCTTCAGGCGGAGTTCAAGTGTCTAATCTTCTGTGTCTCAAGGTCAGCGTTTGTATGCACTCTTAAGGGTCTTGATTCAAACAAATGAAAGAAGAAAATTAATCGGAGGCAATGTATAAAAGTGTTGAGAGTGTGTGTGTGTGCGGTCATGTGTGCAAGCGTGAATACAAATTATTAGCTATCTGTGTGTGTGTGTGTGTGTCGGTGGAGGCAGAGCTCAGCTGCTCAGGTCCCAGGCCTGATGGGATTGAGCGAGGGATGAAAGGGGAAGATAAAAGACGAGGAGAGGAAAGGTGAAAGAGGGAGCGGGATCGCTGTGGGGAGCGGGAACATTGTTCTCTTGATCACAGTCAGAGGGTTGTGTATGTTTATATCCCTGTACATGCTCGGGCCTTAAATATGGATGTTTGGGTCGGGGCGTTCATCACACGCCCAAATAAGGACTTCCTTTGAATATTTCTGGGCTGTTTTGGATGACGTTGATTGCGAAAAGTCTTTAATATTTGCAAAAATGCACAAAATTTTTATGCTCGAGCTGACTGGACTGAGCCTGAATGATGTCTTGCATCTGTTTCCGACTGGCTTCGTTTAAACCGTGCATGCATGGGAGCGGAAATGTTGCACAAGAGAAGCTAATGCATGCAGCTACAGGCCGCCGGGTGGTCACATGACCTGAGCTGCGCCTCTGATTGGAAAATCAAACAATCCTAATAACTTCTAAACAGCATAGATAGAAAAACATTCACTCACCGTACACTGGTTCCTACATCCAAAATCTGAGCTGCAAATCTGGGTCTTTAAAGGAGCATTACGCTAAAATATTCACGCTTGCAACAAAGTTCGGAAATGCAGAGAGCTAGCATAAAGCTACAGATTGCTTATTCCCATCTGTTCCACATGTATGTGGATAAATCTTTGCGTTACATCAAAAAAGTTCCCTTGAGGTTTGAATAAAAAGGATTGGTAACCGCTTTGAAGGCAAGGAAGCCATTGTACTCCATAGTAATCTACATATTTACATCCAGAAAGAGCTGATTGTAAACTGTTTTGCTGCTTCTAACGCCTGCGTGAACCCTTCAGGGAGTTTTTCTAACTTATCGATATAAATCCTTAATCACAAGAAAAATTAAACACAGCGCTGACGCTGGACCACAACAGGAGGGGAACGTTTTCATCCCTCACCCTCACATGTATTATTCACCCCGCTTGGCAACTGCATCCACCCCAAACCTGCACCGTCTCTCTCTCTTTAATCCACAGCTCTGCGCCACAAACGCAACCTCTCATTCGACTTTTTCCTCAGATTTCGTGCATTTTGAATTGGCAGCTTGGAGGAGAGGTGAAGACACAGAGAGGAGAAACGCTGTGGAAATCTGAATAACAAAGCGTGATAAAATCTTTGCCTTGGCAGGAGGAGAAGAGCCAGTTTATCTTATTCATCGAATTGGCGAGGAATCAAAATGACCCTGTTTGAAAAAAAAAGAGAAAGCTTCAAACTTTCAGACAAAGTTTTCTGGAGCTTAAGAGGAAGAATAAAGGGGTTGGACGTGTGTGATTAATTTATGATGAGTCTGTTTCAGCTGCTGTAAACACATTACAAATCAACTCTGATGTTATCTGTTACAAATGTGCTGGCATGTCAAAGTCACACACACACATACACACACACACACTCGCACATTCAGAGGTTTTCCCACATGTGCCGACTCCAGATGGCCTCAAAGAGACATCGGGTAATGCCAACATCACACACACACACAAAGCGCTGACCCGCCCCAGAGACCCCTCCAAACAGGTTTCACGCAGGGATCAAAAACAGAGTGTAAAAAAAAAAAAAGAAGGTGAAATCAAAAACGGATGGAGGTGAAGCTGAACAAAGAGGAAGAGGCTGAATCACCTCTGAACAATACGAGGAAAACAGAAAGATGGAAGTGATGGAATCAAAGGATTTCGCTGGAGTTTTATCATCTTCCTCTCACTTTCTGAGGAAACCACCTTTAAGACGCGCCGCCTCCCCGGAGAACATGACTTATCTTTCCCGGAGAGCTCTGACCTTTCTGAGCCGGTTAAGCAGAGCAAACATTAAATGACAGAGCTAATTGTTTCACCCCAGAGTCCATTCTGTGTCTCTCATTCCTCTCCTGCTCCCAGCCGAGCCTTCCATCATTTCTTCTAATTTCTCTCAATTACGTCTCCTTATGCTCCCTCTCTTAGGGACAAATGTTTGTGTGTGTGTGAGAGAGAGTGTGTGTGGCTGACCTTCCTGAACTGTACGGCCATTTATGGAGATTAGATGAAGTTGCCTCTTGCATGTCTCATTGGAATGCATTAAGCAGAGGACAACAATAACACACACACACACACACACACTCAGAGGCAAGCGCACACATGGAGAACATCTTAAATCGAGGATATAGGACTAAATTAAAGGTAAAAGCGCTCTTGGTTTTCTTCTTTTGTGAGACATCATCTGCTTTTACAAAAAAAGCCTCGTTCAGTGTCCTTTTCCCCTCTCTAATGGATTTTTGATTTTTCCAGAGCATGCAACACAATTAGCTCGTCTTCCTTTTTTATTAATGACACATTTACTCTTTTCTTTCCCCTCGCTGTTGTTTATTCTTGCGCTAAATTGGAGAGCGAAGAGGTCTTAAAAGTGCATGCTGCGTGTGCAGACGTGTGGCATGATGGGTAATTTAAATATGCTTAGGCCTCATTACTGATGTTTTCTCAAACCGGCGTTTCTGATAAATAAAAACGGGTGAAAATGTCATAAAAAGGAAAACAAAGGATTAAAAATCAAGAAAAAATATATTTTTTTATAATTTGGCTCAAGGTGAGTTTCGTATCCACTGAACTATTCGTCTGTTTTGAACTCGAAATATCCTCTCGCATTATTTTTTAGATGCACTCAATCAAGAGGTGAAGCTTGCTATTGCAACTTTGAGCTATTTCCTGCGTTTGAACATGTGCGACACGCCCCAGTGTCAAAAAGTGAAGCCAAAATGTGAGCCCGCTGATCTTTCTGGTGATTTATCTTGAAGGTAAAGCGTGCACAGTCATATCTAGATCAGGGGTCGCCAATCCATGGATCGCGATCCACTGGTCGATCTTTGAAGCTTCCCAGGTAGATCTCGGAAATAATAGAAAAATGAATCATGTAACTGATGGTAACTGCAGGTAACTGAATGGCACTGATTGAGAAATTATTAAACACGTTAAAGTTCCATCTTTTCATCATGTAAAAGGAAAAGTTATAGCATCTAAAGAGTTTCAGCAGGTAAGCAAAACAGACGAGTGTAATTCATACATCTAGGCTCGTTAAAACTGGAAATACATAATGTGTTTTCCATTTTCCCTCAAACCTTCAATAGGCAAATCTTGGGCTCAAAAAGTTGGTGACCACTGATCTAGATCTAGAACCTCAAGATCAACACCCCTCCTCTTCAGCTTCAGTGGTTAAAACACTGAATCTCTACCAGCCTGATCATGACCAAATAAAACTCCTCAACTTCCTGAAGTTGGCACCTCCCGAAGCTTCTCATCTTTCTAACAGTAATTCTACTCAAACAATACGACTGTTTGGAGCTGGAAACCGCTGCTTCCTCATTTTCTCAGTTCAGCAGGTTCAGCTCCTTCACCCAACGGCTCCATCTGAATGTTTCACATCTTCCCACCTCTTACTTGGCTCCTCCAAAACTCGCTTCACTTGGCCTTCACGTTTAAGAGTCTGTCCTCAAAAACTGGCTTATAACTCATCCTCACTACCAGCAAACACTTGTGTTTTTTGTTCAACCTGCCTTTAATCCCCGTTACGTTTTCACTTTTGTCTCTCGCCGTCCTTCAGCCTGATTCCTTTCAACGCCAGGTGCAGCTCTGTTTTTTTTTTTTTTTTTTTCTGGTGAAGAGCCCTGCTGCACAGAAATCCACCGCAGAGAAACTCAAACCAAGACACAGACAGTCGAATTTAATCAAGCAGAGCTCTCCTCCCGGGTTCATGTCCCGTTTCCTCGCCAGGCCATGCTGCCGCCACGCGAGTGACGGACTTCTGGCACAGAGCGGCAGAGCCGCGGACACAAAATCCCACTCAAGGAGCAGATGCTTGCTTCCTCTTGACATATGCCCCTGAGATGGAGCAGGGTGGATGGGAATTGGAGAGGGAAGCAGGGGATATTAGAGAGGGAAGAAGGAGGGAGGAGGGTGTTAATCTAGAGGAGCAAGGAGACAGGAGAGCATCTCCTCTTTCTTTTATTTACCTTACTGCTTTGAAATCTTAAATTCAAAAAAAAAAAAAAAAGGAAAACGCTCCATCCAACTGCCTCTCAGACTGCCATGTAGGTTACGCCGAAGCCCTTACGAGGCCATCGAGCGACACGGATTTAAAGAAAAGCTCTCACTTTCCAACAAACGAGAGCCAAGGGCACAGGGCCAGTGTCACAGAACGAGTTTAAAAGCGAGGGGGGAAAAAAAACGGGAGCCAAAGAGGAGACTGAGCTCCTTCTCGGCTTCAGATGAACAGATGGCGGTTGGAAGTGAAAGAAGAGATACGGAGGGATAAGACGGGATAAGGCAAACGAGAGGGATGAGGGATTTCAAGAAAAGAGGCGCTGCATTTGTAGCCGAACCAAGACGGAGGCTGTTGAATACAGTCCTCACAGGTGAGCGCACGCCAAATGCTGAAATACAGACCTGATCAAAATCTTAAGACTAGTTGAAAAATTGCGAGAATATGCATTTTGCACATTTGGATCTTAATGAGGTTTTAAGTAGAGCTACAATATGCAAAAAGCAAGAAGACATTTGGAACTTAAAAGAAGCTATGAAGCCGTCTATTCTTGAACGTGGTCGGATTGTCGAGCTGCATACCCAAGGCCTCCTGCAACGTGCCATTGCTGCTGAGGTTGGACGCAGTAAGACAGTCAGTCTACATTTTCTGAAAGATCCAAAAAGTCAAAGGTAAACCCAAAAAGTTACACCTGTGCTGAGCTGGAGGATCCCATTAAGGCCCTTACTTGAGCTGACTGCAGTGCAATAACCATCGGACAGCATCTGCGGGGAAAGGGTTTCCAAAACAAATGCAAAGAACTCTTCTCCTTCAACGCCACAAGACTGCCCGTTGGGACATTGAAAGGTGGAAAAAAGTTTGATTCTCTGATGAGAAAAAAAAAAAATTTCATTCAGTAGAACTGGAGTTTCAAGTGGTGCAGGGTGGTCCAACATCACTCTTTGGGACCATCCCACATGTTCCCCTGATTTAAATCCAATAGAGAACATTTGGGGATGGATGACGAGGGACGTATATAAAAATGGCCGTCAGTTCCAGACAGTTGATGCCCTTCGTGAAGCCGTCTTCACCACTTGGAGCAACGTTCCCAAAAGCTTCCTGGAAACACTCGCATCAAGCATGCCCAAAAAAATTTTAATTGGTAACTTTAAAGTGTTTTTGTCACACTCCTCCTTCTTGCGTTTGCATATTGTAGCTCTACTCAAAACCTCATTAAGATCCAAATGTGCAAAAAGTAAATTCTTTGTGCAAGTTTGTGCAAAACTTCCTGAAAATCTGCAGAAAAGTTTGAATTTCTAAGAAAAAAAATCTTTTCATCTCCCGTCACATTCGTCCCTCGCTCGTCATTTACTTTAGGGTAATTCGCACGCACCAACCATCACACTTGCTTACTTTATTACTTGCATACACAAACACCTCCCACAACCAATAGTGTTGCAAGGTGAAATCTTTTCATTAAAGCAAACAAACAAGCAGCACACACACACACAGCACTGTAAACAGCATTTCTAAGTCTTTCATTTATGCGCACAAGAATTTAATTAACAGCTATTGATAAGCTTCATCTGTCTTAAGGACATGTTTGTTTGTGAATATGAAGCCTCCGCGTGTGTGAGTGTGTGTGTGTATCTTGAGGACACACTCCCTGCAGTCATTATACAGTGATCTTCTTGATTCGTGGAGCGTGAAGACACACACACACACACACACACACACACACAGAGTGGTGGTGTGTGTAAGATATGAACAGGGAGTGTAGAGGGATTAGATAGGAGTTTTTTAATCATCTTAATTAAGTCTAATTGTTATTTGTTGAATGTGTGGCATTTATGGAGTTCACAGGAACACACACGCCGCAGATTGAGCTCTAATTAAAACTAAAGATCTGTGTTTGATTACAAGGAGGCGTTAAGGAGCGCGAGATGTTTAGGAAGATTAGACGTCGAGAATCAGGAAATGGATTAAGCATCGTTAAAAGTCACATGACCTCAAACGAAACCCTGGAACACCCTGCATCCTCACCTTCTTACTTCTTCTTAAAGGGACAGTACGTCTTTTGAGGTATGAGAGCTGCAGATGGGGCAAGTTGCACCCCAAAAATCTGCTGCAAAGGATTATGGGTAATAAATAAAGGAGGGTTTGTTGCAATAAGACAACTGCCAGACGCACCTGAGGAAAGAATAACTGTCTCCACACACACACACACACACACATTCTTGCACCTGAGAACACTTGCATGCCAGCAAAAGGCCATGTCACCGTCTGTTCCTGCCACACACACATGCTCTCACACCTACACACACACACATCCTGTTTTTCTTTTAAGGACTCAATTTTCTTTCCTTTAGGGTAAGAAACAGAGCAGCTGAGGAGGTAAACTCACATTAAAGCGTCTGATCAAATACAGATGTGGACAAAAAGCAGCTGTGTGTAAACCCACACACCAGGTGTGTGTGTGTGTGATCGTCTTAAGGAGTAAGACAAGCCTTCATACATTATTAATTCAAACACACATGGTTAGCAGGTTGCCACCTTTCCCAGGTGGCACACACACTTGCATACACACACATTTAGCACGTTTAACACACCGAGGAATCCCTTAGTGACCTGGAAGAAGTCACAGACGGATTGAAGATGGGACAACAGGAGGAGGAGGAGGAGGAGGAGGAGGAGGAGGAAGAGGGAGGACACACCTGTTATTAGCTTTTCTCCAGTTGGGGTCCAAGAAGGAGGAGGGATGATGAGGAGGAGACAGAAGGAGGTCCTTGGAGAGAAGGAGAGAAATTGTCAGGCATTAATAATGGATGGCAGATCCTTAGAGACCATGTTCAGACATTAATAATGGATCAGGCTCAGCTGGAGGGGGCAAGGAAACGCCTCAGCAGACTTTTCTGAGGAGTGCATGAAGCACCTTTAGGAGTTGGGAAACTTTTTCGTATTTTGCATCATGTTCAAGATCTCTGGATTGAAATTAATTCATAAAAATTTGCAGTGTTTTTTTTTTTTGTCTGTGTGTGTTAATCTTTTATGGCTGTGACCTTGAGAGGAGACACTTCAGACGCCAAACTACTCCGTATACGACTCAACTTTCTATGAATTTGAAATGTGAAAACCAACTGCAGCACATTTATGATCAAAGTCTGACACAGAAACAGTTTAAAGCTACAATTTTGGCGGAAAAAAACTCTGCAAAATGCATAAAAAGCAACCAAAAACCTGCAAATTCAAATGAGTTTGGTGGTCATTTAGAACGAAAGGCTTCAAAAACCATCATCATCATTTCCAATCCCCTGCTTAGTCTGATGGTAAATGAGCTGTGAAGAAGTTATTTTCAGACATGTTGTTAAACCATGGCCTTTTAAAAGAACGCGGCGAAGCTTCATTTCAAATAAAACCGCGGAAAAGCACCAAAACATTCCCTGAAAAGAGCCCAGGGGTTGAGTTTAAACAGCACAAACATGGTGCTTATCTGCCAGATTGAAAATCAGACGGAGCAAAAATTCAAAAATTTCTGCATGAGAGGAGCGACAAGGAGAGGGCGCAAGCTAACTATCACTTACAAAAGGCCCTTATGTAGACACACACAGATGCTAACACACCCCGATGTGGAATACAGATGCTCCTACACACACGCAGGAGAACACACAGGGTTTGGTGTGCTGCCAGGTCTTGATGACAGCGCGCACACACACTTTTCATCACATTGTCCTGCTCCCTCCTTTCCTCTATGTCTGTTACATGCTCTCATCTTCATTTCACACACTTACTACACACACACTCACACACACACACGCGGGCAAATGAGCAGCACACTTAAACTAAATGGGTGGCCTGATGGTGAATCACTGTCATTTAGCAACAAAGACCTCAGCTTGTTGTCCCTTCATCCCTCCATCTCTCTCTTCATCACACACACACACAACCTGATACAAAGATCAACACAGTCGCATCCACTGCTGCACGTGTGTATACGCAGAAACACACACTCCGTATGGGTGTATAATTACAGTGAGTGAAGCAGCACTAAGGAATAATTACAGAGGCTGGTCGCTGTTGTTGTTGTTGTTGTTTCCAACAAATAAAGCTGTACACAAACAAGATGGAGGGTGAGCGGCAGGTCAAGCCATCTCTGCAGAGCAGCTCGAACGCTGAGGCTCTTTCTGGACAAAGGTGTAAACATAACACGGTGGTTTTAACCATCTCGTTCTTACAGTATAGATTTATCCGCCGCTTTAAGAGACGCTCTTTGTGCACAAGAGAGAAGGCAGAAGAGAGTGTGTGATCAAACCTGGCTCACAGCTCAAGCAAAAGGTGTAAGCGCAGTAGGGCTTTAGCTCCAACGAGAGATGCTTTAAACTCCTGATATCACCCGTTTCAGGGGTAGTGAGCTAGCTTTGAGAAAAGCAAACTTCAAATCTGTGAGAGGCAAGATTTTAGAGGCTTGAAAAATTCCTTGGCGTCGTTTAAGGATTTAAATGCTAAAGTTAGCAGCAGCTCAGCTCACAGCCCACCATGACTTTCATTCTTTGGGTTACAGAAATCAACTACTCTTCAGCAATACTCACTTAAGGCATCCCAAATTTGAAAAAACTGAGGCCCTCGATCAAGGCCTCATTTTAATATATGGTAGCTCAGCTAGCAGCCCATAGTGACTCCCATTCTTTTGGTTTCAGAAAGGAGACAAGGTAGACCATGAAACTTAACAGATGCCAAAGGAATCCACAAGAAGAAAATCTGAGGCTGAAATTTAAATAATTGGTAGCTCAGCTCACAGCCCACCCAGAATTCTGACCTTTCTGTTTCAGTGGGTAGCGGCTAACTGTGCTTTTTTAGTATTAACCCTGAAGAATTAACAAGAAAATAACTGTCAAAGCAGCTAAAACAAGCAGGTGGTTGCTCAGCTTGTAGCCCTTACTTGTACTTCAAGTGAGAGGAAAGACTTTTGGAGGCTACTTCAACCATAAAGCAGGAATGCTGATGACTTTCTACACCATTTGAGTCACTTAGACGGCATTTAAAGGAATTAAATGCTAAAGTTAGCAGCAGCTCAGCTCACAGCCCACCATTACTCTTATACTTTGGGTTTCAGAAACCCACTAATCTGCAAAGACCGACGGTGAAGTCATCCCAAGTTTGAAAAGAATTGAGGGCTGTATTTTAATAACTGGTGGCTCAGCTAGCAGCCCACCCCGAAATCTGACCTTTCTGTTTCAGTAGTTAGCTACTCACTGTGCTTTTTATAGTTCAAACCCTGAAGAAATAACATAAACATTCAAAACACCTAAAAACAAGCAGGTGGTTGCTCAGCTTGCAGCCCCTCCTTGTACATCAAGTGAGAGGCAAGATTTTTAGAGGCTACTACGCCCACAAATGATTTTCTACACGATTTGAGTCACTTTGATGTCATTATAAAGATTTAAATGCTAATGGTAGCACCAGCTCAGCTCACAGCCCACCATGACTGTCATTCTTTAGGTTGCAGATACCAACTTATCTGCAGCAACAGATGCTGAAAGCATCTCAAGTGTGAAGAAAATTTGAGGCCCTAATTGAAATAATTGGTAGCTCAGCTTGCAGCCCACCAGGAGATCTGACCTCTTTGTGCTTTTGTGGCTTAAACCCTGAAGGAATCACAAGACAATAACAGTTGAAGTACCTTAAAACGAGCAGGTGGTTGCTCAGCTAGCAGCCCCTTCTAAGTTTTCTTTGCTTAAGATTTGATTTTCTATTTGATGTTTGAATCTCTTCACACATCCTCTTAACTCTGTGTTTGCTCCACACACACACACTCACACACACTTCCACAAACACACAGTGCCCAGGCAGTCACCTGCGCTGAAGGTAAATGGAGTGTGAGGTTTTACTGGCGCAGTGATTGCGGGGTATGGCTCAGGAGGAAACGAGTGTTCAGTTTGTTTATGTGCGATCACACAGCAGGTGGCAGAGCCGAGGCAAAACGCCTCTTGACCTGAAGTGGAGAGGGGGGTGGAGCTACGCCCAGACAGGAAGGGGTGTTACTTCAAAAAAACTTCTTCCAACAAGTGGGGAGAATTTGGAGGAGTGCGAGGTGTTATCAGAACTATATCAAACAGAGAGTTGGAGTGTGTGAGAGTGTGTGTGCAGCAGGAGGGAGGTGGGGGGGGTGTGAGGTTGTGAGGGTGAGGGTTATCCCACTGCGTCAGAGAGAAAGAGGAAAAAGAGGGAGGGAGCTCTCTTGCATGTTGGAGATGAAAAATGGACGATAAACGAGCGGCTTTGTTCTGCTGAAGGGCCGGGTTCAGCGGCGGATGAAGAGCTAACTCTTAGTGGGAAATCACAGCTTGGCTCAGGTCTCTGTCTTTCATTTGTCTGCATCCGCTCGCTTTATTCCTGTTCCGAACTGTCAGTTTGGGGAGTTTTTATCTCTTTAGCGAACGTTTTGTTCTTTTTTTTGGATTTCTGACTCATTTTTTAACACATATTTTAAATCAAAGCATTATCTCTCATAATCTTACTTTCAATTTCAACTTTTCTACCCACCTCCATCCACTTGTAACCCAAAGAGTCCTAAAGCAGACATCCACACTCAGGCTTACTCTGCTCTTTCTCCACCCTGCAGAGAGAAAAACCACTGAGATGATGATGTTGATCAATTTGTTCCTTCCAGACATGTTTACTTCAGCTACACTGAGCTTCAGCATTAATCACCCCGTTACTTCAGCTCCATGCATGCTTCTCGTGTGTGTCTGTGTTTAATACCCTAACAACCTTATTACTTGCCGTGTTTGTACCTCAAACTTCTTCGGCGGTTAAACGGGAGCACGGCTCGGCTGCAGAGCGGCCCCCGCGGGCGTTTTCTTACATGGGGGCGGAGAAAGATCTGTGTAATTCAATTTCAATTAAAGGAAAGGAAAGGAGAGGAGGATGCTTTAATTGATTACACACACACAGCTCTCTGAGTGTGTGTCCTACTTTCTCCTTGCTTGATTAAACTTCCTGTTTTCTCTGTTACATGATAAATATTAAACACCGACACTGACACGGAGTAAAAATGTGGTTTCAACAATCCAAATCAGACGGAAATCTGCTCAGAGGTTAATTCTTTTTTATCTTTTGTGATTTTTATTAAATAAAACAAGTCAGCTAACTAAATCAAACTGTTTGTCTAAGCTACTTTCCCCGTCCAGAGCTTATTCTAATGTGCCAAAGGCTATCATTATAATACTGCGTGCAAACATGGCAGCGTTATTACACCGAGCACAGTTTGATCCCCAAAGTGATGGCGACTAGGAAAACGTCCTGAACGTCCGCCTGTCTCTTTGTGTACAAAACGACACGGGTCAGTGAGTAGATGTTCAGGAGAAAAAACCACAGAACTGCTTTTACTAAGTTTGTTTTTGCTCTTTTTATCCTTTGTTTGTTTGCATTATTTGTGCTGGGATTTTTTGATTCAGCTTCTCCTCGTCCCTCGTCGGCGGCTGCATTTTTGGCTCGGCTACAAGGCGTTAATGAAAGCATTTTGAGCAAACATGTTGATTTTTGTTTCCATGGGGATCCAAGAGGCCTGACAATGTCACACAGGCTTCGGCCAACAGGCTGGTGGAAAACACGTCTGCTTTTTCCTCATTTCATCCCTCTGTTTCCACTCTCCTGCTCCCTCTTTTCTTTGTTTACCACTTTTTTATTCCCCGTTACGCTCCTCTTACTCCCCTCTGTCTTTGCCGTTCCCGTTTGTTCCCTCTTACCCGTCTCTTTAAGCTCAGTTTCTCTCTTTTTCTCTGCCACTTTTTTCTCTTTTCTCCTCTTTCTGACCCTCTCCATTCTGCTTGCAGCCTTTCTTCCTTTGTTGTCGGCTATGTGTGAAGAGCTGTGATAAATAAAGACAAACACAGCGGTATATGTGTTCCTGTGAGTGTGTGTGCGTGTGTTTAAGAGACGGACGCCAGCTCTCTGATAGCATTGTTAGCCTCTCCACCTCTCCTCACTCCGCTGCACATCCAGCTACAGGCTTTCTTCCCCCACCACCCGCTCCCTGTCTCTTTCCCTCTCCCTCCCAGCGTCCAGGACCCGAGCCAGGAAGGCGGCTTCTGGGCCAAGTCGGGCCAGGACGGAGGCTTCATTGTGGGGATGTTAAGAGGGGGGGCGTTGGTGCTGGAGGATGAGGATGAGGGGATCCAGGCCAAAAGCTCCAGACCCAAGACCCTGATGAGGCTTGCCAAGCGGCCCACTAAAGGGCCTCCGCGGCTGGGCACGACATCAGGGCAAGAGGGGGCGGTGGAGACTGGAGGTTTCAGCAGCAGTAATGGCAGTGGCTAGATTAAGACCTTCTCTTCGAGTCAGCACAATGGAAGAGGTCCACACACACACACACACACACACACTGCGTCTATTCAGCTCCGTCCATGTCGCCCATCAGAGGCAGAGAAAGCATGAATAAATACATGAGCGGCGTAAGGCTCCATAGGACTGATAAAGAGAAGAAAAACACAGGAATACAGGAACTGAAAGAAAGAATGGTAAATTGAAAAAAAAGGGACAGATGAATAATTTCTGATGGTTTTGTACTTCGGTAATTGTGATGGGAGGAGAAAAAAAGTGAAGAGGAGACGGAGGGGGATGAATTATAAAAATCCTCCAAGGCCCTGCGTTCAGAAAACAAAACAAATAGGAAAAGTTAAAGAGCCAAGTTTGGAAATTTAAGGCAGAAATGAACTTTGAGGGAGTTCATTTACAGCGAGTTTGAATCTGCTGCAAAACGTGAGTTTCATATAGGATCTGATGGAGGTTCTTCAGCTTTTAGAGCTGGCCCCAAGTGGACGCTTGAGGTACTGCAGATTATGCATGTTACATGAGTAGGAGGAGCGCAGAGTGAAGACATTGGTTTGGTTTTTGGACTTGATCGTAAAATAAATAAAAACTTCTCACTCCATGCAGGATGAAACTGATTATTTTCTTTGCTGATTTTTCATTTTTGGTTGGAAAGAGACATGCTATTTTCACCTGTGTAGGATTGCTAATGTAAACTAGCCAAAAACACCTGCTCAATGACACAATGCTAACTGCCATGGAGAACAATGTGTTCCTGTTTCAATATCATTCTGCAGCTAATGCATAAAAATATAGCAAGGGATGCACATATATATCGGTATAAATATCGGTATCGGCCGATATTTTACCAGTATCGGCCGATATTCACTCGTTAGCTGCTGGCATTTTCAGAGCTTCTTGAACCATCTTTCAAGACCCAAATAATATTGTTTTCTCTGACTTTGTAAAGACCAAAACTACCTAAGAAGAGTGGACTCTCTTCTTTTATGTCTCTCTTCCTGTTTTTGATCCAAAAAACAGACAAAACCTACATTTCTGATCATGTTCATCCCGGGCGCTTCATCCTTTGATCCTCTTCATGGTCGTCTTTTCTCACAATTGCGCCGCTCTTTCTTGATGAAATACCACGACACATCATCTCAGATTGTTGTTTTTTTTTTTTTGTTTTTTTTTTACCAAAATGGATATTGACGAATATCGGCCATAACAACAATATCAATATCGATATCAGTATCAGCCAACATTCATAAAAAAATGTAGTGAGTTTCACGCCTGTCTGCATAGATAAAATCTGGAGATTTGGTTTTAAAACTTGCTGCATTGAGATAAACTTTCCCAGAACCGTCTGAAAATCTCCCTCAACCGTTGCATCATCTGCTGCACCAATCTTCTCTAATTTCACTCACACTATGCAGCAATTTTCTGCATCTTTGTGCACGTTATTTAAGGCATTTTGAGAGCGGCTGAAGAGAATCAAAGTTCACAGAGTATATATAAACCCATCCTGCTGCAGCACAGCGTGACTCACTTTATGGAGCTCTGTTATTTTTTTCTTTGTGTCAGCTAATGTCCATGTTTTAGGCCACAGTAGAGAGGAGAGCAGCACAGCTACCTGGTAATATCTGCAATAAGACCTTTTTACCACCTCTTACCTCTTCACCTGTACTACACGCTACTTCTCCAGCCCAAGTGTGTGTGCGTGCGCGCCGGCGCGTGTGTGCGTTTGCATCGCGGCTCTCAGACAGGACCCTGGGACCCTCCTCGACAGTGAGAGCTTTTAGCTCTTCTTCGCTAATGTCCTGAATAATGGCATCTTGATGGAGAGAGGAGGAAGAGAGGAAGGGGGAGAAAAAGAGACAGAGAGAAAAAAGAGGGGGGAGAGACGGAGAAAGAGACAGAGAGAGGAACCTCTGCATTCATGTGTCTTTACCTCCAGACCTCCATCAGTGCCAGGACTATCATTATTCCCGCTCTCTGCCTTTCTATTTTCATTATTCCCTTTTTTTGTCTCGTTTTTTTCAGAGTCGTCTCGCTCTGCAAAAAAAAAAAAAGAAGAGTGTGAGAGCGCAGGAGGAAGGAGTCCTCGTGTGGCACAGCAGCCTTTTAGCAAAGTGAACTTTTGATGACATCATTATGAAAAAAGAGGAATATGATGTTTTCAGGAACATTAACCAAAGCCTAAGACACACACGGAGCCAGAGCTGACAAACCTCAGCTTTAAATATGAAAGTTTCTTTCTGTCAGACATGGGTGGAAGATGTGGTCAAAGAATCCAAACTACTTCTGCAAGATGATGGCTCTATTTTCCTTCACCACACTCCTGTTTAAGATGTTGAAAAGTAAAGATAATCCTTTAAATGTTTAACATCTTTGGTGGAAGTTTTGACCCTCCCAGATTATTTTTGACTCCAGCTTCACAGCTGTCACCAAACTCATCAAAAAGTTTGTCATCACGTCCTCCTTCTGAGGACACCGCCACAGCTGCTGCTGATGTGAGATAACTTCAAATCAAGCCTCTGTTCTAAAACAGTTCTTAAGAAGTGTGTGTTTAAACGCCATGGTCGCGGTTCCTACGTGTCTTTTCAGTCTTTGGTTGAAACAGAAAAGTGGAACTTCAATAAGACGGTTTAGGACTTACAAGATAAAACTGGTTCCTGTTTTTTGCCACATGCAGCCAAATCTGAACTGAGTGACGCTGACAGAAGGTGGGCTGAGACAGGTGTGTTGTGTGACTCTGATTCCCATTGTCTGTTTAAGGTGACCTGAAGGACTCTGTACCTGTTTTAGTAAAGTGTATTGAAGCATTTTGCTCTTTGTTCCTCTTGTGTGTGGCACAAAGTTCTTTAAAAACCGAGATAAGTCCTTGAGAAACATCAGATACTAAACGATAAATGTGTTTCAGATTAATCCTCTCGGTTTCAAAGCTACCACAGGGTTATTTTCACTCTTCTCCTCCCTCTTCTCTCGTGGGAGAACTGATGCTGCTCTGTCACCGCAGTGTGAGGCGCATTGTGCTGCCTGACCACGGCGAGCTCACGCCGTTTCATCGTCACTACGGTCGCCTGATGAGAAAGTTTCTCCTTCTCTCTTTTTATCTGTTATTTGCAATCTCACCACCATGTGTGTGTATGTGTGTGTGTGTTTGTGTGCGACTCTCCCTGACACACTCACACTGATGGAGGGGTCAATGCCACATCAGGCAGGTAAACACAGAGAGGTCAGCGAGTTAAACATTAATACAATTATTTTCGAGTTGTGGCTCGAAAACAGCTGCTGCAAATATTTTCTGCACCCTTCCTGTGAGGGGAATGAGACGAGCAGAGAGGGCTGTGTTTGGAAAAATTAAACCATGATAGGACGAGACATCTTTGTAGTTTCTGGTGTTTCAAATGTAACAATTTCCCTCCTACTTCCTGTGCATTTTCACCTTCTTTAACCAATTTTTCTACAAATTCCAGAAGGATTTAACACACTCTCCTTTAAGAGAAGAATTTCCCAGACATACCTTCACACACACACATCACCATTTTCCTATTTGAGCCTCGCAGACAAAAAACAGGGATTTCATCCGACTTTTTACTCCACAAAATGACAAAAAGGCATCACCCAGGGCGCGGCAGCACAAATAGGTCACAGCTTATTAAAGAGGAAAATAAAGTTTGCCTTAAGTTGCCACGTCTGCGCCAAATAATTGGCGAAGGATCATTAGAGGAAACCGGGCCTGTGCGCCTCTGCGTGCGACGCGTCTGGCACGAAACTCACATCTGTGTCCTCGGGGAGAGCATTCACCGGACATTTTTGTGTTCATATGAAGCTCTAATAGAAATGTAACGGCACGGCACGGCTGTAGAGTGCTTGGAATAATTGTATAACTTCGTGTAAATGCCGATTATTCCCGTGCGTAATTAAGTTAAGAGGAGGGATGCTGGATAAGTGGCGCTCAAACTGAGGGTCCGCTGATGTTTAATACGGATTAAACAGGAAAAAAAATCAGGATCTGATTTCAGTGACCTCGTTTGAATCAAGAGGAGAACAAGGAAATAAAAAAGTGCTTAATTTCCTTAAAGAAGGGCTTTTATTTATCGTTTAAAATGCTTTTCACAGACTGGGCCACACACATTCCTGCGCATACTCTGCAGGTGCTGCTTCCTCACTTTAAAGCAGAGTCAGCTCAGCTATAAATTCACACAAAAAAGCAGGAATTATTCACCCCTGCTTTTTTAAATTCCATTAGAGTAATATCTCATTTATTTAAAACAAATCAACACCAGCGCTAATTCTTATTAACTTCCCTGTGTGTTCTGCAACCATCGACTGATTTCGATCATGTGTTGCAAAACAGGATGCGTCATATTCAGCGGAATAATTCCGTTTTCTACCTGCGCACTCAGAGAGAATCAGAGTGATTAGAGAGACCTGATACTGAAGGAACGTGCATGTGAGAGCTGCAACAATGCAACACAGAAACAAACTCAAACCTGCAGAAAATCAGGAATTAAAGTGAGACAAACGCAAGGTTTGAGTGTTTTAGAGGAGTGTGGAGTCACTGCTTTTTAAAGCTGCAAAGGCCTCAGTGGATCGTCCTCTTTATGCTTTATTTTTGTGCATTGAAGGTTGTAATTTCATCTTCTTAAAAATGAGCACAAAGGCTTGGATTCTCCACAAAAATGAATTAAAAAAAAATGCTGAAACATTTTTGCGTTTGCGTTTCTGTTGCGGTTGTTTCCGATTACGCGCACGCATTTACAGCACAAATTAGGCACAAATGTGATTCTTTTATGATTTTTATAGGAAGGAATGAAAGAAACAGATAAAGTGTGAGCCTGTTTATTAAAATTCGAAATAAAAGCATGCAAACAGTGGAAGGAATTTTAAAATGATGTTTCATTTTTTTCTGGAAATGAAGCGATAATTTAGGAGATAATAAGAAACTTTTAAAGCGTCAAACCGAGGAGGAATTTTTGACAGAATCTGTGATAAACACATGAAGCTGGTTACACACAGTGGTGTAACCCAGATTCTAAATTCTGTCCCCTCATCTTTTCTTTTTCTCCGCTAAAAGAGAAAACCTGACTTTGTTTTACCCTCCGCTCCATCCTCTGCTCCTCTCTCCTCCCTCTCCCTCTCTGCTCTGGCCGCGCGCTGTTTTCGGGGAGCTCCTTATAAACTAAATCCAGCGTCCCCGGCTCCTCTTCCTTATTGGTCAGGTGGAGCCGTTACCTCACTCCGGGGCGCGTGACGCAGCGTCTTCACGTATCCTTCATGTGCGTCTCTTCTTGTTTCTTATTGAGAGTCTTGCCGGCGGTCGAAAGGGAGAAACGCGGGGTTCTCAGCGAGCCGAGGAGAGTGCGGGGACGGACCGGGTGCGCTCGATACTGAACACTTCCCATCCCGGGAGGAGAGCGGCGCACAAGAGCAGGCTCTCATTCGCTTTCTCTGTGTGTCACTCGTCCTGGCTGTCTCTCTTACACACACACTTTCTCTGTGTCCCTCTCCAGCACACACACACATTCACACACGGACGCCCGCGCGCACGCACGCTCCGCATACGTCTCCACTTTGCCGGAGTAAATTACGGCATTGATCTTAACGGCGAGTGCGGATCTGTCTCTTGTGTTCGCGCTTTCTTCGACGGAGCGACTTGGAGAAACGCTCGGCAGAGAAGTAAGTAGAAACACCTTTCACTTCCACGCTTTTATTATCAGGATCACTGCTGGGCTTTTTCATGGTGTGTGTTTGAGTGTGAGCTCCCACTGTTAGTCACCAGAGACGGCTCATGTTTGAGAAACATCTCGAAATCGGATGCTTTGGTTGGTTTTTGACTTTTTTTGTGACGAAGTTTGAGCGCGTTTCTGTTCTTCTTCACTTTCTAACACAAGTTTGAAGTTGTTTTAGAGTCTAAACTCGCGCACATAGGAAAGAAAAACACGCTTTTAAATCATATTGCTTCAGATAGTTCATAAAAAAATATATGTCAAGCTCATTTAACTGATCTGGAGTCAGGTTTGTGCGCGTTTTAGGCTTTCACATAAGTACAATTTGTGCCAAATGAGATTGTTGGTGAAACATCTCTGCGTGTCTGGAAAAAGTCCGAGCGTCAAAGAAGCAGCCTGAGCCTTCTGTCACTCTGTGGACAGCGCTGATCTCTGCTCAGAGCGCACGGAGAGAAGTAAAGATCCACTTCTGTGATAAACTACCTAATGTGTTCCTCTTAGAGATGAAGGAGGAAGCCTCTTTAAAACTTCCACATGTAGAAAAAAACTTAAAAGCTGAATTTAAAGAGAAGCTCCACTTTATTCAAGAATGAACCACCTGTGTACCTGTAAATGGAACAATGCAGCAACAGTTGCAGCAACTTCCTTTTTCACTTCTTTATTGTAGTGAAATTAAGTTCTCATTCCTGATCTTCAAATTCAGATTAAATCTCAAGTTTCAGTTCTGATAGAAAAACCACACACACTCACACACATCACCTTTCTCAACACAACTTCCCAAAGCTCCTGTGTTGCTCTTTGTGTTTTATTCTAACATGTTTGATTTTTGTTGTGAAACATTTGCTTTCTCTGACCTCGAAGTTATCGAGCTCCCTGGACCTTGTCTCCCCTCACACTCTGCCCCTCCTGAGTGTGTGTGTGTGTGTGTATGTATGCATGTACAATATGTGTGAGTGTGTGTATCTGGGTCACTGCCTGGATTTGACTCTTTTTTTTTTTTAAACTCAGTCTCTGATTTGAGGATCCAAAGCTGTGCATCTGATTGTTGAAGTCTTCAAAATTCAAACAGTTGTAGGAAGCAGCTTTAATTTGTGAAACATTATCATAGACTTGACCCTGAAATCTTTTTGCAAAGCAGATGCAAACATGTAACATGGGGAACGCTTCGAGAACAAGTGCAAACAAATATCTGCTTCTAGTGTTCATTTGAGTTTTTTTGGTCGTGCTTTTTCTGGAAGTTTCTGAGTTTTTGGCCTTTTTCTGTTCAAATTATTGGGCAAATAGGTTGTTTTATTATTGCTAAGTATTGACCTGTGTGCATTAGATTTAGATTTTCCAATGGTGATGTGTGTGGAAAAAATGGCCTAAGCTCATTTTTGAAGATGCATTTCAAGAATTTAAATGTTTCAGTTTGGATTTCCAGGATTTTTTTTTTACTTTTTGCCTTTTCATTGGAATTGATGGTGGTAGAAAAGAAAAGAGTTTCTACCAATGCAGGAAATTTTTGATAAGTCTGATGATGGATGATATTTGTTCCTTTAAAGCAGAAAAACAAAGCTTGGAATTTGCAGCATAAGAAGAATCAAAATTAAAAACTCGGCTTATTCCTGGTCTTGTAAATGTGAGGTGTATTTCCTCCCAGTCAGGGATCTACTAAAGCGAACTGAAGCACACTCACACACAACAAAAGTCAGCCTCTTTTCCTTCAGACGGGAGTGAAAACCCTCTGACGATAAGAGCCGCTCTTTTCTGTTGCAGCTCAAGACGCAGGAATCAAGGTTAGCCCTCAGAGGACGAGGAGGAAATGGGAAATTATTTCGGTTAAGTGAGGCAGGTGGGGTTTTCAGCCGGACTATTTTCAGAGTGGGTTTTCTAAAAGCCAGAATTGTCTTCTCCGTTTGCAAAAGTCTGCTGAAGCACCAGGTGAAATCTGGTGATCTAACTCCTCTTCTGTTCCTCCTTTCTCCTCCAGGATCCAGTCCCGTACTGAGCGTCTGTGAGGACCCCATGTCATGTCTGTTTAGCCCCCCTGCGTGATGCCTGATCATGACAGCACCACCCTCCTAACCAGACAGACCAAGCGCAGACGTGTGGACATCGGGGTGAAAAGGACCGTGGGCAGCGCGATATTCGGCCGCGTCAGGGAGAGCCTGCTGGACAGCATGAACCAATCACACGGCATGGATCAGGACGGAGACTGCTCGTTGGTCGGTCACGGACATGGAGGCACCGGCGTGGACGGGGAGAAGTCCAACGTTCTGAGGAAGCTGCTGAAGAGGGCCAACTCGTACGAAGACGCCATCATGCCTTTTCCTGGCGCCACCATCATCTCGCAGCTGCTGAAGAACAACATCGGGAAGAATGGAGGGAGTGACTCGGGCTTCCAGGTAACCCTGCACACCTGTCCTCCATCAGGTCGCCGTTAGTAACCGTTAATTAATCCATTGATTAATGTCTTCTCTGATCAGGGGAGTGGAGCTCTGTCCAGCGGAGGCTCAGAGATCCAGGCCGAAGACGCCTGCAGCAACTCCTCTCACGACCGAGACAGCCCTTCAGACTGCCTCTCCCCTGGGCCTCCTCTTCCTCCTCCACCATCCTCCTCCTCCTTTGGACGTCCACCTCCTGCTTCCAGCCTCAACTCCCACGCCTCCTCCCAGCAATCCCTCTCCCTCTCCTCCTTCGACTTGGACCGGCTGTCAGACGAGCACCTCCGCGCCAAACGAGCACGCGTTGAGAACATCATCCGAGGTATGAGCCACTCGCCGCTGGTCCGGTCCAACGCCGGCGACCACAACCAAGAAAGCAACCGAGAGAACGAGAACAGCAGCAACAACAGCAGCAGCAGCAACGACCACAGAGGTGACGGGAACGGCCACAACGCCGGCAGCCTCAACCACAGCCGCAGCGACGGGCCTTCGTCCCTGCTGAGCTCTCCGGGTTCGCGGGGCGGCGTGGTCGGTGTTGGGGAGGTTTACAGGGAGAACAAGAGGAAGCAGCGCCTCCCTCAGCAGCAGCACAGCTTCACCCAGCTGGTGTGTTCGAGGCAGGAGCAGAGGCAGGAGGAGAGGCGGCAGCTCAAGCTGCAGCTGGAGGACATGCAGGTTGGTGTCGAGATGTGAGCTGTGACTTCTGTTTCTTCTTCTGCTGATTTTGATTTGTTGGTTTTAACGTTTTTCTCTGTTGATCAGAAACAGCTGCGCCAGCTCCAGGAGAAGTTCTACCAGATCTACGACTCAGAGACCGAAGAAGAAGACGACAACGGCGATGGCGACCGAGTGAGAGAAAGGGAGGAGGACGGGAACCTGTCGGAGGACAGCATACGCTCCGACGGCCTGGAGGAGAGGCACCGGGACCGAGGGCGGCAGAGCCACGATGACCTCTCAGAGCTGGACCCCGGGCTCTTCCTGGACCGGGCCAGAGCGCTCCTCCGAGAACAGGCAATGATCGACGGCGAGCTGGAGGAAGACGTGGACGGCAGGGAGGAAGAGGAGAGGAGTGGGGAGAAGGTGATGAAGAGGAGAGGAGCAGGAGGACGACAGTTAGCCGAGACGCTGAAGCAGGAGCTGAACTGCGCCGTGTCGCAGGTCGTCGACACCGTGGTCAAGGGCTTCTCCTCGCCAAAGCAGGCCGTCAGTCACCATCATGGCTGCCACAGTAGCACACCTGCTGCACCCTCCTCTTCCTCCAACTCTTCCTCTTCCTGTCCTCCACCTTTTGGCCCCCTCCCCTCCCTCACTCCAGACTCGCGCTTTGGCGGTGGCGCCCTAGCCCTCAGTCTGAACGGGGATGGCAGTCCGACCCCTAACTACCACTCCTCCAGCCAGAGGCTGCACTGCTTCGGCGACGTCATCGTCCCGAGCCCGCTGGACTCATTCGGAGGTTTGAGCGGCAGACTGAGCGGCGTGCCGACGCCTAACGACCAAACTGAGGCGCTGCCGCTGGTGGTGCGTAAAAGCAACGGAGGTGGCGGAGAGAACGCCAACCCTTCTCTTCCTCCTCCTCCTCCTCACCATCCCTCTCTCCATCCTTCACCTCTCACCGCCTCGCTCGGGTTCAGCCCTCCATCCTTTCGCCATCCATTCCCCCTCCCCCTCATGGGTTACCCCTTCCAGAGCCCTCTGGGGCCACACGGAGGCCCCGGGTATCCACCAGGGCCCAAAGACCACAACAGGTCCTCTCCTGATTGCATGGACATGACCCGGGAAACGGTCAGCCTCAGAACCAAAATGGCGTCCCTCGGAGGAGGGCATCTGAGCCACCACCACCACCACCGGCAGAGCTCGCCGAGCCAACACGGGCCAGAGGGTCTGTCCCTGTCCCTCATCAAGTCTGAGTGCGGGGACCTCCAAGACATGTCCGACATCTCGCCGTACTCAGGCAGCACCGTATCCTTCTTAATGAGACGAGGGTAAAGGGATATTTCGCACATTTTCATAGAATAAAAAAGAGGTAGTTGAATTAATTTAGTTAACAATCGATACTCCACCTTCTCGTGGTGGAAATTGTTGCTCAATGATTTTATTTCCCGGCTCTGAGAGTCACATTTTAAAAGCAGTCAAACGCACTGAGACCACTTAGACTCGGCAGCAGCAGGCAGCCGTCAAAGAAAGTCTTTAATATCAATTAATCTGCATTAATTGGTTCCTCTTTTTTCCTGGCTGAGTGGGGAAGATGAAACGGGGCGCAATGGGTCTTGCAAGAGGGGGAAGATTAAACAGGTCGCACGCTGCTCCCTCTCTGGAGCTCTTTTAAGTCGGTGCAGCAGGTTGTGGTGTTTAAAGGCGCTGAGAAAGGCTAGTGAGCCTCCTCTTCATCACACACACACACACACACACACACACACTGTCTGAGACACTCTTGTGCTGTTAGGCTCTCTTTCATCACAAAGACTTTGTACATAAACGCTCAAAGCAAATCATATTTCACTGTCTGTGTGTGGGTGTGGGGTAAGACCTTGTACATAGGAGCTCAAAGCTAATCATATTTCAAAGAGCGCGGGAGAGGCACAGGTGAATGCCTGGCTTTATTGACGGACGCTTTTCTAGATTTGTGAGTTTTAGTGCATGTGTGTGCGTATGTGTGTGTGTGTCACACCTTAAACACTTTTATTTACAATCGTTATCCAGTTTCCTCCCTCCCTCTTTCTCCATCTCTCCTGCTCTTTTTCCTCCACTGGCCTTCACCGGCTGTTGCTCAGCAGCTGTGTGTTCCCTTTCACACACACACACACACACACACCTTTTTCCAGGCGTGTGCACATGGACAGGTGTTTGCAGGTAGCTGTTTATCTTTTCGTCCCTAACCTTTCATATGAAGAGGGCTTCTCCCGAGCCACTGACTCACTCACACACACATACACACACACACGCTTGAAGAACAAAGAGGAAAGAGAAATAAGACTTTGAACCCGTCCAATAGGAACTCCTTGCAGCTGTGATCACAGTGTCGTCTTCAAAGACGAGTTAGATGTTGCTTTAATTAAACAAAAAAAAAAAGAAATATTCGACACGTCTCTTGATCCCGCTGAGCTGTTTCATTCCTAAATGTTTTTCATTCATTAGAAGAAGAAAACATCTTTGAAATCAGACATTAGGACTTCAAAAGATGATGACCACCTTTTTTTTTAGTTTTACATTTGAAAAAAAATCCTAAATTGTTGGGCTTGTTAATCGGGATAGTAGAAAAAATTAAAACAATTCACCTGAAATAGAAAAAATCTTTTCTTGTTTTATTTAATGAGGACTTCCTAACAAACAGTTTTAACATTATTCAGCCTGAAAACAAGCATTTTGATATATTTTTAAATATGATATTAATATTATATTTAATAATTTTTTATATCAGTTTTCAATGAATATTTTTATTTAATATTTTTATTTTATTATTTTTATTTATACAAGAAAAATTAGATAAAATTGAACAAATTGGGTTTAAAAAAAATATTTTTTATTTACTTATTTTCTGATTACCAAAATTTTTCTGATTTTGCTTTACATGATTTAAATTCATTTAAGTAGAATTTAGTTATTTATCTAGTTTTACTTTTTAGACATTTAAAGTCGTAATATCCAGTCAGCAGATGTGTTATCTAAAAGATGAGTCAACTTAACTGTTGCATATTTATCTTAAATACTCAATCTGATCCAATTAAACATAAGGATAAAAGGCGTTTGTACCTTAAATGCACAAATACTGAGACCAAAATCTGAATAAAGGAACCGGGAAGTTGGTAAAAACAAAGTCCAACTGTTCCAGCTTTAAAGCTTCTTTAAAAAGAAACTAAATCTGAAAAATTAAGTTCAAGAAAATATTTTAGGACTCTCCACTCTGGAATAAATTCAGCAAAAACCTGTCGTCATATGATTTAAGTTGTGAGCATCTGTAAGTTTGAAGAGCCATGATTTAAGTTTGAACTGAGGCAACGGGTTGAAATGCACAACCTGAGCCTTCTTTGACTCTAATTGATTTGCAGTTTTAAAGAGGAACGAATCAAACATAAAAATAGTATGAAAAAAAAAAGACAACTGCTATCTTTCCAAACGTGGAAAATGCCACTTTTCATTGTCCGTGAGATAACAACAGTGTCACCTTCAAGCGCTCCTCTCAGAGTCGGGAAAAGAGCACCTTGAATTTTGCAAATCTATGACTCCAACAAGTTCACTCTCCTCTAAAAAAAAAGGCCACACACACTTCTCGTTCATCAACTCTTTGAATTCAGACTCCTCCACTTCATCAACACAGATGTTGTGATATTTCCACCCTCTGTCAGGCGCCGGCCCTTTAAATCATCCTGACCCTCCTCCCCCACACAACGCCCTGACTGCAAGAACAAAACATCCACGGTGTTACAGGTTGATGTTGGGCTTCAAACCGCCTGGCAGTGAGGTTAAAGTGTTTACATCGATCACACACACACACACACATCAAACATTCACACACACACACACTCTTTCTTTCTCTGTTTCAGCTCTGTGTATCTTTAATCCTTTGTACAGAGCTGAGCAGATGTCCCTCATTCATTTATGAATTCACCCCCCCTCCCTTTCACACACACACAAACACACACACACAGAAACACACACACCTGGCAGCAAGGTCAAGTTACAGCTGATACAGAGACACACACATGCGCGCACATACATGAGATCGATCACACAGAAATGAGAAAAAAGGAGGAAGAGAAGGAACATCAGTGGGGTTGTTTATTCACTGACTCACACACACACACACACACACCTGTCTTCTCACACTGAGTCATGTTTGTGAGGCTCTCTGTGCTTGTTTACGTGTGTCAGAAAAGTACGAGACGGGCTGCAGAATTTGGACACAATGTTTTACCTGTGGGTCTCACACACACACACATACACACACACACACACACACAGTGACAGGTTGGTATGAATGTTAACTCACTGATGGTGTTGTTGTTTGCTGACCTGATGTTTCTGCTGCTGAATGAATGATGGACGACTTCGGCGACTGAGACAAAGTGAGCGCATGATTCGTCGTAAAAAAACTCTAACACCAAATTTTTAAATGTAGGAAACTTGCCGAAATTAGCGCCACTTTTGCACTTTTTTCTTGTGCAAAAGTTCAACATTTGTGGGAAGTTTGTGCAACTAAAAATTGGGACAACTTCCACACCAATAAAGAGCTTTTTCAGGAAGAGAAAAGCATCTATGACTGATTTGGGTGTCCTTACCGTAATTATGAGTAAAAATGTGCAACATTTTTTTTATTTTATTTTATCTTTTTTAAATATTGACTTGATTAGTTATATAGAATAAAAAAGTAAAATAAGCAAAAAAATCTAAAATGATTGACAGTTTTTAAGGTGGATATTCTCTACCGTAATTACCAGAATAAGTGTGCAAAAATATTTTGATTTTGCTTTCTAACGCTGACCCAAAACCTTAGATCAAATAAAATTGGTAATATAAATATAAACATAAAAACTTATTAAGCTAGCTACATTAAAATAGAGTGATGCACAGCTAAGAGGTTCTGGTTCTGAAGCAGCTCGTCAAAATCTTTGTTTCCAGTTTGATTAAGTTTGATCTTCACATTTAAAAAATACAACAAAAGCAAAATAACGTTTCAGATGGAGCCTTTCCCCCTCTTTTTCCTGATTGCCGATGCTCCTCTCCCCCTCTCTCCAGCCACATCGGGCCCCTGGGGTTCCTGTGCGGGTGTGTGTACGTGTGTGTGTTTGTCTGTGCGCTAATTGACCTTGCAGGGGGTTCCATTGATTGCCTCATCTTCTCTGATAGATTATAGGGCTGTTAATGTGGTGGGGAAATGGCAGCGTGGAGGGGCACAGCTGTTGTCACACACACTCGCTCTGCGTCCCTGCGACCGGGGCCTCCTCCACAATTATTATTTTCCTCGTTGAGATGCCGGGATGCACACTGAGGCTGCGGAGATGTGGCGGGCGAGTGTGGGATTTGATCCAAAGCCAGCAGGTGCTCGTGTGTTTGGATGTAAAATGGCACGCTTTCCAGAGAACTGGTGCTCTCTCCTTTTGTCTCGAAATGTTGTGTGGTTTTGTTTAACTGTGCTGCTGTTAGCCTTGTGAATTTAGGAGTGGTGAAGAAGCTACTTCCTGTTTCCTTAACATGTTCTATCAGATTCAGGAAGGCTTGTCTCCAAACCACCTGAAGAAAGCCAAGCTGATGTTCTTCTACACCCGCTACCCTTCCTCCAACATGCTCAAAATGTTCTTCTCTGACGTCAAGGTAAGAGTTCGCCCTCTCTGCTTCCTTTCATGATCAGGTTAATTCGCCGTCACTGAGAGGTGATAAAATTTTAAAAAAGTGACGAGGAATAAGGATCTGCTGTGATTTCAGTTACATGTGTGTGTCTGCATGAGACCACGTCGCACAGATGGGTGCTCCAGTCTGTCACGTCTTTGGAGCATAATGAGAGTTTCTGGCCTTAATCGGCCCAGGGGGTGAAGGGAGGGGTCTGAACGCCCACTTTCCCTCTTGCGCACATACTGTAACAACCCAAAACACACACACTCGACAGCCTACTCACTCTCACTGATACAAAAATGTGACAAAGACTTATTTTAGATTTTAGGCAGAAAAACGTAAAAGTTAAAGATTCACAATTTTGAGCGAACATGTTTGAATATTCAGGATTTTCCTCAGGATTCATGTTCAAGTAAAAGTAGTCAGGTGATGAAAAGAGTTAGTGTGTGTTAGGGGGGTGTTTGAGAAACAGGAGGAGGGGGCACAAACAAATGAAAGAGAAGACAACAGAACAACAGCTTTACAAAACAAAGGCGCTGATTGTTTGGTGTTTACAGGCAAAAGGAGCATACGGCTCCTCCACGGATTCAGGACGCTCTATTCAAATGAGCACACACACCAACACTCTCTCACAAACACACACACACCAGCTGCCCTTTGGCTCGTATCTGTGGTGACCACTTCCTCGTGGTAGTGCCACATCCTCACCGGCTGCCATGGCAACAAGGGTCGTTGGGACACGGGGTTGCTAGGCAAACACAAGGTGGATAAGCTTACCTGCTCTTACTGTGTGTGTGTGTGCATGTGTGTGTGTGTGATTAGTCCATTAAGCCATCAGATAGGCGTCATGATAGAGCTTTTTTTTAAAGAAAACACACAAAAAGTTGAGTTTGACAGAAAGTTAGTTATCCTAAAAACTTTTCAGGGACTATTTAATGTGGCGGAAGGCTTTAGAGGGAATTTACAGCCTTATATGTGATGGGATTGACTCATAATACAGTGTAAGTGTCACCCAGTGCAACAGTGTGACTCATTGATGTGTTTTTAATAGTTGCTGAACAACAATGGAGCTCTTTGGAAACATCAGCAGACTCCTCGTACGAGAAACTGTCACTTTGTCGTGTTTTTTTTATTGTCTGAAGAAACACGGTTTCTTAATATTCAGATTTTATGCAAATAAAGGTCGAATTTGGTTTTAATTGAGTCTTTATCCGTGTTAATCTGGCGTATCCTTACGTGGGAGGAACTACTCGCTTAATAAAAAAATGAATCATGTTTAATCCTATTTGTGATGAGCGAGGCTGTTCTGTTCAAGGCGTCAGTGGTGTGTGTATGTGTGTCCTGTTTCATTGTCCCGTCGCATTCATTACTCCGATTATTACCATACTTCCAAAATCCGGGTCAATGTCTCTGTCTCCTCTCTTTCTCACCCTCTCCCTGCCTCCCCCCTCCTTCCGCGGGGAACAATAAGTAGCATGTGTTAGCAGGATCAGGCAGATTCACTGTAAGGGAATTAGGGCCCTGAATGGCTCCCCTAATTGGACTTGAATGGACTTTGTCTCTGGGAAACTGGTTCTTAAAGATGAGCCTCTTACACACAATGGCCGCCTCGCACCGTGTGGGAAGTGGGTTGAGGCGACGACTGTTTTAGGCACACATGAGCGAGCTCACACACATGAACACACACACACACACACACAGGGGGGATCTTAATTATGTAGTGAAAGCTCTTGCCTTCTGACCAGACAATCATATATGTTAGCACGAGACGCTGAGGAGGCTGCCGTCTCGTCTTGAGAGAGTCAGTGAGAGTAATTAAGACCTTGTTAAGACCCGAGGAGTTAGGATTAATTAGACGCTCGCTGGCTCACACTCTCACTCTTTCTGACACACATGTGAGACTCTTGCTCTGAGAGGGTGGAGTGATATCTTGATGCCTCCTCAGCAGGAATCAATTAGTCCGACTAGCTTCTCACCCGGCTCGTCAATTAGGGTGACACCGCCAATTTGGAAACAGCTCACGAACCGACTTCTCAAACATGAAAATACAAAAATCACAGATTAATTCAGCACAAATGTTGAGTGAGGCTCCAGAAACATAAGTTGGAAAACTTCTGACAGCAGCGTTTCTCACAGGAAGCCTTCACTGATACGTTCGTTTGTGTCGAGCGTGCACATTCACGCCGTCCCCTCCAAATCTGCTTGAAGCGGGCAGATTCTTAAAGGATGTGTGTTTGCCCTTCCAACACAGCCTGGAGGGGGGTGACAGTGGCGCCGTGACACTTTCTCTGACACTCTCCCTTTCCCCCCTTTTGGCTGTAAACAGAAAATGGCATTCCTCAAGCTCAGCACTTTGCCCCCCTCCACATCCATCCCCACTATTCTCTTTCTGTCTTTTGTCTCCCGCCTCTCTTGTTTTCTTTTTTTTTTTGGTTCGTGCTGATTGTGATGAGCTGGACGGGGCAGAGGGTGGGTGGGAGGGCAGGTGGCGTGATAGCTGGGTGCTCGCATGTGGGCTTGAGTTCTGTCTACTTGTGAATTTCGGCCTACAACATCCTCTGATGTTTGCATGTTCAGTTTTCAACTTGTGAGACACTGCGTGGAAAAATGAGTCTGGAGCAGTTTGCATCAAATATGAGCAGACGGATTCATGCAAAGCAGCGCAAACCAATGCACAATCCTTCTGCACAAATTTTTCTCTCATTTGCAAAAATCAAATGTTGCTTATTCCCGAGACTTGAGTTGTAATTTGATTCTTGGAAATCAGTTTCCCCTAGAGGCCGAATCTTGTACTGCGGCCATGTCTCTCGAATTATCTGCAAATTGTACAAGGATTAAGATGTCATTTTTCTGATCTTATATTTTTAAGCTGAAATGTGTTTTCATGTTTATTACACGCAGCGTTTTTGTGGGTCAAAACACCCCCCAGCGCACACACTTTCCCCTCCTGTCACTCTCTAAAACCCTTCTGTTACACACACACACACACACACACACAGCCTCCCAATTATGCTCCATTATGTCACCCCCTCTGACAGCTCCTGAAAAAATATCTCTTTCCCCCTCTGTCATCCTCCACATTCCTCTTTTTTTTCATTTAACCTCTCCCCATTCATCTCTCTGGCTCCTCTCTCGTTCCTGTGAGACAATGTCTTGCAACAATACGGAGCTTAATCTCCGTATCAAAGCCGTTTTTCCCCTTCGCTGAACACTCACATGCGTGCACTTTCACTGAGCACACATCGACACAGACTCATGACGCTGGAGCTTTCACTAAAAACACTCCTTTCTTCACGTGAAGGACTAAATTACAAAGCAAACCTTCTTTAAAGAGAGCTAAAAACGCCTGACCCGTGCACCACAGGATGATCATTTGTGTATTCATGAGTGATTGTTGTGCCATATTCGGAGTGAGGTTAAGACGAGTGAGACGACATGGCGTCATGCAAATATCAACAAAGCAAACATGAGGCTGTGTTTGTGTAACGCTGCAGGATCAGGAGGATGTTAGAAATCAGAAACAGCGCCTTAAAGCTGCTGAAATGATCCGTTTCTAGAGTCCAGATATTTCTCAGTTAAACACAATTAAAGCTCATGTGAGGGTCTTTATGTTCATGTTGAGTCTGGCGCCCCCTGTGGACAAACTGATACCTGATTCACAGCAGTTGAAAAAGTGAAGTTTGGATGTGTTGGGTTGTTTTGCTGATGGTTTTGTTGCTTTTCCCGGTCTTAAAAAGAGGCTTTTGCACACCACAGCGACGCGAATTGCAACAAATTTAGAGGCGTCACATTCAATCTCCACAGCTATTCTCCTCCAAACAAAGTTTTTGTAGTTTTTATGTCGTTTTGTCGGACACAAAGACAATCAATGTTGAATGTTTTGGTATGTGACTTGTCAACAACGAGCGTTTTGATTGGTCGGACGTGTACTCATCAAAAGCAAAACTTTCAAAAAACAAAAGCCGCAATTTTGCTCAGCGAAAGACATTGCTGGTGTGAAAGCTTGTAGGTTCTAAAAAATAAATAACGTGTGAAATATTCACGCAAAAATTATGCGTCTGGTGTGCAAAGGGCTTTAGTCTTATAAAGGGATGGGTACTGAATTTTTTACTTTTAAAGGTACCGACCAAATTCTGTCAAAGGTACCAGGTACCAATTCATGTAAAACAAAAGGTGCCATGTTTAGGTTCCCTAAACGCATCACTGTGAAAGTGAGGGAGTGAAAGAGTAGCTGAATTTCCATGATGGCCATGAACACAGCATTGCAAGATTATAATAGAGAAAGACAGATATGGATTTTTTGGGGCCGATACTGATTATTAGTAGGCAAGGTGGCACCGATAACCGATATTTGTAGCCGATATTCATTTACAGTCGAAGTGAAAATGTTGGTATAAAAATTTTGAACAGTACAACTCCAACACAGTGCAGGAAACAACTCAGTTTTGAATTGGTTTCATATTGGCCGTCAGATAAAAAAATAAGGCCTGATGCCGATATGCTTCAAAATGCCAAATATCGGCCTCAATAATTGGCCCGGCCAATAATCAGTCTTTCCCTATTATAAATTGAAGAATACATGTCTTTTTACCACATTAACACAAAAAAAGTACCGAAAAGTGGTACCGTTGAGTACCAGTACCGATTGCCAGGTACCGGGCATCTGTACCGTAACGTGTCAAATGCAAGAGGTACCCATCCCTAGTCTTAGAACTGTTAAAACAAGAGTTTTAATTTCGATGACATTCAATAAGAGCGCTTCTTTCACCCTCAGTTCAACCGCTGCATCACCTCCCAGCTGATCAAGTGGTTCAGCAACTTCCGGGAGTTCTACTACATCCAGATGGAGAAGTTTGCCCGGCAAGCCATCAACGAAGGGGTGACGGCCGCAGAGGAGCTGTCGGTGGGGCGCGACTCGGAGCTCTTCAGGGCGCTCAACATGCACTACAACAAGGCCAACGACTTCGAGGTAAGACGGGTTTACGACTTCTAAATATGCAAAATCTTCAGGTTTGCAGGATTTAAGCTGCAGCTTTGCACGATGCATTTTATCCTTGCACAAAACCTTTTAAAAGACAAAAAAATCTAAAATCTGAGCGTCTCCTCGTTCAGTTCCTCTACCCTCGCTTCAAACGTCCTCTACCAAGTCAGCTGTTCAGAGCGCAACAGTCACCTCACGATTCTGCTGAGGTGTGGATGTCGCAGAGTGTGTGTTTGTGTGTGTGTGTGTGTGTGTGTGTTCGATGAGGCGAAAGAGGACGCCGCTCCAGGCGCGGGTGTCCTTGTCAAAGCGATTTGCAGAAGTCACATTCTCCCCCTCACTTTTTTCCCTCCTAATATTGGTCTGAGGGGACCTGAGGGCCCTTAAACTGTTCGACGTAACATCAGCAGCATTTAGATGTCCATTATCGCACACTTTGCCTCTGACACACACACACTTTTTTTTTTTTTTTTTTTTTTTTTTTTGCTTATGGAGAGAAATGTCGCCGCTTGGTTGGAGCTTAAATGCACAAAGAGTGGAGATTTGCAGACACAACACAAACACGCAGGGAGATTTTAAGGTATCTGGGTGTTCTGTTTTGGAGGGATGAATAGCGACGCTTTGCATCTTTTGCATAACAAGAGTCAGGTAGCTTTTCACAGGTGTGTATGTAAAGAACCTGCACGGGAAACACACACTCGCATGCAAATCATCCGTGTGTTTGCTCTCTCTCGCCGTCTTCAGAGGGGTTATTTTAGGGTCTGTGGGGCACGGGTCAGGTAGAGTTTAGGAGCTAAAAGAAAAGCTCGGAGGTGTTTGATTTATGTAAACGACGCTCAGGCTTCTTTGTCCATTAGTTTCAGCTCATTTCAGAGCGATATGAAAATCCACTTCAGGAGTTAAGCAAACTTTAAGAGTGGGTAGTTTGAATACTGAGGATCTTCATTTGCAAGCAGAGACTGTTTTACACGTTTAGTCGTTAGGTTTTCCTCGTGCGTCCTTTGCTCAATGAAGCAGCGTTGTGTTTGCAAAGGTAGGTATAAATTTTCTTCCTGTACTTCGTCCCCTCCTCTGCCTCCTCCTTTCGTCCGCCCTGAGGGAACATTACCGGCGAGGGACCTTCTCTCCCTCCTCCTCTGTCAAACTCAGAGGCGTGAAACTGGAACCGTGGCCGAATCAGCAAGTCTCCCGACACACACACACACACACACACACAGAAGTCTTCTCCTTTAGCCAAATTTAGCATCATCAGACTTCCACCTTGGTTTGTCCCCGGCACACACCTTCACTCCTCTCCTCTCCTTCCACCTTTCCTTCTCTCCTTTCCTCATTGAACACCCTGACAGCTTTTATCCCTCCACCTTTTCATCCGCTCGGGAAAAGGCCTCGCGAGGTTAAATAATTAGCATTTATGATGTTTTTCTTGTTAATCCGAGTCAACGCCGCGTTCTCCGCTTTGACGGCTTGAAAAAAGCTCGCATCATTAGTCACTGTACACGGTCAGCATTTTAAACAGTCGTCGCAGATTAGTGCGGGAGAGTTTAATGTGTTGTCTTCGAAAGTTGGCGTAAACAGGCCTCGGTAATTAAAGCAGCTCCATTAATTACCTCCTCTCCTCTCCTCTCCTCTTCAGCCATTCTTTCAACTCTTCTTTCTTGTTTACCTCTCCATCAGCGCTGTCTCCTCCTTCCTCCCCAGTCCCTTGTTTCTGAAACTATTTTGTCCTAATTGCGGCTCTGCCCACGAACTAATGAGGAAGAAAGGAAGGAGGCTGGAGGAAACAGGGAATAGTCTTCAAATAAAGAACGGGAAAACAAAAAGAGGCAGAGAGGTTTTTTTTCTGCCAGGACACTCGGGGAAAGGTGTCAGCTTCAGCGTCTGCCAAGAGGAAGAGAAACGTTTCCCCTTTCTTCTTTTATATCGAGAACAGATTGAGTTGTTTAAGGCTGCCAGTAGCTTTGGACGGAGAGTCTTAACTCGTGGCAGAGTGTGTCGAACCAACTGAGCGTTTATTTCTCAAGCAGGATAAGTCGAGGTCAGGAGGGTAGGAAGGGATGAAGTTGTCATAACTTAGAGACAATGAGACGTTTTCAGCCTTCTAGAGGACGTTCTCATCTTTCCAGTTCAAGGATCCTCTCTGCCTCCGTCAGCACCAACCCTCGGCACAGCTGCGCCTCACACACACATGTCCACACCGACATACACACAGATCCTCATTTGTGTCCGAATGAAAGAGCAGCGATGGTCGCTCTTGAAGGGTGGGTGTGGCTGCTGCTAAAATGTGCCCTTTGACTTTCTATCTCACACACACTCACACTCACACACACCTGGAGGCCATGCGGTGGTCACACACTCACATTTCAGGGCTATCTGGTTTCATAAGCCGTTCTCTTTGTGAAAAGATGGAGTTCTCATGTCTTTCTCCGCCGTTTGTCAGGCTTTGTGCGTCTTTATTCATCTTTTTCCGCTTCCTCTTCATCTTTAGAGAATAAACAGGTGTGTGTGTGTTAGCGTGTGTGTGTGTGTTGTGGGCTCAAGTCTCAGGACTTGATTCTAAGAGTGGGCTCTCTTTCACATCCTCACAAAAAACTAATCTATCGATCTAACGACTGAGAGGAGCACATGTGGAGAAATGAAAGTGAAACTTAAGTATCAATCTCATCACCCTAGTACTGATCAGTACTGATCCCAACATTGGCATCAATTTATCGGTTTTATGATAACACACACACACATTTCTAACACTACACCTGTCCCCTCCCCACTCTGATCCCTCCGTTATCTGCAGATTTGGGCCATCGCTTCATCTTCACACGCCGGGGTTCACACCGTCTCTTCAGAAGTCGCAGAAAACTTCTACAAAAATATGTTTATATGCATCTGATCTTTGCCAAATCTGTTTCTAAAGCAGCTCCGGGTGAGCGCGCAGGCCCCAGAGCTAAAGAGTCTGACGCTCGAGACTGCGATTTGCATCCTGCAACATAATTTTAGCTGTAGGCTGAAGAAAAGATCAAGGTTTTGCTGGAAAGTATACCAAGAGTCAGCTTTAGATTCTGCAATATTTAACCAGCGTGTTGATCCTGACTTAACCTCAATAGCGTGAGGAGAAGCGGAGGAAGTTAGCCGAGTTTGAGCTTTTGAAAGAAAAATTTAAAGAAATAATCGAATAAAAACTAAACTTGCACACATAAGTAACTCTTCTCCGTCTCCTTTCTGCTCGACAGAGAGCGGCGTGCTGCAGACAATGCCACCTGCCAGTTTCTGTCACTATAATTATAGCTATCTGCCTGCAGTGTGTGTGTGTGTGTGTGCTGGTGTGTGAAATGTGTGTGTGTAAATGTGTGTCTTGGTATTCCAGTGGAGAAGAAGGAGGCATCATCTTTGTCACTGAGCCTGATTGGAGTCACGAGGAGGCAGCGGTGTATGTGCGTGCATGTGTGCTCTTCCTGTGTGTGTGTGTGTGTGTGTGTGTGTGTGTGTGCAGTGATTCCCCTGCCCCAGCTGTCTCCTTAGCTTTAACAATAGGCCTGCTAACAAAGACGTGGCCTTCAGCCTCCGTCATGTGATACTAGTGGTCTGCAGCCTCGCAGTCAGATGACCCGCGCTATTGTCCTCTATGGGTGACACACACTTGCACACACACACACACAAGGAGGAACACAACACACACTAAGCCAAGGAAGCACAGCACGTGTATTAAAAGGACACACACTCATGAGATAGTGAGGACAGACACACACGGAGACGCAATCTCAGGACGCAGACCCTTCCTCTGGGTCACATGCAGCGCGGACAAAGAGAAACTTTATTGCTATTGTCCTGGTGACAGTGAGATCAGTGACTGATTGACAAAAGAGCAGCAGAGAAAGGAAACATATTGCTGATGTCCTGGAGGAGAAGGCGCCCGGTGGTTTCGCCTTGCAGAGAGCGGAGAGGTGGTGTGTTCGGATTCAAAACAGCTGATATAGTTATTTTTTACATTCTGAATCCTGCAGGAAAAATAATGGAAGTGCAGTTCCTCCTTTGTCCACTTGAGGCTGGCCCCAAAAGTGAGCGATTTCCCTATTAAAGCCTATGTTAAACTCTTATTTTTCAATTTAAGACATTTACAGCCTGGTACGGACGCAGTTTTTGACCCTTAAACTCCACCATACAGACGTTTCAAAGTCAAAGAGTTGCATACTCAATCGGGGGCGTGGCTAATTTGACTGACAGGTGGCTAAAGCCCCACCTTTGCCAGGGTCTGTTCACAAGACATTGGTTTCAGGGTGGGACGCAAAAGTTTTGTTGTTGTCAGCCGACCTAAAACACAACTTTTGAAAACTTTTGAAACTTTTGAGAGAGGCCTCCAGAGTGGGATTTTTTTGGAAACACTGCCGACACTGTTGCTGTGTTAACAGTAAACAGGCGTTTTCAGTGGAAATGCTGATGTCATCCTCCGCTTTGTGCAACGACATCTAACATGACACCAGATTATCGGCTCAACTCTAGCGGCTTCTGAACGAGACAGTTATAGCGCCACCTACAGGCCTGGCATGCTTACTACAGCATTTCCGTGTATACACAGAATTTTTCACTGCATTTTTGGATGAAACGTTATTGCCTCAGCGTCAGCAGCTCCAATATGGTGACTGCTTTTTTTTGGCACCACTAGCTTGTGACGTCACAACCATGTTTCCACGCAGCCTGTAATGCAAACGCTGTGCATGTGCAGCGGCGACATGCTGGGTCCTCTAACTGGCGAGCTAAGCAAACCCTGACCACTTCTTCCTGCAAAACACAACATGCAAAATGCAATGACAGAATGCTGTGAGACTTGCGACTGTTATTTTATGATCATCATGTATGGAAATAATTCGACCCAGTGGGGTTGATATCTTGGCTGAATCCTCCCCCCCTGACTGTGCGTTGACGTCAAAGATGTCGCCGCCTCCTCCTGCTCCTGTGAGACTGGAGGGCAGAAGAAATGATGCAGCTTTTAAATATTTCTCTCTGAGACGGAGTCCTTTCACGGCTTTTTAATTAAATATTCAAGGTTGGATGCGGAGCGAGGCCTTGCTCTTGTTTATCTTTTTAGTTTCTGCTCAAAAAATCTTTTCAGCGCATCATGTCCTCATTCCTCTTTGTTTTTTAACTTTCCTCTGACCTGTTTGTGGTTTTCTAAAGCTTCTTGGAAAGCTTTATCATCTCTGCTTGTCACACCGAAGCGGTTCTCCAGGAGAACCGGTGCGAGAGGCAGCAGGAGAGGAAACAGGAGCCGATCCTCGAGGAGCTCACAGATGGAAAGAGGAGAACACATATGCATGCAGGCGGGGGTGTGTGCGGGAGTTTTGAATCAAAACAGCAATGTTTTGGACACAAATGAAGGAGTGTCTGTTTGAGTGTGTGAATCAGAGTTGGAGTGATGTCATTGGAGACGCAGGAGCACGCTCAGTGTGAAAATGAAGATTCAATGAGCACGTTTTGATCGATTAACAGGAGAAAGTGAAGCTTTGGAGGGTGAATTTCCATTTTTCACTTCCTGTTGAAGGAGGAAGGATTAGGGAGACTCTCTAATCTGGATGTGTGTGTGTGTGTGTGAGTGAGTGTGTGATCGTATTTTCCTGCCAGGGTGTGTGTGACTAAAGCCAGGCCTGATAGCAGAGAGAGGAGGAGAGGAGGAGGAAAAAGGAAGCAGATGCTTGAGCGTTGGCACCAAAATGATATGTCCACTCAGACACACACACAGGAACACACACACACACAGAGCAGGGTCCACAGAGGGAGCAGTGCACAAAGGAGATCCAGTTTGGTCTCAATGAGACTCTGACGGACGGTGAAGTGGACCTCGAGGCCACAGAGGGAAGTAGAAAGGAGCTGCTGCAAGACAGCTGAGCGTAAAAAAAAAAGTGGATCTCCTCCCTCCTAAAACTGAAAACCCTCTTGATCTAAAAACAACCGTGATCATCACTGAGGACAGAAACCTGCAGCCTTACTTTACAACACGCCAAACAAGCGCACACATGTGTACACACACTTGAGTAAACATCACCGTCGTCTCCTGCGTTAATGGAGGAAAGCAGACAGACTTCAAGTAAAGCAGAAAACAGAGTCACACACTCTCACACACACACACACACGTCGCCTCTGTTTGCACACCTTGAGAATCAAACATATGGTGTTTGTAGAGTGATTTCTTAAGAGCCCGGTGTGTGTGTTTGTGTGTTTTGTGCAGAATGGAGAAGAAACAGAGGGATGGGTGAAAAGAAGCAGGTGGGGTTTGATAAGGAGAGGTGAGAAAATGGAGTCAAGTGAGGACACAGACACTCAGGTCTGACGTCTTCATCACGGTGAGAGAAGAAGAGGAGAGGGGATTAGAAATTTAGATGAAGAGAAGAAGAAAGTGGACCAAGAGAGAGGATGAGGATGACAGAAAAGCTTTGAGAGAAAAGAAACAAACTCCTTTTATTTATCTTGAATGTATTCAAGAGCATCCAAAGCCTTTTTCCCACTGAGAGGTTCAGTTCGGTTCATCTCAGGGACAAATCCCTAATCAACCAAATGTACCCTACTGTACTGTACCATACTGTACTGCACTGTACCGTACCATACCATACAGTACCGTATTGTACCCTATTGTACCGCACCACACCATACCGCATCGTATTCTACCATATTGTACCGTACCACGCTGTACTGCACTGTACCGTACCATACCATACAGTACTGTACCGTACCATATCCTACCGTACCGTATCGTACCGCACCGTATCGTACCGCACCATATCGTACCGCACCTTATTGTACTGCACCTTATCGTACCGCACCATATCGTACCGCACCATATCGTACCGCACCTTATTGTACCGCACCTTATCGTACCGCACCTTATTGTACCGCACCTTATCGTACTGCACCTTATTGTACCGCACCTTATCGTACCGCACCATATCGTAACGCACCTCATCGTAACGCACCTTATTGCACCGCACCTTATCGTACCGCACCGTAGCGTAACGCACCTTATCGTAACGCACCTTATCGTAACGCACCTTATCGTACTGACCGTATCTTACCGTACCGTATCTTACCGTACCGTTCCACTTGTTGTGACCGGTCTGACCCAAAATTCCTGGATGTCTTCTATCGTTGCTCTTTGTTTCCTGTGTCGCGTTTTTTCATCATTAGTGTGGGGTACACTGTGTCATGCTGTCATGTTTTGGCGTTGCGCTATTACATGACTGACGCGGGTATCGGCCTGCGGCTAACACACTGCCTACCAAGAAAGGCGTGGTTGGCTGTGGAGACTCAGATAGGATCAGGCTTTACCAATCTAAACCCTACCAAACTATACTGATCCGTACCGCACCACTTGGTGGAAACAGGGCTGTACTTTGCAAGAGTTGACTGCAAAAACAATCTACAGGTCAGCAAAAAAGAGGTTAAAATGTGCCAAAAGTTGAAAATAAGTCAACAGATTATGGATACTAAGAAGTGATAACTGAGTCCACCTATGAGGGTTGTCTGGGAGGGTCAAAGCCCGGCATGCACAGAGCGCCTAGGCTAGTTTTAAGTTAACAGAGGTGAATACATGCAAGAGAAATCGGATCCTCAACCATGTTTTTAAACTGTTTGTCTGACTATGAGGACATTAGACTAGAGCGGTAGTAATACACTGATTTTACACTTTGATACGATACACAATATTGAGCCCCCAATAAGTTATAAGTATCATGATTCTCAGAAAGGGTTTCTTGGAGTTCCAAACCCCGCTGAGCAACTTTAATTTTACTGCCATAGTATCAGAAACTGCTTGAATCGTGCTAATATAAAAGTTCAGAGCCATAAATAACACAACAGCAAAGTCACTGCAGAAAGAAGCCAGAAGCTTTAATTCTGTTTTATTAAGACTACGTTCAGATGTGTTTAAAGGTCGGTGTATCTGTAAAGAAGTAACCTACTTCTAAAGTCTCTCCTTTAATCTAAAAATAATTTTAGTGCCCTTTTCTGCTCGTGTCCTGCTCTGTAAAAAAACGACTAAATTAGCAAAGCGGACGTCACTGTTGCTAAGAGCTGACTGCTTTGTGCACTTCAGGTGTTGTAGCTTCTTTCACTCCTGCGTTTAACTCTTTCTCTCTGATTCTGTCGGACAAGAAGAGGGGAGTGAAATTTCTCCAAAAGAGGAGAAAAAAATGGATTAACCGACTTGACTACGAGAGCAAAGTTTCTTCCTGGAAGTAGAAATTCTCTGTCGTAATAAGAGATGTCTGAAAACAGCGCAAATTTCTCTGAAGACGAGTATTCCTAGAAGAGATGATGAGAGGAAGAGAAACCCGAAAAAAGAGGGATGCAGGGCGTCCCTCTAGGCCTCTTTGTTGGGCAGTGATTTAGAGATTTACAGGCTCTTGTCCTTCTGTGTGTGTGTGTGTGTGAAGAGAGAGTAATTGAGCCTCCCTTCATCCAATATTTACCCACCAAACCGGAGCAATCATGCGAATTATGTTTACTGGGAACCAAGTGTCCTTTCTTCCTCTTTATCTTTCTCTTTCTCACTTTCCTTCCATTCCTCGCTCGCGCTGGCGCTCTTGGCAACTACACGGCGAATCGAGATCCAAGCCAGGAGCAAATCACACACAAACACACACACACATGCGAGTGTGCACAGACACACACTTATGGGGGAGACAGGCCCATCTGTATTGATGATGGCCTAATTTAGATCTCTTTATTGGACTGATTTACGATGGCCAGACAAATCTGGGCATCTGGACATAAGTGTGTGTGTTTGGGGTGTGTGTTTATCCAATATCCTCTCCTGTTTCAGTGTGTTTCCAGAGTGTGTTTTCCTACCTTTTCTGTGAATCAGCGGTGATGCTTCCTTTTCGTTCTTGACGATGACGCAGAATCAAGACCCTGGATGATGCAAAAACACAAAACATGAGGTCAAGGTTACTGATAGTGGTTTTTGATCTCTGATACAAGCAAAAACTGAGCAAGAGACGTATTTGTTTTAATTTTGCTCTTCGTTTTGAAAAGAAGACGTCAAGCAGAGTGGAAGATGTGAAGGAAGTGATAAGAAAGACGGGTTTTGCGAGATGAAAGAGGATGAGGAGGTAATCCAGGAGGGAGGAGACGCCTCAAAGGGACATTCATCCTTGAGATCAAGCTCAGGTTTTAACTTTTATTTGTCCCAACGGGCGAATTCGCTCTGAGGATTTCTCCGAATCTGGCAGAGAAAGTAAAAAATCTTGAGGAGTGTTTGTTTTCGTGACGCCTGAGTTAGACCTCGAGGATTTGTCGGTTCTAAAATCCACAAACTTCTTCGAATCTAACCCTGTCTTCTTATAAAGCAAATAACTTTATTGATCTTTGTTGTGTTCATGTGGAAGTGTGTGTGTGTGTGTGTGTGTCTACAGTCTAGTCTATAGTGAGACAGTGACAGAGGGCCTCATTGAAATAACCGCGGTCTCAGGGGTCCGGCTAAAAAAAAACGGAGAGGGCAGCGAGAGTAGACGGAGTATATGAGAGTCCAGGGAATCATTTAGAGTGTGTGTGTGCCAGTGTGTGTGTGTGTCATCCGTTCTGGTGGCGGCTAACCTTGGCATGTCCTGCCACGCGTGACGGGGTTACACCCAGACGGTGTCCTCTACGGGTGTGTGTGGGTTTGTTGGGGTGTACGGGAGCACAGGAGCATGCACCTCGTCTGGGAGAGTGTGTGTGTGTTGCAGTGTGTGTGTGTGTGAAAAAGAGACAAAGAAGAAGAGGAGGGGAGAAGAGGGGGGGTTACACTCGTCAGGTTGTTTAGTGTCTTTGAATGATCTTGCCCCCGGGAGAAAGGGCAGAAAAAGAATGAAAAATGTGTGTATGAGTGTGTGTGTGGGGTACTGTTCTCCTGTCACACACTCTCACACACACACACACACACACACTTGTGATGACAGTATATTTATGCCTGCATGTGGAAGGACAATTGGATCCCTGCAACCCTTTTCTTTAAACTCACACACACACACACATGCGCGGTGACGGATCACAGACAACTGTTCACCTGCCATTGCCAAGGACTGAGCGTGTCATCCGTCATACGTGTGCAGAAGGAACTCACACACACACACACACACACACATTAACGGAGCTGTTAAGAAAGGGGAAGTATATTTAGAGGAAGTTGAGAGCTGAGGAAGAACTCGGTACAGGAATAGTAAAATATGGACACCTGAAACACACGCACACCTCTACTTCTTCTTCACCGCTTTCAGCCGCAGACGCCGCTCACTTCGAACGCGTCATGAGACTCAAAAGATGATTCCCACTCTTCTTACGACACAAAAGTGAAGCCAAAACCTCAACCTTTATCTCTCTTGGGATAGTTTTATTTTTAGTCGAACTTCCTCAGAGCGCTAACAGTTTCCTTTTTCTCCTTCCCTCAACTTTAGGTTCCTGATCGGTTCCTCGAGGTCTCCCAGGTGACACTTCGTGAGTTTTTCAACGCCATCGTAGCCGGAAAAGACGCAGACCCATCCTGGAAGAAGGCCATCTATAAAGTGATCTGCAAACTGGACAGCGAAGTCCCCGAGGTCTTCAAATCCCCGAACTGTCTACAAGAGCTGCTCCACGACTGACTAGGACGAGGGCGGGAACTCAAGAAGCCTTCGAAGGCGGTTCGGAGACTCTGCGTAGATTAGACCGGGCTCAGACTCACGAGTCGAACTCACAAACACGCTGAGACTTTTTCAAAGCAGGACAAAGAAAAGTGAACTTTGCACTTACAGAAAAAGCTCCCCGCCTCCTCGCTCGTCACTCTTCATCCCGGAGCGTCACCATGACGATGAAGGATCAATCTTCGCTGGCGTGGCGTCCGGAGCGCTCTAAAAATAAAGATAATATATACAGATCTTTTTATCGTGGATGTTTTTAAGTTACTTGGACATTTTTGGGACAAAAAAGTGATGTTTCTGTATTTTTCCTCCTTTGTATAAGCTTCTCTTCTATGAACCCTGAGCCCCTCACATAAAAACACACACACACACACCTTCACACACACACACTATCCTCTTGAATAGGAAAGCACAGTAGCATTCCCAGTCCTCACCCAAACCCAGACAAACTGGCTTAGTTGTTGTTGATTTCCCTCTTCTTACTGTACTGAGACGCACTGGGTGTTTGTTTGTTTGTTTGTTTGTTTGTTTTTTTTCTTTTGGACCGTGTGGCTCTCCCGGCCCCGCCCCTTCCTGGCCGCCCCTCTTTAGCTGGTGTTGCATTCAGGGACCCAGAGCACCAAGGAAAACACATTTCAGGTTTTTTTTAATTTTGGAAAACTTCAAACACTTGAACCAAATGTGATTTTAAATGTTGCGTTCAAGTTCGCTCGCATTTGGTGACTTGATTTCGAGGAAAAGAGATTAAGACCATTTACTTTGGGAAGAAAATCATTTTTTAAATCAGTGAAATCTGTTTTTAAGATTGTGTGAATCATCCTCAAAGATGCAGAAACATATTGCTCCTCTTGAACTCTTTTTGGACACAGAGGAAGCAGGAAGTAGAAGTCGGAGAGGATTTGATTTAAAGGCTTAAAAATCCAGATAACAAAAGTGATGCTGCGCAGATTAGCATCATGCATCTCCAGCTCCATCACTCATGTTTTTCCATAAACTAAGACTGTTAGACTGAATTTGTCTGTTTAAAGGTTTCACTTTCCTTTTATCATTCCCTGATGATCACATTCATCCACGGTGCTTTAAACGCGTCAATCTTTGGTGATAAAAACCTCACAGCGTAAAGGACTTAGACTGCAAAAACTGAAATCTCATCAAGTGTTTTTGTCTTATTTTGAGTAAAAAATGTCTTATTACACTTGATATGAGCCACATCCAACTGATCAGGGCAGAAAAATGTCTTGTTTCAAGTTATTCAAAGACAAAAATGAATCTAGCAAAGCAAGAAAAATTTGCTTGAAACTAGAATAATTTCCAGCTCAGATTGAGTCTAAAACGACTTTTTCTTCCAAAAATAAGACAAAAACACTTGATAAGATTCCAGTTTTCTCCTGTGATCCAACCAGCCATTCCAAACCCACCCTCACCGTCTGCTCGGACTGGTCTCTGAGCTCTGGGAGCCAGGAGGGGCGGCCGCAGCGACCAGGTCACGTGTGAAGTGTTTAAGGTTTTAACAGCAGAAAAAAAACGAGAACATGCTGATATTTGTAGCTTGTATAGATGTAATAATGACTCTGATCACTCTGATATTGTTATTATTTATAATTGAAATAATTATTCCTATTAATGTTATTCTGATGATGATGATGATGATGATTATTAATGCTTGCTACAGATTTGACCAGTGGTTTACTCATTGTTTCTCATCACACTGCAACAGGAAATAAATTATTCTTTGACAAAAAAACAGACGAAGAAGACGACGACGAGCGTGTTTGTACTTTCAGCGCCTGGCGGAGGTGCAGAGGGCGTCGACCTCGGCATACAAAAACTCGCCATCAATAAAAGCTGTAACTAGGCAACGTGATGATGGCCGCTTTAACTCCGTCCATGCCCTCCTCCTCCTCCCTCCTCCTCTCGCTGCCTCTCTCTGGATTCTGTACAGGAGACATGTGATCCCTTGTTGTTGTTGCTGATGAATTGAAAAGAGGAGCGCTGTGTGATTATTGTCAGCACAAAAGCCTCAAAAAGCTGCTGACGCCTAGATTAGCCAGTACAAAGACACGGACACACACACACACACACACACACACAAAAAGACATACTGTAGGTGCAGACACACACACTCACACAAAGGCTGAGGCCTGTCTGCCCTGGATGCCCTCCCGTCCTCCTCTCCTCCTCTCCTCATCAGACATCACTCTCCTCTTCTCTTTTAACTTCATTCTAACTGAGTGATTATTTCTATCCTGCTCTCACACCTTTAACCCACCTGACGACCTCGACACACACACACACCGCACCCCAACAGGCCTCACATGACGCCAAACAGCATCATCAGGGTGAGAGAGCACCATTCTGAATCCTCTAAAACATGTGAGAGCGCAGCTTTTGTATAAAATGATGCAAAAAGTGTCTTTAAAGTAAGGCTGCACAAAGAAAAGTGATGCAACAAGCTAAATGCTAATGCTAGAAAGCAACATAGTTACATTTGCAGGCGAAGCTGCATAGAAACTAATGCAATCCCTGCATAAAAAGAAGGATGGTGTGCTTCCACCTCCTCCAGCTGCACCAAAGTGAAGCCAGAGCATCTCACATTAAGGTCACAGATAAAACAATCAAGATCAGGGTGATTTTAGCTCAACAATTCAGTGAGAAAAATGATGACCAGGCTGTATTTTTTGCAGAAAAGAGACTCTAATATTAGGGCTACTCAAAGAAAAGTGATGCAAAGAGCTAAATGCTAATGCTATATGCAACACAGTTAAGTGTGCATGCTTAGATGCAATGCTCTGCGTGCATAAAAAAAAAAGGATGGCGTGCCTCCACCTCCTCGAGCTGCACTAAAGTGAAGCCAAAGTGTCGCATGTATAAGTCACGGATCAAAAACAACATAGATCAGGGCACTTTTTGCTCCAGTGAGACACTCCAGCCAAAAAAAAAAGATGATCATGCTGCAATTTTTGCAGAAAAGTGACTCCAGAAAAAGACTGCACAAAGAAAAGTGATGCAACAAGCTAAATGCTAAAAAAAATGCTGTGATATTTGCAGAAAAGTGACTCTACATTAAGGCTGCATAAACAAAAGCATTGCAAGAAGCTAAATGCTAATGCTAGAATGCCAAACAGTTACATTTGCATGCTAAGCTGCATAAAAAATAATCCTGCAATGCTCTGCGTGCATAAAAGAAAAGTGATGCAACAAGCTAAATGCTAATACTAGAATACAACACAGTAAGGGATGCATGCTAAGCTGCATGAAAACTAACCCAATGCCTGCATTAAAAGAAGGATGGTATACCTTCACCTCCTCCAGCTCCACCAAAGTTAAGCCAAAGTGCAACATGTTTAAGTCAGGTATAAAAATACAAAAATCAGGGGGATGTTTTTGCACAAGTCAGATGCTGCAGTTGAAAAAATTGCTGCGATTTTTGCAGAAAAGTGACTCCATAATAAGGCTGCACAAAGAAAAGTGATGCAACAAGCTAAATGCTAATGCTAGAATGCAACACAGTTGGGTATGCATGCTTAGCTGCATGTATACGAATGCATTCCCTGCATAAAAAGAAGGACGGCATGCTTCCACCTCCAAAGTGAAGCCAAAGTGTCACATGTTTAAGTCACAGATGAAACAGGGAAGACCAGGGTGCTTTTTATGTCAAGTCAGACACTTCAGTTAAAAAAAAAAAAAAAAATGATAACGCTGCATGTTTTGCAGAAAAGCAAAGAAAAGAAAGAAGATGGAAAGTGTTGCTGCTAAATCAGTGTAGGCGGCGAGATCAGAATCATCACATGCAGGAAATGTCGCGCTCCTTGGACCAATCACAGCACTTGTGGTCTGACCTGTGGTTACATTTTTGAGAAGCCTGATGCATGCGTAGGTTCAGGAGTTTGTGAAACTACAGCAGAGAAGAATCAAACAGGTGTATGATGCTAAAACTCCTCCGTCAGAGGTCATCCTGGAATATTTCTGCTACCAGTTATATCAGGGAATGTTTCCAGAAATCCCCGTCCTCACGTCAGTTACATAAAACTGATTAAATGCGCTCAGTTATGTGACATAAAGACTTTAAATTTGGATGAAAAGAGAGCAGTCGGTTGAGGATATAAGACAACAGGCTGGGATGAGGTAACAGAGGTCGTGTCAGGTCTGTAATCCACAGATATTGGCTCTTGCTTTTGTAATCCTTCTGTTGAGAAATGAGATCTGAAGCGATTTATGAGCATCTTTGAGTGATTTGGGAAATCTTTTAAACACAAGCGGAGGGGGAAACAGGAGACGTGTGTTTAGACGACAAAACAAAGAAATACAGAGACCACGGCTCAAACTGCTGCAGCTTTTCATCAGAACAGGAGGAGCTGAACAGGAGGTGGGGTCACTCTCTGAACTACATCACACACACACACACACACACACCGTCTGCCCGTGAAAGCACATCTGAGCAGTGCAACAATAAAACAGCTGTGTTTGTGTTGGCCTGCTGATTGTTTCATTCTCCATCAGCGCGTCGAACACGCTCGCGCAGACACAAACACGCCCGCTGTCCGCAGAGATGGCATGACAGTGATGCATCTTGGGTAATAGCCGCTATTATCACGGAGTAGGGGGAGCGTTTATTGCAGAGGGAAGTGTTGTCTCTGTGAGTTTTTGGTCACTTTGGCGTTTAGAAGACGAAAACTTCCTTTTTAAACCTCGCACACACACTTCTCTTCGTCCTGATTATTAATCTGTTGCTCACTGCTCTCCTTATTCTTAAATACTGCTTTTATTGCAGTTTCACGCTGTTAGAAATGAACATGGGCGCCGCGTTTAGCTCTCTGACAGGTCAGTCCGAGGTGAGACGGCGCCCTAATGATCCCCGCCTCTCTCAAACACATCATCTCGGCGCCATCAGTCAAATAAACGGCTGATTGAAGCGGACGGCTGCGATCTCTGTCAGCTTGTTGAACAGACTTTAATCAGCCAGCGCTGCAGGTTTACTTGCATCAGTTCTTTAAGATGGCACCCAGGTGAACGCCGCTAATTGTTGTTTGGAGCAGCTGCCCAGACAGCTTGTTCACTTTCTCCTCCCAGCATGCAATGCAGCCCTGTGTTCCTCCAGCAGGTCAGGATCAGTTATTACGTCTCTCTTCTTTGAGTCTGTGTCAGATTTTAGTAATTTTGTGATTAGCTGTGCAGAAATAAGGGGGGCAACACTTTCCTAAACCCTCAAACACTCAGATTAACCTTTTTTAAAACAAGGATGTGGATTATCACAGAAATATAAAAACTAATCTGCAAATTTTAGTCACTTTTAACCATCAAAACAGATTAAAGATCAATGCAGATTCAGGTTATTAGTGCAGGATAATTAACTCACAGATCTCAACTCCTTTCTCCAGAGCAGCGTTATGCTTTAAACAAAGCAGTTGAACCTTAAAACTTTTACTTCAGATGACAGCAAATGTCTGTGCTGGCTGGAGGACAAGACATGTTTGATTTCTTAACGGCAAAACGTGCATCAATGAAAAGTTTCGGGTGTGCAGCAACATGCAGGGAAAGTCCTGCAGAGCACAAACTTAGCTGTCATCTAAGCTAAGTTACTTGCAGTTTGCAATTACTGTTAAAGTCAACATTATAATATTATTAAAGAATAGAACTTAAATGACAAACTGAAGACTCTTCCTGAATCCCTCCGTTGCACTTTGAATAGGGATGTTCGATATCATCTTTTTTTCAGACCAATACCGGTTCTCGTTCTCCTTCTTGAGTACTCGCTGATACCAAGCACAAATACCACCAGATACAAAGAATTTCACTTTAACAAAACAACAGTGACAGATCTTGTAAACAAAGACAGCACAGTTACTCTGCCATTAAGTCCAAGATAAAACAGAGACAACTCTCTCTGAGTTCAATGTTTGTTTTCAATAAATTAACAAAAGTGAAAAATAAAACTAGGAACTGTCAGAGTTTAAGGAGTTTCTTAAGAATAAACTGAAGAGCAAAATAAAACAGCTTAACTGTTAACTCCCTGTAGGGTTGGATACCAATTTAGGTACTTTTATAGGTACTGTGACCCTGACAGAGAGGAAGAGTAGGCAATTTTCCACGCTGGACTTGAACACAGCATTACAAGGTTATATATTGAAGAATAAATATGTTAAATTGAAAAACTTTGAGATTGTGTTATTGGTATTTTTTAACCACATAAACACAAAAGTGGTATCGATTGCTAGGTACCGGGCTAGGAACCCATCCCTAAATCCCTGATTCATTCATGTTGTCTAAACAGGACCTGACAAACATTTGCAGTGATGTCAAACCGCTCCAATGCAGCGCCATCTACTGGTGAGGAGAACTAACTCCACATGAGATTTTTTGCCTTGAGTATCAGCTGCTAGTATCGGCCATAGACTGTAAAAAAAATCAAAACAGATGTCATCTTGCTTGGCTTGAAGTGAAGTTGCCACAAAACTGCTCCCCCTGGTGGCTAGCTGCAGTACAGGTCAAAAAATCCATCTCCCCAGTCATTCCAGATGGGCTGTGGTCAAACTTAAAAAAATTAATGCACCTCATAGAAGAGTTTCTCATGTCAGATTGTTGTGTTCCTCTTTTTTTCTGAAAAGTTTTTTTTTGTCACATTTGACAATGATTGACAGATGACGTTTTTATGTATTTTGTTCAGTGATTTTAAAATATGTCGGGAAGGAGAGCCAAGATTAGACTCTGGAAAGAAAAAATCAATTATTAATTTTGTCACCCAGCTCCACTAAGACTCTTTTCGAGTCCCTCGTAGCCTTTACTGCGCAGACTCTGGCTGCCAATGGCGTCACCTGTAACGGGAACTTTTAACCGACGCTGAAGCTCAAGTTTCACCGTTTTCTTAACTTGTTCAAATCTCAGTTTTAACACTTAAGAACACGCCACTTTTCCACTTTTACATCCTGAACTTAAAGACTCCATCTCTCCATCCTCCCATCTTCTTCCTCCTAACTGATACACATTTCCTCCTCCCTCCATCCCTCCTTCCATCAGCGGTCTGTTCGCTAATCAAACACCATCTGTCCTTCCATCCCCAACCTGTCAGGAACAGCTGCCAGCCGCTCTCTTAACAACACTTTTAACAACCCTGCCGCATCTTCCACGGGCCGCCGCACGCCGCCCCAACGCCCACCGCCGGGCCTGACATCGCCTTCGAGGACGACCACAAAAAAAAAAAAAAAAAAAAAAACAGGCATGTGAGAGTTTGGAGAGAAAACGGAGACGGAGAGAAACTTGTGCTGGCCTCTCTTTGAACCTCTGAAGCACCGTTATGAAACACGCGCAAAGTAAATAAAATGATCGCAGAGAACGAGGAGTAACGAGCGAGCAGAAGGTATAAACGGAGAGATAAAACAAAGGAGAAATGGCGCTGGGTAAACGAGTGGAAGTCTAAATAGTAATCAAGGGAAGAATCAGCCGCCTGCTCAAAAAAAGGGTTTGGAGCTAATGGTGGGAAGTAAAACGCTCCCAACACACACACACTCACACACACACACACACAGAGGAGGAGATGATTTCCAATCACACACACAAACAGAAGAATACAATCATCTTAAACTCACGCACATAATAGTTTCCTCGCACATTTAATACAATCATCCCTCACAGACACGCAGAGCAAATATAATCACACTCACACACACAATCCAGTCGTCACACACTCATACACACACACACGCTGGCTGCACAAACCGCACTGCTGTTGTCGCGAACATGCCAAGACATTTTCAAGTGTTATATCCTGAGGAACTTCCCCAACCAATCATTGGCACATAGGCCAGATGTTCACTGGTGCTTCAATGCAATGTTCTGCTGGCACACACACACACACACACACAGAAAGAGGGAGTGTATTATCCTGGCTGGCATCTTTGACTCCCTTTACGCATATGAGCATTTGATATGAGTCTGAAACGCCAAGACTGCACTTTTTGGTCGCACAGCAGAGGCCGAGGGGGAAGGATGGAGTCAGAAATGTCTCCCTCAGATTTTATTCTCCTTCTTTTCTCTGACTGATTTAATTTCACGAACAATACTCCTTTCAGAAGATGAGACGTGCGTTTATTCAAAGCTTCTCAGGAATTAATCCATTAAAGTTTTTCGAGGACACCTGCATCTTTTGTTGCCGTTGCTGCCTTTCAATTAACGCTGCCTCCTGATAAGCTTTTGCTCAGCGTGAGTGTAAAAATCGTTAAAACAATGTCGAAAAACACCAAAGCGGATCAAGAGTGACAGCTTTAATGTTGATTTTTCAGAGGTTATGTGACGTTTTTAGAAGTTAGATCATCCGCTTTTTCTGGGAGAGGAGGCGCCTGTCGTGGGGATCAATATGGCGTCACGCAGCGTGGATACAGGGGGCTTCACACACACATGCTTATAGATACTTGAGGGAGCATGTCAGACACGTGTCTCATGTCCAATAAGGGCATTAAGTCGAGTCAATACAGGCCTTTCAAGAATACCAGGGGTTCTATCAATGACTTCCTCACACACACACCATCTGAGCCCCCACACACACACACACACACACAGAAAGACTAACTTCTCCTTTCACTGTCCTTTTAAAAGAGGCGCCCCAGGCCTTTCCATTTTAATCCACCTCTCCCGACGCCCTCCTCGCTTTATCTTTCTTACAGTATTCCTCCTCCACCTCCGTCGCTTTGTAAACAAACAGCGGATGAAAGTCACAGAAAACCTAAACCGCCACGACTGGATCCAGCTCAGCCGTCCTTGAGCGACTAAATCCAGCGTCTCCCACACGTCACTTTGACAGAGAGCAACCTTTAAGTCTTCAGTCGGCTCGTGTTGTAAAATATGTGAGCGAAGACAAAAAGTTGACATGTGGAGCAGGTGTGTGAGTGTGTGTTTAAGTCTTGTGAGTCTCTTAAGCTGGGTGTCTGCGCTGTCCTTTTGTTAAGACCCCCGAGCGGGCTGAAGAATTTCATTTATCAAGACATGGAAGGGGCTCCTACAAGAGCCCTCTTAGACACACACACTATAAATAACTAAGTGACACATTTGGCATTGTTCAAGAGGAGCTAGTGGACGGAAAACACACAGAGAAGGAGAAGAGAAGTTAGGAAAAGAGGTGAGACTCAGAAACATGAATGAAGACGAAGAGGAAGAAGAGGAGGAATCTAAGCCCTCTTGAGCACAAACAGACTACAAATAAGCCAAAGCGGCGTCTTTGAACACACAGCGGTCAAGGTTCACTAGCAGGTCAGCAGGGAGCGCCTGAACACAACATGGAAAATGTAACACACACACACATGGGGACAAAGACACTTGTGGACAGCTGTCAGTTGGCAGCTAAGCAGGTCTGAGGTGAAACAATGGGGCTGAAGGAGAAGAGCGGAGAGTTTTATTGGGGTTAAAACAGGGTTAAGCTCTCAGATTGGCATGTGTCGGGGTAAAATCAGAAGCAGGAACGTCGGGAGTCTGATGTTTATGCAACGCAAACATGCAAGAGTGGCGAGTCTTTATGGTTACTGCAAAACATGACGAAACACTGAGGAAACCAGCCTGAAAGAGGCTCAACGGATGAAAAGCAGGGATGCACCAATATAAGAAATTTTGGCCGATACCGATATCCGATATTAATGTTGTTGTTATGGCCGACAACCAATGTTTATCGATATCGATATTGGTTAAAAAAAAGGAAGAAAAAAATCTGAGATGATGTGTCAAGGTAGTTAAGTGAGAAGAGCAGCGCAATCGTGAGAAAAGACTGATACCGATTTCTGTTATTCATATTGTTGTTATGGCCGATATTTACCGATATTTACCGATATCAATATTGGTTAAAAAGAAAATAGAAAAAGAAATTCTGAGATGATGTGTCAAGGTAGTTCAGAGAGATGAGTGGCGCAATCCTGAGAAAAGACAGATACCGATATCCGATGTTGATATTGTTGTCATGGCCGATATTCACCGATATCGATACTGGTTAAAAAAAAAAGAAAAAAAAACTGAGATAGTGTGTTGCAGTGGTTCAGGGAGAAAAAGTAGCGCTATTGTAGGAAAAGACCTATACTGATATCTGATGTTGACATTGTTAATATTGTCGATCACTGATATTTACCGTTACGATATTGGTTAAAAAAATAATAATCTGAGATGATGTGTTGTGGTGGTTCAAAGAGAAAGAGAGGGGAAGTTGAAAGAAAAGACAGATATTGATATCCTATATTGATATTGTTGTTAAGGCCAATAATCACCAATATCGATATTGATGAAAAAATTAAATGATAAATCTAAGATGATGTATCGCGGTAGTTCAGAGAGAAAGAGTGGCACAATCGCGTGAAAAGACCGGTACCAATATCTGATATTGATATTGTTGTTATGGATGATGTTAACTGATATTCATATTGGTTAAAAAAAATAAAAAAAAAAAAGAACAAAATGATGTGTTAAGGTAGTTCAGAAAGAAAGAGCGGTGCAATCTTGAGAAAAGACCGATACCGATATCAAAATTGTTGTTATGGCCGATATTTACCGATATCAATGTTGGTTAGAAAAAAAAAAAAACACAGACATAAAAGAGAAGGGTCCACTATTCTTGGGTAGTTTCTGTGTTTATATAGTTATAGTTGAAAAGGTTGTTCAAGATGCTTTGAAAAAGGCCAGAAGCTAATGAGTTAATATCGGTACCGATACTGATAAAATATCGGTACCGATATTGATACCAATATATCGTGCATCCTGTGACAAATAAAAGCAGAAATGCTTCAAAATGTCTAATAAAAGTCTCAGATTATATTTCTCAAATATCTCACAGAGCTATGTTTTGCTCATTCTGATAAAACCAGCTCCAAACCTCAAACTTTATCCTGCTCTGGTGAAATTTCTGCTCATATTCAGACTCCTGAAGTGCTGCATTAAAAAGCATCAGTGTGACCATGAAACATTAACAAGCCGGCCTGTTTTTATTCTAATACTACATCATTTTTTGTGTCACAAACCGCAGAAAGAATCTGCCCATTGAGATGAAAACACACCAATCAATTAGACGTTGTTTATCCACATCAATACACTCCAGATTTCCTCCATTCAAAGCCTCTTACACCGCACGCTGCACATCATCATGTAATGCTCTTTTGCTGCCCCCTGCCTCTCACAGCGGATGAGAGGAAGGATGATAAGAGCCAACATATGACGATAATGAAATGTTGTGGAAATATCTGAGCGATTGTTTCTGCGCCGAAGATTTCTGCAGATTAGTGAGAGCGAGCCCAGAGGAGGTCGGATGTTAAACTGGATCAGGTGAAGTCTCTCAAACAAAGTGATGAAGAGGTACGAGGATTCAAACCGGTCAAATCTCAGCTTCCCTGCAGTAAAAAAAAATTCTCTCCAGTCCACAAGCGAGCAGAGTAATAACGCAGAGGCCGGCGCACAATGTGCATTCTGGGTTAAGACCTAATCTCAAAGCTGAGGAAGAGCAGCGCACTAAAACCAAGAACACATGGCAGGAATTACAAAAAACATTGTTTCATAAACATAATCTGAGTTTAAGCATTTGGTGACCTGACCTGACGACATAATCTGCACAAAGATGACGCACACTTCCTGCCATAATCTCCTCCTCTTCACTTGCTCTTCCTCATCTTCAGTTAGTCTTTTGTTTAAGTTGCAAAAAATGAATTTCTTTTGCTTTAGTTATAAAATAAGTCACCTGATTCTGTGTGCAGCTCTCTGATAACACACTTCTGCAGATTTATGCCACAAACATGAGGTGAATTGACTGTTCCTCACCCAGAATGCATTGCAGGATCTGCAGAGAACCTCTGCTCCTTGTACTACTGGTCATCTAGAAGTAGAAATTTCATGTTTATTGAAGTTTGAGGGTGACAAATAATGCAGCACAAAAGTAGGAGTGTGCATTTACATGTTTTGGTAAAGTTGCATTGGATTTTGATCAGGGGTCTGCAACCTGCACTTTCATATGAGTTTATATAGGAGCCGGTTTACCTCAGCTCACCTGGATTAAAGTCATTCTGGAGCCACAAATCTACTAAACACGAAGTTTCCTGTTTTTTGGGGTTTTTTTTGGTTCTTTTTTATTTTTATTTTATTTTTAGTTTTTTTTATGTACTTTTTTTTGGGTTTGGGTTTTTTTTATTTTACATGTAATGTCTTAGTTTAATATTTCAAATAAATCTGCAAAACAGTTTATTAAAAATTGATCATAACAAATTTGCAATAATTAAAAAAATAAATAAATTCCAAAAGTTTGCAAAAATGAAAAAAAAGAAAAATTAGACATTTCAAACTTTTGAATAAAATAGAAAAAATAAATAAATTTTAAAAAATGGAAAAAGTTTTTTGAAATAAAAAAACATCAAAATCTAAAATATGCAAAAATAAAAAATTAAATTAAATAAATTAAAAAAAATTAAATTGAAAAAATGCAAACATTAAACAAATTAGAATTTGTACAAATATTTGCAAAAACTTTTTTTGATTAAAAATTGGCCAACTTAAAAAATAAAATAAAATATTCGCAAACATTAAAAAAAATAAAAATTAAAATACTTGAAAATTTTGAAAATACATACTTGAATTTGATAAAATATACTTGTAATACTGCTTAACTCACTATTTATTTGTTGTTTGCTAATGTCTTGTCACATATCAAGCATGTATATTAAGCTGGCATGTTGGCAGATTAATGAATCCATCCACACAGATTTATAACCTTTATTTTCTTCCAGATTAGTCTTTTTGTAGATTTAGTTTTCTAACCAGGGCTGTAAAACTTGAGGTTAGCCACAGGTGCATGGAAAGTTGGTAGGTTGGCTTTATACCCTTTGTAAGAAAAATGAAATTCTTTGTTTGGATAATATTTTCTTCAAGCTTCAAGGAGTCTTTGCAAAGAAGTTAAGAGCCGCAGGTTGAAGACCCTTAATTTATATTAAAGAAAACTTTAATTGTATCAAAAAAAACAAACTTTGGTGATTTTCTAGCATGCAAAAGTGATCTGTGCTGCAAAATCTGTGCTCAAACTTTAGAGATACTGCTGAGAACATATACAGCTACACACTCTCACGTCTCCACACAGCACTAACCCCCTCCCTGAATGAAGAAGCACAGTAATAACACAAACTGACAAACAAGATGGCAGCCGGGTGCTCTCCTAAATTGAGTGGACGCAGGTCCCGGTTAAGCCCGGCTGCGTTTTACCAGGGAAAGGTTTTAAAGGGGACACGGCGAGCAGATACACTCTGATTGAATGCAGTTACACACACTCTCACACACACACACACACACACTCCTGTCATTATAACACAGTTTCTCCTTGAGAACTAAATCTACTTATGATTGTTTTTAGATTTCTTTTTTCGTACATTCCTTATCATTTTCTTTAATTCGAAAGGACAATCTGGACGTCGTAATCCATCATGGATTTAACATTTCCCCATACGCTCCGCCGCCCCTCCCTACGCCAAATACTCGTAATGATTTAGGACTCGGGGGCTGACTCAAGGGGGATAGAAAGGAGAAGGGGATAAAGAAGGAGAGGAGGAGTGAAAGGAGAAAGGAGGTGAGGAGGAGAGGAATCAGAGACAGAGGAGAGGGAGGAGGCGTCTTTAATTATCCGAGGAATAAAAGGAGGTTGTAATGTTCTCAAATGCTGCCCACCAACCCCCACGCCGACCCCACCTCCTCCCCTCTGCCTTGATAGTATTAGAAAAATGAAAACGAAATCTTTAGATTAGAAAGATTGGAAAAATTGAATTACGGCGGTCGCGCGGGGCCGAGTGGATGAGTGGGAGCCAAATCTTCATCTCGGACGGCGCAGGAGGAGGGGAGGGGAGGGGGTGAGAATGATGAAAAATGAAGCAGGGTATTTCTGGAGGGGGAGCTCCACAGACGGATGAAGGGGGGAGAGATAAGAAGTCGGGGTCACCGTGGAGCTTCGGCCTGTTTTTCTTCGAACTCCAAATCCAACAATCAGTTTAAGCTGCTGTGGAGGAGACGCTTGATTTCTGGAGATAGAGGAGACACTCAACGTGTGCTGGCATCGCTCTGCGCAGAAAGACGACCAAGCTTCAGCTGTTCTTACAGATCAATCCACTTAACATCCAATCAGGTTAAAGCTCCTGTGAGGAGTTTTTAACAGACGGGAATTTGGAGAGGTGACCTACAGGAGACACCATCGACAGGATGGTGAAGTTTGGGGGATTAAAACCACTTTTTTAGCCTCTCTGACCTTGAAGAAGACCCATGTCTCTGAGGCCCAACGTGAAACCCTCACTTTAAGTCTCTTCATGGAACTCTCCTCTGATGGGAACCTCCATCTTTCCACGTAAAAAGCATTAAGACATCTATTCACAGAGATCCTCTGAACAAATTACTCTCAATTCAATAACAAAGATGAGAAGGAGCTGACCTCGTATCCCTGACCTCACATGTCCTCCTGCTTCAGTTCAGCTCCTGTTTCAAGAGCAGCAGCACCCTCTGGAGGAGGGACGGGGTACTACACCACAAGCTCAACACTGCTGAGACTGAAACACATTAAGAAGGAGACTTTAGGGCTTTGAGACCACAGATTCAGAAATTATAAATAAAAAGTTTTCAATTAGAGCCACTTTAAGTGTAAAAGTGTTGATTTTAAGATATAATTTGAACATTTGTGAAATTTAACGGGCAAAAAAGTGAGGCAGTTCCAGCATTTAGCCACAAGATGGTGCTATTTACTTAAAAACACTGAGTCTATCTTTAGACCACATCACTCAGTATCTTTAGAAGAAATCAAAAACAGTAAATTAAACAAATTCTTAACCTTGCAGTTTAAAAGAAAAAAAAAAAAGAAAAAAAGAATTTGATCAAATTTAATTAAATTATTTCTTATTGAATTAAATAACTAAATTAATTAAAAATAATACATATAAATAACAATTATAATATTTTTTATTGTTTTTTGTTTTTCTTTTGTTTAATAAAAATTAGCACTTATGTTTGTGGTTTGCTTTGCCTGTCGCTAAACAGAAATAAAAGAAAAAAAATTAAAACAAAAATTAAAAAGGCATTTTTTTCGGATCATGTGGTTATTTAATATTTTGTGAGTGAAGGAGCAAATATTATAATATTTTTCTTCTTTCTACTTATTCTTATATAGTTCTTTTATCTTTTATTTTTATGAATTAAATAAAGGAAGAACTAAACTAAAGTAAAATAAAAATGATCAGCAATGTGGTGGAAACTGTCTAATGATGATTCAACTTCTCTAAATTATTCTAATTATATGATAAAATAAATAATTCATTATTAAATAAATAACAAATTTAATTTTAAAAATTATAATTAATTTTTTTAATATAATTAAAATATTTCTTTAAAATGTTTTAATTGAATAATTCAAAGAAAAAAATGTTCTTTTTTTTTTTTTTTTAAATGACTTTTCTAGGAGGCTGATTTAATTTTAAGCATTCAGGACACAAAAAATTGTGCAAAGCTTTTCAGCAGGTAGTCATAACTTCCTGCTTCCTGCAAATTAAGACACTTCCTTATGCAGCCTAGTCTTTAAAAAAAAACCCAGCTTTCAAGTTTTTTACGCATTACTTCCTCAAAATCTACCTTCCCCTTGTGCACTTTCTAAGTGATATTTCCACACGTCATCTAGAGACAGAGAGGATTAAGAGTCTGAACCACCAGGGGCCCTCAGTGATCCAGATCTACAATCCGCCTCCAGCGCTGACAGCGAGCAGCTCCGTCCTGTTTTTTACAATCAGCTGTGAGACGATGCAAAAAGCTATTCCTGGATTTTGTCACGCAATCCAAGCGGCTGCAGCAGCAGCAGCAGCCGTGATCATCAGACGCAGAGTCAGGATATCAAAGAATAATCCTGCATCAATGTTTTCTGCACACACGTGTGTTACTGAGAGCTGTCTGTCACTCGTGTTTCATTCATCTCTTTCATTCATTCACACTTAAAATGTCAGCATCACTGGGTTTCAGACCCAAACAGGGACCAGGAGTAAGAGGAAAAACAAGTGACAGATTAAAAGCTGATAGCAGGGGATTGATGCTGAGGTTAGGGACGGGTGACACAGAGAAGCAGTCAGTCTTTAGCTGTCAGCGAGCGTGAGTGGTTCCTGTCCCACTGAGACCAGCACACATGGATGTGACAGCGAGGGTCTTATGTAATCCACCAGCCTGTGGAGGAAACATAAAGACGGGACACATTCAGAGTTTCTGCTCCTCCTGTTCTTTTGTTTCTGCAGCTTCGCCCTGATTTATGACTCCACCATGAGCGGTGAGATGATTCCTCCCCTGCAGGGCGTGCAAATGTAAACCCGGATTAATGGGTCATTAGAAACGTAACGTTTCTTTTTTTTCATCCTGCTAAATGAATTAAGCCTTGAGTTTTATTCTCCGTCTCGCTGCGTGAGGCAGACTGGGAGAAAAAAGACGTTTGTGGAGGGAAAAAGGATTAATTACGTGTCATATGGTGTGTGAGTTCAGTTTTAATGAGTTGAAGGAGTTCACATGTGAAGCTTGAGTTAAAAGTGACACAGCTCTTTGATACAACACATCAAACCTCTTCTGAACATCTTCACACTCTGCAGCGTCTGTTTCGTTTTAATGTCTGACGTGTGGTTTCTGGAATCATCCGCTTTGTATATTTATGTATCTGGGTTTGCTTTGTTCTTGTTTACTGGATGCTCTGATTTCCTCGGCTTCTGCTCGGTTTGATGTCGACCCACATGCAGCCGGATTGATGATCTCAGAGCAGATAGATGTACAGTGATGTCAGCAGCTGGGTTGAAGCTTATTGGAGGGTTTGATGCGCTGATGATGCTTTTTTTTCTCCTGCAAAGAATCTGTGAATTGCACGCCTTCAGGTCTGAGTTGCTTGTAACAAGAAAAATTGCTTAAAGCTGGAATAATGTCTTTGGTTGGTGCCAATAGATATTAAATGGGAAGAATAAAATAGATTTGAATCCAATTAATCTAATTATTTAGGTTTTTTAAACCGCATGCAAGAAATTATCAAGAAACTATCACCTTAAAAAACTAGGGATGGTCCATACCACTTTTTTTCAGACTGAAACTCTTGAGTACCACCGATACCACTTGTTCTTTTGATGCATAAAATTTCAATTTGCAGTGACAGATAATGTCGAACAAAGACAGCACAGTCATTCTACGGTTAAGTTCAAAATGGAACGCACAAAAAAAATTAATTTGTTTTTTAAAAAATCAACAAAAGTGCAAAAATTTAAGAAAAAATAAACTAAATTTTTTCAGGGTTTTAGTAATTTTTTGAATAAACTGAAGTGCAAAATAAAACAGTTTAACTGTTTACTCTCCCTGGTTCATTTTTGTTGTCTGAACCGGACATGGTGCACATTTGTCGTGCTGTTAAACCGCAGCAGTGTAGCGCCACCTACAGGTGAGGAGGACTTACTCAACACAAGATTAACCGTCTTGATACGGCGTTTTCACAGACTTATCCCGGGACAGATCCCTAAAAACCGTGACGAGCCGTCCCACTTCTTGGGATCCTTTCGTATGGGTGCCAGAAGGTGGAGCTATAACACTGCAGACTGCTGATTGGTCGAAAGAATCATCACTTCCTGTGCGACAGCAGCTGCATTTCTCACTTCTCTGAAACAAAGCTTGATTGCACTTTTTATCAAAGAGCTACATGCTACATGCTAATCAAAGAGAGGATGAAATGCTGTGTCACGTTTTTCTTCTTCGTTGGTAAAATGTGTCACGCCACCACAGCGTCACGCTATTGTTTAACAGCTGGGGCTTTTAGCATCCAGCTTACACGCCAACTACCAGGAGAGGGCACAGTTTGCTGTGGAAACGCAATCAGGCTTAGCTGTACCAAACCACGACAAACTGTACAGAACCGAACCGGACTGCTTAGTGGAAACGTGGCCATTGTTTTGCTTTGAGTATTGGCAGCTTTTAATAGTACTGATACCTTGAAATAAGGCTGGTATCGGCCCGCCCAACTCTATAAAAAACCATCATTAGGCGTGGATCCTGAAGTATCCACGAACTGCATCCTGGACTTTCACCAGAAGAAATATCTCTAAAAGTGTGAAGCTTGACATCTTCCTCCTGGCGCTTTGTATTCCCCTCACGTTTCTCTCATCAGTCGCCTAAAACTCCTAAAACTGGATTCAAAAAGCAGCTCTGCTATCTCGACATCCCCCATGAGGTGGGGTGTAATGGTTCCTCTTAAAGACCTCTGAGTTCGTGTAAACCAGAGTTAAGAGCAGCAGGATCGGCACTCCTCCATGCATTAATAATTAAACTTTAATGGTCGATACAGCCGGAGAAAGAGTGAGAGCTCTGCAGGAAACACCGGGAGCTGTGCACACAGCTCTGCAGAGAGGAAACGAGAGCTCTGACACAGAGTGTAAACACATGAAACCAGAGGAGAAGCTGCAGCAGCTCTGAGTCAAAAACTCTGCTTTCTTGACAAGTGAGAGGCTTCTTTATCCAGCCACAATAATCAGACAAAAGCAGGATGACAGGCTGATGCAAACTGTGACTGATAGTCAGCTTCATTTCACCGAAATAAGAGAGTTTTGACAATAAGTCTCAACGCAAATGTCACACTTTTGTCTTAAGCAATATTTTCACTATTTTTGCTCCTGTGTTTGTCCGGAGATCCAACATGTAACCATGGCTGCATTGTTCACATGTGAAATCAGCTGTTAGCAGCCTAAAGCATGTCAGTGCTAACTGGTGCTAGGCCGGATGTTTACCACAAAGTGAGGAGAAGGAGGCGAGAAGTGATGACATCGACCTGTCCTTCCATCCATCGTTATTGGGAACGTAAGATCTATCTCCAATATGATGGACAAGCTAGCCGTGCTAACCCAGCAACAGAGGGAATACCAGAGTAGCATCATGCTATTCACAGACATGGCTAATGAAGCTAACACTGAACATGAAAGCCACACTGGAAGAACTTCAACTTTTCTTTTCTTTTCTATTCTACTCATGTTTCCTAAAGGAGCATAACAGGGCTTAAAATTGTGCAAAGTTTCTCCTGAAACAGAAAAACTTCAGGTTCTGTTTACATCCAAATGTTGCACAAACTTTCATTAAAAGTCTGGGAGTTTTTTACAACTTGCTATCTGCAGCTTTCCTCTGCAGCTTCTGGCTCCAACAACCATCCAGTGGTTCAGCGTTTTCTGTGTGCCTCAGCACTCAGCGCTGCCCTGTGCGCGTGTTTTACTGCAGCCATAAAGCCTGGCAGGGCGAGGCAGGGCTCTAATTTATGATTTCATCAATCTGCGCCGGCTGAAGCAGCCTCAAAGAGGAAGAGTTCCCTCGCGGCGGTGCAGCTTTATCTGCGATACATCTGCAGCTGTGGACACCGGGAGGGAAAGTTCTTCCATCAACGCCTTTTAGGAAGAAACTTTTGTTTCCTGAGACTCCTGAATTTTTAATAAACACCACTTCTGAAGAAAGCATGAATACACACACACCTTCTCTCTGTTTGCAGCTATCAGTAAATGGATTACATCTAAAAGCCAGACACACTCACACACTCAGAGTCCAGCACTGCAGCAACAGTAATCGTCGGTCTGGGACTTTTCCTGCTGATGATGGACTTTTCCTCTTTTTTCTAATCAACATTCCCCCCTTCCTCCTCCTCCTCCTCCTCCTTTTCTTGTCAGTAATGGTCTGACTTCAGCAACACGCCCACACACACACTCTACTGTAGGATACACACTTGAAACTTACTCCAGCTCAGAGAGTGGGCTGTGATTGATTGCAAAACTTACTCCAGCAGTCATGCGACAGTTTTTGAAATTAACCCTTAAAGTCTCACTTAGTGATTACAGAAAAAGCAAAACTCACTTCCCCCTGAACAGATTTTTCATTAAGTCTCAGAGCGCCGCCTGTTGCTGCTCGTAAAAACCCTCCTAACAGCTCGTTGCCTCTGCACAGCTCCACAGTCTGCATCTGGAGGAGCCCCGCGGGGGAAACCTCCTCCACTGCAGACAGACGCCGGGAAAAAAGGCACACCCATACGGCGTCACACCCTGCGGTAGAAAGTGCGCCGCAGAAGGATGGAGATTAAACTCCTCCTGCAGAGGCGTCGCCGCCTTTTTATGCCCGTGCACGCTCACATGAGTGTGTGTGTTTATGCAAACCATCAATCCACCAATCCAAAGTGCTGCATAGAGCCGTTTAGCAGCTCATGTTGGTGATGGATGTTGTAGTTTTATTGCCTCTCTTTGGATTAATAGCTGTAGTCCTTCAGTGCGATAAACTCCTGCTTACTCAGCTGCTCTTGGAGAAGTCTCTGGAAAGTTTACAGAGTGGCTTTAAAGTGGGAATCAATGAGGTGGAGTTTATCTCTACTTTGCATCACTGGAGGAAAAAAAATTCCAGCAACCACACACACACACACACACACACACATACAGACTATGGATGCTGCAAACTTGAATCCATGTGATGTGATTTCTGCAAACTGCACGCGTGCAATCAATAACTGCAGGTAATCAAAGTGATTTATCGGCGTGAGAATCAATCAGGAGCGCGATGCATGAAAGAGCACACACACAAGGAACTTGGAGATTGCACGCCGCCATGTTTGCATGTAGCAGCGTGTGTTTTTGTGTGTGACTCAGCTGCATCCTTCACTTTCCATTAGGTTTCTCATGCATCTATAATGCAGCACACATGTATCCAGAAAGCTCTGCACAGGGAGAGGAGGTGAAGAAAAGCTGAATGCTAAAATGCTAAAATGATCCAAACAGAGAAACATGGAGAGGAATATCAACGGGAGCCTCTGTTGAACCTCTTTCCTCACACACAGTGACCATTAACAACCATTAGACTGAGAGATGCTACACTCAGCTCCCTCCTCCTCCTCCTCCTGCTCTGATTGGACGACAGGGAGAAGATAGAGATCGCTGAGCTGCCGTCTGCAGAGCGAGGAGGAGGATTTTAATTTTTAAGCAGCTATTCTTTCTCAATTTCAGCGCGATCACTGAACCAAAATCTGTCTCCTCTCCTCCAGACAAATCTCCACTCTCATCGATTTCTCCTCCATCCCATCCCCCTCTCCCTCTCGGCTTGTATCGCTCCTGTTTTCACACCCTCCTCCTCCTCTTCTACCTCCATCTCTTCTCCTTAATCACACTCCCTCCTCTCCCAAGTGGCCCACTCCTCCATAGTGTCACTGATGGTTTTCTGATCCCTCTATCTATCTCTTCATCCCTCTATTATTCATGATGCTTGTGTTTTCTTGCTCTGGAGAAGTTGCACACATACAAACCAGAGCGTTCTCCAGCTTCATCTCCACCTCCTGTACCTCCGCCGACTTTTATCCCATCCTCTAAGCGCCGCGTCCACTCCTCAGGCCGTTTGAAGCGGCTTCAAAGAGCTCTAATCGTCCGTCTATTCAAAGCGCCACATAATGAAACAGCTTTTCGCTTCTAAAAATAGACGCAGTGCTCCATCAGTGTCGGTGATACGACCAGAGAAAGCTTTGAAATAAGTGAATAGATTCTGATTTTCAATCTCTGGACTTTGTGCGTTGGGGGAGATGATACGTGTTGGAGGGGAAACATGAAAGAGGAAGTGATGGAGAGCTGGTGAGCATGAAAACAAAAAGCTGATGGAGGCATTGAAGATTTCCGACAGATGTTAGAAAAACAATACGGTCGCCTGTCGTCCTTCACATCAAGAGGACAGTGACAATCAGAGAAATAATAATTTAATATATTTTAGACATGTTTGGTTTTGTTAGAGCCACTTTGCACCAGCCAGTGACTTTGAGGAACAGTTTGAGGACAAACTATGATTTTATGTCATTTTTGGGAGATCAAACTACACTGTATGACTTCATAGATTCTGTCTACTAAACTTTAAAACAGCATTTTGATCCAATTTTCTTCTAAACATCAATTGTTTTCAATCAGAGCTCACAGGAAAAATGACTAAATGTAACTGTTTTTCATGCCTGTCTTGTCTGATTTTTATTTTTTATTTTTTTTACAATTTTCCTTAATTTTTTAAACTGTTCTTCTCATGTCCTTGTCTGTTTTTTATTTTTTATTTTTACAATTTCCCTTTATTTTTAACCATTTATTCATGTCTTTGACTATTTTTTATCTTTATTTTTTTACAATTTAAATTGTATTTTTTCACCTTTTTTCTTAGGTCCTTGTGTTTTTTTTTTTTAAATAAATTTCTCTTGATTTTTTTCAACCTTTTTTTCATGTCCTTGTCTGTTTTTTTTCAACTTTCCTTAATTTTTTTTAACCTGTTTTTAGGAAGCAAAGTATTTCTTGAGTGCTTGTTGGCAACTTTAACCTGAATATCACAAAATTTATGGACTAACTGGGACCAAATGTGCAGGAATAAAGTCACTATTTGCCTGCACAGTGCCAACTAGGGGTGGGAGAAAACATTGTTTCAAATAATTATCTGAATCTTTTGTTTTACAATTTTAAATAATTTTGTTGTTAATTTTTTTTTCAATTCAAATCCTTGATTTTAGTCTTTGTTTATAAGCTAATAAGCTAGGCTGGAAAAAAGTCACTGCTTTTATTCTCAGACAGAAGACCAAATGGATTTCTCTGATTCACGTGATGTGAACTTTCTGGTATATATGTGGACTTCATCATCATGATTCAACTTAAAGAATTGCTATTTGAATCATCTCAGCACATCAAATATCGCAAAACAATCAAATCAAACATTTTCAAAAGCATGCAAATACAAACTTTATGCTGATTCTGTGCAAATTTTGCACCAATGCAATGACGAATAAGGCGTCAAAGCTGCAGGATGTGACTTTGTGCACCAAACTGAAGATGAAGCATGAAGTCATCTCAGATAAAGAGAGTAAGGAAAGAAAAACAAAGTTTGACCTGAGTTATCATGAACTCAGACTTGTCTCAGGTTGGATTCTGCCTCCACGCACTGAGGAGGAACAGAGGAAGACGACTCCCATGATGCTTCTGTGCTCCTCGTAAACACACTGCTAACAGCTAGGTGAGGCTATAAATAGCTCTCTCTGCACACCACACCCACACACACTCACTCACACACTCATGCATTAATGTATGCAGCGGCACATGCATGCAGGGGAGCAGCACTCATACATTAACAAACACACAGCTCCGTGGTGGACATGCTCTCCTCCCCTCTGCCTGTCTCTCCCCCTCCTGCTCCTCCTGGCAGCTCGGCTCCTTCTCCTACTTCTCATATGCTGCGGAGCAGATGGTGGATATGATCATGGGCAAACAGACTCAAACACAGCCCTCGCTGCTGCTAACGTGATTTCAGCCACTCTGACAGTCTGACGACTCCAGGAGACAAATCGCGTCTGATTTTTTTTTTTTTTTTTTTTTTGGGAGGTGATGAAAAAACTGCAAAACTAAATCCTGCTCTGTCCTCTTTTCCTCTACTTCTCCTCACATGCTCCTCCGCTGAAGCTGTGTGTCCTCCTTATGATAAATAAGAGGGTTACAGGTATTACAGATAAACGCTGCAAGCTGCAGCTCGGTATCTCTCAGAGGACGTGTTACGTAACAGCTGTCCGATGTGATTCTCCTGTGTTTATGCATTTCTTTCCCTTTTTTTTGCAAGTTTGTGTAAGAAAAGCATAAATTAATTTAAGAAATAACAGATTTCCATGAATTTCTTTGTATTTTTAAGGCTGTCACTCTGAAAAATCTTGATATCAGGGTCAGGATAAACCTGCCCGCTCTTCTCTCTATCCTCCTTCATCTCCTTCATCTCCTCTCCTGGAGCCGTGTTACAATTAATGAGTCTATATTTCATAATTAAGAGCCAAAACACAGCCTTGTCTCCTCTCTCATCTATCCTGCTCTTGCTTTTTTAATGAAGCTCTCACGCGGAGGAGCTCGGGGTCTGAGGACCCGGTGAGAGCGATGGGTTTTTTAATTGCGTTTACATGCTGGTATCTGAAGCGACACCTCTGATTGGTTGAGGAGACTTCCTCCAGAGCGCAGAGAGGTAACACTCACATCTGTCATCCTCTTACTGTATTTTCTTCCTTACCTATCACCACGTTTTATGCAAACAAATAAAGAAGTTAGAGGAAAACACAAGCAACTTTCTTGCTTTTCTACCTCTACCTCACAGCATCATTATCACAGCATCTCTCCCTCTAAATTTATGTTTCCTGCTCCTTATGATCTTTGAACTCTTATCAGATTTAGCTCTGGGCTTGATATCTAGAAATGACAATCAAATCTTATTTCACCCCGGCTCACGCAGACTCAAATGGCCGTGAAATCTTATTTCCTCATCCCCGCGGTGGACGCTAACTGAGTTTGCCGGCCTGCTACCAGGAAGGAGAGGGGTTTCCTAAAAGAGGACGGGAGCACGGAGCAGGTCTGAGGAAGAGGGGTCCAGCTGGAGAAATCTAAGTGAAATGATGTAAACGTTTGTTTTGTGATGACTTACTTCCTGATTCAGCCATGTTCAGAGATACTTCTTAAATCTTGTTGATGATAACTGGGTTTGCAGCCTCCAGGGTTCCTGGAAAGACACCACAGGGTTGAACAATCAGTGTTACATTCAAGTAATATAAATTAAACAGGAAATGACAGGAAATGACCACACAGGAGTGGTTAGGATGGAGGTGCAGTTTTCGAAAGCTGGGGAGTAAACGGTCGGGTTAACACGAGTGTTTCAGTGAATGCATGCCACTGAAGTTAGTTTCCTGCAGCCACAGTGGGCTGTTGTTGTTGTCGGGGCCGCTTGGAATAGTAATTAGCGAGGGGGACCCCAAAGCACAAAGACCACCAGAGAGAATCAGGGAGAAAAACTGCTTCCTGTAGCTGCTGAACCCTGTCACCTGCATAGAGATACACACATCAGACGAGGATGGAGGATCAAAACGCTCCTTTTTGGACATTAAAATACAAGCTAAAACACTTTTCCTTCCCTTTTCTTCATTTTCTGTTTGTAAAACTCAAACGAGTGTTGAATTTTTCTACAACTCATCTGTTTTTGTTGTGTACAATCTATTCATTCTGCTTCTACATCGTCTCTGCTCTTCTTCTGTGTCGAGTCCAATAATGACCACATTGTTTGGTGCCACTGGCATCACTGCTGGCTAAATGCACACACACACACTAGCTTTAAAAAGCCTGCTGGTGTATTTGTGCACGTGTTTCTGCAGCATGTCCTAGATTGTGTGTTCTTGTGTGTGTGTATGTGTGTGTGTGAGAGAAAGAGGGAGAAAGAAAAGAGTTGGCCAAGGCAGTGGAAAAAGTGCGAGCCAGAGACGATGACGTTGGCAGAGCGGAGAAGAACAAACTACTTCCTGAAAATCTATTCAACCCTTTGACTAAACTCTCGGCCTCGTTCTGGCGCTCTTCTCTGATTGGCTCGAGCTGAAACTCTCAGAGGGCTTTGTAAATCAGAGAGTGAGTGGCGATAACATCCACACACACATGAAACGGTGACACATGTGTGTCATCTCCACGCCGCTGTAATCGACCATCCAAAGCAGATGCTGCCTCCACTTAGGAGTTAATTCTGCTCAGCCCTGCAGCAGCACAAACACAAGGACACACACAGGAGGGACACACACACACACACACACTGGGTCAGGTTAATTAACAGTGTGCAGATCTAAGTTGGCTTTAATCTGGATTTCTCCCTCTGGGTTTGAGCTGGATCAGCACACACACCTGCACAAGACGTATCATTAAATTATTATTATTAAAATCGTCAGCATGCTTTAAAATCATCCACATCCTGCATCCCTAACTTAAGATGAGTGAAATAAACACTAATTTAGCACCGAGCATAGAGTTATTACATCACTGCAGACTGAGTTATCACGCTCCTGCAGCTCCTGGTCTTAATTCCAGCGCTAACATGGTTTATTCATCTGTGAAGTTTCAGAGCGTGTGTGTGCGTGAGTGTGTGTGTGGCTGGGAGTAGACAGCTGCTGTTGCCTAAGAAATAACTTCTGCCCGAGGGCCGCCTCCTGCTCCTTTCTGCAAGAGAAGGAGAGAAGGAGCTGGGATGAAAAGAGAGAAAACATTTGTGCGGCTGGGTTCAGCCCTCAGGAGACCGTACTGAATAACAAAGCAGAAACCCATCCACTCACACACACAGAAACACACTCTCAGTGTCACACTAAGAGTAAAAAACAGGAACAAGTGGCTTCTTCTTTCTGCTCTCAGATGAATTTTCTGCCTCATTGGCTTCTTTTTAGAGCAGCTATTAGAGTCAGCCCAGAGCCACAGCGACAATGAGACCCATCAAGTCATGAAAAGCTGCTTCGCACCTCATCCTAACCTGGCGGTGTGTTCCTGAACGTCCCCTGGATCTCTGCAGGTTTGGATTCACCAGAAGTCGTTTAACACCTCCCACACATGCGACCCAACCTCAGTAACAGCTCAGGAAAAAAAGAAGGCGGTGTGTGTGTGTGTGGGTGTGTGTATGTGTGTGAACTGGAGGGGTTTCTTTGGGACGACGATGCTAAAAGGCTAATATGTGACTGCTGCCATCTGCTTCACTGGTTCTCGCCATATCAGTTTACTCTTCTGAGAGGATGACTGCTTATTTACAGAGCACATACTCCTCGCTTGGTTAACGCTAAGCTGCAACTTGTAAAGCAAATTCAGACGGAAAGAAGTTTGGCCACAAGATCAGAGTCTTTATTCCTGCCTGCAGATATTTATCTTTCCAGATCAGGGGTCTGCAACCTTTGCTTTTAAAGGAGACATTTAGCCTCAGATCAACTGGATTAAAGTCATGGGTTGGGTTGGGGTCTACTTTACCTTCACAATATAAATGATAAAGTAGATAAAATTCTATTCATAGTTTAAGGTTTAATCTTTTTTTAATTGTGCATGTGATGCCTTAATTCATTAATTTTAATCAATTTTAGAAAATTTCTGAATTTCTTAATTTTTTTTAAAGTCAAATTTTTTGAAAAAATAAAAATAATAATAATAGTAATACAAATGGAATTTTAAAAAATTTGCAAACATCCAAAAAATTTAGATATTTAAAACAAAAATCTTTAAAGTGATAAAATTCTTAAATTAAATTAAATTAATCTAGTGAATAATTATCTTCACAAGAAGCTTTTTAAATTTGTGGGATTACATATTATTCTATATGTAATGTGCTAGTTTTTTACTTTAAAAAAAAAAAATTCAAAAATTTCAAAAATTTTGGAATTTCAAAACAATTGAAAAAAAAAGAAATTTGGATTAAAAAAAAGTAATAAAAAACTTTTTTAAACTAAAAAAAAAGAGTTATTTAAAAAAAAAATTTAAAAAAATTTAAATTTAAAAAATTTACAAATAATTGAAAAATTATACATTTTTGTTAAAATTTTGGATTTTTAGAAAGAATTATTTAATTAGATGTATTGATAATATCACTCAACTCAACAAGCTGGCATGTTGGCTGTTAAACTAATTCATCCACACAGAATCAAAACCTGTATTTTCGTCTAGATTTTGTCTTTTTGTAGATAACCAAGGTTGTAAAAATTGAGGTTAGCTACAGGTGCATAAAATGTTGGTGGGCATATTTAGTTTCACAAAAATTTGGGGCATGATTTTTTTTCTTAACAATGTCAAAGAAAAAAAAAAAAAGTATTTTTTGTTTTAAAGCAACAAGGAGCCACTGCAAAGGGCCGGAAGAGGCTCCAGAGCCACAGGTTGGAGACCCCTGTTCCAGATAAATCAAACAGTATCTGAAATAACTTTACTGCAGAAACTGTAAGAGTTTGAGGAAAGAAATGATTCAAACAGACACACAAACAACACACTTATGTCCTCTGAGTGTGCGGGCTCATGTGTGTGCCTCTCTGCCTCTGTCATGGCTTTATAAGGACAGGAGACAGTTTTATCAGACAGCAGATACAACAACAACGAGCTGCTCTGTCTGGAAGCAGAAACACAGACAGGACGTCAGCTTCTCCTCACAGAGAGGTTTTTATGCTCAGTTTGAAACAATCTGGGTGAAGCATTCTGGTTGCGTTCCTGAGTTTGAGTTTTCTCCATGTGTGAACAGGGCTAAAGAGAAAAAAAGAGAGGAGCTTAAGGGTTCCTCCCCTCGCCAGCTTTATGACATCCGTCACCAGTCCCCACACAAAGAGCATCCACAGAGAGCAGAGACAGGAGTTAGCGTTGCATTGTCAGCACGCAACGGCATGCCCCACAAAACGCACGCACACACACACACACACACTCACACACACACAGAGATCAGAGCTGCCGAGCTGTCACAGGGGTCAGTGGGGAGACGTGCGATATCTTGACAGAGCTGAAGTGTTCGCTGACACAGAAACACAACACAGGGCCTCACAGTCTGTCCCTGTCGCTTTGTGCCACCAGCAGTGTGTGCAATGTGTGCAATGTGTGTGTGTGCTCTTTGTTGGGACATGTGGTAGAGTGTTTCTTACTGTTGTTAAACTGTTCAATCCAGCATTTCTTTACAAGCTTTTCCTGCATCAAACAGACAATAAGCTGCAGACAAACCAAAGTGACCATATTTAGTCTGTTACATCATCACACCTCTAACTCTGTTCCCAAGAAACGAGACAGAGAAGTGAGACATCTTGCTTTCTTACTATCTCTGCAAAAAAGATGGTCATTTTGCAGTTAATATTTTGCAGGTGTTAGATATGTGATGCATGAGCTCTCTGCACTGGGGTACAGGACCACAGGTGTTTACACTTGTGCATGCAATTTAGGATTTAAAACATATGCCAGTTTTTATACCAAATGACACATATTAAATGTTGCCTATAATTGCAGGTCACCCATCTGTATCCATTATAAGACTTTAAAAATGATGCAAAAGCTTCAAAACATGTTAAGTAGCTGATTTTAAACATTTTCTGCTGCCTGAATGTCATACCTTATGACGTCATCAGGTGTAGAGCAACTGCAGCTTCGCCCTTTTGCAGCATCTGCAATTTGAGGACAATATTACACCTTCATGTGATATAATATGAAGTGGGACATTAAAGCAAACAGTGCTCAGGTGTGGAGGGTGATTTTTGCATGTACAAAACTACGGGTCACAAATGTTTAAGACGCAGCTGGGTGTAAACTCAAGTGATTTGCATTTTAAGCTTAGATAAAAAAAAATTTATGCACAAGGGGAAATGTTTTGATGCACATCTTTGATTAATTGATCACATCCAGGTGGTGTTTCACAATTCACATAACCCTCACACGCGAAACTCATGGCGCTCGTTAACAAACATTTCGCGCACAGTTTCCGTAAACTCTTGCAGAAAGCTCACCTTGTTGCTTTCACAAAGTCTTGCAGGAGTTGGATACATTTTTCATCCATTATTTGAGCAATCCTCTGGATTGTTTTGTTTTAATTATTTTTTTTTCAGCGAATTGCCGTTCGAAGTTGTTTAACATCCGGGTAATGCTTCAATCGAACAGTTTGAATGGACTGAACCATTTGCGCCTCACTCAGGGGGGTGCTGTAACGAGCTCCGAAGAGGGTGTTTATTTTTTAACTAACTTTTTAAAAAAAATATATTTTCAGTTGTTTGTTGTAGTAGAAAAGATATTTTGCGATAAGTAAAAGAAGAAAGTTCGCTTTTCATGTGTGCTCGTTTTAAGGTGTTTATGTCGAAACCATCGAAACACGGAAGTGTAACAGTCCAGAGGATGCAGTCTTCGATTTCCGATTTGACGATTCAAAACATACCATATTGTTACATATTAAAATATTTTTAAGCTCACAATTTACTTTTCTGTTTGGTATATATATATATATATATATATATATATATATATATATATATATATATATATATATATATATATATATATATATATATATATATATATATAATTTTATTTTTTAAATCAAATAAATGACTTAGGCTGCATATCTCTCTTCATTTCTCCAAACTGTGTTTTTAAGGTAGGAGGATGCTCCTCTTCTCCTCTCCTCCTCTGTGCTTGCAGTGTGTGGGAGAAGAGAGAAGACCTGTGCCTCAAACTCACAGCTTAAAGCATAATGGATATCGGATTAGGCGTCCACACACCCACTGGGGCCCTAACAGCTCTGAGACTCTGGGAGCTTCTTGCAAAGTTCATGTGAGGTTGGAAAACATTGCCTTGCCATCCAACTGTCGATCTAGAGATGCAGATTTAGGATATGAATAAGTCTGAAATTGCTCAAGGCACAAACTGTCATCTTACCTCCATATTCTGAATAATTTCTGAATGCTTTCTTCAACAACTGAGTCAAAAATATCACACAAAAATGAGCAAAAGACAAGTTGTGGGACCTGACTCGAGCGCATTTTTATTGAACGTTTATAACTGTTAAAAACATGTATAAAATTGGTCCTGTTTCAGAAACAAGGCACGCATAGTCATGTCATTGTTCAGTGTTCATATCATTATTAGCATTATCATTTATCAACATCATCATCAGCACGTTCCATCTCAGTATTTGTCTAATAGTAGTATCAAGCATTCCCTAATATAAAAACACGTTCCAATAGTTTTCTTTTTTTTCACAGGAGGTTAAAATTTTATTCCGAGCAGCAAGACAATATTCATGCAAAGACGGGAGGTGGAGGAGAAGATGCGAGCTGACTGGACTGACGGGTCGTTTAATAGTAGGTCTCCCGCTCCACCCATCCTGGAGAGAAAACACACAGACGAAAACACGAAATAGAGAGGTCAGATGGACGGTTGGTTTGATGAAACAACAAGGCAGGAGGAAAGGATAACACGAGCGCGGATTGTGGGCTCACCTCCTGGGCTGCGTCTGAGGATCAGCTTACGGATTTCATCATAGATAAAGATGAGCAGGGAGTAAGGGAAGGCGCAGAACCACCAGTTGGGCCTGGAAAGCACACAAAAACACAGAAGAGGAGATGAGAAGTGATACGGTGCCCTCGGGCCGGGCTCAGTTACATGTTACATGACTTTAGCTCACAAGATGAGAGGTTAAATGAGATTAAAAAAGAACAAGTTCAGTAAATTAAGAGAGATGGGTCTCTTGGTGCGTTACTCACTTGAGAGGGTACATTCTGAGCGCCACGTCCATACCCGGGCAGTAAGAGAGAAAGGCGGCAAGTGCGGTCTCCTCAAACAGGCCGAAGATCAGGATCTTGTTCCTGACACACAGGAAGAAGAAGTTTTACCAAAAGAGACCAAAGAGCTATTTTAAGCAGCTGGAAAAAAAAGATTTCCATCCGAAACGCCAAAATAAACACACAAAAAAACTAAACAGCTTGTAGAAGGAGAAAACAGAGGCGTGACATTCAGAGCGGCAGCTGGACGTGTAATTCTGATGAAATATTTACAGCTTTCACAACAGAGAGATGGAGGATTCAGGGTGTTTGTGCTTACTTCATGCCCTGCTGGAAGACAGAGTTCCTCCTAGTCTTACAGATGATCAGATCAGCCCACTGCACGATGACGATGCTCACAAAGAAGGCTGTGTGGCAGGTGAACTCGATGATCTTCCTCTGCTCGTAAGTCTGACGAGGAAAGACAAGAAAGAAGATATTAAAGCGAGGCTGAAAAGCCAAAATTGAAGCTGTATTTGTAGCAAGGTGCTCTGAAAGTCACTGACCCACTGCTGTCCGTAGCTGTCCTCCAGATCGTTGCAGTATTTGTTGTCCCAGGATACTCGGATGCCGATGAGGGTGGAGGGGAGGAAGCCGTTTTCAGCTAGGATCACGAAGTAGGTGAAGAAACCTGCCAGCGCCTGGATCATACCTGGAGAAAAAAAACAAGAGACGTGAAGTTAGCTTGTTTTTATCTGAATTTTCAACACAAATTCAGGAATCAAAGGGTTTAGATTAATAATCTATTTTCGGGGAATGAAACACATCTCGTTTGCTGACAGAAAAATAAATGAGATTAGGTCGTCCTTAGAGGAATTAAATGCTTATTGAAAATTAAATGATTAAGGGGTATTTAACGCAATAAATCATCAAAATCCCTGTGGGACAAAAAAGAAGACGAATCAGTGGTCTCAAATTGCTGCAGCCACACTTGTTTGCTTGCATTCTGCTCTTATAAGGCGGTTCAGGGAGTCCTGCAGGGTCAGGTTATTCCTGGATTCATTACCGAAGAGGGAAAAATCAAAAGCCAGAGGCCCCCGCTCTGTCATCACTCACGCACACACACAAAGACACACTACGGTTCAGTATCAGTATGAGCCTATTTCTGGTGCATGCCTCTCTGTTAGTTATCTAGGAGCACACAGATACAGAGCCCCAGAAAAACCCTACAAAGGAGACACGGCTGCCACTTCCTGGTTCTTGTTGAGCTGCATGAATGCTTGGTTGTTTACCGATCTGTCCGTAGGCGATGCTGATGAGTCTTTCGTTCACCAGTTTGTCTGTTTTGGGGTTTCGGGGCTGTCGCTTCATGATGTCGCTTTCAGCTGCTTCGTAAGCGAGGGAGATAGCAGGGACCTAGAGATAAAGTGATGTTTGTAAGAACAAATTAACGTAACGAGTGAGAGTGTGTTGGAGAAATGTGGACAGAGCTTTGTGTTTTTACCATGTCAGTTCCCAGGTCGATACAGAGGATGGTAACGGTTCCCAGAGGCAGAGGGATGTTCACGATGATGAAGAGCAGGAAGGGTGTGATCTCAGGGATGTTACTGGTCAGAGTGTAGGCGATGGATTTCTTCAAGTTGTCAAAAATCAGACGACCTGACGAAAGCAGAATCTAGTTTAATCATTCAAACTCTAAGGTTGGTAATTTCTCTGTGTTAAGCTCGTCTTACCTTCTTCCACTCCTGTAACGATGGAGGCAAAGTTGTCGTCCAGCAGGATCATGTCAGCCGCCTGTTTGGAGACGTCAGATCCAGCGATACCCATGGCGACACCGATGTCAGCTTTCTTCAGAGCAGGGGAGTCGTTCACACCGTCACCTGTTACAGCCACAATAGCTCCCTGCAGAGCGAGGAGGGAGACGGAGACACACGTGAGGATGATCTCCAGGAAATTAAAGTCAGAGAGGAAACAGAAAATAAAGCAGACTCCAGCCGAACTGAGTCATCCATGAATAAAAAAAACATCCAACTGAAGTAGAAGTCAGGTCTTTGAGTGACATTTCAATTTTCTGAAGTTGCACAGAGTCATTTCCTGTTGTGTGAGAGAAAAAGCTCCACTTTTCAAAAGGGTTTCAGGACGATTCTGCTTTATTCCACGGACCAGAGGGCTGCGATGAAAGCGACAGCAGGAGGATCCCGCTACTTTGAGGTGAAGCAAAGGGCTGCGGTGTTTTCCATCACATCCAGAATAAAACCTAATTCAACTCAGAGTTGCGAGATGAAATATCAACGAGGCAGAATTAATAATCCTCCTGGAGTTACGCTGGACTCACTGGAACACATTATGCTAATCAGCTCAGTAAGTTTAAAACACATTTCCAGCTGCACTTGATCATCAGTGACTGCACGCCTCATGCCACTGCGAGTTTCCAACCAAATCCAATTAAAATTCGATTAATTTTTAATCATTTCTGCATGAGTTTACTGTATATCTGTAAAGTGGAAGTGTTTGTCGTGCATGCAGCAGTTTTAAGTTGATCCACACTGAGTGGTAATTCATTAAAAGGTTGGTGCAGATAAAGAAATAAAGCAACAGTTCAAACGTACACATGAAAAGTTTCTCCTCATGCGCTCGTGAATTTTAATGTGCTGTTGAGGTCACAGCGTGACAGATGCTCCGCTTGATTATTCTCCCAACTCAGTCATCAGAGCAGAGGAATATTAAATATTCACGCATGGATTTACATAATAACGTCTCCTCTACCTGTCGCTGGCAGCCCTCCACGATGATCAGTTTCTGCTGCGGGGAAGTTCGAGCGAAGACGATCTCAGTGTGGTACTTCAAGATGTCGTCAAGCTGCTCTGAGGACAGATCTTTGAGGTCTCCACCGTGGACGACGCATGCCTTGGCATCTCTGGAGGAGAAACATGACGATTGTGAGATACTCAGGAAGCAGAAGCAGGAAGTCGCACAAATCTACGTGTTTGCACAGTACCGTGGGTTGACTTCATTGATTGGGATGTTCAAGCGAGCAGCGATGTCTTCAACAGTCTCGTTTCCTTCAGAGATGATACCCACACCCTTAGCGATGGCCTTAGCTGTGATTGGATGATCACCTGTCACCATGATGACCTGAGGAGAAGAAGAAACTGTCACTGAGGCTGTTTTTCATTTAAAGTCAGGAGGCGTGTGCAGAACCTGTGTCAGTATTCACCTTGATTCCAGCGCTCCTGCATTTGCCGACAGCATCAGGCACAGCAGCACGAGGAGGGTCAATCATAGACATGAGGCCGATGAAGCACAGGTTCTCAGTGGGGAAGTTCACCTCATCAGTGTCGAAAGCAAAGCCGTCTGGGAACTGGTCGTCAGGGAGGTTGAAGTGGCAGAAACCTAAAGAGAAATGGTTCAGATTGAGCAAAATAATCCAGCTGCTTGGTTAGTCGTTGAATCTGTCCCATCCTTACCCAGCACTCTTTCACCCAGCCCTCCAAGCTCCAGGTAAGCGTTCTGGAAAGCGTCTTTCATCTCGTCATCCAGAGGCTGCTCTTTGCCCTGGATCATGATGGAGGAGCAGCGGTCCAGAATCCTCTCTGGCGCTCCTTTCATCACCAGGAGGTGCTTGGACTCAGCATCAGGGGTGGCGTTTTTGTGAATGGAGAGCTACAACAAAGAAACACTCCTTTAAGATTTCAAATCTGGTTGTTTGAGGTAAAAGATGACAGCTTCTCCTTTAAAAGTGCGTACCTGGTATTTGTTGGTCGAGTTGAACGGAATCTCGGCTATTTTGGAGTTCTTCTCTCGCATTTCCTGCACTGATCCGCAGCACAGCTCGATACACTTCAGCAGAGCCGACTCAGAGGCGTCACCAGCAACATCTCTCTGGAAGACAAGGGTGAAGAAGAGGAAATTTAAAAGCAGAACTCTGATCTGTTTTTGTTTTGATCTAAAAGGAGGGGAAAAGATGCTGACAGCAAAGTGCTAATTTCCTGAATTCTTCCATCATAATTGCCGGCTTTGTTTACTCCCCTCACGCTCTGGATACAGTGTCTGAGAGAAAAATAATGAGCAGTGAGAGGAGAGTGACTCGTAATTAGAGCCGCCACGCCAGCCAGACATTTACAGGTGATTAGCTCAGACACACACACACACACAGGCGCGTGTGTTAACAGGTCATTAACACGGGGATGGAAACCAGCGACTGGGCTCTGAGGAAAGTGGGAGCAAAGGGAGTTATTTGACCCCCGGGGGATCGGTGTGTGTGTCGCTAGTGGGTGGGGAGCAGGGAGGGTGATATGAGCAAGAAAACAAGCCTGAGGACGAAGTGGCAGAAAGTTTTAGCTGGAACAGGTGGTGGCATTAAAATGACTCAGCACAACTTTTAAATCCAACCCACATCATCGTACCTTCAAGATGGGGACGTTGGTCTGCTCAGCCAGGAAGACGGCGCGGTTGCAGAGTCCAGCGATCCTCGCCAGCGCGGCCCAGGTGGCGGAGCTCCTGTCGAAGGAGGTGCCGCTCTGGTTCTCGGTGGTGTCGGCCTCGTGGATCTGGTTGTCGAACCACATGTGGGCGACAGTCATCCTGTTCTGCGTCAGGGTGCCGGTTTTGTCGGAGCAGATGGTGGAGGTGGATCCCAGGGTCTCCACGGCTTCCAAGTTCTTCACCAGGCAGTTCTTCTTGGCCATACGCTTGGCGGTCAGAGTCAGACACACCTGGAGAAAGACGGTGAAGATTAGCTAAAGGCTAGACCAGCGTGAGGACTTTTAAAGAGTCTGATCACAGGGAGAAACTCACAGTCACAGTCGCCAGGAGACCCTCAGGTACGTTAGCCACAATGATACCGATGAGGAAGATAACAGCTTCAAGCCAGGTGTATCCAAGGATGAGGGAGAGGATGAAGAAGGACACACCGAGGAAGACAGCAACACCAGTGATGATGTGAATGAAATGCTCGATCTCAATGGAGATGGGAGTACGTCCAACTTCCAGTCCAGAGGCGAGCGTGGCGATACGACCCATGACGGTGCGATCTCCGGTGCTGATCACGATACCACGAGCGGTTCCTGGAGAGAAGAGGGTTGGATTATTCTTCCTGGTTTAGATAATTTTAGCACAGTCTCTGGATTGTTTTGACTTACCTTCAACACAGTTGGTGGAGAAGAAAGCGATGTTCCTGGTCTCCAGTGGGTTCTCATTGGAGAAGTCAGGAGTACGAGTCTGGGGTTCGGATTCTCCGGTGAGGGAGGAGTTGTCCACCTGAGGAAGAAGAGATCAGAGTGTGACTAATGCAAGAAACAGCATAAAATATCTTCCGTTGTGAGCAAAACTTTAAAGGATGAAGCTTCAGAGGAGCCGATGGCAGAATTGGGTCGCATGACACACAGAGAAGCAGCTAAATGATGCAAAGGTGTGAGGTTTGTTACCACAGAGAAAGAGGCTGAAATGGTGGTGTTTTCTAACAGGGGACTAACCTTGCAGCCGTGAGCTGAGATGATTCGCAGATCAGCAGGGATCCTGTCTCCACCTTTCACCTCCACTAAATCTCCGACAACCACGTCCTCAGCGTTGAGGTGCTTCTTCTCGCCATCACGGACCACCAGGGCTTGCTGCGAGACGAGAGAAGCAGACGCTTTTGTTTTCACAGTCGTAACAGTAACGGTTGAAACAGAGTTAGGTTGGTGTGTGGGGGGTACCTGTGGGACCAGGTTTTTGAAGGAGTCCATGATCTTGGAGCTCTTAGCCTCTTGGTAGTAGGAGAAGCAACCAGTGATGATGACGACAGCAGAGAGCACAACACCCAGGTACAACTGTGGACAGCAAACACAAACCGTTACATTTACACCTGGAGTTAGCATCATTTTAGGAATTTAATTTACATCCAGTGGCTCCATAAAGTGGTCAAATGTGTATCTGAGGACCTTTTCTTACATTATCATTGGCTGGTTCATCCTCCATTGCAGCCTGGATTCCATAGGCCAGGAAACAGAGGATGGCTCCAGTCCACAGGAGCATGGAGAAACCGCCAAACATCTGAAAGATGAATACATGAATTAAGACTCTGTGATGCTAGAAACTGATTTGAGTGAGGAGAGGATCTGAAGTTGGTTTAAAGATACCTGCTTGCAGAATTTGACCCACTCTGGGGTGGTGGGAGGAGGAGTGAGAGCGTTGGGTCCATCTCTGGCCAGGATCTCAGCAGCCTTCGCGCTAGTCAAACCCTGATGAGACAACACCAGATCATTATAAAATCAAGCCCATTTTCCAGCTACACACGTGTAAACACAATCTCACTGACACATATTTGAGCCCAAGGGGAGCTGCAGGTATGAGTAGTTGCTTAGCAGCGCGACATCAACAGAAAAACAGAGCAGGTAGGAGGAGGATGAAATCAGGGCAGAGGGGCTCGGCTAATAAATTATTCACAGCAGCAGCACATGAAGCCTGGAGACCCCGGTTTGGAGGCAGTGATTAACTATTCTCCTTGATCTTTCCTGCATGACCACGAGCACATCTGCATTCAGGAAGAGACACACTAATTAGAGAACGATAACTAAGGAATGGCTGGAAATTTCCTCTCCGCCACGGTGTGCTTGAAAAGAGCGTTTCTATTTATAGCTGTGGGTAAACTGGGAGACACAAATAGAAGCTGGTTCGCCATTTTCTCCTTCACATAAACACAGTATGCTCTCTCTTCGTATTTACAGGATAAATAAAATAAGGTGCTAACAGGATGGCTGTTTATTTTGGTTATTTAACACAACAGATGCGCTCGCCCCCGCACACGCCTACATTAATTTTCAGATATTTTTGCTCTTTAATACACAGGTACCTCCTTATGACCATTTATTCAAAACACAGTGTTTTTGTGCTTTCTGTTCTGTGGGAAGTCTTCGAGCACACTGCGAAAACTGAAATCTTATCAAGCTTTTTTATCTTGTTTTATGTAAAAATTGTCTTATTATTCTTGATATGAGCCACATTCAACTGGTCAGTCCAGAAAAATGTCTTGAATCAAGTTGTTTAAAGACAAGAATGAGGTCTGAGTTGTTGAGAACAAGTTAAAGAAAATCTGCCAATGGAACGAGAAAAATTTGCCTGAAACTAGAGTAATGAATGAGTGACCTCATTTCGGACCTCAATGCAGACCTCATTTTTGTCCTTAGATAACTTGAAACAAGACATTTTTCTGGACTACACTGCAAAAAAATGAAATCTTATAAAATGTTTTTGTCTTATTTTAAGTAAAAATTGTCTTATTATTCTTGATATGAGCCACATTCAACTGATCAGTCCAGAAAAACGGCTTGAAACTAGAACAATGTCTTAATAAAAGTGACCTCATTTCAGACCTCAATGCAGACCTCATTTTTGTCATTAAATAACTTGAAACAAGACATTTTTCTGGACTTATCAGGTGAATGTGGCTCATATCAAATCCAAAAAGACATTTACTACTGAATATAAGACAAAAACACTTGATAAGATTTCAGACAAAAGCTGAGATTAGATCGCCTCCTCCTCCTTCCTCGCCCTGCCTCGTCTTTTGATATTTAATAAGCCTCGGTCAGCCCAAGCCTTTGACTCCTGTGCTGATATCTGACATTAATCTCATTCATGTGACGGATGCAGGAATACTCCTCTATCACTCACGTTGCTCAGGTCTGTTCCATATTTGCGGTTCAGCTCATCCAGCGTCAGCTTGTGATCGTCCTGCAAACAAAAAAACAAAGACAGACGGAGAAAGAAGATGCATCAGTTCAGTGTGACACCGCTATATGTGTGTGTGTGTGTTCAATATGCCAAAAAGTCGCTGACATTTCCAGCACATTGTGTGCTGACCTTTCATTTTGGAACAACTACCACACAGCAGGTATGGCTGTAACAATGACAGGGATGTTTAGGAGGCAGGATGAATAAACGGAGGAGGAAAGGGAGAATGTAGGAGGGAGAGCATATGGAATATGGTAATTCGATGACAGGCAATGCATTGAGGATAGAAAGGCATGAAACGGAATAAGAGGAAGTGAAGGAGTGGGATCAGGGAAAGAGGACAAGTGGGCACAGATAAGAGGAGGAGAAGCAGAAATTCAATTGATCTGCAGTTTTTCTGAAGGCAGATTTAAGACGTTACATAAAACAGTCCTTAAAATTAAATTCTGAGGGGGTTTAATCTTCAATAAGTGAGGAGCGAGCTGCACTGGATGCAGATTCAAGGAAATCTACTTTAGTTAACGCTGTTTTATACTCAGAGGTCTTAAATCTGGAGTTACACGAGAACCCACCATATCCACTTCCTTCTTCAGCTCATCCATATCCTTGTCCTTCTTCTTCCCCTTCCCCTTCTTCTTGCCGCCCTGCTCCGAGGTCGCAGCCAGCTCATACTGCTCGCGTCCTTCCTGCAAACACAGAAGAAGAAACACACTTTTAAAAACAGTCAGGACATTTAAGTTCACTCATCGCCAAAGTTTGTCAAACTGTGCTATCGTTTAACTTTTCTTTTCCATGCGTGCCGGCTGTTGGGAATAAAAGATTGAAACCCTTTTATTGGACTATTTTAAGCAGTGACAAGAAACCATGCATAAGTAACACCCCGCCTCCCGCTGAGGTGTGTCTGATGCGACGTGAACATGCCCGGTGACTCAAAATGCCACGAGACATCCTGTCACAGAGCATCATTTTAAGACCCCGAGAAAGAGATTAAAGAGTAAACACGGATCGGTCTGCGATGTCAGGGAACTGTGGCCTAAATTGGGGAGACAAACTGCCAAAAACTTTCACGGAAAGTACCAGAAAACACAAACAGTCACCTCTTCGCTGTCACATGCAGTTAGGAGGAGAGTCGTGCCATCTGTCGCTGCAAAAACAAGCTCTGCAGGGAGGCACTTTTTGGGGTTTGGGAACTTTTGGAGGGTGTTCAACTGTTGGAGGAGCTCAAAACAAGAGCACAATCAGCTGGTCTTGAAAATGTAAGAAGGTGTAAATAAAGAGCTTCCTCTGTCACACTCTGTCTTGAGGAGATGAGGTGTTTGAAACTCCCACGTTTGCGATATCGAGTGGGAAAAATACACACAACTCTTTATTCATTCACCGGCTTTCCTTAACTTAACCTCGCCAATTAGCTAAACACGCCGCCGAACCCCAGAGTGGAACAATAAACCGCAGCGGAGTCATTTACTGGTAATCACACTTGGGGACATTTTGTTGATTTTAACTCTGACTGTGACACAAATTCTCTCGCTGGAGGCAGGAGACGTAATTAAAAGTGATTATATTTTAAATTTAAGGCCTTGATCTGAAACATCAAACATCCTTGTGATGATTTAAGCTGTGAATAATATTTAAAGCGGAAGCGAAGAGCAGATGTGTGTTTACGCTGTGTGTTTTTGACTCTGAATATCAGTCCATCAGCTCTGGAGCGGTGGCTCAAAGTGACAGTCAGCCTCTTTCTCCCCGCCGTCTCCTCCGCAGACAGACATCCCCGCTCATTATCAGCCGCCGCTGTAGCTGACAGAGCAACAAAAGACCCGGGTAAAGATTGTGTCTTCAAGACGGATGTAAGCCAGAGGGTGTGAGGAGCAGTGACGGGGAGAAGGTGAGATAGGGAAGGAGGAGGACGACGGTTCTAAATCCAGCATCGAAGACAAGAGAATGATGAATATCAAAGTGGAGCAAACAAACACTTCCATCAGCTCTTACACAGCACAATCTATCTTTACGGTGGTTAAAAACACCTACAGGTTTACAGCCACTGCACCCAAACTTTATTATCCTGCATCAAACAGATGCTCCTTCTTCTGCTCAACAGGTGAATAAAGTGTAGCTACCTGTGTGTGTCAGGTAAGAGATCACTACACCAGAGGTTAACATCAATTAGCTGTTAAAGCTCATCTATAATGTAGAACAGAACACGACTCGGGGTGTTAGCATGTGAGAGGAGACGACTACTAATGAGATGAAGACAAAGTCAGCAACTCAACGACCAAATATGGACTTCCTGCTCACAGCTCAGTCATGGAAATATGCTAACTAATATTGTTTTCCTTCTGCGTTAGTTTTTGAAAGTTTCCCAGGCCGTCAGCTGAGCAGAGTGTGTGATCTCAGCACATGTTGTTATTGTTGCCCGAGCCCCCCGGCCAGCTAAGCTGGGAAAACACCGAGTCTGGCTCTGGTTTGCTTGGGCCAGATCTCAGCCTGTGGACCCCTGATGGGCCCCCAGGGGCCATCTGGCCCCAGGCAAAACGAGGGGTGTATAGCCTGGATGAGGAATGTGAGGTCAGATACAGACTTTGTGGAGCTAAATAAGTTAAAAAAGTGAGGTTTTAGGTGAGCTAACAAGGCCTCTGGTATTTTAAGAGCACTTGAGGTAAATAAAGAGACCAAAGATCCTCAATCCCAGCCCACATCCTGTCTGATAACACACTCAGAGATCAGCCTGATATTTAAACAGCTACAATAAATCAGCTCAGCCCTTGTTGACATCTGGCCCAGCCCGAGCTGCTGCACACACACCTCTTCTTGGGTCATCTCTTGACATTTCCTGGCAAAGACGGAGAAAATTAGAAAGTGGAGCGACACATCTGAGCTCTTTACAAGTCACAGGATTCCTCCAGAGAGTCCACACACTGAAATCTCATTTCTATCACAAACACAGAGTGAAAAAGCTTTTTTTATCAGATAAGGGTTGAAGATATCAGGCTAGCTCATTGCTTTGTAAGTATGCTGTGGTTTAGTGGCTGTAACATTGACCCACTTGGCGTAACTCGACAGGTGTTCAGAGATTCACAGGTGAAGAGGTGGCATCACTCCTCTCTGAGACATATCAGGAGAATAATTTCTGTCACTTGTAAAGCAACAAAACACGAAAGCATACCAAGCTATTTCCTAACTTTACTGTGCAAAATCACACATTCCCCACCAGGATAGGGCGCAAAAAGGATGCTGCAGCTGCCAGGGTTCAACGTACTCAAGAGTGCAACCTCGACCTCTGCAGCATCATTTCTTAAAGGATGAAACAACAGAACAGAAAACAGTCGTAGCAGTAAATAAATTGACAGAAAACCAAACATAAACAAAGGCAGTGAAAGCAGAGATTGTAGGACGCTACGGATGAAAGAGACAATAGATGTGGAGAAACATCAACAAAGTGTGCGACACACACACACGGGCGTACTGGACACAAAACAATGGCTCTTTGTGTGTTTTTATGGAGAAAAATGTCGTATGAAAACACAAACAAAGCCTCTGGAATGTTTTCATGTGACTGCTAAGACTACGGCCTGCAGGGAGGCTACAGAGCTGCAAACTGCGTGAAAAGATAGGAAGAAATTCTGAATCGACGTCCTACAGGCGCTAACAAACATCAGAGGAGAGCGTTTGGTCAAGCGCTTGCATATTTTGACTGCTTTACAGGCGGGCTTGAATTCCTATGAACAGCTCTTTCTGGTGCCAGATACACAAGCTGCTCATTCAACCGTGCAGACACACACATACTCAGCACTGGGACTTTACCCCGTTGCTAGCGGCGACTAACGCCACACCTCTGGAGATCTGTGAATGGACAGAGTCAAGTGTTAGAGCTCCTCCCTCCTGTCCCCTGCTCTCATTCTCCTTTCGTTTCCTGCAACTTCCCCGTTTTTCTGTTCAAACGGTGAAAAGAAAGAGTGTTAATTTACACAGGGGCCGTGTTTAACACTCGCTTCACGTCCTGGCCGACTTAAAGCTTTATTGGAGCAGAACAAAAAAAGGGGGGATGAATGAATCAATGGCTGTTCTTGCTGGGAACTTTGGGGACGCAGGAAACGCAGCTGAAATTTTAAATATCTAGTCTGACATCATCATTAAAAAATGAACTTTTAGAGCTGATACTGAAAAGACTGCTGAGTATTTCTCTAAGTTTCTTCTGTAGAAACATGGCAGTGCTGAATATTGCTGTCAGGAGCTGCCACTTTTTCTTCAAAAGCTTGAAACCCTTTTGTTTTGGTCTGGAATGAATGAAACAGTAAATAAAAGGCTTCTTCTATCCTCACTTTCAGAACATAAGCCCCGCCTCCATGACATTTACAAGCCATGACTCCATAGCTACAAGTTGCATCATTTCCTCAAGAGAGCCACATACTTGTCTGGAGCATCTCATGTAGACACAAACATAAAACCCAGGTACTCTACATCCCAAAGTCCCATTTCTCTGCCGACTCTGTTATTCTTAATGTTCGACTTCTGCTGAGCAACAGGATTGCAGGGAAAGTTCAGAGAGCTGCCACGCAAAACAAATCGCACGGCTAGAAGCTGCTAAAGCAAACAGAGACCAGGATGGAGTGAGACGGGAGAGAAAGAGAGAGAGGAGGGAGATAAAAGAAGCGAAAAGATAATAACGGAGGGAGTCAGGGATGGAGGGAGCGTGAAAAAAGAGAAGGAGAGAGGCAGAGAAGGAGGGAGGGCTGTGCTCTGTCACAGACAAGAGGTGGCGTGTGACAAAAGCCGCGGTTAATACACAATGACTGCCGAGCGGAAAGAATGTTAAATCCTCGGAGAGAGGGAAGGAGGGAGGGGGACAGGTAGGAAGAGAAAGAGGGAGTAAAAGAGAACAGGCTGTAAAGAATGGGTGTGAATGTGGAGTCAGGGTGCCCCCTTTTGCTGAGATTTAATGTGGCCCCAGGGCTGACATCCAGGGTCAGGTCACAGCGGGGAGAAGAGCGTGGAGTACAAGAGGAAGTTCCTCTGCTGGCTTTTCTCAATAGAGTTACAACAACTAGATCTGCTCTTACACCTTACACCTTAACCGTAATGTTACAGCTCATGTGCACACTTCAGTTTCTGCTTATTTGATGCAGTTGTGTCACCACCGTCAGAGTGCTTGATGCAATTTCCTCCTATAAGTTTCAGACGCTCTTGCAGCCGAACTAATTGATCTGTTTTGCATTTGATTTTCCTTAAAGTGGCGCGAAATGACGGCAAAATGCACAACAGAGTCACAGTCTCGAAGATGCATATGATATTTTACATAGTGCTGCAGGACAATGAAATATTCAGCTGGATTCCCACCATCTGTCTCCCAATTCTACCCAGTTCCTGACTGAGCGAGGAATCTACCCTTCTCTTCCTATTTTCTAGTTTTCTGCATGTGTGTTGACAAAAAAAAGCCAAAAGTTAACACTAAAAGTGGATGGTGGATATGACTATGTCCTCTTTCCCCCTCCTCACTCAAATCTGCAAGCCAAGTTGTTCAGAGGGAGGCAATGCGGCAACTGGTGCCTCTCTGCTCCCCCTTTATCGCCTCCCTCCACCACTGAAGCAATCACCCGCTCCTCTCAGCTCACTTTCCGTTTTCTCGCTGATTGCACTCTGATGCCGATGTGATGGGCAAACATTAGAAAAAAAGGCAGCTGAGGTAATCTCATATTAAGCAGTGAGTCCAAAACACAGGAGAGAAAGTGCGGGGAATATAATCTCTGTCATACCTGTGCTCAATCTCACTGCCCTGATTCTTCTCCATTACAACAAAACTCCTCCTCCTCCTCCCCCACAGTCTCTATCCCTCTCCTCACACTAGGGAAGCTCTGTAGTCGCAATTCTTTCTTCCAAGTCTGGCTATTTGTCTGTGCCAGAGCTGAATGTATTGAGTGAGGGGGAGAGGAGAGGAGGGGAGACGCAGAAGGAGGTTGGATGGGGGCAGGGCAGGGCTTTCATCACATATGGGAGGAAGAGGAGGAAGAAAAAAAAACAGCAGGAGGAGCAGCCAAGGGAGAGAGCGCAAAGATTTTCAGAATCGTAAACGACTGAATGAGCTTCACATCTCCCGCCACAGATCTCCCCTCCTCCCTCCGTGTCCATCTTTCTCTCCTGCTATCCACCTCTCCATCCTTGCGGGCTGCATCCGTAATGAGAGTTTCTATTGCGCAGCAAGGCAGGGTGTGGCGACTGCTGAAATTTCATACAAACAGGTTCAAAATGATCTCACTGAATTCAAGTTTTGAGAAAATAACTGGGATGTTATGGCTACGAAAACAGGGCGAGGAGAGCTGCTGGATGTAGATCAGATGCCTTTTTACATGCCAACCATGAAAAGCTGTGAAAACAAAAGAACTAACTAGCGTTGTCAACTGTTGCTATCATTATAACAGATCTTTTGATTAAAAAAATGCACATTAAACTGCAAAAAACATCAAATTTTTATAGCAAAGGCACAAATACTATACATTTCTGCACAAAAACCTGACTCAAGCACAAGCTGACTGTCATTTTTTTTGCAACAAATGCACATCTACCACCTTTTAATCTGAGAAATCCAGAGCTAATTCTGCTGATAAACAAAAAAACACAATTAATATAGTGTTTTCCTTTTGCAATATCAGTAATCTGACACCAAATGTTGCTAATCCTGCATGCAAATGTGATGCAATCCCAAAAATTCATCATGCAATGACATAAAAGTCCTATTTTTCCACGCTTTCTCGCACTTTTCCTCCTAAAGTATCACTCCACCGCAGTTTTTCAACGTATTTTGTCAATCTGCGTTATGCAAAAGCGTGCCATCCTCGAAAAAAGCAGCTGTAGATGTGATTCTGGGTTAAGTTACAGTAATTGGTCACAGAGCTCTCTCAGTAGAGGATGGAGTAGGCTGGACTTTTCTTGCCCTCCCACTGTCAGATCTGTTATTTTTACAGCTTTTACGCACCAAAAACACCCGAATGTGAGCCAAATCACAACACTTTAAGGGACTCCTCTTGGAGCGATAGATTAGTAGGACATCCTGTGAATTCGTCGCCACGTTTTCAGTTTAACTTTCACTAAATCAGACCGTGATATCGGTGTGTTTTCTCTGATGCTAAAACCGTTAGCTCGAAAAACTTTGACAGACCAAGCGCTTGAGAACATCCCGTTATGTAACCACACATCGAGCCGTTAGAAGCATCTTTTCCACCCATTGGAAAGTTCAGTATCTCGGATGTTTCAGAGATCTCAAAACACGGAAGTCCCTCCAGCACTTTCAGGCATTTAGAGAGGAAAAATCAGGCTTGTTGCTTATCTTCACACATGTGATCCTCCACCTCCCCCCGTGACAACATCAACATTGAAAGACCACTTGTTTGAATGAATGGTCAACTTTTAAATCAATCTTTTTTCGCTTCATAACATCTCCATTTTTCACACTTTCATCTTTCAAAAGGAGGTGAAACAAAGAAGAGATTGTACTCACTCCTCTACCCATGATTCCGAAGATGTGGACTTCCCAGTTCAAGTAAAAACAGACGAGCTAAATTCCACCTTAAAAAATTATTTACAATAAAAAATATTAAAAGAAAACAAATATCCCGGATGTGACTGGTGTTATTTTTTTTATGTTTTTTGTTTTTTTTTTTTTATTCTCAACAGCACGTGTCACTCCTCCAGATCGCACATCCGAGCTCGCGAGCCGCCGCGGCAGACCCTCCAATACTTATAGATGGCGTTCCTTCCATTGTGACGTCGACGCCACTTGCCATGGTAACGCCACGGATGGAGGCGGGGCTACTGCCAACACACACACTAACGACACACATTATTCACTATGAGTAAACGGTTGAAGAGCAATAAAACACGGATATTAGAGCAAAATTAACCTAAATACTCAATTTCAACAGATTATTTGTTAGATTATGCAATTTTACGAGGGAATAATCGGTAATTTAAGTGGAATAATGCACAAATTTCCCTGCACAGATTTTTTAGAAATTAAAAAAAATTTATAAAAAATAAAATAAAATGAAAGAAAATTAATTCAAATAGATAAATAAATAAAAATTATAAAAATAGTATTTTTCCCTCAGATTTGTGCTTTTATATATTTGGGAGCAAAGTAATCAGCTGTAAAAAGCAATTTTCTGCATTTTTCATTTAAAGCTCCTGTAAAGAGATTTTACCCATTTGTAAAACAAACTAAAACTGTTAATTGTTTCCCAAAAAATACGCAAATTGAGCAATGTGTTCGACTTTTTAAGACATCTTTTGTTTGGAAACACTAGATTGAGACAAAACCGACGTATACAGAGAGTTTTACGCAGTGGCTTTAACCTTAATGTCTTATTGTGAGTCCATCACCCAGCTTTTACAAATCTCAAAAAAATACTTTCAACTTTCACCAAACTTCTGAGTTAAAAAAAAAACAAAGCCACCTCCAACCACACACTCTTAGACACACACTTCTGTTCATCTACACCCCAGCAAGGCTTTCACAGCTGGGTTCACATACACCTCCTTTCCCCTGCTGCTTTGACAAGGTTGTTGCCTGCTGATGGGAGGCAGTGAACTCTGTGAATCTAAATCCACAGATGCAACAGAAAAAAAAGAAGCAGATTTAACAAACCTCGAGGATCTACGAGAAGCCTCTCAGCACAGATAACCTCTTCGACTATCACATTGCAGCCTCACTGGCAAGTTTGGCGGCAACCTTGTGTCTGTTTGCATCTGTTCCAGAAGCTCTTAAACCCCTTCATCCCACAACACAAATGACAGATTTAGTCCTTCAGCCCTGGATCTGAGCCTGCTACTGCAAGTATTCACCCACTTCTTGTACAATCAGGGTCAAAAACAAAAGACTTTCCTCTTCTGAGCATCAGAACTTTGACAAACCTCCTATCAAGAGCTGATAATAGATTAAGTTTTCTAAGCAGCCTCTTCAGTACTAAAGTAGGCCAAAGCATTGAGGATAAACCCGCAGATTGAAGCGCTATTGTTCCTGATAGGTAGACTGTGTCAATCACAGTCTGGCGCCCAGTGTATTCTAATAGACCTTATCAGTTTGGCCTGGAGAGCACTCTACACTGACTGACAAGATAAATCTGAGACAGATCAAACAGCGACAGGAAGATTTCACTGCTTCAGGCGTCAGAGGAGGAGCTCCACCACCACCCAGCAGCCAGCTTTCCCCCTCTTTGATGCTGGGAAACACAGAAACATACATGTAAGGGAGATAAAACGCAACTGGACTTCCACAGATGGACACACAGCAGGGAGCGCCGGCGTTCCTGGCAGAGAGTGTGTGCAAACACACACACACACGCACACATACAAGCACGCGCAGGTGCATGAGTGTTTACCTTTTATTCTTGTTTTGGTGTGTCCACATTCATGTGTGTGGTTTTTGCACCGTGTTGCTCTATAAATAGCCGAGATTTTATTTAGATGTTGGATGGAGGGGGAGGAAATACAGAGAAGGGCTCTAAAATGAGTTGCCATAGCAACAGGCACGTTCAGGGGGCCCTGCATGTGAGGAGAGGATGAAGGCATGATAATGTTGGTGTCTGTCTGCTGCCTTTCTCTCTTACCCGCCGCTCAATTCATCACGGCTGAATCCCTTTTATCAGCACGACGGCTCATCAGAACACATATTAACAAAGTGGTGATGACAAATGATAATTTATGCCCTGGAATCATAACAAGACGATTTGTGCTCTTTGTTTCTTCCTCTTCCTCTCTGTCGCATCGATTCACCTTACCCACCATCAATCATCCCTGCTCTCCTTTTTTCCCCATGTTGTCTCCTTCCATCCTTTTGTTTGCACACACTAGCTGCCTTCCTAACACCAGCTCCCTCTGCTGTAAAAGAAATCATCCAAAAAGTTAAAACAGAACAATCTGATTGGCTGCTTCCAGCAGTCATACCACACTGTGTTAACCGATTACAATTTGCTAATGAAAGTGCATAAATTAAAGCTTAATTCTGCCTACAAGTGATCTTTAAGTGTGTGTGAAGCAGGCCATCTGTGCCCAGGTTGGACTGATGATACTGCAAACACACACACACACACGCTAGAGGAGGGTATGATGGAGAAAGGGGCGTTCATAATGACCGAGGTAAACACAAAGTGGATAGCGCTAAAGTGGCTTCAGTTAATTCTCACTCAGGGCCTCTCCTGCATTAGCGGTCATCAAAGCGATCCATTGCAAACACAGCAGCGGCTGACTGGCCCTTGAGATAATGTTCACACACAAAACCCAGAGAAGCAGCAGATAAGACCGACAAGTCTGAGTAACGGCTTAATGATGTTTTGAATTGATCTAATTTTCTGTATTAATGCACAAAAAGAGCAGAAACCTATTTTTAAGTCACGTCCCTGTCAGAGTTCTTCATATCAGATCTGAGAATTAGTGTTTGGGAACCGCTCAGGTGTAAAATCCGCCGCACGGGTCACAGAACACAACTCGCTCCTTCCTACCTATTCAACCTTAAAACTGCATCAAAGCAAAGGAAATGTTTTTTCTTTAAGACAGGACAAACTTCCAATCAGCCTGAGTGTACAATGGTAAGGAAATATTTTATTGAGAAGGACATATACATCAAGGTTTTCTTAATTTATCCATGTTTTTATGTGTTTTTTCTGGTCTGGCTAACATTTCAGACAAATATGTAACATGGCAGTAAATAACGATGAACACTGACTGCTCCCTCCGTGATTGCGTTGACTCAGTAGTATGTCTCCTGCTCCACCCAACCTGGAAAGGAAAGGAGACACAGTTGAAGCATGTTTGGGGTAATTCATGTGTGTTTTATGTTCCATGTGAAGAGAGAGCGGCCTTTCATTTGTACTTTGCAGGGTGACGTTATAAGACGTGATAAGAGAGCGTGAGTAGACGCTCTTAAATTAGAGCCGTGACTTTCTGCGGGATGTCTCCTGCAGCGACGTGGAGCTGTGTCATGAGATGATGATATCATCCTCGAGGCCTTACTTATGACCAAAAGGATGCAAAATCAAACTTCATAAGAAGTCTTGTGTGACTTTAAGATTTGCATGCTTGACTTATGTGATTTAGCATCTCTTTGCTTCGCTCGGCTGAGCCCGAAGCTGGGTTTTATTTTTAGGCCTCAAACACGGAGTTCTGCGTTTCATCGAGGGCTGGAGACCACTGGACTGGAATCATGGGTTAAACTTTAAAAATGAAACTCCACTCAACCCCCCGGGTTAAAAATACTCCGGCAGCACTGAAGAAATGCGTTATTTACTTGATTCTGTTCGTGTTTGTGAGAAAATGTGTCACTTCAACTTGTTTTTCTCTCTGTTGGTAACAAATTATTCACCATGGATGGGCAATGATGTTCACTGATCTGTGTGTGGGGCTCAGATGGAGCTCACATAAACACAGCTGCATCAAAGCCGGCGCTGCATACAGGTTGCACTCAGCTCCGTGGGTGGAATGAGGCTTTAACTAACAATGGTAGGGTTGAGGGTTGAAATCCCACTGGGCTCTGCCATCTGTTACAGTTCACTGGTCTGTGTGGGGGGCACAGTTGTGGCAGGGATAACACACAGAGCAGGGATACAAGGGTGCATGTGGGTCGTGTAGTTTCTGCACAAGGATGCTTATGAGTTTGACGTCCTCTGGGATGTTAGATGAAAATTCAGGTGAAGGATGATTCTAAAGCTTCAAAAAAAGAAGAATGAGTGAGCGTCATACCGCCTGGGTTGCGTCTGAGGATATATCTTCTGGCTTCATCATACAGGAAGATGAGGAGGGAGTAGGGGAAGGCACAGAACCACCAACATGGCCTGAAGAAAAGACGAGAGATGACGAGATGTTTAGTTACAGCTGGACAGCGTCAGACATGACAAAAAAACTGGCTGGATGGAATCTAAATATAAATCTGTGATTTTTTTCCCCTGAGACTCAAGATAAATTGCAGACGAGACAGAGAAGAAGAAACTCAGACACACCAAGGTTATTCAAACATCACCCAGAGAGAAAAGTAAGGAAGAGGAGGAAGAAGCAGGTAGGAGAAGAGGAGAACAGGAGAAACAGAAACAGCAGAGCTAATGAGCTTAACGTGTCTTTACTGGCTCCATTTTTTTCTCTGATGGGGGAAAATCTCATTAGTTTTGTTGCTCCTCTGCTTCATTCTGCTCCTGTGGTGGAAATTACTTCTAACGCTAGATTACACCTTTTCCAACACAATAATGCTAAAAAAGTCTGGACACAGATGAAATCTAACAACGTGGAAGCTCTGGCTGCACGGAGAGGCCTTTGGGAAAGTGTGGTGAACCTCAGTGAATTCACAGAAAAGGGGATTTCACGGATGACCACTTTAATATGGATAATGCATATTGTGCTCATCAAATCCCCTGCATACATGAAAAGGAATAATCTGAGTATTTACGCAGGGAAATGACAGCATGCCAACAAAAATAACCACAGGAGACAAACCTGATCAGCTTATCAATGTAGAGTACTCACTTGAGAGGGTACATTCTGAGGGCGACGTCCATGCCTGGACAGTATGACAGGAAAGCAGCAAGAGCAGTTTCCTCAAAAAGACCGAAGATGAGGATACGGTTCCTGGAGGAGAAAAGAAAAGTTACTATCATTTCTTATTTTCATCCACTTCAGATTATCTACAAGTTTGCCATATGTACGTACTTCATTCCCTGCTGCAGGATGGAGTTCCTTCTAGTCTTGCAGATAATCAGATCAGCCCACTGGACGATCACGATACTGGCGAAGAAAGCTGTGTGACAGGTGAACTCTACGATCTTTCTGCGCTCGTATGTCTGAAAAAGAAGATCAAAACATCAGCACATCTTCTTTCCCCGTCATCAGCAGTGATTATTAAAATTCACAGCATCAGAACTAACCCATTCCTGTCCGTAACTGTCCTCCAGGTCATTTACGTATTTATTGTCCCACAGCACTCTGATACCAATCAGATCCATAGGGAGGAAACCGTTTTCAGCCAGGATCACAAAGTATGTGAAGAACCCAGCTGTGGCTTGCATCATACCTGGAGAAAAAGAGGGATAGTTTTAATTTAACAGCTTTTCCCCAGGTGAGAAAACAACCAAATGTAGTTTTGCATCCTTAGATTAGCGTACCAATTTGTCCGTAGGCTATACTAATGAGCCTCTCATTCACTAGTTTGTCTGTTTTGGGGTTTCTGGGCTGTCTCTTCATGATGTCGCTCTCAGCTGCTTCGTAAGCGAGGGAGATAGCAGGGACCTGAGAGAGGACAGACACAGCTTAGCTTTACACACTCCTTTAAAAAAATTTAATGGGAGGAAGTTGATCTTGAGATATTTTTAGGCTCACCATGTCAGTTCCCAGATCGATACAGAGGATGGTGACGGTTCCCAGAGGCAGAGGGATGTTGGCGATGATGAAGAGCAGGAAGGGTGAGATCTCAGGGATGTTACTGGTCAGGGTGTAGGCGATGGATTTCTTCAAGTTGTCAAAAATGAGACGGCCTGGAAAAGTGAGGAGAGTGTGAAACCCAGGGTTTTGATGCTTTCTGTCGCCTTGACTTCCACAGCTCTGTATCTGCAAGGCCTACCTTCTTCCACTCCAGTGACGATGGAGGCAAAGTTGTCATCCAGCAGGATCATGTCAGCCGCCTGTTTGGAGACGTCAGATCCAGCGATACCCATGGCGACACCGATGTCAGCTTTCTTCAGAGCAGGGGAGTCGTTTACACCGTCACCTGTTACAGCCACAATAGCTCCCTGAGAGAAAAGAGACTTGGTAAGATATCAAGAAAAACATTTAAGAACAACAAACTTTAGAAGTTGTTTTTGAACACCGACCTGTCTCTGGCAACCTTCCACGATGATCAGTTTCTGCTGAGGGGAGGTTCTGGCGAAGACGATTTCAGTGTGGTGTGTCAGGATGTCATCAAGCTGCTCTGAGGTCATGTCTTTAAGCTCACCGCCGTGGACGACGCAGGCCTTGGCATCTCTGGAGAGGAAATCAACAAACGTGCAAATTTTTAAACAAATGAGACTTGTTGCCTCAAGCTTTTCAATTTTGTTTAGAGGCTGATGCTGTTCAAGTCTGAGATTTATTTGTCTGCACTGAAGACATAGAATAGTGGTAAAAGCTTTTTTGGCGAAGTAGATATCACTGATTTAATTCTGTTCAAGTGATGCAACTTCTGCAACAGGAAAAAAATCTGGAAGGAGAGTGATGAACAAATCACCCTTAGTGTCTGCCAAAAAATTATAATGCGCAGTGAAAGTTTTGTCTGGGAATTGGGGAGAGAACTCACCTGGGGTTAACCTCTGATACTGGGACGTTCAAGCGAGCAGCGATGTCTTCAACAGTCTCGTTTCCTTCAGAGATGATACCCACACCCTTGGCGATGGCTTTAGCTGTGATGGGATGGTCACCTGTCACCATGATGACCTGAGGAGAAGAAGTTAAGATGAAGTTTTATGATGTGACTTCTTACTTAAGAAATTTGCATTCACCGTGAAAAACGTTGATACCATACCTTGATTCCAGCGCTCCTGCATTTGCCGACAGCATCAGGCACAGCAGCACGAGGAGGGTCAATCATAGACATGAGGCCGATGAAGCACAGGTTCTCAGTGGGGAAGTTCACCTCATCAGTGTCGAAGGCAAAGCCGTCTGGGAACTGATCATCAGGCAGGCTGAAATGGCAGAAACCTGCAGGAGAGAAACGCTCGTCAGCCCGATCTCCACCGTATAATCAAGACTTGGTATGTGGCGTTATGATGGAGCTCATACCGAGCACTCTTTCTCCCAGTCCTCCCAGCTCAACGTAAGCGTTCTGGAAAGCGTCTTTCATCTCGTCATCCAGAGGCTGCTCTTTGCCCTGGAGCATGATGGTGGAGCAGCGGTCCAGAATCCTCTCGGGGGCTCCTTTCATCACCAGGAGGTGCTTGGTCTCACCGGGGGTTGCGTTCTTGTGGATGGAGAGCTACGGAAGAAGGTATTGAAACTAAATATTTGTTCAGCAAAAGTCTGAAGTGACCAAACTTCTCATTGGTTAAAAATTAACTAACAGAGATGTGAGTTTGCACCACCACAAGGGGGCGCAAATTGACATTTACCCCAACACATCTAAGTTTTCACACAGTGAGTTATGAGCTGTTACTTTAGGACACTTGGTGCGATGTGTACCTGGTATTTGTTGGTGGAGTTGAAGGGAATCTCAGCAACCTTGGGGTATTTATCTCTCATGCCACCGACGGATCCGCAGCACAGCTCGATACACTTGAGCAAGGCAGCTTCTGAGGCGTCACCAGCAACATCTCTCTGTGGAGGAAACGACATATGGATGAAACGAAATACTTTTCTGTCTGTTTCTAAAATCCACTACTCCACTGTTTTGCTCCATTTCATTTAGTGCAGTTTGGAGAGGAATAAACTTGCCAGTCATTCAGAAAGAAATCACTTCGTCTGCCTGGCTACTGACTCTATAGCATCAGCTTTATGTTTGTGTAACAGCTTTTAATTATGCTGAGTGCTTTTTATAAAGATTTGTAGCTCAGTCTGGCTGCTTTAGTGTTCTGCAGGATCCAAAAAGTTCCTCGCCAAGTCACCTCCCACGCTCCATCTCAGAATCATCTCTGTGTAGTATCAAATGATACAAAATGTTTTCAAGGAGGGAATAAGCTGTGAGCTCTCTGCTTGGACTGTGATCTCTAATGTTATTGATATCCTTCTATTAGTTAATTATTCAAACACCTTTGTGATGATCAGAAAGGGTGAAGTGAAGCATTATGGTCTCACCTTCAGGATGGGGACGTTTCCTTGTTCAGCCAGGAAGACGGCGCGGTTGCAGAGTCCAGCGATCCTCGCCAGTGCAGCCCAGGTGGCGGAGCTCCTGTCGAAGGAGGTGCCGCTCTGGTTCTCGGTGGTGTCGGCCTCGTGGATCTGGTTGTCGAACCACATGTGGGCGACGGTCATCCTGTTCTGCGTCAGGGTGCCGGTTTTGTCGGAGCAGATGGTGGAGGTGGATCCCAGGGTCTCCACGGCTTCCAAGTTCTTCACCAGGCAGTTCTTCTTGGCCATACGCTTGGCGGTCAGAGTCAGACACACCTGGAGACAGAAAACATTAGCATCCCTCACACGTTTACACAAAATCAATGTGCACAAATCAGACCAGAACTCACAGTGACAGTAGCCAGGAGACCTTCAGGTACGTTAGCGACGATGATACCGATGAGGAAGATGACAGCCTCCAGCCACCCGTACCCGAGGATGAGAGAGAGGATGAAGAAGGACACACCAAGGAAGACAGCGACACCGGTGATGATGTGGATGAAATGCTCGATCTCTTTGGCGATGGGAGTCTTGCCGCCTTCCAAACTGGAAGCCAGGCAGGCGATACGACCCATGACAGTGCGGTCTCCAGTGTTGATGACGACTCCTCTAGCGGTACCTGAAGAAAGAACAAGAGGGTTGTCGATAAATCAGTCTTAACTTGACGTGATAGAAAATTTTAACCCTGTGATTTTTTATATGCTATTCGTTCTTTACCTTCAACACAGTTGGTGGAGAAGAAAGCAATGTTCCTGGTTTCCAGAGGGTTGTCGTTGGAGAAGTCAGGAGTACGAGTCTGGGGCTCAGATTCACCAGTCAGGGAGGAGTTGTCCACCTGATGGGGAAAAGGAAGATAAAAAAAAACATATATGAGAAATTGGCTGAAACTTTTCTATGTTTTTGCATCTGTAACGTAGATTACACACGAGTCTTTCGGACACAAACCTTGCAGCCGTGAGCAGAGATGATCCTCAAATCAGCAGGGATCCTGTCTCCACCTTTCACCTCCACCAGGTCTCCCACCACCACCTCCTCAGCGTTGATGCTCTTCTTCTCACCGTCACGGACAACCAAGGCTTGCTGTGAGACAAAAGTGAAATGAGACACTTTAGAAGATGCTTTTTCTTTCGGGAAGCAGCTGCGTTTAAATCATCTTGACTACTCACCTGTGGGACCAGGTTCTTGAAGGAGTCCATGATCTTGGAGCTCTTAGCCTCTTGGTAGTAGGAGAAGCAACCAGTGATGATGACGACAGCAGAAAGCACAACACCCAGGTACAACTGTAAGAAAGAAGATTAAACATTTGATCAGTTTTGTTGTGATTTTTTTGTCCGAGCTTTTGTTTTTTGATTCAACTCTCTCCTTACGTTATCGTTGGCTGGTTCATCTTCTGAGGCAGCCTGGATACCATAAGCAAGGAAGCAGAGGATTGCACCAATCCACAGCAGCATGGAGAAACCGCCAAACAGCTAGAAACAAGATGAGCAGCAGAGGTTTCAGGATTGCTTTGGTTTCACCAGCCACATCATTTGCATGTCTCACATTTGAATACGCAGAAACTGTGTGTGTCTTGTTTACCTGCTTACAGAACTTGACCCATTCGGGTGTGGTGGGAGGAGGTGTGAGGGCGTTGGGGCCGTCTCGGGCAAGGATCTCTTTTGCTCTGGAGTTTGAAAGACCCTGAGAAGAAACAGAAAGGAATACTTTCAAATCATCGCACATTTGTTTGTTGTTAGGTCATTTTTAACTCAGAGCAACTCCTTCCACCTGGACGTTTTTATTTGGTAAACAGGACCACTGCTATTACCTCAGGAGGTGGTGGATTAAAGTTACGTTGACATCAAAACAACAGAAATCCACAGGAAGAGATTTCAGAAATCTTATAATTACTGTTTTCTCTTTTCACTCTAGCTATGTGAAGGTTGATGTGAGAGTAAAGGAGCCGTCTCAGAGCGCACTTCACATCAGTCAAGGTCACATTTTCTTACAGTGGATAAAAATGGAGCAGAATTAAGGCTAAAGTGTGACTGAAGGTCTCTCTGGAAGCGTACCAGGAGGTTTTTTTTTCCCCCCCTTGTTGGTAGGGTCAATACGACCGGTGTTCCTGCCTGAATGAAGTCTTTGTTTTGGGAGCAAACTCAGACAGATCAGATTTCATCAGATAATCAGCATCAGTGGAGCATTTAGCCGGTGTGTGGTTGTGTAATGGGATTGTGTGTGTGTGTGTGTGTGTGTGTGTGTAGCTTAATGAAATGAACGTCCCAACATGGAAAGAACATTTTGTAACTGAAGGGTTTCCCCATCTTTGGTCTAATGGGAGATTTAATGACACTTTAAAGGGTCAGTTAAAAATAAAATCCCTAATTTAACTCAGATTTCTTCAACATAAAAGCCTTTTAACCAAAAATGATGGATCAAAAACAAACACTACTTTATCTTTCAGGGTTTCAGCCAGATAGGATGTTCATTTAACTGTTTTTATTGCTTTTACTGAACAGCAGTTGGATGCTCATGTTGCTTTCTGTTGCTGTGAGAGATCTCCCCCAGCGCCTTGGCTTATCTCCTCTACAGGGACATGACAACCTCTGGGAGCTTCTATCGCTCTGATAGGCTCAAACAAAAACAAAGACAAGCAGCGCAGCCTCACCCGAGACAGGTCAGTTCCATATTTTCTGTGAAGTTCATCCAGGGTCAGCTTGTGATCATCCTACAGAGACAGAAAGAAGGATTCAGAAACAAGCAGTTAGAAACAATATGTCCTGAGTGTAAAGAAATCTGAGCTGATGATGAACAGACAGTGTGCTGTGAGTAAACAGTTCATCCAGCCCAATCAGTGTCACCACACTGATACACTGATGTGTTGCTCATATGCCTGTCATTTCAGCACCCAGTAGTGGCGCCCACTCTTTCAGATTCACAGCTGAGCGCTCTCCAGCTTCAAAGTCGTTTCTGGAAGGATTTGATAAGTGTTGCTTCCAGGAAAAGTCTAAATCTAAAATATTAAAAAGCCATCTTGCAGAAATCTTGTTACTTTGAAAGTACAGATCAAGCTAAAAACGAGAGAAGCTGGCACATTCATGCGCCTACACCGTGTTGTTTGAATAACGCCTACAGCTACTCAATGAATAGATTGTAATTTGGATGATCTGTGATAATATCTGGCTCCCACCTCTTATTTTTCAGCGCTGTAACAGCTTAAGTGTCGTAATCTTGGTGCAAAAAGCAGGCGAGCACAACATCCCGAGCACAGATGCCAACAGTGGTTTCTGTGTCGGGTTCCTGCCCTCACGTATGTGGGAAATTCTTGTTGTGATTGAGATGGAGCAGAATTTTCCACTTCTGCACAGCGTTCTGTGCTCTTTTCCCGCTGTAATTGCTTTTCCATGAAATAAAACTGAAGTGCTTGCTTCAGCCTGACAAACGCAATGAGTCGACTGTTTTAAACATGGAAAGTATGTCGACTTAAATTTATTAATACAGGAAAATCACATCTTTCCTCTCTTGAACAGTAAGTTAAAAATGTGACGTCCTGGTGCAGAAAATAGTCTGCCATGTTGTTTTATAAAAAGAAGGCTAAGTGTTTCATGCCAAATGCACTGTGGATAATGTTTTATCACATGCTGCTTTTTTTAAACAGTGGCTTCCTGCTCCACAAACACTTCTGGGTAACATCTTTTATGAAATCAAACCCCACATGTGTCTGCTTTTCGTCCCTTTCTTCTGGACTTTGCTCGCTGCAGCAGCTCAGAAGCTGCTTGACGTTGCCTTGGGAACAGCTTCCGTTGTCTTACGCTGGACTTTGAGGCCTCAGTTAATAATTTGATGGTGCAATATGATGGTGCAATAATCATTAACATGACAGCTTGATGAGCTGCAGAGAAACCCGCTCACACTTTTACTGTTTTACTACGGTCCAATGTGCCATTAGTCTTTAACCGCCGTGCTGATGAAACTATCACTGCTGCCTCTTTCGGTATCTGACGATCATTTAGAAATTAAAGCCTGGCTGAAAGCTCTTTAAAGAAAGCGCCTGATGTTGATTGCAGTGAATGATATGCTAAGTTGGAGAGGTTATGGTGCACTGAAGATAAGGTTGCTATGGCAGTGAGATGTCCTTCAGCGGCAGGACTTTGAGATGTAGTTAAGACGTAAGGAGGGCGATAATCATTAATATGTCACCTAGATGGGGATTTTATTACCTAATAACCTGCAGTGCTCTGTGACCTGCAGAGTGACATTGAACACCTGTAGCTTCAAAATGTACAAAACGAGAAAAACACTAAGATATTTACTTTTTATTATTATATAAATAAGCTACTCTGGGAAGATGCTTGTCCTACAAACTAAAAGTTTTCGCTCAACCTTTACTGATGACCTTGTCAGGGTCAAAGATCAGTTTGAGTCTTTAAAATGTTGGACACGAAAATAAAGAAAATCTGGATCATTGTTGTATGATCATTTTGTTATGAGGAGGCAACTCAAACAAGCTGTAAACACAACTTTTTAAGCTCTGACTGAGGCAATAAGAGACCTGCATCTGCCTCCTAACCTTGTGAAGGACATTATCCGCAACGCTTCGACTTTCAGCTCGCCATTTTAAGGGAGGAGGACAGAGAATCGCAGATGTAAAACTACTCTAGTTAAATCTTCTGTGAGGAACTTGGACAAAGTAATGCCTTTAAAATCTTTGCTCATCATTTCTTGTACATGCACGAGTCATGTTTCTGAGAAAAATCTCATTCAGCTGCTTGTTGCAGGAAAGAAAAGGTGGTTTTTGAAGGAAGTAGACACATTATCTGAAACTTGACCTCAGGCAGCAGTGGCGCCAAAATGATTTTTAAAAACTTTGTTCCTTTAAAGTAAAGGGACGTTGCTGTGTGTTAAGTATAAAACAGATAGTTTAAAATCTTTCTAAACTTTCTGACTTAGGCATGAACTTGATGCAAGCGATCCGCTGACCTTGGGAAATGACCTCAGCTGGTGACCCACTCAGAAAAAAGCTGACACCAGTGGAAATCGCGCGACTTCTCAACACAGGAAACTTCAAAACCACACAATGCCGGTAAACCCCGCCATTCTGCAACCATTCTCCACGAAGGCTGCTTAATATATTTAGTGAGATTTGAAGGGGCTGATGAAAACACTGACGACAGAGCCTGGACAGTCTAAAAACGTATGATTTTAAAGGTTAAGTATAGCTGTGAACTCCTTAATAACATGAGACGCTAAGCAGCAACAGAAGGTAGACAGCTACATCTCATGTGACTAACTGTGAGGTGAAAGCTGAGGTTTGTTTCAGCTGTGACTGTGACCAATAAGAAGGACCTGCAGTGACCAGGAGTGTTAGCACGGCCTGAATAAGGCTGTCTTTATGTATGACTCAGCTGTGTGTTTAGGAAGACTTGTAAAGTTCAAGAAGGTCATGCTGTTAAACGCCTGCTTCTTTCAGGTTGAATCATGGGGGGTTTTGCGAGGTACAAGCACACGATTCAGACATTTTCCACGAGCTCTCAGGATAAGTCGGACAGGTTTCACACAGGTTTGTGTACTTACCAAGTCAACTTCTTTCTTCAGATCCTCCATATCCTTGTCCCCTTTGCCTTTCTTGCCTTTCTTCTCCCCGCCATCTGACGTTGCCGCCAGTTTGTACTCTTCTTTCCCTCTCTGATATGAAGAAAGGGAAACATAATAAGCTTCTGCATAACACCGAGCACATGTGAAAGACTTCCTCTTCTATAACGCCAGTATGAGCGGCAAGCGTGTCAGCGTTGCTGTTCAAACATGCTGTAAAACGTGTGTTAATCATTCTGAGAAGGAATGCGCAGAACTCTCAAAAAAGTAAGTTCTGAAAAGTTATAGAGGACATTTGTAAAGGAAAGTCGAGGTGATCCACGACGATAACTTGTGACAGAAACTTGGTCTGAGCTCAAAAAGTGAATATCATAACAGGTCTAATCCTAACCTCAATCTAAAGACTCTCAGAAAGTAGGCCAAAGCATGTGACAAGGTTCCAATACTTACTCCCAGCCCCATGGTTGCAGTGCAAGTCTGAGAACAGTCAATCCAATTGTCTTTTTAAATTGCAGCTTTCCTACTCCGCCTCCTCTCACTCACACACACACTCTCTCTCTCAGCCCTGTTACGTCCGTCCTGTGTCTCCCGCACTCCCCAGAGCAGAGAAGATAGGTTGCTTCACATAAGCATACCTTTATACCCTCCACCAGCTCACCTGCCTGGAGGAGGAGTAGAGGAGGAGTTTGTCTAGGAGGGTAGGGGGTTGAAGGAGAGGGGGCAAACTGGACAGGTGAGTAGTAGCAGTGTCGGGTGAGGGAAAAGGAGGGGGAGGGAGGCGTTGGTGGAGGAGGTGTATGGAGGAAAGGGGAGGGTAGAGCTTGCTCAACTTCCCTGTTTTGTTCCCACTGCTTCCCCTCCCCTTCATTCACTCTTTACTTATTTACTCTCCTTCCTTTCACATTCCTCTGAGCTCAACCTTTACCAGCACAAGTCTGCGAGGCTCACGCCCTTCAGCTCAGAAACAACCTCCATGTGCAAGCTGTGTGTGTGTCAGAGTGTGTGTGAGTTTACAGTACAAACAGGGGTGAAAAAAAACAGATAGTGGGAGAGTGAATGAGACAGACAGAGATAGAGGCAGAACTGGAAAGATGAAAGTCCAGTTCTGCAGGTGAGTGATTGCCCAAAGCTGAGCGGCATTTGAATAACAACTGCTGAATGAGAGGAAGGGAAGACGGGTCTAAATGATGACTTTTTGAAGTGAGAGCTCGGGAAAATGCTCACGGGGAAGATAACAAGTGGAAAGCAAAGGGAGGATTCTTTTAAGGTCAATATGACCTGAAAAATACTTTTCACCTCAAACTTAAGTCCTTCAACATGTGGAAAACTCAAATTTCACAATGCTACAGCATTGTTTGTAGCATTTAATCACATTGTAGTCACACCTTAGTGCCTTGGCAGACTGGTCATTGCTCTGTTACAGGGACAAAGGGATTAATAGATGCTAATTATCAACAAGTAAATCCCATTTCACACCCAATTTGTGGCGATAGCTAGGTGTGATTGAGATTTCCCGTGCTAACTCGAGAGAAAACTTGGCCACCAAACCAGAATACAGATACATCTTTAATCAGTTGATAAAAGAATCAAAATGATAATGATGATGAATAATGTCTGAAGCAGACTGAACAAAAGTTTCCGCTAAGCCACAATGTCATAACTGATCCACAGCTACCACCTAAGGACACGCATGACCCTGAAGTCTCCATGAAACCGAGGAGCGCTCTTCCTGTTCATTGTTACTCACGAGGAGAGGGGAAGGAGGGAGGGAGGGATTGTCCTTGTTGGAAGGATGGTTGTTTGACATGTTTGTAGTAAACTTCCAACTGTTTATGGTCGCTGGAGTATGCAGGGAGGAAGGGGTAAAATAGCAGGGGAGGAGGGAACAGGGTATTCATAGAGCAGGAGAAAGTTGGAACAGCAAAAGTAAAAGGCAGCTGATTTTCTTTTTAAACCTGCAGTGCATCCCAAAGAATGATGAGTGAGAAACCCCAAAACCCATTTTGTGATTTTCCCACGGTCCTGGGTTCCCACTCAGAAAACAGCTTTAGCTTCAACAATACAGCAGAAGCTATCGCTAACGATTCGTCGTGCACTTCTTCAGGATGATTATCAGAGCTCATTGGGATGCTAAGATGCTAAATGTCTCTCCACTCTCACACTTCAAAATGACTTACAACCACACCTCCTATTCAAACACACGAGAACTTCTGTTGACACTTTTTCTCTGCAGGGTTTGTTCTCGAGTAGGTTTAAGTCTTTGGGAAGCTGACCTCCCACACCGCGCTGATGTCAATCCTGCATCAATAAAAACCAAAACAGTGCACCACGGCTGAGCCCGGGGAGTTTTAATGCCGTTTGTGGGAGTTGTGGCTCCATCATTGAGGCAGCGTAGGCTCCTGTTTAACCCTAAACACCGCTTTGGCGTACGTAAACACAGTGGGAGCTGCAGACGTAGACGCTGGCCTTTGAAATGTCACTGTAGGGGTTACATTATGACAGTGATACTCCGGGATGGAACAAGTTGGGTCCTATCACAAGGTTTAGGGCAGAAATTACCCCTACAGCAGAAGCCCAGAGTGCTCGCACCAAACACCCCCTCCCTGCTCCTCTGCAGGTTTCCTCTGCACTCAGACGGGGCCATATTTTACTTGACCAAAACACAAATAAACGAACTCACACCGAAAAAATCTGATATCGGTCCGCATTCACGCTTTATTTAGAGAATCTTCAGCGTGTTACGTTCACACAAAATCGTGTCTCTTTGTCCTGGCAGACTACCTGCGTTTGTTTATATCTGGCACGCCGCACGCGCGGACTGATACACTAAGCAGCGAGCGCCTCGTAGCCAGCTGTGGCTCTGCAGCAGAAGTAGTGCCGTTTTACGACACGATGAGAACTAGAGCCTTATTTAGCAGTGTTTTTGTGTGAAAGTAACACGCTGAAAATTCTCGAAATAAAGCGTGAATGCAGAACGATATCAGATTTTTTCAGTGGGAGTCCGTTTATTTGTGTTTTTGGTCAAGCAAAATATGGCCCCGTCTGAGTGCAGAGGAAACCTGCAGAGGAGCAGGGAGGGGGTGTTTGGTGCGAGCGCTCTGGGCTTCTGCTGCACAAAAACACTGCCCTAAACCTTGTGATAGGACCCAACTTGTTCCATCCCGGAGTATCACTTTAAGATACTGGATCATACCTTTCCTGCAAAAAACTGAAGGAAGCATTTCATGACTAAGTTGAATTTTGCATCACAGACAACTTTGTGCAAATGAAACTGAAACTAACCGATCTATCTCTCACTGGTACCCAACCAACTATGATCAAGGCCACATTAAGTCACTTCTAATGCACTTTTTTCGAGATGCTACATTTTCTGCTGCTCACTCGAGCTGTCAGAGTAAGTTCAGCTTTTCAATTTAGAGAACACTGTAAATGTTTCACTCCACTTCAGCTCACCCTCGTAGCACTCAAAGTCTCCTGAACTTTGTCCCTCCTGTGACGTAGGCGCATTTTACAATGTTTAATTATCAAACCAAAACCGACTGTGCTTCAGAAGCTGTTACTTTTTGATAGAAGTCCAGCACTGATTGACACATGAAAGAGGAGAGAGAGTCAGACGCAGCGAGAGACAGTCAACAGATAAACGATGATTCCAACACCAATGACTGAGATTCTGTTTACACTCTGATACTGACAGGCTGTCTGAAGTTTATTTGGCAAAGATAGAGATGTGTGTTTTCTGAGCCTGCTGGTTTGACGCTAAATACTGCCAGTGACACTCAATTACCGTTATTCACCAACACTTCAATACATGTTTAGCTCTGGGCGTTAAAAACACAACAAATGTATGTCATTGAGAAATTACAGAGCTGGATGAAACTCAAACTGTTGTCTGCTACGTGGGACTGACAGTGGATGAAAACTGATCACGCTGAGTTTTGAGATACTTCCACTGCCTTTCTGCTGTGGACAATGGAAACTTCATTCTATGTGGGGAGATAATTTGCTGCGGCCGCTTGTTTCTCCTCCTCCAGTGGAGTCTGAACAAAGATCTGTTGTTTTCTTCAACATCCATCACAAGATCGCAAGAGTTAAACCTGTGACTTTTCAGAAAAACCAACAACTAATTGTGACTTTTACAAGCACAGGCTGTGATTGGCGTTTGAATCTAAAATCAAACTTTACCCCCCGAGGATTTAAAACCCAACAGGAACCAGCAACCAGAAGGAGGAAGAGGTTGAAAAGGAGCCTCTTTTTGTTAGCGATGATGAAGTTACTGTCAATACATCAGCTAAACTGAACATTTAAGCAATGATGGGAAAGGATTCAACAAGGAGGTGAATAATCCCAATCATGAGTCAAATTCCAACCCACAACATCATCAGAGGAGTGCGTTCTCAGCCCACAAAGCATCCAGTATTTCCACAATACACTGCTCTGTTTTGTACCAGCAGATTTAATGTAAACATGTACATTCAACTCGTCACTTTCTACATCTTTTGTTTCCATGTGGGAGCCGTTACACTTTCCAGATGCTGTGAATTCCTTCCCCTTATACGGCGACCTATAAATTTGAACAGCAAATCAAACAGACTGCAGAGACAAAGTGATGCCGACAAGTTAGTGTGAATAAGAGGAAGTCGAGGAAGGATACAAGCTCTGTCCTTTGTCTGATATAGATTTTCCTCTCTACTAAACAAGTTTCCTTTGCCTCCTTTCTGCACAGACAGACTGAGTCAAGCTGAGAGACAAGATTGCAACAACGACAAAGAAATCTTTGACTTGAAGGATTTAATGATCTCCACACCCCAGAGATTTATGGGGACAGAATGATACTGAAGCATCCCTCATAGTTGAGCTGTTTGTGTTTTGAACATGATGCAGCTCAAACTGCTCAAATCGCAGACTTTGCCTGGCAGGATTCCTCCAAGAATAATGCTCGAAAACGCACGCAGAGTGCTAATTTGCCTCCTGGTTAGTGTCAGCGCCGTTCCAGGTTTTGAGCATTGGCTGGTAACACCTGCAATTCCCATAAGGGCTTCTCTGTGACGCAGATTGCTGCTCTTGCCAGTGCTTTGCTGGCAGTGCCAATGTCATATTGAAAGCTTCTCAAAAAGTCTGTTTTTGTGTAAAAGTCCACAAACCAGTTAGAGTCCCTTTGGTGTAAGAGCCAGGAAAGAAAACATGCAATCTCCTGAGCTTCACGGTCAGTGATTTAGAGTAAGATGTCTTCTATAATATACCCGAAAAAGGAAATATGAAGCCCTAGAAGAAAACTCACACACCTGCTAGAAATTCCCAGCTGAAGTGTTTGTCAGGCTTGATCTACACAGAGGGAAAGAAGTGGATTCTCTAGGTTTACTCGCACTGTGGCATGCAAGTTTTGAACATTCAAAACTATTTACAATTTTAGATTTTCTAGGGAGGATTGAAGCTTTTTCTTGGGTGGCTTTTGCGATTGAACCTCAAACGCCGCCTCAACCTCAGTCTTCTCACATCATTTTTCGCTGAGGATCCGTGCCAAGGTCAGACATCCTTCCTCTAAACTTTGTCAGAAGCTCTGATAAAGCTGACGACAGAAAGAGAAAACAGTACGCTCCTGCTCAGGCTGGTGAGCACGATAAGCAAAGGCACAAAAACTTTTCCTCCCTGTTCTTCTTGCACCGCTCTCCTCATATCTACAACAAGCTGAGGTCAGATAAAGGACCTGGGCAGCATGCGACTTAGTGATATCAAGCTGACTTATGTAACTCTTGCTGTAGAATAACTGTGTTTGCATTGTACTCCTTGAATATGTACAGTAAAGACTGAATTAGATCACAGGATTTCAGAATCTGAAGGCTGAATTTGACGAACAGGCTTCAGCAAAAGTCGCAGAAATCACTCAATGATCAAAACCAGAAATATGCATTTTTCAGCCACTTTTCCAGAACAACTTGGCAGCAATTCCTGCTCTCTTTGCTGTGTCTTCACTCCAGCAACACGACAACTGAGAAAGCAGTTAATCTCACTCCATGATGAGCTAACCAGACACCACCGCCACAAAAACAGTCGGTACATGGGAAAATTTTCAATTATTCACATGCCAGCCCTCCCTGAAAGAAACCCTTTTATATTCAGACTCCTACTAACGAGTTATCTATGAATTTTTGCACCAGCTGCTAACAAGATAACAACATTCTGGTGAAATAAATGAATTCAATGCTAAAGACAATCGGGTCAGACTCTGCAGTAGAGAGAAAACAGAAACACAAAAGAGCTATTTATAGCTCCCAACATTCGCCAGAAACTCAGGCGCTTCTAGGCCAACCCTAAATTAAAGAGAGAGCAGGCTGGGTTTATAAAATCACACAGGACAAATGATTTACTAAGTACATTAAAAATTCAGCAGCATCAGCATGACATGACAGCTGATGCATCAAATTTTAATCAAACTGGACGACATAAACAAACATTACAGCATCTCTGTCGGGGTGGAGATGCACAGTGGTCGGTCTTAGTAGTTTCACAAGCTGCCAGCTCCCATTCCTCCTTCCGGTAAATGTCGGCGGGGACCAAATTGGATTTGGATTCTTGTCAGTTTCAACCCGTGTGATGATGACAGGGATCGTGTAATCTCTGAGAGCATTGATGCATCCTTCACTCAGGCCAAACGGAGACCCTGTACATCCCTTTAATCTGACAGAGGATTACGGCTGCAATTAGAAAAATGGGAAAGAGATACGGAGAGAGGATGAAAAAAAGGCAGACAACCTTTCTGTTTATCTTGGTAGCATTGTGCTCATTGATTGTTTAGAAATAGTTTTGAAAGTTTGTCTTATTCTGTTTATCATCCTTGAAATGTCACACTTTGAAGGAAACTGTTATCTAGTTCAAGCAGAAAATAAAGGAGCATCATATCACACCTGAGGGCTCGTCTCCATAACCCAAGTACACATGAGCTTTTCTTCTAAGATATATTGTTTTTTCATGCCACACTTTCCCAACATGGAAACTGTAACTCTATAGTTCCCCGCTCTTCATAATTTTGCAGTGGAGAATTACAGCCGCGTAGAAAACTAGTGAGAGTGAATGAGGATAAAGAAAGAACAGAGTGGCTGCAGGCACTGCCAGCCCGGCTGATCCAAAGCCCTGGCAACTGCAACAAAGAGCCACTGTCTCTGCTCGCTGTGTCTTTCACACACACATACTGCACTGTGTACACCAAAGCATAGACAGAGAAAAGCCTGCGAACAGACGCACACAAACACTGAAATGGCCTAAAAATGGGAATATTGTTTTAGAGATTTCCTTCTCGAGGGGTTAGATGTTCTAAAGATAGAAGGGCGAGGACAATCTGCGACTTCTGTTAAGTTAAAAAAATGTATCTCTTGCTTGAATAAATCTAAATGTGGTTATCATTTTTAGTAACTTACGGTGCTTTTTGCAATGTTACAACACCCTACAAGTATCTGTACAAGGACCAAAACATTGTGGCAAATTTGTCCCACTCAAGATTCAGTGGTGTCTGTTTTAGAGACAGACAGGGGCCGAACGACCAAGAGTATCATGTGAGAGAATGTGTTGAAATGACCATCAAACATTGCAAATTGCTCCAGGGTCACGAACTCAGACTCCTGATAAGGAGGAGGCGTTGCTTAATAGTCCAGGCTTGAGAAATCTGTCTTCAGCGGTGAGACGCTGTTATCATAAAAATCAACACGCAGCTTTTAGTGACGGAAAGTTATCATTATGACTTGCTGTAATTTCAAACAGGCTGCTGCTTACTCATTTCGGTTGCACGGGCACAAAACAGCGTGTAATTACTGCTTTAAAAGCCAACATTATGTTTATGTTAGCTGTGTTATGATAAAGGTTTAGCCTGAAGCTAAGAGTGTTTATCTTAAGTACTGGGCTGAAAGAGTAAAATAAGTCAATTACAACATTGTAAAATGACAGACAACGGGTTTGAGAGGTTACTCAAATAATCTACTCATCTATGGTTTTGGAAAAGCACAATTAGTGATGCACAGTCATGTGTTGGACCGCAGCATAACTTATCAATGAGTAATTTTGTCCCTCTCAGCTTCCCCTCACTGGTCAGGCATTGCTGGCGTCACTGGAATCAGAGCTTTGGGACATTGTGTGTGATAAAGCGAGGCTCTCAGAATGAAAGCCCTGCTGGTAACTGCAGCACAAACTCAACTAAGTTCTCACTTCCCGAACAGATAGCAGAGCCAGGACATACACTGACTAACTGGGTCAAAGGTCAATGAGTCAGACTAACTTCTCAGACTAGTAGAGAGAAAATCTGTAGCTTGGGGAATGGAAAAACACATCTAGGCAGACAGAGAAAGCAATCCCACAGACAACAGTTTTTCTGTCATTTCCTCCTAAGTGGCTTGTACTAAAACTCCATGAGTACTGGAGTTTACAGTGTGGGTTGTAAGGTGGCAGAAATAGTATAAATTTAAGAGTTAAAGACAAATACAAAGTCAACAAACACTAGTTTAAAATTATCTTTACTCTTTAGAGACAGCTTTCAAGTTATTCTTGCCACAAACAGCAGCTTTCTCACTTTTTCATTCACCTCTAACTTTGGGGGGAAGGAGCGAAAAGAAACAAGGGACAAGTGAAAGTTGAGGAGGGAGGAGTTGAATGCTCAGAGGAGGAGACAAGGAAGAGGAGGAGGAAGAGGTGGGGTCTCCTCACATGACAGTAGTGGCATGTCTGCTTGTCCTTGGAAAGGACACCGGCATCTCACAACAAGCACTTTCTTTGTCTCTGTATCTGTCTGCACCTCTGTCATACTTTCCATCCTGTTCTTCCGTTTATTCTTATCGCTCTCCTTTTTTTTTTTAAGCTTTATCTCATTATTTCCCTTTTTAGGCTTTAAAAACTTCTTTCTGCTTGTACAGCACAAACTTTACTTTGTGGAGGAAGAACTTCATAACACTCAAACCTAGATCTCACTTCCCGTTTGTACTTCAGAGTTTTCCGCCTTCCCTCTGCTGTGGTAATTACTAGACGGGAGCTCATTTACACACACACACACACATGCACACATACCTGTACCTCCCCCCACATTCCCCTTTTCTGGTCATTATCATAATCATACTGTCACCAACACACACACTCACAGAATTCCTTTGCAGACTCCTCCCCCTGCAAAGACTTTCCCCTGGGGCCCTCTCAACTCCCCTCATGGAAAACTACCAGTTCACACACACACAAAAGCACACACAAAACGTGACCTGTGCTAACAGTGGACAGCCGAGTTTGGATGAGAAGAGGACAAGTTGAAAGCAAGATGGAGCAGTTTTAGATGCTTCCAATCAAAACTCAAAAAACGTTTTAACTATTTAAGAAGTCTACAACTCTTTAGCACGTGATAACACCAATATTTACATTTCCAACAGCTCTGAGAGCTGACTGACGGTTAAATCAGGCACCCTGCCTTCAGCACACATGGTGCAGAGAGAGCAACACCACCTCCCACTGGATTAATCCACCATCGACCTACAACTATGAAAGAGCTTAATTACATATTTCTAATTTCAAGTTCTTCAAACCCACAACAAAGTTTTTAAGACTTGTCCCTTCAAGTTTTTCTGCGCAGTGTTTAACAACAAATGAAATTTTGTACTCTGGTTTGCTGACAAACTCCTTATGTTGCCAGTAGTTTCGTTTCAATGGCTGGTATTGCCCAAACCAGCAATGCAACTTTTAAGTAACTGGTTAAGTAACTTCTAAAGCAGATTTGGTTGCTTTGATCCTTTTATATTTAATAAAAAAATTGAACATTTTACAGCTTAATTTAGGCTGTAAGAGCAGCATCATTAACCACAGATAAATAAAAGACTAAAATCTACAGTATTTCCCCAAATCGTTCTCTAGTCCTACCGGTACAACATGAGACTGAATGAGTCAAAACAAAATTTTATAATATTCTGATTTTTCAAAAAACAAATGAAAAGAAGGGGGAAAAAAGGGAAACAAAAGAGAAAAAAGGAAAAAAGAAAAGGAAAAAAGGGGAAAAAAGGAAAAAAAAAGAGAAAAAAGGAGTAAAAGAGGAAAAAAAGGGAAAAAAGAAAAGAAAAAAGGGAAAAAAGGAAAAAAGAGAAAAAATAGGAAAAAAAGAGAAAAATTAGAAAGAGAGAAAAAAAGGGGAAAAAAAGAAAAGAAAAAGGGGAAAAAATAAAAAAAGAGAAAAAAAAGGAAAAAATTAGAAAAAAAGGAGAAAAAGAGACAAAAGGGGAAAAAAAGAAAGGAAAAAAAGAAAAGAAAAAAAGGGAAAAAAGGAAAAAAAAATTCAAAGAAAAGTTTGAGGTGGGCCTAGGACCCTTGGGCCCACCCATGACGCTGCCCCAGGCTTACTGTCCTTTTTCATGTTCAAATATCTACAACCAAACATCTTCATTCTCCACAGGTTATAAAAGGCTTTTATAAAACACACACGTGTATAGAGACAAACGGCTGAAAGGCAGCCAAAAGTCACACCAAAGCTTGTGTCTGCTATGCAGGATTGAATAACTGGTGTCAGTTGAGAGATGACAATAAGAGCGATTATCAAGTCAATTATGACACAGAGAAGAAAAGGAGAAATGAACAGCGACAGAGCTGAAAGGTGAGCTACTGTTTGTTTACAATGCAACAATGTTTAGTCAGAAACACTGAGCTTCTCCTGCATGAGGGTGAATACCTCTTCCAACGGATTTTCATTCAACTGTTCATCTTTACGGGCTCAGCAGCGGCAATATTCACTGCCTGAACAAGAAATGATCCCATTTAATGAGTCATTTTATGGGGTAGCTTGCTGGTTGGATAACATTTCCCTGAACATGAACAATCCTCCGCGGGGTCAGCAGAAGTCACAGCCACTATTGATTAATCAAGTGTTTAAAAGACTATATTTAGACTTAATACCACAAATTCAGCTGTGCTGATGGATTGTTTCAGGATATATTGTCTTACTCTATAGCGTAACGTCCGGATGTGACATGTGGTGGTTTGACCCCTGCTTCAAAGATTAACGTGGATTAAATGGTGTGTTTGCACTGCACTACATACATTTTGTCCCTTCTTCGCCACTGTCTCAAGCAGATGACAATAAAAAGTGCATCAATCATTTTCTGAGTTATCAAACGTAACAAAAGTTATGATATGAAAGAGATTAAATGAGAAATTTCGTTACCATCCAAAAAGAAAGAGAAAGAACACAAAGTTTGATCACTAATGAAAGTTTGAGGCCGACTTTGTGAATGTTTACGGAGTCTGTACGCCGTCTGTACTTTTTTATTCAGAGGGGTTTACAGTCACTATAAAAAGAGCTGCAAATCTCCAGCGAGGACAGACGCAGTCAGACTGTTTGATTGAGCGCCTGTCTCTGTGTGCAGAATGCACAAAAGCCATCAGAGACTGCATCAAAAAAAAGCTTCAGGAAACAAAAAGAAAGTCCATTAGAAGTTTGAAAGTAATCACAAATATTTGTGGTTTGTCGACGGGGAGTTTTATGTTTGATATCGTGCCAGAACGTAGCATATACTCGCTCTGCAGCTTATACGAAACACACCGAGCAATCCAGATTAAGCTCAACACACACACGTGCACACTTGCACTAACAGCTGTCCTCACGTCCCCTCCTGTGATGATACCAGTCAGACAAGTCCATGAAACCTCACCGCAGCATTGTTAAAATAAAAAGGCAAACTTGCAGACACGCACACATATTCCTGGAGTCTGAGACATCCTGACATGGCCAATTGTTGCTTGGCAACAAGGTCTCACACACACGTAGTAGAAATGTAGAGGTGTACTGTCCACACTGCAGGAATGGTAATGTGTCGAGGAGAACAGTTATTTTGACACAAAGATAGTGGAATAAAAGAGAGCAAATCCCGACGGTGCCCTTTTGAAGAATGTTTCCTCAAAGTTTAAGCTATCAGACTTTGCTGCTCTGACCTTTGCCTGCAGCTACTTTCTCAAAAGAAGGGACATCAAAGCTTCTTGGACTTGTAAGAAAGTCAAATGAGAGCAGGGAATGTCCTGACTTAACATGCTGTGAGTTGAACGAATTGTAACACCGTTTTCTCCAGAGTTCTGTGATTTGAAACGACTTCGCTCCAGAAATGCAGCTTGTGTTTTAGCTTTAAAAAAGTGAATAATGACTCTTCTAAACTCTCTAAATCCTGAGAGTCACAGGGGGCAGAATCCCTCTCTAAGGACTGTGTTTCTCCTTCTCCTGATTTCTGGTAACAGAGTGTGAGGAGGAGAGGATTTGCGCTGCAGGGGCCCTCAGGGAGCGGTCTTAACAAGGAAAGAGCAGATGGATTCCTCGAACATATACACACTCGTAGGAATGGAAATGGATTTGCTTTGGGAGCCTCTCAGGGCCAATATGACGCTGGATGCAAAGTAAAATATTTCTAGATCCTCTTTGAGCTCTGGTGGACGGAAAAAACTGGGATTTAGACGTGGACTGCACTTCCTGGTGCATCGCTGCAAATAACAACATAAGCATGGATTTAAATCACACACTGACACACACACACAGGAGAATAGATTCCTCAGCCTCTTATCTGGAGGAACTTGCACACAAACACAGACAGAAAAACACACAGACTCATGGTTGACAGGTCAGACTATTAAAAAAAAAAAATCAATGACAGTCTCACTGAAGCACTGTCTCTTTTTGCTCTCCACTGTTAGACTATCATCCCAGCCACACACACACTTACACACACACACATGCTTTTGTATGTCAAGAGTGCATTGAGAGTCATCAGAGATACTGTAACACTGCCAAAGAGCTCTCGACTCTGAAAAGGCTGAAACGCACAAAAAGGAAACAGACACGCAGATGCACGGCTCGCCATCTTAACCCCATTACTTAGTTGCCATGACAACAATCCACACCCCATCTACCAAGATCCCCTGTTCTAGCATCGAGGCTGAGATATAAATACACATGAACACAGACAATGGAGTGTATTTTAACCTACAGAGACAGTCAGACTGACACAGCAAGTATGAAGAAGCTTATCTACTGTGTGAGAGTGTGACGTTAGCGCAGCTGAGCCAAAAAGATGTGTAAGCATCTGATATCCTCTATCTGTATGTCTATCCATCCATCCATCCATCAACAAAGACTTCCTGGAACGTAAATCATCCATCCATCTGCACACAGATTGATCGATGCTTTAATCCGGATTGAGTTCTGGATTTATGTGTTCTTCTGTCAGGTGTAACTCTGAAACTTCAATCCAACATCCCTGCGTGTTAACATCTATATTTATTCTACTCAGATTTATTTTAATCTCTTTTCACCAGACTTTCAAAAATATGAATGTACTCGTGGATTAAAGTAAAGCCTCATTTTTGGAGAACCCATTCAACTCATGACGGCGGCAGGATTTGCTTTAACATGTCAAAGCTGGATGTATTTACGCGGTCATGCAAGGGAAACATAACCCTCATGAGGGTTTAATGAGAATAAACATTTATGACTGCGTCCGAGCATCTGTGAAATCTGATAAAAAATGAAAGTGGTGTGACATTTTGTATTGATTTTCTCTCCTCCCTGCTGTCTCCGCTGCTCCACTCCCATCTGTTTGTCTGCCTGTCACTCTTCTACACACTCTTGTGAATGGAGCAACGCCACACATACACACACATGAAGGAAAAAAGCTGATATGGACTCGCACGGAGCAGCAGCACAGCATGTCGTATGGTGTGGGCAGCTGACATTTCACTGCGAGCAATCTGCCACTCAGAGCTGGATGCTCTCTCAGGAATACACACACGATCATACTCCAACATGCAAATCTTTTTTAGTGAATGTGGGATTTTTCTTTAGCCTGGTTTATGATCGAGCACATGTGCTCTGATTACTCATTACATAACGCTTCAGTCCCGGCTCTTTAGTCCTCCATGTGTGCGATGAATCAGAGAGCTGCTACAGTTTAATATAGTGTGCACGTGCAACCTGTTACGCAACAAGCCAATCACAGAGTAATTAATAACCGACGTTTCTTGGAGAACTTGGAATAACAGCTCGAGAAGAAGAAGCTAAATGGAGACAGTCAATCACTGCTTGCCAAATTCAGCGACTTCCTTCACAAAATACTGTAAATTAGCAGCCAAGTCTTAGATTATGTTACAGAAAGAGGTCAAATGAGGGAAAGATTAGAAATAAAGTGCACATGAATGTGTAAAAAGCTAAACCTGCATGTAATCCCACACACTTCGCTTTATTGTTAAACTCAAAAGAAGGATTTCGCTCTTGCCGTTATTTAATCTACCTCTGTGGCTAATGTAGGCTTAAGATATTTAATGGAGCTTAGCAAAAGTTCAATCAGGAGGAGTACTCCATTCAGTCCTCCCCTGTGCCTCCATTCATTACTCTCCTGCAGGAGGATATCTTTGCCGCAAACCATTCATGATTTTGCATCCAAGAAGAAAAAAAGCTGGTCTTTTCTGGTCGCTGCAAAAAGAAGCTAGAGGAATCTCATCCTGACCTTTCAAATAACATGTGAGAGATGGATTTCTGACAGCTGTTTTAAAGTTGCAGTGGGATTTAAATTCAAAGTACAACAAGTTCGCACACAGGTGGTTATATAATCATAGATATCTGTGTCTTTTTCCCTTCCTAAAATGTCAGAATCTGGATGTTTTCTAACATCAGAGAAAAAGATGTTGCTGCCGCAAGGGGGAAAATCTGAGACGCGTATTTTTTTCAGCCAGACTGTCATTGCGAAATTGCTAATTTAAGAATGTGTGTGTCTGCACGTGACAGGTGTACGAGTAACCATAGCAATCAGAATCAGATAGCAGGAGGGGAGGAAGATGTTTTTAGAAACAGTCTGTTGAGTGAGGGATCTACACCGTCACATGGATTGCATCAGGAAAGTTGACTTTTGAGTGTTTCTTCGTCACGCTAAAAAGTTGCTATGTGACATGTGTAGTTCGAGTTTCACACCATCGTTATCTCGCCTCGCTCAGAGCTGCAAGTTGTAGGAAACTGGGTCAACGTTGACTTTAATGAAACGATAACAGTACGAATTAGCGGAGCATTAAAAGATAAATCTTCCCATTCTACATAATCCAAAATCTATATGATTGACTTGTTTTGTTTGCTTGTTGAGTAACGACAGGAGGCACAGACAGGTAGCTGCAATGGAAGATGGGTAATAGCTAAAAAAAGTCACCACAGGAAGTAAAATGTGGCCATAAAATGTGTGAGGTGTGAATTTGTTTCTTCCTGATCAGGGTTCATGTGGGGGACACTTTAGGCAGCTCATGCACACACATACTAAGACGGTGAAATATCACCATGGTAACAGCAGCTGCAGCATCAGGATGTGTGCCTTAAATAACCCTGGTTTGTCTGTCTGTGTCTGTCACGTCTGACCCAAGCATCTTTACCCTCCGTCCAAATTTAGTTTCTTCTCTCTGGTGTAAATTTTTGAAGTGTTGACTGAATAATTAATCTACTATGAGTGATTTTCCCAAACATATGAAGCTGGAAAATGATTAAAAATTAAAAAACATGGCTGTTGTTTCCTCTTTCAGCAGTCACATCCCCCTTCCTCGTCCTTAATTATTCTCTGTCACACTCAGACACACATTTCCTGGATAACCTGCCACTAATTAGAGAAATCACTTAATTAAGGCCAACTAACCGCATGGGCTTCACAATGAGCAGCTGCCTCAGAGTGTGTGTTTGTTTGTGTGCTCATGATTGACATGTGGTGGGCGTGCAGATCAACACAAGCTGCCCAGGGGCGCACATACATCGCCTGCTATATTTAGAGTCTTACTATACACTTCAAACCAATAAGCTTGAGTTTGGAAGCGTCAAAGAACCTAAAGGCAGGTAAGAAACGGAGAGGACAGATGTGATGACATGAGCAGGGATGTGAGGGTGTGAAGGAGTCAAAGGAGGGAGATCAAATAAGAGAAAGGGTCAGTGCGTGCAGCAGATGGTCGCCAGAAGCAACCCGGTGATGTGACGGCATCTACTGCTCGACTCACATCTGCCGCAGTATCCCTCTGAGTGTGTGTGTGTGTGTGTGATCGTATGTAATTTACATGCACATCTGCCACTAAAGCCCTTTGTGCATCACGCTGGTCGAGTGAAGACGTCAGCATGTGGTAAATCGCTCTCATCTCTGCTGCAGCCAGGGACGCTGACTTTAACTAACAATGCAATGCGATACAACCCTGATTCCTCCAACTCTCCAAAGACCACACCTACAAACTCTACAGGGGCCAAAATCTGAATACTGGAATTCATTCAGCCTGGGGTTCAGGAGTGTCCCATAATCTGACATCCACCTATCAAGTTCAAACTACACAAAGACATCAGTCCAAGGAAAAATAATGTATTACTCCAAAATCCTGAGCTCTACATCTAACTCCAAAGCTTTGACTCAAGGTAAGGGGTCTGGTTTTACTGCTCCAGGCGAGATCCTGCAGCTCTGGTCTTTAAATATTAAAACACATCATGCTAAAGCTTAAATATTAAAAAACTGTGGATGCATACAAACAAACCCATCAGCAGTTAAAGAAGCGAGAAATCAGAGCAGCTACAATCCTGATGAGTCAGACTACTGATACAAAAACAGAATGCAAGCTAATACAACACAGACAATCAAAACTTCCATCCCTAAAATAAGATATTTCACTAAGAAACTTGTGCATTTTTCCATCCGAAGTATTCAATTTATGTTCAAACTGAACAATGAAGCGTGATTGCTATTTTTTATGTTTAAAGCTTAAACATGTTTGGTTTGTCTCAACTTTGGCGCCCCCCGGTGGACAAACTATCATCTTTTATCTCTTTCTTTTTACAAAAACTGAATCAGCCAAATGTGACACTTGGACTTTTATTGCAGTAATGTAAAAACATGTAAACAAAGCCCAGTATCTAACCCTTAATTAAGCAATCTGATTCTGCCAATAAATCACATTTTACTGCATTTTTTATATTGTTCTTGAGCCTCAACCACAAAAACTCACACTAGAGGAACGTCTATTGTAGCATATTGATCCACTCACTACTCTTTGGCTGAATTAAAAAGACAACACATTCCTCTGCTGCCGTCTATCAGCTGTGAATGTATTACTCCGTGCGTCCTCTCAGTAGGAAGCCGTTTTTCCACATCTGCTTATGAAGGAGAGAAGCAATATTTATCCAACACAACATCTGACTCGCATTATTAGAACAAATACAATATGAGACAGACTTAAAGGCCAAGTCCCCAGATCAGAGTGTATCAACTACACGCAGCAGAACACAAAATACAGGCGGGAGTTTACACACAACACAAGCTGTGAGGAGGCAGAGAGATCTTAATCCCCTCTTACACACACACTGCTGTGAGCAAGATTATTAAGTGTGTGTCTTTTTATTAAATAAAAACACAAGGAATAAATCTGCGCTTGGATTCTAAGTCCTTTTACCACACGAGGATCTTCGTACAAATCTTAGATATTGAAGAGATTTATTGCTTTCAGAACGCTGTCCTGAGATTTGAAACCCTTTTCTGTCTCTGTAGAATCACGTTTGTACACGTGATGTGTTCAAAACAACAAGATCAATTCCTAAATGGAACTTTAGATAGACTTATTATGTCACATGTTGCCTTAATTCCTAGAAAAGATGAGCACAGGAGACTTATTTGGGACTATTTACAGCTACAATATCATCGTCATTCTTTCTATTTTTGTTGTAGGGGAACAGACGGCACAGCCATGATCCAGGTGGTACGTGGAGTATGTTTTTCAGTTTGGTTCGATGTTAATTATAGCAGAACTCAAACAGATGGAAGCTTTCGTAACTGAAGAAGAAAAAGCAAGAAGGAGGTCTGTCGAGGAAGTTCAATGCACCTTTTTTACAGCCCTTCAATGCTGGCCAATTTCTGCAAATCACCAAAACACCACATGCATCCTAAATTTATCTATTTGAAATTCAGCATGTTGAGCATAGCTGGTTGAACACCTTAAGGTACCCTTAAATATCTATAGATAGCTAGCTCAAACTTTTGCCGCATAATCAGGAATATGAGCGCAACTGAAACTTCTCTGCTGTTATCAGAAAGCAGGTTCAAACAAGGAAAATCCATTTCCACTAAACCATTTTAAAAAAGCTGCTTTCGCCACAACAAAGGCGATTTCAGTGCAACAGGCTGAACTCCGGCCTCATCCAGGACGACTGATTAATCTGAGCTAAAATTATTCCCAGGAGAAAATACGTAATAATAATAACTTCAAAAAGCATTCGTGCTTGGATACACTCTTTTAGCCTCACACACACAGACACACACACACAGATGTTGTTTGTATTAAAAAAAGAAAAAAAAAGCCCTCCCTCAGTCTTTCCCAGAATCCCTTGTTGATTCTCCCAGCATGCTCACAGGTTGCAGCGAGAAGGAGGAGGAGCTAAAATGTCAAAGTTCTCCTGACAGGAATGTTTGATCTTTCTTTTCTTCCTCTGCATGTTGTTTTCCAACATCTAGCACCTCTTTATCTCCCCTTTTTTTTCTCAGTATACGTTCACCCCTCACTATCAGAGCAGAGATCAAGTTTAAAGATGGAGGGATGGGGTCATGGGTTCAAGAGTGAACGTGCGCTTTAACACGCTTCGTTAGTCTCTGGGGTTAGCTTTGTTTCTTCCTGGGACCAAAGACTTCAACAGATTTAAAAAACAGACTTTTCACACAATCAAATCATGATGGAAGCAGTGTGCTCTCCTCAAAACTTTTATACGCAAGTCACCTTATCTTATTTTTCTAGAATAAACTGTCCTTGTTTTTTAGGTTTAAAAAGAAACTCATGTCTTCATTGTAGCTATTTTTCTCACTACATCATAAGTATTAGGATCATTTTTTAAGCAAGAACTTTAGATTTCAACACTTAACAACAGTTGTCATCATTACCAAATATCTTAATCTGTTATTGTACTTTCTTTTAGCTGATACCACTTTTATTTGGGGAATACACCAGTTTCTGTCCCAAATCCAGTTACTTTTCTTCTTAAGTAAACCTCTAACTCCATCTGCTGGACATTTTGATTCATTACATTAGCCTGTCAAATACAAGAGACAACCCCATTTCTCAAAAGTTAATGGCTTCCAAGTAATTTCAACACTAGATTTAGCAAAAGACAGTGCAAATACATCATATCCAAGTTTAATACAGAGGAATGTTATAGTTTAAGATTAAAATTACTCTAATTTTAAATTTGGTGACAGCATGTTTCAAAAAGGTTGGTAAAAGGTGGAATACGCTCTTCCATTATCATGACACTTCTAGACTATTTCTTGCAACTTATTAAAGCCAACACATGTTAACACTCAGAGTCCCCTTTAAAAAAGCTGGTGGTATTGAAATCCAATCTTAGGACAAAGAGCGGCACTGTGCTTTTGATTCCTGGTGCAGTCATTGTCCCTAACAGCTGCTGGGACTGTTTCTAAATAGAACCAGTAGTGTGGTGTCAGCCCTTCAAATGACTGCTATTTATTCAGCAAACTGTTTTCTGACACATGCTCATTAAAGGAGACTTCATATCTTTCTGATTGTCCTCATGGTTCCTCTACTCAAAGGATGTTTTCGATCTGTCTGTGTTCAAGAGGGTATGCCAAGGCTGTGAAGGTCAAATATCTCTGACAACCGTTTGCAGTTGCAGTGTCTATCAGACGCTTCAGCTTTCCAAAACACTCCACTTGAAGAGAGAGTTATTGTCTGAGAATGCAGGCGACAACTGTCAACACTTGATTTAAATCAGTGGGGGCGGAAATGAGTTAACGGCAGATGTACTAGCGCTCGCTTGGGGAAATGCAAGCAGAAAAAGTAGGAAATTCTTGTCTAACTACTTTGATATGTGACAGAAATCTTTCATCCTTAGAAAGTTAGACATTACGAGTGTCTTCTAACGCCCTGATAGCGAGGACTACACGTGTCAATTCTTCAACACTTGAGTAATCTTTTCCTTATCAGAGCTTCATACATCACCGGACAGTCTGACCTCACACTGGCAGACACTTCCACATGCTGTAACGCGGACTGAATAAATCATTTAATTTTTTGAGCTAAACAAAAATCTTTGTTCACCTCTATTCATAGATTTTTGAAGGAGAAGATAAAATCTGTTAAGGCAGCTTCTGCTTGAAAGAAATGATAAGATTATTCTAAAAAAATATTTTCTTCGATTTAGTTTTGACTGAACCACTGAAATGACCCTGAAGGATGTTGAACATAAAAATTACTGATACAGATGTTTCTCAAAATCCCAACCAGCTACATAGTCAGTCTTGGTAAAAACAGTCAAAAATGTACCAAATTTTCCAAATCCAACCGATTTCTCTAGGGAAAAAAACAATAATAATTCTATCTTTGAGTTATATTGCCACCAAACTTCAGGGCCACACTCCACTGAGCCTATGAGCTATTTTTGGATCTGCAAAATGCAATAAGTTTTCAGGAGGATCGAATTTGACGTCTTTTATTGTCAGGTATTTCGAAAGTGAGTGTGCCATGATTGCACAACTCCAGTTGGGGTGATGTAATACCTGTTCAAGAACATTTCACAGTTCTGTCTTAATCTAATTACATTTGTCTGTTTGCTCTGACCTCAACAAATCAATCCTTTCTCACAATGACGTGACTTTAATCTGACCCTATTTGTGGCTCAGCATCATGACTCAAGGAGCCCCAGCAGCTGGGGCGTCCTTTCTTTTCTAAGGTTTAACTCAGGGTATCTGTTGAGCCTGGTGATCCACAGCAGAGCTCGGCCTCCCCTCTATCTTTAGTGAGCCACAGTCTGTGAATGGACAGCCTAACTTTATCTGACCCCTTGTCATCGAAGCTGCCGGTATTTTTAGGTAGTGGCTCGCAGTGGCAGCAGCTGCAAAAGCATTTAATGCCCCCCACCCCCATTCCAACCCCCTCTCAGTCACTCTTTAGCCATTGGACAATGAGTGTATCAGAGCTGACGCATGAACCAAGAACTCTGCTGAAAGCCTGTGTTTATATTCCTCTCACCTTCCTCGCCACCTGTAACTTCACGACAAACAGAGGAGACACAACCGAGAGAGCCAACAGGGGTGAACTGAAGATCTTATTTTGTTGAATTGCTTTGACTCTCATTGACCAGGAGGTGAACTGAATCTGAGTCAGAATCTACAGATAACAAACCAAAGGAGCAAGAAGAAAGGCTCTCAAAGCTTCATGACTGATCTACAGAGCAAGGGAACCAACTTCTGTACAAGCGAAAGACTTTTTCAAAGAAGGACCAAAGGTCACACGAAATAACTGATGACAGCTTGAATGTTTGAGGACATCTTTCTAAGCAAACACGACTACAGTTACAAAATGGTTTAAAGACAGCGAACTCCAGCAGAGGTAAGTGAATCTTCAGTAAATACATTCAGTGAAAGGAGATTTCTCAAGTATGTTTGGGATGAGTTAAAGTCATATCAATCTTGACACAGCAGCTATCCATGACCCATGAGTTGATCCTGTTTAATCTCAAGACCTCACAAATATCTGAGGTGGCATGACTGATGATGCATGCTGCTGAGAGGATGTGCATGGGATGAAGAGTGGGATGCGTCATCCAGAAGGGATGTTAGCATCGTTTAATGCTAAAAGAAAGACGGTGACACATGAGGGACACAAATGAGACACTGGACTGTTATCCATCGGCTGGTGTGGCATGAAGTGACGTCTATATCAAGAGGCTCGGGGAGGATTACAGCAACAATTTCTAGAAAAAGAAAAGAGACAGCTAAGACATGCACACGCTAATGAGCTAGTAATGTTTTAGTAAGCTATTGCAGATGTGTCACGGTGTGCTATGCGACACATGGTCACTGCTGTCTTTTTTTGGACAGACTACTTTATAAATACACTCTTCAATGAGTTACAGCACCAGCTGAGAGGCAAACAAGTAGTTTAAGATTGCTAGAAAACCCACTTTAATAAGCCACTGTGAAAGTGATAAAGAGCGAAGCAAGCCTTGGTTAAGCCTTGACAGATTCATGAAGCAGTTGAAATTTTATTATTTCTTGCAAGCGTCCCTGACTTGATGTCATCTCTCAGGAGAATACAGGAAGCACATCCAGTTTAGTCAAGAATTGAATAATAAGACTTTCTTTATTTTACAGCTCTTCCACTGAAGATAAGACGTATTAATCAAGAGGCTGAAGCAACTTGTTTCTTCATTCCAAGCTCAAAAGAAAGCAACAGTCATGGATATCTTTGGAGGTGCTCCTCGTGTTTTAGGCTACCCACGCCCTGTCTTGGCAAAATGTGGCACAGATGCCACGCTGAGGTGCCAAATCGACGGAGACCCTCGTCCTGATGTGATATGGGAGAAAAAGAACGTGCAGATCTTCTCTGATGGACACTTCAAACTTTCTGAGGAGGGCAAAGCGTACCTGTTGACCATCACTGGGGTGACCATGCAGGATGCTGGCCAGTATATTTGCAAGGCCAAAAATAGCATAGGTGAGACCTATGCAGCAGCTTCACTCAAAGTGGAAGGAGAGGCCCAGCCGCAGGAAGAGGAGCAGAAGCAATTAGTCAATGGTGTGAACGGTCACTGTGTAGTGCAAAATGGTGAGCACAAGAAAGAGAATGGAGAGTGGAAAAGAAAGATAACTGAAGAGCTTGATCTAACATCTGATGATCGACCACGCTTCCTCATCAAGCCTCTCTCCCTGCGTGTGGATCGGGGAGAAGACGCCGCCTTCTCCTGCAAGATCTGGGGTACTCCTCTACCTGAAGTGACGTGGGAGAAAGATGGAAAGAAGCTGAATGACATCTTCGAGAGTGCACACTTCAGTGTAAGCAGTCAGGATGGCGGCTGGTTCCAGCTTAAGATCTACAGAGCACGCATGCCAGACAAAGGCGTCTACACCTGCAGGGCCGTCAACTGCCACGGCGAGGCCTTGGGTGGCGCTGTTCTGCTTGTTGAGCCGATACCTGAGCGAGAGGACAGTAAAAAGTCCTCGAATGGTTACAACAGCAGCCAGTGGTCTCCGAAGCAGAGAGGCGGGAGGCACAGCTTGCTGAAGATCACAGAAGAGCAACATGTCAGCGCGTCGAAAGCCAAGAAGTTTGCAGTGGCAGAAGGGAAACACGCCAAGTTCCGCTGCTTCGTGACAGGGAAGCCCAAGCCAGAGATTGTTTGGAAGAAAGATGGAGTTCCCCTGGAAGCCGGGAGGCGACATTTGATATTCGAGGACAGAGAGGGTTACTACACACTGAAGGTTCTGTACTGTAAAGTGCAGGATACAGGACTGTATGTGTGTGCAGCTTCAAACGCTCTTGGAAACACACTCAGTGCTGTTCACTTATCCGTCAAAGGTGAGATATACTCAGATTTTATCAAGCTACACACAGTTTCAACATTAAAGTTCTAGACAAGACGTTACGGACATTATGTGCCTTGCAAAGTCATGCTGTCATCCGTTAAAGTGGCGAATGATTCCATCCTAATCCTCTCATAATGGGCGGATGATTGTCAGGGTCACATTCCTATCATACACACTCAAACAGAAAGCCAGCTGCCTATATGATAAGTGTTAGCTCAGTCTGGGGGTCTACATGTCAGGTCTTTGTTTACAAAGGGGAGCAAGTTAAGAAACTAATCATCGCATGGTAAGTATTTATCGTGGAGTGAAAATCTGCTGTTCTTCAGAGGTAGATCGGAAATAAAACAGATATTTTTTCTAGGATAAAAAGGAAATTCATCTACAATATCTCTTTTTGTTGATTTACTGGAGAGTATTTAACATTTAAAACACAAACCATGTTCATCAGGCCCAGCTGTGCGGTTCAGGCGTCCCCTGAAAGACGTAGAGGTCAGAGAAAGAGACACTGCTGTGCTGGAGTGTGAGGTCCCCGATGAGTCGATCCCATCTGCCTGGTACCTGGAGGACCAGCGGCTGATGCCCAGCAGTAAGTACGGGATGGAGCAGAAAGGAACCAGGCGAAGACTGACCATCCATGATGTTGGGACGGATGACGATGGCGTGTATCTCTGTGAGATGCCTGATGGAGCAAAGAGCATTGCTGAGCTTTCAGTTAAAGGTATGTCACTAAAACACCAGATCCAGATTAGCCACAGTAGATTTGAAATGAATGAAAAAAATTAAAAATGCTTTTACTCACAGGTACAATTCTTCGAAAGCTTCCCCGGAAGTTGGAAGTCCTGGAGGGAGAGAACGCCGTCTTTTGCGTGGAGGTGGAAAGCGACGACATGGAGGTGCACTGGTTCAAAGACGGTTTAAAGCTACACGAGACTCATCAGACGATTCTGAAGTCTTTCGGCAAAACTCATATTCTGGTTTTTGTCAACGTTGCCTATCATGACTCGGGGGTCGTGACCTTTGTTGCAGGGAGGTCTAAGACGTCGTCACGCCTAAAAGTCAAAGGTAAATCTAAAGATCTGTTAAATGACAGGGACGTGACTGGAAAGAAATGTCAAGCTAATTACCTTTTTTTATTATTTTGAGCTCTGTAATATTTAATCAGGATGTAAATGTGATAGTTTTTCTGTGTTTCAGCCACCAGACACTGCCCTCCCATCTGCCCAGCTGAAGTCAAAATGGATGTCGATCGACCCAACAGCGCCCTGCTTACCTGGGTTCCTGCCCCCAACAGCCAGACCTCCACCCGATCCATCTTTGTGGTGGAGAGACAAGAAGTGGGCTCCCAAGAGTGGCAGAAGTGTTTCACATCAGAGAGCACAACAACAGCTGAGGTAGCAGGAGACAGCGTGCCATGTGAAGGAGACTACCGGTTTCGTGTCTGCTGCATCAACAAGTATGGACGGAGTGGGCACGTGGAGTTCCCCAAAGCTGTCCATCTGGGTGAGGAAGTCAACTGTGGGGTAGAAAAACACATGATTAACATTTAAATTCACAACTTTACTTTTCTTCTAACCTGAAACTGTTGTTTCCTTAGTCCCTGGCCCCAAGATTTACAGCAACCTCAAAGGCTGTGAGGTGACAGAAGGAGAAGACGCCCACTTCTCCATCGACCTCTCTGCCACTATGGTTGGAACCTGGTTTTTAAACAGCTCTCAGCTGCAGCATGGTGGAAGATATTTGATAAAGCAGTCCCAAACAAAGCACTCACTGGTTATTCACGAAACTAGCTCTACAGATAACACAGCAGAGATCACGTTCATAGCAAACGGAGTGCGAGATTCAGCTGTGCTCACAGTGAAACGTAAGTAGAAGTATCAGGGACTACTGCATCTTTATCATGTCAGGTCTAATTCTGTTTTATTTCTCCACAGCTGCTGAGATAAAATTCAGCCCTCTGTCGGAGTCAGACAGCAATAAGAAAGTGGAGATAGGTGACGCAATCGTGCTGTACTGTGAAGTCTCCCACCCCTTCGCCAAAGTCTCCTGGTTCAAAGACGGAAAGGAGCTAGAGATAACTGATGGGCTTAACATCCAATCAGATGGAAACATGAGGAGGATTGTGATTCAGTCAGCTGATGCATCTAACTCTGGAGTTTATACATGTGAAACTTCAGGAGACGTTATCAAATTCAACGTGGACGTAGCAGGTATAGGGTTAATCTGTGCTTAGTTCCTTTATTTAATAAAACTAAATTTAAAAGTTTTTTTTTTATGAAATGTTTTAGAAGTTCCTTACATATCAGATGTTGTATCCCAGGTCCCCCTGTGGAGTTCACTGCGATCCCAGAGGAGGAGCTCCATAAAAGCAGCATGGAGCTGGACCCTGTGGTGCTGCTCTGTCACGTCTCAGCAGACGATGCTGAAGTCATCTGGTAAGATAGAAAAAAGTGTTAGAAACATGAGAACACATCATTGTCTATTTTTTTACATGTAGAAATAGTCTATTAAGATCCCGATCCATCTTTTATTTTTGGTTTTCCTCAGGTACAAGGACGGCTGTGAGGTGAAACCCAGTGACAACATAACCCTGCAGGCAGAGGGAACCATGAGGAGGCTGATCATACGCTCTGCAGAGACCTCAGATGCTGGAAGCTACACTTGTCGTGCTGGAAACAACAGCATGGATTTCACTGTCAATATTAAAGGTATATGCAACTTTCTGTTTGTCTAATACTCAATCATGAGACACACTGGCATACAATGACTTCTTTATTTCAATGTTTCTAACACAGACCCTCCAGTGATGATTGTGGAACCGAAGGATGACGTTGTGATGGAGGGATATGTCTCAGAGGAGATCCACTTGCAGTGCGAGCTGTCCCGCTCCAGTGGGAAGGTGTGCTGGTTCAAAGACGGCCAGGAGGTGGAGGAAAGCAGCAACCTGCGGCTGGTATCTGAGGGTCCTTACAGGAGGCTGAGCATCCTCAGTGGCTCTGTGGAGGATGGTGGAGAGTACGTCTGCGAGACAAGCGGAGACTCTGTGTTTTTCCAGCTTACTGTCCGGGGTAAGAATACATCCCTACTTTGTTAAATCATTTCCAGTAAAACCACACAGAGAATCTTTGAAGCATTTAAAGATTTTATTAAATCTCTCAACAGAACCACTGGTGAGAATCGTCTCACCCCGTGAATCAGACTTGGAGCTGACCCACTTGGCTCCAGAGAGGCTGGAGCTAAGCTGTGAGATCTCTCAGGTGGATGCTCCTGTCAGGTGGTACAAGGACAGCCTGGAGGTGGAGGAGGGTCCAAACTTGATCCTGGAGGTGGATGGGGCTCAACGCAGACTCGTTATACCGTTTACATCTGTGGATGATGCAGGCGAATACATCTGCGATACTGAAGATGACTCTGTGGCTTTTCTGTTGACAATTACAGGTAAGAAAGAAGCAAAAAGCTGCAAATAAATAATACAGTGAAACACGTGCAATAAAATACATTTTATTTTAGAGCCACCAGTGACACTCACTCGCCCGGAAAACATGCCGGACAAACTGGTGAGTGAAACAGGCAAACCAATCGTGCTGGAGATCGAGGTGTCCCGCATCGGTGCTGAGGTCAAGTGGTGGCTGAATGGAAGAGAAATACAGGAGAGCAGCAACATCAGCATCACCGAGGATGGACTCATCCATCGTCTCACCATCCTCTCTCCTACACCTAAAGATTCTGGGAAATACACCTGTGATGCTGTTGATGATCAGATAGATTTCCAGGTCAAAGTGTCAGGTAAGAGGCGCTGCTGTTTCACCTGAGAGGACGCTTCTCCTATGATGAAGAGTGTTGATCTGAATGAAACTCTGTCTCATCAGAGCCTCCGGTGAAGATCCTGAGAAAGTCTGAGATAAAGACAAATCTTAAATCACTCATTTCTGACGACATCGTGCTGGAGTGTGAGCTCTCCAGAGCCAACGCCATCGCCAAGTGGTACAAAGATAGCTGCCGTATTGAGGGAGATGAAAGGTTCTGTGAAGAAGAAGAAGGTCCTTTCCGATCACTGGTCATCCTGAATGCTGAGATCGGAGACACTGGAGAGTACTTCCTGGATGTTGGAGATGACAGCATCAGCTTCCAGGTTACAGTAGAAGGTAAGGTACATTTTGTGCGCTTTATTAAAAAATGGTTAAAGGATTTTCCTTGAACACAGAATATGTGTCTTCTCTCTTCTTCGTAGAGCCGCCTGTGAAAATCGTGGGTAACTCAAATGATCCTGACTATCAGGAGATGATGGCTGGAGATGATCTTATCCTGGCATGTGAAGTGTCCCGTGCTAACGCTGCAGTCCAGTGGTACTGCAATGACAAGCTGCTCACCGAAGACTCACGAGTCTACATCGAGACTTACGGCACTTTGAGAAAAATTATCATCTCAAACATCCAGGCATCAGATTCAGGGAAGTACGTGTGCGATGCCGTGGACGACAAGATGATCAGCATCGTCAGGATTCAAGGTAACGACTCTTGAGTGATGCCTCGAAATATTTGGATGTCAATAAGACAAGATGACCACATTCTTTTCTCTCTTTCACCTTTTTCAATCAGAGTCTCCAGTCACATTTGTGAACAAACAGGATGACAATGTGGTGACGGGTTATGAAGCAGAGAGTGTGACTCTGACGAGCTATGTGTCCAAAGAAAATGCTTTAGTGCGTTGGCTGAAAGACTGGACGCCAGTTGAAGGGGAGCGTTTCCGAGCACTCACTGATGGCCATGAGCGGACTCTTACGATCGATCCGTTGAGACGCTCTGATGCTGGAGAATACACCTGTGATGTAAACACTGACAAGATTCACTTCAGCTTGCTAGTGAAAGGTTAGCATTTCACACACTCTTAACCATTAAAATAGTCATACAAAACTTTTCTTTGGATTGATTTATTTGGGTGTTTTTATTTGGAATCACAGAAATGAGGATAAAGTTCATCAGTTCCCTGCGAGACACTGTGGCCCATGCAGATGGAATGGTGACCCTTCGCTGTGAGGTGTGTAAGCCAAAAGCAGACGTCCAGTGGTTGAGGAATGGCGTGGAGATTGTTCCCAGCAGAAGGTTTTCAATCAGAGCAGATGGAGTTGAGAGAAGTTTGACCATTCACCGTTTAACGAGAGAAGATGCTGGAGAGTATGCCTGTGAATCAAGAGATGATCGAACTGCAGCCAAGCTGACAGTAGAGAGTAAGTACAACTGGACACAGATTTTTTTATTTTAAGAGCTGGAAAATGACATGAAAATTACATCTTGTGTTTCTTCAGTGCCTCGGGTGGTGGAGTTTCTCACCGAGCTCCACAACACCACTGTGCTCGAAGGAGAAGACGCCACCTTCAAGTGTGTGGTTTCCCCCGAGGACGTTCAGCTGGTCTGGCTCATGGACAACGAGCCCGTCACGCTGGGGGATCGCTTCCAGGCGAACCAGAACGGCTTGTGTCACACTCTGGTGATCAAAAGGTGTCAGATGTTGGATTGCTCCAGGATTACAGCAGAGGCCGAGGGAAATATCAGCAAAGCTAGCCTGAAAGTTCAAGGTAGAGACATTACATGAGAAAAAAAAAAAAGAGATATACGCAGTTGTCTGACTCTTTTAACTCTTTTATTATGATCATTTCAGAGGCTCAGGTGATGTTTGTGAAGAGAATGGAGGCAGTCATGGCTGAAGAGTTCTGCGATGCCACCTTGGAGACAGAGATCAGCCTGGAGATGGGAGAAGTGCAGTGGATGAGGCAGGGGGTGGTCATCCAACCTGGTCCAAGACACATCCTGGCTCAGAACGGCTGTAAGCGCAGTCTGACAATCCTGAACCTGACGCTGGCTGACAGGGGGACGTATCGCTGTGAGACCTTGCATGACAGAGCCCAAGTGAAGCTCAACGTGGAACGTAAGTGAAGATGATGACAGACAACCCAGAACATCAAAATGTCACACATCTTTTTAAAATAAACACAAAGATGATAAAAATAAAAAAGGAAGGAGGACTTCAGGAGTTGGCTGCTTTGTCCTGGAAATCTCAACTGATGAGTCTTGTAGGTAGTGCAGCTGAGGTACCTTCTATTGTGAGGCGTTTTCAAAGTATCACTTGGTCAAAACAGATCCCAGGAATAGCAGGGCAAGACCTGTAAGTGTGAAAAGGTTTTCTGAAACACAGCCACGCTGTCAACAATAGCGTGCTGAAAGACACAGTGACAGTGGACAACAGGGCTCCTGTAGGTGTTGAGTTTGTAATGTGATAAATTAAGCTGAGGCTATATTTGAACCCCCTTGAACACAGCGTCCTTTTTGATGTAGAGTGACACATTAGCTATGCTCTGAAACATGTGAATGTATGACTGAAGATCCATCTTTTTAAAGTCTCTCATCTTCTTATCTCTTCTTGTCCAGCCCGTAAAATCTCCATCCGTAAAGGCCTAACTGACCAAGAGACCTTCGAACGGGAGACAGCCTCCTTCGAGGTGGAGCTCTCTCACACAGATGTGGAAGGAGTCTGGCAGAAGGATGGCATCCGAGTGAAACCAAACAATCAGTTCCGGGTGAGCACCAACGGGTTAATCCACGGCCTCACACTGTCCAACCTCACCCTGGAAGACACAGGGACGATCGCCTTTTCTGCTGAAGGGGTTCGCACGACTGCAAGGCTTACAGTAAAAGGTGAATACTGATCTATGGGTGAAGTATCGAGAACAACAAACAAACTTAACAATATCATTTCATTCGGTAGTTAATATGTTCCACTGATGACACAGAACGTTTCACTTTTTTATTTCATGAACTGACAGAGACTCCTGTCTCCATCCTGAAGCCGCTCTCTGATGTCCGTGTGGAGGAGGAATTCCCTGCAACGCTGGAGTGTGAATTCTCAAGACAAATTGTCGAAGTCAAGTGGCTGAAGGTAAAGACCGTTGAAAATGTGCTTCAGACAGTTGAAGAGCAGGTTTCCGACTGATGAACTTTACCGCTGCCTCTTTTTTTATCAGAATGGGTCAGAGCTGAAACCAGGAAAGAACTGCAGGATCTACTCAATGGGACGGAAGCGATTCTGTCAGATTACTCAGTGCTCCCTGGCTGACTCTGGTACCTACACTTGCGACACCGGAGAAAGCAACACCTCTTGCACGCTCGAGGTTTATGGTGAGAGTCTAAACCAAAAACCCAGGGGGAAATGATTGTGATTTCAGAGCCTCTGTGCAGACAATAAAAACAGCTTTTTAAACTTACCAAACACCCCCATCTGGAGGCTGAGAAGAGAGACTGCACTCAACAGCTTTAAGTCTCAAAAACTTAAAATAAATTCAAATTATCTTCCTTATTTTAAATTCATATATAGTTAAAAAATTGTCTATCCACTAACCTCACAGAACACAAGTTGGAGATAGTGCACGATCTGGAGGACCTTTACATCCAAGAGGATCAGAACGCCGTCTTCATGTGTGAAGTTTCTCTGGAAGACGTAGCTGGGGAGTGGTACAGGAATGGTCACAAGATCCGGCCCACCACTACCATCAAGATCCGCACTGAAGGTCAGAAAAAAGAGAAAGTGGTTGATTAGTTATGAGGAAGAGTGATCAGCAGGAGTGATACAAGTGCTTAGGAGGACATCTGGTGGATGTACAAGGAGTTGCAACATCTATTTGAAATAGATTGTACAAGTGTTTCTGTCTTTCAGGGACCAAACACTTCCTACTGATGTGTAATGTCACAGAAGAAGATGCTGGAGAAATTCGCTTTAAAGCTAGGGATGTTGAATCCACAGCCTACCTTGAGGTAGAAGGTAAGTTCAACATTTTAACTGCTTCTTTCAGCTAAATAATGTTCCACAATATATCCAAAACATTTCCCTCTCACCTCAGAACTTCCTGTCTCCATCGTAAAACCTCTGCGAGATCGAACAGCCCTGGAGAAACACCGTGTGATCCTTGAATGCACTGTTTCCTCGCCTCGTAGCAGTGCCACCTGGTACAAGGGCAGCGAAGAACTGTTTCCCTCAGACCGCATGGAGATCCTGGCTGATGGCTGCTCACATAAACTGGTGATTCTGCAGGCAGCTGTGGAGGATGAGGGAACATATAGCATTGAGGTTGGGGAGCACTCATGCACAGCTAAACTGATGGTGGAAGGTATGTTGGGCTGACAATATAATTAATGGAGCCACAGCTTGTTAGATGGGTTGGATTTTAAGCAAATTTTAAGTAATTTGTTCTTTTTCTTTACAGCCCAAGCCCTTGTGATGGTCAAAGAACTAGAGGATGAGGAGGTAAATGAGTCTGAGTCAGCATGTTTCCAGTGCGAGGTGTCCGTCGCCATAAACAAGCCCCCTGTTTGGACTCTGAATGGAGAAACTTTACAGTCAAGCCCATTCGTCCGTGTGGAAAACCATGGGACAGTCCACAAACTCACCTTAAAAAACACCAGCGTGGACATGAGTGGTGTGGTGAAGTTCACAATGGGAAAGGCCAAGAGCAGCGCTGCATTGACTGTAATTGAAAAATAAAAAGAGAAAGAAATGAAGGTGACTGAAAGACAAAGCAATGGGAATCTCACACATCTTTTTTGAATGGCCTGCAAATCACGGTAAAACATTATTTCAAAGAGAAGATAATGATTAAATAATGTATTTTAAATCTGAAGCATGCTACTTCAGTGAAGTTATTCCTTTTTTTACAGTTTGGATTGTATTTATTTGTCTGTTAAAGATTTTTAAATGACTTCACATCATTGTACTTTGAAGGAAATTGAAAAATAAAGGAAAGGAAAAGCTGTTCAATGCATGGTGTCAAACAATTTGTAACTAGTTAAATTAAATGGATGTACAATTTAAATACTGGCAATTCAGGCATGATTTTTTTTACCTTTTAAACTATCTATTACACTGTTATAAGCACAAAATAACATTCATGAACAGTAAATAATGTAAGAATGTTTGAATTTGAGTACATCTTACCTGTTATGGTCATTCCAAATAGCTAGCGGCTAGCAGCAGTTAGCTGTTCCTTTGTTCTTCTGGCGGGACATAATTTCGTTGACAAATGTCATAAACTTTTTCTTAGTGACTTTAACTTACAAATTGTCTTAATTCTTTGCAATTCCGCTCCGAAATTGGCCATAAGGGCTCTGAAGTTTTTCATTGTGGCCGGAAGTGTTGTCATTAAAAAATTAAATGGCTGCGTATGAAAAATCATCCGTCTGCGTTGACAGCCTATGATCGACAGGCTAGCGGCTACCGGAAGTTAGCTACCGGTATACGTTAGTCTTTTGTTCCTCTGGCATGGCAGAATTTCGTTGACAAATTTAATTAAAATTGTTTCTCAGTGACTTCAACTCATATATTTTCTTATTTATATATACTCTCGTTAAAAAGTTCACAAAAAAGACTCTGAAGTTTTCCTTGAGCTTAGCTGCGTCATCGAGGGCGGGGACGACCGCCATTTAAAAGTTCAATGACTGCTTTATTACAGCTATCAGTCCAAAAAAAAAAAAAGATAATAAAATAAAAAATAAATTACCTAAATATGAGAACATTTACATGAATAATTCATATATTAATGAAAATTTGTTTGCTTTATTATTGTGCAAAACAAAATATACATACCTATTGAATGTGTAAGAAGTACAGTATCAGTGAACGGGCCCCTGTAGTGACACATTTGTTTTATATGTAATTAAAAAAAATGAATGATCCATTTTTTTTTTCCAACGCATAACAAAATCAGCGTTACATCTTACAGTAATGATGGCTTACATTGAACAACTACAAAACCGTTTACCCTGTTTTCTATTTTTGCCATATGCTGGTGTTTCTGCTCCATATATTCATTAATATATGAGGTAACCAACCAAAAACTAAATATTGTATCAAGAGGACCAACTCCAGGGGGAAACCAGACAAAATAAACAGTATTCAGATAAGAACATGGCTAATTTGATTGACAAAAATTAGTTTAACATAGAAAAATAACATAATAGCTCTTAACATGGTGGATTTATTTGTCCATCCTGTCCCATCAGGTCACATCACTAGCCTGTTATGAAGGCTCTTCTTCAAATCCACCTTCATTCATCAGTGTCAACATGTTATTGTCAACGCATACAAGGGAAATTATAGTCTGAATGGTGTCCAGTTTGAGCCTCTAACACCATTATTAATAATTTAAAGAAAAATCCACATTGAAATCACTTCACACTGCTTGAAAAATGTTCCTCCTTGTGTTCTAACCAAGGATCAAAAGATATTATCAATAGGCCTTTAAAAAAAAAAAAAAAAAAAAAGTAGAAGTGTTTCTGTGTGAATTTCTCTTTTAAATCTGGACTAAAACCACTTGTTCATTTTCAAACCCTTTACATATCCTTGAGTCCTCATGGCAGCTCCCTCTCTCGACACACATTTTATCAAAGAGTCCTGCAATAGTTTCCAGCCCATGTGTACCGCTTGTACTCTGAACCTTATGAGAAGCCATACTATATTTTTGCATCATGCAACTCTTTTTCCATTCTTTAACAGTCCATATGCTGTGAGAAATTCAAGTGTTGTGAATGTGGCGTTAAATCCACAAACTGTGCTGATGTGACAGCCTCAAAGCGGTTTTCCTGGTCCTCTTGTTTCTTGAGTGGACATAGCTGTGACTGCTTTAGTCACACAGGTGTATTCTAGCTGTAAAATCCACGTCCGATAAGCATAGCAGCTGCTCCTTTACAGTCATGTACGGATGGTTCAATATTCATAGTAGTGTCAGGCTTTTAACTGGAAATACTGCAGGTTCATGCTGACACCTTGGCTTGTTAAGTGGGGCACTATTTCTTTGTTGAGAATCAATTTTCACTGCAAAAAAAGTCAAAATTTAACTGGATCTTTCAATAATTTTTACCTTTTTACAGTAGCACAGTCTCATTTAATACATAATGCTGTTAGTGCTGGGTTTAATTACAAAATATATACTGGGCTGTATTCCCACATGGCACTGAAAAAGTCCTCTGATGAATTTACCGATCCTCGAAAAATATATTTAAAGAAAAAAACCTCCACTTTTTTTTGTTCAGATTCATCATAACACTGTCACGATTACTCAAAAACGCCTGATCATGTTGCTCTAAATACTCTAAAATGACACCATATGTGTGAGCGCAGACAAATAGTGTGATGATCATAAGATTAGGGTGACAAAATGTTATCTAAAAAGTCATCTACAGTACGTATCCACAATCTGCTCTCTCATTTAGTAGACTTTTCAGTTTTAGGTGTATACCTTTCCTGTTACGAAATCCAAGATCTTCTGCAGGACGGTACTGCTACATCCATGAGAGAAGTATATCCCCAACACTCTGGTGTCAGGATTTAGAAAGTAACAAAGCAACTTTCCGTTTGTCCAGCAGGTGGCAGCTTAGCCACCCAAAACATGACCTGGTTTTGATACTGGGAGGGTGAGGGCTCGGTCAGCTGTGAAGCAGTCTGTGTTCAGGGGGGCAGTGATAGCTGGAGCTGGTGTTGTTGTGTGTAGTTTTCATTCTGTTTGCCGTTTTTTTGTTCAGAGCTGAGATGAGGAATTGAACACTGTTAGCTTGCGGTCCCTTGTTGTTTGAGGACTGTGTAGACGTTGTCCACTTTGCTCAGCCGCTCAAAGAAGGGGATGAGGTCCAGGAGCTCGGTGTCGGACATGTCGTCGAACCACGAGGCTACGGGGACCTGAAGGGAAAAAAACAGATCAGATGATGAGTGACCCTATGTTCCATTTAACACATCACTATCACAATGGAGGTGACTCAGGTGTTACATGTTGTTCAACACTCACTGCATTGTCAGGGTGGAAGACGTAGGAGGCAGGGGAGTTGTCAATGATAATGACTTTGTTGAGGTCGCGCCCGAGACGACTCAGGTCCTTGACGTAGTTCCCCCGATGGAAGACACACGACTCCCTGAAGAGGCGGCAGCGGAAGGCACCCCACTTATCCAGGAGGTCTGAGACGGGGTCTGCATACTGGAGAGATAACAAAAAATGGATGACAGCAGCTCAAACCTTGTTTTTAATTCATGCACTGTTGCAAAACTATCTGCAAATTCTCACCTTGGCTAAACTGGCAGTAAAAAGGACGCACTCAAAAAGCTCTCCCATTCTCTTCAGAAACTCGTCGACATGTGGCCGCTTCAGGACGTACACCTGGAGGATTCAGAATTTAAAATCAGGAACGTGCACGGCTTCAACTGCAACATGTTTCTACAAACCCAGCAGCTGCAGGAGCTCTGTTTCTGGGAGTCAGATTAGCAAACGATGACATTTGAGAGGGTTACCACTCCGCAAAGATTTGGAAAAGAACATACAAATCAGATCCTTCAAATTATAATCTCATGCATTCTTGACTTGCAAAGGAAACTAAAAATAAAAGCACAGACAAGGATTTGTTTCCCGTTTCCTTGAAGCTCCTCCATGTTTTCATCGTTCCATAGCATCGGCGGCTGAGGGCAGCGTTCCTGAACCAAGTCATCCGGAATAGGCTGAGCTTGTCTGAACAAACCTATCCTGGATTACTTGAATCAGGCCCAGACCCAGGGTACGTCATCCGTCTTCAAATCCCATAAATGCACTCAAGCACCTTTTACCACAACCACAGAGAGGGTGAAGTGCTGTCAGTGTTACCTGGTGTACTGTTCCATCGATTTCCACAGGAATGATGAAATCTGCGTTGTTCACTGGCTGTAAAAGAAAACAAAACATGAGATTTTATCAAATAAAGGAATGTTTACTTTTACAGTAAGGAAAGTAGAGAAAAGTTTAACTTCTCCAAAAGTCATAAGACAGTGAATTTCAAGGAACAGAACAGTGCCGGCTTGTTTTAAACTGGGTGTTATTGCAGGACAGATGCAGGTAGAGACAAACAGTCTGCCTGTGTGTGTACATGGAGGAGCTCAGTGTTTATTTGGGTTTATGAAGCAGCTAGTTTGGGTTTGGCTTTTGCCAGCCATGACAGTAATGTCACTCTAAGCCAAAAACAACCAGATGGAGGAAAACGCGTCCTTAAAGAGTGATTTTCAGATTAAACAGCTTTCTTATGTTGTGATGGGATTACAGCAGAGCAAATACGTTTATATTCTTATTCTTCCTTTTACCTTAAAAGAGCTGTGAACTAATGTCTCATCCAGATCTATGACAACACAGATCTTTCCGGAGTCTTTTGACTTCACAGGAGGCAGCAGTGGCTTCACCTGGATCTAAAAATACAACAGAAATCAATATTCACAAAAAAGGAATAAGTTTGACCTAAAATGCAGTTTGAATCTGCTAAACACTGATTTAATCTCCCCCGTGCTGCCAAAACAGGGCGCGATTACGTGCAGGGACAGAGGTAAACACACCTTGGAGACGGTCCCGTTCTCCTCCACCAGAAGTGGAGCGTTGTTGTTGACGGGCGGGGGCTCCGGCTGGTCCCGACACAGGCAGCAGAAGAGGCTGGAGAGGAGGCCTCTGCTGCGCGGCTTCTTGGAGGATAGAGAAGGGGAAGAACCTGCAGAAGCGGAAGAGGAAGAAGGGGAGATGATTCGCCAAATATTCTTAATGACCTGAACATTTGCATCACACCTCGTCATGGGGATTTATCCCTGCAGTCACTCAAAAGTTTTTACGTGAAGCTTTTTTATTCTTGTTCCTGGCTTTCACCAGCACATATTAGAGATTATTCCCAAACAATTCCACTTATGCCTCCATCTTGACAGCTAAAAGAACACCCTGCAGCTTTCCTCATACCTCTGTCATGTGCACAAACCCTCCTGGAGACGCACGCCGCTGCCAGGAGCGATTGCATAACCTCCTAAGTGTGATGTCACCAACAAACAGCCTCAAATACCACCAATGAGCACCCAAGAAATTTAACACTTCACCCTGACTGAGTTACTAAGCTACTCATAGTCACAAAAAGTTCAAACTTCAAAATAAAAGTTAATCTGTTACATCAATCTAAAGCTGTATGAACTGATGGCACTGCTGACAGCTTTCGACAATTTCGCTTGGTATGCAGCTTGTAACCTCAATACTATGCAACCAAACTGCTCGAGCATTAAAAAACCTCAGCGCAACAATAACCAAGTGTACTCGACTTCAGAGTTAAAGGAGGGTTGTTCAAGTTAAAGGAATCAAAAGAGGGACAAGTATTTCCTCTCGTTAGACTGAAGAGTTACATTGAGTACAGAGTAAACTGAGGAAGACTGTGCAGCTACTTATGAGGAAACAAAGGAAAAGCCTGGCATTAAAAGATTATTAAGACCCAGTAGACATCATTATAATCTCTTATGTAATCCTGAGCAACTCTGACATAATGTGATCAAATAAATGATAAATATTACTGAAAGTGTTCTTTAAATGATCCTCATGTCCCTGAGATCATTCCTCCCCGTGCCGACACTCCAATCCGTGCTCCTCTACCTCCCATAAATCTCCGATCAACACTTTGTTTCGACCTCTTTATGCTCCACGCTCCCTCCCTCGCTCCGGACGTGACTGTGTTACCAACGCTCCGGCCTCTGTTGTGCATCTCTCACGCCTCTGTCTTTCTTTTTCTCCTGCTCAGTTTGTGGATTCAAACCCTGTCTGACCCTCCGCTGGCCCTGTGTGCTGCACGGAGGCCATGACGGGAAGAGGAAACAGGCGGGTATCAGGGCAGGAAGCTGCTCGCCATCATGGCTTAAATCATGTCAGGAGAAAAAGTTTTAACCAAACAGGCATGAGAAACACTATGTGTACAAACTTTCTAATTCAACTGTTCAAGACCAGCTGCTCCACAGACTTCCTTTACATCACCTGCTGGATTACACAGGTATCCAGACGTGTTGCTTCCTGTCCTGTAACTTATCAAAAATGAAGAACTCAGCGTCACCACAGGGAGGAATACTTTAACATCTTATCAGCATGGTTTATCAGCCTGGATCCATTTAAAGGCTTAAGTTCCTGTAAATGAGCTTCATACATCAGACTTGATCAGAGGGACGACTCGTCACGTGTTTCCTGACTTATCTGCCAACACATCATTGACAGTGACAGCATTTAAACATGTTTTTATGTGGCAATAAAACTCTCCAATAAAGCACTTTAAAGCAGGTTAGTGAAAGCAGAAATATCAATTAAAGAGGCAGAGTGTGTAAAACTATTCAGATGTTAAAAGAAGAAAATAGCGATAATCAGGAGGAGTGATCTCCAGTTACTCGGCGTGTTGAGTAACTCCTTGTTTTGGACCCAAAGTTGAGAAACACTGGTTGCACCAAAAATGGCAATAACAAGGCTTTCATTTCACATTTTACAAGATCTCAACCACACAGCAGACAGTTGTCCTTGGGACTTTTTACAACCATTTCATTAACAGAGCGAGAAACTATAAAACTGAAACTTCACAGATCCTGTAAAACACAACTGAGGCTGTAGTTAAACTGAAACCAAAAGTTTTATTTTGAAGTAATGCAGCAAATTAAGTTTGGTTTTAATGAAGCCACAGCCTTTTTGAGGAGGACAGAGTAAACATGGTGTTTGGAACAGCAGCTGCGTGGGGATCTGGTTATGTAACAGATTATACTACAACACAGTTACAAGAGATCTGCTGCTTAACATCTCAGCTTACCTTTAAATGTAAAAATACCCACTGAGTAAAAATCAGTTTCAACACCAGGGTTAAATATGTCAGTATGGAAGCCTGGAAGGATATTAGACTCTAAAACAATGTTTAGCTCTTACTGCAAGGACAGGAAAAGGTTTCACAGGGATGATGACCGTTAGGACACCTGATTATTCAGTAACCAGCTTTTACACTCAACAGTATCTCACTGGGTTTTGTATACAGTAGCAGAAATCCTTGCGCTGATAAAGTTGGTGTTAGTCACGAAGAAAAATCAATTAAAGAGCTTGCTTTGTAGTTATTCATTGACACAGAGGAGTGCTGTATGAAGGTATTAGCGCTGTGATTCAAGAGACACTGTTTTACATTCACAGTATGATGAAAATAACTTTAATATCAAACTTTTGAGGTTTATTCTTAAAGATACAGTACAGTATTTAAGTTCTAATGCCACATTACACAGCTAAAATAGTACTAAAGTTTAAAAATACTAATTTATAGGGATATTACTGCTTTTATTTACATCTTTAACCTCTTTATAGAGTATGTAAACACAACACCCTCACACCCCACTATCTATATAATTATAAAACGTGTCTTTTGACGTTTTTTTTTGTTGTTGTTGTTGTTGTGAAATATGACTTTATAATTAAATAAAAAGTCACTAAGTTTGTAATTTATTTTTTAGCACTATATTTATAATCTCCATGTATTTTCTTTCAACAAAATATACTGTATTAAACCATGTACAATAAAGCGTGTTTGTTATTTTTTTGTGTTTCACGCACTGGTACAAAAGTAATTATTTAAAAAAGTTTTGAAATAAATATTGTGACATAAATATTTTTAAAAAATTATAGTTCAGTTTGATGATAAAAATATAAATTAATTAAAAGGATTTATCACTGTTTTAAAATTTTACAAATATTTATCCAGCGCCGTTACGTCACTTCCTTTACTTTCATCTGGGCCGCAGCCATAATCTATGCAAAACATAAAAACAGTGACAGTTTTAGGCTATTCTTCGTCCAGATCTTTAGATAATCACACCAGCGTCAACTTTTACGTGTCTGAACTTTAGGTTAGACCCATGTGCAGACTGTAAATCAACGGTTCAAACTTTAAAAACGAAGCTGCAAAACTTTCTGACAAGAAGTGCAGCTGGAGCGTAAATAAAAACACTTACCCCTGTCTCCTGCGGCTTTATTTCCCTCTTCATCCCGGCTAACTTGTGTGATCACTGAGGACGGATTGTCCATCACATCCAGGTCTGGTCCAGAGTGCTGACCTCACACTTTAAACTTAGAGATTGTTCGCAAACTAAAACAAGTTACCATGAACGAAAGCGAGGCTGCAGCGGTCCGGGAAACATCGCAACAAGTCGCTTAAAGTTCCTCCATTACTCTGTAAAAGTTGTCGAAACCTGTTACGATTATAAAAAGAAAACTTTGAAACATTTGACAGGGAGAAGACAACTTTGATTCAACATGGAGCTCGACTCCGCTCGCAATTTCAAGATACAAACATGGAGGTTTCAAGGCTTCCCATTTCAGTTAAAGTGGCGCAGTAAGGGAATGGCCGAGCTCAACACTCCCTCTTCTGGCGTCTGCAAGTTTGAAGATGATCCCTCAAAGTTGCACGAAACAAAGTTGCTTTAACTCCTTTGTTTTTCTGCATTAAAAATTCAGCACACATGCTAGCAGTTATGCAAATCATTACAAAACTGTACTGTTAGCTTGCTGTCTCCACGAAACCGCGCAACTTCTACATTTGTGACTCTTTAATTGCCGTATTAAACACAAATTAAACGATTCCTTTTTTTTCTTTTTAGGTATTTTTTTACGTTTTATTACTGCTTTTATTAACATTTAAATATACTATTTATTACTTTTACAGTGCACTGCCGTGACTTGTTTGTTTCAAATGTGTCAATAAAGTTTTTTATTTTTTTACGCTGACGAATTTTTGTAGTCCAATTAACATTAAACAAATGCAAATTCCACTACAACGCTTAATTTACTCCAATTAATTGGCTAAAAATTACGTTTCTTACCTGTAATGAAGTTAAAAAAGAAGCTAAAACAACGTAGAGGATTTAGAAACGCCCAGTTTGGGTCTCCTTGAAACTGCCTGGAGTCAGGGAGCGTCGCTAAAGTGCAATCCTTTCCTTTGCAGGAGGTATTTTTCTTTTCATAAATAAAACCAGCAGCACTTACCTTTACATGTTATATATGCTTTCTATTATTTACAGATATTTTTGCTGTAAAATTGCATGAGTGGTCACAAAAGGAGAGCAGTAAAAAATAATTTAAATAAATAAACTTACCTTCTTTTTTTCTTTCTTGTACATTGACAATCCCCCAGTTGTATCAACAGTTTATTACAGACTATCTCATAAAAACATTTCAACTTTTTTCCACATATAAACACCGCAAATTGGTACATTTACAAATCTTCAACCGTCCAAATTCATACAAAAAAGGAGCACTGCGATTCAAGATCAATACACAAGACGTTCTATTATTACAAGGACTGCTTGTACTGTATGTGTGTGCGTGTGTGTAAGAATCTAAAAGCATCTGTTTGTCGTAGCAAAGTCCAAATATTGCAGTCAAATGTTAGCTTTGTTCAAATAAATCATTTGGAGACATTTACAAGAGCGATATTTTGGATGTTAATCCGATTCAGGCACTGACTGGGTGATCTGATGAGTAACACTGAGAAACCACAGCAACTTACCAGTGTATGACTAATCAAAGGTTAAGTATCTACACGACAGACTGTGTTTTAGAGTCCGGTTACAGTCAGTTTGTTAACCACAGAAAAAAGAAGTTGTACCAAAAAGTCCTACTACTCCCTAAACAGTCCAACATTCACAAAGACACTCCTCCTTTTTTCTTCGCCCCCTTGATGCAAATTCAAAGTGACCCTAAATGCTCGCGCACACACATGCAAATAAATTAACATGAAAAAAGTAAACAGTTTCAAGAGAGAAATCATATTTTTGGTTTTGATTTTTAAAAGTAGAAGATGCAAAATAAATTAGCAGCTTAAATCATCATGATACATTCACATGAGTTGTTTACTACTATATTCAGTGACATAAACAAGTAGAAACGCTAATGATACACATGTTCCAGGCTGATCGTGCAGGGTGGAGAGCAAAGTTCTTCTAAATTAAATATCAGTGTGTGCAATTTCAGAAATCACAATGTGACAGAAATTGTGCAATCAAAGAAAAACCAAAGAACATCCTGTGTCCTTTCAGGGAAGTATGTCACCAACGCTTCGTTTTCTGCTTCTCTTCCATCTCCATGCAGCGGGGGTTCACAGATGACTTAAGATGCAAAAAGCTCCAACTTAAATGTGTTTTTCTCATCCCCTCACTTTGGGCCGGGGACGTGAGGTGTCGTCCCAGACCCGGGGGACTTGGGTGAGCTCTGATAGGTGCGCAGCAGCACCTTGTGCTTGGTGGCGTCCTCTGTGCGCCGGGTTTGTTGCTCCACTAGGAACTCTTTGAGGCGGCCTGATGTGAAGGTGAGGGTTTGTCTTCTTAGCTTCATCAGGTACGAGTCCTGCAGCCAGGCCTGGGAGAAGCAGTCTCGAGTGGTCGGGCGAGCCCTGAAAACACAAACAGGAGAGTTTCACTGCAATTCCACCTTAAAAAGAGCGTCAAGTGAAAACATAAAGTGTGTCTCTTACCATGGGTAGCTGCTCAACATCTTCTTGATGAAGGCAGAGGCACTTTGGGACACATTGGGGTAGAGTTTTGAGGGGTCAAACTTTGCTATAAGGATTTTGGATTCCACTTGGAGAGGGTCTTTATCTTCAAAAGGGAGGCGACCACCAAGCCTGAATGTTAAAGACACAAAAAAGTTTTCTTCAAACCTGAAATAATAAAATATAAGATACTCCTGCAGGAAATGTTAAACTTTAAATCTTACATGATGTGTGTGATGACTCCAACACTCCAAATATCTGCAGGAGGACCAACCACTTCACCTTTTATCATCTCCGGAGCTTTGATCACATTTTTACAAGATGGGATACAAGAGAAATTTAACTCACATCAACAGATAAATGATGTTTTTTGAGTCGACATGCATCTGTATCCTCACCCATGTACTCCAGCGTCCCTGCTCCTGACTCCCTTTGTTTGAGGCTGAGAGGGTTGAAGCTCTGAGCGCTGCCAAAGTCCACAATCTTGATGGCGTTCAGGTTGCTCACCATGATGTTGTCGGGCTTTAAATCCAGGTGGAGGACGCGGCGGTTGTGAAGGTATTCGACTCCCTGCAGGATCTGGACCAGGTAGCTCACAACATCGTCCTCAGAATAACGAAATCTGCAGTAATTAAAAAAAATAACTCAACTGAAAGAAATAAAAGTAAGAAAAGTCATGAGGTGACCCCTTTTTCCCTCTTCATACCGGTCTACGAGGCTGTACAGCAGCTCTTTCCCGGTGCAGTACTCGGACACTAAGACCAGGTAGCGTGGTGTGACGTAAGCTTCATGCAGGGCCATGATCTTCTCGTTGTGGAGCGACTTCAGGATCTCATACTCCTTCAGGACTCCTTGTTTGTCCTCCTGGCTGTAGGGGATGATCTTAGCCATGTAGATTTTACCCGTCATGTTCTCGCGGCACTCTCTGACGACCCCAAATCGACCCCTGCGAAAAAAAACAGCGTTTTTATCCTGCATCATGTTCAATCTTTGACATTCTTCCTGTTTCTGTCTTACCTTGCTTTCTCGTCCAGGAAAGTGTACGGTTTCTGCGGCACCCCTTGCTTCAGAGCAGTGGAGGGCGTAGCTCGCCCTGATGGCGTGCCTCTAGTCGGGGTATTAGCTCCGTCAGCGATGGGGCTCAAGCTGGAGCTCTGCAGCACTTGCGGGCTAAAGGAGACGGGGCTTGGTGCGACGCGGGCGGTGATAGTGGTGGTTTGGACGTAGGTGGGAACAGAAGCCACAGCTGGTTTGGATGGCGTTAGTGGTGGGGATACAAGAGGTGGAGGCGGGGATATGGGTGGAGTTTGGGTCATGGGTGACACCACGTTGATGGGACTTTGAGGTTTAGGGAGGACAAAGGGTGGCGGAGGTTTGACTGTTGCTGGAGGGGGATGAGTGGAGCTTGTTTTTGGAGTCTCTGCTGCAGGAGTAGGAGAGGTGGAGGTGGAAGTGATGGTGGAGACGGTGACTCTGCTTCTAGCGTAGTTCTGGGTGGGTTTGAGAGGAGGTATGGTTACTGAGGAGGTGACGACAGGTGGAGGTGGAGGTGGGGCGGTTTGGACAACGGCGATGGTGGGCGGAGCTCCTTTAGCTGTGGAGAAACAACAAAGAGTGAGAAACTGAGCTCCAACTGTTAAGTTGACGAGCTTTCTTTCAGTGTGACATCCACCTGCTGAGTCCAGGGTGACAGGGGCAGAGCTGTTGCTGTGGGGTCCCTGTCCTGCTTTGTTCACACAGCAGACTCTGAATCTCAAGCTGCCCCCTTGTGGGAGATCTGAGACGTTGTAGTAGCAGTCGACAATCCCTGTGGCTACTGTCATCCAGTGAGAATCACCTGGAAGAAAATGTTGAGGATCAGAGTTGATTGCTTGTTGTAGTTCCGTAAAATGCACACTAGAGGGCGGTGTTGTCAAAGTAATTTCTGAGTTCATTTTATCTGCTCCTTTATGACATGACTGTGATTAAAGTTGCAAAAAACCTCCAGCAGTATGAGGACAGTCTGTATTCCCTCTTGTACCGACTCATTTCCTTGCTCTAATTGCCGTCTGTGGATTAGGCGACTTATTTCTACGAGCGCCATCACACACACGGTACAAAGCTAAATATTGTCTGAGCTTGCCAAAAGGGTCGTGGGTTTAATTCTGCCTCCTGACAAAAGAAATTAAGACATCTTCACCCACCTTCTGTCTTTCTCTCCAGGTTGTAGCTGCACGGGGACTTGGTGTCCGCTGGCTTCCACAGGACGAGGGCTGTGTTGTTGTAGGTCTGAGGGACTTCAGGGGTGCCAGGGCGTTTTGGGATACCTAAAAGAAAAATCAACAACAAAAAAATGACTAGTTTGGTCACATGACCTGTCTGCAGGGTGTTATTGTAGACTCATGTCGTTGTGTAACCACTCCTGATGAAGTTTGCTCCCTTGTGTCGCCCTAAATGTCACATTTAATCTTGATGAGCTCGACATGTAGTTCATTTTCTCCAGCCCAGGGCGTCAGCGACTGTTTGTCGTTAAACCAAACCAAACTCGACACCAAAACCTGCCTCCTCCTTAATTTCAAAACACATTTCCCATTAAGCTCGTACACCAGCAGGAACAAAGAAGCCCATTTCTCGAGGCGAGATAAGTTGTCTGAAGTGTTTTTCACACCGCTCGTAGATCATCAAGAGGAGACGAATCGCTCCATTGGCTGAGATTAGTAATTCGAGAGAGTACAAAAGACGTAACAAATAAAGTTCAGGTGCAATCGATGGAACACGACAGCTGAGAAATATATTTCCTGTGAAGCCGTGATGAATCTGAGAGAATCCAAAACCCGTTTAGCTAATCTGCTGTAAAGCTAATCTGTTGACATTAATATTCATCGCAGCTGGATTAATAGTGGAGCCATTCTTTCTGAAATTGAATCATGTAAAATACATCAGGCTCTAATGATTATTACTGTGAGTCCATGAAAGAAAAGCAGCACTTCTACCCCATTTCTACTCACAAGCGATGGAGAGGGTGCAGGAGGTGGTGATGGTTGCTATGGCGTTAGTAGCGATGCACTCGTAAACTCCAGCGTCCTTCCTGCTGGACTTCATGATCATGAGGAGCTGTCTGCCGTCAGGGTGTGAGACGAGGCTGACCCGCTCCTCCACCTCCAGCGGTTTACGATCTGGAGGAGATAAAACAGTCAGTAACAAATCGACGTGTGGGGATGATAAAAGAGGAGGATTAACGTCACCTTTCATCCAGGTGATCTCAGGATGTGGACTCCCAGCAGGGAGGCAGCTCAGAGTCACAGGCTCCCCCTCCAAGAGGACGTGGTCTTTCAGCTTGATGTGGAACACCGGAGCGAAATCTGAAGCCGAGCGGATGAACTGCTGGCTCTTGGACAACCCCTCCTCTTTAGGAGCAGAGGATGAAGCCAGATCAGGCTGAGACGGCGTTTTCTCCTTCTTACTCCTCGACAACCCCCACCTGTCCCACCTCGACCGCCTGTCGCTCTCGGAGGCTTTCTCTGATTGGATGCTGGAAGTGGACTCGATGGATTCTTTGGATGCAGCAGCGCCTGTTTGTTTGGCGAGCTGGTTCTCGGGGATGCCCATTCCTTTAAGCCCACGACCCTCAGATTGGGAGTGACGATGGCGTGCAAACAGAGGCGTCCGTTTCCCTTCCGCGTCGTCCTTCCTCTCCTCAGACTGACTGCGGATCTTTGCGGAAATTCCTGCCACTTTGTTCTCAAACTTGTTCTTCATCGCCAGGACTGGAGAGTCGGAGACGTTCTTCAGCTCTTTCTGACTCCCTCTGATGTCTTTATCCTTCCTCTCCTCTGACTGCGTCCGGATTTTGGCGGAGATCCCTGCTACTTTGGACTCAAACTTACGCCTCATGGCGGACACAGACGACTCATCAGCTTTCCTCTGTTCTTTTTCCTCCAGCTGCTTCTGTGCGTTGCTCAGCTCCTTCGTGTCCAGAGACTTGCTGCGACCGATCGCCCATGAAACCCTCTTGCTGACGGCACTTTCCTTCACTTCCTGCTGCTTCTCCTCCTTTGGTTTCTCCCCCTTCTTATCGACGGATGTTGACCTCTTTGAGCGCAGGGAGAACCTCCCGATCAGACCGAGTCCTGCTTCCTTATCCTCTTCTCTTAAATCCTGAACAGATTTGGATTTCTCCTGCAGACCTCTGGACACCATCTCCAGCGGAGCCCCTCTGGGCCCCGGCCTGTAAACCTCCTCGCCCCCCTGAGAGTCTTTCCGGCTCAGCACAGGTGATTTCTCCTCTGATTTGTTTCTGGTCAGCTTTCGGAGGCCGCGGGTCAGGGAAGACTCCCTCTTTTTGAAGCGGGCTTCAAAGAGCTCCTCCGAGTCGATGTCTTTTATGTCTGTTCTGAGCACGGGCTGGCGGGGGAGGGCGGGGAGATCAGGGTTTGATGATGTGGAGAGAGGAGATCTGTCTCCTGTTGCTACTTTAGAAAACACAGCTGCGTGCTCAGGCGATGAGGGGGCGTCTTTAGACTTTACGTTGTTTGAATTTACAGATGATGCTTTATCTTTTTCTAATTTCTCCTTTTCCTTCATCTCCTCATGAATCTGTAACTCCCGATCCTCTTTCCTCTCCTCTTCCTCGTCATCCTCCTCGATCACAATGATCGGAGTAACCACAGAAGGTGATGTCCGATCTTCTGGCGCCTCCTGCTGAGTTTTGGTCCTTTCCCTCTGCAGATCTTCATCCTTCTGTTTTTGCTGTTGGTCCAATCTCCTCGACGCTGGGGGAATTAAAGAATCCAGTGATGTTTGCTCTGTCAGCGCTGACATCGACGTCGCCTCCTGGAGCTTCTTCCCTTCGATGCTCGAAGCGCCGCCTGCTGATGGGATCTCTAAGGGGGCTCCGAACCTGCGGTGCAGGGGCATGGGCTCAGAATCCCCCTGAGTGAACGAAGCGCTCTTGCGGAAAACTTTCGTCTTTGGCACGTCCTCTCCAGGAGTCTCAGAGGAGGCCGCTCTCGCGAGCGTCGAGGGGCCAGCTCTGGATTTCCTCAGATTACGATCCAGGGACCCGGTGCGCCTCTCATCCTCCATCCCGAGTGTTTCGAACAGCGGCCCTCGCAGGCCGCTCATCTTCTTGTCCACGCTGCCTCCCCTGAGCAGCCGCTGCCTCATCAGCTCCAGCTTCAGGGCGTAATCCTCCTGGCTTAGCTTAGCCGCCCCGGGGCTCGGGCTGCGGTTGGGCAGCTCCATGGAGACGGCCTTTTTCAGAGTCTTGCTGTTGGCGTCTGAATCTTTACTGGAATCTTCCTCCTCAGGGTCGATGTGGAGGAGCAGAGCTGAATCAGCGGAGCTGCCTCTCCTCATCGTCGCTCGCCTGGATTTCGTCTGTGAATCCTCCGACTCCACGCTCGATCCTTTCTTTAGAGGTGCTCGCCTTATCTTCATACTCTCGTCACTCACAGCTTCTTCTTCGTCCTCCTCTCTTTTAACCTCAGTGTTATCCTTTCTCCTGGTGCCATCAGGAGGTGCAGAGGGCCGCACAGAGACGTCCTCATCCCCTGGGATCTCATTAAGGGAGACCCTGGATCCTGAGAAGACCATGGAGAGCGGCATGGGGATGAAGGGGAGCTCGTCGACGTCGGCATCGGAGTCTGAGGATGAGGAGGGCGGAGGGGAGCCTTCTTTGAGGTGTCGGGCCACAGCGATGGAGACGTGGCTGGAGGAGTCGTTTAAGAGCTCGGGGATGGAGCGCATGACCATTTTGGATTTGTAGCTGATAAGAGAACGCTGGAAACGGAGAAAAGATTAGAAAACCAATGTGTGAAAAGATAGATTGATTTAATCTAATCATCTGTTTTGTCTAATCTTCATTTAGAAACTCCAAACTCTGACTCTCATGTGTTAATGAAATGGAAATGAGAGGCTATAATTTGCCACCAACACCTGCGTACCTGCCATCGCCTCCGAGACATCACCTGCTTCAGCATCACCGTACTGATGCTCTTGTTCGTTGGAGACTGGAGGACAAAACAAGAGGTGTTAACCTTGCTTGGGATAAAAATAAAAACCCTCTGACGCAAGAAATCCCGCCTCACCTTGAACCACGGATGGCGAAGGCACTCGACAGCGCTGGGCCTCCTAAGAGGAGAAAAACAAAGACTTTTCAGACTCTTGTGTTTGTTTTTAAATTAAAGATAATTGTTTTAGGATGCTTACAGTCTGTCCACCACCAAAAGCTTGATGACGAATCCCTTCGCTTCCTTGCAGAGGTCTGAAAACATGCTCTCCTCAAACGCCACATTGTAGTTCCTGATGTTTAAAGCGGTGGCTCTGTCGTTCTCGCCGGCGAATGGAGACACGCCGGTCAAACTGAGGAGAGAAACATTCTTCAGCGACAAAATTCAAGATGCATTTTGTACTTTTTCACATTTTTATGCTTGTGCATGAGAAGAACGTACCAGAGGTACGTGATGACGCCGACAGGCCTGTGGAAGAGTGAGATGATGAGTGAGAATCAGGAGAATTTCATGCAGATAAAGCAGCTCCTGCAGGAACAGGTGGCTCACCATATGTCTGTCGCCGTGGAGACAGGAGTTTGATTAACAATCTCAGGCGCCACATATTCTGGCGTGCCGTATTTGCAGTAGAACTGCTCTGATGCCTCCACTTTCACTGCGTTTCCAAAGTCACAAATGCGGATCTGATCGCTCCCGGGGCTCGCCATGAGGATGTTCTCAGGCTGGAGGAGGAGACAGACCAAAAAAGTGGACTTTAAGGAGGAGGAGCTGAGTGGTTTTGAGTTTCAGCAGGAAGGAGGTGTACCTTAATATCGAGGTGGGCGATGTTTTTCTCATGGAGGTAACGGAGACCTTCCAGAAGCTGCTGCACACTCCAGCGAATCTGCGAAGGAACAGAGTGAGTTGAAGAAGTTACGTAACGTTAGCGCAGTGCAGTCGGCAGGAGCAGAACAAACCTCCACTTCCTTCACTGTTGTTTTTTTGGCCATCCTCTCCAGCAGCTCCTCGTGACATCTTCGAAACAAGAGTTAAGGAAAAAAAAACACACACAAACAACAAAAGCTGCGACTTGCCTGCAGAGTCCGAGCAGTAGGTAGGAAGGTAGGTGCATGAGGGATGAATTATAAATGAGCAACACTCCCACACAGCTTCATCTCTGGCTAATTCCACTCATCGGGGATGAGTCAGAGGGGGAAGGCAAGCGCTGCTGCTTCATTCATACCTCCAGGGGTTTGCAGAAGACATTAGGATTAATGCTCTGGATCTTTAGTGTCTTTGAGATGCGTCTAAGTGCACTTTTGTTCCTCCATAACGCAGATGAGATCTGAAACTGCGCTACAGGAAAAAAGTGACTGAATCAAAGCGTCAGCGTAGGGACAGTCGGTTCTAACATTCAGGAAATCAAAGGATACAACTCTGTGATGAGGACCACCACGTTCTTCTTCTCAAAGGCGTCGTGGAAATAAAGAATCCGCTCGTTGTCCAGCTCAGAGAGGAGCTCCATCTCTCTTAGAGCTGTGGCTTTCCTCTTCCCTCGAGCGCAGATGAACTTGGCGGCGAACTCGGTTTTTCCTTTTTTCTGATTCACACGCTTCACGTAGGAGAAGGCGCCCCTGAAAGAGGCGACAGTTTGAGCTTGTATTGATAAAAACTAAAGGGATGTGTTTTCCAATCACTGGAGGAGACGAATTAACTTGGATTTTCTTCAGCTGGTTTGTGTATTTGTGTTACTGAATTCGAGGTTTCATAACAAAAAAAAAAAGCCTCGACAGTTTCCCCGTCTGCTTGTTTTCCCTCCAATTTGCCGTGAAATTCATGTCTCTGTCTGTCTCCTGGAGCCAGACCCAAACAATCATCCGTCGTCTCCGGCTGGTGACTCATCTCTCATCCCCAGGTGCAGCTTGCGTCACTCCCCTCAGCCCGACCCTCGGCGCTCTAACGGCCGTGTACTTTCTGTATGACAGGATGTCAGACAGCTGGGGTCACACACACACACTAAAACACACACACGCACACACTCACCTCCCTATCTCTTTGTGGACATCATAATAATCCGTCAAACGCCTCATTTTCCTCAGAATGGTTCCCTCGTCCTCCATTGGCTCGGCTGCTTCTTGACGCTCTGCAGGGACCAACACAGGCTTTTAAAGTGTGTGTGTGTGTGTGTGTGAGGTTGTGATTGTGTGCCAAGGAGAGTGACAGATGGTTTCACATTGTACTCTGAAAACACCTTGGCCATATGCTGTGGATTCAGAGGCGCTATGTGCAACAACAATCAGCTTTAACTGGAACGAAAGTGAGTTTTAACTCATGCAGGAGGTTTTTCTGCAGACCTGTGTGCACTGTGAGCTCCGCCTTGCAGGAGTTGGAGCCAGCCAGGTTCTTCGCAGTGCAGGTGTACACTCCAGAGTGTTCGGGGCGGGCGTTTAAGACGACGAGTGAATACTCGGGGTCATCGTACACGAACGTGAAGTGGCTGCTCTCAGCGAGGAGCACGTCATCCTGCAACACACGACAAATGATCACTCTCTGTTTCTACTAAAGCATCTTTTTAATATCTAACAGCATGTGACTCAGACCTTGTACCACAGAATATCTGGGTCTGGTTTCCCTTCGACCTCAACCGCCAAACGAGACGTCTCTCCAACGTGCACGTCCACGTCCTCCATGATGGATTCAAACTTTGGAGGCACTGCAGAGCAAACAGAAACAGAAACAGAGAGAAAATTTGTTGGACAACTTCCCCTTGTTGATGTCTGCTGCTGCCAGGAGCGAGTACTAAATTATTTGGATTCAAGCTCGTGTACTGATCCGAACTGACCCGCCATGGCGAGCTGCAGCGTGCAGAGGTCGCTGCCAAACTGGTTGCTGGCAGTGACCACCAGCTGACCGATGTCTGTGCTCTTGACTCGCTGGAGCTTCAGGGTGTGCTGGTCGTCATCGGGCATGCTCAGCTCGCATGTGCCGGGTTTGTTCGCCAACACGACGCCTCTCCTGAGGAAAACAGAGGGAGTGAGAGCCAGTCTCATGAGCGAACTCATCCTGAAGGTTTTGGATAAGCGGGTTTAAGGAGCATGAAAAGTGCACGTGTGCCTGAGTTTGGATCCTGGATTCTCCTGAGGTCGTTTGTTTTAAGTGAGCTTCCTGCACTTCAGAAGCTGACACCATGTTTAAACACAGCTCAAACATTCAGCAGCTGCTTGAGCGCGACCTCAGATGCACTTTACTCATCTTACATGTTTAGGAAAAGAGAGGCACTGACCTTTTCCAGGCTACGACTGCGTGCACGTGGTTCAGCGTGATGGTGATGCTCACAGGTTGGTTCTCAACCACATACACCACGTCAGGTTTGTCTGTGATGACCGGTGCTTTCCTTAAATAAGGTCCTAGTAGTAGAAAAGATGGAAAAAAACATTTTAAAAACAAAACAGCTTCATGGGCTCATATCTGAGCTACTTTCGAGGAGTTACCTCTGTCCAGCAGCTGGACCAGGTCCGTCGAAGGCGATGGTTTGCTCAGCGTCTTCCCAGTCGACGTCAGGACTCTGAAAGCGTAGCGGACTCCTTTGGACAGGGAGGTGAGGGTGTAGCTGGTCTCTCTGAGGTTGGAGGCCACCACAGACCACTGGATGGAGCCTAGAGGCTGCTGCTGGACCACGTAGAGCAAGGAACCAGCATCTGCAAACACAAAAGGAGGATGTGAACAAAATTAAGCGACGAGATTTGGATTCAAATGTGCGCAGAATGAACAGTCTTTTGTTTACTTTCAGGACCCTTATTGTGCACTTGTACTTTTAATTGACATATTATATACCATATGTAGAAAAAAGTAAACAAGATGTTAAAAAAATGTTATCAAAATAATGTAATATTGTAAATTTTCACACCCTAAAAAAATTAATTAATTAATTAAAAATAATAATAATAATAATTGCACGGATAAAATTTTATTTTTTTATTTTTTTAATTAATTTTTTTTATTGACACATTCAGTGTACCATTTGTAAAAAATAATTTAAAAAATTGTTTAAAAAAATGTAATGTTAATAATGTTACAATGTAAATTTTCACACTCTGAAAAAAAAATTAAAACAAACAAAAAAAAAAATTCAAACCCACCAAACGAGGAGTCGAGCCTCTTCGGCCTCTTCCAGCTGAGCGTGATGGTTTTCCCGGTGATGGCCTCAATCACAGGAGGACCATCAGGAGGATCAGGAACTATATCTGTTTGTTAAAAGGAGCACGTTATTAGAAACACTTCTCTCCTTCAACTCTAACATCATCTTTCCTCCTTCAGCTCTACCTGTGACGTATAGATGAGCGTAGCAGGCGGCTTTGCCCACTTTGTTGGAGATGACGGCCTTGTAGACGCCTCCATGAGCGTGGCAAGCGCTCCGGATCACCAAACTGTGGACATCCCTGTCTGAAGAAGACACACACCAGGTTTTTATTCACGAATCTGAAGTGGAATGAAGAATTAAAGGTGGATGTTTGGTTTCTGTGCTTACGCTGGGTCATCTTTCGCTCCTCGCTGCTCTCGATCCGCTTCCCGTTGTGGTACCAGCCGATGGTCGGGTAAGGCAGCCCCGCCACCTTACACCTCAGCACCGCCTCTTTCCCTTCAATCACTTCAGCGTCAGCTAAAGGTTTCACAAAGTCCGGCATGGTCCTCCTCTCCACTTCACCCTCCAGCATCTCCGGCTCCTCAGGGATGGACGGCATCTTCTCCAGCTTCGACCTGGAGGAGATGAAGATGCTTTAACCTCTTTAAATCTCTCAAACAGAGTTCCTGTCTTCAGATTAACACCACAGGGAGCAGATTAGCATATGAATTACATGTGAGAGGAGATGGCAGCTCGAGGTTCCTGCATGTAGAGCTCAGCGGTGCATTCAGACTTTCCATAAATGTTCTGAGCCACCGCCGTGTAGAAGCCTTCTGTGTCGCTGCTAACGTGGGCGATGACAAGCGAGTGACGACCTCCCTCCTGGAGGATGCGAACATTATCGCTCTCCTCCACTCTCGTCTCTGAAAGAGCATCATTAAGCGATCAATCCAGGCTGTTTTTTTTCTTTCTGGAGAAACACATTAAGGGATGAAAAGCTGGAGGCTCTTACCAAAGTGCATCCATGTGACTCGAGGAGGTGGTGAGCCGCTTACTTTGCAGTCGAAGCGGGCGGTGCGGCCTTCGATGACTTCCAGGATGTCCAGTTTGCGGGTGAAGAGCGGCTCCTTGGACGGGGTGACTTTTAAAGTCGCACTTGAGGTCAACTCCTCTGAGGATTACACAACACGTCTCCTAGTTAGGAATTTTTCTGACGTGTTTTCAGCTTTAAACACGAGTAAAATCATCTTAGCCTCACCTTTGGCGGTGCTTAGCTTGCAGATGTAAGTCCCACTATCATCCTCGTGCACCGAATTGAGCAGGAGGCGGCACCTACCAGAGGATGAGCATCACTTTTAAACCCTAAAAGTTTTTTTAATCCCAAAGATGTCACCAAACCCACCTCTTTCCGTCAAAATACATCTTGCAGTTGAGCAGTGCCGGCTGGATCAGCTTCCCGTTGGACATCCAGTCCACGTCCACATCTGGAGGCCCGGTCATGTGACACTCAAACATCGCAGACCCTCCTGCTCTCACCGCGACATCTTCAACCTCTCTGATGATCTTTAGCGCTAGCTGAGCTCCAGCTGGGGTTAAAATCAGAAGAACAAGAAGCTGAAATAAAAAGATGATGAACTCAGCTGATGAAAAAAGATGTCTTCACTCACCTTTGACCTCCACCCTGCTCTCCACCTGCTTGCTCCCATAATCGTTGACGATCCTGCAGACATAAACTCCTGCATCCGTCCTCTGAGCTGAGCTGATTCTCAATTCAGAGCCGCCATCTCCTGTCTCCTTCACGACAAAGCGCCCTGCTGTCTTTAACGTGACTTTGTCCTTCAGCCTGGGTTGTGAAAAAGCGGCGTCAGAAGCACTTAAAGTCAAGAGCGAGTGTGTGACGAGGAGGAAGGTGGAGATGTGTCTCACCAGTACACCATCGGCTTGGGCTGCCCTCTGATCCTCGCTGACACGATGACATCCTGACCTTCAGTGACGCTCTGGTCAGTCGGCGCCACCTGTTCACGAAAGGTTAACAAAGTGAAATGAACTTGAGAGAGCGTCCGTTTAGTTTTCCCGACTCTCCTACCTGAAACGATGGCGGCTCCGAGAAGTGGACTCTCTTGGCGGGAGCAGGCGACTCCTCCAGCTCCATCGGCTCCTCCTGAGGGCTCAGATACTCCTCGTCGGACTGGATGGGGCTGCTGACCTCTGGCTTCCCGCATTGCTTGTGAGTCGGGTCTGGAAGAAGAAGAAGAGGGGAGTCTTTTAATCTGAGGAATCAGGGCTGTGGTCGACATGGTAACAGGAGTCAGTTCTGACGAGTTTGGCAGCCAAAACGAGCAGCTGGCGACACAGAGTGCTGAGTTAGAGGTGAGTGGGCCACAGATAATGAATTAATCCCTTAATCCCTGACCCAATCACACCGCTGGATGGAGGAACATACAACACAGACATGCTCTTCTCACTTTCTGTGGCGTGAGTAGATAAAATAAAGAGAAGGGAGACGAGCAGCGGGGTGTGGAAGATAAAAGAGCGTCTCAACAAGAGAGGGATCGCCTGCTGGAGTTTGAAGAAGTCAGAGAGGTAAAATAAACACTCAAAACTGAGTCACATTTGGATTTAAAGACATATTTGTTAAACAGAAAGAAAAGCATCTTACCTAGAGTCACATCTCTGAGCTGCGTCTGCTCCTGGGGGAGTATTTACACAAACCTGCCAACTCTTACACAACTCCTGCACCCTCTGCCCCATCCTTTGTGCAAACAATAGTATCACAGGAATTTATTTATCCCTCCACGGAGAATGAAGATATTCACGAATGCATAAAGAATCCCCTTTTAAATGATTGTTTTGTGCACAAAGCCCAAGAATACGCCGTTAATCTCCTTCACCATATTGAGTTTTGGCATCATTTGAAGCTATTCAATCACTCCCGCCTTCACTTTTGGCTCGCCGTGCCAGAAAATCTCCCCGCTCGAGCAGCTACAGTGACTCACATAATCTCCCACCACATTTTCACAGCTCCAACTCCCAGCTCCGATCTGTGGAGACGGAGTAAAAGTCGGTGATTGTGGCGGTAATCTCGCATGAGGACATAAAGCAGACTGCAATTACCCCGAGAGAACAAGAGGGCGGCTAAAAATACTCCTGCAAGTCAGACTCCGCTGGCCTAATATGGCCACACAGGCCCCATGCTGCTGCTGCACACACACACAGCAAACACACACACACTCTTCCAACGTCTTTTCTGTTTACTCCTGATTCTGAAAGCTGCCGCTAAGACTCCAGGGACCTTTGTGTGACGGGGCAGGGTTCCTCGCTTCAAGAGGGAGCTCAGCGCCTTTAAGAATTAATGGGTTGCCATGGCGACAATGGCTGCAGGGAGCCACAGTCGGATGCTGAGCTCCAGCAGGCCTTTGTAGTTGTTAAGACAGAATGTCAGGCGGAGGAGGGCTGGCGGTGGATTACAGCGAGTCGACATTTTTTTTTATGAGTCTCGAGTTTATGCAACAAACTCCGAAATGTGTCACCGTGACAACAACTCTTCATCCTCAGCCTCCTCTCACCTGATTTGATGAAGAGTGTGGCGCTGCAGGACGCTCGCCCCGCTGAGTTCACGGCTGAGACGCAGTACGTCCCGGCGTTGTTCGGCCTCATGCTCTTTATCAGCAGACTGTGGCGCTCGCCGTCGGACTTCACCGCGTGGAACGCGTCGCTCCGGATCTCCACGTTGTTCTTCCTCCAGGTTACTGAGGCAGAGGAGGAAAAACAGTCACACAAACAGTGATGTGAAAAAACCTGAACGAGATGTGTAACAGATGAGGCTGCTGTTGTTTTTGTTGGAGCTGGAGAAATTCAGAAGACGAGGTTTGAAGCAGACTTTTGACCTGGATCTTCTGTCGCCGCATGAATAAATGATTGTTTGTGCTGCAGGAGGATGTTAGGACAACATATTTTTAGTTCACAAGACAAGACAAAAATGAGGTCTGAATTGTTTGTAATAAGTTAAAAAACTCTGCCAATGGAGCAAGAAAAATTTGCTTGTGTGACCTCATTTCTGACCTCAACGCAGACCTCATTTTTGTCCTTAGATAACTTGAAACAAGAAATGTTTCTGGACTGGTCAGGTAAAAAGACATTTTCTACTGAAAAAAAGACAAAAAACTTGAGAAGATTTCAGTTTTGTGCGGTGAGCAACAGATCGTACCTGTTGGAGGCGGGCTCCCGGTGATGATGCACGTCAGCAGGATTTCTGCCCCGCTAGATGCCGTAGCGTCCTGAGGAGGCCTCTCGATCCTCGGTGCCTCGGCTGGTTCGTCGTCAGCAGACTGGTATGAGTCATCAGATGATCCTCCTGTAGACAAAAGTCAGGTTTACGTTGAGTTGATGAAGTCAGCCACAGAAGTGTTTAAGTACGAATCCGACCTACCTTCCTCTGGAGACCTGGGTTGATGAGGTCGACCCTTCTTGCTTTTGCGAGCCCTCCTGGTCCGGCTCCTGTCTGGATCACACTCTGTCTCCATGGGCTCATCCTCCACCAGGATGGTCGGGATGCTCAACTTCAAGCCCGGAGACGTATGCCCTGCCTCTGCCTTCCTCCTCTTCACCAGAGGGCTGACTGAAGGGGTGGGTGACGGGGTGAGTCGAGGTGGTTTGGGTGGATACTGGGACCCTGGTTGCTTCACAGTCACCGGCGACGCTCTCTTCCCACTCGGGCTTGCAGATCTTTGGTCTGGGTCGGTCCCCAGGTCTCTAACAAGGGACGAAGATTTACGAGATGTGGCAACAAGTGTGTCTTTGTCAGCTGCTGGAGAGCTTTGTCGAGTTTCCCTGTGTGCCAGACGAGAAAACTACATCGTAAACATTCAAGTGGAGGAATTTATTCAAGTTTGACGCCAAATTTGTGACGATTACATGAAGGATTTTAGAAACACTTAAAATTCAGGAGTGAGGATGATGTTATCCAAACCTGGTGAGGCTTGTCCTTGTAGCTGTTGGCAATGGTTGCCCTGGTAACTGGTTATCTGGTGCAGTCTCCATGGTAACAGAGATTTTCCCTGTGCTTCCTCGTGATGAGATCCCCACCGGTAGATTTGGCTGTGTCATCTCCTTGGGGTCGCCTTGCTTCCTCAGATCTTTCGCTGGTTGAGAATTCTGCGCTTCCCAAGCCTTGGCGTCCTCCAGGGCTCGCTCCCGGGCCTCCAGCTTTTTCACCACTTGGGGAGGAATGGGCTCGACTTTCCCGGAGGTCTGCCTTTCTTTCTGGGACAGCTGCTCGGTGGAGAACGCCTTCTTCAAGCTGGGTTTCCCGACTAGTTTCTTGATCCTCTGCAGCTCCTCGGTGAACTTGCTCTGGTAGCTTTGGACCCTCTGGGAGTAGCTCGTCTTGTCCTCTAAAGACGAGGCCCGCTGCTTGAACGCCCCTCGCTTCTCGGCTACTCCTTGCAGGAGGCGACCCTCCTCTTTGCTGAGGCCTCCTGCTTTCTTACCGCTGTCATCCGAGTCGAAGGAGCTTCCTCGCCCTGGAAGGTCCACGCTTGCTCTTCTCTCCTCGAAAGCACGGACTTTATCGAAGATCTTTGGCGCGGTGCGAGCCATTTTTGGAGTCATGACTACGTCTGAGGGTTTGGCTTTATCCGGGTCTTGGTTTGGGGAGCTGATGCCGTTTTTGTGCGGGGTGGGAGACAGGGGAGCATGGGAAGGATCTTGCGCAGTTTGACTCCTAAAGGGGTGAGGATTGGGAGGTGCCAAGTTAGAGCTGTTCAAGAAGCAGATCAACCTCCGTTTGTGTTAGTTCCTCTTGTGTTTCCATTATCACCCGTGAGTTCTTTGTGTGTTTACGTCTGTGCTCTTTGCGACTCATTTTTCAGAGAGATCAGACAGTGTGAAATGAAATGGAGAAATAAAAAAACGCTTCTCTTAAAGTCTCAGATGAACTCATCTAACTGTGGTGAAGTGGAAGACACTCGAAAGACGGTGACAAGTGGAAATAATTGGCTTGAAAACTGCAGATTTACAACGAAGGGATAAATACTGCTGCTTTAAGTCCACGTACAAAAACATCATGCCTGAAAACAACCTGCGAATCACATGTTGGTTAATTCGTGGGAGCGTTCATGCTAACATTAGGATTGGATCAAAGCCAGCAACCCATGCATGCCACAGCAGACCTATAAAGATAAGGTGTTAATCCAAAAGTGTGCAGCTGCTCTACAAAACATGCGGCGGCTAAAAAGAGTCATCACAGTTTCCAGAAGTGCTGAATAATATATCGAACATGGCTATAAGAAATATCAAGAAGAGTGGCTTTAAGATCTGTTGTTAGACGGAAACCAAACCACGCTCACAGCATAGAAAAACAGAGTCAAAGGAAAGTGCGACATCGAAATAAAGTAACGGGAATCAAAGTGTATGAAAAGAGTAAAAAAATGATTTAGGACGTGTAACAAAAGGAGAATTTTTGCAAGTTGGGTCTATGCAGGATAAAATGTCTTGTTTTCTTTTCAATTTAGGTTTGTGGCCGGTCTTTCTTGACTTATCGCTGGATCCTTAAAGAAAGCCATGTGCTATAACGGCATGGAAAATGTTCTCCCTCTGTAGAGGCTGAACATGCTCCCGTAGTAGTCGCTGCCGACAGAAACACTTTCCTCTGACCCCTGAACAGGCCGCGCCAGGTTAGCGTGAGACGCTCGGATGAGCGGTTCCACTCCAAGGTGACGGACGGGCGGGTTCCCCTCAGAGGGAGCGCCGCCGAGGGCTTGCCTGGCTGGGTTTGTGGGGTCATAGTGGGAGCCTGGAGGGCGGGAGCCGAGCGTGCGGAGCTCACGTTCCACTACGGGGTCGTAGCCTCCAGGGAGGGTGGCTCTGCGGTCTGGAGCATCCGGGTTGTAGTCCATCATCCCTCCTCCTTCACCTGGAGGAAAAGAAGAAGAAAGTGGAGGAGATCATGTGTAAAAAGATTACTTCATCAACTGAGAGGCTGATCGATGCAGACTCTGAGCCTCTGACGTCAGACTGAAAGCAGGAACATCATTAAGCATTAAAAAACAGCACAATGGATAAAGAGTCTATCGATTCCTGCAGACAGGAAATGAAGCAGAAAGTGGAATGGCTACGTCGAGGAGCGTGCACCACTTAAAGAGATCCTCCCCCGTCGCAAATCAGGTAATGATTGACGTTTTAGTGATGAGCGGCGGAGACAGGAATGCTTTGGCAGCGAAAAGAAAGAGCAGTCAGCAGCTTCCCGTTAACGACAGAAACCTTGAAGCGGGGAATGGTGTCGGGGATATAAAACGACAGCCTTCTGCTGCGATTGCAAATGATACTGACTCAGCTGCACAATCAGAAAACAAACCAGCAGCTCTCTCTCAACACGGCTTTGCAGCGTTTTTACTTTGCTGCTGTCTCAAACCAGACGAGGGGCATCTGGAGTGACACGAAACCAAATCTCCTGCAGGAAAAAACCTCAATTTAGGAGGACAAATGATCCCGTTTGTGAACGCCGCGCTGTGGTGTTTGCAAATGATGCATCACCTCATCCCTCCCTCATTTGAGATTCTCTCCGTTTCTTTCTTCCCGTCTCCAGAGGGATGTGATGAGGCCCGCCAACACGAAAGCGTAGAAAGTGCAAACGCCGTGCAGGAGCGAGGGGAGAATCTAAAATTTCTTTGTGGCAGAGGAGAAGGGTGTCAATATTTCTGATCTATATTCAGACATCCTGTTGCCTGGTTAGGAGCGGGTGTGAGGGCACGCAGGTCCTGTGACGCTGACAACACTTCAGCAAGCGAGTAAACAGTCTCTGAGGAATTCTTCGACAGGAAAAGGCTGATTATGGAAATTCTACGCTCATAGCTCTCCTCAAAAACAGGCCCCGCCACAAAAAGTTGTCATCATGTGCTTCAGCTTCAGATTCCCCAGGTTTCCTTAAAACTAGGGCAGTGTGTCGCTCTGTTGCATCACACCAGGAGGGATTAATGCATCCTGCCATATCGGATTTTATCCAACGCACGGCGTGGGCCAAGCATCCATTAAACCCATCAATCGGCGTTGAATCATAATGTTGTGTGAGTGTTTTTGGCAGAAATGTGGTGCTGCAGTAAATCATCCACTCATAAAAAGCTGCCTCCCTCCAAACCGTCATCTTTTTCCAGCTCTGCAGCGATGAAAACATCGTTTTAAGAATCAGAAAAAAGCTAATTTTAGAAGCGTCAGCTCACCAGGGAGTCCCCTCCTCCCGGTTTTGTCCTGGTGCCTCCCGAGCCCTTCTTTGGTTTCCATCTGAGGTTCAGTGGTCTCATCCTCTGTGGTCTCAGAGTCTAGAGCAAACAGAGCAAACACACAGGTGAGAGGAGGAGAGGAGGAAAATGACATTTCACATTTGCTTAGAGACGTGGAGTGTGATGGGTCTGTGAAAGGAGCAGCAGAGAGCCCCCAGAGTGAAATAAATGGGTTGAAGCTGGAGCGTGACATGGAGCCAGCTGTGTCGGGGTATACATGAAGAGGAGGAGGAGGAGGAGGAGATAGATGATGGCTCCTCTGCTGAAGGATGTTTGACTTTAGAAACAAAGAGCAGGCTGAACCTGGACACTTGTGGTTTTATATTCTGTAAATATGACCCGTATGAGCTGCTAAAATCATTACTCACACTCTCCAGAAGAAGAGTGCCTCTTCACTTGAGCACATTTACAAACTAATTTAGTTTAGGGAAGGTGGAGAGTGCACTATCGCTTCAGAAAAACAGCTGAAGGAAGTCACTTTGGGGTGATTTCTGTGCATTTATGGGCTGACTTTGTTCTTTTTGATCATACACTTGGAGAGAAATTACTGAAACAGGGGGTGATTTCTTTTCCTTGTTGGGATTAATTTCTAGGATACGACTGAAAGAGAATCCAAATTTTCTAGTTAATTTTTCTTCTTCCATTGGCTGATGTTTTTTACTTGTTACAAGAAATTCAGACCTCATTTTTGTCTTTAAATAACTTGAAACAAGACATTTTTCTGGACTGGTATGTTAAATGTGGCTCATATCAAGTATAATCAGACAGTTTTTACTTAAAATAAGAGAAAAACACTTGATAAGATTTTAGTTTTTTGCAGAGTACAGAACAATAAATGATGATATCAGTGTGAAAGTTGTGTATGGTCCCTAGATATAAACTGGAAATATAATAACAGGAAGTGAGAGTCAAGCCATAAAAATGTTTTTTTTTTTTTTTTTTTTTTTTTTTTTACAAATTGTTGAAATTTCTATTTTTATATATTTTAATTAATCTTTAAAATTTCAAAAATTTTCTCTTTTTTTCCTTTTTTTTTCTTAATTTTTGCAAATTTATTAGATTTTAAATTTTTGGTAATCAGCCCTAATTACAATTTATTATCATCCCAAATCGAAGGATCAACCTGAGTTGGGAGCTTTCTTCTAGGTCTTAATTAGCATAAACCCTGTTTTTGTTTTTTTGTTTTTGTTTTTACAAATTGTTGACATTTTCATATCTTTTTTCCATATTTTATAAAAGTTTTAAAATTTCAAACATTTTCTTTCTTTTTTTTTTTTACAATTTTTTTGCCATTTTTTTTTTAATTTTTGCAAATTTATTAGATTTCAACTTTTTTGAAACATTTGCAGAATTCCAAAATTCCCAAAATATTTGCAAATTTTGAAATTACAATTTCAAGACATGTACTAAGTGCTTTGATGGCCCCACTGAAAATCCTGTGGCCAACATCAAAGAAGTAGAGCTTAATATTCATAAAATCTTACCTCAAGATTTAGAATCTTCACTTCCTATTGAGAAATCTTAGCAAATATCTTGAAATCTTTGCTTGAGATTTATAAAGCTTTGATAAAAAAGACATTTTTCTGGACTGATAAGTTAAAGTGGCTCAAATCAAGTATTACAAGACAGTTTTCACTTAAAATAAGAGAAAAACACTTGATAAGATTTTAGTTTTTTGCAGACTGTTGTGTGAGAGTTGTGTATGGTCCCTTTAAGAACAGATATGAACTGGAAACACGATGACAGGAAGTGAAAGTCAAGCCATAAAGATGTGAATAAAAAGGCAGAAAACAACAGAGATGAGAAAGTGATTTAATAAAAGAAGAGGGAAACATGTAAATGAGGAAACTTAAACGTTGTGGAGGAATAAAGAGGAGGACAGAAGCAGCACAGATGGAGATCAACACCCTGAGACCACGCTCACATTACACCAGCAGGATGAACAGTGATGAAAGTGAAAAAAAAGAAGGAGAAAGAACAAGAGATGAATCGAGACAGGCAGGTTTTACCATAGCTTTGCTTTCGGCAGGAGCGGAAAACTTCGCTTCCATAGTGGCAGCAAGAGAGGGCAGACGGGAGAGCACCGTTACTATGGAAACCAGCATCTCGCTCACCCACACGACCAATCCTCTTCGTACCCATTAAGAGTCTAAAATCGCCAGCCGAGCTGCTGGGCGGCTGACGGATTATGTTTACTGGTTAGAGAGCTCGGGAAGGAGGAAGAGGAGGAGGAGGAGGAGGAGGAGGAGGGCTAAGACAACCACTAAACAGGTTGCACCTCATTGCGCCTCACATCAAGTCAGATCCTGATTAGATAATTCCAGAAGGTCTGCCTAATGATAAAAAAGCCAGTGAACAATCAGCATTAGCTCATTACAGCGGCAGCAGCAGCAGCGGCGGCGGCAGCGTGGTGTGGGGATGTAGATCCACCCGTCTGAATCTGATTAACGCACCAGGCGGAGAAATCAACTTACAAATGTAATTATGAAGGGATACGTTACAGCGAGCAGCTTTATGTGATTAGTTTGGCTCTGGAATAACGCCGTACATCCACGTTATTCACTCAGGATTTTACGCAACGCTCTGATTATACAAATATTGCTTTGTGGGGGTGGATGTACAACAATAAAACCCACTCTGAGTGTAAGCAGGCAAGCAGTAAAAACACAGAGAGCATTACAAACACTTTCATATGTACAGGAGATATTACAGGATAAATCAAAGAGGAGCACATGCCGTACACAAGAGCAGAAGGAAAGGAAATCAAATCAGAAAGCCACAGTCGATTTAGCGTCTTAGCAGGAAAAAATTACAACAGAGAGGAGAGGAATGGAGGGGAGAGCTCATACTGACAACACACCATGGGTGAATCGGCCAAATGTCCGTGTGGAGTGCCCAGTTCTCTGCAAGAAGATAGAGTGAGATGCATTATTCATCAGCGAGGACAGCCAGAGATTTTGTTTCAGACAAAACACCAGAGTGCAAACGCTTGGATCCAGGAGGATGCGCCTGACGCTTCTGCAGGAAACGAGATCAGTTGTACGATCGTTTCTGCTCTAATTTGCAAGATAGTGGCAGGGAATGACGCTTGAGCAAAGATCAGAAAACAGAGGTGGAATTTTAAAGCTGGATTTCTGACTTTTAGAAATTTAGATTATTACAAGCAGGGATGCACCATATATCGGTATCAATAACGATATCAGCCGATATTTACTCATTAGCTGCTGGCATTTTCAGAGCATTTTGAACTATCTTTCAAGACCAAAATTTGTTTCCTATGACGATGTTAACACCAAAACTACAGAAGAGTGGCGATTTCTTTTAAGTTTCTTCCTGTTTTTGATCCGAAAAACAGACAAAACAAACTTTTTTTGACCATGTTTATCCCCGGCTCTCTATCCTTTGAGCCTTCTTCATGGTTGTTTTTTCTTAAAATTGCACCACTCTCTCTCTGAACTACCTCAAAACATCATCTTAGATTGTTTTTTGTTTTTTTTACCACTATCAATATGGGTAAGTATGAGTGGATATCAACAAATATCGGTAAATATGAACAAATATCTGTAAATATCAGCAAATATCGGTAAATATGAGGAGATATCGGTAAATATCTGTAGGTATCAGTAGATATCCGTAAATATTGGTAAATATCATTAGATATCCGTAAAGAATGGTAAATATTGGTAAATATCAGCAAATATCAGTAAACAACAGTAGATATCGGTAAATATCAGGAGACGTCCGTAAATATTGGTAAATATCAGCAAATACTGGTAAATATCATTAGATATCCGTAAATATCATCAAATATCAGTAAATAACAGGAGATATCGGCATATATCAGCAAATATCGGTAAATATTAGCAAATATCTGTAAATATCAGTAAAAATCAGTAGATATCAGTAAATATCGGTAAATATCAGTAAAAATCAGTAGATATCAGTAAATATTGGTAAATATCAGTGATCTGACCTCTCTGAACTACCTCGTAACATTATCTCAGATTATTATTATTATTTTTTACCAATTTCAATATCAGTAAATCTCGATAAATCTCAGTAAATATCAGCAAATATTGGTAAGGATTAGCAAATATTGGTTAATATCCGCAAATATCTGTAAACATTGGTAAAAACCAGTAGATATCGGTAAATAATAGTAAATATCAGTGATTTGAAATCTCTGAGCTACATTGTAACATCATCTCAGATTTTCTTTTTTTAAACAAATTTTATCATTGGTAAAAATCGGCAAATATTGGTAAATACCAGCAAATATCAGTAAATATCGGCAAGTATCGGTTATTATCGGTAAATATCGGTGTAAATCGGTAAATATTGGTAAATATCAGTAGATATCGGTAAATATCAGTTATCAGCCATAACAACAATATTAATATTGGTATTAGCTGAAATTTTTATACCCGCACATCCTGAATTACAAGATGTGATAATCCCTACTTTAAGGATCCACTTGAGTTGGGAGCTAAATTAGCATTAAAGCTGGTAACTGGAAACTGAAGGTCAAACTGCTGTGTCACAAGATCTACATAAAGGAAGGAGCATCATGCATGTGGTTTTTGTTGTTTATAGAAAAAAACCCATGTAACTTTTATTCTCACCCATGTGCAGATTACTTTTCAAGCTTTTTGATTTTCTTTTGGGGGGAAAAATGGTAGAACCCAAGCCCATAAGTCTAACATTTGGAGCTAGTTTGAGTTTTCTCACTGCTGATGAAGCAGTTGGTCGTTGGTGAAACTGCTTCTTGGACAATCTGTCAATCAGCACCAAGGAGAGCTCCTCAGAATGACTCACAGCTTTGCAGTCGATGGGAGAGGAACAAAAAAAAAAAAAAGCCAAAGTAGTCGAAGTGCGAAGTCAAATGACTCACTTCACACTCATTTTCCCCCCACGTTCTCTGCTCACTCCCCATTGGTCGGCGCGTTTTGTGTCGGGCGGTTTGATTAACTGTTGCCTGGTGGTAACTGCTGTTTGACACACTACGCTGGAAGCTTCCATCGCTGTCGTGATCTCCATTGTTGTGGCCTCCAGGCAATCATATCAATGAGAGCCAGCCACAAACGAAATCCTTTCTCTGCGTTTGGCACTTGCTTTAAAAATTCTTGGCGTATAATCCCAATCCTTACTGTGTTATTCTGCTGCTGCTCCAGGCAGGAGACGATAAATGAAAGCTTTCTGGTGCTGATGTTGGATTCAGAGTGAAAAGGCAGCATTAGAAATCAGGTTTATCCAGATCTTTGCTCACTTCGTCGCCCCTGAGCCTGGCTGCCCTGATTCTCATGTCTCCACGGAGCGTAGCCTACTGACACACTTTCCATCTGCTCCCATTTCTCACAGAATGACTTATTATTCCACAAAACTGTCTCAGCTGCATGTCAGGGTATAAATTCAACATGAATCTGACAAATGCACGGCAGGAATTTGGCTTTTTTTGTGCTTGAAGGAAAGTTTTCTACGCCTGCTTCTTAGATTTTCTGATAAGAAGCATCCTTCCTCTTCCTGCAGCTTCAACCTTCAAAACATCCCTAAAATACTTTTTTTGCAGCTGTTACCCATCTTATTGTGAGGTAAAGGGTGTGGCATCAAAATTAAATTCTTGTCTCATGATAAACAACATGCACACAGAGTGAAAACATCATAACAAATGTGTTTTTTTGGTGCAAACTCACCTGAAATCTCTTCTTGGACCAGATTTTCTTCATCCCGTCTTGAGTGCTGCTTCCTGTCAGCCTTGCAAGATTACCTGTGGCATTAGCTCACAAAAACCTCCCCGCAAAAACCAGCTCAGGGTGTGGCTTCAACAAGACGAAGATTTGGAGAAAAATTCAGGATTCAGCGCAGGATTCAGCAGTTTTTTTTCCCCCCGGTGTGCGTGGGTGTGTTTACTCTCCGGTCTGGCAGGAAGACGGAGAGAAGGAGAGGATGCAAATGAGCCGGAGCCAGGTGTCTTTGTGTCTCAGCGTGCATCCGCTGATGTGAAAAGCGTCCCTCTCTGACGTCGGCACCGCCTTTTTTTTTTTTGAGGAAGGGGGGGATGATTCTCAGCTGGTTTCGTCTGACTCCCCTTCTACCCTCCGCCACCTCTCTGCCCGCTCTGCCTCGATGGAGAGCGCACTCAGAGCTGGAGAGAGGGTGGGGGTTGGAAGTGTGAGCAGAAGGGGCGTGTTGGTCCTGATTGCAGAGATGAGAGCAGAGAGGAGGAGGAGGAGGAGGAGGAAAAATGAGGCAGAAAACAACCAGCTCCAAAAGAGTGAGTTGGTCTCTTTCTTGAGAGAGTGGAGGGGAAATTATTCACGTGGGAGGGGAAGCAGAAAGATGATGAAGAGGGGATAAGATGGCAACACATTAAAGAAACATGAAACACAGCCCTGATGAATACAACCAAAAACAAATCCTCTACTTCTCCATCTCTCCTTTGTTTCCTCCTCCAAGAAAGCAAGCAGCCTCCAGCAAACCCATCAAATATTCATCTCTGCTCCGTGTTTGTGAGCTTTAACCAGTGATAGGGTCAAGGTGAGCGGCGCCTGGAGCGCAGAGGGCGGCGAAACACATTCCCCGAGTGGATTACAGAATGATTCATGGAGCTGATTTCAGGGGAGCTGCTGCACCTCATGTTTTCAGTTAGATTAACCATCAAACCACAGCCGAGTGTAATATCCTGTGTTTACATCTTTCTGAACCACTCTGCATGAAAACCTGAGACCTGTCCCCTGTAAACCCAATGCTCCACGATGTGTTATTGTTCAGCAAAACCTGCAAAGAATTAGTAACTGCTTCCCTCCTCCTCACCGTCTGATACACACTGTGACGCACGCTAATTCTCCTCAGACACATCTGTGCTCCCCTCAGCACCTCCATCAAATGAGTCTCAGAATAATTACAGTCAGATCTGGATCTTTCTCTGCTCCTCTGCTGGTTTTAGTGTCGTTAAGCTAGGCATGTTAATGTTTACGGCCTTGTAGCACAAAATTATGGGGTGCCGATAGCATCTCTCCACATTTAGCTCTGAAACATCACTTTTCTGCAGATTTAGAGAAATATTTGTGAAATATATTTGTCAAATATTTCAAAGAAATGTTGAATATTCTGTCTAATCTACAAAAATATTAAGCAAAGACTTCTAAATATTTAGCTAACATGCAAATTCACACTCCAGCCCGCCGGAAATAGTTTTGGGAAGTGATCCAGCCAAGCGAGATTTTGAGAAAATCAAACACAGTCGGCTAAACAGCCGTTAAAAAATAAACTAATTAAATCTACAACAAGACAAAACTTGAAGAAAATACAGATTTTAATTCTGTGAGGATGGATTCATTTAACTGCAAATGTGCTTAAATGAAATGCTACATATGACAAAAGTCATTATAAAATAACGGAACATGATCAGACAAGAAATATAAAGTCATGTAATTAAATTCAAGTATTCTTCATTTTATTCAAAATTGTGTATTTTTTGCAAATTTATTAAACTTTACAATTTGAGTAATTTTTTTTCAAATTTAAATCATTTTTTTGCATTTTTTCCATATTAGCAATTTTTTTTACAAATTGTTAAAATTTCTTTTTTTTTTTGCAAATTTAATTAAATTTTTTTAAATTTCATTTTTTTTTAAACAATTTGGTTGAATCTTTTTATTATTGCAAATTTGATTATTTCTTTCTAAATTTCCATTTTTTTTCATTTATTTATTTAATTTTTTCAACAATTTTTTTGTTTAACTTCTTTTATTTTTGCAAATTTATTAGATTTCAACTTTTTGAATATTTACAGACTTCCAAAATTTCCAAAATTTCCAAAAATTGTTGAAAAACATTGAAGAAGTCAAGCTTGACTTTCTAAAAATTGCTTCTTTATTTTGGTACTACCCGTTGGGCAGGAGTGTGAATTTGCAAATTAGCTAAATATTTTAAAAAAATCGTACCTTTAGATTAATTATCTTGACTTCATATTTAGAAATCCTATCAAAAATCTTGAAATCTTTGCTAAAGATTTTTAAATCTCTGATAAATTTTTAGCCTTAGCTAAGTATTAAGAATGAAACTATAAGTTTTGAAACATAGGTAAATATTTAACATTTAACATTAAGACATAACATTTGACAAATATATTTCACAATTATTTCTCTAAATCTGCAGGAAAAGTGATGTTTTAGAGCTAAATGTGGAGAAAATGGTATTTGTAGTGTGTGTAACTTTACAATCATGGCCCCATACAGAGTCAATACGAGCAATTTGCTCCCAGGAGTTGCTCGCCAAGTGTCGTCCTCTTGAAGCTATGAGAGGAGCTTCCTGGGTTTAAAAACTGAAGTCGCTCTGCGATTGTTATTTGAACAAACCACCCTCTCTTCACCCTCGCACTCCTCCTCCTCCATCCATCACCACAGAGAGTGCAGCGATCAATACCAATGCTTTATGCCTGATACGGGATACACCCCCAAGTAACGGCTCCAACGCCCCCCCTTTCTGGATCGATAAGCTCATCATAACACCAGAATCCAGGAGCGTGATCCAGGTCCATTTCATGCTGCGAGGAAACCTCTCTCATGAGCTTGTTTTTGAATGATTACGAGGAGCTGAAAGAGCTCTGGCTGAGTTATCCTAAAACACCACACTGTGTGTCATGTATCCTTTAAACCTGACATTTCAGAGGCTTCACTCTCCTCTGACGCTTACAGTGAAAACACACATGGAAGAATGAGAAGACGACACTTTGATGAGCCTGAAACAACAAGCAGACTTCATGGAAACTCATTGATTTTGTGACAGACTCTGCTTTCTGTGGAAGCAGCTCTGTGATGGATGCCTTCCAGGCGTGCAGCTTTATCAGCAGCAGCGAGCTCGGCTGTAATCTCTCCGCAGCAGAATACAGATTCAGCTGCTGTTACATCACCCTGTGATCGCGCAGAGCGAGCCGTGTCATATCAAACTGGGGCGGCCTTATCACATCAGTGTGCTTTACATTCTGGATGTGCAAAGTCAGCAGCTTTCAAGATGTTTGCACCAAGATCTAATAAAGGAATCTTCTTTCATTTGATGCAAAATGTGTGCAAAAGGTTTTTAATTCGTTTCTTCTGCAGCTGCAATCAGGAAAGTCTGCACCAGGGAAGTTAAAGCAGTTAATCTGAAGGTGTCCACACCCAGAAAACTCATTAAATCTTCAATCAGTGCCTCAGAGTTAAATGTGGGGTTTGGATTCAAAAGTTGATGGAAAAGAAACCTCACACACGCGTCTAATCATCCCAACAAAGCCGAAAAACCATAAAATCACCAAAGCTGAGTCTCCATCACCCCCAGGAGACAAATAAGAGCCGTGGTATGTCTGTTCAGCGAGGTATGTACGTGGCGAGCTGGTTTGGAAATCCCAAAATGACAGTGGGCGATGTTGACAGCGACGCTTGCAACTCGATCCTACCACCTAATCCTGACTGAATCCCTGAGGGTTCCTGTGAATGACCGTGTACCAGCGCGATGGAACACAAACACACACTTTGCCAGACCAAACAGAGCTGGGGCTGACGCTAACGCTCGCCGAGGAGCGATGGACTCAGTAATTGTATTGTACTGTTAATCCAGTCGAGTGGAGGGAATGTGAAATCATTAAGAGCAGGAATTTCGTGCTATATGTTGATCCATAGGAGGATTCTTCAGTCTAAAGGATGGGACAGGGATGTAAAGGTTGTTTCCGTGTAGTTTCAATGTGATCCAATTAAGCAGCCACAATAGCAGCCCCTGGAGAATTACTTTGTTTTCATTTCCATTACAGCTGTTCCTGCGTTTCATAATCCCTCCACAAACCCCTGTTGCTGCTGTTGTCGAGCAGGTTTTTTAATGTTTTGTTTTCCGCTCCCACTCACCTCTCTGTTTCTTGCTTCTCGGCCCACTCACGCCTTCCCTGACGCCCCGCAAAGCTTTCCGAGCATCGAGCAGCTCCTTCCGATACATCTTCAAACAGCAGAGTTCTGCCTCTCCATCGAGGTAACACTAAAAACACTGTGACTCCAGCTTCAACAGTCCCTCTCCTTCCTTTTCCATGACTTGCGATGGTTTCCTTCAGATCTGTCAGGCCTGGATAGTCGCTTAAAGATGGCCTCAGGATTTCACCCTCCTCAACCCATGACTGTCCTTCTCACCCTCTCCCCTGTCTTCCTGGACTTCAACAGCCAACTTCAGGAGTCTATTTCCAGTCTTGCATAGTACAACCCCTCCAGTAGTACAGTACTTTCCCTCTCTGCACCCCCTTCCCCCAGTTATAGCAGGAGATTAAACACATGCTGCACAACAACCTTTGCTGTCCTCTGCGGGTCACTCCGCTCAGGCCACGGGAGTTTAGAAACTCTAAGACAAGGGTCTGCAACCTGCAGCTCTTTGACTCCTTCGCAGTGGCTCCTTGTAGCTTAAAAAAATACTAAAATAAAGATTTTTTTTATTTTCCTAACAGAGGGTATTGATGATTAAAGACGGTGGCACTAAATAAAATCATAGGTTAACATTTTGTTGAGCTGAATCTTCATCCCATCTGTCAATAAAGCCTGCCACCGCTCTACTTCACCTCCTACAACATCAACAGCCCACCAACTTTCCATGCACCTGTGGCTAACCTCAAGTTTTACAGCCCTGGGAAGAAAACTACATCTACAAAAAGACTAATCTGGAAGAAAAACAGTTTTTCAAAATTCAATTATTCTTTCCAAACTTCTGCAAATGATTGAAAATTCTAATTTATCTAAAATTTTTGCAATTTCATTTAATTTCAAAATATGGGTAAAATTAAGAAACTATAAAGAGTTTTTTTTGCAGATTTTTGATATATTTTTTCAATATTGGAAAATATTTTTAATTTCAAAAAGTGGTTAAATTTTGAAACTAAAAAAAAGTTTTTTGAAGATTTTTGATTTTTTTTTCAATGTTTGCAAATTTCAACAATATTTTTTTCATTATTTTTAAAATGTTTAAAATTTTTAACATTTCAATAATTTTCTATTATCTTTTTTTAAACAACTTTTTTTTAAGTTTTATTTAATTTTTAAAAATTCAATAATTTTCTGTTATTTTTTCACATTTTTTAAAGTTTTATTTAATTTTTGAAAATTCAATTATTTTCTATTATAATTTTTTTTTACAATTTGTTTTGCAAATTTATTAGATTTCAACTTTTTGAAACATTTGCAGAATTGCAAAAATTCCAAAATCCCAATTTTTTTTTTGTTTTGCAAATTTTCGAAATAATATTTATTCTTTGAAATTGTTGCAGATGAGAAGAACAAATAAGATAAATAAAATAAGATAAGAATTAAAAAAAACAAAGACATCACATGTTTAATTTCAGAAAAAAGCTTCTTGTTCAGATAATTATTGTACATTAGATTTTAATAAAGTATAGATTTTTTACACACTCCTGAGTCTATACTCTGAAGATAAAGCAGATTTTGTGGCTTCTGAATGACTGTAATCAAGGTGAGCTGAGGCAAAGGCTCCTCTGAAAGTAAAGGTCGCAGACCCCTGGTCTAGAGCGGGGCAGACGTGTTGTAATCCTGGATTAATGATATGCTACAACTGCACATTCATTACAGGACAATGAGACAGCGACAGGGACAGCGGTGGAGGTGTGGGGCGTCTATTTCAGAGTGGTAGTGCTCATAAACCTTGGGGGTGGAGGTGTAAACGACGGCGTAGCCTTGGATGGGATGGATGAAAAGCTCAGGAGTGTGCGGCTAAATAAAAACAAGTCTTTACCCTGACGCTCTGCATGTGTGGGAGTCTTTAGATGAAATCCTTCCAACCGTCCTGTTTCTAATTTTCTGCATACTTCTCCCGTCTCTCCCCTCACTAGGTAACTCCTCAGGTTTAAAATGGAGCTTCTTCCTGTTCCTCTACACTGAGTCAAATCAAAAGTCAAACAGGGTGTCTTTGCTCATTTTCACTTTCTTTTTCACACCCTCACTCAATAGTCAGGGCCCGGCTTTTAAAATCTGGAAATAAAGTGGAGCACAAACTGTTTTCTGCTTTCCTCCACTGTCAATAAGAAGTCAGCATCCCCAGGTTGAAAACAACTCCTGGAAAAGTGCAACAAAGTGTTTTTTTATGGCTACCTGCGTCACAAAACAACAATCAGGGATTATAAAAGCGTCTTAAAATACCACAGGTGAGTGATGTGCCACTTTGTTTCCCCGCCTTTATACCCTGACAGTATGTTAATCAAAGCGCCGTGGGGTGACGTCAATAAAGCGGTCTAGACTTGTGACACAGCAGCACTCGTCTCTCTGGTTGGTCTCATCTCTGGAGGTGAAATCTTAAAGTGGCAGACCTGGATGTCAGCCTGACTCACGGCTCAAAAGCAGCCATTAAACTACAGATACACACACTCACACACACACACACTCTCCTCCCCTCCTCCCTCTTGTGTCTCTTTCATCACGCTGACCGTGATTGAGTGTGACAGCGCCGCGTCTTGACCGTGGCGATGCTATAATTATCTGTGATGTCTGCCGGTGCAATCGGAGAAGGGGGCCGGCGGCATCCACACATCACTAGAGCACGAGCCCACCGGCCAGCACGACACATACCGCGCCATAAATAACCACGAGGAGAGAAAGCAGGGAAAAGGAGAGAAACCAGGAGGAAAACATGTTACTTTGCTGTTTCTGACCTCGAGAGAATCAAACAATCCTCAAAACTGGCTCTATATCTCTCCTCTTCTCCTAAAAACTCAAAACACAGTTTTTAATCCTCCTCACTTCCTCCATTAAAAGATTTTGGTTGTTGCAGGGTTTAAGCAGAGCTTAACTTTCATGTTTCTGCATCTAGGTCAGGCCCTCGCAGGGTCAGCTCTGATGCACGTCAGGACACACAACTTCACCATGACACAAGCCAAAGCGTCACAAATCCAAGGGCAAACCCTGGCAGCACAAACTCTGACAACGCAGACGATAAACAGAAACAAACTCAGCCCAAACATTTCACAGGGATCAGAAACTGGTCTGAAGTTCAAAGGGAGGGTGCTGAGTGATCCGCCAGCTGGACCGTGCCTCCCAGCTCGCAGTGTGAGAGCTGGTGACATGTGAGCTCAGCCGTGGACTTTCTCTCCGGGCCAAGGCAACAACGCCGATCAGACCCACCCTGACGGTGATCTCACTGGGAATTGTTTTCTATATTTTACACACAGGCCTGTGTCGATCAGAGTGATGCAAACCGCTCAGCTGTATTTATAACTCTGATCAAGCTGAAACATCCACACATTTACATTTTTAATCCAGATTCCTCATGCTGACGGCTGATTTGTTACATTATTCTCCATCAGGAGATTGATGCGCTGAGAGTCTGGGAGACGTGTTAGATACAGAGATTATTTGGAAGATGGGACAGATGGGACTGCTACTAAAGCGTTTCACTGAGATGATTTATGTCTTTCATGCTTTGCTGTGCTCATTTATGTTGACAGTGCATATAGAGCCCTGATTGTAAAGTTGCACACAACATTTCTCCAAATTAAGCTCGAAAACATCACTTTTTTGCAGATTTAGAGAAATATTTGTGAAATAGATCCGCCAAATATTATTTATAAATGTTAAATGTTGAATGTTATGGATGAATGTCCTGCTTCAAAAAATTGAGCTACATTTAGTTTTCGGTCTAAATATTTATCTAAGATTTCATGTCCTAAGCAAAGACTCCTTAATTGTTAGCAAACATTCCTAAATCTTAAGCAAAGATTCCTAAATCGTTAGCGAAGGTTCCTAAATCATGAGCAAAGAGTCCTTAATTGTTAGCAAAGACTCCTAAATCTTAAACAAAGACTCCTTAATCTTAAGCAAAGATTCCTAAACTATCAGCAAAGATTCCTAAATCATAAACAAAGATTCCTTAATCGTAACCAAAGTTTCCTAAATCATAAGCAAAGTTTCCTAATCATTAGCAAAGTTTCCTAAACTCTAAGCAAAAAGTCCTCAATCTTAAGCAAAATTCCTAAATCTTTAGCAATGTTTCCTAAATCACAAGCAAAGATTCCTTAATTTTAACCAAAGAGTCCTAAACTTTAATTTAAGATTCTTTAATCATGAGGTTTGATTCCTAAATACACACACAGAGAAATGAAAGAGTGTCAAACACATGGTATGTTTAAGAAATTATTCAATAAAAGATGATTTCAGATTACAGAAATGGGGTTTGAAACAAAAGCGTGTCTAAGATTTTGGATAGACAAAGGGTCTATTTGTGATTTATGGATATTTAGTTATGTTTACCTTATTGTTGTTCATAAATCTAAAGGAAGCTGAGCAGAAGATGAGTTTGTAAAGAGTAGGTGAAATAAACAAAGGCTTCAGCCTTCATCTTTTCAGTCCTGTTTTGTTATTTGTTATTTGTTATGTCGATTTCTTTTCCCTTGTTTTGTGGCTGTAAACTGTTTGGCCTTAATGCAGAGACAGCATTAACTTAACATTTGTTCATTTTCACTTCATTGTGTTTATGAGTTCTTATGTTCAAAGCGACCTTAATAAACAAAACCATTGGACATGGGTAGAACTACCCAGCTCTACCACAGCCCACTGTTATGGGCAATATGTCACTTTTAATAGTATTATTATTATATCCACTGGAAATGTGTGATACCCTGTCAGAGAAAACATGTTTCTGTGTGCAGTAATCTGACTGTGAAGTACATATCCCTCCAATAAGAGCAATACTTTCTACTTGGTTTACACATTTTTTTTTGTACTATAGTGATTTTTTTGTATATTCTTTATTAAAACTGTTTCATATTCTTTATTTAAAGTGTTTTAAACTTTTTATATACCCTATTTAAATCTTTTATACCTATATCCTTTATATCTTCTGTCTTAGACTCTGAGAGAGCCCCGCACAAGATTTCCAATGTGTCTGGACTGTCAGTCCATCTCCACAGCCTCAGACTGTCTAATGGTTTGTTCGGTCTTGGCTAATTCCAGTTTCCTGAAATGCACCAGATGTAAAATCTTTGCAAACACAACAAACAGCTCCAAACGTCAGTTGTGCAGCGAATAGAAAGCGACGGCAGCTGCAACAAGACCCAGACTCCATTTACATTCAGGAGCTAATTTTAAGAGCAGACGAGGAAGGCCGGGTTACCGTCTAATGATCAGAACACACAGGCTGGATTTGTGCTGTTTAGTCTGGCTGCAACGCCATCATGTAACGTCTGAGCTGTCTTTACCTTCACCCAGGTCCATCACAGCCAACACGGCGCTGCAGCTCGCCTCTCCCAGCTTGTTGCTCGCCACGCACGCGTACAGCCCAGCATCACTGGTGTGGCAGTCCCGTATCCAGAGCCCGCCAGCGTCCTGGTTCTCAGAGGGAGGGAGGAGCTCATCGTTGTGGTACCAGGTGAGGACAGGTTTGGGGAACCCTGACACGGACACTCTCAGGCGGATGTCGCAGCCTGTACCCACCGCTGCTTTACGCAGTTTCCTGATGAAAACAGGCGGCCCTGGTTCTTCTTCTCCTTTCACCTCAGCGGCTGGCTGCTTGGAGACTCTGGGCCTCTTTGGGTTGGATCCAGGATGATCGGACATGTTTTCTCTCAGGGCTGTCCTCTCTGTAATTGATTTCAGTATCAAGATGAGGAGCAGTGATTGAAAGACTCCATCAGATGTCTCTGAGCTCTCTGAGGGTGTGTGACCTCAGCCTTTACGATGGGGACTGTAAAGAGAGGAAAACTCTTTGGACACTCTGAAGTAAAACAACCAGCTCAAGAGGAACTTTGTGCAAAGGATCAAAGAAAAGCTCAGCTCCAGGATTTGCTTCATATGCTAATTAAACATTCCACTAATATGCTGATGTGCAGGCTTTCTAAAAATAGACTTTCCTTGATAATACCGAGCTTACCTCACTCCTGCCTCCACAGCCGAAAAGAATCCCTTTGGACATCCCCGCAAAGTCCGAGTGAAGGTAACAGGATCCATTCAGCGAAATGTCTCATCTCAAATCATTTGTGTCTCTGCGTGTCCTTTAGCGAGAACTGGCGAGGTGTAAGTCCAGTGGAGATCATGTAGCATTAGCAGCCATGGCCGTGGTCCCTTTCAGCAGCTTTCACCCCGCTGAGGAGACACACACACACAGATCCTTTCTCCTAAATGTCAAACCACTTAGGCCTCCTCATGCGTCCGTCTCCAGAAACCAACTTTGACGACATTTAAAGAAACACACTTTAACCTCTCTGAGCTTGTCAGGGCTTCGACCAGCTCTCTGCTTCACCCCCAACTCCCTCAGGTTGGACGCGACAGCTGCACCACCACGGATAGGTCACATTTCTGTGGCTGCCATGTATGACCTGCACACACACACACACATAGACACTCACACACACTGAGACACACACTCCAAGCCCTTTAGATAATGTTATCAACCAAGATGTGTGTGTATGTGTGTGAGAGAGTGTCAGACAAGCAGAGACAGCGTGCATGTGACAGTTGGAGGTGCTATAAAAAGAACGCCTAAGAATAAAGTTGGGACTAAGTGATTCACGCAACTGCTGGGACGTGATATAACAAAACAATGTGTCATTATTATCATGCACATTTGATAATTAACTTTTCTGTCAAAGATATAAATATTTAAATACAATTAGTTATAAGAACTTTAACTTTCTCTTTTCCTTCATACACTTCAAGAAATTTCTTTAGTTTTAAAAAGTCTAAAGTTTTAAAGGTCTGAAGTTAAGAGAGTAGAAAAAGAGAAAAACTCACATTCACATCTTCAAATCTCAAAAGGTGATTGTGCTGCGTCCTTCAGACATCCAAGCCTGAAAGAAAACAAAAAATCTGTGACATAACATCTCTTTTAAAAGGTTAAAGCTGAGAAACTGTATTGAGAATTTGAATAAAAGAGTTCATGACGTAAGCCCATCATGTTTATGTAATTTTTTATATTATAAAGCTTCAAAAAAATGCACTTTATTGAGAAAAAAGAATAAATAATGGGTGTTTCCTAAAGCTTAACATCTTTAAATGTCTAAAAAATGGATTGGAGACGCACTAGTTTCCATAACGGTGCTTTATTCTGTCCAAAAGCGGTGTATTACTGCCCCCCTGTGGTTTACAGTAAGTACTGCACCTTCAGAAACAACAGTTCTTTCACATTTAATTACATAAAACATCAGCGAATTCACTTTTAACTTTCTCTTAGTTAATTTAAAATATTTCCAAGAAATTTATCGAGTTTCTTTGGATAGAAATTTGATAATTTTGTTGTGTTTTATCCTGAAAACTGGCGGTGGGCGGGCCTCGTCTTAGCTCTCGTAACGGAAGCATCAGAAACCAAAACATCGTCACAATTTCTTCAAAAGTTCAACCCAAATTATCCTTAAAGTAAGAATTTGTGGCGTAAATTATGATTTTTACCTTTTATAGTCGCTTTCACGAAGCCGAGCCGGGTGTTGACATCTCCGAAGTTCACGCAGGTGGGCTAATTGCGTAGCTCAATCAACTTCCGGTACACGTTTGAACAAAAATGAAAACAATACAATACAAAAACCTCACAAAAATAGCAAATAAATAAAAAGGACATCTATTTTTACCATTTAAGACTTTTTTTTTCAAATCAAAGTGGCATTTCTTCTGCGTAGAAGGAATTAAAAACACATTTGTGCAATCTCGTCCTGCAGTTACAACTTGTGGCCGCAGAGGCCGCTGTTTAGTGCCTTTCAATTTCCACGAAAACTATATTGACATCATGTTTAGGGGAAAAAACGCCTTAAAATCATTTAAAACTCCATATAATATGTTGTTGAAAGCGATTTAAATATCAATTAAAAACATTTTAAGTGTTTAAAGAACATAAATTATGAATTTTTGCAGAGAATTCACAAAATATTTGGTTAGTCCATGGCCTGCTTGTTCCCTTGCAGACATATTATTAAAAACAACAGACTCAAGGACTGTTAGATAAAGACAGCACAGGGAGGTACAGTAGAAAACAGGTGTCTGATACACATAATCCTCATACCACAGATGAAAACAAAAAAATAAGTATTATTTTTTATACTAGATGTTTTTAAATCATATATTAAAGCTCTGAAAGTGTTAGAAATTCAACCCTATTCTCACGTTTTCATGATGTTCTGTGAAAATGCAGCAAAATCTCCCAAGGTCACTCTTTGCTATCTTCCCTTTGTGTGTTGGCAACAAAATACTTTGCCTGCAGACTTCAGTCAGATAGCTGCAGAGTCAAACAGATATGTGTGAGAAAACAGAAAACCACAGCAGAGACTCAGTTCCCTGGAGCGACAGAACTGTGCAGTCATGGTGTCCTGCAAAGTCCACATCCTGGCCTTTTTGTTGGTGTTTCTGATACAAGCTGCGAGAGGAGATGAGCTCCCCAGGGAGGCGGTGCTGTCATGGTTCAGAGAGCGGGTTCTGGAGGGCCTGGATTTGGAGGAGGCTCCTGGAGTGAGTGTGCAAGATTCAGATGGAGGGGAAGAGGGAAGACGAGGGCCGCCGAGTGCTCTGAGGATCAGCAGGACGTCTACAGTGAGGATCAACCAGAAGAAGAGCCAGAGCCAGGAGACGACTCAAGTTATTGTTTTCCCAAGTTCTGGTGAGAAAATGATTTTAATTTCAGGGGTAAACTTCCCCAAAAGTGTGAATAAAGTATAAACTTTGAGCTGAAGCTTATATACAGAGAATGGTTTGTTGGCACTTGGCGCCCTCCTGTGGACAGAATATGATCCCTCATGTCTGTTCTGGGTCTTTTGTGTAAGTAAGAAGTGTTTTGTGATGAAAAATCTCCTTTCTCTTTAACCTCACTTTCCCAGACTCCTCCTGTGCCCCGTCAGACCCAGCCCCCAGAGAAACCACAAACAGCCACTTTATGTACCACTTTAAAGCCTCAGTGAACAGCCACGACACCCTGGTCGCTTCTGCCCACTTCTGGTTCTACGCAGGAGAAGAAGCTTCATCCAACTCCTCTGCTGAGCTCTTCATCCTCACCTCAGCTCAGGAGCTCCTTCAGGCAGCAGAATCTGCGCCCACAACAAGCTCCGATGGGTGGTTGACCTTTGACCTCAGTAAGAAGCTGCTGCTTTTTGTAGCCGAGGGGCCTTTTCTTCTGCAGGTGCGTTGTGCATCATGTGAGTGCCACGCTGATGAACCAGACAAGATGCCGTTCCTCCACCTTCAGACTCAGCCTCGTGGTCCAGTCCGCTCCCCTCGTCAGGCCCCTGTCACCATCCCCTGGTCTCCATCCGCCATCAACCTCCTCCAGAGGCCCTCGCAGGAGAGGCCCCAGCACAGCGACTGCCATAGAGCGGAGATCCAGATCAGCTTCCAGGAGCTGGGCTGGGACAGCTGGATCGTCCACCCTGAGGTGCTGACGTTCTACTACTGCCATGGCAACTGCTCGGCGTGGGATGGGACCAGCGCCATGCTGGGGATCACGCAGTGCTGTGCTCCAACGCCGGGGACGATGAGGTCACTGAGGATCACTACGACATCTGATGGGGGGTACTCATTCAAGTATGAGACTCTGCCTAACATCATCCCTGAGGAGTGTACTTGTATTTAAATTGTGCAGAATTAAAGGGCCAGTTACACAATTTAGCTTCCTGCTCTAAATAAGTGATTTAAGTGCTAAAAATGGGTGAACTTATCCTTTAAAACTTTGCGTCAAAGAAACAGTTTTCTAAGTTTTTGTCTCAAACGTGGAAGTAAACACTTGGATGTCTCCTTGCTTGTACAAAGTGTAACCAGCAGAGGGCAGTGTAATCCTACTTTTTGATGTTTTTAAACTGACTGAAATGTGCTGTTAGTTTAAACACAGTTGAGTTAAATCACAGGTAGCATGTTTAAGCATGACTCTTGATTTTTCTTTTTTAATAAACCAAGATTTGACTTTGAAAAACCAAAGAAAGTTTCTTTAAACCAGACTTTTCCAAACAATCACAGACAGAAAAAAGTGAGCCCAAAGACTGAAATGGAACGTTCAAATATATTTATTTACTCTGAAGAACAAAATAATCTCTACAGTTACAAAAACTACAAAACTTACAATAGAAAAAAAAGCATTGAAAAAGTACCATATTCGAAAAATGGAACGTCGTACCTTGCATGAAGTAGCAAACATGAACTTGAGATGATTACAAAAATACAGCATCGAACAGCTCTTTGGCGATCTGCAGTTTCGTTATTCCAGCCAAAGATCATAAAACCAAAGTACACCGAACACGGAGAACGATTGATCAAACGTCTCATGATGAACGAAGAGAGTGTGTGTGTGTGTTTACATGGCACTGGGCTGTGCGTCGGCAGCCAACTGTCATCCCCTCCTCAGCTGGGTCTTTTTCCTTGCTGCAGCACCCATGTTTCAGCTCAACGGAGGGGCAGTGGCGCACGTCAAGGATGGAAAATATGCCTCACTGGAGAAAAATGTAAATTCAAAAAGACAAGAAGGAATGTCTTTGTTGACGGTCGCCCAGGAGACAGATGTTTTCAGCTGTTTCACAAAAGAAAAAGTGATATTTCTTAAACTTTCTGCACTAACATTATGAATCATTTGTTTTGTACATTAATCAGGGAAGAAAAAAGGATTGTCTAACATCCAAGAGCCTAGTTTTCAGCAGTCATGTGAAACAGGTGGCGTTCAAGATGCCAACTCTTCCTTCTAATCTAGACAAAAAAGAAAAAATCAAGAGCTTTGGTGAAATAAAAAAAAAAGGTAAATAAATGAATTAACTGTAACCAAAAACGTTGATTCTTGGAAACCTCTTGGAACATTTCCGGTCGATAAAGAATTCAAGCATTTCCCAGGTAAACATTTTGGCCGATTTGAGCGAACATACAGGCTACAAAATCTGTCAGATATTTCTGAAACGGTGTGGTTTGTTGCTAATAAACACAGATAATCCCTAGTGTCGGATTTGTTTGACTTAAACATGAACGATGAACCAATCTAGCACAGGTTAAGCCACCCTTGTTGCACAAAAAAAGAAAGAATCTACTGCACGTGCTCGAGACACGACATCACCCGAGGCTGTGTTTGCTGAGCTCCTCTCTGCAGCCAACATGCGGGGACGTTTTATAAACAGAGAGCCACTCTTTTGAAGGAAGACAACAAAAGTAGACTTGGCCGGAGGAGTTTGAAGCTTTCCATAATCCACGCGAGGTCTGAAATGGAGGATTACAGCATGGCCACAAAAACAGAGTGGGCGTACAGGAGGAGGAATAAAAAAAAAAAAAAAAAGGGTGGAGTTGAAGGCACCGCCGAGGGTTTTTGGACGTCTGTCGGCGAGAACAAACTGGAGATGTGGCAGGCTTTCAAGTTTACAGTCGTAGAGATGAACCTCGGTCAGCTTTCACACTGACCCCTAATACTGAAAGGCACGTGTCTCTCATTCACACACACATTCACACACACACATGCTCTTGGTCTCCCTCAGTGGTCTGACTGCACTCCCATATGTGCTTCCCCCATGTGTTTAAGGCCAGTAGGAATGGAGGCGCAGACGTTTGAGGCAGGAAGCACGCTCAGGCATGTATTCCTGGGGGAGGAAGAGCACAACAAGAGGGATATTCAGCACGCTTGCTCACTTAAAACCTCAACTTTTAAAAAAGCTGCTTTGATGGTTGGGATGACGTTGTGCTGACTTGAGGTCAGGCCAGGAGCTACGAGTCCAGGGGTGAACAGAAACGTGTCACTTTGAGGAGATTTTAACTTCTAGCTGTAAAGTTAAGCCTTCAGAAATTCTGCAAGACATTCTGGATGATAAACTCAAGGAAACTTGGTTGTTTATGATGTTAGCGGGTTCACTCCAAGTTGCAAAACATGACTTATGGAAAAAAGTATTTTTACAGGCTGGCATGATTTTAATCTTCCAGATGTTTGACTGAAAATCTAGCACAAGATTTAACAATTATTCCAAGTTCTCCAAATGCTCACTTTAACGCTTTTTTGATCTGAAAAGTCTCTTAAGCCTCAAAACTCACCTTTCTCACTGGTCTCCCCCTTCTCCTGCGCAAAGTTGAGTCGGTTCTGCTCAGCGGCGGTCTCTGCAGCCGTGTTCACCTCAGGGCTGCTGCTCCGCGAAGGACTCCCCTCATCCGCCTGGTAGGCCAGATCCAGGTGCTGCTGCGCCAGCTTCAGGTGCCTCCTCAACCGCTCCAGCTCCCTGGACGACTGCGCCTCATCCCCGAAGCTCTCCCGTCCAGAATCCCCCATCGGCAGATCCCTCAGCTCGCCTTTCAGCTTCTCCTTCTTCATGGTGGCGTGGTACCCCGGCGGCGCCGTGGGGATGGAGCGCGACGAGGACGGGCGAGGGGCGCGTTGGGTCAGGGTGGCTCTCCTGCGGAAGGTGTCCCTGATGCCGCCGATGCCGAGGTGGATGATTTCGAAGATGGTGAGGAGGAGGCAGAGGAAGGAGACGACGTACATCACCAGGAGGAAGATGGTCTTCTCGGTGGGGCGGGAGACGAAGCAGTCGACGGTGTGCGGGCACGGTGAGCGGGTGCAGACGTACGAGGGGATCACCTCGAAGCCGTAGAGGATGTACTGACCGAAGAGGAAGGCGATCTCGAAGGAGGAGCGCCACAGCAGCTGGCACACGTAGACTTTCATGAGGCCGTCGCGCAGAATCCGCCGACGTCCATCGTGCTTCTTTTCTGTGGCTTCAGAAACAAAAACACATTTTATAACCTGCAGAAACTTCACAAAGAAAGATTATTAAACTCATTTCTTCCTACTTTTCTCCGTCTTGTCGGCCTTCTCTTGCTCGATCTCCTCAGCAATCATGGGGTCTTCCTCCCCGTTATCCTCGGCCTCCTCGTAGTCTCGCACAGCCCCTCTGTTGACGATCGGCATCCTCTTCTTGTGCTTCCTGACCGGCCTGTACTCGCTGTCCTCGCTCCTGGCGATCTTGTGCATGGCGAATCCCAGGTACATGATAGTGGGTGTTGTGATCAAGATCACCTAGAGGGAACAGAAACAAACTTTCTTAACTTTCAGGGGTGTGACGTGTGAGTGTGTCGCAGGAGGAATCTGTTTTACCTGAAAGATCCAGAATCTGACGTGTGAGAGCGGCGCGAACGCGTCGTAGCACACGTTCTCACACCCAGGCTGCTGCGTGTTGCAGACGAATTTACTCTGCTCATCGTAGTAGATCGTCTCGCCGCCGACTGCCGTCAGCACGATGCGGAAGATGATGAGAACGGTCAGCCAGACCTTCCCCACGAAGGTGGAGTGGTTGGAGATCTCATCCAGGAGGCGTGTGAGGAAGCTCCAGCTCATGTTGCCGAGGTGACCGGGGAGCTACAGCGGCTCTGGGAAGGAAAACACAGAAAGAGACGGAAAAGTTAAATCCTATTATACTTGTTTTTGTTGCTTTTGCTTTTTATAGCCCGCTGACCAACCACCGTATTGCAAACACATGGCCTTCTGCACAGATTTACTGTTTTTGTTTTTCTTGAGGTTACAGCTCGACAGAATGGAAGGAAAACTTTTCCCATCATTTACGGTAAAAACAAGACAAACAAATGAGAGTTTTAATCCAACATGTAGCCACTTCTTGCATCCTTGAAGTTGTACCTTTCTCACTCTGATCAAATGCAAGATAAAATCTCGCACGCAAGCGTTTTAGCGAAACCTCCACCGCAGCTCGGACAAATAAACATCCACATTCTTTGTTCTAATCAGACTCAGGTCTCTCACACATGCAGGTATCCTCCCTGATCCAGATTGTGGAGGCCTCGGCGACAGTTTTGCACCCCTTCATCCTCACACCTCCGCGCTATTCAGAGCCCGAGCTGCTTAATCAAACATCAAACATCAAAAAGCGCCGCTGACAAGTTGCAGCTAGCTGTGAGGAGACCTGCTGCGGCTCAGGAATTATGATACTAGAGAAGTCAATGGGGCTTAGGAATTTATTTCCTGCCTCTTTGCCAGGAATTATCCCTTTAAGTACTTTAAAACCGCTGCTTGATAATCTGGCGGCGACATGAGGAAAGGGACAGACGTTAGCTTTTTTTTTTTTTTTTAAAGCACCTGTTCTGTGGTTTAATTAATTTCTAAAAAGGTAATTTCTCCTCTGGGTTTCTTGAGCCGAAAACTTTTGACATCCTCCTCTTAACTCCATCTTTCAAAAGAAAAGGGTGTAACACAGATTACCAGAATTTCATGAGTCATTTCATCAGAGAAAGGCTTAGGCCATTACAAGCATCTTAAGGCATGTCTCCTCCGATCACAGCGTTATTGTCCTCCTTGTTCCTCCCTCCTCTCCAGGTTACTCATCCATTCCCCTCTCCATCCTGGCATCTTCTGACGCTTTGGTGAGGATGACTTGCCCGAGCCTGACCAGAAGAATGCCTCCCCCAAAAACCAGAGTCGTCATGGTGAAAGTTCAGAGGCTCGACAGCTTTAACCAAAACTATGATAACACGCTGGAAGGTGGCCTGTGCTGGCTGGATCCTGACGAGGAAATTATGGGGCCTGGAGGATTTTTTACCCCATCGAGTTGTTCTGATCAGGACAGAAGGGTTAACTTTGTGACCCTGACGCTGCAAGCGCAGAAAGGTGACATCTGTTTTACCAGAACGTGCAATTACTAACACTTAAAACACAAACAAACCAACAAGAAGCCTCAGGAGCTTGTTCCTGCCACGTTTCCTCCTGGCTTTAAAGTTTAAAACCTCTCCTTTTAAGCATCGTCTGACCCTGATATTCTGGTGCAGTTTTGAGGACACGACCCTTTTCACGCTGACCATAAAGCATCTTTCCAGAAGTGGAGAGTATTGCTGTCGTAAATCCTCAGTAGGCTGACCACGAATTGAAAGCTCATCTGAAGTTGGAGGATGTTTCCTGTGTTTAAACTCTTTTAACAGGTAGGAAAACACACCCTGAAACCTTTAAGGTGCTGGAAATCACTCTGGCGTTGTGGATAAATGAGGTTTTTGTCCTGAAGAAGGAGACAGACAAGTGTGAGCATGGTTTTGGAGGCTACACCAGCTTGATAAATCAGGGATGTATCGTTCAGCAGGTGTTGGAGGTCCAAAAAGAGGCGTATCTTCAGTTAAAGACACACAAAAAGAAGCAGCACATCACCAAATGCAGAGTTTAAGCTGCGCAAACTGGTTGTTTGGTGTCAAGTTAACGCAAACATTTCTGCACCAGCTTGCAAACAGTAGCTTATTTGCTTATGCGGGTTAAACCGAGCTCATCTGATTTAATGGCTTTGCTGCTCCGGGAGTCACTGGGCTGCAGGAGGAGATGGAGGGGGTTGGAGAGTTTTTTGGGCAGAGGATCTGGACAAAGCGAAGGCGAGTTCACATTCCTGCCTTAACCAAAAGCAGAAAGCCTGGATTTTAGGGTTCAGGGAGCAGACAGAGGGCACATGAAATCTCCATGCAGGAGGGGACAGCACCTCCAAAAGCTCACTCTGACTTTCCAAAAAGCATCCAAAGAGGAGCCAGAGGGTTTCAGAGCTGTTGAAGGCTATGAACACGCTTTGCTGACTCAGACTGAATTGTTTTGGAAATTGTGGCATTCCAGGAGGAAAACAAAGTGCTGCCAAACTTCAGTGGGGAAACAAAAATCCGGTGGATTAGAGGATGAAGCCGTCATTTGAAACAGTAACAGACACGATTAGGATGGAGGGGTGAAACTTACTCATTAGAAAAACAAAGGAAAATCAGGGAGTGTGTGGGGTGTGTGGATTTAGCTTTTCTGATGTGGTTTAAAGTTTAAAAATACCGTCAGATGAAGTTTAAAGCAGTGAGAGTTTGAAAACAGAGAGTTCCCCGAAGAGGAGCAGGTTATTTCGCCCTCCTTTCAACTTTCTGCGGAGGGAGACTGGATTTCGCAGCGACTCACCACTTTCCGGCACGCGCAGATCCAAAACTCCTTACGTGGAACCCACTTTGAGTGGATTCAGACTCGACCCTGCTCGTTAAATAAAATCCCAGACGACAAAAGAAGCAGAAGACAGGCTCCAAGAGGTTTAATGGACTCGTAGAGAGACACCGAGCCGTCTCAGGAAACTTCTGCCGTTAGCAAGCACCCACCTTCAGCACTCCAATCCGCGCGCGCGTCTTCTCGCCTCGCGCTTAATTGCTCAACCAGGTTTTCCTAATTAGCGCGCGCGCTCTCAGCGGCGTCTGCGTGCATCCGCGTCCGAGCCAGTCCTTCAGTGTGAACCCATTCAGCTCGCTTGACCCCATGTGTCGGCGAACAAGGGAAAGATTTCTGATTTCTGAATACTCCTCCTCCTCCTCTTCTGCACCTCCTCCACGTAACTTCAAAAAAAAAAAAAAAAAAAAAAAAAAAAAAGAGGAGGCCCTGAAACTTGAGCCTCGCGACACTGACTACTGTTCTGCCCTCGCGACAAAGGACAATGGAAATCCTATTAGGCGTTTTATATTATCATGATGCCATGTTAAACCTCTGCTGTCCGTGGGGAGTTTATAGGAATGATAAAAACACAATGAAGCCTCTGCTGAAACCTTATACCTGATTTTAAAGCACAGTCATGCTGCTTGGCTCCATAATGCAATAAAAACTAACATTTCTGACAATAAAATTATGAAAAAAGCACTTTATTCTTTTTAAAATGGTGAAAAAATACACATGAGGATGGGGAGTGAAACTTATGACAGTTAAGTTTCACTTTACAGGAATTGACATGTGTAGGCCTCAGGGTCAAAGGTGACAAACAAGCAGGAGAGGCCTCTTACATTGAAGTGTCACCAAGAGGTGATATTTGTGCAGCACTTCTATGTTTGAAGAATCTGTTTACATTCTTGCTGTTTTGATGCTAAAAAAGTACACTCTGTGCTATGAAACCATAATCAAATCATCCCCCTTCCACTTGAGGACCCCATGTTATCCTCTCAACCAGAGTTTGGCAGCTCACCGGCCTGACAGAGCACTGCGTGACTACAGCTTTTAGAAGACGGGGCCCACCATCCAAGATTTTAGTTGAGTCCGGCGTTCAGCAAAACAACAGATTTCTTGCTGTCATGCACGCTGCAGCTGTAGTGCTCCTGATCGAGCAGAGGACCTGAAAATGTTTGGAGGAGGCTGTGGGAAGTCGAGTCAGGCCAGATGTGTGCGCCGGGCCAAGTCGCCGTGGCTGCATCCCAGCTCCGCTCTCACACTAACCATCCTCCTCTGCTTTCTTCTTCTTGCCTCTCAAATCAGATCCAAGTGAGGCATGCACTCATTCACCTGCACCTTTGAAACCCCACAGACAAAAATAATTAAACTCTGGCACATCTCAAGTCTTTACTTTTCATTTTCACTCACTCCTTCTTCAAGGGATGATCTTTTTCTTTCTTTCTGCACCTGGTCAGCGCAGAAACTGATGGGTTAATGCAGCTGAAGGGTGTGACGAGCTGGAGAAAGGCCAAAAATTGATACCAGCATTATGCAATTTAAGCTGAAAGGGCAAAAGGGGGCGGGATAAGTCTCTTTAGGGGCTTTAAATTCCTTCCTCCCCTCCTGCGGTGATTCTATTAACTGCCTGGATGCAGAAAGGACACACTGAATTGAAGCACTTTTCATTTTTTGACTCAAATGTACACACATTGTTATGTTTAACTATCAGTCCCAATTGCTTATTTCCTCCCTTAACATAAAACTTTGAGACATGAATTCATGCCGCATAACTATTATGACTCATTGGATGTTTTAAGACTGAGTTTCTGGGCTCATTAATTTCGCCCCATAATGCGGTCCAAAAACTAAAGGATTCAATATTTCCTCACGAGAAGTTTACTCCAGGCAAGACGAATGAGGCGCTGAAAGAATATTTTGATCATAGGGGTCGGAAATTACCTATTTTTCTTTTAAACGTTTACCAAAAATACAAGAGAAAACAAACAGAGTGCATGTGGGATGGTAGGAATAAAGATGTGTGTGGAAAGCAGTACCAGATGCTGTAATTGATCCATAAAAGAGAGAAAAAGATGAAGAATCTGTGTTTATATACCTGCTACATGATGTTTTATTAGAGTTTTGATATTAAAAAGTTAAAGGTTTAACTTTTAGACCCTGTTTTGACCTTACATACTGTATCCATACTGCAAACTTTCAAGCTAAAATGTTGGATTGGGGCCCTGTTTAAAATTTTAGATGTTTACCAGAGGGATATTTAGCTTTAAGTCTGGACTCTATCATTATTATTATTTTTATTTATTTTTATATAATTTTATTTTATTTTTTGTATCTAATCCATGTTATGACTGTTAAAAATGAACAGAGAAAGAAAGAGAAAAAAATTAACTAATTTATTATTATTTTTAATTAATTGATTTATTTTTATTTTATTTATTTACTCTTTTCCTCATTTTTTGTATCTAATCCATATTATTACTGTTAAAAATTAGCAGAGGAAGAGAGAGAAAAAAACATATTAATTTATTGTTATTTTATTTTATTTTTTATTTTTTTGTATCTAATCCATGTTATGACTGTTAAAAATGAACAGGAGAAGAGAGACAAAAAAATATTAACAAATTTATTATTATTTTTAATTTATTTATTTTTATTTTATTTATTTACTTTTTTTTTCCTTTTTTTGTATCTAATCCATGTTATGACTGTTAAAAATGAACAGGGGAAGAGAGACAAAAAAAAAATATTAACAAATTTATTATTATTTTTAATTTATTTATTTTTATTTTATTTATTTACTTTTTTTTTCCTTTTTTTGTATCTAATACATGTTATGACGGTTAAAATCAACAGAGGAAGATAGAGAGAAAAAAATATTAATTTCTTTATATTTTTAATTAATTTATTTGCATTTTAATTTTATTTCTTATTCATTTTTTTCTTTTTTTTGTATGTAATCCATGTTATGGCTGTTAAAAATAAACAGTCAGAGGAAGAGGGAGAAAAAATAATTATCAATTTATTAAAATTCAATTTAATTTAATTTATTTTTTCTTTTCTTTCTATCTTATTTACGACTTATTTATGACTGTTAAAATTAACAGAGGAAGAGAAAAAAAAAGTAAAAATAGTATCTAAGATGTATGGAATAAGTGATATAATGATGCAGTATTTCAATAAAAAGAGAATTTTAAAAAAATTGTTGGATTGATACCATAATTCCTCTCCCTCATCTGATTTTGAAGCACAAGTTCATCACTTGTTGACTCATGTGCTGAATAAAACCCTAAAATCCTGCATCAAGAGCTGCAGCTGTGCCACACGAGTTCCTAAAGTGCAAGCTTTGCTCGCTTTTTCTGCACATAAGAACCTTTGATTCTTTTGTATCCATTCCCCGTGAAACGGCTGCGCTGAAACATGTCAAAAAGAAACACAAATCCTTTTTTTGGGGGGGAGATTTTAGGCAGATCTGAACCAGCGCTGAGGGTTTTTCTGCAGATGACCTTTGACCTTCTTTTGCAGGAACAAGACATGAAGCCTAAAATGTGCTTTTATTTATTGTGCCATTCAGATTTATGCAAAGAGCATTAAAAGCGCGAGCGGTCACAAGTCGTCAGAGCGTAAAGCTGCTCCTCCTGACCGCAGCGTGGATCGTGGGCTTTGTCAGCCACGTGGGTGCAATTGAAGGAGATCCAGTTTTCCTGCTCCGAGCATGTGGACGGCACATGTACGACACCAGCAGGGGCTAAGGAAATATTTACACTGCGAAATTGGTTAACATACCTTAACACAGCTGAGTCTGGAGCTGGGATTGGCAGTTTGGCATTGAACGACAAAAAATATGTTGTGCTAGTAAAAAAAATCCTGAAATCATCAAACTTGCATGTTTCATTCTTCATCTGTTGCTGCTTTTGAGCAAATCCATGATTAAACTGACTCAATAAAGTAGAAACGTCTGGTTGAGAGGTAAACTCTACGAGCTATTTTTTAAGCTCCAGTTATTATTTTCTGCAGGAATAAACTAAAACTAAACAAAACTAAAAATATCATCTGCTTCGAGGTCGGTTAAGCCTTCTTTTTCAATCTTCAGCTGCTAATAATCTCTCGATATTCAACGTTAAAAAAAAAAGATGATAAATGTTAAACATGTTTGTACTTTATTAAAAACTAAACCAAAAATAAAGGTGCAAGTTTTTGGCTCCACATACAAATACACAGAACTTTTACACTTAATTTTTAACACCACATTATTTTTTCTTATTTATACAAAAATAAACACTTCTTCTTTTATCCCAAACTTGAAAAAATGCCAACAAAAGAATAAATTAAGCAAAGTTGTGAGTTAATGATGCTTGCTGCACAGGTTGGTTAACATCCTACGACTAACTTAATGCACCTAATTGCACGCTAAAAACTAGCTTAGTTATCTTCTAACTTATCAAAAACGGGCAAAGCCTGAAAGATAAGACTAAATTAGGTTGTAAAATCATGTTTTTCGTTCTATTTTTGCCAGATTTGCACTTGTGTGATCCTGTTGTGCGGTGCAGAGACATCATGAGACCCTAATTGGGGAGAAGTGTGTGCTGACCCTCGATGACAAGTGTCGCGACCTCTCAGGAGCGCCCTCGTCCTCGTGTTGAGCGCGTGATGTCACAACTCACTGCGCCCTAAGACGGTGAGGAAGGCCTCCGTCAAGCTTAACTCGACCTCCCCAAACAAAAAAAACAACAGAATCAGTTGATTTGCGATGGCGCGTTGCAGCAGAAATAACATGGCAGCTGCAGAAGAAAGAAGGCACACTCCGTTTCAGCTGTGGAGAAGTTCAGTGGGTTGGTATCTGCAGGGCAGAATTATGCAACCAGTGCTTTTACAGGCTTGTGTACCACATGAATGAGCGCAATCATTTCCAAGCTCTTGGCCTGAAAGAAAGCTTAATGAGAGCAGACTGAGTGCAGACTGCATGGAGAGAAAATAAAGACAAACTCACTCACGCTCACTTAACGTTTCCCAGTACCAAGAATGCTCACAAAACACACATGCACAGTCTGTCAGGGTTTGTCCTGCACGCGTGTGTCCAGTTTTACGCCAAACATGGCCTCCCACTGAGCTCTGACCCAGGCCAGCAGACCCTGGAGGAGCTCTGGGCTCTCTGAGTGCACACACCACGTCTTCTCCTGCTTCACCGTCTGTGGGCGGACACAGGACAGAGGAGTCAGAACAAGCAACACAACCTGAGAGGGACAGGTTTGGAAAGCGCTCTCACCTCATCATAAAGCTGGATGTCCACCCTGCACTGATCAGACGGCCACAAGTGGACGGAGCTGACGCAGCTGATTGGCTGCGTCTCTAACACCGTCACGCTCCCGCTGCTTGGCTCTTTCTTCTCGCTTGTTGAGCCTTTGGTCCACTGGTGGTCCTCTTTGAGGAGGTACAGAGTTTCCCTGGTTGCAAGGACAGTCAGCGGGGTCCAGATATCATCTGAAAGATAAAAAGAAACAAAGATGTTTAAGATTTCTTTCTGCTGCATTGAGTGTTTTTTGGGTGTATTTTCAAACTTTATCTCCAGAGGAGCACACAGGCAGAAAAAGACAGATCTAGGCACGCAAAAATGACAGCTCTTGAAATTCCACAGCTGTGCGTAGCCCGCAGCAAGTTTGGCTTTCAAAAATGCAGATTCACAGAAAGAGGGGGAGGCATTTTGATGCTCCTGCTCACATGATTTACATTTATACCCATCAATACATCCTGGTAAATCAACAGATGGCTGCTCCTTTTTTTTAAAGCAGGGGTTGTTGACATGTAAATTTGACAGGGGTGTTAAATCATCCTACAAATCAAATCCTGTCACCATTAATCCCTCTTTCTTATATTCCCTTTGGCTTATTAAGATATTATCTAACTTTTTTTCACACTTTTTGGGTTGCAAAGCTTAAATGAGGGCTTTTATTTTGAAATTCTCTCTTAGATTCCCTCTTTCTGGCCCTTTAACCCCTTTAATTCCTATCCACACTTTCTCATGACTGACTGATTATTAACTTGAGGGCTTCTATGATTTTAAAACAGCACAATCTGACAAGTGAAGAGCACAAAAAAGTTGGAAAAACAAGTATTTTAAGTAATTAGTTTTGACAGCTTCTACAGTGCGACATGTTAGAGCTTGAGCTCCATCCTGAGGGTTCAAACCCCAAAGCAGGAAAAACACCTTGCAGGATGAACGCCAGCATGTAGAAGAACTGCAGCTGACCGTCCTCCACGTCCGCCTGGATGTCCTCACACACCAGCGGCCTGTTAGGAATCAAACACAGCGTCGTTTTAATTGGATATGTATGAGAAAAGCCTCCTGTGTGTTTTTTTTTCTTTAAAGATAACACAGAGTCGCCGGCAGGTGCTGCCTGGCTCTCACATGGAAGCACTTGAGCATCACGGGTGAGTTTCACAGTAACTGTGAAGCAAAGGGGATAATTGACATAATAACAGCTGACAGGGATTGGTTGGGAAAACACTGGGAAGTGTGTTCTAAGGCTGTGGTTAGAAACACATGAAGGGGGCTGCTTTGATTTGTTTTCACTTCTTTATTGTCGAGCTGCGGCGAAGAAACGACAAATTGGACAAATTGGGCAAATTGGAGAAAGAGAATTCTCTGATACTGAAAAAACTTAAAATAAAATGATTGATTCCTCCCTGAAATCACACTTTTCTACAAAGATAAGCACATCTCATCTGCTCTTTCCTGTTTAGACAGAGAAAACAAAAGGAGCAGCAGAGAAACTACAAGAGGTGACACAACATGACATGCATGCTTTAGTATTTGCTTCAACAACACATGCTCCGAATTAAGATGTGGTTTACCAGCTAATTTAGAGGTCCGCTTTCACCGAATGAAAAAAACAAAATGAGCTGATTGTAATCAACTAAACATGTGTCAGAAATGCTCTTTAACTTACACCTCCTAACCAGACACAAATGTGCACAGCGCTGTTAGGACCACATCTTTCAGCAGAGCAACAAATAAAAGCTGGGATGCCTGCGTTAAATCCGTACCAGAGGTGGTGCTGAGGGTTGAGTCTGCTGGTGGAGATGGACTGGAGCTTGCTGTCTGAATCGTGAGCCATCTCCCGGACGATACCTTGAGAAAACAGAGGAGTCACGTTAAAGGTCAGGGGAATGTAACACACACGCTTTGATTCGACATGTTACAGTAGCCTAAAAATGTGACACCCAAACATTCAGGGGACACAAAAGCGCAACTCTTCATTTTCTGTTATTGTCGCCGTGAAAAGAAAGCCGTAAGGTCTCCGGTTGCAGGTGTAAGATTTCGGCTCTATGGTGAGAAAATGCAGAGGAAGACAAAGCGCTGGGTCACGCTCGCATTCAGGGATCGGAGCGTATCATTGAGGGTGACAACAATACAGCAGCAGAGAGGATATCTGCAGAGTGGCTTCACAGTCAAGTTTGAATAGACGGACTTTAAAGGGATTTAAAGGGAGGAAAGAGGAGGGGGAGACGGTGACTTATTCACACCTAGATTGTGAAGAAGGGAAGAGGAAACAGGGTCAGGAGTGAGGATACGATACGTGTGTGAAGGGAGGAAGACACTTTTAAAGCCACTGTGAGAAACTTTTTGTCTACTTGAATCTGGCGCCCCCTTGTGACACACACACAGATCAAAACCACAGCTTCAATCTGAAATAATTCTGTTAAATGCTCATGAAGACGCCAGAAATTACTTCCTGTTCGCTCCAGCATATTTTGGACGTACATGGTTTGATTGCCTTTCAGCAGAATTTGCATTGGACCCAAGTCAAAGTCTCTCACACTGCTGGGAAGAAGATCTCCACGTGTGGAGGAGGAAGAGTGAACAAACTCTTACACAACGTGTGAACATACTTTGAACAAGGTGCCATCCAAGATCCAGATCACACGTAAACAAAGGCGGCGGGCCGAGCTGGTGCAGAACCAAGTTTGGTTTGTGTTCTGGTCTTTGTCAGAACTCCTGCTGCTTGTGTTTCAGACCCAGACTGCTTGTCTGCCAAAGCCTCTGATGATTATCACATGGAATTAAACACCAAGGCATGATTTGATATGTTAGACAGCACAGACAGAGACAGTGTGAGGGAAGGATTTCTGGTTTCCAAGCATCAGGATAATACACTCATCACTTCTACCAAATCTCCTCTGACACAGTTTGAGAGCAACAACAAAAACTCAGGGAAGAAACTCCAACAAAAACAGCAGCAGATTCTGCAGCAGACCCCTTTTGTCTGTCTTGGCTGCAGCCTCCAGGAGTCTCATGTTATCGCTCGTGTTTCAATAAAGTTATGTCTGACTCGGTGAGTTTCTGAGCCCCGCAAAACTGCCCCAGTTACGACCACATCCTCCCGAGCGAGGCCTTCGTCATTCCAGCTGTGGTTTTATCTCTGCTTGGGCTGAAGTCTGGGATGGTTGTTGGGAAGCGTTTCCCTGTTTCTGCTGACAAAACATGACTACAGCTGATTCTGGGTTCAGATGGTATTAAGGAGGGAATGTTTGGCACAATAGGAGTTATCTTTGCTAAAGGAGGATAACGGGAAAGGAAAACATTACACACAGGAACCTCTGCTGGGCCTTTTTTCAGAGAGTTGGGTTTTTTAAAAGTGTGAATGAGAAGCTTAAAGCTCCTGTGAGGAGTTAAGCTCAGGTTTCAAAATCTAAACAGACTGAAACATTCAGATTATTACCTCTTTATGAGCTGCTACAGCAAAAGAAAACAGAACTAATCAGTACGGTGGCCTGTAGGTATCAGACAATTTGTGAAAGCGAAAACAGGAATGCTAAGCAATGACACAGATGCAAAAAGCTACAAAACGGATGCAGAAGGTGCAACACAAGTGCTAAGGTGACAACACGAAAAAATAAGCAAAAAAAGAAAAAAGCCACAACATAAAAATGCAAAAGCTACAACACAGATGCAAAAGCTACAACACAGATGCAAAAGCTACAACACAGATGCAAAAGCTACAACACAGATGCAAAAGGTACAACGCAAATGAAAAAAGCTACAACACAGATGCAAAAGCTATAACATGAATGCAAAAGTAACAACAAAAACGAATAAGCAAAAACACAAATGAAGAAAGCTACAACATAAATGCAAAAGCTGCAACATAAATGCAAAAGCTGCAACACATATGCAAAAAGCTATAACAAAAATGCAATCCCACAACACATATGCAAAAGCTACAACATGAATGCAGAAGCAAAAACATAAATGCAAAAAGCACCAACACAAATGCAAAAGCTACAACACAAATTCAAAAAGCTACAACATGAATGCAAAAGCTGCAACATAAATGCAAAAGCAACTACACATGTGCAAAAGCTACAACACAAACACAAGAGCCGCAACAAAAATGCAAAAGCTACAACACAAACGCAAAAAGCTACAACACAAATGCAAAAGCTACAACACAAATGCAAAAGCTACAACACAAATTCAAAAAGCTACAACATGAATGCAAAAGCTGCAACATAAATGCAAAAGCAACTACACAAATGCAAAAGCTACAACATGAATGCAAAAAGCTACAACACAAATGCAAAAGCTACAACACGAATGCAAAAAGCTACAACACAAATTCAAAAAGCTACAACACAAATTCAAAAAGCTACAACACAAATTCAAAAAGCTACAACATGAATGCAAACGCAAAAACACAAGTGCAAAAGCAAAAATACAAATGCAAAAGCCACAATATGATGGAAGTGCTGCCACACCGCTAGTTAAAAGGACAGTTATCCCAAAGGATAACTACTGACTCAAGTATGATAAATGTAGCTTTGAAGCTAACGCTATTGATTCATAAAGCTAAATATAAGAAGAAGTATTTTTCCGGTAAATAAAGAAATATAAAAACTATGAAGGATATTACAAGGTGAGACCACTATGAAGCTTTATTTATTATAGCTGAGGTTAAAAAAGATAATCATTTACCCATTGGCCACCGTAGCTGAGGGATAAAGTTAGCAAAGACGTGAATTCAAGTTCCTCACAGGAGCTTTAAAGACGTTTATAAACCAACATTTTCCAGAAACATGCTCCAGATTGACTCTATATGACTGGAGCTGGACTGAGTCCAGGACCTGTTGAAGAACCCGCTCCTCTAATCATGTAATCAGCGCTCGTTGACGGAGTTGAGAGGTTGTTTTGCTTCTATTGCTGAAATATTGGAGCAATCATGGAAAAACCTCCTTGTGTCGTCTTTCTGTGATAATTAAGTGAAGTGGAAATGAGCAGCACGTGCCGAGTTGTTTTCCTGTTTTCTGCGGCTGCTTATTGTCAAATTCATTTTCCATATTTTTCCAGACATTCCAGCTCCCGAGCAGGAGCCCCCCGACTAATAAAAGGTTTTCCTCTCGGCCTCTTGGTCCTCTCCTCGCTGCAGACGAGGAGGTCTGGGCAGGATGTGCGCGAGTCTGTGTGATGCAGAGGAGGGGGGTGAGACCTGCGTCACGTCGCCCACATATGGTATAGTATTATTCAGTGAGGGAGAAGCTTTCTGTGGCATGATGCCTGGTGGAGGAACATGCTGTTCTCATACCTGCCTCAGGGATCCAGCGGCACTCTGCTTCTTGTTTTTACATCTAAATTTGTCCTCTCTTATTTTGCAGTGTCTTCCCTCAGGAAAGAGCTCAAACCAGTGAAACCAGTTGGTAAAAAAAGAGCAGGGTGAGCGAGTTTCTCCCTCAGAATCTAACATTTCCCCCTTTATGTGTTTTTCCATACATTAGACAGAAGCTATTTTCCACTTTGCTCCTATTTGGCACCGCGTCCTCTTACCTGTCAACAAGCCAAAGAACCGCTTGCATCGTGGGCTGTCTCGCACCAGCAGAGTATAAGCCACGCCCCCGCTGCTGCTGCTGCTGCCGCCGAATTCCATGTGTATGGTCTGCGAGCCAAGCCCGACTTCGAGGTAGCTGAGCTCGATGATTGGATGGCTGTCGCGCTTCTGCAGCCAATCAGAGAGCTGGCTTCTCCTGGGAGGAGAGAGCAGAAAGCGCACGGTCACCAAGGGATGGATTAAACGGCTTCTCCTGACGTCGGCGTTAAAGCCAAAGTTTACTCAGCACGATCAGGGTAATAAATTATGTAATCCCTCATTTTTTAAGGATTAACTTCAAAATAAAAGTTTCCTACGCAACGCCAAGAACAAGAAAACACAGCTCCTGTGGTCTCTAAACTCATCCCAGCGTGGGCTCACGTCTCAGGGAAGTGATGAGAGAGGAAAAGCTTTGGTAAAAGAGGAGAGAAACTAATAAAAGAGGAGAAAAACTTTCAGGAGAGACAGTGCGAGGTCAATGTGTTCTCAAGATGTGACCCAGAAACCTGCGCAGGTTATGCAATATAATCCACATCCTAAACGGAGGGTGTGGGGCGACACCAGCGTTCAAATCATAATTGTTAACTGAAGTGTGGCGCCCTCTTTTGAATCCAGACCAGCGGGGTTTGATTACTGTTTTGATAAACTGGCATGTGCTGCGGAAATATCTCCCTGGCTGAGTTTATACCTCCGAGTCATGTTTGAAATCGCACGCATTTATCTTTTTGATCTTTTTTGCGGTTAAACTCCACCTGTTTGGTCTGGAGAAAGCACTCATGAGGACTTTAAAGAGCCCTGGATTCAAAGCAGGTCAGCGTGCAAAACACTCCTCCTGAACTTGTTTATTCCTGCCTCCTGTGAAGTTGCTCCACTCACCGTGTTTCTGGCATCAATTCCAAGAAATAGATCCTCTTGTTTGACACCACCAGCAGAGACGGGACCTCCCCAGGCTCCCCGAATTTGACAGCAGACATCTAAAACGCAGAAAAAGAAGCATGTTTATCGTCTGTTATTGATCATTTCTCATTCAACAACAGAAAACTGTTCCTCCTTTAGGGGATTCATCCAAAAAAGGCCTGGTAATGAACGTCATGAGCTAGGACCAGTTCATCAGAAAGCTCCTGAGGGCTTTCAAATCAAACAATTGCATCAAGGTCTTGCTTTATTTCCTCAACAGCGAGGGAAGCTGTCACAGGATAAATAAACCAAACGAAGATGAATGGAGCGGGACCTCCTGTTTCCAGCTGCGCCGCTCTCTCCGCTCCTCGTCCAGGTGTCCGACAGAGAGCAGCAACAGGCCTGCAGAGCTCCCAGGATGCATTGCAGAGAAGATTTCGCAGCTCCCCTGAGATTGAGTGACAGCGCTGGGAGAGCTAACCGCAGCTGAAGTGATGTAGGTCTTAAAGTTGTCACCAGTCGTTAAGCTGGAGTCTCTTGGCCATCAGGGAGATATTTTAAAAGACTGTTGTAAACCGCAATAACAAAAGAAACAATAACAGCGACATAAAAACAATGTGCTGCTAAATTTGAGCGATCAGTCACAGGCTGCTGTCTCAGGGAAAGTACTGCAGAGTCTGGGAATAATACAGTTTTAATAATAGCTTCAGAGGAGGATTAAAGGCCCTGAAACCCTTTTTTATGTGCGTCTTGTGGGAACTATGGAGTCCTGCTCAGAATAGAGCGTTTCCTGCTAAAGATATGCAACTTCTGCTTATTTTAAAACCAGGATTACTGCAAGTTTAGCTCACGCTCATGTTTCAGAGACTCTGACAAACCTTCAAGAAAGAATGAAGCTGCTCCTCTCCCTCAAAGACCTCCATGTCCAGGAAAAGCTGCAGACGATGATCCACCGCCGTGTAGTCCTCAGTCAGGAGGTCCAAGCCGTCTGCGAACAAACAGACAGCAAGATCGTCTTGAAATGACCCAAAGCAAACCTTATGTTAACCCTTTAAACCCTGGCATCTTTTTGGGGCTCTGCTAGAAAAATGACCAATTGAAAAGAGTTAATCTCTGCATGAACAGCGTCTATTAGAATTATTCTGGTGTAATTTGAAGGTAAACACTTTTGAAACAAAAATTGTTCATTTCTCAAAGATTTTTCAAATTTTGCACATTTTTGCTTTTTAATAAAAAAAGGGTAAAATTTCATTAATATTTTTCAAATCACAAAAATCAAGACATTTTGTCAAATTAACTAAATCACAAAAGTTCTTGAATTTTTTACAAATTCTTGAAATGTCATCTTTTCATTTTTTGCATCGTCATCATAATTATTGTTATTATTATTATTATTATTGTTATTATTATTATTATTATTATTATTATTATTATTATTATTATTATTATTATCATCATTATTATTATTATTATTATCATAAATGTTATAAATATTATTAAAACAACTATTATTATTATATTTTGATTTTTTTTTTGTTATTTTTTTTTTAAGTGTTGCAATTTTTTTTCTAATTTTGTTTGAAATTTTTGCACTTTTTGGAAATAAAAAAAAAAAACTGGCATAGAATTTTTTTACATGTTTTTGAAAGTTTTGATATGACAAAAATTTTAAAAACCTTGTCAAATTTTTTCAAATAACAAAAGTCCTTCAAATTTTTGCAAAATTCCTGAAATTTATCACTTTTTTAACATTTTTACAATTTTTCAAAATTATCATTTTTTTTAAGTGTTGCAATTTTTTTTTAAAGTTGAATTTGAATTTTTATTTGCACATATTTTAAAGTTTCAGATTTTTTTTTTGAAATTGTTTCCAATTTCTGGAAATGTCAAAATTAGATATTACATGTACAATTTCATGAATTGAAAAAAAAGTTGTGATTAGGGATTAGATTTTAACTTTGCATATAATTTTAATAACTTAAAAGTCTTTACTGTGAAGATAAAGTTGATTTTGTGGCTCAGGAATGACTTTAGTTTAAGTGAGCTGAGGCAAAATTTAGGTATGAAAGAAAAGGTTTCAGACCCCTGGTTGCAGAATGACTTCATAGTGTTAGTAGTTGAGTTTTTCCTGTTTTACCTGATGTGTAATATGACTTAATTTAAAGCTGATAAATATTTTGTTCTATGTTGTTGCAGAGCAACCTCCTAACTGGGGGACTGCAGGGTTTAAAGGGTTAACAGCTTAGCTGTGCTTTCCTGGCAGGAGTGTCTGACTTTCATAAAAGCTGATATTTTGTGGATTTCCAACAAGCCTCGTGCACAAAAAGCAATAAATCCACCTCTGAATGGCAGCAGAGGCGATATTAACACTGATTAAAGTTTGCAGTTTCTCTAAAATGACAGGGTCAGACGTGCAGAGGCCAAAACAAACATGTTTGTAGTCAAAAAAAGAGATTAGAGAGGCCGTGCAGAGGTGAAACACACACGAGACAAAGCACTTTTTAAAGAGAGGGAAACTTCAAGCTCGTCTCCACAACAATAGAAGCTCTGTGCTCACACTCAGCTCACTACGCTCAGCGTTTCAGGATGAGTCTGAGCTGTCTCCAGTGTGAGACTGCGGTTTCACAGGGACAGATTACACGCTTACAGAGAGAGAAAGAAGGGAAAAAAGACGCAGAAAGCTATTATTACGACTCCAGCCGTCCCTCTCTCAGGCTTTCATTCCTCTCCCATCACATCCAGTAATGATTCCAATCCGTCTTGTTTCACATTTAGCATGCGGTTCGTCTAAAAATGGCAGACAGATGTTTGGGAGGAAGCGGGATGCTTTCACAGAGACACAGAGAGCTTCTTTAAATCCAAATATTTCCCGTCTTTGTTCGCTTCTTGCTGATGATTTAAACAAACCTTTCGAAAAGGCAATAAAATCAGACGTAAACTGTTTATATCGTGTGCCTCTGCTGATGTGTTTTACACTGAGCGTATGAAATGTGGCAGTCAAATGAGCTCATAATATATCACTTCTTTTTACCGCCGTCGGGCTCTCCTCCAGTCTGCTTCTCTCCTGCCAATATCCGTAAGAATTTAAGAAGTGTACGGCTGGGTTCATTTCGCTGTAAATCTGGGTTTTTATACTCTTTAAAGTGTCGTTTTGTTGGAGAAAGCTTCAAAATGTGCTGATTTATGTCACTTTGAATCAGAATTATTACGCTAACGGCCTCAATTTGGAGTGTTTTTCATAAATTTCTGATATTATTCACGTCAGACTCCTGGACGTGGGTGCAGCCTGCTGCTCGTACCCTCTAATTGTACTCTTTGCTGAAGCTATTTTTAATAATAATTAAAGGGCAGAGAAGAAGTAGCTGCTGTCTCCTCACAGGCAGAGGATGCCGGGGTTTAAACCCGCTGACAGGCTGGATGAACGCCTCAAAACTCAAGCCTTAAAGCCAGAGATCAAAACAAGCTGGAGTGCTTCATAAGACTTTAAAGTGTCACATTAAACCCACCGTTCCCGTTGGTTCTCCCTGCAGCCTGCGCCAGCGCTTCAGGTGGAGTGACACCTGCAGCGCTGTAGTGGTAGCTCCCAGCCAGCTCCTCCCTGCTTTGGCTCTCCGTGTGGTAAAAGACGCTGGAGCTGGAGTTGTCCTCTGGTTCGTCCCCGATGTAGAAAGTGCTTCCCTGTGCAGTGACGAAGGTTTGATCCTCTGTGTTTGCCGTAGCTTCAAGTAAAGGGCTGCTGCTGATGCTGGCGTCTGTGTGGTCATCCTGACGTGGAGAAAGTGAAACGGTGAGACTTTGGACAACAAAGAAATAATAAAATAATAAAAGAAATGTGGATTTATGAAAAAAAGGAGTGGAAAGAAACCCTAGTGATGCTCCGTATGCTTGAAGTCAGATCCAGGCGATCGTCCTCGCTGTCCGGCCTCGACGAGTGACGAAGCGGGGTGCTGGTGTGAGGAGCTGGGTGACCAGCGAGCTGGACGACATGATCGCTGCCACAGTCCAGACAAAGATTACTGCCTCCTGAAATAAATTAAAACACATATATAGGAAGTAGTGCTGTCGGGCGATTAACAACAATAATCTAAATAATTACAGGATTTGTAATAATTTGTTTGTTTGTTTGTTTTATTTTATTTTTTATTTTATTTTATTTTTTCATTTGATTGTTTTAATTTTCGATTTTTTTATTTTTTATTTAAAAAAGTACTTAATTAATCTAATTAATCGCATTTTAATCTCATATCAGCTTTTTTTTTTTTTTTTTTTTTCAACAGGCCAATATTAAAATGTCCATGTTCGCTGCCATTGACTCTGTGCAACTGTTTACTGCATCTATAGAAGTTAACTATGTTTTTCAGCGGGGGAGGCGGAGTCTGGAGGAGCCTGTCAATCAAAATCCTGCTCGTTAACTACTGTGGTCGAGAGCAGTGCACTCTTTGGACGAGAGCTCAGCATGGATATGAGGAGAAGATGTGAGATGACAGAGGCTTAGCGAAATGCTGCAAGTCAGAAAAGTTCAGGCACCTCAAACCGAGGATAGTTACTGCTTAAAGGGACAGTCCAAAGAGGAAGTTATTTCCAAAACACTTTACATATTTCCTTTGGAAGCCCCTTTGAAGGATACTGTCTAAGATTTTGATTTGGTTTAAAAAGAGACACAGCTAAACTCTTTAAGCAACATTTTTAAACCATAAAGTCAAGGTATCAAGGACATTTAAAGGACATTATGCAAGATAAAGGCAGGAATAATGCAATCCTTCGTTTCTGACTTGCCCCTTTGTTTTCTCATGTCTGCAGGGCCTGAATTTCTTTCCCCCGCAAGGCAAACAAACGTCTAAGTTCAGACACGTGTGTATGAAAAAGGTATTTATTGCTGACATCTCTTCGTCACAGCAGACTAAGCACACAAACAAAGAGCGCATGGCTCCGAAGAATCCCTGAGACATCTGTGGAACAAAGCCTGCTCACAGCCCGTGACATGCCGGAGCAGGTCTTAATGTCGGGTTTGGCTGGAAGGAGCGGGAGGCTGCTATCTGTCTGCTGCTGATTACACAGGTGGGAACTCACAGAGGCAGTAAAAGAGGGGAGATAAGTCCTGGGATGCTCCTTTTGGGTTCATGTGAGAGCAGAATTTTGTTTTGGGAACACAATTAGACGAGTGATAGCAAAGGAGGAGGTGTTCTTTTTCTCCTTCAGGTGAAACGTGTGACCTCCTTTTGGGTCAAAGTGAAAACATGAGGAAAAATAAGAAAGTGAATGTGTTGTTATTTTTTAAGGATGTTTAAGAGCACATGAATCCCACCGTGACTCATCGGAAAGTGTGCGTGACTCCCTTCGAGGGATGAATCAGAATAAGGCTTTGCAGAGTTAAAGCTGCGGTGTGTGTGTGGGATTGTTTGAAATCCACGGATGACAGATTGAGATATAAACTCCAGCCAAACACCACATCCCTCGGGCAACGCGTGCACCCACGAGCGGAGCTTACGGGTCATTTTTTATTGTTGAACGCTATTTATTTTTCTCTTTTACGGAGATTTTTAAACAGATTCTAATTTATTTGGAGTTGCCTTTTAACATGTGGTCAGATCAAACGCAGCTGATTGTTTAAACCCCTGTATTTAATCCTTTTCACTCAAAACTTTAATGAAAAGTAGATTTTTCTGTTATGTTTCTTGTGCATGATTTCCATCTGCGTGCTGTCTTGAATTTTCTGGTTTTTCTTTGTTTTCCTCTCGTCAGGTTTTCCGTTCTTAAGGATGTCTTCAGCATCGTGGGATGTGGAAATGTACATATTACATAAGTGCCTGCGTGTTTCTGTTCGTCCACATTCAGGGTGCGGTTAATTCACCCTTCATCCCTCTCACCTTTGCCTCCATCATCCCCGCTCCTCCCTCCAGCCTCCTCCTCGGCGCCCAATCCCTGGAGTGTGAACTCGGAGCTGCAGCGGAGGCACTGCAGGCGCACGCTGCTGAGGCGGAGCTCGGAGTTGCGCTGGTTTTCTTCCGCCACTTGAGACAGCACATCCGTCAGAGCCTAGTGGGCAAAAAACAAACATGTTCTTACCCTGAAAAAGTCATTTTTTTATTCAGTTATTAAGTTATTTTTAATTTCTTTTTTTTAATTTAATTTAATTTCTTTTTAATTTTATTTTGTTTTATTTTTTTTCCTTTCTTTTTTTGTTTTTACATTTTTTTCTTCTTCTTTTTTATTTTCTTTCTTTTTAACATATATTATGTTTCCTTTATGGAAATTCATGAGCACAATTATTGTTATGATGCATCTATTTTATTTTATTTTTTTCCTTTCTTTTTTCTGTTTTTCTAATTTTTTTCTAACTTTTTCAATTTTTTTCTTTTCAACATATCTCATGTTTCCTACATAAAAATTCACAATCAAAATCATTGTTGTTATGCATCTTTTTTATTTTATTTTTTTCTTTCTTTTTTCTGTTTTTACTTATTTTTTCTTTTTTTTCTAATTTTTTTTTCAACATATTTCATGTTAACTATATAAAAAAATCACAATCACAATTATTGTTGTTGTACATCTTTTTTATTATTTTTTTCCTTTCTTTTTTCTGTTTTTACTCTTTTTTTCTTCTTCTTTTTTTCTTTTCAACATATCTCATGTTACGATATGCTATATAAAAAATTCACAATCACAATTATAGTTTTTATGCATCTATTTTATTTATTTATTCATTTTCTTTCTTTTTTCTTTTTTTCAGTTTTTTACTCTTTTTTTTCTTCTTTTTCTTCTTTTCGACGTATATAATGTGTCCTAAATGAAAATTCACAAGCACAATTTTTGTTATGCATCTTGAAAATCTCAATAAAAAAGGAAAGTCAATCCAAGGCTTTTTTTCTCTTGCTTGCATCATTTCAGTAAACTTCATAAAGCTGTGACTCTGCAGGGATGTATTCTTGTCACTTTTGTTGTAAATCCTAACTCATAAGTCTGAGTCTGCTCACCACAAAGCCTGAAAAGAACCACCATCACATACCGGCGTTGGTGTCAGCTTTCTGTGTTAAAATAAAACCTGGCATGGATTAGACGTTACACAATGAGAGGAGACCAAAACCGTAAACAAGGTAGTAAACATGGTACAGAATGTGCTGCTGCATGCTGACGTCACGGCTTCAAAACAAGGAGATGAGAGGGCAGCCAGTGAGCATGACGAGACACATCCCAGAAGTCTGTGGGTGGGTTTTATCCCCGCTCAGTCATGTGTGGTCAAAGTGTCAGAGAGAACGTGGGTTGTGCTTCGAATTTCTGTGTGTGTGATTCACCTGTAAAGCCTCCTGAGGGTCGTCGTCCAGCAGCACGTAGCGTCTCCATCTCTTCTCCCGGCTGATGTAGTCGAACTGAAGCTCCACAGCTGGGAGCATTTCCTCTGAGTCCTGAGAGAAAGAAAGACCCCATTAAACCTCCTCACAAGCTCATCTTAAAACTCTGATTCCCACAATCCTTTTCTCCTCTCACCCCTCTGATCCATGCGGCCTCTGTTGCCTCCACCTTCGACAAGCTGCCCAGCTCCAGCCGGCATCTCTCCTGTCCTCTCTGCATGTCCACCTCCAGCATCAGACCTGGTTTGACGCGCAGAAACACCTCCCTCCTCTTCCTCTTCCTGTCTGTGTCGCCTCCTGTGTCGTCTTCTTCTTTGTCCGACAGGACGCCAACTAACAAAGGGTGACACAGGTCCACTGTGGAGGAAATGAGACAAAATATTTCATCTGCTTTAATTTGATTCTGCAGCTCAGACAAATTTCTGAACCCTTTACCTCCAAGATCCTCCTCTTCCTCTTCTTCTTCTTCTTCTTCTTTGGCGTCTCTGCTCTCCCTCCTGGCTGACTTTAGGACCTCAGGACTTGGCCCTCCTGTGCTGGCGCCTCCCTGACCCGAGCCGTCCACTACGCTCTCCTCTAACGTGGACTCTGTGAGACGAGAGCTCTGACCCGCCCACTGTAGCGTGGACTCAGTCTCCAGGTCTACGTCTGACGTCTCTATCTTGGACTCGGAGGAGAGCAGCGGAGGAGGGAGGACTCCTGGGACATCCAGGGATGATGGAGTCGGTTGATGCCCGTTGCTGGTGGAGGGACACTGGGTGCTGTTGAGGCCGTTTTGGAGGGGCTGGTTGGTGTCTCCATCGAGATGGTGCTGGTACCTCAGCCAGTCTTCACCCATCTGGTCTCTGAAGCTGGACATGCGCTCGATCTCCTGCTGGTGGGGGAGGACGAGACCTAGTGGAGAAAGAAAGCATTACAAGCCCAACAAGTTAAATAGGAAGAACTTGTAAAAAAAAAAAAGTCACAAGATGAAGAATAAAAATTAAAGACAAGCATCTAAAACTGACTCTGAGTGGAGGGGAGCGGTTTGGACTCATAATCTGTATCGCTGGGCTCTGATATGCTGGCTCGCCGCACTTTCACCTTACTCTGAAACAGACGGCATATTAAAAAACGAGAAGGTTAGAATGAAAAAGACTAAAATGAGTAAAACACTTAAGAAAAAGAAGATTCCTCACCCTGTTTTTCTTCTTCCGTAAGCGTGACACTCCCACCTCTCCAACCGACATGCTGTCACTCAGCTCTCCGGCTCCGCTTGACGCTTCCTGGTTGGTCCGCTCAGGCGGTCTGGAAAGAGGCGGTGAAGGCTGGGCCTGGACAATCAGCTGACCTTGTTTTGGCAGAACCTTAACATGAAGAGGTTTTCACTTAAACTGCTTTCATTTGAACCGAAAAGCAGACACTGAAGGATTTTTCACTCACTGATTGAAAAACTTACAGATATCTCAGATGAAGACAGTGGAGTGCCATCAAGTTTAAACTGCAAGGAACACAAAATTAGTTAGATTATGACTTTTTTAAAACTTTTTTTCACTTTTTCATCATTTAAGAAGACACAAAATAAAATATTCTAATAATAATGCTCCACACAGGACTCACTTTGTGGTTGGCAGCCTTCGGGGAGAGATGCCGGACTGTGCAGCTGCGATGCGACTTCTGGAAGTAGAGTGGGTTTCCCTCCAGGTTCAGCTTCAAGAAAACACACAGATATCCGTTTGTAAAATGAAGCATCAACCTCTTTCTGTGTTTGTGTCTGCTTGTGTTTCCTTACTGTGTTGAGGCTGTGCAAAAGGGACAGAGGAGCCAGCTGGGAGTGCTCCAGCAGCAGGTTGTAGGCCAGGTCTAAGTGCTGCAGGGACGATAACTGCTCCACACCTTTTCAATCAGACAGGAAAGAAACAAAAAGTAAGATATTTTCAAGTTTTTAAGGTTTTATCAGCACATTTCGCTCTGAGCGATCCGATTGGTTGGCTGTTAAGTCGGATCTGTCATTGCAGAGCAAGATAAGAAACACTTAAAGCATCTGTGTGCGTCTGCTTTACCGTTTATGGTCTCCAGCTCGTTGTTCCTGAGGTGGAGGGTGAGGAGCTTGGCTCTGGCGCTCATGCCGAGTGTTGGCGCCCTCTGCAGGCAGTTGTAGCCTAGGTTTAAGTGTTCCAGTTCACTTAAAGGCTAAGGAAAGATAAGAAATAATAAATAAAATAAAAGACATAAATAGAGAGGGGATTGAATTTGAAGAAAGATGAAATAGACACCTTGAGGAATTCTGCACACTCCTGAATCTTGTTGTGGCTTAAATCTAACGACTTCAGGACGTTCAGTAAACTCTGTGAAAAGATGAAAGTCAGATTAAGGAGAGTAATGATGCATATTTGTGTGTATTTATTCTGCTCTTACTAAAGACTGGTCAAGGCAGACGATGGAGTTGTAGCTGAAGTTGAGGGTGTGCAGCTCCAGCCAAGGCAGTGCAGAGCTCAGGTCTCCTCCACACAGCGAGAGCAGCTCCTGAAACAAAGACACGTGATGTATGAATCACCTTTAAAAGCAGAACTTACAGGATGCAAAGGCAGTGACATAAAATGCAAAAGGAGAGCACCTCCAGGGAGCTGAGGCTCTTTGAACATGTAAAGACCTCCAACTGGGAGTAAACTCCTCTGAGTCCTTCCAGACAGTGAGGGGGGACTCGCTTCAGCTGATGAGGGGGAGAAACAGAAATAAATCATTGTGGAAGCTGATGTTTGATGGTGGTATCAGAGGGTGGATAAAAAATGAGTTTACCTCCAAACATTTTAGCGACTTGAATGGGAAGATTTTCACCACAGATTGCAGCCTCTCTCCTGGAGGGTTGATGAGCTGTGTTCATAAATAAAACCACAAATTTAGAGGATGAGAAGTCCAGTTGAAGACATTAAGCTGTGAGCTATGAAATCACACTCTTATCTACTCAAACCTTGAGGGAGATGGTCTTTTGGAGGACGTCAAACAGAAACTGCAGCTGCAGCAGAGAGGTGGTGTCAGCAGGGTGGGAGGGCAGTGCGAGGAAGCCGTGTGCCTGGCTCCTGGAGAGCAGGTACTGCTCGAAGAGCCGGGTCAGCTGCTGCAAGGTGGAGGCTGGAAGAGTCAGCGTGCTGCTGCCATCCAACACCAAGTCACCTGATGATGCAAAAAAAAAAAATCTAATGAATCTAGAAGCTAAATCCACACCAATAAAAACATCACACAACAACATTTGTCATAAAGCAGGTCTAAACCACAGGTTCAGGAGCTATTAGCATCATTACACTGGATGGTTTGCTTTGTAATCTGAGCTGTCTGACTGAGTGTTTACACCCTTTGACACCAAACACCCTGTTTTGTGTCACATGCAGTTCAAAAACACCTGACACCACCCAGATTTAGACATTTCGTACATCCTGTAACTCACCATCATTTCTGAGCAGTGTGGCCAAGCTTTGTACAAGGGAGGACTGACCATTCTGGGGGGCAGACATCCTAAACAAGATATAACAAAACAAATAAACGAAGGCAAAAGCAGATTTACACTTCTAGTATTCATATTTAGTGCTTGTTTTAGTGTTATTCCAGTTCGCGATTGTAAACTAGCTTCCAGCTTCCTGGTACCAGAAGTAGGAGCGACCTACCTGTGCCGTGACAGCGATGAAAATAAACAGCAGACATAAAGTTTCACTCCAAAAGCTCAATTTAGCAACACGTTATTAGCTTCAAACAGAGAAAAACCACATTTTCGTGGCTATTTTTGTTGTTCTCATTGAGCAGTGCGCGTTGTTGACATATTGTTTGTCACATGACTGGCTGTCTAAGCTTCTACGGTGGCGCGCATACACCAAGAGGGACGGTAACGCGAAATACAGCGGAGTCTTCAGTTAACGTTCAAAAAACACACAAAAACGAATAAATAATAACATTTAATGTTTTATTTTTTACTTATTTGATAGTTATCTTCAAAAATATTCGAAAATATCCTACTTAAAACTCGGAATTGGGTGTTTTGAAATCGTGATTCAGCAAAACTGCGACCCAACGTTAAATACGTCTTCTCCAAGAGTCAGACTTAATGCCTACGTTTAATATTTGCTCACAAATTCAAAGATAATATTTAATGCTTCATTTTTATTATTATTAAAAATGGTAGTAACAGTTTCTTTTCGTTAAAACTAACACTAATTATGTACTTTGAAATACCACAAGATGGCGCCAGATAGCAGCTAGCAGCTAGCAACTGACTCACAGGTTGATCTGAATAGTACACAATTTAAATCCTACAAAAACCTTAAAATCAGCTCTTATAAACTATAATGTATGCAGAAAATCCTTCAACACATTGAAAGAAAGCAGTGTTTTATTTTTTTATATACTCTGCAAAATATAAGTCTTTTATTTTAAGCGTAAAACTGCAATACTTGTAGCCTACTCTTAGGCTCCAAAGAGGCCCTCTTAGTTTCTCAGCTTTGAGGACCCAAGGACTCCAACACAGGCTTCATGGTGGCTCTGTTTTAAATAAATCCCATCTGCTAAATTCACCAACCTGAGTCTCAGAGCACATCTGCTTTCTGGCAGATGTTGGGCTCACCGTATCCGAGTCATGGCACCAATAAAACATAGCAGGGAGGCTGGTTGGAGGAGGAGTGTTTGCTTACTTTGCATGCTGCAGAGGGAGCACTAATTTCTGGATCAGGCAGATTAAACCAAGTCTGATTCCAATTTGTGCTGAATTTGGAAAAACTATCAAGTCAATTGCAAACATGTCTATATTTAGCCTGTTTTAAATGGTGGAAAGATGGTTGTGTGGCCTAGAACTCTCATTCAGTGCTTTTTGCCATATGTCAGTGTAATGTAATGCTGACATCAGCAAATAAGAGCTGCAACTTCTCGCCTCCAAAGCTGTAAACCCTCACATTAACTCCTCTGACACATTAGTAAAGCACTTTTCAACAAGTCTTTATTTGGTTTCATTGGTGTGTACGTAATGCAGATACCTCACAGAGATTTGCACGACTTTCCCCAAATTACACATGCATCACTTGTTGCTCAGCAGCAAACAAACACACTTATATACAAAAAGCATTTTTCCATGAGGGGCTTATGCTGTGAGTGTTTCCATGTAAGGATTTATGCTCTGTAACTTGGTAAACATTTCCACTCTGCAACATGTTGCACATTTCAGAGACACAGACAACTCAAAGCTTTCTGTTTTAATGATGCTCATAGATGCTAAATATGGAAATAGAACAAAGTGTAATTCAGAATCTGACCTCTTGCATGCAAACCTCTCCCCGTCCTTGCAGCAGAAGCTCAAACCGTCTGCATCCTCCTCCAATCAGCGCTCCCATACCTCCCTCCATCAATGTGGAGTTTATCCAGAGTTTCCACGGGGAGGAAATTTAAGTAACTGACCTTGGAGGGGATTACTTTGCACACATTGCAACCCATCCTGCGGCCTGTTTGGGCCTTATTAGCCGCCTGCTTTTCCATGCATCGGTTTCAGAATGTGACATATGAGGTTCTGTGTGCAAACAGGCCTCTGGGCATCCTCCTGATTTACACCCATGGGACACGAGACAGCTTCAAATGCGCCCTTTCTGTCCCCAAATAGGATTAAATCAGCGTGCACCCGCAAAACAAAATACTCTGCATTTATATATGCAGAGTAGGGTTACACATTTTATTTCTGTCCTCTTGGATAAACACTCACAGGGTTAATAGCTGCTTGTCAATGGGAAACATTGCTATATGTGCACAGAGGCATTACTGTACACAGGGGTATAAGTCGGTGAGCTTTAATTGAGTGTCAATGGACATGTCTGCCACAGCAGGGGAGGTCTTTCCATGTTAGGAACCCTGTGCACATAGTCTTTTTGTTTGTTTGTTTGTTTATTGATGCATTCTGGGAGTCTGGGGCGGGCTGTGCTGATTGAGGGGAAACATGCAATATGTAAATGAATGCAGAGCAGGCAGGGGGGGTTAAGTTACAGGCTTGGTTTGAGGAGAAGTTGAAGATGCCAGTCTGGTTTTCTGTTTATTAGACATGTTTGTGAATGTTGTTATGGATGTGTTGTTTTTGACAAAGACTTGTTACATTAACATTAATGATTCAGGTCATGTAATAAGAGAGGATCAAGCTACAGGAGTGTGTAATTTGTCTATTTGTCTACTGTTGACACATATTGAGTCATGTGATCCAAAATGAGGACAAAAGAAGAACAGAAGTATAATAAAACTTATTTTTCTTCCACTTAAAGTGTCGTTTCAGCTCAATCCATCCATTCAATTTCACATCAACGCCAACATGTGGCCCCAAGAGCAAACCTGGGAATTTGTAGGACCCAGCAGCCCTCCCAGCCCCCGGCTTCACCTGTTCGCATGCACATTTCTTCCCCTTTCCCCCCACTTGGGATATCCTTCTATCACCCCATGACAATGCCCAGAACCCTCATGCCTCTAACAATGCTGTCGTACGCGGGCTGCAGCTTGCTGATCCTCTCTGCGTCCCTCGCTGGAGCCTCCCTGGCCGAGATGGTGTTCCGCTGCCCGGGCTGCACCGCGGAGCGTCAGGCGCTGTGCCCGAAGCTCACCGAGGCTTGCGCGGAGATCGTGCGCGAGCCTGGCTGCGGGTGCTGCCCCGTGTGCGCCCGGCAAGAGGGGGAGATGTGCGGCGTGTACACCCCGAGGTGCTCCACCGGTCTGCGGTGCTACCCGACGCCCGACTCGGAGCTTCCCCTGGAGCAACTGGTGCAGGGCCAGGGCCAGTGCAGGCGCAAAGTGGACACCGAGACCAGCACCTTGAGCCAGGAGCAGCGGGAGCAAACCAGCGGTTAGTGGGGTTCTTACTGGGAATCTGGTTGTCTTCTATCAATTTTTAATGGCTGTGTCTAGACTGCAGCGTGGGGAATAGTGTAGAAATATTGCAGAGTCATGAAGGCTGAGCCAAAATCTGTGTCAAACAGGGGCTGTTGCTTCATGGGGAAGTTCTGCTCAGCATTTTGCACCCATATATACACAATCCTTGACTTTTTTTGCGTGCAAAATATAATTCCTGCACAATTTATGCATTCTGTCTCCCTTAAATCATCACATTTGCATTTAAACACAAAATTTCCTGCACAATAAGCAGCTACAACCATGCATTTTGCACATCAAAGTATGCAATCTTTACTTTCCTGCTTATTGCATGCCTTTTCCACTCACTTCTGTTTAAGTCTGTGTTGCACAGACCTGTTCGAAGTCTTGTGAATCATCCCGGTGTGCATGAGCAGAGACACACAAAAGAGGAAAAACTCACTCGGCCCATCTAAGCTATGCACCGAACAGCTGGCCCTGCAGCCTTTTCCCCCTGATATCTGACTTTTAAAGTCTGCAACAACAAGATGACCTGCAGAAACATCCCAGAAGTTGTTTTCTCTGAGGGATAGGATGCAGAAAACATGGTTGTATTGGTGTTTGCATTTCCACAGGGGAGTAAAGAGAGTCAAAGAGAGAGAATACAGCAGGAGGAATGCTGCATTGATCGGGAAAGTGGACTTTAAGCTTTGACTACATGTAGCTGTAACCTGCTTTGGCCTGTAACTACATCCACAGGGTTGTAAATAAGCCGTATGCACATGCAGGAGGATCAGAGAGGAGCTGTGTGGTGTGTGTTTGAACAAGGAAAGGTCACAGAGAAGAAGAAAAGCCAACAGCCTCATTAATCGGCTGCAAACAAGCTATGAGTGTCCAGTGGAGCCCGCCGGGGTGTGATTTTATCCTCATTTACGAAATCCAGGCTTTGTTAGAGTTTACCTCCAGACTGACACGTGTTTATCTTGGCTGTGGGACGCAGAAAAACCAACCGAAGACTCTCACAAAATCTTTAAAAACGACCTCTTTAATATTCTCCCAAACTCTCAATAACACAGCCGGTTACGTAAGCGTCAAACAAGACGAAACACGGACGCATCATGCAAAGACTCAGAGGCAATTTGTAAGACGTCAATGATTTTTCTCCCCCCTCAGGTTTTTCTGGCCTGGTTGTGCGTTTGGTCTTGCAGGTTGATGAAGTCAGAAGTGACTAAAAACAGTTAAAGCTGCAGAAATCAGCTCTGAAAGGAGCTTTTTTTCAGAGTCTTGCAGATGGAAGAGTGGTTTCTGACAAAGAAGGGGCCTGAGCGGAGAGTACGAAGTGTTTCTGGAGGTCAGGAGACAAGAGGAGGAAATTATTTGTGCTTTTCCAACCTTTCCTTGAATTGATCTGAAAGTTTCTATCCAGAGACAGCTGGAGTGAATCCCTCAAACTCCTGGATCAGCAGGAAAAACAACCAACACTGAAAAGGTCAAAGGTCAGAAAGTGGGTGCCTTTGACCCTTAGAATCCTTCGACCTCAGTGCACACCTGAGTTTGCATTAAAACTGCTTCCTCCTTTAAATGTGGACTCAACACAGGAAAATAAAGGCTGTAGAGTTTATTCTCAAAGTGGAAACAATGAACTAATTGAGCTTTTTGTTTGCTTTTAATGAAACTTCGATTGGATTAAGTGTACTGGCACTGTGCTTGCTTATTTTGTTCTGCGGTCCAGACCGCGGGCGATTTTTGTTCACTGCTTTAAATTATCTAAGCACCTAATTACAGCATATTAGTAATTAGATATGGCTTCATAAGGCTCCAAAATATGCACTCCTGCTTAGCTCAGGAGAAGCTTTCGTCTCAGGCTGAAAACTCAGATTTAAAAGATGTGATCGCTGGTGAAGCTGCAGCTCTTTTAGTTCAGCCTCTGATGTCTCTGTGGTGCAGAGGCGCTTTCAGTCACATCTGAACTGGAAACATCAAAATACAAAATTGCATTCTGGTTGAGATGAAGACGACCAAAACCAGTCCCTGTGCGCTCAGATTTCCCCCACCCCAAACATCCCACTCTCCCTCACATCTGTGTGAGTGATTGTCAGCATGTGTTGGTGTGAATTTAAAGACACAGGATGGCTTTTCACTTTGGGTGGATGGTGACTTCCTAAAATGCAGAAACTGAAGTCTTATCAAGTGTTAGACTCAATATTCACTTGACCAGTCTGGAAAAATGTCTAATTTCAAGTTATCTAAAGACAAAAATGAGGTCTGACTTGCTTGAAACAGTTTTAAAAAAATCTGCTGATGAAAAAAAAGAAAAGTAACCCTTATTAAGACATTATTTTAGTTTCAAGCAAATTTTCAAGCAAATTTTTCTTGTTCACTTTGCATATTTTTAATGTGACTTATATCAAGTGTAATGAGACAGTTTTTACTTAAAATAAGACAAAAAATTTGATAAGATTTCGGGGTTTTTTTTGCAAATTTTCTGGGATTTTTTTCACCTATTAAGAAATAAAAATTAGGCAAAAATAAGACCAAAAAAGTTGGTAAGATTTTAGTTTGTTTTTTTTTTTTTTAGTTTTTTTTTTAGTTTTTAGGAAATGTTTTCTTTTGACAAAAATAAAAAAAATAAGACAAAAAATTTGATAAAATTTCTGGGATTTTTTTCACCTATTAAGAAATAAAAATTAGACAAAAATAAGACCAAAAAAGTTGGTAAGATTTTAGTTGTTTTTTTTTTTTTTTTTAGTTTTTAGGAAATGTTTTCTTTTGACAAAAATAAAAAAAATAAGACAAAAAATTAGATAAAATTTCAGGGATTTTTTTTGCAAATTTCCAGGCAAATTTTTACTGATTTAAAAAAAAAAAGACCAAAAAAGAAAAAATAAGAAAAAAGTTGATAAAATTTTAGTTATTTTTTGTAAGTGTTCTAGCAAATTTTTACTTATGACAAAAACAGAAAATAAGACAAAAAAGTTTTGATAAGATTTGAGTTCTGAGCAAATTTCTATTAATTACAAAAAAAAAATAAATAAAACAAAATTAAGATTAAAAATAAATAAAACAAAAAACAAAATAAGATTTCAGTTTTTTCTGCAAATTTTCTGATTTTATTTCTTATTACAAAAATAAAAATAAGACAAAAAATAAGACAAAAAACAAAAATAAACTTGATAAGATTTCTGTTTTTTTGCAGCGTATCCATGGACCAATGCGCTATAAAAGTTGTTATGGGGAGAAAAAACAGCCGGACAAAGGGAAGTGGAAAACTCCTGTGCCATCTGGCCGCTGACATAACACGGTTAGCTAACTAGGGGCATTCCTGTGTACCTGTGGGGGCATCCAGACAGAGCTCACAGAGACTAAAATAGCTCGGAGATAATCCCCCCCACCAGCCTCTCCAAAAACAGGGGCATTTCTACCGTCTCCCCCCCTCGGGCATCGACTTCACGTGTACCCGTGCCAAGAATCTCCCTGTGCCTGTTGAGACCCAGAGGATCCTCCAAGTTCACGTCCTGGTTTAGTCACTTCACCTCTCTGTGCTGCTAGTGAAAGAGATTCCTGGCCTTTGGCGTGTCGGAGCCTGCCCAACGCCGGGCCAGAGAGCCTGGAAGGTAAACAGATCTGCACTTTGCTGAGTTTGTGTTTCTAGGAAAACAGTCCCTCTCTATAAAGGATGATGGACTCAGCGTCTTGACCTATTTCGCACCCTGAGCTCCTGAGAGATGCAGATTTCCAGATGTGATCAATAAGAAGTCAAACTCCTTCATCCCTGCACTGTAAGACGTAAGAAAGACATCATTTTTCTGTCTTTGCTTCCCAAACCTTTCCACTCTCCGCGCCCCTGGCCAAGCTTTGCCATTTGCTCAGTTGACCCTGAATGTGGACAATCAGACATGACACTTCTGGCCTCCGTGCCCTCAGGGAATTCGACATGGATCAGATACAGAAAGGAAGCCTCTCCGGGCCTTTGTGTGAGGATTAACTCAAGCAGTAGACTGGACAGTAGGCCTGCTGCTCTGTTTTCACTGCTGATCCCGAGCCCACCGCTGTGGGACGGCTCGGACGTGCAGAGGCCTAGTGCCCCCTGAAAGTGGGGTCCTGACCCTTCCAGCATTCGATCGCTGCTTTTCCAGCGTACGATCATGACCCTGAGATGCTCGGCCTTCAAGGAGAGCACAGAGGAGCGTCATAGGGGGAACTCGAGTCCAACAACACCAGATCTATCTGATGGCAAAAGGCGCCAGCACCGTGTTATTGCTTCGTTTGGAATTTCCTTTCTCCGTTCTCTCTTAGGCCTTTTGTAATCATATTCTACAACCGGATGTCAAATTTACCTCTTGCAGAGTCTCCCTGCTTGCTTTCTTTCTCTGTCCCTCAGACGCCTTTCCACAAGTCTGCAAGCTACAGCTCCAAACTCTCCCCTTTCTCTGCTTATTTACCTTCCCTACTCTAGTTCTGCACATGCATTCCTGCAGAAAAGAAGCTTCTCCGCTCCGATCAGCCGGTTTTGAAGTGACGCTCCTTTTCCACTCCCTGCTCTGTTGTCAGAAACAACATGTTGGGTTGGACCTGATGGCCTCTCACATTGTTTGCTCCATCTGTTTGAAGAGTTTTTTTTAAGGTTGATGTTTAACAAGACTCCAAGGAGAGAGGAGACGGTCAGAGTGGATTAAAAACGCCTGGAGGAGCCGCCACAGGAAGTCGAGCTACATTATTTGATCCTCTTATTCTTGGAGGAAGCTGCAGAGATCTTAAATTTAGACTGGATTCATGAGCTGATTTCCAGATTCACGTTTCAGAAAAGTGTAAAACATCTGCTCATGAAATTAAAATCACACCAGAAAGGAAAAAAAGCAACCATGGAAACCTGAGTGTGACTAAAGTTCAGCAGCGGCCAACTTCTTCTCAGCCAGAGAGCTTGTTAACAGAGCTGCATGTGGTTGCCTCACTCTGTGCAAAAAAAAGTGACTCATTGATTGTGCCGATGCATTTCAGAGCACTTTAACAGAGGTTTTGGCAAACCGGAGCTTACCCCCCACTTAACAAGTCTATTCTTGGAGGAAAGTTGAGCTGTGACGCTGGGGAAACTTGTCACAAAGAGGAGATAGTTAGAGCAAATTTATGGAGAGTCACATAAACAAGAAAGTGGAAAATACAGTCAGCAGTGAGAGGGAAGCGTGCGTGTGATTCAGTAACTTTGGTGACATCTCACTTGAGTTTGCGTCCATAAATCTGGTTCCACAGGAGAGGCCGTGGAGCCGCTTCCCGAGCTCAGCGCCAGCGAGATCCCGGCCATCCGGAAGCCGAGCAAAGAGAGCACCTGGCTGGGGCCTAAGGAGAGCGCCGTACGCCAGCACAGACAGGAGATGAAGACCAAGATGAAGACCAACAAAGTGGAGGAGGTGAAGCCTGCACGGCCCAAACAGGTGAGCGTGAAACACCCTGCTCCAGCAAGGGTGGGGTAAACCTGAGGTCACTGGCAGGAGGTGTTGAAAACATGATTCAGAGCTCGTTAGAGAAAATCCCCTCAGCTTTATGGTGTGTGAGTGTGAGCGCCTGCTTTTATGAGATTCATGCAGCAAGTGAGCAACATCCTGGTTGATTCGCAGACACATTTTGTTGATCTTTAACTTTCTGCAAGAAACCTGATGACACCAACACGCCCAAATCAAGCTGCACGGTCCCGTAAACATGACGTGTTTTTTGTTTTTGCTCCTTTTCCAAGACTCAGTGTCAGCAGGAGCTGGATCAGATCCTGGAGAGGATATCCAAGATGCCCTTCAGAGATAACAGGGGTCCTCTGGAAGACCTGTACGCCCTGCACATCCCCAACTGTGACAAGAGGGGGCAGTATAACCTCAAACAGGTGACTGCAAAGGAGGGTGAAGGCAGTTGTTGCAAACTAATCCTTAAATTCAGCTTTTTTAAAGATAATTATGAAGAAGTTTGGGATTCATTTAGTTAATGTGCACTTGAACACTTAAAAAACACGTTTTTGTGAATATTTTTCTACAAACAGCAGGATAGGATTAGGATTAGGATTAAAAAAAAATTCAAAATGTTAAGATTTGTGCAGAAAACTCCCTCAAAATGTAAATTTCTGAACGAATATGACACATCCATGTGCAGAAATACAATAAAAAGGAATAAATTAAATTGCACTATACTTTATTTATCCAAGAAGGGAGATTAAAAATAATATATATATATATATATATTAATATTAATTTATTTTTATGATATTATATTTTTCATGGGTAACAATAATAATAATAATGATGATTTTTTAAAAAAAAAATCTGAATACAAATTTAAAATAAAATGATGATGGTAATAATAATAATAATGATAATATTTTTATATCATTTGCAAATATATATATATATTTTTTTTATTAGTATACGAATATAATGAGTATATTAGTATTTTTTTATATTTTATGTGATTTATTATTATTATTATTATTATTATTATTATTATTATTATTATTATTATTATTATTATTATTATTATTATTATATTGATAATAAAAAATAATATAAATAAATTGTTTTATTTTTATATTATTTGTAAATATAAATATTTCATTTAATAATAATTAATATAAAGAGTATAATTAATTTGTATAATACATGTTTTTTTATATATATATATATATTTTTATTGATCCTTTAATAATAAAAATAATTATAATATTTTGTGAGAATATAATTATAAGTATAATTCATGAATTTTAAAATAATATAAGTAAAATAAACAAAGTAAAAAATTTATAAGAAATGATAAAAAATAAACCTCATTTTTTTGTATTTTTAGTGTAAGATGTCTCTCCACGGTCAAAGAGGCGAATGCTGGTGCGTGAACCCCCACACTGGCCGACCCCTCCCATCAGCCCCCACTGTGAGAGGTGACCCCAACTGCAGCCAGTACCTCGGAGACCTGGAGCTGGAGCTCCCTGACACGACCCAGATCTAACCCAACCAAACCAAGACAGAGAAAGAGGGAACAAAAAAACTGTAAAGTACTTGGGAACAAAACGTCTGAGTAAGCTAAACGTTATCTTTCAGCGTGTTTGCGTCTCTAGTTTACATGATGACACTGACATGTGAGACATTAAGGATTAAACAGTAGGTAGGTAGGTAGGATCCAGCTTGCTGCGTAGGACGAAAACGTCAGATTAGGGAGGAGGAGAGATACGACTCGTAGATACTCTGTAGATTCTCAGTCAGCTGGAGCGTCGGTGACTCTTTGCTTTACTAATTGTGAGAGATTTGCTCAGATGTGTCAGTGTTTTGTACTGTACGTTTTAAAAAAGGAGAAGCTTTAACATATTTGATGTTTTTAGGAGTTTTTGTGTTGTAGCTTGCAAACTACTGTTACTCAACATTAACAGAAAACGCCATTAAAGTGGAGAGAAACAGCGCGGTTTCCTTGTGTCTCTTTTATCTGGTGACAACCTGCATGGAAACCAGAGATAAGCATCCACTAAATAAAAACACACCCTCTGACTCGGCAGATCCCCATCTTTGCAGACGTCAGAGGAAAAAGTGCACACTCGCGTTCTTGTGAGTACATGAACTTTATTTAAATAGTGATTTGTCATTACAAAAACGAGTACATCAATTACACGCCTGATAAATATTTCACTATAATGTTCACATTGATCTGTGCTTGAGATTTCGAAGAGTTCAAAGTGTCACCGTGTTGTGCTACGATTAACAGCGAGTGATGGACGAGGAATGTCAGCGGAGAAGGAGAGTTAAAATCTGTGCTGGCGACGACGACGACGACGCTGGGTCCACATGCAAATCCAATTCAAAGCGGCGTGGGCCAGAAGGCACTTGGATTTACATACAAACTCAGCGACCTTGCTCTTTGCAGGGATGAGAGAGGCAATGCACCATGGGAGCTGGTCCCCAGAATTTGCGTGTGGAGACCCTGCACGTGGGAGGTGAACCGTGGCGGGGGGCGTTTGCATACGATTTGTGTGTGGAGGGAAATGCACAGCACCACGTGTGTCAGACAGTAGCTTGGATAGCTTGTAGAGTCTATTCTGTAGATTGACACGAGGAGCATGGCACGTACAGAACATCACACACACACACACACACTCAGGAGCATGCACACACACTCTGTACAGACATTTACAAACAGTGGACGCATCAATCTGGACTCCAGGAACCCTTTTCTCGCTGCAGAATTATGAGCTACAGTTGCGGCTAAGTGCACTGTAAAGGTTGAGAAAAGCTAATTCTGCTCCTGCATTTAACGAGCCTCAAGGGGAGTCGTGTTGATTCATATTTCATTTAGCTTTCGAGGTACTTGTTGGTGGATTTTCCTAACTTTTCTGGTTTGAGGAGAAGCGGTTTCGCTTTCTCGGCTGCCACAGCTTCAACGAACGAAAATGGCTCCTGTTTGCTCATGAGCTATTCCGTCCTCTGTGTGAAAACAACATAAAAAACACTTTACACCAGTTTAACATCATCCTCACTACTAACATGAAGTTTACATCACTGATTTCAACGACAAAATATTGATTTTAGCCACATTTAAAATATGTCTTGTCCTACAATTCTTGGTAGACTCAAAGTACACAATATATCATCGTATCATACAAATATATATATAATCCTCTACTCTATCTGTGGATATAAAGAGGCAGGATGTCAGCTAACCTCACACACTCAGATGAAAGTTAAGATCTTCAGATTTGAACCCAAGCTCCGGTTCCCCTTTAACAAGACAAGAAAAATAACGCAGTCCATCGCACCCGACCGGATATTGAGACCTATCTGTGCCACCGTGTTCCTGATTTGGCAGTCATGTAGCGTGCTAGCTTTGATTGGCAGGTTTTAGGAAGAGAACGACTGTTCCACTTTTTTAAAATCATCATTCGTTGCTGTTGCTGCTGCTGTCCAGCTCCTTGCACTGCAGGTCTCCTCCGGCGTAGTTGATGCCGGGGATTTTCACGCCGAAGCGGTCGACGCACCAGCAGATCCCCCTTCTCCGACCACGGGAGGGCTTACACTGCAAAGAAAAAAAGGACAGGAAGTGTTAAGAGGTGATTCCTGCAGACGAATTAGCAGATTTAGCAGATTTCTGCGTACCTGTTTGCGTTTGAAGAAGCCTTTCTTGTCACAGTTGGGGATGTAGAGCGACAGAGCCAGGACGCGAGAAGTGTCCTTCATGCTCTGGATGAGATTATCCAGTCTCCTCCTGCAGGGTCCCTACACACACACACACACACACACAGAAGAAGAAAAAAAGTGAGTGTTTGCATGATATCAATTTGTGCTTGTGCCCCTGAGAACAAATTGTGGTTTGACATGACATGAAGTGAAGAATTACGAGGTAATTTGGCAATTAACTGTGTTCACACCGTGTTGTCACGTGCACGAAAGAAGCCCTGCGAGGCTTCTTGGCAGATTTGTCAGAACTGGTTTCTCTATGAGGCCTGCAGCAGTAGGATGCAGTATCTGAGATTTTTATGATTTACAGCAAAGAAAACATTGTTTTCCTGCCAATACTTCCACAATTATGGTTGTGAAAACTTTTTCGATCAGTGAATCGCGAGCTTCGATTCGTCTACTTACGAACTCTGGCTCCAGCTTATCCAGGCTGAGCGGCGTGAAGTCCAGGTTGCTGCTTTGTCCGAGTCTGGCTAGCTGCTTCTTGCGGTCTTTTGCCTGCTTCATGGCTTGGGCTTTCCGGCTGCTGATGTGGTCTCTGCCGTACAGCGGCACCTTGGTTTGGGGCAGGAGGGACTCTGGGACAGGGAGCACCGCGCCGTCGTGGGACTCTCCATCTGAAAGGAGTCAGAGATTTGTTGATTCCCTGAAGGATTACTATCATCAGTCAGTAGGGTAATTTGCACTTTACAAATTACAGACACCAGATTAAATTACAAATGACTCAGATTATTACAAACAATCTGATGTCCGGTAATTTCACCCTTTGGAGTTGGCTTCAAAGCATTTTTCTGCTCCTCCAAAGAGCCAGTTTGCAGCAGAGTCAGGATCAGGAGCGTCAATTTTGGCAACGTCACAACACGACATGATGATTTCATCGCTGCAGCTAAATGCTTATTTGACACAGTCAGTGGCGAGCAGCCAGCTTCAGATTGGAAGTGTTGACACACAGGACGACATAGCCTACATTTATGGCGAGCCAGCCTGCCAGTTTGGGGTATATGTAGACCAGGGGTTTTAAAACTTTTATAGCTGCTGACCTAAATGAGATATTTAGTCTCACCCTGGCACCCAGGCCCATGAAAACATACTATTACACTTGTCATGTGGCGAGCCGACAGAAACAGCCACAGCCCGTTTTGGGTCGCAGAAGGCCTCATGTACATGCATCTTTCATCTGCAGCTAAGTCGCCCCTCTCCTTTGTCCCGCCCTTTATTCATGTAACCACAACCGCCAGAACAAGCAGCCGCGGCTTTCCCTTCCCAAAAAGCACTTTAGGAGTGATATTTCTCCTCATTTTTAGCTTTTAAACATGCATTAGCTTGTTCGCGTCCTAAGCTGCCGCTGGCCCATTTCCACTGCTGTGTCACGCACTCGTTTCCTCTTCATTTCGGGAGGATTCTGCACATAAAGCCCCTCCATTTCTGCACTGACGTGATCGCTAAGCTACTAAGCTAGCCGGGGCGGTGAAACAAGGTCAACGCCACGTTTGCAAATGACGCCTAAGCCCCTCCACCCAGCTTGTTTAGTGTCGATGATGAGTGTGATGATGTCATCTGTCCACATAATGACAGGTTCTTGGAAAAAGCAAAAGAGATCCCCCTCCTCCACCACCACCACCTCCTCCACCACCACCCTACCCCCATCCTCCAGTTTCCTGCTGACACCGTTTTTTTCCCCTCTGTGCAGAGAAAGCTGGAGCAGATCAGCATAAGTCCAATCAAGTCCTCACTTGTTAATCCTGCAGCTTGTCTAATCTGACCTGTGCTGACTGATCTTTCATTTTCTTCCCCTCCTCTCCTCCTCCTCCTCCTCCTCCTCCTTCTTCTTCTTCTGCTCCTTTTTGCTTTGTGCTTGAATAAAACATTGCAATCCTGGAGAACCAGATCCCTGGAGGGTTTAAACACAGAGAGCTGCTTCCTTGCAAAGAAGTTTCACTGAAGTTGAATCAGCATGCACAAATACATGCATGCAAAATCCTTCTCAGTGGCAGATTCTGCAGCTTTGCACAGATTTTACTGCATGGATTCATGCATAGGCGTCTTTAAAATGTCATCTCTTCCCTCTGTGCATATGGGCTTTGCTTAATTTATGCACTGAGGGAGCGCCCAGCAGGAGACGTGGAGTTAATGGAGAAGCTGGCTGACGGGCAGACAGATGGGGGAGTGAGTGGGGGGATCAGTAACCCACGCTCAGCCGGCGTTCTGCTGAATCACTGCACAGCCGAGACGGAGATGAAGAGAGGAGGAGGAGGAGGAGGAGGGAGTGGGGGATACTGTGGGAAACAGAGGGAGACTTGAACAACTCAGATGCAGGGACTGAAAATACTGACGCCTTATCAATGATGATGCTTATTTGAATGTGACTTTCAAAGCTTCCCTTCGCCCTCTGCAAGAAAAACTGCGGTTCTCTCCCTCAGCCCACTGAGGTTTGAACACCACCAGAAGGATTATTTATGTTTCCAGAGAAGCTTTCCTTCCACACTAAAACTCCAATCTGCTGGAAAAGCCTGAGAGGAGAGGAGAGGGTGAAACCGGGTATGGCGAGAGGGGAGGGGAGACAGAAGAAGAAGAAGAATAGGGTGTTAAAGATGAAGAGGGACGGCAGCCAGGCAGGGAAAGAGGAGAAGAGGAGAAGAGGTGGGAGAGAATAGAGAGACAAAAAGGTGTGGGAAAAAAGGCACAGGTGGTGGATGAAGAGAGGTGACAAAAGAATGAGAGGAGAGAAACTGTAGAAGAAGAGAGCCAGCATTTCCCACAATCCTCTCCACAGAGGAGACACAGTGACTGTCATTCAGAGGAGCCAGCGAGCAGCCTCACCTGTAATCTTCTCCCTTGTTTCATGTCTGACTGGAGGCCCCTGAGGCGACGGGGGCCACTCACACGAAACCTGCTGATTTATAGCTGGCAGCCCCCACGAGAGCTTTTTCTTCTTTTTCTTTTTTAGGACGAACTAGCTGACAGGTTGATTGGCGCCCGGCACCAATTGTTGACAGAGTTCACAGGGTCAAGGCGCGGAGGAGGCTTTTGAGTCGTGTGCCTCAGTTAATGACAGGTGTCATCAGAGACTTCACAAACTACAGAATAAAACTGCACAAACTGATGGAGTTGCATCACAATCCAGCTGTTAGCTTGTGACATAATTCCTGCAACTGCTCAGAAATCAACATAAGGGAGTCAAACTTCAAATTCAGGGGTTAAAGAAAGAAGTTGCTTTCATGCATTTTTAGTAGATTTTGCAACCAGGAGCTCAAGTTTTAAGGTTTCTTTCTTGGTTTTCTTTCTTTTCAAGGATGCAAACATCATTAAAACACCACTACAGCCTCACAAAACTGCATTAAAGTGCATCAAGCTGCATTCTCTGGTTTAGATTTGGAGTTTTTTCTGTTAAAGTGTGATTTTTGTGAGGGTATGATGAAGCTGTCACTCCTTTAATCCACTTAATGAGTCTCCCCTCGGACTCAGTGACCTGTTTCAGGCTCCTCTCAGCCTCCCCGCTCCCAATCAGTCATCTCTCCGCAGGCCTTACCTTTTGACGGATGCAGCAGTTTGTACAACTTCTCGTTCCTGCACACCCCGCGGCCGTGCAGCAGCGCGTGCAGCGGCTTCTCCTCGCCGTTCTTCGGCAGGCAGCGCAGCCCGCGCGTGCACGGCCCGGTGTACACGCCGCACGCCTGGCCCTCTTCGAGCGCGCACGTCAGGCAGCAGCCGCAGCCGGGCTCCTTGACCAGCTGACAGGCCACCGGCACCGGCGGACACATGGACAGGGCCTTCTGGTCGCACGGCTGGCACGGCACGTAGGACGATCCGCAGCTGATGCTCAGCAGGGGGACCACCAGGAGCGGAATGCTCAGCAGCATCGTGCGCTTTGACTGGAAACTGAAGCGAAAACTGCGACTGATATCAGCTGCGTGGTGTGAGGAATCCTTTCTTTGGGAGAGGTTTCAGTCCGAACATCAGGGGGGTGTTTGCATCCACAGGTGCTCTGCGCGCTGAAGTCCAAATCCTGTCACTCTCTGCACTCCCTCCTTCTGCAGGCTTCAAATAAATAATAAAAGATGAGAAAATATCCACGAATGCGTGTCTTTTTTCCTTCAGTGATGCCTGGTGCCGTTTACGCGCAACCGCGTCGTCTCCAAATGTGAAAGAAGAGGAGCTCCTGATTCTCTGCCTCTCCCTCTCTGTAGGTTATTTAACCCGCACGGTTTGTGAGCAAAATGTATAATCTGCGGCTTTGAGCTTGCCTTTTAAAAAAAGAAACTGCCAGAGGCGAAGCCTATAACGATGGGTATGTCAAACAACGTTTGGAGAGGGGGAGGCGCACTTGTCAACTCTGCGCGCTGCGATGCTGATTTCACAGGGCGGGTGCTGGCATGCCTCCAGATCTGCCAGATACGAGACGATGCTCCTGGAGGCGACTGAATAAGACCTTGTCTTTCTCTTACTGCGCAGTGGCCACTGAGTTTCCTCAGGCTCATGGAAACAGCATTGTTATTAATAATTCTGACTGTTTGCGCTTCAGATCGGGACTCTACACTTATTAGAAAAAGGGGGAGGTTATGAAAGTTGGCTTCAAGTGCAGTTTGAGAGGTTATGGAGCTGTCAGGAGGGAGCCTCATAAAAAAGATGTGTCATAACAGAGAGGAAGACAGGCAACTCATCATGCAGCACGCTTTGAGTTGATTTAAGTCCAAAAATAAAGCTTGTGAAGCAGAAATTGAGGTTTATTGCAACTCAAAGTTGCCAAATTGCTACTTGCTGATGTCTTTATGGGATCACTTCAGCATCAGTCTAATTCCCCATTTCCTGACTTGACCCTGGAAACCTCCTCCTCAGAAATCCCAGATGATCCCTGTCAAATCTTAATACCCCTCGTCTTACATTCCCTCCTTGAAAGATGCTCTCAGATATTTATATTGAACACGCTCCCCTGTGGAGCAGCCAGATGGACGACCCACTACACCCAAAGTGAAATTCGACCATGTGACAGCGCCACATTCTCATGTTATATAACAAAAAGTCTTTCAAAGTCAGGGTGGGATCCTGCTTGAGAATGCTTTTACTTCTCCCCCTCGGGTTCCTCCGCCATGTTTGCCAGAAGAGCTGTAGCTTTAAATATTTGTGTGATGGTGTCTTTAACCATAACAAATGCACTCTCCAAAGATTAGTGCTGAAAAAAACCTTATTTTATGACTCAGCGAGGTCAGTGTCCAGAGATGAGTGTGTTGGAGGACAAAATGCTCATAACTCACTGGATGTTTTGGCAGATAGCGATATATGTCCGAGATGATCAGCATGTTTTTGTTTTCAGTAAACAGAGTCCTCGCTTTTTGACCCTTGTGTTCGAGTACACTGTGAGAGTCTAGTTTTTGTTTATGAGGTTTGAGCGTCCGACTCATGCTCCGACGAATCCAGCTTCATCGCACAGAAACTGACCTTTACAGACCCTGAAGTGATCAAAGCTTCCTCTCACTTCCTCTTCCCTCCTCCTCTTCGAGACTTTGTTGGCAAACTCCGCTCTGATCACCCGACCCCTTGTTTCCCTTTGCCCTTGACCTTTCTGCTGTATCATGTGTCAGGCTACGTCACGGCTAGCGTAAAGGTCGGCTCATCACAACCGCCTTTTGTTCCACTTATCTACCTTTTGACATTTGGATGTGCATCTCAAACGAGAGAGTTTTCATCCATCCATCCATTCGCCATTGTTCTCCTTTGACCTACTTTCTCCAACCCAAGGCGCTGGAGCTGCCACTGCTGCACTTGTTCTAGTCCTACATGAAGCTAAGCTTCAGCGAAATGATCAGAAGTGGAAGGAAAAGCAGAAAATGGAAGAGTTGTGATAGGATCTAAGGAGGAGCAGAGCTCCAGTGTCGGGTTTCTCTTTGGCCTGCGGACACAGGGGCCTGAGTATCAGCTTCAGCCAGGAGAGGAAAGTTTGCAGCACAATGGAGTAATCCCTCTGAAAGTTACACCTCAGAGGCCGCTTTTGGCGCTGGTTATCACTCCAACTTCTCGCAGATTGAGGCGACGAGTGATACGTGACTGATGCGCACCATATGACACTCAGAGCTTACTGTAAAGCGACAAAGCCGAGTCAAACCGCTGCGAATGTGCTGAGGCAGCACGCCTCCCCCGTACACTCTCATGCAGAGAGTTCCCAGAATGCTGTGAGCACTCGATTTTCAGAAACAATTAGAGGAGTCCACGCCGGATTACCAAGGCTCAAACTCCAAGTGTGCTTGTGAACGCAGAATGAAGGACAGGTGGAGCTCATGGAAACGACCTCTTGCATGTTTCCCAAAGCACACTGGGAAGGAAATGACTCAGAGAGGCTAATAAAAGTGATAAAGCGCAGTGCTAATGGTTGTTTAAGCAAAACAAAGTCTTATGTAAAAGTTGCAGCACAGGAAGTGAAGTATTTATGTTTTTGGCAGCAGCAGGAGTGTTTGTAATTAAGGAGAAGAAATCTGCAAAATCGCAGAAGCACCACCTAAAAATGTGAAATCTCATGAGGGGAAAATCCCGGAGAAAGACACATCTGGGCACACTTTCAGGTTCCAGTTCAAGATGTGGGAAGTAAAGTGTGCGAAACCACATCAACGGCTGCTCAGCATCGATTACGGTATCTGGGTAAAGAAGTCAGAGAGTGTAATGTGGTGTTTACACGCTGCAGTAGAGATGCAAAACAAACCTGGTGCCCATCAATGCTTCTCCAGCCAAAAACAGCCTTTTTTACTGTAAACCGCTTTGCTGTGGTTGCTCTGATTCCACAACTTGTTATGATGACTGTGCACTTTTCATTTCCATGACACAGCAGATACAGTCACCGACGCCAAATTACACAGAGCGCCGCAAAATCAGCGGTGGATGCTGTGATCTGCATGCAGGACTCAGGTGTTTGAAAGAGCTCTGCAGAGAAAGGAGGAGTGGATGAAGCCGTCAGCACATCTGTGTGGCCCTTGGATTGGACGAAAGCACATCATTGGATCCAGATGTTGGGAAAGTAACGGGCGCAAGTGCTTTTCAGTGAGCTCGTGGAGTCTGAATATTCAGATCTGTCGAAAAGTGTGTGTCAGTGAAGCAAATCCAGCTCCCTCAAAAAGAAGTAGCCCAGATTTCAAAGAGTAAAAGTAGGTTAACAAGTGGCAAAGACATCCAAGCAAGCAAAATAAATGTCTAACTCTGAGATCTGAATTCACCTGCTGAGCCAAAAGCGTGGAAATGACCGGAAAACAATTCCTGGAAATCAAGAATTCGCCTTCTGGAAATGCTTTCTCAGAATCTGCGGTTGCTACTCGTCTGCAGCGCGGCATGCAGAAGATCCTCCCAAGTACACACCAATGAATTTTTGGCGAGGCGACGCTCTCCGAGGAATCGCCTTTTGATTTACGAGACTTCAGCCCTTGTTGCGCGCCCAAGTGGTTTGAACTTGTGGTCACGCTGTCCTCCGCTTTGTTGCTTTCCCACTGGCGTCGGTGAGTTATGGTGGAGTTTTTCTCCAAAGGGTCTTTTCCCAGAATGAGTCCTGCTGTGGTTTGCTTTCAGGGTCAGTGTGTCCTCGCTGGATCTACACAGGAAGTGGCGGAGAGCCTCTTCCTTCTGTTGACATCCTCATTAAGATGGTTGGAGAAATCTGCATGTGGCCTAGCTGGCGGCTCCTGGTATTGTACTTAAATTTGTGGCTCCATCTTTGCACCATTCTCAAATAACCAGTGGTGATGTGTTCACAGTGTAAGACTTTGTCTTCCGTCGACCTCCCCTGCTGGGATCAGGTGAATCAGGTTGATTCCTGCCTCTGTTCAGATAGAAGAATCATTCATCAAAATTTGCTGACGAGGGAACGCTTGCACAGCTCGGTGCAACCTTCAATCAAGCAGTAAATATGTCAGGTTTGAGCTCTCATAAAGCGACACCCCTAATTTAACCGTGTTTGACGACGGTATGGCAACGTAAGGAGGGCATTGCGTTTGGCTCAGGTCTTTGAGAAGAATGTGCCTCGAACTGTCCTGACGTAGCCTTGACACACTTCTGTGAAACTCTCGCGAACGATTCCTTTAAGAGGAATCAGGGAAGAGTTATCGACTCCCTCCAGGTGTGGGCTTGTATAAACAGTGTTCGCTGTGGTTTGCACTCTTAGATCTTAATTATCTTCAGCTGCTTTCCTCGTGCTCATGTGGGGAAACTGCGGTGGAAGAGGGTTTAGTTTACACGCCTTGCTTCAGGTCGTCACTGTCCTTGAGGATCTGAGAGGTCAAGAGGACCTGCATCAAACGAGGTTTCCATGGGACTTGCAGATTCCTATCAAGACTTGCTGAGCTTGTCAGTTCCGCATTTTTGTGTGATACCGAGATCAGACACTGATGAGAATCATGATGCACAAAAACTACCTGTCTCCTCTTTTCTGGAGAAATCCCATCCTCCCTGCCTCCGTCCAAATCTGTCGGGTATCAGGATACGTGCGGCGCGGCTGCTTCCAAAAGTCAGCTGGACTCGAGGCTCTCATGTTTTGAGCTGCTGCCAGAGCCGCGTCTTTTCTGCAAAGTAACAGGAAGGCATTGTGAGGCCGGGCTGAGTCACAGTGTTAGTGTTTTGCAGAAGAAACTCTGAAACACTGGAGTGCACATACTCGGAGGTGTTGAGGTTTTGAGAGACAGGGGGATTCTTGAAGCGAGTGACGACAGAAACAGCGAGCAGGAATTTGAGGACGAATTAACTGGACATTTGATTCGCAGCGTCCTTCACGTGTGCAACTTTAAGGCCTTCGACTCTCCTCCGAGAAGAAAAACATGGCTAAACAAACCTTTCACTGAGCTGTCACTGACACGTCTTAATACACCTCAGCCTTGATTTAATGACATGTCAGAAGTGCAGCCTGAGTCACCCTTCTTGGCGGAGATGAGGCGCTTACAATCACAGCAGGGAGTTGATAGAAATCTGTCAGAGGGATGCGCCTCTTTCCTTCGCTCGCACACAGAGCTGCTCTTGTCTTCGTCCGGATGTGTCCACGCTGAAACAAACCTGCTAATTCGACCACCCTCACCTGGATCCTCCTAGACGTCTCAATTCGAGGCCAAACCAACATCTTAGGAGAGAGTCTCTCTTGTACAGTATTTGCAAAGCGAGAGTCTTAAAGCCTTCCAGGATTACAGCTTTAGACAGTGGCATTTCTTGGGGATTATGCTGGATATACTTCTTGTTCTCGTCTTGATGCCAATTCACACAGAGCTCAAGCCAAGTTAATGAACCCGATGACATCAGATAAGGCAGACGATGTGTCTGCGAGGCACACTTTTCACGTTGCAGGGAAGGGAGCTGCGTCGCTCCTAGAGATTAATGCAAGAGGAGTTTGCAGCCTACATTTTCCTCATTCTGCTTGGAAGAGAGATGGCAGGGATTCAGTGTTTTGCATAAGCACACTTCAGCAGAGTAGATCATTCGCGGCGTGAGGCCCTGAACCTGAGTTTTCTCGGTCCAGGGACGCTCTCTCCACACTGCCTCCGTCCAGCTGATCCAACTCAACCACGGCTGGCAAGGAAGCGAAATTTCCGTCTCTGTGTTCGCAAACCAGCTCCTCTTCCCTCAGCCAAAAGACAGAACAGGCTGCTATTAATTACAAAGAAATATTATCCTCTTGCGGGAGGTTCGCAACAACATCAGTATCCAAAGCAAACAGATACGGTGTGCTTGGAAGCTTGGTGCCTTGTACAGCTGCCATGCCAAATCCAGGCCCACAGATCCTCTTACAGCAGATCAGAGAGAGGGGAGGAGGGGAGGTTTGTTATCTGCGTGCTGCAGCATCATAATTCCCATTTCATCTTCACGTCTCCAGCCCAAGTGAATGTACTGTATGGCTTTGTGCGGGGAAAGTTCTGCGGACAAACTTCTGCAGGATTAGAGGAAGATGATTGCATGCGCGATAAACATTTCCCAACACGGCGTGTGACAGCAGATGGTTGTGTGGGAGGTTGTAAGTTTTTGAGCATGCATAACACCAAATCAAGAAGCAGAGCAGCAAGGGAGGGAGAGGGAAAGTCGCGTTCATTACACTCAAGATGCTGCAGGAAGACTTCCAAGGTCAAGATGCACAAAGATGTGGAGATAAAGCGTCTATCAGGTGGTCTTTTGTCACCTCCATCCGACTAAAAACGGCACTTGAGATGCGTTTGAAAGCTGTTTGAGGTAGAAACCATCAAAGGACCTTTAGGAAGTCACCCGTATTGTGCTCTGAGGAGATAAAGTTACCGAAGCTCCTCAAAACTGTCAATTTGCAGCTTGAACTTCCAAAGCAAGGGGCCCCGCGACGAGGCCCCGCAGAACTGTACATAAACACATCGTAAATAGCCATTATTCCCCTCAGCATTACCAACAAACTGTGAGCAGAGGACATCCTGTGCCGTCAAAGAGGGGAGCACTCAGTGTCAGGATGATGGATGAGGCCGCGTCGTGTTGTTGTGATGGAAAGATGGGAAGATGAGACCCGGTGGGCCGTGTGAGTGACGGACAAGGTGCAACATCTGTGTCTCAAACTCAGACTGCAGCGACTCTACAGCTGAACGTTGGTGAATCTGAAGTGTGGTAGCACTTTGTTTTACGGCCTCGTTATGTTCTAATGATTTCCGAAAGCAGAACTTGGAGGGAAAGTTTCCCCGAGCGAGCTTAAGGAGTGATTTGTTTCTAATTATATGGAAAACCAATGTTGAATTCTTACATGACCAGTTAAAAGTTTAATGCTCTGAAAGTCCAACTTCTGCAACAGCCGAGCCTTCCTGTTTACATCAAAAATAATGTCACAGAAGTGGTCGTAAGGCTCCATAAATAGCAGACAAGTTGTACGAGTCAATCCAATCTGAGTCCCAAGTGAGTGGCAAGTCATTTGGTCAAAGTCTCAAGTTTTCCTGTTGTGGAGTCGAGTCATGTTAGCTTGGTTTCACTTCCTTGGCCTTGTGTGCAGTCTTTAAATGGTGGACAAAGTTGGACGTTGTTCCCTTTTTTTAGTTTATTTTAGTGTCGCATATCTTGCATTGCGCGTTCCTCCTTTTTCCATTCAAGTGGAAGCTTTTGAACGCAAATGTGCGCCGTTATTAGCTTACAACAGCACTGTGTTGTGTGTGCCTATTCACCTGTCTCCAATCAATCAATCAATCAATCAATCAATCAATAGAAGTGTGAACCTAAAGGGTGGCGATCATACTAGAAGTCGTCCGACTCAGCTTGTCTTAAGTCGAGTCTGAAGTCATTGTCTTTCAGGTCAAGTTGAGTCGAGTTGCAAGTCGCCAAATTTGCGACTCGAGTTGAAATAGATCAACGTATCGTCAGCGTACAGCAGTATCTTGACCTTTGCACAAACTTTATTTCAAAACCAGAGTTTCCACCTTTCTCGATAAGCTGGATGCCACGTTGGATATGCAACAGCGTGACGACATAGCAGTGCACCACTGCGAATAAACCTAACGAAGAAGAAAAAGCCTCACAGGTTTATTTCGACAGCAGTTTCAAGCTGTTCATGACACCAATTTCTAAGCAAGAAGAAAGACATCTTCACTAAGTCGACTAACTCCACCTGGGGTTGGATCAGCAGGTCTAGAACCCAACAGAAGGGGACGGTACAGGTCGGTAACCTGTCAAAAGACACACTGTACCGTACCGAGACAAACCGAACCAAACTCCTTGGTGGAAACAGGGTTTTAGTTCGAAAATGTGACCCCTCATTGAACCCCAGTCAATCCACATGTTCTCCAGATACAGCTACAAGGTGTTCTTTGTCCCCGTCAAGAAGAGAAACATCTCCAACAAAACCCTAAACCCCCTCAAGGCGCAGAGCGAGTTCACCTCAGGACCAGGGGCGTGTTGAACCAAAGTTTGTTACCCGGTGACTCACGTGTTTCTTCTCCTCACCTGAAGCTTCTGCTGAGTAGACAACCTCTCCAAACTCCTCCATGTGGACTGAATATTTCGCTCAAGGGTTCCTCTGACAGTCGATGTTGAGAGAAGGGTGAAATATGTCTTCTTCTCTTCCTTTCCTCACAGTTTCTCTCCTGGTTGTGTTTGTGTGTGTGTGCGGTGTGGAGTTTCTAACACACCCTCAGGGACTGACAGGATTGATGACCAATTGCGGCGATCTATCAAATACTTTGCCAGAAGTTGCTGGAATCTGGAGAAAGAGATGTTAATGTTCAACGGACAAACTTTGACGACAGAGGCAGAGATATTTACACAGATTTTACAATTTTACATAATCCTGCCAGTCTAACACAATCTGGATTACTGTGTCCAAAGAACATGTTATATAACGTTCAGTCACTATTTCACAGGATGGAGTCTTCCTCAGAGGGAGGATAGCGTACTTTGTGTTCTTATGACACTTTGACTTGTCCTCATCTCTTAATCCGTGATCACCCTGCGGGTCGTCACGTCAACGTGCAGCTCGGGGTGGAAACAGGACGCCGTGCTCACCTTAAGTGGCATCTATAAATCTGAGAAGACAAACGCTGTGTATCCTGATCCCTGCGTGAGGCCGTAAATCTGAGCAGGAACATGATCGCAGAGTGATGTATGGGTGAAATATCTGATAGCTCGTTGCGTTTGGTTGGAGGCGAACATTATGCATTCAAACAAACTGAAGATAAACAGAATCAAACTTAAGCCATCCTTCAACGCCGTGGTGGAATCCTCGCTATGTCAGGTTTGGACGGATTTGCAAGCAGCTGGACGCTTCGGATCAAGGAATCTTAAGCATATACAGTACAAAGGGAGTGTGCATACTGTTCCTCAAAGTGTTTGATTTGGACGGAGAGAAATCTGCTGTTTTAAGACTGAAGAGGAGATAAAAACGTGCAAAGTGAGACACGTTTCTGCACTCCTCTGGCAGCCCTGCGTCTGAATGAAAGCGGTGAGGCCCGGGTGTCGGTTCCACCGGTGGAGGAGATCGTCTCGATTTTTATTACCGTTGGCAAAAGTCGCAGACTAAATAATGGTTGTGTAATGGAATCGGTGCTGCCTGAAACACAGGAAATAAATGGTGGTGGTCATGTTCATTCATGCTGGTAATTATCATTGGCTGCTCCGGGGGGGAAAAGGCAAAAGCCACGAAGAGAAAAGAAAATGATGAACTTTGGAAAGGATGGACTGAGCTGTGTGTGTGTTTCTGTGATTCTGGTTTGGTGCTTTTCTTCCTCTCCAAAAGCCAAATCTGTGAAGTTTTCTGTCTGTAACAAAGTGTGCAGCCAGCTCCGTACATCGCAGCCTTAAAAGTATAACTTCTCAGAGAAAATCTGCTAATCTCTCCTTACACTCTCAACCTGCTCGCACCGATGATCCCTCTGATGCACGGCCTTTCTTCCAGAGAGATTTCACACGAGCGTGAAGCCAAACAAGGAGCCAGCGAGCTGTTTCAGGGACACGACGAAGCTCTAACATGCTCTTTTTTTCTGCTCTGGCGTGAGAACAGCTGGCCTGCTTTTAAACCCCGACCACGCTGACCCAACATGTGGATGCGAGGAGAAGTCAAATGTACCGTTTCACCTCTAATTAGCCTGACCTCAGCGGTGTTGTCTTAAGGAAGTCTTCGGATGAGAATGTTCCTCTGAGAAGACGAGTTGGGTTTGACGAAGTCATCGTGACACGGATGTTTCAGAGCTCACTCACTCGAATCCAGGATAAAAACACAGAGGAGAAAAAAACTACAGCATGGAAGGAGGGGAGTCAGAAAGCAAAACAAGCAGGTTGATTTTTCCATTTGATAAGCGCAGAGTGGGAATTTTCCCCTATTTGAATATTTACAGTTCAGTGGCATCTGCATGTGCAGGGGTCAGGACTTTCCAAAACCACGAGTGTCTGTAGGAAGGTCATACCTGGGTGAGAGGCCTCTCACACACTCTGCACATGTTTCCACTACGCTCCTCACTTTGGGCTCCGTGATTGGCTGAGAGTTTCACACTCATGTTTCAGGAGCTTGTGTTTCAAATCCACAAAGTTTCTGAACGCAGAAGTTTTCATGTCGATGAACTCAGCTCATAACCTCACCCAGGCGATGCAGAGGTGTGTGTGTGCGTGTGTGTGTAAATCATCCATGTGTCATACATATTTGTGAGTTTGAGCACCGTCTGCAGCCGTGAGAATCACACAAACACACACACAGTCTTTATGATGTTTCTTTACAGCCCAGCTCCGTCACTCGTGCCGGGTGTGGTGAGACTCGGACTTGGAGACGCTCGGGGGGCTACTGCTTGGAAAGCTCTTTGATTGGAACTATCGCTAAAAAATACAGAGATTTTTGGCTGTTTTCAAACAAATATTTTGTTTATGATGGGGTTTCTTTCATAAAACATGAAGGAAAGGTCTTTTTCACACTGAAAATTGAGAAACGCTCCATGAAACTGCTACTGGTTTTTGAGCTTGATCAGCTGACCATATTAGACAGCTTTCTGAGTGTGCAACATGTGTGAAAATGCAAATATGATAGAGGAATAAGACATAGAAACAACTGAGGCCTTGTCCACACGAAGCAAAAGCAAAAACTGCATTTTCAAAAACCATTTTCTCCCTTTAAAGAACAACTTCCGTCTATAGGTGGGGGAATTGATCCAAATATTGATAATATCGATACCAGTGTAGAAAGATCGATACTCTGGTTCAATTTTTTTTTCCTGCATGCACTGACTGCTTGGGTTTTAGGTACTTTTAAAGATACTGACCAAATTTTGTCAAAAGTATGGGGTACTGATTCATGAAAAACAAATGGTACCATGCTGGACATGAACACAGCATTGATATTTTTTACCACATAAACACAAATGTACCGAAAATTGGTATCGTTAAGTACCGGTACCAATTGTGGAAGGTACCCATCCCTACGCAGCACTCTTTGCTCCCCCTCTTGGTTTGGATATTGCACCATCACGTGGCTCAATGGTGCCAGGGAAACAAGCAATCTGACTCTGTAAAAAGAAGTTTGTTCAATATTATTTTACATTTGTTTTGGTGTGATAAATCTTCATACTATTTTTTTTTTTTTTAAATAGTGCAATAATGGGATAACTTCTATTTATTTTTCAAATTTTAGTCTTCAACTCTGTACCTCAGAAACAATTTTGTTTAGATTTTACCTAGAAGTGATAATTTTTGCACTTCATTTTCTTAAGAAAAGAGTTCCACGCAACAAAGTTTTGGGGAAAATTTGATTTGTTTCTGTTGTATTGTTTCTGAACTTGGATGTTTATTATGACACTAAAGTCATTTGTAGTCACCTTCAAACTTTGCCCAAAATCTGTCCTAGATTTGACCAACATAATCAAAAGAAATAAATCATAAAAACACCTGAAGGTCAGCAGTTTGATGATACATCAACCTGAAATATTAAAAAGTATAGAAATCGGTATTGGCGATACTTGGTACCAGATTAATACCAATATACCCAGTATAGCCCACCTCTACTTTTGTCCAGGAAAACACACCGGTAAGTGCGGGCAGTGTCTTTCAGACGTGAAACCTGTGCTAGCCAATCAGAATGAACCCCCGTCATTCAGCTGTGACGTCTACATGAAACAGGAAGTTTTCAGAAAACATGGACATGGCCTGAGGCTCACACCCCCTTTTAATAAACTCCTCGTGTTTCCAATCAGACCAAAAAAGCTGCACATCTGACGCTGAAGCCGATGATGGGAGATGAAGGCCGGAGCAGATTTAGTCGTGAAGCAGAAGAACCACCCACAGATCTTGAATGTAACTGATTTGTATTGCTTTAATGTTTTTTTTCTCCTAAGCCATGACATTATAATGTAAATGAGAAGCGCAAACAAAATCTGAGACCCTTTTTGTACATCCATTAGTAGCACATTCATACAACAACTTCCATCGTCTGCACAGCGGGGGTCACAGAAGTCTTTTTCATGGCGGTGGCTTTTGGCTCAGAACAAACAGGCGCAACAAAAACCAAACTCCACTTTTAGCGTTTTCCTCTGTTTCACCTCTCTGCTTGGAGCCAATCGCCACCGTACATTCCTCCGTTCGTTAACACTGACCGTTGCGATAATGCGACAATGAAATCTGGAGAACAAAATAAAAAGAATAAATAAGAATAAATAACTTTCGAAGGGGGTCAGAGGAGACACCTTTGGCAGTCTGACGAAGGAAAGGAAGGAGGAGAGGAGCTGTTAGCATCACGGTGCGACACGAGCTGCTCCTCTTTTTTTGTGAATAAGTGCTTCAATTACACACTTCCAATTCTGGGGGCACAGCAGGTTTTTTCTCTAGGAAATGAAGAAGTCAGCTGATAAATGTGAACTCCAAAGGCCCCTGTGAAACTTGTGAGTGTGTCCCAGCTGCAGAAAACAAAAGCAACAAAAGGAAGCGACATGCAGCTCGTCAGCGTAGATGTATCGTGTTGGAATCTTTGGCTAAATTATAAAAAGTAACCGTCATGGGTGCATACAGCTGTTTTCATATTGCATTTGAGGTTGTTTATTTTTTTTTCCCTTTTGCTAAAATCTCCTCCTTGACCTTGAGTTTCTACCAGCTACAGGCGCATTTTCCTCACACCCTGAAAAATGCGTCAGTCCATGCAAATTCTTCTATCTCATTCATGCCCTACCTCGTTCAAACGAAACGAAAACATGACGAGCCAAAAAAACAAACATATACATGTACAAAGTAATGTACACCATATATTCAAACACATTTCAAAATCGTCAGACTTTGAAATCATTAGCCAAAATAAGTCTATATTTTTTCTCGACCCATTTTAGGTAATCTTTATCTAGACTGTACAATATATGTATATATGAGTAACCATGAGGGACCAAAGCAACAAAAATAAATACTTTTTCGCTATGTCACCTTTCAAAGTAGTATATCTATGTACATTTATATCAATATCAATTTTCCTTAGCTTATTGTGATGGTTGAGCGTGTGTTCAACAAGCAGGCATTTGCGCACAGTGTGGAAACTCCTTCCGTTTTTTTTTTTTTAAGTTTTCTTTTGCCCTAAAAGTATCTAAATGTCAATTTGGACGACACCGTGAGACGGGAACAGAAAAGAAGAGACTGTTTGGTACAGTGAAAGGTAACCCTGGCTCAAATGGACAGAAAGAGTCAAAGAAAAGAAGAAAAAAATAGAGCATCTCACCATCATGTGACTACTTCAACAATGGGTTTGTCTACGTCTGTTTTACAAAAGATGTTTCTATTTCATGCAGTCTTTTCCGACAAGTCGTACAACCTCGCTGTACGTGTCTAAAGGATTTTTTTGTGTCCTCTTTTTTTAGCACAAAGCGAAGAATGTTTTCAGTGAATGTAGCTATGAAGGGAGTAGGAAGGAGGAAGGAGGAGAGAGGAAAGGGGACGGTGCAAGTTTTGGGACAACAACATGCATAAAGAAGACAGTGCATAGGTCCAGGTTGTTGTTCAGTCCCTGGTGGTTTCCAGTGTGTTTCAACAGACTGCAAGCAGTTGGTGATGGGAGATGGAAGGAGGGAGGACGGTCCAAGCCTGAGTGACAGGCGCCACCTTGTGGAGGAGGTGAAGTAATCCAATTTGAAGAGAGAGTTCAGGCTTGGACCGATGCAAAGTGCGTCAACCTTTCAGAGCGTGGTGTTCTCTTTTTTTTTTCTTTTGGAGTCTGGTCCGCTGTGCGCAGTTTTTAATCAGTCGTTTTTTCACTGCAGAGCCCTTTCCAAACACACAGCAGACCCAGAAACAACCACACTGAAGGTTTCATGATTTTTTTTTTGTGTTTTTTTTCTGTTTCACGTGGAAGGTAGAAGAACCGAGCTTAAAGATCAAGCTAACATGCATAAGGTCTTCGGATTCTGTTTTGCTAAAAGCCGTCAAGGCCAACTTTTTTCCCCCGAAGACCAGTTCAAGAGTAGTCTCTTCTTTTTTATGTTTTGTTCACTTCATCTTTTAAAAGAGGAAATAAAAATGGCTTAATAGCTACATCATTCTTGCACTTGTGTTGCAACTACCTTTGGTAAATCAATCGACAAAAACGACAACAGAAAACCCTGAAACGACAAGTCCGTACGTGTTCCCCCGACTTGAACTTAGCTTTGTCTCTTTAAGCGTTTTTCTCCTACGACAAGTCACCCTGTGGGTTCATTTCTCCCTTCTGTTGCCTCCATGTTTGTCACGTTCACAGCTCCACCCTGCACGTCCACTAGCGCCCGCTAAAACCTCCGAATCTTCCGGAAAAGACCAAGACAAACCAGCAAGGCAGAGAGACAAAAACGAGAGAAGAGGGGAAACAGAAGAAACAGGAAACAACAGAAAATTAAGGACATCATCGAGTCCTGGTGAAGAAGACACCGACGAACGACGAAGGAAGGAAGGTTTTTCAGAATGGCCACCGCCATTCGCACGAGGAGGAGGAGTTTCACCGCTTCATCATTTTGGAGACGAAGCTGACGATGGCGGACGCCGGCTGGTCGGGGTCCAGCTCTGCAAACAGGTGGCTCACGTTGTCTGTTGTGCTTCCTTGTTTCCTTGCGATGAAGCCGAAAAGCCTGATGACGAAGAAAAAGAGGTCAATATTTGACGTTTCTATCCCCAAACAGGACGCATGAATCTGAAAACACACTCACCTCACTGAGCCTCCTCCCTCTTTACCCCACCTAAGGACATGAGAGTTTTTTAACCACTGAAACACCAAAAAGTCTTTTATTTTGAAATTTGAGCATGAAAAGTTTCTCACTTCCTGTCCTGGGGGTCAGTGTCGCAGTAGGTTATCGTGTTGATGGGGTAGTGTCGCCTGAAGAAAAGTCTGCAAATAAAAAGCGCGATTGCAAATCTGAGTGTGTTCTCGAATATCACCACAAGAGGGCGCCACAGTTAATGAAGAATGTTTGTCTCAAAAGGTATTGCAGGATGAAGTTTTAGGACTCACTTCCTCTGGCTGTCGGTGAGCGTGATGCCCTGCGATGACACCTTGAAGTGGACGGTGGTGGCGGCAGGCAGAGGGTTGGTGGACAGAGTCTGAGTGATCGCCTTGGCGACGGCCTGAGGCCCCGTGAGAGACTCCATGTCCACAGAGTTGATGTAGAGGACGTTGCACGCTAACACGAAACAAAACAGAGTCGGTGTTGACGTCTGGAGACACGGGGGGAGCTCGGGGATGCATGCGGGTTAACGTAACGTGACGAGCGATGGCGTGTGGCTAAGTCTCTCATGCACTGGAGGAGAGGTGGTCTGCTAAAATCGAAGACGTTGCATGCATTGTCCTTCCTTTAAGTTGATCTTTGATTTGATTTAACATGATGTGATGAAGTTGGCTAAATCAGGCACTACGGCATTCACAATCAGTCAAAGTGCAAACCAGTATTTACCATGACCGTCCTCAGGAACCTTCTGGACTGTAAGGTAAGGGTGAAAACGTGTCAGCACATTCACCGACTCGTCATTTCTGCATCTTCTGCAGTGTACGTTGTTGGATTGATTCCTTTGCGTGACTCTAAGAAGTAAACTCTTGCAGAAATCAACCTCCTAAGTTGCAGTGTTGCGTTTTGCTTACCGGCTCCTTGCTTGAGCAGCTCCACCACCGGATCAGTGGGAGTGGCGAGCTCCAGCGCCTCCTCGTTTGGGTCTGTTGGCGACAGAACAGAACATCAGTTGATCATGTTTGTAACAGTTTTTCCTCGAGGCGTTGATGAGGGTGAACCGACCTTTGGTGGGGATCATCAGCTTGCAGGGCAGAGCCAGAGGAGTCATTGAGTGTTGGTACACCAGAGCAGAAAGACAACCTGGAAGAAATCCTCTCTGTTAGACCTGATCTTTGGGATCTCAAACAAAAGCTTGGACTCGAGCGTAAACTCACCGAAGTAGGGCTCGTTGGGGCAGCCCTTCAGACGCACACCTTTGGCACTCGTCTCAATCAGGAAGTGCCTCACCAGCTCGTTGGTCATGTCAGCGACTGAAAGAAACAGCAGAAAAAGATTGACCAATCTGTTTGAGTGCCCTCTGCTGGCAGATTGTGGTAACTGCACAGTATTCACAAAGCATGCCAGTGCTCCAGAAAGAATCTGCTTTGTACCTTTCTTGTTCTGCTGGATGGTCGGCGGCGGGCAGGCCACCTTCATGGCGAGGCCGTACGCTCCTCTGAAGGAGTGACTGTCCCGGATGATGAAGGCCCCGGGCTCCCTGTCCTTCAGCAGATTGATGGCTGAGGAGACAAAAGCAAAAGCGTGAGGTGGATGAATCAGGGAAGAACAGAAACACCTGACAACGGGTTCCTCTCACCTTGTTCTCGTGAGATGTCCGGCTTGTACCAGAACTTTGACGTATCCTGAACGAACTTCACATTCATCTTGATGTCTGGGTAACCGTCTGCTGGAGTACAAAGACGCCACTTTAAAACTCAATAACTCTTTGAAAGGTTAAACACCCTCCTCTCTGGCAGTGCCTCACCGTATATTGATTTCGAGACGTCCGGCAGCGTGTGTGCACCGGACAGGTTCGGCGTGCTCCCTCCGCTCACAGGCGCAGGTGTCAGATTCTTGTTGTCCGTCCTCTCCGCGTCCCCGCTCGACATGTGTCTCTTCTCAGGCAGCTGTGGGGACACGGGGAAGGCAGGCGTGACAGGCGGTTGAGCGCTCCCCTGACGGGAAGCGGCGCCCATCTCGTCAGGCGTGCAGTGACGGCGACCCATCAGTGGGCTGGGAGGCACGCCTGAGACTGCTGCTGCTGCTTTGCGGCCAATCAGAGGGCTGGAAGGGATGCCGCCAGCTACAGGAGGAGGGTGTCTGGCCAATGAGGGGCTGGCTTGGCCGAGGCGTCTCTGGAGGGCGGGGCTTGGGGGGGTGTTGGTGGCCACGGTGCGGTGGAGGGTGTTGGGGCTGCCGGGGACGGTGTGGACGCCCATGATGTTGACCTGGGAGCCTTCGGGGGAGGCGGGTCTGTGGGGGTGGGAGGGGCTGTCTGAGGAGCCCATCCTCCTTCTGGAAACAGGAACAAAACACATTTAAAGGTCGATCACACAAAACTGAACTTTATCGACTAAGAAGACTCACCCGTCGGCGCCGTGGACGGGGCTGCTGGAGGAGAGAGGAGCATTGAACTGTTGACCTCGGAAGTCGCCAAAATTACGATTATCTGAAGATGCAGAGAAAATAAACAACAAGTTTGAGCATCACAGTCACATGCAGGAACAGGAAATAACTGACGGAGATGATTTTTCAAACATTCTGGGATGCAGGACTGAAAAGGAAAAGGTTGCGGTGAAACACGCGAAACGATAAAAAAACGGAACAAACACGAAACGTGTCGGTCGAGGACAGGAGGGGTGTGCTCTTTGGTGCAGAGATGCTAGAAGTTCGTTAGCCTTACCTTGATCCCCGTCATTAGATTCAGAGTCTGACAGCAAGAAGAGGAAGAGGAAGAGGAGGAAGAAGATGAGTGGAAGAGGAGAGAGGGAGGAGGAATTTAAGTGCAAAGCAGGAACTGCAGGTTCATGGGTTTGGCCACAAGATGGCAGCAGACACCAACGAATGCAGGGTTACCAAACTATCTGACACATTTTCAACTTTCTTACATCATTAATCAACTGTTTTCAAAAATATTCACACTTTTTGAGCTTAAACTGACCTGATCCTCCTTGTTGGTGAGGTTTGAGCCCCAGCGCCGACAGAGGAGTCTTTGCCAAACCGGGTGGAGAGCGTGCTATAGGAAGAAGGCGAGACAAGAGTGAATTTAACAGTCCATAAGAAGATTAAAAGTGGGGTTAAAACTGTGCAAACGACCCATGCATGATTGAGAAATGGCATCAAAACAAAACATTTATATAACAAAATATTTTCGGTTTCTTATGACGCTGTTGGAGATGATCAAACACAAGGATGCAGTTGAGGATGATGTTAGAGATTTGCAGGATCAGGACGAATGATAAGAGACGTAAAAATGGCGACATGATAGTTTATGTCACAGTCTTACTGCAACAGCTGCGTTCAAGAGTGCAGAAAAGCTGCTGCTTTACATCTGCTCACTCAGAATTTGCTTTCCATAGAAAAAACAAACCTATCACCTTCTATTTTCCTCCAGAAACATGATTTGCACACACCTGCTCTGCAGCTCTGTGCTGCGTTTGACGCAAATTCTGAATTTGTTTGTGCAGCTTCATTTGGAAGTTTCCACAACTTTTAGAAACTTTGAGAGCATCTTCTCTTCATCTAAAGTCAATTAAAGTTTGCAAATATTGATTTTTGGTGCCCCCTTGTGGACAAATTGATACCTTTCATTTCATTTCTTATGGTTGTAATGACTATGTGACTTCTTATTTATTTGCTTTTGTTTCAATCACTGAGTCTAGGGCATACGTCAGAAGAGAGCACCTGTGTGTGTTTCCTTAAAGCTGAAGGACAACCCCTATGCAAATACACCATCCGCCGAGTAAACAAAAACGCTCTCAAACTGCAGCATATCCATCATCAGAGAGCTGCAGGATCCTCAGTGGGTCCGTGAAGCTGCACAAAGATGCATCAAACCGTCACCTTCGTCCTCCTCCTCCTCAGCTTCTCTGCAGCTTCTGGAAAATACGTCTACGTGAACAAAGCCCGATCCTGGTATGGAGCTCAGGAGTACTGTCGGGAGCACCACACCGAGCTGGCTCCTGTCAGCAGCGAACACGACATCCAGCTCCTCCGCAACCTTGTTAATGGTGTCATCTACTACTACACCGGCTTCTGGTTTGGGATGAAAAGGGACACACATGACAGCACTAAGTGGTTCTGGTCCGGTGCAGGGGAGGTGAAGGACTTTATATGGGGGTACGGTCAACCTGACGGGTGGTCCGAGGACTGTGGTTTGCTTTACAGGGACAAGATGCATGATGCACCCTCAGATCTTAATACTCATTTCTTCTGCTACCAAGTGTTCGTGGTTAGAGAGAGGAAGACGTGGGAGGAAGCCGTGGACTACTGCAGGGAGCATCACCAAGACCTGGCTAGTGTCGCGTCAGACGCGGAGATGACGCTGATCTGGAAGGAGTTGGGAGACAACGCCACGGATCATGTCTGGATCGGGCTGCATTTCTTCCCAGGGGACTGGCTGTGGACGGACGGGCAGCCCATGGACTATGACGCCTGGAGCGCAGAGGGGAAGCCAGGCTGTCCTGACGTGAGGTTTGAGTGTGCCGCGCTGAGGATGAGGGAAGGGGTGCAGAATTCGACGACGAGATCGTTTTACCCGGGGGTGACAATTTTAGGAGGGACTGATATTGAAGAGGCTGAAGAGGACGAAAAGAAAGAGTGGGAGGCTTACGACTGTGACGAAAAGCTGTTCTTCGTTTGCTATTAAGAGCATCAGCTTGGTTAACTTTACTCTTATTTTTTAAAAGAATGTATAACTCTGTCTTCTGAATTAAACCCTTTTCGCTCAGTTCTTCTTCTTTGTCTTTATTTGTTAAAACTGCTGCTCTCATTGTGAGTCAGATCTCTTCTCTGAGAAGTCATAAAAACACAGTTGGAAATCCCCCAGCTGTTTGCAGAAAGACTGAACCTACACATGTTGAAGTAAGGAGTCTGTGGTGACACGGGGAAGCTGGGAGTCTGAGGGGAAATCTCACCACCGCCTCGAGAGGTGGGGCTGTTGGTGAACCGGTCTGCTTCGCCGTCCTCGAACGCCTCCCTGTAACTGTGCATGTGGCCCTGGAGAAGAAATGTGAGATTTAATAACATCAAAGTGACTCAGGATAAAGTTTCGTCAGCTTTTACATGTTTTGAACAAACCTCTCTGGGTCGTCCTCCTGGATTGAGCGCCAGATTGTGGGCGAAGTCGGGTGAATCCACTGGTGGCGTGCTGCTCTGGTACTGCCCTTCACTGGTGGTCCGACGGCGGCCTGTCTCCTGCGTCACTTCTGGGGTCATACCTCTGGAGCGAACGCCTGAAAAACCACAAGATTCTCACTCCATCAAAAGAAAACGCTTCTCAGTTCCTTTAAATATTTCACATTTCTTTAACTCCTGAATCTCAGCTTTTGATACGTCTCCTTAAAAGAAAAGGGTTGATAGATCTGAGTCGTGAAAGGGATAAACTGAAATAGCATGAAGCAGAAAAAGTTCATGAAAATAAAGAAAGACACAGAAATTAAAAGTGAGGGAAAGTAGGACAAACCAGAGAAGGAATAGGAGCGATGGCGGTCAGATTGTTGCGGTGTCATGCTTTCACTGATGCCCCTGATTCGAGCGTTGTACTCTGTTTCCAGGGGGGAGGGAGGTCAGGGTGGTGCATGGAGGGCGGGAGGAAGTGGAGGAGGAAGGTGAGGAAGGAAGCGGTGGTGCAAGGCGAGGAGATGGATTGAACAGAAAAGGAGAAAAGAAAAAATCAGAACGGAAATGGGTCTGATGGAGTGACGAGAATGTGAGGAGAAAGTCAAGGGAATGTGTGGTTTTCTACCACTAGGTGGCGCCTGGAAGCTGTTACAAAGCTCCACATGAAGATAAATATGAATGCAGACAATGCATGGAAGCTAAGGGCTGTGCACACCCGGCTATTCTTACTCCTTCACCGTCTCTACTCTCAGCAGCTCTGCTTCAGTTCAGCGGCAGAGCTAATTTTATGACTGCAGGTCATTCCTCTGCTGCAGCCTGAAACAGAGACCCCTGCTCACATGCTTTGGACTGAGATGCATAAAAAAGAAGCTAAATTCACCCTTTTTGTTTTGTACCTTTTTATGACCTAACTTCCGCGCTGCTGAATGCGCTGCTCTGCTTAGAAACTCAGCAGTCTCATTCAATAACACAATAAATGCCATTAAAAAAACAGCAGATGTATAAAAAGTGCTGTCAGCCCACACAGCAAACCAACATAAGCTACAATGTGCCCATTATTCTCCTCAGATAAGACATTTAATCACAACAAAAGCCTGAAATCTGAATGAAACCTTGAGAAGTGACTCATTTAATTTCACTGTCACTCATTCAGTCGCTCAGTGACTCAGCACTCACTCACTTTGACGACAACCTGCAGTCTTACCAGCGATCCGGTGAGCAACCAGGCCCTCCAGGTTCAGCGTCTCCTCCTCTGCGTCTTGCTCTCTGGGCAGGGATGTAGAGGAGGTGTCCTTGGGCTGAGGGGTGAGTGCAGGGAGAGGAGAGGAGGAGGCACTGTAGCCCGGGTAAGGAGATGACCCCTGCAGATCCGGGGATTGGGAAACCACGCCACCTTGGTACGAGTTCCCAGGCTTCCCTTGGACCTGCTGGGTGAAGTTAGAGGAGGGGTCTGATGGGTAGTTGTGGGCTGCTTGGCGTGTGTGGATGTAGGGCTCTGGGGTGTGTGTGGGGGTGATGTTCTGGTGTTGGTAGCCAGCGTTGGACCTTTGAGGGGAATACGCAGGCGACTCCATCACCGGGCTCTGATTTGGCAACGCTGACACCCGTCCAGTCGACCTACCCGGCTGGTTTAAGGAGTTGTTCACAGACCCCGAGTTGTTGTAGCCATGAATGGCAGAGTCTGCTTGGTATGAGGGTCTTGCAAGGGTCTGGGAGAAGGGCACCTGTGTTGTGTTAAGGCTGTTCTCCCCAGGAGGTGCACTGTGGGACTTGGACATGTGGGAGTTGATTGGGTCCAGGTCAAGCATTAGCATGTTGAGAGCCTCGATGGACTGCTCGATGTCTCGCTGCGAGGCTGGAGTTGGGAAGTAGGGCAAGCTGTGGGTGGACTGAAGAGGAGGTCCAAACGGATCATCTGGGAGGCTGTGCTGGTGCCAGTTATTCAGACCTCTTTGCACGGCCTCCCTGCTGCTAGTGCTCCTCTCTGGGGCCCTTGGCATCAGTTTGGGGTTGGTTTCAGGACTTCCCGCTGGTTGATTCCCAAAAGACTGTGAGCGGTACATCCCTCCACCGTTCTGGTAGTTGCTGTATCCTCCTTGTGGCGATGCAGAGTCCGTAGACCTCTCTTGCATCGTTGTAGGAGTTCTTACTCCATGCACAGGCATCTCGCTCAACTTTTCCCCGAGGACGCCTCTCTCCAGGTACGGCCCGTCGTTCTGCCTGCTACTCGGCGTCTGTGATTGGTAGTAGAGGTCACCTGGTGTCCCCTGACCCTCTAAGGATGAGAGTGTGCCCAAGCTGTCCACGCTGTTGCCCTCCTGGCTGTTGGGCAGTTCGTCGTCAAGAATATCTGTCTCGCGCTCGTCCGTCGGAGGAGCGCTGACTAGCCTGGTGTGACCACCGTTGACGTGCACTTGCGCTGGAACAAGGTGCCTGACACCTCCTCCTGGGCTAGTGGAAGTGGACAGGTAGGCTTGTCGTTGTGTTGGTGCTTCGAGGCCGCTCAGGAGCTGGTCGAGTTCTCGTTTCTCCTGCGGGCTTAGCGACGGATGAGGCGCCGCCGGGTTGTTGTGGTTCGCAGCGTTCTGCAGAGACTGGCTGTGCTCGTCGGTGCGATCGGTCTTGATGGATGCGGTAGAGTTGCCTGAGTCGCTGCTCACGGAGAGGGTGTGGTCTACGGCAGGGAGGGAGGCGTGGCCTGTCACAGGGAGGGTGTGTTCGGTTGTTTGGAGGGGGTGGCTGGGGTGCTGTAACGGGTGCTCTGCATTGGTCAAGGCGTTCTCATGGACTGGGAGACCGTTGATGGTGACAACTCCCTCCAGGGAGTCTTTCTTGCGGACTCTGGCATAAAGACTTCCATCAAGTGGACCTTGGGTGTGTACAACATCTGGAAGAGACCCAAAGAGACCACAATCAGTATCAAAAAGGGGACTGAAGCTAGCGGAGGTGTTTAGATGATCTCATCCTCATGCTCAAATTTATATCATTACATCTTATTGGCATCAATCATCAAGTCACATTTATGTGGAACCAGATCCCTCACACCACAAGCCCAGTGACCCCCCTCTGCTCCCCTCTTTTTCTGACCCCTGCAGCCCTGCTACCAGCAACACAGCCCTTCCTGAGCTATTAATAGCCAATTCGCAGGGCTAAAGCCTCTGTCACGTTGCGTCAGTGCGGGCCCACATGGTCTGACATGAACCAGGGAGGGATCTGTGCAACCCGCTGAAACAGCTGGTCTGTGTGAGCCAAAGTCAGTGGCAGCAATGCCAGTTTGGAAACCTGGAGCTGGACTGGGAGATGTCTCGCTCATGTTGGTGTCAGGCTGCTGAATCACGCTGGCAAAGTTTGGCTGATTGCACAATCAAAGTTCTTTGAATGTGCGAGTATAATAATATCATAAAACATCCTGGACTTATTTATATTATTCCAAAATCCTGTTGGTATGAATGTGTTTCCAAACCACCAAAAGCTGAATGTTAAGGCCAGCAACTGAACCGTTAAGCATCGGAAAGAAGTCCCATCGAGCCAGAGAATAATAGACTCATCTCTTTGACACAAATGGGACAGATCTCGTTTTTACATTTTAGACAGAGTGCAGTCTTCAACAGACTCAACTCTCTGCAATGAAGCCCCAACAACCAGTTTTGGCATCTAGCGTCCAGTTTACTTTTGCAAAGTGATACACGACATATACACGACCGTGGCTGGCTCCAAATTGAGCGACCCCTGGGGACAGATGGTGAAGCGCTCGGGCAGCTATTTCCAAACCCATGTCAACAACAACTCACGGGCACAGCAGCAATGAGAACGAGAGAGGAAGTTGTAAACAGAGTCTGTTTCTGTGGTTGTTTTTATTGTGACACAAAGATCATGAGAGTAAACAGGGGGTTTGGTTTAAGTGTGTGTGGGGTTGAGTTTTATGAGTTTCTAAGATGTTTGTCCAAAGCCCTGTGCACAAATTTGTATATTTTTAAGAAATTCCAGTGAAAAAAAGGGATACCCATATTCTGCAAAAGTTATCTTCCTGTTTCTTTTTCTTCCAGAATAAATCTTAGTTAATAAATCCACCTTACCTGTGCTTGATTTTCTTACTCCATTCCTCCAAAATACACTCAAAAACTGGTGAAATATCTCCTGGTCTCAGCAGATCAGATCAAAATCCAAAAGCAAAATGTCACAAACATTCAACTCTGTCCATCAAGTGCCTCCGCTTGCCTCTGAGTAATGGAACTTTCTGTCTCTGAGCTTCTTCTCTCGCGCTCTGATTCACCTCCTCTCATCACCCAACATGTGCTCTGCTGGAGCGAGGCGAGGCGGGGCCGCACGGCTGAAGCTGCCGAAAGGGGTGAGCTGGCACCCTGTGATGATCCCTGACTGTTCCCGGCAGGCGGGGGAGGAGGGACTCCAGCACCACCAACACCACAGCGCGGCCGGCTGGGAAGCAGTGTCTCAAACAAACTACAACTCCCACGCCATCCGACTGCCTAGGGTTGATGTCATCAGAGGGGATCCCCTCAGTCATCCTCTGCTCCTACACATTCCCAGTCTTCCTTCTTTCTCCCTAACCTTTCACAGCACAAGGCAACAAGGCAGCCCCTTGTTCTCGCTCATAAAAGCAGATCTTGAAGCACCATGTGGCCAAACAACCCAAGTTTGCTATGGTAACACTTTTTCCAGCTGCTGGTTAACCCCAATCCTGAGGTCAAATCAGGGGAACAGGCGCTGGTTTTTTGACATGTCAAGGCTTGGACAGTAAAAGATTAAATGAGTTTTTGGAACGCAATTATTTTTTGGTTGGTTTACCAGGAAATGAGTGGATGTTTTCTCGTTTTGGGCACTTAAAGTCGGTGCTTGTTTTTGAGGAGGTTGTTTGAAAGTTTCCAGGGAAGTAGCAACCCAACAGAGGAAAACAAAAGCAACAGAAATGCTTGAAAAACAATCTTAACAAATCTGTTAAATTTGGTGTCAGCAACTTATGTTAAAAAATGAGTAAACAAAAAAATGAATAAACAAAAATAACGTTCAAAAATAAATAAAAAAATGAATTAGTGATAAGAAAAAAATCAAATAAGAAATATTGAGATATACAATAATAATATTAATAATAATAATAATAATAAAGAAATGAAAAAATATGGTTGTTTGAATATTCCAGGGAAGTAGCAACCCAACAGACGAAAACAGAAGCAACAGAAATGCTTGAAAAACAATCTTAACAAATCTGTTAAATTTGGTGTCAGCAACTTGTGAATCAAAATAAATCTGTTAAATTTGGTGTCAGCAACTTGTGAATCAAAAGGAATCTGTTAAATTTGGTGTCAGCAACTTGTGAATCAAAACAAATCTGTAAAATTCAGTGTCAGCAACTTGTGAATCAAACAAAGTTGTTAAACTTGGTGTCAGCAACTTGTGAATCAAAAGGAATCTGTTAAATTTGGTGTCAGCAACTTGTGAATCAAAAGGAATCTGTTAAATTTGGTGTCAGCAACTTGTGAATCAAAACAAATCTGTAAAATTCAGTGTCAGCAACTTGTGAATCAAACAAAGTTGTTAAACTTGGTGTCAGCAACTTGTGAATCAAAAGGAATCTGTTAAATTTGGTGTCAGCAACTTGTGAATCAAACAAATATGTTAAATTTGGTGTCAGCAACTTGTGAATCAAAATGAATCTGTTGAATATGGTGTCAGCAACTTGTGAATCAAAACATCTATTTGCTTTTCCGAATGACAAATACCCAACTCGTGAAACCACCGCTATATCTGAGCCTCTGTTAACCATACGCCAACAGGACGGCGTGTAGACAGAAACGTCACAGCAGCGTCTGACTAACAGCTTAAGTATGAATATCTGAAATGACTCCCACCTCCTTTAACACCTTCCTCTATCTTCTCTTGCATAGTTTGGCGCGATCCTCCAGACCAGGGAAGAACTGAAGTGCCAAAAAATATCACGTGTGATGAGGACTGGGAGGTCGCAACCTTTACATTTGCTCCACACGTATGGCATGTGCATACGCTGGGGGACTCATGTGCTTCTTTGCATCGCTACAGCTACGTTCTTGCACAGCATAAGCTATGTGGAGTCTAAAGAGTTCAACTTGGGTGAGTTTTACGTCCTAAAATGTGCAAAAAACACTGTCACGATGCAGGGATAGCACAATGCCTCCTCTACATTTAGATCTGTGTTGAAGCGTGCATGAAGCACATATTTCAAAGTATGATCCAAGTGTGACAACATGCTAAAAATATTCAAGAACCGCTCATCGTCTACTGTAAGAGATGTCAGCGAGCTTATGATCTGTCAGCTTTCAAATCTAGCAGGCTTAGCTCTGAATGGCACCAACATAAAGCCCTCCATTTCTTCTATTTGTGTCACAAATAGCCGCAGCGGACCCCAAATTAGATCATATGAGTCACTACGGCCACCACAAATAGCTAACAACTTCAGTAAAGGGGTATAACGTACACTTTTCTCTGCCTCAGAGGACAAACATGTTTATTTCATCCTACATCTGAGCAGCTTCCTTCATAACGACAGCGACTCCTTCCCCCCACACCTGTCATCCTGTATATCCTCTCATGTGACAGGTGCTCTCTTCTCTTGTCAAAGTGCCGGAAGCATTGCTCATACAGTGGCACACACACACAAATTCAGACTCTCACACACACACACACACAACACCTGCCTCTTGGCTGGAGTCTCTTAAGTGTTCACTTGAGTGTCTCGCTGCCATGTCGCAGGCTTGGAGGCCATTAAAAAGCCATTTAAACACCTGCGGCCGATGCGTTGTTAAAAATAGACAATGTGCTACCGCCATTGTTATTGCTGTATCAAATGCACCAGCTGGGACGTGGATTAAATACATAGTTAGTGCATTTGAGTAAAACAAACACGCTGATTGAGATGGCGCATTTGTCGACAAGCCTGTAAAGCAGTGGGAACACGGCGGACGGCAGCTGAATATGTTCCATGCATACAGACTGTAATTACTCCCTGGGTTCTTGTGGATATAACTGTTAGTGATGGGCCAGGAGGTAAGACATGTTACATGTCATCACAGCTGGGTGAAATTTATCAAGAATTTATCATTCAGTGTCTGCATGTGATTGTAAACAGAAGCTGTAAGCATCTCATTGTCAGACGTCAAACATTATCGTTATGCAGATGACACCATCTTTTACTCTATATTGGTCTATTTTCTTTTTTTCCCCACACTCTTTTTATTTAATTTTTGGCACTAGAGGCATAAAAATGGACATAAAGATGAAATGTACTTTTTTTTATTTTTTTCCTTTGTTTATAAGTATTTTGGCTTTCTTAAAATTTCATTTATATATTATTTTGTGTAAGCAAATAGTTGTAAGTGGAAGGTCCTGAAATAAATGAGTGAATAAGAAATAAATTAATAAAAATGACATTCAAAAATTATTTAATGAATAAATAAATTAGTGATAAGCAAATAAATGTAGGAAAAAAATATGTTAATAATAATAATAATAATAATTAATAATAATAATAATAATAATAGAAACTATAATAATAATTGATATAGAAATATACAAATATAGTTATATAAATATATTAAGATTTTGTTCTTAGAAAATATTAAATACATAAACAAAAAAATACATGAATAAATAAAAGTAAAAAATATATATTAAAAAATAGAAAAACTATATACATAAAGAATAAAAAAAAATGTAAAGAGCAAAAATAAATTAAATAAAAAAGGATAAAAATGTAATATAATAAAATAAAAATACAAATAAATTAAACATAAGAAATATACACATTTACTGGATCTTAGATTGGTGTTTTGTTATTTATTCAAGTATGGCAAAATTATAAAATGGGATGCATAGATACACATTTTTCAGAAAATATCAACAACTATTTTCAAAACAGGTCAGATTTTTCCTCACAGTGGAAACTCAAAGATGGGTTTGACTCTCCCATATGGGACACCGTGACCTTATTAAAAACACCAAACCCTGGTCACAAAACGCAGATGTATATAAATATAGTGTTTATACACATTGCTTGATGTTCCTGTCTCTCTGCTGCTTCAGAAAGAGGAACGCAATCCCAGTTTTACTAGATAAGGTTTTTGATTTCATGTGTGTACATAATGCGTCATCTAAAGTCAACTGATCTGTGTGAGAAAAGGAGGATGCAAAGAGGTCAAACTGGGTGTGAGAGTAGTTAAACTGGGAGGAGTGGAAAAGAGATGGAGAGCAAAGTCTTCCATGAATCAGGAGGAAAAAAGCTGTAAGCCGTATCTTTAAGGGTCAGTAATTCCACACACATCGACTCAGGAAACTGTTTACCACGCCAAGTGTGACCAGAGTAACCTTGTCTTTGATCCCCGGCCCTCGACTGCCCCTTCCCTCCCAGGGTGAAACATTTTTTGAGTCACTTGGTGACTCTTCAGTGTGCAATTATACACACTGACAAGCAGGGGCAGGCTCGCGGCTGTCAGCGAGACGTCGGGTATCTCACAGCGGGATGTGACATTCACCTTCACTGCTTTCATATCAGCGTGACGACTGGCAGTCTGCATGCCGGCAGTGGGTGACTGGGTTTGACTGACAATTGAATGAGCAGACTGAAAGACCTGTGAGGGACACAAGGAATATCCTCTTTCAGATGTTTGTCTCAGGGTGGAGAAATCATCTCATGAGGAGAGTCAGAGTTAAACATGAGGTATGTATGGTTGAAAAATTTGAGAGCTGATGCCATCTGAGGTAAAAAGATGTCACGAGGAAAACTGTCGCAGTTTTATATTCGCCATGTCTGCCTCTGAGTCCGTCCGTCAGCCAGTGTCCAGCTGTCACAGTTTGAGGTAACGTGACGTGACCGTATCAGTGTCTGGCTCCACGATTCATTTCGCGGTGATGTCATCCATCCGCCTTCCTGTCATCTGAGTGACTGTCATAAAAAAGCTATCCGCCTGTCTGACTGTCTGTCCGTATATTAGACTGACAACCGGCTACAGAGCGCGTCTGATTCATGTCAACTCTTCTGCGAGGGAGAGGAGATGACAGATCAGGCTGGCGATGGGAGCCTGAGCCAGGTTGGAGGAGATTGTTGGGTAATTTAAAGCAACAGGTCCAGACGGACGAAGCACACAGTGAGGCCTGGATGATCCACTAAAACTCCACATGTAGACATCTCCACAGACAGAAGGAGAAAGCAGGTATTAAAGGATGAGGAGCGGCTCAGCAGGGCTCCCACAGCTGGGATTTGAACCTGCTGCTGCAGCTCACCGTGCTGTCAGCGAGGGCTCCTGCAAGACACACTCAGGGTGCTTTTAAAATACCTGAGCACTCTCTATTTCCCCAATCTGAAAGAAGACTGAACACTTGAAGCTGAAACTTCTCAAACCATCTCCAAACACAAACCCTTCCTCCAGTGCATCCTCTCTCCAGCTACCATTCATGCTCCCTAATACTTTTGGTGTACCCAAATTGCAGCCCGCTCATAAAATGTTCCACACACACACAAATTGCTCGCTCCATGACTCATTTGGTGCCGTATAGGTGCCAAACACACAGGATGCAACCGTGTCGACATGGAAACGCAGCAAACACACAAACAGACGCGGTGAACTTTGTGGAAGCATCGCAGTCTTTGAGAAAACCTGCGTTAAACGATGTGGTCGCTGCTTAAAAAACACAATTATCCTCATTTTCAACATGATTGGATGATTCTGCTGCAACCCAGCGACTCACCAACCAGAGCTCCTCTTGACTTCACTCCTTAATTTCTCTTCATTCAAGCTTCAATGAAAAGACGCTTCTGTTTTTTTCCCAGCAGCCCGGTGGTCTCTGCGCCTCTTAGTGCCTGTCTCCCTATCTCTGCCTCTCTGTCTGTCTCTGTCCAGCTATTCCAGACATGTTTCAGGGCTCGGCCCCTGCCAAATATGGGAGGAGGGCGGCGAACAAGGAAGACAGCCTGTGCGGTCACTACTTCACTCCACACCTCCTCCTCCACAGTGTTTCCCATCACATCTTTTCCTTAAAGATCAACTTTCTGCCTCATTTAGTGAAATCACACATGAGAGGATTTGATTTTCCTCACAAGAGTCAGAGCAGTTGCTCCTCTTTAGCTGCACCAAACGGTGGCCTTCCGGCTTGTTTGACCTCCGGGGTCGACAGCTGCAGCCACACACGAGCTATTAGCGGAGCAAAGAGAAGCCGACAGACGTAAAACGCACACACACAGCATATAAAACTGCAAAACACATTCACAGAAACAAAAAAATATCTTTACAGTTTCATAAAGTACAATACAGCCCTAAATATATCATCACAAACAACACGTCGGTATGAAACGACCCCTAAGCTGCGTAATCCTGCATCCATCTCTCTCTGCAGGATCCCCAAGGTTGCAGGACTTAAAAATGGCGTCAGGATGAGCATCCGAACATCAACGCTCTGCGGTTGAAGCATTTGTTTAACACCTGGAAAAATAAACAAGCGTGAAATCTCTAAATGATTCCTGATGAGTGAGAAGCATCCAGAGTGGAGGGGTAAAAATAGGCCCGTCTGTGTTATGCGTGTTATCGAGTATAAAAGCACAAGCTGCAATTACACAAATGAATAAACTGGCCGAGAGCTTTTTTTTTTTTTTTTTTTTTTTTTCTGCTGAGTGCTGAGAACACTGCCGCCCATTCAATTAGGATCGAACTTGCAATCCTGGCGATTCCCCGCTGACCTTCTTGCAACGCAGCAATTACCGCGAAGCTCCTCCGGGGGGGAGGTTCATAAAAATGAAATGGGTCTTCTTTGCAAAGCCGTAAAAAGAAGAAGACGCCGGAGAAAAAAAGGCGTTTATAAAAGCGGATGCAGTGATACAATAGCCGTGCCAAGTCATGACTCAGCATCCTTCTGTTTGCGCGAGCCTCCTCAGATTAACAGCTGTAATTATGAACGTCATCATCGCTGTGGACATGAGGCTCTTAAAGCTGCAGGAAGGAGAAGTTAGGATGAAAATGATGTGAGGTGAGTTTTTTCAAGTGTGATTGAGGAATCGCTGCTATGTGACACAGTGAGGTGGGAGCTGAGCGCCTGTGGGATTTTACTGGTGCGGTCTCAGGTTGCAACCCCCCCCTGTGGAGGGGGCGGCCAGTAGCAGGGCGACTGACGCCCCCCTATTTCTGCAGCGGCTATTTAAAGGCCTAATTGACAGGCCAGGGGAGGGAGGGGAGGCGGGTGCGTCGCCTGTGGTGATGGCTTGGAATACGGTGAATTTAAAGCTTGAAAACCAAATAAAAATTTTCTCATCAGTGAAACTTGAGTCTGTATTTAAAAAAAAAATCAGTTTAAATCAGAGTTTGTCTGATTAAACCGGCTGCGAATGATGAAACAGCATGTGAGGCTATAAGCAGCTGTAGACAAGTGAAGACAATCCATCCATCAAACTATGTGTGTGTGTGTGTGTGTGTGTGTGTGTGTGTGTGTGTGTGTTTGGACATACCGTGCTCGCCGTCCACAGCGTCCTCACAGCGGGACTCAAAGTTCTCGTATGAATCCCAGCGGATCAGGGGGTCCTGGGTGTTATAGTCCACAGAAACACTCGGCCCGTTTTCCAGGTGGCCGAGGCCTGATGTGCACACGGTTAAAGGGTTATTTCACAATTTTAACAACCAAATTTCACTTTGACTGCATAAGGACATTACTTTAAAAAAAGTTGTTCACCTCTGATTTTTTCAGGTCCGTATGAGAAAACAAACTCCACCTTCCCATACTCTGGAAACCTGTCATCTGTTCAGACACAAAAAGACTGAATTTTGTACTGTAAAAACCTGATCCTGTTTGCTCTAAAAACACCAGAGTGTGTCCGGAGCAGCGTGTTTATACTGGAAACCACAAAAGCAGCTCAAACCACTGATCAAACAAACCATATTTGCTCTGGTTATCTCTAAAACACCTTTCATGTTTTCCATCGTAGAGGAACTCACCTTTGAAGGTCTCATCCAGCTCGCTCTTCCCAAAAACCACCCCGAGGTCGTGGATGGCGCACGTGTGGAACTGCACCCTGAACATGACGTCTCTGGTGGGGTTCCTGAACCGCTTGTGGTAGCACTTCAGCTACGGGAAGAGAGAAGGTGGTTAGATGATGCACATGTGACTGAACAGGACAATAAAACGACACTTGAGTTGAGATCTAACCAGGATGTCTCCCTTCAGGAGCAGGCCGGGCTCGATGGTGATGCAGATGCTTGTGTTGCTGTCTCCTTGCACATTACTGGAAAAAATTAACAAGGGTATCTTATTAGACGTGAAAACTTGGTTAAGTTCTGCAAATAAAAACTGAGTAAGGGTCCCCGTACTAGATTCCTGATGTGTAGACCGGCTGCATGGCCTGGTAGATCTTCAGGAACGGACGGCAGCCTGGGAAGGAGAACGGACGTTAATATTTTGAAGAAGGCAAACAACAACTGAAATCTCATCAAGTGTTTTTGTCTTATTTTGCGTAAAAACTGTCTTATTTTACTTGATATGAGCCACACTCAACTGATCTTTTTTCTCTGGCTTTTAACACACAGTAACCCCTGATTCTATTTATTTATTTATTCAATTATTTTACTTTAATTTAATTATTTTATTCTATTTCACTTTCAATTATTTTATTTTGTATTAGTTTATTATTTAATTTTACATTTATTTCATTTTAGTTTAATTATTTTATTTTATTTTAGTTTTATTATTTTATTTTAGGTTTAATTTTTAATTTTATTTTAGTTTTATTTTTGTGTTTCATTTTAAGTTTAATTATTCTATTTTATTTTAGTTTAATTATTTTATTTTAAGTTCAATTTGTTTTTACTTTATTTTAGTTTTATTATTGTATTTTATTTTTAGTTTAATTATTCTATTTTATTTTAGTTTAATTATTGTATTTTAAGTTTAGTTATTTTATTTAATTTTATTTTAATTATTTGATTTCTATGTACAGCACTTTGGTCAACAGTGTCTGTTTTTAAAGTGCTTTACAAATAAAATTTGATTGGATTGGATCAGTCCAGAAAAATGTCTGTCTTAATGTTATCTAAAGACAAAATGAGGTCTGAATTGCTTCTGACATTCTCTCTTATTTTTGTCTACAAATAACTTGAAACAAGACATTTCTCTGAACTGACCAGTTGAATGTGGCTCATATTAAGTCCAAAAAGACATTTTCTACTGAAAATAAGACAAAAATACTTGATAAGATTTCAGTTTTTTTGCAGTGCAGACAATCAAGCTTCTTTCACATTTGGCGGGAGGAAGGAGGGAAACACTCACCCCCTTTGGACTCAAAGTTGGGGATGCCGTGCATGATGACGTGGTGCAGGAACAGAGGCTTGTTGTTGATTTTGATGTGTCCGGAGAGGAGGCCGTTGAAGTATCGCACATACCTGCAAAAACAAAAGAAAGTGAAGAGACTCAGAGAGAGACGGGTGTGAACAGAGGCCAGTCGGGGGTCTGTTGGATTAGTGTTGTGCTGGTTAATGATGATAATGATGATGGTACTAAACACGACCTTGACCGTGGGGGTCGCAGCGAGCAGACGCCCCCCTTTGCTCTGCTGTCAGCGACCAGATGGTTTCCACTCTTTTTAATTCAATTAAAGCGAGTTGAGACGTGCTGGGAGCTCGTAGCTACTGTACGTGTGCGATTTGACACAGAAACAGACAAATTTACATTCAGCACGAGTGGAGTCCAGGAGCGTTGTTTCCAGCAGCTTCACATCCCAAACGATAATCATTTAATGATACTTAATCACGGCGTGTAACACCTCTAATCCCAATTTTTACAAGCTTTAATAGCAGCAGCAGATTGAGCTCATCTCCCTGTCTTAACGTTAATGTCACACATTCCAGACCATAACACAGGCAGACTCCAGGGGCAGAGATAATTATATCCTGGGCAGGAAATAGCAGCAGGGCAGAGGGCAAGCCTATAGACCTGTTGGAGAACGGCTCGCTGGCTAATTCAGCGGATAAAAGGAAGCAGAGTGACATCCTCACTGCTTCCTTTGTTTCGTCTCCTACTCATGAAAACCTCAAGGAAGCTGAATTCAAAATAAGAAATACTTCACATGCTTCCAACCCTTTCTTGATTAGTTTGACCCATTCTGCGCTGGAATTTGGATGTCAAAACAGCGTGTTCAGAATTGGAAAAATACGCCGTGATAGGAGACAGGAATGAGCTGCCACCGCTCCCGCAGACTCCCCAGAGACGCCCGAGGAATCCCTCAGATAGTCGAGATGGATCGCTCTCCTCCGTGCCACGGCGTTCACTCGCAATTATCCCAATTAAAAGTAAAGTGGAGATAATCAGGAGGAGAAAATGAGAAGAATTTCCTCTCCCTCAAAGCAAAAATGAATTCATCGATTCAAGTTTTGTTTTATATGTCGTCTGAAGGAAGCAGAGAACAAAGCGTGGCAGCAAAGGTCAGACTCATAAAGCAGATGTTAGAAAGGAAGAGGGGTAATAACTGACCTTATTTGTGATGGTTGACCCACAGGAAGAGCTTTGTCCTCGTAGAAGCGCCTCATGGCAAACCTGTCCAACGCCTGGTCAGCACTGTATGAAGAAGCAGCGACATTTTTTGTCATTTTTTGGTCTGTATTTAAAAGTCGGCTTGTGTTTTTACCCCCTGGCTTTCATCTCTTACAAAGTAGCTTTAAACCCCTCTGGCTCCACCCCAGCTGTTCACATCTGGTTGCATTAAAGAATGATGTGAGAATAATCACAGCGGTGTTTAATTTTGAAGGCTGCTTAAGTCGTGGACCCTGAGGCCAAACTGCAACTGATCGGCACTCCTGTCCTTACAAAACCCTGATATTAAGAGCTCAGTTACACCGTACCTTGCAGATATGTTGCTGTAGTGCATGTACGCAGCCACCACCACTCCAGTTCGACCTCTGTTCCCCTGAAACACAAACAGACGAAGCTGGATTACATCAGGAAGACGGTTTAATCAGTTTCATTAAGTGCAAAAATCTTCTGCTGTACCTTGTTGTGCAGAACCACCACGTTGCGAGGATCCCCGTTGAGCCAGGTGTCAATTGCTTTGCACATGCTGCAGATTTTGTCCAGCGCTGGCGCATGATGATCCGGCCATCCAAACTCCAGAACCTGTGCAACAAAATCAGAATCAGCTGATGGTTCAAACCTCCATGAGAGCAAAAAAAAGGCGGTGAAGTGTTCGTACCTTGGGGTTTAACTTTGATAAATCGCTCCCCCACTCGCTGAGGTTCAGAATCTGTGATCACAAACGCAACAAATATGAGCTCATAAACAGGAAATGTAAACAGAGTCCTGCAGGATTTCCTTGATTCTCACCAGATAGTGCTCGCCATGTTTGGACCGCAGCATCGTCGCCACCTCCTTGAGATGTGCGACGTAGCTGCGCTCCTCGGCGCTGGCGGGGAAGCAGACAGAGATGATCCTCTCTGTGATGTAGACCAGGTCCACCTCATAGTTCTCCTCCATGGCCTGAACCACGCTCTGACTCCTGGAGGGAGCAGGAGAGGAGGGAGCAGGAGAAACATTTCAGATTCTTCAAACATCATGACAAACATCCTCTTCTTCTTGTATTTCTTGGAAAGGAGACGATTCACAATCCTCGGCTGATTGTTGATGTGACCTTTGCTGGTGTTATGCAATCTTTTCTTTTTTATTTCCCCAAAGGAAAGCATGCAAACATGAGAAACAAGGCCATAAAAGAATAACAGACAACACAGAGGTTGAGCCATGACTTGGATTCCTTGAGAAAGTCAAATTCTCAGAGCAAACAATCTTTTTTGATGTTCATTAAACGGAGCCGAGGTGCAGGATTACGAGGTTTAAAAGAACTTAGTAGCTGAATTTATTTAATTTCTTAACCCAACAATCTTTGTTCTAATCCTAGGGCTCATGCTCATTTGCATTTTCGTTGCAAAGTAATCAAAAAGATGTTAAAAAAACGAAGCTTCTCCAGTCGTATTTCTTCATACGCTGATGATATGAGAGTGTATATATGTGTGTTTTTTTAATGTGTGTCTCACCTCGACTGCTTTCGCCTTATCTCCACGCTCTTGCAGGACCTCGTCGATCCCTAGAAAGCACACAAAGAAAGAGAAGAGCAGATTAATGAGCCAGCTCCATCTGGTTATGATGAGGCTGTTATTGAATTAGCCTCGTAAACTGTCAGAGAAGCAAAACTGAAACCACTTGGAGTAAGAGAAGGAGAGTTTTCAGGACTTCGGCACACACTTTAATTACCCTGCCGTGTTTCTGCGTATTCACAGAGCAAAAAGTGAACGTCAGATGCTTTTATTGTGTTGTATTGTGACAGGACAGCACGGGGGAAATGTCACAAAATGTGCCGTTCTGTCGAGGAATGGCTGCATAATAGATGCTGAAGCTGGCTCTTCCTCTCAGTGTTCATCGGCCCAGTGGGGGGACTTCATGTTTCACTGAGTCAGCTGCTATCAAAACGATAAAACCCTCTAAAAAAAAACAACACATGACAGCTTCATCTTCACAAGCATCCTCTGTTTTTTCTGTGTCTCACAGAATGAGTCAGAAAGGTTTGTAATCACCGCAGCGAGGTTAAACGCACGGCGTATTCCTGCACGTGAAGCTGATCCCTCCCCAGGAGCTGGAAACAGGGAAGCATAATTCTCTGTGATTTGACAGGAAGCAGATGCTGGGCGGGCGGCGGGCGCTGGTGTTTGCAAAATGAAACAGCCGGTTCACATGGGGCTTCAGGGGGTGTTACGTCGCTACATTTCACATTTCAGGAACAATCTGTTGTGTTGTTGCAACATGGGTGCTGCAAACGCCTGGTGAAAGTCAATGAAGCGTGTGGAGCGTACTTTCTGGACCAGGGGTCATTTTGCTTCTGCTCACCTGGATTAAAGTCATTCAAAATCTACTTTACCTTCACAATAAAGACTATAAAGTGTATAAAATTCTACACATAGCTAAAATCCAGTGAATAATTATCTAAACAATACGTTTTTTTAATTAATGTTACACGAGAAAAGTTACAAGTGGTAACTTTTCTGACACCTCCTGCTTCAAACCAAAAAAGTCAGAGGAACATGAGGTCCCACTTTCACAGTCTGTATTCATACTGAAAATCACATTCAAGGGAGTTTTAGTTTTTAATTTTTCATAAATTTGCAAAAATAAAACAAAATAAGTTTCAAAAATAAAAAAGTAAGTTTCAAAAATAAAATAAGTTTCAAAAATAAAATAAATCAGTTTAAAAAATAAAAGCAAATAAGTTTTAAAAAAAAACAGTTTCAAAAAACAGTTTCAAAAATTAAAAAAAAACAAGTTTCAAAAATTAAAAAAAAAGTTTCACAGATGAAAACATGTTCCAAAAATAAAAAGCATAAGTTTAAAAAAAGTTTCAAATATTTGGAAAAATAATTTTTAAAAATGCAAAAAAAAAAAAAAAGACAAAAAAAAAATTATGAAAAAAAATCAAAAACTTCTAAGATAAATTAATAAATTTGCAAAATAAAAAAAATAAATTAAAATTTTAAAAAATGTCCAAAACATGTGGAATTAAACAAATTACAAAATTTTACAATAAAGATTTAACAATTTGGAATTAATACCTGATTTTTATTTCATATATTGATAATATCAGTCATTATTTTTAAATTCTTACTTATGTCTTGCAACATATCAAGCCCATATCAAAAGCTGGTATTTTGGCAGTAAAATGAATCCATCCACACACAATTAATTAGTCTTTTTGTAGATGTAGTTATCTTCCCAGGGCTGTAAAACTTGAGTTTAGTCACAGGTGCATGGAAAGTTGGTGGGCTGTTGATGTTGTAGGACGTGAAGTAGAGCAGTGGCAGGCTTTGACAGATGTTGTGAAGATTTAGTTCAAAAAAATGTTAAATCATGATTATATTTAGTCAATAATAATAATATTTTTTTAAAGCTACAAGGAGCCACTGCAGAGGAGTGAAAGAGCCTGATCTGGAGATTCAACTGCACCTTTCACACTTCTTCTGCACCTCCAGGTTGGTGAGGAACACATGCAGTAATATGTTAAAGTAACTCCTGCGTGGCTTCCAGCATCCTACCTTGCTGAACAGATACCCAGTGCTCCACCTCCAGGATGAACACAGGTGAGCGTAACGCTTCCGAAAGGAGCTGCTCAGAGGCATGGCTTCAGAATTTCCCAGCAAATTTCAGGCGTTTTTAAAAAACATCATCCCAGATTGTACGATTAACCACCGTTGATAAAAACAAAGCAGCTCCAGCTCCTCATGGCAGAGTTTGTACCTCAGACTTAATCAGCAGTTAGGTAATAAACCGATACCCTTCCTCTCTCCCTCACATCCACTTTCTCCTCTCTGGAACAGCTCCACCCACGCTCTCATTATCTCTCATTATTACCGACTCCCACCCCCACCTCCTGCTGCTTCTCTTGTCTTGACTCCTTTTTTTCTCCCTTCGTGCCATATGTTGGTGTCTGATATGGTTCCTGTGAGGACAGGGGGTGTTTTTATGGACGTTGGCTGCTTGTGTTTGACCTTAACTCAACTTTTCATGCTGTTTTTATTTTTTTTAACACAGGTTTGAGCCTTTTACTGCACATTTCCTGTAGTTTAACTTGAGTATTTTTGATATACATGCAGCGTCAGGAGCGTATGTGTCTTTTACTCTTGATTCTCTGCCTGAGCCACAAACTGATTCATATTCCCTCCATAAAACCAGCCCCACACTGACTCAATTATGTTAACGGTGGGGTTCTTCGACTGGAAACCACCATGGAAGTATCCTATATGGGCTAAAGCAATAACATTCCTCTTACACACTCCCTGCTGTGTATTTACCCACTTATGCACACACACACATGCATGCATGTATGTAAAAAGCTGAAAACCATTTGGAAATCACATTAAATCTGCGATATTCAGCTATTTCTCTGTGAAAAACCCACAGACTGTGAATAAATCTCCCTGCAGACTGGTGTACACAGCCCAATCTGTGTTTATAATCTCACTCTGAGTCACCGCCGAACTTCTGCTGCCGATCTAAACACTCTGACGCAAGCACTGACTCATTATTGACTTGCAAAAGAGACAGGAAAGAGGAGATGCTGCTTTTATCTTTGGTGTAAACGCTGCTCCTGCTTTCATGATCTGAGGGATGAAAAGTTTGCAAATTCTGTCTTGGATAAAGTGTTTTCTTCTGCGTTTTCTTTCAGGAAGCTTTGAAACATGCACACCCTTCACGGTTTAGCATTCCAGGCCTTTGCAGCAATGTTCCAGAGTTATGGGCATTGTCCCTTTAATTCCAAGAGGATTCCCTTTAATTCCAACTTATGCAACATGTGCACCCTAAAATTAGTCCAGCCCACAAAGCAACAAAAGCAGCTCTGATTCGTCGGCTGCTTTCTGTTGCCTGATGCTGCCACCTTCTGCAGCGTGCAGGAACAGGTGCACTAAAAGCTCACAAATGTACATGCAAACGTGAGTCCACGTACATTTGGCCGTTTAGTGCACATGAGGATTGTTATTCCAGCTGCTTTGCTGCATAACAATCCCAGGATGCATGAATGAGAAGTTAGTTTTTAAAGCATGTCTCCTTGTCTTTTCTAGAAGAGGAGTAAAGAAGAGGTGTTACTTACCGGTGTATCTACATGCTTTAATGGCAGCTGAGGAGTGGGAGGCTGGAGAAAGAGAAGCGAGACAGAGTCAGAGGGTTAGTCATTGTTTCTGTCGCACTGAGGGAGAAACAACATGGTGAGAGAAAGGATGAGAAAGACAGAGGGATGGAGAGTGTGTGTGTTGGACGTGTGTCCTTCTGTTTGTCGGATGCTGCAGACAAACGCGGAGGACGCTCGGCTGAGAAAGGGAATCCATGAATCAAACTCAAACACTCCTCATCCAGCAGACGGGAAGACCAAATCATCAACTTGTCAAAGCGGGGGAATAAAAAGCTAAACTGTTGGTGAAGTTACACAGATGCAGACACACAGCAGTTGACAGTAATCCATGTGCTGAGGAAAATCTCTTGAGTAGACTCTATAAACAAAAGCAGGGACTGTTTAACAAGCTGCAGCAGTCATTTAAAGAGGCTGACGTCCAAAGTAAATAAGAGAAAGTCGTTACCGCGGCGAGGAATGTTCCTAATTTGGTCATATCACTGGCGGTTAATCTCAATCTGAAACACTTTTTATTCGATTTAGCAGCGGATTGAGGAGGAATCAGAGCCATCACGTTTAGATTCATGCTGCTGCTCTAATCCTGTCCTAACATTTGCTGAGCATGCATTCTTTATGGCCCAGATTTGGAGAAAAATCCCATTTCAAGCTCATTAAAGTGGAAGTGACTGGAGCTTCGGCGTTGCAGTGCATAAATCACCCAGGAGGAGAGGGAAGAAAAGAGGTGGTAACACTGCACCCTGAAAACTCCAGGAAGAGGGCTCACATTGAAGCAACACAAGAGGATGGAGGTGCAGCGTTAATTGGTGCACAGATTCACTCACCGGCTCATACTTTGTAGTCGTTTGACATGATGAGGTGACCTGCAAACAGAGAGACATGAAAGCATGTGAGAAAAGAGGACAAACAGATGAAAGAGGCAAATAAAAAGCTGTATCCTTCCAGCACTTTAGGACTGTTTCTGCTCTAAAAAGAGACACATCTCTGATGTTTCCTCCTGAATGCTTGAGTATTCCCCAAATCGCCCTCAACAGGACAGAAATAACCACTGCGTCAACAAAAAAAAGGGTCTTTTAAGCTGTTTCTGTGTGGGAAAACATGTCGGGCTCATTCCAGGCAGCATGGAGGAGAATGTTTCCTGTAAGAGCCAGAAAAGCATCCAACGTGCTGGCTGTGTAGTCTGTTCTGCATGATGTTTTATTACTAAAACCTTGGCCTTATGAAGCCTTTGCATTGTTAACCACTAAATATTCTTTTTTTTTGTCACATATTTTTGTTAGATTTTGTGTTTATGAATTATCACAATTTTCTGGTTGATCACCGATCCCTGATCTTTAAAAAGCCTGAACTGACGATACCAATTTTTATTTTTTGCAACTGACAGCGTTTACCTTCAATGTTCCAATCTTAGTTTATTGAAAATCGTTCAACAATACCTGTTAAACAATAAAATCTTTATGTTTTAACTTAAAAAAACAAAAAAAAACAAACAACAAAAAAATGTGACAAAGAGCAAAGATGGAAGACATCTGCAGTGTTGCAGCTCCACCTTCGGAGATCTGATCGGTTAAGTCTGGCACCTCTCCGAAAGGGTGCCAAAAAGTTGGACGGCTCGTCTCAGTTATTTGGGGATCTGTCCCGGGATAAGTCAGTAGAAACGCTGTAAAATGCGTGATGAACCAAACAGCTGTCCTAACTCAACAAAAATTATGTTCCCTGGTGTTATATTCAGATAATGATAAAAAACAAACAAAGAAATAATTCAAATCAAATAACCACAATCCACGATCAACTAGTAAATGTTAAAACGTTTCTCGACACCAGCAGCAGCTGGTCTCAGGTCAGTCTGTGGTATTCCTAGCCTGCCCTCCCTATGAGCTGAAATCCTCTTCCCTTCATTGAGCAACTCCAAAAACCCTGAAATCTCCAGCTCCACTTTCTGAAATAACATCCTCCCCCTGCTTCTTTTTCTTCCTCGCTAAACGTTTCCCAGCAAACGCGGCTTGGTGGCACACCAGCCCTAAAAACTGCATCCTGCAGAACCCGTACCTGTTGCCAGACCTCCCAGCAACAGTATCACTTGTCCCCTAATTATACTATCATCTCAAAATAAGCGCAGTATTGATTTCCTGATGTTGCAATCCTACATGTAGCATCTTTAAATAGCAGTTCCCAAAACAGTTTCCATGACAGGCTGATGTGGCTCCTGATCGTCTGGGTCCCCCTCTCTGCATCACAAATCACTGATTATGATGCACAAACAGACTCTGGCCTGTTTGTTTTACTGTGCACAGGAGTGGGGGTGCCATCCATGCATACGTGTTGTGAGCTGACGGATGTTTACGCGGCGAGATGAGAGCGCGCTATCAGCGTGCGACAGAGGCAGGCAGGAAGGAAGCCGGCGTAATTAGTTTGCTCGGGGAAAACAAAAGAGTCATTGACTTTGTAATGCTATCATCAGGGGTATCGGAGCACGGCGGAGGGATACAATCGCGGGGGATGTGCAATGTGATGGCATCAGTCCACAAATCGAGCAGGAACGTGAAGAAGGCGACCATTGGGTTTCTACGCTGCACAAAACTGAAATCTTATCAAGTGCTTTCGTCTTGATAGTTAGACAAAGTTTTTTCTTATTTCTTTGAAATTAGCACATAACTTCTTTAAAATAATGTCATTGACCCAAGTCCCAATTGGTAGGTTACTTTTTCACCAGTTTCTTTTAAATCAACTCCAAATTGCAAAGTAAGAAGTTGACGATTAGCAAATAATTTATTTGAACTTAAATCACAACCCAACACAAAATGTTTTTAGAAGTATCCCAGTCATTTCTGCTATTTTCAGAGAAGCAGTTGATTGTCAGCTATTTGTTTTTGTTATCACTTTATTTTAACAGATTTGTGCATTGCTTATTGTTTTCTCTGTAACTACTGTACCTGCTGCCTCCAGAATAATGTCTTAATACAAGTGACTTTTCTCTTGTTCCATTGGCAGATTTTTTTTAACTTGTTCCAAACAATTTGGACCTCATTTTTTTCCTTAAATAACTTAACAATAAGACATTTCTCTGGACTGGTCAGGTGAATGTGGCTCATATTAAGTCTAAAAAGACACTTTCTACTGAGAATAAGACAAAACACTTCATAAGATTTCAGTTTTTGCAGTGTAATCAGAGCGTCAGGGTTGACGCTACATGAGTCATAGCATCCAGGAGCCAGAATCAGCTCATTCTTGCTCTTCACTGTCTTCTAACTACCTGGGGCCGCTGCTGACATTCATATATATATCAGCACTGGCTGCTGCAGTGGCCCCGGGGGCCTCGTAGCAGGAGCATCTGCCTTTATTTACGGCTGACAGGAGGAGCTGTTCTGTAGCGTTTGTCTGCAAATGTCCCGATGATGACTCCCTGCAGTATTGATCGAGAGGTCAGAAGAGGGAAATATGACTTGGTTTCTGTTTGTTTACATCCATAGAAACCAGACTATTGATCAGACACATCCCAGACACAGAAATCCAAGATCATCCTGAGGTAGAATTTGTGCTTTTTCATGTGGTTTGGAAGGAGTTAGAAAAGGACGACCACCAGAGAAACCCCAGACTTAAAAACTCATCCAGTACTTGTGCATGAATTAGGGATTTGACGTGGTTATTGCTTGCAGATATACCTTGAATCAAGACCTGCCAAGAAGCAGACGCGCTCTGTGTTTGCACTTCCTCTCATGTCAAAGCAGACGGAGAGAAAACACAGACGCTGACCTCACAATAACACAATCATGCATTCCTTCAAACACCAAAGCCTCGCCACATCACCACGCAACCAGGCGAGAGACGGCTTCAACCATATTTGGTGCATGGAGCTCGGGGCCAGACTTATGGAGGCTTCACGTGGGTTTTACCAGCTCAGACGGATAAAAGAAGAAGAGGCCCCGATACACGCTTCGGTGTACGATGAGTCAATGCATCTTCTTTCTGCAAAATAATTATGTAACCGATCTGTTTTTGATGCATTAAGAGGAGCTTGATTCGTATGTTTCATCTCTAAATGCATCTCCAGCCAATCGCTTCCCAGCAAACTGACCAGCAGACCACAAAGAAAAGTCCAGCCAGAGTCAGAGTGGGTTTAGGCTTTTAAAAAAATAAAAGGGAGCTTATAATCTCACGGAGTCACGAGGGACGTCTGGGAAGCAACTGAACTAGAACAAGGAGTCAAGCGAGCCACCGCGGGGGCCCCCTCCGCAATCTCAACCCAGCCGAGAGGCCTCATTAGGGGGCAAACAGAGGTGAGCCCAGGCGGGACCTTGTTGAATTACCCACAGCAAAGGTCAAGCGGCTCAGGTGAGTCTCCACAGCGTCACGAAGCTCCCCTCCTCTGTCTTGATCCCCCGTCTTCACAATGAGAGCGTGGATCAGCGGGGGCTTTAATGATTTCACTGAAAGTGCTGCTCAAGTACTCAAGTGGGTTTATATGGAAATGGAGAGAGCAGAGTATCAAAGCACGACTCTGGGGCCCGGTCCACTGAGTTGAAACATTGTATAATGAGTAAACGCTGCAGTTCAGGCGGGATGGTGATGAACTCTTTTCTCTGCAGTCTCACAGACTTCAAACAGGCTGGAACAAGCATCTCTGATAACCAGGGAAGACTTGCTCAGCAACCTTAGCGTGCATTGTTTGAATTCTTCCAAATACAGGAAAAGGCACGAGACGTCATATTTTTGCAGGATTAATTTAAAGCTGCAGCTTTTCCACAAGTTTCCATGTTTTGACGCGACGATAAACAAGAAGTAATCACTCTGATCTTTGTCGATGTGTTTGCATCTGTGCATAAATCATCTCATTGAGCCTGCCATTGGTCCAACCACACTCAGAATTCCTCAAGCACTCCTCCTGCCCACACAAGAGCCACTGCCGCGCTCATGGCAGTTTGCCTGAGAAAGTAAATTCTTCGCTTTCCAAACGGGGGCCAAATAAGGACTGAAGCTCAAACGGCCCCTTTGGAGGGATTTATCCATCGGCTGGGTTTCTGTTTTACTTGGAGAGCTCGTAAATCCGCTGATGGCTGCGCTGCTTCAGAGCATGTTCTCTTTCTGCTTTGACATTTTGACATAATGTCGAGTGTGTAACACGGCGTGTTCGCCTGGGTGGCAGCGCGTCGCTGGCAGGAGCTGGCTGTGATGCCGTCGGTGGTTAAATGTTATCAGATGTGTGCAGAAAAGAAAACTGCATGGGAAAGATTTCAATTTAGAGCCCAAACTTCAAACAAGTCTAAGCTATCTGCTGGATGTCTAAATTTGGATCCAAACACTGTGAATCACGTCTCTCAGCTCTGGCGTGTCCAGGAAGGTCAGAAATGCTGTTCAAAGACGAAAACAGGATGGATTGGAGCTGTTGTGTACACGTCTAAACAGTTGTTTTTGCAAAGTAGAACAAGCTGCCCGACAGCTGCTTCCAATGGTTTCCATCAACACCCGGTGGCGCAGCGTAAACAGGAGCTTCCCGCAGCATGATGGAACCAGAAACGAAGACCTTGAATGGATGGCGTGTTTGGCGAAGTGAGATGGAGCAAGCAACACATTCCCACAACTAAGAAAGAAGATACAGTGGTCAACTTTTTTCTCATCATATTTATTTCCAAAGATGCAATTCAAACAAAATTTCTACCAGACATTGGTATCAACTCAAATAATCCACACATGAAAAGAAATCACAACGTTCAGGTCCATAAATAATGATTATGGTGAATTAAGTATGATAACACAGGAAAAAAGTATTGAAGACACTAACTGAGACTCATCTAATACTTAGTGGAGAGGCCTTTGTTTGCAATGACAGCTTCCAGAAGCTTCTTGTATGTTTTAACTGATCGCTCACACTGCTCAGGTGTGATTTTGGCCCATTCCTCCGCACAGATTGTCTTAAAATCTGGAATATTCTTTGGTGTCCTGAGGTGAACCCTTTTCTTTAGTTCTTTCCACAAATGTTCAATTGGATTGACTAGGCCATTCTATTTCATTGTTTTCTCTGTAACAATTATACCCGCTGCCTCCAAGTCTTTCTGGAGCACTTTCAGGGTGGTCCTTGGCTCATTGAGAGTCAGAAATCTTGCAAGGAGCTCCTATGCGTGGCCTGTTGATGGTAAGGTGGTGCTTCTTCCACTTGTGAATAATTTGCTGTGCTGACCCATCATGAGGTGTGTGGTATTTAACTGCTTTGTGAAAAAACAACCTTCAAAGCGTTCAATACTTATTTTCCCCACTGTATATTTTTGGTTAACACGCCATAAATAAGAACAGAAACCAGCTCATTTTGACCTTAAATGGTACAGACAGAAAAACAAAGACATCCAAGAGGTCAAAGACGAAATTCCTTACCCCAGACAAAGATGCCAATGTTGGGTTTAAGACCCAAAGGAATGTCATTGAATGGATGCACAAAAGTCCAAAGACCACCGATCAACGAGGAAGCAGCATCCTGACCAGGCCAGCTACTCTGGTTTGGCTGCACCCCTCCTCTGTACGGTTACTACCAAATAACTCGCAGCCATGAGCACAAAATACCCCATTAAACAAGAACATGACGAATATCAGATGTGCAATTGTGGCTTACATTGGACACAGGTTGAAAACCGCCGAATCTAAAGGCTGGAGTTTTATGCTCGAGGAGCATGACTGCACATCATAAATGTTGGTCATTCGATCGGGGTTTCAGTCATGGGAGAGCGCTAACACTTGGCATCGCTTGTCAATCCAAAATTTACCTGATTAGTACGACTCCAAAAGCCTCTAAAACAACTTCATCATCACTTGATGGGAGTTGGGTGGATTTGCCATCACTTCCTGTTTAATTAGAAGTGGCTGCAGGAAAAGTTCGCATTCACTCGAACCACTAATAATACAGGGAAGTGAGAAAAAAAGGAGCAATGCCAAGCCAAAATAAAGGGTGTACAGTTGGGGAATTGCAATAAAATACAGGCTTACAGGAGACGAAAAGCTTCTTGAAAGTAGAATGTGAAAACAGAGCAAACCTCGTCATGTATTGACAGAAATAAGTCAGAGGCTCAGCTACTAATTCCGCCTTGGCCTCTTGTGTGGTTGCATGTTAAATGCCATCCTCCCTGGTCACTCCTGCTTTTAAAACACATAGTTTGGAGCTGACGCAGCGGGAGATGAGTCAGTTCAGCAATCAGAGTTTTCATTTTCTCATCGTAGAAGTTTGAAGATCTCGTTGTTTGGATGCAAAGGCATCTTCGTGTTGTTGCACGCAAGGGAAGTCATGATAGGGCTTCGTCCAGGAGTTTGGGATGGTTTCTGGGCAATGTGAAGAAGGGGATGATGAAAATCTCTTGAGATTTCAGAAGACATTGAGGACAGCCTTCGGTTTAAGGTTGTGCAATGCGCCATCCGTCCATCCACCATGGTCCCTTGTTGGAATCCAGCTGGTGCAAGTCTTCTGTACTTTTCTTGGAGGTGAAAGAGTGTGAAAAGTGATTTCCTTCACGCCATAAAACCACATTCCTTTCCCTTGTTTTGACTCTTGAGCAGGAGACAGGACACACACAACCCCTCGCGACCTCTTGACCACTTGTGTTTAACTGCTACCCCTCTGTTAGCTCGCAGTCAAAGCTGAGTGATTGCCATCATCAGTCTGCGTCCTCTCTCAGACGTGTCAGAAAGAAGAAGTGTGAGAAAGAAAAGCCGAGGCAGGTAGAGGAAGAGAAAGACGTTTCCTACACTCCACCAGCTGCTCTACTTTATCTCTCGCAGCGGCAGGTTACGCTGGGAGAGAAAACACGTGGTGGCCTGCTGTGTTGACTGGTTGCTCTCGGTCTTCCCGCGACATTGCCGCCACAAATCACTACACGTCCAGTCATGAAAGGCTTGGACTCATGAGGCCTGTCGTTACTGCTCTCATGGGAGCGACTTTCCCATGAGTGCGACTTCCAAAACATGCAGCAGTTTCAGCTGACATGCTCCTGGAAGACTCAGAATTCCCTCCTTCTTACAGAGTTTTCACATTTAAGAATGCAAGCTCACCCTTACCTGTGCACCAGTCCCACTTTGGTCTTGTCTCTACCTCCTCATTCTCCTTCCTCGAGACCCCCCTCCAGGAGCGAAAGAGTGTAAAAGAGAGGAAAACAGATCCTTTCTCCTCCTTCTTCTCCCTCCTTCTCCTTCCTTCGCCGGCCCTCTCAGCTCAGAACAACAGCAGTAATCCCAAACGCGTGCCAGAGAGCTACTGAACTCTGCTCTGTGTATATGCGTGCCTCATGTGGATGTCTGTGCAGCCTCTGGACTGGACCAGGACAGAGCCTGTGTGCTGCTGGCTACACCTCCTCCCCGTCAAGTGCCAAGAAATTTTGAAACACGCTATATAAGGCCAAGAAAGTGGCTTGGGGCTCCTTATGATTCCGGTACCCAAAACGAGTGAGAGCTAAACGCCGTCCAGGGGCAGACAGTAACTGTATCCCTCCTCCTCCCTCTTCTTCTTCTGCTGCTGCGCTCACTGTTGCTGTTGACACATGCTTCACAGAGGGAGTGTGTGAGAGTGTGTGAGAGGAGGGAGACAAACTTCCCTCTTGTTTCTGTGAAAAATCTCCCTCTGATCACTCTTCTCAGATTTTCTCACTTAATCTGAAATGCCTCTCAGCTCCCTGATCCCAGACTTGAAAATATTTGCCTTTTGAACACTTGGAGTGAACTTAGCTCTTGACCTCCAGGAGAAGTCTGGGGGTAAATTGCTCCATCAGTCATCTGCTAGCACCCGCTTATTAGCCCTCCACGCCGTTTGTCTGCCAGCGCTATCTCCGTCGCATCCATACCACTGAAGGGCATCGCTATGGAGACGTGCTGTGATGACTCTTTGATGTGACGTGTTTGCGCCGGGGAAACAGACCTGCCTCTGTGAAGGCGCTGCGAAGGAATGAGGAGGGCCAGACTCTGTGTGTGTGTGTGTGTGTGTGTGTGTGTGTGTGTGTGTGTGTGTGTGTGTGTGTGTGTGTGTGTGTGTGTCATCATTTTCCCTCTTTTCCCTCCTTGTTCTACCTTTTTCACTTTCATGCTTGGATAGTTCCTCTCTTTTCCTTGCCAACATTCTTGAACGCTCCTCATCCCTGCTTCTCCGCACGTCGCACTGTGCTTTTGGTCCTGCTCCATGCACTTTTTTACAGTCGGTAGATAAAAAAGAAAAACTTTGAAGAGGGGGGGAAAGACTCTGAATTTTAAAACAGGAGCTCTGGAAGCATGCTCGGGGCAAAAAGCAAAACAATGACTTTCAAATCCAACTAAGGAAGTGTTTTCAATCCACTGATGCAGCACGTTAAAGTCTTGTTTGTTAGCTAAAATGAGAAACTTTATATTTTCTGAAGAACTTCTTCAGCAGTCTGTTCAGTCGCTGTCTCCTGTCTGCTTACAGCAGGTTAAGTTCTTCCAATGTGGTCTGTGAATAGCATGATGCTACTCTGCCTCCTGGTATTCCCTCTGTTGCTGGGTTAGCATGGCTAGCTTCTAAGTCTTATTGGAGATAGATCTTACATTCCCAATAATGTTGGATGGAAGGACAGGTCCATGTCGTCACTTCTTAGCTCACATTGTGGGAAACATCCGGCCTAGCACCAGTTAGCACTGACATGCTACAGGCTTCTAACAGCTGATTTCACATGTAAACAATGCAGCCATGGTTACATGTACGATCTCCAGACAAACACAGGAGCAAAAATAGTAAAAAAAAATATCACTGAAGACACAAAATTTTCTCAAGAAATAGACAAGGAAGAGAGAGCTGCTGTAACAGGCACCCACAAGTCTCAGATTTTAACACAAACTCCATAAATAGCTTGAATTTCAGCTTGAAGCTGGTAAAACTGGGTATTAAAGAGCTTTCTGGTCTCATTTAATGGAGCGTGTCATTTGCAGAAGCCTTAATTAAAGGCCTCTCCCGGTTTTCACACATCGACACATGCGAAAACGTGGATTAAGACGTCAAGATGCCTAAGACTGGAAAACACTTGACCTCGAAATCCTGCAGAAGAGGGAGGCGCCGCTTAGTTAGGCTTAGCAGAGTTTGGAATGTGCAGGAGTCGACTCAGAGACAAACAAACGTCCTTTCAAGACGCTTTGTAAAAGCAAAAGTTGGTTGTTACAGGTAGGACTTCAAACAGAACATCCTCCTGTTTCTAAAAATGCTCAGCTGTACCTCGCACGTCACTGCTTGTGTTATGTAAGCGGCGAGCCTGGCAGAAAAGGATTTTAGGCCACTAGAGATGAAAAGGAAGGACCGTTGGGAGTCTCCTCGCGGCACTTATATCCCCTGGATTTTCTTTTGCATGACAAAGTAACTATTGAATCTTCTAAAAATAGGCGTTGAGCGTGTGACTGGGATGCCGAATCTACTTCAGAGCCGCAAGATTAAAGAAGAGGACGGTGTTCCTTCCTGACTGTCTCAGAACTCTATCGAGTAAATCCGAAGCATTCTCCAGTTTTGTTGTTTACACCAGGAGCATTCGAACTCCATGCATGCTCCAACCACTTCCCATAATTCCTCTCCGGCCTGAACCCCTTCCTGCCAAACCCTCGCCTGCGTCTTCCAACATCGAGGAGCTCAAACCGCCGCGACGGCATTCCGGGAGCCTCCTCCAAGAAAGAGCGCGGATAAATCACAGGGAGTAATGAGGGCCTGTTTCCACGGAGGGTGAAAGAGAACAGAGAGCTCTCAGACTGTCCAGTCAACACAGGAAAACACACACACACACACACCTAAGGGTGATGTGTTCCTGGGTGGATCTGCTTGCATAGTTTTGTTGCAGTGATGCCAAACCCACGCCTGGATATCAGACGATGTTAATCTCCACGAATGAGCAAAACCACAAGATAGTGGAAAACTTTGGCAGGCTGCCACTGTGTTGACCAATTTAAGATGTTTTGGAAATTCACGTTGTAGAACATGAAAAATTGCATGAGATAAATGTGAGTCGAAGACATGAAAACAGAGGTTAAAGCTGTAAGGAGTACATCAAAATTCCCCGACACTACTTCAAAAACTCCAGAGAAGCCACAGCTCAGCGTCCAGCCAGATTTCAGACATCATCCCAGCCACAAAACTCCACTCCACTCCACCAACGACAACCAAAACAACTCCTCCGAGGTCTCCGAACTCAGCAGGAAGAGAAAGCGTCCGAGAACATCCTCTGACTCCAACAACACGACCTCGCAGGGACGGCTGTGGTCGGTCGGGAAGGAAAACAGAAAAACTGAGGGTTGCCTGAGACGATTAAGGGGATCTTTATCAAGGGACGTGAGCGCACATCTGTGTTTTACATGTTCTGCAGAGATATTTTCATAAGCTCTGATGATTGAAACTCATGTGGTCATGAAACATATCAGTAATGCTCAACTGGCAGCAAGATTACAGGGAGGTTTGGGAAACTTTATGGAGCTAGCGGCACAATAAGTCAGAGTCTAACAACAAAACAACCAGTTTGAAGACGTTAATGTCGTGAAAATGAGGGAATTTGTTTTTTTATAATAGCAATAAAAATGTTAAACACTGCTTAAAGGGCAAAACTCAGGTCAGAAATGTATGAAAAATGTGTTTATAAAGGAGTATTCCGTAGATGTTTATCACATCCTCATTAAAATCAGAATAGGTCTTGTTAAGGTGTCGTAAAATCAAAGATGCTGCGTAAAATGTTACTGTGTCTGAGTCTACAACAGAGACGGAGCCAGGATTTTAATTTGGGGGGGCCAAACCCATTTTGAATTACAAAAGTTAGTTAATAACTACTACCATATGGATATATTATTGTTACTATGTTTGGTTTAAAGCAGATTTTGATGTTTTTTGATCCATTAATATTTGATAAAATTTTAGTGCATCAGTTGGCAATAGCTGTCAATGGTATTGACCAAAAAGTAGTGCACTGATGCACCAATGGGCTGTAAGAGCAGAAGCATCAACCACAGTTAAATAAAAGAATCCCAAAATCATTCTCTAGTCCTAATGACATAACACAAGGCTAAATGAGTCATAACTTTTTACCAACAGGCTAAAAATGGCCAAACTTGGCTTGTTTTATAACGACAGGGCATCTAACGATGACAAAACGAGCATAGAGTGAAAAAATATATAATATTTACATTTAAAACCAATTTAAAAAAAAGAAAAAGAAAGAAAAAATATCTTTTTAAAGAAAAGTCTGAGGTGGGCCTGGGACCCTTGAGCCCACCCGTGACGCCGCCCCTGCTCTACAATATAAAATTGAAAATAAACACATAAAGCGAAATCAGTGCAGCACAGAAGTTATTTTCCCTCAACCTCATTGTGACTCATGACAAATTTACTGCTCAGGGTCAGCGTGGAGTCGAGTGTGTGCCTAAATCCACAGACCCGCTCAGAAACAAAGAGCCTGGCGCTGCCGCATTGTGTCCTGATTGTTTTTATCCGACGGGTCGATTTCACTTGGCGGAGCCAACACAAATGTTTGACGTCCTGATTTGATGGATTATAGAACCAGATTGTGCCAGAACTTGAATTCTCATCCAGATTTACCAAATAAAAGGTTTTTCTTCCTCCTTCATCTGTCACCACCAGAATGAATGAGTCATGATTCGCCACCACAAATAGCCTCTCCTGGTTGAAGAAATATTCTCCTTGGATGTTTTGGGAACACACAGATTTAGTTCCTATAGTAATATTTGAGGTGATTGATGTGTTTTTGTGTTTCCTCTCAATATAAGAAGCTAAACTGAGAATGATGTGGTCAGATTTAACAACTTCCTGTCCTTCCTGGTGTTTGTCTCATGATTTAGAACAAAAACAAACAATAACAAGGAGGAACATACATAAACCACTGCATGTGTCTCAGTGTATGTGCCTACTGTGCATGTTATGATGAATATCAATGTGACACTTCAATGAAATATGCATCACATGCGTGACAGTGTTGATGTGCACACCTCTGCATGTGTGTGTGCATAAGTGATGATATCGAGAAGCAAGAAAGATGCTGGGTGTCTTACCTTCACTTCACATTTTTTATGGCAGGACAGCTTGCACGCTGGAAGAGAAGACAGAGAGTGACGTCATTTGTGCTTTCACATCTTTTATAAAATCAGTCTGCACATAAAGTCTCTCCACTGCTGCAGAAAAACACCTGACAGCTTTTGCTGCTGAATGAACTGCAAAGGAAACAAGGTCAGCTTTTATCCTGGCGCTAACGTGCTGTGATGCTGCCCTCTAGTGGCTACACAAAGCAAGCATCCATTGATTTGTTTGGAATGCAGGTTTTTCCTTCAAAACGACACCAAAACCGGCTAAAACTGTCTCTAAACGCTCCCTTAAAGAGGTCAAAGCAGACTGGGAAGAATCCAAAGCTAGCGCCATAATCAGAAAAAGAAAGAGCCATGTTTAGACGCCTGTGCATGTGTGACCTTTCACCCTTACACCTGCTCCCTCTAGGTGGTCCCCAGGTGGTGCATGAGTCAGATGTGTCGTTGCAGGAATGTTGTGGGTGGTCTCGAAGAAAAACAACTTCTGTGATGTAATAAATGGATGACTGCAGCGCTGATTGGTGATTATTTAGATTGTTCAAGAGGAAATTATCCAACAATTAGAGGAGCATCTCTCCTAACGAGTGTAAAATAAACCCACAGTCCGAGTTTACTTCAAATTTCTTGTGCAAAATAAAAATCTCTGAGACCTGGAGCCGGTGCACGAAGGCACCAGAGGGAATCATTATCATCATGAGGTTTTTACGCTGTTAATGAGCCCTACTTATCCACAGGAGGCTCCCCTCACTCTGCTTTGTTAAAGGAAAACATGCAAGGAAAGGAAAGGAAAGGAAAGAAGGTAAGATGGACATGGATTTTTTAAGGAAGGATGCTCACACTGACGTGTGTCCTTGTGTTTCCTTGAAATCCTGCACCAGAGCAGGAGAATCTGGAAAAAGAAGCCCGAATTGATATTTTTTTGCTGATTAAACCGGTTTTCTTGGTGCTGCCAGACTGCAGGAGGCACAGAAAGCTTACTGTATTTTAACAAAGAGGATGAATGAACAAAAAGGAAGATGAAAGGGAAAGTAATTCTCCTGTGCTCCTCTTTGCTCTCTCCTTCCTTTGTTTTCTCGCCGTTCTCCCAATCCCCCCATACCCCAGTTTCTCCCTCTTTATTCTGCCTCCCCACCCCTTTTTCCCCCTCTTATCTAGGCTAATGCAGCAGCAGCAGCCATGCTAATTTTAACAGCAAAATCCTCAGCCAAAGCCCTGCTACACGGAGGCCGCTCTGCTCCTGCCGGGCTTCTGGGTGTTTGTCAACCAAAATGTGTTTTTTTGTAGTTCAAAGGGAAGAAACAGAGCGAGCAGGAGGAAGGGTGTCGGAGAGATGGAGAGAGGAGGAAGTAAAAAAACAGAGAGGCTGCCAGGGAGCCCTCTAACGTTAATTTCCCCTGGACTTTTCCTGGAGTAACAATAAAACCTTTCGTTGGTCTAAATTTAGAATCGAACACATGTGACTTCAGGAAGATGAGGAGAAGAGGGAGGGAGAGGAGGAGGAAACCGAAGCTGGGGCTGTACATGTGCGCAAGCTGTAGATACAAAAACTCAAACTCCTGCTGACGTGAGGGGATGGATATTCTGTTGCCAGGCTGCCAGGAACATTTTATGTCATCAAAGAAGGAGGAAAGCTGATTTTTGGCCTTTCGGTGGATGGGAAATGCAATCTGAACGACAATCGTGAAACATGATTATCAGTGCATAATGATTTCATTAAGGTCTGTCGTTGAAACTCCTTGGTCAGGTTTGGAGAAACAGTCATGAAGACGTCACAAAGTTTGAAGTGAATATTTTGGCATTGTAGGCAGGTAACAGGGATGAAACGGTTTATGAAAACAATCCAAGCTGTTTGGTTCAGTTTGTGCTTTTCTTTTTTCTTCATTTCCTAAGTTTGAAGTGAATATTTTGGCGTTGCCGGCAGGTAACAGGGATGGAATCTCTTTCGTTCTCCTCACTCGATTTGGGGTGCATGTGCTTTGTTTGGTTCGTGTTTTTTTTTTTTTTTTAATTTTCTCAGTTTGAAGCAAGTATGTAGCTCCGATCATACGCATGTGCAACTTGAGGTAAAGGAGGACACTTTGTAGGGAAGCATCTGTTGTTGTTTACATGAGGAGTTAGCGGGTGGACCTTGATGTGGCGTTCTGCTAGCAGCGTGAGCTCTGATGACGGCGGTAAGAAAGTGGAGGATAAAACCACGACTAAGTGTCGCCAGCTTAGTGACTTTGTCGCTACATTTTAAGACTTTTTTTTAAAGTCGATAATTCTTGCAACTTTTCTTGAGTTTGGAGAATCTGAGGTTGAAGCGTATTTTGATTTCCTCAATGGTCAGCGTTAGTTAGTGGCTTTAAGAGGCTTCTGGGACAGCCAATAGGAACTTTCCTTACTGAGAAGTTGAAACTAGCAATGTTTCTCTCAGATTTAATGATGTTTGAAATGTGAACAGCCTCATTCTTTCAGCTTTTTCAAGACGAAACATGACAGAATTGATTAAAAATAGTCTGTTAATAGTGGAATGTAGGGGTATACGCTAATCTGGGGTGTTAAAAACAACAACAATAAAGCTGTCGGATCCAGATTTTTTTAACTGGGAAGTCAAAGTGTCAGAGTGAGCGTGATTAACAGCAGATTTTTGGGGAAAAGGCCAGGAGTGAAATGAGAAGACTGATATTAAAACCATGCCTGCACAAGCAGATTTTTAACTTAGCTTAGCACACCGCTTAGAGGGAAGTCACCTCTGCACAGAAACCTTTAAGCACTCTTAATTCACCTTTTAACAAACGTAAGGATGGAGAGTTCTCCTCTCACCTTTGCAGATGAGCCCCTCCTTGGTGATGGCCTGCTTGCATATATCACAGCTCTTGGCCTTCTTGAATGGCTTCAGCTTGAAGGTGTGTGTGTGGACGCCCTCCAGCTCGTCGGGCTGCAGAGAAAGAGGAAGGAAGAAGGGGATCAGGGGAGAGCGGCTTGGACGGACGCCAGGAGAAACACATTTAATATTCAGCAATGAAGTGTTGGTGTGTGGCTGCAGGGTTTAGTCTCTTTCATGAGCTCTGTCTCTCTTTTTTTTTCCTCTAAAGTTTGAGATTAGTGAGCACAAGTTATCTCATCAACCATGAGCAGCATCAGTGTGTGTCCTCGTGTTTGCACGCTCCTCGCTGACATACACTTACTGACAGGTCCCGCCCACCAGCAGAGGATGCTTTCACTTTGAAGTTTCTAATTAAATGACTAATTAATGATGAAGAAGACGAGCAGAAAGAGAAGGAGAGAGAAAGCCTCACAGCTGCTCACAACCTCAGAAACTCGAGGAATGATGTGCGCTTATACTCTTGTGTGTGTTGAATATTTCTCCGAGCAGCCTGAGGACAAAACAGCTCCACAAAAACTGCGTCAAAGGAATGTCGAACATGAATTTTCTTACAAAAGCAAAGAGGTTAAAACACAGATGAGGAAGACGACAGCCTCCCTAAAAAACGTCTTAATTCTTAAAACCAGGAGCTCACAAACGCAGCCAAATCGACAGCAACTGGGTCACTAGGATTCCCTCTTAAGAAACAGCTTCACATCAAACGTTTCACAGAGTCATAAAAAACTTCAAAGAAGATTTTTCAGGGCATCTTTTCCAGCGTTCTGATTTTATGTTATTGTTTCCTCCTCACTAACTCACAGTGATGTCATTTCCTCTGTGTATTTTTGCAGCTGCACTCTCAGGTTGAGCTCGGCCTGACTGTTAATCTTCACGCTCGCAGTGTTTCACTGACGCCTTGTTTCAGGCCTCACCTTGAGAAAGGATGAATGAACCCCAGAGTCCCAGCAGGAACAATTAACACCAATTAAACCGCAACGATAAATCAACCGGAGGAGAGGCTGGAGTTTATCCTTGAAGACATTTCTGCCAAAAAACGTCATTAGGATTCACTTAAAGAGAATCAAAGCTGAATGTCAACAAATACGTCAACTGTTGGATTAACATCAGCTAACTGCAGACCTCCATCAGCTCATATTTCTGTTCATTTTCTTCACAGTTTGGTCTTTATAACATCCATAGTAAGAACACCAGAAAATGTTGGTAACACAGTTGATGTACAGTTAATGCGCCCCATGTACAGACAATCATTCTAATGAAGTATTGATGAGGAGGAGCTGAAACATGACACACTTTCTCCAAGGTTCCCACCAAAAAGGAGCAAACTAATGCTGATTTATATATTTTTATATTTACATATTTATCAGCATTTCTCAACCTCTCTGATTCCTTATAGCCCCTTGTCCCTCCTGTTATCTCCTTGTGTTGTTTATTTATTTTTTGTGAATATCTTTTTATTTTATTTTTTTAAATAAAATGTATAATTATTTTTATTTTTTAATAATAATAATAATAATAATAATAATAATAATAATAATAATAATAATAATAATAATAATAATAATAATAATAAAATAATAATAATTATAATAATTATATTTTATTTTATTATTATTTTTTATTATTATCATAGGGTTTTTTAATGGGTAACACTGCTGATGCAGATTTCTCAGATACACTCAAAGTGAATTATTTTATCAAAATTAATTGTTTGAATAGTTTTAAACAACTTTTTTTGCGTTTTAATGATTATTTTGAACGAATAATACTATAAATATGTAATATGATAAACACAAACATCTATTCTAGTGTTAATTTTGAAGAGAAAAACAGCACAAAAACTGCAAATTCCAACACACAATTTGCATTTTTTGCTAAATAAATGATGAAATGAATGAGATATCAGCCAAATGACCCACTGTAAAATTAATAAGTACACCCCATGGATTTGAAATGTACCCCTCATTGTCGGATCACTCTAAAGCAAACATCCATGACTCATATCACTTCATGTGTCTACAATTATCATAACAAGTCCCTCTTCTACCACGACGGACGTCCAACCAGCAGCACTCCAGCTACAAAGGACTCCAGGTGTGATGATGCTCGCTGATGAAAGCCGGTTGTGTAATCCTTTGCTGCGTTGCTTTCCAGCTCATTTTTCTGGGAACTCTCAGAAGCTCCCTGCTCTTTCTTTTTTTTTCCTTCCCTCCATGTGCCGCAGTCAATTTGTCTCAAAGCTCTTACAGAAATGTATTTCTCAGCGTTTTCACCCCCTCCTCTATCTGCCTAAATCTTAATGGCTTTTGTCACAGTGTGGCGCGCTCCCTGAGCTCCTGAGCTCCTGAGAGGAATCTCCAATGGCTGACCTTGGCTGCACAGAGTTGGTGTTACAACAGGTAACGCCAAACAAACAATATGCTGCACATATGCTGATAACTGCTGCAGAAACACTTAATTACCTGCTCTGCCATGCATCTCATTATGGCTTCATGAGCAGGGAGCACTGAGAAAAGCAGGTGAGACCGCAGAGTGGCAGGGATGGACATCTTTTGCAGTGTTGGCCCAGCTGGGATTATAAATAGAGGCTGAAGCACCTCGGTGCTGCTCTTCAGCCCTGATGTTAAAGATGAGCTGGCAGAAAGCCGGTGGCCGGGCCAATCAGACGCCACCGGCTGTGTCACGGGCAGGAGCCATGGTTACCTGGCTGCCACGGCAACTGAGGTCAACATGTGCTGTCAAACAATGATGGATGAGGTGGGATGAAGGGAGAAAGGAGGGAAAACATACAACCTAGTTCACACATACATATATATGAGCACGCTGTGGCCTCATGTGAGTTTTTCTACCACAGAAGTGCAAATGGTTTTTGGACGGCTGCCATGTTAAAAAATTGTCTTTTTATACTCTATACTAGCCACATACACCTGAATAGTCCAGAAAAATGTCTTGTTTCAAGTTATTTAAAGAATTGCGTGAAACAAGTTAAGGTGCATGTGGTGTTGGAAGACTTTTTTTTTTCTTTTACATTGGGTTGACCTGTTGTTGAATGTGTGTAAAATTTATTCTAAAATTTGATCGAATATTTTTGTTTTAAAATTTTTTATTTTTTAGTTTGATATTACATTTTTGTTCCTTTTTTATTGTTTTTTTGGGGGTCTTATTATTATTATTATTATTTTTTGTCTTTTATGTTTGTTTTTTTCTTAATTTTTACTATGGTTTGAATTTATTTTTCTACATTATCCTCTTTTCTGTCTGTTTCTTTTTTTTTGTCTTTTATGATTTTAATTTTAATTTTTAATTTCTATTTTTTTGTTGTTTTGTAGTTTGATTTTATTTTTATTTTTGCACCCTTTTTGTCTGTTTTTTTCTTTTTTGTCTTTTTTTTTATTTTATCATTTCATTTTTATTTTTGCCTATTTTATCTTTTCTTTTCTTTTTTGTATTTTATATCTTTATGTATTCATATATATTTGTATTTTATATTTTGATTTTTTATTATTTGCATTTATTTTTATTTTTTTTCTTTGGTGTATATAATTTTAACTACATAAGAATTCACAAGTGCATTTATTGTTGCTGTTATGTGTCTTGAAAATCTCAATAAAAATAATTTTTAAAAAAGAAAAAAAAAAGTTTTTGGACTGGTTAAATGAAAAGGGCCTCAGCAGCTTAAACAGCAACTAAAGTATGATACATGTGGGCCTCATCAGGGTGTACTACCAGTTTTCCCCACAAACGTGACCAAACTTAAGCAGAAGATAAGAAATAAAATTAAACTACGTTCATCTTTTCAAGGTTATAACACAAAAGCCTCAGACAGCGTCCATCTTTGAGACAAGCTAACTCAGAGAGCTCAAAGAGCTCGTCCTCTGTGTCGTGTTAACAGGAGACTCCCACGAGAGACCAGAGAGAGAAAATGGAAAGAACAGTTGGGGAAATGGACGCAGACGGAGAGAGAAAAAGAGGTATAAAGGGATGGAGTGAGCAGTCTAAGAGCCGGGGATGGGGGGTGGAGGAGAGGAGGTGTTTCTGTTGAGTGTGTATGTACATGTGAGTGTGTGTGTGCGAGCTTATAGACAGCACGCCCAGTAAATCAAGGCTCTGTGCTCCTCTCCCCCAGTTGCACTTAGCTAATGAAAAGCATCACTACGCTACCTCGACCGCGACCCCACTTAGAGCCAAGATGTGGGAGCGGGAGGAAAGCGAAAGCAAGGGTGGGCGGGGTGGGCTGGGCTTTTTGCTGCTGCAGAGGGACGGTGCACAGAGACAAATTAGTCCTGGCGTTTGTAACGGATCACAGAACATGCATGTGCACGCGGGGAGCTTTAATCCTGCACAGAGCCAGAACCAAGCTGGGGCTCCTGAGTCTGAAAGTTCTGGACACACTCCTGCACATTCAGAGATTCATCAGCACAAACTTCCACATGTCCAGCTTCATTCACATGTTAAGGCTGACACGCCTCCTTGGATGTAAACCTCAACATGTGGTTCCATTTAAAGCTCAGTCAGAGGAAAGACGAGGCTTAAAACACCAAGAGGAAATGATGGAGTAAAGATGCTAAACTAGGTGTGTTTTCTTGCGTATTTAAATATCAAAAGCGTGACTACCTGGCTGATAGATGAGGTGAGGAAAGGCAGCGAATGACTCACCCAGACTTGAAAAAAAAAACCCCAGAAAGACACGAAAACCGGCCCAAACGCTGGACGACATGACTCAGTGAAGTCAAGCGTGAGGAAAAAGGCCCCACAGAGAGCAACACACCACGTTAGGAGGAGGAGGAGGAGGAAGGAGTCCTGCCTGGAGATGAAAAAGCAGAGCCACACCTGCTTTCAATTTGCACCAAATTAGAATTCTGTCGGGAACAATGGGTGCCTTTGTGACGGGAGAAAACGTGAACGACGAGGAAGAAGAAAGAAAATGAAAACCAGGGAGATATTTATGATATTCTGATGAGCGTCCAGCGTTGTGTTCTGGAGAGTTTGCAAGAACATCCTGCAGCTTTAAAGTATTCATGAGACTAAATTAGAAGCCAGGTGGAGCTATTTTTATATTTTCGCCCTAGAAATTAAAAGTCTCTCCTTTAAATGTGTAAAAATTGATGTTTAAAGAGCATTTCTGACTCCTCTCCCTGTTTTCTGTAAGAGTCTGCGTCACCCCGCTGTAAGTTCTGCTCCCATTGGCAGTCCCCACTCTTGAGCTAGCTCCAAATGTGTGATCTCAATGCACAGATGGCATATCAAAAGGCTCGAATTAGCACGGAGGCTAAGACGATGTGGGTGAAATTAGAGCATCCGAATCATCAGAAAATCCGAATTCAGACGGTAAAAGCAGAATTTCTACGATTTCAAGCATCAACACCTCAGGTTTCTTCTCCTGTCTACATCTCCACGTCAGGGGAGTATGGATAAGTGTACAAGAGCATAGATATGAGTCCAGCATCTTTTATTTATTGCTCTCAATACAGCCGATCCCTGCGGACTGACACTGTGGGCCGGTTGCCAGATTGTAGTGGATCGCTCCAAGAAGACGTGAGTGTGTGTGAGAGTGTGCGTGTGTGTGTGTGTGAGCTTTCGACTACCTCGCTTCCTGTGAGTGTATGTTATGTCACATGCATGCATCAGATCTACCTCCAAGCGTTTGTGCACGCACAGCTGTAACGCTGTTTGTGCGAGTGTGTGATATGATCAATACCAGGTGCAGACGCAGAGACACAAAGATCAATGGGCTGTGATCATGAAGTCTGGGCTCCTTATGATCATTAGCAAGCTGCTAATGAACTCAAAACGCCATGTTTGCTAATGAGCTGTCCTCTCTAAGGGGGGGGAATACAAACACAGGAAGAAAAAACAGAAAACGGGCTTTTGAAAGATGAACGTCAGCGTTTTCTTATTTCCACAGCTTTATTTTCATCATTGTTACATTCGAGGGCAGAGATCCAGACTCCGGTCTGAGATGCGTGGGCAGTTAGTGCATTCAGTGCCCAGGGGAAGTGTGCTGGAGCTGAGGGCTGTGCCTGCTGCTGGTGGCCTGGAGGCCTGCAGGGAGGCGTCCGGTCACATCGCATATAAATCACCTGGCTGCAGACACACAGAGCATTGTTTAGCCAGAGTGACGGCTACACTGGCTCTCTGAGGACGGTCCTGACTCGCAAAGATATCCAGCAACCGCACACCATGCATGCACAAATGCACTAGATGGGAGAGCTGGGAGGGAGCTGGAGGGAGGTCTCTGGCTGCTTTGGTGGCAGCTGAGCAGCACAGTGTGTCCCTGAGGAGACAGAAAAGTGGGTCTTATGGTGGCTTTATTTCATCCAGAGGTGACAACACTGCAAAAACTGAAATCTTATCAAGGTTTTTTGTTTTAATTTCAGCAGAAAATGTCTTTTTAGACTTAATATGAGCCACATTAGACTGATCAGTCTGGAAAAATGTCTTGTTTCAAGTTATTTAAAGACAAAATGAGGTCTGACTTGCTTGTAACAAGTAAAAAAAAAATGCCAATGGAAGAGAAAAGTTTCTTGTATTAAGACTTTATTCTAGTTTCAAGCAAATTTTCCAGCGAAACTCCCTTTTTAAAAATTATTTTACTTGTAACAAGCAATTCAGACCTAATTTTTATCTTTTGTGTTTTTTATTTTATTTATTTATTTTTTCTTAATTTAATTTAATTTTTCTATTTTATCATTTGATTTTATTTTTCTATTTTGACCTCTTTTGTGTGCTCTTTTTTGTCTTTGTTTTTTTAAATGTATTTATTTATTTTTTATCTTTTTTTTTTTACCTTCAGAGCATATGTTAAATATTTATGTCTTTAAAAAAGGAAAATCAAATCAATAAATTAAATAAATTTAATGTTATCTTAATAATTACTTTTATTATCATATATATTATTATTTTATTTTATTTTTACCTTCAGAGTATAACATATTAAATGTTTATGTGTCTTGAAAATCTCTTTAAAAAAATGAAAAATTAAACTTGATTTTGTTTTTCTGTTTTGCCCCCCTTTTTGTCTGTTTTTTTCATTTCGTTAAAATGTATTATTATTGTTATTATTATTACTATTATATTATTAAAAAGATGAAAAAATAAAACTTTGTAGAAGACACTTACCTGGACCGATAAGTTGAATGTTGTTCATTTCAAGCGTTATAAAAAAAATCCATAAAATAAGACAAAAACACTTGATAAGAATTTAGTTTTTTGCAGTGTATACCCTAAAAAAACATGAATACAGAGAAATTAGCTGAAAAATGACCTTTCTTGTAATACTTTCATCAAACAGTAGCAGTCTGTGAAAGGATAAAAATAGAGCGATACCATTTGGGCAGCGCTTACAGAAAAGGTCACGACCCTAAAAACGACAGACGCTGATGAAGCCACATGAGAGCACTTGACCCTCATTGAGTCCAGTGCTGCATAAACAGCCAATTAACAGGGATTTATACTCATAGAAGAGGACAATCACTTTGTTTTTAAACATATTTTTATATCTCTGATAGATTCTGACTCAGAAATCAGAGAATAAAAGTTTGAGTGATTATCTTAGAGTTCTTTCACTGAACAGGCAATGGAAGCTCATACACACTGGGGAAGAGTGAGTGGGGGGATGTAATAACACAGAGGTGACACACGCAGAGGCGTGGCACGCAGTAACGGTCCAATCAAAGCCTGATTGATTTTCAGAGCTCCCTGGGGATTCTGCTCAGTCAATAAGAGACTCTGTTAGACATCTGAAGACATGATGGATCTACAATACATCTACACTCGTGGAGTTTCAGCTGCCTGGGACTGGATCACAACTTGAAGCAGGCAGAGGAAGGACGCACTCAGTAATCATCAAAAAGCCAGAGGAAACACTTGTCTATACTCTCAAACTAGTGAATATCTGACATAAATCCTGCAGAACTCTGACAGAAGCTGTGTTTAGTGTAAGCTCACAGGTATTGGTCCAGCCTGCATCATGGCTGCATCCGTCCTCTTGTCAAATCAAATATTCTCCCCTCGCGTGTGCAGCTGCTAAATTATTAATCTCATGTATTTGAGGAGCTTTCTTAGAACACGCTTCTCTCACGTCACTCAGCTTCGGCTTCGCCTCCCTCCTCTCTTCACCTCCTCCTCCATTCTTGTCTTTCAGTCATCGATTGGATCGGTGATAACGTCAAGTTTGAAGCCTCGCATTTGGACGACTCGGCGTCTCACTTTGCATACGAACTGCGTGGGAGCTGCTCGCTGCTCCTCCAACCCTGCATCTCTCTTCCCTCGCATCTAAATGGCCTTCTCCTCCACCGCGAGCTGGAAAGTAGGGCAGATGCCTCATTTAACACTTGGGTGCGATGGTTACACACTGTGTATACATTACACAACTACAAAAAGCAATAAATCCACCTACTTCTCCAATAAATGCTGTTTTACACGGCAGAGAGGAGCATTAAAGGCAGGTAATGTGGGATGTTAGCATAGTTGTGTACCTGGATGTATGATTCAGAGGCTGAGGAGGCACTTTGAAGGCCAACGTGCGTCCAACATGCACAGAAAGAAAGAAGTCTTCTTCTTTAAGCGTATTTTCGCTACGTCCGAGGTTGGTTTAGGACCTCGACTTTTACATTCAAAGCTCCCCCCTCCAGGTTCCTGACACACTCACTCAGTCCCAGATAGGAGGAGAAGCAAGCAGCAGCAGATTAAATTATACAGGAGAAACCAGAAATAGCACGAGTGCCGAGGCCGCGTGGACTGGGCGCAGGAACACGCCGATGCAAGTCGCCATAAAACAGTCAAGTGGATTAGAACAGCCCGCATCAGAGGATGGAGATCACTACTGCCCGAGGAAATCACGTGAACTTGACCTCTAGTGACCAAAACATGGGGGATGCAGCTAGGGAAACTTTTTGAATCCTGAATCAAATCTTCAAACACACAAATCTGAAGCAGATATCATCAGAAACATGCAACAGTGCTGCTTCTGTGCTGTAATTTCCAAAGAAAGCATCAACCCTGAAGTGTTCATCTCATAACGCTCACACAAGATGAGGAGAAAAGGAGAAAAACAACCTAAGAAAGCCAGGTTTGAATATCTTGTGATGATTTTTCACCCCCAGCATCTTTTCTTTCTTACCCAGAACATGCAGGAGAGGCAAACCCATGTCCTGGCGCTCCCTGCCAGAGCAGAAGGCAGAGACAGAGACACAGAGGGCATCCTGAAGAGGACAAAAAAAGCCACTCAAGGGCTCTCCACAATCAGGACAGAAATCCACGGTATTCCAAGATATTCCCACTGGCTCTGCCCGGGCTCGGGCGCCGCAGATCCATGCCAGACGTGCGAGGTGCACAGAGGGTGGGGAAGGGAATGCTGCTCTGCTTTCCTCGCTCTGCTGGCCTAAGTCTTCTCTTTCTTTCTTTCCTTTCGCCCACTCACTCCTGCCCTCCCTCTTGAAGTGTGGTAACTTTATTCCACGGAGGAAAACAAGGGGGAGGAGGTGAGTCCTGGCCTTTATTCTCCCCCCTCTGTCCCCCCTCACGCGCTCTGCTCATTGACCACCTCCTTACCTTCCTTGCTCTGCATACCTCACTCCCTCCTTTCCCTCCTCGGCGGAGCATGCTCGCTCATGTCTGCACTAATGTCACTTCAATTTTTCATCGGCAACCTCTTTTCCTGTTTCCAGATCTGCTCTGTCAAAAATATCTGCCGGCTGCATCTGTGACGCAGATGGATGGCTGGACAAACAGAGGGGAAGTCTGCAGGCGTGTGAAGTTTGCATGTGCTGATATTAAAGCTCAAACATGACATGCAAACATGCTAACACATGTGTAAGGAATTGTCCCCTGCATGTGTACATCTATATAAAGCACAGCACTGAATCAACATTATATCAGCAGTGCGGGCACATTACATCACTCCACAGTCAGATCCATAAAGGGCTAAGAGCCAATTCATTTTGAGAAAACACCCTCTATTGATCCCTGCTGCACTCCATCACTTTCCACTGTAACAGTTACCTCAATCCATAGGCTAACCTGACACATAATCTGTGTGTGTGTGTGTGTGTGTGTGTGTGTTGTATTAACATAATATGAGCACACACACAGTGTTGACACATTGAGGAAAAAGCTGGTTTACAGACATGACAGACACCTTCTCCCTGCAGCCAACTGGTCTAAACTGGGTTGCTAGCAGCCTCTAGTGGCCTCCAACCGACCCTCAAACACTCTGCAGATGTTTCACACTTTCAAACTGCACATAATACACCTCATGCATGGGTTAAAAAAAAAGAAGGAGCCACTTGAAAGATACTCTACCACCTGCAAAGAAGCATTGATTTTGGGAGCACTATTGAGAGCGGTGTATTTTCTCCGTACAACATTTTTGCACAGTGAGGTCAGGTTCATATTCCCTTATTCCCAGTGCAACATGCTGGAGCTCAGTGAAAACACACAGGCAGGGAGCCAGGAAGGCACGCGCTGCAGGATTTCAGCTTTTAACACACTCAAGCCAAGTTAGTCAAATATTTTGGTAGTACCCGACCAGAGAAGAAGAAGAGCTCCCTCCTCACGCGCAGGAGAATCCATCACATTAAAGCTTTAATGCTAGAATAACAAAGCATCCATCATGTTGAACGCCGGCCCAGAATACAGCGAGCCATTGAGGGCAGCTGTGAATCTTAGGGCGCGGTTACCTCGGAGTGGAAGGTAAGTTTGGAGCCGGTGATGAATGTAACGTGCAATGAAAGAGGTTTTTTATGCATATGCTGGAGAGGCAATCTAAAGGAGCCATTCACTGGACAGGTTTCCCCATAACCCGCTTCTCTTTTGGCTGTCTGCAGCACGGCCTGATGGGAATTTACTGCCCCAGGGGACATTAGTTAAATGAATAGGGAGGCAAGCAAATACAAAATACAGAGGAGAGGAAAGGAGACGAGAGAAGACAAGGTGAAAGAAAGTAAAGAGAAATTTTAGGGAGGGAGGAAACTCAAACTCAAGAAAGACGAGACAATGAAAGAATAAGAGGGAGGAAAGGAAGGATTCAAGAGAATGAAAAGGAAGGAAAAGGTTGAGTTTAATCAAGAGGAGATAGGAAGTGCAATGAAAAAAGAGGATGCAAGGGACTAAAGGATGCAAAAGCAAACACGACAATAAAAGTGGAATGAAATGCAGAAAGGATGAGAAAAGGAGAGATAAAGTGAAGCAAAAGAAGAGAACAGTGAGAGGAAAAAGAGGGCAGAGATAAGAGGAGGAGACGAGTGGACATGAGGAGTGTAAGAAGGAGATAAGAGGGGAGGAAATCTCATAAAAGATGAGGGTGAAACAAAAGGAAAGCCAGGAGATGAAAGGACACAAGAGGAAAGTCAATGAATTGAGAGCAGTGAGAGTGAAAAGGTATTGGAGGGGAGAGGACAACCCCTCCATGGTACCACAGGAGTGTCTCCATAGTAACACACATGGAGAAAACCTTTACACATCACCCCCCTGCCTTCCTCTACACTTCCTCGTCTCGTTGGAACAGAAAAACCACGTCGAACACGCACAGCGATGCTCCAAGCCCTCTCCCTCTGTTGTAACCCGGCCCCATCATATGGGGACCGTGTGAGCTGCGTTGCCATGGAAACTGAACACCTCACCAGCTAGTCCTCGGAGGGGAAGACACAGAGCCTTTACCTCTCCACTTTCACTTCCCAGTCGGTCACGTGACGGGGCTCGAGTGTTGCAGCTGGAGGAGCAACAGAGTGAATGGATGTCGATGCGAAACGAGGCGGATTGCTTCGGTTTTTGGACGTCCAATCAGAACGCAGGGTGGCTGAACAGCTGTGAAATCTGACACCTGATGTATGCTGATGAATGTGCTCTTCAGGTTGATGCTTAGCTCCAAATTACCAGTTGGCGTGAGTTTGTGCAAGGGATAGGATGGTGACTTGTCCATCGCGCCCTGTAACATCTGGGATAGGCTCCAGCAACCTGCCATGATTGGTTGGAATAAATTGGCAATATCTGGCCAATTAGAGTCCAGGAAGCATGTTTCTCACTGCAGCAAGAAAATACTTCCTCTTTTTGGAGTTTCTTAGAAATAAGTACCTATATCAGCAAAAAAAGACAAAGTAAGGTCTCCAACCTAACTTCGATGATCTCTTTCCCCAAAGTCCCAAATATTCTGACAAAGACTTTCATGAAATAATGGAGGAAGTGAGGATAGACAATGCATGCAGGTATGATGTCCATACTGTCACATGGGAACACTCCTGGGGGCAAATATCTGCCTCTTCCCAAGCATAGTTAAAGGTATGACCAGAGGAAATTGGAAACTGATGCAGAAACCTTCGTTTTCTTACACCAGCAGCTCTCAGAGTGGGTAAAATTCAAACAAAAGGAAATCCTCTTTGTAGATTGAAGAAAAAAGGCCACTGCTGACAGAACAAGTCGAGCAAAAGCTGTGCTGTGACTGAATGAACATAATGGGTTGGGGCTTCATTGTGCAGGGTCGAGGAGATACATAATGAGTGTCTGCAAAGGCAGTAACACACATTTACACACACATACAAGGGAGTGCGACAAGGGGAGTGTGGTGGAATTGAGCGCGGGTGTAGAGATAAGGAGCTGCGGCAGTGGGGTGGGAGGGGGGGCGGCTGCTGGTGCTGGTGGGAGGGTGTTGGGGCTTGTCGAGATGGGCGGCTGCAGCACTGCACGCTACGGCGTCACCACAGGCAAAAAAAACCTTCATCACCAGAGTTTCTTACACCAGTGCTGCTCAAACGGCTGATACGCAACAGAAAGGATGTTTCAGTCAAAAGGAGAGTTACGTCACTGCAACACTCAAGTTTGAAACCTCTTGATTGATAGGTACTTGGAGGGATGCAGCTTTTCATTATGCACAATTAGCAAAGATGTAGGGAGGGGAACGTGCATGTCCCGAGTGGTGCTTTTACTTTGTGCAAATACTCTCACTCGGGGGCAGATCATTTTCAAGAACTGCTGAGGATGCAGCGCATTAAGCTGATTTGGTCAGTGTTTCCTGCCTTGGAGAAAGGTTTCTCGTCGCTTTAGAGATGAGTGTGGCATTCAAAATCAGAGGAGAGGAAAAAATCATGTATGAAAGTGTTTACGCCCCTTGGATCACCTCGGGCACTGTTTCGGGTGTCCTTACACGTGTGGAGGAAAAAGTGCAACAGAGTTTTAACACAGGATTGATTATCTCCCTGCAAAAAGCACGGATTATCACCCAGGGTTTGATAATACTGGCAGAGCGTGCGTTCAGCTGATACCATTCACTGAACTCCGTTTGGCCTCTGCACATGTGCCATACAGTCGGAATATGGCGCAGTGATGAAAGACCCACGAGCCCTTTATCAAAAACGAGCAAACACAGCATGTAAGGGATGGCAGGAGATGAATGGAACAAATCAAGGGTCGGTTTTTTAGCGACGCAAACCCCCAATAATGGTGCATTACAATCCTGCAGTTGTGAAAAGCAAGGTGACCCAACGTATCAGGAGAAACAATCATTTGTTCCAGGAGGATGTTGCGAGTGCGTACCCCAAAAACCCTTCTCCAAGCCCATCCAACGCAGCAGCCTGGAGACCACTTGGAGATGTAACACTGACCTTGAATCAGCACTTAGAGGGACACCAACTGCTTTTCCAAAGGTCCACGACTGGATGCCAAGCTGGTTTTCACAGCTACGTCATTTGGTGGTTTAGGTACGGCCAGGCGAATGCATGGAATGGTTGAGTGGGATGATCGGGAGCAAGGCCATCCCAGATGCATATTTCAAGCAGGGTGACAATTCCAGATGAGGTTTTGGTATTTGGTGACAGAAAAAAGTCTGGTGACTGAGCACTAAAAGATGGCACGTGCAGGAACTGTCCTACAAGTCCACTGAATCCCAGCCCTTCCCCCCTCATGTGAAGTCTTACCTTGTCTCGTTTGGCCCCCCGCAGAGGAAAGAAGCAGGCGAAGAGGAACTTGCCCCAGCTGATGACGGCAGCCAGGCACCAGTTGAGGCGAGCCATGCCTGTGTCTGTCCCGTCTTATCTGCCAGCCTCTTGTCTCCGGGACGGGATAAAAAAGAAAAAAAGCCCGAAACAAGACACCCTCTTTTCCAAGTCCGTGGAGCAGAAAGGGACGGGATCTTCCTTCAAGTCAGACGATGACTGGAGATTTCATTTCCTTTCAGGGCTTTCTGGCAATTTTGGCTACCTGTCTGGATGTGTGTCTGCAATTCCAATTTGTGGGGGGACAAGGGGGGGCACTGTGAAGCTGCTGGCGTCCCACAAATGGACTAGACCTTTGGGTGGTCTGGAGGGACCTGGAGCATCAAGAGCCTAGAACTGCCTCCCTGTCTTTCCCTCCATCTGTCTTTCCCTCCCTTTTGTCTCTCCTGTCTCCACAGCCCCGTCTCGATGAGTCAGTCCTCAAAGTGTGATGAGCACCGTCGGCTGCATAATGCGAAGAGCCCGTCGCTGATCGACGACACTGTTACCCATACACACACACACACTGTCATGCCCACTCTCACTGTCTCTCACACACACACACGTACGCTCGCCTGCAAAAATCGCTGTCCTGGCACATACATCCACAGGCAGAAGAGCCCCCCTCCAGTCACACGGCTCTCCTCCAGGCTCAGGATCCCCGGTGCTTCGCGCTCACACACTCTTCTTACACACACTCTCCCTCTTTCACACTCTGTGCTGCTCTCTCACACATACACACATGCACTGATGCTGCAGCACTTACTCAGCCAGCGCGGGAGGAGGGGAGCAGAAGAGTGAGGAGGGGGGGGAGAAAAGGAGAAATGACTGGGAACAGAACGGTTGGAAGACAGAGGGGAGATGAAAAACAGAGGAGGTTTCTGTTGAGGCTGACAAACCGGGTGTATTCGCTCAGTGTTGATGTTTGAGAATTGCAGAGGAGACAATGACGTGTGTGTGTTTGTGTGTGTGAAGGAAAGAAAGAAGTGCGCATCAAGTAGTGATCCAAGGGAGAGGTGGACTGAAAGACTGAATGGGACTGAAAATGGACGGATGAGGGGACGGAGAGGAGAGGAAGGAGGGGAAATGTCTCACACACCAACATGCGCAATATGCACACACAAATGGACAAGCAGGAGCCGTCACGGCAAGCAGAGGTTGAGATGATTGTAGTGTGTGTGTGTGTGTGGAGAAGTGGGTCGAAGGAGGGAGGAGAGAAAGAAAGGATAGAGGATGACAGAAGAGGAGAGGAGCTGGGTGTTGAATCATTGTGTCTTGGGTGATTATTTCCCTCTCTTTTTGCTCACACACACACACACACACACGACTGCAGGTGGTGCACAGGCTTGTTCACTGTGCTGCAGTCTCTCTACGCTTCAGTGGGAGCACATTTTCACTGCAGAACGCTTTTCTCTGCTACACCCCCCTCCTCCTCCTCCTCCTCCTCTTCCTTTCACCCCCCCTCACCAATCCCCAACCCCTCCCACCCGGCACACCACCGCCACACCAACGCAATCACAACACATCAAAGCAATGAGCGAGGGAGATAAAGTGTAGGGAGAGGATGCTGCTCTGTCAACCAAAGCTAGCTTAGCCTGAGGGGTGGGGGCGGGGGGTTCGGGGGCTGTTTGGGGGAACATTACACAAATTGTTTGGCCAGATGGAAATGCGGCAGCAATAAAAGAAATACAAATCTTTGCATTGACAGAGAACTGCTTCCATCAGAGGCACGTGTCCTATTATCATATAAACTGGAATCTGCCTTCAGCGACAACCATCCATCCACAGGCAGGATGTTCCTGCACGAGCTGAATCTGGTATCAGTGTCGTACTTTTAATCTATTTCACAAAAAGTAAACCCGCGTAGTAAAAACCTAGCGTCACGTATTAAGAGGAAGCATCCACCTGCCAGCTGAGAAGCATATGGTCCTGTCAAAGTTGGAGCTGCAGCAGCAGGGAAGGGACCCCGACACGGACAGAAACCGCCAAACTGCACTGCAAAAAAATGAAATCTTATTAAGTGTTTTTGACTCATTTTCAGGAGAAAATGTCTTTTTAGGCTTAATATGAGCCACATTCACCTGACAGAAAATTTGCTTGAAACTAGAATAATGCCTTAATATAAGCAACTTTTCTCTTATTCCATTGGCAGATTTTTTTTAGCTTGTTGTAAGCAATTAAGATCCCATTTTTGTAACTGAATAGTTAAATTTTTAATTTATTTATGTATTTAATTATTTTTATTATCATTTATTTTATTTTTTATTTTATAGTCTAAATTTTATTTATCTATTTTGCCTCCCTTTTCTATTTTTTTTACATTAATTTATTTTGAATTAATTTATTTTTATTTTTTGTATTTTTTTTGTTTACTACGTGAAAATAAAAAAAAATGCAATTATTGTCTGTTATGTAGCTTGAAAATCTTAAAAAAAAAAACTTGAAACAAGACAGTTTTCTGGACTGTTCAGGTGAATGTGGCTCATATTAAGTCTAAAAAAGACATTTTCTACTTAAAATCAGAAAAAGACACTTGATAAGATTTTATTTGTTGCAGTGTGGTGCAGATTAGAATTTGCAGGCAGTTGCATACAAGGTGAGATAATAACATAAAGGCTTAGGGGTATGCTACAATAAGCTTGCCATAAAAAAGGAAATGGTTTTAGAACTGAGAATTGATGCATGGATCAGAAAAGGAAGAAATATAAGAGAAAGACTGAGGCAGAAGGTGACAGAAAGCATCCTCAATCTATGAGTTCCAGTTCCCTGGAAACAGCCGCCGCGCCCCTGGTCAAACAGCGAGGCCCTTTGGGACATCAGCTGTTTGCAAACATCACAGCATTGATCCAGTGTCAACACACAAAGATGATATTCGACACCACACACAAGCTTTGGACTCATACCCGTAAAACTTGAGCGTCTGTGGATAAAATCAAGAGCGAGGTGATGTTGCCTTTCTATAGAACCAAAACTGGATTTGGAGTCGTAGCTTTTTCACCCCAAGCTTCTTTTGGGAAGCTTTGTCCTAATCTGAAAGGACAGCTTGAGAGAGACCGGAAAGGTGTGGAGGGAGTGGGAGGTGACATGCGCCAAATAACGTCAGGATCAGGACTCAGACTTGATGCAGGTGCAGTGAGGACTGCAGCTTCTGTGCACGATGCACCTTCTCTTCCAAATGCATTAGTATGAAAAATCTAACATGCAACTTTTTACTGAGAGGAAAGAAACAGAAGATCTTTCTCCTCTTTACTTGTTGACACATGTCATGCAGATGATGCTGATGGAAAGCGACAACTTGATAGCGAGGCTTGCTAACTGTCACCAAAACCTGGCAGATATCACGGATGTTTCCCATCCGGCCTGAGAAACAAAACTCTTTGCAACAGCACAAGGCTGCAGGGATAGGAAGCTCAGAGTGTGCATTTTTTATTTCAGGTCAACATTTTAACAATTTAAAGTGTCTTTAAATTGAAGTTACTTTTCTGCAGCAGAGATAAGTGAGCAGCATGTTTTCATGCAGCACAGTTTCCTCCAGCAGCATGTACTGTACATCTCAGTGTGAAACTGGGCTTCTGTCCCAGTCACTTGGCAATACGCTGACCTTTCTCATTAGACATAAGCAACTTGCATAATCACTGCTGACTTCTATTGACTGACCTGTCACACCGCCTATCCGTTTGACTGGAAACCCCAGGAAAAGTGCAGGCTGCCAAAAAAACTTCTCCCTCAATGACTTTCTGCTGTCAACTGCTGCAGGATGAGAATCTATCATTTTTCACCAAGTGCACAAAAACTGGGACTTTGCAATGTTAGCGCTGATTTATCCTCGGATGCCTCGAAGGTTTGCAGGAAACACAAAACCAACAGTTAAACGTCGCCATCCTCTCCTCTTTCCCTCAGTACCATGTCCATATATCAAACGCCGTCTCTCACAGGTGTAATTTTGTTTCAGTATGAATGTTTAATCACCTTTTCCTCCAAGTCCAAGGACTCGACTGCCGCTCTCATCATCAGAGTGAAATCAATTTTTCATCCAATGCAAACAAATTCTAAGCAAATCAAACTCAAGGTAAAGCTTTTCAGGACGAGGACTGTTATAAATGTTTAACACATCCAGAGCATCTTCCTCTAATGAGGTGAACGTGGTTTCTGTGAAGCCATCCTCAGCAGGATACAGCAAAGCTGATTCCCTCTGTATGTAAAGGAAAAGTTTGTGACTTTAAGGAACATTTTGTTCTGTACAAGTTTCAGCTTAGCAACAGGAAGTAGACAGAAACTCATGCCTCTTTTCAAAACTGATGGAGCCAGACAAAAAGTCAAACTTAGCATCCTACTGTGTGTCAGGAAGTCACTGGCCTCAGCCAAGACAGTCAGAAAAGAGCTGAAGGACAATACAGACAGATTTTTATGAAAGAGAATTAGGGCCACTGAATTAAAAATAAAAGTCCAATTTTTTTTTGTTACAAATCAGAGAAAAAAGTCAGAATTCTAGGAGACAGGTCAGAATTTTAACATAAAAGCTACAATTCTGACTTTTTTTCCCCTAAGAATTAGGAGATTAAATTCAGTAATCTGAGATTAAAAGTTAGAATTCTGAGAAAAAAAAGTCCGAATTCTGACTTTTTATCCAGATTTTCTGATTAAAGTTATAATTTTAGGATTCAAGTTAGACTCTGGGCTAATACGCCAAATTATTTTTGTTATATTTTCTTCCGAAAGTTTCAACTCATAATTCTGAGTTTAAGTCAGAATTCTGAAAAAAGGCAAAATTCTGTATTTTAATCCCAGAATTTTATTAAATTTACTTAGAGCTCTGAGTTTAAAGTCAGAATTCTGAGAAACAAAGTCAGAAATCTGTATTTTGATTTCAGAATTTTGATATTAACTCAGACTAACAAGACTAAAGTCATTATTCTGAGATGAAAGTCATAGTTCTGAGATTAAATGCATTATTCTAAGATTAAAATCAGACTACTTAATTTTTTTCAGAACTTTGAGATTAACTTTAATCTCAGAATTCAGAAAAAAATTCTGGGAGACAGGTCAGAATTTTGAGATTTAAGCCAGAATTCCAACTTTTTTTTCTCAGAATTAGGAGACTTAGGTCAGAAATCTGAGATTTAAGTAAAAATTTTGAGAAAAAAAAAAGTCAGAATTCCTTATTAAATGTCAGAATTCTGTTTTTTAACTCACATTTTTTTAATTTAAAGTCATTTTCCTGAAATAAAGTCAGAATACTGTATTTTCATCTCAGAATTTTGATATTTACTTAGAGTTTTAAGATTAAAGTCATCATTCTGAGATTTGAGTTATAGTTCTGGGATTAAAGACATTATTCTAAGATTAAAGTCAGAATTCTCTTTTTTGGTTTAAAAACTCTGAGATTAACTTTAATCTCAGAATTCTAAGAAAAGTCAGTGATATTAAAGTCAGATTTTTTATATTTTTTAAATGTGTGAATTCTAGCTTCAATCTCAGAATTTTGACTTTGTTGTCAGAAAAGATTGTAATAAAACAAATTTTTGGACGTATATTTTTTGGCCCTAATCATCCTCCATAGATTTGGGACACTTTAACGGCCTGGGGCAAATGTTTAGGGCAAGAGTTTATTTTTTAGTGCTGGTAATGTTAGCGTACAGTCTTAAAAAAGAGATATACGTGTCACTACGTCACATGATTGTGCTCGATAACATCCAGCTGCATCAGAAACAAGAGACAAAGGGAGGAGCAGACTTTCTGCACCAGCATCCCATTCACATTCAGAGCACAGAGTGTGCACTGTACTGAGCAGACAGCAGATTAGGTCCCATCACACACCTCATCATTCACTAACACGCAGACTCATCTGCCCTCCATTTCTCTCCAACTCGTCCTTATACCCTCTTTTTTTTCCCCCACGTGTTCCTCCTGTTCTCCTTTCCCTGCGTCCACTAACCTGATGTTGAATCTGAACGCTACTTCCTCACATGGCCAGAGATAATACATCATAACGCATAAAAACGTCAACACCTGGTTGTTTCAGGGGCTCTTCATCTGGGCTAATCCAGGAGAAAGCACTGCAGAGACAGGGGTGACCCTGGTGGCCTGTGATCAATGATCCAGTCTATTAAGAGAAGGAGCTTTGATCAGTAATTCTCAATGACACTGGATCAGCTGTGATCACCATGTGACTCAGTGTTTCAGCTAAACTTGACCTGATTTTGTCTTGATTTGGTGATTTGCTCTGATGTAGTGGATGTGGAGCGTCTCCACCTGGGGAATCCAGCAGGTGACAGGTTCGTCTTTAGCAGCAGCAAATTATTTGCAGGGACATGGGGGAAGCACTTGGATGTGTTTAGAGTGGAGGTCTATGAGCGGTGACACTTCCGGGGCCAGCTGCCAAAGGAAAACTCACTTATCCAGCGGCGTCTCCTCCCCTCCCCCAACAAACAGAGACACACAGAGACACACAGGGACATCCAACCTTTCCTCAAAGGAAGGGATGTAGATGCTGCAAATTTCTTATTTTTTGATGCACGGCTAAATTTTTCTAATCCCACAACCTGAGTTTGTCTTTTTTATTCCCACGACTCCATCCCACATGCCACAAATCTTGACAAACACATCTGATCTGGGTTAGGCCACAGCAAGCAGAAGGTAATCAGCGATGTAAATGGCCCCGATAAGCCGCAATCAGGTATCAGCCAGACGACAGCAGCGCATTGCAACTCGACGGCAGCCGTTATCGTGGTAATCAGCTGCAGTCCGAGGCCAAATTAGAATCGACCCTTTGCCTGTGCGCTCCGCCCTTTAAATCATGTGCAGCTTTCACGTTGTTGAGCCGTGACGAGCGAGGAAGACTGGTGCAGATGTTGTGGAGCTGACAGGGACGAAGGTATGGATGGCAGCTGGGTGTCTTTCTCAATCGCAGGGGGGCTTAAATGCGCCATAAAGCAAACTATCAATGTCATTTTCAATGTGGCTCGTCATTGAAACATCTCCAAAACCTATAAAATCTGATTCCTCGTCCTCTTTCTGGTCATCCTGGGATGTGTGCCGGGAACACACAGCAGCAGGACACAGCATTGTGTCTATTTTCATTTGGAACAAGCTTGGAAAAAGCCTGAGGGGAAGCGATCCGCACCCCCTCCCTTATGTTGGAACATCCAGCTCATAGCTCACGTCCTGCTGCTGATTTGGCTGTTTTCCAGTCGGGTTTGTGGCATGCTTTTAGCCCCGCTAATGTAGCTACCTATGTAGGTTAAAGACCCCCTTGTGGTCGACAAAACCCGGCTGTGTCAGGGGAGACATCTCAAGGTGAACACGGCATTCGCATCATGCACTCCCCCTTTAGAGGTGGCAGTAACAATAAATAGGACAACACATCTCAGCTGTGATTGATTCGCTGGTGTCAGCGCAGGATAAAGAAAACATTTCATCATGTGAAAAGTGTAAAACACTGATTTTTACGAAGGCGAGCTGAAACCCTGAAAGATGGGACCTTCTACTCTTAATCCCCTCTCCTGTCTGCTGTGCTTAGGAATTTTCAGACCCCTTAATTCCCTAAATGAGCCAAGAAATCGATGGGAAGACTCGGAGCCTTTACTCAGTCTAATTATACACATTTATCACCAATCACAGCCAGGGATTTGAACACAGACTGCTGAGACTCTGACAGAATCCAGTTCATCTGCAAAGCAAGACTCAGCAATGTGCAGAGCGGAGGATGAAAAGCATGAAACCAGAAGGGGAGAGACCAAACGTCCTCTGGACAATCACACAACACTAATCTCAGCAATTAGTGAAGAGAGATGAGGATTGAGGTGCATCCAGAGTGAGAGTTTAAAAGGCCTTGAGTTTACGTGTAAAGGACGCTCTGACCATCACTCACACATCAAACTGACATTACATTAACATACCGACACCAAAGTCAGCCCACTGTTAAAGCAAATAAGAACATTCTGGAAATGGAAAGAAAAAGGAACAAGGACAAAAGCCTTCCCACTCGTCAGGCGTTGGAGCAGTTCCCTTTCCTCTAAATCTCCTTATCTCGACTGAGAGGCAGAGAGGAGAGGGGGAAAGGGACAAAAGGGAAAGGACAGAGCAAAGCCGGGAGAGGAGGCGACACGAAGAGAAGGAGAGGAGGGAGGGGGGTCAAATTAACAGAGAGGGGAGGTGGGTGGAGTGAGATTTGGAATAAAAAAGGAGAGTTTGATCAGTTGATGCAGGTTTTTTAGGTTTGTGACATTATTTTTTCATGATTCTTGTTTTGTGTGTTTCCTGTTAGTCTATAGTTTGTGTTTCTTGTAGTTTCTGTTTGTTTCTTGTCATGGGTGAGTCTTCTTAGTGTTTCTGTTCTTTGGATTTATCTTGTCTCTGTCTTTAGTTTCCCTGTGTTTGGTTAATGCCATGTCCACAAGTAGCTGGTGTTTGGTAAACCACAATTTTATACATTTACGAAAGTTGTCCACACGAAACCACAGCTTTAACTTTTTTTTTTTAACATACAATTTTGCAACTCTGCAATGCGACTTTTATCTCAAAATCTGTTTAAAAATCTATTTTAACTTTTCATTTTATTTTATTTTATATTGTATTTTATTATTTTTAATCTGCGTTTTGATTGAATTTTAATTATTTTCTTTTAATATGTTTTCTCTGTAAAGCACTTTGAATTACCTTGATTGATTTTTCTGGAAACTCCGACCAAAGTGAAGATTTTTGAAAATTCCAGTTTCATGGTTCCGTGTAGACCCCAGGAAACAGAGTTTTCGAGTCTCAAACGTCACAGCATACCTCGAGCTGCACTTATAGGCTGATTTGCCCGGTGCGTATGAACGAAACTATTTTAAAGAACTAATGAGGGGAGGATATCTGTTTTTGAAAATACCCAGCTAGGAGTGGACATGGCCTCAGTTAGGGATGCACTGATCCAACTTTTCTGGTCCTGATACTTGGGCTTTGGGTATCGACTGATTGCAATCCTGATCTGATACCAGCGTTCAATAATAAGCTGCATGCTCTACTGTAGGATAAGACCAGTAATGTTTTGGGTGAAGGACAAAAACAAGTACAAATGGAATTACTGAAGTTAATATTTGTTTGAACTATAAGTGTTTAAATGTTAAACAGCAGTTTGGTTTAAAAAATGCTGCAGAATTCAGAGAAATGACTGTTTGATTGTAAAATTTTAGACCCTGTATACTAAACCATAGTTTAGTCTTAGTGTCAAGTTTGGTGGGATTCTTTCCCACCGATACCCGGTATCAAGATCAGATTAGTGCATCTGTAGCCTCAGTCTCCGTGTTTTTAGTTGTAGTTAGTTTAATTTAGTTTAGTAGTGCTTCTGAGCTTTCTTGTGAGTTCTCTGGTGTTTTTGGTTTTGTTTCTTGTGCTAATTGGTTTTGAGTTTTTGGAGTTTTGACTTTTATTTAAATCAAAACCTTTTTTGTTAAATCTGCATTTGGGTCCTCCGCAACTGCCCACCTGGAACTCCATAACCTGCAAAAAGAGTCGGGGTGGGAGAAAAAAATTGTTGTATGGTAGTATTGGGAACAGAAAAGTTAAGGTTTTTTTTATTTTTATTTATTTATTTTTTATAAATTTTCATTTTAGTCTTTGTTTATTAGTTTGTTTGGGAAAAAGTTGAGATGTCAGATCCTCTGCATAAATCTTGTCGTGACTTTTTCTTCTCCAGGTGTAAATAAAAACAGTGATTGGTGTAAATACCTCTGACTTTCTTTTGGTCCTTTTACTAAAAAATAATATCAAGTAAAGAAATTAAGCAAAAAACTTAATTACACAGCTAAGACTGTCAGAAACTGTATAAATTATAACAAATGGCTATAACAAATCTTAAAGACTGACTCATGTGATGTGATTTTTTGGGGGGAAATATAGCTCCTGATAAAATCTGCAGACATCATCATCATTTAACTTTTTCACTTAGTCTGGAGTTAAAAAAGAAATTCAAATTAAATTGCATCTGGATATTAAAACAAAACTTCATCCCAGAACAACACAAGCAAGACTGGAAGTAAACTCACTAAATCAAGCTGTGGCAAACGTCTTGTTCAGTGGATGTGATATGTCGTCCAGATATTGGCGGTGGCGTTCAGAGGGGGAAAAGAAGGAGAAAGACCTCTATTCTCCTTCAATGCCAAAGCAGAGCGAGGCAGTGAGCAATGTGCTTCTCCTGAGGGACTCATGGAAAATGAACCTTCTAAAGGCCCTGAATGTCCAACGGGACCAACTTCAGGCAGCGCTGCCAGATTGTCAGAAAACATCGATGCACACAAACACAAACACACTGGAAGCTGCGGGAAAGCTTCTGAAGGATGGTTTCACCAAATCTCCCTGAATCAATCACAAAGTGGAGGAAGATGAATGATCAAAAAAAAACGTCAAAGGAGAGCTGTGTGTAAACATCATGCATCAAAGCCAGCTGACAACCAGCTGACCAGACCGCTGCTGATGCTTTCCGGTGACAGCTCCTCCACTTGCCTTCGCCTGGCACCAGTGCAGTGTTGCCATGGGAGATGTTTATGTAAGCCATGCCTAATCCTGTTAACTGTTACTGCGGCTGCTGAGCAGCATACGGGTTCGGCAAAGCTGCACTGAAGAAAAAAACGCTTCTATCTTAAGTCTTTCCATTGAGTGCTGAGGTTTGTTTTTTTGATAATTGAAAGAAGAGACTAGAAGGAGATAATTTTCAGCTTTAAATGAGAAAAGAAACTGAAACATCTGAGTGTGAAAAGTGACTTTACACAAATAAATATCATCTCCACATTGATTTACGGGAACGTCATCTTTGTCTTAATCAATACGAGGAGACAAGCCTGAAGTTATGCTAAGCTTAGCAGCATCCTTGTATCCTCATTTCATTTCCTTCACTGTCGCTAAAATGGATCTCCCCCCACCCTGGACAATCTTAGATATCATGCACCATAAACCCCGACCACACCGCCGTATCTTCAACCTTCACACGGCCGTAAAAATATGACCTTAAAACAAATTCAGATGATCACCCGTCAGCGAAAGGGGGAAGCGTTCCTGCTCGTCTGTGGGAAAAGGAATGGGCAAAGGAGAAGTCTGAGCCTAATTATCCTGATTAAAACGCAGAGCGTATGAAGAAGTCGTACAAAAGAGGATTAGACAGACATGAAAGGAGAGAGAAGAAGAAATGGAGGATGGGATGTCGCATGTACGCAGCCTCCCAGGAAAGATCGGACATGAAACCTCTGTATGACAGTCTCCTTGTCTCCTTTCTTCATATTCTTTTGCTCCATTAGCTTTATTGCAGCGTCTTGGTTGAGGAATCAGGGTATTGAAGGTCAACAGTCAGTCAGTCTTTGGGGTTTCCTGAATCTGTTAGCAGGCCCAGGCGGAAGAGACTATTTTGATTTCTATTTGGCTTTTAAGGTAGCAAAACGTTAGCCGACACCTCTCTGCTCTTTCCTGGCTCTCCTCAGCTGCTGTGCCTCTCACTCATTTAACACAGTTTTGTTCTACTCAGCGTATCATCATCACTCTGATGCATCTGCTGATCACAGCACACAGAGGATATTAAAACAGGAGCTCCAGCAGCAGCAGCAGCAGCCAGGGGACCCAACACCGCGGCCTCAACCTAAACCTCCTCTTTCAGTTGCTTGCACAGATTCCTAAAGGTGCTGCAATGTCAATTGTCACTTTTCAGATCATAAATGAGCGGGGTTGTTACTTAACCTCAGAGTCGAGGAGCCAAAACTTCCCAAAGGGAAGGTCACAGTCTGATTTTCTGTGGAGAATTACTCTGACGAGACTATCACGACTTTCGGCACAAGCTGACCTTCAGGGTGAACTCTTAATGCAGGAAAACTAAGAAGAGCTTTCCGCTCATGCATTCATTTGACTTAAAATGTAAAAACTGCAGAAAAGGGGAATACATTTTGACTTGTGCTTCTTGTAGCAACAAATCTGTACGATCATCACTCTGCAATTTTCTGCAATCATCTATACGACGGGCTGGTGAGCACAGCTGCAGACTTGAGGACCTGCATAGCGCTCCTGAAGCTCTCAGGTAATAAAATCACCTTGCTTCAGCAAAGCCAACATTTTCTCATTTGCTGCAAACATGTATGTGGATAAGCAGTTTTCACCGAGAGCAGGAGTAACTGCAGCACAGCAGCTCAGCCATGTAGAACATTTCCAGTGGTAGAGGTTGATGTAACATCAGGTCTACACACACTATGATTCACACTGCGTCCTTTAGCAGCAGTTTAACAGGAAGTATGGAGGAAAAACCATCCACTTTCTCACCTTCCCTCCTACATCATTAAAGGTCAAAGCGTATTTGTCCCTCTTTGGACAACAGCTGCCTGATGTCTGCTTCAAACATGGACATCCTGGCCACGCTGGTGTTTTTTCCAGATGCCAGAAGCCGAGAGCGCAAACAAGGTGTAAAACTTACACCGCGCTCATTAGAGAAGAGACGAAGCAGCAGCTGTCAAACACAATTTTGGTGCCAGCTCAGCAGTCTTACTGATGGGGTGGAAGAGATGAAATAAATGCTGGGCGATGAGACGGTGGGAGGTTGGATCAGAGACAACAGCACGTGTGGGCATGAAGTGAGCACAATATCTCTACCTTTGAATCATCTATAAACAAGGTCTGTGACCTTTCCTTTCATAAGAGCTGTTTTACCTCAGCTCACCTGGATTAAAGTCATTCTGGAGCCACGAAAATCTACTTTACCATTACAATAAAACAAAAAAGTGGATAAAAATCTGTATATTGTAAAAATCTGGTAAGTATATATCTAAAACTAGAATTTTTAGTTTCTTTTGAAATTATGAAATTGTACATGTGCTATCTTAGGTTTTGTATTTCAACTAAATCTGCAACTCTTTTTGAAAATAAATAAATAAATAAATAAATAAATAAATAAATAAATAAATAAATAAATGTATATATATCATTTAAAAAATTGCAAAACTTATTTTAATAAAATTAATTTTAAATGTTTATAAAAAGATAAAAATGTTCAAATTTGTTTTCAAATTCAAAGTATTTCGAAATTTCAAAGGTTGGCAAAAATAAATAGATTAAAAAATGATATTTTAAATGTTTATAAAAAGATAAAAATGTTTGAAATTTTTTTCAAAATTCAAAATATTTCAAAATTTCTAAGGTCGGCAAAAAATAAATAGATTAAAAAAACATTTTTATTTAAATATTAATTCAGATCTAAAAAAAAATTATTTTTTCAAAATTTGCAAAATTAAAAAATGAAATTTAATAAATAAAAAAATTCAAGAAATTTTTAAAAATTAAAACAATTGGCAAACATTTAAAACTAAGAATTTGCAAATATTTGCAAAAACTATTTCATTTTATTTTAAAACTTTGCAATGATTTTAAAATGTTTAAATTTAAAATTCTGCAAACATTTAAAATAATATCTAAATTTATTAAAAAATTAAAAAATTGCATTTAATAATAAATATTGATCATCTGGCTCAACTCACCATTTTTCTGTTGTTTGCATATTTCTTGCTACATATTAAGCATGTATATTAAACATGCACATTGGCATTTAAATGAATCCATCCACACAGAATTAAAATCTGTATTTTAGTCCAGATTTGTCTTTTTGCAGATGTAGTTATCTTACCAGGGTTGTAAAACTTGAGGTTATCCACAGGTGCATGGAAAGTTGGTGGGCTGTTGATGTTGTAGGAGGTGAAGTAGAGCGGTGGCAGGCTATATTGACAGATGTCAATGTCTTTAATCATCGATACGCTCTGTAAGAAAAATAAAAATTCTTTATGAGCCACTGCAAAGGAGTCAAAGAGCCACATGAGGCTCCATCGCAGAGCCTTGATCTAAAGGGATGTTTATGAAGTGTGAGGTTTAGCTTTAATCTTAAAGGAAAACTTTGTCCAAACTCTGTAGGAGCTGCAGAGTGGCTCTAGCTCTGATGGAGGGGATATTTATAGCCGTATGTTTTGTAATGTAATGAGTATACATGCTTTCCTCTGCATTATTGAGGGAAGATAAATATTGATGATACAGTTGTGGCACACTTCTGCACTTTGCTTCTTGCAGAAATCATGTAACACACTTAGTGTGACCCACATCCTCCGAAACGAGTCCCTCCCTGCCCTCCCTAATAGACACATTTCACCTCCGCTCAATCTTCACGCACGGACGAGCAGAAATATGCAAAACATGCAAATCATCACACGCGTTCTGTGCAGCGCCGCAGCTCCTGTGTTCTCAGGCCGACTGGAGGCTTTGACATTGTGTAGCTGAAGAGTGTGTGATATGAAGAGTGACCTGAGTGTGTGGAGGGTAAACGGAGTGACTCCCCGGGGGGGCAGCTTGTTCTCTCTAGCCCTCTTTTAGAGTTCAGACAAGTCCCAGGATGCTGAGAGATTAATGAAGCTGCACTGGCTCTGTGATCCCTACAGGATACACACGCACAGAGTCACGAGCGGACATGCTCACACAATTCATTTCAGATTATGACACTTTTCATGTTGCTGCACTGATATGAACTTTACACATGTCCTATAATCATGGACAAGATTACGTTTGATCACCAATTAAGCAGATGCATCAAAACCTTCAATAACCGTCATTAATGAGATCAGCTCTGCTTTCTGTTTTGACCTTACTGCCTCAACAACGTGGCTAAATTTCCCTCTGCGTGTCATATTAGTCTCAGTTACTCATCAGGCTTTGCAGAGGAAGCAGCCCTGATTGTGTCTGTCCCTGCTCTCCTGTCTGGCAATGACAGAGCAAGCTGCACCAGAGCTGTGGAGAGTCTGGAGGATGTCGCATTAACACATGGACTAATCTCACACCTGCAGTCAGGCCAGATTACTTACGTGCTGCAGCGCTGCCTCTGTGTGGTCGCCAGTGGGTACTACAAGCATGCAGAGGGTGATGGCTCAGGTTGGGCTGAATGTGAGAGGAGTGAAAGGGCAAAAAGGGAAACATTCACATGCATGTAGCATAAAATACAGATTACACCAAGGACTCCAGATCCAAGACAGTTAAAAAGTTTATCGTAAACATTTCCATCTTTGTATCTCATCGTCTAAAACCTGCTTCTGAGGGAAGAGAAGTCGGCTCATGTAAATGCCTGATGAGGGCAAAGAAGCATCAGTTTGGTCTCTTTCCTACAAGGTGCTCTAAAGTTGCAAAGGAAAACCACCCATGAGCCTAGTGATGTGTGAAACTAAACCATTTAGCAGTGCATTTTTCATCCCCAGGTGCAAAACCTCAACCAGAGCCTTTAACGTGGGATCTCAGAAGTGAGGAAATAAGGTTAAATTATTTTATTTTGTCCATTTAAAATTAGTTTTTGGGGTTAAAATTGACAAAAGATCTTTAAATGAGCTGTATAAGAGCAGATGTTCAGCATTTTCATTTTAATATCAGTCAGAATTTGTTGTTTTATCTGTCATTAACAAATCCCTAAAAGGTGACTAAGATGGTTAGCTTTTTTATCCGTCTCCAGCAATATACAGTAAATGTTTCTGTTTATTTCCTTATCTCTAACTTATCTCTACAGCTTACCTCGACATAAAACTGGCACAACAGGTGACACTTTCAAAGACAAAAGCAGAAGCTTGTAGATGACCCCTATCTATCACCGCAGCCATCCATGGTCTCTTCCTCTTAGTGAACTCCTTCCTCTCCTCAGACCTCTTCAACAAACACACAACACAACACATTTTCCCATCTTAAAAGCCTGGACTTGAAACAGCGACTGAAATTTATTGAATTAAATAAAGTCTGGAACATTTCACAGCTATAGGAGCCTACATAGTAAGCAAAACAAAATCTAGTCGTCCGTCGTTGTGTGGAACTACACCACAGGGTAGCTCCAGTTTGTCGGTGTGTGAGTCCCGGCTGATGATGGAAAAAACAATGACGTCAGAAAGTGTGACTTCATGCTGATTTCTTCTTCTGCTACTTGAAAAAGAAATGTGACGATCTGCAGAGAGCTCCACCGAATCACCATGCTGTAAAGGTCTTTGTTGTGAACACACAGACTGGATTTGTAGTATTTTAGGATATACTGTATGGTAAACTTCTGTCCCCCCTCAGACATCCACATTCAATATTTTACAACTTTTCAAGTAAAGCTTTGGAAATCTTTCCTCCATCACTCAAAGTGTTTCTTCACCCTTCTGCAGGATCCAAGGTGTAGATTTAAGAAAGCACCGCCTGGGACTTCCTGATGCCGACCAAGTTGTCTACACTCACAGACCTCCTCATGGCAGATTTATGCAGGTCCTTGTACTTGTCCTCGCACAGCCTGGAGATCGCCTGGAGACAGAAAACAACGGTTACACAGAGACAAAAAGCAAGTTCCAACAAGTGAGGCAGATTTAAGTGAGCCCACCTCTAGTTTCTGAGCCCGCTTGTTGCTCAAAGGCTCCAAAGGGAAGCTGAGGTTGTTGTCGTCAGCCAACGAGCGCAGGTCGAAGTAATACTTGGCGTAGACGCTGGCTGGGACGTTGATGTTGAACTGGAGGAGCTCCAGGAAGTGGCGCTCCATCTCGTTCCTGCAGGACGTGACACAAAGTGTGTGGATCAGTGTTTTTAAGCTGCAGAGGAAAAAAGGAAATTTGGAAAAGTCTCACTCACATGTCCTCCACTGTGATATCTTTGAGGATCTGGCAATAGTCGACATTCCACACAGCCTGGTCATCCCAGACCTTTGACGCCAGCAGGATGGCACCGAGTACGATTCTCTTCCAGTTACAAGGACAGATGTCCATCTCTGCGTACGTCAACAGCCTCTCCAAATAAACCTATGACAGCACACACCATGTGTTCACAAAAAGAAAGAGATTAAAGTTTGTGATCTTCAATGCATCAGACTCTTGCAGTGTGTTCTTCTGTGTTATAATTACCAAAGTGACGATGGCACACTCAGCAGTGAGCTGCGCCGAGCTGAAGAGCGTTCTAATAAAGCGATAGATGAGTTTGTGTTCAGGGTCTATCACGGAGTAGTCGTCTGGAACCTTTTCCCGCTGTCAGGAAGAGAGTCATCATCATTGGTCAATCATCACAGAGCCGAGAATAAAAAATGTGCGACTAAACTCACCGAAAGAGGGTGTTTCTTCTCATCGAATATATCCAGCGAGCGGTTCGAATCTCTGTCAGAGCAGAAAGAGCAAAGTTAAAACTCAGTCTGAAGAGCTGATGTGACTTAATGATGATCTACACATCAAACTGTACTTACCTGTTTTTAATGTGGTAGTAAATGGCCAATGCAACGCTAAAACAGAAAAAAATGACACAAAATCATTGACCCGCTAGATGTAAATCCACTTAAATTAAATTTGACTTTTCTTGCGAGGATCTCCAAAGGACAGGGTCACCTACCATTTAATCGTGCTTTTGAGGTTGGGCTGGCTCACTGTGCTGTCATCGATGAATATCGTTGAGCAGGAACTGTACTTTTTTGTCAGGAGGCCCGGGGACATCTGCTACAGAAAGAAAAGACAAAATTTAAATTTAAATTTAAAAAGTTTCAATCACAAATCCTTAGATGGATGCTTAGTCTTTCTCTTACATGATTCATGTAGTTGCTTTTTCTCTTCTCACGAACTGAAAGACAGAGAAAGGAATCAGTGAGTTCAAAAACAACAGACTGGACTAAAACTGTTGGAATAAATACTGACCGTCTGTCTGTGACTTGTTGAGGAAGAGGGTGCTGGCTCTCGGGTGGTCTGAAGGGTTTGCCTCTTGAGCCAGTTCTGCAACATACACATGTCATAGTAAGGAGGGGAGTGTTTCTTTGCACAGACTGTGCCTAAACCTTCAAATGCAATGCCATGGAAGAAAGATATTTTCGATATAGTGTACTCACCATCTGGGAGCTCCCTGTCACTGATGTGCTGCAGGTACGTCCCTGTGTCTTCGCTCACATCCTCACAGGTGGTGATGGGACACTCCTCCAGCTCCACCTCTCTCCGGTGGATCTTAGGACTCTCTCCAGGGGAGATGCAGCAAGACACTGACCCTCCCATGGTTGCCCTACAACAGCCCTGCTACAGCTGGCACTGCTTCCCATACAACTGAGGTGGATCTACCTGCTTGTCTTATCAGGCTGCAGGGTGTCAGTGACTTACAGGTTGATCTTTATCTTATAAGTGGTGGATAATTCAGTGTAAAAGCAAAGTGCATCTGACATTCTTTTAGATCAAAGCCGTATTAAGCTTTTGCATTAATCTTAATTTTAATTTAAGAGCATATGGGACAAGTTCAGCCTCTGCAGGGTTAGTAGAAGATCTATGCAATGACAGCATCTGTGTATCTGCAGGACAGCTGACATATTCAGGGCGTGTGCGCAGCATAACACTGGCGCACTTTTATAAGACTTACATTCGTAGAAGGTATAGTTGTGAACGACAACAACTAATATCAAGTCATTTCTACCGAAAAGAGGCAAACATTACAAAGTCACAGGCTCCTCTACCTCCCTCCATGGCTAGCCGGCTAACGCTAGCTTCCGCACCTCAATCCATTCCTGGCTTCCTCAGCGGCATGGATCAATCCATTCTCACTGCAGCTGAAGGCTCCGTCACAAAGAACGGTTGAATGTCAAGGTTCACTCACGACTTCGCTAACAGTGAACACTTCTAAGGATGGAGAAAAAGGTGATAAAAAGCCTGTGTAGGTATTTAAAAGGCTTCTTTCATCTCGTCGCATTTGCAGGACACGTCTTGATTGTCAAATCAAACTCAGGAGTGTAGTTTAGAGGTGAGTTCCGGTTTTTGCCTTTCAAAGTAAAAGTCGTCATATGAGTAAATGATTTTTTTTCGTCATGTTGTGTTATGTATTTTAAATGTAGAAACAATTAAATCTTCGAGATGACATGTAGGACGATTATATGTTGATTTTTACTCTATTTTTACAGGGATTCACTTTTTATTTGATTTAAAAAATTTAAGTTGAAAACGTGTCGGTTTCTTGACTTTCAGTCGGTTTATAGGGGCCCCGCCCACAGCCGTTGAGGAAACCATTTGTAGAAACGCCCATTTTAAAGTCTCTTTCTCTCATTGGTTGATTGTACCAACGCTGGAACATGATTGGCTGAAATTACCTCTCGCTCCAGAGTAGGCTGGCTCAGTACAACACTCAAATTGCTTTGTAATTCAATTAAATAATCAAAAAATAATTTGTTTCTTGTTGATAAATTGCCAGGAAAAACATTTATTGACACATTTTAATAAAATGGACAAAATATACGACTTAGACACTCGGAGGAAGGCATTTACTTCCAGAAGGTGGCGGTAATGAATCGACCAGGTGCCTTTAATCGACGCTCCAGGACAGCATGACGCATGCGCAGATATGATACTGCAGTGTAGTTCTTAATACAAAAACATGGCTTTGGTTCCGTACGTTGAAAACTCTTTACCTCTCCTCTCCAAATTCCACAATTCATCTGCACAGTTTCGGTTTGCAAACCACAACATCAGCCTGACCCAAGACTGGAAAAAACTTGGAGTGGCAGCAGTTGTGTGGGATGCAGTAAGTGAAGCTAATTTAGCTAAGCTGCTAATGGTGTTAATAGTGTTATTAAAGGTGCAGTACGTGTGTTTTGCAGGCTGTTGTCATGTGCATGTACCTTGAGCTGGGGAAAGTTAAGTTGGAGAAGAAGACAGCAATCGAGCTGGGTGCTGGAACAGGATTGGTTGGAATTGTAGCAGCTTTAATGGGTGAGTTTTACATAACAGTCAAATGCTGCTGAGGCAATCACTGAATAAAAACCAGTAACATGCATATCGCTATTGTTATTCTAGGTGCCAAAGTGACCATCACAGACAGACAACCTGCACTGGACTTCCTTGAAGCCAACGTGAAAGCAAACCTGCCTTCAGACTCAAAGGGATCCGCAGTCGTATCCGAGCTAACATGGGGAGAAGGCCTTGACCGATATCCTCCTGGAGGTTTTGACCTAGTGCTGGGAGCAGACATCATCTACCTGGAGGACACCTTTGTGCCCCTGCTGCAGACTCTGACACACTTATGCTCGGACTCTACTGTTGTGTTACTAGCCTGCAAGATCAGATACAAGCGGGATACAAACTTTTTGAGCATGCTGAAGACAAAATTTGCTGTTGAGGAGGTCCACTATGACAAACAAAGGGACATATATGTGTATAAAGCCTGGAAACTGCCACAAAGGAAGGATTTGTAAAACACACTTTTGTAATACATCACTATTTTTACAGAAATTGAATAAAAACTCATCAAAGATTACAGAAACACATTTATTAACAGCTGCCAAAAAATGTAATATTTGAATAGCTCTAACATAATGCACTGTATTATACAAGTTGGTGCCAACATTTAGAAATAGTGAATACAAAATTAATGAAAAGCAACATAAAAAAGCATACTAGGTCTTGACAATACGTAATACCTAAAATAATACAATATGGCATTCCATGTTCATGAAAATCTCCATTTGTTCGCTGTGAAGTTTCTCGTATTGAATTTGTCACACTTTGCGATCCTTACATTGGGTGTTTGATAGGAGCTGTACATGGTGAAATTTAACGTAGAACATCAATGCATAATGATGCCTTTGATTGCAGAGTAATCACTGTAGCAGTGTTACTTCAGAGTTAAATCTCACCTTGCAGGCAGCAGCAGGTGAAATCATCCTGGTGACTGATGTGAAATGTGGAAGGATTGTATGTGCAAGGAAAGTGCGCATGCCACTTTGTAATCAGACTAAACAGAGCTTGGAGACACTCAGCTGGTGCATCAAAGGCTGAGATCTTGACAGTGATATTTGTAGATGTGTTTGATTTCTCCTAAATGCTTTAACATCAATGCAAAAACTTCAAAAAGCAAAAGAAAGGACAGAGAAATTCATAATAAACCCACAGATCAGGTTGTTTTGTCTCCAAAATCCATTTAGAACTATGCAACAAAAAAGATAAGGCCCATTGTTTTTGGTTTCAACACAAAGTGAATCTAAAGTGATAAATTTAATTTAAAAACTGCGTAAAAAAATATTCTTCAAAGAAAGAAAACACATGAAAATCCACTTTTCTAAAATACAAGCTTTCACAAAGACACAGATCATCTTCTGCTCATGCTACAGCCCACCTCCATGTCGTTAAATCATTTTTCCTATAGGAGATACTCTGCCACAAGAACCCCGAACAAACTACAGCAAGCAGCAGGACACAAAATTCATAGCCTGTTTATCTAAAGGTGTTGAGAACAAAAACAATGAGCCTTAGAAACATGCATTACAGAGCCATCAGACATATGAAGATACCTGTAACCATAAATGTTCTTTAAGAGTCTCTCATCTTCTGTATTTAAACATAAAAATCATTTTACAACCCAACGTAATGCTTAGCTTTTATGTTGACAAGGCAGAGTTAATTAAAGTAGAAAAAATGGCGATACATAAACAAAACAAAGCTAAAAGATAAAAAGTCCATGACACAGCCCATCAAAGCATTAATAAGTAACAGATGTTAATGCAGGAGCGCGGTTACAGTTACAAACGCTGCACACCAAAGTCTCCAATGATCCGAGAGTTTTGGGGATTACGCTGTAAAAAGTTGAAAGATGGTGATGTTGCTTGAGAAGTGGCCCATTGCTGGTGATGTTGCCCGTTTCATCCAGGCACCAGTGACTGGAATGCTTCCCTTTGGTGGCTCTCTGTTGACTTCACAATCAGGACCCTGTGTTGTCGTTTCTCCCACATTCGATCTCAACCTTTCCAAACCCCTCTGCGGAAACTCATGGGAAGAAAATTCATAAAGTGTTGAAACTGAGAGAGAGTGTGTTTCTATCCTCGGTGAGTCTTTTTACAGATATTTGAGCAGTTTTTAAAAAGAAAGCTGCAGAGTAGAAAAAGGGGCGTGGCTCTGTGCTGAGTCTCTGTACGCGGTTACAGACGTGCACCTGGGCAGGCGTTGGGTGACGTTTTCTACTCAGATTTGTGGCAGTACAAGTCTTTGAGGGCTTTGAGTTCCTCGATGAGCGTTTTGTTCTGGTTCTCCAGCACGGCAACACGGTTCTCCAGACACTTGACGTACTCCTTCTTCTTCCTGCGGCACTCTCGGGCTGCCTCCCTGAGAGACAGAAAGACCATGCGGGTGAGTGAGTCTGCATGGCAGGACTTGTGTTATTGATATAATAAACTTTCACGAAACACATACCTGTTTTTCATAAGTCGAACCTCCCTTTTGCGAGTGACCTCCTCTGTTCCTCCTCCTGTGCCGAGTGCAGGCGAAGTGGCCATCACCACCCCTGAAGAGATGGTGCTGGAAGGGGCTGTGCGGATTTGATAAGCCTGGACGTCACCAGAGGCAGCTGGTGGATGGAGAAAAACACTTTCATAAATATTCTTACAGACATTCATCCTGAGACCACAAAGTCTGATTATCTTCTGGAATTATTCCTCTACCTTGTACAACGACTTGGTTGCTGGGAACGAGGATCTGCTGCCCGTCACTTGTCTGGGCGTACTGTAGGATGGTGGCACCAGGCTGCGCCGCAGCAGCGTTTGCCATGGTCAGAGTCTGCAGGCCTTGCACTCCATCTGTGCCGTTATTGGCCAGCTGGATGGCTCCACCCTGGGTGATTGCGACTGCAGAGGGACAGTGTGTTAGAATCTGAAATGCTTTATGAAGAGAATTAAAAGCAAAATCCAAAAGTACTGACTGTACTGGCCGCTGCTGGTCTGATAAATGGGAGTGGGCATGGTGACTGTGGTGATGGCAGGTGCTGAGTCATCCTCTGACTTCTCTTCCTCAATTCGAGGCACTGCGGGGACATCTGACGATAGGTCATTCAGGATCTTTCTGTTGAGGAGCGAAAAGACAAAGAAACCATCAGTACGAGCTCCTGCAGTGAAAAACAACTTCTATAAAACAAAGGTGGACGAACCTATATGATGGTCGCCTGGAAAGGATCTCTCTTCTTTTCTGTGAATCTGTCACACTGTCTACGGACTCTTGAGAATCTTCACTCTCAGCAACAGTTGAAATCTGCAGAAGAAGAAGTCACACTTATTTTGATGAGGATTTTGAAAGTTATGCAACACCAGCAGATTTGTTTCAATCCACAGATTCTTGCAACGGCAGTGGAGTGCTTTCCAGGGTGGAGAAAATACAAACTGATATGCATTGCTTTTTTCTTCAGGTTTCTCACCTGTACAGTCTGGACCTGTGGGGACTGGATGACTGAGGGCTGAGCAGCTTGGATCACTCCATGTACTTGCACTGTCTGCCCATTCGGCAACTGGACTAGCGTGACTGTGGGACTACTGGACGTCACCTGGCCTGCTGCTATAGACCCCTGCAAAGCATGACAACCCACAGTCACACACTGTTTTCATTCAAACTGCAGCTGCAATTCTTGGTGCTTAAGAGATTTACCTGGGCGAGAGTGATCTGCTGGGCCTCAGACTCAGAGACAGCAGTTTCACCCCCTTGCTGTGTGTCTGCAGCGGCCTCCATGGTCATTTAAAATCTGCTGCAAAGAAAATAGGGCTTATTTTTAAACATATGTCATCATGCACACAGCAAAGACTGCTGCAGAAACTCTTCAAGCAATCTGTTGTTGATACTCTCAAGGAGGGTGTGGCTTAGCTAAACGTGCTAGCCTGCATATAATTTACAGAACAAGGCTAAATGTTTAAAAATATGAGTCATGTGGAGGATAGTGTGTGACTCTCAACGACTATGGGTGCATTTAAATAAATGTGCTGCTACACAGGAAAGTGGGTTGTTACAAACTTAGAGTTAGCATGTTAGCTTTCACTGTAGCATGGGCTAGATAGCTCTCGTTAGCATGCTAACACGCTAATAGGAATGCGCTGCATGTTAGCACAGCTAGCTACTATGTATTTAATATTTGCAAAGCATTAGTCTTCACTATTTTTTCCAGCTTCTGATACATATTTATCCTCATATTAAACAGACATACCAGACCATTAAAATAAAATACACTGACTCTCATTGCTAAAGGTTGCTAGCTGTCAGGCTGAATGGAGGGAAAAAAGTCTGCATGCATTGTATGCCAGTTTTTTTCTTTTGCAACTAGGGCACCCCACTTTCACTACCGATTTGTTTCCTTCATTTTCAAAAACACACTCCTAACATTTACAAGCTGTAAATAGCTAGCTGCTTCAGTACATTATTTCTTAACTGTTTAATCCAGGATCAGTAAAATCAAGCCCACTCCCATATTTATACCTATGTCTCAGTAGTGTTTCGAGCCAGCGAGCCTTGCAGAGACTGACTCATTTTCTGAGCCTCTGCAACACCGCCGCCATGATCTCTTTGTTGGCTTTGTGCGGATACAAGGCGCAAATAACCTCTCTGGGCAGCCATCTATCTGTTTAGCAAACATCGGATGCGTATCCTCTTACCAACACAGACTCGCTTCGTCACTCCCGGGTCTACGGAGCTCCACTTTTATTCAGACCGACACGTAAGAGACCGCGTCAGGCTACACCTCCGTCGCGTCACCGAGAACAACAACACGGAGAGGAGGACGAGGGAGACGACGACAGCGAAAATCAGCTCGACCGACGGGACCCGAGGGGACACGGAGAAAGCCGAGACGTTACGGAAGCTACCGAGGGGACATGGGGGAAACGACGGAGATAACCGAGGTAAGAGTTCAGATTTCGGGCCTTAACTGAGCATGCGCAGGGTTGCATAATAATAAAATATAGAAAAATGTAAATAATGGACCTAAAATACATGAATTTCGATAAACTTTGAATGAATTCGATTGAAAAAGCTTCTAACTTCATTACTTGTTGAGGAAATACGTACTTTTATTTGTATATCTGGCTTTATTAATATTTCTATTTTTTAATTCTATTCTATTTCACTCTATTTGTCTTTTATATTTTTATTTTTTTCTCTCAAATTGAGTTGAGGCTCTGTACCTGTATACTAAGAACAGTAAAACTTTAGTTACTACCACTCCCATCAAAATTGATACCCATTACATGCGTGCAATGAATTATTTTGTGTTATTCTGTGCGTTTGTTAGGCGGGGTAGTTACACGTATTCTTCCTTTCCTGTAATCTTATTGTTTAGATGATTGGCTTAATGGTTTTTAAAATTCACGCACTGCAAGTGCAGCTTTAAAACACAGGGTGGCAGCAAAACTCTTTTTATTTTTTCCTCCTGACAGCCTGCACTGACTGCCCTGTTATGAAATGCCGGGGCCCCTGTTTCTTTTATCTCAGCCTTATATGATCAGTTAACTGTGAATAAGATTAACTGTGATACTAGCTTTATACAGCCAAAGCATATTGTGACTTTAATGGGAAACCAGTGGTCTCCTGCAGCCTTGTATTACTTATTATGTGCTATTTACAGCCCTCGTGATTCACATTACATTTGCTTCTCCTTGGACGTTGAATCCGGTCATAAAATGTGCTCATTAACTGTGTCACTCGGCGTGCGAGGGCCAGTGCTGCAGGAGCGAAATGGGTTCTAAGCTGTAGCAGCTGGTCAAAATCCTGCGGGGAAAATGAGACTTCAGACCAATTTATGAGCATCATCTCTATGTGCGAGGTCATTCCAGAGGTCTCTTTATACACACACGCTCGGACACACAGATGTCAAACATACCCATCTTCACCTATCCAGTGATTGACTGCAGCAGGGGTGCAGACATATTCACTGCAGATGAAACCAAGCTTGTCATAAAAGCTGCCTGAAGAGCATCTGGCAACAAATAAACCTACATTTGACACTTTTCCTCTCATTATAAACACATATTAGTCACATAGAAGCCCTCAAATCTGCTCCTGCGGCCAAGCCAATGTCTTCAATGTGCCCTGATTTCCCTTTATGACTATCACAAGACAGGACAGTGTTAGCAAACAACAATGAGGCTGTGTCTATACATCCACTTTCAGGATATTTCTATGCATAATTCGCACTTACTCTCTTATTAGTTTTGCAGTTTATTAAAGCAGATGCAAACCTTTATAAAGCTTGCAGGCTTAATACAAGTGGCGCACCATTTTTTAATGGGCACAGTCACTTGAAAGGATTTCTGCATCATTAAAAATGACAAGCTTTAAATGTCGTTACTGATTATCCACACAGATGGAGGGGAATGCAGAGACCTGACAGAAATATTAAGACTAGGGGAGCTCTTCCATCGACTGTGACGAGCAGTGTTGCTAATGCTGCATGGGGAATTCTCCTGGAAGGCAATCAGGCAGGTAATCCACACGAGGAGGAGCAGAAAGTATCTCAAATAGTGTGTTTAGGCTGTTTTTGTCATGAAGGCAGGTGCAGGGGAGAAATCCTAAATTCTACCCGGTAAATAACAGTTTGACAGAGTGTAAGCAGAGTGTCTCTAAAAAATGCATTTTGCAGCCTAAAATAGCAGCAGTAGTAAATACCTGTGCATCTCCTTTCTTCTGACAGCGGGAGCACAGAGACATGCCGGGTAGGGGGATGGATAGATGGGTATTGAGAGTGAAATCCCACTTCCCCGCGGAAATCTCAGCAGGTAAAAGCAGATTGCAGCTGCTGGATGAAATCCATGAATTTGGAAAACAGTCTTGTTGCTGCATTGACAGCCGTGCATTTTGGGGGGGAATTTGTCATGGATTTTGAACAGGTTTCACAGCCCCCCTGGGTGCTTAAAGACACTTTTTCAATAAGGTAGCACGAAAACCCACAAATGGGGAAAGGGAGGCATTGAAATTGGAGTTCTGAAGCTGCTTGGATGAGTTGTTTTTCCATATTTTGGGGGGATATGAGCTGAAAATACTGTGTAAACTGGGAAAAGCTGTTGGTAAATTACAGAGAAGAGTCTCCAATAGTTTCTTTTTTAATTTCAAAACTAAATAATGTTGTTTAGGATGGCTTAGATGAGTGTTCTCATCAAAAAAGAGCATGGATATTAATTCTGGATTTCATTTGTTCCTCATTTATGAACAACACAGCCACAACTTTCCACAACTTAATTATAGAAGACAGATTTGGTTGTGTGAGTGTGAAATCAGCGAGGATAAAGGAAAAGGAAGAGTCAAACTCCTCCTGTTTTTTTATGGTCGAACTGTGCATTGTGCCAAACAGCGTTTGCAATCTCTGCTCGGATATGAACATCTTAAATCCTCACCCATTAAAACTTCACTCCAGACACTGTGTTTGCTCCACAGCCGGTTGTAAAGAGCAAATATGGAGGAGATCTCGGCGACTCCGAAGGCTGCGTTTTTATAGACGCTGGCTTGTGAGATGCTCTTGGAGGGGCTAATCCTGCTCTCCAAGGAGAGAGGTAGGTATTGGCTTTGATGATAGAAATGGATTAAACAGATTACATTAAAGGCCAGTCTAATTGAACCAATCTATCCTGATTCTGCCGCTGTAAGATAAATGATGAGAGGGCCAGATAGTATATATAGGTCGTGGGTTTGAGTGTGTGGCTCTGGGTTTGTGTGTCATGTGGACATTAGCAGGAAAATGGAGCCAAATCCCCTCCTCCTATAGAGAGAGCTCCACCTCTGTCTGTGGATAAAATCAAATCTGTGCTTCTGCTCTTTATTTAGGGTTACTTAAAGGTAGAGTGCAGAATTTTACTTAGAAATTAAACGCCAACTATGTTGATGTTTTGGTTGGTTGCTAAGTCTGAAAAATTGCCTTAACAGCAATATTTCTGTGTATAAATGTTGAATGATATTATGTATACAGCTGATTTATTGCGACAAACACTAGTCAGAAATTCTAAAATAAACAGAATATAACAGGAGCTTAATTAATGTTTACATCCGGGGCAGCCATCTTTGATTTTAAACTCAGGGGTGGTGTGGATCCCTCAACTTCCCGGTTGGAAATTCTGACTCCCAGTTGAAATTTCCAACTCGTAACTTGTAAATTCTGACGTCTGAGTACAAATGAAATGCACCATGAAACAGATTTTTAAAGCGAATCGGCTGTAGCGGCCATATTGGAAGTGCAAGAGCTTTTTGTACCAGGCTGTAAATAAGTTAATTTCTGCTATGAAAACAGCTTTTGTTTGGCTTGGTGTGTGTGTGTGTGTGTGTGTGACTTCCGGTACTTACGGTGCCAATTTCAAGCAGACTCTTGAGAAACAGCAGGTTTTAGCACTTCTGCATTGTCTCATATTCTTAGACTGGAGGTCGCCGCTTGTTATGAACCCCACCTTTAGGAGTGAAAACATGACAGCTTTTGTAAATTCAAAACAGCAATTTCTGCACCAGTCTGCTCCATCTGTCTTAATCAGTACAAGCACAGACAATGAAACATGTGCTTAGAGTCATCCTTTATCTTTTACATAATGAGTCTTTTGTATGTGTGTATCTGTGTGTGTGTGTGTACCTGTCCTCTCAGACAGCCTCGTTAGTGACACTGTCCAGTAGCAACGAGCTTGATAGGCTGACCTTTCCTTCCAACCTCGTTATCAAGGAGAACTCGTTAAGCAGCACTGTTTAATTAGCAGCCGAATGGCAATCAGGGCGGAGCAGGAGACCTCGGTGGTCATAGACACGGATCAATGGTCTTCAGGGAGCCTCTGTGCTCAGCAACAGGGGGACCTTTTCACACATGTGCACGTTGCATGGTGATGAATATGAAGGAATGCTGTTTCAATACAGGAGAGGATGACGTCAGCACAGAACTTTGGAACTGCAGGGCCAAAAGTGCCATAAAGTGGTTTTTATGACTTGCTATTTCATAACTACGGAAGCCTTAAGCAGACACACAGTCAGACATTTTATTAAATCAGTAAGTTTTGGCCAAAAACTGAAATTTCCACTGAGATTCCCAGCAGAAAACAAAACTAAGGCGCCTATGCACTTTTATCCTAACTGTGAAGGGTTTATTGCAGGTTTTACAAATTTCATGCCTCCCAGGATCCCTTATCCCATCCTCTCTCTCAACAATAATAGCAGGAAACACCACTGCGAGACTAATATCCCACTTTTATTAAAATCCGAGTGCAGTGGCACACTGATAAAACAGTCACCCCGCTTGACGCGCACACAAGCTTCATTCAGAGCACGTGCATATCCACACACGCTCCAAAGTGTGTGCAAACACATGCGTGTTTAAACACAAGCACGGATACACAAAAGCAAGTCGGGAGCCAACAGCCGCCGCACCTGGTGAGATCCAAGTGAAAGTGAGAAGCATAAAAAAGAGCTGAACGCTCAGGTCTGTTGATCTATTTTTACCGCAGAGCAGGGGGCAGAGGAAAAGAGAGGAAGAGAAAGAGAGAGTCGTGCATAATGCATGGCCCTGTAGAGCAGCAGTGGCTTTCACACACTGCTCTGGGTTTCCAGGTGTCTTTGCTGTCTGTCAAACAGCACAGCCAGGTGCTCTCACACAGCGCTTTGGTTGATCTCTCCCCAAGCATGAGACCACCAGCTCTTCTCCCAAAACTCCACACCTCAGCTTCATTCAAATGTTTCTGTGAGGGGACTCAGGAGCAGAGATAGTCCTTAATATATCATCTCTGCTGGATGTGAAACCACTCAGGAAGCTGTGGTACGACAAAGTGCTGCACAGGCGATGACTCAATTCACAAGTTGCTGCCTCACATTTATTTTCAGACACGGGGGAATTCACACACTCAGTCTAAGAACCAGCAATGAGGCTCAGTTTGACCTAAAACTGGGTTTATGTGTGAGGCCTCCATCAGTGGTGACCCAGGTGTTTCATATGAAGGCTAACGAGCTGTCACATCTGCAGGGGAACTTCTCATACTACTGTCATATGTTCAAGACAACTTTCTTCAGGATACAGAGTGATGAGGTAATGTATTTATTTATAGTAACTATATTATATACACATTTATGGTGTCATATATTTATCATATTAATTCATATTCAAAGAATTTAATCATCTAAATGTTTCAACCCATCAATATCATTAGCCTTTGTGCTAAACTATTCCCTTATTGAGTCTTTACATTATGCTACAGGAACCTCTACTAGTCTACTGCAGCTGTTAGCTAACAGTTTCCCCAGAAAACTCCAATTTAGGATTTTCAGCTTGAATTTTTACTAAAAAAACTGAACTCACAAAGAAATGTACATTACTGTGTCGCAAGAGACTCTTATTCACCACATTTAACATGGTAGAAAGCTCCTTGTTTACCAAAAACGATGTTAACAAACTAGCGCTAGCTTGATGCTAACGTATACAGAAAATCGGGTTGATATGCTAGCGGTTAGCATACATCAGTATAGCTCAGGCTTCCGAATAGAAAGTCAACTGTTATCACATAAACACACCACAGATAGTCTTTTTAAACAATAATTAGGACTCCAAATGCCGAAATACTCACAGGCAAATGAAAGAAAAGTTACTGTAGGCTCATGGCTTGCTTTATGGCTATGGCAAGTTTCAAAACAATCTCTTCAGGACACTAGATGGCCTACTTGAGTCAGTAATATATTATAAAATATCACTTAAATGTCACATGACGTGTAATTTTTACTTATTTTTATTTATTTACACCCAGAGATTCCCAGATACAGTGACTAATTGCATATTTAATCACTTATAAACTCAAGTTAATGTCCCAGTAAACCTGTAAAACTGCTTTTTTTTTTTACAGAGGAAATTCACAGAAGTTGGAATGGATGAAGAAGAAGGGATGGGAACTTCAAGCAAAAGAGCTATTGGATATTCACTTGTAAGTATTCCAAAACTATTTGAAGATTGTTCAACACTCGTACCAAATCTATTTTGACTTCCAACCTGTTTACTTCTGGTCTGGCTCCGTTCATTTTGTCAGTTTGTTGTTGTTGTAAATTGAATATAATCTGGTTTGGACACGGCTTGCTTTATTTTGAAAGTCCATGGCCATTTTAGATGGTTTCTGTACACAACTTCCTGTCCCGCTCAACGTGTCTTTTTCTTTTTTCTTTGTGAAATTGACACATAACAGCTCAAGCATCCTGCAAAAAAACTACAATCTGCTGCAGACAGGACAAAGCGAGCATCATGGACTATTTGATTTTTTTATGTTGATGACTATATGAATATTCAAAGATGGTGTCACCATTATTTTAGTGGAAAAAGACGCTTAAATTCTATTTCTCAGCTCTAACACTGACTTCCTGTTTTTACCACAGATTTTCCTGAAGCTTCTGCTCGTGCTCAGCGATACAGACATGTAAGTGTTTCTTTAATTTTCCTGTCTTATGATGTAAGAGTAGGATATCTTCAAAAATAAAGACTAGTGTTGTTCTCCGGTTTGGGTAAAGGCCATATGAGCATTCCTGAAGGGGGCTGGGCTGCTGCCGGGCATCACAAGGAGGCCGACTAATGAAAGCTTGATGAGGATGCTTCTCTGAATCCAGCAGCATGATTAGGCTTTAATTACCGAGGGCCGCCTCGACATATTCCCTATAATTGGAAATACCTAAGCACTTGGCTGCTCATGGCACGAAACCAAAGCATCCATGGTTCACAACCCTTCGTAGGACAAGCCTCAATCACATTTCAGATGAACTCCACTCTGCAGGGGGAGATTGTACGGCGGCGCTTCGAATCGAAGCTTGTTTTAGGTAGATTAGCTGCTATGTAATCTTAGAAAAGAGTTCGGGTTGCATGGGATAAGATATTGTGGAGGCTTTAAACTTGGAGCTCTGGCATCCCCACACAGCCAGATGTGACAATAACATCCCTATAAGGCTGCCAAACGCCTACAAGACACCCACAGGCACTGGCAGCTCCCGTGGTGAAATCTTCTGTTGCACAACCACAAGAAAAAGAAGCTCTTGTGTTGCGCTGGTTAAATGAATCACTCCCTGGCCTGAAGAATCCGTCTTTCTTCTACTACAGTCGCTTCAATTCAGCAACGTCACGCCATTTGGAGCGTCCTTCGATGAGCTGAATCACTGTGTGGGGGACAAAGGTTTCTGAAATGTGCACAGGTGTTTCGAGGCTGAATGGTGATGGGTGAGATTGGTCGTGTTTTCCTTTCAAGGTTAAAAAATAAGCTTTCTGATTCTAGAAAATAAAACATATCTGTGACCCATGCTTGGCATAAACAGTGTACACAGATTAAAATCAAATGCTTTGAATAATAGCCAAAATCTATCTGCTATACATTCATGCTTTGACGTAATGCGATAACATCCCGGGATGCTTTAATCCTATTATCCAACACGATTTACATAGATGTTATCTTCTGATGTTAACGGATGTGAACAACAGAGACGACATGGTGACTGAGTACATGTAAGCAAGCGTTCAACAGTCGTGTTTATCAAGCCGGCTTTTCTATTATTCAGATTATTCTGCTCGGGATCCCCGGTGTAATTAGCTGGGAAACAAATCCACCTCTTTGCTCTGTGTGTCTGTGCATTGATTCAGCAGCTGTCAAGTGCTGCTGGAGGAGAGGAAAATGTGTCCGATGTGTGCATGGAGATATTTGATTTTAGTGTGGTCTGACTCAGTTTAAGAGAAAAAAAGTTGGTGTCTCATCTTTTTCTTCCTCTTCCACAACCATTTGTGTTACATATCGAGCAGATTTTTGTCTCTATTTTGTTTGCAAACAACATTGTGTGTGATTTTCCTGTGGTGTGGGGTGAGTTGAGAGTGATTTTGTCCAGTTAGAGCCGCTCGGAAGGCCTCAGATTGAGAGATCATAGATTATGAACCATAGAGTGTCTAAAACATGGACGTAGTCTCCACATCGTCACCATGAAGCCAATCCGTTGACACAGCCACATTTGATGTGACACTGGCTGTTAGTTTCCTTTTGAACAGTTACAGGGTGCCTGTCGGTCACATGACTTGAGCTGTGTCTCTGATTGGACAATTACCATACAGTCTGTGTGGAAATCAGCATTAAATCCCCTCTTGTGTCCACAACTTTTTCCGTAATCGTTCTTCTCTTTTGAATTTTGTTTTAAATTTAAGCGTCCAAAAACAACCACCATTGCCTTTTCTCATTCGTCTTTCATGTTTGTTCACATCAAAGTCACGTTTTACCGTGTGAGATTTGGAGTATTGAGCACGAAGACGCTGATACAGAGTCAACACCACACACTTTAAGACCAGAAGACAGAGATCTTGTGTGATTTGTCTTTTGTTATCATCAAGTGTGTGCTTTCTAAATGTGTGAAGGTTTAAAGAATCCTGTAATGTGAATAAGCCTAAAGCAATTTGGGGTAGAAAACTGGATTATGCCTGAAAATTAATCCAGAAATTCAGTTTTCAGTTGAACTGCACCAATCTGTCCGACCCCACTTCGTTGAATGTGTGTGTTAACCTTTCCCAACACATGGCCGTGCACTCCTCACCCTCCTGAAACACATTAAGACCATTTAGCTCTGCTATGAACTCACATACAGCCTCATTTCCATCACGCGGAGTGGAAATGACGATGGGAAAGCGCTCATGGGACGTGCGACCTTTATTGAAAAACGACTCCATCGGCTCTAATTTCATAACGCGTCTGCAGGATTGACGTAGTAGGTGCAGTTAGGTAGATAATATGGGGCTGTCTGTAATTACAGATAAAAGAACATTAAGTTCGACAGATACATGTAAGCTTCTTGATGAGGGTGCCCGTTTCAATTAGGGAGCATTAAATGAAACAAAAAACCTTATGGGAGTTTCTCACTGACAGACCCAAGGAGAATTAATACACTGCATAGGGCCATTTACCAGGGAGTAATTACTCCCTAATTAGCCATTAGTTATTCGATTACCCTTTTATCAGCTAGTCATGGTCAAAAGGCAGGAATAGCGGATAAGTCATCACCTTGCTTGGTAACAGATGTAATTAACATGCCGTGGCTCCCTCAGAGAGCAGGCACAGTGAAGGTATTTTGGCCCGTTTCCTGAGTTTGATCAAAAGGAACGATAAATCAGAGGCTTTTCCAAGACCGTCTAGGGGAGGTTTGCTGCAAATAGCAGAAAAAAGGAGGGCGTAAATTAATTTCCCTGCCCACTTAAACCCTGGTTGGGATGCAGATTGAACTCTTAAAAAGTGCAGCACTGCTAAACCGCCTCCGAAGCTGTCCGGTCAGTGAGGTTGGAGGCAGAAGGGGGATGTAAATGCGCTGCTCATTGTTAGCAACCTGAATGGCTTCATGATTAGGACGGGATAAGAAATCAGGAAATATTCTGCGCGGAAGATGAGTGATTAGGTGCATATTGTTGCCCGATGAAACCGCCATTAACAGACCAGCCAAGAACCATGAATACTCCATGCCAAACTGCTTCTACCATTTATTACACATAATTACATTCTTAAATAAAAACGATTCACCGAACAGTTCCTTGCATAGAGATATTACAATACCAATTTAAAAAAGGAATTATGAAACAAACCGGTAACAAAAATAAATCTTTCTCATTTTTATCCATAATAAAGAACATTATCGTACCCATACGTCATAATATACAAATGATAAATTTGAAACACTTTGTACAGCGAAAGAAAAGGAGAAAGACAACACAGGAAGGGGGGAAAAGGTGGAGAAGGGGGAGTCGGACAGTTGAAAGGGATCATATCTGAGAAAATGGAGGTGGTGGCGGGGGCGGGGGAGTGTGTGTGGTGGGTTTCTGCGACGGTGAGGGAATGCTGGTAGAAAAAAGGGGGTGCGTTTGATTTGGAATTCAGACCTGGTGGAAACAGAGGTGGTGTCACACATAGTAATGCGTGCCCCCCCTGCCCCCACCTCCCTCCTCCTCCTTCTCTGCTGAGAGCTGCAGTCTGCTCCTCCGACTCTCACAAGATGGCATGAAAAACGGTGAAAAACACACAAGGAGAACGGAGTGAGAGTACCTTCAAGTGTGTGTGTGGCTTGAGGATGTGCTTGTTGCATGAATGTGTGTGTGTAAATCCATGTTGCATGTATGAAGTGTGTACATTTGTGCTAAAAACAGCTACTATACAGACTTTGTGATCAGTGTTTCATCACCCAGGGGTCACCGTGTGAAGTGTAGTGTACAAGCGGACAGAAAACATCAGATATGCAAGTGATTTTTCCAAAAATTCAGAGTGCAAATACAAACAGACGAAGAACACACAGGCACAGCAGAATTGACAATCATTCATTAAGATGACACAGAACTGAACCGCATCCTCAGAGACAACATGAAACAACCTTTCCCGTAAACACATTCACATTTGATATCCCAGTTTTCGAGCTCGAGGCAAACTCGCAGGGAGGTGTGTGTGTGTGTGTGTGTGTGAAGTCCAGATTTTAAACTGCCTGTCATTTCATTATTCACATGTCTTGGCTCTTCAAAGTCTGGATGAAGATGAAAAAAAACAAACACATTCAGTGTTTTCAAGTCCAGGATCGGAGGATGAACACATTCCCACACATTCGCAAGCATTCGGTTTCACAGGAGAGCGCCCCGTTTAAATACTGAAACACACACAAGTAGAGCTGCCATTGGTGAGACAAATTCAACCCGGGGGTTAAACTGCTGTCCTTCGTCGGGCTTTGCGGCATTAAGCACAAACCTGCTCTTGACATTCTCGTCTGGGCTGGGTGTTTGAGATGAGCAATCGAGAACTGGTCGGACTGATGATCGTCATGGCTTTAAAAGCATTTATAAAATGACTTTTCTTCTAACGTCTGGAGGAGGTGTCATGTCATCCTTATTAGTTCTGACTAAAAAACAAACTTCAAACTTGCTATTGTGGTCATGTCTGCGTCTGAAGCCTGTCCCTTGGTGTTAAATATAAAAAGGACTCTTGTTTGTTTGCAAGTCGAGTCGGTAAGAGTTGATATTTATGCAGGGAGTGATACCGCCTCTACTTCCAGCGCTGCAGACAGATCATGACTAGATATGATTGAGCTGGGCTGCATTCATACCCCAAATTGAAATGCGCCTCTGGTATACAGAGTGAAATCAATTTTGTTGCTCCCTTGCCAAAAAAGCCGACTGCTGTGCGCCTCACTCTGCCTCAAAAGTATTAAAAAGTCTTGTTAAATAAATAAATAAAGAATAAACACCTTGACACAGTTTTTCCCAAAAGACTTTCCTGACAATCTTTTGTCCAAGCTGCCTTTTTGAAATCGTGATCCTGCGGTGCAAAATTCAGATCTGAACGGAGAGGAGCTGAGAAGGTTAATTTGAGCTTTCTAGGAATGTGTGTCATGTCTGTGGGTTTCACTCGGTTGCACTTTCACAAGCTGATAGGGCGGTTATCGCTGCTGACTGAGCAGATCCGCTCCTCCCTGCACCCATTTTCAGCCACCCACTGGAAATCTGCACTCATGACCTCGAGCTGGTCCACGACGACCGGTTAAATGTCAAAAGCTAACAGCCGTGACTTGCTAGTTATTCCAAGTCCAACCACTCATTTCTAATGTGAAAGGAGACGACTGAATGAACACACGGTGTCTGGTTTGATCCGACCCTCTCACTGGAGGCTCCTCATTGGCCTGGCAACACGTACAGACGAACAACAGATACATTCACATTGATTTGCTCTCAGAAGAGCCATCCAATTGATTGAATTTGTGTCTTCCTTCAAGTCCTTTGTGTGTCCAGCAGGGCAGAAATCTGCGTTCAGACATGTGTGGATGGTCAGGAAGTCAGCAGGAATGTTCTTGGATGTGCATAGGGCCCGATCAGGAGAGTGTCGAATGCTGCGTTTCTCTGAGATGAAGTCTGGAAGAGATCTGCATGGTTGGTGTGAACAGGACAAACCCTCCTCGACCCAGTGGCTCGTTGGTTGCCAATCACTCTTAAAGGCCAAAGAGATCATTTCAGGCATCCACTATAGACACTTGTGTTTTTTTATTTTTTTTTGGCTGCATCTATTTCCGATGTGGTCCTCTCGATCGTCTGTGAACAAACCTCTTAGAAATGATATAGCCTTTATCATACATAGGGATCTTGTTTGCGTTCAGTGTGCTATCTTTTGCAGTCAGCTTTCGACTTGTGCATGTGGCTGCTCACACTTATACGGCGTGTGAAAGCCAACGTTTGGTGAGTCCCCCAGGGGGATTATCGTTTTTTTTTTTTTACAAAAAGTTTGCAAAGAGTCAATTGTGCAACAGTTCCTGACGACTTATCGTAACAGCAGGGATCCAGGAGGAGGGGGAAGCCATCGAGCGTGGTTTCAGCTGACGCTTCTGGGAGATGAAGAGTCTTTCCCAGAGTAGATTAGTTAGCCTCATCTAGCGGTATCCCTCAAAAGATGATGTTCATAAAGCAAGTCAGTCCTCCAGATGACCTCAATCAGTCTTCACAGTGCATCAGTGCAACACACTCCCATCTTCAGGTCTGGGAAATCCAATCTAACGCCCCGTTCAGACCAGTCCTCGAGTGAAATCGAATCAGAGGGATTTATAAATGGGTCCAGTTGAAAGGTTTGACAGGGTCAGATGAAAAATTACCAAAGAATTGCCTGTCCAATGTGTGACGGCAAAGAGGAGAAGCCATCTTTCTTGCTGTTGGAGATGATCTTCCTTGATCGGTGCAGCTTCCCAAGCAGTCCCTTTTGGGCGCCGCTGCACTAACAGGTTTTGGAGGCGTTCCAGAGACTGAAGCGACTGGGCTGCCAACTACAGGCACGTGGTCCAGCATCCATCAGGTGACACATACGAAGGGTGGGATGGAGCATCTGTATCGTCCACGTGTCGACGTTTTGCGAGGTGGCGCCGTGTCACCGTGGAATCATGGACCAACTGCTCGAGCACAGATTGACGGAGCCGTTTTGGACTCGTCTGTGTTTCTGTCTGTAGTCAGCGTCTCCATCTCGAGTCCAGAAATCTGTTGTTTTGTCGAGTCCACCCCCCAGCCCCTGTCTCTTTTAGATCCATGGTGTTATTTTTCTGCAGATGATGCCCCCTCTCCTTCCACTCCGCCTCCACCCCTCTTCCCCTCTCCTCCACTCCCGCTGACCTCTCTCAAATCCCTCAGATGTGCCTCTTCATGTGTAGCGCCAAGTGATCCGACCGCGAGAAACACCTGCAACCAAAGGGAGAGACAGAGAAAACAGAGAGCGGCTTGTTAGCTTGTTTCCAATGCAAGAGGGGGAAGAAGTTTGTTTTGTCGATGGAGCTAAACGTTGCTGTTAGCTAGTGAGTGCTGAGCCACTAATGCACACGCAATTAGTATATGTGTAACTAATTCATAATCAGCATTTTCAGCAGCACTCCTAATGACTTCAGCTGCGCCATGAATAACTAGAGAGCGCGCAGATGGATCTGTTGGAACAGTGAGGAAGAGGGGGCGGAATAAAAAAGCAGCACACAGAAACATGTGCTGGAAAACGATAGCTAAATTAGATGAATCGAAGCCTCTCATCTGAAATCAGGCTTTGCAGGATTGCTGGGGCATGGCTGCTGAGTGAAAAATGAAATTACCCTGGAAGTACACTGGCCTATTTTTTTTTCTTTTTTACCCAGCGAGGGTGTTAAAAAGGTTGATTATTTCAACTTGATTGCCAAAAATTGACATAATGTATGCTTCAGCTGCTGTTTTGTGAAATCCCTGCATGCTAACATAAATATTCAGCCATTCTAAAGAGACCTACTTTTTATTTTTTTGAATAAACAGTTTCTGCTGAATGCTCGCTGAACTAATACTACAGCTCCGCTCCCAAGAGGAGGCTTTCTTTTAGGTAATTGGGAGCTGCGTGTTCTTGAGATTGCTGTGTTAGGAAATATTTGAGAGGGAGACTTGTTTAGTAGTTTACCAAAGTGGTTCAGTTTAATAATGTTTGGCACAAAAAGGAGGCACTACAAATTGCTGCCAAAGTGCTACATTTTCTGAACGTTCCTTTTTCCGTTTTGTGGCGAGCCAGGAGATTTGTTGGAACTGAGGGCGAGTTGAAGGAAATAACATTGTGTTTGATTTGTTTCACAGTAATCCATTGATGCACTAATGTTTGGCAGAGAAAAGAAACGATGCAAGTTACTGCATTTTCTTCAACTTGCCGACATTCTGCAACTGTTGATACTTTTTGTTTCAAATTGGCTCTTTCCACCGAGACAGCAGCAACTGTCTGAGATGTCAACATGAATCAGTGTTTGGCCGAGAGGGGGAGTTTCACTGTGATGAGCCACCAGTCATCTGTCTTACTGACACACCTGCATGTGTGTGTGCACACTAACACACACACACACACACACTCTGGAGTTCTGTGTGTGTCACTGTGAGACAGATGGTAAAGTATGAGTCACGACTCCGGGGCACGACACCAGCTGGCACACCGTGGGTCTGTCCCCCCCTCCCCTCAATCTTCCACCCTGTCTTCTCCGTCTCCCCTGTTTCCCCCCTCTTCCTTCATCTCAGCAGGGTGTGTGTTTGTGAGTGTGTGATGGGCTGGAGGGGTTGGGCCCCTTGTGACACATGACAGAGGTGGGCCCGAATTAGGGATGTGCCTGCAGGGGAGGGAGGGGGGATACTGTATTTACTGTCTGTCCAGCTGAGGCCTGATTAAGTTGACTCTGTCCTGCCCTCTGCTCCCTTGTCACACACTCATATTCACACACACACACTCTCTTACACACTGAGTACCTCAGGTGAAGAGGGATTTCTTTTTGTCCTCTTCTAATGAACACATACATGATTCAAGAGGTCATGTGTTCAAGAACTTACTGCAACAGAAATTGCAAAGAGGCTGCTTTGTTCTGCAAAAACAAGATCAGTTAAGCAGAAATTACACCCGTTCTTTAAAAATAAAAGTATCTCTGTGTCTGTAAATGTTAGCATCTTGTTTTCCAAGTGAATGCAAACGTGACTTTTTCCAGCTATAGATTTTGCAGTTTCATTTCTCCCGAATAATCCCCCCTTCTCAAATCTTCACCTGGGGCCCTTTGCCTTAAACACCACCGAAGCTCCTGCAGACAATATTGCTCAGAGATCCCCGAGGTGTCAGTGCGGCCGCATCACAGACAGAGGGTGTAATTAAAACAGGAGTAAAGATTTTTCCGTCTCAGTCGAGCTCCGTCTCTTTGTCGCGAGTAACGGCCACCGCGTGTGTTTGATGATGCTGTCGCCGGGGCCGTGTTTAGGGAGCAACACAAATTAACATTTTTTTTTTCTTTTTTTTTTTGCTGGGGTTCGTAATTAAACAGAAACCGGGGCGACTAATTGAGAAGCAAATTGCATCAGATGCAGTCTTCAAAGTGACACCTCTGAGGAAGATTAAAGGGATGTTTTCAGGTTTGCTGGGTTGTAAACAAGAGAGGGCACAAGTCCAAAAGTCAGATGAATAAACCAGGATTTGAGCTGCTCTCACAGGTCGCAGACATCAGGATCATGCATATTAATGTGGCGGCATCACAAGGGTTAAAAAGTAGAGCCCAAAAAAGTTCAAATTAATATTCAATGCTGGCGACGTGTGATGGCGCTAATGGCTTCTCCACTCATTTTACACCTCTGTCCCAGAGTGAAGCAGCCTCCATATCAAGGCAACAGCATGTGAGAGCGATGCACTATTAATATGCAGCTCAGGGTCGAATGTGAAGCGTTTGGATTCCCATCGAAACACAGAGCAGGTTTGGTCTTGCATGTGTTGCAGAGGAACGCATTAGTAATCCTGCCAGCTCCTGCTCTTTCAAACTGGGTCAGCACCAAACAAGCTGAGGTGTGTTACCAGCATCTTGTAGCGCTTGCTTGACTGAACCAAACTGTGTACTAAACACAACGTGGAGACACGAGGCCTGCTGTGAGGGTGGAAGTACTTCAAATAACCCCTCGGAAAGAGAAGAGAAAGGTATCAGGGAGAAGGAGGAGGAGGCTGAGATGTGTTTTGACAGACCTGTCACAGTGGTTGCACTTAAAAGGCTTGGCGCCGGTGTGTTTGCGGTAGTGCCTCGTCAGCTCGTCGCTCCGGGCGAATCGCCACTCGCAGCCCTCCCACGAGCACTTGTACGGCTTCTCACCTGGGGAGGAAAAAACAACGCATAAGCACTGGTTTTATCGCTCATCTGGCAATCACACGCCGGATTGGTTGCAGCAAAACCACCGTGGCACCTCTGTGGAAAGAGGAGTCCAAATATTTTGAATCTTTGTGATATTTTGCAAATTTAAGCTCAACCTGCTGATAGTTTAGTTTTCAGTATTCCAGAGTTTGGGTTGTAGAGATGGAGAAGCCCTCACTGGTGTCGGATCTTGCTGAACACGCAGAAGAGGAGTGAAGGAGTGGAGAGGAGGAGAAGGAGGATGAAAGAGGGGGGAGGAGGGATTAGAAGCAAGGTGGATGAGAGAGTGAAGAGGAGGTGAGATCAGAGCAGGAGTAGGGGAAAGTGGAGTGCGGGAGAAGTGGATTAAGGCAGAAGAGGAAGGAGGAAGGAGGGTGTGTGTGTGTGTGTGTGTGAGTGTGTGTGGGGGGGTGATAATTAGGCCAGTCACACGGCATAATGGCAAAGAAGCCACAGTCTGCCAGCTGCGTCCAGTTTCAAACATGTCACCTGCATCAGTCACATCCCATCTGGACCTGAACCGCCACACTGACACACTGACCAGCTCCGCATGAGTGATCGCAGCACAAAAACAGGCTTAATTTGCTGAATGTGATTATCAAAAAGAAGCTAAATCAATGGATCAGCTGCTTTGTGGAGTATTGTATAAGAAAGTCTTTATGTGAAGCAGCTGGTGTAGAAACTCAGTCATTGTGTGCAGATTCGGTCATGGGGCAGAAGGTGAAAAATCAATAATGCATACAGTACGATTGTGTTTCAATTCGACCTGGAAATCAAACGGGGAAACAACACAAACCACCCGACATGTGACCCGCAGAAGCACTTTCTATTAGATATGCCGGGCGAGCAGCCATGTTACTCTGCACTCCATTAACAGGAGGCATGTATGGCGTGAAGGTGAGAAGAAAAGGTGCGAGAGGTGACAGCCGTGATGAGGTGATAAATGAGCGAATGAGAGGGGAGCGACCTCCAGGAGGTAGTCATGAAATGGCATCAAAACGGCACTAATGAATACAAATTGATCACACTTGATTGGTCGCTCTTTAACCACATCATTTGAGCAGCAGACGAATCAATATGATGCAAACAGACATTTTATTATTTGATTTAACAACTTCAACACCCGGGTGATATTTGCAGCAGGTTAAGTTGAAGTGAAATGCTCCAAAGATCCAGGAATTAGCCACATCCCGTCCTGTCTATCCATGCATGTCCCTTGTTGTTGTTGGTACTTCTTCCTGCCTCACTTGAGCAGCAGGTCTGGGCCATCCCGGTCTGGCCAATGAAATTCCCGGGAGGCAAGGATGCCTGAATGTGTTGCTTAGCAACCTGAGCGAGGGGGTGGAGGAGAGAGTGAGTGAGACAGAGAGGAGAGGAGAGGAGGAGGGGGGGTTTGAAACATGAGGAGGCAGTAGTCAGTGCAGCTGGCTGGATCTGGCAACGGCACGCCGCCATGCCACCGGCCAATTACCGAGCACGCTGGCAGAGTACGGAGGCAGTTGCCTAGCAACGGTAACCGTAGAGCCGAGCGGGGCAAAGCAGGGGGGGAGGAGACGAGGAAGAGGGAGGAAGAGGAGGGAGGTGGTAGTGATTGTGCTGGTAGTAGTGGTAGTGTAGAAGGAAAAGGGGGGGCACTACTAGACCAGAGCCTGAAGCAGTACAGAACCACTCAGCTACTGACTCCTCCAACGATACGCTGCCCCCCGTCGCCTAGCAACAGACCCCCCCTCACTTCCTTCTCCACTCCTCACTCCCTTAAGATGCCCTCGTACAAACAGGCAACCAGAGCAGGTGTGTGCCTCCTCAAATACTCAACTCCATAGCGTCACAAACACGGTGATTGATCGCTAATTTAAAATGTCAATCAGTTTCCTAATCCCGGGATTAGCCTGAACTCAGAAACATAATCTGATTATGCTCTGTTACTTTTTGGATTACTTTGCCTGTTCAACATATAAGCTAAGTGGATTATTTCTGCTCATTTAAAAGATTCATACGAGGACAGAGCTGTTGTTAAAACCATTATTCAATAAAACCTCCATTAGCGCACATCTTTCACTCACACAGGCTAAAAATGATGCTTTTCCCTCCAAAAATCACACATTTCTCACACATAATCTGATAACTTGGTGTTTCCTGGGTCACTTTAATCCCATTATGTGTAATCTACGACTTCCGAGTGCTCTTGCTCGCGCACACGCACGTGCATATGCACGCGCACGCGCTAGCTCCAGCCACTCAGGTGCCAGTGTTGAAGTTAATTGCATTCCCTCCATTAGCCGGAGCCGAGGCAGGGCGTGCAGGTCTCTGAGGTCATTAGAGAGGCACTCGGAGAACACTTTACAGGATCCTACCGGCAAGAAGAGCTGCTGTTGTTGAGGAAGAGGAAGAGGGAAACAGGTTAAGAGGAAAGGATGAAAGATGGAGGGAGTGAAGTGCATTAGGGAGGCAGGAGATGAGATGTATGCACCAATAAAACCACAAATAAAGCTCTGAATACAGCTTAACAATACAAAGATTTTAGGAGGTATTCGAAGACTGCAGTTCCTTGAGTGTCCACTTGAGGCTGTTCCCAAAAGCTCAGGAATCCCCATTGGGTCTCATTGTGAAATAATCCTGCAGCTTTGGCAATTTAGAGTCAAAAAATAGCCTTGCTTCGAAGACCATGAGTACAGGCCTGAATTTATAAAACGAATGCAGTATCAGTTAGGAAAATAGCAGCTCCATATTTTCCTCAAACAGGCCTAAGCTGAGAGAAAGTCAGAGTCTGCAGCAACAAAAGCAGAGCAATAAAAGATTGCGAGAGAGGAGACAGACGTGTTATGAAAGACTGATACAGAATGAAGCAAGAGAGACAGAGAGGAGCGCAGCATAACCCAACAGCCCTCGTGTTTTACCCGTTCCCTCACCCTGCCCAAAATCTAATTGTACCATTCCTTATCTTCCATAAGCCTATTCACAAAAAGCTCTACAGGGCACTGTCATTTCAACTCAGCCCGTCTAATTCCAGATTAAATCGTCGCCTTTTCTCCGTCAGTAATTTATGGAAATAACAACTAAGAAAAAGAGGATTTGAGTAATGACATCTTTAAACTTGTCAGGATAATGGCTCAGTGAATGGGGGAGCCTGTGGCACTGCTGTCTCTTTTCTGAAGAGGGTCGCTCGTACTGTACCTCCCCCGTTCCTCTCTCCTGTCTTCGTGTATGCTTTGTTTCGTTTGGCGTCACTCTCTTTACGTCAACACTTTATCATTGCACCTTCCTGGTTTGAATATCACGACAGATGTTATGTGAGTCGATGCACCTTATGTGACAGAGATAAGCCTTAGGGGGAAGGCTCCTAGAGAAATGGTGCTATATGCAACATTTAGTGATACTTAACTGCTATCATATCATATTAAAACAATTAACTGGATTCTCACACTGAGAGGCTTTTTGATCAGACGAGGATCTTTCTGTATCGTCTGAAAACAATTAGCTGATAGGACAAGAAATATAATCCGCTAATTGTTCTTCTGTATTTACTGAATCAAGCCTCTCTGACCACAATGTTTAGGACATTTACTCTAATCGAGACATCTGTGTGAGTTTGTGACTTCGTGCTGGTCCTGCAGAGCCGGCCCAGTTGGCGCAGAGTCCAAGCAGAGGGGCTGCAGACAAGACACACTGGGGAAATCAATGATTGCATGTCTGCGCCCTTTGTTCCAGTCACGCTGATGCCGAAACCTGTGGCGGTGCATCCCTCTGCAGATTACTTTCCTCCTTCATAACAGGAAACTCTTGACTTTATTTATAACCTCCTCTGTGAGATAACGGTGTGACAGCACTGGGCTCGCAGAGAAGTCGTGTTTGGGGTTTGAATAGAACCGCTTTGGTGATCCATCAACTGAATCAGCAGGATATCACATTTGAGTCGCTTTAACTTCATTTAACATGATGGACGCTTTCTGCTGTACCTCAAACGGTTAAAACACAGAAGGAAACAGCTGTCCACAACACGTCCAATTTGATATTCAGAGCCCTCCATGCATGAGCAACACTGAATACCTGAGAGATGTCATTTTAATCTAATTTTACTCTGTGAGAAAGAGACGGAGCGCCTCACACACATTGTTCACACCTTCCTGAGCCGACCAAAAACAGAAAACACCAAAGAGTCCAAATCAACACCCTGATAATGTGTTTGCTGTGAACGAGACCCAAAGGCATAGGGCTGCTGAACCCTAATCCTCCTAATTAATAACAGCAAACACAGATTTCCCTTTTCTCTTTCCCTTCGTTGTGAGAATAGGCATGCAGATGGCGGCCCTTCTGGTCTGCCTCCAAGATTAGAATACACCATTACACTGGAAACATATTTCCCTGCTCTTAATCCTATTACCACCTCTGCAAAACCTCTAACCTCAGATTGAGAACCACTGACCTAGACTTATAGAAGGCACAGAGGACGAGGGAGCCTGAAATAAACCGGGGAAATGGCGGCCTATCCAGGTCAATCCATCCATCACTGCGCAGTTACTCAGATGGAGGACAGCTCCCCGACAGGGGTCTGAGTGGTTTGGGATTGAGATGGAAGAGCGGGAGAGTTATAGCTCCTGAACCCTCCCCCCTTCCTTCTTGTGAAGAACCTTGACGAGGAGGACCTGTCCTGGTTCAGCACAGAGATATACTGGAGTGGAAGGAGTGAGGAAAGGGTCGCACCTTTACCGTACATCTCTTGGTTTTTACTTGTTCAGAGATTAAACATCATAATTAGTTGTGACCTTAATGTGATCTCTACCTGTATGCGTCCTCTGATGGGCCTTAAGGTGGGAGCTCTTCGTGTACACCTTCCTGCACCCGTTGAATTGACAGCGGTGAATCCGCTTCTTGTTCTCCGGTAGCTCCCCGACCCCGATAACACAAGCGGCGCCCTCATCCTCGTCCTTCATCCGCACAGGGAGCGCGTGAGCCGCCACCAACCGCGCCGCGCTAAGCCCAACCTTCCTAGCCACCAGCTTCAAGGTTAGCGTCCCATCAGCTGACGCCGTCAGTGTCTGGTTGGGTTTGACGAGATGCCGGCCCAGTTCTGGTGACGACGGCGGTGTCAGGGAGGTGACGGCGCTCAGCTGCGCTTGGTGGACGCCTTCCATTCCTTCTGCATTCTCCAGCTTGGGTTTGAGGTCTCTTTTCACAGCAGGGGTGGAGGGGAAGCTCTTACGTGTGGGGCAGAGGATCACCGGAGGGGGGCTCGGGGGCTCAGGGTGGTTAGGGAGGCTGGGGAGGAGTTCGTCTGTCAGCTCTTCCTCGCCATCCTCCTTCAGGTAGGCCGGGGTTAAAAGGCCGTCCAGGTCTTGGTCGAAAAGCTCTGAGAGACGCTTGGGCTCCGTCTGCAGGTAGCGCTCCAGCTCTAGGCAAGTCTGCAAGAGAGGGGGGAGAAAAGGACTCAATTTAAACTCAATTCAGTCGAGTTCACGCATTCGGGCATGTGCTCTGAAAACGCCCCATCCACACTCTCAAATCCCACTTGACAATTTCAACAGCCATCAGATCATCGGATATGCCTTTACACGCTGTGGAGAGAGAATCTGCATGGTGCCATCCACTCACCCAGACAGGCACCTCAGCCGCGCTGCCAGCTGTCACAGGCGCACAGGCACTGATAGCCACCCAGACAGCCAGGATTACCTGGCAGCTCCAGCAAGACGCCTGATTACACACTGATTGATTGCAACCGCTGTAGCGCGGAACGAAAGCGAGCCGAGTGGATAGCAGGAGGCAAAGTCCTAAACTGTACAGAACTCCTATCAAACAACATTTTATAGAGCTTTGACAAGCCATGTGTGCACCGGCTTCCACTGAGCCAAGATAGGAAGATTTATTCAGCTGTAGTTATGCTCTGCTTCATCCCTATTACTCCCAACACCTCTCCCCGCGGAGGCCAAATAAAAAGGCTACATCCCCGATTTGTGTGAACTGGCATTCTGAGAAGTCTATTACTTTGCAACAAGCTGGCCAGGTTGTACGAGGAGGGCCGGCAAGGGGGGGAAGAGACGCTCCATGTCCAAGGATGAAGCTATTACGTGTGAATGGACGGCGCCAGCTTGATCCCAGGGATCGTCTTGTATCGCTTGTAGCTGCTAACCTGTTTTGACAGCTGAGATGGAGGCTAGCAGCTCCACTGGGCGTGTGCAGCTCGCCACTTCATTTGTGTGTAAATAGGCACTGACAGACGGAGTAGCTAGTTCCATTATCAGGAATAAGGTTGTGCAGACTGAACACATCAGAGACGTTTACAATCTCACAACCCAGCCCCCCCTTACTCTTCCTGTTTGCACCTTCTAAAAATAAAACCGCACCTTTTTATTCCTTTTCAAAAGGGGGTGTGTGTTGCTGAGGGAGTGTGAGTGTGTCTGTAAGTTGTCTTCTTCCAGGAACAGAAGGAGATTTTGAGTTTTTGCATACTGACAAGAAATTAAAAAGCTGCTAGAGACCATATCGAGAGTGAGGAGTGAAGATAATGCGCCGTGCTTTCTCCCATCGCTGCACGCCTACGTGTTGTATTTTTTATCTGAGATGCTTTGAAATACGACTTCTTTCGATGTGAGAGGTCTTTACTGCTTCCTTGATGGCCGGTGAATCATGAATTCTCTCTTATTCTCCTCTTCCTTCTGAAGACAGTTTAATATCAAAAGCCTGAAGTCGTGATGAAGGGAAAATCGAGCCTGTGAGGTGTCGTAGATTCAACCCACACCTTGAACTCTTCCTCCTCATTTCCACCAATCAATTCCCCAAAATCACCCTCCTCCTTTCCCCCTCTTCTCCCTCATTGTCGTCTCCTCCTCTCCTCCCAAGGTGAGCACTAATTATCCGCTAAAACCGTCCGGTTAAAGGAGACTTTATTCAGCAAAACGCTTAGGACTGCAAACCAAGGTGAGAGTGTGTCGGGTAGAGATAGTTCAAGAGAGCGGAAAAGAGGATAGAAGCGGATAAGTGAGGCAGGGGGGCTGAGTGGAAGAAGAGGGAGGAGGGAAGTGATGGAGGGACAAGGTGAAGAAGGCAAGGAAGGGAGAATAAAGGTGTTGACTTCATTTTCTCCACGGGGGGCGAATCCTTTTTGGAAGTGTGACATTTGCCATAACAGGATCTTGTCAGCGGGCAAGCCTTGGGCCACACACGTCGACAGAAAAAGGTTCATGCACTCTAAATGTTAGGTTACGACCTACGGGGATGCGCTCTGTGACACAGGCTGAGGCGGGGAGTGCACACAGTCATTGGTACTGTACATACAGGGTGTGTGTTCATGTGTGTGCATGCACAACGCAGGATGAGGAGGTATGAATTCATCTGCAGGTGAAGGGTGCCAGATTTTCCTTACATCCATCTCTCTCCTTTCCTCCATCACTCCATCCACCCTCCCCCTTCCTTTGCAGCACCCTTCCTCCCGCAGGTGGTGACATTAACATTGTAAGGGAGAAGGTCACACAGTTGATCAGCAGCTCCTCACACGGCGCGCTCTATGAGGCTGCATGTAATTATGCTACTTTTGGTATGTGTGTGTGAGTACATGCGCATAATTACGCAGAAACGTGTCGATTCGCCGCTCTCGTGGCCCTAAAGTGCTCCTTGCAACTTGCTCCTCTTTGTGTGCGTCGGCGAAAAAAAGGAGTCAGGAGCCAAAAGCAGCAAACAATAGCCAAGATAAAGGAGCGCTCATGGCTCGCTTCAGCTCTGTTTGGACAAGCGCCGATCTGGGGAGCCAGCATCACTTGGCGCAGCATAAAGCCAGGGTCCATTTCCTAAAAGGCTTTCGGGATGATTCCTTCATGCGAGCCAGGATAAGCTGCGACAATCCAATGGCTGCTCCACCTCCAATCCGGAGGAAAGCGCCTCAGTGGTGGGGCGGCCTGGGACACTTATTCTACCTCGATTTAAGCTGCTGTTTTGGCTTCTGATTGGTCCAAACCTCCAAACACTGGAGTGAAAAGATCAATTAAGACACGTCGTGCAAAACCCATTTCCTCTTTTTTTGCTTCTCACGAGTCATTTTAAGGTTACATAACATCCCTGGTAATTGGTTGAAGGAGGGAAAGGTTACCGCTAATAAGGTCAGGGTTGAAACAGGAGGGAGTGAGAGGAGTAAAACAGGGAAAGTAGCACTGCTTCTTTTGTAATTACAGCTCTCTCGGCTTGCTGTGTGTTTTTACTTCTCTTGCATCAATATCTGTTGCCACGGCGGCGCTGCAGCTAATGATCTGATTCCATCCGACTAAACAAAAGCAATTTGTCACATCTCAGACGCTGTAACCTACAAATGCCAAGACGGAGATAGACTCATAAAGTCCTCATGAGCATCTTTGGAAATCCACTTTAAAGAGCCAAAGGTTGCATGAGTCGAGTACGATGTGATTTAATTGCATGGATAATTGACATAATGGTGTTTTACTGCAGCTTGATTTTATAGAAACTACAAGGCACACACAGCCTCCAGCTCAGGTTAGTGAGGCTTGAGCAGGTTTTTCACTGGGGCATTATGTTCACATGTCTGTTCTTGCCTTTTCCATCTTTGACATTGAATTAGTGTCTATTAGTTCCATCCTAAAAACGTCCTAAAATATTTTTTTTAACCCAACAGATGACTTGGGACTCTCCTGCTTTTTAACCCAGTCTCTTGCGCCACCCTGGACTTGTAATTTCTCCTGATCAACCCCTTATTTTTTACCATGGTTGTGCCATCTCTAATATTTTTTAAAGTCAGCTACTTGTGCCGTACATTCCAACCTCAAAAAGCATCCACCCCTCTCCTTGGAGTTGGTTTGATCCAAAGACGCTACATGAGATCCTCTCTGACTGCAGGTTACACAGTCACACACAGGTAGCTTGTAATTTCTCTCGATAAACCCCTTATTTTCAAGCTTTTTCTCTTATATATTTTCAAGTTGGCTACTTGTGCCTTACATTCAAACCTCAAAAAACATCCACCCCTCTCCCTGGAGTTGATTCGATCCAAAGACGCTACATGAGATCCTCTCTGACTGAGGTTACACAGACGCTCACAGGTAGCTGTGTGATATTTGTAGCTGAAAAGTTGACTTAAGCATCAGCTCTTTGTTAAAGACATGTCAACATGATTGTAGTCATCTTTACTTGTGTTTCTGACGCTTTTCCCAGAAAGTCAGATAATAGTAACACACCTCATTTCACTGTCGATAACAGCACCACAACGTTTGAAATAGTGATTAATTAGGTTTTTTGTTACTGGAAAAAATAACGCCATTATTTTAAGCGCTTCTCTCAAAGTTGCAGCCTCTCTCGCTGCTCAGACTTGTAAGTTAAATAAAGTCGCTCTTCCTCTCTTTTCTCCTCTCTCCTCCCTTCCACGGGGCCCTTGGCCTGGCAGCTGATCCTCTTTCTCCGTCTCTCCCCTCCACATTTGGCCCGCACCAAGCCGCCTGCCATCACCATCAAAGCGCAGGCTGCCTCCCAACTGTTAGCACCCCGCTACGTCGCTAATAAAAAGCCTGGGTTATAAATATGAACAGAAGAGCATGCATAATGCCCTAAAGGAAGGCCCAAAACACCACTAAACAGATAAACGTAATAGGGAGGATACGGCTCATTAATTTTAGGACGTTTAGTTTTTACAGATGCCGTGATAGAGACAAGGTGCTATGAATAATACTCAGCGCTGCGGCGGGCAGGGTTGAAAAGGGCAGCTCTATGAGGGGTCCCCGAGCTGGAGGGAGGGGGATGCAGCACTATTGTTAGCTTGGGAGGGGATGCTGTCACATCTTTTCAGAGATGACCCATAATGCCCTGCAGCGGTCCTATCATTCAGGATTATAAAGATACAGTTTATTGTGAGCGATTGGGAAGACTTTGGTGTCTTAGAAAAAGTCAAATTAAACAGAAAGAGCTAGAAACTGGATTTATTGCTTCACTTTACCTGAAGAGATCGTTGTTATTACCTCTTGGCACTTTTATTGACGGTAAAGTTTTGGTTGGTGCTTCCATCTGAGAGTGTCTGCTCACATTTCTTACCCCCCCCCCTCCCATCGTGTGTTATAGGGGCCTATGTCTCCCATTGATCTGGTGAGCCTGGGCCAAGCCATCACTTTGAGGTGACAGCTAAATGACCGGTAGCCCAAGGCACCAGCCATCTCGCCAACAGCCTTTGTGTGTTTGCGTCGCAGTGCCTAATCGATACGAAATGATACCGCGCTGGAGCTCATCAGCGGTGGCCGTCGCAGCTGACAGAGACGGTAATCTATAGCTTCACTGAGCAATACTTACACAACACACACACACACATATAAAATGAAGCTCCAAAAAGCACCCCCTCCTCTCTAAGCTGCCCTTCAGGGGTTCAACTCCTTCCCCTGCTCTTATGAAGACCCCCAGACTCCTTAGAGAGCAGCATGGCGTCATTGGTGGATCCCAGTCGAGCGAGGGGGAACCTGCCTACAGGGCCAAGAGGAAAGGAAGGGAAGGGAAGGAGGGAGGGGGATTGTGCTTCATTTTCCTGGATCTGAATAAGACGGTGCACTCGCATCACCCTGTAATTCTCAACGGAGAGAGCGGCAGGGGTGCGGTGTTTCGCCAGGAGGGATGCTGGCGCTCCAGATGCCCCGACGGGACTCCAGAGAGACGGAGGGAGCAGAGACACAAAGAGGAGACGCTGTAGGGCAGATAGGAGGCTAATTTATCAGAGGATGGGGGGAGACAAGAGAGGTGAAAGATGAAGAAATGGGGATGTGTTGATAAAGCAGAAGGGGAGGCCGTGAATACTTCCCCACATGTTGGTGCAGCGGAGGCGATGTGTGGTTTACTTGTTGTGTCTGCTCGGTGAAAGTGATGGGAAATGTCTCTCTGCTCCATTAAGCAGAGGTCACCAGGTTTCCTGCGCTCTGAGTGCTCCATCATTGTTGCTTTCCTGCGAGATGAAAGGTGCTTTGAAGATCCCCCATCGCTACACACATCATGCAAACCTGCGGTTACTCAGGGCTTCGCAGGGAGGAGGGTTGTCGCCTCTTGTATCCGATTGCAACGTGCTAAAGCTGCACATCAAATTAAAATGGCAGCTCAAGTGCCTAAAATGCAAATCTAAGCAATCAGCCAAACAAACAACCTTTAATTTTGCTGCTCGAGTAGCATTTCAAGTGTCATTAGCGCACCCATCCAGAGGAAAATTGACTATGTGTAAAGATGGTGTCAGGTTTACAACTAAACGCGCATTATTCCCTCAAACTCCGTCAGCACTTTGTGATTTAACAACTAGCAGTGTCTGTTATCAGCTTGAAGCCCGCGCTGTGTAAAAGCGCCTGGAGCTGCTGCGTCGCCAAGCTCTGACGGAGCAGCTGACGGAGGCCCTGATTATTACTGCGAGGCTAATGTCGTCTGATAAGGCCGCGTGTGTAATTAAGCTGTTTCTGTGGCGTGTTATCTGAAGCTAGGTGAGGCTCGGCTGCCTGCAGAGATGGAGTTATTCAACGACTAAGAAGGAGGAGGAGGAGGAGTTGTTTCCCTTTCTTTTCAAGGCAGATGAGGACAATACAGATCACTGGTTTGTTGTTCGGTTGTTCGGTAAGCGAGGCTAAACTTTGAGTCTCTCTGGTTAAGCTGAAGTTGACACATGGCTATTTCTGTCCCTCAACATTTGAATAATCCACATTTCCACGCAGACAAAAGCGACACATGTAGCCGCTAAAGTATCTCAACAAGTAAACAGACCAAAGTGGCGAGGATCTGCCGACCTTGAGAAGCGATAGACGCTAATAAGAGGCTCAGGATACAACAAGTGCAGCGTGTATAAAGACCTCTGCGGCTCCATCTAAATGCTTGTGACAAAGTGTGGAAAATGTCTTTGTTCTGGTGTTAAGAAGTCGGCGATGGGAGAGGTGAGGGTGAAATAGGATGAGGAGAGGAAGCATCTTGAGACTGGAGGAGATGAATGATGGAGAGGAGGATGAGATCGGGGAGAAGAGGGGGGTATAATCCCGGCGAGTGGAGCCGTGTTGCACTCGCCGGGGAGGGGAACTCTGTCTCTCTTTAACTGGATTTGGGTGAGCTGCTGTTTATCGGCGTATGAGTCGCCAAGCTCTCCCTCTCAGCTGTCAAAAGCATCCTAATCTAATCAGGAGACATTTCAGCCATTTGCTTTCAACACGGCGGAGTGCAGAGTGCATGTCGGACACATTTGTGTGCCCATGTGTGTGACCGAGCGGCTATGTGTGTGTGGGTGCCGCTGACGGAGGGGGTCGGCGACAACAGTGGTTTTACAGCGGGGTTAGCAGCTTGCAGCAGGATTTGGGGAGTCTGCGCTCCGGATGTGGGGACCCCATTGTGTGCGGCAGGCTGGCTAATCTTCATTACCGCACACAATGATGGGGCAAGAGAATGGGGCCTTGGCTGGAAAAAGGCACGTTGAAAACAAAAGAGCGGCGAGCAGCGAAAGAGAAAAAGGAGGAGGAGGAGGAGGGCTGAAAATAACAGAGGGGGGAGAGATAAAGGGAACAGTGGAGCGGAAAAACTCTGCTTCCTCCTCATACAGTGCCAGTCAGAGTGTAGTCGGTATCCCAATCACGTCCACGAGAGCGTGAAGTGCGAGCGCGGTGCCCTGCTTGCGCTGATAAGAGCCAAAATGTTCGTTCTTACATGCTTCATGTTTTGGCCTCTGGGTTTATGCTTCTTTTGCCGCGCAGGTGTTGTGTAACCCTCCCCGTGTCTGCCAAGGCCACAGTTTCAGGCTTTGTCACTCAACGCAACACCGAACCTCAGGGTTAGAGCAACCAAGCAAGAGGAGGGTGGCGAGAAAACAAGCACGAGGAGGGGGAAACGGGTCAGTGGCACAGCCGCGCAAGGCCGAGGGATTAGCTCAGGGGTCGTGCAGTTGTAGTTATGCAAGCGTGTGTATGTTCTGTGACTTTACGCGCGCAAACCGGAGGTGGAGCGCTGTCGTTGCGTCTTTATTCCCACGGCGATGCTTTCAAAACAAACCTGAGCGACGAAGATTAGCCCAAGCCGCTTAAAATATTGAAAGACGTCTCCTCGCGCCAACGCTGCAGCTACGGGTTCTCCTCCAAGAGATAGTGCAGAGAAAGAGATGGGAAGAGTGTGTGTGAGTTTAGGCGGAGGAGGCGGCGGCGGCAGGCTGAACCCGCTCACCCCTCAGTGCCAAGCGGCTGGGAAAGCATAAGCGGAGTGCAAGGACTTTTCACCCCAATTTCATCCCGACAATGCACGGCTGCTCAGCGGAGAGGCACAGGGCGCGCTGAGATGCACCGAGGAAGGTGTTACGAACTCATTGACTTTTCCCCCTGCGTGTCTGAGTGCGTGTGTGTGCGGCGTCTCTTCGTGTGTGTGTGCTCTGACTGCCAAAAGTGTTTGGAGGCGGGTGATTGCAGAGCAAAGGGTAAAAGCTTCGGGTGAAAGTTTAAAGGCTGGCGAATTAATGCGTTTTAAATGAATGGGAGTTCTTGACAGTTTCAGCGTGCGACACAAGAGCCGGCGTGTTTTTAACATTCGCACCAGCTGCTGCGCTAAATATCCCAGAGAAAACAGCCACTTTTTCCTTCTCAGGTATAAACACACACACACATAAACCCAATAAACCCAGCCTGTGAAGCTCTCTTTCTTCCTCACACACACGAACACACACCAATGAAAATTATTGATGTGCTCTCTTATAAAACAGTGGCTGCTCCCTGAAGTATTCCTGGCAACATCACAGGCTGAAAATAGCTGCCGACCCAAATAACTTTCCCCGCTGGAACGACGGAGGAGCCAGACCACAGCCACCGGCGACTGGCTTTGCTAATTGGCATCATTTTACAATGAAATAATATCTGGGGCAAATAGAGGGAATAACACATAGCTGTAAACTAAACAGCGGGACGTTGTGCTGTCGAGCTACAGGAACGCTTGGAGTGATTCGAGGAAGGGCGGGCGGGCGGTGGAGGGAGGATGGCTTCCTTCTTGTTAACATAAGTTATCAAATTCTCCTCCCTGAGAATTCACAGAGGGGAATTGGGGAGTGAAACATTAATGTGACAAGATCAGTGGAGTTAAAACACTATCGGAGGGGAGGTTCTCACATGCTTTAACATTAAATAATCAGATAAGTTGGGCTTAATGACACAGAAACACTCTCTGCCTCTTCGTATACGTCCCTGTCACGTTAGGTGGGTGGTGAGGAAGTGACACCAAAAGCAAACTGTGAAAGCCTCAGTGGGATGTTGACAGGTCTCAGTGTTTAGTGTTAGGACACCTCTTGCAAAAATGAAACCAGTGCAAAAATAAAAGCAGTTAAGTAGAAATAATATAAAATGCAAACAAATATTTTCCAGGTTATACAATGGCATATTATCAAATACATGGAAAGAGAAATGTTGGAAAAATGTGGCGAGATTTTTTGTTACCCCTGTTCAGAAAAGACATCAAGGAGATGCACTGCACTGCAAAAAACTGAAATCTAATCAAGTGATTTTCTCTTATTTTAGTAGAAAATGTCTTTTTAGTTTCAATTTCAAAAACTCAATCTCCCCAGTCATTCCAGATGGGCTGTGGTCAAACTTTGAAGAACTAATACCCCTCAGAGAAATGTTTCTCACCTCCGATTGTTGGGATGACTTGAAGATATCATTTGGCTGTCTTGTATCCAAGTCCTCTTTTTTCTGAAAAGTTTGTTTTCATTAGTTATAGGAGGTTCAAAACACGGGTTTACGTCACGTTTAACGATGATTGACAGCTGCCGTTCTTGTGTATTTCTTTCGGGAATTGTAAAATATGTCGGGAGGTAGAGTCAGGAAGTGATTGGACTCTCTAAAGTAAAAACATATGAATGATAGAAAATTACTTGGTATGTTATTGGCAGCAAGTAAAAAAGCCATGAGAAAATGGTTAAAAGTAGATCAACCCACCATAGGCAAATGGATGGAAATTGTACATGGCATCTTTATCATTACCTCAGATTACAACAATACAGTTTGATATAATGTGGTCTAAATGGACTAAAACATATTAGACTGGACTTTAACTGACTAGAAACGGTGAGCTCCCCAGCTCTGTGGTTCTTGTTATAGTGAATAAATGACCTATAAGTGAAAAAAAAGATAAAGACATTCAGACTTTCTGCATTAGTCTTTACAGAATCCCAATGGATAGGAGGAAAAAAATATATAAAATAAAAAAAATGGACAAATACATCTAAGAAGAGCAAGGAAGTCTGGTGGATATTGGAAGCTATGTGTAATGAAAAATAAACTCTGCTTTTCCTCATAAAAAGACTATTTCTAAAAATTTAGCTGGCTGGTTTCTTCTTTCCAGGAACAGAAACAAACAACTTTCCCTTCCAAACTGTTTTTGAACCTCTCTCAATGTTTTCCTCAAGGCCCTGCGCAAATGTCAGCCCACATGATACCCCCCTGTTTTGACCAAAACACACCCGTGAGCTGCTGAAACACACACTCCCATGCAAAGTAGCGTCCACACAGGGAGGGCAGAGCACAGCAGAGCAGAGTGAAGCGGGGAAGGAGGAAGGCATAAACACAGATGTCTTTTGGCAGCCCAAATCTTAATTAGCACCAGGAGATTCATCTAATCAAAGGGTTGCCAGCCCCATCATTAAGGCTAAAACACACACTGCTCTCCTCACATACCAGAGCAGAACAATGGGAAACAGAGGTATGCTGTCACGCTGATGAATGGCTCTTCCCACAGGTCTCATTAAATCACAGGAGGGCACTTCCCCGGCCGTTTGAGGAGTTAAGCAGGGTGAAAAAATCTCCTCACCCCTTCAGCCTGTCTGCTTTGACACTTATACTGCCATTTTTTTCCTCCCAAAGCTGGGTGTCAAAATAATATTTTCCCTGTGAAAGGCTTTGACGTATAGGCTAATCCCAATTCAAGCTGAATCTGCCTGGTTCTGGGGATGCAAGTCGTATCTTATTCAGACAACTTAGGCCTGCGGGGGGTTGGGATGACGGAGACTACATGACACACTCAGCTGGCTGGAGATACCAGTGTCTTAGGGGGAATTTGGGACCCAGTTAATCTTCCAGTGAATGTAGGATCAGCTTCTGACAATGGGAAACATCTTTTCTATCTTTCAGAGCGTCCAGGAGAAGCGGCATCTTTGGTTTCCGGCTGCTAGAGCAGGTATGTTGCTTTTAAACCTCTACTTTAGAGTTTAGTTAGAGCCGGAAAAGGCTAAATGTTTAAATTGGACTGGGGATTGGGATGCCGAGAAGGTTTCGACCAATCAAGTTATGCTACACAAGATCCGTGCAAGAAAACACGTGAGGTTTTTAGGCTTTTCAACACCCTGTGCAACGTCTGTTGGTGTACATTCCAAAACTGCAGGGGGCGGTGTATCACAAACATATGTCTACCAGAGTACTGAGCAAGAGGCGAAGAAGTTTGGCTTTGTTTACAAGACATTTACACATCTGTCCCAGAGATTTTTCCGCCACGAAAAAAGTTTGAAGTGTGCATCACGCATGGACCCCGCAGACGCGTCAAGTCGGGATGTCCAGATCCCGATCCCTAGTATCGGATCAGGCCAATTTTTGCATTTTTTTAAAGTATCGGTGATTGAAATTCTAGGCAATCCTCTCAACCCATCGTTCACGTTAGCCGTCATTAAGCCAAAATTGCGGAACCCCAACGCCTCAGTAAAACCGAGCGCTAATTCTCCCTTTTCCTTGTCGTGTTAAGACATGTTTCCAGCTTTGAATGTGATACACTCAGGTACCCTAAGAAACTTGAAAATCTGACGATTACCCCAGTGTTGTCAGTTTTTGGATTGGACCAATGGCTTGTAAATGCCAGTCATTTAAAAATAAGTGGTGTTTCAATCCCGCCGGCGGGTTTGGGATCCAGAAGCTTTTGACTTCAAAACTAGCATCAAGCATAAACTATCCTTCAGGTAGAGCAGGTGGAAAAACACTGCCCGCTTTGCATGCTGGACAGCCGCAGCCGAGCGTCGAGGCTGGCATGCAAAGCGCACACACACACACACACGTGACAGCCCAGGCAGACACACCGTCACTTACATAATTCAGCCACACGTCAAGCATAATCACCGTCTCTGAACTGCTGAACTCTCTGACACCTCAGCCCAAGATAACGTCCTTTTTACGGGACTCCAACAGAAAACACACACTCCTTAAAAGCCAACAGGGTCTGCTTGGTGTGTCCTTGCTCCATCCAACCAGTTTGAGGGCGCTGCGTGCCCTTGCAGCTGTCACCACCAGGAGCTTAGGCCTGTGATTGATGACTGGCTTCAGATGACAACAACAAGCAGCGGTGTTTACTCAGGGCAAATTGCCCTTGTCTCCCTTTCTCTGCCTCTCCTCTCTTTGCAGGGAGATGCTCCACATGGCCGGATCTCTGGTTTCTGGATGGCTATGAGTCCCTCGGGGTGGGATTAGCCTCCCAGACTGACAGCTAAACAAACAACTAGGCCAAGACTGGGCTTCCTGCTTGCCAAGGCTGCCTAGCAACAGGTAGGGATGCAACGCTCGGCATGTCAAAGCCAACGACGGCTATAAATGCCTGGACATGGTTTGAATGTGCGGCTTATTGGGGAGCCGGTGGATGTACAAATATGTGAGCAGGCTGGTTGATTAAACACACCGTGGTCCAAGGAGGGAGGAAGTAACCACGGCAACTGACGAGCACTGGGAGCCTTTACATACTTTTGCATAGAGCGATTTGCATGTTGTTTTAAAAAATATGGCACTGAAAGAAACAAAAAGATTCAGAATATCCCAACCTCTCCGTTCAGATCTGTGGCTCAGAAAGTTTTATTGTGCTCCAAACTTTTTGTTCTGATGGATTTGAATATTTCACCAGCAGTTTCGTGCCATTTATTTGTGACCCGCTCTGTTTGAAAGAGCTTTTATCCAGCGTTGTGTCACACTATGATTGCATAACTCTCCTGAGTTCAAGTTTTTTTTTTTCTTGCAGAGACTTTAAATAGGGGTTAGAGCAGGGCAAATCAAACAAGGCAGCTGTGACTTCTTCTCAGAATTCAAGAAAGAGAAACAGAGCAGGAGAGTCATGAGATAAAAAGAGAGAAGGAAGGAAGGAGTCGGTGGTGATTCCAAAGCATAAAATGAGTGCCTGAGACTTCTCTTCCTTTCTCTTTCCTCCCCGCGGTTTGCCAAGCCGGATGGCAGCAGCGAAGCATGTCGGATCACTGTAAGGTGCTGTAACGGCTTCCCGATTTCGCCTCAAATGATGTGAAAGTCATTGCCAAGCCATGTGTGCTGGTGTGAGGCGAAAAAAATGACTGGCTCCTCTCCTCGCTGTTAATCAAACCTGGGGTGGCAGAGCGTTTTGCAGACGGAAGCCATACATAAAGATGTGCTTGTTCACCACACTCCCTCTTGCTCCTGCTCCCCCTTTTTTTTTCCTCCTCTTACACCTCCTCCTCTTGCTTCTGCCTCTATCTCTGACGGGCCAGTCACCGGAGCGTCAGACAAATGAATGCTTCCTCCACGTCCTCTCTTTCATCAGCGCTTCCAACCTTTTCATCAACGCCCATAAAGCGCTTGCAGGCACCTATCACTGGCAATCGCCTCTCAGCTGTCTGAGTGATGAGACAGAGGTGGCAGAGTTCACTAAGCGCTCTTATGGCAGAATGGATGTTACTGGGTCAGGGGGTCGCTCGCACATCTCATTACACAAGGTACACAAACCTGTGCACCTGAATTGGAGGCGGGGTGGGCATAAAACCAGCCTGATGTGCAGGGGATGTGTTGCAGAATGACAAAACACCTGCATCCTCCTGTGGTATGAACAAAAATGTGTGCATCTTTCCCAAATAACCTAAAAACACTTAGCAGCGTCCACCAGAGATGCAGCATTGTGTGCACAAAGCTTCCTTTCATGCCTCGCTGCGCCACGGGCCAGGCCGTGTCAAATAGATTCCGCTTGGCATCCATCTTCAAGATCTTCTGACTGCTATCGGGGGTTAGAGGCGAGCAAAACAACGCCGCGAGAAATCAATTTCATATTCGACATCTGAGCGTCATGAGGTAGCATGGGCCCGTCGGAGCACTCTGAGGATGCCTGGGAATTAACTGCAGCCATAAAACACTGCTGCTTTATTGTATGAATAAAACAAACTATTAGGACCCTCTCGCCGCGTCGTCTGGGGTGATATTGCTGCGCTACTTTTACGACCGTCCATCATATTTTGAGAGGCTTTGTGCAAACCGGTACACACATCAGTTAAAGTAAAAGGGAATTAACTGAATTTATCTTTGGAGAGCGTCCAAACTTGATTTCCCCGAATTCCCCGTCTCACACTCGCAGTTGATGTGACATTTTAATAAAGGCGCAGGCGTGGAACGAAGACGCCACCAGGAGCTCTTTGGAGACAAATAAGATTAAGTCCCAGTTTGTCCTTCCTCCTCCTGCTCGCAGAATACTGAACTGTGCCCGTTACAGGATTGATTTAATTTTAATTTGCATAAAATTACATCAAATCTCAGCGAGTAAAAGGTCACGGAGAGCTCGCCGTCTTCTTTTAGCACGACGCATGAGGAGTCATGCATTCTGCTGCAAAGCAAAGTGACTCGACGAGAGCTGTTACCTGGCACGACAAGTCCAGAGCTTACACAACAGCCCTGCAGAGATGAAAAATCCATACTGTGCTAATTCTATAAGAGGAAAAAAAAAAGAGGAGAGACGGAACGGAGGAGCAAGGGATGGAGGAAGACGGAGACAGGAAGGAGGGGGCCGCTTGGCTGCGATCCCCAGATTGCTCGCTGTGTGTGAGAAAGCAGCTGTGGCCTACTGAGGATTACATAACAAACAGAGACACACTGCGCTGGCGTGCACGTCTGCAGACGTATGGACGCATGTAAAGATTCAGCTTTCAGTAGAGTCTTTCAGACGTCAGACGTCAGAGTTGAGGTGCAACTTCTCCTTACTTCCTCTGTCAATAACTCAGAACATCACACTCCCTTCTTCCTTGACTGTCTATCTGCGTGTGGACGCCGCTCCTCAGGGGGTTCAAGCCCACCGGACTGTGAAATGTGAAACCCTGCAGCGAGGAGAATGTGCGTGCTCTGCAACTTCCTCCACCTCTACGCTCGTCAGCCGCCCACCGCCCCCCTGTCCCTCAGACGAAGCTGCTTCTGCTGCTGCTGCCTGGGAAATGTGCGTGTTATCGAGTGGCGAGCAAGAAGTGGATGTAAGTGGATGCATCTGAGCACGCCGGCTGCATATGGAGGTCGAGCTGGAGCGTCCTGCTGCTCCTGCTACATTTAGAAACACCGGTCACATATAGAGGCCCTTAATGCACCTTGCAGAAGCATGCAGACATCACGCTTGGGTAGGCATCAGGCTCTACATGTGTGCACATGTGTGTGTGCTCAGCCCCTGAGGGATAATAAATGTGCTGGAGGGTACGCAGCACGCCCTGGGGTCAATGACAGACAGCTATTCGTGGAGTCCGGTTACATCCTCCCCATCAGGGTCAAGTGCTCAGGATGAGGCCACATCATCTGCGTAGCCTGAAAAATCCATCTTATCAGGCAGAAACCCAACCCACATGTTCGTCTTTCAAATTCCTGCGTTTTGATAAATGTTTGGCAAAGAAGCCAAACACGCTTTTTACAAAAGAGCCTCAGAGGCAGCCAAGAAAACAGACAATTTGTGTCGGCATTAAGATGCAAACTAGCACGTGCACGCTGCCTCTTGAAAGGAAACAGGCTTCACATATAATGAGTAAGTTATGACCAGCGCTGCTTGTTCCAAATCCAGCTCTGAACAAGCAACTGTACGGGGATTTGGAGCGGAGACAGCGGCGTTCAGTTTGGCACTATCTCCCTCCATAATGGAACAAACAGCCGCCACAAACGTCCACACTTTCCCCCCTTTCTTCAACTCCCCATCCCCCTGCAGGCGCCTGAATCACGCCTCACAGACACCAACAGGGGACACAGTCATCATTCTTGCCATTGCATCTCAGGGAGCCATTTAGGGGCCGACTACAACGGCCTCCTATCTCGCCATCAGACCACCATAAAAGCATCAGATTCTAAATTGTGCCCGGAATACAGAGGACGGGAGGAGGAGGGGGTGCAGCGGCTCTCGGGGGCCAGAGGCAGAGCTTTTAAGGAGAGCCACAACTCATAATTCATGCATTCAGGAGGGCTCGGTGGCATCTTCATGTCGCTACACTGAACACGAGGATCGCTGGGCCGCGTTCGGGGAAGAGACACGGGGGTAACTCAGAGTGTGGGGCACGTTATGATCCTGCACATGGACAGGGAGCAATCCTAATAAAACAAAGTGTTTCTAACTCAGCTTTAGGGGATTTCTTCTACTCCCGCTCTATTTTGAAGTTTCATCTTCCATCTTTCCTCTCCTCTAACGAAGGTGTCCTCAGACACAACCAAGCGTCGCGATGATCTCTTATTCCAAAATGGACGTTGCAGACAGGCCGTCAAAGAAAAACTGACATTTCCAGCCTCCACACACACACAGATAAGAGCTTTCCCAGCCTGCACATGCTCCTCTCCTCTCCTCTCTCCTCTCTTTTCCATTTGCATTAGGTATTGATTTTGATATGCAGGCTGTGGGTGAGAAACAGGGAGAGACAAGCGCTGCATATGGCACACGTAGGCCTGTGCAATTTAAAAAAAAAGAAAAACTGAGAGTGAAAGCAGGGAGGGAGTTGGGAGACTTGTTATGAAAAGATGCGTCGGTGGCGAACAGTAGGATGCCAATTAGGCGGCTTGGGCCACGGCGAATGGATCCGCGGTCACGCACCGGTTTCTCTCTGTTTCTCCTCTCCACCGTGTCACTGCCCTCCCCTCCTTTCCCTCCCTCCTCCCCTCTTTTTTTTTTTTTTTACCCAGAAGTGAGGAGAAAGCTCCTATTGCACGAACAATACCAGCATCAAATCTCCATGCAATGATTTTTCTTTCTTTTCTTCTTTCTTGGCTGGTGAGTCCAGTGCAGCATGGAAAGCATCATCATCATCACCAGCAGCACCAGCAGCAGCAGCAGCAGCAGTGCAGGTGGGCTCAGGCACAGAAACTTGATGAAGCTTGAGAAATGTGCTAATCATACTTATTTCCCACCTTGGATGCATCAAACATGTGGAAAAGTGCAGCTTGAAGCAGTGTATGGGAGAAAAATGAGCAGAGAAGGCCTGAAATGTTGCAAACAACCATGAAAACACATTGATCAAAGATACAGGGCTGCATTTGTAGCATCAGGAATTGCTAAAAAGACAACACCATCCCAACAGGAGCACACAAATGTGGAATATAAGGTCAGATATTTCAAAATAAAATCCATGAAATGCTGATTACACTGCGTTTCTACATCTACCTGCCACATTTAAAGAGGAAGGACAAGCGCAGAGAGGAATAAACATCAGTAATGGCTGTGTAAAGTGCCGGTGCGTCTCTTCCCCCCACGCATCCATCACCATGTGGCCGCGTGGATCCCCGTGCTCCACTCTCCATATTCATCCCTTGAACTTGGATGCAGGAAGTGTGTGTAAAGAAGGAGGGAGGAGGAAGAGAAGGGGGGTGAAACATGCTAAAGCGAATATGCAGATGGCACTTCCCGCTCTGGCTTTGCACATTTTTCACCATTTAAAGCTGGTACAAAGCCAGACATGTCCGGGTATCTATTATGGATAAGAGAGGGGACTTTTCTCTGCAGAAGGGGGGGCTCACAACTCGCTAATCTGAGGGATGCAGATGTATTATTCACGACCAATTCAGTCTCTATTATGGGATTCGAGTCTTCATCTTCCCAAATCGCATTTGACAGCTTTATTACGCGCCCGCGTGCGTTCACATCCCTGCCATCCCCTGTCAATCTGGAAATTGTCAGATTTAAGAGTGATGGGAAGCATTTCATCTCCTAATGTCTCCCTGAACACACACACACACACACACACTCATCCCACGCGCTTCGAGGAAGGAGGGGGAAAAGTTGACGCCTGCACCCCCATCTCGAGCGCATCCATCCATCCATCCAGGTGAGGAAGTTGACACACATACCTGCTGCCAGTTTTCCTCCAGAGAAGGCATGGCGGAGAAGTAGCCGGTGTCGTGCACGAGCTGAAGTTCCTGAAAGATACTGTGGTTCGCCAAGACATCCATGCTGACGCTCGGTGCAGGGAAACACAAGAACGATCCACACACGAGAGAAAAAACGACTCCTTCCTTGGCTGTGTCACACCTCTACATCCACTTCTTTCATATTAGTCCAGAAGAGGAAGTCAAATGCGGTGTGTAGCGGCTGGAAACGTGGCGTTCAGGCTCCCCGTACCTGCGCGCATCATCGGACTCGGTGCGTAAAAGAGACTGGAGGTGATGGAGGCTCCATGCGTATCCGTGTTGCCAAACTAGACACTGATAGGAAGCCAAAGGAGGGGAGGGGCTTGCTAAACGAGGGGGGCGTCGTTTTGTTTGTCAATCAACTCCCCACTTTGTCCATTTAAGGCGAATGGGCGGGTGAGGTGTTACTTGAGAGGTGCTGGAGCAGAAAGGGGCGGGGCTAGGCAGATCGAAGGCGCGTTACTGGCTCCGGTGCAGCGTCACTCAAGCCGAATATGGGCTCGATAGGTGAGCTATTTATGGATGGGTATATTAGATTTGGATGAAGGTCTAAAAGGCTAGTCTGAGAGGAGAAGCTGAGGAGTAAACATCATGAGTTCACAAACAGGAGCTGGAAACACTACTAATAGGCTGCTGTGTTGTTGCATGGTGTAAATATTTAATTATAAAGGAGGAGATGTATCTGGAGGATGCTTTGTTATGAGTTCATGGCAGATTTATCAAACTTAACGGGGCGTCAATTGCATGTGGTGTCACTAGAGTGATATAGAAGATTCAGAGTTAATTCTTGCATGAAAGTTGCACAAAAATGCACTTTTTCACACACTCAAAATCTGGTGTGTTTTGGTTTTAAGACTTTTCTTGAAGTTGCAAAAGATTAGGAGTTGTTTCACATCCAAATTGATGCAAATTTTAATCCTAAAGAGACAATAACAGTCTTATTTTATCAACCCACCAGGATGAGCATCAGCCTCTGCACCTTTCCATGCACTCCGACCAAAGACAGTTGGAAAAAAAAAAAAGCAGCCCATGTGTGGGAAATGATAAATAAGAGGCCAAATCTTCCTCCATAAGTCTTGTTTGCTGGTGTGAGTAATGCCATGTATTTTCCTGCCCCCTGTGTAAGCCACCGAGACTGTACACTTCCATGCAGGCTCAACAGCATTCTGTCTCCGTCTAACACACACACACAGTTGTAGAGGTCTGTAATCTCATTACAGTGCTGGGGGAAAGGCTGGCCGAGGGCCCCGGCTTCACGATTTACACATGGCATTTTGGGAGGGAGCGCTCGGCTCAGGAGGACGATGAAGCTCCCGCTGACATTTATCCATTTGACACAACTCACTCTGTCTCCTTTTGCCTTTTTCCTCCCTTTTTCTCCCTCCTCCTTCCACTCTGTGCTCTCTATGTCTGCCGTCTCACCTATTCCTGCTGCTCTCCATCCATCCCTGATTGTCCCTGTAATCCTGCACCCCGCTGCTCCCGCACCACTAGAAAAACACACCACAGAGGACATAAACTCAAACACAGACGGCTGTCGTGTGCGCGGAGGTGGTCAGTCATGTGACAAGTGAACAGGAAGAAAACAACAATCTGGTTCGTCTGTCCTGTTTGGACGATTTCCACACGGCTGAGTGACGTGTAAAATATTCAGGAGATAAATCCTGTTATTTTTATGCATTGTTTATGTGCTCTTTGGATGAGCTTAAGTTAAAAATAAACACTGCGTTAAAGTGGAATGCTCCTTTAAAATCAACACAGGTGTGGAAAACAGGAAGGAGATTTAATCCCAGGATGTTGTGTCAGTGGATATCTGAGGGGAAAAGGGAAATAAGAGTGGGCTAATGTCGAGATCAGGCTGATGAGCAGCACAAAGAGCAGCGCCGAAGAAGAAAGAGGTGAAAAAAGACAAGGAGGTAAAATTGAGCTCTTCACTCCCGGGCCTCGTGCCCCCTTCTCTCCACACGAGAGGGGGGCCTCTGATGAGGTGTTGATTGCCTGTGGGCACAAGTGGTTTCTCCAAACACTCTAAAAGTGGCCTCTCCTCTGATTAGATTCAAGTGTTATGACGGCAAATAGGCCTCGACACTCCACCATACATTACAGCGCGGAGACGCACCTCGTGGCGAGGGGCTTTCATTAAAAAACGGTGTCTCGTAAAGACCCGGACGGACCCAAAGGTCATTTTGAGAAGAGCTCGAGCTGTGGTGGAGGTTTAATATCCAAAGCCATCAGCTGTTTCCATCGTGGCCTTGTTGGGTGGAAACAACGTGTTAAATTACTTCCAGCTGGCGGGGTAGCCTCCAAACAGAGATGGGGCACTGTGATAGCGGCGCTTTCGCCACAACAACCTGCAGTGTTTTCTCGAGAGGGCAGGAAACCGAGTGGATATAGGAGCATAAACACCACTCATGGGCATTCTGAGGACTTAGGAAGCACATTTGCTTGGATGTATCGTGCTTTATGCTTCAATTCGTTATCTTAGCTTCTTCGTTTTGTGCATCAGAGTTTCTGCGCTAACCCACAGCTGCAACGCCGTCCAACTTCTCAGAAACCGTAGTATCCTAAAAATCCACAGTCTGCAAAATTTGAAACGTCTGAAATGTAGGACAGCAGACACGTACAGCGACGCAGCTTGTGCATACACACACCCAGTCCCTCAAGCCCAGATTGACATCTGTCTGCAAATGTATGGATGCACACACACACACATGCACGCTGTGTGTGATGCACATGTCGATGCACAGGAACACAAACGAGACATGAATATTTAAGAGGCTTCAGTCTGTGTGTGTTCCATATATGTCACCATCAGTGTCTCAAGAGCTGGTTGGAGGGCAGGGGGCTGATGAGGAGTGTGTGTGTATGTGTGTGTGTGTGATAGTGGGCTCAAAGTGGCCATCTTCATATATCATGTAGCTCCTCCTTGCCAAGAGCGCCGCTTCTGTCAAGTGTGTGTGATGAGCACCCACAAGACCTCTCTGCTCTTCACCCCCTTATCGCTCCCTCGTTCTGTGCGTGTGTGTGTGTGTGTGAGTGTGTGTGTGTGCATCTGCTGTGTTGAGAAAGCAGGTCAGTGGGTTAGGTTGGGTTGTAAGTGTGTGTGTAGTTGGATGGAGGAGTCGTTTGAATCCCCTCAAAGTTTTCACTGTAAATTTACTAGAATCATCTTTTTTACAGAGAAAATCCTGACCCGTAAAAAATTAACGACCGTAAACCGTTAAATCTAATTGGCAGCTGCGGCTTTGACACCAGCCGTCAAATTCACGCATTCGGCTCGATATCTCCTCGCCGAGACGCAGCCACATGTAAAGGGTTAATGACACAACTGGTGCTGCCTCGCTTTCCACAACACTGCATGATGGGTAAATGACACCCCCTGCGGAGTTTGACGGTAGCTCGCAGCGGTCCGTCACCTCGTGTCCACTCTCAGCGGGACGCCTGGCACTTGTGATGTTCCGGGGATATGCACACAAAAACCACAAAGCAGCTAAGACTGAGGGGAAGTTGATGAAGAGCTGTCACGTGGAGGAAAGGGACGGTGGCTTCGGATTCAGAGGAAATCCAACCCCCCTACCTGGTTGTTTACCCACTGAGTGTGTAACGCGGTAATGTGGCTCCTGTGTGAGAACAAGCCTCACTTTATGGCAGATATGAGGTGGAAACAATCATGCGATACATTGCCCTCGTCCGTTGGGCTCGGCTCTTTTGTCGCGAGCTTCTGTTACAGAGCAATCTATAAGTACTTAGCTGCTAAGGAAATTAGCCGCTCCACCGGCTGGAGAATGGAGAAATCATTGTGGAGCCTGGTATGCTTCTGTGCGCCTGTGTAATTGTGTTTCCAACGAATGTGCTCGCAAAGTAGCGGCCTCCTCCTCCTCCGCCTCCTCTTCTCTTCCGTGCACCCCCTTCAACATGCAAGCGCCAGCTAGCCGCGCACCAGGGCCACGCCGGCACACCGCAGCCAACCTCATTACCGTGTGATTATGCGAAATCAGCAGAGAGGAGCCAGAGAATCAAAGCCGCCACTGGAGATGAGTGAGTTGTACAGTAAGTGTCCCTGCCCCGTTGGATTGGTGAGGGAAAGATTAGAGAACGGGCTCCCAGAGACTCACGGAGATCAAATTCTCGCTCTTAGTTTGCCTCCCTCTTGGGCGTCAAAATGAGTTTCAGTGATGAGGCAGATGTCGGGGTCTATCCTCCTGGTTGCTGTGGGGATCTGAGAGGAGCAGGTTTGGGTAAGCTGAGAAAATGAGGGAGATCCTCGCTATGATAGCCATAAAGAATTCTGGGAGCCCTGCAGAGAGGAGTGGGTTGAAACAGCGTCATTTATATTCAAGGACAGCTGCAGCCGAGGAGTGGGTATAAAATCGATGCAGGGGCTTTACCTCGTCTCATCCTCACTTTTTTTGTTCGTGCTGAAAAGACGGCTCTGCGCTCGCTGTTGCAGACCTCAAATTGTGGCTGAAATGATGTTTAGGGGAATTGCACAGAGGGATGATAAAATGGAAGGCCGGTTTGCACGCATTCATACACAAATAGGAGCACAGACACACACAGCAGCCATCAGTGCTGCGTGAGATAACAAGAGCATATTGAGGATGGCTGGAGGCTCGGAGAGACGGATAGGAGAAGGCGGATGAGTGAAAGAGTAAGAAAAGTGGTCACGCTCGGCTTCCTTTCGCCATGTAGCTGCCCTATCTCTCCACTGCACTGACCCTCTACACGACCAGCTCAGCGCCTTATCAGTGCTTTCCTCCACACCACGCTCTCTCCCTCCCTCTGGCGCCGCGCGGAACGTGACGCTTGGAAAACGTAACGCCAGATATAGGTTGAGTCATAGAGCGGCACTATCGCCACCCGACACGTAGCCCCGTCGGGCTGCAGTCATCAAGCGGTGCAAGGTGCGATTTGAAAGTGCAGATTGGACCCTTCCCTGAGGCGTGTATCGACATATGTTGGCACGGCACACACATGCACACACACACACTCTCTTTGAAAACACACAGTTATGAGCTCGCCTAAGTGAAGCCTTTAATTGAAGTGGTAGTTGCAGGTAAAGAGCTCATTTATATGCATTTCTTCAGCCTAAAGCCATTGCTTAACACACACACACATGCACACACACATGCACACACACATGCACACACACATGGGCACACAATGGCAACAATACTTATTGAAGCTGACGAGGGCCTTATCCGCTTAATCCAAATTTACATACACCACTTCCGTTTGGTATTTCAACAAAAGCATTAGCTCCCCCTCCCTCTGCCATGCAAATAACCCCAACATTGAGCTCATTGTCGGGACGGCGAGCGGAGGGGCTTCCTGTGCCACACAGCTAGGAGTGCAGAGGTGTAACCCAGCTTGATCGTAAGATGGTCGATTTGCAAAAGCGACAACACAAATGCAAAAGCCACAACACAACAAAAGTGCAGCCACAATAGAAGTTAAGAGGACAGTTTTTCTAACAGACACAGAAAAGTTGTGAAAGTAAGTCAGTGATTGTTTTCTTTTATAACCCTCAGCTATGATAAATATAGCTTTTATGCTAACGTTGTTGATTTATGAAGCTTAATATAAGATGATGTTTTCCTCCGGTAAATAAATAAAGTTTTATGAAGAAAATTACAAAGTGAGACCCCTACAAAGCCTTATTTATCATAGTTGAAGATAAAAAAGATAATCATTGACTTAATTTTGCAACTTTTCTATTTCTGTTGGGGTAACAAATCTCTTTTAACATCTGCTGTGGCTGTACTTCCGTTTTGTTGTAGGGCTTGCATTTGTTTTTGCCTTTTCATTCGTGTTTTTGCTTTTGCATTTGTGATGTTACTTTTGCATTCTTGTTGTGGGGTTTTCTTTGTTGTTTTTGGTCTTGTATTTGTGTTGTAGCTTTTGCATTCATGTTGTAGCTTTTGTGTTAGTATTTTAGCTTTGCATTTTTGTTGTAGGTTTTGCAATTGTATTGAAGCTTTTGCATTTTTGTTGTAGGCTTTTCATTAATGTTTTGCTCTTGCATTAGTATTGTAGCTTTTGCATTTGCGTTGTAACTTTTGCGTTAGTGTTGTAGGTCTTACTTTTGTGTTGTAGCTTTTGCATTCATGTTGTAGATTTTGCGTTAGTATAGTAGGTCTTGCATTTGTGTTGTAGCTTTTGCATTTGCGTTGTAGCTTTTGCGTTAGTGTTATAGGTCTTGTATCCTATTTTTGCTTTTGTATTTATCTTTTTGCTCTTGCATGAGATTTGCTGTTGCATTTGTGTTGTTGTTCATTCAAACCATCTGACACCCACCATCCACCGAATGATCAAATCAACAACACGTTGATCATCTCGTGTAAAGCGGCTTGCACAGGACACACATTGTCCCAATCAGTCTTTAACAAACGCACAGATCTTGGCATGAATAATTTGGAGTCCTCGTAGCCCTCCTCGGGACGTGCAGAGGGGGGTGTTGCAGAATCAATAGCCATAAGGAGCCTGGCTCCCGTTAGCCTTCAAGATCTACAGCCAAAGGACCCAGTCATCAAAAGTTAATGAGCTATTTAGATCATGCTGTTTCCTCTGCTCTCTGCTGAGAAAACACTGCTGGACCAGGGAGAACAGAGCCCCAGCCTGAGTGTGTATGTGTGTGTTTTATGTGTTTCCTATATATCTACAGAGGGAGATTGGCAGCTGAGAGAGAACAAAGCAGTTGAAATGGTTATCATGCGTGTGCAGTTGTTACTCGCATTGTTCGGGGCGAATGCCTGACACGGGTTGCAAACCTTTTCCAGACCAGTAATGCGAAAACAAAGCCTGTTTGTGACTCCTGAGTGCGAGGCTTTGCTGCACACTGCGAGTCCTCGGTGCTGTCCGGTGACACGGGTGCAGCACAGAATTTTTAGGAAGACTTTAAGAAAGAGAAGCTGGTGTGTTTGCATGGAGCAAACACTCTCTTCGAAGTCTCCTGGTGCCAGCAGGGCGGCCTTTTATTGCACATAACCATGATTTGATTCCACAATATACCATCTTCATTAGGCTCATTACTGCCGCTCTCACCTCCAGTTTGCTGCCACCTATTAAATTACAGCCATTCCACAGTCCTTTCCTTCTTCCTTTCATACTCCCTCAGCTCCTTTATGCCCTCTCCTCCTCATTCCCCATCTCTCTCCTGCTCCTCTTCCACCTGGACTCTGCTAACGATGCCTGAAACAGACCAACCAACATGTCACCGAGGACTCCTGCCAGGATCCCTCGCTGGCTGTTTCCCTGGCTGCTGGCCTTGTTAGCGAGACCACACATAAATGTAGTAGAAGAAGAAGTTACGGCTGTCTGAATTCCCTGCAGGACACTGGGAAGTTGCTAGGACCAGGGAAATGTGCGTATGTGCGGCAAGAGAAGACATGATCATTAAGAATTAACATTATTCCCACTGCGCCCGTTTCTGAAGACTTGGGGACTGAAACACGACCCAGCAGACTTATAAAATATATATAACTCAAAGTGGCGAGCGATTCACATCCCAAATGTAATGTGAGCTCAGCATCAGCGCTTTGGGAGTGAGGTGTGATGTGCAGAAAACTTTTCTGGCAGTGCTGCGACAAAACTTCGACCACCTTGCCAGTCAAACATCTCCGAGAGGAAGAATCAAACTGTGTGGAGCCAAGCGGGGCATTGATTTTCAGGATGTACCCAGTGGAAGATGTTTTATCTGTTGGGCTCTCCACGGATGCACATTAACCTCCAGCTGGCTTTGAAATACACCAAAAGCCCCTGAGGATTCACCCTCACCAGCGACGATAAATTGGTCAACCTTTACATCGTCCTGCCAGTCTGCTTCGTCTGTCCCTCCATCGTCTGTCAGCCGGCTTTGATGCCTTCCTCTTTCACCAGCGAGTTTCCCACAAAAACCAAATCCTGCAGCTTGAGAACGAGGCACCAGGGGTTCAGAGAGGAGAAGAGGTGGGGGATGAAGTTTGGCTTAACGTTGGGCTTGGAAACCTTTCAGGGTAAAACCTCTCAGAGAAGGCATGCTGATCAGATCGCTAGCTGAAGGTCATTATCTCTTTGTTGTGGGACCAAATCTGCAAATTGGACAGGATATAAAGTTCAGTGCAACCCTTTTCAAACCTCGCTTTGTTGGCCAAACTACAACTCGAATGACCTTATCAGTCTTTCTTTAGTTTCCCAGACTTTTCTCTGATTGTTCACTGCAGCTTTAAAAACAAAACATTGCAAATCTTGCGGCCTAATGGAGCTTAACCTGTTTCCTTCTGCAGCATGTTTAGATGTCCTGTGATAAAAGGCCTGACGACGAAGCCTGGTATTCTCTCAGGACGTTGCTCGGCACACCTGCGCTGCTGTTTTAATTTTGTCTGATTAGACCTCTGCTTCTTTTGAGGCCGGTACAGTGCTGCAGGGGACCAAACAGAAAGTCGGAGAGAGCCTGTACGGTGGGTTATGCTTCAAAACTAATAAGAGAGACAAAGATGGAGATGTCACTCAAGCTCAGTCTGCAAAGTCCCCAATCAGACGTTTTAAGTGAAAAGCCCCATGCGAGTAAACTGCCAATTTTGCAGCTGAATTTAACGTCCACTGCGGCCGACTGAAACCAGGAACAAAACCTTTTCAGGATGGCGCTCAGGCCCCACTAAGGGATGTTCATCGGTCACTGATGAGCGCTCTCCACAGGACTGAAGCAACAGCCTCTGAATTATTGAACACGGCGGCGTCCCTTAGGTGAGACGCCGCCGTGGAAGTCTTCAGTCTCCCCCCTTCTCCCTGACAAAGAGAAGAGACGGCTTGATGAAACATGGTGGGATGCTTACAAGCCATCCGTCACGGTACCTCCCCGCTCACACAGGGGCGGGATTGGATTTCCGGCCAGGGGGATTTGTCGCAATCGGGGGAGGGGAGTAATACTTCAGTGTGATGGTTTGATAAAGACAACCATGTTGTTTCCAGAACTTTCTGAATCCACATTTTATGCTCTTGTATGTCGACGACTTGCATCTTTATGCAGCACATATGCAGCCCGTCCATTTCCGCGTGTAAGCATCGGCGTTATTACATGCATGTGAGTAAGTTATGCATCCGAGCCCGGGAGTGCGATGCCCGACCCAGAGCACCAGCAGTAATACCATCAGAGCTCTCCCGCCGAGCACCTGTTTTATTACATTACATACCCCTGATCCTCAAGCTGCATATGAAACCTGATAACAAGCCGCAGTCTTTGATTTACCTGCCAAGGAGACCAGCTTTGGGCTCATGTTGTCGGTAAGAGCCGGCTCCTCTGAAATCAATTGCTAAATCTGCAGGCTAATGGTGCTGTGTGCTAGTGTTATTACATCAGATACTGTGGGCTTGTTGTGGAGGGTGAGGTCTTATCGTAGTTGCGGTGCTAATGCACAAAAACAAGGAGGGCGGTTTGAATTAAATGTCATGGTCTTTTATAAATGTAATGCAGGGAAAAGGAGCAGATTTTATGCTCTCTGCTACAGGTTCAGCTCAGATTAAGATTACACTCTCTGAGAGAAGACAGAAGAGTGTTGTGTTCAGAATCTCAGGTTTCACACTTGTGCATCTGAAGGCAGATGAGGACATTTGCAAGGGTTGAACTCTCCTTTGCTTCCGAGCAGACGAGGGAATAAGAGACAGGCTGTTATTCCTCACCCTCACGTCCCCAGACTCACCTGGTACAGGTCTTAAAAGGTGAACTGAGTGCACTTTTCTAGCTTTTACCTTGATGGAACACGACAACAGACGATGTGAAATAAAGGTCCCTGCAGAAACTGAGTCGAGGATGTTTGGGATCTTTCCTCACAGAAGCAGGCGTCTGTATTGTGCACACATTTCCTCCACATGCAAACACCTTTCCCTGCTCCCCCGTGCCTCCATGTCCCTTGTGTGCAGTTGCATCAGCAGCAGGGGCCTGTGCCTGTTGTCATGGTGTGAAACATCCCTGTAACCCCCAGCAGGTTTAACCAGCCCCCTCTGCCTCTGCAAAGCACCCCGCTACCTCGCCAGATGCTTTCCACAGGTGTTGTCAACACATGGAAGATACACGAGGAGGGAAACAAGCACAGGCAGACCTCCTCACACCCGATGGAGTGTGGCTTATGGATCCCCGCGACGGAGCGTGTATTTTCAGCTCCCCTACCTGCTGACTTCTGCAGGGCTTGCGTCACCGAATGCCTGGCAACTGCACCTGGCGTCATCATCGCGGCCCTCGGGAGGAATCATCCGAGCACAAACAGCGGCTGGAAACAGACACACCTGAAAAAAAGATTGCTTTGGTGGATTGAATCAGGGAAGGCAAACGGTTTACCAAGTCGAGATAAGGGTGAAATTGTGATCTCACAGGAACGATCTCTAACTTTATCCCCAGATCCAATGAATTTGCAGCAGAGGAAGCCAAAGCATGTCCTTTTTGTAAGTTGAGGCTTGTACTTGCTTGTGCTGCAGAAAGCCACCTGAATAACCAAAGAATGGAGGGTAAAGATTGCACGGTTTCAGAGCGACCCGCTAATGGTCAAAACGGGGGCCGTCTCCTTCCTGAATTGTTAATAGACCCTCTCAGAGGCCCTGATGGGTGAGATTGATTGGTACCAGGCTCGTAACAATGCAAGCCTCTCCAGTGCACTCAAACTCATTTACCTTTCACCGCCGGTTCCCTCTTTTGTCCAGCACGCCTTTATCTCCCCTGATCCTCAATAAGCCTTTATGTATTGTCTTTGAATATTAGAGCGCCGAAATTGAGTCCCAGCGTAGCATTCATCCCCGTAATCTCGCGAAGAAGAGTCACTCGGTTTGTGTGGAAATGGTCGATCATGGAGCGGGTGTACCTTCGATTCCTATCAGACAGTGCGCTCCGTGGAAAGATAACCAGATATGCAAGCGTGTGCTTTATTGTGCGGCGTTGTGCGTGATTTCAATCAGTAGATAACCATTGATGCTTGTGTGTGATTCTGCATGTTTTGGCATGTTGCAACCCCTCTTCTCATCTTGTCGACTCCACCTAAGCCTCCAGATTGCATTTTTTGACAAGCACCGATCATCCCTTCTCCTTTCCTGGCATCCAATACCAGACGAGACACTGGCTTCTGCCGGCACCGCCAAGATCTTATTAAACAGAAGGGGAGAGGGAAGTGGTGCTGAATGAAAATAAGCCAAAGAGGCTTCCCAGTGCAGTTGATTTCCATGAGAAGTCTCCAAAGTGATGCTCCTCTTCTCTCAAGGGGGGTCACATTTAAGAGAGGAGAAGGGAGAAAGAAAGAGGAGGAAAGAAAAGGAGGTGTGCTTGACAGTGAAATGCAGGCTAATGTGTTGTCAAGGCTGGAGATGGAGGAGATAAGATAGGACGCTTTGGCCGCGTTGTGAATGTGGGTTGCCAGGGAGCTTTCCGCGGTAATGTATGCATGCCGGAGATGGGAGCGGAAGGGGAAACATTATTCAAACACAGGTGAGGAAATGAAAACGGTCAGTAAGAAAAGGAGGAGTGTATCTCTTTGTCATATGTGCTTGATTTGTTCCACATGAGCAGGAAACTGAGCCAGAAAGCGTTGACTCGATGGTTCAACGTTCAAACTTCTAAAGCACAAAAACGAAGCTGGACAAAATCTTTCTTCACCGTCTCCTTCCATTTCTCCTTTCCTTTCCTCCTGCCTCTCAGGTGTGCTGAAGCCCGGGCCAATCTCCCCCCTCGCCATCCATCCACTTCATTCCCCATCTCCACTCTCCTCTCACTCCTTCCTCTCATCTCGCCTCCCTCCGCCCCCAGCCTCCTTCACTCTTACCTTTGCTATCTCATTTCTCCTTCTTCCCCTCTCTTTTGAAATGCCTGTTGCTGATCCATCAGGCTGCTACTAGAGCGTGCTCCCACTCGTTTCTCACAGTGAGTAAAGTCGGCCTCAGAGGAGGCAGCGGCGGCGGTGGCAGAGCTGGGAGGTAGCGTCTCCTCCAGTAGGGTACCAGCCAGTTATTAATTACTCCCCGATTCCTCATCTGTTCTCCGTCTGCGGAGAGAAGTAATTACGTCTCTCCCGTTTCTCTCCTCGTCGGCATCAGAAATGACGCGATAACCAGAAACCCAAATTACTCCCGCTGATGAGACAATCATTGAGCGAGAGGGAGCAGGCCGGAGATTTCTCAGCCCCACTGTGCTGCGCCCATCGGGGTAATGGCGCCTCGATTTGGTTCGGGATGCCTCCCCTTGCGCATTCGCTGGGCGTTTCCAATTTCCACCTCGCCAAACACTAGAAGATGGGTATGGGGAGATAGGCAGAATGAATTAAATGATTTTATTTCTTTTTTTTCCTCCCTTTGCTCCTTATAAGAGAGTGTAATCACGGGGCGGTCCCGGCTCCAATCAGCGGTTTGCAGCTGGAGAGGAGCGGTGATGGAAGAGGGACATTAGCACCGGATCCTCATCTGCCAGAGAAGACAGAGGGAAAGGAAGGGCGGAAAACAATCAAGGATGCTTTTTTTCCTTTCTTGTTTTCTTTTCTTTCTTTTCCTTTTTGAAAAAAGTGAAGGGAACCTGACATCAAAACACATCTTTAAGGTTAAATTGGATGAATTTCACTGATCTTATAGAGAAATGAGCAGGTGTTCAATAACTGTTGGTAAATTTCATGAATCGAGCAGTAATCAAACTGTTACACTTTCTTCAGTTTGACGCCCTGAACCGTGCTGCTCCTGCCAAAGCTCATGTAAACAGAAATGGCTTCATTTCCTTGCGCCGAGCCAGTTCCTTATATCCTGCGTGCTAGCTTTCTCCGGCACAGTTAGAAACATTTGTCACACTGTTGCTCTCCAGGTCGAGGCGTCTGCTGTGAAAAAGGTGCGCTGAATACGAGCTGGCGTACCTGAAAGGCAGGTGAATGTGACAAAGCTTGCAAATAGCATTTCTTAAAGGCAATGCCGCCGCTTTCATGCAATGTTTTGGTGTCAATCCATTCAGTTTCATCGGGTGTTTCGACAAGGAATTAGCTTTTTTTTCCTTGGACATCTCACAGAAGTCATGACTCAATCAAGCTGTTTTGTTGTAGTCTTTGTTTATGTTTTTTTAACACACTAAAAACCAGCTAACTGATCAGGATTTGTGCATCTAAGGCGTGAAACAAGCTCAATAAAAAGTGAGTAAAAGCTGCTTCTCCAGCTCTGTGTCAAAGCCAATGGAGACATCTCCCAGTGTTTCTCCCCTCCTCAGCTGTCAAAGTGCAGTTTAAACGGAGCAGAAGAAGCTTGTGCTGTTCTCTATATTGTATTTCAGTACCTGTCAAGTGCTTATTGATTGGCTGTGGTGGATTAGGACGGCTGTGTTGCTGCACAGAGCGTGTGAGCGTGCTGTGTATATATATTCCTGTATGAACGGGGGTCCATGTGTGCATGTGGAGGTCTCCAAAACCGACTAATCCTGCACACTCTGACTTCATCTCCTACGTCTTCTTCTCTTTCCCATCACCCCGCACGCTCGCTGTCTTCGACCTGGAATGATTTGGATCCTAATAGTCTTTTTACAGCTGCCGGCTAATGTTGCCATGGGGGGACGTAACAGGGGCCATAACGAGACAATCCCATCCCATATGCAGAGGATATGAGGGGGAATTTGTCTGCTTCAACAGTGACAGGAGCAATCTGTGCAGAGGGGCAGCTCCAGTGCAAAAAAAAGCTCAGTGTGTTCAGGATTATGGTGTAGGAGCCCATTGAAAGTCTAATGGACTAGTCACATCAAATAGACTCGGTGTGAGCATGCTCAGATGAGAACATGTGTGCACACACTCACACGCAGAAAGAGAAGCCATTACCACCGTGGGTTGGGCCATTACTCTCTGTCCGGTGCCAGTGTGAGTGTGTGTGTGTGAGTGTGTGTGTGTGTGTGTGAGGCCAAGCCATAATGTTTCCAGTCCCAGAGGGGTCTGAGTACAGTACGGCCCCTCTAAATAATTACCACAGGCCTCTTTATATAAGAACAGGGCCAGGCAATAAAGGGACTATGATATTGCATTGTGCATACCGCGCTGATATGAAGGCCGTGAATCGTGAGCGTGCACGCTTGTCAGGCGGCGATTAGAGTGTGGAGACCTGCAATGCAAACGTTTTCGTTTCACAACGAAACAAGGTTAGGCCTCAAACTTCTCTGTATGTGATTTTTGTCTGGTTTGACCTCGATGCTAAAAAAAAAAACATCCCTGCTTCATGTTTTGCAAGATTATTTCCTCCAACCTGCGTCTTGGGCCACTTTGCTTCTCCGTTTTCAGATGAGAGCATCCAGCCAGCTGTCGAGCAATCACTGATGAGGTCACACCAGATGTTTTAAAACTCGTCTTTCACCTCATTTAAGGAATAAACATTAGGGTAGAGAGGCGCTCCTTAAGGCTGTAGCATCTTAGTGAAATAAAGTTCGCTATGTGCGTGGGTGAGTTTTGGAAGCATGTGTCCCAAAAGTTAATTTCATGGCGAGGAGTGAAACAAGCTTCCAGGCCGATGAGCCACATAGGCTGTCTATCCTCCCATTCCTCCCCCGACCAGTCATAATCTGCGTAAGTCATCCTTGATTAACCCCTGCTGAATGACTCTAATTAGAGCCAATTAAGCCCGCGCAGAACGACACACTCACCATGCAGATGAACGCGCTGGAGAGGTGGAGAAGGATGGGATGGAGAGACGGAGCCGGGGTTGAAGTGGAGGTGTGGAGAGCCGGGATGATTGAGGGATAGAGGTGCTTGGGGCGTGGAGAGAGCCTGGATGGTGGAGGGGGAGAAATAATGAGGGGATGAAAGAGAAGAAGGCTGGGGAGGCTGTCGGCGAGTTGAGTGTGAAGACACTTGTGGGGCAGATGATGAAAATCAGGTTTAGGAGATTTACGAGGAACAGTGATCCACGTTGGGCCTCTCTTGGTGTATTTTCTCATTTTTAATTATAGTGTTTTACCCTCCGAACCCTTTACCCTCCATGTGTATCCATCCAGTCTGCCAGGCCTACCTACCAGATACCCTCGCCAGCCTCCCCCAGCCCTCCCCTGCTATCACCCAGCAGCAGGGGTGTGAAGGCCAGACTGAAGAGCCCACTCAGCCGGCCCAGTGATTGCCTCAGTCTATCATCAGCCAGAAGATTTCTATTATTGCAGATGGATGATTGGTCTGGCTAGCTGCCGGCCTGGCAAAGCAAGCTCATTTTAGAGCGGTTTGAAGTGCGAGCCCCACTGTACTGGAGCAATCGGGAGGGTGGCGGTTCTGAAAAGGAGGATTTTGGTGATTTGGTGTTGAAATAATGGAGCAGAAATGGCTGTAATGACACGGCCCGCAGACGCTCTGAGCATTATGCACAGAGGACGAGGTCGTTAGCGTGGACTGCCTCTATTTCCGACGGCAATTTGAACGCTAATGGTCGAGCGCTTTCCTGCTAAACAAATAGACGCCCCGCTCTTAGAACGGGGAGTTTGTTTACAGTTTGTACGGTGATGCCAAATCAACTCAACACCCCGTGACGGATTCAGTGCATCAACGATATCGCCACGCTCTCCCCCGCCGCTCAGTGAGACATCAGGACAATTTTCTAATTGGAAGAAAGGCGCTTCAATGAGACGGGGAATCTGATAAACAAGCCGGATAAATTCCCCCCGTTTTTGTCTGCTTATGTTTTGTGTGTTGGACTCTTTTGGGTTATTTCCAGCCCCTCACAAAAGACGCAGTATTCACCAGCGCTAAAGGGTTCCAGTTAGATACCAGCCTCGCTATCATATGACTATCATATGTCTGCCCCCTCTCCCTCGCTCCTTCTTGTTGTTGTTCTGCAGCAAATCAAATTACAACATCACATTTCAGCGATGAATATGACTTCTTCAAGGCCGTCACGCTCCAGCTTTGGCTGTACTTTACTGCCTGACCTCAGGTCAGTTTGGATCTGCTGTGGGAGCGCCGGACTCTGCGACCTGCAGCCCGAATCGATAGTCTTAAGGGAATTTGAAGTATCTGGCTACATGGCCTCTGCACTTGTGAGATTGGAGGAGTACAGAGGAAATGCAACCCAACATGGTTTTTGATGCAGTATTGATCTCTGCATCCAGGGCTTTACAGCGCTGTATTACCAAACAGGGAAACTTTAAACTGCCCTCCTTTATACTCTTGTGTATTTTGCTGCTCACTCGCTAAAATTAGCATCCTAACATTTCCCAGCTGCTTTGGAAGATTCAGTGCAGTTAGCGTTTTAATTAAGGGCTAAATCTGTGACTTTTATGATCATTTTCCAGCCAGACCCTCTCCTCTCACTTCCTCTCATCCTGCGCCGTCGCTTTGAACATCAGTGCATGTGTGGCTCCGTGGCTGCTGCTGTCACCCGCTAATGTCACCGGTAATGATGTGAACCTGCCTCCCCCCTCCACCTTGAAACGGCGTCACAGAGCCCAGGCCTCAATCATTTCACTTAGCAAAACAAAGTGCGACAGCGACAACTGTGAACCAGCCAAGAGAGGGAAGCAGCGTCGCTTTCGTCTGCAAATCATTCCGCTAACACCTTTGAAGCGGTGACATGCCCCTGGAAAATGTAGCGAGAAGCTCCCGGTTTGGGGGATGAAAAAGGAGTCGGCTTCTTGTCAACTTATGACCTCTATACGGGGGAGATCAGTTGGGGTTTGGGCCAGCTGCCACTCCAGACACTGCTGCAGCGGCGTTTGATAATCGGCGCTGAGAGTTTCTCCTTCCTTTGACTGAACTGAGCTGAAGAGAAAGGGGAAGTAAACAGAGTGGAGATGAACTCCAGTGAACTGAACTTAACTCAAACAGAAGTGAATCACATCAAGACATCAGGAGGAGTCTTCATCTCTGCCTCGGCAAAGTGGATTAAGGGGACATGGATCCACCTCTGAAGGACGGTTGACCCTGCTTCTCCTTGAGGTGACCTAATCCTTGTTGACCCCAAACAGCTGTCAGTACTGGTCCCTGGTGGCTTCAGCTCTTTGATGTGGGCTTAGCTGAGCGGAGCAATCATGGAAACTATGGGGCGCTGATTGTAAAGTTGCACACACTACAAATAACATTTCTCCACATGTAGCTCCAAAACATCACTTTTTATGAAGATGTGAAGAAATATTTTTCAAATATATTTGTCATTAAATATAAATATAGAATGCTTTATCTAAATGTTAAACGTCCTGACTCTACATGTGTAGCTAAGACTTCTAAATAGCGCCAAAATAAAAGTTGGAGGAAGCGATCCAGGCAAGCGTGATTTTGAGAAAGTCAAACACTGTCTGCTAAATCAGCTGTTAGAAAATAAATGTACCAAGTTCTGCAGTGGCGCTGTTGAAGATCCTGTGCTCGACATCGAAGAAGTAGAGCTTGACTTTCTCAAAATCCTGCCTGGCTGGGTCACTTCCTCAAACTCTGTGTGAATTTGCATATTTGCTAAATAATTAAAAGTTGCACCTCAGGATTTAGAAATCTTAGGTAAATATGTAGTCGTAGCTAAATGTTTAGAAATCTTGACTTCATATTTAGAAATCTTAGCAAATTTTTAAAAGTCTGCTCAAGATTTGGGATTTCAAAATCTTGACTAAATATTCAGAAACCTTAGCATATTTAGAAATATTAGCTAAATATTAAAAGTGCTAGCTAAAAGTACAAGCCAAATATTTAGAAATCTTAACTTGAGATTTAGAAATCTGTGCTTAAGATTTTGCACTGCGACTCTTATCTAAAAATCTGTTTTAACTTTTTTTTTTAATCTTATTTTGTTTCATTGTATTTTATTAATTTTAATCTGCTTTTGAACTGAATATTAATTGTTTTCTTGTACTATGTTTTCTCTATAAAGCATTCTGAATTGTCTTGCTGAAGTGTGCTATATAAATTAAAACTATATAAAAATTTAGAAACCTTAGCAAATTTGAAAATATTAGCCAAATATCCTGAAATCTTTGCTAAAGATTAAGAAATTTTGACTTTATATTCAGAATGAAAACGTAGCTAAATATGTAGAATCAGGACATTTATTTATAACATTTAGATAACATTAAACATTTATGACATGTTATTTGAAGTAAGAGAAACTTTACAATCAGCGCCCCCTAGGAACTATTCCCAATCCCTTTTTGAATTTGCTTCAATATTATTAGCTGCTTAACTCTTCAAGTTTCAAGTTTCCTACAGAGGTTTTTGGCACCACAAAACGTCCAAAAGCAAGAAAATCAAAACAAACACTGCACAAAACATTATGATTAAAAGCAGCAGGACGCTGGAGCCGCACACGTCGCTGTGTGTAATTATCACTCCTGACAGGCTCAGAGCAACATTTAGCATCAGCACAGATTCCCTGTGTGGATTGTTTCCCAACACGCCGCCCTCCTCATTGAATCCTGCTCCAAACCTGTGCATCTCGCGCGCGTTAAGCCCTTACACTGATCGCTGATGCGGTGGGCGTGCTGTCAATATTGGCCCATTCACTGTGAGTGAGCAAATCTCCCCTTGACATGGCCAGCCATGCGAGTAATAGCTAGGATTAAGATAGGAAGGTACACACATGAATATACAAAACACAGTATGGAGCGGCGTATCTGAGGCGGCAGTCGTGGAGGGGAAATTACCCAGGCCTCAGATGTGCGGCGTGCTTAGAAACAAGATTGAGGGTCTCGGACATGAAAAGACTCATTCAGCGGCGTGACCGTGATGAGGGATGGCGCTCTTACAGGGCGCTGGAGGTAATGTGTGGTAGAGTTTCATGTGAACAAAGAATGAATAGGTGGAAAAGCTCGGTTATGACACTGACGGTCACAAGCTCTTATAATTACTGTTAGCATAGCACAGAGTGTGGCTATTTCTGATTGGTCCATTTGGTTTTGACTGGGATAAACTGGCTGAATCAGTCTGGAGTTGTTAATTTATGCGCCCAAAAAGCTCCAAACCGTCATGTTCCCCGTCCTACCTTATCACTTCTTGTGTCACAGACTTAATACGCGACTGAATCCTCTCCCTAATTGGACGCCTGACTTGGAGCATTGTCCTTTGGCGTGATGTGACAAGCTTTAATAAAACGTTCATCAGCCTTTAGGAGAAGGTTGAGGCCAGATGGAGACAGAACAGAGCGCCGCTGACGTGACGTTACCTCACAGGCAGGAGGGTGAAGAGGGGAGGGAAACCTGACAGGGTTTAGGCCCTATTTGTCTCACATTTTGACTACTCCTCCCCGCCGTCTTGCTTGCAGGAGTGCAAATGGGTGTTTCCGTCTTTGACTCATCATCGCCTAATTGGCACTTAACAGCTGCCCCTCATGGCCTCCTCACTGGCAGCGTTTCCGTTCACTTTTCCCAAAGTGGAAAGCAGCAGCACCACATCAAACATCACCCAGCAGAGAGGGCACTTTCCCCTACACCCTCTCCCCCAAAAACCTCCCCTATTCCCTTCCCTTCCCTTGCAGCTATCTCCAAGCAGTTTCCACCCAACACAGCCCCGAGCGCTCATTATCGTTCCTCTCAGTCGGCCTGTCGCTCTGAAATCCTCCCCCTCCTCTGCGCCTTCACCCGTTGCCCACCTCCGCCTTCTCCCCTGGCTTTTCCCCCCCATCGGAAAAAGAAGGAGCATGAAGACGTCAGGATATTGAAGATGCTCTGCATTCAGGCTCAGAGCCAAAAGAGACAGCACATACGGCAGACATATGGCCTGGGTTTCAAAATCTTATCTTTATTTAACCAGGCCCATCAATCACAGCACAAGACGAGTTCGCAGACAGATGTTTGAGGACGGGTTTGATTTTCTGCAAACATAAAGGTTATCGTTAGCCCTTGCTTGAGCAATATAAACTAAAAGAAAACGACGGTATTGGTGTGAATGTTATGTTCAGACACATCAAGGCATGCGGATGTCATATCGCACCAAATGAGGCAAAATGAGGCAAAGCACGGACGCTCAAGGTCCCCGGGATGTTTCAGACTAATGGAAAGAGAGGCAACCTTCGGAGTGTGCTCCTGGAAACATCAGGTGCTGTTTTCGATGCAAATCGACTTGTTTTTCTGACGCTCAATTACGCCGGAGTGGGACAATCTTCTCTTTTTCTCAAAACAAGCAACGCTGCTGTGAAATATGAGCCCAGAATTTCCAATGTTTACAAAGCAACCAAGTAGGAAAGTTCACAACTTTTAGCAAAATATCTTTAATTAATATCATTTAAGCATTTTTACAACCAGGTTTAAGCTCAAGTTGTCATTTTTAACCCTTTACCTTGTTAAAAGTGAAGAAGCTTGCTTGCTAACGTAGGCAGAGCGACTGTTTATTCACTTCCAAACAAACACATTTTTACGAACTGATGCTAACTGATGTCAGATTAGGCTGACAAACTCACAGCAAACAGATGCCACCAGGATGCACTACGTCACATAAGTGACGGGACAGCTAAACTAGGAAAAGCGAACATTAAGCTAACGTTATGGTATTCAGAAGCTATATTATCCTCTTAAGACCCAGCATCCGCCTATTTGGACATTACATTTCTGCCTTACAGACCCATGATCCTTCATTTTTTTAAACTTTGACCTATTAGCCACACCATCTTTAGGTAAAATCACATCATTACACCCATTTCAATGTAAAAAAACAACGCATTTAAGGACAATAACAGTACGAACAAACAACTAATAAAGAAATAATAACACAAATAATCAAACTTCTTGTACGAAGACCAAGTTTAGTTATTCTACTTGTTTGATTTTCCCATAGACTGCATAAACCATGGATGGAGTCTCCCGACGTCACCCGTCTGTTTCTGAAACAGAAAATGAAGCAGATCGGCCATCGCGGCCATATTGGTAGTGGCAAGGGCTTCTCGTACCGCTATAGGGCACCTGTTGGTCACGTGACCCTGAGCTGTGCCTCTGATTGGGCAAGCTGGCGATCTCAAAATCCTCTGAACCGCCAAGTTTGAAAAAATTCACTTCCTGTACAGAGTGTGCCAATAGAAAAATTAGCGACTTAGACAGGAGACGTTTTTTGAGCCAGGCTGTAAACAGGTTAATTTCTACTTTAAAAACAGGTTTTTTGGCTTGGTGTGTATGTGACTTCCTGTACCTCTGGAGTTAGCCTCAACCGGACACTCAAGAAACAGCATTCATCATAACGAGTGATTCCAAAATAACACCAACAGTTGAAAACATGGCTAATATTAACGCAAAGTATCAAAGGATTGGATATCTGAAAAAAAGGTATCATGGGAAATTTGTCGTACCTTTTGGTTTAAAGTGAGGCTTGTCTTCGTTTCACCTTTTCATTACATGTGCATGCGCAAAACCAAGGGCTAAGGATTAGAATTGGGATCAGCCAGGTGTTTCTTTTCTTCATTTCCTCTTCCCTTGTCTTTGCTTCCTCTTCCTCTCTACTTGTTGATACTCTTTGACAGCTGAGTGAAGTGTCCTGTCCTTTTTGTTCTTGTGTAAACGAAAAAGTTGTTTTAGTCAGGAAGTTGTTCAGTTTTGTGGATCTAAAATGTCTTTTCCTACCGTACAGAAAATCTAATATTTAACAAAAAAATAACTGGAATTGACCCTAAAACTCTCCATAGGCTCAGTTAAGGTTCCCAGCCTCTGCTTTGAAAAATGGTGGCGTTACAGTGCAGTGAATATACAACACAAAGCCGTTATGAAGTTTTAACCCTGACAATGTCAGCTAACCATATTAGCATTCCCACATGGGGGAAAGGCTGTGAGTTGGAATAGAAATGGGCTGGTTCAGCGAGCAGGGGGAGCTGAGGTCCCATTCGTCTTGTCCTGTTTAAATACACTGGTTAACTCCTGCCAACAGGGAAGCCATTCAGCAAAAGGCCAAGGGCATCTGTCATGTGTTCAGCACATTGATATTGTCCCCTTCTATCTCTCCTTCTCCTCTTTGTTTATCTCCGCTTCCCACCGCCACTCTTCCTCCTCTTCCCCCCCTTCCTGCCTCTCCCCTCCTCTTCTGATGAAAGCAGTGAATATGCAGGAACTGACATGATTAGCAGCCTCATATCCCCATGATGGATGGTGCCTGCTCCATTATTAATATAGTAAAAGCACCAACTGCCAGGTAAGAGCAATGTCAGCATCCACAATATAACGCTGTGTGCCCACGGATAATGGTGAGCACTTATTTTTATCTATGATATGCATGGGCTTCAGGCCGAGGAAGACGAGGAAGAGGAGGAGGAGTTAGTGGAGACGTCTCAGGAAGAGCACTCAGTCGGGGCTTTCAATTTTGCTAATTTCTGCTGCTGCGAAATGAACAATTTGGAGACTTAAGTCATTAAATATGTGCATGTTTGAGCGAAATACTCTGTGAGATCAAATCAGAAAGGAAATTAAGACGTGAGAGCTGTCGTAAAGCGAGGAATAAAGTGCGCAGTGACCTTAATAATCTTTATAGGCACATTTTATGATTGATATTTTATCCCTTGTGTGATATTTTTCCAATTGGATCCTGCTTGATTTATAGTTTTTGTGACATTTGTACGCTGCTGCTGAAGTATATTGGAGGTTTTATCAGTGAGGTCTTCAGTTAAATGTTTCTGTATCCACGATCTGGATCATAACGTGTTAAATGAGTCGAAACGTAGAAATTTAAGGACTCAAGAAGTCTGAGCTGTAAATTTTGATGATACAGTGAGATTGATGTTGGAGTGTTGTGGATAAATTATGCAGACGTGCTTTTCGTCAGCGATGTAAGAGGTTGATCGATGATGACCCGTGCATGCTTTCCTTGACTTTCTCCAGTGTTGGATTCTTCAGTCGCAGCTCCACAGTTGCAGGATGAACACTTATCGCTTGCACTTCACGCCTGCACGGGGACTTATCCACGCTTTTCCCATTGTCACCGAGCGCCAACGTGCATCTCCACCCCTGCACGCTGATCTGCTTCTGAGACACAACAGAAGCAACGTATGATGTCTGTTCCCCGTGCAAACTCTTCCACCTGTTTCCCCCTCTTCCACGATCCCCCGTCAGGAGAGACAGACAGAGAAAGCGGGGGAGAAGGAGAGGAGATGGAGAAGAAAGGCGGCGTAATACACACAGATGCAGACACACTAATGATGTTGTCAGACAGCTTTCCAGTCTTTGAACGCACTCCCAGTTGTGTTTGCGGGTGCGCACACTTGTGGGCTAACGCATCGCTGTGTTAGACAGGCACTCCATCACTGTCAAGCGGCAAATTTGGAGGGAGAGGCGGTTTCCTGCAGTTGCAACAAATCTCAAAAAGCCCTTTTGTGGCTGTCAGTCTTGCGAGTCTTTCATTTTTTGACGGGGGAGAGAACCAACAACATCAGACTCAACAGCGTTCTTTTCATCTTCAGGGGGGATGAAGGAAGACAAACAAACCAGTTATGTCCTCCTGTGTCTCCACGGTGCAATATTTCAGGAGAGCACATGAAACAGTCGAGTGAAGATACCCGCTTTTTGGATGGAGTGGGATTATCAGACTCATTCTAGCATCCAAAGTGGCGCTTAGTGGTCATTAAACCACATCATGCTGCATCATTTCGCCACTTCCTTGCGTTTCAACCACACACTCCACCTCAGTAGGGTGTTAGAGTTAGTCTTGCGGGTTATTTTCCTTAAACGCTGCTACAGCATGCAGCACAGAGCTGTGCATGCTCCCTCTAATGTTATTCATGGCCTGCGTGACTGACACATTAATCAAAAAGCACAATCTACTCTGCCCTGACATGATCAAGTGCACGGCTCTTTGTGTCAAATGCCCTGGCTGCTAATGTTGGTTTTATAGTTTAGTAGTTGCACTCATGACGGGGATAAGTAAACACTGAATCAGTCACAGGCAGGGGTCTACAACATGCAGCTCCTTGTAGCTTTAAAACAAATTTATTGAAGTAATAAGTTTTTATTTTTCTTACAGAGGGGAATTGATGATTAAAAACACGACACTGAATAAAATCTGGCTCTACTTCACCTCCTACAACATCAACAGGACTCAAACTTTCCATGCACCTGTGGCTAACCTCAAGTTAAGTGCCAGCTTAATATGCATTGCTTAAAATGTGGCAAGACATTAGCAAATCCCCCCAAAATGATGCGATGAGCAATATTATAAATATATGCTATCAAATTCAAGTATCTTTTCAAAAATTTCCAAAATTTTGCACACTTTTATTAAAGATTTTTTTTTGACATATCACAAAAAATGCAAGCTTTTTAATTTTATGCAATTTAACCAACTTTTCGACATTTCAAACATTTTAGCAAATTTTTTAAATATTTTTGAAAAAGTTTAGCAAATTTTTGAAATTGTGTAAAATTCATAAAAATTTGGAATTTTTTAAAAATATATTTTTGCATTTTTTTTAAAGATTTTTCGCATTTTGTTTTGCAATTTTTGAAAAAAAACAATTTTTTTTTTGCAAATTTATTAATTTATTTTTTTTAAATTGATCAAAAATAAGAAAAACCAAAACTTTACATGTAGAATTTTATAAATTCCAAAATAACTTCTCAAGTCTCGATAATTATTCACTAGATTTTAACTATGTCAAGAATATTATCCACTTCAGAGTCTTTTATGTGAAGATAGAGTTGATTTTGCGGCTCCTGAATGACTTCAATCCAGGTGAGCTGAGGCAAAATGACTCCCTTGAAAGTAAAGGTTGCAGACCTCTGGTCTAAGTCTTAAACTTTAACCCAGAAACTTCATCCTGAGGCCGATCTGAGGTGTAATTTTTTACCAAAAGCCACTTGAAATAAGACTTTTTTTTGCTTCTATTCCTTTATTCAAACCTGGTTTTAGTACCTTTGCAGACCCCTCATCCCAGGGATGGCACGCAGCTCGTGTCATCACCGTGTGTCTGCACATGGAGGTGTGGTCTGGGCGATTCAGGAAGTGACACCATGCGTGGAAACAGGCTTCATGCAAACAAAACTATGATACAAAACTGTCGTGTTGTCTTCGTGAATGAACCCCACTCGCCTCCTCCTCCTCCTCCTCCTCTTCCTCCTCCAACTTGAGAGACAATTCCTCTGTTCCTTAATGATGTCTGTGTGGGAGGGGCTTTTTTTCTTTACACCATCAAAGACAAGACACTCAAAGGCGAGTATAAGCAATGACTTAATCATTGCACCACCGCTTTAAAGCCACGTCTCTCAGCTTCTCTTTCTCTTCTGACACACACACTCACACACTCCTTATGTGGAACTTTGCTAGAGGCGGCGGCATGCCACCTTCTCGTTTCTTTAGAACATTCTGGCACTAATCAGTGGAACCCTGTCCTCGCCCGGCACATGAGGAGGGGGAGCATGAATAAGGTACTAACGTCAGCCATGTTCTCTTCTAGGGGAAAGAGGCTGAGAGTAACCACCCCCTCCTCCCCTCCTCCTCTCCTCCTCTCTGAGCCCTGGGTGAGTCTTTCTGGAGACAGCACCCTCTTCCTTTTTGATGTTTGACAACTGAGGGAGGAGGGGTTAGAGGAGGTGGGAGGTGGGGGGAGAGCACCTTTCATCCAGCGGATGCCATCCTAAAGAGAAAGACAGGATGTGCTTGTGCATACTGTGGGATTTAGGGCTGCAGAGTGACACAGAGATACCTCTGGAACAACAGGTATGTGCGTTAGAAGTTACCTCCCAGGGTCGCTAAGTAAATCCTGAAAAACTGAACTCCTCTGCAGACCGTTTCATGCAGAGGTGAGTCATTCTGTGCACAAAGCGTCCAAGCATTCTTGATCTTTAGATTTGATCTGCACAGCTTCTGAAGTCATCACAGCTTTTCAGGCTGCAAGCTCAGGATTCAGCTGTGACCTGGAGGTGGACTCTTCACTTTGGATGCAAAAGACAGGAGCTGTCCTTGCAGACTCACCTGCATACCTGCACTGTGCTGCTTCAGTTACTGCTCCTGCAAACCCACAGACATCTTTCTTACTACAGATGTGTGTTTTTTCACAGAAAGGGTTGAAAAAAAACTGCAGGTGATTAAAATTTTAGTTCATGAACCAGAACCTGCAGAGCAGCGTTTTGAGATCAAAGCATGGAGCGTGTCTCCTGACTGTAAATACAGTACAGACCTCTGACTTAATGAAGACACTCAGTCCGTGTCTCTCCACTCGCTTCACACAGAGGAGGAAAAAGAAAGTCACATGTGTCCTTGTCCCTGCGTGGAAGCTCTTGTCATTGTGCAGCAAACGGCCTATGATCTCCCCCCCGCTCTTGCGCTCGCTAACATAAAGCCCCCTCAGGCTCCGCGCTCGCCCACCTAAGGTTTCAAGGTTGCTGCTCCGCTGTCACATTCTGACTATTCTCTGCTTTTTTTTTCTCCTCTCCTCTTTCCTGAGCTGTGAATAGAGCGATCACCTCCCCCTCACTGCCTGCTCCATGAGCTGATCATTATGCCCGGATCAGGCCGAGGTAATGGAGTCTTCAAGTCTCTTTGTGTACTCACCGTCTTCCTCTTCTCCGCTGTTTCCTGACAGTCGACTTCCCCCTTCGTTTGGCTGGGAGCATCGTGTTGTTCTGCAGTCGTTTTCCTATTGTTAGTATTTGACTGGGATCACCTGTAACTCTGAATGTGTGTGTGTGTGTTGTGTAGACTGTAAAGCTGGGTCCCAATTCAGGGGCTGCATCCTACGAAAGGTTGGATTTAAAGACTGACTATGTCATAGCAATGCGTCGAAGGCTGTCCCATTCAAAAGGCTAACGAATCTGGCGTCCCCTTTTGGGTGCCAAGACAGATTCAGCGAATCCTTCTGAGCCTTACATTTCCCAAGATTCATTACGTGTAAACGCCAAAAATGATGGTCACGACCGAACTCCAGAAGGATTCATTTTTTTATACAGTTGTGACAGATTTCTGGCAACAACCACAACAATAAAGAAGATTTTGTTTTGCTGTGGAAAAACATGTTGTTAGGGCCCTTTTAAAGTATTATACTGAGGAAAAACAGTTCTTCTTTAAAAATCTTCTCGTTACGGACAAATTTTATGACAATAATTGTAAATTCTCTAGGGAAAAAAAAACTTACTTGACGATTTAAAAAAAAAAAGTGCTCTAATTTCAGTGCTCTAAAAATAGGAAATTAAATTGTAACTTTTATCCTTTTTGTTGTTGTTGTTTTGGATCTAACATCCCACGTAGCGCTTTTGACTAAGTTGAAAATGTATGTTGTTGCTTAACTCTTACAATGCGGTTCTAGACTCTATCAATAAAGAAAATAATAATACTAAAGTAATATATAAAAACGTATTAGGAATAGTAAAAAAAAAAAATCTGTGCACTGTCTAATTTCCGAAGTTATTTTGAGTGTTCAGGAAGTTACTGACCGTTATTAATTCGTGGTTCTGTGCACCTGAGTGTTGTCTTACAGGTACGTTGCCAGGTTAAAAATGCACTATAAACCACTATGTAGTAAAAATTAACATGTCTTCATACAGTTTAGTAACTTAAAAATGAAGCTATTGTTGAGATAAATGAAATTAGGGATGGGTACCAAATTCTTAATACTTCTTTAAGTACCATTTTTAGGTACCTAAACGCATCTTTGTGACTGTGAGGGAGTGGAAGAGTAGGAGATTTCCCATGCAGGACATGAACACAACATTGCAAGTTTATATAATGAAGAATAAATAGGTTAGATTGAATTTTTTTTTATACTTTATTATTAAACAAATTGATATTTTTTATCATATAAGCACAAAAAATTGGTACTGTTGAGTACCGGTACTGAGTGCCAGGTACCGGACGCCGGTACCGTATCGTTTCAAATGTGAAAGGTGCCCATCTCTAAATGTAATGACTTCCCAAGTTGAGGGTGTGAAACTTATTTAAAAAGCACTTTATAACAAGCACAGCTGTAAGAAAAAAAAAGAAGTGCTGAACAGATAGGTAAAATAAAAAGATTAAAAAAAACACACAAACATAAAAGAAAACATATTAAAAACAAATAAAAGCAAATAAGATCAGACAAAGAAACTAAGTCTCTCTAGCTTAGTAATGCTTGAGATTTATTAAAGCTACATGTACCATTCCTGGAAGCTGTAACACATTCATTTACACTTTTTTAGATCCAAACATTTGATTTGCATCTTCTCTGATAGTATTTGTGACATTAACGTTCCCTTTGCTGCAACCTTTAATATCCGTATTTCACTTTAATTTTCAACAACTCTTCATTTAAAAGTGAAGCATGATGGTAATGAGTGTTTTTAACCATAATGTTAATTACAGTCATAAATTGCCTGGATAATCATACCAGTTATTAGTACTTCTCTCAGTAATTACATCCCTTTCCTTCCGTTGATGAGTCGTTCACTCCTTTCGATCTAAACGCTGGAATCTGCCCTCGTCTCAATCTCAGCTCCATCTCACCAATTCCAGCGTCTGTGTCGGTGTGTTCCTCTCCGTCCTTTGACTCTTGAAAAATCCTTTTTTGATGTTGCAATTCGTTGAAGAGCGAAAGCTTATTTTGTAAACTCAAAGAGAAATTCTCGGCACAGAAAGAAATCGGACACATCAAAGAAAGAGGCTGCGACATTTAATCACCAAATAACTCCTGAGTGCCTTGAAGATCACAGATTCATGATTTATCGCCGTATAAGAGGATGTGAGGGGCAGATCGGTCTTTTAAGAGCCTTTAAAAAATGTTTTTGTGTTGCTCCTCACTTTGTAAAGCTCGCTGGAAATGGCCAGTGTCAGTGCGCTGAATGAATTCAACAGTTTTTAGGAGTTTCACAAGGTCAGCGGTGGAGTTAGGACGCTTACACACACACTCCCGCTCGATTCTATAAATCCAAGCATGTCGGCCTTGGTGCAGTAAAACCAGCAGTCTCCCTTTCTGTCTCTTTATCATTCCTTACAGAGTCGTCACACACCTCAACACATTCGTCCTCCATCCTCCCTTTCTCTGCCTCCTCTTACCTTCAGCTTCATTCAGCCCATCCAGACCTTGGAAGGAGTCGTAATTGTCTGCAGCCAGAACGCCGGGGAAGGTGCTCTCCAGTCTTCTTTTCATAAATCGTGCTGCATGCTTCCCGCCAGATAACCGAGTGCACTTTCTCAAACTTGTTCAAACATTTTAGCGACGTTTTTGTCAGCTGTGAAACTTTTTTCCTCCACAATGACTGCTGCTTTCTTTTTCTTCTCTTCCCGTTGTCACACAATGAGTTTGGAGAGCTTTTTTTGACGGGCCTGGAGGTCGTTCAAGTTCTTCAGCTCATGGGAGGCTGTCACTTAAAACTGTCGGACTATTTCTGGGTCGGCTGTCCAGTTTTTGCAACTCTTAAACTATAAATTCATAAAAGCACGTTTTCCATCCAGGAGTCCTTCCCTCTTGTGTCCTATTTCCTTCCATCCTCATCATATATCCTCCTTCCCCTCTTGTCCACACTTGTCTGTGTACAGTTTTATTTTTACAAGGACGTATACAGCCAGGATGACATACTGCCAGCAATTTCTCCTCCACTTGTGTCACAGTATTTCTGCTGTTGTTGGCCAAAGTGGTAGCACTCCAGTAACTGTCAGATAAATATGGATTTAAGGTGGTATTTATGCGCAGAAACTGTGATTTTATCTATTTGTAATGCAGCTCCTTCTTCAAACACGAGCTGTCGGTGCGGTTGAAGAAGATGTAGTGCAGCAGGTAAAGAAAAACAGAGCGAAGAAGAGCTTGAAGGAGGAGTTCATCTATGGGTGATACATGATATTTTCTTCACTTTAAGACTCTGGAGCTGCACCGCTGTCAACATGATGGATAATGTTTTAGGGCGAGGTCTCCAGGGAGTGATCTGTTGTCTGTACAATCAACTGTGGAGAGCCGAGACGGCAAGAGAAAGAAGAGAATGAGAGGAGCTGACAGAGGGCAGCAGACGGAGGGAGAAGCAGAACCGGTCCTCATTACAGCCAAATCCTGCTGGGGGTTCACCAAACTGGGGCGATTTGAAGTTTAAAGTTTAAAGAATCTCACTGTCTCTGTCTGTCTTTCTCAGTGCTTCGGTAACAAGGAGAGACACACACACATGCACACACTCGGCGCCCTAGCTACGGCCTGTGGGAACTCATTATCTTCCCAGACGAGTGGCGCCACGAGTCGCCAGGTCGGTCTCTTGCCACCGTGTCACTTTGGGTTCCAGCGTGCGAGCTGTGGAGACGAGGTGACAGTCGACACATGGGGTTTGAGCCGACTCTGGGGCGTTGCGTCGTGTGTTTGTGGAGCAGAAAGTCAAGCTGGGACATTCAACTTCTCCAGGATGATGTCTTTATTTCTCTTAAAGTGACCTTTAACCTTCTTTGATTCCACCTCTGGATCCAGCTCTGTTGAGAATCTAATCTGTAAATGACAGGTGAACACGCTACCTCAGTGAGTGTTAATGCGTTGACCCTGGATGGAGGTTAGCGGGTCATCCACTCACCGCTGCACACATGATCTACGCTGCGCCTCGCAGAAATAGGTCGACGGCATAAACTAAATCCAATAGGAATATTGCTTTTCATTGATTTTTGATCCACCTTGGGATAATGCACGTATTTCAGCGCGCGCGTGTGTGTGTGTGTGTGTGTGTGTGTGTGCACATAAACACATGATGGATAAAAGCACACATGATTGGTCGTTACACCGTGTGTAGACTAATGCCTCCATCATGGCCGCCAATGGAGAGCTAACTCTTCCTGGAGACATAATACAGTATAAGACTATAACTTAGAGCGGGTGTGTTATTATGAGTGTGCCGCCGCCGCCAGGAGAGACAGAGGAGAGTTATTTGTTAAATGCCACCACGACTGTACCGGGGTCCTAATTGGATTTCCACCCTCGCTCAAAATGTCCCCTCGACTTTTTTTATGGATATGACCTCTGAGTCGGACACACACACACACACACATTGGAGCACAGAAATCTATCTGTTTTAATGCTCTATTATCACTCCAGTGGATGAGCTCTAAAAACAGAGAATTGAACATATGGTGTGAGAAAACTTCTGACGTGCACACTCTGCGTCCTTAGCCTGTTGAAGGAGCCGAAAACCACAATATGTGCTCGCAATCTGGCGGGGGAGCGTGTTTGTTCCTTTTGTTCTCGTGTTTTAAACGCGTGAAATCTGCGCCGTGCACCTTGAACCTGAACTAGGGCAGAGGCACACGACGAAATCTGCTTCCTCTCTCGGCTGCAAATAGAACACACTTATGCACAAATCCACAACAACAACAACAACAACAACGAAATCTCATCTGATGGATCTGTTCTGCTGACTTTAAGTGTTTGTGCGTGCTGTTTTACTTGCTCTGCCTCATCATTCTGCAAAAACAAACCTGTCCGCCTGTTTGCAGATGGCAGAGCTCAGAATAATCCTCATCTACACCCACACACGCTCGCTTCATGCGTACCTTTTTTTTCCTCCCCTCACTCCTACTTTAATAACCGCTTAGGCCTCAAAACTCCCACATGTGCGGATCTATATACTCTCCATATGTCTTTGTATCATTAAAAAAAATCCAGACGCAGGATTCTCACTTGTGTCAGAACCACAGGTGTGATAGATTGGTTCGGTTTTCGTAATGAGAGCTAATTAATGCTAACGAGGCTATCAACGAGGAATCATGTGAGTCGGCGCTGTTTAATTACCGTATGAGTAAATAGAGAGGCTTTAACATGAAGTCAGCATATTGTTTACTGTTTGTATTTGGCCAACATAGATCCAGGAAGTGTGTTCATTTACATACGTGATAAGAAAATTGCCCTGCTCGGCTATTAGCATGTTAATGGCTGCATTCACAGAGCTCTTAAAGGGGTAAAAATAAGCAGCTACAAAATGCGGTTAAATCGATCGCAGAGTCGTTTTCACCTCAAATTTTTACTCCCGTTGTCTTCCTGCTTTCTCGATGTAAGCAAAAAAGGCAGAATGTCACATTTGATATGCACAGCATCCTCCTCGCCCTATCCCCCAGAGTCACCCGGTGCCAGATGACGAGCAGGCTGCCAGGGGTCACCCGGCAATCCGTCCGCTCTCTAAACACCCGCCGGTCCTCTGCGGAAGCGACCTAATAACTGTGCCAGGCCGCCGCTTCACCCTCTCGTCGTCTTCCTCCTCCTCCTCTTCTTCACCCGCCTGGAGGACTCCTCAGATCTGCTCACCAGTTTTATGGGATTTTATGAGCTTCATCTACTTATTTCTCCCTCTTCTTCTCCTCTTTTTCCGCCTCCTAACAGACGTTTCTCAGCTCATTTCCATCGGATGCCCTACAGGGAATCGCCGAGCGTAAAGTTGTGCCTCTCCCTAGCCACCGCTCAACTTCTGCGCCCATAAAGCAAAATAAAAACGCGCTTTAGTGATTTGTCAACTTGTGTCCTCGGGGGAGACGTAATGTGAAGATGGGATATCCTTGAAATCCAGTGTTTGGAGACGCTGCCATCTTTCAAAAGTGGTGTGTGTGAAAATCTGGTTTTGTGTGGATTGTTTTGGGTCTCCTCTTCACGTCTTTTGTCCTCAAACATGACGCCCCCTCCGCCGCCTCTCAACACGTGTCTGGATGAAAGACAGCTCCTCATGACCTCTTGTTATCTCCCATCCATTCCTGCTCCCCAGCCCCGCCCCTCGCATTCACACCCGTCCCATTACCGTCAGACACACCGCCACGTGCTCACCCCCCTTCTTCTTTTACCGCTCGGACGGGTGGCAACAATAGAGACAGGAGGGCCAAAATGTCTGTCTGGCAAGTCCCTCGAGGCTGGTCGCGTATCAGCGCAGCCAATCTTAATGCACGTCTTCCGCAACAAATTGGCCAGTTTACTTAAGAGTCTGCTGTGGCCCATGAATATTTGATGCGGTCAGGGCTGAGGAGAGGAGGGATACAATGACAGGGTCTTATCTTATTTAGCCAGACAGAGGGGGTCGGATCCCGGCCCGACCCAGAGTACTCCAAAGCTCTTCTGGGATCTGGAAGAGCGCGATCCAGGAGAAGTGTGGAACATTTTCTCCTCATTTGTCCACACCTTTGAAGTGGAGGAAGCCTTGGATGAAAACCAAATCCAGAGAATGCCTTCCCCTTCCTTCCTCGCTGCTTCCTCGCTTCTTCCCGCCCCCTCGTGATTGACATTTGGGGAATCACACAATGGGCTTTTAACAGGTTTAATGGACCCACGAGTGGTGCAACACCTCCCACAGAGCGCTGGCTCTCCTCGCTGGATGAAAATGTAAATGTGAATCAAAATAACAAAAAAAAAAGAAGGGGAGATCACAATGCGGCTCGTGTTTCATCTTCTGCATCGAGCATTGTCGGAGGAGAAATGTGAGGAGAAATATGTGATTTCTCCTCACACAGCGAGGGCAGGGAGAGGAAACTAAATAAGGATACTTTCCCAATTATCCCTCCCCCCTTCTTCCCTCCTTTTCTGTGTGTGTGCCTTCCCTCTGTCCCTCTGGGCCTGAGGTAGCCGTGTGATTTAAAAAAGGCCTCTCATATTGCCTTGGCCGTGATGGCGAGTAATACTGTAGCCTCCAAATCAATGGAGCCTGTCCTAGATTTCGCTGCGGTCTCAACTCTCTTCTCTATAAAGGGATCTGGAGGGCACTCTATATTTTTATTACCTGCAGAGAGAAATGGAGAGGTTGGGACCTGGATCCCATTTCACACACACGCACACACACACACAGTGTTATGTATGTAGACACACAGAGCAGTGCATGCACCAGCACACACACCAACTGTCCACCAACTGTACCTGAAAGCCTCTGGTGGCAGGGAAAGGGGACCCCAGCAGAGCCTGTCTCTCTTCATTAGCAGCAGAACACACACACACACACACACATACACACACGCAGGGGGACATGATGCAAATGCCACAGTGGGTTACGCTGACTACTCTGCTGACTGTGCACATTGGGAGGCTGCAGCGAGGGGAAGGTTGCATCCCGTTTCTGGAGAGGGAGAGGCGAGGACGATGGTGGCTCGAAGATATCGCAGACGAATTCCTGGGGTGATTAGAAATTACACTTTTTAACCGCCCTGCATGCAAAACCAGCTCCAGCTCCAGAAGGGTGAAGGCGAGCATTACTCCTCACCCCCCACGAGCCACTGCGCCCCTGCGCCCCATCAAGCCACCCCGCCTGCCAGCCAGCGATCCATCCCGCCAACCTTCGTCAGCAGCTAATTAAATCTACCACTATTCATTTGGCCCTAATGTGCTTTTAATTGGATTACAGGGCCAGTCATGGGGAGGGTTCAGGAAGGGGTGAGGAGGACAACAGAGCAGGGCGCGAGGTGAGGGGACGGGGGAGGAGAGGCTGTTTGACAAGAGCGCCAGCGAGGTAACCTTATTATCCCGTCCGAGCCGAGGGCAGAGCTGGGGAGGGAAGGATGGAGAGGAGTTTTCTAATGATGTGTTGAGTGTTTGTTTCTGCACTCAGCAGGATCTGGGTTTCAAGAAAAACACATCTGTATCCAACGGGAGGGAGGGGAGACGCAAAGGGGGAGGGGGGAGAAAAGAGACAGGGCTTTGATGTGGTGATAAGAAAGTTACAGTGTGTAACAGCACCCAGAAAGACAGCACCCAGTGATAGCCAGAGAGGGAAGAAAAGATCTGAAGAGCAGGAGGAGTGACGAGAATACGAATGGCGGTGCGAGGAGCTGAGGTTTTCTGCCACGATGGGGAGAAATGTGTGAGTTGTTTATTGTCAGAAGTTGGAGTCCTGAGGGTTTGGGAGATGCAGCGATGCAGGAGCTCAAGTGTAGAGCTTTTAATAGTCGTGTGTTTGAACTCTAAAGCAGGACGGAGGGAGAGAAAGAGAAAGATGCTGCTTCACCAAACTTTCCCCGCACTTCAGCGCTCGCTTAGTATTCGAGTCACCGCCTGCGACGAGATGAAAAAAGAGAGGGGGAATTTCACAGAACGAGGTCAATGTTTAATTTTTAGTTGAATTGATAAATAAATTACAGTCGGATCGATGGAGTTTTAATCTGCAGCTGGTCTTGACGGGCTGCCAAGTCTTGCTCCCACTCCCGCCCACCGGTCGCAGCCAGCGTTGGCAGGCTGATTATGAATGAAACCTGTGTCCAGCAGGCTGACCCTTCATCTCTGGAGCCTGGCCCGTTTGGAGCGTGACCTTGGGCGCATTAAAGCAGCATATGCTGACACTCAGAGTCCTCCCATGGCTTAACGAGTGTCTCAATTAATCACTGCAGGGGTGATGCATTGATATTAAGAAGAGAATTCCAGTTTCATTTATTTTTTCCAGTTCAGCCCACCGCTGCAGTCTCAGCCCCCCATTGTTCCCCAAAAACCATTAATGGGCAGCGTTTTTGTGTTTTCTATTACCGTGGACTGTAACATACTTCACATCGCTGCGATGAAGTGTCAAACTGGAAGCAGAGCAGCGATCAGCTTTGTATCGGTGCAATGATTCTGACTTTATGGAGCTATTTTTTGGGGAGTGGGGGTTAAATTAAAAAGGCTCATCATCCATCAAGTGATGAATTATGTTTGCCAGCGCAGCAACAACTGCTTTAATGCACTTTTGGAAACAATGAGAGGGCTGTGACCTCCCTTTGCCGGAGAGGAAACTCTGCAGTGGCTGGAAAGAGGGGGACATTTTTCAACATCATGCTAATTTTACCGGGGGCTTTTACGGGAAATGTGGACCATTTAGATTCCTTAGGACCAAGCCTTGACAGCCATAGCTTAACCATAGAAATGTTAATCTCCTGTCAGTAGCTCGGGGACCTCCATGGCCCTGTAAGCCTGCTGACACAAACAAGGTGACACTTTGAGCGTCTTGGTTTAAGACCCAGCCCAAGATCGCACATCGCAACTAAATGGGACTGGTGTTTCAGTGAGTCAGGTGAGTCGGGTGCACTATACGAGTCAGGTGTGTCAAGTGAGTTGGATATGTTCGATTTATCATATGAGTCAGGCAGTTGTGTGTGTTGGGGGTCTCATATTAGATTGGTGAGCCAGTTGCACTAGGTCGGTCAGATGTGTCGGGTAGGTTGCAAGAGTTGGGTGTGCTGGACAAGTCTGGTACATCTCACGAGTCTGGAAATTCAGGTGCGTATAAGTCAGGAAACGTAGGTGTCTTGCAAGTCGGGTGTGTGCGTCGGGTTGATAATGTCACATGAGTCTGGTAGGTCCGTTGCGTTGGACATGTGTACATTTTATTAGTCTGGTAGTTTGGGTGTTGGATAATTCGGGGACTTCGTATAAGTCCGATAAGTCAGGTGTGTTGGATAAGTCGGGTACCTCATATGAGTCCAGTAAGTCAGAAGTTGGGTAAGTCAGTCATGAGTCTTAAAGTCAGGTGTTGGTCGTGTTGAGATCATCGTCAGATTTGGCTAGGTCAGGTAACGTAGGAGTCTTGTTTGTCGAGTGTGTAATTTGAGTTGTTAATGCTACATGAGTCTGGTATTTCGGGTATGTCATACAAGTCTGGTAAGTTAGTTGTGTTGGATGGGCTGGGTACATTGTATTAGTCTGGTAAGATGAGTGTTGGATGATTCAGGAACGTCATGATAGTCTTGAAATCAGGTGCTGGATGAGATGAGTACCTCATTAGAGTCTGGTAAGTCGAGTGTGTTGGATGACGTGGGTACGTTGTATGAGTTTGGTAAGTTTGGTGCATTGTATGAGTTGGGCACATCATAAGGCTAGTAAGTCAGGAGTTGGATGAGTCAAGTACATGATACAAGTCTGGTAAGTCGGTTGTGTCTTATGGGTCTGGTAAGTTGGGTGTGTTGGATGATTCGGGAACGTCGTATTAGTCTTGAAATCAGGTGTTGGATGAGTTGGGTACGTAGTGGTATTCTGGTAAATTGGGGGTGCTCGATGGGTCGGGTACCTTGCATCAGTCTGGCAAGTCTGATGTTCTATGAGTCGGGGTTGTTAGGTGTGTAGCATGAGTTGGGTGGTATGTCCTAGGTGTCAGGTGCGGGTATGTTGGGCACATCTTACGAGTCTGGTAAGGCAGGTGTTTGATGAGTTGAACAGATCATCAGAGTCTGGTAAGTCGTGGTTGTTCAATATGTAGCATGAGTTGGGTTTGTCCCATCCGTCGTTGTATGAGTCGGTAAACTGGGTGCGTTGAATGAGTTGAGTATGTTGGGTACAACGTCTGTGTCTGGTAAGTTGGATGTGTCGCATTCGTCAGGTAAGCATTGTGTTGTATCAGTTATAAGAGTCTGGTGCACTGGGTTAGTGGAGTGCGTTGTATCAGTCAGTTGAGTTGGGGGAGTCGGTAGCATCATGTGAGAAGATGTCAAAATCAATACAGCAATGTCATCAGGTCTGCTTCCAGGAGTAATGATGGTGCCTCAACCTGCTCTGACGGCACGCTCATGCACACACTTAAACATCACTCCCCCTCTTCTTCATCATATCATCAAGCCCATCAGGATGCCTAATGGGGGAAGCGATCAATACGTCGCAGGGGTCGAGGTGAGCGAGCATACCGGCAGGCTCGTGACAATCGTACTAATGGCACCACCAGGCCCTGCGCTCCACCCATCACTGTCAGTAACTGTCCCACATTGTCCTTATCATCGCTGTCTCTTAAGCCACTCCATCGCAACTGGCGACCAAGGTGTGGGATGATAACAGGCCGAAGGTCAATCCCTCTTGATACCAGAAAGACTCTTCCTTCTTGAGACCAAATGAGAGCTGTGCGGAGGGTTTCTTCCTCGGACAGAGCGTGCCCAGTTGGCTTGTGTGCTGGTTGATGTTTAGCCTGTCCCCCTCTCGCCCTAACCCCTCATTACAGCCAGTTTATCATGCCAGGAAGAGAGTGGCAAAAACAAATTAGTCCACAGGAGGGGAAAATAGCCGGGGATATCGATTCTGCCTTTTCATGCCAGAGTGGAGCACAGAAAATATTGGGCTATAAAAGGGAAACAAGGATATAAAGCCATTACAGTGCGCACTTAATTGATCCCACTTCCCATAACAAATTAATTGAGCGGAAAATGGCAGATGGCTTTGATGAATGTCATAAAAAAGGCTTGTCAGCAAGCCCGGTGTGTGCGACCCCCGTGCTCAGTGGCTGTGTCGCATGAAGGAGCCTCTCAGGAAAGAGCGTTTCTTCGAGTATTTACATCTCAGTGATCCTGATGTTAATCATGTTGACTTATTGACATCGTTGCTAATTGTCTCCTGTTTCTCTGCTGCATTTCTCCCCTCCTCTTTCTCCTCTTGTTGTTTCCTTCATGCTGCAGTCGGAGTACAGGTGCATGTTTGTTTGCCCATGTGGGAGAGTGCGACAGTGCATGTTTATACTGACAGGCTGCTTCCCCAGTAGCAGAACAAATGCTAATTTAATCAATTGGCTATAAATCCTGCTGGCCGCTGACTCATGCGTCTTCTGCCCTGGGGACTCCAACAAAAACCCTGCCAGTGCAGTTTGTTCAGCACACACACACACACACACACACACACACACACACACACACTCACGGGCATCCATCTTCCATGCTCCTCTTTCCTGTCCTCCATCACCGCAGCATCAGAAACGAACATTCAGATGTTGACACACAGAGATAATTGTTATTTTCTTCCCTCGGCTAAAATCCTCAGCTGTGCAGACAGCTGAGAGGCTGCGATTGATCCGTGTTACCGCTCATAAACACACACACACACTGACACACAGGCATCCATCTCACAGTTAATTTCCCTGCTCCTCATCTTAACCAGAGAATTATTTATCGAGAGCATATTCCTCACACACACACACGCACACACACAGACACGATGCTGACACACCTGCAGTTTCATGACATCCAAATCTGCTAAAGCTGCTGAAACAGCGTCTTCACAGAGAGTGGGGGGCTGCTCCTAGACTGGTTGGTAGGGAAGGGAAGGGGGGGCACAGCGGGGCGATAGAGTGACAGAGAGACAGAAAAACAGGGATGCAGAGAGCGGCAGAGTGACAGAGAGAAAAAAAACACCAGGAAGAGCAACAGAGCGATAAAGGAAAGTCAGAAAGAACGACACAAAAAAAAGGGTGACAGGAGAGAAGAGGAGCTGCTGTCGGCTTGCAGGGAGGCTGCTGGTACCCACAGGCTCTGCTCAGAATTCTGCAGGGCCTCTGTGGCCCCCGTGTTCCCCATCAATCTCAGCCCGCTCTGGCAGCCGCCAGCGGCTGCATCTTAATCTGCTGAGGCCGGACGTGAGGACGGACAGGTCGCCTGGGCCGGGCGGTAAATAACCCTTCTCCTGACTGTCCTCTTCTATTCCCCTATGCATACACAGGCATGGACACACACACATGTAGACACACTGGAACACACACGTATTCCTGTGTCTTTTTCTCTACACAAATATGTCTGCTACTTTTGTGTGTTGAAGTTTGGAGCATTAAAAATGGAAGAGGCAGGCTTCATGATAAGAAAGTCAGATTTTTTAAGAGTCAGAGGGCGAAAAGTTTGAAAGGAAAACAGTTTACTTTACTTTTGGAGATAAACGTGGCAGAAACAGGTCTAAAAAGTAAGAGGGCTTTAGTATACATATGTGGGCAAGACATTAGATAATTACCAATAGATTTACGAGTTCAGCAATATTCATGATTCATGATTCATGATTTCAAATTCAAGTAATATCTTAGAAGTTGAGAAATAAAAAAAAAGAATTTAATTTCTTTTTTTTTATTTTTGCATAATTTTTGAAATTTCAAAATTGTTTGCAATTTGTGCAAATTTCTAAATTTAATATCTTTTTTTATTTTTGCAAAATTTTATTGTTTTCCATATTTTTAAAATTCATTTTTTATTTGATAATTTATTACGTTTGATTTATGATTTTTTTGCATTTTTATTTTGACAGTTTTGCAATTTTTATTTTTTAAAAGTTTTGCAAATTGTAGAAATTCAAATGTATTAAATTATTGCAACTTTTAAAATTTTTGCTAATTTTTGAAATTTTAACAAAATTTTTGAGTTTTTTTAATTTCTATTTTTTTCGATATTTTAAATATATATATATATATATATATATATATATATATATATATATATATATATATATATATATATATATATATATATATATATATATATATATATATATATATATATATATATATATATTCTAAACTTTTTTAAAAATTTTGCAAATTCATTAAAAATGCATCATGAATTTTTTATAAAAAAAAATCTTCTTGTTTTGATTATTATGTACTAGATTTTATACATCTTACTTTTAATTTCATACACTTTTTTTGTCTTAATTTTGAAGATAAAGTTTATTTTATGGCTCCTGAATAAGTTAAATTGAGGTGAGCTGATGCCAAGTGGCCCTTTGAAGGTAAAGGTTGCAGACCCCTGATCCAGCTCTTTCTCTAGGACTAAGGGGGTTGTAGTGTCACCTCGCTCTCTTTTTTTGTGTGTCCGTCTACACATTTGCCTCACACACACACTCACACACACACATTCACACAGGAGCCCTCACAAAGCCAGCATCATCCTTACAAGCAGCGGCTGTGACAGCTGCAAAGATCTGACACAAAAAGATGCGCTATCTGAGAAACACGGAGGAGGCAAGGTGCGGGAGACTCAGCGGATTAGAGGGCGGCTATCTCAGTCGCCCAGGGCCCCCTTTCTGAAATCCAGGAGGCAGCCGGCACGAGTCAGAGGCTGGAAGGCCACTCCGCCCACAAGCGGACGCAGGTCCTCAGCAAGGATCTGTTAAATTTACGACCTGGCGCTGCCCTGCTTTGCTAACCCCTCTGCTCCTCTCCTCCGTCAGTAAGACCTTGACAGGTCAAAGGTCGCTGAATTCTCTCTGCCTGCCGAGGATGCCTGCTCTGATGGCTCCGGGGCAGAGCACATCGTGTTCCCGATGGGACACCGGTAGCCATGGCAACCTTTGAACTCAGCTCACAGGAGGAGGTGAGGCATGAGAGCAGGGATTGTGCGGAAGGTAATGCTGCTCTGCCTGTGTGACTGACAGCTTCCCAGAGTCTTTATATATTTATGCCTCACACACACATACACACACACTTTAAATCAGACGTGTTTGAGCTGCATGTAGAAACACACACCAACAATGTACACAATCACATGCTAAGTCAAGCCAACACACTTACACACACTCGTCTCCTCTGTTTGACGGATGACCTTACGCTCTGTGTCACTGAGCCGCAGCGTCTGCCTCTGCTGGGAGTAATGGTGTCCAGAATGACATGTTATGACGGGAAGAAGTGCTGCGCCAAGCCCACACACACACACGCACACACACACACACACACACACACACACACACACCTAGCTCTTTTAGCTGAAGAGAAAAGTATTTCTTGCATCAAATGTTCAGCCTTTAACGATCACTCTGAAGGAGTCTGGATTTGGCGTCTCTTTACAGATTTTAATAACCTAACCTTTAGGAAAGGAAGCAAGGATGTCCAGATGGAGGGAGGGGGGAGTAGTGGGCAGGAGGAGAAGGAAAAAACTCGCAGGAGGAGAAGATAGAGAAGGGAGGGAGGAGCTGACACCTTGACGGATTGATTGAGATCGCCCAATACACGGTGTTGCCTACAGCCGAGATTAGCAGGAGGTCTGGGTCAGCACAATCTCTGTGTGTTAGATAACTCCCCCCTCCACCACCAACCTCCACCCTCCACCCTCCACCCACCCCCACCCCTTGCCTCGCAGCTGCAGCTTGATACTGCACCTCAGCGACACAATATTTTACTGCATATCTCTCAAACTCCACGCCGGAGACGGGGGATGTGTGTAGTGCATGACTGTGGGGCCTGGTATCCATGGCAACCCCGGCCAGGTGCAGCAGCGTTTTTTTTTTTAAATGCGATTCAGGTAATTCAACCCTGCGATGAAAAGCATGCATATAAGGTCAGTGCTATTCAAATTAACTGCATGTTTCATATTCAGGCGCTCTCTGGACGCCGGCCCCGACCCCCCCTGTATGAGCACATGTCTCCCACAATGCATCACTTGAGTGGCAGGTATGATATTTCAGGTTTTGATGGAGGCTGCATTGAATTCTTTTTTTTTTTTTAAAGAAGGGGGTGTGTGATTAAAAAAACATGCACAGAAAAGAGAGAAAGGTTAGGAAGGGAATAAGGAGATAGGACAGATAGAGAGAAGGAAATAGGACGTGTCATAGGGCTGCTGTCGAGGGGGTTTTGGAGGCTTGGGTTAAGCCAGGGGGGCTTTGACAGCTGGGTTTAAGGAGAAAGGAAGGGGGCTATGGATTGGAGTCAGGTCTCTACTTCATATTCTGAAGATTAAACTCCTATCCTTCCTCCTCCTCCTCCTCCTCCTCCTCCTACACCGTTTTGGACGTCTGTGGCATCATTTTTTTCTTCCTGCTCTTGCTGTTTGTGGGTGTTTCAGGAGTGATTTACAGCCAGGGTGGCTGCTGCAGAAAGAGAGAAGGAGAGACGCGCTCATGTTAAAAAATGCAATCAGATATTCTACACCAGATCTCCTCAGCGTTTGCAGTCAGACTCAGAAATTTGTGGATAATAACCCGACGCTGAGATGTCATAAAGGAGTCAACAATGCACCAATTTCTAACAGATTTTGGGAAATTAGCTCAATGAAAATCTTCTTTTTTTCAGATTTTGAGCTGCACAGTTTTGTGTGTTCACATGTCAGAAACAGCACATTTCCAACGCCCTGGGTTTCAGTTACAGATACGTGCTAATGGTGCCAAATTGGTGCGCCTTTATACCAAATTTAAAGCCAGAAAATCCACAGAAAATTAACTGGCAACAATTTTAATGACTGCGTGGGAATTATAAAACCATTTTCCAACCACAACTGCCAAAACGCACTGGTTTCAGCTTCCAAAATGTCAGTATATGCTTCATTTTTAATTTCTTAGAGCAACAAACTGAGCGCCAACTAGTTTCAGTTTGTGTTTTAAAAGCTTCAGTTTGAAACTTGTGAATCACATCGTGTGTTCATCATGCTTTCTCCGGACATGGTCGTGACTCAAGAGGAGCTGACAGCTCCGATCAAAGCTGATTGATCTGATGATTCCAGGCAGGGCTGCACATAGCAACATGGTGGGGTGAAGGGGTTGGGGCCCCTGTGGCTTGTGCAACCCCCCTCTGAGTCCTCGGTTTGTTGACACAGTCCCCAATTGCAAAGCATATCTGACAATGATCATTGATTGGGTGGATGGGAAGGATCAATGCTTGTTGATTGAGGAGGAAACACTGGACGATGTCTGTGGGTGTTGAACGATCTTTCAAGACCCAAATATTGTTTTCTCTGACGATGTAAACATCAAAACTACCTATGAAGAGTGGACTCTCTTCCTGTTTTTGATCCAAAAAACAGACAAAACGATATATTTCTTTATTACTTTCATCTTGGGCACCTCATCCTTTAATCGTCTCCATGATCTCTGTTGCCTTTTCTCATGATCTTGCCCCTTTTTCTCTCGGAACACAGCAAGAAAGGGAAATCTTACAAAGTGTTTTTGTTTTTCTTAAGTATCACACTCAATTTGAGCCACATTGAACTGATTAGTCCAGAAAAAATGTCTTGTTTCAAGTTATTTACAGACACAGAGAAGGTCTGAATTGCTCGAAAATTAGCTTAAAACTAGAGTAATGTCTTGATAAAAATAACTTTTCTCTTGTTCCATTGGAAGATTTTTTTTACTTGTTACCAGCAATTCAGACCTCATTTTGTCTTTAAATAATGTAAAACAAGACATTTTTCGGGACTGGTCAGGTGAATGTGGCTCATCTTGAGTCTAAAAAGATATTTCTACGGAAAAACGAAAAAAACACTTGATAAGATTTCTCACATCTTCTCCTCATATCCATACTGAGCTCTCATCCAAAGAGCACACCGCTCTCACCCACAGTCGTTAACAATCATGATTTTACTCTTCCAGACTCCTGCTGAAAAACACAACTCACTTCTACATCAACACAAACCAGTCCCTTCAAAAAATCCACCCAAACACCCCTCAAAGCTGATATTCTGAAAAACTGAAAAGGACTTACGCAAAGAAGCCTTTCAGCTTTTGACCGAATCTATTCAAGACTGTTTGAGGGATTATGACTGAAATAATTCCTAAATATGCTTTGAACTGCACGCTTGACATTAAAATAATCACTCAAAATAGACAATCAAAGAGAAATTACTAACACAAACAGACAGGCTTTAAATTTAGAAGAATTGGCATCATTTTTCGTGTACAAGTTAATCAGACTTGTATTTTTAAACACGCATTTCTTTCCTCCAAATACCCATATGATCATGTAGCCTCGGGCTGATGCAGCAGCGTGCCAGGGAAAGCGTGCAAATGGAGATTAAATAAGGGAATCAGAAACTAATATCATTCCCAGCTCTCAGCTGCTCTTGTTTCAGACGGCATTTGGTTTATTTGTTAGGGTGTGCTGCCATCTGCTGGTGATTTTAAGCCAACACATGCAAAAAAAAGTGGCGAAATAAAAAAAAAAAAACATGATATATTTGGCAGAATTTGAGCATTTCTTTGAGTTTTGCTCTTCACTTAGGCTTTGTAACTTTTTATCTTCCTTATGCATGTGTATTTTTCTGCAGCAGTGCAGGAGGGGGCATGGTTCATATCTGGCGGTTAATGTGTAACTTGATTCTTTATTAAAGCCAAGCCTGAAGTGCAGAGTCACACTATTCACTCGGTTCAGCGCTCTGGCACAAAGAGGAATAAAAAATGTCTGTGCAGCTTTTTGAAGGGAAAGATCATGCAGCAGCTTACCTGCAGTACAGAGTGGCACCACATGAGTTAATCAGCAGGATTATGAGCTTCATGGAGAAACGGGTGAGTGAGGGTTAGAGGTTTTAAAGTTTGTAATTGAAAAGGTTTAACTTCTCAGGTTGTATCATATGACCTCATGTGATAGTTCATGTAAGGATCTTTATGTTTATGATGTTTCTCGCGCCCTCCTGTGGACAAAGTTCCACCTCTCATCTCAATAATGGATCTCATTTCAGACATCCAGCCAGTTCAAGCTTGCAGCAGACGTCGGCTGCGGCTCTGGTCAAGGCACCAACCTACTGGCTCCGTTTTTCACCAAGGTTGTCGGCACAGACATCAGCCAGGCCCAGCTGGAGATGGCGCAGGCGAATAACCCTCCTGAAAATGTCTCCTACAGGTGAGCTGGAGGCTTCAACCATAACATTGTGAAAGTCCTCTCCAAAGACTTTTAAGACATCTTTCATTCCACTTCTCAGCCAGGCTCCTTCAGAAAAGCTGCCGTTCGCCTCTGGCGAGGTGGACCTGTTGACGGCCATGACAGCGGCGCACTGGTTCGACAGGGAGAAGTTCCTGGTGGAGGCTGACAGGGTGCTGAGGCCTGGAGGCTGCCTGGCTCTCCTGAGCTACACCATGGACATGGAGCTGGAGTACGAAGACAAGTCTGAGGCGCTCAACAGCATCTGTAAAGAGGTCTGCCTGCGACCTTTGACCTTTGACCTTTGACCTTTTTACACTACAACATCCTCATTGTATCTTTTCAATTTTCATGTTTTCATCTTCATTCTTCATCAGTTCTACGCTGCCCTGCTTCCTTTCCGAGATCCCTACCTTGGACCAAGCTCGAGGAAGATCTACATGGACATGTTTGAGTCCTGCTCCTACCCCGACAAAGAGTGGTGAGAGTTTCTGACTTCTCTCACACTTCAAATACTAAAATCTTATCAAGTGTTTTTGTCTTATTTTCAGTAGAAAAGTCTTTTTAGACTCAATATGAGCCACATTGACCAGAAAACTGTTTTATTTCAAGTTATTTAACGACAAAAATGAGCTCTGGATCACTTTTAAGCTTCTTAACAGTTTGGTTTACTGACTGTTTTCCTCGTGCAGGATCGAGAGCTTCCACCTTAAAAAGCCCTTACCTCTGGACAGCTACATCGGCATGGTCCAGACCTTCTCCTCCTACCAAAAACTGCTCAAAAAGGACCCCGCTGCAGCCAAGCGTCTCTCCGACGACATCAGGAACAAGTGAGATATTAACCTCCAGCTCCATCCTGGAGTCTAATCGCTAACTCCTGCCCCCTGAGCCTTCACCTCAGCTCCGCGCTGATCTCCTAATCTCCCTCCTGGATTCATTTATCATTATCAGAAACTGCTGAAAGTTGGTCTTGGAGTGCTGTCACAGTCTCGGGCATTAATCAGAAAAGCCAAACATTGCTTGACTAAGCTTAACCGGTGAAGGCTTTTACTGCTTTGATAATGTAGACGCCATTAATTCCCCTGCCAGTGACAGGACAGAAAAGCCCAGCAAGCAAAATATATGGAGGGGAAGTGCTGAGCCATAACTTTCACACGGATAAAAAAAAGTATGACATTGTATTTAATTACTATCACACTTTGTGGGAGATTTACGCACTGCTCTGCTGTGTTTAGTCTTGTGTGGTCCAAAGGGAGGGATGTGTGTTTTACTCATTTTATCCAACCGCTGCGTCTCCTCCTGTCTCCCTGCAGGCTGCTGTCGGCCATGACGGTGTCGTCCCCTGAAACAGAAGTCACCGTGGTGGTGAAGTATTTCTACTGGCTGGCGTGCAAACCATGACCTCCGACACAAAGAGATTCATCATTAACTCAGGATTATAATTGTTCCCAACTGTGAACACTAGATGGAGCCCTTCTGCAGAGTGATGACCCACAGCAAAATCAAAGCAACCTCTTCATGGATGATTCTCTGCATCAAAGACCTCAACCTTCTCCTCCAAACACCTCCTTTTTCTCCCATTTCTCCTTCTCTGTTTCCAAATTTACAACGGCCATCCATCCAAGTCACGGCGCCTCCCTGAGAGTCCTCTCTCCAGCGTTATTTATGTGCTCACAGACTGTTAAGGGCCAGGAGAACAGATGGTAATTAACATGCACGGCCTCCAAATCCCCTGAATCACAAAGACTTTGTCACTTTCTGCAGCCAAACTCTGACGGAAATGTGCAACAAATGACTGCTGGGATAAATTATGGTTTAATATTAAATAAAGATTTTATTGCAATGAGGTCAAACTGCTGCAGTCAAACAATTATAACACAATGAATCATATTTACACTGCTTTAATATTTGGAATAATACAACTTTAATGCATCAATTAAAGCTCCTGTAAGAAACTTTTGGTTGATATTTCCTCTGGTTTTGGTTTTGCAGGTCATTAGTAAGAAAAAATGTCTCCCTAAAGAGTCTGTGTTTGCATCCTGGCTTTATAAAACCCCCTCTGTGCGTTTACTCCTCCACACCACCAGGGCAGTCATGAGCAGCGTGATCAGCACAGGCACCGTGATGAAAGGAGCGAGGACGCTGACCGGTGGGTCGTGGAGGAGCCGCCCGGTGAGTGCGCAGTCATGGAAGAAGACGCGGTGCACCTGCATGAAGAAGCGGTCCACGATCTGATTGGGCCAGAAGCAGTCCATCCTCAGCGCGATCTGGTAGGTGCAGTTTGTAAGTCCCTCGTAGATCCTGCAGAGGGCGACAGCACACAAACTGAAACAAGCCCTGGTTTTAATCAGTGGTGCAAAATGTAGGAAATGCACTGTACTGTCTTTGAAACGTCCTCTCAGGCTGACACCAGAGCAGAGATGCCTGTTGGGAGGAAAAAGTCAAACAAGCGTCTAGAATTACCAACAGGCTTAACGCTGCTAAATATAACTGCTAGGTGGAGGAGGGCCGGGGAAATGGAGATGCATACCAACAGGGTAGCGCCCCTCATTCAGCTCTGCCTCATTCCAGGAGAGACTCTGGTGCGCACTGTCTCTTCAGCTGCCCCTCGTCTCTTATTTTTCTTATTTAACTTCATGAGCTTGGGCTAAAACTCCCCATGCAGGTACAAAATCAACAAGGCATTAAGAGGTAATAACTACAGGTTTGAATAGAGAAATTAAAGTAAATAAAAGTCTTATTAAAAGGGCTTTTTTGCAAAAAACTGCACCTCAAATCAGTCTCAGGATGAAGTTTAAGATTTAGACAAAGGGTCTGCAGCCTTTTACTTTGAATGAGCCACTTTGCCTCAGGTCACCTGGATTAAAGTCATTCAGGAGCCACAAAATCAACTCTATCTTCACAATAAAGATAAAAAATAAATAAATCTATATATAATTGAAATCTTGTGAATAATTATCTGAATAATACGATTTTTGAATACATGCAATTGAACATATGATGCCTTAACTTTTTTATTTTACGATATTTTCAAAAATGTCAAAAAAAAATCCAAAATTTGCAAAAATTAAAAAAAAACAAAATTTTTCAAAGATTTAAAAACATGGTTGAAGTTGAACATTTGCAAAAAAAATGAAAGTGATTTCATATATTTCCAAAAATTATAAAATTACAAAAAAATTGAAAAAAAAAACATTATAAAAATATTTACAAACCATCAAAGATTACAAACTTTAAAATTAAAAAATGCAAAAGTTAAGAAAGGACTGTAACAATATGCAAAAATATTAATACTTTTAAATCTTTAAAAATTTGCCAAAAAAAATTAAAAAGTTGCAACAATAAAAAAAAAAATCTAATATCATAAATTTACAAAAAGAAGAAAATAAGAAAATTACAAAAAAAAGAAAATGTAATAAACCATCACAGATTTCAAACTTTCAATTTAAAAAAATTGCAATTTTCAAAAATTACAAAAATCTACAATGAGGACTGTAAAAAATGTAAAAATATTATCAATGTTTTTCAAATTGAACATTTTCAAAAATTAAAAAAAAAATTGATTTTATAAATTTCTCAACATTTCAAACACTCCACTCATAAAAATTTTGTTGTCTTCTTATGTCTTGTCACATTTTAAGCATGTAAACTAAGCTGGTGCGTTGGCAGTAAATTGAATCCATCCACACAGAATTAAAATCTGTATCTTCTCCCCCATTTTTCTTTATGCAGATGTAGTTATCTTACCAGGGCTGTAAAACTTGAGGTTAGCCACAGGTGCATGGAAAGTTGGTGGGCTGTTGATGTTGTAGGAGGTGAAGTAGAGCAGTGGCAGGCTTTATTGACAGATGGGATAAAGATTTGGTTCAACAAAATGTTAACACATGATTTTATTTAGTGACAGTGTCATCACCAATACTCTCTGTAAGAAAAACAAATCTAACCCAGCCGTAACTCTAACCCAACCCTAACCCTAACCCTCAGAGCTTGAGTTATGCAGCTCTGCTTTTTTTTTTAAGTCTAATTTGTTTTCTAGTTTCAAATCTAACAAGCAGGTCTCAAGAGGCAGAGTTAGTGTGGAGTAAAGCTGCAAACAAGCACAATATTTAAACCCACACTCACATACAAACAGCTCTGGTGCTTTATGAATTCTGTACAAGGCGCAGAGCTGGTGCTGGAGCTCTGCAGCAAACAGGACGGTAAAACGAAGAATCCTCCCTGGAGAGCTAATAAAGCAGAACTCTGATAACCATCCGTCTTTCTCTCACAGGCCACAAAATAAGAGGATAAAAGATATCCCTCGTCTTAGATTTCACCTCAGCTGGCATAAAGGTGAACCCACAGGAGCTGTTTGCTTTCTTTTAAGGACGGAAGTTCAAGATCAGCAAATTAAAGTTGAGATCAGAGAGGAGAGGATTTAGCAGATAGTTGCAGTAGAAGTAAAGATAGGACACACTTTCATCCCTCTGCCTCTTGTGTTAATTGCAGCGCCTTTATTAGCAACTTTCTATTTTCCACCTGCTTTATCTGCAGCTCAGCCAGCTCCACCACGGCGTCAAACATTGTTGCTAGGAGTTTCCTGACGCAACTGCCAAACCCCACTATGTGCCCGAGCAAATTTCTCTATGATGAGGTACAACTGCACACAGTCACACACACACAAACACACACTCTGCCACCAATTATGTGCTGGACCAAGAGAGGACGGTGAGCCAGGAGGGAAATCACAGTTTTGACAGCAGCTTTCTTCTCCTGTGGGCCTCCTGTCTGACTCATCCTCTGAACTGCCAGTGTGTTTGGAAAAAAGCAGCGCTCAGAGACACAGCCTGACACACACACACACACACACACACACACACACACAATATGATGTTCAGGAGAGGCTCTAAAAGGCCGTGACCACGCGATGGGATTGTCGAAACATGGGCTGGAGCTTGTGATAGCCGAAAGGCAGGAAACAACAAATCAGAGAGTGTTAGGACAACATAAGCAACATTATTCCACATTTTTCCTTCAGGGATACAAAATTTAGATTTTTCACATCCAAGCAGGTGAACTCACTTGTTGGTGTCCGGCCAGCTGCACCACAGGCCCCTGTCCACTCCTGCCATGTCGAATTCGAACTTTGCGAGGCAGAGATCATTGATCATCCTCTCGTAGAAGCTCCCGCTGCATCCAGACGCTGAAGGCAGGATTTGAACTGAGAAACAGACACAACAGAGAAGCCAAGGTGTGACAATGAGAGCTCCGTCGGGGTGATGTAAGGTGACTTGAACTGGGTGATCACTTTATTTCAGCTTCATTGAAAAGATACAAAAGATTTTCAAAGCTCTGGAGGTTCTCTGCAGGGCTCAATTAGGATAATTAGGAATATGTTAGCGCAGAAAACAAGGTCATGTCCTGGCAATGCTTATTCCTACCGGAGCGTTTCTTCCCTATTAGGCTGTTACTTTCACTAAGAAAAGATTTTAATTTGCACTCGGATCCAAATCCCATTTGTTTACTTCAGAGATGCGTGTAAACAGCCTCTTAACGTGGAGGCAGACCGCAGCCGTCCCGCAGGACTCCAGGCTGAATGTAACACCACGGAGCAGTACAGTAAGACAGAGAGACAGCTTAGGAAGTGGCGGGAAAGGCCCTCGTGGAACAAACAGGTTGTTTTTCAGAAACAAGAAACATCTCAAGTCTGTGCTGGACTGATAAGGGCGACTGTGTGCCCATTGTGTTTGCTCTGTCTCAGCTGGAGCTGCAGGCTCGGGGAGGCTGAATGTGTTGACTGCAGGGTTTTGAAAGAGATGGAAACCTTGTCTGTGCACATTTACACTCTGAAGAGATTTTTAAAAGAAGCAGGAAGTGAGCTCAGATTCAAAATGTGTCCATTATACTGCAAAACACTGAAATCTTATCAAGTAATTTGTCTCATTTTCAAAAAGAAAAAAACTTTTTTGCCTTTTTCATGAAAAAATGTCTTGTTTCAAATTATTTAAAGAAATACTTGATAATATTCCAGTTTTTTGCAGAGTAACTTCTTCCTTTCCTCCCTCAGATGATTTTTTTGTACCTGTCCGTCATCGTTTGTTGGCAGCCGCTCACTCAGATCTGACATTCAAGTCTTCAAAGATGCCACCAGACTTGGCTGCTCACCAGCGTTCACTTTTCATTTCCAGGAAAATGAAGGCAAATCGACTCACGCAGCCTTCGAATTTTGTGAAATATTTTGCGAGCAAAGGAAAACAGCCATCAGTCCAGCAGCAATCATGAATCCTTGCTTTAATTCTGCGAATCAATAGTTATAGATTTTCTGAAAAATGATGCTCATGGGGATGAGATGAGCCTGATTTTCACTCTGTCTCCAAATGTTACAGACTTTGATATGAAAAACTGGACAACTTTAAAAATCACTCACCTGCCAACAGCAGCACAATCCCAGCCCTCAGGACTGACCTGGTCCCCGGACACATCCTGAAAACCAGCTCACTTCCTGTAAATCAGCACATATCTCTACAGTTTTCAAGCCTGACTCACAAAGCCAACCCTAAGTTACAAACAAGTGACTCCACAGGAAGGCGGCAACTGTGCGTAAAAGCCCCCTTGACCTTCCACTGTGGCCGCCTCCTTCCCTCATCGAGGTCCTAATCATAGCAGCTCTCACTGTCATCTGATCTCCTCGCAGCGTGGAGCGGCTCCCAGGGGACAAAACAAAGTCAGAGACCAGATTTAGTGCCAGGCAGGCTGTCCTACTATCTCATGTTTAATCCTGTAAACCTCTCTCCTAGTTTTTATCCTTCTGGGTCACAAAATCTGGATTTCTTGTGCTTAAAGTGGGGCTCAATACTCCAAAATGTATCCACAAGGGGCAAGCAAAACCCACTTACTGATAACCTTTGACCCCAGGGTCTGCAACCTTCACTTTCAAAGGAGCCTTTTTCCTTAGCTTACCTGGTTTTGTCATTTCAGAGCCACAAAATCTACTTTTTATTCAATAAATACATACATAATTAACATCTAGTAAATGATTATCCAAACAAGTAGTTTTTTTAATAGATGAAATTGTACATGTGATGTCTTTGTTTTTTTTATTTTCAATAAATTTTCAAAAAATTATAAAATTTGCAATAGCTTAACACAAAAAATGCCAAAAAAACCCAAAAAAATTAAAATTAAAATTTGTAAAACAAAAAATAAAGAAAAGAAAAGAAGAAAAGGGAAAAAATCACAATAAGTTGAAACAAAAAATGCCCCAAAATTAAAAAAAATTGAAATGTAAAAATTTGTCAAAATAATGAATGAATGAATGAATAAATAAATAAATAAATAAATAAATAAATACATAAATAAATAAATAAATAAATAAATAAAAAGAAAGAAAAGAAAATAAAAAAGGTAAAAAAGAAAAAGAAATTGAAAAAAAAAATCATAAAATTGAAAAGAATTAAATCTTCAAATATTTGGAAAAACTCTCATTTAAAAAAAATGCAAAATATTATATATTATTTTATTAAATCTGCAAAAAATGTAACGTTTTTAAGGGTATCTGAATTTGATAACACAATTTCACTTATTTTTAGTTATTTTTTTGTTTGTTTTTCTTTTTTTTTTTTTTTTTTTTTTGCTAATCTTCCACATATCAAACATGTAGATTAATATCTTTAATCTGCAATATCCTCTGTAAGAAATATGAAGGTTAGAGCTTTCAGATTTTATCCCCTCAGTTTACTGTGGAATAAAAGAGGAAGTTAATCTGGATAAGAAAATCCATTTTCCATCCTTTCTTTGTGTAACAGTCTGTATAAATTCACTCTGAATGTCCTAGGAGTTGAAATTAAAAGTTTGCAAAAAGCATCCATACAGAAACTCTTTAAGAGAATCCTCTTTATAGAAACACATGAACACACCAGTTAAGGATCTCAAACTGGAATTCAATGAGCAATAATTTGCGTTATCCCCACAGAGGCCTGTCAGATATAGTATCATCCCACTGATTATAGTTTTCATCTTCTCTCACTGACGGATTTACAGTTTGTAATGGATTACTCGGAGTACCCCCGCCTCTGTGAGCCGCTCCAATTAAACCCACTTTGGACTCGCACTGGGACCCATTTGGGAGCACAAAGAGGGAAATTTCCACCCTCGCGTCACAGTCGTATCAGCTCGGATCTCCTGCTCAGCTGCGTAATGTCTCTAATTGAATGTTTTATCTGCAGATTTTTCTGTACGGGAGGAGAACAGAGTGACGTTCATTAGTATTCTCGAGGCTGCTCTGCGTTCTGCTGCCACCCAGTGAGGCTGTCAGAGACGTGTGTGTGTCTCTGTGTATGTGTGTGTGTGTGAGAAACAGAGACAACTCCCAGAGCAGACATACATGTTTTTATGTATCTCTTGTAATGTGCTGTGCAGTGTCAGGGAAAACATTTCTCTTGAGATTTTCTTGATTTAGGAGTGAGACACAGACAAATCCAGCTCCCTGTGATTGTTCTCTTTTATTTCAGGGTCAGCTACTTCCACCTTTTTGTGGGATACAGCTTCCACTTGCAGAAATCGTGAGTCCCTTTGGAAACATCATCCTCCTGTCCTTCCTCTTAAATCCTCTTTCTCCTGAGTGTAACATTTGAGGAGAAAAAAGCACAAGCCTAAATGTTATTTCACCTCCCTGAACAGCTTTATGATTCAGACAGAAATGAACTCATAGCTGAGTAATTCCCCTCAAATTCCCCTAGAGGGCAGCAGAGGACAGTGAATAAACCTCCATGTGGGGCCACATGAGGCATCATCCTGGGTCTTTTTGCACCCTTGAGCTAATTTTCTTAATAGAGCCAGCTTTAAAATCTACCTTACACGCATGGTGAAGCTGGACCTCTTTGTCCTCCATGATTCTTTATTTTCAGTCCACAGAGAGGAGGTGGGAAGGAGGAGGTGGGAAGGAGGAGGTGGGGAGAAGGGGGACAGTGGCTTGTAAAATGAGCGGCCCTGAAAATGGTATACTGCCGCTCACTGCAGCCCTATTAGAGTGGCATCATCAAAGTTTATAGGCTGTGGCTGCAAGTGGTGTGTGTTTGCAGAGGCTGACCCTGCTGGCACAGCTGGAAATGTGCTCTCACTGGAAGTCTGTGCTCAAAAGGAAAAGTTTCCATTGCTTTCCCCTCAAAATTAAAATCCTCCCTCTCTCTCCTTATTATTGGACACTCATGAGTCTATTTTGTGTTTCACCTGAGCCCCACAGGTAGCAGCTTCGACCACACACCTCCCAGCTGGAAGCCTAAACAGAATCTGCTCCTGACAGGTGCGTTGACAGCAGCAAACCCGCCAAATAACCAATCAGGAGAGGTGATAAGTGAGGAGGGCGGACTTCCAAAAAGGAACAAAACGCTCCTAATCTTTTCTGAACTGCAGATTTAATTCGACCAAGAAGGTGCCAGTCAGTCAACGGAGGCGTGTTCAGAGCGCACGTCCCGGCACACACGTGCGCACTCTTGCACAGCCCCCCCCTCCCCTCTGCACTCCCCGCCCCCCTCCAGCCACCGGCAGCTATGGCAGAGTGAGGAGTAGAGTATCCGTGGTGGAAAGCGACCTAAACACTGGTCTGGGAACTGATAAACAAACAACAACAGCGCGAGAGAGACAGAGAGGGGGGAGAAAAAACAGGCGCGTAAAAGCTCTCCACGGCGCACGGACACTGTGCCAGCAGAAGAAGCCAAGACTGACGTTTTTTCTTCTCTTTCTTCCTCTTGGTTGTTGATTTTCGTGTGTTTGTGTGTGGAAAAACAAGGATATCTTAATTGGACATGTGAGTTACGGGAGTTAACAAGACAAGCAGCCTCTTTTTCTCCAAGATGAAGTTCCTCGCTTGCGTCCTCGTCACTTTGGTGGTGATCCGATCGAATGCAGCGCAGTCAGGTGAGTACTTAGAGGAGTGAATTTGCTTGTGTGTGTGTGTGGGTGTGTGTGTTCCAGGTTAGAGATGCCAAACTAGTCCTAATCAGAGCTTTTTGTATCTGCTAACACCTGCGTCCTTCGTGGGTATTTCTCGCCACCTGTCAGCTGCGGGGTGAGGGATGTCGCTAGCTCGTCAGCGACACAAAGTTAACACAACTTTATGCTTGTGGTGTGAATCTTCGCAGCGACACACACCTGCAGTGAAGGATGTGTCTGACGGAGTGAGGAGAGCGCTGCGTAAAAACATTTTTGCGCTAAGTTGATGGTGATGATCACCTTTCAGGAGCTGCGCTTTGCTCCTGCGCCTCATTTGATGTATAAAAAAGAAACATCTAGAGATCTTTGTTTGTCAGCTCCTCACTCCGCCGACTCATTGTGCTCTAAGTATGAATGAATGCACCATCCGTTTAATTCACCCCCTGAAGCGGGTGGATCTGGAGCGAGGAGCGCGGCTATTTGTGCAAATTTACACGAATTTAGCTCGCTTGCACCAGTGGCACAGTTTGCACCCCTCGCTGTCTTTGAATTATTTAGATGTAGCAGATTCACTGTTGGCTACACAGGCAGTGTGAGAAAACAGCTCGCTTTCATCAGCTGGACCCCTGTGGTGTCAATCCCAGGACGAAAATCACTTGAATGCTCCTGCAGTAATCCCATAAACAGCTGTAATCTGTCCCTGCTACTCATGAGTCAGTTCAAATTGGAGCTAATGATGTTTTTATTTACGTGTTGGCCTTCCTCGCCCCTGCAGGATGTTTGCACAGTTTTGCAGGGATGCTGCAACATGCCAGTTTGAGCGATCGCTGACACTTTTTCATGATGAGAAGCTTTTGAAGTGGTGCTAAACTTTTTCAATCAGGCTTTGTTCACAGACTCACCGATCAATACAGGTTTAATGTGGTTAAGTATTCTGTTTGCTTTGGTGTTTGGAGCAAAGTCAATTCTTTTCAGATTCTCCTACACGCTAATATTTGGGATGATGAGCACTTCTTGCAGCCAGAATCTTACTTCCTAATTGATGGACACAGGAGTGTGTGTGGAGAGGCACAAATGGGACCCCAGGTTGAATTTGGCGCAACCTCCGCAGAAACAAACACACACTCTTCCCTTCCCTTCTCTTCGCCCCCCTCCCCTCCTGGCTGAATGAGCAGTGGCGTTTTGGAGGCAGGCGTTGAATGCTGCCTTTTTAAGCAGGAGATGCATCGGTGTCAATGGCGCTGAAAAAGTGGCACCCTCTCCGGTTTGTTTATGCACCGTGCATACACTCCCATCCAAGATATTTGTGATGCAAATTCAGCCCAAGAATCTCAGCAATGCCTCTTGGGAAGTTCATTGTGTGTGTGGGTGTTTGTGGGAGTATGCTGAGGAGATATTTGCGTGCTGTCCGTCCACTTCTCTGCTCCTCTCATTGTGGTGTTAAGATTTCACCCCCGTAAATCAGCCTGATTCAAGGCCAGGTATGTTCACTTCTCTGGTGTTTAACATGGTGATTGGATCTGTCGGTGCGCTCCTGCAGGAAGACAAATGTCTGCAACATTCCTGCCAGTCAGCTGGTGAACGCTAAACTGTGCGAGGTCTGATGCACGGTAAGGCCACATGTGTGCCAGAAACGGAGGTGGGCCGCTTGATTGATGCTCCAGCTCCAGTCTGAAGGATTGTTGGCAGAGGGAGCGGATTTCGGTGTATCTGTGTCGAGGCTTGGCATCCTGTGCGATCATAAATCTTGGGTTTGATACAGAATGAAAACAATAACTGGAACTTATCCCGTCACGATTGATGGTTGCTCATTTAAAGATTGAATCCACGATAAGATCATCAGAGGTGACGGAAAGAGCCTTGGTGCTTCTTTCACACTTAACTCCAAACCTCCCTTGTTATGGTGTCAGCAATCGCTTCGACTCTTTGCCTCCAAGAGAAAGATAAAAGACGGAAACACCAGTACAATCGAAGTCGCCTTTCTCTCTGCTGAACTTTCATGCTCCATCCAGCGTCTTTGTTGTGCAGAAAGGTCTTCATCCGTGCTTTCTTTGCGTCGTCTGATTGCTTCCAGCCGGTTGCTTCCTTTGAATATCTGGAGAAGAAGTCAGCGAGAAAAAGGCCAAATCAAAAGAAGAAAGTATTCTCCTGAATATCTGAGTCCTCTGCAGAGCTCGACGGGGTGAATCTTTGATATTTAGCTCTGCCGGTTTGGAATCCACGAGCTGAAAAAGATCACTCTGCTTTTACAAAAACTCACCTTTTGAACCTTTTTCTAACGAACCTCACATCAGTAATTTCATCAGCCTGTACCAAGCTGTGTTTGTCTGATTGAGGGAAGAAATGCCTCAAATGTTTTAATCCTCCTGAGTGTGTGCAGGATCTCACTGGTGTCAGCGTGTGTGTGTGTGTGTGTGTTGGGGTGACATTTAAAGACTCCTGTGAAATGGCCAGGGGGGGTTGGTGGAAGGAGACGAAGGGGGGTGGGTGGGTGTAGGGAACCCGCTGAATGCCAGTATCAAATTACTGGGCGTCTGTCAGCTGGCACACACCGAGCTGGCCGAGCCTTGCAGAAGACTGACGGAAATGAGAATTTATTACAAGCTAATTAAGCTTTTTTTGATAGCATCAGTCTAGACCGCGAGGCCTTTATTTGACAGCATGAGAGATGAGGGGGTGAAGGAATTCAATCTTGCTCTAAATTAGTCAACACTGCTATCATAACTTGATATCTGCCAGGCTCAACCCATGCCAGGCCTTTGTGGATGCTGGTCGAAGCTTCCGGGGGAATAAAACGCATCGGTTTGCACAAAAGATTCATAATTGCAGTTCAGTTTGCACGATAAGGTGTGGGCTGTTATTTCTCCTAGTGTCTGAGGCCTTACAAATGACTCCACGTGGGGGTTGATGGAACGCTTTCCCAAGGCCCGGTCTCGCCGTGCTCTACCTCCTGTGGTACTGATTATCACCCGCGCGGCCGGGACAAAGATCTTCTTTCTTGCCTCTTTTTTTGTCTTCCCTTCCCATGCAGTGGAGGAGAAAAGCCATCCGCCGACGTCACGAGCCTGTTTGCTGACATTTCTCCGCCGCTGGCTGTACAGAGGAGCTTCTGTTCTTGCTAGTTCGTGAACCACCCAAATATTTACATGCGGAATAAGAACTGCACAGCATGGGAAGGAAAACATCCAAGGCTTGGGTGCAAAGTAGCTGCCTCTGTAATCATCCCCACGCTCGCTTCTCGTCCGTCTCTGGCGCTGCTTGTGTGCTTGGCAGGACGGACTTCTGAACCCTCCTCCTCCCCCTCTTGTGCCTTTGCTGCCTAATGATGAGCAGGGTTGGCTTTGGTAGCGCCGAGGCGTCCAGTGCCAACTCCTAGTGCGAGTTAGATTGGCTGGTCGGAAGGCTGGAAGCCTGGCACAGATGTCCCCTTTCAGGAGGACTGAGATCTCACTCCCACACGGAAAACACGCTTCCATGCACAGGGTTTTACTTTCAACATGCGCTCTTTGAATTAGCCTCTGCATGCTGATTCTGCAAAACTCTGAACTCATCACCCGCGTGCACTCGGGGTTGTGTGAGTTTGTGTGTGACAGAGCGGCGGAAACCTTGTTTTAATGACTTCAAGTGAGAGGAAGCTTAATGTTTCCTCATTGTTTCCACTTCTCATCCAAACACACACAGCGGTACCCTCGGAAAAGAAAGGACAGGAAAGACAGAGGAATCTATTTTTTTTCCTACTGTTTCTTCTAGACCACTGGAGGGTTTGTTCGGCCCGCCACTTGTAATTCCACTCAGAGACAAATGCCTCCATCCTGCGTCTGAGGGGCTTCCTACACACACACACACACTCTCAGAGTTGCCCCACACCACTTAAGAGTTCCTCCTCCTGTGTAAGAACCCTTCTTTTACCCAGACTTTTATTTCATTAGCTCCCTTCCTCGTCCTTTCTCACGTTTGTCATCTTCCTCCCTTTTTCCATTTCCTTATCTCCTCTCTCCTCCGCGCCTCGTCTTTCTCTCGTTCCCATCCGTTAACATCTCCACTCTGTTTTATTTCCCTTCTTTAACAACTTTTCATTACCCTCCCCTCCTCACACACTCCTCCCTCTGTCTTTCATTAGCAGTGTGTGTGTGTGTGTGTGTGTGTGTGTTGGAGCTGTCACCGAGCACACAGGGAGAATAGGAAAACATCTCATTTTTCCCCCTTTAATTACCAACACCCAATTTGTTTCGTGGACAACATGCTGTCGGCAGCTCCTTACACAACTCAAACTGTCATTTACATGCTTACACGGATAAATGTGTTCCTCAGTGTGTGTGGATTTGTTGGCTTTAAGGCTTTTTTCAGCCCTTCAGAGGGAGGTGGAAACGCTAATTCAGTTTCAACAGCTTTGTTTGCGGCCATGTTGTTAACTTTCATTTTTTAAAAACAGACTAATCCGTGTGTCTGTTTATGTGAGTGCGGTTTAATTTGTTAATTAAACGACGGGAGTTTGAAGTTTGGAATCGTTAATCTTTGATGTTTTTATGAAAACAGAATAAGAAAGACGGTTCTGAACTACAGAGACGGGTATTTTGATTCTCACAGTCGTGCTAATTTATTAGCTTTCGACTTCCAAATTCTAATTTTTTGGTGCTGTTTAATTTTTAATATAAAAACACTCCCCCAGCCCCATCCCATCTTCTGCTACTTATCAGGGTCAGGGTCATGGTGGCAGCAATGGCATCAGCAATGACTATGGACGATCAACGAGTTAGGCACTTTTATAGGTACTGACCAAATTATGTCCGTAGTACCGACTCGAGAACCACTTCCTGTTAAATCAAGCGGTACCATGTTTCAGTACCTAAACCCATCCTTGTGACTGTGAGGGAGTAGAAGAGTAGGCGATTTTCCATGCTGGGCATGAACACAACATTGCAAGTTTAAAAACCAAGAAAAAAATGTTAAATTGAAAAACTTTGCCAGCTGAGAGACATAATCTCTCTACCATGTCCTGGGTCTACCACAGGGTCTAAGACCACCTCATCTGGCTCCTCTCGATGCAGAGGAGCAGCAGCACTACTCTGAGCATCTCCTGAATGTCCAAGCACCAAACCCTGTCTCTAAAGTCCCGTTTCGATGTAGCAGTCCAGTTTCGATCAGTACAGTTTGGTACAGGTTGGATCAGTTAAGCCTGATCCAACTGTGCCCCCTTGTGGTAGGCTTCATAGGTTAGCCAAATGCTGATAGCTGCGTCAGTTGACGCCATAGCAGCACGACACATTGCCTTGCTAATAACTCAAACGAAGAAGAAAAACGTGACAGTTTTGTTTTGACGGCAGTTTCGTGCTGGTTCGTGACGCCAATTTTAACAGGAAGAAAGTTAGCTTCTCAAAGTCGACTGGAAATCTGTTATTTGGGGATTAGTCAGCGGAAATGCCTTAAAACATGTGCAGTACAGAGACAAACCAAACTGAACCACTTGGTAGCGACAGGGCAGAGAGCTTATTTTAGCTGCTTGGATCAGCAATCTTGTCTTTTCTGTCACTACCCACAGCTTGTGGACGTAGGCAGCGGTTGGAACGTAAACTGACTGGTAAATTCAAAGCCTTGTCTTCTGGCTCCACTCTTTCTTCTCTTTCTATAAAAACACTCATACAAGAAAATCAAACCACAAAAACAGCCAAACTCTCTGACTCCTCTGGCGGTTTGAAACCCCCTTTCTACTAAAACAATCAATCTTTCAGCTAAAGGTCTAGTTTGCCTTAAAAGCTCATAAAGAGTCATCACTACATGTTTCAGCACACTGAGCATTCGAACCTTTAACTTCGGTCTGAGCCTGACATTTCAGAGTGTGTATGATCAGCAGCTGACCATGATCCAGGAGTTATATAAAGCTCCAGTTCAGCCTCAAGTCTTTATCGTAAAGATGACCTTTGGAGGAAACAGTGTGACGGGTTAGGATCAACTTCTTCCTGAAAAAAGCCAAAGAATCCCCAGTCTGAGATGTCTGCATCAAAAAAGATGAAAGCATCAGGGCAAAGGTCACGGCTTTCCAGGAAGTAATGTATGTGGCCACATGCATCCCTTCCTGTGCTGGTGTAAACAAGTCTTGGCGATGGATTCTCCTCGCCGTGCTGCGATCAGGCAGCACGCCAACATCGGAAGTGGGGCAGCGCTCAGCTCCGTTGATTGGCAGCACTTCCTTGTTCTGAGCAGGATCAAGTGGCATCGACTCTTTCCTTTTGCTTTGCTTTCTTCTTTCTGCCTCTTTCGCTCTCTGTTCTGCCTCTCAGCGCGGCACAATGGACGACATTAGTATTACAAAAGATTTTTTTTTTGTCCCTCCTCCTGTAACCTTCACAGAGCTTTTTTTCTCATTGTTCATGTGCCTTACAGGTACATTTAACACAGGGAGGTAGAATCAAGCTATTTTTAATGCTTGTCTCCCTCTGTGTGTGTGTGTATGTGTGTGTTTCCACCCTTTGTGTGTGTTCAGTGAAGCCCGCCTGGTGTATTGTGTGCGCACTAATCCCTGTTAAGATATTCACGGCAGCTAATCTGTTTAATTACACTACAAATTAAGGATATTTACTGTTCCAAGACTTTTATGCGACACCCGTCTTAATCAGGGCCTTAATCTGTCTGGCACTGTGTGAGTGTGTGTGTATCCCCCTGCATGTGTGTGTGTGATTGATACTCTGTATGCCGAGGCATGTGCGCCTTTGTGGCTGTTCCTGCCAGAGTCTGTCTGTATCTCTCCCTGCTTTCATTCTCTTTCTGAATATTTGCCCACGTTAAAGAAGGGGAACAGGAGATTATTGTGTTAGCACAATAAAAGCGCAGGATTCAAGATTAAAGCGGGAGGTTTTTTGAGAAAGAAAGAATCTCAAGGACGTAAACAGCGATCCACGGGAGCATCACTCACAGCGACTCAGAGTCATGTTCGGTTAATTTGACAAGATTAAAAGTGTGTTCAAACACGGAGACATGCTGTGTGCTGCCATGGCACGGTAATGAGAGAGCACTGCTGCAGCCAAGTGTGAGTTATCACACACACACTGTACAGCATGTGAAGTATGTGTGTGTGAATTAAACCCTACTGTAAGACTCAGCGTTTGTTTCCTCAGCTCATCCTCTTCTGTGACGCTGACCTGTAATAAATGAGTGGGCGCGAGAAAGTGGCAGCCATGACAGCTGACCGGGGAGGCAGGGAATAGCACGGGGAAAGGTGGAGGGAAGACAAAGCGAGCTAAAAGAGATGGAAAGTCTCTGAGGATAGATAAGGAGGGAGCAGGAGGAGGATGCAGTGAGGGATTGTGGGTCCATGGGCGTTGAACGATACCCCAACCAGGAGGTTGGGACTCTTGGTGAGCTGCGGTTGTTCTTCTTATCCTCATTACCCCCGCTTTCTCCCACCGCCAAGTCACCTTGCAGTTCTTTAAGAAATATGGCCGCTCTTGGGCTGCTTTAAAGCTACATAAAACTCGTAAAGGAGAAAACCTTGGCTGAGATTTTGCTGTAACTGTGTGTGTGAAGGTGAGTCACCTTCAGCGCGAAGAAAAATGAGGGGAGCGCCGCAAAGAGTGCACTTATAAGAATCTGTTTGTGCATTTCTATGGTTTGGAGCACCGGTTCATTAATTTGTCTGCAGCTGAGAGGCAAACACACTCACACACACACACACACCTGAGTGCTCCCTTGTGTTGTACCTGAACCAGTTGCTCAGCGGCAAAAACACCGTCGCTGTTGGCAAGGTGAAAAAGGAGCTGATGGAGGGTCATTTGCAAGACGGGAGACAAAGAAAGAGCTAAAACAGGAGAGGCTGGGGAAGGGATGACGTGTGTGTGTGTGTGTGTGTGTGTGTCCAGCAGAGGTTAAGGTGGAGCAGCAGAGACAGTGTGTTGTCTCTGAGGAGTTCAGCTATCACTGCCGCTGAACGCCCCAATTAATCAAACAGGGCCACACAAGCTCTCAGCGTGTGTGTGTGTGTGTGTGCTTCAAGTATCTGTTGTGTAATTGTAAAGTGTGTCGAGATCTATATTTGCATCCATGGTATCACACACTCACACACACACACACACACACACTCTGAGGCTTGTTGTGTCTTGTCTCCATGGATAATGCTAATGGGGTCACATGTGCTCCTTGTACCTAAAGACAGAACAAATACAGTATCCGCGCGTGCATATGTTTGTTTGTTTCTTACATTCAGTGCCAAACGGATTATGCAAACTCTTCCCCGCCAAAATAAAATATTCATATTGAATCTATCAGCAGAATCCCCTCAGCATTATTCATTTATTTTTTCCCTGAAACGCGCCGTCGTCCCTCGACGACGAACTGGACGCTCCTCAAAACAAAAGTTTCCTTCAATAAGAGGTTTCAGGGTTTTATTTCCTCACTTCCAAATCTAAACAGCAGAATTAAAACACTTTTAGAATAAAAGCAGACAGAAAACTGGAGTGTTTTGATAAAGTGATGGCTGATTTTGCAGATCTCCCAGTAGTCGTATCACTAATGGGCTGGGGAGACATAAAAGCACGCTCCATGGTTACAAATTCCCAAGAGATGCTCTTTAAAAGTCACAGAACACACTATTTGGAAAGTTTTTTTATTCAGTGGGTAATGGTGGAAGCAAGTGGAAAGTTCTGGTGAGCTGCAGTTCCTCAAGTGTCCACTAGAGGGAGGCTCCAAAAGCAGAGGGAACTCCATCAAGTCCATGTTAGGATGTGCAGTTCTGCTGCTGCTGGTGAAGCTGCAGTTGTGAGCTCCATCCATACAAAATATAAAATAGACTCTACTGTATCACCAGATACAAAATCTCACTGTCGATGTTCTTCGGCCTTCGCTGCACAAAACAAATCCTAGCACGAAAGCTAACACCATCGAGTCGGGAAAAAGTAGACTCCATTTCCTGTTAAGCTAGCATTTCTGCATCCATCCATCCAAACACATCTTAATTATCTTAATGAACGGTCAAATTAAATATAACTGAGGAGGAAACGCAACAAATACGACCTGAAGTGTGAGTCCCCATTGCTACGTCGTATGACGCCATGTTGAAAAAAGAGCGTTTAAACTGAAAACAGACACTTCTTCCTCAGAATTTGTGCTAACAGACGATGTTTAGTGTTTATTTACAAAGAAATTTAACCTGCAGTATTCTCTTTAATCCATGTTTCCACCAAGCGGTCTGGTACAGTTCAGTATAGTTTGGTACGGGTCGGATCAGTAAAGCCTGGTCCTGTTTGCGTTCCCACAGCTTGACTTTCTTAGGAGGCCAAATTTGGATAGCCATGTCAGCTACTTACTAGCATGACGCCATAGCAGCATGACACAGTGTACCCCGCAAATAAATCTAACGATAAAGAAAAACGTGACAGTTTTGTTTCAACAGTAATTTCGTGACGCCAATTTTTGACTGGAGGTTTAAACACAGCAGGGTTATGATGACGTTGTTTTTCCGCTTTCCAGCCCCACCTTCTTGAGTCCGTTCGGTTTGTCTGGCATGCAGTCAGAAGAATATCAAAAAGTGGGACAGTATAGGTCGGTAATTTGGGGACCTGCCACAGTTTTAGTCAAAGAAACCGTCAGACAGAAGTGACGTCAAAATAAATCGCACGGAAGCTAACTCCATAAAGTCGGAAAAAGTGGACTTGATGTCCTGTTAAGCTAGTATTTCTGCATCCATCTATCCAAACACTTTTAAAACATCCTAATGAACAGTCAAATTAAATAATACACTGGAGGAAACACAATAAACATGACCAGAAATGCAAGTCCCCATTGCTACGTCATATGACGCCAAAAAATGTAACCTGCAATATGCTCTTTAATCAACGTTTTCACCAAGCGGTCCGGTACGGATCAGTATAGTTTGGTACGGGTCGGATCAGTGAAGCCTGATGACACAGTGTACCACTCAAATAAATCCAACGAAGAAGAAAAACGCGACAGTTTTGTTTCGACAGTAGTTTTGTGCTGGTTCGTGACGCCAATTTTCGACTGGAGGTTTTAACACAGCAGGGTTCTGATGATATTTTCGACCAATCAATGGACTGCAGTGTCTCTAGCTCCACCTTCTGGGGCAAATCAGTACAAATGGCATCCAAACAGAAGGGTACCAAAAAGTGGGACGGTATGGGTCGGTAATTTGTGGACTTGTCCCCGTTTTAGTCAAAGGAACCGTCCGACAGAAGTGACGTCAGGATACAAAGTTAGAAAAACATAGAATAAAATCAAGAGCATTGCGATCACCGTAACATAAATTAGCGGGCTTCCCCGATTGGTAGGTTCATTCAGAGTCCATGGAGTTCCTGAGTGCTGCATGTATTCATGTGTTTTCCTGCAGATAAGCAGTGTGAGAAAATCCACAGAGAGAAGCATCCTGACTCTGAGAGACAGACAGAGAGACATTCAGAAGACTGCAGATAAACGCAGGGACAGATAGAGTCCAAACACACGTGGTTCCAGCGTCCGGCGGTGCAGACAGTGAGCTCCGCACCGTCACGCCGCTGCCCTCTGTGAGCTCCGTGTTCTGCTTGAAAATGAAATCCTCAAAAGGCTTTCACTCCCTTGAAATCATGTTTCAACCGCGGGGCAGTGGGGCATACAAACGGGTTCGCTCCAAAAACTCATTGTTGTGGTGTGTCATAGCTTTTTGTGCCGGATTATAGACTGCCTTTGGAGGTTTTTCCAGTCGAGGAAACACTCTAAATCCAATTAGGTTAAGAAAAAAAAGAAATGAAGATCCAGCTCATCAGTCAGTATTTGTAAAGCGGGGAGAGATGTGTGTTATGTGGCGTCTTTCTCTGGGATTTGAGGGGATTTGCAGACTTCTCAAAGCCTGCTGTAACCCAGATCTGAGACTCTGAGGAGCTGATGCAGCTCATCATCTTGTTACTTCAGTGTTTAACATATCAGTCAGAGATCCTGGAAAGAAAACCAAGACTCAACTTAGCTGGATCGATACTAATAAGGACACACGCCGGGCTATTGATGCAGGTATCGACACCTGTATCAAAACATCTTCTTCTCTACGGTTTAAACAAAGTCTCCAAACCGCTGACCCCTGCGCCACGTCGATACTTCAGCTACCGCTAACCTTGCATTTCAGGCATTTATCACGCAGGAATTCATGAAAATATTTCAGATTGTTCAAAACATTTTCCCTCTCACATTTACAAGACATCAGTATTCTCTAAGTGCCAGAAAATTTCGATCACAGCCACTTCACTTAGACTAAATGTCAGCCTGGCAAAGCAGAAAGTCAGCACAAAACTTCTTCCTTTACAGTGAAGATAAGATGATGTTGTAGTGCCAGATGGACTGAAACACCTTCACACACTCACAGTTAGAGAGAAATCACACTGACATGAAATATGAAAGAGGAGAAGAGATACGCAGGGAAGTATTAGATACGTGGACGCTCATATTTCATTTCCCATCATACAGCGGTTTCTATTTCCTCTGCAGGGACGCGGCGTCTACCTGACATGTACAGGCGGCACACATGCACAGAGATAACATAGAGAAGAGACAAAGAGATCTTAACAAGAAAGCCAGTTTGATGTGCCACCAGAGACGGAGGCAGGAGGAGGAATTAAAATCAGAGGTGAGAGGAGAGGAGTGGTTGCAGCCCTGTGGGCTACCCGGACAGAGCGATGAGGCAGTGTGGCCCGTCCGCCTTCTCTTCATCTCCTACCATCTGCTTCCACCGTGCTCTCATTTACTTAATTGGAGTCTTCGTCTTAAGGCTCCCAAACGGCGTGGATACCTGAGGCGTGCACACGCTCGTTAAGAGGCGGGGGTTTGACCTCGGGCGAGTGCTGTTCTGAGCAGGTTGGATCATCCTGGTGTGTAAACAAAATCTGCTCGGTTTGGTGACCCGCACGAAATCACAGCTCCTTTAATTCCCCGCCGCGGTGGAAGACTTTAAGCTCTTAAAGCTGGACTATTAATTATCCTTATCTGCTCTAATCTCAACTTTTCACTCATGGAAAGTATCCGTTTTAGTGTAATCTTGCCTTTTAGCAGATTTAAAGTAGCAGTTTTTCCTTTCTGGACATTTTTCTACATTACATAGCTGTCTTGGTTGACGTAGCATGCTACTATTTTTTGATTTCTTTAGATTGGACGCCCTTTATACTAAAAAATGCTCTTTCTTCTGGCACCTTTTCTACATTTTTAAACCGGGAACCATGAGTTTTTATGAAGTTAAAAAAAAAAAGTTCACTATCATAAAGTTAGCTTGTAACACTTGTAGCTTGTTCCAGGTTTATAAATGCCGTCAAATCTGGAAAAAACTTAAGAAAACTTTAAACTTAACTTTGATTCTTTCTTCTGTAGTTGCCTGCATTTCACATAAAAACAACATCTAGCAAGCAAAATTGTTATTTTAAGTAAGCAAAAAAACAAAGTATGACATCAAAACTTCTCTAAGTTAAGCTTAAACATCCAATATTTACCTTTAAAGGCACAGCATTTGCATAAATCTGATAACTCTCAGGATGGGTACCGAATTAGGAACTTTCATAGGTGCCAACCGATTTCTGTCAAAAGTACCTGGTACCAGTTCATGTAAAATCAAAAGCTACCATGTTTAGGTACCTAAATGCATCTTTGTGACTGTGAGGAAGTGGAAGAGTAGGAGATTTTCCATGCTGGACATCAACGCAGCATTGCAAGGATATATGTTGAGGAATAAAAACGTTAAATTGAAACAAACATGTTTTATTATTAAACAAATTGACATTTTTTACCACAGAAACACCAAAAAAAGTACCAGAAATTTGTACCGTTGGTACCGATTGCTAGGTACCGGGCATTGGTACCCTATCGTTTCAAATGTGAAAGGTACCCATCTCTAGATAACTCTCTTTTCTTACGCTCATTCAGACATCGGTTGGGTGGTCATTCGAGAAAGATAGATCTTTTGTTTTATTGGATAAACTCTAACAAATCAGATGTCAATCAAAAGCCCAGGGTGTCTGTGAAGAAGCACAATGGGTGTTGAAGACTTTTTAGTTTTTTAAATAACGTTTTGAAAGTGGTGTCCTCTACAGAGGAGCCACACTTACCCGATCAGTCCAGAAAAATGTCTCATTCCAAGTTGTTTAAAGACCAAAATGAGGTCTGAGTTGCTTGTAATAAGTGATAAAAGCTGCTGATGTAATAAGAAAAACTTTCTCAAAGATTTGTAAGTCTAAAAAGATATTTTCTACTGAAAATAAAACAAAAACACTTGATAAGGTTTCCGTTTTTTTTTAACCAAAAGCAGCGAGTTGACCTTGAAACCCACTCATCTCCTGTATTTAACCCCAAACTGACGCTAATTCCCCTCTTTTGACCGTTTTACATCCTTTGATGATGGAGACTCTCACTCATCTGCAACAGTTTTCTTTCATCTCATTAAAAAGCATCAGTTTTAAAAACTCCTTGAAAACAAAAACCCGACCCTCGCTGTACAACTCGTCATTCATTCATTCCCAGCTAATGAATTTCCATTAGAGCGCTTCGCCGTGACTGGAGTCAAGGTGACCTGCTGCCTTTAAATGAAAACTTAAATGAACAAAACTATGGACAGTGAGGCCCTGAAAATAAACCCGCATTGCAGGTTTCACAGCCTCTTTAATGCAGCTTTGGTTGGAGAAGAACATCCATCATGGCTGTGATAGAGGACACTGACAGGCTGATATCTGATATTTAATAAAAGGCCAACGTCTGCGTGATAAAATGGCAAACCAATACGTCTGAGCCTACTGTGGATGACTTTTCAGGCCTTTGTACAACTTTCTCTCTGCTCTCTGAGGGAGAAATGCTCACAGGCTGTTGCAATCTGAAGATATTTCACGTAGAATAACAGTAAAGATGCTGAATTAGCATCCAGGGTTAGCGCCGTTTGAGTGATTCCTCAAATGCAATCAATTCTTTCTTTGAGTGTTGCCGCCACTTTGGAGATTGTAATCATGTTGTGGCTCTTGTTTGGAGGAGTGATCCAAGTGCAAACAAGCATGGAGGGATTATGAGGCAACAGGCCCCTCGGTGCATCCTGCACTCCTTCATCTGAGGCAGCCTGACAGCGTTTGGGTTGTAGTTTTTGTCTCTTGAGCTGCTTTATTGTCGTTTTGTCAGTTTGCATCTCTATTTTTGGAGTTTTGGAGCCTTTGACCCAGGTTTTGATCCACGTTGGCCTCCTTAATCCGTCTATTTATTCACACAGGCTGAAGTGACTGAACCCCGCCCTGCATCATCTGGCATGGGATGAAAAGACCGCCAGCTGTCAGTCCTCTCCCTTTTCTCTTCCCCTGAATCCTGTCTTCTGATGAATATCATCTCCTGCATCTCCGCGTCTCGTTTTCTCTGCCGGGAAGTTTTTGACTGGCATGAGAAAGCGAGAGGAGCTCACGCGTGAGGAGAAGTCAGCAGCAGCGCCGAAAGCTGACATGGCATTCTGAGTTTGTCAGCGTGCTGTGTTGCTGTTTCTCAGCGCGGCGCTTCCAGGCTGAACGCTCTTTGTTGTGCGACATCAAACATATAAGAAAAACCACATTCGCGCTCCTTCATTCCCCCAGCGAACAAGTTCAGCTCGGCAGCTCCTTGAACCGTATACACGCCACGGGAGACCGCGTAAACCCTCATTCAAGGGAGAAAGGAAAGAAAGTTTAAGAAGGAAGCGTTATGAGGGTGTTAAATACCTGCCACACATCCCAACCGTTTAACATTTGAACTTAATGAAGGCTCTTTATCACCTCTGAGAGCCTTCCTGTGTTTTTCCTCTGATTTACATCCCTGGAAGAAAAAAGCAGCAACCTCAGGTCACGTCATGAGTTTTCTCGAAGCAGAGCTATCTCTGTCCTGAGAGCCAGTTTAGTGTAAAGAGGAGGGAGGAAAAGGCGCTAACGAAGCTTTGTAAGGAGAAACGGTGATGCAAGGCCCCGGTTTTATCAGTGGGAGGGCGCGGTAATCGGCTATCTAGCGGAGGGAGGCGGCGGGGGGTCTCTAGTTATCAAGACAGCTTTGTAGATTCACCAAGAACCTGCAACAAAAAGGAGAAAGTGGAAAGATTATGTGTGAGTGTGAGGAAGTGTGGGAACACAGCATTAGCCAGAGATTTGAAACTTCTTTTCTTCCTTAGTTTAAAAAGCGATTGCTCCTCCAGGACTGGAAATGAGGTAATTAATTATTTTGACACACGGTGTTTGCTCGCGGTAAGTCCGTTTTTTTTCCCTCTTCTTATTTTTTACGTGGAAGAATCAAAGTTAATTTCTCAGCTTCATAAAAAGCCCCTTTATCAAAATGGATTTGACATTTTCAGAGCTTTTTAACAAACGGGTAAAAACTTGGTGCATTTAGAAGTTCCACTTGACGGATGTGAGAGTTGCTCTTGAGTTAGATAACAGCGGCTGAAGTGGCTTTAAAAAGAAAACGAATGCCAACGATTTCCATAGTGGTTGAATACATCCTTAAAAAGTGTGACGGTGTTTTAATTAGAGGTGTTAAAGAGATGTTTTCAAAGCAGAAATTAACCTTTTTACTTTTTGAGTCGCTAATTTTACTATCAGCACACTCTGTACAGGGGGTTCAATTTTTTTCTAACTCAGCAGTTCAGAGTATATAATGATCACGAGCTCGCCCAATCAAAGGCACAGCTCAGGTCATGTGACCCTATAGCTGTACTCAAAGCCCTTGCCACTACCAATATGGCCACCATAGCCAATATGCTTCAATTTTCCGTTTCAGGAACAGATGGGTGTCGTCGGGGAGACTACGTCCAGTAATTAGACAGTCTGATTTTAACTAAATTTTTTAAAAATAAAAATTGATATTTTCATTGAGTCTGAAGTAAAATGCGACTTCGCACCTCCAGTGCAGTAGGTGGCGCCAAAACAGTTTTGACTTAATTTGTCCTCTAGTTTTGAGTAATGTTTGATTTACATTAGGAATAGACTGATAATAGGCCTGGTTGATTATCTGCATTTGGGGCATATCGACTTCAGCTTTTTTTGTTAATTAAAATTTTAAAAAATTAATTGAAAAATGTGGGATTTTTGGCTCAGATGCAGCCGCACTACTGTCTGTAGCATCGTTCCACCCACAGTCACCCATCATCTGATTAGTTACACAGAGCTTTTTTTAATGTAAACTTTAGGGAGCTACTCAATTTTTTCTTTTCTATTCTTAAAGTTTTCCTTTAACTTTATAAGACAAGCTGCTGAGCCTGGGAGCTGTTTGATAGACATATTATTCAAAATTGTGACGGCTGTATTTTCCACTTTTACTGTAAATGAGTATCCTTCATGTTCGTGAATATCAGCTATCAATGTCCTTGAGTATTAATTATCGTACACATGTCTATTCTATACCTAGTTCATTGTAGGGATAGATACTGAATTAGGTATTTTAGGTAATTAGGATTTTCCATGCTGTACATGAACACACCATTGCAAGGTCATATATTGAAGAATAAATATGTTACGTTGGAAAAAAAATACATTATATTATTAAACAAATTGATATTTTTGGCCACATAAACACAAAAAAGTACAAAAAATTTGGTACCATTGAGTACCAGGTATTGGGCATTGGTACCATATCAGTGTGAAAGGTACCCATCCATTGCTAACTGTGTAGAATAGTGTGATGTGATGTGATATCGTGATACATCATGACCCCAATTTCCTCTTGCGAGCTGGTTACTGCTCACAACCCCAGCATGAGAGGGATGAAAGAAGGAGAGTGACAGTGACGGTTTATTTTTGAGCTCATTAAGTTATAAACTCATCTTTCAGGGTGTAATCTCTGAAGTTCAGAGGAGAAACTTCTTTGTTCTTAAAGTGTCCCCTTCCTCCCGTCCCTCAGGAGGATTCAGGCCTACTATCTACCTCCCGTTTTTGAAATTCAGACTCACTTTTCAGGCGTTTACAGGCAGTTTGCAAACACAAATCACATCACATAACTCATTAGATCAAACCTAATCATCAAATTAACACAGAGTATATAAACTGCATCCCTAACAGACTGCAGCTGCATTCATCTCAGCGCGGTGAGTCACAGACGCCTCTTATTTCAGTTGCATCCACACTCGGAGGCGATGAGAGTACAACACAGATATAAAACTATACAGGCGCATAAAACACTTACTGCTCATTTGCCTGCGTGCGCCTGTATAATGAGCATCTGTGCTTCTTTATGTAACGTTATTACCTTTAACAGCGCACCTGTCTGTTCTGCTCCTCAGATAAAGAACGCAGATTCTCTCCTTTTTCTTTTTTTTTTTTTTTTTGGAAAGTCTTTTTAAATGCCAGCCGGCAATTGGCTTGGTGGGGAGTTAGTAAGAGCTGGCACACACACACACATATACATACAGACACACACGCTACAGAGAGAAGCATTCTGTTGGGAAAATTGTGCTGCTAATTAGCGGAATTAGCTACAGATCAAAAGGTTCAATTAAAAAGTGGTGTTCCAGCGTGGAGGCAGTGGGGCTCATTTGCATCACAACACATGTTCAGTGGACTTAAGGATGGACGGGCATCAAAGGGTTAAACAGACCCAGTCTCACTCCATTAGGTGAAGTTTTAAGCTTCCAAAACTTGTGTTGAACACCATCGCTGTATGATCCTACACCTCACAAATGCATGAACACACACGTCGGTGTGTAATGTAATACATTCATGAGCACAGGAGATGAGGAATGGCCTTAATTTACCGGGCAATGAGAAATAGCACTCATTAGCTCAAAGACTCCCAAATGGACCCCCACACACACATCAGCAAATGAAACATGTAGCGCTAATTTACTCTGAAACAAACACACACATGTCCTCACTCCCCAGCTAATCAAAAGCACGTCATTCACATCCCCACACACACACATACACACTCGACTCGTAGCGCAGTTGTCCGTGCAGTCCGTATTGTTGGCCTTTTGAGTTCCCCGGCTTAATTAAGAGCATAATTAAGTGTGTGCTGTTATGGGTTTTGCTCAGTGAGGTGTGCATTTGTGTGTGTGTGCATGTGTGCACATCCCCGGAGCTGCTGGAGCGTGCTCTCTTCCTCTCTTTTTCCTCGCCACAGCTTGGACCAACACGGCCAATTCACAGCACCGCTAATTCACCATTTAAATACCACATGTTTGACTCCTAATTAAATACAGCACACACACACACACACACGAGCAGGAAAGCACACACACAGCCTGTCGAAATGTCGCAGCTTGTGACTTTTTGTCCACAAAATGTTGCCGTAGTTTGTTCTGAAGTGTCTGTATTCGACCGTTTCCTGCCTCCTTTTGTCACTCCAGTGGCTGTTTCATGAGTGTGTGTGTTTGTGTGTGAATTCCCATGCTGCCTCTGTCTGCTACAGTGGCAGTTTGTAGCGCCGTGCTGTGTTAAATGGGAGTGTCCACGCTGCTACCAGGCCTCATTCATCAGCCTCACGCGGGAGCAGACCTGGCTGCTGGGGGAACCGTAGGGACACAAACACACTCAGCTCATACTTACACCCTAAACACTTCAAATTAACACTCCCCCATACATTAAATGTGTACGAAACCAACGCCGCAGACTTTCTGACCCAAGCTAACCAACGCTTGACTCTGACATCCACTCCTCTTCCTCCCTACAGTGTCCCCGCGGCCCCTTCCCTCCACCTTTCCCAACCTCTCTTTGCTATTTTGCAGCTGAGTCTTTCACGCCTGACTCCATCTGCCGCTTGGCTGCCACTGCTGTCCACGTTCACACTGCGGCTCCTGCTTGAGCCAAGCCTCGCATGGGCCAGCGTTGGTACAAGTCCAGCAAAATTTTCCTCCAGTAGCATCCCCAAGAAGGGAGGAAGAGAAGGAAAAGAGGCTTCTTTTGAGAGAAGCACGGGGTTAGCATTTCTCAAGAGGTCTTGACGAAATGATTCTGAGAAGCACTCTGTTTATTTTAAAAAGCTGCTTTTGCGAGCTCTTTTAAAGGTTTTTGGTGGCATTTTGTTCTGCCACGCTTCTTTGGTGAACCCTTTTATCCAAACTCCCCTAACGGTGCGGTGAGTGCATCCCTCGTTTTGGTCTTTTTCCTGCTTTGCATTATTAAAATCAAGCACCAAACAGGGAAGTGTGAAATTTGACGGTTCCTTTTTCCGAGACTGTAAACAAGAAAATATTCACATTTTTTTTTATGTTAAATTACAGCGGAGGCTCCATGGGGAGAAACAGTGCTGTAACTGTGTCAAATTCAAACACGACGACTTTATTTTGCTTATACAGTGAGGAAAATAAGTATTAAACACGCTAACTGAGACTCATCTAATACTTAGTGGAGAAGCCTTTGTTTGCAGTGACAGCTTCCAGACTCTTCTTGTATGTTTGAACTAATGGCCCACACTGCTCAGGTGTGATTTTGGTCCATTCTTCTGCACAGATTGTCTTTAAATCTGGAATATTCTTTGGTGCTTTCTGGAGAACCCTTTTCTTTAGTTCTTTGTTCAATTGGATTGAAGTCAGGTGATTGATGAGGTCATTCTAACTGATTAGTGCATTGCTTATAGTTTTCTCTGTAACAATTATACCTGCTGCCTCTTTCTGGAGCACTTTCAGGGTGGTCCTTGGCTCGTTGAGTACTCTTCTGACTATCTTTCTGGCTCCCTGGTCAGAAATCTTGCAAGGAGCTCCTGTGCGTGGCCTGTAGATGGAAAGGTGGTGCTTTTTCCACTTGCGAATAATGGCCCCAACGGTGCTGACTGGAATATTCAGTTGCTTTGATATAAGTCTGTAACCAGTTGCATCATGAGGTGTGTCGTATTTATTTAAACTGCTTGGTGAAAAAACAAGCTTTTTATTAGGACCATCAATTTGCTCTAGCGCAGCTGATGTTGGTTTGCACTAACTGTTTGAATTGCATCTTTGGAAATAATTGTAATGAGAAAAAAGTTGATGCGTTCAATACTTATTTTCCCCACTGTATTTCAAGTCAGAACTGATCAAGGAAATAAAAGAAACAAGCCGTCTGAGCTTCTCCGACTCCGCCAGGTCAACGCCTCGACTCACGCCAAGTCCTGGAAAGTCTTGAGAAACACTTTCCGAGCTGCTCTCATCCCCACATTGAGTCTCTTTGCTCCCATGAACTCACAGGGAGATTTAACCGGCTTCCCTTGACCTTGAATTTCCCCGTTTCATCCTCCTCTTTTTGTTTTATTTTACGAGTATTCAGCTCGTCTGAAGAGTTTGCCTTTGTAGTCTGAATTCCCTGCGTTAAGTCAAAAGGAGGGGGAAAAAAAGCAGTTTAGAAATCTATAGAAGGAGGTATGAAAAAGTGTTTTTCCCTGATGAAATTCAGCGGGACTTGTGAGACACTTTTATCATCCTAACAAGTTGAAAAGCAGCGGACGCCGAAGCAGCAGCAGCAGCAGCAGCAGCAGCAGCAGCGAGCACGGACATCCTGATCAATCTCCCCCGTCTTCGCTGAATTCTCTACCTTGATGAGCAAATATCAGGAAGTGTCTCAAACAGCTTTGCAGCTCTGCAGCTCTGCGCCTGCATTTTATTCCTCCCTCCTGGCTCCTTTCATGAGAGGAGAAGATCAAGACGGCGTGGTTAAAACGGGTCACATTCTCATCCTGATCTTTCTGGTGTCATAGGTGTTGCTTTTCTTCACCGAACCATTAGTCTCTTCCTTTTCTAACGAGGTTAACCCCAATCTTGTGGGCTGCTGCCTCCGTATTGTACGAAGCATCAAAGCCTATTTTGAGTGTGTGGAGCTTGTTTGCTGCTACAACGTGACCTTCTTGGCCCCACAGAGGAATACGTGCCGCCTGAGTCTGCTCGCTTCATTTTCACCCCGTGTGTGCAGCGTGAATCGGTGAGGAAACACGTTGGCTTCTGTTATTGTCAGGATGGAATCACAGAAAAGCGGCGCACTCTCCCGAGAGTGAGCCTCCTGTGAGGTTGAGGCCTCCTTTGCTAATTGGGCAAGCATGCTTTCCCTGAGGGGGCGGAGCCTGTGATTGGCAGGGGTGATAATCTGTGTAATGGCAGCGAGTTGTGGCGGCAGGGGCCAGCTGCCTGCCAAGGTGTGGAAAAAGCCTGGAGAGGAGCGGGAAGGTGGGCTTCTCCTCAAACCTGCCACCAGTGTTTCAGTAGCCGAGATAAGGACGCCACGTTTCTTCTTCCTCTTCCTTCCTCGTGCAGCCGTGGAGGTGTCATTAGCACCGTGTCCTAATTAGTCCAGCGCTGGCTAATTGTGCTTCTGACGCCGTGTCTCTGGGGAGGCAGGCCTCGCTAATTTCAATAAGAGTAAACAAGCAAACCGCTCCCCACTGACGGCTATAGTTTAATTAGAGACCATCCATTGCATGTGCCGACTCAAGAAACAGGAAGTTTGCAGATCAAGGGGGAGGGGAGACACGAACCGGGAGGTGAAAGAGAGTTCGCGCTCACTCTTCTCACAAGCCTGGCGCTCATTTAAAGAAATTACCGTCACGCGCCATCCAGCGACGCCCTGAATGTGTTGTTTTCAAGTTTCATTCAAAAAAGGTTGAAAACGAAGCAACTGTTTTCTTTTCCTTGAGAGAGACAGATTCATAGGCCTCGAGCGCTACAGTAGAGGCTGTCGCTTCTGCACAGTCACTGTTCCCATTTCTCATTCAGCTTTCCACAGAGAGCGCGTTTCTTTTCTCTCTTTTTTTCCTCCCTGTGTAATGTTTCAGGTCGGCTGAGCATGCATGCCTCTTTTCAGCAACCGTTTGCCTCATCTTCATGCAGTCACAGATACACCCAGGAGCTCTTCCCTCCTGTACAAGTACAACTTTTTGTTCTGCCGTCCACTGAGCAGCTACACTTGACTGCTTTGAGCTCCAGTGCCTTGCTTAAGGGAGCCTCATTTTCCAGGCTGACTCATGAATGAGAGAGAGTAGGCTAAATCTGGAAAACGCGTCAGCCCAACTTCTCAAATCTTGCAAATAATACAAGCTTATAAACGAACATGCAGGGACTTAAAGGCTTCTTCAGACACGTCTGTGTGCATCCTGTTAAAGACTGATAATGTTATCATTCACGGAGAGGAAACTCCATTAGCTGATAAAAGCTTCTGCAAAGAATCAAACTTCTCCCAAGGGTGAGATGAAAACAACAAATGCTTTAGCTCCCTGAAGCTTAAGATGCTGTTCTGAGGCTTGTTCAAGCTTGTATGTTCAGTTTTGGAGCCGGGTTGAGAAGTGAGAACACCTTGGGACCATAGACTGCATATAGAGTGGACAGCGTGGCTCTGCCATTGGGAGCAGTAGAGACTGTGAGGGATTCTGGGAGAATCTGAGTGGAGCCGGGTGACAAAAATAATACTTTTTTTTTTTTCCTTTTTCAGAGTCTAATCACTTCTTGACTCTGCCTCCTGACATATTTTACAATCCCCGAAAAAAATATGCAGGAATGGCAGCTGTCAATCATCATTAAACGTGACGTAAACCTTGTTTTTAACCTTGTGTAACTAATGAAAACAAAACTTTTCAGAATACATAGGCAGCCATATGATATGTTCAAATCACCACAACAATCGGACGTGAGAAACATTTCTACTAGGTGTATCAATTCTTTAAAGTTTGACCACAGCCCATCTGGAATGACTGGGGAGATGGATTTTTTGACCTATACTGCAGCCAGCCACCAGGGGGAGCAGTTTTTGTGGCGACCTCACTTCTAGCCGAGCAAGATGACATATGTTTTTTTTTTTTTTACAGTCTATGTTTGAGACATGCAACAGGATGAAAACCTCCACATCAGCTTTTTGGGCGAACTGTAAGAAGTAGAGATTGAACAGTTTATGAAAAAAATCCGTTTTTCTTTTTTCTTCATTTGACGCAGTTTGAAGTGAGTATGTAGCTCCAATCATATGCATTCGCAATTTGAGGTGAAGGAGTACAGGAGGACACTTTGTGTGTTGTTTACATGTGTTAGCGGATGGACTTTGGTGTAGCGCGTGGTTCTGCTGTCTGGGAGCACTTTAGATTCAGTGTGAGCTCTGATGACTGGAGGGACTTTGTCGCTACATTTAATAACTTTTCAGACCCCTCTGATGAGTTTTTTCAAGACGACAATTCTTGCGACTTTTCTGGACATATAGACAGCAGCGTCATTTAGTGGTGCCAATAGGGACTTTCCTTACTGAGGAGTTGAAACTAGCAATGTTTCACTCAGCTTTAATGATGTTTGAAATGGGAAACAGCCTCATTCTTTCAGCTTTTTCATGACGAAACATGACAGAATGGATTAAAAATAATCTGTTAATAGTGGATTATTAGAGTGTATGGTAACAACGATCCTTCATAGGAAGAGACAATCACTCGTCCTTGTCTGCGACATCCTGACATCAGCTCTTTTTAAACCCTCTGACTCAGCGACTGTGCGAAGTTTTTAAAACCTTTGACTCCACCGCTTCACGGTGTTGAGTTCACATTCGCTGGATGTTGAAAACTCCACTTCGGTCTTCCTCTTCGGTGCCAGATGAGCCGGTGAGCAGGTGCTGCCTTCACTTCCGCCCCCGTATGAGAAAGTCACAGCAGTCAGCAGGGAATGGATGGACCGTGATGTGCCGGCCTATCTGTCTCCAGTTTCACTCCTCACATCGCACTCTTCTTTCTCACCTAATTAATCACGCTATACAACTTTAACGCCACTCAACCAAAAGCAACCTCCGTCCTCTTCCTCTCTGCTTCCTCATGGGGGTGATTCGACGTTGAAGCAGGTCTGTTCTTCACGGATATTCCACCTCGCCTGTTGTTTAATCAGGTTTGCAGCACTTCCTTCTTTATCACCTCTGGCCTGTCTGCGCCGTGAGGTCAGGCATTAACAGTCGAGCACAGCATCGCCTTTTGACGGAGGAGCTTGTAAATTTGAGGTGGCTGAAGGGTGCGTCTCCTCCCTGGAGAGATGAATGGACTTTCATTACAGGCTTCATTTGATGCTTTCGCACAGATGCAGACACTTTGATGTAGATATAGACGCTCTTATTTTGAAAAAAGAAAAAAAACAGGTACACACAAACCGTATCCTCTCACACTCTTTAATGACGGCAGTTAGCGCCGCCTCAAGGGAGCGGAGGTGTTGGCGCTGACGTCGTGATGGACGGTTATTTTTCCAGGAGAGATTAAAGTTAGCACTCTCAGATGCACGAGTGTGTGTTTGGAGTTTTGCCGTCTGAGCGTTTGTGTTTGAGACAGAGACAGGAAAGGAGGGGGAGGAGAGGGGGAGGCAGGGTGGGATGGGGGGAGGATTTATGGGTGTAATAATGGAATCTCAGTGGCTGGGCCATTGACACTGAGGCATTTTCTCTCATCCTCCTCCCATTATTAGATGGATGGACCAGGAGGGAGTAAGCACAGCGACATATGGGCGGGAGAGAACAGCGTGCCGTGGAGCGCAAATCACATACAGCGGTGATCGCTCTGGCTTTATATCATCTAGGGCATCCATACACATCACGCTGTATTAAATGATTTCTTGGATCTATTTCACAGCGCCTGATGCTTTGACTTCAAGAGGGTGATGTGTAGTTTGTGTCAGGCGTGTAGAAGACATTCATTATGGGACACTTTGCCGTTTACTGACTGGTTTGTCTCAATTTGTTCGCCAGTTGGGTTTAATAAAGTAGCTGCAGCTGTGGTGGCTTGGAGGAGCCTCGGGTTAACATCTCTGCTACAGTCACATGATGGAGTAATCTGCAACTTCCCTTATTTTAAAGAGCTATGATGTAGCAAAACTATTTGTGTGTGTGTAAATGAAACCACAAATGTGTAAAAAACTGATCCACAAATGTATAAACAGATTTGCAAATGCTTAAAATGATTCACAAACATTTAAAGAGATTAGAAATGCTTACACTCATCCACAAATGTGCAGCCAGATTAGAGAATGTGTAAACTAATCCACCAACCTGTAACCAGATAAGCAAATTCGTAATCTAATCCACAAATTTGTAACTAGATTAGCAAATGCGTAATCTAATCCACAAACCTGTGACCATTTTAGCAAATGCGTAATCTAATCCACAAACCTGTGACCATATTAGCAAATGCGTAAACTGATCCACAAACATGTAACCAGATTAGCAAATGTAAAAAAAACGATCAAGAAATGTGTAACCAGATTAGCAAATGTGTAAAATATTAAAAATCATTGGTGACAACCATAGACAGTAAAAAAAATGGATGTCATCTTGTTCAGCTTAAAGTGAGCTCGCCACAAAAACTGCTCCCCCTGGTGCCTGGCTGCAGTATAGGTCAAAAAATCCATCTCCCCAGTCATTCCAGATGGGCTGTGGTCAAACTTTAAAAAATTAATACATCTGGTAGAAATGTTTCTCACGTCTGATTGTTGTGGTGATTTGAAGATATTATTTGGCTGTCTTGTATCTGGGTCCTATTTTTTCTGAAAAGTTTTGTTTTGGTTAGTTATACGAGGTTAACACAAGTTTTTTTTTAATGATGATTGACATAAAATACGTCGAGAGGTGGAGTCAAGAAGTGATAAGACTCTGAAAAGAAAAAAAATTATTATGTTTATTATTTTTGTTGTCATCCGTCTGGGCGAGTGATCTGCAAATGCATCGAGAACATCCATCTGTCAGAGGTGGGTTACTTTGCCCTGAGCTCAGGCTAGCAGGCACATTTGTGGATCAGTTCACATATTTGTTGATGCATTCACACACACACACACACACACAGATAGTTTTGCTACACTAATAGCTCCATTCAGTTTCCCCTCAAAGAGGAAACAAGTTTGAATAATTTCGGGGTCACGAGGTCGTCCGTCAATCCACTCATGCGTCCATTTATACCTCCTTCCACTCGGCTAAATCCACACCTTCATTATGTTGTGGCGGCGTTGGCAGATCGCCAGAAACTCCTCATTGTTCATCAGCAAGCAACAAACACCTGCCGATTCATAATCAACACCTGCTGTGGGATAACAGACACCTGCTTTTCGCTGCCATTGATTGTTTTATGGGGACAGAATTGAGCGTAACGAGCGGCCAAATGCTTTCCTTCGTTTGCAGCGTTGACGTCAGGTGTCAAAAGAGCGTAGGTCAGATATTCTTACAGTAAAAACAGTGTTTCCTTGACTCATCCTGGAGCTTTCTGTGTCGTCAACAAACCGCCTCTGCAGGGGTTCCCACTTTGCTCCCATTTCCATCCATCCCCTGCTCTTGATTTAATGCCAAATCATACTGTAGTTACCTCACATAATGTTATTTAAGGTCTTTGCTAAATCTTTAAGGTTGAGTAGGAATCCTGCCAAGCTGCGGTGGCATTTAAAAGAAATGTCAGCCTCGATTACAGTCCTCCAGCTCCATGCCTCTCTGTGTACTATGATTTGTGTGTGTGCTACTATCTGTTTTCAATTACGCCGCTGAAAAGGTTTCACCTGAGCTGCCTGGGACAGTCGGCGTCGGAGAGTTAACGCTGCATATTCAGCACATCAATAGAGCATCAGTGTTTGCAAGCAGCCATTCAGATTGTTGAGAAAAGGAAGCAGTTTTTTTTTTCCTCCTCCAACTGGAGAAAAGAAGAGCTGAAAGTGAATTAATTCATCCACTTGCTTCTCATCTTTGCCCTCTCTGGACTCGGCTGAGCTGAGCTGGATTTGGTGTTAGCTTTAGAGGAGAGACTAAAAAGGCACCGATGGGAGGGAAGGCGGTGCAGAGGAGTGTTAAAAAAGTAGAAATGGCTCTGAAGGCTGGACAGCTTTGCATCAAAAGGAAAAATCATGCAAAACATGAAGGAGAGAATTAAAAACCTGAGCGCTGATGTTTCTTCTGTCTCGTATTTAAGCGTGCGACTGCTCTGCTGGGTATTTTGACCTCAGCGTACAAGATCACAGCCTCCTTCTTCAACTTTTCATCAAAGAAAAAAAAGTGAGTGTTGGCAGGAGCGCCGCGAGGTTGCCCTTTTCTTCACCCGCTGTTGTATTTCCAACAAGAGAGCAATTGAAATGTATGCTAATCCTGGCTCGTTTTTCGCTGCCATCCCACGGCGTTAGCGGCGTTATATTTCCACAGCGATTTGGACATTTTTAAGGGATTAAAACAAGGGGTTAGGTGCTGCTCCATGCACAGGAAACACACAAAGGGCACATGTTTAACCGTGATTGATGCACTGTCAGGAACGTAGACAACAGTAAGAATCCAGATTAGAGCAAACGACCCATGGGAGTGGAAGGAGGGATGGGTGGAGGGGAGTGAGGCAGACCAGAGATGGTCTCTGTGAACGTCTGATAACCCTGTTTCTCACTGCGACACATTTGGCTTTGAAGCCAAGAAGACACGCACGGGTTTCTTCCTCGGCTCCCCCGCTGCTTCCTTTTTAATCTGTGTCTCTTGTTTTGTAAAGGAGGCTTAATTTCAGTCGGGCTCCCTGTTTCAAAGTCCACCCTGTGACTTCAGAGGCACGGTTTTCACGCTGCGTATGAAATTAAAGTGACAAAGGCAAGTTGTGCTACTGTGCCGCTGTCAGGGGAGGAATGTATCTTGATTTGGGCAGTGATGCTGTTTTTACACCACAGATTGATTTGGGCGAACATTTCTGTTTGGCACTTTTAAGCCACCGAAGAGAAAATGAAAGCTACAATGTTACTGTTTCAAAAAGTTGGTTAGTCTTTTCTTACTATCTTTAAAAATCTGCTATTTCTGCCCTGAAACAAAGCTGCATCTCCCATCCCTTATTAGCAGTGTCTTAGCAACCAGTGTTGCTAACTAGCCTGACCTTGGAGTGTTTTGTTATCATGTATTTTCAAATCTCGTGGAGCAGGGTGTAAACACTCAAATATCAAATTGCAGAATCTCACAACTGACTCATCGAGCAGGGGCGGGTCCACGCTTTTGAAGCAGGGTGGCCCTGATCAGTGCAAAGGGGGGCGCACACATGAAAACCATAGCTTTAAAAACTCTGATCACCTGCTAAAACAAGGTTTCTAGGAGCTCCATCCCCCCTTCCCTTCATTGTTGTTTTCCTGCTTGGTTTTCAGAATGAAACACCAAATTATTTCCCAGAAAGAGAAAAACCGTGGGTGGTTATGGTGTCACTGCATAATCCAAATCTCCATAATGAGTCATCCATTCACAGCAAGAGGCCTGTGGAGCTTTTATGGGTGTTTAACTCATTTACAGGCGGGTCTATTCGAGGCCACGGGGCTTAAAGAAAAGAAGAATAGGGTAAAAATTATTTAAGAAGAAACAGGTGAATTTATGAAGCGCTTGCGATGCTTGTGTTGTTTGTCTGTTAGTACAAAGGCAGAAAAACTGCCCCCACAGTCCATCCATTGTGGAGGAAAACACGGCCCTGACGGAGGGTAATGGCCCTTATTCTAATCCTCTAAAAGATGGAGGGGTACAAGAGGTTCAAACGCAGAGACGAGAGGGAGGACGAGACGACAAAAAGAGGAAGGGGAGGGACGGAGGGGCCCCATTCTATGCCTCATTGAGTCCTTATTCAGAGCGGTCGGCACTTCATTAAAAAACCAAGGCGTCTTCTGCGGAAACAAAAAAAAGCCCGCTTGTTGTTCATACTCCATCAAGACGCACAGAGAGCTCAGATAGCGTATTTGTTTTATAGCAACCACAGAGCAACCGGGCGTATCTTTAATGAAGGCGGGGAGCAAATTTGTAATTTATGATAATTGTTTTCCTCCAAAAGTGTAAATATATCACAGCGATTATTTCAAAGGGAGCGCACGCCAGCCGAGGATGTGACATTTCATCGAAGGCGGGCAGAAAAATGGCTCACGGAAAATGGTTGTGACGCGCGGGGCGGGATGTGCTGTCGAAACATTTGTTCCTTCACACATGAATGGAAGTACAAGATTTCAAGAGCTGCACACAAATAGCTTCATAACTTGTGTTTGACTTCAACCTTTATTCAAATTCAACTATGGTGTGCTGAGAGGGACAAAATAGCGTTTAGTGCATTGTAAAGAGCCTGTGGTGCATCTGTTGCCGTCATCAGACGAACGTTTCTTTCCACCACAAAAAAATCAATGCACGTCTTGCACTTTTTCTCCCCGTGTTGCCTTTCACATGTGAATTTCCACCTAACTGCATCCTTCACCTGCCACAAACCTGAGTAATGCACCTTTGCTAACAAATGGCTCTGCTACCGGCCACTCAGTTCGCCAGGGTCAGGGTGTGCTTGTTTTCTCTCGCCTGGAACCCTTTTGTGGGTGGGTCTAAACCACACAGCCGCGGCGGTCAGTTCTTTTCATCGCAGTCTCTATCTCTGTCTCCATCCTCCATGTATTGATCGCTCCCCCCCGACCTCTCACCCTGACTGTGAGTAATGGAATTGCCTGTCGTGGACACAGACCCTGGTCAAGGTCTTGTAAATGTACGGTGTGTGTTTGCACGAACTCGCAGATCGATGCCTTACTCGGTCCCGTGTCAGGGAGAATAGAGCTTTTGGTGGAGTTATTTCTGCTGGTGCCTTATCTTGATTTGTAAAAGTCCTTGAAATTGAGTTGAAACCAAACAGGTTAAGAGCAGAACTCTTAATTTAATACCGTCACCTTCTTTTTTTACTCTATGAACTCATACTTGTGCTCCTGACAGCATCCCTCCCTTTGAAACCTTGAACTTGTCTTCTCATTGGCCAACAAGTGTTACGCCAGGCAGAGACAATTCTCCATGTATTTTTAATGTCTTTGTTTCTAAAAAAGAAGCATTACAGCATCGGACACCTGCTCCTACAAAATGATTCCTGGCATCAAAGGAAGCAGAAATCTTAACGCCATGAGTCATCTTGGTATCTCTGCATGCAAATCAATGACACATGAGTGCTTTTTAAGCACAGGCTGACACATTCGAGGTCTGTTACCTTATAAAATTTTGATTCTTGAAACAAAGCCACACTCTTGCTCCGGCTGAGTGAGGGAAAAAGCTCGAGGTCTAGCCTTCGAGAATCGCTGGACCGAAATGAGGTGACATACCTCTCAGGAGTCTATCAGGTTTCACTCTGACAGATAAGACCGGCGTGGGGATGGGACTGCTGGCTGATGGGAAAGATTGTGGTTGAAAATAGGGGCAGTGTGGTTTACTGACAGTGTGAGCTGGGGGGATCCCATGACTGCACTGTGAGGATGTTTGTGGTGGTTTCCAAAGTGATGAAGAGTGTATGTTTGTGCATAACAACAACAGGGTAACTTATAGTGTTGGGAAGACTCTTTCTGTTTTCTGGTCAGAGCTGTATTTTTGGACCACTCTGCAACCCATACCTTCATAGGAGCTGGTTTGCCTCAGCTCACCTGGGTTGAAGTCATTCTGGAGCCACAAAATCCACCTGATCTTCACAATAAGACTAAAAAGGGTGTAAAATTCTATACATGGTTAAAATCTATGTATAGTTAAAAAAGTTTTTTTTTAATTTATGAAATTGTATATGTGATGTTTTAGTTTTATATTTGTAATAAATTTGAAAAAATTTGAAATATTTGCTGAAATTGCAAAAATTTGCTGAAATTAAAATAAATAAATAAAATTGTAAATTTTGCAAAAATAAAAAAAACAAAATTTAAAATATTTACAGAAATTTCACAAATTTGCTGAATTTGTAGAAAAGTTTGCAAAAATGTAATTAAAAAAAATTAATATTAGCAACAATTTTCAGAATAAGAATAATGATATTTCCAAAAAAAATGTGCAAAAATAAAAATTAAAATGTAATAATTTTTTTTTAATCAAAAAAATGAAATTCCAAAAATTTGCAAAACTTAAACCAAAAATGTGGTCTTATAAATTTGCAAAAATTTTGAACAGTTTTGAACGCTTAAAAATTTGCAAAATTAAAATGAAGTTTAGCATATTTTCAAAAATTTCAAACATTTGCTGAAATTGTAAAAAAGTTTGCAAAAATTAAAAAAAAATTAAAATATTTGCTTAAATTTCAAAATCAATTAAAAAAAAACTGTAAAAAAACATTTAAATATTATTATTTTTCAAAATGAAAAAAAATGACATTCCAAAAATTTGCAAAACTTAAAACAAAATTGCAGTGTAATAAATTTTAAAAAAAAAATGTGGAAAAACAGTTTTGAACACTTATACATTTGCAAAAATTTCAAAAAATATTTTGAAAGCATCCCTGGGTTTCAAAACACTTATATATAAAAGAATATAATTTTTTAATTTTTGATGATGCCTCACCACACATCAAGGATATATACATAAAGCTGGCACATTGGCAGTTAAATGAATATATTTACACAGAATTTAAATCTGTATCCTCTAGATTCGTCTTTTTGTACCCGCTTTAAAAAGAAATATTTATATACTTCAATACATTTTTAAAGCTACAAGGAGCCACTGCAAAGGAGTCAAAGAGCAGCAGTTTGCAGACTCCTGGTCACGTAGATTTGTCCTCTGAGGATCATTATTGCTTGTAATGACTCATTAAGTCACAACTCAATTCTTCAGACTGACTGACAACCCTCGCTGCATTCAGCAACCGTCTCATATCGACAGGGAAATGTCTGCGTTAGCGTCAAGTAGCTGCTGTTCAGGTATTAGTCAGCTCCCCCAACCTTAACCCTGGCCAAACACACATGGAAAATATTCTCACACACACACACAGACACTGATGCCAGGAATCTGGACTCCCCTTGAAATAGCTGAACCCCCCTTGCTATGACACACACACACCCCCACAGTAGGAGAAAGCACCCAGAATAGCTGCACTGCCACATCCATTGCATTCCACTACCCAGCTGGCTGCCCTGTGGACACACACACACACAGACACACACACACATACTGCTGCAGTCTTACTCACATTCCCTCTCGCAGCAGACATGTCACATACACACACTCTTGGATAATCACTCCCCTCTGCCAAAAACATCGCCCTTCTCCTCCCCGCTACACACTTCAGACTTTCCCCCCATTAGTCTGATTTGGTGCATAGCGTTCACCGCTCGCCTCGCCCCATCAATGAACAATACAAGTTCAGCCTCAGAGCCCCCGTAGCTAATCCCTCAGCTGTTCCAAGCTGGCAGCGGACAGCCGAAACACTGGAATAGTCTGCGCCCCTGCCAATTGCAGCACAGATCAGATATCAATTTGTCAACAGAGCTTGCTGGTCAGCTGGGCTGGCCGGCTCGTTGGCTGGTACAGAGCCTGAAGGCAGAGGTGAGTCAGCAACTTAGACAGCCAAAAGTGAAGAGCCAGACAAGCAAGCAGCCGGTGTATTCAGCTGCAGAGTCCAAACTCTTGACTGATCTGGACAAAAGTCAAGGAAAGTTGAGAAAATCTTCCAAAATTGCACCAAACTCTTCCCCCTTGGGTATTTGTCCCTCCTTGTCCAGACAATAGCCTGTTTGATAACTATGTACAGTAACGCCGTGGGTGTTGTGTTTCTAAATTTGCTTCTTGCATGCACAGTCAGATCTCCACAAGATCCCACAATAATAAAGGAAAAAAGTACCGCTTGTCTCCTTGTTTCCAGTATTTACTCTCACCTCCTTCTCAGAGCACATTGATCTTGTGAATTTGAGTGGGAAGGCACTGCAGAGAAACTTGTGTTGATTGTTTACCAGCTCAAGTTGTGGCCGAACTCTTAGAACGCACAAAGTTAGTCGCCTGGAGGAACCGTTACAGCAGATCTGTGCCGGCTAAACGGCGCTGATTGGAGTGATATGTCACTGGCAGCTGATTGGGTAGAGTCCGAAACAAACAAAGGATGATGCGAACGCAATGTCACCCTGAATAATGCAAGAAAACTTCAATCTGATTGTCGGGGGTGGAAAAATGCCTCCTAGAGATTGTCGAATGATTTGTCCAGTCCATTCGCACCGACAGTGTCTCGCAAAAGTGGGTAATGATGGAGTGGGGGCTGCTTTGGCCCACAAACACGGCTTGAGACATTATAGTGTTTGGGTTGCGTGTGCATCCATCTGGCTCGGTGTCCCCTGTATCATTTGGAACGAGGCGTTTCTCAAACGCCAGGAGGAAATTTGCAAATTTGGCCAAATTCTAATCTAGCTGAAGGGGGAACTTTAAAACCAGGAATTATCTTTTCAGAGATTGCTGAAAACTATAATTCACATTCCTTTTATATGAAAAAAAACTTGCCAACTCATGTAAATTTGGCACAAATGTTCCCTTTGATTCTCAGAAGACCTGATTTAATTTTGGTGGAAAACGGCCGAGGTACAGCGACTCCATTCCCATTCCATTATCAGGCTTGAATTTTCAGCACCCCTCTTAATTATGACCTCTTTTCACTTAGAGAGAAATCCACAAACTAATGCGCTTAGTCATTATTCCTGCAGAGACGTAAAAGCTGCCCAGTGAACCACTTCCGACCCACTGTTTTTGGACTGTGGCCACATCCTGCTGTTCGCGCCGCCATCCCATCATAAAAGCCTCGTTTTCCCCTTGCGTGGCACATAGCAGAATTAAAATCTATTATCAATCGTGACAGGGGCCATTAGGAAGATGGATGGCGGCAGCCCTCCGTGGGTTTGGCGTGCTCTTTGTCCACCTCTGGGCTGGACTTGCCAACAAAAGCTTGCCCCCTGGTAACCCCTGATGGGCACGGGGCTCTGACTTGGGGCTGTTTTTTTACGACTGTGTTTGTGCATGCGTACGGGAATGTGTTTCGACTTGTGCCAACATTTCAAGCAGCAGAGCTTGGTTTGAGGTGTTCCAGGTGGCTGGTAACACCATTGGACGGTGACCAGGTGAGGACTTTGACCGTCACAAGTCAGGGAACTCTAAAACACACAAGCCGCACGTGGTCCTTTGGGTTCACGTTGGAGGACAAGGGGTTAGGGACAAAGGAGGTGGAGACATGATGGATGACAGGGGAGCACATAGAGGAAAGTGGGAGGAATTTATAGATTGGACAGAACAGTAAGCACTTGTCTGCGTCCTCCTTGTGTGAGAGTGTTTGGTTATTTTCCCCACGGCTCCCAGAGTCACTGTTTTTGTCCGCTCATTATTCAACCTTACAGGTGAAGTAGCTCTTACGATTCATGACATATACTCTCCATCCTCGTCCGTGCACTCGATTTGCAGTTGCTTGTTATTCGTCTGGGACTCAGGTGTGTTTGAAAGGACATGGTGCTGTTCAAGGTTCCCTCATTGATTTTCTGTGTTGACAACATTTTTATTATTAGTCTGCACAAAATCATCGACCACAAGACGGAGAGGCCTGGGTATTGGAATCTGGGAGTTAGTATCACCACTCTGAAAATAAAATACTCATTGAAGGAGGCTTCCATAATATCGTACGAGGAATTAAATCATATAAGTACGAAGCCCTCTAAATCGAATGTTGTTGGAGCGAATCCCTGAAGAGCGCTCGCATAGTAAACCAAGTGAAAAGGAGTTGCAGAAGGAGCTATTCTTACTCTCACACACAAGGATTTCAGGAGCTCATGCGTGGCGGTCATCTATCACCCCTATTGACCAATTACCATGCCAAGCAGGCCAGTTTCTAATGAGCTGCGAAAAAACACAAAGGAATAAGAGTCGATATCAGGCAAATAAATTATTAATAGCTGTCTGAGATTTTTATTTGCTCGCTTGCAGTTACACTTGGCAGGGGTTGAAAGGGATGGAGCTAAGAAAGGAGGTGAGGCCGGGGCTTTTCAATTATCTGATTTTTATGAACTCAAGTGTGGTCTGTAGCCACCGCTGGACTGGATGGATTATCCTCTCTTCTTAATATATTTGAGGCGAGCTTTCTCTGCTTTTCTTCGTTTGGGGAAATTTGGGTTTGAGTTTGTCCCGGGTGAGTCAGACATCAGCGAGTTTGTGGAGAAGTCTGTGGGGATTTGATCTTCTGTCTGTCCTTGCACTATTGAAAGTTTTCCCATGATGTAAACAACTCAAGGGCAGCCATGTTGGAGGCACTCTCATAACAGAATTGAGCTCACAGGTGTATAGGAGTGCAAACAATTGTCAGAAGCAACTTAAAATCACACTTTAGTATAAGTAAATAAATTATGATAGAGTATAACTTTGATTGAGAGCTAATTCACAGCAATTAATATTCCTAAACTAACACTTGGTGTCTTTCAGGGGCTTTTTAAATTGCCGGAAAGTGAGTTTCTACCAAAAGACCATCATCTGATCCGTGGTCCCCTCTTCTATGAAAAATAGAGTAGTAACATCGATGTAAGACATCTCAAAATCACATTTTACCACACACTTCTATCGTGACATCAGTGCAAATGCTCCATAAAGTTTAGAAACAGCAGCAAAGAGAAAAGACTTCAGACCACACATCTCCTGAACAACTACAGATGTATAGGAGGAAGATGTAGCGATCAACTCTCTCCTTGTTAGACCTCATTTGCAGATCACACAACCTCCATACTTCTCCTCTATATTTCCATCCTATCCTCTCCCCAAGCTGCTAAAGACATTAACAAAAGCATTTTAAGTCCATCTCATTTATTCAACAGCCTGTGCTTTATATTCTGAATGAAGCCAAACGAGTGCACTGTGGGGCCCAGTCGTCCTATATTCTCATAATTATCCCCCCACCAGTGGCCTTGTGGTGAGGAGCGTGCGCTGCACACACTCAGCTGCTGTCACTCCCCATAGCCCATACAGTACGGTTAACCCTGAGAAAAAATATGCATCCAAACGAACTCAAACATCAAAGGTTGAACGAGCCATTAGCATCATTTGACTCCTGGTATCCCACCGTGCTCCCCCCCCTCCTTGCCTGGCTTGTTTGCTTTGCAGTGTACCTTCGCAGGAAAGAGTGACTAAGCAGAAAAGTGCTTCAGATAAAAGACTCTTATCATCGTAGATACACCAAAGGGGAGGCTGTTAGCGTCTGGATTTCTTCCCATGGGTTCAATATGAAAAATTCACATCCTGTTGGAGTTGTTCGACAAAACTTACAGCTCAGGGGGCGAGGCTACTATCGCTGATTGTTCATACACAGGCGTCTGCAACTTCTATTTTCACAGGAGACATTTTGCCTCAGCTCATCTGGATTAAACAATTTCAACAATTTCCAAGTTTGAGATCAATAAAGTAATTTTATTTTATTATAGTCTAATATATTATATTATATTAAAGTCATTCTCGAGCCACTAAAAACTTATCTTAACAATAAAGATGATAAAAGTTTATAAGTTTTATACATATTAATGAAAAAAAATTAAATCATGAAATTTTACATGTGGTGTCTTTGTTTTACAGTTCCAATATTTTGTGACAATTCAAAAACAATAGAATTTTTCAAAAAAAGTTGTCATTGTTTATTTTTTTGGGTAAAATTTAATATTTTGTAAAAATAAAAAAAACACTGAAATCTGAAAAAATACAAGTAATTTTGATTTGTAAAAATAAATTCTATATCAATATTTCAAAAAATGTTGAAATTTCACAGTTTTGCTAATATATTTTTAAAAAATGCTAATATGACAAAAAAATTTTGCAAGTATTAAAAAATGACATTTTTAAAATAAAAAAAAAATTCAACAAGTTTGAAATTAAAAACATTGGAAAAAATATTTGTTGTTAAAGAATACTTGAAAGAACAATTTAAGAATAATTTATAATAACACAAATTGTCAAAGTTACTTGACTCATTATTTTTGTTGTTTGCTAATGTTGTCTTTTGGTAGCGGTGGCAGGCTTTATTTTGTGATTTATATTTAGTTCAACAAAATGCTTACACATGATTTTTTATCTTGTATCAATGTCTTTAATCATCAAAACCTTCTGTAAGAAAATAAAAAATCTTTTTTAAGTAATATTTTTCTGAGGCTACGAGGAGCCACTGCAAAGGAGTCAAAGAGCCACAGGTTGCAGACCCCTGCTGGTGCATCTCCTTAGTTTAATGTTATCTTTAGAAAATAGACAGATAGTAGGGCCAGTGCTGATAGCTGAGTGTTTGTATCATGAATCAGAAAAAAACTTCTGTAGTTTTCATTTTAAAATCCGTGCAAAGAAAATTAGCCCAGAGGAAGAACTTTTTTAGCATGAAATGTTGAGAAAACATCCAGATTTAAAACGAGTCTCCTCTCAGCAAAACTTGACTCCCCTGATTCATTTCAGATTCAGAAACTTTATTTCCAATCTTTCTAACTCCCTCCTTACGTGTGAGATGAGTAGAATATGAATATAAATCTTTGTTTTAAACGCAAAACCCTGTTAATGTGGCTCCATTCTGAAATGTCAAATCATAAAAACATCTTCCTGTCATTCCTTGCACTTGTTCTACAATAATGTGGAAAACATGTGCCTGTATTGATATCGTTGACTTTGGCAATCAGCTTCGGTCTGTTGGAAATATTATCCCAAACGTTAGTTGAATTTTAATCACAGGCGTAGTCACTGAAGGAGAAATCAACAACGACCCTACAGTAATAACACGAGCAGATACACGTCTTTATTATGATCAAACACAAACGTGCCAATCTAAAGAGAAAACTGAGATCCAATCTCCTCTCAGATGTCACTAATCTGGTCAAGAAAAATACGTTTTTTTCCCTTCTATGTCTGGAGGCAGCCCTGATATAAATAACTTGTTCATGAGTCGTCTCCATTTAAGGTGGTCGGTGGAAAACTGGAGGAAAAAAGGAGACAGATTATCATCCAAAGCGCTGTGACCTCTGGCAGTGCGCCTCTCTCACTATCTAACTGCCTTTAACTTTATTTGGCTGTCGACTTGAAAGACTCTTGCTGGGCTGGCTGCTGCGACTGTGGACACACACACGCACACACACATTCACGCACACAGATAGCCTCCCATATGGCATCATTTAAAACTCCTGGCATCTAGTGCTTGTGTTTATCCGGACAACAAAGCCCACACTCCTAGGCCACAATGGAAAAGACCTAAAAGAGTTCCTGTTTAATTTAGCAAAACATGCTAACCATTCACTCCACGGCTATTACTGCACTGAGAGGGGTTACTAGAGGTCATAACCGAAGCGGGCGCTGGCTTATATTTAGCCTACATTGTGCACACTTGTCTCTGTCCAAAGCCTTGATAGAGAACCAACCGTGCTCCCATTTGATACATGCACGGCGTTAGGTGCTCCAAGTTAATCCTCTGATAAGGAATTACAGCTCCTATTATGAATTAATAAGTGGATTAGTCTTGTAAAAGGCCTGTGAATAGCCGAGCTGCCTGCATAGCGGCATGAGCAGAGCATTAGCCTTGATCCCTGCTATTTAATATACGTGGAAATGGGTGTTTAGTATTCATTCGGAGGGGGGAGGAAACTGTTTCCCAAAGTTCAATAACTCAACTCTTTGAATTCATTATGAAGTGTCTTTAAAAGATGGAGGGGCTGTTGCACCCTTCCTGCAGGTCTCTTCTTGTTAGCAGAAAATGTGAAACACACAGCAAAGACCTCCACCAATGTTCTATGTATAGAGTGAGAGTGCATAACACTGGCCCTTTTTGGACTTCCCTGCAATTCCTGTTATTCACACTGCCTGCCAATGAGTCCACACTTCTGGCCTGCAGAACAACAAGCCTTGTGTGTGTCCGTGTAAGGGTGTGTGTGTGTGGGATACTTGGGTGGTGTCGAGTTGAAGGGGGCAGTCATGGAGGAGGTAATGTCGACGCTGATGGTAATGACTGCGAGCAGAAATATCGCTGCTGCTTTGCTCTCCGGGGCGGACGGATGAGTTATTGCACAAACGCAGGAGCATCACACACATGAACACACACTTGTTCCCCCCTGTAATGGTGACCTGCTGTAGAGGTCAGAGGTGTTAGCACTCAGCTCCCTGGGCCCGGTCGTAATAACAATGAAAAATGGCCTCATGGCACACGGCCTCTACCTCTACATGTGCACCTCGGTCTGCGTTCCAAAGCGCATGTGTGCATGTGTGTGTGTGTGTGTGTGTGTGCATTCAATTTACCCACCCTCCCTGCACCCACCTTCCCGTTCCTGGCCTCCGTCTGCGTCTCAGCCTGAACTCGCTGAGGGAAAATAGGAAACAATCAGAAGCAAATTGCAACGCTGCCGCTGCCTGCCTCGCACAAGTGGAAGGGGAAGTGCCGTATGCTCTCGCAGGGCGCTCGCTGCCGGTTAGCGAACAGCCTCTTGCTGATGGATGTGAAGCAGAAATGATACACACTGATAGCACTGTGTCTGGTGCACTCCCCTGAAAGATAGATGGAGAGCGGGCGCTGCTGCTGCGCGAGGCATGAACGACGCCTTTTGCAAAGCATCTGGCAAGCGGCAGCCCTGGAAATGTATTCATGGCAGCACAGTTATAAGGTACTCCTGGAAAAGACGGGCAGTCAAAACAATGCACGGCCGCTGCCAACTCACTTGTAGCGGCGATGCATTGTGTAAAGCAGACGCACCACAAACTGTTGTTTTCTATTTGCGATGTAATGGAGTGAGAAAATAATTCTGGCAAAGCAGCTCTCTGGGTTAAGAGTGGTCCAAGAGGAAATCTGTTGATGAGGACCGGCGTTGTTTCCAGCGCTGCTACGTCAGCACACCTAATGGAGAGGTGCTGCACAAATTGACAGTCAAACAGGGCAAAGGTTGAGGGAGTCAGCGTACAGGTGTGTTAGAGCCAGAAGGAGACAGGTTTTTTCTTGCTGATTGGCAATTTAGGGTCCAGTTTTGTTGAGCTGTGCTGTTCCACTCCAGGTATAGGTTAACCGTTAGCTCACCAGGCTGAGTTAATGACTCCCACCACCTGCTTGTGTCCCTGCCTTGTGTTTATTTACCTGCAAGCTCGGATGATCAACAGCAGCACATGTGGCAAACAACATACCTCTCCATTATTTCACATCCTTGCCTCTAAATCATGCATCACTTCCCTGAACTCCAGCTCCTCTCTGTTGCTCCTGCTCTGTTTTTCTAACTACTGACAGGTAGCACCTGTCTCTCCCACTATGTCCAGATGGACAATGCCCCGCGGCACCTGCCCCTCTTGGTGGCACTACCCGCTTTGTGCCAAGCCTCAGTGCAATGCTGGCACCTGAACACACACACGCACACACACACACACAGTTGAAACCCGTGGATAACCCCGTTGGCTGCTTGGCGTGCTCTGCTCTGGGGTACACAGTTAGCATGCGTAATCATTTGGAGTAGAAACAGGATGGACGTTTGATTCAAGAACAGGAAGAAGATGTGAAACAGTTTCCTTTGGGTGCTACTTGCAGACTTATCCAGCTAACAGCAAAAGTTGGTTGAGTTGAGCAAGTTTTGCTTTGGGACATAATGTCTACATGTAGTGATATCCTGATCCGATACACTGATCGGTACCAGCGCCCGATTTGGCTCATTTTTGTTGGATAGGATAGCATTGGATTTCGTTATGTCCAGTTTTCACTTGTTTTCAGCACTGTCACGCTTTACGGCTACTGTAATTCAAACCATGTTGCATGTGGTCCACTGTGTGGGGCTACTTCTCTTTGGAAAGCAATGATGGTAAAACAGCATCTTGCAACTTTGTAAAGTACCTCGAGGAGGTACCAACAAGGCTCACTTTAATACAACAAATATGATTCGTCATTTACAACAGAATCACCCAACTGAGTATGGGATTCATCAGAGAAAGGTATCGGAAGCAGATCAGTCTCTGCAAAACATATCATGAAAAGAATCAGATTGGATCTGTACCAAGACATCCCTATCCCCATCCCTAGTTTTAACCCTGTAGACTGCTATGGACTTGCTCAAATCAAATTTGCTGCCCCTGTCCAGTTGTATAGACATGTTAACACTCCTGATTTAGGAGGGACCCTTTCGCTCCATTCCCGACTTGTAATTCCTCTTGATTACTCCCTTCATTTTAAGTCTAGTCCTATCATCTCTAATATATTTTCAAGTCAGCTGCCTTACATTCAAACCTCAAAAAGCATCCACCCCTCTCCCTAGAGTTGGTATGATCCAAGGATGCTGCATGAGATCCTCTCAGACTGAGGTTACACAGACGCTCAAAGGTAGCTGTGAGATATTTGTTGCTGAAAAGTTGACTTTAGCATTAGCTCTTTGTTAAAGACGTGTCGACATGATTGTAGTCATCATGACTTGTGTGTCTGATGCTTTTCCCCACATGTTTGAAATAGTAATAAATTAAATCACCCGTTACTGGAAAAAGGAACTCTCTTATTCCAAACACTAGCTAACAGGAAGCTGCAGACATCAGTGTGACGCCTGAGAGTCAAACCCAGGGTTAAAAAAACCCTCCTCCTCCATCAGCCGTTGTTATGAGTATATGTTAACAGCTGAAGGTGACTCCAGGCCGTGTTGTACATTGTGACAGCTGGACAGTAAAAGACATTTTAATAAGTCGCTCAAACTGAACTGTTGGAATATACAAGGCCATGCAGTCCTTAAACGTCCCCGCCACAGACAGGTGGTGAGCAGAAACAGCAGCGGTAAAAAGGAAAACGAGAACTTTTGCAGGAGTCGTTCCAGTATCCCTCTAAGAGCAGGGAGCCAGGGGGCCCCTGGAGAAACGGCAGAAACACCTGTGTTTACTGTGGCTTCAAACACAGAGGGAACAATACACAGGGACTAACTTGGCACAGAACACGCAGAAAGCTGGTCACACAAACTCTGCACGTTTGATTCGGATCTCTCATCGCCACTCCCTCTTCAGCCAAGCCTTTGATACCTCTCCTCTTCCTCCCTCTGGTGCTCCTTGGGGATCCGTCTGGATGCGGGGTCTGTTAATCTGATGTGATGTGCCTATCTTTATCTGGAGCAGGCGCAGTCACAAACCAGGCCTGAGGTTTTTAAATGCAATTCTCTTAAGATCAACCTCTATTTGCATTAACCTGCATCCATTTCCTGAGTTAGTGTATGAATTTCCTCCACTTGTCTCCGTCACGACGCGCAACCAGCGCAAAAACATTGATATAAACTCTGGAAAATAAATCCTCCAGCTTGCCTCTGTGAAAATATTTTCAATAAAAATTATGTTTTCCTTCAGAGTGAGTCACAGCCACTGCCACTGCCGCCCCCAGAATCCTCCCGGTCCCCCCTCCCCCTCCGTCTCAGACTGAGGTCAGGAAGGTGTCGTGTTTTCCTGGAGCAGAAGAGGTGGGCAGCCTTGCACCTGCTCACACATTTTCTCGGTTTCCGTCTCCATTTATTTGCTTATTTTATTTTTCTGTCCTAACTGTGGAGTGGATGTGAAGCATCTATGAATGTAGGGAAGTTATTACAGAGATGCTGCCCTACGTCTGGGAAGGTGCGTCAGAGCTGTTATGAGAAGGTTGGGGTCACCTGGGACTCATTTTGCACCTTAAATGTTCGGTTATATTGAATTTTGTGATATTGAGGCAGTTCCCACTCTGAGGAATACAAATTTACTCTCTTTGATGTGAAAATCTTTCCTCAGACATGATGCCTTGCAAGCCTCTTTCTTCTTCCTCCATATGCTGAGGAAAAATGGCAGCAAAGGAGCTGAAGATGAAAAATAGAAGCGCGCAGAGGAGGCCGACCCTCCTGGTACCGCTGACAACTAGAGGGAAAAACCCCTCCATGTCTGCGCGAACGGCTCGCCCGTTGGTCTTTTTGTCCGGTGACAGATACACTCCACATGTGTCACAGCTGTGTACCCGTCACCTCGCTGCCGCAGCGAAAAGATGAGATAGTGAGAAAGAACAGGGAAGAGGAAGGCTGCCGGAGACGCCGCTGTCAGCCGGTTTATCACCACGCATTGAAATAGACATCGGCCGCCTGTCTTGGTGTCTGTTCCACGCGATCCTCTATTGTTTCTGGGGTGGTAGATGTCTAAGACCTGCCTTGCTAAGTGCTTACAGAGCAGCACTCACTGTCACTGCGATGTGCCACCGCTGCAGCATGAACCCAGCTCTGCAGTGTGGTTTTACACGGCTGCTGTGGGCCTCGTTTGTTCCCACCACGCTGGTACTTAATGCTTTGACTTCAAACTTACAACCAAAGGTCGTCTATTTGTGCTTCGTCTGAGTTGTGCACCCTTAGCTTTAACCACCTCTCCTCACTTGTCTTTAAATATCTCACCCCTGTAACAATCAAACATTCAAAGAAGGCCTTGACGTCAGGGATGACTCACTCTTGTCTTGACCTGCTCAGACTTAACAAACAGAAACGTAGTTAAAGCAGATTTGGGGATTTCTACTCGGATCTTGGAAACTTCTCTTGAATGCTTAAGCAGGCCCAAAGTTTTGTACTTTGCAGCCAAATTCTGAATTCAGGGAGACACCCCTCCCAACTTCATGCATTAGGATCTAAGCTTCTTTGTCTTTAAGTTGAACTTGGAGTGTCCCGGCGAAAATAGTGCGAACTCTTAAACCATCAGAGATATCGTCAATACATTCAATGTATGTGTGGTTGTTGATTTGGTAGGTTTTCTTGTTTAGTGCAGCTCCAGCTCCAAAGATGACACTTTATACAACTTTCAAAACTCTTTTGATCAAGGTGCCAATCTCCCCTCTCATCTTTGTGCAACAAACTCTAACGTTTCTGTATTTTCATATTAAAACCAGGCTGCGCGAGAGCCCGTTTGAAGAGTTCATACCCCTCCTCACTCATTGCATGCAAGTCAGGGACTAGATCTTATCAAAGCTTTCCCTCTTGTGTCGGCCTTTCTGCCTTTAGACAGAATAAAAATCAAGGGTAGCAGCCTGTTCAAAAAGAAGGTATAAAGTTTTTCAACTTGAAATTAGAGAAAGGTAATTCAAGGGGGCAAAGGACGGCGAGCGATCGAACATACCAACGAGGCTTGGGTTCGGCTACAACGACGTAGTTCTTCCTGAACTGAATAGATTGGACAGCAGGTTAATTGGACGGTTGGCTCTCTCTGAAGGACTCCTTCCAACATTTAAAATAACCTCCAACCTGATCCAAACAAGCATGAATGCGGCGTATAAAGCGAGCATTTGTTGGAATGGTGGAGGCACAGTTGGGGCAGCCGGGAGACTATCTCTGCTATGTGAGGAGCATTCGCTCCAGTGTCAGGGTCACGGTATTTTTAACCACCAATGCATACACACAAACCGCCGGGCCATGTGCCACCTGCTGGACTCTGTCAGCTGTTGAATATCTGTTCGAGTGACTGGGGAGGGGGGAGAGGTATGTTTCATGTGTCCTTTACGTTATTGTGTCCTTTTTATACCGACACTAAATCTCTCTGGGATGGAAAAACGTCCTGACAGGAGGGAAAAATGAAACACACACAAAATGTAGATATAAGTAGGAAAAAAAGAGCTGCAGTTTACAGAGAAAGAGCAGAGGTTGCTTGTTTATTCCACCCCAGAGAGCCAGAGGTGGTGGTAGATCAATACCTGGCAGATATCGATGGTGCTATAGTGGTTATTTGTTCTTGAACCCTTCGGCTGCAGACATTCCTCCAATAGGTGAAGGCATGGTGGGAGTCCCTTCAATATTCTTCCCTCATTCCAGTCACAGCTGCTCTCATAAAGGAGGCTTCATATTGCAGCAGCTGGGCCCACCTCTACACAAGACTAATTGTAACACGATTTCACCCTCTGCACCCCGGCCAATTTATGAAGCCCCGGGAAGGCCAAGTAATCAATTTCCAAATTTCAAAGTGAAGTTTTTGAAATGTTGATTTGATTTGTGCTGCATCGACGAGCTTCTCCTCGCCTCGCCTTTAAACCTTCGCAGGTTTCAAGGTGGATTTTAAGCTTGAGGACATCTCTCAGCACAACACACGGCTGGATGATTGAAAGGATGCAATCCGAGCCGTTTTGCGCTCTTGTCCTTGTTGCTTTTATGACAATTGGACTGCCGCAGCACCAAGGACTGAGAGAACAGTAGCCTTGTGGCAACAACAACACAGGCGCGAGCATGCTAAAATCACACCAAGGTTAGAGACTCTTGTGACACAGAGCGCCTTCGATAGCGTGTTTGTTGTACGCGTGATGATCAGCCCTTTATAATCCAAGGCAACTTTGGCCAAGGCAGGCCGGGACTCAAAGTTTCTGTGGTTGCTGGGAAACCGCACAGATTGTACAGTAAACAAGAGAACGGTGTGTGTTTGTGTGTGTGTGTGTGTGTGTGAGTGCCAGGCCACTTTTAAATTTCCACTGAGGCAGTCATGCACTGGACACGACAGGCCGTTTTGAAATCCACTCCACACTCTAATTTTGGATGAGGTGTGCAGTGGAGTGGAGGGGTTGACCGCTCCATGGGCTGCTGATAACAGAGGAGCAGATATGATATGGAGGCTTTGTTTACAGGAATACAGTAACCTGAAGATGGGACATCACGAGGGGGAAGAAACCTTCATGGTTGGCAGAAAACGCCAAGTACAGTGGGGAAAATAAGTATTAAACCCATCAACTTTTTTCACATTACATTTATTTCCAAAGCTGCAATTCAAACGAAATTTCTACCAGACATTGGTATTAACTCAAATAATCCACACATGAAAAGAAATCACAACGTTCAGGTCCATAAATAATGATTATGTGTAATTAAGTACGATAACACAGGAAAAAAGTATTGAACACACCATGGAAAGGCTGTATACTTTGGCAAGGAAATGCACCATACCACCTGAAATCTGTCAGTAATTATTACTCCAACTTCCAATTAGTGCAAACCAACATCAGCTGGGCTAGAGCAAATTGATGGTCCTATAAAAAATGTTGTTTTTTCACCAAGCAGTTAAATAGCACACACCTCATGATGGGTAAAGGCAAAGAGCTCTCTGAAGACATTCACAACCTGATTGTTGCTCAGCATCAGAATAGAACTGGTTACAGACTTATATCAAAGCACCTGAATATTCCAGTCAGCACCGTTGGGGCCATTATTCACAAGTGGAAGAAGCACCACCTTACCATCAACAGGCCACGCACAGGAGCTCCTTGAAGATTTCTGACCAGGGAGTCAGAAAGATAGTCAGAAGAGTACTCAACGAGCCAAGGACCACCCTGAACGTGCTCCAGAAAGACTTGGAGGCAGCAGGTATAATTGTTACAGAGAAAACAATAGGCAATGCACAATCTGTTAGAATGGCCTAGTCAATCACCTGACTTAAATCAAATTAAAAATTTGTGGAAACATTGCAAACAAAGGCTTTTCTACTTCGTGTTCAATAATTTTTTCCTGTGTTCTCGTACTTAATTCCACATAATCATTATTTATGGACCTGAACGTTGTGATTTCTTTTCATGTGTGGATTATTTGAGTTAATACCAATGTCTGGGAGAAATTTTGTTTGAATTGCATCTTTGGAAATAAATGTGAGAAAAAAGTTGACGCACTCAATACTAACTTTTCCCACTGTATGTTTGAGATGGTGTTGTGATCCTAATGGGGATGCCGTTAAAAGCAGTGAGAACCAGCACAGACCCAAAAACAATGTTATCATAGTTCAGAAGCCTGTCATTAGTCAAACCCTAACCGAGCACACACACACACACATATACACACACTGTGATGAATTGCCAGCAACCCCTGGCTCGGTGATCGTGGCAAACCCCACATATGAAAAAGAGCCTCTCCTCCACTCGGCACCATCAGGACTGATGTGATGTGACAAGGACAAACATAATGCGGGTGTTTCATTGTCTCCCATCGTCTATTGTTTCAGTCTATTACAGATATCCAGTCTGGCAGGGATCGGATTGTGTCCCCGGCACCTGCGTCCCATCAAACACAAACACAGGGGCTGGTTTGATTTGCTGGATGATTTCCAGTCCAGCTGTTGTTTCTCGGGGCTTGTGGGAGGGATGGCGATGAAAGGGTTGACGGTTTGAACGATCACTCCACCAGTTTCTTTTTCATACGTCTTGCAGGGTGACAAATGAACCTGAAATTGCCATGTGGTCAATAAAATATGATGTCAAATTGGCTTTTTATTGAGCAGATTGAAGCATTTTTCAGGCTCTGACGGGCGCTTTTATTAAGACGTTACATTTATTCACATTTTTACAACAAGTTGAACGGTTTCAACCAGCAACACGCCTCTTTGTCGTTTTTTCTCCAACATCCTTGATGTGATATTGTTTGTTGATGGAGCAGTATGTGAGCTGCTGGCAGATTCTCTTTCACCGCCTCAGGCTGTTTGCTTTGTTATTTACTTGATTTTATGAAACGCCCCACCATTTCACTCAAACAAAGCAGTCTTGGAAGACTCAGACCTCTCATAGGCCGGTTTGGCATCCTGATTGACGCCAAATTTGTTTGTCTGTCTCTTTAAAGTTGCTGCGCTTGGGTTGACCAATTAAATCAGCAGTATTAACTCTGTTTTATTCATGAACGAACCTTGACCTAAAGCATTTTAAACTCATCTGATGCTGTGATATAATTCAGGAGGGACCACTTTAATTTAAATAACACATTCAGGTCAACCGCTTCCTGAATCTCAACGTTTATTGTCTTTTTCGCCTCATATTCCACCTGTATCTTTAAAAGCGTTTCAAAGTGGATTTGTTTCTTCTCAGCCTGAGAAAACATACCACTGCTCCACCGAGAGAAAAAAAATCATTCAATGATTTTTCCAGCGAGACTCCCCGGCTCTTCCTCCCTCAGAGGGAAACACACATCCGTCATGTCCGCCGCTCTTATCTCCACCTACTCCTGGTGAGATTGTGTCCGTGCAAACATGTGTTCTCCGCCTGTTTCTGCTGATCAGGTGAGGCCTCGGATCGATTGATGGGGTCACGCTTTAGCCGGGGTGCTTACCTGTTATTAAGGTGAGCTGTGATGTGGGAGTAAGATAGCGGCTCTCTGCGTAATCCTTTTCTTTAGAATCAGAGATAACGGGAGGAAAAAGAGCACACACGTGTGTTCCAGCTGGCGGTCACGCTCCGTGCGTCTGTCTGGAGAAAAGCCACCAGGGCATGCGGCTATTTGTGTTATTTGTCTCCCACGTCGCACGTCGGAAACAGCGAGGTGGGTCACGCCGGGGAGGACAGGACCGGCTCATTTTTTATCCCCTCTCCTGCATGGCTCAGTCAGGGGAAGCTTTGTCACCTGCTATCTGCCTGCCAGCGCCGGGTATTGTTATTCCAGAGTACAGGCCGGTTAACATTTCTCTTGTCACTGCTACATCTCCCTCACAACACGTCGAAGGGAAAAAGAAAGGAAGCTGAAAAAGAAAGGAAGAAGGGAGGAGATACTCCGTCTTTGTCCTCTGCTGACTCCTTGTCTTCATCACTTTCTGTCTTCATCCTCCTGAGCCTCAATGAGAACAATGATGGGAAAAAAACACCTCTTTTTATCTTGTTCAACATGTTATCTGCTTAATAAAACACTGGTGCTCTTTTAATAAAGCAGAGCTGAGACACTCTGTAACCTTTCATGACATCATCCTGTCCTCAGCGTTTCTAGAATTAAACTACAACAGTCTTCATCCTTTTTTTAAAAGCAGAGACCGCTCAGTTTGCGTCATGCTGGTAAAAATAGGTGATGATGCCATCATGCTAACTTCTGAGTCTGACCTCCTTAGCTTTCTTGGAATAGTAGGACAAAGACATGTTGCTCCTCCTCCTCCTCATATCAGCGTGGCTCACCTGGGACTCTGACAAATCCCTGCGTTCACCTGCAAAGAGAAGTATTTACAGATATAATTTGCTGCCGTGATGAATTCCTATGATGAGCTGGATTTGTCCTGACTGATTGCACCATTACCTCGCAGCAATTAGCTTTAGCACCAAAAGCAGGGAACTTTGAAGATGATGACAAGGCTTTCTCTGCCCATATCCCTGAGATTTATTTACCCAGCGAGGGCCTGGCAGGCTCAATCGTCACGCCGTAAAGTCTTTTATGCGGTACGCTGTTCGATTGGGAGCAGCTCGTAACTCAGGCAGGTCTATCAAATCAATGGGTAGCGTGTTGAGCGCTGATTTAGGATGGTAATTAGAGATGTTAATTGTTTTCATTACTCAGGGCCCGCAGGGAGGCGCGAGGAGGGGGGAGGGGAAGGTCCAAGGAGAATGGCGTAAACGTGCACATCTTCAGGGTTTCATCATTCAGAGGGAAACCCATGACCTCCTGATCAGATCCAGATGCTATCTGCATGCTAACGTGACCTCCATTGATGTGCAGCCTCCTGAATATCTGACCTGCCCGTGACCCTTTTTGTATCTGGCTCACCACCAGGAAGGCAACACTTTGATTTATCAGCTTCTGTTAAATAATTATCTGCGAGGTTGAACATGATCTGCTCCAGAATGAAGAAGTCCTAATAAATAGTTAATCCAGCCATATCATCGCCCGTGACTCTTGCTTCTCCTTGTTTCAACATTATTTATGAGCTCAAACCGGGATAAAACCACAGCTGCACGCTGAAAACGTGACGAGGAGAGTTATCTGTCTGCAGTCACTCAGCCTCAAATGTGCTGTAAATATCTCTAACTGATGAATAAATGGAACGGACTGCAGTGAATAGGTATTGATTTGTACCTGGTTGAGGTTGCAGCGCTTGAATAGATCCGGAGCATGCATTTTTTTTTTCCAGCGCTGGTCTATTCAGATGTAAAACCTGAAGAGGGTCATTTAAAACTGAGGCAGTGCAGCAGCGAGACAACTGGATTTACCTCGAGATAACGCTGCATAACAAGACCTGGATATGTGGGGTGATGAGTCCTTATAAAAAAAAGCTTTGTGGTGTTAATGAAGTAAAGATTTAACACTCCTTATCGTGAAATGTGGTTTGTTACAGCAGTTTCTCAAAGTGGGGTCTGCGAACCATAGCTTGGGAGTCTGGGAGGGGACTTCAGGGCACATTCTTTGATTTTTGTGATTTCTATGAACTTTATTTTTCCTTTTTAAATCTATTTTTATTAATTATCAGTTGTTCTGCTACTAACATATTTATATGGACCAAAGGGTCTGGAATAGAGTATAACATTTACTTCCCTTTAGGGACACCAGACCAAGTGAAAAAGTTGGATGATGATGATGTCTTCAGACTATATCTGAGCCATATTTCCCCCAAAATGAACATCACATGTGAGTCAGATTGTAGGATTCAGTAGGGATGGGTACTATATTAGGTACTTTTATAGCTAAATAGTTATATAGTTGAAGTACTGGGTACTGATTCACGTAGAATCAAAAGGTACCAAGTTTAGGTACCTAAATGCATCCTTGTGACTGTGAGGGAGTAAAAGAGTAGGTCATTAAAAATATGTAAAATCAAAAAAATATACTTTACTTTTAAAGAAATTGATATTTTTACCACATAAACACAAAAAAAGATACTGAAAATTGGTACCGTTAAGTACCGGTACCAGGTACCAGGCATCGGTACCATATCATTTCAAATTTGAAAGGTACCCATCCCTAGGATTCAGGGTATCTGACATCTCATCTTTTCTTTAACCCAGTTTATAAAGAAAAGACTAAAACAAAGGACTTAAATTTGAAAAAAAAAAAAAAAAGACTTTTAAACAAAAAAATCACAATTTGTTAAACAAAAAATCACAATACTACAATACAACGATTTTTCCTCCCCCCCATAGTGACCACCCCCCTTCGTCACACCACTGCCGCAGAGTCAGTATTTTCTCAACGTTTACATACTTTAACATAGAAACTGTGTTTTACCCCAACTAAAGCACAAACTTTCAAAAACGGCCTCCAGAGTGGATTTTTCAGCGAGCCGAAGTGTTCAGTAGCACACTTCTACTTTGGTGTGGATCTACCAAAAGCTACTTCTGGACAAGACAGTTATAGCGCCAACTACAGGCCTGGCATGCTTACTACAGCTCTTCTTTGCATTTTTGCATTTGGGGTGAAACGTCATGTAAATACAACTTAAACTCAGCCTAATTTAGTTCATCATTAAACAATATAATCATTATGCTAAGCAGTGCTATGATAGTGAAATGGAAAAATGTCTAACCTAAAAGGTGTCCACAGTCTAAAGGTGAGTGTAGCTCCTCCATCCTCGATGTTTTGAGAGTCCCATTTGTGATTTAGTCTGAACTGAAGGACTCCTCTGAGCTGTTAATCTGGTTCACACAGATCACCAACACCAAGTGCAGCAGGGTCTTGTGGGTTTACTGTTCAGTGTCCACCCTCCTCCTGTGCCAGTGTTGAAATTTCACACTTGACTGCCCGTTCTTATCCTTTCAGAATAATGAGCGCTCAGCTCATAGTACTTATCCGTAAGTGACATTTTTATTGGGTGAATTAGTCTCAGATGTTACTATCTTTGGCCAGGGGAGTGACACTTCTGTGACCCTGCACGGAGCGAGGACCCCTCCTCGCTTCATCCCACATGAAGATGTTTCTCTCCTTTCTGCTTTCAGCTCATCAGGCTCATTCTTTCATGTGCGAGATGCTGCTCTGCGGCCTTTTAAAAGAAAATCATCTGCAAACTGTCCATTTTAAATGAGCTTCTTGAGACTGAACGTTCTCTCGCTCCGGGAGGATGTTGATTGGTGTTTGTGATCTCTCCCTTTTTTTTTTTTTAAAGATTTTCTTTTTTTTTTTCTTCTGTGCTCAGTTGAAGTAGTTTTCATGCAGGGCTTTGGTGCACGACGGAATTAAATCACTCTTTTTCTGCTCTTTGCACGATCAGAACGGCTTTTATCTGCTCTGACGCTTGGACTTTACAGTAAAAACTATCATAATCTTACAACTACAAGGCAGACATCACTCTTTCTCATTCATTCTTTAAACATGATTTGCATATGATTTAAAATATAATGAATGCAAACCTAATAATTAATGCATCTGTTTTGTAAGAAAAGGTGATGAAAGCCTCAGGAAGAATAAAGGAAAAACATCACCTCTCTGGAGAAATACTCAAAGGGAAGGAAAGTTTGAGTAAATCAACAAACACACAGATGTAAATCATGCGTCTTAAAGTATCACAAGTGAGATGGATGGACAGATGCAGAGGCGGAAAAACACCAACGACAACAACAACCATATATTTGATCATAACTTTTAAAACTGTTAAAAATTTGCTTCAGAGTTACAGAAGACAGCTTTTATCCGTGCACTTCGCTCCGTAGGGCACTCGCACTCCTTATCTGAGTGTAACATGAAACAAATCATCCTGCAGAGCATCGTATAGCGTTTAAGTCGATGTATTGAAGCTCTCCAGCCCAGCAGCAGTGATGGAAATTGTAGTCTGAGAGAAAAGCAGGCATTTGATGACCCCTGCATAATGGTGTAATGTCTGTAATTATGACAGCCGAGGATGGACACGGAGATAACCGAGCCGCCACATCAAAACACACAAACACTGGAGCCCGCTGCGCCTTCTCATCTCAGCCAAGGCAGTCGCCAGAAATAGCCCTGATTGGGCCCTGAATAATTCAATGTCATTTTTTTCCCCTCCTCCTCCTCCCTCCTTCTCCTCCCTCCCTCCCTCCACAAAAAAGGACTGGGGGAGCAATTGATGAGAGCGGATGAATATTTAATGGCTCAGAGTCTCTTGGACAAGCCGGGGCCGCGGATGACAAGCGTCGAGAAATCAAACGAAGAAGAGGAGAATGAGAAAAGGAGGCTGGAGCACAAACATTGAGGGGCGATGCCAGCTCAGATGCAGGCGGAAGCAGAAAGATCTTCGCTTCGGCATTTGAACTGGCCACACTGCGGCGCCGGCTAAAAAGTTAAACAGAAGTATTTGATTGCCCTTGTGAAGAACTTTGATACTTCCCGATACCCTTTTTTCCCCCACTGCGCCGCATTAATTATTAACTGATGGATGTTTTATAAATACATTAAATGTTTTCTGCTCAGAGCCGAGTTCTTCTTCCAGCTTTTAAGGAAGCATGAGAGAAATTTCCTCAACTTTTCTGCCTCTATTTCCTTTTAAAAGAGCACGGTTAATTTCCCAGGAGGTGTGAAACTGTATGATGTGCGGAGAGTTGCATTTTTTGCATTGATAGAAGACGAAGCGTCGGATGCCCCACGGCGATAGGACCTCAATTTGATGGAGTGTGATGTTCTTATTGAGGTTGGATCTTTGAACTTTACATTAAAAAAACACTAGAGAAGGCAAGAAGGGAAGGTTAACAGTTCGGTTCGGGGTACATTATTGTCGTTTTTGACACCTCGGAAAAGCAAATATCCCAAAAATCCATCGTTAACTTTTTGTTTTTAGTCAATTCTGTCAATGTTTAGTCTAGAGGCCTGAAAGAATGAGGCTTTTTACACAACATTTTGACCAAAAACAAAAAAAAAAACCCAGTGAAGATAATCTGAATTTACTGTAGTATGCATGCCAGGCCTGTAGTTGGCGATATAGCTGTAGTATCACTACAAAAAACTAAAATCTTATCAAGTGTTTTTGTCTTATTTTCAAAAGTAAATGTCTTTTTAGACTAAATATGAGCCACAGTCACCTGCCTAGTAAAAAAATGTCTTTTTTGAAGTTATATTAAGACAAAATTAGGTCTGAACTGTTTGGAAAAAGTAAAAAAAAATCAGCCAATAGAACAGAAAAGTGTCTTGAATTCAGACATTATTAAATCTTCAAGCAAATTTTCTCGCAAATTTTGCTTGATTCATTTGCAGATTTCTTTTTTACTTCTTACAAGGTATTGTCTCTTATTGTTTGGTTTGCACGTGGCAATTTAAGTTCCCAAAATGAAATCTTAATTTGCAAAGTGAAGCGTGACGTCAGCATTTCTTCAGCTTGCTGTTTACGTCCCAACAATGGCTGCTCCTGTTTTCAAAAGTTTCCGTTATAAGGCTTATATGGCTTAAACGCTATTTCCTTGTAAAAGAGAGGCTATAGTTTTGGCTAACGTCTGCATGCAGTCGTCTGCTCTGGCTGCAGCTGGGAGGGACTGCTGTGAGTGAGGATGGCTTGTCCGTCTGTGAGTGTTTTGGATGGGTTAGGGGTCCACGGCAGGACCTGCTGCTTGTTGAGACAAGTAAGATCAAAACATGCTTTCTCATTAGAGTCTACAAACTCCAGAAAAGTCGCTAGATTTGTTGCTAGTTGAAAGTGACGTAAAGAAAAAAAAAGTCACTTAAGGGGTCTTAAAAGTTGCTAAACATAGCGACGAAATTGGGAAGTTGTAGACCGAAAAGTAAAATGAGTACGAGTATCCATCCTTCACTCTTATCATAAACATCTGTGCATCACTTTTTTGTTGTTTGTCCACTTCCAGGATAATTTCTCAGCTGTTTTTTTTTTCATTTAGTAAAAGTGAAATAAAGAGAAGCTAATTACCTTCTCTGATTGGCTGCATATGAAATCCAAAGTCTTCACTGTGATTGATCGGTGCTCAATCAGTCTGCCAAACCCGAGGCTCCAGATTTGAGTGAAACTTCAATTAGTTTTGTTACCTCTCCCCTAGATAGAAAAGCCAAGAGGTGAGATTAAATATTCTGTCCTCAGAGTGTTGATATTCATGTATATTCACTGCGGAGAACACTTTTTGAAAATGAACAATCACAGCCGGGAAAGGTCACCGTTGTGCTGAAGTAGTGCATTATGGGAGTGGAATAATTGCTTTTCTCACATTAGTTCCTATTGTAATGAAATCTTGGCAGTGCTCGACACTGAATGACAGATTACGTTACGGTTCAATCACACAAGTGTGGGTGCAGGAGAGGTGGGGGGGTTCAGTGGAGGGGGGGGGTCAATTGGCTTTTGTTGAGAATGGAGCCTCTCCCAAGTCTTTGCATAAATCATCCGTATCGTTTTCACTTCTTTCCAACTCACAGGGCCACTTTCATCAAGCGCTTGTGTCATTGCCGTCTAATTGTTTTCAAGTGAGAGCTATTGTCTGAACGCTGAGGATGAATGGAGCGTAATTATTTGTAATGTGGCGTGTTTAGAGACTGGTGGAATGGCGGTAAATCAGAGCTCCTTTTTCTCCTCCGTCTCTCATCTCTTGTCTCCCAAACGTGGGTGTTTCCTCTTTCTTGTGTACTTCCCGTGTGTGTGTGTGTGTGTGGTTAAGCACTTTTTCTTGGCGCGGCTCAGATCTTCGAAACCCAACTGTGTTAATCATGGTTTATGTGTGGGAGACATCAAACCTCCCTTTACTTCCCCCTGCCTCACCCGCTGGGTCGTACACTCTGTGAACACACACAAACACACAAATCTCTCAAGGGCACCTTCACTATAGCCCCTTCATTTACAAGGCTGACCATGGGCGATCAGTTATCTGCTGCGCTTTCCTTCTATTGCACAGATGAATCACTTTGCTTACCATTTTTACTGGAAGTGAGCAATATGTTTCCAGCACTACATCACTACAGCGCTGTATCCTCTTATTGACCGGGGCCTCTGCATACAAAGAACGTCATTCCAGGACGACTTGTACTTCCTTTGTGCCCACAGGCTTTCAAGCCAACAAAGGACCGTCTTTAAACCTTGTGCTCCGAAGGCCACCACGCCGAACAACTCCACTTTCTTAACTATGAGGGTGAAATCTTTGTGCTGCTTCAGTCTGAGATCAGATGAGCAGTGCAGGTCAGGACGATGAAGGGGACGCTGGAATAAATTGGAACTGACTCTCTTCAGTCGGCGGCATCTCAACTCGTATTCTTTTAAATTGGGAGTTTCATTTCTTAGGTGAATCAGTCGACAAGTGAATGGCAGTACGAGGCGCCTGAGAAGGACTTTTACGGTGTGGGGTAGTGGTGGAGGGTCTGTCTGGGAAGGTGTTAAGAGCTGGTCTAGAGGCAGGAAATAACTCCTCAGTGTCTGGTGTATTTTTACTTTGTAGGCCAGTCTCTGCTCACTTGTTTATGGGACATTTTGAATTCTCATTTGCAAAGCTTTTACATTTCTCAGCAGTGGTGTGCACAGAGGGGGGGCAGGAGGGCAGTCTCTCCCCCTTTTGGACCAGTTGATGAGAAAAACTTGCTAAAGTGTGCACAAACCATGCGCTGAAGTGCCTATTTGGTAGCAAAACTTGGGCTCAAGTTTCCTCTTAGGAGACAAAATACACACTAGAGTCCTTGGGTGAAAGAGTGTCCCCTGAGAAAGCAAAACGTGGGCTTGAGTGTCCTCATGGGGGCCAAACTTAGGCGCAAGTGTAATTTTAAGCGCTAAGGCACACTAGAGTGTGCACTAAGCTGGTTAAAAAATGAATAGTAGACCTCTTAGGGGGCATGAATGAGTGCTAAAGTTGCCTCTTGGTGGGCAAGTATATGCACTAAAGTGCCCTTATGGGAGGGGAAAATGCGCGTTAAAGATCCCTTGTGGGAAAACAAAACATGTTCTGAAGTGCCCTCATGGGAGGAAAGAAAATGTGCTAAAATGACCCCAAGGGGGGCAAAAAACAAGCGTTGAAGTGCCCTTATGATAGGCAAAATGCACACTAGAGTGCCCTCATGGGAGGTGAAAGAGTGTGCTAAAGTGCCCTCACAGGGGGCAAAAAACAAGCGCTAAAGGTCCCTCATTATAGGCAAAAGTGTGCACTAAAGTTCCCTTGATGAGAGGAGAAAAAAATGTGATAATATGCCACCATGGGAGGAAAATGTGCACTGAGCTGCCCTCGTTGGGGGCAAAAATGTGTGCAAAAATGCCCTCATGGGAGGCAAAATGTGCACAAAAGTGCCTGCATGGGAGGAGAAAATGTGCGTTACAGTGCCCTTATGGGAGGTAAAATCTTGTGCCTAAAAGCCCTCCTAGGAGGAGACAATGTGCACTTAAGTCCCCTCACAGGGGGCAAACTACAAGCACTAAAGTTCCCTCATTGTGGGCAAAATTTTTGCGCTAACATTCTCCCATAGGAGGAAAATATCTGCACTGGGGTGCCCTAGTTGGGGGAAAACAATTTGTGCAAAAATGCCCCCCATGGGAGCCAAAATGCGCACAAGAGTGCCCTCATGGGAGGTGAAAAAGTGTTCTAAAGTTGCCTCTTAGTGAGCAAAAATGTGTGGTTAAGTGCCCTTGAAAACATTTGTAACTTAGCGCAGTTTTAGTGGCAAGATTGTGATGGATATGCCTTTTTTTTCTGCCCCTGCTCCTCAAAAAGTCTGTGCACGGCCCTGTCCCTCAGCTCATATTTCAGCTCCATTAACTCCCTCTCTCTGACAGCAGCGTGGAACAAACATGTTTAGTACGACTTCAGGACGCCCCATCCATGTGGAACCTTCTTCCAAAGCCCGCTTTCTCTGTTTACACAAATTCGACCTTTATGCTAATTACTCTGATGATGATAAAGAGACCAAGATGACGAGAGGGAGAGCGAGGAAAGCTCTGCATACACACACAAACACACACACACACACAAGCGCGTGTGCAGGCTCATCCTTCCTTTATGCTGATCACAGCTTTCACAATTAGACAAACTGTGATAACGCCGTTTATGCAGCGGGGGGATCCATAGCAATTATGCTTGGAGGGCATTTCTCTTCCAGCGCAGGGTGGCGGCGCCTCTTCTCCTTCCACACAGACGTCGAGCGCTCGAACATGCTCTGTTTGAGAATCCAGTTCCCTCTTGAGGGGGGTTAAGGGCAAGGGCGTGCCCTGGAGTCCCTGGTGGGATGTGTTGAGTGAAATACAAAGATGGAAGGAGGCGAGGGAGTCAGACAGAAGAGAAACAGGAAAGTGATTGCTGGTTGTCATGAGTCCTCATCTTCTAATTTTCTCTCCTCTTGTAATGGAGGATAAGAAAGACATACATACATCAAATCTTCCCAAAGAGGAGTGTTCAAACTGAACATCTGCTGTCAGATTCTCCAGCAGGAAGAAAAAGGCTTATTTTCCAATTGTGAGCAATAGACAAGTGGGTTACTGATGAAAGAATGATAGCTGGCGCATTATTTTCCCGCTCTCCCCCAGTCTGGGGTACACATTACCTTCTTATTCACACCAGAGCTGCTGCACAATTTGAGGAAAACAAACACTGTGGGTTCTGAAGACAACATCATTTTTATTTTATGACTGTGCCTCAACAGCTATTCCCCGACCGAGATAAACTTTGGGCTGCGTGACACTTTTGGTAAGGTGAAGTAGATTTCTCGGCCCCCTCCCACATGTTGGTGTGAGTCAGTTTTGTGTGGAAAATAAATGATTTTATCCCGAAGATAAAGGGGCTGTTGTTCTGAAATGTTCAATGGAAGATTTTCAGCATTAATAACTCCTAAACACACACACACACACTCTCAAACACAGGCACGCAGTGTTTATCCATCAAGACATTAGTTGGTGCCTCCAGTCCTTACGCCCACTAATCCCTGCTCTCTTGGGAGCCCCGGTTGATGAAGATCGACGCATCCCGCCAACCCCCCACTCCCTTGCTTCATCCACAGCCTCTGTGCGCAGTCACGCCCGCTTCAGCGTGAGTTTTTTCGATGTCTTAGGAAAGAGGAGAAGAAGATGAAATGGAGTCTTTTGATCGCAGGATGCGTTCTGCCTGCTGTTCTGCTCCGAGCAGCTTCATGCACGAGGGCTGTTGTTGTTTGAAGGACACGAGATTGGACGCTGGGTTGAATTACGTTGGCGGAAAGTGGAAGTAGATTTGAATAATTTGCATAACATGACAGCTCAGGTACACCAAAATCAGCCTCTTTAAGCTAAATGTTGTGCTAACTTTTAAGAATAAAGTACCCATAATCCTCGTCTGTCAGCTGCACCTGCCTCTTCCCGCCCCTCTGTAATTCTCTGGGTCGTCTCTCTCAGAGTGACGCTGAGTGCATCACTCCCAGATGTGGTTATCCGTCCCTCCACGGAGATTTTGTTTGGGGAAACTGAGCTAATTAGACACAGCAGCAGAAGAAGTGTGTGTACGTGTGTGTGTGTGTGTCAGTGATGCCATCTGTAAGCTGCCTAATAAATGCTAAGAGTGTAGGGAGTGTATCTCCTTCTGCATCTGTTAAAATAACGCGAGATGGACCCTCTACACGCCGATAAGATCAACGGCGACCTCTTTCATCTCTCGTCACTTATCCGGCGGTGAAAAAAAACCAGTCTTACATTCTCTTTCTTTTTCTTTCATCGCCGTCCAGCACATTGATGTCACAGATATGAAAACCTATCCGGCAACCGTCCGCCTGATCCTCTGGCTGAAACATCAGAAGCTACGCCTCTCTTTGTCTGATTCCAGCTGCAATAAAAGACAATATTCTCTTTAACATGCCCACCGATGCTGCAGCTTTTCCCCCCTTCATATATTTGACAGATAAAACCAATCTTTATTCTCATAAAGCCTAGCTAAGGAGAAAAAAAGGGAGAATGAGTTTTTCCCAGCAATTCCTCCTCCAGTGGCTGCAAAGTACACAGTGCCATCTAATGAGGGTTCTGTATATTTGCTAAAATGAGTGTGCCTGACTAAGCGTGGGCTCTTAAATCTAGAGTCCAATTTGCTGCAAAAGATGCACCTAACTAACCATTCAGATCACATTACAGCTGGACGTGGGTGATGTGCACGCTTTGAAATCATTACAATGAAAAGCAACGTCCTCCTCTCCTGTTTAGAAGTGGGATCAGGTAAATGGGATATGTCTAATACCTGGTGTGGGTCCTTTGAGCCTGCAAGGATTCCCTTCAGCAGGAACAACACTCAAAGCTAACGCTAATGAAGCATCAATCTCGACGGAAACTTGTAGAATTCTTGGTTTTTGGGACCGGCTAATTGGGCAGAGACCCACCGGTCAGAAAGCCTTGCAGTGGGTTTTGATACCAGGGGCGGGGAAGAGGCTCCATCCTCTTCCCCTTCCTAATCACCGGCTAAAGCAGAGTGGAAATTTGCCCTCTGGCGGGGAATAAGACCAAAGTACCTGCCATGCCTTCGTTAGCTGTCTTTCTTTGCCGGGGTCTGATGAAATCGAGGTCTGAATTTACTAATGAGAAATCAATGAGTGCACGGCAGGATCCCCGAGGCGGCCCTGCTCCTGCCGTGTCATTCTTTCATTCCACCCAACACACACTCACCCAGAACCCTCTCTGTTCCTGTCGGCACCACTTCATCCTGCTCTCCCTTTCGCCTTCACTCTCTGACATATTTCTCCGAGTTTACTTTATTTCGATAAACATCATATGTCTTCCTTTGAAATAAAGATCAGAGTGGCTTATTTACTTTACTGGCCTATTTTCGCTGCACAGATCCAGAGCTTTGAGGAAGTGTGTGTGTTTGTGTGTGTGTGTGCTGGAAGTGCTGTTTCAACCATGCGTAAATGCTCCAAGTATTTGAGCTTTAGTCTGATGGTGATCCCGCTATCTGCAAACCCTGCACTGTATCTGTAAACTAACAGATATGTTTTTGTGAAAGAAAATTGCTTTTGCCGAAACAAATCAGCCGGCTGACAGTGGAGGACTGTCAAAAGAAAACTGCTTTTGAATTTTTTTTTTGGAGCTGAGCTGCAGCCTCTGGAGGGATGAGAAATAAAGCAGAGCTGCCAGCGTCTGCAGTTCCTAGAGTGGCCACTAGGGGCCAACTCAACATGCATATCAGCCTTAATAACTTGTGCTTTCTAAATATGAGTTGTACTGTTTCCTCAAGGTGTCTTCAAATGGTCATTTTTGCAACTTTCTGCAACAATTGTGCAGAAAGAAGCAATTTTAGCCGCAGGTTGGCAAACAAAATTGGTACCTTCACTGTATTTCACCTCATGCTGCAACACCGTCTGCCTGTTGATTTGGTGTTTTTCCACCTCTGCATCCTTGCCACATCCTCTACTCCAGACTCACAGAAGAGCTAGCATAGAGTGGAATAGAAGAGAATGTACTCTATTGATCCCCAAAGGGAAATTCACAGTCAGAGCAGCACTAAAAAAATTTGACATTTTCATCATCCCTTATTAGCCTGTTGATAGCATGATGCTACACGGCCCATTGGTATGCCCTCTGGTGCTGGGTTAGCACAGTTAGCTTACTGGAAATAGATTGTCCTTGCCTCCTTCTCCTCAGCTCAGCTCATAGAAAACACCTGGTCTAGCACCGGTTAGCGTCGACATGCTACAGGCTGCGAACAGCTGAAATCTTGTGTGTGAACAATGCAACCATGGTTATATGTGGGATCTCCAGACACATGGTAGCAAAAATAACTCAACATGCATACCAGCATTAATAACTTACGCTTTCTGAATATGAGTTTTTTACTTGTACTGTTTCCTCAAGGTGTCTTCAAATGGTCATTTTTGCAACTTTCTGCAACAATTGTGCAGAAAGCAGCAATTTTAGCCGCGGGTTGGCAAACAAAATTGGTACCTTCACTGTATTTACACCTCATGCTGCAACACCGTCTGCCTGTTCCACCCTTCAGGGATATTAAATATGAATACTGTGACACTGATACCATGATCTGTCTTTTTTTCTCTCCTCTAGGTAAGCCAAGCATCCCCCTCTCCTCTCCTCCTCCTCTCCTCCTCTCTGTGGAGTGTGTTGTTGCAGAAGGGGCCCCTGCACTAGTCATGAGTAATGTATGGCTTATTTATCGTGACTCATCCTAATTATGTATGAACATCATATGGTGGATCTGGTTCGTGCCATAATTCATGACACATGATGGGTTATTCATTGTGCTGGTGGCCTTGTGCCGTTGATTGGAATGCAAATTGAATCATTATTTGCTGAGCGAGTGATAAAGAGGGGAGGGTGGAGGGGTGTGTGGCTAAGTGTTGCTGATTTGTTGACTGCAAACAAGGCGTTTGCATGCTCAAATGTGGTTTGTTTGCAGATTTTTGCTTCATTAGCATTGATAATACCCTGCCTTGTACTTCTTTGAGGGTTACAGTCATTACTTTCAGGGTGTTTGAGCTTTTTTCCACTTTTAAACACACAAACTGGATCAGAAAGATGGATTTTCCTGTTGCGCAGAGGGAACATTTAATGAGACTATTTAATTCAATTTTGTACCTACTAGAGTTTCTGAATTATAAATGGTGCTGTTTTGTTTTTAAATGATGTGCTTGTTTAATTAGGGGAAAAAATAAAACCTTTGTAAAAATATTTCGCCAAATATGAAGAATTGAGCCTGAAAGCATTTGGTGGAATCCAACGCCAAAACCAGCATGTACTTGTGAATCCGTTCGTAAAATATTCAAATACAGCTCAAGATTTAAAACTATTAATCACAGCGACTGGATGTTTTCTGTGTACCCACAAAGGCTCAATCTGTCCAGCCTTTTCCTGTAATTCTCACATGATTACCAAACCCCCTACCCCTGACTTCCTCTCTACAGCATCTTCTTCGTTTTGATGCGGCACAGTTTAAAAAACAAGCCAAACATCAGCTGTCAGAGCCCTGACAGATTAATGACACACCTGCTAATTGTCCCAAAAGAACTTGTCCCCACTGCGAACATCTTTGCCTGCCAAACACTTCTCCAAATGGCAATCATTCCCTCAATGCGCTGATCGCATGCCAGTCAAAAACGTACGCTTTACATGACAATTGCTCGTACCTTTCTGCGCGCCGCTGATAACAGCGGGGAGAACGAACTGACCCCCATCCTCCCTGCGTTTCCATCAGCAATTAATGAATACCTGCCAAACACATGAACCCCTCTGACGCTTTTCATTTTGGGATAATTACAGTGCTGTTTGACTCGATGGATGTTTGCATGTGCACACCCACTCGCATAAACTCACACGCGGCAGCTCTGCGCTCCATTCTGGAGTGGTTAGTCACGCAGCATTAAGCGACAGGTAGGTAGCCTTGGACGGCCCTGCTGGTGTCACCGCCAAAGTGGGGTCAGGTCGCCATCAAAACGCTATTAAACCCGTTTGATCTGTTTTGATGCGACGCTCATCAGGCTGTTGTCTATAACTCCTGTAAGCGTCTGGCCCTCGGTGACGACGGTTGTCTCCATATTTCCTCCGAAAGGTGGGTGTTCTCTGCGTCATTTGTGGAGTTAATGAGGCTCTAAGTCGCTGTCAAAGTCACATTTTCAGCCTGATTCCTCGCTCTCACACTGAGCTTTCAAATTTGTGAGAGATCACCAAAGTGAGGGCTTAAAGGAGGGTGATTTAATTCAAGATATTCCTGTAAGATGTCCCCTCTACTCTATACATCTCATTCATCGCTCTGTATTTACAAAAAGACACGTCTGCTTTTAAAAAAGAATGTGTTAACACCAGCCTGCTGTGTGGAAACTAAAGGAATATCTGAGCAGAATATTTAATTCATCTGCTGTCTTTACTGGTACTCTTTGAAGGCACTGTGCTGCTGTTTGATTCAGAGACGGAGGGTGAAATAACTCAGCCAGAGAAAGCAGTGGTTGCTTTCTTGAAGGCGGCTGTTTGTGCTTGATTTGGTGTTTTTCCAACTCTGCATCTTGCTACATCCTCCACTCCAGACTCACAGAAGAGCTAGCATAGAGTGGAATAGAAGAGAATGCACTTTATTGATCCCCAAAGGGAAATTCACAGTTAGACCAGCACTGAAAATAAGTGACATTTTCATCATCCCTTATTAGCCTGTGGATAGCATAATGCCTTCTCCTTAGCTCATAGAGAACACCTGGCCTAGCACCAGTTAGCATCCACATGCTACAAGCTACCAACAGATAAATTCTTGTGTGTAAACAGTGCAACCATGGTTATATGTAAGATCTCCAGACACAAAGTAGCAAAAACAAGTAACAACACCGCTGCGAACACAACAAGTTTGGTGTCAGCAACCAAGAAATAAAACATAAAACTAATGGCAGACTCCAAAAGCAAAGAGAAACAAAAACAATGAAGGCAAACTTTACCAGGTCTTTCTCCAGTAACATGAGACTTCAGTTGCACCATATAAGACAAACTACTCTTTGGCAGATGAAGACTGTAATCTGGCACCTAGATGAAAAATTCACGACCCTTTTGGTGAGATCAGTCACGTTCAAATGTTTAGCATGATGCTTCACCACCTTCTAGTATTTCCTCTGGTGCTGGGTTACACAGCTCATTGGAGATAGATTGTCCTTGCTTCCTTCTCCTCAGCTCATTGAGAACATCTGGCCTAGCACCAGTTAGCATCAAAATGCTAAAAGCTACTAACAGCTAAAATTTTGTGTGTAAACAATGCAACCATGGTTATATGAAGGATATCAAGACACACAGTAGCAAAAACAAGAAACAACACCACTACGAATGCAACAAGTTTGGTGTCAGCAACCAATAAACGAAACATAAAACTAATAACAGACTCCAAAAACAATGAAGGCAAAGTAACAGGAGACTTCTGAAGTTGTTGCACCATTTAAGACGAACTACTCTTTGGCAGATGAAGACTGTAATCTGGCACCTAGATGAAAAATTCACGACCCCTTTGGTGAGATCATTCATGTTCAAACGTTTAACGTCACTCCTGCTGTGTGACAGTGAAAGTAACTGAGATGTAAGGGATTCTTTTTCTGTTTGGGTTTCTTTGAAACTTTTATTACCCTCTTTGTTCTTCTTTTCTGGCCTCAGGAGACAGTTATGAAATGTTTAGTAGTACAGACTGAGCAGCAAAGGTCACTGGATTTGTTATTTCAAACAAAAAATCCAACAGTAGCTCCCCCCTTTTTTTGTATTTTTAAGAAAATGTGTCCGGAAATATTCCAGATCACTTCCTTTATAAACTTCAAATCCCAGAGTAAACTTCACAGACAGCTCAGAGGAGCAGACGGAGGATGCAGACAGGAGACGGGATATCAAGAAAGGGCTGAAAGGAGAAAATGGATTTCAAGTCAATCATTCAAGGTGTAGCTCAGGAAAACTAGATAGGGTTTTTGTATCCTCCTACTGTAGCCCAGGCGAAGCTGATAGTCGACTTAGGTTGAAAAGTAGATTTGGTGTGAGGTGGCGATGTATTCTGAGACTCTTTGAAGGGATGTTTCTGAGAATACCCGTGAGATATTTTTGATTTGGAGGCTGAGATTGTGAGATGCTGGGTGAAAAGATACCAAGGCCGAACCTTTGGGCGACTTGGCGCCAGCTGCTGATGTAAAAGTGGTCAACTAATACTGGACTAGCCCTCCGAGGATTGCTCTTCTGTGTTGTTTTTGTCAGGAAATCAGGTCCGCTGAAAAACCCATTCTGCCGGTTTAAAAACCACATCTGTGAAAGCAAAAAAACGTATTGAGCTGATCTGACTTATGGGAATTTCTGAGGAGTTTAACTGAGAAAAACACAAGCTTGATGTTACATAACAGTCCCTCTTAGCAGTCTGTCAGACTCAGTTTGAGGATGTACTCAGTGGAACCACTGCTCAAGACCTTGCTCGATTCTTTGTTGATTTTTTGATATAGAAAGTTTTTGCTTTGACCAAAAACTTCTGCACTTTCAAAAGGATTTATGCGGTTTTCAGTTATATTTCTGACTATAAATATAAATCAAAGCATCATCGGCGTCAGAAGTGTATCAAATGGATGGTTCTCGTCAACCAGCTTCAACTGACCCATCACCAAGTTTTGAAACCTGTAATCCCCGTACGTTATCCCCCTGTCTGTGCGACTTCAAGCCACGTTGAGACATCAAACACCGTGTTCTGCCACCCCGGCAGTCTCACGAAAATCAAGAGAAACACGCTTCAAAGCAGGGGGAATATACTTTCTGTCTCCACCAGTTTCAGCACGGTGTAATTCAGAGTCAAAGAGGGAAAGCAATAGAATTAAATGTGCTCGGCCCCCGAAGGACTAAAAAAATGAGGTGTTAGTTGGAGAGACAGAAAAAGAACAGTGCATTCTGGGAAAGAAAAGAGGAAGAAGTAATACCAGGGTGGGTTTTTTCTTCCATTCTTATCCTCACATAATGTAAGGCTCCCGTGGCAGGGAGACAAAGAGAGCAGACGTGGAATTGCTGATGAGTCCCCCCGCTGTTGCCGCGACAAACGATGAGTCCATGTGCCCGGGAAGGTTGAAGAAACAGGAGCCATAAGTCCAACGCTGAAGGCGGTGAAGGCGGTGAACTTTTGGCCCCTGGCTTGACCGATGAGTGCGAAGGTGGCCCTTGCTGAGCTGGAATGGACGCGGTACATCAACTTTCCTGAGGTGGAAGACAAGGAATTGGGAGACCTAGCATACGTTCCTTGAATCCTTGACTTTGAGTCGTCCAAACGCCGCTCTGAAATGTGACACTTCTCAAGGCAATCTGGATGATTGAATGTGTCAGATTTTATGCTTCAGCTTTGACGTATCCTCACTCGACTTGTGGATGTGATCTGAATTTACCTTGCCCGCAATTAATCGCGCAATGTTTCAAACCACATGACCAGGTCGAATTACCATCCTATGAGCCAGTCCTTCGAAAGACACTGTTGTGGCTACTTCTCCTCTTTCCCTCCCTCCTCCTCCTCCTCTTCCTCCTCTGCTCTCTGCTTTGACAATCCGTCCCTGAGGAGCTCGCCCAGGTCCGCTCATAAAAGAACAAGTGTGCCTGTCCATATCTTTGACAGCCACACTCTCACTCCACCATACACTTGTCACAGTCGTCTCACTTGATCCAATCCCTTGATACGACCAACAGATACCCGCTAAGAAATGTTTTACCCAACCTCCTAAAACACACACACACATATACACCTGACAAACTCGCTTACAGGAAAACCAAGCATATCATATCAGCGCTCTCTGGAGTCAAAGCCACTTGAGGATATCTGAATGAAAGCAAGAGAGGCCCAAAAATAAACTGTCTAATGTGCCAGGAAGCAGAGGGCCTGTGCATCGTTAGTTAAAACACTTGGCTGGCGACCAATAACGACGGGTGACCGCCGAGTGCCTTTCGGCTGTGTTTGCGCAGTAACTTCACATCCCCAGTCCTGGGAGATTGAAGACGGGAAAAAGGAGGAATTTCTGTCATCTTTCTTTTTTCCCCGCGTCTCCTTGTGTCTCCACAGGCAAACTGCAGAGCGATGATGTGCCTCTTTTTCTCCCCTCCCTCTGTCTTAGCCTCCTCCGCTCCCCAACAGCCGAGGCATTCACCCGCCACATAATTGCTGCCTTTCTCTCCCAGACCCCCTCCCTCTGCAAGGTCACTCTTCTCCCATTGTGCTACCTCCCAAGTCGCTCTCAAAAGGCTCATTCAGATCAGTTATGGGGCTTTTGTAAATATTTAGTGCGGGCATTCGCCTCGCACCACATCATTTTCACTCGCTGTATAATTCACTGGAGGATTACCGTGCAGCCGGGTGGTGTCCTTGATGCTGGATGCAGCCTCACAGCGAGTGTCCGACGCATGGTGTTGCTCTTTTGTGGATGTGGATCATTTTAAAGAAGAGAATTAAACACTTCTGCTCCATTGTTGCATTCAGCGAGCTTTATTCAAGCTGCGGTTTGAGGACTGTGTTATGCAAGGTCAGATCTGAAATGTTCAATTTGTTCTTGCATTGTGTTCCCAGATCTTTCCCCGCGCTATTAAAAGGCTTTTTCTTCCAATTACACACAAAACAAAACTTTTCACCTGTAATTACGACAGCACACTTCCAATGTCATCGACGGCTGATCACTAATAGACGCCGCTTTGTCTCACGGTGCGAGGCCATGCGAGAACTCCAACGCGAGAGGCTCAATAAACACTGTGGTGAGCCGTGTCAAGCAGAGCGCGCTCAGTGAGTGCATGAGATTGGGGTTGATAGATAGATTTCACACTCTGGTGACTCACTCTTCATGTTGGCTTTACACCAGCTTTGGTGTTTTGTCAGGGAGCATAACAGGTGATTATTCCACTCGGCTAACACCAGAAGAGGATGGGAGGAGGCGGCGGCGGGTACAGTGACGGAGAAGACAAATGAGATGTTGGTGAGAGGTTGAAGGAGGTAAAAGCATCAAAGCTCATTTTTACACCTTCTTTGACTCACTCGTAATCTGTCCTCCGACCTTTCTCACCTTCCTGTTGGAGCTCTGCTGCATCCAGCTTCGGCCTCGGAGCAATTAGCCGGAGAACTGCGAACAATCTTTGGAAAAAGAAGTCCCTCCTCGCTCCCTGCTGGGTTTGACGGATTACATGGAGGTGGAGGGAGGTGGAGGGAGGTGGTCCAGTGGTGCGAGAGCTTGGGTTTTTGAGTGACAGATGACACGAGGTCCGCCCTCCCATAGGAGGAAGGAGACATGTTGGAGGAAGGCAGAGTGGCTGGAACCCTTTCTAATTGGCACACACACATTTAGAAAGGCTTTAACAGACAGTTACACACACACACACACAGTTCTGATGACAAGTTCTGCTACGTTTCAAGCCAAGGACACACACATACAACCCCTGGCAATTGTGGAATCACCAGCCTTGGGGGATGTTCATTCAGTTTTTTAATCTTATAGAAAACTATAAACTCAAAACTAAAGTCTTTTCAAATAGCAAATCAAGAAAAAACATTGTGGTAGTTAGTAACAGTTTTTTTTAGATCAAGCAGAGTAAAAAAATGATGGAACCCCCCTTTAAATTTTCATTCCCAAAACTAACACCTACACCAGGTTAAAGGCCTTTGCACGCCAACAGTGACGCGAATAATCAGCATGAAATTGCGAAAAATGTCATTGTGATAAAGAATAGGTGCTTGGACACAAGCACAATAAATGCTGAATGATTGGTTTGTCACTTGTCAACAAGAAGCGTTTTGATTGGTCGGATGTGTACTTGTTGCAAGTGAAACTTTGGAAAAATTGGCCTTGGTTGGAAGAAATAAAAGCTGCGATTTCGCCCTGCAGAAGAACGTTGCTGATGTGAAAACTTGCATTGATAAACAATAAATAATTTGCAAAAAATATGCGTCTGGTGTGCAAAGGGCTTAAATCTGCTCACACCTTGGAGAGCCTTTGCACCAAGTGGACTGACATGAATCATGGCTCCAATATGAAAAATATCACTAAAAGCAAAGGAGAAGATCATCAAACTTCTTAAAGAAGGTTAATGATCATGCATCGTTGCAAAAGATGTTGGTTGTTCCAAGTCAGTTGCGTCTAAAATCTGGACTAAGTACAAACAATATGGGAAGGTTGTTTAAGGCAAGACCAAGGAAGACATCAAAGCATTGAGACTGAAAAAAAACTTAAAGCTACTGCTTCCTCAGGGGTCTTGAAAACAGAAATTGAACGGCAAAACAAATGAGGAACAAATGGGCGGAAACTGGGGTCTACGTCTGTGACCGAACCGTAAGAAACCACAAAAACAAATTTGCAGTGAGCCAAGGAAAAGCAACCGTGGACGGTGGATGAATGATGAATTGCGACTCTGCATTGGGCGAGGTGATAATGCTGGAGCTTTAGATTTGTGAAGACAACTGCATGAAGAAACGGATATTTCAACAGTCGTTGATGTCAATTCAATTGAAAATCTGTGGTTAAAAAAAAAAAAAAAAAGATAAAAATAAATAAAAAATTAAAAATAAATAAAAATAAATTAATAAATAAATATCTTTTTTAAAAGTTAAATAAATTAATTAAAAAAAGAAAATCTGTGGTAAAAAAAAGATAGAAAATAAATAAAAAACTTTAAAAAATGAATAAATAAAAATAAATAAATATAAAAAAAAATATTAAAAAAAAAAATAAATTAAAAAAAGAAAAAAGAAAATCTGTGGTAGAAGTGACAGGGCTCCAACCTGCAAAGCTGATCTGGTCTCTGATCTGCTTTTTTCCCAAACATTTAAACAACTGAATGAACAAAATCTAAGAGCCTCTCAGAGAGGAGGTGTTAGCCCCTCTGCTCCTTCTCCTCGATGTCTCTGCTCTTCTCAAGCACAGAAACTCAAAAACATCCGAAATGTGTGTAAAGGTGTCAAACAACAAAAAACAGCAATGAGTGTAGGATCCAGGCTTCTCAAACAGCTCTCGAGGAACGGTTGGCGGTTTCATCCTAAATCTGTCCTCAGGGGACACACAACCTGCAAAGTGAGGGGAAGTCTGCTGGTTTAGTTGTGGAAGCTGCCTGACAGTCTGTGTTAGGCTGAAATATCCAATTCTTCCTCAGTTTATTAAATAAATTGCATTTTGGCAGCAACAGTGCAGAAAGCAGACACTCCTCCTTGCTGTTCTCCTCCTTTTTTTTTCTATTTCGACTCTTTCTCCACGTGCAGATGGCTGCTGCAGACGGCAGCGCCCCTTACAACTCAGCAGAGATACATGCAAACATTACACGCAAGCCACATGCAGAGACGTACACGCGTCGCACGGCCTTGTTGTGTTAGCGAATCCTGTGACTCACTTAAACAACTTAAGATAATGACACACGACGCTTGTTCTCCAGATTGTATCTGCAGACTTCTGTTGTTCAGGGAGGAACAGGGAAGTCTGAAATATGCTGGATGATAATAATTTCTGGCAACAAACAGCTTTCAACCGCTTTCCAAAAAAAGCGAGATGTGAGTGTTTAAGCTGTCGCTGAGTCGGGTCCCACTGGCGGTGTTGTCGTTTTTCCTCTCTGCTCGGCTGCCGTACACACAGTGTCACCTCGGGGATGCTCTCACAAAGAGAGTGCCTAATGAATGTGGAAAATGAGAATACCAGTTTGATGAACTCTGTTACTCAATTAGTGCAATTAATTTTCCTGTGGCGCCGCTGAGTAAAATGGAGTCACGGATGATTGAGTCTCTGTGTCGCTATCTTATTTTATTTTTAGGCGGCTGCCTGCTCCGAGTTGGGTTTTGAGATGTTTTGTTTGTGAACAGGAAGGAAGAGGGATTGTTCTTGCTTCAAAGATGATAGCTTTCACATCTGATTTGCTTCCTAAAGCAGAATCAAAACAGCGCAATCTGAAGTGCAAAGCATAAACGTGTCCTTTTATGACCTAATCCCCCCCAGTCGAGGGCCCAACCTGCTCCCATATCTGTGTTATGCTGTCTCCATTTGGCCCCACCAGCTTCTCGACGCCCTCTCAGACCTGTTACCACGCAACCACGTCAAAGTGCCTGGCACAGGAGGGCCAACAAGCGGGCACCCGGCATGCCCGCAGATGGCGGGGCGGTCAGAACAGGCTGGGAGAATGGTACCCCTCGCTGCTCGCACACATTCACACACATTCACACACACACACTGAGCTGTCGGCTGCTGCTTTGTGTGCTAACAGCCAGGCGGGCTCCACTCCCACTCTGCTCCACGACAGGCTAATTATTGGGACTCGTGTTTGGTCTTGATAGAAGACGTCGTCACAGAAATACATTTAAAGCAGTACGTGTATGTCGTGATACGCTCAGATTTTGTTTGCAAAAAGTTTAAAAAAGAAAAATTAAGAGAAAATCTGTTTGATACATGATTTTGTCAAATTGGCCTCAAATCAAACTGGTGCTGTCTCAGATGAATGAACCGAAATTGAGTAATTACCCGTGAAGGCACGTTCTGCAAAATCTCAAATTTATCAACCCTGTCGTCTCCCTCAATTACAAGCGATATTTGGGCACGTCTCCACCCTCTTTCTCAGGCGACAATAACAATCAGCCAGGAAGCGACTATAAGCGAGCAGGGATTTGAGTGACAGGTGGGTGCTCTGCTGCGCCAACATGGCCGTGGTTGGCAGGCAGCGGTGACAGTCGTCCTGCTGCCACACAAGCTGCTCCTGCTGGTGGAGCTACAGGCGAGTCCAGGCTGGTCACACTTCCCTGTGCCTTACATCATCCATCCACTCTTTCTTTCTCTCCTTTTTTTTTCCACCTCTCCTTTTGGCCTCCGTTGTCAGACTTTATTTTTCCTTTTCATATGCTCTCCACCTCCTCGCCGGCTCTAAAAATGTCTCCTTTTGCTCTTCATTTACAGTCCTTCCCAAACTCTCTCCTTCCTTTTATCTGCACCACCTTCTCTTTTATTAAAAGGCTTTCAAAGTACGGGAAGATATAACAAGGCTCACACTAAATACTCCTGTCTTATCAGCTTTAGCGGCCGCTCCTAACAGCGCTCATGATTTTGCACCAGGTTCTCTTCATTTGAATGAGGCGAGTTCAAAAATATGAAAATGCATCTTTTTATCCGTCTTCTGACGGTTTCTCAGGCTGAGTGGCATTTCGTGGTGTGAGAGGTCTGTTCTGGGGTTTTAAGCGTAGAAACAGGATTTAGTTTGGGTGTTTTAAAGTGGCATTACTCCTGTCTTTGGTCCAAAGCAAAGAATTTGGTGGTTCTCTTGGAATCTTATTTTGAAACTTAAAATTTATTGTTTTCATTTAGAAAAAAGGACAAAAAATTCACATAAGTGCTTCTTGAGATAACTACAAATGTCTTGTAGTTGTCCCATTATTTAATTTTCTTGTATTTTGAGTCTTTCCGTATCATAAATCTCTTCGACAATGTCCAGCCACTTCTTTAAAGCAGGAGGTTCCTCTTGCCACCAGTTTCTAGTTAGACTGTAGAAATAAAAAGGATGTCATCTTGCTTGGCTTGAAGTGAGGTCGCAACAAAAACTGCTCTCCCTGGTAGCTGGCTGCAGTATAGGTCAAAAAATCCATCTCCCCAGTCATTCTAGATGGGCTGTGGTAAAACTTTAAAAAATAAACACAACTCAGAGAAATGTTTCTCATATTCGACTGTTGTGGTGATTTGAAGATACAATTTGGGTACCTTGTATTCTGAAAAGTTTAGTTTCTATAAGTTATAAGAGGTTAAAAACAAAGCTTTACGTCTGGGATGGAGCCAGGATTTCTGACTCCGTCCCTGAATTTGTAGATCATTAAGTCAAGAATTACAAATGACTGACAACAATGTCACTAAGTGTGGTTTTACGGTGGATTTGGTTGCTTTTTTCACCTTTCATTTGCAATTTTTTGCACTATAAGCTGAAAGAGCAAGGATATTAACCACAGTAGCAGGCTACAAATATGGCTCATTTTATAAAGACAGAGCATCTAACGTTAACATATCAAACATGAAGTGACAAAATTTAGAAATTTTGAACCCATATAAAAAATATAGATATTATAAGAAAAGGTTAGGTCGGGCCTGGGACCTTTGGACCCACCCATGATGCCGCCCCTGCTTTACATCACATTTAACGATGACTGACAGCTGACGTTTTTGAATATTTCTTTTGGGGGATTGTAAAATATGTTGGAAGGGAGAGCCAAGAAGAGATTAGGTAGGCTCTACCTTGAGACATTTGCTTCCCCGTACAGTCTCTAGCGTGTTTGTGTCGTGTCTGAAAATACACTTTTTGTTTTTGGTGTATTGAAAAGTCTCATGAGATTTTCCTGGAGCTGGTGGTTGTAGCTAATCTTTGTTACTTTCCTTTTCCTATCTTTTCTTAATATAACATTTAGAGGCTCCTTTACTTGTCACCAAACCTTGATACATTTTCGAAACCACTCTTTTTATACTGTTTTTAAACACTTCACAGAGTCACCTTATTTAATTCCTTTGATAAACCCAGTTTGATGTCTTTATCTTTATAGTTTCTGACCTCCAGATATCTGAAGAAGTCTCCTTATTTTGAAGGGCTTTTCTTGTAAACAGGGGTTGTTCAGCATAAATAATAAATGCTAACAGCCCAATCAGTCGGCTAATGAGCTAATAACACTTCAGAACTAGCCGTCCTCTTGAACTTGTTGATAAATCCAAAATCTGCCAATCGAAGCTGATGAACTTCACCTCCTGATGCACAAGAGGAGCGGTTGGAAAAGCACCGATGCTACGAGTCCCAAGAGTGTGGAATGTGTGCGTGTGTGTGTGTGTGTTTTAAAGTCATACAACACTGCAGCGACTGTATGTGCCAACAAACTGCAGTGTAAGTCATTTACAGCGTCCCTCCTGCCAAAGCTAATACAATAAAAGTCTAATTATGTTCACGGCTGTTTCTGCCTTGTTGCTTATGTTGTTGTTCGCCGTTAAATATTTAACCATTATTGGTGCTTTACGCTCGTTAAATCACTTTAAGGGTACCAACGTGTAAGTGTGTGTGTGTGTGTGTGTGTGTGTGTGTGTGTGAGTTTTTCCAGTGTTGATTCCCTGCATTGAGATTAATGCCGCAGGTGTCTTTTTTTCCTCCTGCTCCTTCGCTGCCCAAGCTCCTTTTGGCAACCCATCCATCCTGTGTGTGTGTGTGTGAGAGTGTGTGTATGTGTGTGTAAGAGCTCAAGAGGCCTTCAGGTCATGTACTTTATAGGTCTTGGCTTATCTATGTGATTTACAGTCCTGCACTGTGAGCAAGAGAGTGGCAGACAAGGCACGCCATCGATCGACAGCCACCACATGGGGGAGGAGGTGTGTGTGTGTCCTGCACAAGTGTGTGTGTGTGTGTGTGTCAGACAGAATATTGCATTAGGGCAAACTTGGCTTCTGCTGCTCAGACTGTGTCCTAATTGTCGGGCTAGAAAACAGATGGCGATGAATGCTACATCTCCTCTTGCTTCCACACACACACTCTCTCTCTCACACACACACACACAATCCTATATTAAAATTCAGCTCTCCCCCTAAAGAAATGATGTATGTTATGCAAAGTTATTGCACTGGACCCTTGTGTTTGGACGCAGGCTGTCTCATCCGCTCCTGTCTTTGTGTGGATCCAGCATGTGTGTCGGATTGAAGGTCTGCTGAGGGACGTGGCACCCGTGGGTGGTGTTTTAGCCCAGCGTGAGCGCGCTATCGCTACACCTCCACATCACTGCAACGCCACAGGGATGCAGCTTAACGCCCCAACCACTACATACAGAGCCTTCCTCTTTTTTCACACACACACAAACACAAACAAACACACACACAGGGAAATAATTGAGCACTTGTTTTCTGGTAGCCTGCAGATTCCGAACCACGACACCTCCTCAGACCTCCTCAGAGGTATCTCTGGTGGAGGTTTTTAGTCTGTCCTACACAGGTCACAGCATGTGGCAAACACATGCAGAGACTTCATTTACACAAACATGGCTTCTGCAGAGAGAAACATGACCTTTTATCATCACATCTAAACCGTTGTAGGCATGAAACAGAAAATTCAAACACAAAATTTGGTGCAAAATGAGAAGAAGTCGTGTTTAACCTGATCCGGAAAAGATTTTCATAATCTTGTATAAATTAATCCTAAATTAGAACCAGCATTTCCAGGAAGTGTATTGTCCTTTTTTCTGCTGATTTTGAACAAAGGTGACGCAGCGCAGGCAGCAGGGGGCGGCAGGAATCTGACCCGAGGACATATGACAGCATCATCATTTTATTTTGATCTTAGACATCAAACCATTTTAGCTCCATCATAACTTATATAAGCTGTAGGTTGTATAGATTTTAGGAGAGAGTGTTTGAACATGCTCCAAGAAATTACATCACAAAACAAAAACGAAATGTAGGCTCTGTGTTCTTGTTCAGACTGTGGTACAAAATGTTTGTTTTATCTTCTCTGAAGTTTTTAAATTTGGAGTTATAGTGAAAACTTTAAATTCCTAAGAAACCAAAGTTAAGATACTGACTGCACCCATTTCAAGGAGATGCAAAACAAAGTTTAAGCTAAACAGGAAATCATAAGAAAGAAAAATGTGACGTCCTTCAAATTTTGCTTGAAGAATAATTAAATGGAAGAGTGCGAATTAGTTTCATTTTTTGCTCCAAAATGTGCATGAATAGCTTCAAACAAACCCTCATAACTCTTCAGTTATTGATCTGACTCTTACCAAACTGGGAGGTTGCACAGCTCTGCTAATGTCAAAAACAGTCAGAAAGTTTCAGCCTGTTCTCTTTTATAGTTTTAAAGAAATCCCAATTGTAAGCACATTACACACACAAAAAAAAAATATTTTCGTCTCGGTACAGCGCGCATTTTGTGGCGTTTCCACTGACTTATTCTGCGACAGATCCCCAAATAACCCTTTTGTATGGGTGCGACTAATCCGATCCACTCTTGGAAGGTGGGGCTACAACACTGCAGATTGTTGATTGGTTGAAAGAATCGCCACTCACCATGCAACAGCGGCTGTATTCCTTCAGTCTTCTCTGAAACAAAGCTTGATTGCGCTTTGTATCAAAGAGCTACATGCTAATCACAGAGAAGACAAATTGCTGGATGTCTTTCATCATTGCTCTTTGTTTACTGTGTCGCATTTTTCTTCTTCGTTGGCATCCAGCTTATATGCTGCCTACCACGAGGGGGCATGGTTGGCTGTGGAAACACAAACAAGACCAAGCTTAACGAGCCAAACCGTACTGATCTGAACCAGACTGCTTGGTGGAAACAGGGCTTTTGTTTGGGTCTCTGCTAGAAAAAAATGACATACCCACATTTAAAAAAAGTATATCTCTAGGTATATCTATAAGGTCTATCTGAATCAGTCTGGTGTCCTAATGAAGGGAACAGGTGTCAGTAATGATGGTGTTTACATCACTGGTTCAGAAAGTTGCGTGAAGTATGAGTTGATGGTGTTTGTAGCTGAATTTTTCTTGTTGCGATATGCATTATGATGGTATTGATACCTGATAAGTGTTTCGTTTTACGCCTTTTTGTTGAGTAGTGACCTCAAAGTCCCCCAATTGGAAGATCATAGGGTTCAAAGTAGGGATATTCAATACCACTTTTTGTCGAACCAATACTCCTTCTTGAGAACATTTGACACATAAAATTTTATTTCCTGACGGACCATTTTGATCAAAGACAGCACAGTCACTCTGATATTAAGTCCAAAATAAAACATAAATAACTCTCTCTGAGTTTAGGACTTTTTAATCAATCAACAAAAGTGCAAAATGAAACTAACAACTGTCAGGGTTTAAGTATTTTTTTTAAATAAACTAACATGCAGAATAAAACAGTTTAACTGTTAATTCTCCCTGGTTAAGTTGGAAAAAGGCTGGTATTGGCCCAGTATCTGATACTGATACCAGTACTTGCCCATCTCTAGTTTAAAGTGTTCAAGAATTTCTAATCAGATAAAAAAAATGCTCATGTAAACAGAAAAAAAACAGAAATCTTAACAAGTGTTTTTGTCTTATATTCAGTAGAACATGTCTTTTTGGACTTAATATAAGCCACATTAACCTGACCAGTCCAGAAAAACGTCTTATTTCAAGTTATTTAAAGACAAGACAAAAGCTACTTGTATTAAGACATTTTTAAAGCTCCAAGCAAATTTCCTCAAAATTTTTCTTTTTCCATTGTCACATTTTTTTTACTTGTTACAAGCCATTCAGACTAAATTATACTCTTTAAATAACTTGAAACAAGACACTTTTCTGGACTGATAAGTTCAATGTGGCTTGTACCAAGTGTAATAAGACAGATTGAACTTTAATAAGACAAAAACATTCGGTAAGATTTCAGTTTTTGCAGTGTAAAGTGTGTAGTTGTGACATTTTGTACCACATAGTGAAAGTATCTGTCCTTGAAACCAAGCAGTTTTACAAGTTTCCACTCAAGTTTGAATCACTTAAGAGTCTCCATTCGTGGAGATTCGTGGCTAACGGCTCACCCGACTTCACGTCTTCACACCTCTTTAGGATTTAGCATCTCCATCTTTGAACGTCACCCCGCCTCCTCACAAAACCAACGAGCGATGACTCTTCACGTTCCCGTCCAACCTTCGGTACCAACCTACCTTTAAGAGATGTTTAAAAAGATGGACACAGGTGGAGGTCAGAGTGCATCTCATCCGTGGGTGCACTGAGGTCACCTGCAGGCTTCAGTTTTTATGTTTAGCTCTGTTTTGTTCTGTGATCTGTTCACGGGGTCAAAGTGCACCCACACATCAAGGGATCTTAGCATCCATGAGCTTTTTGTTCTTTGATTTTTAACTTTTATATAAGCTTTGAAGTTTACGTAAGTTTGGGTTGTTTCCAAGCTGGTGATTGGTTAAATTTTAGCTGGATGGCGTTGATGAATTCACGTCTTTATCACACAAACATGACTTCAATCTTGCTTTTTAGTTTTTGTGCATTTTGTGCCAATCAAAGCCTCATGTGTGCTGCCTGTGTGTGTGTGTGTGTGTGTGTGTGTGAGCAGTTCTGGCAGCCCAACACTGCCTTTAGTTTCCAGAGTGTTTCATTCGGCGCCAGATGAAATCCCCGCTGCTTTCACGGCGGCGATCAGACGCTGTATCATGCAGCCGTCGCCACAGGCTAACACACTCATACACAGGTGGATTTCACACTCTTTGCATGTATCCTGTGAGTGTGTGTGTGTGTGTGTGTGTTACATAGCTGAGGAGCTCATTACACATGTGGATGTGAATGTTCCTCTCCTTTCTTCAGCGTTGTCTGGAAAAGTGAGACGGTAATGTAAAGATAAGGAGGTGGTATGACACACACACACACTCACACACAAGGAGGGGGATGACTGATCTGACAGGCAGCGCTTCATGAAAAATGGGATGGAGATGTTACCAGTTTCCATACCAACTAGACGAGTGAGCCAGCAGATTTCTTCTCTTTTCCACAGATAAACCATGAGTAATGCTTCATGAGTGTGCAGAATCCTGAAGACTTTGCTGCACGGCGTCTGAGGACACATTAACATGAATGTTATTTCTTCATTCCGGCTGAAATCATCATGATTGAAGATGCAGGTCTCGCAAAATACCCCAGGAACTTCCTGGTTTTGGAAAGTCTTTGCCTAGCAGAGTGTTAAAGCTTTGAGTGTGTGAGTGTGCGTTTCGACCTTGTCATGCAAAGGAGCGATCTGGTAATTTTTCCTCTAATTAGTTTGTTTATCATCAGCTTTCAAGACCTTCTCTTTCTCCGCCGCGAACACACACTCCAGCAGTGTGTGCATATGTGTGAGTGGCTCTCCGGTAATGGCCAGTGGCAGGTAGAGAGGTGATGGATTGCCTGATTAGTGGTCTGGCAGGGCTTCTCCTCACAGATGGGCTGTTAGGTGTGGGCATCTGGCTCCAACACACACACACACATACACTCACTCTCTGTAGGAGTAGATATAGCATGGATACACACTCACCGGCCGTCATCACTGCTTTCTGAGGAGACGTGGACTCTCAGATAGAAACTTCTCCCACCATCTGTCCCTTGTCTCTTCTACCTCCTCCATCCCTCTGCCTTCCTCTCTTTGTGTCCCCCTGCTTTGCTCGTTAGTCAGTGTAATTACCAGGGAAGGGGAACAGATTAGGGCGTTTATTCGCCAGGATGTTTACATGCGCCGACAAACACACGTGCGTGCACACACACACACACACACACTTTCTGCAGCTTATGCACACATGCTTGGCTCATGACGAGTCCCGCGAAGACAAACATGGAGGGGGAAGATTTTAACACATGAGCACATGGAGGAGAACACAGATGTACACACACATTATCGCGCATACAGCATGTACACAAACAGAGAAAATCTGTAGAAAGAGTGTGTGTCACAACACAGGAGATTAATGGGAATTCAAAACAAGATCAAGATGAGGAGCGACAAACATCCATCAGCCTTAGGTTAGCGTTTTCTGTCAGGTAGTCACTCTGGGTGTGTGGTAATGACTGGGTTTCTGGACTTCTTCCAGAGGAATAAGCTCATTCTTTGAAACTTGGGCTGCAGGATATCGCCTAAAACTAATATCTTGATATTTATAAGCTACGTCATGATACAGAATGTTTATCCAAGAGATAAAACTAGAAACAGAATTACCTACAGACGTCTTAAAACCTTTACGTTACAATTTCTACTCATTGGTTGCGACCCTAACCATAACCCATCACAAACATGTAACGTTCAACAACCCGCAGTTTACCAAGAATATTCGCTTTATCCTTCACCTCTATTGGGGACCATCCTTTTTTACTATTATTGAACATTAACTTTTATTTAACCAGGTTTGTCCCATTGAGATTAGAAACTTCTTTTTCAAGGGAGACTTGGTCAAGACAGGCAGCAGCAAAAAAACAAAGTTACAGACAGGAAGTACAAGAAGAGACAAAGCACAGTCATCAAAACGTGACATGATGGATTAAAATCATGTTCTATGGATCAATCATTCAAACAATCAACAAACAACAGCTCCTTGAGCTTTAAGTCGTTCTGCAACTGGATCCAAGATGATGGTGCAGAGCACCCAAAGACCCTTTTCCCAATTTCTGTCTGAGAGTGTAATGAGGTCCAGTACTTTTCTGCATGATAAAATTCACCTGACCAGTCCAGGAAAATGTTTTATTTCCAGATATTATGAGAAAAAAAATGAGGTCTGAATTGTTGTAACAAGTTTAAAAAAATATGCCAATGGAACAAGAGAAAAGTTTCTAGTATTGAGACATTATTCTAGTCTCAAGAAAATTTTCTTGCAAATTTTTCTTGTCCCATTGGCATAATTTTTTGCTTGTAACAAGCAATTCAGACGTCATAATAAGACATTTTTCTGGACTGATCAGGTGGATGTGGCTCAAATCAAGTGTAATAAGACAACTTTTACTTAAGATAAGACAAAAACACTTAAGATTTCAGTTTTTTGCAGTGTGAATATTGGGGAAGCAGACCAAGAACTGCCCTATGGAGGCCATCAAACCCAAGAGTATAACTCACAATGGTGGGTCACAAAAGATCTCCATGATCTAAAACAGGTAAAAGAAAATAGATATCAGTCATTGTCCTCCATGAAACCGTCTTCACCACTTGGAGCAACGTCCCCACTCCCATCAAGCATTTCTTCTTCCTGAAACTCTCCTGTCAAACTGTGCAGACTTTGAGCTGTACTCAGATGTTCCTTTAGTCATGTGACAAGCACCATTACAGTCACTGTCAGGATGATAATATATGCCTCACCAGAGCCAAACTTCAGACAGGACCTGGACGTTTCTCCACACCAGTGACGAACTGAAGGTCATTTCAGAGTTTAATGGCCCCGAACGCTCGCCTCTCCTCATGGAGTCGCACCCGTCGCCTCACAGATCTCCCGCTGGAATCCCTGCACGCTCGGCGCTTCGTGGAAATGTAATTTAATTTCATACATGTTTCCGTGCTAAAGCTGCAGGTGCTCGCTTGCTGAACTGAAATGCTGACGTGACACTCCAGCCAGGGGAGCCTCTTTCACCGCGCGCTGCTGCTATCAGTAAATTTCCCACCAGGGCCTACAAAGACAGCCAGACCCCCCTCCTCCTTCCCTTACGGGGGACTCATCCAATCACACAGGGGGGGGTTGCAATGCGGATCCCAGAGTTTGATAGGCTCCCTAGTTTTCCCATCCGGCGTGATGATAATGTCATGTGTCGTATGCTTATTCAGGCTCAAAGTAATATCATTTGTAGCATTTTCCTCTCTGCCTTCGGCCCTCGCTCCATAAAGCTAATTACAAAATGCTTGGCTTTGGATCGGGAAGGGCGAAGAGGGGAGAAAAGGGGGAGGAAGAGGGGAATAAGCAGGGGCTAATGGTATTTTAAGGGTGGGGAACCACTCCCATTACTTATTATAATGAAAAGCTAATGCGCACACCTTACGCCAAAAGACATGTGAGACCATGTCGCCGCAGATAGACGGACGGATCAGATAGATATTTCACAACCCAGTTCAGTTTAAAGAGACACTGGGAGCTTTTGACTGTGAAATTTTTCCTCCGGGTGATATCATCCAGAGGACACCGAGCCCTCATTGAGTTAATTAAACCTCAGTGAAAAAGATGTTAAAGAATAAAAATCTGACTCTCGTCCAAATGATGCTGCTGTAAAACTGCGGTTTTTCTTTTTTCCTTCCCAAGTTATGAAGTTGCTCCGCGCGCTGAAAGGAGTTTCACAGGAATTCAAATAAAAAAATCATAACAAGCCAGACATCTAATAAACTGGAGAGCCTCTCCGAGTCCAGAACGGGGGAGTTATTTCACCCAAGGTGGGACAAAGCTTCATAAATGGATTTGTAGTTCTGGAGGCGCGTAGCTTCCACAAAGTGTCCTCTTTTTTCCAGGGTGCTGCTTATTTGGCAGTCAATATTTAAATATATGAGGAAATTTGTTGTTTTCCTGTCGCTTTGTAGGACTAGATCTCCTGTTTGTCGCTGATGAAATATACAACTGCTCTCCTCTGAGAGCTGCAGAGACTTTGTACACATGTAAAGCTGGTGTGCTGCTCTGCTAACAGGCTAATGAAAGACTCTCCAAACCCTTTCACCAACACAGCCTCAGAAAGTGGGTGAAGTGTCCAGAGAGGCGGGATCCTCTGTGGGGCTCGGGTCCTGTCTTCAAAGCCCACCTTACCTTGACAAACAGCGCCACCCATATGTCTAAAGTTGCACACGCTACAGATAACAACATTTCTCCTCATTTAGCTCTAAAACATTTCTTTTTCTGCAGATTTTGAGAAATATTCGTGAAATATATTTGTCAAATGTTATAGCAAAATATTACAAATAAATATCCTCATTCTCAACATTAAGCTAAGACTAAATATTCATCTAAGATTTCTAAATCTTGAGCAAAAAATTCTATATACTTGCTCAAAATTCTAAATATGAAGTCAAGATTTCTTAAACTTGAGGTATGATTTCTAAATTTTAAGCTAACATGCAAATTCACACCTCCACTCGCCGGAAGCACCGAAATAAAAGTTTGAGGAAGCGACCCAGCCAAGCGGACTTTTATTTTGGTGCCCCCAGTGGGCAGGAGTGTGAATTTGCATGTGAGATAAAGATTTAAAATACGTACCCCAAGGTTTAGAAGAGAGGTCTCCACAAAAACTGCTCCCCCTGGTGGCTGGCTGCAATACAGGTCAAAAAATCCATCCCCCAGTCATTCCAGATGGGCTGTGGTCAAACTTTAAAGAACTAATACACCGCGTTGAAATGTTTCTCACGTCTGATTGTTGTGGTGATTTGAAGATATCATTTGGCTGCCTTGTATTCAAGTCCTCTTTTTTCTGAAAAGTTTTATTTTCATTAGTTATAACGAGGTTTTACGTCACATGTAGCGATGATTGACAGCTGGCGTTCTTGTGTATTTTTTTTTTGAGATTGTAAAATATGCCGGGAGGTAGAGTCAAGAAGTGATTACACTCTCGAAAGAAAAAATATTTTTGTCTCTCGGCTCTACTCTGATTCTCCCAGAATCCCTCATAGTCTACTGCACAGTCTCTGGCTGCACAACTGCCACCAAAGGCAGTGCCACATGGTCCATACAACATTCAACATTTATATATAATATTTGACAAATATATTTCACAAATATTTCTCCAAATCTGCAGAAAAAGTGATGTTTCAGAGCTAAATGTGGAGAAATGTTATTTGCAGTGTGTGCAACTATCAGCGCCCCCATACATGTCGATATGTGCTCGCTGCAGGACTCCATTCCTTTTATGTCATTATTAGTCTGTGTGTAAAAGATCTGTGAGTGTGTGTGTGTGTGTGTGTGAAGGGATTATGACATGCTCTGAAGATATACTACTGCCCCCCCACCCTCTTGTCCTCTCAAGGTCAGAGACTCCACAGTGGAGAAGGGGGACAGGAAGGGTGGTCTTTACACACTCCACGGAGCACTCCTGCTCCCCCTTTTCCAGCTCGTGTTCTCGCCTCCTCTTTCCTCTCCTCCTGTTGTCTTCTTCATCGCTCTTTCACTCTATTTTTATTGCAGATTCTCTTCTTTCTTTGCTCGTCGCATTTTGCTGCCAAAATGCTCGGTTTCTGTTCTTTTGCAATGTGCACGCTCAACACTTGATTCAAGGCTGATGCTTGGGACCTTGGACACATTTTTGCAAACAATGTTGAAAGCAAGAATGAGTAAGCTGTTAGCTGTTTGCAGCCATACAGCCCTTGCTGGAGTAAAAAAGTGGTTTTGTAGTACATGAAGGATGTTTTGATGTGTTTTATTAATAGATTATGGATGTGTGCGTTGTTAGTCTTGAATATTTAGCATTTAGCAAAAGTGCAAATTCGAGGCAGATGGAGTTTTTGCAGCAACCCTTTATCCTCTGCACAAATCCCCCTGCTTCCTGCTATGACCAAACAAAAACCAGGCCTCATTTCGTTAACCATAATTTGGACGAGCATCGGTCAGTCAAAGCTGTTCTAATCAGAGCAGGAGAGAATTGGCAGACAAAGAGGGAAGGATGGCACAGCCCAGAGCAGACGGCGTGAAGGTGGAGGTAGGAAATGAAAGATCCGAGGCACAGGTGAGCGGATCTGTGCAGCCATCGATTGATATGTCCACTAATCCCCCGCTGTGTTGACAGGTGGGTCCAGTCAACCTTACATTGTGGCTTTGCCAAGCAAAGGCCTTCAGCCCACAGTGGACCAGCCATGCCAGGCTCCAGGTTCTGGGCCGTGGGGCCGGCGAGTATGCCTGGTGTACCAATTTACAGACACAGAGAACAATATTTACCGGTCAAGGCCTCTGGCGAAATGTTGTTGTTTGGACATGACTCAAGGGTCTTATGGGGCTTTCATGGTCTGCCAAACAGACGGCATAAAATCACAGAGCACACACGAGCATGCATGGATCACATCACCTGCCCACGGTCTTTACCTGAAGAACTCAACACACTCAGGTTCCTAATGAAAAGCAGCAGAATGACACGAATCTGGCACCACAAAGGAGAAAACAACCATCATGTCCTTTTAATGTAATCGACCACCTGGGTAGAGAGCTGGCTTTGCCAGTTCTTTGGTGCATTTCTGCAATGAGCTCGTGCTGTTTTTAGAAGATGATCACCAGTTAGAGCAGGGGTCTGCAACCTGTAATTCCAAAGGAGCCATTTGGCCTCAACTCACCCAGATTAAGGTCATTCAGGAGCCATGAAATCTACTTTATCAAAGTAATTCACATAATTTATGATCAAAACAACATGGTGTATAAAATTCAATAGAAATCTAGTTAATAACTATCTAAATTAAAAGTTTTTTAAATTTATAAAACTGTTCATGTGATGTCTTAGTTTTTTATTTGTAAAAAAAATGCCAAAAACAATAAAAACAATTTTGTTAAAATTAAGACAAAATTGCAAAACTTCCAAAAAAGTGAAAAAAGCTAAAATTTCAGTTTTTTTGTTAAACAATTCCAAAATTAAAAAATTAAATATAAAAGTTGCAAACCTTCAGAAAAAATAAAACTGAATATTTGCAAAAAATAAATAAATAAATAAATAACATTCATACATTTAATAGATAAATTTTAATTTTTTTTAAATGGAACCAATGGAAAAAAATGAGAAAAAAAAAAAGAATAAATAAATATTTTTTTTTTCAAAAACTTTTGAAATAAAAAAAGAGTGCAAATATTATAAACAATTTTAAAATATAAAATTCTATTTGAATATATTTTTTCTAATTGTTATTCTGGTGAAAATGTTCATCAATTTTTATGTTTCAAAAATGTGTAAAAATTCTTTAAAATTACAAAACTATCAAATTCTTTAATTTGCAATAACATCATAAACTTAAAAAAATCCAAATTAAGAATTATAAATATGTATTGTTAAAAAAAGATTGAAATAATACTTGAATTTGGTGGGCTGGCGTAGAAGGTGAAGTAGAGCAGTGTCAGGGTTTGGTGTAAGATGTGATGTATATTTAGCTCAACAAATTGTTAACACATGGTTTATCTAATGTCTTTAATCATCACTAACCTCTTTTAAAAAAATAAAACATTTTCCTGTCAATAATATTTTTTAAGTTATTACTAAGGAGCCACTGCAGAGGAGTCAAAGAGCCACACGAGGCTCCAGAGCCACAGGTTGAAGACCCTGGAGTTAGAGTCAAAGAAAACCTGCCCTGCTCCAGGCTTTAGGGTCTAAACCTTTTCCTGTTTTCATTAGAGATTCCCCTGTAAGTTCTGGAGAGAAGTCCAGAAGTAGAAATTGAGCGCAAGGGACCCAAGCCACACCATGAAACCACACTTTCATCCTTCCTCCAACAAGCCTCCCCGACAGGTTACATCACTACAGTTACACATGTTGGATCATACAAGTTCTCCGCCTGTGCTCTCTTCTCCATCTCCATCGATTAATGCGCCGTCCTCTTCACTTCTGAGTGTTCTTTTCCCGCTGCGGGCTTTGCGCTGTGAGAAACGGAATAGCTGATTGGCCCTCTCCCTACAAACCACTTTATCTTTATGTAGGCTTAAGAGTTCCTCTCCGACGGCGGCTGGGGCCCGCGCGAGTCCCTAAGTATCACTACCCGGCCTTGATCTTGTTTACTTAGTATTCCATCAGAGCCTGGATACGACGAAGAGGAGGAGGAGGAGGAACGAGCAAGTAGGAGAAGATGAAGACGAGGAAGTGGAAGGAGTAGAGAGTGGCTACCTCACCCCGTCGCCACCCCTTCCACTTCGCTCCGTGCCACTCGAAAGAACTTCCACCCTTTGGTAACTTTTCAAAGGCACCAGTAATGGTCTTTGAAGCAGCCATCAAAATAAGTGCTTTTTTCATCCTCTTCTTCTTTTTCTTTTTCTTTTTTTTGTCGGGCTGAATGCTCAGAGGGGTTGGTTGACTTTTTGTCTGCGCACAAGTGGAAGAAAGACTGAAACATGCAGAGACCAAGTTTTTAGCCAAAGAGACGAGAAGTGTGTTTATTTCTCTGTCTTTAACACCTTGAAATACACTTCACAAGCCCTTCTTCAACACCAGTCTGCAGCTACAAGGCAGCCTCACTCCTTATTATGTAATTAGCTGCCTTAGTAAATCACATGCTAATTTGGCATGCCCATCAGTCCACATCAGTCTGCATGTCAGTCTGCATGTCCTTAATCCCGTCTTCAGGATTTGCCAGGTCTTTCTTGGCTTGCTTTCCAGTTGCTCCGAGGAGTGATGCATTTTACATGTCTGGCTGCAGAAACAGTGGTTGTTGTTTGAAAAGTCGACAAAGTAAGCACAAGAAAATAAACTCCCCCTGTGGAGGAAAAAAAAGAATCCATGAGAAAGCAGAAAGAGTCTTCCTGACGAGACTAAACCCTGCTCCACAAAATACCTCTTCAAACTCTGATGCAGGTTTGACAGCTGGAGGGGAACATGGCCGCTCAGGCGGCTTCGCTTCTTTACCTCCAAAGGTCATGAAGGAGAGGAGCATGTATCTGTCTCTTATGTGCTTTTTGGGAGGGAGCGTCCTCGGATCACCTTGCTTGAACATCATAGTTGAAGAGAGCAAATCCAGAAAGGGTGACGCTTCCCTTGGTGGAATATAAACGCCTGTGTGGTCGGGGTGGGTGGTGTTTTTCCTTCATATCACAGTTTTCCAACATGAAATAAGGAAAGTCTTTCCAAAACATGGTTCTGTCTCTGCTCCTTTGACCACAATGTGCTTTTGGAAGAAAAGCTCCTCCCATTTCAAGCTTAAAGTGCATGATACTGGTGAGCAAATTAACAAGTAGCATTTCGGATGCCAATAAATTTGTTAAAATTAACATTACTAGCTTGTTGTGATTTTTCTGTTGCTATCGTGTTTTTTCAGAAATCCAAGGTAGGCTTCCTCAATCATTTAACACTGTTTTGAGATATTTATCATCATCACTCATAAGGTGTAAAAACAATAACCTAACAGAATGACATGATGCTGCGCAACTCATGATGCTCAGGGTCATCCTCAGAACAAGAGTCTATCAAAGGCTTTTTGTAGCTTTTTGTTTATTGGACAAAATAAGTGAAAACAAAATTGGTGCAAACCGGCACAGCACCTGTTTCCCCTTTCCAATCAGCAGAAACACCTGCTAACATGACAGCAGCCACTCCGTCACATGCAGGCTAAGTCATATTTTGATTGGCACATGTTTTACTGATAATGAAAATGATTTATTGGTTTGATGCGATAAGGCTAAGACGCTTGTTAGCCACATGGTTCAAAGCATGTGAAAGATATAGCAGCTCATTGTCCGCTATCTAGGGTTTCAGTTTGCTTCAAAAAGTTTATTTTGATGGCACTACTTTTGTTGAAAAATGGTTGTATCACATTTTAGGTTTGGAGGTTTGGTTAGCCATGTCTCTGACTCGATGTTACTGGCCTTAAAGGTGTATACACATTTTTTTTTAAGAATAGCTGTGGCCAAAAAGTGATCTCTCACTGCATCAAACTATTTTAAGAAACTTGGGGTCAAAGGTTGTATTCATCTACCATTGAACAGGAAATTAAGAGAGCCACCAATGCGAGGGAGCCGACCTGATGTAGGAGAATCTCCATCTAATGATGCTACAATCCAACTTCTTTAATAACTCTGCAGCTCTTTGCACCACTGCATTGCTTAATCACCTTCTCGACAATAACTGAGGCAATCAGACGGGATGTTTTCCTCAGCAGAACTAATTGCCCATAGCGGCCCATTACAGCCATCTTTTACATTTTCATTTGCAGAGCCAGGATGCTTTGTTGTCGCCTCAGTACCTGTACGTTGATCTTAAAGGGAAAGGTGTCGTAAGACTTCCTGTATTCCTATCCCCTTCTCTCCTCTGTGATACCCAGGACAGAGGCGGAAACAAGCGTAGGAGATGGTACACATCTCTTCTTTTGAACTTCACAGCAGCGAGGTGTTTTTCCAAGCGCCCCTAGGTGCAGATTCGTCTTAGATGTTGGGAAGGAAGGTTGAAAGTTTGGAGTAGAGCAAGAGAGGGGCAGGAGGATGGGTGAAGGAGGAAGCGAAAGAGACAAAGAGGAAAAAAAGTGTTGGCAAAGGAGAAAGAGCAGGAATGGATTTGTGTATCCCGCCGGGGGTGAAATGGTAAGCCACTTTCTGTGTTTTGGAGGAAGTGGATTGATTTCCCCTTTTGTGACCTCTGTCTCACTCGCTGCCGTTACCAATGTGATACAAAGTCTTTTAACTGGAGATGGAAATACACCAGCTGCTGTGAAAAAAAGTTGTATCCAGTCCAAATGTGCTCAGGCGTCACGCAGAACAAAGTCAGGAAGGTAGAGGCCTGCAGGTTGGGCTTCTGAGTGAGCGCCAGGTTTTTATTACACGCCTGCTTAGCTTTCTCCTCAAGCAAACAGGGAATATCGGAAAAATCAACAAGGAAAATAAAAAAGGTTGAAGGTTTAACCACCTTTGTAGCTTGTGTCAGTCCATATCTGAAGATAACCACGCAGCAACGCCAGAGATGTTTGCTTAATCTGAAAAACTTCTTTTTTAATTGAAGTAAAACTTTCCTTTCAGGCAGGTACCCATTCCAACTTTTACTGCCAAGCTCCGTACTTTTCCATCAGGTCATGTCGGGTAGATGAAACATAAAATTAAAAAGACTCTCACCCTTTTGACACCTCTTCTCAGGACATGAAAAGTTAATCTATTCTCCGTAGAATTCGAATTAACTTGACCTTCCCCTTTTACAGGCGCCGTGTTTCACTGAACCCCTCAAACGACACGCACCGGCCGGCTCCTGTTCACCTAAATGATACAAGCAGAGCCGCTGGAGGCGTAGATGCAAACACAAATTACCTTTAAGAAAAGAGGAGGGAGTCGAAGGCCATCTTTGGTGTGAAGGTCAAAGCTTGTGTTGGGTACAGAGCGGCTCATCCAAAAAAAAAAAGAAAGAGAAAAGCAGCGACTGGATGTCTGAGCTCGGTGTAAATCTAAAAGCTGTAAAAGTGGTTCTGTCTACACTGCCCACCCTCATAAATTGGCATCTCCCTGCCCTGCCAGCCCCGTCCCACCAGCGGCTTCACACATGCTTTATGACAAGACGATCACGGCGCTGAATGAGCGAAGGCGAAGGAAGGGGAGGGGGTCGTAAATCGTCCAGGTGACGAAGGAGATACAGCGAGGGAGGTTGTTTCAGTTGACTCCAGATCAAAGACGAAAAGTGAAGTTTGGCCCTCGGGATGAGAGGAGAGAAAAGGAGGAAAAGTTTGGACTTTGGCGTTTTATGTCCTGGTGGACAGCCAGGAAAGTTTGTCACGGGCTGGAAACTTCATTTCCTTATGGTTGTTGTACTCTAGCATTACGCCACAATCAAAGTCCGAGTCAGCCCCCCTTAATCTCCTTCTATCTGATTGGTCACCTTACATGCCAACTGTTTCCAAGTCAGATGTGATCCAAATGAAAAGTTTGGATTGTGATGTCAGAAAAAAAAACTTAGTAGAGTTAAGTTGAGAAACAGACAGCCCTACAATGGTTGCATGAGAAATTGCCAACCCAGTACACAGGATTGCGTCTGACCTGGAAGCAGTAAGCGTGCAAGGTGACCAATCAGAAGGAAGGAGGTTTAGGGGGGCCGTCCATTCAATGCCAAAATCCATCAAAGCCACATGTATATAGGGAAGCATGTGGGGCAGCGATAGTGCAAACTACGGTGGCTGGTGGGTGTCACACTATTTGCAAAAGCTTCAACAGGAATGCGAGAAGGGATGCACTATATATCGGTATCAATATTGGTATCGGCCGATATTTACTCATTAGCTGCCGGCCTTTTTCAGACCATCCTGAATGATCTTTCAAGACTCAAGTCTCAGATTTTTTTTTTTTTTTTTTACCAATATCGATATTATAAAAAATATTATCATATTTAATTATATGTATTAATGTTATTTTTTAAATTATTTTATATTTATTTTTATTAATTATATTTTATTTACTATAATATTATATAATTAAAATTGGTCAAAATTTTATGTCAGTGTATCCCTAAATGCAAAAGCGAAAAATGCAAATGTAAAAGCTACAACACAAGGTAAGTAAGGCTACAACGTTAGTTAAGAGAGGTTAGTTTTCCCAACGGAAACAGAAAAGTTGTAAAAATTAGTAAATTATTTTCTTTTTTAACTTCATTTAGCTTCATAGGGGGTGTCACCTTGCAATATCTTTCATCGTAGTTACATTTTTTATTTATGTTAGCATTAAAGCTATATTTATCATAGCTTAATTTATAAAAGAAAACTATCATTGAAGTACGAAAACTCTTCTTTTAACTTCTGTTTTGTTGTAGCTTTTGTATTTGTGTTGTTGTTTTTGCAAATTGACTGACACCTATCAGCCACCGTAGCAAACAGACATGCCTTTGGCCGTTTTTTCACTCTTTGAGGAGCCGTTTCCCCACATTCCTGCTCGGGAATAGACAAACTCTCACATTGCTTTAAGAATCATGACACCAAGTGTACGAAGGATTCTCCGTCCTTGATCTCAGGGTCATCTTTGAGTTTCCAGCTTTTGGGGGGTAAACTGTGTTTCCGGGAATTTCTTTGATCGTCAGTGCAGAATCAGGTGAAATTAACCCAACTATCACCCATTTCACTAACTTTAATTTGTCAAATTTCACTCAGAACTCAAAGAAAAGCTCTTTATTTAACAGGTTTTGTGCTCTTGGCAGCGCTGCTTGAATAAAGCAGTTACGCAACAACAACACCACCAATTCCAGAAAAAAGATTTCAAAGCTGCTCGAAGTGAAATATCCTTCCTGTCATTACAACAAGTCAAAGGCTAAATCAGCCCTAATTATTTGTTTGTTTGTTGGTTTTTCTGCTGCTTTGCTGCCATAGATGTTCACCATGAAACAAAAAGACGTTTTTGTTTTTTTTTAATTTTATAAATGAGCCTCCTGGGTGTCGGATAATGAAGCGTTTTATCTCAGGCTGCCTTTGAGAGTGAAATCATTCTCAGACATTTGGCTGCCAATTGTCATTAGTTAGTTTGTTTTGTTACTTCTAAAATTAACTTTGGTCTGTGTCGGCTTCTTTAACTTTTTCTGAACAGTGAAACTTTGCATCTCCAGCATTTCTTGATCGCTTCATTGTGTCTTTATTCCTCTTTTCTCGTCCACATGCATTATTTGTAAACCTCTCTTCTTCTTGCCCTTTCTCTTTTTTCTTTTTGTCTTCATTTAATCTGAGCTGATACCTCAAAACACCTCCAGAATTGTGTGTTAATCTCTGCGTTTCAGGCTAACTCCAGCACAACAATGGTTCGGCACAGTTTTGTCTCCGTGTCATAAAATTCTCAGACTTCATTTTCATGGGACCAGCTCCCCCCTTACACACACACACACACACACACACAAAGAGATTCCATGATTACAGGACTAACCCAGATACTTGAAGACGCATGAATAAAACCGGCCCTGAATACCCCGGCCCGTTTGACATTCTCCCGATCACAATCTCCAAGAGCTGACATTTTCTTGAACTTCTCGCTCCCTGATTCCATATATTTCTCCACGCCTTGATGTGCGCCTGCCTGACAAGGTGGGAACAGCAGCCGCACTTTGAAACAAGTCAATTGAAGCTTCCGACGGTGGCGTGCATGAGCGACGTGACGGCGAAACCCCATTACAGGTGGCTGTTTCCGGCGTGAGGGCTTTCATTAGGCGTGCGTGTCATTAGTGCCATGTTCTCCCTCGTCCATCAGCGCGCCTTTATGGCACATTTCACTCCCAACTAGGTCATTGAGGTTTGCTTGGCAGATGGAATAGCCTGAGCGGCGTGGAAACATAAAGCGAGGAGGCGCGTAATGATGCACATGCTTTTGTACACAGACGATAATCAAACTTAGCTTTTGTTCTTTACTCTGCTCCTACGTCTGCCCCCAAACTAACTTTGACAGGGTGAGGAAACAGCAGCCACACGTGCGTTATTCTTCAAGGCTGCGAAATGCAAACACGCACCCATGGAGACAGGCGTCCTCCAGAGGGTGGAGCGGGGTAATCATACCGCAGCACCTCTGGCAAGGCTAATTAAACCAGGACATCTGTGCCTTGCTCCACATCTGGAGCAGGTGCCGGCGTCGCCTGCAGACTTCACCCTCTCCTTCCATTTTCCTGCCACCTTCAAGTGTCTGCATGGCTAAACAATGACTACTGCAAGGGCAGAAACAGGCCTCCTGCTCTGTCTTTCATGCTTTTACAAACGAGCCTTGCATCAGCTAATCCACCCACATCATCAGGGAAGCAAAAAGGCTCCGAATGAGGCCTCGAATCGTCCAGTGTTGGAGTCGTGCTTGCATAAATGCATGCAGATTTCATGCGAAACCTTTATGACGGTTATCTTCCAGGTATTAGTCACTAGCCGGAAATGCCATGAAATGAATTTTGCAATACTGTAAATACCACAGTAAAGCATTGTTGCACATAATTTAGTGAAAGTCGTGGTTAGGCTGTGTGGGAGATTTATTCCTCCTGACGCAGTGAGAGGTCACTTTTTTGCCACAGCCACTTTGAAAATGAAGGTGTATACACCTTTAAGACCAGTAGCACTGAGTCAGAGGAAGTTAACATTTACCGGCGTGCAGAAAGTGAAACAGCTGAGAGAGGCCTGTAATAACAGCAGCTCAACGAGCAAAGTTCCCGAATCAGAAGGGAAAGCGTCTACGGTCAAACCTCCAAAACTTAAATGTGATACAACCATTTTTTTCACAAAAGTAGTGTCATCAAAATAAACTTTCTGAAGCAAACTCAATACTGTAGTTTGTGGACTATAGGTTGCTACATTTTTCACACGCTTTAAACCCTGTGGCTTAAACAACAATGTGGCTAAACTGTAGATTTTTACAGTGTAATGAGCTTCATAGCCTCGTTACATCAAAACCAATAAATTTCTCAATTATTTTCGTCATCAATAAAATGTGTCAACAAAAAATGTGAGTTTTGCCGAGGCATAAACAGCCAGTCTGCATCCTATGGAGTCATGTCAGCAGGTGTTTCTGCTGATGGGAAAGGGAAGGCAGGTGCTGTGCCGGTTTGCGATAAGTTTAATTTTCACTTTTTTGTCTAATAAACATGTAGCTAAAAAACTGATGGACTTTGATAGAGTCTTGTTCTGAAGATGAAGCCTGAGCGCTGTCCAGGGTGACATCATGTTGTTCTGTTGGGACAGGTTGTTGTTTTTACTCCTTGTGAGTGATGATGATAAATATTTAAAAACAGCATTAAACGATTCAGGAATCCTACCTTAAATTGATAAAGCTGTAAAAGTTTTTTTTGTCCGGGGTTCAGGATCTGAGTCCGGACTCCTTCCAAAAGCACATATAATACAGTTATCGCAATATGAAGAAAAAATACCATGATAGAAATTTTAGTTCGTACCGCCCACCCCTGTTAGTCACACTCTCCAATGTCTGGTCTCAAAACTTCTGATTGCAAAAGCCGTGAAACTTAAACTTCATCGTCTTTTTTTCTGACGCACATCAGCTTCAAGTGTCTTCAATCAGGAGTTTTTGGACTCGGCAGAGTTGGTAAAAGTCCATCCCTCTCCAGACGTCCCCCTAAACTTCCTCTGAAACATTTTTCACCGTCATTTTCTGCAAAGCCATCCAGTAAAGGACACAGTTCCCATGCTCCCCTCGCGCTCATATATCCAACAGAAGAATATGTTGATTAATTTAACCCACCAGAGGATTAATTATCGCAGCAGTTATCTCTCAAATCACCCTGAAGTTCAGCACTTGATCACAATCTCTTCCATCACTCCCAGAGACAGACTTTTGGAAGCTCTGCTCTGTACATCCTGTCTTTTCCTGGCTGCTGTCGAAACCTGACACCAGACCCCAAAATCTCTTTACAAGTCAGATCCAAAGTCTTCAGTCGGAGGGGGCCAGTGGGGATTAATTGGCGAAGGTTTACCCAATCCCGTCAGAGGGGGGAGTCGTAGAATGGGACGCTGCTGGGTGTTGAATCAAAGCCAGCTGGATCCTCTGGAGTTCCCAGTCAAAAAACACTTGAGCGTCTTTATTTTCACGCCCTCTTGAGAACGATTGTGTAACAGAAAAGTGGTTTCTTTGAAACCAATAAGGTCAACTTCGCATAATCCTCACTTTTTGAGGTCTTTAGTCGACCTTAATCTGCCTCACTTCCCATGATTCTTCTTTATGCTTGGCATCACACTTTATTATCTCCTTCTTTGACTAAATTGCTCTGGGAGTTCCTATTTAAATTACCTCTTATTTGCCGGATTCCTGGTGACCCTGCAGACTTCCCAGCACGTCCCTCGAGGCCTCCATGACATACCCGTATCAAGGAGCTTATTGCAGCGTTATTGCCCGAGCATCTAGAAGGTACCGGGGGGGCCTGAGGGCATGTGTGACGGCGCCTGACAGGTCCCGGGGACTCGACTGTCACTGTCAGGGGTCGTCTCGATGCAGTTGTCAAACAGCAGGCTCGCTTAATGGATGCATATCTTTGCGGCGCGTGTGCATATGCAAAACCGCACCGAAAACGACGAGGATGACGCCGCCTTGCAGAACATGCACATGCAAAATGAAAACATAATGTTATTCCTCCTGCGTTGTGACAGCAGCACACACACATACATATAAAACACACACTCGTCTTGGCGGGTCCTTCGGGAGCCCCTGACAGCTCTGCCCTGAGCTCCCAATCCGTCTCAGGGAGCTGCAAACACCCAGTGCAATTACTCTTTCTTGCTGACTGCACCTGCACAACATAATTGAGAAGGCTACTGGGGCTTTGTCACTTAAGGTAAAGATGTAAAAGGAAAAAAAAAAGGCGCCCCGGCTGAACTGCAGAGCCTCGGACGTGTATCTGTGCTGCTTTGTGAGGTGTTTACCAAAGGAGGAGCGTGACAAAGTGAATGAGGACGCTTTGTGATAACTTTTAGATCAAGTATTCTGCGACGAATTCGCAAGATTTGAAGTTTGGAGCAAATCCGTGGAGATGCTACGGACGGAGAATATCAAATATTCATGCTTTGTCCATCGTTTGAGTCCAGCATTAATGGATCCAGAGCTGGTTTTAATGATCAGAGATTTAATTAAAGCTCCGGTGGTGCGACTGGGGCTGACTTCTTGAGACCAGGGGATCCCCCAGTCCTGCTTTAATGAAACCAGCAGCAGGTCATTGTCTGTAATGAGGAAATTGACTTGACTCTAATTATACGTCTTTTATCTTCTGCTGTATATCATGGGAGGAAGTCCCGGGTAATTTTAACGAGGGGCTTTTCACGCAGTTGCAGGTCAGGAGTGTGGAGCTATTCCTGAGGTCACGTTCCCTCATGGGTGGTCTGGAAACAAATTGCGGTTTCACTCGCCTGGCAGCCGTTTATGAAGCTTTGAAGTCGAAACGGCAGATCCGTGTGATGTCGTTTTCCAGAAAACTGTCGAGGTGGAACTTTTAAGATAGAAAAATCTTTACTTTTCCTCCTCCGTAACCGTTGTTAAACCTCACTTTCGCAGGTATCTCCCCAGATTTCATGCATGACGCCAATGCAAACACTTCCTCTGCATTGAAGCTTGATCTCTGAGTCACTCTGTCTTTTTTCCTCCTGTCCTTCTCTGAACCCCGAGTCTAATTTCCATGAATACCTCGCTGCGTACCTGGAAGTCGTTGAATTGTTAAGTAGACCCATTTATGAGCCAAAATATGAGCCGTCATTATGTCTGCTACAAAAGCTTTCCACTTCCACAACTTTTACAGATGACTTTCCTCCAATTATCCTATATTTTCTCCTTCAAACCGTTTTTTACCTCTTCCCCTATATCCCTCCTTCTCATTCCCCTGACTTTCTTCGTCTCTTTCACTTCTGTCCTGACTCTCAGAGAAAAAGACACACGCACTCCCCTGTCATTTGTCAATACTGTCAGCTCGGATTGAAAGAAACTTCCCTTACGTACCTGCCTTCCTACCTGACGTCGCTTCTTTGTGACAAATCCCAGCACGGCGGAGCAGGCCTCAATATCACCTCTGATATCACAGAGTCGCAGCAGAAAGAGAGGAACCACGGTTAAATCTCTGGAAAAATGAAGCTACCTTCACCTGAACTGATCTCTTAACATGAACTTTGTCCAGTTTCGCAACTTTTTTCTTGTTTTTCTCATCAGGGAAGGACATAATCCATCATTAACAGATTAGAAATGACCATAACGAGACACACACTTGGTGATTTCATCTGCTGTGAGTGAGGAGGACTGTGTTTAGGATAGAGGAGGGGCTCACACACGCTGACCATTGAGGAAATGAAAACATGCTTTAACTTCAGATTCTCCAAACTCCAGAAAAGTTGCAATAATTGTCATCTTTAGAAACTCACCAGAGGGTCTAGAAAGTCTTTAAATGAGTTATAAAAGTTGGCAACACGCAGTTGCGGTGTTATCCTCCACTTTCTCACATTGAGGTCCCGTTTACAGGATTAGTTTAATCTGAAAATGCTGTAGTAACCATGCCAGACCTGTAGTTGGCGCTATAACTGTCTTGTCCAGATGCTACTTTTGGTAGATCTCCATCATAGACTGTGTAAAACATGGACGTAGTCTCACTGACGTCACCCGTCTGTTTCTGGAAAGGAAAACGAAGCAGATCAGCTATCGTTGCCATGTTGGTAGTGGCAAAGGCCTGTTGGTCACATGACCCTGAGCTGTGCCTCTGATTGGGCAAGCTTGCAATCTTAATATCCTCTGACCTGAGTTAGAAAAACATTCACCTCAGTGTGTGCTGATAGTAAAATTAGCGACTCAGACGGGAGACGTTTTTTGAACCAGACTTTTAATATGTTAATTTCTGCTTTGAAAACAGCTTTTTTTGGCTTGGTGTGTATGTGACTTCCTGTACTTCTGGAGCCAGCCTCAAGTGGACACTCGTGAAACAGCAGATTTTAGCACTTCAGCATTGTCTCATATTCTTAGACTGGAGGTTGCTGCTTGATACGTTTTAGTTCGGCTAAAACACCATTTCCATATAAACTAGAGGCCGAAACGCACAATACTTTTGTGTTTCACCCTAAAACCGTTGTCGTAGAAACGGCCTCAGGCAGAGCAACTCAACTGCACGTAAACAACACACACAAAGTGTCCTACTGTACTCCTTCGCCTCCAGTTGCACATGCGTATGATCCGAGCTACATACTCGCTTCAAACTAAGTAAAATCAAAGCAAAAGCAAAGCACATGTGTGATTTATTCTCACCCACCTGAGCAATAACCACCCCTCAGTGCACTCAGAACATAATAACCTCTAATTCTGTAATCATCGATTGATTTGATGGCCACACGGAAAGGTCAAGCCCCTTCCCTTCCAGCTCACTTGAAGCAGGTTGAGCGCAAACGACTGACTCACACTGACAGACTCTCCTGCTGAGCGTCTGACAACCAGCTGCCTGATTGGAGCAGGGGAAAAAAAACAAAAACAAACATTGGTGCCTTTTTTTTATTTCATTTTTTTAACGCGAGGATGCTGCAGAGTACACATGTACCACATAACAAGCCCAGAAATCACACATACAGCACATACTTTGAGCAGCCTACAGCTCCAGAAACAGTTCTGTACTTGTGCTTCTGCGCGGGGTAGAAAACACCCACGACACAGTTACACACCCACTCGCAAAAACACACATCTGAGCATGAAAACGCCGAAACATAACACCGCATGAGAAATAATGCACATAAACACATCAGAAAGCGAGCATCCCCCTTTGCACAAAAAGCACAGTAGATTATTTTGTGCAGCAGCAGCAGCAGCTCGGTTAAAACTCTCTGGCCTTTGTGGGTCTTTTTCACACATATTGCAGCCCATTTGTCTTCTTTTTGACCACGGAGCAGGATGGTGGTTCTTCGTTTTCGTAAAACTCTTTGTGCACAGATAGAGGAGCCAGTATTTTTTCAGTCTGGCTTCTTTTGCTCCTCTCTTCGCCTTTCCAGGAGCTCCTGAAGGCTAAATTCTGCCTTTTTACTTCACAAATGAATGCTAAGCAGTTTATTAAGCATATAAGCTTCCGTATCTTGCGTTTGCTTTTGTGTGAGAGAAAAATACCTCCACATTAGATGACAAATAAGAGGCTGGAGCTGCAGCCTGTAAAACAAAAGGAAAATTATGCAACACATTCATTAAACTCATGTTAACATAAATAGATGTGGCTGCATGCTCCGTCCCCGTCTTTAAATCCTCATCCTGTCATACCCACAGATCCTGACTCATCAGACTCCTCAGAGGCTCCCTCAGAGGCCGGCACACGGGGGCTAAATTATTGGCCTCTTTTTAATAAGGCTATGGATCGTTTGAGGAATGGCACCGGCACCACCGTTGATTATATTGAAAGCCTGTTGTTTTATATCCTGCGAATGTCAGATTTCTGCTATTTACATCCCTCAACTCTCACAGGCCGGCGAATGGTTATTGATTTTGCCAAAGATGAATGAGGGCGGCCGCCCAGAATTAAAAACAAAAAGACAAAAAAACGGTGAGATCGAGAAAGAGGAGGAGAGTGGAGGGGGTTGTTGTTGAAGTAAGAACAGGAGTTTACCCTGTGTTTGTCCAAACTTTAAGAATCACAGTTGATTCTTAAACAAGGGTCTGCAGCCTGCAGCTCTGGCTCCTTGTAGCTTTAAAAATCATACTTGAATAAAGAATTTTTATTTTTCTTACAGAGGGTATTGATGATTAAAGACATGACACTAAATAAAATCATGCATTAACATCTTGTTAGACTAAATCTGCATAACATCTGTCAATAAACAGCCCACCAACTTTCCGTGCACCTGTGGCTAACCTCAAGTTTTACAGCCCTGGGAAGATAACTAAATCTATAAAGAGACAAATCTGGAACAAAATACAAATTTTAATTCCATCTTCTAGATGGGTTCATTGAACTGCCAACATGCTAGCTTAATATGCATGTTTAATATGTGGCAAGACATTAGCAAACAACAAAAAATGATGAGTGTAGTAATATATAAAGATTTGTTCCCAAATACAATTATTCTTTTGGAAATGTGAAATTTTTTGCATATTTGATACTATTTGACTAATTTTCAAAATTTCACAAATTTTCAAAGTTTTTGAAATAATTGCAACTTTAAAAAAATTAGCAAATTTTGCAAATCAGTTTTTTTTTTTTTCAGATTTCATAATAGTTTAAAATTGTTGCAAATTTGAGGATTTCTTTTAAGAATTCAAATAAATTTTTGGATTTCAGATAGTTTAATTTTTTTTGCAAATTTATTGAAAATTTCAAAGATTAAAAAAAATAAATTGAAGTGAATAAAGTGCATATTTTATCTTTTTTAAAAAAGATTTTTTTTTTTTTTCAAAGTATTTTGGACTTATTTTCAATTGTTACATTTTTTTTAAAAAAGGAATTAAAGTAAATTTTTGGATTCCAAATTGGTTTAATTTTTTTATTTTTTTGCAATTTTTCAATTTTGAAAAATGTTCAAAAAATTTAATTTGTGTAAATATTTGGGTGTCATTTTTTTAACAATTTTTTTTATTTAGAATTGTTTGCCATTTTTTATCTTTAAAATATTTTGATTTTTTTCAAAGTATTATTAATTTTTTTTCAATTTCTTTCTTTTTTTTCTTCTTATCTAATTGTTTTAATATTAGAAAACCAAGAGTGCCAAGACATCACTTGTACAGTTTTTAAATTCAAAAATCCCTTCCGGTTAGATAATTATTACTCAGCTTTTAACGATGTATAGTTCAGATACAGGGTTCAGAATGACTTTAATCCAGGTGAGCTGAGGCCAAACAGCTCCCGTCAAAGTAAAGGTTGCAGACCGCTGTTCTAAAAGAACAAAACAGAAAGTATCTTTCACCACCGCCGTGAAGTTATGTCACAGCACAGCTGATGCACTTTCTCACAACTCCACACACACACACACACACACTCACACACACATGGGTGTTTCAATGCCTTGCCTAGGCGTCCATCTTGGCAAGCTCTGTAAACAAAGAAGCTCCATATTTCGCTCCTGGCACCAGCTTTTCAAGCAATTTTTTGATGGGCTGGGATTCAGCTCCGTTTGATGCTGTTGCCATGTTTTCGACCGATTGTCTCCATTGAGAGTTTTGCGCCTACGGCTACAATCCGTGGTCAAGAGCCAGACTTTCTCTCTGCAGCTCTGTCTGCTCTGAGCCTTCATCTTATTCTCTTAAAGAAAGAAAAAAAAACGCTCTCGTACACTCAGCCTGTTCGCTGCGAATCACCTCAGATGTTCAAAGAGATCCTCCTCGATGACACGATGCTGGAACGCATGTCTTGGGGTGTTGCGTCTGGAGGTTGTGGTTTTATGAGTGTGTTTCCAGGAATATCTTCAAACAGACTGTAACGTAGCGGAGTAACTGAGAGGGTGTGGGAACAGGGAGGCCTTCTTCACCTGAGAAGCAACAGGAGGAAGCTGACACCTTTAAGGATGAAATGTGCACAAAAAGAGCTGAAACTCTCGAACGTGAAGGGACCTTTATTGGTAGAGGAGAAGGACAAAGTCAGGAGACAGAGCTACGTCGAAAAACTGACAGGCGGGTAAAATGTGGGAGAAGGAGGACGGAAGATGACAGGAGTGGAATGAGTCGATGGGAGGAGGGGATGGGGGTAAGGAGTCGGGACTAGTGTACAGCTCGATGAATGACATTTTGGATTCTCTCAGCAATAAAGCGTCTCCCTCGACGCGGGCTGTCTGGGTTTAGATAGAGGCCGTCACACTGAAGGGCTCATTTGCCTTTCACTTGCTCATTACATCCAACCAAAACTTATTTCCTCCACTGGGACGCCGACACCACAAACCCCCCCTCTTCTCCTCCTCTGGTGCTCTTACTGTTTACATGTGCAGCCGTGCATGTGTGTGTCGCATTTAACGTGCTTTAAAGTGATCAAACACAGCTGCTCGTCCACTTCCTCTGTCCTCCAAGAATTTCCTGGACGCTATTTTTAGTTCCCCCAAACTCCATTCAGAATAAATCAAGGAGGTAAATCTCACTCCAGATGCAAAAACACACACACACACACTCTCTAATGTGATTTATAAAGACAGGAGGAGCTAAACACACTTTGACAAACACACATTGCATGCGTCTTTACACTGAAGGCGTATCCGATATTGATACACGCCGGCCTCTCGGCGTAAATGTTCTCCGACGTTCCTTCATAATGATTCCTCCCATATGGTTCCTACTAATATTCTGCTCGGAGCCAACTCACTGGAACTGACACACACTCACACACACACACACACACACATGCATGATCACAGGCAGCCCTTCTGTGCTACATTAACTACAAACCTCATTTCCTCACAAAGAGAAGCCACCGGCTGAAAATTGGCTGGGACGAGTCATTAAACCTGTGTCTGACACACACACATATATACGCGCACACACACATCTGTTATACAAATGACCCCCCCACCCACCTGTGTCAGTGTAGCAGGTGATATCCCAGCGCCTGCTGAGAAATGATTGCCCTTTTTGATGGAGGAGGTCCAGCATTCCTATGTGTGTGTGCAGCGCAGTGTGTTATGAGTCTTTACACTCGTACTTTACTGTGTGCCTCATGTGTGTGTGTGTGTGTGTAATGGGCATGCATGGAATGATAATTGATGGCGACTGCAGCGGTGGTGAATTAAGATACATGGGAATGCACAGGGAGAGAGGAGAAGGAAGAAAAGAGAGAACAAGATAAAGGAGGAAGAGAAATCAGAGTGAGGAAGAGGAGGTGTGAAGAGGAGCTACAGGAGGGCCAGGCAGTGAGCATGAAGGGGACGAGACCCTGCTGGGAGATGATTGATGGGTCTGACCTCCTGCTGGCCTGAGATCAGCCGCCCGGAGCTGTCGGGGACAATTTAAAGTTAGAGGGGACGCCCCAGTAAGCAACACTGGATGAACTTTGAGCTGGTTCTCACACCAAACCTCATTCGCATTTTATTAGATTTTAACATCCAGGAGTAATGTTCTCATGATTCTCCTTATTTATCATCCTGTCAGTCAATCACCACTTCATTAGGGGTGTTTGGCTCCCTGGGTTTTGTCTCTCAGGCTGAAAAGGGCATTATTTGGCAGGCTATGACCTCAACTCAACTCAAACTTTATTTATAGAGCACAACAAACGAACAAGATACTAAGATGCATAAAAATATAAAACTAGAGCAAACATAAAATAAAATGAAAAAGAATAACTGTAAAAAAAAAAAAAGGAAGTAATTTTGCTCAGCTTGAAGTGAGTACCCCTGGTGGCTGGCTGCAGTATAGGTCAAAAAATCCATCTCCCAGTCATTTCAGATGGGCTGTGGTCAAACTGTAAAAAATGAAAACATCTGGTAGAAATGTTTCTCACGTCTGATTGTTGTGGTGATTTGAAGGTATCGTTTGGCTTCCTTGTATTCAAGTTCTCTTTTTTTTTTCTGAAAAGTTTCGTTTTCAGTAGCTATGAGATGATTGACAGCTGATTTTCTTGTGTCGTTTTTTTACTTGTATTGTAAAATATGTCGGGAGGGAGAGCCAAAAAGAGATTAGACTCTTTAAAGAAAAGACTGATTATTATTTTTTTCACCTGGTTCCACTTAGATTCTCTATGAGTCCGTTTTCTAGTTTCTATTGCACAGACTCTGGCTTCACAGCTGGCTTCAAAACTGCCATAGTGAAGACTTTGGAAAACTGTGGTTTGGTGGTTTTGTGTACACGCTGCAAAAAAGAGCTTTTGGTTCTCAAACGTCACAGCTGAATAATGGGGGTCCATCTAGTCTAAAAAACACAGAGAATGAGGGATTGGCATGCTTCAAACTGCACTTACCGGCAGATTTGCCCACTGTGTGTGGACAAAAGTATTTTTAAAAAACGAATGAGGGCTTCTAAAAATACCCGCCTACGTCTGGACAAGGCCTTAAAAACCTCAATTTACCCTCAGAGCACAAAAGCTCTGACATCATTAGTTTTGTATCTGTTTTTGGGGTGACCACAATCAGCTGACTGGTTGAGCTCAGTGTCAAACAATTCAGTTTTAAAATCTGTTCTAAAGGCAACTGGAAGCCAGTGCAGGGAAGCTAAGGCAGGGGAAATGTGTTTTTCCATTGAGGAGATAGGCATCTGCATTTTGAACCAGTTGAGTTCCCCAGTCCAAAACACAGAGAATTATAATAATCCAGTCTCTGTTTTATGATTGAGCTAACCTGGCGTCAAAAATGACTCCAAGACTCCTCAGAAGACGATGGCGTGAGGGGACCCAGAAAACAAGTTGGAGAATCTCCTGGACCACAAGACTTAAGAATTTTCTTGATTCATCCTTTCGTCATCCTTTACCATCATTTTCACTGATGTGTAGATCCACAGCTTAAAAGACAAGTTAAAACATTCTTCAAAGTCTTCCTGGTTATTAATTCTCTGCAGTGGTAAACAAATCAAGCAGTTGTTTTACTAAATCCAGGCATTAAACGAGCAATTTTTCTGAGAATGTTATCTGTGGGATTAAAGAATATGAACACAAACATAAATTAAAACCAGTTCAGCTGTGATGTTTAAATTACTTGTGCAGCAGCAGCAGTGGCGAGTTTATGTTGCATTTATGCGTACAAGCGAGCACAAAAGGGGCTCCACACGAGGCGGCGAGCTTACTGCAAATTGAAAAAAAAAAAAAAAGAAGAAGCTTCTTTCAAAGCGTCGTCTCTGTTTTAGAGGGACGTGTTTTTGTTCCCAGCCTTCAGACACAAACACTTAAGAAAGAAGTTGGAGCAAAGCAGAGAGAGAAAGAAAAGTTAAGACAAAGTTTTTCTCTTCCTGGATTAACATGCGGGTTTATTCCACAGCACCTTGCACAGATAGGATTTTAGAAAGGAGGGCTGACTTGGATTAACCCAGTCCCTGTGAGAGTTAAAGGCACTTTTGCAGAATTCCAACAGAAGTAAAATCACTTCTATCTACTTAGCCTCTAAGGTTAGTCGTTTATTATTCTAGTCATGCTAAATGAGCTGAGCTAATTCCTAAAATATGAAGCGAATTGTCTCATTCGGTTTATGAGGGCTCACATGGGATCCTTTAAAGAGCTTTTTATACATCACTGATGTATCTAAAAGACCTGAAATGTCATAAATTGAGATTCATTTTAACTATCTGTAAAAGTATTACAATTCTATTAACCAAGGGCAACCTTGGAGAGGTTATGAATTCATTTACTCCTCACTGGACTTAACTTTTACTATCAGCCGGCTCTCAGATGAGGTGCTTTTTCTCGTTTTGGAGTGAAACTCTTCATCAAAAATACAGAAAGCCCATAAGCCCCGCAGCTGCCGCGTCAGCACCACCTCCATCAGTCGGCGTGTGGGGCTCCTGAGCAGAGGATGAGGACGGTGGTGGTGGTGGTGGAGGAAGCCAGCTAGCATATCAAATACTGGTGATCATGTGGTAGAAGTCTTACAAGTGCAAAGAAAAAGAAAAGTCTCAGCGTCTTTCTGCAACAGAAGGACAGAAACATGAGAAGAGATCAGACACAGAGAGAAGACAAGCAGAGATGAAGAGAGAAAGGAGATCAAGCAACATGTCAGGGAGAATAAGCGGGGACAAAACTCTCCGTCTCCTCCTCTCACTTCATTCTGAATGAACCACAAAGCGCCAAGCTTCAACCCTCATGTATGCAAACTCATACCTGTCCTCCCTGAAGTTAACACAGCAGCTTTCTAGAAACGCTCCACCGTCCACAAAACCCGCCTGTGTGTTCCAGGAGGAATGTTTTGAGACAGGATTAAGTTGTAATTCAATTTTGGGAAGATTAAATTCTCCCCGTTTCAGCGAGGGGAGAAAAAAAGTGGACTATGAGGGGTTAGCCGGCAGCAAAACTGGGTTATGCAGTTAAGAAGTTTCTTTTGTTAGAGAAAGTCGCACACACAGACTTAAGGATATCACCACAAACGTGAATGAAAAGACATCATTATCCTTTCCGTATTGCTCATTATCCATAAGAGACGGAGGAAATGACTCTGAAGTAAAAGCAGCGAGTCGTTAGAGTTTGGTATCTTCACAGCTGAAGACAGAAAAATCCCAAACAATTCTACTTTTACATAAATTACCAAGAGTTTGGCTTTCTTTTATTCTTCTTTGTTTTTATTCTCTTGTTTTCTTTTCCCGCTCTTGCCTAAATTACAGAGAGCTCCCTCAATTCAAAGTCATGCCTCTGTGACCAGTTCTAGCTTTTTTCTGTCCTGCCCTACTTTCTTTGTGTTTCCTTTTCTTTCTTCATACTTTTTTTTTTGTCTTCAGTCGCTCTGATTGACACATATCTACTCACCCACACACGCACCTTCACACACTCTGAGGCCATCAAGTGAACACGGTCCTGGTCACCCCATGCATTAATTGGGGGAAAGAAAAGGCAATGGTTCAATACTTACATCATCCACCACTGAGCCTGAGAGAAAGAGGAATGAAGGGGAGAGGGCAGAGACAGAGAAATAGATGGCTACAGGCAGAGAGAGAAAGGAATTAAGAGGAAAGCGAGGTAGAGGTGGAGCAGATGGATGTGGACACTTCTGAAATAAGCCCAGAGAGGAGAGCGTTTACAGTAGCGTGTGTTGATATGAATGCTAATGCTCGGAGATGTCATTCCCACTCACAAATACAAGATTGTTTCTCTCTTTTTATCTCCATCCATCTTTTTCTCTCCTTCTCTCTCAATTCTCTTCCTGTACTGAAGGCCATTTCTCTTTTTTTCCCTGTCTGTGTGTTTTCATCTGCTGATATTGGCTTCACAGACTTCTCCACTTTTCACCTCTCCCCTCTGATCTTTTATCGCCACACACCGACGTAAACTCACCTGCGAGTAGGTTTCAATAACGGATTATTACAGACGCTTGCTAACCTTTCAAAATAACCCCCCTACACGCACATTCGTTTATCGATCCGAGCAGTTTTGAGCCTCTTGCACCAACTTCCTTTGAGTTTGTAGCTGCCCTTAAATCATCTCATCTAATAATAACTCATCAGTGTGTGTGTGTGTGCATGTGTGTGTGCTGTCTGGTCAGCAAATCTCATTTATCACCATCGCTCAGGTCCCCTCACTGCCATTCTGTTTCACACACCCGCAGCAATATGGAGGATCACAGAGGAGAGGAGAGGAAGCGCGGCCGTCTTTGCCGAGCCAACGATCCATAAAGCAATATTGGAGTTTATGAGCTCTCAATGTTGTCCAATATAGGGGCAGGTTCAACTATGCAATAGTCCATTGGTTTTCTCTTTCCCTCTTTTTTTTTGTCCTGTCTTTCTGAAATTGGTGCTTAGATGTGGAAAAAAATGAGCTTTAGTTTGGGGAAAATGTGCAGTAGGTGTTTTTAGAGGATTGGGGTAAAAAAGATTATTATTGTTGATTAGTTGAGGACTGATTCATTTGTTTTGTTTTGAAAAACTTCTTCAAAAAAAGAGAACAGCACCAGTAATGAACCAAATGTATGATAATGTACGTTTTTTAAATAAATTTTAACAATAAATACACTTAAAACCCGCTTTGAGGGCTATCTTGGGAAAAAGACTTCGTTTCCCATGAGCACTTGCCTCTATCACTAGCTTCCAACGTCAATCAGTAGCTCACGTGAAGGCGTCCGTTAGTACTGAAGCAAAGGAACGGGAAGAAGGAAACGTAAGGTATTTAACTCTATTTTTCTTGGTTTGTGACCACTTTTACAAGCTGCAAAGTGAAGAGGTTGGTGTTTATTTATTTAAAGTTACGTAGAGATGCTATTTGAAACGTGACAACTCGTAAATTTGATAAACTCGGTTCGTAGCGTAGTTAAGCACCGGACTCTAATTAGCGTAACTCACGTCCATGTGCTCGAGGGCGTGTCCGCGAATTGTGACGTTGTAACAAATATTTTGTACAAAATAAATCCAAGAAACTGTTTTTCTTCACCAAACGGGACAAATGTAGCTTCTCAGTGCTAAATTTTACCTGCGTAGTGCCTTTAAAGGGGCTTTGTTTACGTACTGTTTATCAGTTCCTGCCGTGACGTACTTCTCAGATAGAGGAAACAGAGAAATATAATTTAAAATTTAAGCAATATACTTAAAATATCATACATGTGTTTGAAATAATTACAGAAAGTGTTGGAAATTATTTAAAACTAAAAAAAAAATAGTTGTATGTAAGGACACAAGTCAAGAAAACATTATTTTTTGCTAAATTTGAAATTATTTTCTTGAAAAATTGATTTTGTGCTCTCAGGTGACGTTTTTTCCATTTGTAATTTTCTTTTTTTTCCACCAATAAAAAAAAAAAAAAAAAAAAAGTTCAGCACTTAAAAGTGTTTTAAGTTTAAGTCCAATTATCTTGTGAAAATGCTGAACTGCATGCAGTCATATTTACTCGATCCCTGTAACAGACCAAACCAGCCAACATATGCAGATTTTGGCAACCCTAATCCAAAAATCAGACATCCCCAAAGTTGAACCCCGGACAAACTTTAATGAGCAGCTTAATCGCTCTGAGCCAAACTCCTATACCACACTCGCACAAACACACTTACACAAGGACACACAAAGCTCCAGTCGTGCCCATAGTAACACGGTGATGGTGCCAGCTGAATGGAGCAGATGGTAGCAGGACTGAGGCTGGGGAGGCTGACTGACTGACTGGCTGCTGCTGGTAAGAGAGGCTGGCAGGGACGGAGAGGGAGCTTAATGGGTGGAAATGGGAGGAACTAATTACAGTGGGAGTCTGTGCATTAGTTGATAGCATTTATTATTTAGCAGTCTGGATGAATAGAACAATTTACAGAATCTTTGCTTGGGCAGTTTGTTGTTTTTGACATCACAGATTGTGATCCGCGGCTGCCAAAACAACCACAAAGAAATTCAAAGTGACCACAAAGAAGCACAAAGCAGCCAGAAAGAGACATACCGGGAGTTATTCTCTGAAGCAGTGCAGTTACAGGGCCTCTTCCACGGCTGTACCCAGGGATGGATTATCTGATAATCCACCCATGTGTGCGACAACAGAAAACAGCAACTTCCTGGAACAGAAAATAGCAACTCTGGCTTTGTTTCTTCTCCATGAAGCCCTGCAAGACAATCATTCTGAGATACATCAATTTCTAAAGCTCCTCATGGCTGGAACGACAATCAGTGAAGAATACAAGGATTCAAATGAGGAAAATACACCCAAAGACACTTGACGTTTGACTTCTGTGACATTTCTCTGAGCGTGAACCACCAGAAGGATGTTTGCCAGAGGATATGAGTAGTTATCAGAGAAGTGCAACAGCTGTGTGATTGTGTTTCTGCTTTATTTTCGTGACTGTGTCTGTAAAACCAACAGAGACATCCTCCTGCCTCTAATTGCTCGGCCTTCCCACGCACCAATAGAGCTGTTTCCACTCACTATAATAACTTCAAAGTCTCGTAATCTCGTCAGCTGAGTCTCCAAGTGAAACCCTCTGCAAAGGTCAACCAATGCAATTTGAATATCTTTGATTAAACGGTGTGCCGGTGCCAGACCCAGACTGTAGGTCACTGCCTCGGAGAAATGATATCCACCCCTCCTAACCCCACTTGTCCGTCCCCAAGTCTCGACTCAGGCTGCTCCCTCATTGTTGAGGGTCACGTCTGGCACACTCTGCTCTCTTTTTAGCAATTTACGTAATCTCCCAGACCCTTTCTGTCCTCCCTCTTCGTCTCTCCTTCCTCTCCTGCTTCTCACATTCACACATTTCACAGTCTTAGCCTTGAAATCCCTGATTCTGAATATCTCTTCTTCCTTCTCTCGCTCATTTTCAATCATTATTTTGCCTGTTAGGACTTTTTTCCAACAGCAGTCATTGATCCGTGCTTTACAGCCTGGTTTTGTTGCAGAAACCTCAGAAAATCAGGGTTCTGTCGACAAAATATCTAAAAAATGAAAGAGTTCCATCATTCTTTCATCAGTTTTACAACAGAAATAGCAAGTTTAAGGGATTAGCTGACCTTTAAGTACAACATTGTATTAAGCAGCTACAGTATGGTTAGCTTTAGCTTCCCTGTTGGCATTTAAAGATAATGAGTATCGTGGTCATGAATGACCAAAAAACATTAACTATACTTCCTGTTCATGATCTCAAAGCACGCTCTGTGAATTTTAATCTGAACATCTCTTTTTGAGTTTCGACTCTCTAAATAAGTCGTCACATTTTAACGCTTTCTGTTTCTCTGTTTAGTCTGTCCCGGCACCGAGAACAAGCTGAGCACGCTGTCCGACCTGGACCAGCAGTACCGCACCCTGAAGAAGCTCTACGAGAACTGCGAAGTGGTCATGGGCAACCTGGAGATCACCAGCATCGATCGACACCGCAACCTCTCCTTCCTCAAGGTATGCATCGATATAACACACTGTATACAAACACAGCATCCATGAACCAGCCTCCCAAAATGCAAAGCGTGATCAATTCGCATGAGATGTGTTCATAAAGTCAAGGATGGCTTTGCAAAAGTGTGTGCTTTGGCCTACTTTATAATATTCCAGTGTGAATACAGAAAAGAGCCGAGGGGAAAATGCAACAATGGATCATTTTGTTTTCTGAATCAGAACAAAGAAAACAAGCCACGGCTGTGAGAGCACCCTGAGACTGGTCAAAATGAGCAATGGATTACTCCTTAAGGAGAACAGGCGGATTTATGGGTAGAGAAATTACTTGTAAACTGCAGCCATAAGCGCTAAAGATAGCAATAGATACGTTTCAGGAGCATGGAGAGAGAAGGTTGAGTCCCTGCATTTCTTTGTACTATTTTTCACATTACATAAACATAAAACATACACTCTCTGAGCCCAGCAGCTCAATACCACAATCCTTTGTTTTGTATTCACTATTTAGTACTTGTCCATCACTGTTTAAAGCATCTTTTTATGGAAACTCTGTGTTTAAATGAAAATATCAGATAAAACCAGGGAAATATGTTTCAGCACCATGGACAGAGACAAACAAGCTGTTTGCAAATTCCCTCTGTTGTTCTCTCATTCATTACTACCTACACAGCAGACACTCAGTCGTACTCCATAGTGAGGAGTAAATTGACATTTCAGACTCTCGTGAATCATCATTTCGCATCAGCTCTGACAAGCCGAGTGTAGTACAACAGTTAACACAAAAAAAGAAAAAAAAAGTGCATGTGCCGATCTGACGGTACTTTTTCAATGCAGTGTGGGATTGTTTTGGCACCAAGTCGTGCATAAATTACGCTCTCAGAATTAGGACGGTTAATAAAGTGATGAAAATGCACTGACAGGGAGTGTTGAAATTCAGCACCATGGATAGAGACAGACAGAGAAACAGTTGAGGGTTGGGATTTCAGCACCATGGACAGAGATGAGAATTTTGGGGCTTCAGTTTCCACTTGTTAGTTAACAAGCAGTCAATATCTGGGTTAAAGTCAATATTTTAGTTCTTGAAACATTTGAATAACCTGTTTACATCAGGCGCAAACAGGGTTATTCCTGTTTATATGGTATCCTGATCAAGACAGTGCATGGAGAACTACATAACGCAATGTGCGCCAATATTCGTTTCTTCTTATTGTATCCATAGCAACTGCGGCATTAATAGCAGCAGCACAGCAGACTTCCTGTTCTTAAAAGACCAAGATTCCTTGCGAATAGGACATGCGCCGAGTAGGCTGTTATCTATGCTGGACATGAAGACAGCATTGCTAGTTTATATTGTTAGAAATGAATATGCTAAATTAAAAAACCTTTGAGAGTTTATTATTAAACAAATTAATATCTATTACCTCATCAACACACAAAAGTACCAAAAATTGGGAACTAAGCATCCCTACTGTGTTGTTTTAAATGTGAAAAGTCCCCATCCCTACTGTGCCCAACCAGATTATAGCAAATATTCCAAATATAAAGTGGTTGCTGACTGCATGCAAATGTAGCCACTGTTGCTTCACGTTTATCTAGTACTAAAAAAGCAGCACTCTCAAAGTTGCTGGGACAAAATGAATCCAGATGTATTAAATGAGAAATTTCTACAACACTGGTGCTTGAAAAATTAACACAGAGCATACAGTATAGTTTTTAAAATCACTGAGACAACTGTTAGACCCATAACAATTGTTTATAAACATGTGCAGAGTTTCAGGACCATGGAGAGAGCTCAGGCTGCAGGAGCACTGCACTGTAAAGTTCAGCACCATGGACAGAGGCAGTCACAGACTGATGCTGTATGCAGAGCTATGGATCCTTTGTTTACAATGATATGAAGTTATTAGACTACATACTAGATCTTATTACTTGAAGTGTTATGAATTAGCTGGAAGATTTTCTCTATTAAAATTTGCATCCAAGGCAGCCTCTTTTGCTGACTCTCCTATCTGAAGGGTGTCACGAAATGTAACCAGTGTTGAGCTCAGTGTGTAATTCACTGGGAGAGAACTCATGGATATTGATTGAAGCCCTTTGCCAGAACAACATGCTGCAGTACACCGATACAATGGAGCTAATGATAAGAGGCACTAGTGAGGATTACTATGGGAGGAATGTCTGTGAGACGCTGCAGCTAAATGAGCAGCACTCAGAATGCAAAGTGCCATCGCCATGCCTCCCTTATGGAGCGCACTCCAGGGTCTGAAGCGTGTGTGTGTGTATCATCAGGACTGCATTTGTGCTATTGCGTGTGCATATTCTTCTCCCCCTGCCTCCTCCTTCTTCGCCTCCTGCTGTTTAATGAAGTGAGGTGTAGTCTAATTACTGGGCCAGCGCTATCAAATGAACACCATAAACAGTCCCATTAGACGCAGCATCGTTAGGGAAAACAATTAGGCATCTGGGGATTGTTAAGTGGATGTGAGGGGGGTCAGGAACCTGGAGGGTTATGTGGTTGTCATGGAAGGTTTTGGTAATCAAGCTTTGACCATATTCACACTGCAGACGTTAGAGTTTGGAGGCTTTATTGCTGTTATAATGTCAAACTGGCTCAACTAGAAAACAAAATGCTACAGCTAACGTTAGCATAAGCGCCTTAATGTAAAAATGTTTACTAGAAAGAGGTTAGAAGTTTCTTAAAATGTAATTTTACACCAATCAGGAAGAGCCTGTATTTTCACTTTTCACCTGGAGCCACACACCGGGTCATGCAGAGTTCAGTGACACTGTGCACGCACATCTTGCTCACATGCTCTCAGATTCTGAGCTGCAGGCCGGCTGGGAATGGCTAAAGAGACCCGGACGATGTTGTGTATTTTTTTTTTTTTAACAGCAGCAGCCTGGGAGGAACATGTGAACCAATGTGTGGACAGAGTGTGGATGAACTAACGTCGCCTGGTTCAGGGAAAGGATAGAGAAGTGAGAAAAGAGCTACAGGGACTCTCACTTTTATGGCAGGCAAAAACAGCTGCTGCGCTAAAATGACAACGTTCAGCCTCCGCGCCACAGGGCTGTGTGTTTTCCTCTGCATATCTCTGTGTTTGTGTGTGTGTGTAGAGGCAGAGCTGGGTTAGAGGGTGCAGAAATGTAGAGCAAGAGAGGGGATGAACTTGGTGATTTTTGCCTGGTGAGATGCTGACAGTAAGATGGATGAGATGGCTCTGCAGCCGTCCTCCGGTCCAGCTTTCTTCCAGACCACATCTATCTGATGCTCCCTTATGCTCTGCCTCCCTTCAGCGTGAGTGTAAGAGGAGCTGAAATGTCATCATGTTGGTTTTATAGCCTGGTCTGTATCACATCTGTGTCAATTTGTGCTCCCTGATAAATCCTTTTGTTTGTTTTATCCAGTGTAGGAGCCATCACACGTGGAGCTCAGTGCATAAGGTCGCTGAAGTAGTTCTTGGGAATGCACATCCTTTTGTTCACTCTGCAGTGACAGATCATAAATTTCCCTCTCATATAAGTTGGGTCAAACTTTTCAACTCTTCTTCTCTTGAGAAAACTTCTCTCAATGCAGGCACCACTGTACAGCTGCCCGTTATCCCCCCTCATTCTCCATCTAGTTTGCTGGCCGGCTCCTCCGGCCGCTGTCTGTCTGTCACTCACAATGACCCATTTTCCCAGAAGTGAAGCAGGGGGAGCCCTGCCAAGTGGCCCGCAGTGGCCCACAACCAGCTAATGATGTCACCTAGGCTGAAGGACTCTTCATTAAAGCTGGATCAATCTGGCGGCTCGTGCTGCAAAACACAGCGAGGGCGCAGTGCCAGGGCTGCAGCTGAGAGCGCGCAGCAACGAAGGGGGGGTGCGTCCATACAGCCTGAAGCGACAAGGCGTGTGTATGTGTGTGTCAAGGTGTGTTTTTAAGACACACGTCCTGTTTCAGCAATAAAAGGTGATGAATGACAGGGTCAGGGAGGTAAACACTAGACTTCTCTAAGCCGACGACATCACTCTTTATAGAGCTAATCTCAGGCGAACACAAGCTGAGCAGAGAGACAAAGAAAGAGAAGATATGTAGTTTGGAAGAAGCTCTTATTCAGTTTTTAGGGAGAGGAGGAGGCAGTGTGGCTCCATGAATTCAGTTTAGCGCAGCCAAGCAACGGAGGACACGATAAATAAGACGAGAGGCTCCTCACACCAAAGGCCTCCACGTTTTCCTTGGGCTGCGAATGAAAGCGCTCGCTGATTGTGCAGCAGATTCCAGTGTGGAGCAGATTCTGCTGCTCATATGCAAAGGAGGTAAAGGTTGCCAAACATTACAAAAAACCCTCATACTTGGTTTTATCGTCACGTCTCACTCAGATTTTTTATTTCTCATGTCCTTGCACCAACCTGCCGAGATCAGCGTGTGAGTTTGAGATTACTGCTTCCCCGCGTGTCATTATTCAGCCCTCATCTGATCGCTGCTCTTTCTGTCTGTGAGAGTGGCGGGATGCTATTAATTTACTGTGAGGCAGTAATTCAGACTCCACTCGTGTCTGTCCTTCAGCTGTGTTTACCATCCATCCACCATTTAGTCAGGATATGGCAACTTACTTTAGTGTGCTTTAAGTCTGGTGATCTGTCAGGGTTTGGGTTGAGCTGTTTTTTCAGAGGAGCTGAGTATCCCAGGTTTCAGTGTTTGCATACAAGTGTTATTCCTCTTAAGACAGATCCCTGCGTCAGTCCAAATCCGCCTCAGTGTGTGTTTTGAACAAGCCTGTGGAGAGATCTCTCCCCTCACAGCGAGTGCAGCCATTTACATGGAGAGACAGAGAGCAGCAGAGGACAAGGCTAGTGGAGGAGGTCAAGTGCTCCTCCTCTCTCTTCCTGCTCCTGCTCTCCACAGATGTTTCACACCATTGTGCTCCACGCCTCACAATAGCTGTCACAGGGCCTCTCCTCCAAATAATGACGCCATGATCTTGACAGTAGGAGAGTGGGGGTGAGAATCGTACAGTTTCATTAGCCTCTGAACCAGCGAGGAGCTCATAAAAGGTTGGGACTGTCGCCTGAAAACAGGAGGCTGTTAGCGCCGGGCGGGTTCCCGGCAGTGCCGGCATAATTACAGCTCTTAACGCTGGGAAAATTAGCACCCTGCCAGATCACGGTGGCAAGACTCTGATGTATCTTATAGCCCGTTAATTGTGGGGTAATGTCGGCGTTCAAGTCCAAGAGAAAAATTACATATGCAACATTTTAATCTTTATTTGATTCATTTTTCATTTACTTCCTTACCAGAGTGAAGTCGTTTTCTGCAGCTGATAATTGGATCAGTACAACTAAAGTAGGAGTGTGAGGTGTTAAGAATTAAATGAAAGAAAAGACGAAATTGGATATGATGTTTAACTTGTTCCAAGGATTTGTAGGGATAAGTGGTGAAAAGGAACATTTTGAAAAGCTTCAACAGCTAAAAGGCTGACTTTGATCTGCGCTTTGACTAAATCAACCTGTCATTTTCTGCTTCGTCCTTGTCCAGAGTTATACATCACTGATGATCATTTTGATGTTTTTTGAAGGTTGAAGCTTTGAGCTTTATCGTGACCTTCCAATTATCTGATATTTAATGTGTGAAAAATCTGTCTTAGAAGAGGACAGGAATTTTCTTGTGAAAACGATTTACTTATGCGTAAATGGATCCACTCTTAGATTTGTTCCCATGTCTGTATCAGGGGTCTGCAACCTTTAATTTAAAAGGAACCATTTAGCCTCAGCCCTCACACTCTAAAGTTAATCCTGAGCCACAAAATCTGTTTTATCTTCAAGAATAAATCAGAAAGTGTCAAAAATTCTATCCATACTTAATATCGAGTGAAAAAATTACCTTAACTAAAAGATTTTTGAATTTATGAAATTTAAAACGTTATGTTTTGGTTTTTATCTTTTTCTTTTTTTAATCCAGAACATTACAAAAAAAATCAAATTCAAAACTTAGCAAAAATGTAAAAAAATGAATTTAATATTTTTTTCACAAACTTAAAAAAAAAAGATTGGAATTAAAAAAAATGCAAAAAAAACATCTCCAAAATTTCAGAAATTAATAAATGTGCAAAATTTCTAAAAAAAAAAAAAAACAAACAAAAAAATAAATATAAAAGAAATTGAAATAATTTCCGAAAATATACAATTTTATTTATTTGCAAAAAAATAAAATAAAATTTCCAGAATTTGCAAAGGTTTAAAAAGATGGAAAAATAATTATAATAATAATTCAAACAATCTCAAAAATTTCAAAAGTTTGCCAAAATAACAGAGGCTTTTTTTTAAATATTTAATACATTTTTAAATGTGTTCAATTCGTGAAAGAAAACCTAAATTTTATATCACAGATTTTTAATTTTGCTTAAAACATGATGTTTTACTGTTTGCCTATGTCTGGCCATTTATCAAGCTCAATATTCTATTTTTAGAACTACAAGGAGCTACTGCAAAGGCATCAAAGAGCCACATGAGGCTCCAGAGCTGCAGGTTGCAGACCCTTGTCTTTGATGATAAGACGCTTGATCACAACACAAACACTCTCAGTTAAAACTTTCACTATTCAGCTGTGATCATCTCTTAATGTTGCATTATGAGTCCATGCTCCAGTTTGTGCCATGTCTATACAGTCAGACCAATCTGTAAATGCACATGTATTTGTTGGCTGAAAAGTTGCAGTGTTTTTCCTCCTCGAGCTGAAAATATACACATCATTAGCTTCCCACTGAGGCCAGCCTCTAAATTGGCTGTCTGTATGCACATGACTTTTGCTGCGGCTCTGCAAATCTGTGTGGTGATCTGCAAGTCTGTAACGGGATCCATGGGTTTGTTCTCCCTGAGCTCAGGCTCACAGGCTCAGACGAGCATCACTGGTCACTTGTTGGAGTGGATTGAGGTCTTTTGAAACTTTGGCGCTGCTGAAAAGTTCATTTATCATCTATTATAAGATACAAAGTTTGGGGTAAGCATTTTTAACAGTGAGAGAAGAACTGGTGGATGACTCCTGTGGGAGTTGCGGGCATGCAGTTTGCACTTGGAGGTGTCTTTTGGCCCTGAGGGTGATGGGAGGTGGTATAGCTGGGACACTGCTCATGCTCATTACGCCGGGCTGTATCGCCTGCAGCAGTGAGGAGCTGTTTCCTCCGTGCGGAGAGGTGTAGCTGTGCAGATGCACAGATTTATACAGCACGTATCACTGTACACAAACACAAACACATTAGACATGCATGCACACACCCTGCTGCGCGTTATCTCACCCCCATTCATCTGTGCGCATGTGTGGCCAGCTGCACGCCTGCTTTTGAGTCGGCCTGATCAAAGCAGACACGGTGCGGAGCAGAGGTCTCCGAGGTGAAATTAAAGCCGCGCTGCCTCCACGGCGTGGAGGGGAAAAGTGATTACCGTTAAATTAAAAGGTACGGCCATAAAGGCGAACCGCGACCGGTCCCTCGCAATTCATCAAAATGATCCCACGGCGCGTCTTTTGCTTATCAAATTGTAAAATATTGTCCATGACACCAGCGTAACAGGGGCGTAATTAATGCACTAAATCAATTCCGGATCACTCCGCAAAGAGTGGCCCTGCTGGGATGCCGTCATTATCGCAAATTATGGTGGCAGATGCATGGGGCCGAGAGGAATAGCGGTGTCTTTCCCTCCTTTACGACCGGTCCTGTGCATTCCTTCTCTCTCCTGAGTCACTGAGCGTCACCCTGCGTGGCGTCTCCCCTCACTCACACCTGTGCCGTCTTATTACCAGGTGCAAATAGTTTTATTAGTGGATACTATTTTAAAAATCCCTCGGCAGTCGCTGACTTGTGGGTTTTGGAGAAAGCCTTGCGCTCGTCTTCATCTTCAAAGAGCTAAATGGAAGAGATTAATATATTAATAGCTTTGCTGTTCCTGCTTTTTATATCTGAGGGTGATGAATGCCGAGAGACTCGACACACCAAATATCTATTAAAATACAACACTTTTATCACCTGGAAGAGGGTATTTACTCCTACGCTAGTGAAAGCTTTTCCATCATCAAGTGCTGCTAAAGTGAAGCTGCAGAAGTTTAAATCTCAGCATAACCCTGATATATGATCTTTTTTCTAATTTCTGCATGAAATATGAATGTGCTTGTTGCTTCAAGTTGCAAGTTCCTCTTCCATCATGCATTAATAATGAAGCGTGGTAAGAGTTTAACTTCTACAGCTCAGCTATGTTGGCTCATTTAATATGTATGTATGAGCCTCAAGAATCATCAGATTCCTCTATCCAAGAGAATACTCCAAATGAAGCTGTTGTGATTCTTAAACCAACAGGTCAGTTTGGATTTTACGCCACCTTCTCTCCTCTTTATTACCAAGCCCTTAGAGTATTTCTCCCAGAACACCTGTATGTTTGTGTTGTCCTCTCGAATTATTCTTCACGAAGCGTCGTTGTTTTTCCACCGGCACCCCCTGAAAAACACTGACAGTACTAACAAGAGGCCTCATACTCCTGCACGGAAAAGGTGAGGCCAGGCCAAAAAAACAACCCCTCTGCTGCAAAAACACGGATGAATAATTGACTCTGTCTTGTTCCGAGCTTGTCTCACACACAACTTCTCGTGAACTTGCTGCTAACATATGAATAGGTACATTGTGAGACGATCCACAGCGTCTGGCTGTGCTTTAGAAGCTTGTGTAACCAGGCTCTGAGATCATACTCCTCTTTGAAGACAAGGCATCATCGCAGTGGGATACATTATGAATGCATATTGAATTTTTATGACGTTTTCTAAAGATTTCATGACTCACAGTGATTCATGAGACTATTTTGCGATCATACCAAGGAGTTGGATTCTGGTGTGTCTGCAGACATCTAGTGTTGATTAAGGCTACAATGTGTGCATGATGGATTCACAGTGTCACACATTTCTGCTGCTCCTGGGGTGATGATGGTGGCACAAGATGCAAAGAGAAGAAAGGGAGCATGCTGACTTTATGCAATATCAGCTGCAAACATAGAGAGGAAAGCTTGTGTTCAGTTTCCTCTATAACAGGGGTGGCCAACCTGCGGCTCTGTGCCTTTCAGTGTGCGGCTCTTTGATCCATTAATTTTTGGTATGAGTAGTGGTGTACCGATCAATCTAAATTATTGGTATGTTGATGTTGTGATCAGTATTGATCAATACTTGGGTTATGAGATTGATACTTAAGTTTCAGTTTCTTTTCTCTACATCGCACATGTGCTCATAGCGATCTAGATAGATGGATGGATGAAACTTTGTCTCTTCTGTAGTAGAAACAAAAATGTGTCTTTGACGCGGCTCTTGGTATGAATTGAAACACGCTTACAAATGCAATAAATGTCACTTCAAAATTTTGAAATTGTTTGATTTCATCTTTGTCCTTTCGTTTATGTTTGAGAGGAAGTGTGTTTGTGATGTGGCCATGGTAATTTTTGTGGCTCTTGGTCTCTGACTGGTTGCATTAGGGGGAAATTGTTGCATTCGAATATCTTTGGCTGAACCAAACATTAAATAATCATCACAGAATATAATTTAGAAATTGCTTCCACTTACACATTAATATGCAGCCTGCAGCTGGATGTATATATGATAACACGCCAATCCTAAATGAGAATAAAGGGACAAAAAGTGGTCAGACATTATGTTTCCCAAGCTGTGCGTCCAAATCCTTCAAGTCACGAAACCGATGATTCCAACATCTTCGTACCGCCAACACCTCGACTGAGTCACATCACCATGAATTGTGGCAGACACTCAGCTTTAAATACCACTTCCAAACGGTGTTAAAGTAAGTGTCCATCAACTGCAAGCGATGTGTGCAAGGTGTTGGCATTTTTCACAAGCGGGACACATTTGCTCATGAAACCAGGTGGTGTTTGAGTGAGTCTCTTAAATGTTAAAGACCCTAAACGCGCGCATAGGGATGTACTCAGCGTGTTATCAGTGCTGTTGTACCTTAATACACAGCTGTTATTGTTGTCCTCTTGGCTCCTTCATCCTGTATTATCCTGCTCGGTGTTGTGACAGAAGCGGAGAGTAAAATTTCTCATGTTGCAGTCTCAAGAGACACTTTGGGAACCCGTCTGGATCTCCACTAAGGTTTCCCCATGTCTTAGAGGGAGATTGATTTATGGTTTTGTTAGATTGTTTCTCCCAATGTCTGTGGCTGCTGCACCAACTTCTGGATAGGCTTCATTTTTCTACACCGGATGTTGTTCCTTGATCATGTAGCTCATGCTGTGTGTTTTCTTTGCTAGTTTTGGGGTAAGTGATTAGTCGACTTATATTTGAAGCCTACCCACAAGGACTAAATCACCTCTAGAAGGCAATTTGTAATAAAATTAAACCTTAACCCATCAAAAGTTGCAAAGCCTAACAACGGGAGCACACACACTCATGCTTTATGCAGATGACTCTCCCCTTCTCGTCAAAGAAACACACTTGAAAAGCGACTGACGTAACCCATCTTTGCTGCGACGTATATACATGCTCTTGCACAATACACCTCAGAGGACATGAAGGTCAACATGCCCATCATTAGGTGTCCCATGATGCAACTGGTGTTGGGAATCTGAGCCTTTGAATGTGAGTGAGCTGTAAAAGAAAAATTGCCTAAGGCTGCTGTCCACTCTGCAGACAGGAAATTGTTTTCCTTCTGCATTTGCTGATTGGCTAAGACACCATAAACCTTCTGTACTTGAGGATAAGACGAGTTGATTTCTAAAGTTGTGACCACAGCCTTCCTACAGGCTGTTTATGATTGAAACTGATTGAGCAGTCTTGTTATGTAACCAGCATCTGTCATGTGTGCAATTTTATATTTCATTACGTTGCCAAATTGATTTATACACGCAGCCCACCCTTTCAACAAAATAAATAAATAACACACGTACCTCGCAAAGTGATATTTGCATATCGCCTAACACACAGGTGTTCGTATGTACACACACACACCTGGTGCAGACATAAGTCAGGACATCCATCTCAGATTAGGGCAATTTGATTTCAGAGTAATGAAGTACTTTAGCTCTGAAACGTGGTGCACTTTGCAGGTGGTGATGTCACCGCCATCGTTTCAGGATGAGGAAAAATGGATGGAAACACCTTCTGTAAGCAAAACACAGGCATTAGCGCTCACACTTTATGAAGAGATGAGACAGATCAAATCTGACTGTTGTAATCAGTCCTGCAGCTGCCGGAACGCGCTCTGACGTAAATACTGACTCCTCTTTCATGGAAGTGTTTGTCCCTGGAGAAGGTTTAAGCCAAAGTGTGGCCCCTTTAAGAGGCCGTGTATGATTTATGTCCTGGACGACCCCTCATAACACAATCATTACCTGTAGCTTCTATTTTGTTTCCATACATTCACAACCTCCCACCATGTGGATTCATATTCTTCTGTCTTCTTCCCGCTGACGTGAATTTATTATCCAAGCTCAGTTTTGTATTGTCCACCTATGGCTGCTTCCTCCCTCTGCACCAGGCCCAATCATCAATCACTCAGACGGGCTGGTAAGCACCTTTTCTTCCCCAGTGGACTGAGCTGACATCGGGCCTCAGAGACCACTCATCCCCCCTTCTCCTCCTTCCTCCTCGACTCTTTAGCTGGGCTCGTTCAGCTCATCTGCACCCCCCATCAGGTATCCTGCCAGCTCTCAGAATCCCCGTCCTAAGCCGGGCTGACCATGAATAATGAGGGCCTTAAATATGAGATACAGGAGCTAGGTGCAATAAGAGATAACATGCTCCTCGGTGTTTTTTTCTCCTCCATAGCTTCTGCCAAGCAGGCAGAAGCCAGCCTGTGGGTGACGTGCACTAGCTTTGTCACATAACTACATTATGTAGGGTCCCCAAAGGCTACAGCATAATGTGATATGCCATTCGACTGTTGCTGGGTTGCTCCAACAGCTTCCCCTCATGAGTTATGTATTAGTGTTTTCAGTGTGGCTCCAGGATCAGATACTGTACGGCTCTGTCACCGTTTTAGTTCGGCCTGCTAATGCGCGACAAAATTTCCCCTGCTGGTAATTTTTAATTTCCGAGTCAGGGTCTTTACTGTAAATGTGTCTTGACAACGCAGACGCCTCACGGACGCCGCTCATGAAACAGGCTTATATGAGATTGTCGGGCTGTCGGAGACAATAAATATCAGCGCCGAAAGCCAGTAGCACAGCTGCTGCAAAGAGGCGCACCCCTGGATAAAAACACACACACACACACACACATGGCTGTGTCATCCCAAAGTCACTGTCAACACTGTCTAGCAGTGTTGAAACTGAAACATGTCAGTTTGAGTATCTGACTCTGAAAACTCGCCCTTCACTCCACATGTTGTGCTAATTTGACAAGCTGTCACCCAACAAAGATGAAAGCTGAGCGAGTTTTAAAATCAATATTTCTAAACTAGGTGTAAAATTTGGATTAATTAAGGAAATTGCGCTGAAGGAGGTTAATATACACTGCTTCAATGAGTAATCAAATTCTGTTTCCTCTCTACTTGTTTAAAATCCAATTAGAGAACATTGCAAATAAACACTTAGGATGAGAGGCTCCAGTGGTTATTCATAACGAGTAAAATCACACTTTGATTAAGCGCCAACCTCCACCTTGGACTTATTTAGCGACAGGGGTCAACATGAAAAATTCTGGGGTCAGTTTCTGGATCAAATGTGTGAGTAGTGGTGCTGGTTCTTCTGGAGCGCTAACCCCAGCTTCTGTTTCAAGAGAACGATTCTCAAACTTCTTCAATGGCTCATTATTTCATTCACTTCTAAGCAGGGGTGGCGTCATGGGTGGGCCCTAGGGTCCCAGGCCCAACTCAAACTTTTCTTTGAAAAAATGTTTTTTCTTATTTTATTTTATTTTATTTTATTTTATTTTATTTTATTTTATTTTATTTTATTTTATTAATTAATTAATTTATTTATTTTTATTTTATTTTATTTTATTTTATTAATTTATTTATTTATTTTAAGCGGTTTCAAAGAGGAATATTATAGAATTTGTCACTTTAACCTCAAGATTGTTATTGTTATTTGCCTTGTTTTTATAAAATGAGCCAAGTTTGGCAACTTTGAGCCTGTTGGTAAAAAAGTTATGGCTCATTCAGCCTCATGTTGCACTTTTGTGACTAGAATATAATAAAAGTGAATAGAATAGAATAGAATAGAATAGAATAGAATAGAATAGAATAGAATAGATGGAATAGACTTTCTTAACCCCAAGGGGAAATTTGGGACCTCAAATGCAAAGATGATGAAAAAGAGATTTTAAAAAAAAGTTGCAAGACACAAACAAGGAAGAGAGAGCTGCCGCAACAGGCAGCCACTTGGGCAGCGCCTATAACAGTAACAGAACTATATCTATAAAGTATTTATTTAGCGACTTTTGGAATTGAAAGCCACCTGAAATTGGTTTGGCCCACCCATAGTTGAAATCCTGGCTCCGTCCCTGCTTCAAAGTCACCGCCCTCCTCACATAAAGCCTTGATTTTCCTTTTTTTTTCCTCCTTACAGGATTCCTCAAAAATCTTGAATGTCACACCCGAGTGCTCCCGGCATACTTAGCAGCCGAACAGTCTTTGGAGGTGAAAGAGTGCATACTTCTCTCACAGAGCTCATTGAAGCGAATTGGTAAACAGGTCCCCGCCCGCCCATTGACTTTGCCGCCGTGTGGAGGAGTCAGATTGCGCCGGCGCCGCAGTCGCATCAAACAGTTGAGAGCCGGCAGTCTTGCGCCGCTGCACTCTCCTTGACTCACTGGCAGAGTGCTCTATATGTATGGAAATGAGCCATAATCACCATAATATGTGTCCCATCTCTTGTATTTTATAATGGTGTCATTATACTTATTTCCTGGTGTGATGCCTTTTTCCTCCTTCCTTTTCTCCTTCTTCTTTTTGCTGCACCTTTCCCTCCTTTCACCTACCTCCTCCCTCTTTCTTTCTCTCTGTCTACCTCATTTACACTCTCACTCATCCAGATGACAGGAACAGGTGCACTATTAATTATGCTTTGAAATATATCTCCTCTGTGCTCCACTTCCCTCTCTCCATATATTATTCTGCACTTTCTGCTCATGCACCTTCGAACCCCAAAGTTTGGATTATTTATACAGCAGTTTAAAGAAAAAAAAACAAAGTCGTACATTTTTAGAAGTTGCTTTATTTACTTTCTTTGTGAGTTTTTGCTCTATATTAAGGCTGTTCTGATTACAACTTAATCATGTCATTATCTAGAGATCTCAAACCGTTTAACGTGATCATGCCCCAACTATCTCATTATCTCACATCTGTACTGCTCTTGTTTGCTATCCCCAGATTACAATTGAATTACATCGTTATCTCAGGGTATCAAACGTTGTTTTCTCACGAGCGCGACTTAAATATCTCATTATTTTGAGATAAGAAAGCTGTGTTTTTTCATACGCAGAGATCCAGCTGCTTCGCCCCACTGTTGTTGTTTTTAGAGTCTATCCAAATCGGCTTAGTCTGATGAAAGCGACGCTGTCAGAGGAAGAGACCGGAGTAGATTAAATTTGAGGAAACAAATTAGACCCCATGATGAATATACACCCACCAGGAAAGAACACTCAGTGGCATTTACAAATGGTGAAATGATGTTGGATCACTGCAAAGTACAATTCTCAACATAACAAGCTTTTACAGCCATGATAGCGAGGCAAAGAAGTGGTTTACAAATCAAAGTCACGTCTTTTTAAGATGATTTTTGATTCTTTTATCGAGGAAACCAATTTTTTTTAAGGTTTTGATTCATTATCTTCCATCAAAAGCAAAACTTCAAGCTCAGTTAGAGGTCCTGTCCTGTGGTCTCCTTGCTCCTCCTGCCTTCTCCTCTCCCTCAGATTTTCTGCCTTGGAGTGTTTTACGTGGCACATCCTGCTTTTTAACGCACTTCACACTGGTTTCGGAAGAGACAGACATATAACATACAAACTATCTTACACTTTGGGGAAAAAACAAAACCCACATGGCAACCTCCTTTCCTGCTTTTATTTTCAGGAGAAGAAAAGGAAAGAATAAAATACTTTCATTGGTAAACATAAACGACAGGGGCGGTGCTGCACGTGCATAGTGGGGGAGATGGCCCAATGGGTTGGGGGCTCCAGGCAGGTTGGAAAAGATCTGGGGGCAACCTCAATTTAATATAAAATAATATAATGTAATATAATATAATATAATATAATATAATATAATATAATATAATATAATATAATATAATATAATATAATATAATATGATATGATATGATATAATATAATATGATATGATATAATATAACATAATATAATATAATGTAATATAATATAATAGAATATAATATAATTTAATATAATGTAATATAATATAATATAATGTAATATAATACAATATAATATAATATAATAGAATATAATAGAATAAAATAGAATATAACATAATATAACATAATATAATATAATATAATATATTGTGCATTAATTCGCTTATTTATTCACTTTAAAAGTACTATTATGAATGTTATGAATGTTGCAATTGTCTTTTTTCGTCATTATAATTACATTATTGCCACAATTATCACAACTTCATGACCCCATGATGTTGTCTTATATCAGTGTTTCCCAATTCTGGTCCTGGAGGACCCCTGCCCTGCATGTTTTTTATGTTCCCGACTTCAACACACCTGATTTAAATGATCAGCTCGTCATCAAGCTTTGCTCAAGCCTGATAACGAGCCATTCCTTTGAATCAGGTGTGCTGGAGTCGGGTAACATCTAAAATATGCAGGGCAGGGGGTCCCCCAGGACCAGGATTGGGCAACACCGTCTTATATTGTTGCACAACATTCGAAAAAGAAATACAAAAATAAATAAATAAATAATACATAAGTAGATAATATAGATATATAAATAAATAAATAATACATAAGTAAATGATAAAATAAATTAAAAAAATAAAAACATAAAATAAAATGAAAAATTATTTAAAAAAAAAAAAACGAAAGGAAAGGAAACAAAAGCAGGTAACACTCAGCATCCCTTTAACTTGGAATCTATTTTTAGATTCATTGGCTTTTCGAATGGACACAGGAGGAACTGCAGCTTTAACAGTAAAGTAATACACTGCAGCTCACACTGACAGGTGTTGAATGAATCATATTATACCTGTCTGTCAATAATATGTCAACAGAAAACATGCTAAAATAATTGCCTGTCATCTCTGAATTAAAAATGCATGTGCGTTCCTTAACCGCCCTGGGCCTCCATACATGTGCACACTTTTTATTTCCTGAAGTGAAATTAGAATCACGGAGCAGTCGATAAGTCAGGTTTCATGGCGTCAGAGATGATTTCTAATGCGCTGACCTTGACCGTGAAGCACATCATGAGGCGTAGAAGAGATAAAATGATCCCTCCAGTTGTATCAGTGACATAAAAAGGTGAATAACCCAGCTCCATACTAAATGTAATATACATTTATCCAGATGGAAAGAGCGCAGTATGGATGTTAATGATAATTTAATTCAAACCTCGCTTAATTTTTCCGCTTAAAGTCTCCAGTGCAGCGTTTTTCTCTGAGTCTTGGGTGAAGCCCAACGGCGATTCTTGGGAGGAGTGAAACTGAAGAAATTTGTATGCAAATCAATTGGCTGCTTTGGCACGGATTCTTTAGTATCTGCAAAGTGAATTTAGAAAAAAAGGGAAGAAATAGAGGCTATTAGCTTAAAACATCATGCAGGTTGGAAAATTAGCTTACATAAGTATCTTATAAGTAGCTCCTGACTTCCAGGGAGAGAATAAGCTGCTTTAATTTGTAGTTTTTCACCTCTTTTTCAGGAAACTGTTTCTGAATTTGGCCACAAAGCACTGGACGGAGTGCACCAGGAAAGCAGGCCTCTCCATTCATTAGCTGATAAAAGTGTTTACTCTGCAGGACGATTGTTGGTGTGTTTCAATACTGGCTGCATTTCAAATCCTCTCCCCTCCCAGATCTGTGTGCGTCCATACTGTGAGACACTTCCACATATCTGGAGGGGGTTACAGGTGCCAGAGCGCCGCAGCTCGCAGCCTCAATACCAAGCAGCTTCCGTTTCCAAGACAGCAGCAGCAGCAGCAGCAGCGGCCGCCTTCTATCATGATTATGCTGTGCGAAGTAAATAAAGCACTTTTGGCTCCTTTTGCCTTGGCCTCGACGCGATGCATCCCAGAGATGCAAAAAGCAATTTACCAACATGTGAAATTCACATTTCGCCCCGAGGAAGATCCGAAAAAGAAGAGAGGAAAACAAGCCTGTCGGGACCTACGGAGGATTCTGTTTGACTGAGAGCTGAGCACTCGGCCGCTAATTGCCTGCGATTGATGGAGAAAAGCGCTAGAGGAAATGTTCAACTTGCAGTGCATCATGGGTAGTTGACCTGAGTCTTGTCTGTGGTGTTTTTTCGTTGCAGTGTGTAGGTGGGAGGGGTTATCAGAATATCTAAGGCCTACGTGTGAAGAAAGAGGTGAAATATTTCACAAACCTTCCATGGCTTTGAAAGCCGAAAAACACTCTCATCCTTTGGAGTCAAGCTCGAATCAAAAGACGAGGTCAAAACGGTGCAATAATGACCTGGACTTGTGCCAGGCGGTGTAAGGATGTAGCACTTTTTTTATATCTGTCTTTGAATCATCCATCGGGAGCAGAGGTTGGTTTTCTGGTGGATGAAGGTGTGTTTGTGAGCCGTCCAGCTTTCAAGCACCTTGTTGCTACAAATTAGCCCTCCCACTCACCTTGTTAAGGGTGCATTTTTTAAAGAACTACAAGAGGGAGAACATCGTTTCGCCTTCCCATTGTTCGCCTTGTTAAACGCAGAGCACTATACCCATAAGGCAGCAGGATGGGGCAGTTTCCTCGGGTTTCTCCTCCAGCGCCTGTGTTTGTGTTTCTGAAAGTGAGTGCAGTTGATGCGGCAGGAGGGGAAATGCAGGTGCTTCTGTTTACTTCCCCTCCGGACCTCCCTCCTCTTCGTCTCCTTCCTCCGGCACACAGGAATGCAGACAAATATTGATCTATAAAGCTTTCAAGGAAGAAAAAAGCAATTTATTGCAGCGGAAGGAAATTAAATAGTGTCAAAGCGAAAGAAAATCACCAAGAAAGAGCAAAGTAATCCTTTAATTTAATTAGGTAAATTACAGCAAAAAAATCCTTTAAGTCCTGTGTTTCTTCTTTCTTCTGCTCCCTCTCTTCCTCTTTGCTCGCGCTCACTCCTGCTGGAAGGCTTTCCTGCAGTTGCTAAGAAACAGGGAAACAGTTTTTCTTTGGTTTAGCCAGCGGGTCCCGGAGGCTGGCAGGGAGACGGGGGCACAGTGGAGGCAGTGTCGGCTCTGCCAGCAGCCGAGTGCGTGCCTACAGCTGGGTCGGGGAGGGTGGCGGAGCAGCAGCCCCCACCCTTGTTCTGAGTCACAGCGCCTCTGGCAGGCACCCGAGGGTTACGAGGGAGTTAATGATAGCCGGGCGAGCTCATGAGGCGACCCGGCCCCTAGCAGCAAACACAGGGTCAAAGCGGGGGGTCAATGTGATGAAAAGGCACAAGTCCCAACCACGGGGTCGGATCAAGAAGTCCACCCTGGAGAGGAGAGCCTTTCTCTGCGCTTGTTTTTGGAGGCTGAGTCACAAGTTGCATGGAGTTGCACAAGTTGCCAACTTTCGAGCAAAGCCTGGAAAAATCAACCTACATATTTGACAGAGAGTGATTCCTCCAAGGGGGTTTTGACAGGCAGCGAAGCACCTCACAATAGCAACCCATTCTGCAATAAGTATGCTAATCAAAGCCTGGGCTGAAATGGATTCTTCTGCTCTTTTATTGTGTTGTTCTCCTTCTCTCTTCAGGTGATTGACATGGTGTAATCTTGCTAATAAGCTCTTCCACTGTGTGTTTCCTTCCTATTGTGTTACGGTTACAATGCGCCAACCTGGCAGGTGCGTGTTTGCTTCGCGCGCGCTGAAAAAAACCCGGCTGTGTCCTCACTGTCAGTCTCCACTAGAGTCTCCAGAGGTCAGGAACCAATACAACCTCGCATTACTCATTCTCTCCCTCACTGCTAGCCAATCATCTGGCCTGTCTTTGGTCATTAGGGTGTCTCTGCTCCCAGTTGAAAAGATATTCAAAGTAATGGAGAGGTTTTTATTACACAGAGACACTCTGCTGTCGAAAGATGATTAATTACATCTAGTTCCTGAGCAGTGTTTAAAGAAGACTTTGATATCTCAATCATAACCAGTGATGCTAGAGCACTTTTTTCTGTAACGACTAATCTAACACGTTACTTTTTCATACCAGTAATCAGAAGTTACTTATCCAAGTCACTGGGCGTCATTTTTCTTTGAAACACTTAGGAATCAGTTAGCAAGAGATCAGCGCACTGGGGTACTAAACGCTTGAAAAGTTGTTTGACTTTTACCTGGGGGAAAGGTGAGTCCTATCTTTCACTGCAACTCCTTCTATTCCCTCCATTTAGCATAAATCCATCAACATAATGCAACAAAACATAGGCTACAACGGTAACAAGCAGGGAGCAGGGGTGTGTCCAGACTTTTTAGACTTGGGTGCCCCGCCCATGGCCCTGGGGATTATCTGAGCCCAAACTCCAATATTGGGAATTTTTGCTTATTTTTATCACAAAAATAGGAGGATCAACAGGCTATGGCTTTAGAAACAAAACAAAAAGGGAACTAATAAAACTAAAGTAGACTAAGGCAAATTGTTTAAATCTAAAATTAACCTGAACAGTGCTGTACTGCACCAAAAATAGGACTGTAACAGCTTTATTTAGTGTTGTTTTGAAATTCAAAATGTATAAAAATATTTTTTTTGGTTTCATTAAGTACCATTTCACAACTATTAATAATCTTTGCAATGTTCCTTAAAAACAAACATGTAGACTCATATTGTTATTCATCTTAATTGCACAGTTATGCCAAATCTTGCAACTGCTGAATGTAACTAACAAAGTAACTTGTTATCTAACGTAGTTACTTTTACAATTGAGTAATCAGTAAAGTAACTAAGTAACTTTTTAAAGGAGTAATCAGTAATCAGATTACTTTCCAAAGAAACTGTGGCAACATTGTTCATAACCACAATAGAAGTTAACTTAGTTGACACTGTTAGCAAAAACAAAGCAATGCTAAGAGTTAGCTCTGAAACACCGACACCAGGAAGTAGATTGAGGTCATTCTGTGGCATTAAACAGCCAACGCTGTATTTGTATTGGTGAGTTTTTCAGTGTGTGTGTGTGTGTGTGTGTGTGTGTGTGTTGAAGTAAGTCTGGCCTGCTGTTTGAGTGACTCAGATGAATATTGCATGGCCTCAGAGATGGAGCTGTTGCAACACGGCAAAAAGAGATGTGCTTTATTCATGCACACACACACACACACACACACACACACACACACACACACACACACACACACACACACACACACACACACACACACACACACACACGCACACACACACACACACGCAAGCAAAGTTTCATTATCTGGCGATAGAGCTGCCAAATCTATTGAAAGGGTTGTCAGCCAAAGGAGTTGTTTCTCAGCTTTCCTCCTTGGGCTATTATCCGTTCATCTCATGATTATTGTTGACCTTTAATCTTGATTTTTTCTGCTCTTGATTTGTGGAGAGATGATGACCCCACAGTGAAGATAAACACTTTCCAGCAGAATTAAGAAGAAAATATTCAAAACTCAAAGCTTGCCTTGGCCCTGCGCCTCATTCGGATTCTGAATTAATTTCCCTCATTAAGTGTTTATCACAGAGGTAATCAGTGTGATTTTTTGGCGACTTTTGAGAAGGTCAATTGATGCAAGGTGAGTCGCATTGTTGAGGTTTTCACGCTCTTCACTATGACGCTCAACACTGTCTATGTGTGTCTTAGTCAGGCAGACAGCCAAGGACTTCCAGCTTGGACCAAACCAAACACTTCCTCTTCTTTTCATACTCCGGTCTCTGCAGAATCCAGTCATACCTGACCCAGTCACACATTTTGAATACGACTGCACATTTTCTGTTGTGTCGTGTTCTTTGGCTTCACTCCTCCTTTTTTTCCCCTGATACGGCGGCTTCTCAAGCTCTAAAGACCAGCTGTAATCGCAGGAGACATGTAATCAGTCTGCTACTGAGCTGACATTTTAATCACATTGGACTGTATGTCCAAATTTTCATGAGCTTGACATTTCAAAATGCAAATAACATGCTCTGCACAGGAAAAGAGATGAATGAATTTCTAGCTTGAGCGCGTTCTATGAGGCAGAAATGGAGTGATGAGTTGTGGTGGTTTTGAGTGTTTATCTTGTTTCCTAAATTGTCCTAAAATTGTGTTTGATCATCATTCTCTTTTCTTTGTCTCTGTTTAGTCCATCAGAGAAGTGACCGGCTACGTGTTGGTGGCTCTCAACCAGTTCGACTACCTGCCGCTGGAGAATCTACGCATCATCCGGGGCACCAAGCTGTACGAAGGTCGCTACTCTCTGGCCATCTTCCTCAACTACAGACGGGACGGGTACTACGGCCTGAGGCAGCTCGGCTTACGCAACCTCACAGGTCAGGACCGGCACATACTTGTCGATGAATATGAACAGAAAATAAAACCTTTGTGAGAGTTAAGATGCATTTCCAGCAGCATTTCAGTCCCCAGTGCCTTTTCCTGCAACATAAAATGTGTTTGCTCTGTTTTACACCCACATATAGAGCTTTAGTAGAGTTTTTTAATTAAGTCACAAAATTGGAGCTCGACTTCTGAAGTCATGTACCCACTACCCTGGCAAATTAATCTTTGGTTTGTTGTATAGAGGGATCAAATGTCTGTGAAAAAGTCCTATTTCCCTGTTAATTACATTTCTGTTTACACACAAAAACAGGCGTCTTTCTCAGAGAAGTTTCTGGAAGCAGTGCTGGTATTTTCTGCAGTGGCTCGTCTTTGTGTTGTTTGTAAGAGGGCAGAAGCTAAAGTAGGCTGCGTTTGTAAAGGGTAGCTTCTGACTACATTAACTCCATCTCAATATCACATCTTGGAGTCATGACCCGTGCATCTGTTAATCTTTGCCATTTTGGAGTTACCCATAGTGGAGTGACCTCCCGACTCCAGCCAGAATAACACAGACAAACATCTGATTCAAGCCTGAATATCATCTTTTAAAGTAAGTGCTTCGCTAACTTCCCACTGAGTCATATCTCCTCTCACTGCTCCCTAAATAGCATCATTAGCTGTATTAATCATGCATCTAATTCTCACAGATGCAGTGGCAGGCGGCCTGCGAAAAGGTGCTCTTTTTTTCAGGATCAGGTGCTGCCTTTTTCTTCCGTCTTGGCGGCGGCATTACCATCGCTTTAGGGGAGAATCGCAAGCCGTTGCAGGAGAAGGGCCGGCTGAGGGACAGCTGTCACATAGGATCTGAGAGGAAGCTGTTGGGTTCAATCTGAGGGTCGCTCTCTTGCTTTAGCTGCTTTTTTATTTTCGCTCCGTTCGACGCCACACGTCAAGCGACGACGGTAAACAGACAGAAGCTGGGGTATGAGATGGGGGTCAGGAATGAAGCTCTGAGAAGGAAGACGTCGTCCAAGGCTGTGAGACGGCGCCAGCTCTCGGGGGGAGCAGATGAATGTTTGAACTTTGAGTTTAGATATGTGCGGCGGATTAGACTCGGTTTGGATTGGACTTAGCGCTGTGTTCAGCCCTCCAGCTCGAATGAGTCGCACCACATCGGTCCTGTTTGTTCACTGCTCGGAGACAAGACTGTTGACTGAAAATGTGATGGTTTTTAGAGTTTTTACACAGCATTTTAGCTGTCATGGCTCTGCCTAGACTTGGGAACAATTAAGGAGAGTAAAGTTGATTGAAATGGTTTAGATTTATTGGTTTTATTCAGAAATGTACTACAAAGATCAAGCTTTTTCATGACTGAAAATTTCTACCAATTGTTTTAGTTCAGTTTATCTCAGAACAGCGCACTTTTTTAATGGCATTTCCACTGACCGAGACCTCAAATAACGGAGACTAGCCGTCCCACTTTATAGGACCTTACCATAGGGGTGCCAGACTAACTCAATCCCCCCCTGTTGGTTTTCAAAAATAGTTTTGTCCAAACACAGCAAGCAAATCCTCACCGATAAGTGCAGCTTGAGCCAATCAGAATAAGCCTTGATCATTCAGCTATGACGTCGCAGAACCAAAAACTCTGTTTTCCGGCGTTTACATGAAACCATGACACCAGAGTTTCCAAAATTTTCAGTTTGGCCATTTTTAGTGACATAAAGCTGCAGTTTTCATATGGATGATAGGCGTAAACGTAGAAATAGATACCTGGCTACTTGTGGACATAGCCTGAAACAAAGCTTATGTATCAAATAGCCACATGCTAATCACAAAGAAGACTAATTGCGCTTTGTTTACTGTGTCACATTTTTCTTCCTGGTTGGATTTATTAGCGGGATGCACTCTGTTGCGCTGCTATGGCGTCACGCTATCATTTAACTGATGCGGCTATCAGCATCCAGCTTACACGTAGCCTACCACTAGGGGGCACGGTTGTCTGTGTAAACACAAACAGGACCAGGCAAACAGCACCACACTGTACCGATCCAAACCAGACTGCTTGGTGGAAACAGGGCTTTCAGAGACCTTTTGAGCAGCCTTTCATCATCTTCTGTCTTGTTGGATTTCAAACCCCAGAGACACATTCCTAGATTACTCGATGGCAGAAAAACTGGGAAGTAGCACTCCTCCACCAGCAGGAATGGAGCTTAATTTTTGGAGAACCTCGCTGTAGCCAGTAGGGAAAATCACGTCCAACACATATCGTCTCCAGAGTACAGCCAAAAAAACAAAGGAAAATTACAAACACGCTGCCAATCCTCCAAAGACTGTTCACATGGAGGTATCTTCAGTGTTGTTTTTTAATGGGCATGTAATGATTCAGAAACTGCTACATGTTCCACCTTTAAGATTAGTCTCATGGCGTGATTTTGCAGACGAGAGTGCCAAAGCTTGAATTAAGGAAGTCGTACCCAACTGTGCTGAATCTCACCATGACTGACCATGTGGTACGAGTCCTGAAGTGCCAAGCCACCAGGACGCCTCTGCTGCCCCCCTTTCTTGGCGCTTTTGTTGTATTTTGCCCGAGGCGTCTTCTCTGGCATCGATCCTCCCGCTCTTACACCGCTCTCTTGTGAGCACTGCAATTTATCCAACATCCATCCTGCTTTTTTTTTTTTTTTTCCTGGAGGCTACTCTGTGTCAAACGTTTCACAGAGGACGCAAATTAACATTAGTGTAAAACAGGCTCGCAGTCTTCATGCTAACCTTCCTGAAATATGGGGATGGACTGCGAATACGGGAACATAAAACAGCTTCTATACGTTAAGAGGAAAACCTATAAGTGTTGAGAAAGTTGGACAGCAGGAATCCATCTTGGGCCCTTATGCCATTGACTTTGCCGTAGTGTTTTTGTGATTGATGGTGGAGGATCAGATGGTGATCCATATTAAAGCACATGACAGATTTAGTGTAATAAGCAGCGTTTTATGGAGTCTGAACACGGTGATAAAGGACTCCTGGGAGTTTTAAGGGCATGCTGACACCCTAAGCCACTAAAGCAGCAGGGCGCCTTCCATTTTGACGACCCCTGCGAATAAAAAAGGAGGCCTAAGTGGACCTTTATCCCTGTGTGACTCTTGAGAGGCTGTTTTTCTCTGCTGCCTCATGACTGCTTCCGTTTCCGAGTTTAAAAAACACATGTGCAGACGCCTTGGTTGATATTTTTTGACTTTCTCACCAGGACAGTGTCTGTGATTCTGTGATCCGGTCATCAGACTTGTGTTTCTGCATCAACCAGTAGCCAGGGATGTTTTTCCTCACGCAGCTGCAAGACCTTCTGAACCCTCTGAATAAATACGCAGATCTATACATACATCTTCAAAAGAACTCCATCTGGTTGCAGCAACACAGTCTCTGCATTATTTATGCCCACAATGCATAATCCACATCTTCAAAACTCCTCTTTTTTTTCCAGAAACTTTCAGAGGCGGTGTTGATCCTCACAGGCAGGATTCACCTCAGCTTCGCTGCAGTGATTCGGGCTCTCTGACGGCCCCCTGCCTGTCTGGCTGACGAGCCATACATCTCCTCTTTTAGCACACACTCACATTGCTAGCCTTCAGTCCACAGCATCTGATCCCAGCGCACTCCAACGCTGCAATTAAGCCTGACCCAACCATGCATATGGATCAGTGCTGTTTCCCTTGATTCCCTCCTCTCCTCTGCCAGGCACAAAAAGCCGCTTACAGAGAATCCTCTCTATTAAATAAGCTCACAATTAAAGCAGGAGATGATTCTGCCTTCCTAATGATAAAGCAACCAATTGGCTTCAATTCATGTATGATGAAATGTACTTATTTGTAATTCATTTGCAGCCTCCTGCCGTTTCCTGAGGGGATGTACCTTCGTGCCAGAGCGTGAATCTGCCCCGTTTTTCTCTCTGCATACAATACATTAAACAACAGCCTCACTACAACTCTCTCCTCTGTGGGCTCACTTCTCAGTGGGAGTCCAGAAGCATGGATTTCATTTGGTCATGCAGTCGGCCTTCATTCAGCACTCTTTATAGTAGCAGGGTTATAATAATCTGCGTTAAAGAAACCCCCCTCAGCCTCACCCTGCGATGCCCCTGCAGCTCATGTAAGCTTTAATAACCTATAACAGCCATACACAACACATGCGTCGACAGCCACATGAGCCATGTGCGTGCGGATAACACGCCTCACTAGACTCCGCAGTGCTAATTACCCCTCGCTGCGCCGCGATGATGATACCGCTCGCCACACGCCTCTCAAACCGATGATCTGATGTATGAATCGCTTTCTTTGCTCAAGCTTCACTTTGTTTGTGAGCTGATGCTTCTTTTTTTTTCTCTTTTCTGACACTATTTTTCCTACCCTGTGAAATTACCCATTTGGATTGGTGCCAAATGGCTCAGCGTGCCCCAAAGAGAGCTCTGACTCCAACTTCCCATCTGGCAGCAGTGCCCCCCTAATGCTCGTGAGCAGAAAGCCAAGCACAAGTCCTGACACCTCCTTTCTTCCTTCTGATCTCTCCCTGTGCTTCTCCCTCACCTGTTTTGCTTACTTAAGGCTCTCTGGGACTGCCGTGACACTGCCATGGCTTTCCAACCTGGCAACGACCCAAACTTCCTCTAATTTAGAGCTAATAATTCACTGTGGCTGTCTCGCTAATTGCAGCGTTTTTGTGAGTATATTTGAATGCATTTAGGCCAAATTACCAACAGCAGTTGCTGCTGCTGAGACGAATTGATTAATTCATTATAATTAACCCCATGTGCATCTTCAATTTTAGAGCATGACTATTGATTTAGTGCTTCACAAGCATTCTAAGCAGTTTCTCATTTTCACAGTCAAGCTGCTCAGCCAGATCAGCAAAACAAACCAGGACTTTGCAGCACAACTACGGAGCTTTATGGATGGATGAGTGAACGTGTTTCTGGACAATATGCGGTGACTTCCACTACAGAGCCATGTCAATTTGTAACCGTACACAGTATCTTTTTATTTGTTTTTTGTTTTTCATTTTATACCTTTTGTTTACTTGTCAGCGTTCCTTTAAACCTTAAGTTAACTTAAAACGGCGGTCATCTAACGCCATTATCACAGCTGTTTCTCGTGCTCCTGTTGTTGTTCGTCTATTGTTTCTCAGCATAAGCTAGGTCATACCGTGGCTTGATGTGGATTGGTCTGTGGTGAGTGTGTCAATCAGAATGGTCGTCCAATCACCAGCTGCTAATGTTTTTGAAGGTCCTACCTCTGGAAACAAATCTGAAGAGCTGCTACCCAGATGGACTTGTGAAATATTTCTGTTGTGGATATATGAAACTATCCGTCTTGTGTGTCAGATTAGATTAACATCCCGACATATACAAAACATAAATGAGCAACATCTTTGTACAAATACAAATAAAAGTAAATTTGGGACACTTTAAAGGAAGCCCTTGCCACTACCAATATGGCCGCTATAGCCAATGGGCTTCATTTTCCGTGTCAAAAACAGACAGGTGACGTCGGGGAGACTACATTCAGGTTTTATTCAGTCTATGAGTAGATGTTAGTTGGGTCCTTTGTGCACAAAGATTTTGCAGATTCTGTGAATCTGTTTATGATACAATGTGCTCTCAATCAGGGGTTTTGACTGTGCCAAAACCTCCCTGGTTTCAAAATATGTAAAGAAATGTCAACTTTAAGGATGTATTTTCTAACTTTTATTCCCTTTTATAATAATTATTAAATTTGTTTAGAGAGGAAATTATTAACAAACACCTGTAGGTTGTTGCAAAAGGGAGAAGGCATTCAGGGCTCTGTCAGCCGAGGTAGGATACTCCTTTCTTGCATGTAGCCAGTAGTAAGACAGGAGAAGATAGCTTAATAACAGGCGCAAACCACCGTGTCGATACAGACAATGACATCATCATGCCGAAGTTGCAGCTGTCACTTGAGGTGCGGTTAGGTCCAATCAGAAACCAAAGAATCTGATGATTAAAGCATTTTATATTTGTTCAGGACAAATTGTTATAAAAAAGAAAAAATGAAATAAAATAAAATAAAATAAAAAATAATAATCCTTAAATTTGCTGCACTCTGACATTTTTGAAACAGGAATAGTCAAATCTGTTCCAACGCCTTAACTGTTTATGAATCCAGGCTGTGTAACACTATCAATGGCTGCTGTCGTGAATAGATTTAACATGGTTTTATTCAGCTTTCTCAACTCATCTCAAGCAAATATTGAGTTTTAAGAAAAAGACATGCAAAAGAAATCTGTTTGCAGCCGAGATCCTCTCCCAACCGAGAGTTAACCAACTTTTCTTCTTAAGTGTTCAATTCAGGAGTGTCATAAAGCCTGATCCATACAGTAAATCCCTTCAGTGAGGAGTAGAAAGATCCAGCACATCAAAGATGTTATACCCCTCTGCTTATTTGATAAAAGGCACGCACACCTGAAAGGAGAATCCTACCGCACTGCATGACGACACCTGACTGATGTTGCCTCTTGGTGCATCCAGACGTGCCTCAACTTTTCCCACTCCACACTCGACGCTTATTTTCCTCTGAGAGAAAAAGGGCAGATCGTTGCATGTTTTAAAAAAAGGAGTCAAAGGGGAGCACAGTGATTGTGTTTGGAGTATGTATAGAAGAAAAAACTGCTTCCAGGGCCGCTTTATTTAACATAAGGCTTGTGGTGTGATCTCCAAAAAGTGGTGTAATTACAGCAAGATCAAATAGAAGCAAAAGCGGCTAATGCTAATACCCACTCCGACTCCGGACTGTTATGAGCGAGAGGGAGAGTAGAGGGATGCGGCCCATTAATAATGAATCCAGTGTCATCATTAAGGCGGCAAATGATTAAAACATATCTCCCAGCTTCAAACGCTGCTTTGCTAGCCCAGAAAATGCTGCAGTTGTGGATGTGCAAAGCCAGAGAGAGCCCTACAGTCTGCTTGTGAAATAAAGTTTTGCTTTTTTTTTTTTTCTTCTTTCATCTATACTCTGTTTTTCTCTTTCCGTCGGGGCGCTGGAACACCACAGCACACTGCATTCCTTTTCAACAACAGAAAACACTCCAGTTATGTAAGGGGGTGAAATCCACAGAACTGCACGGAGGTTTCTAGGATGTAAAAGTTCATGTCACGTAATCTTAAACATGAGGAGCATTTCTATACAGATACAGACACCTTTTTCTTTACTACACAGGAGTCATCATAATGCCACGCCAGTGCTGTCAGCCCTACAAGGCTTGTTTTTTTGTTTAACCTGCTGACAGTGGGAGCCAAGGGGTCTTGGGGTTTGTCTCCATTAGTGGCACTGGCCTGTCTGGAAGAGGGGCAAAATGATCTCTAATGGATTAGTTACCCCCCCCTGGTCAGTGTGTCTGTTCTTTGATATTCAGGTTCACTTCCACTGGGTGACACTGGATGTTGTGCAGGTCAGTGTCAGCTGACCCTGGCTAACAAAGCTGCTCCTAACAGTGCAGAGCAGTGTGAGAAAACTTACTTTACATGCAAACATAATCCACTGGGAAGCTGTGAAACTGAATAGGTTAAACACCCTTAACCAGGGGCGGTGTTATGGGTGGGCTCAGGGGTCCTAGGCCCACCCTAAACTTTTCTTATAATTTATATATAAATATATATAAATATAAATATAAATATATATATATATATATATATATATATATATATATATATATATATATATATATATATATATATATATATATATATATATATATATATATATATATATATATATATATATATATATATATACATTAAAATTGGTCTAAAAGGAGCATGGTAAAAAAAATGTCACTTAATGTTCGTATTGTTCGCATTAGATGGCAACATACATTTAATTGTAGAGCACAGTTCATACACAAGGCAATTCAAATTGCTTTACAAAAAAATAAAATAAAATCACAATAGGCAAAATAAAATCATTGCATAAAATCATTCTATGCTAAGCTAAACAAAACTATTTTCAGACACGATTTGAACATTGATGCTCTATCTTTGTAAAATGATCCATGTTTTTAGCCTCTTTAACTGTGGTTAATGTCCTTGCCTTTACAGCCTATAACAAACCGGCACAGCGCAGCCCACTGGTGCGTTAGAGCGCCACTCTTTGGTCAGCACCATGAAGAACAATTGCAGATAGCTCTGTCTAATGCAGAAAAAAGCAACCAAATCCACTTTATAGTAGTATATTGTCAGTCATTTTTATTACTTAAATTAACGATATACAAACTTTTATCACTTAAGGCCCACCCACAGCTGAAATCCTGGCTCCATCCCTGCCTTTTACTCCAGTTTCTGCATCGAAAACAGAATCCCAAACTTGTGTGGTTAGACTTTTGGATAGAAATGACTCAGCATATCTGCGTAACAGTCCTAAGTCACGCCTAATAACTTCCAGCCAAATAGCCCTGACTTCATCAGACTTGCTTTCCAAAGCTCATTTAAATTTTTGTGGTCCCAAAAAAAAGAAATACTTTGCTGTTGTCTGAACACATTATTTCCTCCCTGACTGCTGGAGTTTCTGCAGTTTTTCAAAAAGGAGGATGCGAATTCTCCATTTAACCTTGTTAGTAACCCAAAAACTGCATGTGAGTAACAATAAGGATGTTTCTGCTTTGTCTTCTGACTTTAAATTTTTAGCGACACTTGCAGTTTGGATCCTCTCTAAGGTCTGCTCTGAACACAAAGCCATCAGCACAGCCTGTCGTTATCACAGATGCATACGTCCAACCTGAGGAGAGGAAAACACAGGAGCCAAACGCAGGAAGTCACACTAGACTGGCTCAGAGAAGCTCACTCTAAATACACTGTAGAACCAGATGGAGGCAATTTGCTGGTCACAGTTGATTTGCCGGTGTGTGTGTCCATGTCAGTGTGGCTTAAATTACCCGACTGGAGAGATGAGTGCTGGAGCTCTGTGCCAGAAAATGACAAATTGCCCATTTAGCCCATTGTAGGTGTCAATTTTAATGCAGAGGGTTAGCTGTGTCTGCCTCTTCTTAAGTATTTTGCTCCGTGAAAATATGTAATAAGGCTAATTTGAATTACAAAATACTTGTTACGAGAGCCTTATGTGTGTGCGCATACAGGTGTTGGAGCACTTTCAGGCTCTGGGGGAAGTGTCTTTATTTTTGGTTTCCCGACTCAAGAGTGGACAGCAAATAATAGGGCACATTTCAAGTTATGATCGAAAGCAGCTCAGCAGTTTTACCGTCTTGATGGCTCCCCTATGGTCCATTCATAGTGCCCTCTAAATTTTAGTTTGATGCTTTGGGCTTGGGCAATTGTACCAAAACACTATTTCCAGCAGAATAACAGAGCAGCAGGTGGACTGACTGTCAGGGTAACTCCACTGTAAAACAACCTTTCACTACTGTGGTAGGAAAACAACACGGGGCAGCAGCTCTGGCTTTGTTTGTTTCTCTGAGACCAAACCTGGCAATTTATTTGACGAGTGAGTTTCTTGACCTGTGGGTCACTGAGACCTATTAAAAGCTCAGGGTGAAACTTCAGAAAGTCATGACTGGTGGAAGTATTTTATTTTCAGTTTGGTGTTGTTTTATGAGCTGGTGCATTTGACTGATTATTAATCTCCTTATGGTGAAGCTCTTCAGTGTCCCTTCTCAGCAGACTCCGTCGTTTCACACACTAAACTTTCAAGTTCCTCGCTGATGTCCACTGCCACTCCTGCCGTTCGTTGCCTTGATTAGCATTCAGCAGCGCTCCCATCTCTATGGCTGGCTCTTTTGTTTGCCTGCGCTGATTGGAGGACCTCTGCTTAATTTAGATGCAGGGAAGCGGTGACAGAAGAGGGGCTTATTAGGGCTGTGAGCCAATCCCGCCTTAAGTGCAGAGTCTCCAGTTCCATTTTCATTTGCCTCCATTATTGAATTTGCTGGTTTCTCATTCGCCCTGATTGCATTTTGTGTCACCTCTAAAAAAAAATTAGACTTCCCCTGAGGTCCTGTTACACTTCAATGAGTAACTTACATTATGAGTGTAAAGTAATGAGACAGGTAGAAGTTGAAGCACTTGTCCTGGGATGGGAAATGGTATTTTCTTAAATGTCATTCTTCAAACTTTTTCTTAATCAGTGCGAGTATTCGATGTAATAGTATGAATGCAGTGCCACTTTTTTAACACTATTATTTTTTTATTTTACATATTAATAACAGTTGCAATCAGAAACATCCATATAAACTGTGTTGTTTCTGCTTGATCAACAGAAATAACAAAAAAAAATTACTCCCCTGGTTCATATCCCTTAAAATAGTAAAGGAAAAAAAAGTTTAAAATAATAATCAATCAATAAACATCTGGCAAAAAACGTGTTTCTTTCGGATCCAGACTGGGTTAGTCTAAATTTTCTGGACAATATGCGGGGACTTCCACTCCAGAGTTATGAAAATGAAGCACCTCCTTGATCCAGCTCTTTGGTGAAGCCTCCTGTGTGGTATATTTTGGACAACCGTGCCTTTAGGCTCCAGGAAAATCTCTAAATTTGAGGTAGAGTTGGAAAATTTAGATCCAAAGAACAAACAAAAATGTGAATTTGGACGTACCTGAAGAAATGACCCTGAGGTAATGAAAATCTTTAAACTAGCTGTTGGAAAGATGCAAATGTTGAGTCTCTGTATAAATCTTTAAATATTTTTAGGACCAGCCTAGCTCACATGGAGGATGTGGATGGAGGAAGGTGATGATTCGCTGGGATTGGAGCCTGGACAGAAAAAGTTTGTAGCCCAAAAAAGCATCAAAACTGGGTCCAAATTTAAAGCAGGAAGCAACAATAACAGGAACTGTACCCAAATATAAAATAAAATATTTGGTAAAGATGAACCTGGTGCTTCTTGACGGCTCTGTAGCATCTGTTAGCGACCTAGCATCCATCGAAGGCTCAAAACTCCTTAAACTGTAACTCAGAGAAAAGTGTTTTCATCAAAGTTTATGAGATGGAGCAGGAAAGTTGCAGACAGGTGGAGCAGGAGTGGGTGGAGCAGGAATCGAAGAAGAAGACAAGTGATGGCAGGGATTCGTTCAGCATCAGCTGAAGCTTTAGAAGTGAATAAAAAAACATACAGTGTCATCTCCGCCTCCACCTCCTCTTGCACCTCCACAGCCACCGTAATCTTCTAATGTGAAGCGTTTTTCATAAGGATTCATCGCAAAACAATATCATTCGAGACTGGGAAATTTAATCAGGGGCTTTAAAACACAATTATGGTTATCAGAGAGGACACGGCAGCAGCGCTCAGGATCGTGGGAGGGGGGAGGGGATGGGGAGAGGAAGGGGGGTTAGATGGAGGGGACCTCCCCCGCACTGTCTGCGCCCTAGCGCTCCTCTCACATTTGTCACAGAGCACAATATCTCTTTGGCTGGCAGAGCTAATAATGGAGAAGTAGTGGGGAAACGGGACTCTGGAGACCCACCTCCGCCTTGCCGTGAAGATCAGATAAGTTCTCCTGGAGTCAGAGGCCTCCCTGAGCCGCTGTGGATCCGCTGGTACGGATTGTATCGTTTATAAAACACAGCGCACAAGCCTTTGACAGCTTTTTAGGTGTGTGAATAATGCAGCTCTTTATAAAAATGTGCAACTCTGGGAAGGAGATGTTCTCCCACTGGAGCGACAGAGAAAAAGACACTGTTGGTCACTCTTCTTACCAACCAACCAAACCTCTTTTCGTTTTTTGGCGATTCTTTACTTTTTTAGCCTTAAGGCGAACTAGTCTCCATTTTTCATCTCTATTATCTCCCGATCTGCTGCTATTTATCTACCGGCAGCTTGTTTGCAGTCTGGAGGCTTTAACAGTTATTCATGGATGGGATTTGAGCAGTCGTTTTCACTTAAGCAGCTACTTTCTCAGCAGCCTCTGTTTCTTTTTCCCCCTCCTTTAGAGTAAACATGCTCCGAGGCACTGTACCATCGGAGTGTTTCACAATTACACACTGAGGAAGCCTCTGTGGGACCGTCGTGCTTGTTTTAGTCCTGTGTTTACCTCAAATCCCTTTTTTTGTCTCACTGTAAATTAGCTTTCTACAGCTTAATTGTAATTACACCAGGGTTGATTTTGGTCAGACTAAACCACACACTCTCTGACCCTTGCACACCAGCAGTGTAATAATTAGTTTGCAATCCAAACTTCCTCCTTTGGATTCCACAAACACTTGCACGTGTTCTCCTTCTTCTTGTTTTTAAAGGAAGTCTCTTTGTTCTCATTTTGCTGGAGTGCAAATCATACACGACAGCATCCAGCGAGGATTCAAGCCATAAGATGAAAGAGACTTCTCCACCAGTGCTTTATTGTCCCGCAATTCGACGGATCCCGATGCAGCGTTCTCCCGCTGCGCCTGAAGTTCAAGAGACTCAGAGAGTGATCCGCTTCTCTTTGTTACTTGATGTCCACCATTTTTTTTAATCTCGCCCCCTCCCTGAGGGCTGTAACTTCATCTGATTCACATTACTATCTAAAGGAAATTGAAAATGTTTCCCAGGATGCCACAAGAAACTCGCACACAATCTCGCCATTTGCTTCTGCGGCTCTCATGCGAGCCGTTCCTTCCCGGACTTGAAGATTTGTTGCTCTCTCAGCTGGTGTAACGTTTGTCGGTGTTCCCCGAAGAGGTGGCGGTCTAAGAAAATGAAGGCAATTTGTTTCACTCTCCTCTATGGCGCCGTCTGTCATGCCAGCTGCCTGCGCCAAGTCAGGGGGCACTTCGAAGCACCATGAAAGTTAAGTCAATCACTCTGAAAATGACGTTTTTGGAGAAGTGGATGAACTTTTTCTTAACTACTCATTAGAGTTCCTACCTTTGATCTCGCCTGATGGTGCATTCTCATTTTTTTGATGTGGAGAAATTTCAGGTTGCTTCCCTGGGGGTCCTCGGCGTTGCTCTCCAAAGCTCCCAGTGATTAATTGGCATTTAAGAGGGTAAAGCCTCGGCTTAGCTCCTCAGCTCTGCGTACAAATGCACGGCTTTGTCAACCTGATGCAACAGAGCTCCAAGATGCTTTTTGCTGTTGGACAGGCGGTGTTTATCATAGGGATTTCACATGTCTGTGCAGCACTTTGCACGTTCACTTGAGGATTTTTGAGCCACTTGACTGCTGTCTTTTTTTATATGTTTGCACGCACTTCTCAGGGCTTTTTCTTCTGCTTGAAAAAAGGAGAGACGTGGAAAAAAGTGAGCATCCAACTGTGGAGAGAAAGAGTGATCATCTCCATTTCTCTGTTCCCCGTGCTCAGCAAGTCAGGGTGAGAAAGTGCAGGGAGGGAAAGGGTGGAGGCCGATAAGGATGGAGGGATGATCCTAATAAAAAGAGCACAGTCGACGGCCCCAGACGCACTCTGCTTGAGTTGTGTGCTGCGTGACACACCCGCCCCCGAGACAAGACAATAACGGCAAACTCATGGACTCATCAGTCGAGGACGGATCACTATTACAGCCTTATTCATCAGCATAATTAGGCCGAGGAAGAGATGTGGGACAAGTGGCTAGCAGCGCTGATGAAAGCTCATCAGTAGGCTCCCTGTAGAGCTATGACCACTGATTGGTGCTGGGGCCATCATTGCCTGGAAACTACTTCAAAATAGGGGCTCCTCGCTCCGCTGAACGACAGTAAAATGAACTTAATTGGCTAGCGAAGGCGGCTCGGCACAGGGTTCATTTTTACTTTCTTAACAATCTGTGCACTGATTGGACTGTTCTCTGTTTGGAGTGTGTGATGGCGATGCAAATAAACAATCCCAGGAAACCTTGTGCGACATGACGCATCTCTTACCTGAACACCTCACTAAATACTCCAGCTTTTGTTTCTTTTTATAGTCTGGGGTCGCAGGGATCAAGGCACTCTGACTCTGCACTCTTTGGAGAAATGAAACCCTATTCTCATCCAACTATAGTCTGTGGATGAAGATGGCTTTTGTGAGCATAACACTGAAATAAATGGAAAGGTTACTTCCTTATCTCGTTCCATAACATTATCAGGTTTCCTCAAGTGTGACGTCTTTAATTACAAAGCACAGTTCTGCCCTTTAATGAGTTAATTTATCATATTTATAGGAGCACACAAGCTCTTTTATGCTGTTGAGGTTGTGTTTTACAAAGTTATAATTGGAAACTATTAGAAATCAAGTTGGCTCAGAGAGCTAAAAAGTCTTCTCTGCGCTCTCGAGGTCAAAATTTGGTAGTATTTGCTCACTAATACAACAACTGCACCAATTCCCATTAGGCTAAAGATGTTTTCCAGGAAAGATTATGAAGCAGTGCCCATAAACATCTGTGTAGTTTGATTTTAAAAAGACTTTCTCAGAATAGATTTGCTTTTATAATTAATTTCAGGAGCCCTAGCAATGACCTCTCCTCTCTGTTTCTCTGCATTCCCTCCCTTCCCCCCCTTCGATGCAGGACAATAGCTTTTATGACTACCTCGTAATTCACAGCAGTGTATGGGGAGGGGATTGGGATGAGGTGGAGGTGGAGGGGGTGGATGGTCGGCTGTACATCTCCCATCCTGATGGAAAGATCGAAGAACACACAAGGGGGGAGTAAGGAGGGAGTGCGAGGAGCATGGGTGGGTGGTGGCGCGAGACTGTCGTTAGAAAATGAATGACCACCCGATACAGGCTTGTCATCGTGCTGGAAGAGTTAGTGCCACGGCCTGGATGGACAGTGGAGGTGGCGATTTGTCTTGCAGCGAGAAGAGAGGATCTGGACATGGACACTTAAGAGAGCATTTGGGAGAGGAATTATGCCTCCAAAGAATGCTACGAGGAATCTTTGGGGTTTTATTTTGTTGTTTGTTAAAGTTCAAACTTTTGGGGTGAAACTTAAAGGGGCTGTGAGGAGGAAAGTGATCTTGAAAAAGTCTCCCTCCTCTAGATCCTCTGGTCTGGACTGGATTGATTTATGTCCAAGTCTCTATGACAACCACACACCAGCTGACGAAGTTTAGCAGTGAGAAGCAAGATCTGTGTTTTTCTCAGCGAAAACGATTTCTGTGATTAATTTTGTAGTGATGGTGGACACTGGAGCCTAAGTGTCAGATAGAAAAAGACAGAAGAGCAGAAAAAATATAAACAGGAGAGAGATAAAGCAAGAGCTAAAGGCTAAAAAGGCTAATCTCTTTGTGATAATGTTTATTCTTGCTTGTTGTCATGTTAGCCTACAAACACCGGCTGCTAATAGCGCTACTGATGTACGGTACAAACTTACAATGTTTGCTTGTTGTCATGTTTCAAACCACCACGCTACGTAACTGTACTGATTAATACCTTACCTTGTTGCGTTGTCTTAAATAAAGAAAATTATTTCCAAAACAAAGTCACGCCTAGTGAAAAGACACATCATGACAGTGCGTGTGAGACCCAAAAAGTGGCGAGCCAGCCACGTTAAAACAGATGTTGGTCCTCCCCCTCGTATCTCAAAAACTGCTGAAGGTATTGCTTTAAAATCTGGTAAATTTTTCAGTATTACCCCGAGGATTAATCCTTTCAACTTTGATGATCTTGTGACTTTTTTTGTAACACCAGTTGCATGTTGAAGTAGTGGCACATTCAGGCGTTTTTTGACATCTCAAGACCCACTCACAGATGGGTGCTAGATTTGGTACAACCATCAGTTTTCCACTTAAGATGACTTACACATTAAATGTCCCTTCTTTCTTCTTCTCTGTATATGCTAGACATGTTTTTTCAGGAACACAGTGAAAACAAAAGACAAACAATGTCTCGTCAGTGGCACATTCCTCCACTCAGGTGTGGTAGGAGTTAATTGCTGGGCTTGTGGTGGCTCTTATCCATCATCAAATGGTTAGCCATGTAGAAAAGGCACCTGTCCCAAACAGGCGCCTGGTCTGAGCTCTGGCCAAGTGACGGCTGATTGAAAGGAAAATTGCTGGTTATGTGAGTGTGTGGGTGTTTGGATCTTGTGGTTTTGACACTTCATGTGTTCCCAGGTGATGTTTTTGTTTGTCTTTTTAACCGTTTCCAGTGTAAAGTGTGGATCTTAGGTTATAAACAAGCCTTGAAAAAATGTGCTGGTGTGACGGGAGAAGCTAAAGCATGAGTGGTTCACTTATATTTGAACAAAGCACGGCCTATCTCTTCCTCCCCCTTTCATGAATGTAGAGCAACCCCTGATAAATCGTCCATTGTGACGGGGACATGATTACATGAAGCCGCGGCTGTAGGCCATTCAGCGGGCAGACGAAGCGCCATGTCACCTCTAAGAGGGCTTTGAATAAATGTCCCCGTCTCTACCAAGGCCCACTTCCTTAATCAGGGTGTCGGATGGTAATGATTAGCTTCCTGCGTGTGCTGCTGGGCTGCTGAACCAACCGCATAACTCATACACTGTTAATAATCTGCCTGGGGAGATAATACCCTTCTTTACCTCTAGCTAATCCAGCCCTGATCCCAAGCACATTGTTACTTTTTTTGTATTAAATTTCATTTATTGTGACAAGTACTTCCACAGAATCCGGCTGTACTTCTTTTTCAAGGAGATGGGGATGCAGGGTGATTGTATCTTAATCCCTCAACTAGGTTAAATAAAACAGTCACTTGGTGTCCCAGAGAGAAAGAGACGCAGACGGGGGCTGTTGTTTCTGCTCTGCCACGGGTCACGGCGAGGGAGGGGAGGATTACTGCGGCATCATTTCATTCTGTTTCCATATCCAAAACCTGGATTAGTAACAGGGAGGGGGATTAGAATTTATTATCGTACTCCACGCGCGAGCATCTGTTAAGGGCACTGGTCCTTGAAAAGAAACATATTTTTGCTATTAAGCAAATGCCGCATGAGAAGCCTGCTTTGTCTTTGGTGCCTCGGCTCGGAATTTGATAGCAAATGTGCACTGGGTCAAGAGAGCTGTGATCCCTTATTTTTCCCTGAGTCAGTTTGATGATTTGAGGCCTTGTTTGAGCTGAGAAGAAGCCCTTGTACAAGAAAGAGGAGCAGTAAAAATTGAACACATTAAAAAACGCTTATTCAACTCTAAAAAAGAAACTAACAAGATGCAGGATGTAACATTGGGCATAAATAGGCCGTTAAGAGAGCCTTCACACCAGTCCACATTTAGGAAACACTTAATTCTAAAGCAGTGTCCCTCCATGAGAGTTTAAATGCTCTCCATCACTTTTAATCAAGTGTTTGATGTCTTCCAGTGACACTCAGACTCATTAACTTGATGTATAATTACAGGTCTGTACAGAGAGTTCTTTTCCAGCCTCTTTGTTTGCAAAGTGAAACCCATTTACTCATTTTCTTGCAGTGGACTTCTTTATGAATCATTGTGGCTCTTGGACCTGGCATTGAATTACTGTGTGCATTTGTCAATAGCATTTATCTTCATGCTCAGATGCACTTCAGGGAACACCTTATGCAGCGCGGTACTTTGAGACAAAAAGGATTGGATTTAACCTTGAAGTATTGATTTTCTGCCATGATATACATGTACTATACATTCATGTCTGTGTGCTCACTTCTCTGCTGGTCTGTCTTTTTTTCTTTTTCCCCGTGCAGAGGTACTGAACGGTGGGGTTTATGTTGACCAGAACAAATTCCTGTGCCATGCGGACACCATCCATTGGCGTGACATTATCAAGAACCCCCAGGCTGAGCTGCTGGTGGTACCATCCAACAACAGCAACCTCGGATGTGAGTACCGCACATGGACCAAAAACCGGTGGGACCAGTATCTTTGGATGAGAATCAAAAAATTTGAGGCTCTTCGCTGAAACATGAAGGCAAACCACATGCCAAGTTACTGTAGACACACACAAGCACACACACCACCAGTAGCAGTCATGCCCCATCTCTTTTTATTCATTCTGTTTGCCTGGCGGTCATTTGGAAGCGAAATCACATAGTGTTAGATCAGCGTGTGAACCTTTTCATTGTAGTGGTCTGCTAGCAGCTCTGCAGCGAGGCCCATGGAGCTGCTGTCTGCTGTGCTCTTTTTAAATTTCAGTGAAGCTGACAGCTGGTTTGAAGCTGCCCACTTCCCCCCTGCGCCCCCTCCCTTTGTGGTCCCCGCAGTCCCTCAGCTCCCTCTGCTTTGGACATAACAGGCGTCGCTATCCGGCGGACATTCTGTCTCAGAAGAACTGGCTGTTCAAGACAGACTCTCTCAAACTTTTCTGCAGATCTTTGGATGAGTCTGTTGCTCATTTCATAAAGGGGGGCAGAGAAGTTTCTGAAGACCCTCTGTATCAAAACATGTCAGGGTGAACAAACGGGACAGCTGAGACGCCAAACAGAGAGCAGAGAAAGAGGAGACGGGGGGTAATGTTGGGCAAAATGACCTTTCTTTTCCTTCAGATGAAGCAAAGTTTGTGAGGCTAAAATAAAGTTGTACAGACACTTTTTAGCACAATACGGTAAATATAACACTGCTTTGTTGATTAGATGCCACTGATGGCGTTGGAGGAGGATGGAAAGCAACAAAGAACAGAGGAGGTGGGCCAAAAAATGACAAGAGAGCGTGTGGGAGTCGAGGTTGCCAAATTGGGGCCCCTTGCCAAGGCATAGTTAGTATTTAACATTAACAACCCCACAGTGGGAGTGGTGGAAGGGGCCGGGTGACAATCTGCTGCACTGTTCCACTTACTCTGTAATTAACCCGTAGTCAATTAAGGCTGGATGATGGGCTACAGGCAGATGAAGGCTGTGAGCGCTCTGTCAGGTCCCACTTTGCCTGTGTGAGCGCTCGATGGATGGGAGTAAGAGCCTGTCTTTCATTGTAATGTTTTCAACAGGCCACAAGTCGCCACACTGACTCTGGGTGCATTGTGCGATGAGTGGAGGAGATTCAACAGATCAGTCACGAGTCAGAGGAGTCAGCAGCGTTTGGAAGACGGCATGATTTAATGCAAGAGGGAGGCTTTTATTTTAATATGTTGTGTGTTCTGTAGGCCGGCGCTGTCATCGGTCGTGTAACGGGCGCTGCTGGGGCCACCAAGAAGACCAGTGTCAAACCTGTGAGTATGCTGTGACGGTTTGTGAGTTGTGACGTCTTTTTTTTTTACAAACGGATCTTGATGAAATTTTCAGGAAATGTTCAAAATGGGATAAGGAAAAAGTGATTACAATTTGGAGCCGATCCAGATCACCGTCTGGATCCAGGACTTTTTTTTTAAAGGATTCTTTATCATTGTGAGATAGGGCTGTTTTCACCATATGTGTGTAGAAGTCCACCATAAATGGTCGGATTGCTTTGCGAAACAATACAAGACAAGGTCACCATAATTTCTGACAGATGTAAAAGTACAATCCAGATCTTGGCAATATTCTGGATACTAAGATCAACTCTGTCAGATAACAAATTATCGTACAAACCTGCAGCTAACACCAAATTGTAGCAGACGGTCTGCTGAAAGGGAGTATAACATTAAAGTAGGACTTAAGTGTAGCGTCACAATCTTAATATGTTTGGTGGAGGTCTGCACTCTTTGCATGCTTTTCTGGGTTTTGTCATTGTTGTTGAAAGGTCCAGAGAATCTCTGACATTTGTTTTTATTTTGTTTAATTTTTAGTCAGCACACTTATAATAAACCATAGACAAAGGGTGTAAAAGTATAACACGAAAACAACCCCATAATAATATTGAAAACGTGTCCCAAACCAAAATCATTCATTCTTAATGTCACCAAAAATTAATTCACAAACATAAAAATGACAGATAAACATAAGTATGCAGTAGACTAATGGTTTTTTTTGTTTTGTTTTGTTTTTTTGTAAGGGAACATAAGGTTCTGTTGATTCAGTGTAAAAAAAAAAATCATAAAGTGAAATTTAGTTTATTGAACTCAGCTCGGTTCAGAGAAAAAAAACAGTTCCCTTTCTAGCTCATTAAAAAAAATAATCCTGTTTAAATCCAAAGGCAAGAAGAAAAAAAAAACTACTCGCAGCGGAAGATATGGTCCCATAGTCAGCCAGTAATGTCAGAGTATCCAAGGATGAGTTATGGAATACTGTCCAACTGGTTCGAGTCCTGATCCAGGAAGAATACTGAAGGGGTTGATGATAGGTTTTCGTCTTTGCATGCAAACAAGGGCCTCCATACTTGCAGTTGGCCAATCAACACCTGGAAAACAGGAGCAAGAGGAGGCAGCTTGTCCAAATGGAAGCACACAAAACACACTGATAAAAGAAGCTTGGGTTGGAAGTTAACTAACTGAAGGTATCAACAGGAAAACAAAAGAGGAAGCCGGTAGCTGACAAAGTGTCTCCCTGTTTAATTGCAGTTCTGCTGTTGCGTCCATGTCGTCAAGATCTAGCGAGTAACCGGCCTGTTTTTCACAGACTAATAGACTTCTTCGCCTCGTTTTACTTTTCACTTCTGCATCATTATGCTCCCAACACAGCAGAGAGTGAGCACAGCAGTTTTTAATGCCTCAGCTTCAAGCTCCTGCTGGCTCACTGGCTGCTACATCTCCTAATGTACCAACAATGTGTGGGAGGCCCTTCTTTAGCACAAGTATTGGAGCAACTTTGATGCAGCCACATCCAAGTGATATTGCTGGGCTAATAATACGGCTTCCTTTTAAAGTAGTGTTGCAATAAAAGAAAGGGAAAATTTCCCTGGATACCAGAAGAGTTGGCAAAGCAGCAAGGAAAGCCAGGCTTTCTGGGAATTATCTGCTCAGTTGGAAGGTGATTTGGCCAGTTAGTCCTTTTGGCAGCAAACAATTGTGGTATAAGTGCCGACATGGTGAATCAGTGAGGTTTTCTTAAATTCTCCCTCAGGGGAAACCAATCGAGTCGACTCCTTCAGAGGCCAACTTCAGATTGGTACCTGCGAGCTGACAAGTGCAGCCGCAATTTTCTTGAAACAGAGCTTAAGCCGGACAATGAGAGGCTTGTTCAAGGGCACCTCCCGAGCAGTCGTTGAGAGGAAAGACAGTGCTCCACGTTCAAAAAAATCCGTCTGAGCACTCAAGCAAGCGACCTTGTGGTCACGAACCCCCTCGTCTGACCTTTCGGTTGGCCAAACCCCTAATTTGTTTCTGCCTGAGTTCCATACCAGACGATGTTTGCGTGCAACTGTAACGTGAGAGGAAGGTTGTGGGTGGTGGTATTGTCTCTTCTTGTGAGTGTGAATGTGTGTGTCAGACCTTTAAAATTCTCTCTTTTTCACTTCCTGGGCAGTGACAAAGACGGTGTGTGCAGAGCAGTGTGACGGTCGATGCTTTGGGCCCTACGTCAGCGACTGCTGCCACCGCGAATGTGCCGGCGGCTGCTCGGGCCCCAAGGACACGGACTGCTTCGTACGTCAGATACCACACACACACACACATACACACAGAGTCTGTCACCATCTTTATCACTCCTTCCTTTTCTTTTTTAACATCCTATAGCTTCTTTTTCCCACATTTTCTGCTTCATCCAAAAAAAAAAAAAAAGCCCATTTGTCATCCTCATCCAATCCACGTGTCTTTTTGTGCGACATCTGTTCGTCATCCCTCCCGCCTGGATCCATCCTCGTTGTTTACCAGCTGATAAATTGTTTGTCATTTTACAGGGTGGTAAAAGTCTGACGCAGCGCTGGCACTTCAAAGAACAAATTGGTGATTTAGCGTTCCAATTAGTCCCCCGTTTATCACCCCAACTTCTTCTTATTTCACATGCACCAGACAAGCCCATGAACGCACAATGACGAGGATGATATTGTAGCTGTAATTCACAGAACGGCTCATCCAATTCAATTACAGCCTGTGGCCACAGACAACAAAACATTTAAGAGGTTTATTGGACGACTTAGCAGCATTTACATCATGGCTGTGGATCAATGGCTCCAATTTTTCTCCCATTTGGCGTTTGCAAAGATGAGGAGCGTCTGTATGATGCGAGTGTCGCCTCTCTGCGTAAAAATGAAATGCTGCTGCAATACTCTTTCATGCAGAGTGACTTATCCTGCGTCACCGTGTAATATCCCTGCTTTCAGCTGACTCCACTCATGTGCTCTCCGCAGGCTTGCACCAATTTCAACGACAGCGGAGCGTGTGTGACCCAGTGCCCTCAGCCATTCGTGTACAACCCCACGTCCTTTCAGCTGGAGCACAACCCCAGAGCCAAGTACACCTATGGAGCTTTCTGTGTCAAGAAATGCCCACGTGAGTCAAGGATCCGCTCGTTATGCACGTAGCCTACATAAGAGCTCCTTCTAATGCTCTTAATTAAGTTTCTAATCTACTGCAAACTGAAGAAGCATTTATTCCGTTTCATAGAATAAAATTTCAGACAATTATTTCAAGTCGAGATGAATTACTCAGACATAAATAGTGTATCTCAATCAAGCAGTCGCTGCGCCATCTGTTTCAACGTCTGCCAAGCGAGCGCAAGTAAATCTCGTAGTCTTGTAGAGTTCTCACTTTCACAGAGATATGAAGTCAGAGTGCAGCAGTAAATCATCCAGCGTGCATTAAAAGTCAAGCTACAAAAGCAGATTGCACATTCAAGTCCCACTGATCATCAAATAGGCACACAACAGTCGCACTTTACCACCGCTGCCACCAAGCACTAATTTGATTCATTACTTTTGCTGAGCAATATAGCCTTAGACCATTAGTTTTCATCATTATACAAATGTGATTAAAATACAATCAATTTCTAGCAATTAGAGTGCTCTTTCCAGGAAATTGTTCCAAGACTGAATGCTGCACTTTGAATTTATATTTTCAAATTAGTTTATAACCACTTATCAGCATTTTTGTGCATGTGTGTGTGTGTGTGTGTGTGTGTTGCCAATAGATAATTTTGTGGTGGACCACAGCTCCTGCGTCAGAGCTTGTCCCAGCAACAAGATGGAGGTGGAGGAGAACCGGATCAAGATGTGCATCCCATGCACTGACATCTGTCCCAAAGGTAAAAGGTGGCATAGATGGGTCTGGGGTTTGTAGCCTAGCATCACCATAGCAGTCTCAATGTGTGATAGTGGTTATCAGTAGCTCACCAGATTCTTCTTGATGTTCCAGCCAATCAGAGCTCATCACTAAGACTTTAGATGTTCTAATCCAGGGGTCTGCAATCGGTGGCTCTTTGCTTTTAAGCTAGCTTAAAGAAAATATTATTGGAAAAAAGATTTTTGTTTTCTTACAGAGGGTACAAAAGACAAATCTGGAAGAAATACAGACTTTATTTTGCGTGGGTGGATGCCAGTTGATTATCCTGCACAGTATGTGGTGAGACATCAGCAAATAACAAAAAATTGAAAGTCGCTCAAAAAAATTTGTGTTTTTAAATCAAAATATTCTTTCAGTTTTTAAAAAAAATATGCAAATTTTTTAAATAGGTTTTAAAATTGTTCTTTTGCAAAAATGTATATCTTTTTAAATTTATCTTAATTTTTGCCAATTTTAATTTTTAGAAATTTTTGAATTCTTTTTTATTCAATTTTTTTTTACATTTTTTCGAACTTTAAACAATTGCAGCAATTTTTTGCAATTTTTTACAAATATTTTAAATAGTTTTTTTGCAGTTTTTTGAAAAATTTTACCTTTTTTTATGTTTTTACTGTGTTTTTAATTTTGCAAATTCAGCAAATATTGTAATTTTTTTGCAAATTTATTACAAATAAAAAACAGAGTGATAACTTGTTAAATTTTTTGAATTCAAAAAAGCTTTCCATTTAGAGAACTATTCACTGTGTTTTTACTATATATATAGTTTTATACACATTTTAGTCGTATTGTGAAGATAATCTAGATTTTGTGGCTCTGAAGTGACTTTAACCCAGGTCAGCTGAGGCAAAATGTCTCCTTTTAGAGTAAAGGTTGCAGACCCCTGCTCTAAGCCGTCCACATGATTAAAGGAGAAGTAATTCATCCTAGATCTGGACCGAGATCACTTGAAGCAGTGTTACCCAACCCTGGTCCTGGTGGACCCCTGCCCTGCATGTTTTAGATGTTACCCGACTCCAGCACACCTGATTCAAATGGGTGGCTCGTTATCAGGATAGAGCAGAGCTTGATGATGAGCTGATCATTTGAATCAGGTGTGTTGGAGTCGGGTAACATCTAAAACATTCAGGGCAGGGGTCCTCCAGGACCAGGGTTGGGTAACACTGACTTAAAGTCCTCCTGTATCTCGGCATCGCTGGTCTGACTTTGTTCAAACTTGGAGAAGTGACACCTCAGTGTTTTAGTGTCATCATGTTGTTTGCTCTGATGGTTGCACTAAAAGTACATGTCAAAGTTTGACACTTTGAGTGAGCCTTAACTGCCACCACTGGTCCAATTTTGATGAAACGAGGAGCGATGATGTATTTTATTGCCCATTGGTCCAGAGAGAGTCTGCATCGCTCATAACCGGTGACGGTTGCCTTGTGAGATTGTCAAATTTGTCTCGGTGCAGAAATAAACTGACAACATACAGACTCTGACACTGAAGCCTGAAACAGTGGGTGCAACGTCAGCAGGATGCAACACAGAGAAAGAAAGTGTGAGCTGCACTAACGAGGGAGGGGGACTTTCTCAGTGGATAATAAAGAAGTTATCACAGACCAATTCCTCCAACTGCATTTACTGTACGCACAAGAGCTTATGCAGCTAAACCATTTTAATCTAATAGCTTTACGCTAACAGTGATGATACTGGATCAGCGGTATTGCGCAGCAGAATAACTTTAAAAGCCTTACAGGGAGAGTCATTTATTTTATAGGAGGCGGATAAGCCTTTTATGTGATAATAAACAAAGTCTTTGCTGATTTATTATTCCAGTGTTCCCCCAAAATATCAACATCTGGATCTTCATTCCTGGACAGCCTGAAGAGAGAGTTCAAAATCCTCAAGAGTCATGTGATTATTCATGCATCCTTAGAGCATCTTTATTATTACTGAATGAAATTTGATAATAAGGAGTGTTTTCTTCATTCTATTGATTCAGGAGTTGAACTCTGCTGCTTCTTGTGATGTCGTATCCTCGTTACAAACAGGATAAATATGACAAACAAAGGTCAAATATCTGGTTCCCACAATGAGTAATTAAAGCCCCTTCATGCGACACAGTGAGCTAAATACCTATAATGTCTACAGTGAAATGAAACAGCATTACTTCAGTTCAATATGGCGGATTAGCCCCTTCATCATATTGTTCCCACAAAAGGTAAACGATCCCTTCAGCAAGGAAGACAATGCTGTTTTCCTCCCGGCTCCATGTTAGAGCTGCACCATCCATCGATTGGCTAATCTCTTGATTACATCGTCACGCAGCGGGGAGGGGTTAATGAGGGATAGCCCAAGGAACTGTGGGAAATGATAACAAATTAACATTTCAGATATGGAATTGGCTGGTATAAATCACTATCAAAAACTGGTTACACCACTTAATGCAAGCCTTATTCATCATCCCCCCTCTGCCTCTGTCAGAAAGACTTGGCTCACACCAGACCAGCAAGTGTAATTAATGCAGATGTAATGAATTCATTAAAGGGAGGAATTGGCTGTGGATTGGCCCGTGCTTTCATCAAAAGACATCCAAAGCATGCAGAGGGGCCACGGCCTTGCTTATGCACCAGTGCGTGGGTAAATTTTCATGAAGGAGCATTAAGAATTAAGGTGACAAACGGCTAATAGTGCTACAAGGCTGCATGAGGACACTATACGCTACCCACCGCAACTCCAAAGTTAATTGTTTTTGAATTAAACATGATTTTGTGTTTGCATTTGTTTGATCAGTGTGCGACGGGATAGGAACAGGCAGCCTGCAGACAGCTCAGACAGTGGATGCCAGCAACATTGATAAATTTGTCAACTGCACCAAAATCAATGGCAACCTCATCTTCCTCATCACGGGGATTAAAGGGTAAGTGATGGCTCGAGAGCTCACGCGCATACTTACAGGGACTGGTTCAATCGAGTGACAGATTGAGAAATGTAGTATTTTAATACCTGGTATATGTGCTGTGTGGTTTTTCAAGTTCACAGAGTTTAAAACAGAAAGTTTTCCTCATGATTCAGTCCATACCACAGCCACGTATGCGCACTCTGCTTGCTGAAGAGAGCATTCACCGCCTGCTTTGTGTCTGCTTTGTGTCTGCTCTCCTCAGGGACATGTATCACGGTATTGGACCTTTGGATCCAGAGCGTCTTAACGTGTTTCGCACAGTGAAGGAGATCACAGGTGAGGCTGCCTCGCTGGAGTCACCTTGGAGAAATTGAGTGAACAAAACAATATTATTACATGGAGTGTGTGTTTGTGTGTGTGTGTGGATTATGTGGCCTTTGAGGCAGTAAAAGAAAGCTTTTGATAGGAAAGTGGAAAGCTGTTTTTTTTGTTGTTGCTGAACTCTGAAATGCGCTCCTGTGGATATGATGCTGAAGTCGGATACTTACAGTAGATTCTGCTTGTGAGTGAGTTATTCATTAACTATTAGAGGCCCTGAGGGATGAGTAATACATCGTATACAGCACCTTTTGTCATATTAAACTGCAACTTGCACTTGAGCCAAACAGCAAATGGAGTGAAACTGCATTTTCATAATGAAAACCCGAGCAATAAGGAAGAGCAATGGCTGCTCTAACGCTGCTATTTCCTGCTCTGCCTCTTTAATGTCGTTTCTACAGATCCTGATTTGATATAATCAGTCATTAAAAGCAAGTGTAAGTGGACAGATTGTGCAGAATATTAAATCTATTCTTTTAATTACCGTATATTGTCTTCTCGGAGCACATTTCCTGCAAAGAATGGGTCCTCGCTACAAATTTCATGAGAGGCGCTGAACTTCCAGGACCAGAGATTGCAGCGCTTTTCTAATTAGAATAAATGGGACAAAATGATCCTTTTTATTCCCTTGCCCCTTTGGTCCTCGATCGAAGGCTCTCTAGACTTCTGTTGTGCCTTTTTCTTCCTCTCGCCAGCTTTTACAGACCAACGAGGAAATAAGGAAAACTGAGTTAGAGTGGAGCAAATCACAATCCTTCATTGTCTTAATCTAGTGTTTGTATCTTCAAGGTTACCTCAATATCCAGTCGTGGCCTGAGAACATGACGGATCTAAGCGTGTTTTCCAACCTCGCAACGATCGGAGGTAGAACCCTCTACAGGTAAGTCTCACCTCGCTTTCATCTCACTCCCTTGTCGACTCTTTGATGTGAACACATTCAAGGGGAATTAAAGCTAAGTTGTAAGGTTGGAGAATCATCATCGGCGATATGCTGACGACACTCTCCTCTTCGAAGCTGTCTCTGTTTCTCGCTGATTGTGTGTGACTGATGTCGCCATGGAGCTGTGGCCTGTGTTTTTCTACAAAGAGCCTCTTTGAAGCATCACTGCGGTGTTGCTTTGATTAGCCTTATTTTGATAACAGGTTCTGGGTTCGCTTGCAAGTAGCAGATTCCAGGCGTAGGTGTCAAAGGAGATCTGGCGATGTTATTTTCATTGATGAACCAGAGGCTCAGCAATTTTTCACTCTGAGCTGCATCCTACTCATCTCTCACTCCTCAATTATTCCTGTTCTACATCTCTAACTTTGCCTCTAACCCGCCATGCTTGTGTTCTCCCTCTGTCTCTCTCTAGTGGAAGCGGTATTTCTCTGCTGATCCTGAAGCAGCGTTGGATCTCCTCGCTTCAGTTCCAGTCGCTGGACGAGATCAGCGCCGGGAACGTTTACATCTTCAACAACAGTCGGTTGTGCTTCTACAACACGGTCAACTGGACGTCACTTTTCAGGACGCCGAACCAGAAAGTCCTCATTCGCAACAACCAGGAGCCAAAAGAATGCAGTGAGTAGCAGTTTCAAGATTTGTCTCAGTGTATTTTTGCTGGAGTTCGCTTCAGAAACACGTCAGACTTATAACGATTAGAGTATCTGGTCATTTCAAAACAAAGCTTCAAGTTCTGGCTCCAGATCATGAATCTTATTCTTATTTAAAAAAGTACATCACTGGCACATGACCAGGAGTCATGGGCAGGTCAAATATAGAAGGAATTCGACGTTTTGATCAAGGTAAAGTTAATCTGAGGCCTTGACCACACAAAAATGAATATATTCAGAAACGCACATTTTTCTTTCCAATTGAGCCTCTCACTGTTGCAACGGTTGCCAACAACAAGAAAAATGGCCGACATTTACTGCGCTATTTCTGTGTTCTTTGCACTTTTTGCCCTCATTACAGCTCTATGGATGAATGTAATGTTTTTGTATTTGTTTTTTTCTCCATCTCCTTACTCCATTGACAGCTTCTTCTTCCTGTTTTTAACTGCGCATGGTTAAAACGTTCTTCTTCTATGGTTTTCACATTTTGCTAACCTGCCACTTATAGGCCAGGCATGGCATTGCAGGCTTTAGAGTTTTGCTTCTTCGTATGAGCAGAGATATTTCTGTGGTGTGGAAAGAGATTTTTTTTTTCCATATATATAAAAAAATCCATATAGGCAAAGAGTTTAGGGAGGGACAGGTGAGTTTAATATGCTAATTAATCACCATGCATGTGCGTTGTCATGGGTCAGATTCCTGCAGGATGATCTTGGGTATCCAGCGATTTAGGGGTAAGAAAGAAGTTTGAACTTTTGCATCAGATTAGAAAGAAGTTTAACTTCTAATTGTTTCTCATGCTGTTAAACTTTGTATACTTTTCCTGGAAGTCTTTCTTTGCAGACCTTCACATTTGGAACCCAAGGACTTTCCTCTCCTTATTTATTTGCATGACGCAACATTTCAGTAGAAAAATCTCCACTTTAACTGAATACACAACCGACTCGGGATACAGAATGCCACATTCTCACCAAGTAAAGCCTGAATGTTGGCAGCGTTTGCTCACATTAATTAAGTCAGAACAAACTGAAAATGTCTTGAGCGAGTGACAAAGTGACAGCTTAATACATTTTCTGCCTCTGTCACAAAGATTTTCAACAATGAGCCAGAAAAGTCTTGTTCGTACTTTTGGGATTTAATAATCAGGCTTTTGTTTTTAAAGCTACAAGCACATGTATGTTAACACAGCATTAACGCCTGTTTAGCTCCCTCTTTTCCTCTTTCCTTTTAACCTCTAATTATTTCCAAAGTTCGACTCCCCTGATATCTTCAAATCCAACCCCACCCCTGCCTCGCACACTGACATACCCGTTTCCTTGGCAACTGTGTCACTCTGGCTGCTTGGCCATGAAAGCCCTTATTCAGCTCGCTGTGAGCAAAGTGCTTAATGTGTCATGCACCGAGGTGGATTTAAGCTCACTGCAGGCCGCTGGGAAGTGAACACCTGATGGAACAGAGTCTGCATGTGGCTTTGGCTGCAGATGTGGAAATGTTAAGCTTCAGAAAAACCAGGAGAAGACAAAAGAAGCACACACACTTCACACATCAGCATGTTCGCGCGGAGTGAAACTCAAATTCACAGAGGGTAGAACGGTGAAGTTAGCTGAACATAAATCTCACTTTATCTCCCTGAAAGTAACTTTAACTCAGCAGATATTCAAGAATGGCTGAATATACTCTGTAGGACTCATAAATAATTCAGATAAGAGGGCGAAATTTGTCAGAAGGTCATGTATGTCACACAGAGACGAAGAAAGACAGCAACCACTGTAGTTTTCTCACCCCTGTCAGACTGCGGTTGATATCATTAGCCAGTTAATGAGTGCAGTGTGTGTTAGAGATCGATTGATAGGGCCCAACACAGGCCTCTTCATTAGGCTCATCCCCCCCAGTCTACCATTGACCGCTCGGCTGTTGACAAAGGGCTCAGCGCCTGCCGGGCGACACTGCCGGGGACGTGGTGTCACTCAGGATGGAGAGCACACCGAGTCCGATGAACAGCATCGATTGTTGTGGTTTGACTTGAAAATAAAGGGGCTTGGGGTTGTGTTTGGGGGCGCTCTTTAACGGCGGGGATGCGGGGAATACCAATGTTTACTCCCACAGCTGGGCTGCCTTTGGCGGGAACACAATGAGAGATGTGCACATGCGAGTCAACACTTAGCGCTGAGGTTTGAATACGAATTCACTCTTATATTTATCATCCTCTTTTCTCTGCAGCTCAACAGCGGATGATTTGTGACCGGATGTGTTCAGACGACGGATGCTGGGGTCCAGGCCCTGACCAGTGTCTATCCTGTCGCTTCTTCAGGCGAGGTCGCACCTGCGTCGAGTCCTGCAACCTTTTTGACGGGTGAGCTTATTTAGTCTCATTAAAGTTCTCGTCGACTTCATTAACCCCCCTGCAAACAATCATACACGCCAAGCAGATGAAATGCAATCAATTTAAACAGCTTTGATGCATGGGAATGAAACGCTCTCAAGGGCCCTGGAGGAGGAGAGCCTAATTGCCGATTGGCGCCAATGTAATGAGATGAACCAATAAGGTATTTCACACCACTTAAAGCGGATAGTTAAAGGAACATTTGGCTGCTTGTTTCATTCATCGTCCAAAATCAATTTAAATATCTCCTGGAAGTGTTATATCTTATTACAAATTGCCCATTTAGGCTGACAGACAAGATTGTTTTCTGCTCCCAGCGATGAAATGACTGACATCCACGACAAAAGCCCCTCAGAGTGCCCTCGCAATCCACTGATGTTCTCTTCTCAGTCTGAATAATTGCATTCAGGTCATTGCTTTATGCTTCCAAGAGGCACATCAAACAGATCACTGCCAGCTCACCTGGGGAGAAACGCTTCTTTGTAGATGTGGTTTCCAGCCTTTTGTGCTTCTCTTGAATGAAGAGGGAGACGTTGTGAATCGTAACACTTGAAAGCATCCGTCTAAAATAAGACTGCACCAGTAGCGTCTGCCACAAGATAAATATGACTTTCTTACAAGCGGTGATGTCAAGCTAGTGTTTCCCTGAGGGGGGAAGAAGAAGGGAGCGTGCACGTGTGTGCGCGGAGGAAGATGGGTGTATAAGAGCGAGCAACCCTCGGTCATGTTGACTTGTTGCCGGGCCTTCCCCAGCAATGCTTGTAGGAGGGAGGCTTTGAAGTTGCTGGGAAAAAACAGCTCACAGCCAAGGCTTTGAAGAAGACTGGTGAGGAAGAGGCGCGTGGCAGGGAGCCGCCGAAGCACACTTGTTTCTTCTACTGTAAATACAGTCAGCGGCTGTGATGCATTTTGAGGGAATATTCTAGAGCCGTCTTTCTGCTTCTGTCACTGGCCTGAGCCGTGGCACCGAACTGTCGATAAGCTAAAGTTTCCTGATGTAGGAAGTCACCCCCTGCCTGGTGCCGTGCCTCTATGAACCTTTGGCAGATGAAGTGAGATGGAAGCCTTGGATAGCCTGCACTTTTCCCCCCTGGTGACTCCTGCTATACACTCTCTGCTGAAAATATCTCTGCAGAAACCCAGCCTGTGTGCACGCCTCGTCTCTTAACTCAGCTGGTAAACAAACTAAATTTTTCTTGAGCATTATCTTGTTCAATGACACACAAGGAGTTATTTTTCATTACTTGGTCTCAGGTTGTAATCCCAGAGAGCATTTGAAGAAAGTTTATTTAAATTAAATTTGTGAACGAGCCTACTGCAGGGCGTTTAAAGAAAGAGGAAGCATTATTCCAATAACCATCCAGACAGGAAAATAATAAAGGGGCTGCGAGGAGTTTCAAAGTGATCTTGAAAAAGTCTCCCTTCTAGATAACTGCCTGATCGTAATCCACACTTTAAAATGACAAAGAGAGATCTGTGATTAATTTTGTAGAGATAGTGGACACTGGAGCCTAACTGTCAGACAGAAAAAGGACAGAAGAGCAGAAGAAAGATAAATAGGAGAGAGATAGAGCACGAGCTAAAGGCTAACATAGGAGCTAAACTGTTTGTGCTCATGTTGATTCCAACCCACAGTCAGCAGTTATTCAGCAGTGGTCTGTTCAAACTTGAGAGTCTATCAATAAAATGAAGAGTGAGGTTACGTTAGCTCTAATTGGACCAGGATTCACTAACATTACAAATTATCAACACGTCTCACAGGATTGAGCTGTCGAGTTACAAATGGACGGCTTCTCAACTACTTGTTGTCACGTTAGCCTATGGATACATCAAAGCACCAGGCTGCCGATAGCACTACATATAGCCGGCTACGCTTCAAACAACAGTACTATGTAACTATACTGATAAATACCTCACCTTGTTGCGTTGTATCTGATAAAAAGTTGACTTGAACAAAAAAAAAAAAATTGTTACAAAACAAACACACGCCTGGTTAAAAGTTATATTTTTACGACAGTGTGCGTGTGTGAGACTCCAGGCCAGAAGGTGGCACTGCAGTCCAGTTAAAACAGATCCTCCTCATGGGATCTTTAAGTTTTTGACCAAAAGAAAAGTGGGTCTCACTAAGGTTTTAGATAATGTGAGCAGATTGTTCTGGACAGGGTGAGCAGGAAAATCAAACAGTGCCATGTTTAGGTACCGAAACGCATTCTTGAGACTGTGAAAGTGGAAGAGTAGGTGATTTTCCATACTGGACATGAACACAGCATTACAAGGTTGAGAAATAAATGTTTTAAATTGAAAAACTTTGAGATTTATTATTAAACAAATTAATATTAATTACCACATAAACACACAAAAAGTACCAAAAATTGATACTGTATCATTTCAAATGTGAAAGGTACCCATCAGTAACAGCCCATTCACTATATATTATCCCATTTATTAGCAGCCTCCAGTTTCTTTTCTTCCAAATGAAAATCATTCTTCTTCATCTGTTTCTTAAATTCTAAAAAGATGGTTAGTCTCAAAAGCTTTGGTACACACAGAGTATGAGTTAAGGTTGAGTTGATATCCGTCTTTGTTCTGAATCTATCCTACTGGACTTTACATCTCCACAGAATAAAGAAGAAGCTCATTAAATATGTTTTCAGGATGGTGATTTTTAGACCTTAAGATTCCCGAGCTTGCCCTCGTTATATGTCTCCATTCTTAATGAGGAGAGGCACTAATTCCCTTAAGTTCCTACATCTTTTGAATAAAACAAAGGAGGAGCAAAAGAGTCGAGAGGGGAGAAGAAAATGTCTGAGATGCCGTCCACCGGGGTTTGTGGGAGGAGGGAGGAAGCGGATTAGGGAGACGTTGAAAGTGTTTAATTAAAAAAGTTGCTCCAGTGGGTTGGCCGCGCTCTGGCTTGCTGAAGGTTTGGAGGTCTGGATGGTGGGCGCAGTCCTGCTTAAATTCCTGCTAAAACAGGGCTAATCCCCCATCAGGCCGTCCCCCTACGGGGCCTTGGCGCACACTTCCAGCCGTGAAGGGGGCCAATCAGGAGGAACGGCTTTGACGGAATGGAAATGACCCTGGGGAGCACCGCTGCCGAGGTCTTTGTCTTTCACCCATTCTCCTACATGTATCTCTTTTTTCCCACTCAACCAACAAAAGAGACATCTCTGCACCGCCTGGGCCCTTTTCTAAAGGATTCCCCTGGACGGAGCTTCCAAGAGAGAAATCTAATTTATTTTGGAACAAGGGAAAGAAAGACGAGGGAGAAATGTAAAGAGAGCACAGGGAGTTTCCTTTGAGTGCTGAAAAAGCATCTTTGATATCAGGACGGTCTGTGTGACGGGAGTTTGGCGGCGAAGTATCCTCAAATTCAGGCTAAATAAACCGAAAAGGAGGTTTTTTATCTCAACTGCTGAAACCTTGAGTGTCAAAATGTCTCCTCTCTTATTTGTAGCTTTTAGAACCGCAAAGTCTTTAAAGGGTTTCGTAGGAAATTCAACCTTTAAAATGCATAAAACACACACACACACACACCCGCAGGGGATCCCAATTTAAGTGCAAGATCACACCAAAACAGCTCGGATGGAAGTACTCGATTTTTTATTCTGCGCTGGTAGCATCATATGCAAATACAAACAAAACGCACAGAGGGAGTCGCTCTGATTATCTGCGCACTGTGAGAAAAGGCCTCATTTGTAACTGGGTGAATCCCCCCCTCCCTCGGCGTGGCCGTCTGTCCTCCTGTGGCTGATCGATCCCTCTGATGTGGAAAGCATTTTTGATCGGCTTGTTGTTATTGACGGTCCTCGGGTTGCGTAAGACGATGGACTTCAAAAAGCGGAGATAATGCCACACAAACACAGGGAGGGGATTTATAGATCGGAGGAATGTGCACACACACACATGAGGGTTCAACGAGATGGCCTGCGGCACCGAGAAGCTCCTGACGTCTTAATTGCTGTGTACAAACCTGATATCGAGCTCCATTGTTTACCTCAGCTCCTTCAGAAGTCTAAAAACAAAAACATCATCATGTCCTAGAATTTTGTCGTCTAACACCTGAAGGTAGAGACCCCTGGGTTTTAACTATCAAGAAAACACACTTAATGGACAAAGTTGTCAAAGACTTTCTCTACCTCATGAGCATCTGAGACAAAGTTTCTTTCTCCTCCTCCTCCCTCAGCATCCCTCCTGCATTTGACCATGATTTAAAAAGCTTTTCATTATTCATAGGCCTCTTCGGTTAACATATTGACCACACTGAGCCTTTTACTTGATCAAATACTTGCTACCCTGAGTGCCCCCTTTTACCAGTAGGCACTGCAGAAGGAGCCGTGCAGAAATGAAGCGTTAACCTTCCTCGTTTTGATGCTGCATCACATGTTGGTTTAAAATCAGACGCCTCCTATGTTCGGCTGGTGCTGGTATGCACACAGCGTACTTCAAAATCCTCCCTCAGCACGCTCCCAATCAATATTTCAATGCGGGTATGCTCTTAAATCTATAATACATGCTTCTCTATCCTCCACCTTTTTCAGGGAAATTCGAGAATTTGCTAATGGATCCGTGTGCCTGGAGTGTGATAGCCAGTGTGAGAAGATGGATGGGAACATCATGACGTGTCTTGGCCAGGTAAGACACAGCTTCCGTCCACCTTAGGATACTTCCTGGAGGTAAACTTTCCTCTGTTTGGATTAAAAACACCTCACATTTTTCTGCTCAAGATAGCCTCCTATCTTGTCTGAGCTGAGCAGTTTCCAACTTATTTCAAGGGGGAGTCTATCGGTCTTGCGCGCAGGATTTCAGAAGATATAAAGTGCTGTGTTTGCAAAGGTGAATGCTAGGTTAATGGGAGGAATGATGAACTACTGTGGCTACTTCTGGAGCATGCTTTTGGCAAGTACGCATACACACACTCCAAAACAGCAAAATGAGATTAGTTTCTGACCTTCCGGTAAAGTCACTTCTAAAGCCTCACACCACGAGTCTGGAAAATGCAAGAATTTCTCTTTAAAATGTTAGAAAGTAGTTTTTATTTATCTTCGCTTGGCTTGTAAACATGATTTCAATCAAGCCATCTGCGGGGAAAACAAGCACTCCAGTTATCACGACTGGTACAGTGAACACATGCCACATGGCGTGATCCAAAACAAACATTTCTTTGTCTTTAAGAATACATTTGGTGCAGTTTTTATTGTCAAAATAAAGCGTTAAACAAGCAGAAGCATTGTGTTTCAGAAGAGCGTTGTGGGAGGGAAATCTGAGTCCAGAGGAAGTTAGGAAAACAACCAAATGAAACAGAGAAATAGTCAAGTGGTCGTCTTGTTTGTTTTTTCATATACACTTACTTCTTTGTGTTTATCTCCGTCATCTGTGTTTCAGTCGTCTTCCTGCTCTTTTTTTCCTCTTTTTTTGTTCTTTACCTCCTTAGTCGACTCATTTCTTCTCTTAAAAGTAGGGTCTGCAGGAGTTTTCATTACTTATTAGTAAATGCAACATTCAAACTGGGCTCCTCCTCCTCCTCGGATCAGTGCCAGCGGCAGCCCACACCCACAGCCTCCAACCGTGACTACGTGAACACACTTACTAGCGCAGTAACCAACTGTAGCATCACGTTTCTATGTGGGAGAGACTCAAGAGCTGTGCACCTGACTTGTCGTGTTAGCACAAGCTAACCTGGTTAGCAGAAAGCTAACTGGAAAGCTTAGTCCAGCCAAGCTTCACGCTTTATGTTTTGGTCATTTTGTTTCACTCTGGTTGTGTTTTTCTTTCTCCATGCTACGTCCGCTATCATAGCTGCTCTGATTAGCTTCTTCCACTTGCTAATATCAACATGCAAAGTCAGGTGTGCACTGAGCAAGCTGTGATTGGCTGAGGTAGCCAAGATACACTGCTCTTAAACGGCCTGAAACAACCAAAACATCAACATAGAGGTAAAGGAGGGGGTCGAGGCTGACACAGACACTGACACGCGTGTATAGACGCCCAGATGGGACAATTGAGCAGGATTATTTCCTGTAAAAGTTGACATTTTATTTTCTAGGAGAATCCTATAGACCCTACCTTTAAGGTCGCCTGAAACTGTGGGGGTGGTGTTGCTGTAACTACCCGATATAAAGCTCTAGTAAGACACAAAGAAGAAAATAGTTTTTGTCAATACCTCCTTAACAGTCACAGTGAAGGTAACACCGTTAGAAAAACATGTATACATCTCCTTACGTTAGTCATCTTCCTCTCCTTGGTCGTCTTATTTAAACTTCCTCTTCCTCCTGAACACCCTACTCCGTACAGCCCCATGCATGGAGGTTATTTTAAAACACATTTGCAGTGTTACATTACAGAAAGTTGTATCTAATGTGCCGCATGACTACTTTAGTGGAATTCAGCAGTCGCATGAGTAACCTTTTATGACTGTCCCTCGAGACAGAGGAGGAGGAGGAGAGAATGAGTGATGAAGAGCCAGAAAGGGAGAGGGGCTCCTCAAGGATGCAGAGAGGCTGCTGACTTTGAGATGCTGGTCACAGTTGAGTAGTAAATAACACCAGAGTCAATCATCCACAGGCGCTCCCGCACACAAATACACATGCACACGGCATCTGCGGACATACTTGAATGCATCCCGACATCTGTATGCGACTCCGCTCGCAGCCACACACACACACATGCGTACACACAAACATGAGGGGTGAGAATAATGTTTATTGATGGCGTGTGGCTGAATGTGTCAGGCTGTGAGGAGCTGTCCATCAGGTCACGGCGGCTGTCATTAGCAGCAGAGCGCCGCGCAGAAACTCCAAAATACCACAGTGACGCACATGGAAAGTTCGCACATTTCTATCAGAGTTAATCGCTTCGGAACAAGAATAAACACACACATCACTTCAGTTCACACACACACAAACACACAGATTATTCTCCACCTTACTTATTCATGCTCCAGCTGCAGCCTCGCTCAGTTACGACTTGTCATCTCCTCCATCACATTCAATGCTCCGTACTTTGACATGACCTGATTCCTTATGCATGTTGCCAATTTTAAGCAGGGGAATACACTGCATAGGATTCTGATCCACGCGTTATAAATCACTGAATGTGATTCATGTGGGTGCTGCCAGCTGCATTAGCCGCGCTGGGGAAGTGGGTAAATTGACATGATTCGCCAGGTTTGTATTTGATTCTGTTCAAATCACTTCTCCCTCTCATACATTTCTCCACATCTCCATCTTTCCCTTTTTGCCTAATCCCATTCTGTCTCCAAACTTTTGTCCCTGGCGGCTCCTTTTTAACCATCTCGCCCAAAAATTTCTCGTTACATCTCCTCCTTCTCTGTTCCTCCCCCTGCTAATCCTTACTCCGTCTTTCTTCATCCCTCGTCTGCCACCCATCGTCTCATCTCCCCGCCTTTGCTCTCCTTTCAGGGCGCGGACCAATGTGTAAAATGCCTCCACTTCAAAGACGGACCCAACTGCGTGGAGAAATGCCCCGACGGGTTACAAGGCGCCAACAGTTTCATCTTCAAATACGCCAAGGCCAACAACGAGTGTCATCCGTGCCACGCCAACTGCACCCAGGGGTAAGAGAGGCATGACACAGAGAAACAGAAAGATGTGCGTTTCTCTCGTAGTTTCGTAAGCGTCCTCTGGTGTAGGTGCTCTTTAAAGCATTACTAAGACCAGCTGCGATGAAAGAGAGCAAGAGCAGGAAGATGACTCAATCCTGCAGCCGTAAGATTTCCCCGAACAGCTGCCTTCAGGGGGCCCTACAGTCAGGGGCAGAATGCATTGACCCCGAAGGCCACGAGTAGTAGAGCCGGATAAAGTATGAATGAGGGGACGGTGCAGGGAGACAGTAGCTGGAGGGGAGATGTGAAACCTTGCTTCTTTGGAAAAAACACATGTATCACAAAGATGACAACACTCCCTTTTTGAATGCTAGATGAAGCTAGCTCTACAGACCAGCTTCAATCAGTTACTCCAGCTAAGACTGCGGCTAAATTTCTGCAAAACAAATAAACAAACACGTAAATCCAGAGGTGAAAGCAGATTGAGATCAAAAGCAAAAAGGACGTTGATCCAGAGAAAATCTGTCTTCTTTAAGTTCAAGCATCCCAGGTTTAATCTTTATCCTGTTTGGTCTTTTAAAGACAACAACAAAAGACGGTGTCAAGAAAACCTAAAAGTTCAGGGGTCTGCAACCTGCAGATCTTTAACTCCTTTGCAGTGGCTCCTTATAGCTTCAAAAAAAATTATTGAAGTATAGATTTATATTTTTCTTACAGAGGGTAACTGCAAACATGCCAGCTTGATATACATTTTTTTTGCTTGATATGTGGTGAGACATAAGCAACAACAAAAAAAATAAGAGTTAAGTGACACAATCAATGTATGTTTTTAAATTCAAGTATTCTTTCAATTTTTTTTGAAATTTTTGCAAATTTTTGAAATTTAAAATTGTGTGAATTTTTTGCAAGGAAATAATTTTATAAATAAATCATTACAAACTAATGTAATCAATCAATTCAATTAAAGTTTGACTTTTGCAAATGTACTTTTTTTTTATTTTAATTTTTTTAAAAATCTTTTTTTTTCATTTTTCTGCTAACTATTAACAGTTTTTTTTCAGATTTTTTTTTTGTTTTGATTTTTTGCAAGTTTATCAATTTAAATTAATTATTGTTAATAAAATGAATTTATTCAATTCTAGTTTGATTTTTGCAAAATTACTTTTTTTTATTTTAAGTTTAAAAAAAAAACTTTTTTTTCACATTTCTGCCAACTTCTAACAATTTCAGCCACTTTTTGACATTTTTCCAAACATTTAAATTTCATATTTTTTGCAAGCTTTCACAATTTTTTTTTTTTTTTTTTTAATTTTAGTAAATATTTTAAATTGCAAATTGATTACAAAAAAAAAAAACTAAGACATCACATGTAGAATTTAATAGAATTTTGTACAATTCTTAGTCTTATTGTGAAGACAAAGTAGATTTTGCAGCTCTGAAATGACTTCAACCCAGGTGAGTTGAGGCAAAATGGCTCAGATGAGAGTAAAGGTTGCAGACCCCTGAAACAGTTGAACATTTTGTCGTTTTATTTCCACTAAACTATGAAAAAGCAGAACATTAAGTTGTTTGAAAATAAGGTAGGAGATAGAATGAAGGAAGCACAGGTGATAAAGTAGAAAGCAGAGAACAGAGGTAACTCCCCTCCTGTGACAGCTTTCACTCACACAGACACACATGCCACTTCCTTATTCCTCAATCCATCGTTGGCATGACAACACCTCCAGCATGCCTTGTCATTTTATCCTGCCCTCCAGCAACAGGCTGCTCTGGATCAACAACAAGACGCGGCTGAGGCTGAGCGTCTGATGCTATGAGCCAAAGATGGAGGTCAAAGGTCAGTGTCAGGGAGAGAAAAGGCGCTGTCACAGCTGCTAAAGATTCTGAGATGCTGGTGCAGTATGTTACCGTAACATGCAGGAATCATCTCAGTCCGTTTCTGACCAAGAGACGTGATGCACAGCAAATTAATCTTTCAGAGGATTGCATCATTATCTCTCATGTCATCATAAATAAACATCCAAATATGTGAATCAGAGAAAAAAGCTTGTTTATGCAGAACCTGCACCAAAGCTTTCTTTTTTTTAGCTTTCTTCAATATCAAAGTGATAATTTTCTGTGCATCCATAAATACATCAGGACGAGGGGTTTGCTTACTCAGCAGATTTCTGATGCTGCAAATTTGACTCAAGATAAACAACTAGCAGCTTATAAATCAGAGCTTAAGTAGAGGAACACAGCCTTCGGTGTACCTACTGTTACTCATCTCGGTGTGAAATTTGGATACTTCGCAGGGAACAACCACTTCTGAAAGAAAGATGTAACTAATTTCAGGGAAATAGCTCCAAAATGTGCAGTGGAGAGTTATTTGAACAGCCTTCAGTTTTTATTTCGTGATACCATCCCTTTGTTCCAAGAAGCAAAGTGTTATCCTTCAGCAGGAAAACAAACGACAGTGACCACGGACACTTCTCGCTCTCTAATTAGCCGTTTGGCGCCAGGTTTAATTGACAGCCAGGCACATTTGGAGGAGCCACAGTTGTCACTGTTTAATCCCAAAGTTAGCACATTCTCCTAATTTGCTAAGTAATTTGTTGTGTCTTGCAGTTTACACACGCTCGCACGTAAACACACACACATTCAAAAACTGCTCTCCTGTGTCTCTCCCGCTGTTCAAAGCCATCTACTCAAGAAGACAGAATTAATGAGCAGCTAGGAGTCTGCGCTAATCACTTCCAGCTTACCTAACGCTAACAACTCCTCTGCTAAGTGAATGTGGTGTCATCAGGCTTTGAATGTTGGGAAGAAAGGAAGTGTTTTTTTGTGTTTAGGAGAAAAAAGATGCAAGATCAGAGAGAGGGGGCCTTGAATCAGAGTCAAATTAAACAACTTTTTTTTAGCTTTAAAAGTTAAAGTCCTTTAGTCTTCAGTCGTGGGAAGATCAAGGATGGATGAATTTGTGCTAAATCTGAAGCAGAATTCCTTTGTTTTGTTTTATGAGTGAAATTCAAGGTTGCTAATGGAAGCTGGAGTTGATTTGGAGGTTTATTCCAGTGTTTATTCTCCTGTTAGCTCTGTTTTGTTTTCTGTTAACTCCAGCAGACTTTTTTCCTCTTTCTTATCAAAATTGGAAACAAAAGAAATCAGCTTTCTGTTGATGATTGTGCAGATTTCTTGTCTCACTGAAGCTTTAATGTAGAGAAGAGACCCACAAGATCCACTGTCTTCTCACGCCAAAGAAAATCCATTTAGATATCACCTGGAACAAACTGGAACAATGCTTTCTCCCTGTCATTTTGACGTGTGGTCAGCCGTGCTCGGGATTCAATTTTCCACAGGTGCCCGCCCGCTGACAGCTGACTGACGTTGAAGAAAGACAACATGAGGTTTACTCATAACCCGGCCCCGCTTTAATGGACGCTCCCTCTGCTTTTCTCTGCCCTGCAGGTGCGTCGGGCCGAGGCTCCAAGATTGTGTCGGGATGATGGACAGGTGAGGAAACACGGGGCGTTATTTGTGGTGTGGGGTTGTGGGAGACCACCATCAGATGCTGCCACTGCTTGTTAAAGTTCCTCATGATTCTCATTAACAGGGGTGCAGGGAGTTATAATTGAGCTATGATTGGAAATCTTCAGTTCTAATCTAAACCTTGTACGAATGTGGCGCTGTAATCTGTGCTCCTCAGGGTGTTTAATTTGTGCCAATGAAACCTTTGGGGATCAATCAAAACTAATTATACAACGATTATTATCAATGTCCGTATGATAATTGCTGCTAGAAGTGGACTTGTGTCTATAAAAACTTGAAACATAGATGTGAAGCATGAATTAAATGGTCGCAGCTCCTTATAAAATAGTCATAATGTGGAATAACAGACAAAAAACAACAAGAACAAAGTAATCGCCTAAAGACACGACAAGAAATCTATTAAAACCGACCATAAAAACAAGTGATCTCTGCAATCGGAGCACATCCAAGAGTGACAAACTCATTAGGATTCAAGCACAGCCATAAAAAGTGGGTCTGGAGACAGAAATGTTTACTCTCTCTGGAAAGCTTTGTGCTGACTCTCCGCTCCCTGAGTTGTCCGTTGCTCCTCTAATAGCATCACTCCTCGACTCATCAGGTGACCCTGTGTCTCCTTATCTGCTGCGAATCCTTTTCTTCTAATTAAAAAGGCTCTTTTCTTCTTCTCTCTTTTGTTTTCTGATCTCTTCAGCCAAACATAAATCCTCACTTTCCCTTTTTTCTTATTTGCTTTCCTCAACGTCTTTGACTTCAGCTTCACGCTTCCTCTTGTTGTTCTTGTCCCTCCTTGTCCGTCTCCTCCCCCTGTCTCGTCCTAATCATCGCAAACTGCTGCATTACTATTCACCACATGGTTGTATATCTCATTACGCTGAACCCAGCACCCTCTTGGTAAATCTCAAGCACCTTCTTTTTTAGGTTGCTCACAATCGATCCCGCAGACGCTGTGGCACCTTGCTCCACCAAAGCTCCGTGCTACACGAGTCTTCCATTAGCCGCTAATGGCCTCCACGGCTAATAGAGTTTTGAACTTCAGGTATCAGGTAGAATGGGGTGTTATTTTGCGTTGTGTTGAGAAAAAAAAAAGAAAAAACAGAAAAGGGCAAAGAAGATTTAAGCTGTGGCAGGAAGGTGGAGATGGAATACAAATGGGAAAAGGAAGGATGAGGTGAGGAGAGTATTAGAAGGACAGGACTGAGTGCTACAAGACGAGAGCAGGAGGTATGTAAATGGCAAATGCATTAGTGGCGTTATTAGTGAAGGGAAAGGGCTTTTAACTTCCAACCTTAAGGCTTGCCTTGAGCAGGCTTTCCCAAGAATAATCAGAGGCAATTTGTGAGGATAGGCACTCTTCATTTGGATTGATTTAGATTGAAAACAGGTGATGAGTTGTGCTGAAGCTCACAAATATATGACAATGAAACTAAAGTGATGAATCCTTGTTGTCTGAATCCTCCTAATTTGACTAAATTTTTCAGAAATTGCCAAATTAAAGACTTAGAATCAAGATTTTCTAAAAAGTAGTTTCAATTACACCTAGAAATGCTCAAAACTTAAATATAGTTATAAAAAGATAATATATCCATCTTCTTTTTGTATATGTCCACATCCACACATAAGGACTCTGGCGTTAATACTGGAACAGCTCAGAGTTCAGTGATGATGCTGGTGTTTCTGAGCGTCAGTGAAGGCACCATGAAGGCTATGAGCAGGTCAGAGTGCAGCAGAAAGGGGGTTAGAGTGGGAAAGCAGACGAGCTGGAGATGATGAGTTTCATTCAGTGTTTTGTTGCTGCCTGTTTTGAGTTGGTGTGATCACGGCCGACAGTTTGACCAGAGAATAAAAACACTAATGTTCATGAATTAGCATCATTGTAAGGGAAACACTGGCAGGGTGCAATCCTACTAGAGATGCACGATATTATCGGCTGAAATTGGCTTAAAATTAAATATCAGATATCAGCCAACACACGAAATTCTGCTGATATAATAAACTGCTAAAATTATGGGCTGAGGCTGCAGATTTTTTTGCACTTTTTGCAATTTTTTTTGCACAGTGCAGATTGAGCAGACCCATATTTGACTCCTGTTTTAAGTTAAACTTTCGCAGCAGTCTATAAGGTACACATTTAACTTTTACCAAAGTGAACGATTTTATTCAATTAGGGTTTAATTGCTGTACAGTTCCATTTGTCACACGTTTCCTCTGAACAGAGGTTACGTTTACTGACTGTTAATTATGAAAATGGCCAAATTTTCTCTGGTTGTGGTAGGGATTGGTACCAAGTTAGGTACTTTTATCGGTGCCGAGTCAAATTTTGTCAAAAGTACCGGGTACCAATTCACGTGAAATCAAAAGGTACCATGTTTAGGTACCTAAACGCATCCTTGTGACTGTGAGGGAGTGAAAAAGTAGGTGATTTTCCATGCAGGACTTAAAAAACAACATTGCAAGGTTAGATACTGAAGAATAAATATGTTAAATTGAAAAAATATATATACTTTATTATTAAACAAATTGATATTTTTTACCACAGAAACACAAAAAGTACCGAAAATTGGTACCGTTGAGTACCGGTACTGATTGCCAGGTACTTTGTTTGAAAGCAGTTGTCATAAATAGATATACAGTTTAAGATATACATTTTCCTTATTTTGCAAAAGAAATAAATATAAATAAGTAACAAATGTGATGATGCACCATAATACAATATGCTATTTCCAATACAGAAGAGAGTTGATAATCTCTGCATTTATGTGCATAAAAAAATATCAGTGTCTGCAAAAAAAAAAACCCATCATCGTGCACCCCTGAATTGTACTTAATTGAAATGTCAGAAATACAGTTATCGTCACAAAGACTTCATCCATGTTTTTTGGAGTTACCAGCAGAAACACTTGATATTCTGAGACAGTTTCAACATGTTGCAACAAGAAACACATGTGGATTTAGTCTAAAACTGGCTCTCATGTGTCAGTCGAAAGTTGCACCAAAGCTCAGACCAGCAGCAACAGGACGAGAGGTGATAGGCTGATATTTATAAGGAAGTCCACTCCTGTGTAGCACAAGCTGCAGCCTCTCCAGCAGCTCTGATAATGGGACCACATACCCTCACAGGCTACTTCCTCTGACCTGTGAAAATGGAAGCATCTCACACTTGGAAAGAAAAAAAAAAACGCTGCGTGCTCTTTGGCTTCGGCCTATTTGGACACACGGCGGTGGAAATGGAACCCTTTCTCATCGCCCTGAAAGAGCAGCTGCGTGCTCCTGTCTGGACATGTGAAAAACTGAAATGCAAAAGAAAAGAAAAATGGAGGGAAGCTCACCCAGAGGTTGTGTGGGGGTCAGTGGATGAGGATTGTTTAAAAAGCCTCGCTGTAAGCGCTGTTGTTCAAGCGTTCATTAGAAACAAATCTGAGAGGAAACAAGCTGAGGAAGCCTCTTCTGAAAAGCTCCCTGTTGTTTTTTCCCATTGGCTCCACTGGCATCAACAAATCTCTCAGATCAATAGAAATGGGCCACTTGATTAGAGTTTTGTGGTTATTTTGATCAGAGATTCCCAACATCAGATTCCTCAGCTGCAGTCGGTGGAGCTGAAGGTTCAGAAAGCACAGTGTGCCAAAGATATCTTCTCCGTCTAACAGCAGGTTGGAGGATTCATCAGCACAGGCTGAGGCTTGCACTTTTTTTGGAGTTTCTTAATGTTTCAGCACGTTAATGCCTCCTCTCTTCCCTCCTGTCTCTCCAGGACGCCGCTAATAGCAGCTGGCATTATCGGCGGCCTATTCATCATCGTCATCTTGGCGCTCAGCGTGGCCGTTTATGTCCGACGCAAGAGCATCAAGAAGAAGAGGGCCCTGCGGCGCTTCTTGGAGACGGAGGTGAGAGGGTCAGGGGGTCAGGATCTGGAACGATTGAGCTTTTATGGATCGATTTGTTCGGAAAGGGCTTGTTGGTCTTTCCCTGTCGCTTTGAGGAGACAGGATTGTAAATTGAATCATTTGAGATGTTTTTCGTCCTCTTTTTATCAACCAATTACCGCGGTGTAATGAGTTTTATTGATCCCACGAGGAAATTTGGTAATGGTTCTCTTGACTTGCTATTAATGTGGCAAAGTTTCATTAATTACACTAAACAAATGAGCTCATCCAGGCAGCAGAACTGGACTTTAAAGTGGTGCTCTGCTCTTTGAGGAGAGTTTGTTCAACATCCTTTAATTTTATCGATTCCTTGAAGGAAATTGTGAAATGCTGCTCCTAAAATAGCGCAAGGATTTATAAAGAATGGTGTTGAAGTTGCACTCCTCTGCTCTTTGGAGACTTTTATTTTGTTTATTTTGCAGCTGTTGCTTTTTTTTGATTCAAAGGAAACTAAGTGGACATCTGAACAGATCTTGTGTTATCCTTCTTTCTTCCTGTGTTCATCCCAGGAAGGAAATTAAGAAACTTAACAAACCATCCTCTTCAAATAGTCTCCAGAATCCTTTCCTGTCTTTGAAAGGACTCTCACTTTCTTGATGTTTTCTGCGTTGTGCATTTTTTTGAATCTGTTTAGGACCCTTTTCGTCAAAGTACTCTTTTCAACATAGATGCCAACTAGACTCATAAGCAAACCTTGAAACTCTAAACCTTGGCCGTGCAGCTCAGCCAAGATTTCAAAATTATGCACGGCTGCCATCGTCCATCGATCCAGCCTTGAAGGCGCTTCATTTCCCGGAAACATAAGAGTGCAAACGTGGGCTTTATTTTCAGAGGAGAAAGTTAAAGATTGGAGCGTAGGTGAGCGCAGGGTTTATGTGAGCGTTCACGCTCCGGTTGATCACCTGTGCTGTTCTGAGTCATCGCCCCTTCCTGTACTTCCTCCTGTGTGTGGTCAGGTGGGTCCGTCCTCCCCTGCAGCTCCGCTGAGTGGCCTTGCTGCAGGAGCAGAGCAGGCTGCTTGTCATTCTGCATTAGTATAATTTACAGGTAGAGGCGGCAGCGTTATAGACAGCTGTCAGGCGGGAGACGAGGAATCTGAAGAGGGCGGCCATGGGCAGTTTCTGCCTCATCCAAGCCGCACACATCCATCTTAATCAAGCCGGCCCTGTTCCGACAGCCTCTTGACCGGGAGGGAAGTCTTCAGTCCAAGCAGATTCGCTAATGTACTGTCAAAGACGAGGAGGGGCTCAGGAGGAAGAGGATGGAGGCGGATCTTCTTGACCCCTGTGTGGAGCAATCCTGTGACTGGAAGAGAAACGTGAAACCAAGCCAACTGCGACAATTTCCCCAAGCCTCCGAGGTGACCTAATTGGGTGTAAAAGTAATTAGACATAATCAAATCTTTAATAACAGTCGCAGGTTGGCCCCAGGTTTCATCGCACCGACTATTAAGGAGGAGGTCAAGGGTTCAGGCCTCACAGCGAGCAATGAGGACGCACATTAGCAGCCTTGTTGTACGATCCTGATTGTGACTCTGAACCTGCTTTGTAGGTCGTTCAGTGCAAGGTCATTAGCCGAATGTGGAGGAAGAGGTCTGTGGCGGCAACTGAAAATGTCATTACCTGAGAGGTGTGAGTCGTGCCTGCAGGGGAGGGAGAAAGCAATCTGTGGCCTCCGTGTGAGGTAACAAAATAGCCGCTTTCATCCGGTGAAAGTCTGAGGGGATGTAGCCTCTGGTTTGAAAAGTGAAGCCAAAGCAGGAGCGGCATTCCTCTCACAGCCAGTAGAGGGCGACTTTAATGAAATGCAGCTGACAGTTCCTCTGTTTGTCCTGAGTTGAACAATACCTGCTTGATTTTCTATCCCGTCTCATAAGGGATGAGCTCTGGAGTTAAAACTCTCTTGAAAATCTGAACACCTGCCTCCACAGACGCTCCTGTGCTCTCAGTGTGAATACTCCACTCACTCCTACCTAGCATACTAAAAACCTGCGCTCCGTGCAGCCTGTATTACACCTACCAGAGGCTCTTTTTTTGTTGTCTGATGAAAGCGCGCGATAGGCTTTTAGGACAGGCTGGCGAATGTGGATTCTCTATTCTAACGAATAATAGAGCTGAGTCTGAGTCTGTGAATGGAGATCAAGCTTGTCAGGATGAGGGATTTTGGGGACGGCGAAGGCTCAGGGACTCCCCCCAACCCCTCTCCTTTTCTCTCTTTCTGCTATAGCGTTTATTTTCTCTCTTTTTCTCAAACAAAGCGCTCACCTTTGGGTGTCAGACGGGTGGAAAGATGCCTCGGTGCACGTTGTCAGAACGTGATCTGAGCGCTCAGACGGCATTTCCACATCAAGGACATGTGTGAAGGCTGCTGCGCCGCGTCGACTCACAAAACACACCTCTTCATTCCTCCCTTTGTTATACTTTCTCTTTATTGTCTTCACCTTCTCAGTTTTCTCCACTTTGATCCCTATTTATCCGCCTGTCTTTCTTGTGAACACAGTTTATTCTTCTATCTTTTTAACCCTGTGTGTGTGTTTTTTCCTCTTCCTCACCTTGGAAGAAATATAGACTGATAAAAAAGTCTCACACAGTGCCAGTGTTTGAAGACGCCCCTGAAAACAAATTGCTTTTCTCAGACAGAGACTGCACAAACAGCCAGAGCCTCCTCTCTTTTGCAACACAACCTACAGGCCTTGACCTTTGACCCCAGTCCAATGAAGCAGGACTAATGTACTTGGAATTGGCCCCTTCTTCTTGTTTTCCTCCTCCAAGGTCCTCTTCCAGCTGCTTTGTACACACATGTGAGTGTTTCAGCACCACAGGCCGCGGACAGCTCCCATGCTGCTCACACGCTCCTACAAGAAGGATTTCAGCGTTCAGGGATGCTGGACAGCGCCTGTTGTTCGCCCCGGGGGCAGGCTGGCTGAACAGCGGCACGAGATGTCTTTACAAATGCATGGAGTGCAGGCAGGGGTTGTTCAAACACACTGAACCTTATGTTAAATTTAGGGCGATGTAGCTGCGATTCAAGGGGCGGCGGATCTGTCGTGTGCGGTCTGAGATGTGAGGGGAATAACTGCTGCGTTTAGCTGAAACTTAAACGTTAAATTTCTTATACTACGACATATTTTCACAATATTTGGAGATTTTTTAACAGAAAATTCATAAGAAATAACAAAAAGGTTGCTTTTTACAACCAGGAACTGGAGTGAAAGTGATGTAAGTGTTGCTCGATAAACCGAACAGAAGAGTATCCTTGAGAAGCTCTCTAAAATATACAATACATGCACATAAAGCTTTCACTTTCTCATCCAGACACTCTCACTTGAGGAGCAAAAGCGTCTGTTTTGTGATCCAAAGTGCCTGCAGCCAGTACGTTCAGCTTTATAGTTTAATTACTGTTGTGATATGAAATTAATGACCCGAGAGGCAGTATTTTAAGTAGCTAACTCTTAGCATTCATGCCACATCTGTCCTGTTTTCACCGTTTGCTCCTTATATATAAAAAACAAACTTTATGAGCCCATGAGGGTCGTTTTGAGAACAGTGAACTTCCTCCTGTCCCCTTAAAGTCCATAACTTGGCTTTCATAGAGCCCTGGTTTCCCTCAGCTTTAAGCAAACCACCTCACAAATGCAGCGTTTTATACGTGTAATGTGAACATTAAAGCCTTTACCCCAGGGTCCGCGGTGCAAGTCTTCTGTTTGGCGACAACGTTTACTTATTCAATCCAGAATAATTCCCTGAATGTATTCCAGCTCGAGGCTCAGACGTGCTGCTGTGCCGTACGTTTCTCCAGCGTCTGAATCCTCTCCTCCGTGCCACCAGTGAAGCTCATTTGTGGTGGATTATTAGCGGGTAAATAAAGTGGCGTGGCAAGTGCGTGTGAGTGAGACTGAGCTCAGAAGAGATTTTAGAGACTGTGTGTTCCTATGTGTGTGTGTCTTATTTAATAGACCTCTCCTCATCAGTCTGGGTCCAGCCGAGTCTTAATGAAACAATAACAGCTACAGCCAGTCGCCATCTGCTCTTAGCAGCACCGCTCCCTGCACACTCACCTCCTCAATCACTCCATTTCTCTCCTCATCCTGTGACACGTTTCTTTTTTCATTCACACTGAAAACACGCCAAACTTTGCCCAAATACAGGTAGACATAATCAACTGATGTGACCCAGTTCTGAGCTTATTTTTCAGCAAGCGGACTCAAAATCATTGGTTTGAACATTGAGGAAAAGATTGAAAAATCTCTAAGGTTTAATTTTATCAGCATGCAATGAAAAATTGTTCATCAGTGGTCTATTAAACAGCTGTTCTGGAGGTTTTGGCCCAAACAAATGTTCCTCAATTGATGCATTCACAAAGAAAATTACATTTCAGGTCACAATGGAGCAGCAAAGGGGCTGTCCTTGCAGTGAGTAGCTTATTCAAAGCCAGATAGCTCGCTATTAACTGAAAGCCCTCTGGTAGACTAAAAGCTCGAGTTTTTTAAATTAATATATTGATATATTTTTTCATGAAAAATTAAAAAATTATATAAATATATATATATATATATATATATATATATATATATATATATATATATATATATATATATATATATATATATATATATATATATATACATATGTTGTTTTTATTTTTTTTAACTACCTTTTTTTATTTTTTTATTTATATTTTTCACTTTTTTTTTTTTTTTTTTTAGCTAATTTTTTTTTTTTTTACTTTAAATGTCTTGCCAGATGTTGACCCTGTTTTTGGGAGAGGAGGGAATAGGACAGGGGCGTGTTTTTTAGTCCCTGACTGTCCTACTTGTTTGTTGTTCTTTATGTTGTTCTCTCTATGATAACACACAAACAATATGAAAATAAAAAATAAAAAGACTTTGATCACACAACCCCTGATATCTCCCCCCTCCCTCTACCTCCTCACCCACTCCCCGCTGTGACATCTCAGCAGGCGCTAAACTCCGCCCCCAGGGCCCCGGCCGTAACAATCACCATTAAACGACATGTCATTGCCAAGCTGTAGGCAATGTCATCCATTCTTCTGCGGCCATTTGATGGTTTTATATCACTCTAAATAAGAGTGTGTATGGCTGACCGACTGATTCATGGCCTCATTATATTGTTTGATGGCCGTGGTCGAGCGGGGGTGATTATGCCGCTGATAAACCGCGGCAAACGAGGGCCTCGATAGGCTGATAGGCTCATTAAGACGAGTATTGATCAGCAGCATTGACTCCACGTGTGTGGCTGTGTGTTGATAGTTGTCGATATTTCCGCATGTGTTAGGGTGCTGTGTTGACAGAGGTGTGAAATAAACTGAGCAGGTATCATTATCTGACTCCAGCAGCGTCTTCCTCATCTTTCCGGACTCTTCCTCTTGGATTTAAATATATAAACAGCACATATGTGAGTTTGTGTGCAGCTGCCCCCTCCCTGATGCTCAGATCTTTTCACAGCTCACTTACAGGTGCCAGCTCCTGCTCTTTATATTTAGTATCCACGGTTTTGTTGAGCGTTGAGGCGGGTGGCCCCGGCCAGCTGCTGGGACGCTGTTCAGTGTCAGCTGTTCCTGGCAGCGCGGCGGAGCGGAGGAGGCTTGTCATAACCTTGAATTGGAATTGTTTTCTATGTGCACAGCTGGTGAGCTGCTACTCTTTGTCGGGTTGTGATAGCAGCCGACACCAGACTGTGATTTGTTTAGCAGTGGGCACGCTGCAGTCCACGTTGGTAAGTGCCAGCTTCGACAGAACTTCACGTTCGCACTTTTGCATTATTTGTATTTCATGAGTTTTTGCAAAATCATGAATATCAGGACGGGGCAGCGGCTGTTTTTGGCTGCTTGTTTTATTTGCTGCAAATAAACCTCCAGTGTTCACCTTGCGCTCCTCTTTTCCCAGACTTGCTTTTTACTTATCGCTTTAAATGGAGCTGTCTCACCCTGCTGAACGCTCTTTGAGAAACGTTTTTAACATTCAGCTCACCGGGAGCAGGGGAGGTTAAAGAATTCTGAGCTACAGCGAAAAGAAAAGCAAACTTCAGCTTGTCAAAACAAAACCAGAGCGGCATGTTTTTCATGTTTCTTACATTAAAAGAGAACGGGAGACAAGGAGAGGAAATGAAAATGTGGTTTGTTTCGTTAGCTGGTGGAGCCGCTGACCCCGAGTGGAACGGCGCCAAACCAGGCCCAGCTGCGGATCCTGAAGGAGACGGAGTTGAAGAGGGTGAAGATTCTGGGATCGGGGGCTTTTGGGACTGTTTATAAGGTGAGTAGAGCGATCAGTTTGATCCAAATATTCAAGCGTATGTGAACAAAACTACACTTCTGTTTGAATAATTCCTGTAAATTTGAAGCAAAATGTGCTAAAAAGCTGCAAAAAGTCTGCTACAGGTTACTGAACATATTCCCTTTCACACGCTTCATCATGTGTATCCACGACTGCAGGCGTCTGCAGGCGTCTGCAGGTGTTTGTCTGTGTCTTAAAGTCAAAACCACCTCCCTCTGCTTCCTCTCCTCCATCCCCCGCCCCCACTCGACATCCGAAACAATAAGCGTGAACATCTCCCTTTGTGTGGACGCGTTTCCCTGACAGACACGAGTCTAGGGCGGCTCAAGGACCTGGAACAGAAACGGGGCTGTGCTTGCCAACTTCACTGCCCTTGGCAAAATGATTCCCAGCGCCCTCAGTCACCGTAAACTCAGAGAATAAATACATTTGCATTTTTCCCCGGTGGCTTTAAATTTTTCCCAATTACAGTCCTGAAAGGCTGAGTTAATTTCACAGACATATTTTACATTTATTAGCCAGTTATTTTGCCATTTAAACTCCCAAATGTGTAAAAAGAAAGAGGTCATGAGTTGAAAACACTAAATTTTAGCCATTAGAGAAAGAAAAATGTGAAAGTTTGAAGAAAACTTGAGGTTTCATGACAGAAAACTCACATGCGTGGATAGACTGTGCATTTATGATGATTGCTTGTATATTTCAGGGCATCTGGGTCCCAGAAGGTGAGACGGTGAAGATCCCTGTTGCTATTAAAATCCTCAACGAGACCACCGGTCCTAAGGCCAATGTGGAGTTCATGGACGTGAGTATTTATATGGTGACAATTTGTGACCGCTTTGGTGTGTGTGTGTGTGTGTGTGTGTGTGTCTGTGTGCCCCAGCCGTAAAGTCTCAGCCTTGTCAAAGGGACGGCCCAGCCTGTCACTTTGTGGGATTGTGCATTCGGCGGTAAATTCTTATGAGAGCAGCGTCTCAGTCGGAGGCGGTAATAAAGTGAACTCCGCCGTGTCGTACAGCCAGGCATGTATTGAACGAGACTCTATTAAAAAACAGCTCTTGTTTATGAGATATGGCTTTATTGGAATCCAGGAGTGATGGAAGAAGAGGAGGGAAGAGAGCCGGCTGGAGAGTTTCCAATCCTCGCCATCTTATCTTGGTCACTTTACACTCCTCCTCTTTATCTTCTCCATGTCTGCTCCAAAACACTTCAAGTCCTGTTGGTGTCTCACCACTGAAAGTTTCACCACTGTTAAATGTCTCACTCTGCAAAAACTGAAATCTTATCAAGTATTTTTGTCTTATTTTCTGTAGAAGTTGTCTTTTTTGACTTGATATGAGCCACATTCAGATGATCAGTCCAGAAAAACGTCTTGTTTCAAGTTATTAAAAGACAAGATATGAAAATTTTGGCCGACACCTATAGTAACATTGCTGTTATGGCTGATAACTGATATTTACAGATATAAAGAAAAAATAAGCAAAAAACAATCTGAGATGATGTGTCGAGGTAGTTCAGCGTTCGATCATGAGAAAAGACGACCATGGAGAGGATCAAAGGATGGAGCGCCCAAGACAAATGCGATGTTTTGTCTGTTTTTTGGATCAAAAACAGGAAGAGACATAAAAGAAGAGAGTCCACTCTTCTCAGGTAGTTTTGGTGTTTACATAGTTGGAGAAAACAAGATTATTTTGGTTTTGAAAGATCGTTCAGGATGCTCTAAAAATGGCTGGGAGCTAATGAGAAAATATCGGCCCATATCGGCGGTTACCGATACCTATACCAACATTGATACCGATATATCGTGAGGTCTGAATTGCCTGTAACAAGTTTAAAACAAATGCCAATGGAACAAGAAAAAGTTTCTTGTATTAACACATTTTTTCTAGTTTCAAATAAATTTTCTATCAAATTCCTCTTGTTCATTGGCAGATTTTCTTTTACTCGTTACAAACAACTCAGACCTCATTTTTGTCCTAAAATAACTTGAAACAAGACATTTTTCTGGACTGATCAGTTGAATGTGAGTCATACCAAGTGTAATAAGACAATTTTTACTTTAAGTAAGACAAAAACACTTGATAGGATTTCAATTTGTAAAGAGTCACATCAAAGAAGTCAAAAAACAACATAGAAGTTGTCAACTCTCCCTCTGACAAAGATTTCTGCATTTGTTAAGCTGCAGGTAAAAGCTATTTCTTACTGCATTCGACAGTTTCCCAGTGGGAGGAAGGGCCACGAAGAGAGCAATAAATGCAAATGTGTACTAAGCTCCAATAAAACCCTGGAATAGAAAGAGATTTTCAAGTAATATGCAGCAATTCTACCTTGTAATGGAATCACTGGGCTCCATTTTTGCGTTGGCTATCCAGTTTTTGCATTACATTTATGAACTCTCAGGTGTTTTGGTGACTTCTGTGCCCATCAGAGTGAGAAACAGAGCAGCGACTAATCAGTCACGTGTGGACACCGCGGAAGAATCCACAGTGTGGGTTAAATCAAGTTATCCACACCTTTAGGACTCATTTCCATTTTTCCTCCCCAAGAGAGAAAACTCGTGTATCATAGCTCCTCTCTTCCATATATTTCCCTCTCTGCCCATTTTTCCCTCCTCTTCTGTCCCTGCACCTCCCTTCTCCTCTTCTCCTCTTTGCCTGTTCCTCCCAGCGGGGGGCTCTGTCCATCCAGAGCCAATATGCTCTGTCTGCCGGCTTGTTAAACAGCAATCTAAAGGCAGGCTCACGCCTCGCCACTGGGAAACTAGCCACTGGAGTGCCGGCTCCAAAGAACCCACACACACAAACACACACACACACCAAAGCAGAGAGCCCTCGCTACGACAAAAGCCTCCCCAGGTGGCGGCGACCTCGCATATGATCGCCGCGGGGTGGTTCGCCACTGTCGGCAAACACGTGAATTTGAATGAGGAGGTTGATTATTTGACGTGCGAAATGCTAAAACCTTAACTCTCATTTAAGTGTTTTGCTGTACACACACCTTCAAACACACACAGCCCAGTCTATCACGCAGTGTGTGTGCGGTTGTGTGTGAGGTGGAAGTGAGCAAGTGAGCGAGATGGGAAAGGAGGGTCAGCCGGCAGTAATGGAGGTCAGCGCTCAGGGAGATGAGAGAGAAACCACAACACACACACTCTCTCTCTCTCTCACACACACAAGTCTTCATAGAGTAGAAAGCTGGAGCAAGAGTTTAACCCGACATAGTTTACGACTCCCGGGTCTTCAGGGATCACACAGTGCAGGAAAAAAAACACTCCTTCCTCCTTTCTACACACACAGATATCGTCTTTCGCTCACTCCTCTCCTTCCTCCTCCTTTTTTCTTGATTTCCTTTCTTGATCTTTGAGTTGCACCCAAAATGTCAAGTTTAAGGTGTCAGGAAAGCAAAAGACGGATAAACAGGTGACGTCATGGATGAAGTGTTTCATATTCTACTTTTTTGCAAAGTTTCGTCTATAGTAAAAACAGCAGAAAATAACAAACGAATAACGAACAGTTAATGCGCCCCATGTACAGACAATCATTCTGATGAAGTATTGATTAGGAGGAGCTGAAACATGCCACACTTTCTTCAAGATTCCCACCAAAAAAAATGGGACTTTAATTGATTTAAGTCATGTGACTTTGGAGCAAACCATCGCTGATTTACAGGGATTTTTTCACACGGTTGACGCAGATTTTTCGGACACACACAACGTGATTTAGTTTATCTAGATTATTTTTTCTGTAGTTTTTAAAACACCTTTCTCATGTTTGAATTATTTATTTGAAGATGGCAAAGTTGAAATTTGAGAAATCAGCACAAAAATCGCAAATTCCAACACATGATTTGCAGTTTTTGCCTATTAAATAACGTAACCAATAGGGGTGGGAGAAAAAATTGTTACACGATATATTAGGATGTTTTGTTTGAAAACAAAAAAATGAGGATTCTTTGTCAAAAATCCATTTTTTATTGATCAAATTCAAAATCTTTATTTTAGTCTAGAAAAAAAATACCTCTTTTCTCCAGCAGGGGGCGAACTGATTCTCTCTGACTCACGTGATGTGCATTTTTTGGGAAAATATGGCGCCTGATATCATCTGTAGACATTGTCATCATCATCTTTCGCACATAGTGTTGTTAAAAAAAAAATAAAAGATTGCAAAAAAAAACGTAAATACTGAAGAATCACAACTTAAATCAAATCGGCATCCCAAAAATCACGATATAATCGAATCGCAAGAATAGCATATCGTCCCAGCCCTGGAATCTGTTCACTTCCTGTATTAAATGAAAGTGAAATCTCAGCTAAATTACTCACTGTAAATTTGGTTATTGCTTGAATTTAATACTTAAAACAGCTGACATGAGATGTATCCCTAATTATAGACTCACTCTTCTGAAGTCGATGTTTGTGCCAGTTGTAGTGTCGTCTGCAGTCGTATAATGTCCCACCGTTTGGGCAGGGAGCAGCTGGTTTTATGAAGCAGAGATGTAGTGGCACCACTTTTGGCCAGGAGCTTGTGTTTAAATCAGGGCACTGAAGGTGCCAAAGTCTCTCTCTGGCCTTTAATACCCCTACTGTTTAGAATTAATCTACTCATACTCACACTGCCACCGCGCTGCCTCTGAGCTCATTCTTTAGCACCTAAATTTAAAAAGGCACCTCATCTATCTATCAGCCGCCCCAGGGCCAAGCCTGGATATACACCTCCTCGACCGGTCGCCGTATGCAGAGACAGCCACAGAGTGTGTGTGTCCTTGAGCGTGTGAGTGTTTTAGAGAGCTGCCAAGAGAGTGTGTCCGCATGTGAGAGGGAGCGAATGAGCAGGAGAGGGGCAACGGGAGACTGAAGTGAGTGTTTTTTAAGCGACGGCTCCGAGTGCAGCTTCTGCTCAGCCGTAATGCACATACACGCCGGGGCCACGAGTATCAGCCCTCGCCATCATAACACTTCATCACCAGCACACATCCTTCTGCTTGCTGCTCCGCAATAACAATTACCCAACGTCGAGTCCCAACTGTTCAAACCTCTACGTCCATCTGCTGCAGAGAGGAATGAGCGCGATGAGAGGGGAGAGGAGACATGAGTAACATGGCGTGCCATGCAGGAGGAGAAGCTCCAGAAATCAAACACAGACAGCTCATCCGTCAGTCAGCGTGGTGTTTTAATTGTGTTGGTGTGTGAACCTTTGTGTTTCATACATGTTAAAAAATAGATGAAAAGGCTGCAGCTTTGAAGATTTCTGCAGGATCTTCTCCCACTGTGGGAATTCTGTGTGGACAGATGCAGAGCATGCAGATGCACAAGGCTTAATTTATGCATTTAGCTCCACCTCCAGCAGGAAGTCTGCAGGATAACAGACGCACGGACAGACTCGAAGAATTCCTGTCTATCTTATTCTTTCTTTACATTCAGAGCAACACCAAAAGTCTCTTTGCTGCAAGTTTCTGAATGAGTCACATTTTGGTAGCATATGCGTACATCATTGTCTGACTCACTTCTCTCTTTAGAAGCTCTATTTCTGACGTTTTATCTCACACTATAATTGGAAATTGGAAATTTTAGAAATGCTCAACCTTGGCTCCACCAATTATAAACCGGATGTTTTATTTCCTCTAGACTTCTGACGAATTGTCTGTGCACTTTTTAAAGGTCTGGATTCCTGAATGTTGACTCATCAGTGCACATTATGAATGACTTGTTGTTGTAAAGTATGTCTGAAACTATGTCTGGTTCATTCTTAGGTTAGAAATATAGAGGAAAGGTTTCACAGCAGAGTTGTCCTCTTTTCTTTAACCCGGTGGTTCTCAAATGAGGGCGTTTGCAAGACTTTTCTGTGGGGAGGAATTCGTCAGCAGTAGCATGAAGCTAGCACATCTTTAGCAGCTTTTTTGCTGATTTGTTTTTAGCAAATCTTTTATTTGAAATTAAGTTTATGTCTTTTTAGTGTTAAGAAGAAATGTCTGTCTAGTGTTAAATTAGTTATTTGGGTTTGAGAAAAGCTCTTTATTTTGTTTCCATAAGAGGGAACTTTAAGTTGACAGTTACTTCTATGTGCACAAATCCTTCCCTTTAACACATCTTTAGTTATCTTCATGTTTTAGTTGATGCAGTTATGTTTTGTGCCTCTCAGGGTTAACAACAATGTTATTGTTAAAAAACAGAGGTGTCAAAAGTATTCACATTCATTTCTCAAGCAGAAGTATAGATACTAGGGTTTCAAAAGACTTTTGTAGAAGTTGAAGTATCAACTCAAGCTGTTTACTTCAGTAAAAGTGCAAAAGTACTGGTTGCAAAACTACTTCAGTATAGCACTAAACAATTAATTCAACCTGTTTTCAGAAAAAAAAAAGTTTGGTTGTTCCGTGGTCAATTTTTGGAAACGATACTTTACAACAGAGGCAACATCTGTAAAGTTTTGACAGTCACAGAGCAACTGGTGTTTTGGAGTTAATAGCGACTATGCTAACTGGTGACTCTCAGCCGACAGTATCAATGATTAACAGCCAAGAGTCACAAGTTAACAGGGTCACACTTTACACTGATACACCAGTGACGTTTGCGGGTAAATAACTATGGTCTGGGAGGGTTTCTGATTTATTGACACGTTTACATCCTGGTTTGTCACACTCTGGTACGTGTCCACGAATAATGCAGTCATCAGCATCGAGTGACAGTTGTGTGTTTAAATTCCTCTCTGGGTACACGCTGGAAACGTCTGTCCACCTAATATCTGTCCACTTGCTGATCTCTTCTGTCCACTCACTGCTATTTCACAAACCTGGGAGCTTTTTACCATCCGTAAAAGTCATGATAATTATTTTAAAAAATGTGTTTTTTGGGTGGTTAACTCCTCCACTTCAGTTGACAAACCATTATACACTGCAGTGCTTCTGCACCCAAGTTGAGCATGCATCCGGCGTTGTTGATTAACAAATACTATCTTCATAAAAGTAAAAGTAACTTGTAATGGTTTTACGTTTATACATCTCATCCATCCACACTCAAATTCACTTTTACTGGATTGCATGATTTCAGCGATTCAAGGATAGGTTTTCACTTTTTTTGGTGTGTGTCTTTTTGAACCATTACAAGCTGGAATGTAACAGGAGTGAGGCTAAGTGTGGAGTAGAGAGTTCAGGTATTTGCCTGAAAATGTAAGGAGTAGAAGTAAAAAGTATAGATGCCCAAAATTTTACTTGAGTAAGGTAATGAAGTATTTTTACTGAGTTAGCAAAAAATAATAATTTCACAGGGTGCATGACTGAAAGAAGTTTGAGCTCCACTGCTTTACTGTAACAACCTTCTTAGTCCCCTTTCTGTCTTTCCCCGCCTCTCACCCAGGAGGCCCTGATCATGGCCAGCATGGAGCATCCCCACCTGGTCCGTCTGCTCGGCGTCTGCCTGAGCCCCACCATCCAGCTGGTCACCCAGCTCATGCCCCACGGCTGCCTCCTCGACTACGTGCACGAGCACAAGGACAACATTGGATCGCAGCTGTTGCTCAACTGGTGTGTCCAAATCGCCAAGGTAAGTGGAAACAATCAGGTTAAAAGAGGATGGCATCTGTTGGCGCCGCCGCGGTTGGTGTGCGGCTGTTCTGTTATGTTGCTGAGTGTGAGGGCTGTAATGGCTTTTATAGGTTTTGGTGCATATTACAAGAGACACTGCTCCCTCGGCCAAGCCGGCATCTGGCGGACATTTGCACTGCGGCGCCTGCCAAGTTCAGCGTCACCTCAGAGCTGAACCTGCTGCAGAAAACATGTTATTTCAAAACGATTTATGCCTCGGAAGCAAACCATTGTGATCTTAACTTCCTAAAAATGAGTGATGGTGCAGAATTAATGAATTAAAGCGCTCACAGCGGCTTGAAATGCACTGTGTACATTTGCTTACCCAAAGAACATTTGGGTTATGTTTGCAAATGAAGCCGCTGAAGACGGGCTGCTTGGAAGTGTAACTGCTGGGTGAGATTTAACTTCTCTGAGTTATAACTCTGGGATGACAGTAGGCTAGCTATTACATGCTGTGCAGGCAGACATCTGCTGTGATACAGAGGCATCACCCCATCAGCTCTGGAAGCAGCAGCGGCGAAAAATGATCCGACAAAAGTCTGATTTACTACCGGCGCTGATAACAACAGTGTCGATCGTTACAAGAGAGGATTTTAATGCGTTCTCTCAAAGATGTTTCTCCTCTTTTTGAGCTTGTAGGTAATAAACTCTGCTTCAAAGATGAGTGTGATTGAAATTACGGGCACATACTTCAGCGGTCAAGGGAAATACTCCACATGGAGGGACGAAGCATCTGTGTTGCTCCGCTTCTGGCTGTATTTCAGGAAAAACCGAGGAATTGCAACATCATTCAAAGTGGGTCCATATCTCAATTTAGTATCATGATGCCATCGATTCACATGAAGTAGACACTTTGTAAAAAGACGTAAAACAGGCAGAAACATGTAGCTGAAGAGAGCATCCGTTATTTGACAGTAATACCCATCACCACTTGTGCTTGGAGACCCATTTAAAACCCATCCTTTGGACTATCAGACGTGATTTGGAGTTTAATCTTTGGTTTCATCCATCTAAGTCAGCGATAAGAGCTTTGGTTTCACAGGTGAGGGTGGGGTTAGCGTGGCAAGGCTTAACCCTTTTGCCCCCATGATGGATGATTCCCAAGAGCTTCAGGAACGGGTTACTTAAGCAGGTACTTATTGCCATAATTGGATTCGATTTCACCTGTGGCAGCACGGCAGGGGGGGAGAGGAGTGTCAGTTTCTGAGCGGTTTCTTTAAGAGAAGAAGAGCTGGAGAGATTATTCACAACTGTCCACCACGGAGGTTATCCTGTAAATAGGTTCGTCTGGATTGATTGGAAGACTCCTTTTCATTTTTGTGAGTTCTTGATGCAGATTGTGGATAAATGAGGGCGACTGATTGATAGGAAATCAGAGAGTGATAATTAGTTTTACAGAGCGAACCGGTGAATCAATTTGTGGGATCAATGGGGTCTCTGTTAGCTGTTGAAAGAGCCGTCATTTCCATTATCGGTTCCAGTTTGGTCAACAAAGGGTAGACGCAACCTGGGGCTCGATGTGGAGATATTCCTGAGTATAACCACAGTTCATTGCAAAAAAAAGGAAATCTTATCAAGTGTTTTTCTCTTATTTTCAGCAAAAATTGTCTTATTACACCTGATATGAGCCACAATTAGCTGATCCATCCAGAAAAATGTCTTGGTCAAGTTATCTAAAGACAAAATGAGGTCTGAATCGCTTGTAAATAGTAATTTTTGTTTTGAACCTCTTAAGACCCGAGCGTTTGCCCGGTGTGCATTTTTTAATTCACTTTGCTATTTGGGATAAGTAACTAAATTTGGTCTTTGTACAGAAAGTTTGAATATTTTTTGTAATGAGTTCTCTATTAGGTGTCTGTTAATAGTGTTATTGTACTTTAACACATTGTTTTATTTCCCTAAAATGGGTGTAATGTTGTGATATCACCAAAAGATGGTGTGGTCTGTTTCCCAAAATGTGGCAAATCGCTCAAAGGTTTTCGCCCTGGAACCCCATTTTTCTGTCCAATTGGGCCTCTCAACCACACAAACATGGCGATTGCACCCACGTTAACTCAAATTATTTTAAACTGATAAAAAAGTGAAGAAATGAAAAAAAAATCCGTTTAAGTGGAGCTGGTGTTGGCGCGATGAAGCAACAAGTCACTGTAGCAACGGTTGCCAACAACAAGAACAATGGCCGACATCTGGCCAACGTTGATGATGTTGTTGATGTTCATGAAGTAACGAGTCCACCTCATCGTCCGTCCACACAAACGACTCAATTTTATTTGTTTTTTTAACCATCTCCTCACTCCATTGGCTGCTTCCTCTTCCTGTTTTTGACTGCACATGCTCACAACTGTCTTCTATAGTTTTCACATTTTACTAACCTTCCACTTATTGGCCAGGCTTGGCTTTGCAATCGTTTTCAGTTTTGCCTCTTCGTATAGACAGGAATATTTCTGTAGTGTGGACAGATAATTTTTTTGAACAAGGAGAAAAAAACAACCATATAGATGTGGTCCAGGCTTTAAAGGCAGAAATGTAATGTCAGCATATGTGGATGCTGGGTCTTAAGAGGTTAACTAACTTGAAACCAGACATTTTTCTGGACTGTTCAGGTAAATGTGGCTCATATTAAGTCTAAAAAAACTTTCTCTGTTAAAAAAATGCCAAAACACTTGATAAGATTTCAGTTTTTTTGCAGTACACGTCTGCCGTAAAGGTAAACAACTGCATTACTGTCCCATGGAGCCTGGTTGCTAGCATAACTTTAAAGCTATCTAAATAAAACACAACCTGAGAATAACAGCCTCTGAATCAGTTTGGCTTAATTTGATTCCACCTCCTACTGCTGCAGATCCAGCAGGGAGTCCATGTAACAGCGTGTGTTTTGCAGACCACACAACCTTCAGCCCTTGGAGTTAAAACGCTCACAGCGTTGAAGGCAAACAGCTCAGTTCTCCTCTGTAATATTAGCCTCTTGGATCCTCCTCACAGGGCCTCCATCTTATCGCCCCGAGGTGTTTTCCAAGCCAGAAAAAGCCTCGCTGCTGTTTGTCCATGAGCATTAGTATGTGTGCATCTCTCTGCAGCCCGGCCCAGCACATGCCCATGTGTGTTTGGGCATGTGAGGCAAATAAATAACCTGGAGCCCTCTTCTTTGAGTGATCTCTGCGCTCTCAAGGTAATGATGGGGAACCTGTCCTCGAGGGAAAGTGCATCCTTCCAAAGACACACAATTTTCCAGCAAAGGGGAGAATAATTTTCTCTCGCTCTTCAGTTAGCTTTGAAAAGGCTTTTGTCAAGACGGAGGGCAGAGGAGAGGAAGAGGCGGTGTTTAGAGAGAGCGTGAGAGGAGCAGGGAGGGCAGGAACACATTTCCAAATCTGAAGGGTAACACGGCGCTTATTGTTTGGAGGAGATTTATGTAAAGCAGAGACGATTGATGCCACTGACAAATCAGCTAACAGTTAGCTTAGCTTAGATGCAAAGTGGAACATCCTTGTTGCCATATCTGCTGGAAAGTAACTGTATTTCTTTTCCGCCGTACTCTCGTGGCAACTTTCCAGCCCGCCGCTGCCATCACACCAGCACAAACACGCAGCCGTATGTGGGCTCTGACCCGGGCAGGTGACCGCTGCGCTGCAAATTGATTGGCCGCGGCCTGTCGCCAGGCAGTGACTCTTCATCACTGAGTGTTTTGGGCATTGAGATAATGGCCCCCATTAATCTACCGCCACACTCAGGGCTGCCCCACTCCCACTGCCACACACACACACACACACACAGTCACTGACGCTCACACAGTACAGGACAGGACACACACACAGGTCTCTATAGATCTGTGTGAATGGCCTTTAATTTATTAGTCTGGATCTTTCCTTTCCTTTCTTCCACTTCTGTGTCCTTTCCTTCAGGTCTTTGCCTTTCCTTACATCCTCTCTTCTTTCCTTCCTTTCCTTCTGAACCATCCTTCTCTTTCTTATTTTAACCCATTTTCCTCTTCCTCTAAAGCCTCCCTTTAGTTTCATTTCCTTCACCCTAATTCTTATATCTCTCCTCTTCCCTCTTTCCTCTTTTCTCGTTTCCTCCTTCCCTTTCATTTCCTGCTTTCCTCCCCAACATCTACATCTCTCTTATTCCGACTGTTTCTGTTTCACACACTCAGGTTAACTGAGGTTAAAGTCTGCCCCACATCTCCCCGTACATCCCTCCCTCAGGGCATCATAACCTCCAGTGATAGTGTGTGTACCCTCCGTGTGTTTCCCGTGTGTGTGTGTTGTCGTGAAGACGCAGAAAACTGACCTCTTTTCTCCTGTCTTCCTGTCTTCATCTCCTTCTTGTTTCTATCTCCTCTTCATCACTCACTAACTGAATCTCTTTCTCTCGCACAGGCGGAGTATTTTTTTCATTAGGTTTTGGATTATTAATGGAATAATTAGGTTTGGGATGTATTTTAATGAACAAATCAATCACTGAATTAAATATGGGATCAGGACTGAGTGCACGCGAGGCTACGGGAGTCTTTTAATTTGGCGGTCCTCTCACTTTCTCTCCCTCTGTCTGCGTCTCTCCTCGGGCTCGGTGTAATGAAAGTAGAATAGATTCAGCGAGAGGCCGTCCTGATGTGAAATGATTGGCTTTGGCAGAGGAGCTGGGGCTGGACGAAAGGTCTGGATTGGTTTTTGGGGGAAGGGTGGAGGGGACTGTTGGACAGGTTGGAGGAGGGGAGCGTTTCGGTGAAGCTAGGGAAACCTCCAAACTGAGAGTCTCTGGTGGCTTCATCAGTTTGGAGGATGAGATTTGCTCTTTATTTAGTGAAATGATGAATTTTTATACTCCAAAAGCTTAAAACTGCTGTGGTCGAACATTGATAGAAGTTTGATCATCAAGTTGTACACTGCAAAAAATTGAAACCTCATCAAGTGTAATTTTCTTATTACACTTGTTGTGACATGACATTGACATTTTTCTTGACTGGTCAGGTGAATGTGGCTCATGTCAAGTCTAAAAAGACATTTCTACTGAAAAGAAGACAAAAACACTTGATGAGATTTCACTTTTTGCAGCCTACGTTTTAAAAACCGTCAAACTAAACCTCCCCACTGCTCTAAATTCTGTTAGGTGTAAGATTTGTCTACTCTAAACTGATGCTGTAACACACATGAATGTAAACACACACACTCACACACACTAACTTGTTCTTTTCTGGCTAAATCAGCAAACATCCTCCTCACTGCTTAGTCAGGAAAAGGAAAAGTCGAATCTCTGTACTTTTTCTGATCTTTTACCCCATTTGTGTGCATCCATGTGTGCTCTACTGTGTGTTAATATTCCTTGTGTGTGTGTGTGTGTGTTTGGATTTGCATCCTGTGGCGTCCCCCCCCCCAGAAGAAGCCACCTGAAGGCGAAAGGAGATCCAATCCGGTCAAGCTTAGTGTGGAGCCCTCCGTGTCATTCCCTCCTCTCCTGCAAACGGCGCTCGGTGCTGAGCAAACACATCTCGCCTGTACTCATTAGCCCGGCCTTAAGACTCCTCTTCCTCCTCCTCCTTCTCCTCCTCCTCTCCATCACACAGCACATATCCTTCATCTCCCCTCACTGGAGGATGGATTTCAGTCTTTGCTTTGAATCAAATCGCTCCCTCCCTCCCTCCTCCTCCTCCTCCTCCTTCTCCTCTCCTCGTGTCTATCATGTCACTGCATCTCAATGAGTCCAACGTCTCTGCGGACGCCGCTCATGCAGGCGTGGACACGTGGATCCAGTTACTGCTGCTCGAATTGCCCTGATTTTCTGTTTTTAATTTCTCATGTGACATGTTTGCAAGCAGAATACTGAAAAGCTTTTATTTCTCTTCCTTTAGAGTGTTAAAGAGGACAGTTTTACAGACACTGGGTCCTGGAGGTGTCCTCATAAGAACTCACAGCGGAGACAAAGTGGAGTGGAAGAGTTTGCATCCTAACTTCCCAAAGCAAACTGCAAAGATTAAAGCTCAGGAATGACAAACAGGCGGTAAAATGTTCAAATGATTGATTTAGAAAGCACCGCTCATACATCCAGTTTCTTTTATTCCTCCTAAAACACATTACACTAAGTTATAGTGATTTTAATTCTGTCAGCAGCAGGCTGTATGGCACTGATCCATGTGCTGCACTTCATTTCCCAGAGGCTTCATTAATAATGCAGCCCCACAATTCTTTGCATCTCCGAGCTTGTCAGGAGACGCACGTCGCGGGCGTGATTACCAAACAGAGTGTTTGACTTAATAAAAAAACAAAACCAAGCATAGCGCACGCTGAGCCGTTCCCCACACTCCGACACACATGATCCTGGGAGTGTGTGCGCGCACGTCCCTGCTGATGCAACAAAAACGAGGAAGACCGAGAAGGAGGAAGAGTGTGAGGCCGGCGGAGGGATAAGCCTCCCGGGTCTTTCTAATTATCTGTAAGGATCAGCAGCGCTCAAGGATGCATAAGGGGAGGGATTTGAGCGCCAGATCCAGCAGGGAGGTAGGCCTGATTGGATCGGTCACCTCAGCACGCACACACCTAATACTCTCAAGGCCTGGAGCCGAGGCTCATTAGACACAGATATATGCACGATTAGCTGTGGAAATTCACAGGGATTCTCCTGGAATTGTGTTTTTTCTCTCCTTTGAATCATCTCATGTCGTTTCCACAAAGCAGACAATGGGAAAACAACTGCAACACTCTTCAGCGACTCTCACGGTAAACAAACAACACCTGAGTTAACGTCAACAAACTAATTCGTCCCCTTTAGCAGAACCACAAGTAGCCACAGCTAGAGTCACGACAGCTTCTCGCTGCGATAATCATCAGCTGCGATTAAAAATTACAACTTCTCAGTGTCACAGCGAGCAGCGGACAAATTATAGGCATTACTGTGAAGGTTGGATGTGGCGGTGAGAGTGTGGCCGGGTTCTCAGAGCTGATGTTCTGGCTTAATGCAGTTTGTTTCAGCGGTCCAAACCTGCTATTATTTACATTTAACATTTGTTAGTTTAAAATAAAATGATGCAAAGTTGACAGAATTTTTATCCCTGATCAAAAAGTTTCCTCCTCTCCAGCCAACGGGAAAAAAATATTGACATTTGCTCATGTAAATTTGGCCAGCAGCGGTCTTTTATTGCCTGCACGGTGACATTTTGGAGGGATCTCTCCGCCTCTCAGGGGAGCAGGATCATGGCGGCGGAGCTGAGATCTTTTTTTTTTTTTCTTTTTTTTTTACATTTTCACTTCTCTCTCCCGTGAGGTGGATTTAATTAAGATCTGAAGACGTCAAACGACGTAAAGTTTCCGACCAATCCCGGAGTCCGCTCACACTCGTCTCAGGTTGATAGATTGGTGCATTTTTTCCTGCACTGTGGTTTCACAACGGATGACTGCAGAGCAAATGGGGCCTGCACCACAACTGCTGGATCCATTATTAAGCTTCCCAAAGCATCCTGGGACTTTTCTAGAGCTGCATCTTGGCTACCTCTGCATGTATCGTGAACGGGTGGCTCCGTTTATCCGTCTACTGTTGCGTGCGAGGATCCAGCCTCCCAGTCTCTTTCACGCTTTGCTGCAAAATGTGAATTCTGGATGTTGCCTCTCCCTCCTCACACACGTGTGCCAGCTCTGTGGGAATGCCTCACCGTCTATCTATCTCCCGCGCAGCACACACATGCATGACGGACGACCACCTGCGCCACCTGAGCAGAGCCATTGTGCGTGCTCCTTATCGCGCCGGTCCCAGTCCTCGGCATGCGGACAGTCCCACATTGTTGCTGCCACTTCACCCATTCGGAGGGGCGGTTTCGGCACCACATGTGGCGTCCTTATCGCTCCCTCTGAAAACAGGCACCTCATCCTTTAGGTCCTGTAGGAAACGGGAAACTAAGCTTTTTTTTCTGCTTTTCTTTAACCGAATAAACTGCTGCTTGTTGATACTGCGAGTGTTTGAACCCAAGAGTTGTATCATTAGGAGTGTTTAGCTGCCAAGCAACACCAAAAGATGCTCTAAATCACTCTGCAGCCATTTTCGTGTGATTACTGAAGGAAGACCTGGGTTAAATTCATAACCTCCTGTACACCGTCATGTCCATCCTCCTCTTTCTCCACTTACCTTCCAACAGCTCGGCTTTCTACCCAGCTCATTTTTTCTTTCCCCGCTGCTTTTTCACCTCCCGCTGAGTCGCACAGCTCCAGCACCGCTCCACTCTCCTTTCAAGCCTGTTTTCATCCTCTTGTTTTCCTCCATTACCAAACAGCTCAGATCTTTTCTTCCCTGCTAGCGAGGAGGTGCTAATGGGTCGCGGTCCAGCCGTGACCCGGCCTGTTGCGTGCTTCAGAAGACTTTTAGCCTCTGTAAACAATTCAGGACTCCACAGAGATAAGGGAAAAAGACTTTTACTCATGTTTGAAAGGAGATTTTTTTTTCCTGCTTGGTAGCCAGCATCGGGTCAAAAGAGGATAAGCTTGAAGGGGTAATTATTCAAAACAAACCACGTCCAATCATAAGTCATTCAAAAACAATTCAAAGTAGCTCTCTGTTTTTAATAATCTATCTTCTGCATCATAATAAATCAGAGTCAAATCAGGATCTTTGGAAGTGGAGCATGCTCAGTCCCACCTTCTGTTCTCTCCCATGTCACCCTCACATGAGGTTGTACATTAGGGGAGACCGGGTAAGTTGTCACATGAGTATTTCACTTATCTTCCCCACCAAGGGCGCAACTGCTGAGCATCAATGAACCATTTGATCAACCCAAAGGAAGAAATATTAGCTTGATATTTTCAAAATAACCTTCTTTCAGATAAAAATCCTGACAGTGATACATGTAGACTTTTAAAAGGAGAGGTTAAGGCATCCTGTTGTAGCCAAGTCATTGTTCTGTTGTAAGCTAACTTTAAGCTAGTGCTACCTTTAGCGAACATGGTAGTGTGGGGCAACATGTCTCAGTCATTTTGGGGAAAGAAGACAACCAGAGGAACATGTTTGAAAAAGGATTTACATTAAAACAGAGGATCTGCTTATTAGCAGTTGGCATTATAATGTTTTGATTTCATTATTACCAGAAAAGCTAAAATAGAGTTTGCGCAGTAGAGACTCAGAGAGATTCTGAGTGGAACCCAGTGACTGTAATAATTTTTTTTTTTCAAGAGTCTAATCTTTTCCTAGCTACATCCCCCACCCCGAAATATTTTGCAATCCCCCCCCAAAAAAAGACTGTCAGCCTCATTTTTAACCTCTTATAACTAATGAAAATAAAACTTTTCAGAAAAAAAGAGGACTTAAATACAAGACAGCCAAATAATATCTTTAAATCACCACAACAATCGGATGTGAAAAACATTTCTACCAGGTGTACTAATCTTTTAAAGTTTGACCACAGCCCATCTGGAACGACTGGGGAGATGGATTTTTTGACCTATACTGCAGCCAGCCACCAGGGGGAGCAGTTTTTGTGGAGACCTCATTTCGAGCTGAGCAAGATGATTTCCGTTTTTACAACAATCTATGTTGTTCACTAACAAGTAAAAAGAGAACAATAACCATAATTTTGTCCATGTTTTATAGTTGCAAAATCCAGTGTGACATCATATCCCATGATGGGGCAACATGTCACATGGTCACACTCTCTATTTCATCGCCTGTAACTGTTTTTAATCTGGTTCCAAGAAATACATAAGAGTGTGAAAAGTGTGACATCTAGCCCCGGTCTCCCCTACATCACCGAGCTCGCTCTCACGATGTCTCAGACTCAGATGTTCCTCTATTAACTCCACCAGAGCTTAGGCCTGTCTCGCTCCAAATTCACAGAGCGCTTAAGAGCTCTGAAATGAACTTTCGGAGCATTCTCCTGGATTGTGAGTGTCTAAAAAACCTGCAGACTTTCTTCTTGAGTCATAGCTTTGGTTTTATCAATAAATGATTTTGCCCTTGTGCATAAACTTAGTCGAAGTTTTCCGTGTTCTATTCACTTCTCCAGAAACTCAGAGACTCAGACGAGACGTATCTCCCTTCCATTTTTTCCCGCACATCAACATGCACGTCATCCTCCCCCTAAAGGTCAGCCAAAAACATGTAGTTAAAGTGCAAAAAAAAGTCTGGAGTGCTGCAGAGACGGCTTTGATTTCTCCAAGAAGAGTAATGGTGGAAGAAAAAGTACAAAGTGATTTTGCCTTACAGGCGAGCAGACAGGTGCTTCCATCATTCAAAATTCATTCAGGCCGTTGTTGCAGCGAGTGGGAGACAGCTTAATTTTGTTGGATTTTGCTCGGTGCCCTGAAACAAAGATTGCTTTTGGTTTGATTCATTACATGAGCAGGAAATATCACTTTCATGATCATCCCCATGTAATCAGTTCATCTCCAGCGTGGTGACCACTGTCGTCTCATCAGCAGAGGCTTTTATTGTGAAGGCAGCAGAGTGTGGAAATGGACGCTGTTAAGCAAACGTGGCAGACTTAATTACTTCTTTTGTAAGTTTCCGTATGATCTGCGGGCGCTGTGCTTACAAATTATCCAATTCTACCTCCGTGTTTGCCGACTGCGGGTCTCCAGGGAGCGTCAAACTTAAGCAGTGTTAAAGCAGAACAATCAGCGGGACCCTCCTGAGTTTAAACCCAGGCTGCCCCCTCATCCTCCGCCGGGACGCTGGTGTTTACCACCCGGAGTGGCTGAAAATTAATTGGCTTCTTGAGCTGCCGTACATTCCCCCTCTGTCAGTGCGATGGCCTCCCCTCATTGCGCTGTCACTTTAAGTCGAAGTGTATTAATGGACTGTGTGGGCCATTGATTCCTAATTCCTCCCGACGTCGACATTGGGGATAAATATTGCGTGGCACGCCCGTCTTCAGGCTTATTGTAATCAGCATTGTTATTGATCGGCTGCTTGAACCCCCCAGAAGTAATCTATTTTAAATACACTTTCAGCAAACACCGGGCTACTTCTGGTTTGGTTCCAGCAGGAAAATAACAAAAGGACACAGGAAAAGGAAGTGTCCTGAAGTCGTTGAGACGAGCAGGCGGATAGAAATATTGGAAAAGTCAGGGAGAATGCGTCGTGAGATATGTCTGGGTGGTCTCAGGGTGGTCTCTGTCAGCGCGTGTGTGTCTACCCGTCTGTCTCCACGAGGCCGGCGGATGATGGATGAGGCCTCAGCCAGACGTCGGTGCTATCGATTTATCCTCACATTCATCTGGGGGGAGGTGGAGCGGGGCGACTCTGCGAGACAAGCGTTTCAACACATTGTACCTCGAATAACACACACACACACACATTCATATATAAAGAGGGATATAAATACAGTACAGATAGATTCAGACGATGATTTTCTCGCACCGGTGGAGGCGTGGGCCTCGGTTGAAATCTCTCATTGTCTGCCGAGTACCACGACGACTGCCTCTTGCCTCACCAAGGTGCTTTTATTGATCCACCTGCAAAGTGGCATCCACTTGTTTAACATCCACTCTAATACTCTCCAATTGGCCCAGCCTTGCCTGTCTGCTCGTCGGGCTGCTTTGTTCAGCTATGAGCGCAGAAGATGGAGAGAGGAGTGTGTGTTTGTGCTCAAGAGGGCGTGATGAGACCTGTGTGTGAAGAAACGTGCTGTACGCTGAGGTAGATCTTTGTGTGTGTGTGTGTGTACAAGCACGCCGCTGCTGCAAATAGGTTTTTTGTACGTCTGTCAAAGAGTCCATCCAGCCCATTGAGCGACAAATTAAGCCTGCAAAGCAAAGTTGCCATTCTCTGCGTCTCTTTCTCTCTCGTTGCTCAAGGCTTTGTTGTTTTTCCCTTTGCTTGCTTTGCTCACTCGGTGTTCATAATCAGCGTTAACAAACTGGAAGGACATTCATTGTTGCTGCTGCATGGACGGTTTGAAAACAGTCTCATTTACTGAGATCGAGGAGTCACGATCTCAGTTATGAGGGAACAAGACTACTTTTGAGTTCGACATGTTGCAGAAGAAGACACTGATGCTGCATACTGGAGGATAGCAGTATCACCTTTTATCCAAGTGTGTACCTGAGATCTGAAATCTAAAGTTTCAACATTACTGACACCCACAATTCCCATAAAAGCTGCCTCATGATTCCTTTCCTCCACAAGTCGTATATGCAAGGTATGAAAGACTGAATCTAAATGTCTGTGTGGGCGTGCATTTAATGACGATGACAGTTATGACAATAATTTTATGTTAGCGCTGACATTTACCGCATCGACAAGCTGCAGCTGCTCCGATCCCCGAATGTGAAATGATAAACGGCTTCATGAGAGTGTTCACAGTCCTCTCTCCTCTCTTCTCTCAGGGAATGATGTACCTGGAGGAGAGGAGGCTGGTCCACAGGGACCTGGCCGCCCGCAACGTGCTGGTGAAGTCGCCCAATCACATCAAGATCACCGACTTCGGCTTGGCACGGCTGCTGGACGCCGATGAGAAGGAGTACAACGCCGACGGGGGCAAGGTTGGTGTAAGTGGAGGCGTGTTTTTGTGTGTGTGTGTGTGACTGAACGCACAGGACAACTTACATAATGATGGTTGACATAAGTGGTAAATACAGCAAACGAAAGGTAATAAAAGAAAAGGTCAGTGCTGCTGAGAAGGGAAGTGAGGATGGAAACAAAAGAGCTTTGTTGGGCTCAAGGGAGAGGAGTGTTTTTCTTCAGACTGTTTGTCTATAAATGTCAAATTTAGGACAAACTGACCCAAAAAAATCACATTTTAGTGAAGACGACTGACCTTCAAGAGTGATAAAGTTTGAAAACTTCCAATTCTAAATAATTTATTATTGAGGCGCTGCTTTTTTAACCAGAAGCTTGAAGAAAAACTCAAATATCAACACTGAAATAAAACAAAACTATTCATATCTAATAGTGAAAACATCGCCCTGCACTTCAACCCTTTAAATCATACTTTTAAAATCCTCCCAACACGTGTTTGACTAAATACAGAGAGATGAACAGGTCTGGAAGTTTCTGTCACCTTAAACTTTCTCTGTGATCGCTCACTTTGAAATGTCATTTTAGTCGATAAAATATCAAGGTTCGTCATTTTGAACCTTATCTGGCGTCTGGGTTTATTCTGGTGAAAGATGTCACTGAAGTGCAATAATGGATTGTAGGATGTATTTATTCCATGAAAATGAAGAGATTGAGGCATTTCCTTTGCACAGTTTGAGGCACTTTTAGTGAAAAATGCATCATAAGGAAGAAAAACCATATTTCACAAAAACAAGGCAAATTATTCAACAGCTACATCAAGGGTCTACAGTCTGCTGCTCTGAAGCCTCATGCAACTCTTCAACTCCTTAGCAGAGGCTCCTTGTAGCTAGGAAAAAATATCTTAAAAATTACCACAACATATGTATTTATATTATTTTTTCATACAAAAATGTACCTTTTTTTTAAGATTTTTGCAAATTTTTCATATTTGCAAGTTTTAATTTTTATTTTTTAATTTCTGCAATTTTTTGCAATTTATTTAAATTCAATTAAAAAATATATGAAAATTAAGAAAATTTTAAGGATTAAAAGTTTTTAATTTTTTGGCAAACTTTTTGAAATTTGGGAATTTTTTGGCAATCTTTTTTTTTTTTTGCAAATGCATGAAATTCATTTTATCCAAGTTGATGAATTAAAAAAATGCAAACTTTTTAAAAAATAAAAGAAAAAGACATCACATGTACAATTTTCAAAACACAAAAACCTTTTTTAGTATGTTCTGAATTCCATACATGTTTTTGTCTTCATTGTGAAGACAAAGTAGATTTTCTGGCTTTTGAATGACTTGAATCCAGTCGAGCTGAGGCTCGGTGTCTCTTCTGAATGACTCGGCCAACCCTGGAGGAAAAGTACGGTATTTTGAATCTGAACTTCACAAAAAAGTTTTAATTTTCTCTAACGAACCCGGTACACATAGTTCTTGTAAATAAATTAGACAATCTGTCCAAAAAAAACCAACATGAAACAGAAAAGCTCCTTCCCCGTGTCGTGCAGGAACATGTTAACCAATTCCCAAGCTGTGAACCTCTCTCCATCCAGAAAGTTTCTCTAAAACACAATTTAGAAGCACTTCATCCAAACAAATCGTGCAGCCACAGTTCCAATCAGTTTGTTTTGTTTGGGGACCCGGACTACATTAATCAGAAGCCCCTTCACTTCCCCTCGCTTGAGACTGGCTATGCAAATTGTGCTGATCAACTCCCTTTATTAAATCGGCTGTCTCATTGCTGCATCCATTCAGCAGGAGGCCTGCAGGTAGCCGCGGCGTGATGAGTTGGAGTTTACTCGCGAGCGTTTCTATGGAGCCGGACCAGGTGAGGGTTGATGTGAGACGTATGAGCTGCTGTCAGCGACATCTGCGTGTGTGGTGCGAAAAAATAAATAAACGAGAGATAAATCAACAGAGATGAAAGCGCTGCATTTCCAAACCTGAAGCGTGTCATTTCCCTCTTCCTGTTCATTTCCCTGAAGAGCGGGAGTGCATGTCGGACTCCCACGCCGACGGGAGGGGCTGTATTTGAAATGACCATGTGTGTTCGTATGTGCTTTCCCATGCAAAAAGCCTGCATAATTGCTGTGTTCAGTGAGCTCTACAGCCTCTATCGTCAATATGGAAATTACACGGCGGTTATGATATGCCATGTGTGTCAGCGTCCTTGTCAGGAATGTCAAAGGCTCTGTTGTTATTAGTGTTTCACACCTAGAGGCTGGAGAGATGATGGAGGATAAACGGCCAGCACATGCTCATTTGGTATCTTAAAAGCCTCCTCAGTATTGATGATCTCTGGGTTAGACGGAAGACAATCAATCACACTACTTGAGTAATATCGAGCAAAGCAAAACTATGCTTGAAAGATCTGTCGATATCCCAATATCGCTCTAATATGAGATTAACAGATAGGGCAGCTGCAGAGGGATGAAGGCGTTGTGGAGATAACTCCAATCAGGTGTAAATAAATAAATTGAAATGTCTGCGATTTGAAGATTTTCCCCGTCTCTGTCGCTGTCTCCTCAGATGCCGATCAAATGGATGGCTTTGGAGTGCATCCACTACAGGAAGTTCACCCATCAGAGTGACGTGTGGAGCTATGGTGGGTGTTTTTTCATCTTAATGTTTCGTTGTTCGCCTGCAAGTGCAGACGTCAGTGTTCCTTCTGCTCATACCTGTGGGAGGCAGGAAAGAAAAAAATCAATGAGCTGAAATCCTGCTTCCTGCATTTGCATTTTCGCCCCCTTATCTGTCTGCTTGTCTTGTTCTCCGTCGGCTCTTTGTCTCACCTTCACATCTCCACCTGTCCGTCTCCTTCATCTCTTTTCCTTGCTTGTTTGCATCCTGCAGGAGTGACCATCTGGGAGCTGATGACATTTGGAGGCAAACCATACGACGGCATCCCCACGCGGGAGATCCCGGACATTCTGGAGAAAGGGGAGCGTCTTCCACAGCCGCCCATTTGCACCATCGACGTCTACATGGTCATGGTTAAATGTGAGAAAACACATGGTTCTTACACACAGTCCTCTAAAGATGACACACAGTGGAAAGCAGCTGTGGGAAAGCCACTCCTGACCCAAAAACAGCGGTGATAAAAAGTTACACTCTGTAAAAAAGGTTTCTTCTGAGGCACGTGGAGTACAGAGAGTCTGAGGTGACAAAAGTGTGAATTAGAAAGATGATGAAATGCTCAGGAAATCAAGCATCCTGACACAGTGCGGCACAGAAAGCGCCTCCTGAAGTTGCCAAGTTGCTTGTGACATTGCACTCAATCCTGCCTCTTGTGGCTGGGGCGAACACTGAAACCCGAGTCACTAAATGAGACTCCAGCTCCAAAAAGGTAGGACTCAGATATGTAAGCTGAAAGCATCCTCGGTAAATTACTCACTCCTGCTAATTGATGTCAGACGTACCCTGCTAAGGCGTTGCACTCTGCTGTAAAGGAACCGAATATCAAAGCTCCAACGCTGAAATCTTGTCAGCTAATTATACATCCACACTTTGCTCTTTCGAAGAATTTATACATCAGAATTAAACGCCGGTGACATGAAACAGCTGCGTATTTCTAAACATAACTGTGCCTTAGTCACAGGTGACAGCATCAAAGGTGGTGTTCGAGATCAGCTCTCTAACAAAGAGAGTTGTTGTTGAGCACATTAAATCATGTTTATACACCGCTGCACCTCGGCGTGCTGTGTCACAGATGAGATGCAGTTTAATAACATATTTTTAATATTCATCCGGTAAGGTGTTGGAGCTCTGGGGTTTGGATTCAAGGCTGGAAGAGAAGGAGGAGGAGGAGAAGTTGATATGCAAAAAAACAAGAGATGAAAAACAAGTTAGGGAACAAGACGTGGGACAAAACTGATGAGATGCTGCTTTATGGCGTGAAACACGCAGGCCTGTCCCCGTGAGGGAGTCTGCTCATGTCATCTTCCATCTGGACTCCCCCACCTCCCTCATCCAAAACTCCTCATTCCCCCTAAACTCTCCCATGTTTCTCCCATCTCCATCTTGGAAGAGGAGTCCTGTTTCTGGTGGTCATGGCTGCAGAGGGATCCACCCTCCCATATTTCCAGGAAAGGATCCAGACACACCGGCCAGTCCGGGCTTAAAAATCTGCCAGCTATCAGCGGCTTGGCTCGGCTCTCCTTCACTCCAGTCTGGTCATGGCTGCTCCAGCCTTCACCCAGCTACGGTGGAGTGACTCTCCTGTCACTCTCTGTTGTCTCATAAACACTACTTCACGGCAGCTTCTCCTGATTTACTTTAAATCCAGTTTTCAAACATGAATCCACCATGAATCCACTCAACACTCTTCACATTGAAACTACAAACTCATCCTTTGCTCTCATAATTCACTCTGGATGAGGACACCAGCAGCAGCAGCAGGCTGCTTAAATGCCAAACGTGTTGAAAGAGAATGATGTGATTCAGCTCGGAGCTTGATACCAAAACGTACTCCTGTGACAAAAATGTTAATCCAATGGAAATGTCATAAGATCTAATTGTTTTACTTCCAAGTGAAAAACTGCTGCCAATGGCTTTTGACAGCGCGGGAAGCCCTGCAGCCATTTAGCCTAATAACAATGCCAGCTGATTTCTGTTAGCGCTCCCCTCGAGGAGGAGGAAACAGTTTGCATGCTGTTTTGAATCTGTCTGCACAATAATGTTATAAACGCCGAGGTTAAAGGGATTCCCTTAACTGAACTTTGAGCTGAAATGCTCCAGGCTTGTCACAGAAACGTTGAGAGGAGCTGAAAATATTCGAGTGAGGAGTTGCGGCTGAGAGGGGGAGCTCTCAAGGAAGCAGGAGACACATTCAATAAGCTAGTTCACAACTTTAAAAGTGGAGCTGGCCTGAGCACGCCACGCGCACTGAAAATATTTAAACAACGATTAGCTAAAAGAGGTCAAACGCTGAGTCAAGCCACCAGGATGGTCACGCCACCCCCATGAAGAGCCTGAGCGACTGCTTGCATTAGTCCTAATTACCCACTGACTGAGAGCCGCTGTTTGTGATTTGGTGCACCATCACACCGTGTACCCCGTCGCCTCAGCGCCACCCCTATAAAGACAAAATGGAGTTTGATTGCCGGAGTAATTGCACCTCATTTAGGTAATGTGCCTGTGTAGGGGCGCTAGACGGGAGCTAGCAGCAGACAGTTCAAGGTTTATTTAAGGAGAGCTGGATCAGGAAGGTGGAGCTGGTGGAGGGAGGAGAGGACAACATGCATCCATCAGGTTTCAGTGAATAAAGTGAGAGGAAGCAGTCACACCAGCCTCCAGGACTCCACTGTTGCAGAATGTAAAATAAGGATACAGAAGCTGAAATGCAGCCCAGTTTGCCGACAGTCTAATCAGAGCTGAGACACCACCTGGCCTCTCGCTTCACCTGCAGGGGTTTGCTGTGTTTACTGCAGCCTTGGCCTCAGGAAGAGTAAAACAGGCTGCGGATCAAAACGAAAACACACACACACACACACACTATCCTCTACCATAACTAGCTCTGAGTTGCCCTTGAGCAAAGCGCATCAGCCATGTGACTGCAGGAACTTTATTAGAGTGAACAATATGCTTGCTCATTTAGCGTTCAGTGGATGACTGAAGGTCTGAGTTAAATAGAGCTGAAGTCCTCTGAGTGCTCAGCCTGTACGGCTCTCACAGGGAGAACACTGTGTGTGCTGCTGTCCTGACCCTCCTGATCACATACAGCAATAAACTTTTAAGTATTTAATGAAATTCCTGAATTAAAGGATGGCGTAGAGAGGAGTCAGTGACAGGGGTGGGGTTAAGGACAGAGTTGACGGAAAATAAAAACAAGAAGAAACTAGAGTAAGGGTCTTCAAGCTACGGTTCTGAGCCTGATGCGGCTCTTTGACCCATCTGCAGTAGCTTCTTGTAGCTTTAAAATAATTTTATGTATTTTTTTTGTTTTATTACAGAGGGTATTAATGATTTAAGACATTAGAACTAAACTTTTTTTTTTTTTTCAAATTTTTTGAGACTTTTGCAATTTTTTTTCATATTGATGTAGAAAAAAATTTTTGCGAAGATTTTGCAAAGTATGAAATTTTTTGAATTCCTGCAAATTTTGGCAAATTATTTGAAATTCAATTTTGGAGAAAAATTTTGCACATTATTTAAATGTTCATTTATGTATTTTTTTATATTTATATTTTGCAAATTTACAAATGTAGGCAAATTTTTGAAAATTTTATATTTGGGTATTTTTGCAATTTTTGCACATTTATTTATTCATTTATTTTTCATTATTAATTTTTTTCAAAATTTGCAAATTTTTCTAAAAAGTTTGCAACTCATCAAAATGTAATAAATTTCGCAAATTTCTGAAATTTGTAATATTACAAATGTAAGGTTTTTAAAAAAACATTTGCAAAATTTATTAAAAAAAAAAAAAAGAAAAGAAAACATTCCATGTACAATTTTATAAACACTAGATACTAGATTATAACTTGGTTAAGAATTTAATGAATGTTTTTCTTTTTATTGTGAAGATTCAGTAGATTTTGTCTGATCCGAGGAAAATGGCTCCTATTAAAGTAAAGGTCACAGACCCCTGAACCGGAGGATTTGATATCCCTGTTGATAAAACATCAATCTGCATATTAAAGCTCCACTGGCTATGAAACAGCAAGCAACTGTATTCACTCATTAATTCCTCCCTTTGTCTTCTTTTCACCCTCCTCCCACCCTCAGGCTGGATGATTGACGCAGACAGCCGGCCAAAGTTTAAGGAGCTGGCTGCTGAGTTCTGCAGGATGGCCCGTGACCCACAGCGCTACCTGGTCATCCAGGTGCGTTCGCTAACAGGCTCGCTGTCAGACCGTTTCTTAATGAGGAGTTTCTTTGAAAAGTGAAACTTCTGTGATATTTTAGGAGGTGTAAGTAATAAAACTATGTCTACGGTTTCAGGGAGACGACCGCATGAAACTCCCAAGCCCCAACGACAGCAAGTTCTTCCAGAGCCTCCTGGATGAAGAGGACCTGAACGACTTGATGGACGCTGACGAGTATCTGGTGCCGCGAGGCTTCAACATGGCTCCTCCGTCGTACACAGTGAGGCCTCGTGTTGACTCTAACAGGGTAAGACTTTAATCTATGATCATAAAACCTTTTTAAGTGTAATAGTTTGACTTCCATCTTTAAATATAAATGATCTTCCTCCCTCTGTGGGAACTGCCCACCTCTCCGTCCTCTAAGCACTCAAGGTGGTTGAGAACTTCCAATACACCGATGATTTCCCCCACTAATGGCTCCTCTCCATCATTTCCATCCCAGCGTGTGTGGCTTAAACCTGGGCTCTTTATGCGCCCGCTCCCCAGGCCCCAGGTTTCATTACTCAGAGCTCCACAAGCAAATAACAGGCGCTCTCTTAAAATGCCGCGGCCGTTTGCTAATAGACAATGACTGCAGGCTCGCTGTTTGCTTTGTCACATGCACCACGCGCCGCTCTGTATCTTCTTCCCCTCTACCCCCGTGACCTACTCATCTGCCGGCGGCTCTTTGTTCCCTAATGAACACACAAGTGGCGTAAACACACACAGTAATCCATCCAGGGTCCTGGGTGTCCAAGGTCGACACCCCTATCATGAATTGAAATCTTTTGATTATGCAGTCAAAAGTCCCTTCATGCTCAGACAGAGAAAGGAAATCATTGTTTAAACCTATTAACTGTCTGACTTTGCCACGGGAAGTTAGTTATTCAGGTTGCGGCACTGCTAACACTGTCCAATCCAGACGGTTATCTAATCAGGATTTGCTCTGAAGCTCATACTTGAAACGGGGATCGGATAATGACGGGCTTTGAAGAAGGGATAAACACAGAAGTTTAGAGGAGGGGGAAGTTGATTGCAATAGAGGGACGACAGCGCGAGTAGGTGGACGGATATAACCCCGGGTTGTTTCTCTCAGTTTTTTTTCCAGTTGTGTTTTGTGGCTCTGCTTCCTGTAATTGCTGCTGTAGCGCTCCAACTTGGCAAGAGTGCAGAAGAGTGGGCCTGGGTTAAATAGCCCAAGGCAACCGAACACAGCACCACAAGAAGCCCTCTGCTTCACATGTCATGTTTTGTATTTTCTTGTGGGGTTTTTTGTTCTTTTTGAGGTTCAGGTGTTTGAATCGAATCGTTGCCTGGCTGCCCCTCTCAGTCCCTTGAGGCTGATGACTACACCGGCAGAACTTTGTTGGAGAATTCTACCTTCGACAGGCAGCTGCACGGGTTAAAAGTCTCCCTTCCTTTGCCGCAGGTGGCGTAAAACTGGCTAAAACTGACTCAAACTTTATTATTTTTGGCGTCTGCACAGTGTGTGCTTGAACTATAGACATCTTTACTTTGGTTTGTTGGCTATATTCTCCCAGCTCTTCTTTCAGAAATAGCTGAAAGTGTCTCACAAAACAGTTTCCAAAGTGGTAAATCAAACCGTCTGTTGAAAAAGTAAAGTCACAAAGCCTTCTCTACTTTCCAGAATCAGTTTGGCTATCGGGATGGTGGTCCAAACCCCGCAGAGGGATCCTCGGCTGGTGCCCAGGCCTGTTTGAACCAAGAGGCGACAGGCGGGGCGGTTCCAGCCCTGGAGGACCAGCGCTGCAACGGGAGTCTGCATAAGAAAAGCCTCGGCCAGGCAGGAGGAGAGGACAGCGGGGGCCAGAGATACAGCGCTGATCCGACCATCTTCCTTGGAGATAGAGCATCCAGAGGGGACACGGATGAGGATGGATACATGACACCCATGAAGGACAAGAGCTCTTCAGGTAGGTGTAATCTGACGCATCCCCTCCTCCGTCCACTCATTCAGTAAATCTGATCGTATATCCCGCCTGTTGATTTTATTCCATCTCATTGATTAAAATTCCTTCTGAGTTTCCATCACCGGTGTGTGTCAGCTACTACAGAGTCATGTTTTCCCTTTGATCATAATTCAGTCCATCAGCCCTGCTCTCGCACTGCCGTCTTTGATTTTCGAGCAGCTCAAAATATAACAAAGCCTGCAGCAAAATGCATCTGATGCAATGTCAAGGAGCAGAGGAGTGGGCAAAATCAATAGGTTTCGCACCCCACTATTATCGCACTTGGAAGCAGTGAAGAGGGGTCATTTGCTGGCATTTTCACCCCTGGCAGATGGAGTTTTCATTGCCAAAGGAAGGACTGGCAAGTTGCCCGTCTGGTCCTGAGTGGCTGCCATTATCACCAGCACCATCTTCATCTCCATCTTATTATTGACTGATCTCTTAAGCTCTCTTATTTTCATCCTCCCTCTTGATTCAATTTCTGATCTTTTGTCTTTATTCTCTCTCAAACCTCCTTTCTCCCTTCCTCTCCTTCCTGTCCTCCTTTTCTTTCCTGATCTGTGCCACAGAATACCTGAACCCCATCGAGGAAAACCCGTTCGTCTCAAGACGTAAAAACGGTGAAATCCATGCTTTGGATAACCCGGGCTACCACAGCACACCCAACAGCCAGCCCAAAGGAGAGGACGAGTACATCAACGAGCCCCTCTACCTCAACACCTTCCACAGCCCTGCTGAGCTGGGCCTGGAGGCCCTGAGGAGAAATGGTCTGCCACTCCCCACCCAGCCTCCTTCTTCCATCTCAGCCACGACTTCAGGCGCCCACCTCCCACTGACCATCCAGACCAGCTTGCCCCACTACCCCCTCCCCTCGGCCCAGCCTTCTCCATCTGGTATCGCCTGCCACCACGGTCCACCGACCCACATCCTCCACACCCACCATACCATCAAACCTGCAGGACAACCTGGCAATCCAGGTGGCGCATCTGCCATCCTGAGCCAAATCGGAACTTCTGCCCAAACCCAGGTGTGCCCGTCGGGCGCCCTGTCGACTTCAGCCACCATCGGGCACGGCAGCCTGCCAGCCTACCAGAGCCACACCACAGCTCACCCAGCCAGCTTACTGAAGCATGGAGGATTAACGTCAGGTAAAGGTCCTGGAAAGAAGCTAAAGGTGACCTTTGACAATCCGGAGTACTGGCAGCACAGCTTGCCTCCAAAACCGTCAAACCAGGCACTTCCAGATGGTGCCCAAGGAGGCTCCACCAACGCTAAGCTCTTCTATAAGCAGAACGGACATATACGGCCGTCTGTAGCTGAAAACCCTGAATATATGTCAGAGTTTTCCTTAAAACCTGGCACCGTCTTGCCACCTCCGCCCTACCGGCAGCGGAACACTGTGGTGTAGATCGACCCAACGTCCCTCTATCTGACTCGAGCCTCCAGCAATCCTGAATCCTCCGGTTCCACTGTTCCACACCAAAGGGAGCAGCCACAACCAGAGCCGCCCCTTTGACTCTTTCCAAATAACGCACCATCTGCTGTAGAGTGTAGCAACATCAGACGGAGGTGGACTGAACCGAACCAAGCAGACCCAACTCTCCAACCTTCACTTTTTCCCAATCCAGTCCATTTTCTGTTCTGTAGATAGAGACTGCACTCCAAGCCTCTGAGAATGTGAAGGTAGAGGTCGTTTTTGGCGAGTAGTAGTCACACAGCCAAGGACATACCGTGTTGTCCCGTCAAGGTAGACCACAAGGGGCGTCAAGTAAGATGGATTCGACTCTGGGGACCTGAACTCACTGCCAGCCACTGCGGTGTCAGAATCACGAGAGGAACAAGATGTTTTATTATTTCTTCTTCTTTTCCAGCATTGAGATCTGAGGATGAACAATCTCCTCTGAGGGTTTCTGAAATGAGCAAACAGACGGAGCAAGTACAGTCTGTTAGATGTCAAGATGTCTTGTTTTGTGAATGACCTTGTCGAAAGAGGCGAACTGGCAAAACACGAAGGAGTGCTGAACGCAGATCAACCAGACCCAGTTTTATTCTTTTATGTATTTACGTTCTTGAATTCTCCATCAAATCTGTGAACGTCATCTCATCTTTCTACTGTAACTGTGATACTGTGATGGCCAAAACTACAATGACCCCCGTCTTTCACATTTGTAGTTTAACCACAGACTTTCCTAACTTGCCTAGAACACACTGCTGTTTTGTTTTTCTTGTTCGACTGCTGTCTTCTTGGATGAGCTGGCCATAAAAAGAATCCGCTCTTTCCAAGCCAAAGGTTACAAGGGAATATCTCACTGTTAACATTTTATAAACACTGGTTGCGGCGCTGAACAGTCAGATTTTTATACACTGGTTTCCCCCTTGGGATCACGAGGCAAACTTACATGAGTAATGGGTGTGCGAGGCTAGTTAGAGAAAGTGCTGTCTCTGCTAAATAGTTTGATAAGGCCATCCATTAAGCAGCCAAACCAAGAGTGTTGATCATGGATGTGGATAGTGATTCAGATAGTGATAGAGGAGGGAGGAGGAGTGGGGGGGAATCTGCAGGGAGAGGATCGAAAGTTCATGTGAGCCTCTTAATGAAGACCTCAAGGAATGAGGAAGACAGCACCAGCGGAGCACAGTGAAAAAGACTACTCTATGTGTGAGTGTGTTTGTCTGTGTGGATGGAAGGAGTGTGTGTGTGTGTGTGTACTAAAATATAAGCTGAATACTTTGACTGCAGAGGGTTAGAAATGAAGAGGAAGTCGGCCAATGAATGGTGCAAACCGTACCAGGACTTACCTGGTTGCTTTTTAATTTGTTCTTTCACATCAGGAAGTAGAAGCCGGATTGACCTATGGCTAAGCCACGCCACTTCGGAGACATTTCACAGGATTCTGATGATGATTTATGGAGACAGAAAGATCACACATCATCTAGAAGTCACCAAAATGGTCTTAGCTAGACAATAGAGGGATGTATTAATTATTTTAATGTTTAGAGAGTCAAAAAAATCAAATTTACAGATCCCAAGTGTATTAAAAGCGGTAAACAGCATCTCAGACAGAGGATCAGCATTGGTCATGGCAAACATATAATGTTTTTTTACCATCTTTACGTGTCTCTGTTGGTTTGGTGCTGTACGGCAGTGGTTCTCAAATGGGGGTACACAAGGGCAATTCAAGGGGTATGCAAGATTCAAAAATGTATTTTCAAAAAAAATATCAACCAAGACAAATCCCTTTATCACAATTTATTCAATAGATGTTTGAATCCAAATAAGTTTCAATAGACAATAGACATTAATAGTACAGCACTGTTTTACATGTTTTAGGGGGTATTTGGTGGAAAAAATACATGTCATGGGGGTCTGTCACTGAAAAAAGTTTGAGAACCACTGCTGTACTGTATATACACTGAATCATTCAGCATAACGTTAGCCAACCTTTGTTACTTATCTTGGCTATTACAGATAAGCTAATGAAGCTAAGCTCCAGAGGCTAATATTTGCTTAACTAGAGCTCTTTGGACTACAGCTCACAGTGATGTACGATCACCAAAGAACAAAACAGGCCAATGAACTCCCAACGAACAAAGAAACAAAGACATGATGAACAATGCAGCTAGAAGCTAACGTTAGGCTAACATTAGCTAATGCTATAGAGACTGCAGTGGTGGTCTACTGCACAACTTTATCCAACAAAGACACTTTTCTGTGTAGATGTTGCTTATAAAATGGTAAAATACTTTGAGTCGGAGTTGCATGTATCTCATGAACACCGTTTGAACATTTTTTTAATTCAAACTCTCAGAAAAACTTTATAAAATCAAACAAACAACCATCCTTTGCAATGTATCTAAGTGTATTGGAAGGCTATACACACTGTGATTGGCTCATTGTGGTTTAGGGCGGGACTTAGCCATACGTCAATTAAAGATCTTTCATGTATTTGGGTAGGAACCATCTCCAGAACACCAGAAAGGCCCCTGTCCTCTTCCCCTGAACCACTCTGCTGATGCCGTCTGCCAGTCGATGCTGCTAAAAGCTCTGGTGTTACAGCCATTACGCCCTCCCCCCAAGCCATACAGTTTTTAACAACTCTGGGTGGGAAAATACCACGCTGCTTGCAAAACTGACAACATCACAACAAAATTTTATAAACCTGGTTTGCCTCAGCGACCCTCCTGCAATACCTAGTCCAGTCAAAACCAACAGAGTCCTGTAGCTCCTTGAACCCTGATCATGATACCTGCAGCATTAGCATCCCCGTCTTGTTTTGGCTGTTTTTGTGCGTCATAATGTTTGTGTGAGAGCTGTGTGAGTGCGTGTTCATCCTCCCCATGGAGCACTTTGATCAAACCTGTGGGTGGAAAGAAAAGATTCCCACCCTTTGTTCCTGAAACATCGAACTTGTTTGTTTTTTAGGAGGCTAAAGCCTTTTTCCAGGAGTTCAGGAAGACAACGAACTTTAAGCTGCATTGACCAGCTTCGAGAATGTCCTTGTTTCCAAGTTCTGTGTTTGCTTTCGACAGTATTTATAACACTTCTTTGATGATATCATGATTATTTCATGAAGGAGTATTTTGTAGTCCCGTTTGGAGCTCTGATTCAATGAAAAAGAGACAGCATTTAATATCAATGTGAAATATTTATGGTGCGTTTGAGCTTGTTTATACAGAGTGGTGGAAGTGGCTGCCAAATCTGGGTTTTCATCGAAAAAAAAACCCACAGAAAAGCAACACACGCCTCAGTTTCCCTCGTCTTTGACCTAAAATAGAAGCAGAATATATCAGGAATCAAGAATAGATTAAGCTGAAACAGTGATGAGGACAAATGGCTGCATGTGTTGGAGGGAGAACTTTCAAAATACAGAATAAGAAACGCAGTTTTTGAAGCTCTTCCAACACAACAAAGCAAAACCTTTTCCTGGAGCCGGAGAGCCGACTCCGCGTGGTGTTGTTTTCATCACCTAAAAGCCTCGTTGAAGTCTGCAGACGAGACAGAAATTGTTTTATTTTGCGGAGGAGCAGTGGTGTCTTCTGCCTTGTTTCAAACATAGATTTGCCCCGGGGTTGGCCTGAGTATCTCGCAGTCGGATCACTCTTTGCCAAACGGGCGCCACGTTTGCACAAAGGCCGTTTATCTCTGACGTTACGCTTCAGGTGGAGAGCTACACAACATTCCCTTCATGGGAGCTCCTCGAAGGTTAACGTCAGAGAGAAACAGCCGCCGTGTAAATATGTTTGACAGCAGTTCAACCCTGAAACGCGGCATTTGTGTTTTCTCTCTTAGTATTATTTGTCCAAGCCAAGGTGCAGAGGCATGTAGCCATGTTGTACTGAAGTGAATCCAGTTCCCGACCATACTGGGTGCAATGAGTCTCATGTATAGTACAGTTTCACCCTGCATGGTACCCACAGTGAGTGTTAAACCCCCTCCATCTGTATCTCCTCATCCCAAACAGTATATCACACATGAGGGAGTCAAAGCCGATTTTTTACTGAATTCAGTAGCACAAACTGGGAGCTCATGTTTCTGATCTTTTTTCTCCATATAATCAAGGAAAAAGACTTTTTCTCCACTATTCGGTTCGTTTCTGCTCATATTTAACACCTTCGTCATTGCACAATCCACGGGGTCATTCATGTCTTGTGTTTTTAAATTATGAATCAGTATAAATGTACAGAATCTTTGGGGTTTCCCTCCAAAACTTATCTAACACACTTCAACAACAAATGTGAATAGTATTTTTATAAGAGCACTGAGACGGCCGACGTGGTGAATTTGTAAATAAGGAGGCGATGCTTTGAATTTATATGGTCTCTCCTACTGCTGTTTTCTCCTGCTTATAACGACTTGTACAAAAAGAGGCGTACATATTTGCTTTATGTAAGTGTACCTTTTTGACTAATGGGACTTTGATTTTAAAAGTGCTTGTTGAACCTTTTTTCTCACTGTTAAGTGGCCCCCTCGTTTCTGGAGATCTGTGGCTGTCCTCGTATTAACGTTCTGCTTCACCCGCCCTGTTTCATTTATCACACACTGATGGGAACACCCAAGGACAAGCCCACATCTTTTCCTTTCCCCCCAATAAAACTGAAACCAGTGCTGCCAACCAACCGGGGTCAACCCGGACTCTCTTCTCTGCTAACTTTCTACTGGAAATCTTACTGAGCCAAGTCTGACCTCCTCCTTTTTCCCCTAAAAGGCAGAGCACAGCCTTTAAAATCTCTTTTTGGTTCTTTTTAATTTGTTTTGCATGCTTTTAGGGGAGATCTAGAGAAGGAAGGAGACCCTGAATAACTCCTCCCCACTTTCGTTCACTTCCGATACTTTGCCCTCTTGTGTCCGAGTTATTTGACACCATACCCAAAGCTTTATATCATAGAAATACCGTTCCTCATGTTTGTTACATGAATCTGTCAAAAGTATATTTTTAATTTAATATAAATAAAGATTGATTCAGTATATGCTGTGGTTTGTCTGTGATGTTGTGTTTGCAAGAGGAAAGTTTCTGGATGTAAACAAAAATCTCTCAAAGGGAAATATCCCAAAAATAAGTTCGCTCCCCGCTCAGACGGCTAACTCCTCAGGGATTCTGTGTTTTGCTCAAAGGCACCTAAGCAGGAGAACTGAAGCATCTTCATCCACTTGCTTGACATGCAACCAGAGCAGAAAGCTCAAACTAAGCAGCTGAAACAACCACATTTAACAGATGGTGTTAATTAAGACGAGGATGCTCACGTAAGCCGCGCGTGCACGCTCGCTTTGACCCGACTTCTTTACATCAACGTTGCAGAAGTTGCACCGGAGGCGAGAATCTGCAGCGCACCAACACTTTCATGCTCAAAAGGACTTGCAGATGAAGACCAGCTGCATCAAAAAGGTCCGCAGTGTTCTCAAAAAAAAAAAAAGAAGAAGAAGAAGAAGGAAAAAGAAGCTTCTCTCGGATCAGGCTAGTGTGTGGATATAACATTTTGCTCTCGTTTTTCTCCCGCCCCGTGCTGCGCTTAATCTGCTGTTTACCCAAGTTGTTGGTTATGTAAACCGGCATGGGCAACATCGTTTGCTATGCAGCGCTCTCTTCCATTCGCTGCTGCATTCCCAGGCTTTCATTTCAATCATAAATAATACAAAACTGTCCAATGGCAGAATATGAGCTTTCTGAAGTCACTGCTATTAATACTAATAAGGCAATGGGGTGCTTTAAGTAAACACTGTTTATGAAGAGAAATCCCCCTCCTTTCTTCTCCACTCTCTGCTCTGTCTATTAGTTTCCTTGAGACTCAATTAGTAAGCACATCCTGTTCCACCATCGCAGTATAAAGTGGGGGTTTCTGCTGCAAAGGAGCCATATTTGAACTACTTTCAGTTATATCCTCATATAGCTACTTACTCAAAATCTATATTAAATCTGCCCGCATAAATCGCTGTCAAAAAAATTATGCTTCCCATTTGCTACGGAAAAGAAAATTTAATTGATCCTCGCTTGCTCCCTTTACTAATGTCGAAGCCGCATAATAGACAGATTATCTTCAACATTAAGCACACTCCCCGACAGGACTTTGCACATTATCACCCTCACCAGACAGCAAAAGGAAGGAGGAGGGGGGGGTCAGTGTTAATTTGGCAACTGCTGTATAACCATTTGTCAGGGTGGTACAAGTCTCCTCCATCGCCGCTCTTGCTGCTGTCGCCGACAGGAGACGAAAGCTTCGGCTTCATCCAGGAGGCCTGTAGCAATTACACTTACAGCTGCCCCACACACACCTGTGACATAGCTCGCCAATGACAGACCGCCGCGGTTTAATTGCAGCATGTCACCTTGACGGTGTTGTACCCCACACGCTCTGACACCTACAGAGAAACAAGACGACGGTTTGAAGCTTGGAGAGTCTTCTATATTTGGGTTTAAGGTTGGACCAACATCTAGAGATGATGTTTCTGATGTGACAAGTTTGAGCGGTGCCCCCTAGTGGATGCAGAAATAAGTCTGAAGTGTTTTTGAGGAGTTTGAAAGTGATGTTGTAAGTCTCTCTTCTACGTATATGCCTGTTCATATTCCATTCTTTAAAATTAGATAATCGACACCAGTATGAATTATTCTTTAATGCTACTTCTTAGTTTCCTGGATTGATTTAAGGCACGTCGAAGTCTCCATGACAACACCACGCCGGCCGACAAAGTTTAAAAGTGAAAACAGAGATCTGTGTTTTTCTCTGCTGAAAATGAATTCTGTGATTAATTATGTAGTGATGGTGGACACTGGAGCCTAACTGTCAGACAGAAAAAGGACAGAAGAGCAGAAGAAAGATAAACAGGAGAGAGATAGAGCCCGAACTAAGGGTAGACCTGAGCTAAGGCTAAATTGCACAGGCTAAAGTCTAAATTGCACAGGCTAAAGGCTAAAACAGAGGCTAAAGGCTAAAAAAAACAAGGGCTGAAGGCTAAACACAAGCTAAAGGTTTTATCAAAGGCTAAAGGTTAGACACACAGGCTAAATGCTAAAGCACAGTCTAAAGGCTAAAACAGAGGCTAAAGGCTAAATCAAAGGCTAAAGTTTAAAGCACACAGGCTAAAGGCTAAAACACTAGATAAAGGCTATAGGTTAAAACGCACAGGCTAAAGGCCAAAAAACACGGGCCACAGGCTAAAGGCTACAACACAAGCTAAAAAGTGAAACACTAGCTAATGGCTAAAACAGAGGCTAAAGGCTTAATCAGAAGCTAAAGGCTATAGGTTGAAAATGCACAGGCTAAAGGCTAAATAGCAAAGGCTAAAGGTTAAAGCGCACTGACTAAAGGCTAAATCACAAGCTAAAGGTTTTAGGTTAAAACGCACAAGCTAAAGGCTTAACACAAGCTAGAGGCTAAAACACAAGCTAGAGGCTAGAACACAGGCTAAAAACATGGGCAAAAGGCTAAAACAGAGGCTTAGGGCTAAAAAACAAGGGCTTAAGGCTAAAAGCTAAAACATTAGCCAAAGGATAAAACACAAGCTTAAGGCGAAACACAGGCTAAAGGCTAACGGTTGTCACTTTCAAACCGTAGGGCTATGTTTCCATTGATAAATGACTTACCTTATTGCGCTGTATTTGGTTAAAAGTTGTGATGAACAAATAAAATTTGTTTATTTCTGATCTCTATTTCCAAACAAACATGTCTCGTTAAGTCACATCTTCTTGACAGTGTGTTTGAGACTCCAGGCCAAAAGGTGGTGATGCAGACCAAACAAAACAGATGCTCCTCACAGCATCTTTAAGAATCAAAAACTCATATTGGACGTATTAGCAGCACCCCTGTTGCTTAAAGAGCTTAATCAGATGTGTGTGTGTTATTCTGGCATCACAACAGCATGGCTTAGCTCATAGTCATCATAAATCTCCTCCAGTATTAATCTGCTGCGTTGTCCTCTCCATCACGCCGCCGCTAATTCGACATCATTACCCCAACATATCCTATCGCTCTCTTTAAATTCAGATGGTGCATTTACATTCCAATAACATGTGAAAAGACCCCCGGGCTCCCTGTAATGTGCAATTAACTTCGGGATGTGTCCATTATGTTGCTTCAATAATGTGGTTACAGATACCAAGCATAAATCACACTTATCTCCCAACATGAGGCGATCGCTCCCTTGTTGTCTCACGGCTGCACGTGACTACGATAACACGCCATTTGTTTCTTTACATCCAGAAAAGCTGAAACTGGAGACAAAGATAATGAGCAGGCTTATATCTGATTGGGCAAAGCTCGCCTTTTACACCTTTATGGATAAATACTTGATGATTTAAAATTTGTGACATGCTCCGTTTTTATTCTTGAGCCCACAGAGGACGACAGAAACTTATCAGAAGACGCCCCGCACAATCTAAAGCCGAGGATTAGCACTAAGGAGAGGAAGAGGCGGGAGGAAATGAGACAAAAGGCAACTTTTCCACACAACTTCCCACTGAGGCCACAAACAACAGCTGAGGAAGAGAACAGAGGTAAAGGTTGGGCACAACAGCCTGAGGCACAGTGTCGAGGTCAGAGAGAAGCACAAAATCTCATCTCAGAGGGAGCAACAAGTAGCAGGAGAGAAAGAGACAGAGAAGCTGAAATTCATCAAGATTCTCAAATTTGAGATTCTTAGGACCTCAGAAACGTGCACTCCAGTGTCCACAAAGATGGCAGAAGCAGACGTTGGCAGTCGCCGAACGCTGAGTCACGCCACAAGCTGTTTACTCAAAGATTCACGACACAAACACCAAAATATCTACTCTCGTCTTGAGTCTGAGAGCTTCAAATTTCAGTTTAAAGTGATTACATCTTAATATTGGCAGCAGATGACTTCCATATATCAGAGTATCTCTCACTCCTTTGTCTCCTTGATGCTCCCTCCGACACAGACGCAGGTAAACATGCACCTGCCCGCCCACACACACACCCCCGCACCAGCACACCTGCACAGCTACACCGCTGCAAGTGTTTCTTTTTTCTGGCTTTGTGAGCATTTCAGAGAGAGGTATCTGACTTTTCTCTCTTTATACCTGCAGTGACCCTTTGCTACACACATACACACACAAATTTAAACACCCACACACTCACACACACACACACACACAAAGAGCGGCCTGAGGACAGAGATGGAGAGCTCTAATTTCCACAAGGCCTGCAAAGTCTCTCCATCCCTCTAAACTCAATCTCCTCTGTTTCTCTCGCGAAAGTACACACACTTTTTTAGCATCATCACAGGAGGTTTGCAAACATGTAGCGCTCACTTGAGGATGCACACATCCTCAGGAGATCATTGTGCAGAGTTTGTTATATCTGACTGTACTGTAACTTCACATAGATAGTCCCCAGTTTGTTTTTTGCATCATAACCCGCATCAATCAGCCACTTCCTGTTGTGCTTTATTTTCTTTATTTTTTTTGTGAACTTATCGAACCCCCTACCTGCTCCCTCCATCACACGTCCCTTCAGATGATAACATCAGCTAAATCCCTGAAAACTTAAAGAGGCCCAGAGACGTCCAGATGGTCGGTGGCAGCTCCGTAATTTGTCAAAGAAAATGATGCTGAAGAGGATTAGAAATTAAGCAAATACAGGCGGAAAGCATTTCCTCTCATTACATGAAGGGAAACGATTGGGACTCATTAGTTTGACTTAGGCTAGATGGCGCAAAAGGCTAAAACACAGAACTGTTAGCCCTCTCATACTAAAAAAAACAAAGGGGAGAATGCCGTACTAAAACAATAAGGGAAAACTCTCATACTAATAATTAGGGAAAGGAAAATCTTGTACAAAAAAATGAGGGGAGGGTCTCATACTCTGAACAAAGTTTCAAAATAGAGGGATGGATCTCATACTCTAAAATTTTTTTTTAAATGAGGGGAGGTTTTCATACACTTAAAAAAAAAAAAAAAAATGAGGGAAGGATCTCATTATCTAAAACTATTTTTTTTAAATGAGGGGAGGCTTTCATACACCAAAAATAAATAAATAAATAAAAAATGAGGGGAGGATCTCACACTCTAAAAAAAAAAAAACAAAATTTAAGGGAGGATCTCCTACTCGAAAAAAAACATTTTAAAAAATAAGGAAAGGATCTCATAATCTAAACAAAAGAAGGGTGGATATCATACTTAATTTAAAAAAATCATAATAATAAGGGGAGGAATTCCTACTCATAAAAAATTTTTGAAAATAAGAGGAGACTTTTATACTTCAAAAAAAATGGTAAAACTCTAGGAATAATTTTAAAATATAAGGGGAAGATCTCATACTCTTTATTTTAAATGAGGAGAGGCTTTCATACTCTAAAAAATAATCTAAAAATTGAGGGAAGAATCTTATAAATTTTTCAAATAATTTAAAAAAAAGTTATGGGAGGATCTTGTACTCTCAAAAAATAAAAATGAGGGGAAGATGTTATACTTTAAAATAAAAAAAAATTAGGGGAGGATCTTATACTCCAACATTTTTTTTAAAAAAATGAGGGAAGAATTTATTTCTCTTAAAAAAATGAGGGGAGGATCTCATACTCTCATTTTTTTTCAAATGAGGGAATGGTCTCGTACTGAAAAAACAAAAATAAACAATGAGGGGAGGTTTTTTTGCTAAAAAAAATTTGAAAAAGAGGGTAGGATCTTGTGTAAAAAGAAAAATTAAAATGAGGGGAGGACCTTGCTCTAAAAAATGTTTATTTTCAATTAGGGGAATATCTCAAAAATAAAAAATGAGGGGGGGATCTTGTACTTGAAAAGAAAAAAAGGGGAGAGTCAAGTTTCCTCAGCTTCTTTAAGGCTCGATTTAAGAGAGAAACAGGTTTGAAAACTTACTTTTTAAACACATTTAGTCAGAAAACTGAGTCACTTTAGAAAAGATTTTGAAACAGACTTAATAATTATTCCTACATTAGCATAAATCTATGTGAAGTACCACCACAGGGCTAATTGAGCTACCTAACAGCACTTTACGCTCCATTACACCGGCGGTTTGAACAAGTGTGAGAAATCTCCAACATCACTGGCACAGAAACACAAAGAAAAGCCCTCTTTGGTGTCTCGCCCCTTGAACTCCCAGCACTTTGATGCGGCCGATCGGAGCAGAGGGGGCACATCTCTCCGCCCTCGCCTTCCTGCATCCGCTCTCATCAAGGAGTGATGTTTGCCCGCGGAGAGATTCCTGCCAGTTTGAGGGAAGGCACTGTAAGCAATCGTCACTTTTATGTCTGGAGAAGCCGTGTTTTAATTAATGTAACCACTGAGGGCTACGGCTGTGATGAATCCAAAGCGTGTGCGCGCACTTTTCATCCTTTTCGTGGAAACTCTTGGAGCATGAAAGCGGCCTGCTCTGTCGTATGTATGTGTGCATGAGGTTGCTGCTTTGTAAATGTGTCAGTGTGTTTGTCCTAGCGGCTCCTGCAGTGACTGAGTGTCTCTAATTGAGTGTGCTGCTCACTCAGACAGGAGGTCTCAGACAGTGTTGACATTCAGGCAGTGGAAGGCCACCATTGGGGATGACAGCTGATCATTCTTCCAGCCAGCACCCTAATTACACTGAGATGGAAGGAGAGAGCGGCATAAACAGAGGGAGAGAGGCTTTTTAAACAACAAACAGGTTCCGGTTGCTTCCAATCAAGCCTCCCTCCCTGCTGTTTCGTCCATTCGTAATAGGTGCCCCCTCTCCCCTGGTGGGTGGAAACGCAGCCAACACCCCCACTGCCTTCCTGCTTTCTGGCTGAGCTCATGTGACCACAAAGCAACATCTTTCACAGCACTCTCCCAATTACACCAAAGCTCCTGTGTGTCTGATTTCCATGTCGGCAGAAAGAAATCTGCCCCTTCTTACTCCCTCCTTCTCTGTTTTTCTCCAGGACATGAGGAGGCGCGCTGACGTCTGCGTGCACACTCTTTGATGTATGGAGTCAATCAGACTTCATTGGACAGTGCTGCAATCGCCCCAGGATATTAGCAAGCTTGCTCTCTTGCTCACCCGGATGATAAACTCTTTATGTGTCCACAGGCTTTTGGTGGAGCAATAACAGCATCTCTGGCCTCTCTAACCCTTCACTATCTGTTTGGAGGGAGCTCAAAATGTCGACTGCATCCCTGGAATGAAGGAGAACAACAAACCTTAGTCACAAGAAGCACTCAGGATCAGGTGAGGGATGCAGTTTTTGCACCTGAAATCTTATCGACTGTTTTTGTCTTATTTTTTTTTAATTGTCTTATTATCCTTGATATGAGCCTCATTCAACTTATCATTCAGAAAAAATGGGTAACACTCAACTTTAGAGGGCCGCAAATTTCATCACACTTAGGTTATAACTAGACAAAGTTTTTTCTTATTATTTCTAAGATCTGCCACTGGCACAAAAGGAATTTGCTAGAAGATGCTTGAAACTGTTTTTTGACTTGTGACAAGCAATTCAGACCTCATTTTTGTCTTTACAGAACTTGAAACATGAAATTTTTCTGGACTAATCAGGTGAATGTGGCTCATATTGAGTCTAAAAAGACATTTTCTACTGAAAATCAGACAAAAACACTTCATAAGATTCCAGTTTTTTAAAGTGTTGCACTCGTGCAGTTTGGGTGCAGCAACAAGTAATAATAGTAATACATTTTATCCATGTCGCACTTTTCAAAATGACACCACAAAGTAAAAGCAAACTCTAAAAGGTGAGTTTTTAACAAGGATTTTAAAGCTGAAGTGTCAGAGCAGTGTTGGATATGAGTTGAGAATGAGATCCAGAAAAAAAAAAGAAATCTTATCAAGTGTTTTTGTCTTATTTTTAGTTGAAAATGCCTTTTTAGACCTCATATGAGCCACAGTCACCTGACCAGTCCAGAAAAATGTCTCGTTCAAGTCATTTTCAGATGAAAGTGAGGTCTGATTTGCTGTAACAAGTAAAAAGAAATCAACCAAAGAAACAAAAAAAATTACCAGAAAATTTGCTTCAAACTAGAATAATGTCATAATACAAATAACTTTTCTCTTGTTTGATTTTCTACAGAAAATAAGACAAAACACTCAATAAGATTTTAGTTTTTGCAGTGTATGGAAAAGGCTCTGACCCCCCAGGTTTGGTGTGTTGAGGATTTTAAAGCCAATGAAGATGCTAAAGGGCGAGTGTGATGTGGTCAGAGGATGTCCAGGATACTTACTGACTGAGACTGAGCAGCTGCTTTGTGGATGTAGCTGTTTAGCATGCACTCCTTCTTCTGTAGCTCTTCACAAAGACAGCAGATGTCCTCTTTGAGGTTGTTTACCTGTCTTTTAGTGTGTGTGTAAGAGTCAGTCAGCCACCACAATACACACGTCTAGTGTTTTCCAGGCTGGAGTGGGTGGTGTGTGAGTTCAGCTGTCTGTTGTGTTAGCTCGTAAGCTAAAAACAAAGCAGGAAGTGGCACCCGTCTCCTCTTTTGGAGGGATGTGGAGCAAAAATGGTTAGCCATGCTCGTTTTTTATTTCATATCTAGACTCGTCCCCTTGTTTAACATTTTTCAGAGGAGGTGGGAACAATTATTTCAAAAACCCTTGGCTACATAAGCACAACATGGCATCTATCTCCTAAAGATCTTGCTAGCATCAAATTCCCAACTGCTGTTACTTTATCAATACTGTTAAAAAATTACAGCTATTGTTACAGTCTAAAAACTTTCACTTTAAGATTCAACTTTTCTTGCATGAAACTTCCTGATTGTCGCACGGTGTCAGAGTTTAATTAGCAGACTAATGCAAGCTTCTCCTCCCTGCTCTGTGCACCTGCTGTTGTTGAATTTGGATTAAGTTAACACCAGCAGGATGAACGAGCTTAACACGAGTGTTTCTGTCTATTAGAGACAGATTTTCATGCACATGATTAACTTCACTTTTCCAACACGCACTTTCACCAACAAACACAGACTTTCAGTGTGGAGCTGCTACTTCCACCAGCCTCCAGGCTCTGAATGCACAATGAACACCGAGTCCTGATTATGTTTTCAGTCCAACACTGGAACAACTTTCAGACCAACAATAAACAAGGGTTCATCACAGGGAAGTTCGTGTTACTTGACATTTTGCACATGTGAGGAGAAGAAAAGTGTCCATGAATGACAAAGATGTGGATTAGACACACACACACACACACGTGATGCATGTCTGCAAGACTCCACTTGAGATTCATAAGTGTTTAATGAGAGTCCCCTGGGTGGCGGTGGTCTGACCTTGCCTCTGCGTGTCTTATTCTCAAACACCACACAAGACGCTGCTGACTCTAGCATGACAGCGAGCCGACAGCTTTATATGATCACACATCTTCATTTTATAGACACACGCACTATCACACATACGTTTAGTCTATGCACATATGTCTGTGAGGTATCAGACGTGTCAGCGTGTGCGTGCCCCGTGCGTGCATGTGGACGCCCAGCATGGTTGTCAAGAGCTTGAGCAGGCCAATCTCTCATCCGCCATCCGCTGCGATCAGCTGACACACAGCCAAAGCAAACAGACATAAAGACGGAGCGGAAGGCATCACTATGCAGCTCAGCGGCGCAGTTTGTCCTGACCCTGTCTGAGGCCTCTCCTTCTCTCTTTCTCCCCCTCTCCGCAGATTCTAATGAGCTCCCCTGGGATCCGACTTAGGCGGCCAGCGTCCCAATGAGGTGCGGCGGGGAGGAGGTGAGGGTAGGGGGACAACATCAATACACCCACACACAAACATCGCACTCACCTCAGCGCACAGACACCGACTTGTTGGAGCGGGAAGGTGTTGAAAGCACTGTATCAGCTGTGTACTGTAAAGACATGCTTCAGCACACTTTTTAATCCAGTTGTCGAAATTTTAAGAGTGTGGGGTTAGAGATTTAGAGATTTAGAGAACAGATTGTGATAATGTCACTTTTCTAAGAAAAAAGTTTGGAGTTACCTCCTCGCTGTTAAAGTTTCCGTCTCATGTTCCGTCTCCACCGGTGACACAAAACCCTTATTTCCCTGCAATTTCCCTCATTGGTATCAAAGGTTAAATGGTAAGAAGCCTGATCAGGTATTGTGTGTGCAAGACAAGCTCATTAATGTGTCACAATTCATTATCAGAGCCGTGTCCTCACCTTGTCAGGTGGCTAATGGGAATATCAATCATAGGCTTCCACATCACGACCCTGCTCACATCTTCGCCGCGCATCTTCGCCTCTGTTGACTCCTCATCCCCATCGCCGAAAATACCGCGCGGGCCCCACAAACAGATCCGTCTGGAACAAATGTCAAACACAATCCGGCTCTGGAGTAAACACACACAAACATGGCCGACATACAGAGTGGCGTTTTGTTTTGGGTGGAGCTGCCGGTGTTAAGGAGATGTTTACAGCTGTTTCAGGAAGATAAAGAGGTGATGGGGTTAGTGGAGGGGAGTAATGAACTTTTATTGTTGCTTTTAGGAGCCTCACAGCCAGGGGGTAGATAACTTAGCTGTGGAGACATTAGACCTGGGCGATAAAACAAACTATTTTTGCATCTATATTTAGCGTGTTTGAAAGGCAGGCGCAAACCGGCACAGTGTCGCACACAAACGGCTGCAACCATTGTGGCACAGAGGTGCAATAAAAGACAAAACGCTGCTCTGGTCTCCACCTGTGCATAATCAACGTTCTTCTCCGGAGAGCACAGGAGATGAACCTACTTATTTGATTTAGTATATCATGACAATTATCACTACTGACCGATATGAAAAAAATGATCTTGATAGGATTTTTTCTCACATCGCCCAGTCCTAGGAGACATGATATGGACGAACTAAGGCTAAAGAGGCTGTTTCTTTCCTCTCAAAAACCCTGCCCAATTTCAGAGCAGTCGCAGGAAATAAAAGAAAAAATAAAAGATTGTTCAAGTTGGAGCTTTCTTTTCCTATCGCCTGCTAATTCCCCCAATTTAAGCCATTTAAAAAAGACTTTCTCTGTCATTTCAATGAGTCACTGCAATTATTTAAGGTAATTATATCAACAAATCAGGCAGTCCTGACGTGTTAATGAATTTTCCCACCAAAGCAGGTGGCTGAAGTATGTCATTATTACATTAATGGGCAAACCTGTGGAGCTTTAGTCATTCATCCCTGCTGGCTCATTGTGTGGTGTAAGTGGTGTGGTTAGAGATCCAGGAGGTGAGTGTCAAAGGGAAAGGAAGTAAAAGAGACGTAAACAGCAGCCAGTGCAACCTCTCCTTCTCTCCTCCTCTCCTTTGCGTTCCCTCCACGTCCCCGCTCCTTTTGTTTCATGTTGATAAAGACGAAAAAGGTGAACAGAGTTCATCGCCGAGGACAGCTCCATAGCAGGCGTCGCCTCCCGAAGCTCCTGCTCTCAAATTGCCTGTAATTTCATTTTTGTGTAAATATGTGTTTTCTTGTCAGGTGCGTGGCGGCACAAGAAGAAGAAAAAAAAAAAAACAGGCATGCCGACAGCTCTGACAAGCAATTACACTGCGGCTTGTTTGGGAGGCAGGTTCCCGGGATGAGCTCTGGGTCTGTCGACGGGGCAGAAGATTGAATACTCCAGGGACGGAGGGGGAAAATGGCCGGAGGGAGTGAACGCTGCATGGTGAGGCGACCACGGGCAAAACGCTGGGTTGATTCCATATTCCGATGCTTGTGTTGTGGATTGAGTGTGTCTGGAAATGATCCGCCACAAATCAGGCAAATGAGGCTACAACACAACAACTTGTTAGCTTAAAACACTCCTGTTTGTAGAGAGGCAGATCGGCCTGGTTTTCTTCACTCCTGACATCTGTGCCGCCGTTACGCTAAGGCTGTAACCCTCGCCGCCATTCTGTCAGCATCACTTTAGCATACTAGCACTCGGTGAGCCGTGCTGACGACGCTTACATCTGGTGCGTGACCTTCCCGTTGTGCACACATATGTTGATGTCAGAGGTCGAGGACGCGGCTTTGACAGATGGACACGCCGGCCTTGCTCTTCCCATGAACTAGGAAGTGTCCCAAGGCGAAGAGAGACGGCTCTGTAGGCGAGAGTACAGTTAGTCCATTCAGGGATGTTCCATTAAGTTGATTAATGGCCTAATTACCGGCAGTAAACACTCCTAGGAGATAAGATGCAGCAAAGAGGAGGACGCTTGCTCTTTTCTCTCGAATAACACGAACCGGATCACATTCTCACACACCTGGAAGCATCCGGAAGCAAGTTTTGTCGAATTCCTGACTTCCTCGAAGGCATTTCCAGATTTATGCTGCTGGGTCAAGATCGAATCAGGCCACAAGCCCACCTTTTTCCACCTCCAGGGCTCAGCCAGAACCAGCATTTGTCACTGCCAAATTTCAGAGGAAAATCAATCCATTTCAGCTGAGTCAGCAGGTTCACTCAGGAAGGCCTTTTAAATCTCCGCCAGCTTTTCTGTCAGGGCAACTTGGGGGAGAGTGACACTCAGATTTGGGCCAAAACGGAACAATCCAATGACCTGTAATCTGCTGGAATTAGAAAAGGAGTCAGTCAGCGCTTCAAAGCAGAAGATATTTGAGAGTTACTGGAGACCAGGATGTATTTAGGGACAGCTTCCCAGCTCAAACTGTGCGTTCACACCAAAAGTGGCAAAAAAGGCAAGCACGCCTGAGAAAGCGGACAGCGGCCAAAGCTAGGGGACCAAGTGAAAACCAGGTCACCGGCCTCCATTCAGATCCTGGCGCACAGTCCGGTACGAAGCCATCCACGGAAGGATCCAGAAGTATTCACCTGAAGACTGTTGGGTAATAAAAGTAACCTGCGCCCCCTGGCGTTTTTTGAACTCACCAGAACAACTTACCACCTCCGCAACACGATCCCAGGCAACATTTTTATGTTGTTGGTCGTGGTAGCCAAAAAGGTGGACATTATGGAGAATAGGATGAGCCCGAACACAATTTATGAGCTTTTCAGTATCCATGGTTGTTCTTAAGGGCCCGCTCGGTCTAAGGACATCTCTACCCTGATTGGTTGCCACTGTTTGCCGCAGAACTGTGTCATAGCTAATTACCATAAAGTTGTCCGAGGCTCAACTTCTCATCTGGTGCCGCTTTTGACGCTTTAGCCGCTTTAGCTGCTCAGGACGCGGGGCTCTCATTGAAAAGCTAAGAAAGGACGTGTCCAAGAGTAAAGGGTTGATTTTAAACCACTTGCAGGAAACCAACTTTGGCTTTTGCCTTTGATGCCACCTGGATGACGATACTGACCTTGCTGCGGTGGGGCTATGGAAAGATATACAGGTCAACTTGGTTTGTAAAACATAAATGCTACGGCAAGGGGGAGCCAGGATGGGGGGTCACTGCAGAGCGAATTTGTCATCACCCCACCCATCAACATCAAACAATAAGGGAAAGAAGAATGAAGTAACGTTAACATAAGAGGCCTAAAAAAAACAAGAATTATGTGAAGCCACAAAAGCAGCCATCTTGGCATTGCTAGAAATTGGCCTGAGTGTGAAACAGGTAGCCAAAAAACTGAAGAGCTCCAAGACAGGTTGGAAAAAAGGCACCGAAGAAGCCCTTCATCAATTAAAGCAGTAATTCATGTACAGACTTTCCAACAGTACCACAAATCACAATTAAGTGTAATGATCACCATGAGGAAGCAGAAAGCAGGTGTAAACTGTTCAAATCCTCCATCTCCATCTCTGAAAATAGCATCTGACTGTGAAAGAACACCCCCCCCCTCACAAAACGCTTTGGAGTAGCGTGTCTGCTCCCTCTGCTATCTCCGATCGCCGTGTGGGCGGCCTCGCTCCAGCCTCTCTCCCTCTCCCCCTGCGTCTCCCTCCTTCCACAGATGTGGGCCGAGTCGAGGCCCTTTTGCTCCGAGCGAGCCTTCATCCTCCCCCGCGCTAGTCTGAAACGCGGCCAAGTTCGCCGGGGCTGCCACGACCCCGCCCCGCGCAACACTTACAGGTGGTTCAAAGGGCTGCTTCCTGCTCCGTGACATGCAAACAGAAACGTGGATTTCTCTGGTAATTAGAGAAATGAGCTGCGAAATGAGGGGAATTGATTGCGCTATTTATGCAAGGACAAGTTGCATTATGATTAACGCGTGGGCGATGCAACTGAAGAATTCCTCGCCTTTGTTACGGTAACCTTTAGCTGCTTTGTTGCATAGATTTGCCTTCTTAAGCATCACCAAATTTCCTGCTCAGTGTCTGCAGGATGTGATGTTTTTGGAGCGCACGGTGTGTTCACAGGAGAACTTTCAGCTCCTTTTTCTTCTTTGCCTCTGCAAATAATCGACTTGTTTGCTCAGGCTTCATTTCTCACGCCATTATTGTTGACTTGCTTTGGAAAGCTGACATTTTCCTTTTAAAATAAGGTCTTTGGCCCTTTCCCAGGAACACGTGTATAAAATGAGACTCCCCTATATTGCGTTCATTGATTCTGTCATGGCAACCTTGTAACCGGGCCCTGCTTCATAATTGGATTGCTGCATTGGACACAATAAGCTGCAATTCTCCCTGAAAACGCCGCCGAGAGACAAAGAGAGGCGGAAGCGCTCGGAGAAATTAGAAACAAAGAGCTGTATCATGATATCATGAGAAGAATACACAACACAGAGGTTTGGATTCAAAGTTTCAGATGTTTTTTTCATCTTTTTGCACTTTGACAGCATCAGTCATCGCTGCTTTTTGCTCCTGTTGAGAGGGAGAACAGACAGATGGCATCTTAGACACTCACTTTCCCATGAGCCCACTCAGTGACCGGTGCCATGCTGCCACTCCGGGCACCGACACTGTGAGGACGAATCCATTAGAGGGATCAGGCCAAACACCAAACACTTCCTGTGTCACTTCCTCTTCCTAAAAAGCTTCATTTCTTCCCTTCACGAGCGACTGATTATCACTTTAGCCTCGTGCTGGAGATCCACGAAAGACACGAGTCATTGATTCAGGAAATGAAACCACCTTGAGCCAAACCGAGTGTGTGTAAACACTCGTTGTTGCCACACACCAAAACAAATCCATACAGAAGACCCCGCTCCTTTACCGGGGGATTTCTCTAACACCTCGCTCTGTCACAGAGTCTGGATTGTGGTGGCGATAAATGGATTGAGGCAACCAATTCACAGGAGGATAACCTTTGGCGGCTTGCTCTAACCCAGCCTCAGTTTCTTATGTTTGGCCTTTTTATACAAATCACATTACAGCACACATGGAGGACTCAGCAGAGTGAAACTGGATACTGTACGTCTTATAAAAGGAGTTAGACATTTTTGTGTTTCCTTAACGTCCATCTTCACTTAAAGATGACTCCATTTGCTCTCCACATCTGGCACCATCTTCTGTTTTCATGTTCGTAATCTTAAATTGGCACAAGCAGAGCACAGTTGGTCCGTTCTATTTCCATCCATCCTAAGTCTCGTGGAGTCCACTCGGCCTGCCTGTTTATCTGTTATGCGTCTAGGACTACTTACTCCCCAGAAAGCGGCAGAAGCTGCAGCTCTGTTCCTTATTACATATTCCCCCTGAAGAACTCCACACTATGTTCAGTGAAAACTCCGGCTCCTGAGACAGACTGACTGGCTCTCACTCTTACAAACAACATGACTCCTGGAGTCCTGAAACCTGAGCCGAATACCAAGAAGGGAGCAGATTCTCATCCTGGATTATGCTGTGGATATCATTTCCTGTTTCTTAATTCTTATTGCATTGCTGTAAATAACAAACCAGATCACTCTCCAGCTGAGTAATAATCATCCTAGCATGATCTAATTTTGCAGTTTCTTCCCAAAAATTGTCACATCCTCTTCATTTTTTCCATCTAAGCCTCAAAAGTAAACAAAGACGTGTCCACATGCTTCTGTTGAATCCACCAAATCTGAGAGAAATGCAAAATACATCATGAACTTATGTCTTGGGAGCAGCATGAGCAGGCAGTTTGGAAGTGCAGGTCCAACAGCACCACCTTCTGTTCACTTCAAGAACTGCAGGTGGACTCCACTCTCAAGGCATGACTCATAATCCAAATTATGCATCAAGGATATGTGTCATCTTGGCTGTATGGGCTGGAAATTTGCAGTTATATTAGTAGTGATAGAAAGTGTGGAGGTGTTGGGTTGTCCGTCAATCAGATCTGGACTTACTGACAGATTACTCATGAGGTAAGGAGCTGTAAGATCATAATTCTGGAGGAAGTTTGAGGGAATGAGGTGTTATTACAGGCTCTAGAAGACATAAAAGCTCTCCAAGAAAAAGAAGACAGGCTTGTTTTTCTCTCTGCGCTTCCTGTGAGATATTTCAAGGCAGTCTGACACTTCTCCAACTCATCCTCAGATCATCTCTCAGCCCGGACAAACTCCTCGAAAATCATCTCCTGGGAGAGTTCTCGAGGCCCGGGACGAGCTGAAAATCCCCGAGCAGCATCACGTCAGTGTACACACACACTCACACAAACACACACGCACTCCCCGCTGCCTGTCACCGCTCACCGCCAGGGTTGCCAAAGACAAGCACTGACATCACAATTAAACCGAGAACGCCCCGGCGCTGCACGGTCATCCATCACATGCTCCACAAACACACCAACAGGGAGACGGAGCAGGAGTGGAGGGAGTTCCTTCCTGCATGCTAAAGAGGAGGTGTGTATCTGCTTCCAGCTGCATCACCATCATCTTTATTTGAAGATATTAATAGAAATACAAATAAACTTTGAATTAACTGCTGTCAAACTCACCTCCTAGCCTCCCACTTTGAGGATGATGATGTCAGGGGAAACAGCCGCTGTGGGATCACTAAGAAAGAGGTAAACAGCTGCTTCATCTCCTGAGCTTCTTTGATAAAAGTGATAAGGCTAATATCATTACTACTCCACACTTTTCCTGCTAACACCCCCTTGTGGGTACTCAGTCATGCCACAGAGGTGCAGGTAATTTCCTGAGTATCAAGAAAGATGCCCTCTAAGGGGTCCCTGGCACTCAGCAGGCAGGCGGCCTCGCGATCTTGATCTCATCAAGCGAGCACGTCTGCCTCCATTAGTCTCTGGCATTGTGCTGGAAATTGCACTGACTTGTCGGGTGATTACCTCAAATGAACAATTAGGCGGCTGGCTGTCACAATAACTTGCTCTCCGTCTGTGAATTGCCTCGACGGTTTTAACGGCTGCCGCTGCTGCTGCTTCTGCCGCCGCTGCCATCAAGGTGCTCCAAATAAATGATCCATTCTGGAGGGGAAATGTCAGCTCATAGCGCTCGTAATGAATTGATGCGCAACATCTAGTCACATACACTGTAATGGGATGATGAAGCAGATAATGCCACAGTCGGACGATGAGTGCATGCTGGGAGTCTGCAGATTGAGTCATGGGGGGACTTGTTTGTGGTGGATGCACTTTGGTTTTAAGAAACTGGGAGTGATGAAGAGTGAATGCTTTCCACTCTGTGAAGAGGGATTAAAGCTCATTTTGATTTATCTGTGTGATGATAGCATATTTTTATCATGAATGTTTCATAAAGACTCTTTTAACACCAATCATATATATTTGAACATATATATTTGAAGTACAAACTAGAGACAGCAGCGTACACAGACTTTTTAAGAGCAGGGTACAAAATAACAAAGGGCGTACAGCTCTTTTGATTTTGCCTCCCAAGAGGTCAGTTGTAGTTTGCCAATCAGGACAGCACTTAAGGACGTTTTGCTCCCAAGAGGGCACTTTAACGCTTGTTTTGTTCCAAGAAGGGGACTTTGGCTTGTGTTTTGGCTCTGAAGAGGGCACTGTAGCGCATATTTGCTCCACAGAGGGCACTTGGGCACATGTTGTGTGGCCAAAAAGGGCACTTTTACATGTGTTTTGGCTGCAATGAGGGCACTTAAACTCGTGTTGTAGCACCAAAGAGGGCACTTTATCACATGTTTTGGCTCCAAAGAGGGCACTTTATCACATGTTTTGGCTCCAAAGAGGGCACTTTATCACATGTTTTGGCTCCAAAGAGGGTACTATAGCACATTTTGGCTCCGAAAAAGGGCACTTTAGCGCTATTTGGCTTCAAAAAAGGGACTTTGGCACATGTTATGGTGCCATAGAGGACACTTAAGCACATGTTTTGGGTGCAAAGAGAACACATGATCCATGTTTTGGCCCCAGAGAGGGTACTATGGCACATTTTTACTCCAAAAAGGGCACTTTTATATGTGTTTTGGCTCCAATGAGGACACTTTAGGCTCTGAAGAAGGGCAGGTTTGCATGTGTTGGCTTCCAAGAGGGCAATTTTGCATGTGTTTTGGCTCAAAAGAGAGCACTTTAGCACATGTTGTGGCATAAAAGTGGGCACTTTATTGCATGTTTTCCCCCAAAGAGGATACGTTTCGAAAGGGCACTTGAGACATGTTTTGGCCCAAAAAGGACACTGAAGTGTGTGTTTTGGCATCAAAAAGAGCACTTTAACTGTGTGTCTTGACTCCAAAGAGGGCACTTTGGCACATGTTTTGGCTCTAAAGAGGGCACCTGATGCATGTTTTGGCCCTGAAGAGGATACTTTAGCACATTTTGGCTCCAATAAGGGCACTTAAACTATGTGTTTTGACTCCAAAAAAGGGCACTTGACACATGTTTTGACTCCAATGGGGGCACTTTTGCATATGTTTGGTTCACTTTAGCTCTATCTGTCTCCAAAGAAGGCACTTTGGCACATGTTGTGGTGCATGCTGGTGCATGATGCATGGTTTGGCTCCAAAGAGGGCATCTGATGCATGTTATGCTCCCACAGAGGTTACTTTAGCACATTGGCTCCAAACAGGCCACTTGACATGTTTTGGCTCCAAAGAGGGCACTTTAGCACAAGTTGTGGTGTTAAAGGGAGCACTTTAGTTCTTGTTTTTCAACAACTGGACCATGACATGATGTGTGACTACCCCGCCTTCCCCTCCCCTGTGCACGCCACTGGTATTAGAGTTGCATGAATCTTCTGGAATAATCTGGATGTATTTTACAGTTTGATGATCAAATATGAAGCGTTTGGAGACCTTGAGGGGTAGGTTTTTATTTGTTTAGGTCCTCCTATATCATAGAGCTTGATAATTTCCAGAAATCTAAAAAAAGATTGAACAATTATCACAATTTCATGGGAGAAAGGAACTACATCAATAGAACATTTCACAAGAAAAGCTGTTACCCATGCAAAAAAAGTCATTTATTAACCTAAAGCACAAAACAAATGATGTTTGACACTTTAGATTCTTCCATCAGGTTCAGTTTAAGCAACTCTACTTTCTCTTACTGACAGTTAGATATTTTTTATACTTTTCTTCACACTCAGCAGTTCTATATTCATCACTGTGTCGCCCTTCGCCCTCCCCCAATCCCCAAAACCAAAAATGAGGAACAAATCTACTCGGCTCAGATTGGTCTCAGCTACGGTGGTCCTGTCATCAGACGCTGCAGCCTTTTATTTCAGACACATCTCTTACAAGGCGAGGACAGCCACGAAAAGTAATCTGTGTGTGTGTCTGTGTGTGTGTGTGACTGTGTACCTCTCTACCAACTTCAGGAGATTCCCCCCACAAGGAAATCCTGCATCAGTGGCGACCAGATTACCGATCAGAGCGTGACCAATGTCAGGAAGCGCAGAGCGGAGTAATGCGGCCTAATGGCGAGACAAGCCGGGGACTCTTTAATGGTAATGAATACACAATGTGAGCCCAAGGCGGGATGAGAAGGAGGGGGTGAGGAGGGGGGAGTCGTGACCAGACTGGCGAGGAGGGAGAGATAACAGAGTGTGTGGGAAAGAGGGGAGAATGTGTGCACTGTTTATTGTGTGTGTTGAAGCCGAACAGACACGTCCTGCGCGGTGAATACGGAATCAGCCAGTTTGGAGATGTTTGTTTTTTCACTTTGGGAAGTTCATTATCTTTAGACCTTTCTGCATATCACCGTGTTGATCTCTGAATCATGATGTTCCTCGCCTCTCTAGCTTCAGGTTGTAAAATCTCTCCCTCCTGGAGCCAAACTCAGAACTTCTGGCGTCTGTTTGCCGATGTATATGGAGTGTGAAGGTTTCCAGCTTACACCGTGACCTTAAAAAGTCGAATCGCACCAAAAACTTTAATGCAGAAACAGTTGTTTTTAGCAGCAGGGTACAATCTGGATGTGTAAAGTTTATTTAAAGTGCTTTGTGAGTAAAGCAAACAGAGGGAGGAGATGGAGCTGAGCCGCTCTCATAGTATTTCTCATTTACTCTCCCTGTCTGGTGTGTGCACAGCCTCCTTCTCCCCATGTGATGATTCCCAGCCTGTGTGTGACAAAGGCTTCCTCCTGTGGCAGGGCCAATAAAAACAGGAATTAAACATGATCAGAGCAGCTTTTCACCTTTCCTCATATCCTCCTGCGGGAGCCAACAGAAACTCTTTGCCAGTCAACTCCTCTCCTCTCCTCTCCTCTCCTCTTCTCTCCTCTCCTCTCCTCTCTGTGTGCGGCTGACTTTCAGTGACTTTCTCTGTCTTTATCTTCCTCCCTTTTCACCTATCTTCAGGCTGTTCTCAGGCCGGTGCACATTTGTTGTTGGCATTTCTATTAGTGAGCTTGATTGTGGTTATCAGAGGGAGGCTGGTGGGTTTGGAGGTAAGACAGAGAGCTGGTCAAGACGCGTGCAGAGAGATGGAGTCTTACGGTGCGTTCCATTTGTACTCGACACGGGGAAGTCAGGAGTGAGAATGACTTCATCTCTGAGTTTAACAATTCAGTTGCCAATCATAATACCTTACAGCAGTATTTTGGCGTATAAACATGTAAATAAATATAACAGGAGCTTAATTACTGTTTGGACTGTTCTGGGATCGGAATTTCCAACTGGGAACTCGGAGGTGGTGTAGGTGCTCCAACTTCAGAGTCAGAAATACCAACTTGGCGGGAGTTCCAGTTCGGCGTCCCCACTCGGAACTTGGAAATTCCGACTTCCAAGAACAAATGGAAGCAGCATGAGGCCCCTTTTGCACAACATTTCAGCGAAAAAAGCTAAAAAGCAGTAAAAGAGAAACTGCTAAGGGACGAAAACACTGTAGTAAGCATGCCAGGCCCGTAGGTGGCACTGTAACTGTCTTGTACAGCCTCACTGTTTACACAGCAATGGTGGCGGCAGCATTCCAGAAAAAACACAAGACCAAAACGCAAAAATACTTTTGCGCTTCAACCTAAAATTACCCTTTAATATTATTATTATTATCATTATTATTATTATTATTATTATTATTATCATTATTATTATTATTATTATTATTATTATTATTATTATTATTATTATTATTATTATTATATCATTTTCTATTAATATTCTATTTTTTTTGTTTGTTTGTTTTTCCATTTATTTTTGTATATTTGAAAATTTTAAATCTTAACTTTTTCTTTATTCTATTGAACAAAATGTACGGCTAGTAATCCTGTATTATTTTCTGTTTTTGTTATTTTCTGTTTTTGTTATTTTCTTGTTAACTGTTAATCTTGCAGAGCAGATGGACCTGCCTGATTCAATTTCTGAAATGCTGCAGATCCATCTTGCCAGGCTCCATTGACCAATGAATTCACTCGGCTAAATTCTTAACCGGCCAATCAGGGAAGAGAGGTGGGAGCAGCAGATGTGACATTCCTTTGTTTGTTAAGTTTACTTTACAAAAACGGCAGCACTCGTCTATCGCCATTATCACAGCTGTTTCTCCTGTTCCTGTACTTGCTCATCTATTGTTTCTCAGCAACGGCGCACATAAGCTACGCCATACGGTGGTTTGATGTGGATTGATCTGTGGCGAGTGTGTCACTCAGAACGGTCATCCAATCACCAGCTGACTTGATTCTGATTCTGATTCTAAAACTGTTGTAATAAGAAAAAAAACCATTAGATGTTTAAGCTTTAAAGCTCCTGTGAGGATCTTTCAATGTGCTGATTTGGCACCACCTTGTGGACAAAGTCGCACACATCCATCTTCTTCTCTGTCGTAAAATTCTGATCACACTGACAAATAAAGGATGCAAAGTGTAACAAAAGCCGGCTCTTGATAAACTTAAACATAAAGATGTATCAAAGTCTCTCCTCGCCTGGAGGAAATCCATTATTTGGATGATTACCTCGCGCTCATGAACCAAACCACCGCGGGGAGTGTCACTGTCGGCAGTCAGAACGCACCGGCATTAACATGCAGCTCTGAGTCTGCACAGTCTATTGGATCCTATCAGAAGGTGAAATCTCTCAGCCAAATTGATCTGTTTCAACACACATCCCCAGATTACATTCGACAATAGATTAGAGGAGTGTGAGGGGAGAGGGTATTAACAGATATTCCCCCTTTGTCAGCAGAACGGTGAGACTGCTCAGCTGTTTAAGTCTGAGCTGAAACCAAGAAGAAAACGAAACTTCATCTGTATCTCTGAGTAACCGTTCAATAGGTGTTACCTTTTCCAGGTTGTTTCTAAACTTGTGTTTTATTCTTACCTTCCCCGTCTCCACGCCCCGCTGAGCCACTCTCTGCCTCCTTCACCTCCATTTTTAAAGCTGTAGTTTACTGCCAGCATGCTTGATCAGGCCGGTGATTCACAGAAAAATGATGAGTCGAGGCCTGAAACCCTGTCCAACAAATATATGGCTCTGAAAATGGATGCTCCATATTTCAGCCGCTCGGTTTAACCACCCGGAAACTCCAACTGCCTAAAGTTGCTCATGCCCCAAACCCAAAGTAGCGCTTACAAAATTCTATTTGCTGTAAAAAAAATTACGAAAGCCATCGACCTACTCTTGAGAAAGACATCGGGAGTCATCGACTTTTTCTGACCCGCTTCCGTTCTGTCTTTGAGTTGTCTTAATTGCTGGCGAGCATGACTAATAATGTCTTTTCTTTAACCAGGGAGGAGAGATAAGTAGAAGAGCATCTGAAATCAATGTAGGGGATTAAGGGGGACCCTGGGGCTTCCACCATCAGCCTCTCATAACAAACACCACCTTCCCTTTAGGGGGAGAAACACCTTGAGGCTGCTCCCACCTTCAAACAAACATGGCTGACCTCTTAACACTTCACACTCCACCACTCTCCGAGTTTCTCGCCTGGAGCTTTTTCGTGTAATGTTTATCGGATGTTTTATGATCTGAATTGAACATTATTTGGTCTAAGGTGCTTAAATCTGGCTGTTTTGTACATTTCAAACGAACACAGGTGGGACCTTTTACAGCTGACATTTCATTTTCAATTAATTCTCACACAGAATCATCCAAGGACGGTGAAACCGCGGCGTCTCAGAGATGCAAGGAGGGGAATTATGGAAATGCAAACCTCAGCAAGGAATCGACTGCCCTCAGCGAGGAAATTACACTGCGACAAAATAATTAAAAGCCATGTCTAATTTAAATACATGCTCCTGCACTCGAAAAATACTCCTCAAGACCCCTCGGTGCGAGTCTGGAAAATGCCGCTTCCATGGGTTTTGAAGTGGAATCACCCCGCAGGCGTTTGCGCCTATAAGCAACAATGATTGGTGCTGCTTTTGGAAAAGGGTAATAGAGAAGGAAATAAGATGTGAGGCTTCCCTGGGAATCAAAATGTTGGCATATCCGCTGGAGTCCTGCAGAGAGAGGAGGCGATGAGGTGAAAAGGGATGCAGATGGAGGAAAACAGCAACAAAGATGGAAGAAATGATCTTATGTGTGCAGTAAGCTTATATTTCACCCGCTATTCTATTCTGTATGTTGGGTAACAGCCCTGTTATGGAGCAGTGATGCAGGCCCTGCTGACATAACTCTAATGTATAGGGCCTTATGCTGTCCGCACCAGGATTCAATTATGCTGCCGAACAGAGGGCCCTGCTCCACGACAACCACTCTGTCTGCTTGATTCTGGTGTCACGGCTGCAGGAGGAAGCCCACTGCTCATTACCGTAAAGTTGAGAGTATAAGACCCACTTTAAATGACTATCAGCGACTCCTCGTGCAGAATTTTCTACCTCCAATTTGTTGAACTCACCTCAAAACATCTTCCCCAAACTGGTGCGGCCTGAACACCACATCCCAATCCCACCTGAGGCCGTGTCTACGAGTCCGACCAAACAACTTTCCCAACATCGCAGCCAGCTCCGACTGTAATCAGGAACAAAGCCTCCGAAGCACAACCCCACTCCAAAACACTCAACGTAAGAGGCGTAACCGGGCAGAGCGATTCCTCGCACTGTCTCCGCCGCTCAACGCTGAAGCCACAAGCAGCAGGACGGTGGCCTCCACCGCCGGCGACTCAGCGTGGGATAATCAGGGAAAAGCGGCTGCTGGGATTACGGTGGGACGAGTGCAGCGGGTTGCAGGGCTGTAGGCGAGCAAGGTGACAGCGTTCAGGAGAGGAGGGGTTCTCCCTGTTATCAGCAGACACAGTGTGAGACGAGATAATCACCGACCTGCTGCAGCCCCCGAAAACCAGGCCGCTAACCAGCTCTTATTGAGTGCAATCACGAAGAGGGAGGACGAGGGGAACAAAAAGACACATCTGTGCTTCAGTTTCAGCTTGAAAAACACTCTTTAGCGAAAGAAATAAACATTTCTGAGAGTCGCAAAAGTGGGAATCGGACAGGAAAAGATTTTACAGTTAACACCAAAGCTGAAAAATACTGCAGCGTAGCTTCAAACCCTCTGATCAGACTCATCTGTTGATTCACTTCAACATTAATAATCTGAGTTTTCCTCAAGTGAAAAGCTTGGAAATCACCCACACATGACTGTTTTTTTCTTTTAATGTACCTAATTGCATCGCTCTCCCCATTTGAATGCGCACAATAAGAGCTGTTTTGTTATATAACCGCCAAACGTACAATTATGAGTCCCATTAACATCCTTCTGAAAAGACCGCAGATACACAAAAGAGATGGAGTGAATACGAGAGACAAAATTACAGACAGCAGATACCCCTTCCGCATTGATTGTCACATTAACACAATGAAGTCTTAAGTAGTTTTACAGGAGGAAAAAGAAAGGAGAGGTGTTTCCATCTCAGAGGTGACCAGGCAGGAAGAGGTGGGGGTCATTTTAAATCACACTTCAATTCAACAGAAGATGACAGCCATTGTCAACATGCCTCGTATCGAGTTTAATCCCTGCGAGAGAAAGTAATTTAGTGCCTGGGCATGCTCGGGGAGGCGAGTGGCTGATTTTTTATTCACTGTATGTGTGGTAAGTGGGTGGTGGAGTGTTGGAGTACAGGCATCTATCAGAGGATCCTTTACTTCTCCTCTTAGCCAGGGATAGGCATTGATAAGGTTTTATCGATACCAATGCACTTATCGATCTGATTCCTCTTTTCTCTAAACAAAAAGCAGCTTTACAGGTTTTCTGGGTAAATGTCGTTAAATTGAGTTTATAAGTGAATAAATATAAAAGTAGTCGCAGGATCTGAATATCTCTGGGTGTAAATACGTACACAAATAAGTAAAAAATTGCATGTTATGTGACATTTTTGTGCTGTTTTGTAAGATATTATTGACTCAAGTATGACATCTAGTGTCTGGACGGGGTTATAGCATTATTCTAAGTTGTTTGGAAACTTGGCGTACTGATGAAGCCAGTCCTCCTCCAGGACAGAGGAGGATTAGGGCCACTAAAAATAAATGAAATTAAAAAAAATTAAAAATAAAATAATAATAATAATAATAATAATAATAATAATAATAATAATAATAATAAGTATAAGTATATAAAAAATAAAAAGACAGGATCCTGATTTTTTTTTCAGCAAAAGTAGATACAAACAAATTGGATAATTCTTTTTGTTTGTTTTTTTTTGTTTTGTTTTTTTAAATTTTGACATTAATCAGAATTCCAAGAAAAAAAGTCAGACTTTTTTTTTTCGGAAAAAATTGTAAAAAAAAAAAAAAAAAAAAAGTAGTTAGAAAAAGTAGAAAAAAAAATGGATGGTTTTTTTTTGGTTTTTTTTTTAATTTTTGACCTTAATCAGAATTCCAAGAAAAAAAGGCAGAATTTTTTTTCCTCAGAAAAAGTAGTAATTAAAAAAATCAGATGTTTTTTTTTCCAATAATTTTGACATTTGGAGTTTTCAGTATTTTTTTCACAAGTGTAACTGTGATGTGTTTCTATTCTAAAGCCAGAGTTATACAGATGTATGCTAACTGCTAGCGCATTGATAATCAATTTGTCAGGCTTGTTATCAAAAGCAATTTCCCATATATGCTATCATCAAGCTAGTGCTACTTTATTTATATCATTTTTGTTTTTTAGGAGCTTTGAGACCACGTTAAAAGTATTGTATATATTTCTTCTGTAGTTTTTGATTCACATCCCTCGTCTTAGAGTGAGGACAAGAAACAAGAGAGAAAAAAAACTCCTGAAACATCTCCTCCTTAGGCCCATTTTGTAATATTACCTTCCTGAAAGTTTCTCACCTGTACGTCTCAGAGAAGTGTGAGGACCACCTATTCCTGACGTGATAATCCAGGTGACCTCATGTAACTTCTCCCCACTAACACTCAAAGATACTATTTTGAATTACGTGGCGAAAAAAGTGAGACTCCTCCGTGTGAATGCGGCGGCACACAGAGTGCCATTTTCACCTGTTTTAAATGCGGTTTCCGTAGCGATGAGCTTTCTCTTTTTTAGCCTTTCAACTGTGTCTGCAGCAGCGTCTGAATAACTTAAGGACATATCAAAACATCTGCAGGATTTGGGGTGTTGACTTTGGAAAATATTGCAGCGTTGCGAGCTGAAATTTAATTAAGTATCGAGTCTGAGAGCAGGTATAAGCAGAGGTCGGCTGTGTTGTGCTGGACTGTTTTTTTGTTGTTGTTGAGCTCTAAAGCGTCGTGGGTTTAAGCCAGCGAAGCATCTGTGAGCCACACATGAAAAGAGTTTCTGAAAGGAGGAATAGGGTCTTTGAAAGTTGGAGGAAAATGGCTCAAATGTCCTGAATTGAATACGCCAGGATGGTGGCGATGATGGGGTCAGAGTCCAAAAACAGATTAAACTTTGAGGAAGATGTGTGTGTGTCAGTCTTTAGATAGTTATTGAGAGCTGTGTGTGTGTGAATACAGTGACATCTCATCTTTGGAAACAGTTTCTTCTAAATTTAGAGGCTTGTTGATGCAAGTTCTGTATTTTTGAACACTTCCAAGAAGAAACTAGCCGATCTGATCCCCTAAAAAATGACTCCCAGATATCCAGAAATGAGAGTTAAAGTGATTAGAGAGGAAATGAGGAGAAGTCTAACTACAGACAGCTGCTTCTTGCATGAGATGTATGAGTTATGACAGCTTGGTCCTGCTCTGAATTCATGCAGCAGAGTTTCAGTCGGTCTGACGCAGATCCCAGTTCGTTTTATGTTGCACATCCTCGGACTTTCTCTGTGTTTGACAGCAGAGATAAGACTCCTCCGTGTTGAGCTGCTTTTGTATCAGTATGCATCACTTTCAGCTCAGAGGAGACAGGATATCAAACAGCTCAACCTGTCCTAAAGATGAGTACAGACAGGGCTAAGTGTGGGCTACTATCCCCTCGGTGGTTGGGCTCTGAAGCTGAAATATTACTCCACTGAAGGTGTTTGGTCGTGTTCTGTAAATGGTTAGAGGCTGAAAACCATCTGGTGGGGCAAACTTTAAGGGTTTAAGGAAAGTTAACTCAAACTGAGGTGGGCTCCTCAGCAGATACTGAGGTGAAAACAAGTTGTGAGGAACTTTAAATGAGTTGCTCCATTTTAGTAAAGGGTTAGCATCACTCCACAGGATGCCTTACATCCTCTGTATCACTTGAGTTGATATAGTTTCTCAATAATAAGAGCATCCTTTAGCCTCAGAAGCTAGCAGGGGTCCTCTGCAAGGAGCTCCAGCCTTATAATTCCCCCCACGTCCTCCAGATTCACAGCCACTCGCCGATCAATAGCGCTCTTTGAGCAAAGCAGAGGCCCTATTGTGGCTGCATTCGCCAGGGCCAAGCTGTTGGGCCGCCTATTGGTGCAGCTAAACCATGACGGATTCATCCCGGCCTGCTTCTCCCATTAGTCAGCCACTACGGGTGAAAACACGGACCTAAGGTCCCCTAATGGGAATTTAATGCACTTCAATGTACCTGCAGCCAAATAGAAAGAAAACGGCCGCCGTCTCTCCCCTCCGCAGATGATGACTCACGCTGGATATTAGATCTCCGCAGCCAGCGAGGCCGACATGTATCATAAGTGGGGCCTCTTTGTGTGCAGAAGCGGCTTCAGATTGTGTGCACCTGTGCGCCGCCGCTGGGAATATGTCTTAGTGGATGGATAGTTTCTTTTACTGGGGAGGGGGAGTGTGTGTTACACATGTGTAGCTCCCTGGAAAATGATCCTGTTTGCACACATCAACCTCTACTGTGAGTGTATTTGTGTAACCTGTTTTCAGACTCAGCCTTGAAACATTTTCTCAGGAGATTCAGACAAATATCTTTTTCTATTTCCAAAGATTTCTTTTATTTTTGCTCTTAATTGATCTGATTTCTCACTCAGTTTGACATCCAAGTCCAAACATCCCTTGAAGAACCTCGACGTGCATCACTGGATGTGTTGATGGTGTCCTGGTCTGTGCGCAGAGGGGAAAGTAAACAGTGTTTGTAATGCTAAATGCTGAGCTGCCTACAAAGTATGTTATGCACACAGACGCTGGGTGCAGCCAGAGCAGGCTAACAAGATTAGCATTTTAAGACTTACAGACAATTCAGACTTTATTTCAGTTTTTAAATAAGTTGATAACAAAGCATGTTTCTGGACTGGTCAGGTGACTGTGGCTCATATTAAGTCTAAAAAGACATATACTACTGAAAATAAGACAAACACACTTGATAAGATTTCAGTTTTTTTTCGGTGGAGAAGCTTTGTAGTCAGCAAAAAAAAAGTAAATAATGAAAAAAGAATAGCAGGAAGTGCAGACAGGCCATGCTCTCAGTGCTTTGGCCCCGCCACAACCCTGACCCTCCAGGCTTCCTCCAGCAAACAGAGCAGCTGGCCTCGCTCGCAGGTGTCCGTAACCTCCGTGAACCCTCCCCGACACACGCACCAACCCCGCGAAGACAAATATAAAACATGACAGTATCGGCAGGTTTGGGGATGGCTGCGCCTCCGAGCTGCTGGGATTCATAATGACCCTGTTCGCTTCAATCTGATGTGTATTGAGCGCCTGTGACACATAAAACTGTCGCGGCGTGATGAGAAATAACCACTGTCAGCACACATCTGTGCTTTAAAGGATTTAAGCATGGATGGAGGATGGAGGAGAGGGGCAGTCCGCATGGAAACACTGTGTGATTCACGCGTTAGCTACAGGATGCAGGCTGCTGCTCTGCTGAAGGAGACTTGAAAACCATGTTCTTACTTCCTGTGCAAACTCAAAAACAGTCATCCATAGGTTCATCTCATTTAACACGTCAGAGGACAAACAAACTCTCTGATTCTGTCTCCTTCCTCCTCTCTTTGTGTTTTCAGGCACGGCGCTCTAATGTGATTTTGAATGATGAGACACGCTCAGTGTGTGGTCCAACTCACAGAGGGGTTTCAGGTAGTTCTACCTGTTAGCCGGCAGTTAGCCTAAGTGTCTGAGCGGACCGCTCGCTGAGAGGTAAGAATTTCAGTCCGGCAGGGGAGGAGCGGAGGGGAGACGGAGGCGATTAGAATCGTGTGCGGCCTCCCGATCGTGTCATCAGCGTTTCTGGGATGCGGGAGGTTTGTTAGAGGCTGCACACATCACATCGAGCACGATGCATGCCTGAAATGTGAAACGTAAAGGATTCTATTTTTCACTTTTTAATTCTTGTTGCAGCAGCAGAAGTTTGAGGCCCTAAAGAGGAATCCATCCCCACCCTCCTGGTTGCTGAGTGAGCAAGGAAGCGAATCAAGGACAGGAGCCATGCGCGGTGATGCTAGGACGGGTGCCACCAGAGGTCTCCGAGCTCTGCACAATCAGAGCGGTGCCTGCTTTTAATGAGGCGCCTGTTTATTAAGTCCACTCAGGGAGGCTGTGCGAGTGCTTAGCATTTGCTCTCTAATTAGGAAAGCTAAACAGTCCCTATTGCTGGGGATCAACCATTAGGAGGAGGAGGAGGAGGAGGAGGGGTGAGGCTGTGCAAACAAATGAAGAGGAAGAGGAAGGGGGTTAGATTTTAGGCAAGAGCAGAATTGATTTCCACACACGAGGAATGATGAAGCAACCAATAACTTTGAGCTCTTCTCGATGCTCATGTGAAGGTAGATCCATCAAGAGCCCATCACACTGACTCCCCCTTGTGGTCGTTTCAGGAACTACAGCACTTTTTTGCCTCTTATTAATTCATAAGGATTTAAACCTTCATCACCTTCTTGAAAGCATCCGTTCACAACCGTATTTCCTCTAAGTGTGCGTAGGCGAGGGGGAAAAGTGCTTCCAGAAGCAGCACGACAGCCATGATGAGGATGTTGACAGGGAAAACAACGCCATCCTGCCACAGCTCCTTTCCATCCACACAATAAATGCCTCCCTGATTACGCGCCTTCCCCGCTTGGCAGATTGCTGTTAAAGTGCGAGGGGAGACGGCGTCTTTTCAGATTAAGACCCTGATCAAATTTTCATAACTCAATTTGAGCTCAGATAGGAGGAGGAGGAGGAGGGGTGGAGGGTTAATTGAGGGGTTGATGACAGAGTCCTGACATCGAACAAAGCAAAGGTGATGACGTTGAAACATCAATGCAACATTCAAACATTAAAAGCCCTCAATGACAAACTTTACAGTGACTCATTTCTTCAAACATCATCATCTTTCATTTTTCCTCTGCCCTTTAATCAAGGTGAACGCTGAAGAGTTTGGTAATAGGCCAATATTTGCATGCTGCAGATGAATTAATCAGTATTTTCTGCCTGTTTCTTGTTTTTATCAGAGCACACTTCAATGATCTACAGCTCCAGATAAATGCACACTCTTTCAACAGTAAACACCTCCATTACTGTATTGCTCTATCGACTGGCGGAGCATGACCTTTCAGCATGTAGCCGTGTTTTCTCCTCTGTGTTAATGGGCATTCACAGTTAATCTAATAACTGATCTTTCACGCCTCTTAATATCTCCATCTCTCCAAAGCTTCAGGTTGTATCCGTCTCTGAGTCTGTCACCTCTTTCTCTCCAGACAGTCGACTGGTATGGCAACGCCAGACTGCGTGTATTTTTAGCGCGGCCACAGATGGGGCCGTGGCAGCGTGTCAGTGACTAGAATGTTCTTTATCTCAGCTGTCGGCCCAAGATGGACCCATCCTCTCGAGGGAGGAGGGAAGCTTTTTCTCTTTCCCTTTCCTGCTTTTTCTTACACACTTCAAATTGTGGGTTTAATTGGTGAAGAAATGCTTGCAGTTGCTGTGTCAGCTCTGCAGTGGGAGCTGAATTCAAACCTGTGATCAAGACCAGGGGAAATTGTAGGGCAGACCAAACGGCGCTGAGGTGAGGATGAAACACCAGGCTAGTCGTATGTTGTGGTTGTAACTCACCTGCAGCCTACTGAAGTCACAAACTTAACATCGGGCTAGCATTGCCTGCTTTTAATGAGGCGCCTGTTTATCAAGTCCACTCAGGGAGGCTGAGGGAGTGCTTAGCATTTGCTCTCTAATTAGGAAAGCTAAGCAGTCCCACATGCAGGGGATCAACCATTCATGGGGAGGCTTGGTGCATGACTCTGCAAAAAGACCCAGTAATTATTTTATTGTGCTAAAAATAAGAGCAAGGTAGTCAGTCGAGTTTCAGGGGCAGCACTGCCATCAGGGAAGACCAGTAGCCCCTGTCCCCGGCAACTTCCACCAGCTCCTCTGGAGGGATACCAAAGCATTCCCAGGTCAATCAAGAGATATGACCTCTCCACTGTGTCCTGGATCTACCCAGGGTCTCCTTCCGGCTGGACATGCCTGAAATACCACCTCCAGGATGTCCAAGCCCCAAACCCAAAGGCTGAGTGCAGACAGCCAGTGGAGGAAGCTCATTTCAGCTCGGGATCTTGTTCTTTCGGTCACTACCCACAGTTTGCAGCCAAAGGTTAGGGTCAGAACGTAGATTGACCGGTGAATTGAGAGCCTTGTCCTCTTGCTCAACTCTGTCTCCACAAAAATGGACTGGTATACCCTCTGCATCCTTGAACTCCTCCACTTGGGGCAAAGACCCCATATGAAATACAAGGAATCAGATCACCTTGGCTGAAGGGTCGCCCAAGTCTTGCCCACCCAAGCCTTGCCCAAGCCTTGTCTTGACCTCTACCCATGGGGCCCAGTCGGGCCAAGCCCAAATGGGTGACATGGGTCCATCTCCCTCCAGACTCACCACCTAGAGGAGGAGCCATAGGGGTCCAGTGCAATGGTCCCCAGTTACATAACCTGGCTTCCTTTCTCCGGTCGCTGAAAAAAGCATAGATTTGCTGTTGTTTAAAACACATTTTAGGAAGTTTGAGACATTCCACTGATTTCAGGAGAAGTTCCAGTTTTGCTTGTACTCGTTTTAAATAACAGCTTTGTCCTAAGCTGTGACAAAACTGGCTCCTAGAAAACCAACATCTCTTCCAACCCAAGCTTTAGTCATGGCCCGAATCCCGTCTCTGCTCTTGTGTGCTCAAGATGCCCCCTGGTAAAACACTCAGCTGGTGGAATAACCATTTGATTCCCTCACGTCCTCCAAACACAATGTAGGATGGCAGAGAGCAGTAACCAGGCCATCCAGACTATGAAGGGTTTTTTCTCTCTGCAGAGGGAGTAGAAATATATGCTCCAGGCTACAACTGCGGGTCAAGTGCTCGGCTTTGTGCATCACAGTTTGGAGTCTGCTGAGACTCTCCTCTGGCAGCGTTCACACACTCCAGCAGCAGGCCGGCTGTCCACGTGAATATCAAGGAGGGCTGGGATGGGAGGCTGAGGGAGGAGGGAGGGAGTAATGGAGGAGGTAGGAGGGAGAGGTGAGAGTTTGTGGGGCGAAGAAGTCAGAAATGATCCAAGGTGCGGTTTGTCGGGCTGTCAGATTTGGTTTGGGTGCAGTGAGCAGGTGTGTGAGAGGTTTGAATGACTTAATCTCGTTTTTTTTTCCCCTGTTTCACAGATTCTGGGTAGTACCTCTCTGTGGTGGGTGGAAAAGTAAAACTGCTTAAAACGTTTCAGTTTGATTTGATAACAGGAATCTGGATGGTGAGGCCTGCAAGCTGACGCTGTCCATCAGCTCTTTCAGAAAAAGGAGCTCTCATTAAGTCCGAAGGTCTTTGCATCTTGAGCTGCATTTCCATTTCCCGTCCCTCAAGGCAAGGTAAAACAGTCCCGAGGTATACGAGCAAAGCCTCCATATTTTCTCCCGCATGACTGGCCTTCACCTGCAGCCTGATCAATTGATATGGAAATGACAGGAAGTCAAGTCCCCTTGACTGAAGGCGAGTAATCGAGTGCAAACACAAACAAAACAAAAAGCTGAGAGGTGAACAAAAAAAAAAAGAGAGAAAAGAAGTGACAGTGATGACTGCAGCAATTGTGCTGCTCGGCCAATCTAATTGTCAGCTTCGTTTGCACTTTTCAAACACAAGGTTACACCTGTCATCAACATGCAGCGCTTCAAATGAAAACCCTGCACATAAGCAAGTCAAACTTTTGCTTCTTGAAGTCAGGATTATTGTTGCAGAGTGCACACTTCAAGGTTAGAGAAACTTCCACGTCCTCTTTAGAGTCGGCAGTAAAGAAAAGTGTTATTTGAATCATAGTTTCTGCCTGTGGGCATGGCTTTTGGAATGCTTAATGAATGAAACAGACCAAGGCCAAATGACTACACTGCTTCCACAATGAGTTCCTTAATTGAATTGCTCACACGTTTATTTTTAGAAATATAGATCATATATTTTTAGAAAAACAGAAATACTCCTCACTTCTTTTCCTCTATCTAAACTTTCCACATATCACATGAACATTTCTCAAAATATGCATGGAAAAGCTTTAATTAGACTTCACACACAGATTTCTTTGACGTTCTGCAGTGTCGGAAGTCTTTAAAGATTAATACAGCATCTCAAGCTTTTATCCCTCCATCCACAAAAGGTTGTTTTCATGATAACATGGCTGTAATCACGCAGGAACCCTTTTGTAATGAAACTAACATATTTAGTCCAAAGCCGACTTTAATTAGGACTCTGTTTTGATGATTTTTCAAAGTGAGAAGCAGAAAGGCTTCAGAGAGCAGAGAGAATCAGAATGAAACACGGGGAAACAGAAAGAAGAGGAAGCAATTGGAGGCACATTAACAGAAAGAGAACAGTAATCAAAGCCTTTTTGAGGACGTATCCCATTGCACTCTGCTTTTTGAATGTGAGATGTCTTGCTGCCACAATAACGTTTCTCTCTATTGAGCCGTTCGCAGGGCAGAACAGAACAGAACAGTCAAAAAAAAGGGGAGATTACAGAGTTGCTGCGGCTCTCATCTGTGCTCTAAGTGAGAATGTGGAACACCAGCAGAGAGACGCGACAGCGTGCCAATCAATACCAGCACTGCGTTCTTCATGACTGCACCAATTATCATCACTATCCACTGGAATGGTGCTCTGTCTCAGGCTCAGAAGGTCAGGGAAAGATTGGTGACACATGTTGTTTCCATGGAACGAGTGTGTATAATTTATCCTTCACCCTGCCATTCTGAATTTACGCTTGTTTATTTGTTTACAAGTCATTATCATTATAACTGGCGGCCCTGGAAGCGTTCATGTTTACTGGCTAATGTCTAAGATTAGAGATTGGACTGTGTCTACCTCTGTGTCAAATGATTCTAAATGATGCCAGAACATTTCTCTCTTGCTAAACATTTACATAAATAATAATTTAAAAAAAAAATGTGGTTAAAAGATGCACATAAACCAGACATTAATTAAAGGAGCACAACCTTAGAAATACCAGTTTCGTCCATTTAATATGAATATAAGATATTTATTTATTTATTACGGCTTAATTTTTCGACTAGGTGCTATTTTAACTGATTTTAAGTCGACTTTTTAATTCTCCCTACTAAATTAAATGAGCTTTCGGAGCTGTAGTAGTACCCTCGAAGCAGCAGGGGCAGTAGCGTGCTTGCTAACGCTACCACTTCCATAGGTTCACCCACCGACGAAGAATTAGCAACAACATTGCAGCTTTCGTGTAGGTAGGTGTGTTTACATGTACAGTCTTGTCCATACTGTTTATATTTTATGTTAAATTAATATTTTAACGGTGTAAATTATCGTTTAACGTCACTGTGTGCACCAACGGTCGCTAGCCGTTAGCATTAGCGCAGCAGCTAAGCTGCTACAACGAGCTAAAGCCGTTATTTTAAATGAGGGGGCGTGTTCCATGCATCTAAAACAGTGTTATAACATCGATCACACGCTTTATTCCCCCTCTTTCTGCTTCATACACCTTCTGCGTGTTTCTGTGTGACTCAGATTACACGCAGTGCAGCGTCAAAGCTGAGAAAATGGACACAAGAGCCCTGAAGAACCCTTATCACGACTATGATGGGAACCCTGCGTCCACACAGGCTCTGTTTGACAGTCAAGGAAAGGTAACGCATGAGAAATACTACAAGTGAATCATAAATAAGTCGTGCATTTTTCAGAATCTTGATGTTTCTGCATCTTTAGCTCTCTCCAGAGTTTGCTCAACGGATCAGCAGCAAGGTCAGTGAGCTTCTGGCTGTTATGGAAAATGGACTGAAGTCTGCTGACCCGAGAGATTGCACCAGTTACACCGGCTGGGCAGGTGATGACACCACTGAGTATGACCTTATAAGATCTGATATAAGTGACAGCACATAGGCTTATGCAAGGAGTGAGGCTGCACACATAACTGTGGCACTTTCTGATGTTTAAACAGACTTTATCACCCAACAGGCATAGCTGTGCTCTACCTGCACCTCCACAGCACCTTTGGGGAGCCCTCCTTCCTTCACAGAGCTCTGGAGCACGTCAGCCACAGCCTGAAGTGTCTGACTAGACGTCATGATGTCACCTTCCTGTGTGGGGATGCAGGGCCTCTGGCTGTGGCTGCTGTGGTCTTCTATCGCCTGCAGAGGGTACAAGAGAGTGATGATTGCTTAAACAGGTCAGTTTCAGATATTTTCTTTATTTTCAAAGCCTAATCTCATTAGATTTCTAAAGTTTGTGACCTTGTTCTTTCTTGTTTTCTGCGTCACTGCTCACCCAGACTGCTGCAGCTTCACCCCAATGTCGTGAGAGGTTCAGGCGGGCTCCCTGACGAGATGCTGTACGGGAGGATGGGTTATCTTTACTCCCTCGTCTTTATTAACCAGCAGATGGGGCAGGGCAAGATTCCACTGCAGTACATCCAGCAGGTGGGATAAATCACATTTTCAACACAAAACTCATTTTTTAAGGTTTGTGACTGGGCTACATGTTTTGATTCCTTCCAGCTGTACTAATTGGATAGTTCTTGAGGTCAGATTTGTGATCTGTCCCTCCTCAGATCAGCGAGGCCGTGCTGGCGTCTGGGGAAAACCTCAGCAAGCGGCTCAGGGTCCAGAACCAGAGCCCACTGATGTATGAGTGGTATCAGGAGCACTATGTTGGGGCTGCACACGGTCTGGCTGGGATCTACTACTTCCTCATGCAGGTGAAATCAGACTCGTTTTGCAAAGTCAAACATCAGGCCACTGACTTATAGTCATTTAATTTTGCAACATGCTTCATCGTCCTCCTCACAGCCAGGTTTCGTCCACGCAGAGGACTTGGTGCACATGCTGGTGAGGCCCAGCGTCGACCACGTCTGCCGCCTCAAGTTCCCCTCTGGGAACTACCCCCCCTGCATCGGGGACGACAGGGACCTGCTGGTGCACTGGTGCCACGGATCCCCTGGGGTGATCTACATGCTGCTGCAGGCACACAAGGTAGAAGACGACTCCTTTGCCTGGGCTCTTATTTAGAGTCACAGTGCCATCTTGTGGTGAAATTTTGTACCTGTGCTTGAAATTCCAAAGAGATTTTAATGAATTTAAAATGAAAAAATATTTGCCTTTCAATCCACTCCCCTCTGCATCTTCAGGTCTTTGGAGAAGCTCAGTACCTGTATGACGCTTTGCAGTGTGGAGAGGTGATCTGGCATTACGGCTTGCTGAAAAAAGGGTACGGTTTGTGTCACGGTGCAGCAGGAAACGCCTACGCCTTCCTGGCTCTGTATCGGCACACACAGGACCCCAAACACCTCTACAGAGCCTGCATGGTGAGAGTGACCCCATCATGTTATACATGCAGTTTATGATTCCAATAGGTTGTTAAAGATATGTTTTTCTTTTAGCCACAGCTGCGTTTGTCTCTTCTCAAACTTGAATCATAACTGATCGCAGACACAGAAGCCAGCAGAGCAGCTTCTCTTTGGATCCACTCCAGGTGGCCCTGGTCCCACATGTACCATCATTAATATGAATCTATTCATAGCGGGTGGAAGCAGACTCCTCAGATGCCTCGCCTGAGCTCTGTTACCCAGCATCAGAGCGACATTGTGGTCCTAATGTGAGACCTCGACAGATGCTCGGATTTCACCGAGCCGAGCGCAATTTTTATCCGTTGTTGACATTGCTCTGGGTCCTCCTGAGACGGCTTAAATAAAGTTCAGTGTTGTGATAGACAGAGATGTTATTATGAAACAACCTTTCTCTGGTCTCTTTGTGTTTCTGCAGTTTGCAGACTGGTGCATGAACTACGGCAGACATGGATGCAGAACACCAGACACCCCGTACTCTCTTTTTGAAGGTAACATGTCAAACCTGTGTATGATTTAAGACTCTTACAGATGCCAAGATGCAGTCACTTGCGTAGTTATGCACACTTTTTAATTTGACTACAGGCATGGCGGGCACCATCTACTTCCTGGTTGACCTCCTGCAGCCGATGAAAGCGAGGTTCCCGGCTTTTGAGGTGTAAGAACCTCATCCCAGGTAGCCGTCCAACACACACACACACTGCACGATTGTTACAAGAAGACGACAAGAGGAAAATCTGGGGACTTTGACTCTGGCTTTGGATGATGTGCCATATTCCTCGTCTCTGTTCTGCACCTTCACACGTTATTAACTGGATAAATCCTGCCATCACATGTTGACTAGTTCCGAGTATTTCAAGAATGGGAGCTGATCTAGCTTTTGTGTTTCTATCTAACTCCAGCTGCCGCCTGGCTTGTGACGTTTATTCAGATTCAAACAAAAAAAAAAAAACCTTTTAATTGTAGTTTAAAGCTCTCTTAGTTTCTGAAAAGTTTAAATATGTGTGACTTTATTGAATGGGCACTTTTGTTGTGTTTTCTTTATTGGAAAGGTCAACAGCAAGGCTTTAAACAATGCACTAAAAATACTACAGCACAAGCTCTGTCATGTGTGAAGGGATTAACCCTCTGAGTGTAAACTGTGGCGCGTCCTTTGCACTGTCTGAGCAATAAATCATGAGTCTTTGTACAGCTGTTGCTCTTGTTTTGGTGTTTGTGTGCAGTTACACTGATGAGCCACACGAGGGCGACATAGATCTGGAAACTTGTGGATGAAATCTGGCATCTATTGGGGGAATTAGTCACATTTGGTTGGCAAGGAGGGAAAGTATTATGTTGAAACTTTGGAAATAAGTGAAAAGAAGATTTGACGGTAAAATTGAGGCAGAAAATTCTTTAGAGTTCATTAAGATTTGTTGTGTGACTGAAGTTCTCATTTGTTACAAACAAAGCACATTTCTTTCCTCTATCTTGCAACGGATGCCAGATATTACACCATCAAGTGACTCAAAATCCGCCGTCCAATCCTCCACGGGCCACTTGGCTCAAGCGCTCTGGTCTCCATTCCAAATAAGGCTCACGTAACCCCCTCTGAAAACCAAGCAGCGACACAATGCCGCAGCTCTTTTTTAAGCCCCTGACCCATGCTTCTTTATGACCTGACGCCAGCTTGGGTTTTATTTTTTTCTGTGCAAACGCCACAGAGATGTCAGAGAGGGGTGGTGCTACTGTAGCGGGGTCTTGAGGAGCAGGAGCGTTCAATTTCTCCACCCCCATCTCCCAGCGTAGGAGAAACCCAACACCTCAGGCAGGAATGGGGGTAAAAATAGAGCTTTGGCCTCTGGGGTGTGGTCTCCAGTCTCACAAATGTCCTCCAGAGCTTTACCTCTGTGTTCAGACACCACTGCTGTGTGTTACAAAGCTGATGACAAGATAGACTGAGCCTTGGACGCCTGTAACAGCAGCTATTCACGCTGCAGGGGGATTATATAATCCTGTACACAGTGTCTCTGTGTGGATCTGCCTCCTCTCAGCTGTGACTTTCCATCAATTTGAGAAAAAGCTTTAAAAATGTAAAACTGCTAAAGTGTTCACATACTGTACATGGAGCTGCAATGAGAGGCTTGTGGGTGACTGCGGTGCATTTCTGCAGCTCAAGGGATTGTGCAAGATTTTTGCATGCAGATTAAAAGATCTGACATGAAAGTCGAAGTGAATGGTGCAAACACTCCTCATGTAAGACGACAAAGCAGCAGTTAGCGAACAACCTGGCTGGTGTTGTCGCCCTCTTTTAACTTGTACGTCTTTAATAATACACCCTTTATTCACGCTGCTATCAGCACCATGGAGAGCTCTGATGGAGATGGAAAGGTTAGTGAAGCAGCGCCGTGCTCAGGTCATTAAACCTCTATTGAGTCCTAAATCCTGCACAATATGACACATTATAATGATTTTCTACCCCCTCTTTAACTCTCTTTCACTCAGCTGCGTATTGACACAGAAGACACTTCAGCTGATTTATCCCACGCATGAAGAAGAATTTAGAACTTTGGACTAGTTTGTGGACTTTTCAGTCACCTGCCTGATCGGAAGCAGCTTTCAGGCTGTTTTTGCGCCGCTGTTATTTCACCATAAGAGGAGCAGCAGTGTTTAAAAATACCAGCTTGAAAATGATCTCTCAGGAGCCAGACCCCCTCTCATGAAAGCTGAGTTTCTGCTTTTTCCCCTCTACTTCAACCATGCACCGCCGTCCTAAAGAGGAATCTTTAAAACTCAGCCAATTAGTCGTTTCCTTAACACTGAAGAGTCAAAATGAGTGTTAAATCTTCAGACTGAACTCTCAGAGTCTTGACACAGTTATTCCTCCGTCTAAATTTAGCCCCGTCCCCTTCTAAAGGCCTACTCCCCCAGCTCCGAGGGCGCAGCTCTCCTTTCCGTTTGCCCTAAGAAAGTTAAAGATGTTCCAACGTGTCATCTGATCCGCTTCATTAGCATACGTGACATCACATGAGCGGGATAAATAAGAAGGGGGCTCCAACCATGGCTCAGGACCACTCTGTCTCGGGAGTCCAGCTTCTCTTCTCCTTTCTTTCCTCCAGCGCCAACTCTCCAAAATGGTGTGTACTAAGTTGTGTTTTTCTGGACGATGGAGTTACTTTTTTGTTTTTTATATTTTTGGCTTCAAGGGACGATGTTTGGGGCAAATATCTGGATATGAATCTCAATATCTGCCTTTTGTTGGCATCACTGAAATCAACTAGGGATTAAAACATAAATTCATCAGTATCTTGTGACCCTGCTGTCTCTGCAGCCTCATGTAAAAACAGAAACTTGTCCTAATGTTGCATTAAATTCATGCTATAAATTCAGATTTGTACAAAAACTTTTAGGAGATGTTAAGAAGTTTTGCAGACTCATGTGTTTTTTATTAACTTTAATTGTTTCTGTGTTCGTAAACTCACTTTGTTTCCCTGTTTGTGTGTTTTCTGCGTGTTTTCCCACGTGACAGACTGAGTTCTCAGCGGACCAGATCGAGGGTAAGTAGAGAAACTTCATAATCAGCTGTAATCTCCTTCAATTATCTCAGCACGTCAAGAATCCCTTTCTCTTGCCATCACGCTGCGTGACATTAACGCCCTTTTTTCCAGCAAGAAACTCGACTCTCCGACCATCAGATCAGAGTTTAACCTTTAGTCCAAATTACCCGCTAAAAGGTGGAAGCAGGGATGAAGATAGCTCCAGACTCAAGATCCCGCCGCCCCTCGAACATGCCGTGCTGCAGTCTTGTGCAGCTGTTGTGAAGGATTTGAGAAATGTCTATTCTAAGCCGACCTAGCCTTGTCTTGCAGGACTTGTGGAGCTGAGGTGTAAATTGTGAGGTCAAGGTTTAAGATGCAGGAGGAATCCAGGTTGTAATCCTTTAGTTTCAGTGCCAGGGTTTTTGTTTGATGCTGAAAGACACGTCCTCTGAGATGTAAGGATATCTTCTTGTGATGCTTTAATCTGGCGTGTTAAGAGTTGCAGCAGGTGAAGTTTTTCTGTAGTTTGTTTGGAAAATAAGCCTCAGTTTGGCCTCCAAAAATGGAGACCTCCTCCTCATCCTTCGAAAGTGACACGTGTCACATACAGTCTACAGTGAGGACCTGGTTTGGATTACATCACGGTCAGCATTCTTATGTTTAACTCGAGCAGGGCCAGGGTGTCATGCCTCTATATGGCAGGGGTTACTCCGCCCGAGGTGTATCATCTTGCACCCTTAAATTCCTCAGCAATGCAATACACCTGCTCCTGCTGTTCGGAAGCCACACCAGAGCATTAATCCATCAAAAAGGTCACTTTGAGTGGGCTCCCTGCTGGGATACAGAGAGCCTTGTTCAGGCCCCAGTCGCTACCTTCCTCTTCGCTGCTGCTTGGGTTCAGCTGTCGCCCTCAGTGAGCCGGGAACAATGACAGAAGTATGTGGCTTCTGCAGACTCTGATCCTGCAGCACATGGCTTTCTTAGCTGACTGAAATCCCTGATATAGAAAGAGTATAAAACCCAAAGGAGGCCTGAAATACTTGTGTCAAAGCTGATGCCAAATATAACTTCTTGATGGCAACATGAAAGGGATTCTTGTCAATCCAGCTGGAACTGTAGAGTAGTCTTTTCCCAAACATGATCTCTAGATTTCTCCAGATTTCTTGCAAAAGCTAAAAAACTTTTCCTCTTCTTCTTCTTGTTCTCTTTCCAACCAGACTTCAAGGAGGCTTTCGGTCTCTTCGACAGAGTTGGTGACAGCCAGGTGGCCTACAACCAGGTGGCTGACATCATGCGCGCTCTGGGCCAGAACCCCACCAACAAGGACGTTACTAAGATTCTGGGCAACCCAACCGCTGATGGTAAGACCACCCAGAAAAACCAAACAGTAGGATGATAATAAGCTGTAGAAAAAAAAAACAAAAACAAAGAAAAACAAAGTAGCACAATCAGGGCCAGACAAGTCAGAATATTCCCAGGTTAATTGCTTTAGAACAAGCAAGACAAGAAAAAGAAGAAAGAGTTTGTGTTGAAAGCATTCGTCTCGTTTCGTTCAACAGACATGGCCAACAAGAGGCTCAACTTTGACGCTTTCCTGCCCATGTTGAAGGAAGTCGACGCCCTCCCCAAGGGTACCTACGATGACTACGTTGAGGGTCTGCGCGTCTTCGACAAGGAGGGCAACGGCACAGTCATGGGCGCTGAGCTGCGCATCGTGCTGTCCACCCTGGGTGAGTCTCAAGTCACCTTCCCCAAATATAGAGGCGCACAAATATAGCCTGCTTAGCATTTGGAGCATGCTAGCATGTGGGTGAAATCGACTCCTGACATGGATACTTGTGAATCCACAGGAGAGAAGATGACTGAGCCTGAGATTGATGCCCTCATGGCCGGCCAGGAGGATGAGAACGGCAGTGTGCACTATGAGGGTAAGTTTCCTTTCCTTTCAATTCTTTCTCTTCTCTTTGTAAGGAAACATCAAGCTAACTCCTCTTCTCATCTCCAGCTTTCGTCAAGCACATCATGTCTGTGTAAGAGGCCAGCAGCAGGAGTGCTGAAGAAACTGTAGCTCACCTACAGACAGCCGACAGTGTTCAGGACATCTACACTGTTGTCAAAGACCAACAAGGAAAGACAAGGACTTTGTACAAGGGATGTTGACGCAAACCCATCTTGTTGTTTTTATTTGTTTTCCTTTCCATTCGTCTCACACCCTCCTCTATCTCGGGACATCGCCATCTCTCTAATGTAGACCTCCCCATCACTCGGCCTCAACTCCCCCCCGGGGCACGTCTCCACTTGCCGCGTGAGGTGAGGAACGGGGGAGAAGGGGTGACCGCTCATCAAGTGAGGGTAGATCCCTAACCTTCCCACCGCCACCTCATTCAGTCACGCCATCACTGGCCCAGCAATGCCAAAGGTGCTGGAGAAAGTTTGTGGATGGACTGCCAAAGTCTCCCAGTTCCCTGAAAAGTTTTATTTATTGTCACTCTGTTCATGTCAGAATAAACTTTTCCAACGTACATCCCATCAGAGTTGATTCTTGATCTCTCATTGCTGCAGAAATAAATGAATACAGACACAATATACCATATGAGAAAGCTCCTGTGAGGAGTTTTTGATTTCTTATGAATTACCAAAATTCATCATCTCCATTATGTATACAATTAGTACATGCTTCAGCTCGATAGTTGACCTCTTATTTTGTAATTTGATCTACTTCTGTTGATCTACTTTGTTGCTACGTCAGCTGAAACTGCAAAAGTACAGTGTGTAGCTTTTCAAGAGTCACATTTGGATTACCTGTGGGAGGAATTGTGACATGCACAAGACCTTTCTCACCTCACCAGGTTGTAATGTTGAAAGAGGCTGCCATCTTGTGGTGTATTGATGTCATTACAAGACAACCTGTTCCTATCAATAAAAGCCAAGGCAAATAAACACAACACCAGATTATTAACAGAAGAAGATACACTTCTGACACCATTCTATCAGTCTTATTGTTGTTTTCACCAAATTTCTTTTTTATTTACTTTGGCAAAAAATGTGACAATAAACACATATTCATAATACAAAAATTAAAAATAAAAATAAAAATGACAAAAGCAAAGAAGCCTTCAACACGAATTCCCATATCCCACTATCTTTGATAAATATAAAATAAAATACCTTCTTTTAGCTTTTGTGTATGTAGGTTTCTCTGGGTATAAGCTAAACAAGAACAGTCTTGTGTCAATACAAATTTCTTAGAAACTATTTTTTCAATTTCACCTCTTATTCCCTCACAGATCAGTATTTTTTTTCTACAATACTACAAAAAATGAATGAGTTTTCATTTGATAATCGTTATTTCATATGTTTACTGTGTTTACTGTGAGAAAAATGTATCATAAGTTCTTACATATTTTACCACACTGGGATGCCCTAATGTATAATTTGAAAGAATGATAAAATTAAAGCTGATGTGACTGTACTACTTTGTTTTGATGGAAATAATTGTATTTACATTTATTTATGCAATGGCTGAATTCTACCACAGGGTGTCAGTAGAGAGCAAAAATATTGGCAGCTATCAAGTAGAAGAAGAAACCTTTGGGCACAACATTAAACGTAAGAGGTCCTACTCTGCCGCAGTTATGTCAGATAAAACCTTCACTGATGTCGTCACTTACGCTTTTCTTGAAATAATGATAGAATTTTATTTTGTCAATCAATTTAACAAATAATTTGATGTCTGGATATATAGCTTCAGGGGTTTAGTGTTATGTAACGTAATGCTAGGAGTTATCTAAGAAGGGGAGAGGCGGAGTCTGAATTTTGGCACAGAGTGATCCATCTTCACTCATATTCACTCAGACGATCTTTGTCCTGTTTAGCTGCAGCTGTACCCTTGTTAGCTTGTCGTCGCGGTTTGGTGGAAAAATGATAAAAACTGGTATTTTGGGGCTGAGAAATGTCTTCGGACGAGCACAGGTGCTTTCTACAGCTTCAGCAAGGTAAGTCACGGCTAAAGGCTGATGTTTTTTACCAGTTAAATGTCTTGAAGTTGAGAAATGCCACATAATAACGACACAACAAACACGTCTGATGTGACAGTTTGGCTGTTTATTTTTCTTTTTGGTGAGGTGAAACTAGTACGAGTAATCGACCAGGTGTGAGGGTCACATTTGAGCATTCTTTCAAAAAGTTTGCTTTTTCCTATTGTACTAAACTCTAGGTCAACCTTAGTTGACCTTTGACCCACTTTCCCCCTCCTTTACACATTGTACTGTGAAGGAGCCATAGAGTAAAACACACACTCTTTATAGCTTACGGTTGTACTCCCTGTCAACATCCCGAGTTTGTTTGTTAAACAAAGTTGACAACTTACATTCAGAGTTACACAAGTTAAAGTAAACACTTTTCATAACAGTCATTTCCTTATCCAAGCAAAGAAATGTAAATCGACACATTATTTGTGAGTTTTATTCACTGATCATAGTTGATTTACATTAAGTGTCTTATTTCTCCTAGATTTCAGCACAGTCATGCCCAGGACTTTGGACATCAGGCCCCTCCAGCACGTCCAGAGACTTCCAGTGCCAAGTCCTTGATGGACATTGGGACCCGCCGGATCTTCAATGAGGATCATGATCTCTTCAGAGAAAGTGCCAGGCGCTTCTTTCAAGAGGAAGTTGTCCCATATCACAAGGAGTAAGAACAAACTCGAACAAATCTCTGAATAATCCTAATCTTATCAATCAACTAGACGTACTCTCAGAGGGAAAATAGAAACAGGTGGCTACATGACCTATGTGATGGTATGAAAGAGAGGTTATTTTTATTGCCTAAATGAGTCACTCTCAACTTTAACACAATCTCTTTTCCTTCTCTTCAGGTGGGAGAAGGCTGGCCAAGTGAGCAGAGAGGTGTGGGAGAAAGCCGGTGAGCAAGGCCTGCTGGGAGTCATGATACCAGAGGAGCATGGCGGCATCGGTGGAGACCTGTTTTCTGCTGCTGTCATGTGGGAAGAACAGTAAGTATCTTATCGAAAAGTAGGATCAGACGGTTAAATTCGACTTTTTTTAATGGGGTTTTGTTTGTTCCAGAATGTACTCCAACTGCACAGGCCCGGGTTTCTCCTTGCACTCTGAGATCGTCATGCCTTACATCGTCAACTATGGCAGCAAGGAGCAGATTGACCGCTTCATTCCTAAGATGATGGCTGGGAAGTGTATCAGCGCGATCGCTATGACAGAGCCTGGAGCAGGAAGGTGAGGATTCAGACTTTGATGATAAAAGTAAAGACATAAGCAGCAAAAGGATGACCCATCACTTGCTTTATTCTTTAACCAGTGATCTTCAAGGTGTGAGGACTAACGCCAAGAAAGATGGCAGCGACTGGATCCTTAATGGCAACAAGGTACTAAGTTGTTAGATTTGAAACACTACATTCCACCTGGACTTTGGCTTGTTTTTTACTTTTTTGTATGAAATTTCTCCAGGTGTTCATCACTAACGGTTGGATGGCTGATCTGGTGGTGGTGGTTGCTGTGACAAACCGTGAGGCAAAGACAGCAGCACATGGGATCAGTCTGTTCCTGGTGGAGGACGGCATGAAGGGCTTCCATAAAGGACGCAAGCTGGACAAGATCGGTCTGAAAGCGCAGGTACTCTTTCTTTATCTTCACCTGAGGAGGCGCAAAGTGACTAAGTTAGGATACTCTTTTTTTAATTTAATCATTGTATTTCTATCCATCCCTTTTAGGACACAGCTGAACTGTTTTTTGAAGACGTGCGGCTTCCAGAAAGCGCCCTCCTGGGGGGGCTCAACAAGGGTTTCTACTACCTGATGAATGAACTGCCTCAGGTGAGAAGAACTTAAGCTAAATCTTTTAATCCAACAACAAACTTTTCAAACTTTGAGTTACTGAGGGACAAATATTAGATGATAAACAAAGGAGTTTTTAATCTAGTAAGCTCTAGTTGTTCTTGACTGTTTGACGCTTAACTGCAGAGTGTGATTACTTTTGTACAAATGCAGCATATTTCCTTGTGATATCCTCTTTTTTTTTTCATTTCTATCTCTAGGAGCGTCTGCTGATTGCTGACATGGCCATAGCGAGCGCTGAGTTCATGTTTGAGGAAACCAGGAACTATGTGATGCAGAGGAAAGCTTTCGGCAAGACCATCGCTCACCTGCAGGTGTGTAGAAAGCATTATTAGAGTTAAACTCCTGATTCAGAATCTAAATAAAAAGATATCTGTAAAGTTTTGGATTGAGAGCAGCACTCAAACTGAGTAGGTCCCCCTCTTTGAGATTTTAATGCACTGAAACTGGAAACACAACACGTCTGTAGGTGGTTTCATATCATCGCCTCCATTTTTTGTCCTCAGACTGTGCAGCACAAGCTGGCCGAGCTGAAAACGGAGATCTGTGTGGGCCGATCCTTCTTAGACAACTGCCTCCAGCTCCACTCTGAGAAGCGCCTGGATCCTGGTACAGCCTCCATGGGCAAATACTGGTGAGAGCCTGTGTTTATCTGACTGTAAATAAAAACTGACCATGTGTGCTGATGTCGTAAACCTTTCATCCATCTTTCTCCAGGGCATCCGACCTCCAGAACAGGGTGGCCACTCAGTGTGTGCAGCTCCACGGAGGGTGGGGCTACATGATGGAATACCCCATTGCCAAGTAAGAAGCGTGGAACCTGTGTCTATTAAAAAGCTCACCAATTCAGTCCATTAATCAGCTGCTAAAGTAGATTTTCTTCAATTTTTTTTAGGGCCTTTGTGGACTCCCGTGTTCAGCCCATCTACGGAGGCACCAATGAGATCATGAAAGAGCTGATTGCACGCACCATCGTCAGCCAGAAGTGAGAGTTTTGGAAGTTTTCCCTTGGAGGGGAGCACTGTGGAGAGTGGGGCGGTGTGCACAGATGTTCTTTGACGTTGTGAATTTCTCTGTAAATGGTTTCAAGAAAGTTAATCGATTGCTAAATGCTCAGACATGTATAAAAATGTTCCGGGGGGGGTTTAAATCCTAACTTTTTAACTTTGACAGAACAAATCACACAAAAGAGAAGTTCAGTTTGTTCGCACGTGTCACTTTGGAGGCTAACTGAAGCAGATTTTTAGCGCTCTTTTCTTGCTGTTCTGCTCTTATGCTACATAGTAGCATTCACTATTGTTCAGTTATTGTTGTCTGTGGCCACTGGGGGGTGCTAGTGTGCAGATCTAACAGTTTAATAGACTGAAAAAAAGAATTGATTGACCTCATTTGTTAGTTTTCAACATGAAAACAAAACTACTCTCACTTGGAAAACCATAACTTTTAATTCAGAAAGTTTCCAAAAGTAATGACTTATTTTTGTATGTCCACTAGGAATCATTGTACTGCTATATGTGTGTATATATTGCTGTGAAAAATAATAGATGGAAGATGACTTGTATTGTGAATGAATGTGCCATTTTAAGCTTGTTTGATTTGTACTTGGGGAGCATTTTATTTATCCCATCCACGTTCCAGCTGCTCATAACAAGTCGATTTAATAAATAAGTGCTCTTCAAAATCAAAGGATTGTGAATTAAAAGTTCTCCCTGTAATCAAACAAGATTTGAACGTCACATTAAAATGTTTTACCAAGTTTTAAAACCCAATATTGTTCAGAGTGCTTTGTTTTCCATATGGGTAGAGAGCTGATGTTGGCGTAGGCAAGGCAAGAAAAAGGAAGTCAAGTTTACACGTCATACGCTTTTGCAGAAGGGCAGTTTAAAGTGCTTCACAAGGTAAGTATTAAAATAATAAATGTAAAGCATTTAAAGTACATAAGAATAGTTCTGCTAATAGGGATATTATAGCAGGGTGTCCGTGGGGTCTTGAAAAGTATTAAAAGTCGATAAATCAATTTAGGGAAAATTAAGGCCCTTAAAAAGTATTAAAAAGTCTTAATTTTGGTTTTATGAGGTATTAAGTTTTATAGGTGTTCAAGCTTTGACCCCAAAAATATCCATGAATATTTATTTTCCTCCTTGCAAATGTCCCCTGACTGGAAAATTGTTGCGTTAACAGCAGAAATCGATGGAGTCAGTAGAAAAATACAAAAATAAAAAAGAATAAAATAGCAAAAAATACATAAAGACTCTAGTTACAATAAAATACAACGATAAGGATTGTGAGCGGTATAAACACCAGCTATAAATTAACATTATTTCTAGTTTCATAAAGAGAAATTAGATACAACATTGAAGCAAATCACACAATCTCCGGCACATGTCCTAAATTTTAAAAATGATTAAATAATTTCTCATTTTCTTCAGCAAGTTGGCCTCGAATAACTCCTGTTTCTTGTTGAGGTAGTGTGGATAAACCTGCCTTTAGTTTCATTTGTTCTTTCCAAAATGTAAACTACAACTGTTAAAAAGTGGATGCCAAGTCTTAAAACTTTTTAAAGGTTTTTGAAAAAGTCTTAAAAAGGTATTGAAATCAACCTCAGGATTTTAGCATATACCCGGTATAGTAAAGGAATGTTTGATGAATGATAAAACCAGTTTTAGAAATGTTCCTTGCAGTGCCTCATTTTTCCCAGTAGGTGGCAGTGATGGCATGGAATATGCAGGGTAAGACATGATAAATGACCATGCTTCTCTTTGACTGTATTGCAGCAGCAGGAAAAAGCAGACTGTTGAATGTGTCTGAATGATTTAGAGCATCTGTAACAAAGTTAAAACCTCATTACCCGGATGTGAGGCCTGGTAATAACCACAGTGTTACAAATAATCAACCCTGATTGTTTATGAATCCCTGCGTCACTGTGTGAGCACATTGCAGTCCCCTGTGTTTGCAGCCTTGTTGATCTACTCCTGTGCCAGTGATGCACAGTCTGTCCCTCAGACCACTGATTCACTGCCCACTGACAATGCAGACAGTCTCCTCACCACTCCTCACCTGGGGGGTGAATGCAGCACCCCCTCCCTTCCTCTCTGCTCTCCCCCTTTTTTTTGGCATCACATCCACGTTATTCCCTTCCCCTTCCTCTCTCCCCTGCTTCTCCATCTTTCCTTAGCAACAGCCACACCCCTGTGCCTCATCAGCTCTGCACTCACTTCCACTGCAGGCAGGCAGAGTGCTTCCCCTCTCTGCAGCAGAGACTCTTTAACATCAGCATTGCACGGTGAATGTGAGTGCATTATGTTTGCATTTAATGCAGAGATTTAATGCAACCATAAGGGTGTGTTTTCTGGCATGCATGCTGCAGCCACAAAATCTCCTTGCGCATGCACTGCAGTACTTACGGTAGCTTAACTTGCGATGGGAGGGATCAGAGGGCCCCCACACCGCTCTCATTGTCACTCGAGCCTCCTTCACACACAAGGGTATTAGTGCCGCTCAGCAGCCTGAAGCTCCAGGTAAGAGCTCAAGCGCTTTGTTTATTATTTACAGGGGAAAACACTCTTTTGGTTCTAAAACCTGCAGGATTACAGAGTTATGAGCTTTGAGATGCATCGCCGGAAGCTGTGAAGTTTATACAAACAAGTCAAAGTGTAAATAAATGTTAGAGCGTGAGAGTGCGTGGTGTGATGTGCAGCTATGTCTGATTTTTGGGATGTGGAATGAGTCAGAAAGGAGGCTGTATTTTTAATTCTTTTCACTTCAAAGTCCCTGTTTGAGATTTAGTGAACGCGCATGTGGAAATAACGCGTAACACAGTTTATTTTGCGCTCTCCAGCTGCGTATTTTGGCGACGCTGTCGCGCTGCTGCGGAAACCTGCGCCTTTTGTTCTGGTCCACGCCTGGATGGTGCTGAAACCGGCGCGGCTGCCGGCTTCTCACTGCAGCACGATCCTGCTGGGAGAAACTGTGAATTAAACATAAAAAGATGCGGGTTATTCGAGGTTTCTTGGCGCGTAAAGATGAATAGGCGCTTTTTTTTCGCTCATGGACGTAGGATGTGATGGATATGGGAGGTGCCCGGCTTGTAGTTGGCATCTTGTCTGGTGCCCTTGCAGTGTGCATCAGCAAAAGGGAGCATGACTTGACTTAGAGTGTGTAGTCTTTGAATTATAAAGCTTCTTTTTAATTAGATGGTCACATTTTTTTATTATTATTTTCAGGAATTTATCCCCTAATGAGATGCATTTCAGCTGTTTTTGTTTGTATTCAGCCATGAAATATCTGCAAGTGCCCAGTCTCTCATTAAACATGGATTTATTCTCCAGACAAGCCCCCTTTCAGCGTCCCCTCCACCTCATATACGCCAAAGGGAGGCCGGAACTGTAGATTTCCCATGTCTGGATGTGAAAACATTCCTTTATGAGAAGGGATTAACCATCGCATGAAACTGCACTCTGGTGGTTTTTGCGTTGGTACATTCCAGTTGCTGTCTCACAGACCTCCAGTGTATAGATTTATACCACAAAAACAACACTATGAAGGATTTTATGCAGAGTATCATGTGTTTTAGTGCGACCAAAGCAAACATGTCAGCTGTACTTTCCTTTATTATCATTAAAGTGACAACATTTCAAGGTTTGTTGTCAGCAGTTAACTTTACATTCATGCCAACGAGGAGCTAGTAACTTCCCTGAACATTCAAAAGCAGATTATGTGTTTTTGGCTCAAACCAAATAGAGGTCGACAAAGTGCATTACATGTGTCAGGTAGCACCTCCCTCTCTGGTATCAACAAGCCTCCATCAGGCCAGATTGGGCTGAGTCTAATCACTGGATGGAGTAATTGAAATGACCTTAATCACGATCCAACAGGTTGGGTTCGTGTCTGCGTGTCTAAGCGATGAAAACACAACTTATTCAAATCTTCAAATGCAACTCTTGCGAGCCATACGTCGAGCCACTTCTTGATTTTCCAACCGCTGGGAAACCCAATCCGATGCTAAGTACATTTCCCAACGTCAATTCTGGTTAGGTGAGCGCTGGAAGTCACGAAACCTCAGAACCACTGTGCGCTCCACTGAAATGAAGACATGCCATCTTGGCTTGTTTTTCCTTTTGAGGAGGGAACAATGTTTAGAGAACAGATCAGTTTTTGGATTTGTTTGTGGATGGATGTAAACTGCTTTGACTCTTTGCTTGTTTATGAAGAAAAGTGATTCATTAAAGAGGTTTTGGAGGTATTTCAGCGTTGATTCGTGAGAGTTGAGTTTGGGGGAAGTTGGTGGAAACAGAGCTGGTGCAGGTGTAGTCGCAGGTGTTCGTGGACTCAGGAGGCCTCGCTGATCCCTGCTGTTCCTTTAGCGCTACATGTGTCTAATATGAGCTGGCAGAACTGTGCTTTAGTACACGATTAAGTCCTGACTGCGAGAGGAACCTTAATCTAATTCACATACGTCACATAAACCACACGGCCCACTGACCTGCATGTGGAGGAGACACACTTTTCCAAACACACACTCCGAACAGATCCACGCAGAATTCCTGATCATCCAAACACACCATGGACATTTCTCTTTAGCTTGTGAACCTTTTACTTGAGGACACAGGTGTCAGGTTTATTGGTTTTGGTAAACACTGTTAATCTGGTGTTAAGATCCCCCTGTACAGGACGGTCTTCCTTCCCCTTCATCCTCTTGTCTATGAATCACAGCTCCATCCACGGCTCACTAGCAGTAAGTCTCCCAAACAAGCCCTGACAGCCAGTGTCTCATTTCATTCCTCACGGGAGATGCCCCTCGACAGAGAGGACACTCATGCGGGGCATTCTCACTCAGATATTGGCATCAATAATCCTCTCTGCTGCCTCCGACCCATTCCCCTTCTCCTCTTCTCTTCTCTTCTTTTATTTGGAGCAGTTTTCCGTGGAAGCGTGCCCAACAGCACATTAGGGCTGCCACAAACGATTATTTTTATAGTCGACTAATCTATTGATTATTTTTTCGATTAGTCGATTAATCACGATTATTTCATGTTTCAACCTAATTTGGCCTTTAAAATGTGCAGACCTTTATAATTCAACTTGTGTGTTGCATTTTCACTGCATTTACCCAGACTTGGGTTCTCACCTCTGATTGGTCAGCCTTGTGTAATGTTTGTTTGTTTATTTTTATTTCATTCATGATGACATAAAAAAGTATAAGTAGGCACTATACAAAAAAAATCTCAAAATGAATGAAGCAGGTAACAGGGAAATTAAGTTGTATGCAGTGTTGGACAGACCGCTTATTAGTGACTTTGGGCTTGTTTTTTAATGTTTATTTGTTTATTGGGGCTTTGCTCTCTGTATGATCTCGTCTGATCTCTGAATTCCACCGCAAGCGCTGCGCAGCGCACTTGAAATGTACTGCGGAGCACTTTCGCGTCCATTGTAATCTATCAGGCAAATTCCACTGCCCGCGCCCTGGCGCGAGAAATAGGCTTCATGTCTATTTTCTGCGCGGCCGCTTCCAAACCTCGTAAATTCACTGTCGATAAGAAAGCACTAGACAGGAAGTCACTGCGTAAAATACCCGAAAGATTCCAAATAAAACACAATGCACGGACTCTCAAACGTAACTTTCCCCTATATGTTATAGCATATGCCACATCTGAAGGCACGTGCATTAGGGTAACAGTCGGTTGGAGGGTCCTAGACGCAACACAAAGGCATGGATGAAGAGAAGCTGATCTTGGAAGTGGATAAGTTCAAAATTCTGTATGATCCCAAATATCCTTTCATAAGGATACAGGCAGAAAGGACAAGGTGTGGACTGACATATCAAAAGTTATGGGAGTGGATGGTGATCGTGTGATATCGCTATTCATACGAGAGCCTGTGACTCTCCGAGGACCAGCCCTCCCTCTCCAGATTGAGCTTCCAGTGAGGTTTGACAATCGGAGCAAGACCACGGCGCTCCGCTGCGCTTGCGGTGGAATTTAGGGGTGACTCTCTCCCAGCTCTCCATGACAACGCGTTTAGTTTCGTTTCTCTACATGCGCTATTTCGCTCATGCGCACTCCGCCCCCGCTGAGTGTTACCGGTGCAGTGTGAGCTTGCGAGTGAGAGATCCATCAGATAAATGTCCTCTCTTTTCAAAAGTTAGGGGAGTTTTGACACTAGTTTGTGACTCAGATCCTGAAAATCTGTCTGTAACAGAGAGTGAAGGAGACTCTCTAAATCACGTTATCAGACGCTAAATTCCGGGAGCTGTCAGTCTGTCCAAGCCGGAGATGCAGAGCCTCCGTCAGCGCACAGCGCTCTGTGGAAGTGGAGATTTCTCCTCATCAATATTCCTCACGTATGAACTTGGTGATCTTTTCCCATAAAAGTATCCAATAACACAGCACCTCATGCTGTGAGCTGACGTTACGAATGAGTATTACCCCCTGGTATTTGGTTTCACTAAGTGACAACGACGATGAAAACAATAATACGACGCGTCGACTATTAAAATTTGCGTCGATGAATTTTTATCGTCGACGTAGTCGATTACGTCGACTAATCGTGGCAGCCCTACAGCACATTCCAAGATATGTTCAAGTGGAGCTGAAACAGGAAGTTTATACATTTCTTTCTCGCAGTTCAGCTTTAAAATAGCTGTTTGCAGTTTCACACTTCTAATTGGTGTGCCGGCATTTGGGCTGTTGACATGTTCTGGATAATATTATGGTTGTGTCTGTTGCTGTATGTCGCCAGCTGGGTCCCAAAGCAGAAACTCTTGGCTGGGTTCGAAGTAAAAAAATATGTCGTTGGTTTTAATTGAGTGTGTTTTTATTGAAAAGAGTTAAACTTTTATTTCTTTGAGGGTAAGTTTTGAAAACTGGTTTGGTTCGTCCCAACGTTAATGAGCCTGGGCAGGTTTTTCAGGGGTTCATCACCAAACAGCGTAATCCAGACATTAGACATTCCATCCAGAATCCAACTTGTCCATCAAAGAGTGAAGTATTTTAAGATTTAATAGTAGCTTACATGATCTGCTGGAAGCAGCGTTTTAATGGATCGTAGCCTGGTTTGTCGGACCCTGACATGGGCCAACAGTGGGAAGAAACCACTAATGAGGCTTAGCTTCTTCCTAAATGGACAAGGGACCTCCTCTTAGCCTCGCGTAGCAGCTAAGCCGAGTACGCGCTGAGCTTTTTATGTTTTCCAGATGTTGAAGCTAAACAGCGAGATTGTTCTCTCCAAACCAAAAAGCAGACTCGCTACTAACACATCAGGGTGAATGACACTCAAGGAATCAATGAGCTCCATTGTTGGAGGTCTATATATTGTTTGTAGGCACAGCAATGTATCAAGTTACCACACGTTGAGAACAATTGCTCTCAGTGGCATCTCAATGTGAGTGTGTTTCCAGTTGATCCATTAGGGGAAAATGGGTTTGGGGAATAAAAAAACCTCCCAAGGAGTCAGGAATCGCCTCTTAGGGTCTGTGGCTTCCTAATCCAAACCAGAGCATCTATTTGTCAGCGTAACAGTGAGTTTTCTAAAGCTTGTAAGTGTCCGTGTCTGTTTGCTGCGCATCTGCTTGTCAGGCCTGATTCTGGATGAATGGAAACCCCCAAAACTCATGGGAAGTCCGCACACAGCAGCTCTGTAAAGCCAGTGTGAAACATAGTAACAGATGGACGGCATGAATGCGATGATGGTACATCACGTTCCCTGGACTGTGCTTTTTAACTGGACTGTAGAAACACAGCAGCCGAGTGTGTGTGGAGGATCTCCTGGCGGACTTCCAGGAAGGGTTTTTACTGTGACCGCTACTGAATATGTCTGAAGAGGGACTTACCAGCAAATCTGGCGTCCTTACTTTGGTACAAAGAAGAGAAATATGAAGAGAGAGGAGTTGTTGTGTTGCGTAGTTTGATTCTTTGGTGTATTTTTAGACAACATTGGGTAAAATATCCTTCACTGTGGTGGGTTTCTCATTCACTCCTTTCCTCCTGTGTTGTTCAGAAGTGTTGACTGAGCCCACTGCCCCATTGGGACTGTCAAGGGCCCCCTCACCAAGGCAACCCCTGCCATGGAAACTAGCCCTCTAAGGAATGACCCCTTTGAGTCCGACTGTGTAGCCCCTCTGTAGTGAGAGGATACAAGCCCAGAAAGCATTTCTCACTCCTTCCTACCGTTTTCTTCCGACCTGGGAAGTACCCAGTAAGGACGTGACCTTTAACCCCACCACACATGCAGATCCCAACATGCTTGGCCAATGGCATGAACAGATTTTACGTGAATGCATCGCAGCACTTGTATCCTCAAGGCGCAGTCCTGCCTCAGGTCGCCTCATTAAATCAAAGGGTGTAAATCCTGGTGGAAAAAGGGAGTCGATGGTTTTACGTTGGGGCATCAACAGATGGTTGTGAGTGGTCTCCTGGGAAGGAAAGTGCTCTCTTGTTAATGTTGACAATAGGTGGTGATAAACTGGGGAATAAACCTAGGCTCACGAGACGAGATAGACTGCATTAAAAAAACACTCCTTAAGACTTATCTCAAAGTTTATTTTACTTAACACTAAATATCTCGAAGTATATCATTCGCCAACTGTAGCTCTGGCTTCCTCATAAACTTTTACATCCAGTGTTGCTCATTTTGTTTTATAGCTTGTGCATTTCAGCATTTGATCTCCAAGGAGCAGCAAACCAAGTGTTGACGTTTTTCATGGATACCTGAAAGCAAAGAGATAAATCTTGCACAGTCCGTGATGTTTCCTTACGGCTTACGTAAGACAAACCCTGAGTTCTTTGTTGACGCCAGCATGTTTAGTCCGACTCTGCAGACTTGAACTTCAAAGTTATGTCGCCCAGCATGTGTCCTGATGTTATCTCAGCCGCTGTCATGTCTACAGGAGCTGTATCTCCTGCTTCTGTCTCCTGTGTTGTGTTCGTTTGATTTTGCATAGAAAGTTTGTGGTGATAGAGGAGTCTCTGTCTTTAATTAGCTGTTTGTCCTGTGAGATCACTGCTGTGTAAAGCCACCAGCTTTACGCCATCTCTTTGTCCTAGCGCCGTGGGTTGCCAATTATTGATTTTGTCGCTCCCAAGCCTTCTTTTCCTCAGCTCACCTATCCCCTATGGGGATCCGGGATGGGAGAGAGACCCCCCGTGGATCTGCATGTCCACATTCAGATGCTAATCCCCCGCCATCTGCTTTTTACCTCAAGGGAAGGCTGCATGTGATCATTGCCTGTCTGTGGTCGCAGCAAGGAAGGAAAAATCCCTGAGCGTCCTGTGCCTTGAGGGCTTTGCCAGGCTGATTGGCACCTCTGCACCCTAATCACATTGCACCCCCTTTTCCCTCTCGTCCTTCACCAAACAAGGGGTCATCCTCAGGGAACGCTGCAAAAGCACCCAAAGGAGTTACTGCCTTTATCCCTGGGCAATGGACCCTGGCATAATAGACCTCTTCTTCTGCGTGACCCCGTCACGTCGGCTGCTCAAAGAGGCCTCCGGACGGATGAGTTAATCACCGTGAGTGCGGTGACGTCGGCTGTTTGTGCCCGTCGGTTTTCTAACTGATCAAATGAGGCAGACGTGATTTACACGAAAGTTCAGGATTGTTTTAGTTCGGCTCCCACTCGGTTTGAGTGGGAAAGCTTCTCAGCCTTGTTTTTCTGAGTGGCTGCACCTCAGCTGGCTTGTGTGGGATTATGCTTTGGTTTGCAGCTTCAGAATGACATAAGAGAGTGTATTTTGGCTGCTGGAAGTTCCACTTCTTACTTGAAGCCTGTTTTTTTAAGCTAACACTTTCCTGAATATCATAGTGTGGCTGGTTGTGTCCACTCTTCCAGGAGAGCTGATGGCTCTGATTGTAACATTTTGGCATTTTAATCATACACACTTTTTAAATGTTTTTACTTCCAAAAATCAGAAGAAATCTCAGCAGATAAGTTGATGCAAACAGGAAAACAAACCGTCCCTCTCCCAGCAGCTGTTATCTCCCATGCTCTCATCACTCCTTCATTTCTGCTGAGTCTCAAACCCAGAGACGCAGGCTGTGTTTTATCTGCATTAGCTCCTATGTTCTCCAGCCCAGCTATTTCCTGCGCCAGGCAGCATTCCCGTCAACAGACATGTGAACCAGCTGCGATTGTAAACCGCAGAGGGACGGAGCTGGAGATTCAAGGCGCTTTAATCTGCGTCCACATCTGAGTAATGACAACACAAAGCCGGGCCTGGTTACGCCTGCTCTGTATCACTCCATCTCAGCCCCGTGAACTCCTCTTTCTGCGTGAGCCGAGGTGAAAGTCAGACGCATTTCCAGACGATGTCACTCTGCAGCAGAGGGGCAGAGGGTGTGTTGTGAATGCTGATGATGCACTGGCACAAGCTGTGCTCGGTGTCCCTTTCTGACAGGGTAACCTACCTGTGCTGCGTTTGGGGTTTTCTTTGGCTGCGTCATCACTTTCCCTGGACTTAAATAACCGGTGACTCACAGCTGTAATTTATACATCTGCATCAATTTGAGCAAAACTCTTCCAGCTTTCAACTTTAGTGACTCCAGCTTTGAAACGTTTGACCCTGCACTAACAGGGTTTGGTTTGACTCTGCTTCATCGTTAACTGTCACCTCAGTGTCATGAAAACAAAACATTGTCACAACTGCATGAACAGCGCCCTCTTCAGCAGCTTTAGTAGACAAAACTCTCTGATACAACCCAGCTGGACTGGATGTGGATCAGGTTTTTTGTTATGTGACAGAATGTTGAGTGACGGCTCAAATACGCCAGATGCTTCTCCAGTACGTCTCCGCTATGAGGGTGGTCCGTCAGGTTGCAGGATTTTTTTTTTTTTTTAACCTACTGTTTCTTTAACGCAAGCTTTCACACCAACAAAATTCTTTCACTAAGCAAAATTGTCGCTTTTATTTTGTTGGACTGAGGTCAATTTTCCAAAGTTCACATCCAACCAATCAGAACATTCATTGTTGACAGTCACAAACCAAAACATTCAACATTGGTTGTCTTTGTGTCCCAGCACTAAACATATAAAAACTACAAAAACAACGATTTCCAAGACATCATTTGGAGGAGAAAGGCCTTAACTCGTGAAAGTGCGCTGGAGCGTTAGTCAAACTCATAACTTCCTACCCGACTCGTACCAGAGCTACTCTGAGTTACGACTTGTGATGTCACATCACTGCCTAGTCACTCAAATGTTATTCATCTGCTAATGTTAGCGTATCACTGGCAGCTGCTCTGGCGTTAGCTAGTTTTCAGTGCATAAATCAACACAAAACATGTTTCAATATAACAACAAATACTGTAAAATATCAAGTATCAGCTTTTATTACCTAAGGCGCTGTTTTACCTCCTCCGTTTCACTCAATTGCAGCTTCTTTGGCAATTGAAATGATTAGGAATTATGCTTATAATGTCTTCCATGTTGGTTTGTTTACATATCAAAATTTCCAATCAAACCAAAGTCGTAATTTGCCTGGAAAGCTTTCAGGCCATAACTCGGAGATTTCAACTAGGAAAGCTGTGATGCTAAGAGCAAAGCGAGCAAAATAAAATAAACCCTGTCAAAATCAGTTCGTATTTTTTTTCGACGATAAACGGACATAATCTGCAGAGCCAGACCAGGAGTCAACAGGTTTGAGGTTCGAGGCATAGGGGCTTTCTGTCAGGTTTTTACTACCCATTGAAAATTGATACTTTGTGGTTCTGCGTGTGCGTTCTACGTCATTAGTGTTTTACCCGTAAGTTTTTGCTCCCATAGACGTGAGAATTCATATTTATTCTTTATTTCATAGTTCATACCAGGCCTGTTTTTCTGCAGTGCTTTGTTCCTTTCTCTGATTTTATTTAAGGTTATCAATGATAATTTTATTACAGGTCTACAAGGCTTGAAGTTAAATCAATCAGTCAGTTTTCTACTGTGATTGTAATAGCTAAATCAAGATATGTTATTCATATCAATTCATACTTCAGTTCATCTAATTTCTTCATAACATGGAAGCCTGGCATACAGGAAAGACTTGTTTATATGTTGACAGTATCCTTTGTTGTGTTGGTCATACTATAGAACAGTTTATTGCTTGTATTTAGTGAATAATTTAGAAGATAAACAACCCCTCAAAAAATCGCGATTGCAATACTAGCCCAAAAAAAATTGCAATTAGATTTTTTTCCAGAATCGTTCAGCCTTAGCAAGAAGGACATGAGCCTAAAGTGAAGCTAAAAACACGTCAAAACTAGCTGGGTTTAATAACACAGTGGTATTGAGGTGAAAATTAATGATTTGCATTGCAGCATAAATCGATTCCAAAAGCTTAGGTAGCGAAATCTGACAGAACACCAGTCTGAGGTCTGAACACGCAAAAGCAGTCGGACTCCGGCGTGAGACTTCTTCAACATGCCGCGAAATCTGTGAGAGCTGCTTTTCCAAACATGCAGGAAGTTAATGAAGAATGACCTCATCTGTTAGCCCCTCAAGTCGAGGCAGTCATTATTGCTCCAGTGCATTATCCCAGGGAAGCTACTTCATAACTGGAGCTTCATTCATCAGCCTGCTCACTTTTCTTAATGGAAACACGCTCAGGATCCACTCCCAGGCAACAAACCTCCTCCTTTATGCGCCTGCTTCTTTTAATAAGAGCCTCCTCGTGTTATTGCCTCCCTCCTCACTCCTCCTCTTCCTCCCTTTCTCCTCCTTCTAACCACAGTATTGCTGTATCACTTACACTAATAGCGTGCACTTAGAGAACCTCAAGGTGAAAAGCTTCCTGTCAACGCTGGAAACATGGAGGGATTTCACATTCGGTTGTTTGCAAGTTGATTGAACAGTTATGTCTCACTTTCCAGCGCCTCATACTGTAAACCCTAAATGACGCCGTTAAACGCCACATAAGTACAAGATGAGGAGAAAATGTGACAGAACGGTGCAGGAAAGGAGAAGAAAACAAATGCAACACTGGTATTTTGCATTTCATAAAAACTTGACGGCCAGTTAAAGTCTATCATTGCATCCTTCCCTGCAGAGCCACATTCCATATTTATTTTAACTAGCCTATATTTTGCTTCTTGCTTCATGATACAGCAGCAGTGTGTATTTAAGCTGCAGTAGGTCTACATTAAAATGAGGAAAGCTGCTTAAATATAGTAGCTGACTCCACTTTTGCATAAAGTGACCAAAAAGATGCACTGCAGGAAAATTAACGAGTGTGCGTACTGCATAGCTTGTGTGGATCTTTAGTAGCAGGTGAAGATTTGTTTCCACTTAAAACAAAGCTGTTACATCACACGTCCTGGTGCATTTATCATGAGGGTGTTGCTTGCTTGTAGATTTCCCCGCTTACAGAAGCCAAAAATCAACATCATCTTTTTTTCCTGCGATTCAAATCATGACTCATCCTCTTTTTTTTTCGTCTTCTTGGAGATGGGAGGAGATGCCTGCTTGTTTTGGATGTTTTACTGACAGGGCGGTTTCCCGTGCCTCGCGTGAACAACGGAGCCGCCCCATAAGTCTTGACAGCTGTTGACTCCAGCTCAGGGATGTGTTTGTCTTCCTTTGTTTGTCATTTATTGGTGTTTATACTTGGTGGAGTCGAACTGCATGTGTGCGGACTGGGCTCACCAGGATGTTGGCTGTGCTGATGTCCTTTTAGCATGCTTGCAGTATGTGTGTGGATTTGTGTGCATCTCCCTCCACTGCAGTAAAAGTCTGCAGCTGCACCCCTCCTCCCTCCGTCCCTGCCTCTCTGTGTGATGACTTCCAGAAACTTCCGCTCTTCACTCAGTCTCAGTGACACGTGTGTCCTCTCGTCCAAGCGTGAACGCCACGGTGACTCAACAGGCTGCTTCTTCTCCGCTCTCTGGAGACACAACCCACTTGTTGCGCACAAGTATTCCCCAATTTTTAACATTGATGCTAAATTTTAGCTCTTCCTGTGCTACTGTTTTGTCATTAGTCTGCTCTCCAGGAGCCTCAGGACCTTAAACCCTAACGTCTGACCACGGATGCCCAGATCACAGTGCTCCCTGTGTAGGTGCTAATTTAGAGCAGATGGCATGTTGATCTCCCATCAACAGGAAGTGGCTTCACGACAAGGGACATCCCTGCTGCACATCACCGCCTTGACCTGCCAGTTGAGTCATCTGCTGAAATATAACGTTATTAAAAAACAACACGAGGAGTACATGAAACAGCAAGGGAGCACAGTAATAGGATTTATATATCACTCCTCGCGCACTTAGATCTATTTTTCTATTCTCATTTAATTCTGCACTCTGTAGGCGTGAGTGCATCATCCTCGACCTTTGAAATCTCTGCTTTACTCCATGAATAATTTGTTTGCTTTGCTCCGCTCAGACACCCTGCAGCTGCAGATAAGGATCGTGAAATCCAGCAGAGGAACAAAAAAGAGAACAAGCACCTGAGGGTGAGGTTTCTTCAAGTAACAGTAGCAGCTTGTGGAGCCAATTAAATTAGGGCCAGATATTGGAGACAACAAAGAAGTGTTTTGTTTATTTTCTCACAGTTTTTACAGTAAGTGATGAAACCAATAACTGCCATCTTTAGCGTTCAGTGCAGCAGTGAAGATTTACAATGTGGAGCAGAAGGAGAGGAAAGTTTCCCCTCACAGTCTAAATGTTGTGTTTTTTCCATGGAGCCATATGCCATCCTGTACGGTAGCCTGTTTGAGTTCAGCCCAGGGTGTAGGGATGACTTCAAAAAGCAAGCGGCTACACCCTGTGGTTAGCGTAAAGCCAGGCGCACGCGAGCCGGAGCGTACGCGCTCCTCTGCCATGCTCTGTACAGTACAGCCAGCACACGCCCTCAGACAGGCGCAAATTTATTTAAGTCCATAAAAACAGTCGACTGTTGAGTTCTCACCCCTGAATTCCCCCTTCCCCCTGCAGTAAAACACGCACACACACTAGACACACACTGCAGCTCCACTTCCTGTCTGTTTCTTTCCCTTGGAATCACGTCGCTGCTTTAAACGGGCCTCTCAGAGGCATATTTCACATTTGAGGAATTTCCTGTGTTCTGCTTATAGGGAGGAATGACAGTCCAAGAACACACACACACACACACACACACACACTGGCTATCTTTACCCTGACAGCATGAGAGAGGAGGAGAGTCTTCAGGTTGTATACATGCATAAGAATGTGAGTAATGAGAAAATATGCACCCCAGAGAGGCCGTCGTGCTGGGAGGTAGAAAGGAAGGATTACTCTGGATCCATCAGAGTTAATATCTGTCCGAGGAGGTCCAGCTGTAGCCCACAGCGCTGGACTTGACTCTCCTCACGTGGTTGTTTTCAGGCCTGTTGGCACAGAGCTGCTCGTGGCAGTTTGCGAACAAGGAACGCTGCATTTCAGAAACCACTTATGTGTTTATGCACTCAAGTGCTTTTCTCAGGATGCAATCACAGCTGGGCTGTTGGGTAATAGTGTTTGGAGTCATGTAAAGTCCGGTGTTTTAACCTCTGAAGACCCAGCGTCCGGATATGTGGACTAAGCATAGACCGATATGGATTTTTCCGGGCCAATACCGAGATTTGAAGCCGATATTTATTTGCAGTTTGCTTCATTCAAATACCTTTAAGCATGAGTTTATTAAACAGCTCCCAAGCCTAGCAGCATGTTTTATAAAGTTAAATTAAAGTTTTCTACAGTAAATAAAGTTTTCCAAAGTTTCAAAGTAACTGCAATAACTGTAATAACTGCACTGCTGATTGGCTGTTACCCAAGCCATGGCTCTGCTTGTAACCAATCAGATGATACTGATTGTGGGTGGGACAGTGAGCAGCGAAGCATCAAAACTGCAACAACACAGTTTTAAATTTGTTTCTTATCGGCTGTCTGATTAAAAAAAAGGGGGATGCCGATATGCTTCAAAATGGCAAATATTGGCCCCGCCAATAATCGGTCTATCCCTAATGTGGACGTTACATTTCTGCCTTTTAGACCCATGATTCTTCTTTTTTTTTTCTTTTAACTTTGACTTCTTAGCCAAATAAAAAAGGGACACTGCCCACATCATTTTTTGGTGAAATCACAACATTACACTCAATTTAGTGAAAAAAAAATAACACTAATAAAGAACTGGTAACACAAATAATCAAACTTCCAATTACCAAGTTTAGTTATTATACGTATCAGGTCTTACTTACCTGAAATAGTAAGGTGAGTTAAAAAAAAATACACACCAGACAAACACATCTTCTTTGCAGTTAAAAAAAATACTCGACTATTGATTTTCCGCGCTCGTCTGTGTTTGCACAGACTTGTCAGCGAGGAGAAAGTGTTGACAAGTTTATGAACGAGCTAATCTCCTCACGCCAAATCCTCGAGCTGAGCTGAGTCGACTGAATCACCAGTGTCAGTGAGAGGATCACTGGTTTCTCGTCTGGGAGCGGAGGAGCCGCTGGGATGATTTCCACGTGTGAGGAACGGATTAGCAGCGAGGGATGAAGGTTATGGATATTTTTGCACTGATACCAAGAATAACGTGATGGCTTGTTGCGTAAGATAAGTGTTTTAAAAGCTGCCTCTGAGGTTCTGATAACTCCTGATAACTTTGTATGTCTGGTGTCCTGATGTTTGTTTTTGTGACCTGATGAGCAGGTTGAACAGGACAAAGTGCTCAAGTGTTATATGCACATGGCTCTAACGAGAAGGAGAGGATCAGCTCCTGTGTATAGTCTAGCAGCTTTGAGAGTCTGACCTTTGACCTTTCACTACAGAGTCCTCAAATAGCTTGTGCTTAATAGATGCATCACAGATTTTAAGATCCAGGAAAGTAAGAAGAAGAAATGATCTGGAAAAAGTGTCGTCTTTGTTGGCAGTGAAGACAGTCGTCACTCATTTCCTCACATGTTGAAAGCAAACAGAAAAACAAGCACAGCGCTCTCACTTCCCAAGCCAAGTGGAGCAGTTGTTGTGTGAATCCGTTGGACGACTCCCCCTGAAGATCGCTCTTGTGAATCCTGTGGGTGCTGCGGTTGTGATCCACTCCTTAGTCATTAGCGTGCGTCTGCCAGGGGGACAGATTACGAGGTCCATGTCTGGGTGAAAGTATTAACATGGCATTGAGTGCACGGCTAACTTCATGTCCCCGAAGCACTAACCCTAATCTTTAATCAATATATCGTTCATACCAACTCCTCTCTGCTTTCTTGTAAACGCAGAGAAGGTCAAGTTTTATGGTTTGGTGCTAAAGCAGCGGCTGGGATAACAGCTTTAACGACACTTTAACCAGACGGTGCAGAAGCCACCGGTTGTTGTTTTTGCTCTCAAGCACCTGCAGTAAATGTGCCCGCTCAGTGAAAGCCGGTTTGTGCTAATGCTGCGTTTTTAAAAAAGCTTGAGTCATGCTTAGAGGTGACAGCTTTGGTTGTGATGACACAGAGGAGAGCATCAGTGTAATGAGCGACATAAACTTCTGTATTAGTCACTGACCGCTTTCCCCGCAGAAGCAATTTTCTGCCTAATTTGTTATCCTTCCTCCTAAGGAAGACACAGGAGCCTCTTTTTCTCCTTGTGTTGTGCTGCCTTGAAATGTGGTTCTGCACAAAACACCACATTTTTTTTCTCCCATCCAAATCAGGATGAGGCCGTCCCGGCAGATTACACCCCAGCTTTTCGATGATCCATTGGGCTAATCCTGATCATGGCGAGTTGGCGGCGCCCCCTGTCTTTGCTGGTGCGGGGAACAAGCAGCGGCATCAGCGGTTGACCCACGATGACCAATTCCAACGCAGCAATGAGATTGACCTACCTTTTGAATATGGGATTAAATGTCAGGTTTTGTTTTGACCCAGGAGAAGATGTTGGGAAAACAAAGTGTAGCCTCTGATTGGACTATCAAATCTTTCTTCACGATTTGGAGAATTATTCACCTCTGTCTGTGTCCAAACATGATCTGCCAGTCCAGCCTGCTGCTGTGTCTGTTGTCAGCTCACTGGTGGAGACCTGGCGTTAGCCGGACTAGCAGCTGCTTTCTGGCAGCAGACAAGCTGAAGGGAGATTAAACGTTAGCGTCTCTGCTAGCTGGCTCTGCAGCCTCAACCCAGACCTCGTCGTCTAATCAAGCCTGGCAAAAGGCCTCCCTAAAGACGGCTGGTGATGACAGGACTGTCTGCGCCTCTTCCCCTCCTCTTCCTCTTCATTTTCTTTCACCACAAATTAAACTCTGATTATTTCTTGCTCTGCCTCAAATTGATAGAATAAATGTGACTCAGTTGATGCTTCAGATGTCTCAATCGGTCGTCTTTACTGACAGGTTGATTACAGTCTTTGCTCTAATGGCTTTTTCAGACCCTTCGAACAAGCTGCGACGAGCTAATGGTGGGACTGGGAGAGGATGCGATGTGGGATGGAAGCAGCACGGCTGGCTTACTCTTCCCCGTCTTTTCCTTTAATTTCTGAAGTGGTTTCCAGCAGCGTATGACTGCGTCCTTTGTGAGTCAGCCTCAAAGGTCTCTGCGGGGTTTGGCGATCATGTTAGGGAGTGTATCCGAGCGGCGGCCTGGTCAGACTGGATGTTTTCATGTGCTCATTAATGTCTCTTTCGAAGGATGGACTCAGAAGACCTTTATTTGAGATTTATTCTGTGAAGGTAAAACTTTATGGCAAGTCTGGAGCAGAGGAGTGATTACAAAGTACAAGGATAAAAACCAAACTCCCCTTAAAGCCACATAATCCAAATACATGTTAATTTATCCAGCTGTTCAAGCTTACGCTCATTCATTCGCTTCCTCATCTCCTCGGCTCTAAATTCTCGTATTTATTCACAGCTCTGACAACTGTTGTACTTTGTCTGACGGATAGCTAAACACAGGAATCATTGTGAGCCTCCGGTCTATAAATATATTTCATTTCATGTGGTTTGAGGCCGGGGAATTAGGCTCTGGGCCGTCAGTGAGTGCTACCGCTCGTCTGGCTTCTGCAGCCTCTCTCTCAGACCCTCTTTCCCCCTCTTTTCCCCTCTTTCTGCCTTTGTTTCAGGGCTACCGCTGCAGTAGGCCATGCCTGCAAATGAGCACGAGGACAGAGCAATTATTCAGCGCAGGGGCAAGCCCAGCACCCCTCGTTTGTTGAAATGTGTCATGCATTCATTATTTCTGCAGTGGAACAAAAGAGCTGAGTTGTAACGCATCAAAAACACTCATAGGTGAATGGAATATGAAGCTCTATGGAGCTCATCTCTCTCAAGGATGCTTCTCCATAATGAGACTGGCACATGAACACAAACATACACACACTTCTTCCTCCCATCCCCCCTTTTCCAGAGCTTTCCCAGTGTGTTAGAGGCACTGGTTTGGTTGCAGTGCTGGTGCAAGGCAAGAGGAGGGAGGGGTGGAGTATTTTTGTGAGGCAGCATGCCGCTGGGTTCAGTGTGTGTGTGTGTGTGTGTGTGCAGAAAAGCATCCTCTGCTTCCTTCTGTCTCCATCTCAATCGCTTTTTGTCTCCTCCGCAGAAGCCGCTGCCGTGCCCTCCCCTTGAGCCCTCTTCGCAGACGAGAAGACGCTGGAGTGACTGCCCTTCCCCGGCAGGTAGGACGCAGCTCAAGCCTTCATTTCCTCACCTTCCAATCACTCTACGCTTGCACTGCTGAGATTTTAAACAACAGAATGCTCTGGTGACCTGGAGTCTTCGTGACGTACCTCGTCTAGACATCACTGATTATTCAGCCAGGAGGATGGGCACAGTTCACCCTCAGAGAGCAGAGCTGCTGTGGGGAAATGCAAACCCCTGAGACGTGTTGAGTATCAGCTCGAGTAGAAACAATCCTGATTAGGGATGTCTTGATCAGTGTTTTTTAATATTAAGTATCGGCCAATACCAGGTCCCGATCTGATTTTATGGTTCGGAGATAAACTTTGCTGAAGAAGTGAGATAGTTTGGATCCCAAACTCGTCAGCGGCATCAAAATACAACTAATTTTTAAACAACTGGAATTTATTAGCCATTTGTCCAATCCAAAACCGAATACAGTGGAGTAATCTAGAGGTCGACCGATATGGGTTTTTTGGGGCCCGATGCCGATGCCAATGCTTTCCAAATTTGGGCAGCCGATGCCGATATGCATGGCCGATTTTTCCAATTTGATATTCAGGCCGATTGTTAAATAAATATATATTTATCACATTTTTGTGCCGATATATCAGCCGGCCGATATATCGGTCTACCTCTAGAGTTATCGTCAGATTCTCAAATTTCCGAGGGTACCTGAATGTATCACATACGAAGCTGGAAACATGTCTTAACATGACGCCGGAGACGGTAGAATTTCATCAACATCGCTTTGAATTTCATGTCTTCTCAGAACATTTGCTTGCTAAATTTAGTTGAAAAAAATTCTGCGCCTTTCACGGTTTTCAGCAAACCCTAAATGGTGGGTAACTTTTAGCATGATAACACAGAAAACGCTAAAATCAGAGGCTACCCTGAACTAGGGATGGGTACCGAATTAGGTACTTTATAGGTACTGACCGCATTCTGTCAAAACTACTGGGTACCGATTCACGTAAAACCAAAAGGTACCATATTTAGGTACCTGAACACATCCTTGTGACTGTGAGGGAGTGGAAGAGTAGGCGATTTTCCATGCTGGACATGAACACAGTATTGCAGAGTTATATATTGAAGGATAAATATGTATAATTGAAAAAAAATCTATTTCATCATCAAACAAATTGATGTTTTTTACCACATAGACACAAAAAAGTACCGAAAATTTGTATCGTTGAGTACCGGTACCGATTGCCAGGTACCGGGTACCAGTAACGTATCGTTTCAAATGTGAAAGGTACCCATCCCTACCCTGAATGCAACTCTTCAAAAATGGTCAGAGACTTCTAACGTACATATAAGACACCGACAGGACTACCTTATGTTTTTCCCCTTTAATGGAAATATTTATTTTGCTACAAACTGGATTATAACTTTAAGTGATGACCTGAACCATGAGTAGTAGGGGATCAATCTAGTGTGCTGAGAGGCTCAGCTGAAACGCCAGACAAACCTCTGTTGTCAATCACACCATCATCACATTCTGGCATGTTACTACGGACTGTTAGCCCATATCGTGATATTTTTAGAGGTGGAGGCCAGAGCTGTGCTGGCTGTTTCAGCAGTCGGTGAGTTGTAGCCAACAGATTGTTTGTGGTTTCTTCGTGGGGAGTGACATCAAGCCAAGCGAGACCGCAGGACGCACTGCTGCCTGTCAGCGTATCTGTTTGTGACAAGTTTGCTGAAGGCTTGGCTGGGTGGAGCTGTAGAGAGATGGACGAGTTAACATGGAAGATTATCTAAAAGATTTCTGGCTCCACTAAGATCTGTCGTTCTCTCTTTGACACTCTGCCAGAAGCCACCAGGATGTCTGTCACATCCACAGTGACGTGCCCCCCACTTCACCTCCACCCTCCCCTCTCTGCCTGCGTAGGGCAGCTCCAAGGCGAGCTGTCCTTTCCTGGGAACCAGTTTTCGATGACATGCCATGGCACAGGAAGAGGAGGAGGAGGGTTGGGGTAGAGGGGGCACATGCGCCCTCTGTGTCCTCATTCTTGGGGTCACGATTGTCCCATCTCCCCCCTCTTTTCCCCTCAAAGCGAGGTCGTGTCAGGCACGGGGGCTACCGTTGCAGTCAGTTCGCCAACTGTTGAGGTGCTTCCAGGCCAAAAGCAGTGGGAAGGAGGGGCATTGTTGAAGGGTCAGCATCGCCTCTTGTTCCAAGTCCTAGAAAGGCGGCTTTTGTTTCAAACTGCCTTCTGTAACTGCATCTGGAGGATGAAATACCTATCAGCAAAGAATAAGTAATGAAGGTTATTCAATGAGGAAAACTGTAGCAAAGAGGGACATTCAGTGGAGTCGACTTTGACAGGACGCCCTCAAGTGTCTGCTGAGAAGTGATACTGGACGGCTGTGCAGCTGGATGTCAAAATAATGAGACACTCGCAGCTGAAAACAGGGCGTAAATCTGAACAACCAAAAGGAGCTTAGTGGACTCAGAGATTCTTGAGTGTAAAAGTCTTGGAGAGCTGTGAAAACTTGACCCTGCAGGCTTGTTGATTGATGGATTTGCACATATATGCATGCATATGAACACGGACCAGTTTTCCCACCTGTCTCCACTTTCTGGGAGCAGCTGTTGCCTTCAGGGCTTAAAAACCTGCACCTGGTCCTGCCTGGTTTACATAACGCTGCGAGGAGAAGTTGGCATCTGTTGGAGCTTGTAGAATATGTGCAAAGCTAATGCACTATCCTCACTCATTTTGATATTTCACTGCAGAAAAGCAACTGTTGCTCCTTTCACATCTGTGGTGAGTCTATTATCTCCCCTCTCCCTGCAGAGTCTGGCTCATTAGCAGCCCTCTCTGTCCTTGTCTGAACAAATCGTCGCGTTGAAACCCAGCTCTCTTCCTCTGTCCACCTGTGAGATTGCCGTGGAGACCTCTGCAGAACAAAGGAGCTCAGGCCTCGACGGCGAGTCGTGATTCAAAACGATGGAGTGAATCACAGACGCCATTAGTCACTGAAAGGACGAGGAGACAAACGCTTAACACCACGTCTGAAATGTGAATGATCAACTGGTGTAAGAGACGGAGCTGAAACGCAGATATTTGTGGATTTTATTCCAAGATTCCTCGTTTGGCGTCACTTTAAGCAGCTGAGGTTTTTTAGCGCTTAAATCCATCCAACCTTCTGAGAATCGATTGATTCGTCTGTGATGTGTTGTCTTCCTCCTTCTTTTGAAGCTTTGAAAATGATTGATATTGAGATTTGCTCGGTAAAAGTCCTGCAGGATGAGCAGGATGAGATCAATACGGCAGAATTAAAGGATTGCCTCTAATGCAGAGAGAGCTGCTCAATATCACAGAACCCGATTATACTCCAAAAATCTTTCCATGATGTTCCGCTTTATCTCCCACGTCTCTTTGCTCATTTCTGCAAAGTTTAGGAGGGTTTATCAGCCTTTTTAACCCATCCTTGAGATTAGGATTCATTTCCTGTTTGACTCGCCCTAATCTGTGGATTAGGTCAGTCTTTGACCTCCTTACCCTCCTTCTAATATTCGTTGACTTTTTCTCCTCTTCATCTTTTCTGTCTGCTTTCTGCTCGACCCATTTGGCCCCTTCCTCCTCCTCTTCCTCCTCCAGGTCAGGCGAAAAGAGCGCATCATCTGGTCGCCTCACTCAGCAGAGACGTCACATGATGAGTCAAAAAATTAATCCATTATGGAGCTGATTCGCTTCACTTTCTTGTTTTGGATCACGAGTTGTTAACGACTTTTTAATGAGCGATACAAAAATGGAGTACAGCTCGTAATAAGAAGACCACATGCTGTGTGAGAGCAGAGTTATTTACTGCGGTTGTTAAGAGTCTATTTCTGTCACACTGCTTTATTTTTGCACCCTCTCTTCTTGTCGCTTTGTTTTTCTAAGCTAAACTTCCCTGACAGGCCCCGAGAAGAGATATTACAGCCTGTCTGACCTTATTTTGCTCCCTCTTTGTTTTTTTTATCATTTTCTTCCTTCTCCCATCGCTCGGTCCGTAATGTCAAGCATTTTCTTCCTTCCTCTTTGACATACAGAGGGGAAAATAAGTACTGAATGCGTCCACTTTTTTCTCATCACATTTATTTCCAAAGATGCAATTCAAACAAAATTTCTACCAGACATTGGTATTAACTCAAATAATCTGCACATGGAAAGAAATCACAACGTTCAGGTCCATAAATAATGATTATGTGAAATTAAGTACGATAACACAGGAAAAAAAGTATCGAACACGCTAATGGAGACTCATCTAATACTTAGTGGAGAAGCCTTTGTTTGCAGTGACAGCTTCCAGAAGCTTCTTGTATGTTTGAACTAAAGGCCCACACTGCTCAGGTGTGATTTTGGCCCATTCCTCTGCTCAGATTGTCTTTAAATCTGGAATATTCTTTGGTGCCCTCTGGTGAACCCTTTTCTTCAGTTCCTTCCACAAATGTTCAATTGGATTTAAGTCAGGTGATTGACTGACAGATGTTTTCTCTGTAACAATTATACCTGCTGCCTCTTTCTGGAGCACTTTCAGGGTGGTCCTTGGCTCGTTAAATGCTCTTCTGACTATTTTTCTGACTCCCTGGTCAGAAATCTTGTAAGTAGCTCCTGTGCGTGGCCTGTTGATGGTAAGGTGGTGCTTCTTCCACTTGTGAATAATGGCCCCAACGGTGCTGACTGGAATATTCAGGTGCTTTGATATAAGTCTGTAACCAGTTCCATTCTGATGCTGAGCAACGATCAGGTTGTGAATGTCTTCAGAGAGCTCTTTGCCTTTACCCATCATGAGGTGTGTGGTATTTAACTGCTTGGTGAAAAAAACACCTTTTTTATAGGACCATCAATTTGCTCTAGCCCAGCTGATGCTGTTTTGCACTAATTGGAAGTTGGAGTAATAATTACTGACAGATTTCAGGTGGTATGGTGCATTTTCTTGCCAAAGTATACAGCCTTTCCATGGTGTGTTCAATACTTTTTTCCTGTGTTATCATACTTAATTCACCATAATCATTATTTATGGATTTGAATGTCATGATTTCTTTTCATGTTTGGATTATTTGAGTTAATACCAATGTCTGGTAGAAGTTTTGTTTGAATTGCGTCATTGGAAAAAAATGTGATGAGAAAAAAGTTGACACGTTCAATTTTTTTGACACGTTTTACCCTGTTACATTATTCTCTTACATTTAAAGGAACAGTACGCTCAGCCGTCTTGTTAAGTATCATCCTCCAAATTTGAAGTGTTAGTGGTTTTAAAAAGCTTAACCACCTGTAATACTCTTAAAACTAACATTATGGTTAACAGCCTCTGCAGAGTAACATTTTGTTGCCAAAGCTTTAATGAGGTTTTGAAAAGCATCAAAGCAGCCAAAACCAGCATTTTGGCACCCTGACTTCTTTCCCTTCTCTTTGTCCTTTCAGACGTTTTTCTTTTTCCATTCCTTCCTGATACTCCAGCCTCCTTCCTGTAAGCAATGTCACAGAATATTTGAAAAGCTGTCCTTTAAAGAAGACGAGAAAAACATGTTTTTTTTGTGCAGGGGGAGAAAAAAACGATGATAATTAGATAATGATAACAATACACAAGAAGAATTCTGTGAAGTTAAATTAAAAGCATGTAAGCGCAGTTATGAAAACAAGTTAATGTGAAAAGCATGACCACGAGATCAGGCTGGTGAAGAAGTTTTTGTTTTCAGCAGTTCAGGTTTGAACAGATTCTGTGACTTGTTTCCCTCCTCTGTAATAAATCAGCCTCCTTCCTGTCCTGTCCGTGTTTTGGCGCCAGAATCCTATTGACCGTCCCTTCACACTGTTTTAATATCAACAGGATTCTCTGTTTTTCTTTGTTTTACCTCCTTACACTCTCAAAAGTTGGCTAAACCTATGCGCAAATCTGTCTTTCTTCATGGCTGACTTAAGCCTTAACTCATCCTCTGGCTCGCCACCAACGCACCAATCCAAGAATTTGACAAAATCTCAAAAACAGCTCCCTAGCAGAGCAGATGACACTTCTTATCACTTGTTTTAAAAAAGAATCCTCTCCTTGGTTGTCTTGGAAGCAGCCCAACTGATCTCCTCCTCACCTTTTGTTTCAGAAAATTCAACATTTGGAGTCTTCTTCGTGATTTAGCATAACCGGACAAAAAGCAGAGATGGTTAACCTCGCTTTGTTCTCTTAAAATCAGTTCAAAGTAAATCAAAAATGCACGACACATCCTTGTGATAACTCGCAGCGCGGGGAAAAACATTGTCATGGAAAATGAGATTTACATGTGAATGCACACTCATGCACCGGCTCTGAAAGGATGATTGTCCTTGGCTCTGTTGTTGTATACAGCTTGTCACAGGGGCTTAAAGGAGACACATGGCCGCACAGAGGTTTGGATTAATATTGCAGGCTCCAGGTGACGGAGCAAAGCTGCGTGCATGCAGCGCTCACGAACAGCTGTATTTAACAGACGGATTTGGGATTTTCTGGTGCAAAAGTCCCCCATGATGCTAACACGTAGCGTCTTCTGTTTTCCTGCAGGTCTACGCCGACCCTCCTTTGTTTCATCCATAAGTGAAGGTAGCACTTTGAGGTAGGTAACACATGTTCTTTGAAACATTTTAGAGATCCTCTTCTGCACCAAACATGCACGTCTGGACGTCTGCCAGACGGTTCACTGTACACCCCTTCTTCTCCATGACATTTCACACTCACTGTTCCCATGACTCACGGGGGCCCTGGGAGTCAGATCTAAGTGGCTGCACTCAGCCAGATGATTAGCTTGGCTCTTTGTGGATGTGTAATAGAGGCCGAATTATGCTCTGCAACATGTGGGAAAGAGAAACAGAGAGAAATATCTAGAATGATATCAACCCCAAACGCTTGTTAAAGGGGAATTCTGATATCTTATTTTGAGCGACAGTGGTACAGTAGAGTTGTTTCTTCTGTTTGTGCGTCTATTTTAAGGTCGCGTTAACGATATGTTTGCTTCCAGTCTGGGTTTAGCTCTGGGAGGTGTCAGTTAGTTTGTGTGTGGTTCGGTTTTTGGATGTTTGTGTCGAGGTTTGACTTGGCAGGGCGTTTGTTTTGGTGTGTCGTGTGAGTTTTAAGGGTTTCTTTCTCTAAAGTCTATTGAAAATAGATCATCTCTTCCATCAAACAGGGCTAAACCAGCCTTTGCAGCAGTCTAAAAGCCTTAAATTACATCACCAGAACACCAGCCATCAGCGTATCGATGAATTTAAAAGGCTCGGCTCACATTTGTGTCAGTGCAGCTACGGGACGGACCCCTGGGGGCTGCGCCTGCAGGATCTGGTGACCTATTTCAGGATCCATAACATGGTCGAAGTCATGCCAGCATCCTCCCCTGACCCCTCCTACATCACCATGGGAACAGTGACATCAGAGTGGGGCGGGGCTGATGTGAGAGCCAGGAAGCATCATGCAGGCTTGAGTAAATCTGAGCACTCAGATGAAGTTCCTTAAACCGTCTTTTATGCGTAAAAATTAAATCTCAGTTTGTTTAAGAAGTTATTTAAAGACTGTTTTTCAAATGATAGAGCATATGGAATTGCTGTAATTCAGCAGCCATGTTTCCTTTACCAAATCTCAGTGCACCTATACTGCCTGTATTACGGTACTTAATCTGCAAGTCAAGAAAACATCCAGCACCTCTTATGCATATGCATGCTTCTGTGTGTGTGTACGCCTGGCTAGTCATTCTGCCGGTGTTCACCGTTTACACACATCATTGCGGCAGCTCGTTATGCTTCAATCCCCCATCATGCATTGCTGAGTCAGCGAAACATAATCCTCTGTGTGGTGTGGAGGAAGCTGCTGGATGTTGGGTTGATTACAGGTCATGGCAACCTTGACTGTCATTCAGGACGACAACACACAGCAACAGACTCTGTTTACAAGATGTTTGATGCTGAAAAAGAAAGCTCATACACAACAAAGATGAGACTTTATACCTGAAACAAAGCTGGTCACCGCTAACTGAAAGGTTGACACACACTTTTAGACATTAGTGTGTTCTCACAGGGGGATTAAGGCCAGGTTGGCCTACTGAGACGGCCTGCCAGAGATCCTACAATCGTAAATGGATGCTGACATTCCGATGTGAGCGGCGCTCCACAGAGGCGTGATGGCTGACCCAGATCGAGGTGGGGTTGGTGGCAGGGTGAGGCGCAGATGGGGATGGGAAGTGAGGTCGGATTAGGGACGGTGGAGGGGTGGAGCTGGTAGGGAAGACGGGATGCAGCGGCTGAAAGGTAGACTTAAGTAACGAAGGGAGGAGGGGGGGCTTCATTCGTGGTGAAAAACAAAAGAAAAAGGAGGAATGTGGAGGGGCCCCCCTGGAGTCAGACAAGCCTCAGGCTTCCTGACACACCTTCTCGTCTTTTCTGTGAGAGATCATGCTGGCAGGTTCAATTTGAGACATCAATGCCAAGATGTAATGGGATTGGACGTACTGTTTTAGACTCCTAACCCTGAAACAAAGGCAGCACACCTCTTATTAAAGATGTGTTTCTGCAGAATGTGGATCAGGTGTCCTGAGCTGGTGTTTGTGTGAGCAGCTGAGGTTTGTGACACCCTTTCCTAATAAGGACAACGTGTGAAGTGCAGCACAACATTGGCAAAACAGCAGCTGAAAGCAGGTCAATGCAATTCTAAACCGGCATCAGCACAACGTGTCTGTCGGCGCGCCGCTTTTCTTCCTTAGCAACAGCTGGGACCAGACCCGCCTCTGACTGAGCCCAGGGCTGAGATTTTTCAGTCGCAGACAGTTCGACCCAGCGTGTATTAGAGTGTCAGTGGGGCTCTCCTCCTCCTTCTTCTTTCTTCCTCTTCTTCGTTTTTGTCTTGCTCTCCTCTGATCCTCACGTCTTCCCACTGCAGCAGATATTAGCCGGGATCACTGTGCGCCTGTCGTCATGCAGCGCTGCAGGGGAGAAGAGAGGGGAGGAAGGATTTCAAAAAGGATTATGCTAACATTTAGGATTCCTGTTTCTCTGAATTAACTCTAGAAGATAAAGTTTGAGAGAAAAGTTCAGGATAATACTCTTTCTTTGTTGAAACTGTTTTCTTTTTCTCTTGCCTGTATGTTGAGCATCCTGGTGACAATTCTCTGATGAAATTAGCTGCAGCTGTTTGATGATAATGAAGCTATTTAGCGAGCCAGGGCCCCCCGCTAATCCTGTTTAAAAAGCAACATTATGTGTTTCCTCTGCAGGGGGACACGTCTCTTTCATGAGGCTACATGCTTGATTAGCTTGTAGATACTTCAGGCGTGCACTTGTTCATGTGTGTGTGTGTGTGTGTGTGTGTGTGAGGGAGGGTAGCGCTGGTGTTTGCCGAGCAGGGCATTGCTGGTCAAACCCATCTGCTGGACCCCCACAAGACTTGTTCTGGTTGCTATGGTAACAGCCTCCTTATCACTGGTGAGGGGGGGTGAAATGAAGGGTGTGTTCAAAGGCTTTTTCCTGCCTGCTGCAGTGCACCTTCACATTTTGCCTCTATTGCATCATACAGACATAAAAACAGACTTTTTTTGTTTCATTTGTTTTAAGCATAATTCTAATGTGTGTTTTCTAGAAGGATGCACATGTGAGTTTCTGTTCCAGATTTCAAAATAAAAGCCCTATTAGGAAGAAGAAGCACCCACACTGATGATAGAGATGTGCAGGAGTGTATTTGTAAAATAAAGGTAGCACGTGGATGCTCAGACAAAGACGAGCCGGCACAGGAAAATGTTGCATCCTACTCCCTCTGGTGGTTGATTCGTGCATCACGTCTGAGAGAAACTGCTGCAGATTTTAACTCTTTCTCACAAACTATGAGTGTAATCTCTGTTTTTCTGCTCCCGCCAGGTGAAGCACCCCCTCCCCGGAGTCCCAGCAGGCAGGCATGGCAGACGGTCGGCAGCCGGACGAGCACTGGGCCTCAAACGGCCAAGAGAACGGCGAGAATGGCTACTCCGCCTACAGCTCTGCCTACCGGGAGAACGGATACCACGGCGGGGCGGCTGCACACCCTGGAACGACAGGTACAGACACTGTGTGTGTGTGTGTGTGTGTGTGAGGATGTGTGTGCAGAGCTGGATTAATGACATTGATCGGATGGGTCTGCGGCTGTGGGTAAATTTGATTGCCTCCCTGGTGCAGAGCAAGGGCAGTCAATCCCAAAACAGATTAATGTGGACACGTATTGAACCAAAACTATGAACAGTTCTCTTGTTGTTCTCTTCAAACCTTAACATAAATGTGCAAAATTTTCTGGAAGATGAAGCAGCATGACTCATGATTGAAAGTGGTCCAAGCTTCTCTATCAATAAAAGCTGTGTTATTTCATAAAAGTGCATTTTTTCAAGGTTGATTCTGACTCTCAGCCTCCTGTAGAAAGTTTTATGATCATTTGATGCCAGCAGAGGTAAGTTGCTGCTCTATCGGCATCCATCTGCTCTGGATATTAAGCTCATGAGAGCCTATAATCAAATCCTAAAGGAGCGTGGGATTTGCATCAACAACTCATCAAACACACACACACAGCAGGCGTGGAGTGGAGCACAAAAGCGAGGCCACCCACAGAGATAAGGTCCGCTGTGTTATTAGTTTTTCATTTCCTTCCTCCCATCCACGTCTTGTCTCCCCTGTGTTGTCTCTTTCTCTTTCTTTCTCTCTCCCTTCGCAGTGGATGACTCAGCCAATTTGCCTCCCTCCCCTCCCCCCTCTCCATCCGCTGAGCAGATTGGGCCCGTGGCACAAGGTACACCTACACACACACTCTGACCGCTCAGACCATTCAGAGTGAGTGAGTGAATGGTGGGAGAGTGGTGCAAACATCTCGAAAAGGTTCAAAGATGTAAAAAAAAAAAAAAAAAAAATTAAATAATTATTATATATTAAAAAAATAATTGATTAATTTAAAAAAAGAAAGATTTGATGTATTTTTTAATAAAAAAGAATATTTTAAAAAGTTAAAAATAAATAAATAAAAAAGATTCAAAGGTTTTTTTTTAATAAAAAATAATAAAAAAAATAAGGTAAAAACAAATAAATAAAGAAAAATTCAACATTTCTCTAAAATAAAAAATATTAAAAAAAATTAAATAAATTTAAAAAAAAATTGAAAAAATAAATAAATAAGTAAAAATAAAATAAGAGTCTCATACGACTATCACAGAGTTGGCTCCTTCAGTTACACAGCCTCACTTTGCATGTCATCTAACCGTCATAGCTACGTCAGGGAGTCTCCAGCATGTGCAACACTGTCCTGTCTTCTTCATGCACCTCCTCATTTTTAACAATAGTTAATTTTTCTAACACCTTAAAGCATTATCTGGTAGAAACACTGGTTATACTTCGAGAAATTCACACACTTCCTTTAGCACAACCTGCCACTGGAGCCCTTCATCCCACTAATCTGTTCCCCCTCAGATCATCTCCTCTGTTCTTCCTTTCTTTGTTCTGTCTGTTGATTTCCTCAAGACATCAACTTTCAGCGCTTTGCTCGCAGACAACGGCAAAGTCTGTTTTCCTTTTTCTTGCATGTGGCATGCAATCACAAAAGTGTAGACTTAGACAGTCACACTGCATGGTTTAGAGCTTAAAGATGTACAAGTTTGACTCAATTTGTTCAGTTAACTATGAGTTTTAAATCTTTTTATTGTGCAGACCAGAAAAGAAGTTGCTGATTGCATCACATGCATCTTCATTAAGCTGAAAGTGTTTTGTACTTCAAGTAAAGTTGTTCTAATACCAGGCCCAATCCTGCCTTAATGATGGTTAATCCACTAATTACAGCCTCTCGTTTCTAAAAACGAAGGATTAAAGTCATCATTAAGGGATATCAGAACAGCTCTACTTGTAACCACCCTGTATTATTGTCCTCCATGTCTCATCCATGTGTCCCCCCTCTCGTGATGAAGGAGAGGTTGTCAGTGAACATCAAGATGAGGAAGAGGCTCCAGAGGAAGTGACTTATGAGCAGCCTGAGGACTTGCTCTTAGAGCAGACAGATTATTTATCAGAGCTGCAGGCTTTGGGCTGCCAGCAGGCCCAGACACCTGAGGTCCTCAATGGAGGAGGTCAACACAGTCCATCTCAACAAGGTGTGTGTGCTTTTTGGGGTTTTGTGTGAGATAACCGTCCATCCACAGCTGACACTTTCCTCTCTTGATTTCTGATTCTGACTGTTTTACTTTGAGCTGTGCTGCCAACTTTTCCCGCAGTCTTTGCTTCTCAATCCTTCAGCTTCTGCTTCAGAAAAACCCTCAAGGTGCCATGTGCAAAAAAAGCTCTGTGGCAAAGCAAAGTTGATTTTGTGCTTTTCCATGCAAACATGACCATTTGCTTTTCATTGGAGCGACATGAAAGCACCTGATCAACCACACTGCTGTTGATCATCTCAGCACTTTTGTATTGCCGGCTACATTGCAAATGCAAATATCACTGTCTGAAGCGTGGAGCATTGTAGATTTGAGTGTTGCTGAAACAAGTTGTCTGTATATTTCTGTGTGGGTTCTGCTGAGATTTGGTGTGCAAGCGTGTTTCTGAGGACGCCCACTTGTTGGGGTGCATCGTGAATGTATTTAAAGTCTGTTGTTTCACTCGCTTTGAGTTTCAGTGTTTTCATTTCATGCCAAGGCAAAGGACAACTCTGTTTTCCTATTGTTTCTAAGACCACACATCCCAACGTCTTTAGCTTTGTATATCATCACCATCCTTATCTACAGGATGTTAGTATTTTTGTAATTTAGTGGAAAATGTAAACACTTTAATAAGATTTTTCTTTAACACCTTCTGTCCTGCAATAGGAATTCAATAAACTTATGTAAATTATTTCCTGTCATCTAAAATCATGCAACTCATTCCTCCATTCCAGTTCTGCACGCAACCCTAGGTGCTGTGACCCCCCCTGTGCTGTTGTGGCCTGCTGCGAAATACACTGCGCTGTGTGTTTTGCTTGGAGAGCTACTGTATCTGTGTGCAGACGGCCTCGGCTTGTGTTGGCTAGCTTTTGTGGATGCTTCCAGCAAAGCTTTACGCTAATGTGACCTAGCACCAGGTTGTACAGTATCCTTCAAACTCACAGCCCAGCCAGAAGAAAGCGTCAGTAAAGCTTCGTGCGAGTCCGCCGCGACAGAAGAGGAAAGTCGAGTGGCGTCAGAAGAATCTGGAGTGGAAAGGGCAGGAGTTAAAGGTGCAGATGTAGCCTCGACTGAGCCTTCACCGCCTTCTGTGGAAGGGAAAGATCTCTCTGAATCCTCCACGACTGAGCTGGAGAAGCAAGAGAAAAAAGAGAGTCAACAGGAAGTTAAACACCCTTCACCGTCAGGAGAGTTATCAGATCTATCGGAAAATATCCAAACAAGCAAATCAGAGACTCCTAGCGACGAAACCATGGGAACAAAAGGGACAAGTGGGGAAGTTAAAGTTACTGAGTTGAAAGATGTTTCTCCAGATCAAGATTCCTACTTTGAGACGTCCTCTAAAACCCAAGAAGAAGAATCACCGCAAACCCAAAGCTACTACGAGCTCAGCACCACAGCAGAGACAAACCCAAGTGGAGAAACTGAAAGTGACACAAAGAAGCTTGAGGAACAACAGGAGACAAACGCAAGAACGACGACGTCCACAGAAGAAATTAGTGTCACGGTTGGATCACTAACAGGACAGGCCCTCCCTGAAAGTTTGGGTTCAGATAGCGGAGGTTTAGACCAGTCTGAAGCACCGTCGGTGGACATCCAGTGTCAGCCTCCCCCAGCCGTCTCCATCACCCAAACCATCACAGAGTCCACTGAAGACTTATCCAACAAGGAGGACAAGAAGCATGACTCCAGGTTTGAGCACTCAGGCAGCCTCTCTGAGATGTTGGACTTGGCCGGAGCCCTGCCTCATCCGTCTCTCGAGAAGACGGAGCTGGACCGTCTCAGACGAAAGTCCATGCCCTGTAACGTTTCCGCTCTGGTGGGGAGTTCTTTGGCCAAGCTGGAGCTGGGTGATCAAACCTCAGCGGAGGGAGGAGGGGAAAGCCCGCTGGAGGAGCTGGGTTACTGTGTCTTTAATGAGTACTCTGGACCCATGCCTTCACCTGCTGATGTGCCGAGTCCCGGGGACTCCCCGCGTTTCCCTTCTGCGGAGAGTGAAGTTGAGGAAGAGCTTGAGCCTAAGGTAGTTGAAGGTGTCAGGAAAGGAATTCAGCGACAGGACACAGGAATTGTCCCAGAGGTGAACACAAAGGCAATGCTTGACAAGAAAGACTCACCAGTTAAGACTTCCATGATTCTTGAAAGAGCCGTCACAAGTGGGATAAAGCCTGACCGCCTCAGGATACCAATGACTTCCACCAAAGATCGACTGACCGAGTTTCGCTTGGAGACTGGTCTTCCAGGGGACATAAAGATTCAGGCAATCCCTGAGGTAGAAATTGAACGAGACCCCTCCAGAGAAGCATCTCCAATCCCACCAGATACCTCCTTCACTTTCAGTTCTTCGGAAACTGGGATCAGGACTCCTCAAACTCCAACTACCCCCAAATCCCCGGCTGAGTCCTCCCCAGAATCTGAAGTCTATGAAGAGAGTGTGAGGAAAGACGACTTTCAAGAAGCCAAGGCAGGAAAGGAACCAGAATCTCAGACTGCTGGTGACGAATCGACAAAGTCGGATGGGGAATTGCAGAAAACTGAACAAAAGGAAGCTAGTGACAAACCAGAGACGGCTGACAAAGATCTGGGAGAGGGTTCAGACGAGGTTGAGCATGGGACACCTGGGAAGAAGGAATCCTCTAAAGATTTAGCCCCTGGGAAGCCTGTAGAACTGACTTTACATGAACCCCCCCTCGAAAAAGCCTCACCAAGGCCGCAAATATCCTCCCCAGTCATCGTCATACCTCAAGCACAAGTAGAGGAAGAAGGAGATGACGATGATGATATTGAGATAGCTGAAGAGCCTCAAGAGATGATGGAGGAACCTGAAGTGCCTGTGCTTAAAAAGACGGATCCATCTTTGCAAAAGAAAGTCGAAGTCATGCTAATGGTTGAAGATCAGTTGGTGGATGAGGACCCAAAGTCTGGAGCTGAAGAATGGAGTCACAGCGCCCAAAACAGCGATGGAGAACCAGCGACGGATAGCTCGCACTTGTCGCCGTGCTCGGATCACGATCAACCGCTTGAAAGCAGCAGAAATGAGGAAGAGAAAGAAGTTCAAGACTCTCAAAAGAGTCAAGGCGAAAGGAAAGATGAAGACGTGGTGGAAGTTTGTCAAGATGAAGAGAAAACCAAAGAAGAAGAGGAGAAGAAGGAGAGATTAGGTAAAGAGGAGCAAGAGAAAGACATCGAGATTGGTCAAGAGATGGACGAGACCTCGGCTGTTCTCAGCCAGGCTGATAACGATGAAACCACCATGGATGTGTCCGTCCTAGAGACAGACAGTGGCTGGATGGACTCACAAGGTACCAAGAACTTATGAAATGACTTTTTAGATATTAATGCATCTCAAACATGAATTTATTACATGTCTTTGTGCCTCACTAGCTGCTAGCGTGTGGAGAGTTAGTCCTTTTTTAATCCCTCTCCACTGCAGATGATGACAAAAGTATCATGACAGAGAAAATCGAAGCCCTTCCTCAGGTCCAGGGTCCTACCAGTACTCCTGTGGTGGACAAACCCGCTAAACGGGCTCCTGGCAGAGGAAGGGGCCGCCCTGGTACTACTGAGAGCAAAGTGTCCCGCAAAGTTCCCATCCATCACCCACCCAGAGAGGAGATGAAGAAGAAAAAAGGTTCATGAATAAACTGCTATGCTCTTTCTTTTCCTTTTTGTACGATTATGTGAAGTGACGTCTCAATGGAAGGTTGACATGTTGGTATAATCCTGTTTCTCCTCCTTTGTTAGTAGCCATGAGGAGGGCTGACCAGCATAAGGTGTCAGCCCTCCAAAGTCGCTCTCCGTCTCGAAAGAGTGTAGCCAAAGCGGCAGCCAGACACCCTAGGCCTGCTCTGCTTCACGGCTCAGCTAGACGCAAGGCCCCAGGTGAACACTCTTCACCACAACCGGTGCTGTGGATAGAGAGAGTGCAACCAAAGTCTTAACATCTCCCACAACCTTAAAGATATTAAACTAAACTAATCCTCCAGATTGGATCATTAGTAAGGTTTTTACAGCTTGCTCTCTCTCTATTGATGGCCTTTTGATGATTTAAAGAGGATGCAATGTAGCTGGCAAACATCATGTGCTGCTCACCTCATGTTCAGTCTTTTATTTCAAACCTCAACTGCTTTGTCTCTTTTATTCTTTGATTGTTTTTCTTCAATTTATTTCCGTCAAACATGGAGGTTTTGCTCCTGCTTGGCTTCACATTCACGTTTCTTTCTGCTTCTCCAAACTGTCATCATTCACTGAGAAAGCTGGGTCTCACTTGCACGAAAAAGAGTCTACGAGTGTTGAGAGTGGCTGACGAAGACTTTGTGCTTGATTAATGTGTGTGCAAGTTGCAGCACAATGCAGAAACACAGAGGTTTGGATGTGCGTTTGTGTTTTTTTTATGTGCTGTTTGTCTCCTCCTGCTGGTTATATAAGGTCATTACAGCTGGATTCTTTCCTCACAGGCATGGAAAGCCATCAGCCCCTCAGTGTGGCCCACCAGTCCAGGGAGAGGACCACCGTAAGTGTTTTGCACATTGCAAACTCAAGATTTGTAGATGTATCAGTTCTGCTTCTGCTTCTGCATGTTTGATTTTGTTTTGCTGTTGCTTTCTGTTTGTCTTGCATGCCTGCTCCCTTTTGCCTATGCCAGAGAAAATCTGTGAGTATAGACATGTGATAAGAGCAGGAAGAGATCTGTGCAGGTTTTACTTTCAAAAGGGCCCTCAAATATCTCCATCTTTCATTTTCACCTTGTGCCACTCTCATGTATCGTATTACTCTCTGATTCACCTCTAAAGCTGCATCAATATCAAACTGTAGTCCATCCCTACTTCACTTCATCTCACACCTCTCCATCTCTTCTCCTTCACATCATCCCCCTCATCCTGCATCTGCATGCCGCCCCGCCTCTCATCCTGGCGTCCCATGCAGAGCCCCACACGGGCCGTTCTGTTAAAGATGGCGGTTCAGCGCCGGGCAGCTGAGTACCCGCCCCCCCGGCCCGGCTCTGCCTGTAGCATTAAAGGAAACACTGTGGCAGAGGTGGAGTTCAATGATGTCCGCCCTTCCTCTGCATGTGCACGCCAGCCCCCTCTGCCACAGAACGGTTCGAAGAAGGTAGGAAACGGAGCAGGGAACAGGCAGGGAGACGCAGTCAGGTTTGACCGATTCAGCGTCTGTGTGTGTGTCTGTTTAGGAGAGAGCATACCGCAGTCCGGAGAAGAGGTCGTCCCTGCCCAGGCCTGCCAAGTCTCTGACGCGCCACATCCCTGCTGCTGAACAGGAAGACAACAGCACCCCATCCAGGCCGACCTGTAAGACTGCACACAGCATACAGATTTCACTGCATCTCCTCACTTGCACTTGAACTAACACCTCGTCAATCACGTTGTAAATGTAACACCTGACACTTCTGCACTGCTTTGCTTTTTTCTTTGCACCTGATTTCTTTTTCCTGCTTGTCTTCTTTGTTTTTGTTCTCACTTCTTAAAGCGTTCCAGTCCAGAGCGGACAGCAGGTCTGGGAGAGCCCCTGGTATGGCAGGTAGATGACCAAGTAGCTCCTGTTAGAGCCACTACACTCTCTTTGTTTGCATGTTGATGGACCTTCATCCTCCAACCAATGAAAGATATTTTCAGATTTCAATCACGTTTTTCAGAAAGTGTCAGGATGTCACATCTGCTCAGGGTAAAAGGTGGTGTTGGAAACATAAGCTCCCTTCCCCCAGATCTGATTTAGGAGCTTAACTCCCATTGGTTCTGCACCAGTCTCCCAGCAACAAGCTGCCAGTGTCCAACGGATTCAGCTGCCTTGTTTAACCTGGATTGTTTGTTTTGTGGAAACTGAGGAGATTCAAAGCCAACAGTGAAGCTTCCCCTGCTCATGTGTGTTAATATTCTCATCATCATCAATAGAACCAGATGAAGGCTCATGCTCTCCAATCCGTCTGTTGCTCTCATATTTCTGTCCTCCTCTCTTCTTCCATCTGTGCTCGTTATTCTTATTTCTGCGTCCAAAAAGGCTTCTCTTCCTCCTCCTGCTGCGTCATCACTGTAATCTCTCCCTCCCTTCCAGGTACAGAATCAGCACGTTCCCGGTCAGTCCGCAGCGGCGCCTCCACCCCAGGCTCCACGGCCGTCACGCCCGGCACGCCCCCTAGTTACACCTGCCGCACTCCAGGCTCGCGCACCCCCGGCAGCCACACGCCCAAATCCTTCAGCGCCTTCCAGGAGAAGAAGGTGGCCGTGATCCGAACGCCGCCCAAGTCTCCATCCTCGGCTCAGCGGCAGCTGAAGGTCCTCAATCAGCCCCTGCCTGACCTGAAGAATGTAAAGTCCAAGATCGGGTCCACCTCCAACCTCAAGCACCAGCCGAAAGGCGGACAGGTAAAATTAGAATGACAACGTTTATATTTCACAGAATAAAGGATTCAGAAAAAAATGGATGTAGTTTTAGCTGAGATCAAAGTTGCTGGGTGAAAAAATTCCAATATGTCATGCACTTCCCTAATTCTACCACAAGAGGGCAGTGAGGACAAATAACCTTTGGTTAAACTATATTGAATGAGACTAAAAGAGACAAAATACTCATTTTTTGTTCAATTTTATTTCACTTTCACTGCTTCTTTAATATTTTATCTTACATTTTATTTATGATTTATTCCAAATGTGTTGCTTTTCTCTTGCCTTAGAATTTCTGTTTCTATGGGATCTAAAAATAAATGTCATTAACTCCTCAAACACCTCTCCTCACATCTTCTCACTCACTGTCTGCCTCCTCTGGCTGTCCTCTCCCTGTCTGCTGTCAGTCCTGATGAACCGTCACCACCTCCACCTCTGGCGTCTTACCTCGACTTCCCCTTTTTGTCTTCCTGCTCCTCTTTACCTTACCTAAAATGAGCCACATGTGTGAGAAGCAAAGCGTCTGGGATCTGCTCTCATCAGAAGTTTCCCTCCAGCTCTGAGTATTAATAATTGCAGGCAGTCTGAATTACTTATTAGGAATGAAAATATTTCACCTGCTGTCACTTTCTTTTATATTTTAAGATGTCTAACAAAATAGTTAGTCGTGAGATGTCTAAAAAGCAAGATAAAGCAGGAATGAGAGAGTTAAGTTTCTGTTTGGGTGTAATTAAAGATTGCATCCGACTGTTGGATGCAGAGATTTTCTTAATTGAAGCAACCGAGTTCGCGTGGCTTGAATTAACCTCAGTGATCCATGGAGTCATTCCTCTCCCGCTCTTCTTTCTTCTCCGGGGATGAATGTGACAGAGGGCCAGAAATTTTTAATGAAGCCGGGTGACTCATGGCTCCAAGGCGAGGCACGGAAAGCTTTGTGAAGGGCAGTCTGTGTTTCACAGTCAGCGCGGATCACGCTGAGAGTCTCTAATGTCAGGCTGGTAGATTTTCCTGTTTAATGCTGCAGCTTTGTTGGAGTTTTTCAGAGTCTTAGCGCATTTTTCTATCATTGTCATTGTTTGACCTTGGTTCTGCTACCTCAAAACAGGCAGCGTAGGAGCAGCAGAAAGTAAAGGAAAAAAAAACAGAAGTGTGTGCAGGAATATGTGCACATGTGTGTGCAGGTAAGAGGAAAAGCTGTCAGGAGAATCCAGGTCAGGTCACAGGAGACGGAGACTCACTGTCGGAGCTGTTGCGTGTTTTCCCTTAAACCTCCCCCTCCTTCTGTTTTCTGTTTGGCCCTTAGAGGAACAGGCGTCTTAAAATCATCTTCTTCCTACATCTGAGGCACATATAGTCTTTTTTTTTCACCGCTGGGTTTTGTTGTAGGTTCAAATTTTACACGAGAAGCTGGACTTCAGTCATATTCAGTCAAAGTGCGGCTCCAAGGATAATCTGAAGCACATGGCCAAAGGAGGCAACGTACGTACGCTTTTTCTCTTCTTCTCTTTTCTCTCTCTGGCTCTCTTTCATGCTTCTTATAAATGTTCATCTATCCTCTCATCTCTGGGTTTATTCCCAAAGTGCAACACATACATGCTCCTCTAAGTTGGTCTGTTAAGTTGTTTTAACCTTGTGCAGTGAATAAATGTGTTGCGCTTGGGAGTTAAATACAAATACACTTCAGGAAGCTTTAACAGGAGCAAGATCAAGACTCGCTGGACCACGTCTGAAAGAGTGAATGTGTCAGTCTGATAAATGGCTTCACCAGAAAAGAGTGTACGATTCAATTCTCCTCGTGCTAAAGTGAGCACCATCAGATTGATAAGTCGTGGATTTAAAATTGGGACAATTTTTCGAGGATTATTTCAGGCAGGAAAAGAAGCGAGGGAGGGAGGGAGGGAGGGGAGGGGGAAGTAGGACATGCTTAAGCTCCCCCTCGATCCAGTTTGAGAGCCCGACAAAGTGAAAAAAAGGCTCCTGTCATTCCCAGGTCATGATCCCGAGCGTCAAACTGGACTTCAGCCACGTCCAGGCCAAGTGTGGCTCCCTGGATAAAATCCAGCACGCAGCAGGAGGCGGAAATGTGAGTGACTCAGCAGACAGAACCGATTCAGTACCTTCAAATTTAATTTCCTGCTACTGCTAGTTTTAATATTTGTTTCAGGCTCTACAAACAGTGTCTGCTCTGTGTAAACACAGCATGCAGCCTTGTCTCTTTAACTGTGTTTGTTCTCACTGTAATCACCCATGGACGATAAAGTTTAATTGAAGCACCTGCTCCCTGTAGCATCCCGTAGAGCCGTTTGTTGGATCTCTTTGCCGTCCCTCAGATTTTTCTGGTTGCCTTTCTTTGAATTTGTGCTTTTATTTTGCAACCCACAGGTCCAAATCCAGTCTAAGAAGATCGACTTGAGCCACATCACTTCCAAATGTGGCTCAATGTCCAACATCCGCCACAGACCAGGTGCAGTACAGCCACTACTGCAGATTTCATGTTGTCAAGAAATAAACAACTCATGTGACCCCAACATGTGCAGAGTCAAGATGCCAAATGTTTCTATTTTAGACGTCAGTGTCCTTGACTACTCCTGACTAGTGTGTCATGTGATGCCTCTTGGATTTTACGCTCTTCTTCTCTTCTTTGCTGTCTTATCCTCAGGGGGAGGCAACGTGCGCATTGAGAATGTGAAGCTGGACTTTAAAGACAAGGCCCACGCCAAGGTCGGTTCCCTGAGCAACGCCAGCCACACTCCTGGAGGCGGGAACATCATGGTAAATAAAAAAGGAACAAAAAAACACGTCCTTCAGAGATTCCTCGAGAAAACACAAGAAAGAGAATTCTGACTTGAGCTGTTTTTTCTAGATCGAGAGCCACAAGCTATCCTTCCGGGAATCAGCCAAAGCTCGGGTGGATCACGGCGCGGAAATCATCATCACCCACTCCCCAGGAGTGGAGACGGGAGGCACTTCTCCTCGTCTGTCCTCCGCTGGCAGCATCAACCTCCTGGAGTCGCCACAGCTCTCCACGCTGGCCCAGGATGTCACCGCCGCCCTCGCCAAGCAGGGTTTATGAGCTGTCTGTTTGCAAACCTCCTCACAGAACCCCACCATCTCTTCTCTTCTCTAATCATTCACTGATCGGTCCTTGAAAGCAACACAACCCTCTATCTTGATCCAACAGCTGCCGTTGATCGACTCTCTCGTCATCAACGGCTTCTCCTGTCCTTTCAGCAGGATTTAAAAACTTTATTCTTCATGCACTCCCTTAAAGGAACATGCTCAGCCACCTTTTTGTTTCATTTCATTCACTTCTGGACTTTTTGATTTCGTTCTGGCTTGAACACTAAGGATGCTAAGATTTGGGTGGGTGGTTTTGTCTGAGACGCATCGAATGGTTTTTACAATTGTACAGTGATTTTTTTAGCACGAAAAGCATCACATTCCACTTATCCAGGAATAAAATTCAACTCATGCGTAATTCTCATTGGTACCTGGTGCAAGATACAACTGCTAGATTCTAGTCATGTGTGTGAGAGGACTTGGAGTGTATCTGTACCTGCAGGAGAGAGGCTGATTAGCATGCAAGCCAACATGTCGTCATGAATTTTGTTGGTTTGTTGGTTGGTTCATGATTTCCTGATATGTAATGAAATGTTGGACAAACTGTGTTTTCTTTTTTTTTTATATCTATGTCACTGTAGTGGAAGTTGTTCCAGTTTTTGTACGTTCCCTGTGGCTGCACTGGCTTATTAGCACGTAAGCTGTTGCAGTTGTGTCGCTAAAAAAGGCTAGCTTTCCAATCGATTTTCTTTTCTTATTCCTGAAAATCAATTGGCTGCTCTTTTTGTTTTTGTTTTTTTTTTGCATTAGCTCTGTGATTTTATTAGGCAACAACAATGCTGTTATGCTGGCATGGCAATTAAATGATGAATAAATTAGATCTATTTGGAGCAGTCTGCAACTTTTCGGTGTGTGGGTGCGTTAAGTGTTGAAAGACCGGTTCTCTAAAAGGCTGCGTGACCTTTTCTCTTTTTGCAGAGTTGTTCTTGTATGGTGTATTTGAATGCGCAAAACAAAAGTTCATTTGAAAGTGGAAGCTTTGTACAAAAACATTCCAGTGAAAGAAAGAGCAGCTACCTGGCCCTCGTTTTGTAGGATTGAACTTCACAGGAACTGGAAGCAGAAATGACCCTCGACTTAAAGCTTTTAGAAAAAAAAAAAATTGAAACATTTTCTCTGCTCACCATTGTGAAACTCCTCTTCCTCCCCCTGATGTCGTTACCCTTCAAGTGTTTTTCTGTGCTTCCTATACTCTCCCAAGCCCTCCCCCACCTATTTTGCCTGTGTAAGTGTATTTAAAAGACCATGTAGATGTGTGCACACTTTTCCGATGTTTGAGACATACTGATGACAAATGCTCCTACAGGTTGATAACAGAAATAAAGAAAATAAAAACTGGTTCAATCTTTTTTTTTCTTGTGTGAATGATCACGTAACACTATTTTTTCAATTTTTTTTTCTATGTGCTATTGTCATGTATGGGAATCAATATTTGTGTTATTTCTAACAGTGTTATAATTGTGTTGACGTTTATAATTTTGTGTTTTTCTGCTTTTTTAAATTTTCTTTTAAGTTTTTTTTTCAAGTAATTATTTTTTGTTGGGGTTTTACTCTATTTAATGTGGTTTAAAGTTTGAAGTATTTTTAATCATGTAGCTTTAATTTCGTTAGCCTCATAGCATCATCGCTAAGTCGTATTTCAAAGTGTTCAGAAACAAGAAAAAACGTCACATTTTTAAGTTTATTATATTTTGTTACTATTTGAAATATTAAGTTCATATTGTATTTATTTTTATATTTAACTTTTTATTTTTATTTTAATTTCTTTGATTTGGCCAATTACGCTATGACGCTGACGGTTTGTTTACATCGTGTTTGAGTGACACTTGACCGCTCCGCCGTCAACCAGGACACACTGAAGGTTCCAACTTAATATTTTTACGGAGTTTAAAATCTGATTCTTAACCTGATTTGTGACAATAACTGTTATAATAATTCTCAATAGGTATTAAACTGACCAAATATTCTCAGTTCTTTTTTTTATACCTCCTCCTCCTGTTTTTTTTTTTTTTTTGTCACAACCTGTTGATACTCAAAAGGCGGATCGTCCCTCAGGTGAATGCACCCCCGGATGTTGATTGGCGGGATTTGGTGTAAATATCATGTTTTGATCTTTATTCTGTGAGAACCGAGCAACATCTGTCCCAGCTGCACACTGCGTCTTTAAGCTCCGCGGTAAATTAGCGCGTCGATCAGCTGTCGCTGTCCGGTGAGGGTGGTGCGGAAATCATCGCGCTCCATCCCTCTCCATCTTCTCCCCCACCCACCCCCTTCGCTCTCTCTCTCTCTCCCTCTCCGTTTCTATCGCCGCCGATCGACCGACACTTGCAGCCATTTTCCGCAGGACGAACCCGATCATGTCGTGAAGAGGGGGGAGAAGCTCGGTGGTCACCTGGGCAGAGCCAGCAGCAGCAGCAGCCGCTGTCACTGTCACCGCCGCCGCGCGTCCCGGTGGTCGCGCACGGGCAGCCAGACAGGCACGCACCGGTCAAAATGGTGAAGAGGAAAAGCCTGGACGAGAACGAGCCGGAGTGCGGGAAAGGAATACCGTTCCCCATCCAGACCTTCCTCTGGAGGCAAACCAGGTTGGTGTGAGCATCAGTGGTAATGGATAACAGGTGTTTGGCAATGCTGGGATTACGGAGGATCAAGGATTTGACAGCCAGTGGTGTCAGTGTCGCTGCTTTTCTTAGCCTAATAGACATCAAAATGCAATCCAGAGTGTGCATTGACGCTTGTGCAGCTGAGTGTCAGTGGAGGAAGATGAGATACATGTTTTCCAGAAGATCTGAATGAAGACGGCTGCAGATTGCATGATGTCACCTGAACATCAAATTTACAAAGGAAGTGGGTCAAGGAAAAATTACACTGCAGGAAATTAAATGTGTATTCTGTCAAATGATGAAATGACATTGAAGATTTAACCTTCATTTAGGGTTTTCTGATATTGCAAAAGCTCGATTTTCATTTGTTTCAGTGCATTTCTGCGTCCAAAGTTGGGAAAACAGTATGAAGCATCTTGTGTGGTGAGTAATTTTTATAATGCACATGTGGACATTGCGGTACAAACAATCATCCTTTCCTCTGTAATCTCTTTTTCACCTTAATGCACCTGCAAATCAAGTGGGCTCTTGATTTTACATTTAGCAAATTAGTTTTTCCCCGTGTTTCCTCCTATTACCTCAGAGCCAGACCTTTCGGAAACTCATATCCATAATGACAGCTTCTCCAGATCCCCTTGGATCAAAACAGAGCAGCCACTGTCTCTCCCACAGGCGCTGGCTCGCTCTGGGGCCATGTGGGACATTCAGATAGTCAAAGAAAGCAGCTTTAGATCCTGCCTGATGTCTCTTTTTCTCCTCCTCTCTGGCTGCCTCCCCAGTCCTTTGAGCGGGTGCTGGTGGAGAATAAGCTGCACGGGTTGTCGCCGGCCCTGTCAGAGGCCATCCAGAGCATTTCCCGCTGGGAGCTGGTCCAGGCTGCGCTGCCTCATGTACTCCACTGCACCTCCATCCTGCTGTCTAACAGGAACAAGCTGGGTAAGGACGTGCAGGACACACATTAGCACCGCCTCAGGCATCAAGTTGGCAGGCTTATCCGCGTTATCTTCACTCAACAAAGCACTTAACATATGCTCAGTCACAGGACAGTTACGGCACAGCTTGGCATTGCTCTGTCTGGAGTCTTACTGTAAACAAAGCGTAGAAAAACAGGCTTATTTAGATTTTATCTGCTTTAAACATTTGAGCGAGTCAGAAAAAATGTTATCTACTTCATCAGATGCATTTTGTGTCATTTATTTGGGTCATCTGGTCTTATTTCCTCAGACAATTAATAAAAAAGCCATCAAAATAAAGGGAAATACAGGAATCATGAGCTGAAAATCAAAAGTCTTGGATTTAAAAATGACCAAAATTCATCTAAAACCTCACCAAATCCTTTTAATATGACAGTAAAAGCTTTTTGCCCCTCATTCATCACCTCCCTAAGCAGCCCTCACCATTAACCCCTGACCTCTGACCCCCACAGGCCACCAGGACAAGCTGGGCGTGGCCGAAACAAAGCTGCTTCACACGCTGCACTGGATGCTGCTGGAGGCCGCCCAGGAGTGCAACCATGAGCCCAGCCTGGGCCACGGCTGGTCGGCGGGCAGCAGCAGCAGCGCCTTCCTCCAGCCTGTAGGGAACCAGGGGTCGTCTCCCGGAGCGCCCGGGTCTTGTTCGGGCTCTGCTCTGGGGGGGTCGGGGCCTCAGCACAGCGGGTCTCTGCTGGAGGAGGATGAGCATACTCGGACCAAGCTGTTCCACAAGAGCATGGCGACAGTGGAGCTGTTTGTGTTCCTGTTTGCTCCGCTTATTCATCGGATAAAGGTCTGTCACTGACGGCGGAAGTGTTCACAACCAATACACACGGTCTTTTAGCAGTTTATACTCTGAGGATTATTTCCTGGGATATCTTTCCTGGATTTTTTATTTTTTGAGGCTTCATTCAGCTTTATTCACCCCCATATAAGCAATATGGAGTGGGACTATGTGCTTTTATTTTACGATATTTGGGCTACCAATTTAATTTAAATTGGGATTCTTCAATATTTCTGATTTTTGCAATTTTTTTGTTTTCTTCTTTAATACCAAACCAAGTATAAAAGTTAAATGATGATGTCTACAGACTATATCAGGTGCCATATTTTTCCTAATATACACATCACATGTGAGTCAGTTTTTAGGATAATTCAGGGGATCTGACGTCTCAACTTTTTCCAACCCAGCTTATAAACAAAGACTAAATTAAAGGAGAAATTTCAAATTAAAAAGATTTTTGAACAAAAACATCCCAATTTAAAATCTCTATACACTATGTATTACGGTAGTCAGATACAGTTGTTTGTTATTACCGTAATACACTTAAAAGCCAAAAATTATTATTGTTTTTTTATGTTTCTCAAAAAGTGCCTGTTGCTTTAATGACATGTGAACTAGTTTTAAAACACATTAGGAACATGCTCTCATTTTTTAAATAGGAGTCTGACCTGACCTTCCGATTGGCCAGCGGTCTTGTGATATGGCAGCCAATGTGGGAACACCGCCAGCCTGACATCCCTGCCTTCACTGCCCTCATCAAACCCGTCAGGAACATTGTGACAGGTGCAAAAAAAAAAAAGACTACAAGCAGCTGTAAGGGTTAATCTATTTTTGCTTGTTCTTAATTAAGACGTGTAATCTGCTGTTGTCTCAACAGCCAAGAGGAACTCCCCAGTCAACAACCAGTGCAGCCCCTGTGGATCTGGCAACCCGGGTCCAACGGTGAGTGTTGATTGAACGTGTTCCTCCCCTCCCCCTGTCAGCATCCCCTTGAGGGTAGCTGCTCATATTCATTAGCACCTGCCATCCGGGAGCATTAGTGTGGTTCACTGGGGTCAAGACAAAAACCGGCCTCCTTTTATTATCAGGATTATCAGCAGCTTCCTGTGTGTGTGTGTGTGTGTGTGTGTGTTTACATACAGTATCTGTCCATCTCTCTCCCACTCACAGGGCTTCCAGGTGGTCTGTGAAGCCGCCCAGTCGGACTCCTCCTCCCCCTCGGGTGGAGAGCAGAGCTGTCGCCGTGGTAACTCAGTGGAGAAAGGTGGACCTTCCCAGCAACCAGTGAAAGGTCCTTCCAAGAAAAAGTGAGCGATGTTTGAACACTTTAACCCTGAAGGGCAGAGATCGACAGCAGTCATTGATTTTTTAGCTTCATGCTAATTGAAGCCTTTGCTGCTACTTTCACATGTTTTTCTTCCAGGATCAAAACAAACTCTCTCCCAAAGCTTCACTGAGATGCATAATTTCTCTGTGATGATCCCAAGAAGCTAGCAGTGTGTTTGCTGGAGCGCTGCAGAACTTCACTGATTTCTAAGTGACCCACGCTGACACCGAGCTGGTGCCATCATCTTGTTGATGGCTAAACATTCACCCCTGCGGCGGCGTCTGTCGGAACGCACTGCACGGCACAGCTCGCCTCACTTGCTCGTCAGAGAGCTGGCGTAGTATATGAATAGCTCCTCCTTTCCCCCCTCCTGTGTAACGTGGGTCTGAGCTGTGGGTTGACACGCACGAGCATTAGATCCGTGTGACGTTTGCCCGCAAAACAGGGTAATTATGTGGAAGTAATGTGCTACATGTCTGATGCTGGCAGTGTCCCTGGCCTGGCATGACACGGCGTGGTTTGGCTTGTCTGCCCACGGCAAGTCTGGTGTTTGCTGCTCAGTCTGTGCTTGTTTTGGCACTAATAGGAACCAGCTTGGGAGAACTGGAAATCCTTATTTATGCTCTCCCTGCACATAGGGGTTGATATCATCTCAAATCTCTTAATGGCTGCTCTGTCATCTTTCTGAATCACCCCCAAAAATAAGTGAGCTGGAGGAGGAAAACCGTGGGAGAAAGCATGGTGGAGGTCTGTAAGCCACACATTGCTCATTCCTCATCATCGCTCGACTCGTTCTGACAACCAAACTAGTCACTCCGCTGCTCCTCCTCATCCTTCTGACAGCAAGCAAGCGACAGCAAGTCACAACAGCCCCCCTTCCCCTCCCCCAAGCTTGCTATTCTGATACTCTGGAGCACCAAAGGCGGTTTTGAGCGGTCACATGGTTACGCAGAAAAAGGATGGGAGATTTATCTCTTTGTTTCAGCACACGTTCAACAATGAGGGATTAATTGCTTTCTCATCAGGGAGTTTTTAGCTCATGTTGGAGAGGATTCTCACACTCTTCTGCTTCAGTACTAAACTTCATCGTTATTCAATCAAAATTTCTTCTTCTTCTTCTGTGACACTCCAATAAATCATTCCTGTCATCACCTCCTCTGATTAATGCAGCTTACTCATCCTGCATCGCGAGCACTGGCTGCTGATGCTGATGCCTTGGCAGTTTCCATGGCAACCGCTGGCTCCTGCTGCATCTCTCCTTACCGCATGGAGTCAGAGGCTGGGCCTCTCTTACCTCTCCTCTCCTCTCCTCTGAGAGGTCTGGGGTTGGCTGTCGTCACTCGGTCTCTGTGGCAACCTGACACAACAGCACCAGGCAGAGTGTGTGTGTGTGTGTGTGTGTGTGTAAGTGTGTGTGTGTGTGTGTGTGTGTGTGTAAGTGTGTGTTGGCTAGACAGTGAAACATGATACAGCCTCCCTCCGCTGTCCTCTTAAAGTGATTCATGTAGATATCGACCATCTCTTCCTGCCCCATTTATTAGAGCAGCTGAGATTAAATGCTGTCCTCTCTGCTCCCTCCTTCTCTTCCTCTCATGGTATCAATATGTTTCTCCACAGCGTGCGGCGCTCTATCCGCTCTGCAGCTCTCCAGCCGCTGACCTTCATTCAGGCTTATTTATAGTGGACTCACGTAGGCTTAGGCTCCCTCTGTCCCTGCTCCTCTCTCCTGATGAAGCTGGAGGGGGGCTCTGCCCTTGTTTACCATCCTCCTTTGATGCATTATTAATGAAGCAGCGTGGCGGGAGTTGATGACAGTCTGATAGAGCAGGAAAGGCCATAGCATAATGTGTGGATTAGAGATTATGAGATGTCACATTTGAGCATGCATCCAAATAAACTTCATCCACCCTCACAGGACGTCAGCTCCAGCCGGCCTCCCCGCTTCCCTCGCCCAGCGAGCCCGCTATGCCACCTACTTTGACGTGGCCGTGCTGCGCTGCCTCCTGCAGCCGCACTGGACCGAAGAAGGCGTGCACTGGGCCCTCATGTTCTACCTGCAGCGTCTGAGGCAGATCCTGGAGGAAAGACCGGAGCGTGTACCCGAACCCTTGGTCACGCCCCTTCCACGACCACGCAGCAGCTCCATGGTGGCTGCCACGCCATCATTAGTCAACACACACAAAACACAGGTAGTAGAGCTGAAACTGTCTTATGCGTTTTCTGCAAAACTTTTTTTGACTCTTGTTCCTCTTCTGCAGGATATGAGTCTGAAATGCAACGAAGAGGGAAAATCTCTCAGCACTGAGACGTTCGCAAAAGTTTCTCTGACCAACCTGAGGCGACAGGCAGTCCCTGACCTCGCCTCTGATCTTGGCATGAACATCTTCAAAAAGGTCAGACATTCAGAATGTGATTCCTCAGAGTTCATTTTGTGCAAAAACCCACACTTCTGTTTCTTTTTCAGTTTAAGAACCGACGCGAGGACCGTGAGAGGAAAGGCTCAATCCCCTTCCATCACACCGGGAAGAAGCGTCAGCGCCGTATGGGCGTTCCTTTCCTGCTCCATGAAGACCACTTGGACGTCTCACCAACACGAAGCACTTTTTCTTTTGGAAGCTTCTCAGGGTTGGGTGACGACCGGCGGACTCTGGACCGTGGCGGCTGGCAGGCCACCATCATGGGTGAGCAGCTGTTGGATGTCACTTCATTACAACTGGTGTTTCAAACCAGTGTGTGACCTTTAAAAGCCTCCTTTCTGTGAAATCTTATCTTTTTAGGCAAATTCACACGACGAGGCAGCACAGACACGGCAGCAGACGCTGACAGCCTGAGCGCCAAACACTCTCACTCCCACCACTCTCTGCTCCGAGACATGCCCGACCACTCCAACAGCCACAGCGACAACACCGTCAAAGAGGGTGAGACAAAACACAACTCCTTCCTGAGAAGATTTTTAGAGCTTCAACCTCTTTAGGATGAATTAATCCTTCTTCCTTTTCGACAGTCCGCTCCCAAATCTCCACCATCACCATGGCGGCGTTCAACACCACCGTCGCCTCCTTCAACGTTGGCTACGCCGACTTCTTCACCGAGCACATGAAGAAACTCTGCAACCCTGTCACTGTCCCTGAGATGCCTGTGGAGCCTCTGGCGTGCGCTAATTTGCCACGCAGCTTCACCGACTCCTGCATCAACTACTCCTGCCTGGAGGAGGGGGAGAACATCGAGGGGACCAACAACTTTGTGCTGAAGAACGGCATGCTGGACCTCACTGTAAGTCACTTTACGCTACAGAAAACAAAACAGAAGAAGAAGAAGAGAATGATTTCTGTTTTGTTTCCCAGGCTGTCTTGCGAGCTCTCTACGCCGTCCTCAGCCACGACATCAGCTCCAGGATCTGCGACGTCGCCCTCAACATCATCGACTGCCTCCTCCAGCTGGGCGTGGTCCCCGGCATGGGCAAGAAGCTGTCCAAGCAAGGAGACAAGGAGAACCAGGAGGCGCGGTCCAAAGACTCGTCCAGTCAGGGGCTTGGTGGAGGCGCGCAGGGAGGTGGATCCATCCCTGGAGCTGGAGGAGGTGGCGATGGCGGAGGAGGAGGTGGGAGTGGAGGTGGGAGCGGGCAGGGGAGTAAGGATGATGTGAAGAATAATAAGGAGAATGACAAAAAGGTTTGTTTTTCTGCTTCCTCACCCAAAAATCAACTTGATCCACATTTTCAGGAAGTAATCCACTTTTTTCTTCAAACAGGAAGAGGGCTCTGGCTTTAGCACCCACCGCTTGGCGCTCACCATGCTGATAAAGATCGTAAAGTCTCTAGGCTGTGCTTACGGATGCGGTGAGGGACACCGCGGTTTATCTGGAGACCGCCTCAGGATGCAGGTCAGACTCCTCCCCCTCCTGTGGCACACCTTCTCTTTGCACATCACCTGTTTCCACAAATCACCCTCTTCTTCCACTTCCTCTTTCTCAGGCCCAAAACTGCCTGACCAGCCTGTACAAGCTGGACAAGCTGCAGTTTCGTCAGACTATGCGCGAGTACGTCAACAAAGACTCTCTCAATAACATTGTGGACTTCCTGCATGCGCTGCTGGGCTTCTGCATGGAGCCCATAACCGACAGTAAGTATGTGGTGACCCAGGAGCAGGCCGGACCGGATCCTGATACTCAGATTTCCTCAAGAAAAAAAGGTCTTCTGTGCAAATTCAGGGTCAGGAGAGAAGCTAACGCGCTAACATGCTCACAATGGCAAAGCATGTGCATTTACTGTGGAGGGATGCTAACATTTGCTAATGTTGCATTGCTTTTGTCATAACCAAAGAGCTACAAACATTCCCATCATGCTCAGCAAATCAGCAAATGTTAGCATGCTCGCAGGCTAAGCATAAAGAAGCATTGTGTGTTTGCTAGCGCGGTTGTTTCAGGAGGAGACGTTAGAGGATAGGAATCGAACAAAGCTGAATTGTACTCCCGCTGTCTCACCTTGCACTTTGACTTTGCATTCCAGCGCTATCTCTGTTTATATATCTGTTCCTCCCTTTCCTCCTTCCACCCCTCTCTGCTTGTCTTCGTCCCTTTTTTGTCCTCCTCCTCCTCCTCCTCCTGCATCCATCCCTCCTCTTTTTTCTCCATCCACTCCAGCGAGCTGAATCCTTTACCTTCCTTACTCACTCATCCATTCTGTACACTTGCCAATCCAAAGCTTTGCTCATTACATCTCTGCTCAATCGGCGGCTTTATTGCTGAGCATTGAGACACATTGTACATGCCAATTCAGTTTTGCTGAAATTTAAAGCACAGAGAACTTTAAACATTTGGCAAGTTACTGAAGAGATGAGTGTCTTTAATTCTGAAAGCGACCAGGGCACCTTGTGAAGTTTTTGGTGTGTGTGTGTTTTATAAGCACATGTGGTAACTTGTGTGTGTTTTGGGTTCACCTCCATGTGGAGGTGGGGGTGCCTCGTCCTTTCTGACATCGCGTACATGTCTGTGCTGGCCTGACTGTCAATCAACTTGTGCCCCGCCTCTTTTCTCTTGCAGAGTACGGCAGTGCAGGTGAGAGGTCCAGGAGGGCGAAAAAAAGAAACATCGGTAGATACACATGATCAATAATCAATCAATAAGTGAACACACTTACCTGATCAGACCCTTCCCAAGGCACTGCTTCCATCGCTGCACCCCTTAGACTCGAAAGCCACAAAACGCGCCTGCAACTTCAAATTTAGGCTCACATTTTATGCACAGCAAATCTAACTGGACCAAGAGTTTGTTTTTGTAGCAGGCCTTAGCCACTTGCATGTATCTTTCCCTTTTCCCAGAATCCTTTTCAGTTTGCTTCTCCCCCATATGCTTTATGGACCCCTTTCCTTTGCCCCCTCCCTCCCCCTTCCTGTTGTTGGGCTCACTGTTTTTATATCCAAGCTGGTCAGTTGTGAATAATGCTCTCTTCTCGATGACTAAACCTCCCCCCTGTGTGATCCGTGGTCTCTCCCGCCTTCCCCTGTTGCTTCCAGACAAGGCGGGCTTCGGCAACAACTTCACCACGGGGGACAACAAGTCTGTGGCGCAGAACATGGAGGCGGTGGTGGTGGGCTGCATGTTCAAGTCGCTCATCACCCGCTGCGCCTCCACCACACACGAGCTGCACAGCCCGGAGAACCTGGTGAGTGGTGTGTGAAATCATTCGTCCATCTGTGTTTATTTTCATGGCTTTGATTCGGGCTGTGATCCACCAATCAGATGCACTCTTTCATTCCTTTTTTTGTCAAAATCTGACTTTCTGAGTCTGCTTCAGTTGCATAAAACTCCCTAAACTCACAAAAGCACTTAATGAATTCATGTATTCAGCGTGCATCACTCCTCTCCTGACCACTTCTGTTGCGCTCAAACGCCTCGAGGCTGGCATGACTTGTGCACGTTGGCGGAAGATGACACACTTTTCAAGGCAGGCTGTGTTATGGCACGGACTCAGAGGCCACCCACTCACAAGCTGGAGCTGGATCCTTCACAAACACCACCCGTTTATGCATATATATATTTATATAAGCATGCATCAGGAAGCATGCACGCTGCCTTAATTTGTTTTTTTTTCTTCTTTCTGCAGGGTTTGTACTGTGACATCCGCCAGCTGGTGCAGTTCATCAAGGAGGCTCATGGGAACGTGTTCCGCAGGGTGGCGCTGAGTGCCCTCCTGGATAGCGCCGAAAAGGTCGCCACTACTAAGAAACCAGAGGAGAAGGAGGAAGCGAAACAGCCTGGCCCGAGGAGGTACCGAGAAACGGTGTCGATGACATCCAAAGGGAAAAAATTCAACGAGAAAAAAAATCAGACCTCTGCTTATCATCACTGCTGGCTGTTTTTATTTTTCTTATGTTCTTTCTGTCCTGTCTGCATCTGTTTTTTCCTGCTTGAGTGACTGATTTGATGTTATTTTTAAATGATGTGGCTTTGGCACGCCGAGCAGCCCTGCAGGGAGCAGCACTGGGCTCTTGTTGACCAGGATGACTGTTTGAATTGATGGAGCCCTGGTAGAGCCGGCTGAAGGCACCCAGGGTTATTAAATCCATGTCTCAAATTGGACTCAAACCAGACGTACCAGCTTCAGATTAAAGGAATTATAACTCTGACAGTTTAAGGCTGAAATAAAGAATTGGAGCTGTAAATGTGAGGAAAAAAAGAATCACAGTGTCTGGATAAGGCTGCCTGAGCCTCTGTCTCTGTGTCGTGATGTGTGTGTGTGTGTGTGCAGGTCAGAGGCGGGTGTGTCCGGGGAGAAGGGTCAGGTGTCCAGTGCTGCAGATGAGTGTCGCAGCTACATCTCCAGCAGACCCCCCCAGACCCCCGAACAGTGAGTGTCCACCTCATATCGCACCATGTATGTCCAAGTCCAGCGTCCATGTGTGTGCTCAGAGACGGGGTTTCTCCCAAGTTAAGAGGACAAATCACATTTTCTTAACTTCCTGTTGGTTTCTAGTGATGAACAGATCCCTGGTGCTCTCCTGGGCAGGAAGGACTTTTGGAGGAAGATGTTCAAGTCCCAGAGCGCCGCCAGCGACACCAGCAGCCAGTCTGAGCAGGACACTTCAGAGTGCACGACTGCTCACTCTGGCACCACGACCGACCGGCGCTCGCGCTCCAGATCCCGTCGCATCTCGCTCCGCAAGAAACTGAAGCTGCCAATCGGTGAGGAGACTCACTTCGTTTCGCACTTCCACGATCATACCTCACTGCATTTCTCTAACATGCTGTGTTTTGTGCCCACCAAGCCCAAGTCCGAGTCACTTCATCTCTTCGGTCTGTTTTGTGTTCCCTCTTAATCCCTCAGCATGCCGTAGGACTTCTCGCCATCCACTCACTCTCTCTGTCTTACGTATGTGGATGTGGAATCATCTTCATACAGTATTTCCCTTTGTTCGTCTTTATTCCTCTTTGGTTTTATCTGCCACCTCTCTTCAGTTTAACACCCTGAATGCTCCTTTTCTTCCTCTCCTCACTGCAAAAAACTGAAATCTTATCAAGTGTTTTTGTCTTATTTTAAGTAAAAGTCGTCTTAATACCTTGATATATTGTTTTCTACTGAAAATAAGACAAAAACACTTCATAAGATGTCAGTTTTTGCTGTGTTGTGTGTGTGTACATCCCCCTACCACCCTGTGTGTGTCATACACATGCTGCTAAGTGTCGGTTGTTAAAGCAGGTTTTGTTTTGTCTCCAGGAAACTGGCTGAAGCGCTCTTCGCTCTCCGGGCTAACCGACGGCGTCGAAGACCTGCTGGACATCAGCTCTGTGGATCGACTCTCCTTCATACGGCAGAGTTCAAAGGTCCATCACAGTTTTAATCTTGTTCCAGGATGTCTTCACTGCAAAAAAATGAAACCTTATCAAGTCTTTTTGTCTTATTTTAAGTAAAAAATGTCTTATTATACTTGATATGAGCCACATCCAACTTATAGCATTATGCTACTCTAGTATTCCCTCTGTTGCTGGGTTAGCATGGCTAGCTTGTCTATCTTATTGGAGATAAATCTTACATTCCCAATAACGATGGATGGAAATACAGGTCGATGTCATCACTTCTTGACCCAGCACGTCGTCCTCACCTCCTTCACCTCACCTTGTGGGGAAACATCCGGCCTAGCACCAGTTAGCATTGACATGCTACAGGCTTCTAATAGCTGATTTCAAGTGTAAACAATTTAGCCATGGTTACATGTAGGATCTCCAGACAAACACAGGAGCAATACTAGTAAAAAGATCTGTGTCCATGACCAAGAAATGAGCAGCTCCAAATGCAGAGATGACGAAAAAGATGAAAAAATCACAAGAGACGGACATAGAAGAGAGAGCCACTGGCGTCTAGCAACATGAAAATGAAATGAAATGACGTGGATATCTTTGTGTCGCAGGTGAAGTTCACCAGTGCAGTGAAGCTGTCTGAAGGAGGAGCGGCGGGGCCGGAGTACGGCAGGGACGAGGAGGAGAATTTCTTCAAGCGGCTCGGTAAATGGAGGTCTGGCAGGAGGAATCCATCCAAGCTTCACCACACAGAAGAGAAAGATGGTAGACCTCCCCCACTCCCCCCCCCCTCCCCTCCCCTCCCCTCCCTAGGGGTGCCCACCTTGCCCTCCCACGCCCCCATCGTCCTGTGTCTCTGTCCCTCGTCCTCTCCCTGCCTCTGTTTGTCCGTGTGGTGTCGTGTCCTGTCTCACATCACGAGTCGTGGCCTGTTGATCCATGTCAGCTCTGTCAGCTGTTGTTCTCAACACATCAGAGTCTCCTTTTCAGACACTCACATGTGTTGATTGTTGCTTCATTCGAGTAGATTCAGGTCACATGACTTGAGATTTCCGACCCCCTTTTTCCAAAAAGAAGCCGATTCTTGCATCACACTCTTCTTCCTGTGCAGCTATGTGTTGTTACTCTCCATCCCAACTGTGCACGTCCTCTTCTCCTCCTAAAAAAACAAACCCCTTCCTTCTTTCTTCCCCTCACTGGTGGAAAGGAAGGAACGGAGGTGTGTGTGTGTGGGAATCCGTCACATCTATGAAACCATCTTTCTACTTGCAGAGCGAGTTTTCTGTGCTTTCGTGTGAAGCATGACGCCGTCGGTGCTCTCTTCTTCGTCTCTTCTGTGGTGACGTCTGGTGGTATTTTCCGATGCCTGAGTTGGAAACAGAACAGTTCACATACAGCTTTTCTTTCTCTCTGTGCGGCTACGGTTACACTTGGCGAAACCAATCAGCTGATTTTAAAGATGTTTGGATGGTGAAGTTAAAATCCAAGTGTAACCTCTGCTGGTGGCTGTGTGTCCATCTCACACTCAGCTTCATTCGTTGGTGGCTTTTTCGTGAAATGTCCAGCAAACTCCTCCTCCTCCTCACTCCTCCTGTCATACCCCTTCTCTTTCCTGTATCCGCACGCTTTCCTTTAGGACCTCACGGCTTCCAGGAGCGCCTCGCAGCCAGCCAGGAAGCCATGAAGAACAAGAACGTGGTGAATCTAGGCGCCATCCGACAGGGTATGAAACGCTTCCAGTTCCTCCTGAACTGCTGCGAGCCTGGAACCATCCCCGACGCCTCCATCCTCGCCGCCGCTCTGGATCTGGTACGTCTCAGAAAACACCCACCCCTCCCAAAACCTCTCATTTTACGTAATCGCTAACTTTACTCTTTTTTCAGGAAGCTCCAGTTGTAGCTCGAGCATCCCTCTTCCTTGAGTGTGCACGCTTCGTCCACCGCTGTAACCGCGGCAACTGGCCGGAGTGGATGAAAGGCCACCATGTAAATATCACCAAGAAAGGCTTAAGCAGAGGGCGATCTCCCATTGTGGGCAACAAAAGAAACCAGAAGCTGCAGTGGAACGCTGCTAAACACTTCTGCCAGTGGGGAGACGTGAGTTGATGTTTTTGAGGCGTCTCATTGGCTGAGAGGTCGCTGCGTGTTTTCATTCTTGTGTTTGATCCTCTCTTACAGGCGATCGGTACGAGGCTCAGTGAGCTGTGTCACTCTGACAGCGAGAGCCCTGCAAACATCCTGGGTTACATCTTCGACGAAGAAACCAAACGCAGAATGAGGAAAGAAGACGAGGAGGAGGATTATTTAGACGACAGTGAGTCGAAGGAGAGTTTCCTGCTTGGGATACGTTTCTGAATCAGCTTGATTTATTGTGTTCTCTCTTTCTTTAAAGACACGGTGAACCCGACAAAATGTGGCTGCCCCTTCGCTCTGAAGATGGCGGCCTGCCAGCTGCTGCTTGAGATCACGACTTTCCTGCGAGAGACGTTCCCCTGCTTACCCCGACCTCGCACTGAGCCCTTAGTGGTGTGTAGTCACGTCTCAAGACGCCAGACTTGTTGATGATGTTCTTTAACAGTCGCAGGAGAATGATGCGTCTTTGTGTTGCAGGATCTGGACAGCGCCCGCCTGCGTCTGGACCCAGAGCTCGGCCGCCACCGCTACGAGAGGAAGATCAGCTTTGCAGGAATCCTTGACGATGAAGACGGACATGACTCCCTCAACAGCAGCAGCCATACGCTGAAATCAGACACAACAGGCGAGGAGAAGAAGACCCAGGAGGTTCAAGGTGAGATCTGGTTCACACACACTTCCAGTGTGTTTTTTCAGACAATCCAACAACCTCTCTCTGCTTTCTTCTTCTCCAGCACCCATCCGTAAGATCCGTATAGGAGGCTCTCGCCTGCTTCAGATTAAAGGGGCTCGGAGTTTCCGTGTCAAGAAAGGCGGATCTCTGTCCTCCATACGGCGAGCAGGGAGCCTGAAGAGCACCAAGATGTCCCGTCAGGATTCAGAGTCTGAGAATGAAGAGGGGCTGCTGTCTCAAACCCAGAGCAGGGACACTGTCACCGACATCGGGAGCCCGTTCAGCACCAGCGAACCCAGCATCGAGCCAGAAGGCCAGGGCTCAGGAGGAGGAGCAGAGGACAACTACCACCGCAACATGTCCTGGCTCCACGTAGGTCCTTCAAAACACGTTCACACACATGTGCACACTTGACGGCTGACTCTGCGTCCTTTCCTTGCAGATTATGATCCTCCTCTGCAACCAGCAAAGCTTTATCTGCACCCACATCGACTTCTGCCACCCGCGCTGCTACCAGCACCACAGCCGCTCCTGCGCCCGCCTGGTCCGAGCCATCAAGCTGGTGTACGGGGAGACGGTGGACAGTCTCAGGGAGGACAGCGGCTCCTCTGGGAACATCGGGGCGCGAGCCAAGAAGAACAAAGAGGTCGGTCAATCTCGCTCAGGTAGCGTTTGTTTACAAGTTGTTGAGTTTGTGGCGGTTTAAAAAGTCCTTCCTGGTTTTAGTGTTCGGATAAGTCTTGCCTGAGGACGCCGTCCATGAAGAGAAGACCCACTGACTCCAACACAGAAGGGAAGAAGGACACAGGCATGCTGAAGTACATACGCAACCAGGTGAGAATCCTGAAACCTTCTCCTTCTTCAGCACTCCATCAGATTTCCTAACATTCTCATCTTCATCAGGTGATGAGTCTGTCTCCAGCTCCTCTGTCGCTGCTCATCAAAGCAGCCCCTATCCTGACAGACGACATGTATGGAGACATCCAGCCCGCGGCGTGGGAGCTCCTGCTCAGCGTGGACGAGCATATGGCGGCAGCTGCTGGTGAGTCGAGCGTCAGTGAAAAATCAGTGAGGTTGTTCTGCCCTTCAGAGTTTTAACTCTCTCCTGCTCCTTCCAGCTGCCATGTTCCTCCTGTGTGCCGTGAAAGTCCCGGACGCCGTGACCGAAATGATGATGGCGGAGTTCCATCACCAGGAGGCGTGCCAGCGCATCAACTCCATCCTGAAGTTCTACACGCTGTGGCGTTTCCGCTACCAGGTGTGGCCTCGCATGGAGGAAGGAGCCCAGCAGATCTTTAAGGTACAGTTCATCAACGAAATGTTCGAATCTTTTTTTCTTTTATAGTGAAACGACTTTTAAAACACTTCATGTATCTGACGTTTCAGATCCCTCCACCCAGCATCAACTTCACTCTGCCGTCTCCGATACTCGGCATGCCCTGCGTCCCCATCTTTGACCCTCCCTGGGTGCCGCAGAACACGGGCAGCGTGCAGGACCCAATCAGTGAAGACCAGTCTGTAAGTCTGTGATGGGCTCAGCTTTCAGAGACACAACTGTGGTTGAATTCGAATTAAAAAAAATTGTGAATTTCTTTGATTTCAAGAAAAGAAAAGAAAAGTTGAACTCAACATAGCAGCTTCAAACAGTGAAGGGTCTGCAACCTGTGGCTCTTTGACTCCTTTGCAGTGGCTCAATTAAGTTTAAAAAATATTACTGAAAGAAAGAATTTTTATAGCAGGTATAGAAAAATAAAGACATTGACACTATATGTAAGCATCAGTTAGAAGTTTGTTGAACCAGATATGCATAACATCTTGCAAAAAGCGTTTAAATTCTTTTTGCAAACTTTTTAATTGTTTCAAATGAGGCAGAAAAATAAGAGATTTTTAAAGTTTTTGCAAATGTCTTTTTAAACATATTTCTGTAAAAATTCCATTTTTTCACAAATCTAGCGAGTTTTTGAATTTTTTAAAATTTTTTGTTGATTTGCAATATTTTTTAAATACAGCTTTTTATCTTTTTGCAATGTTTTATTTTTTTTTTTGCAAATTTTAATTTTTTTTAATTAAATAAATTGCAAATATTTGAAATTCAAGTTTTTAAAAAATGTTAGCAACTCACTGAAATTTCATAAAGTTTGCAAATTTTGGAACAAATTAACAAAATTTTTTATTTTTATTTTTTGCAAATAATTTAAAATCCTTTTTTGAAAAATTGGGTTATTGAATTTTTGAAAATTTTGCAAAAAATTTTAAACACAGCTATTTGTTTTTTTGCAAGTTTCTGGATATTTTTTGCAAGTTTTTGCCCATTTCTATTAATTTATTTTTATTTTTAAAAAAGTGCAAATATTTGAAATGCAACTCACTGAAATTTCATAAATTTTGCAAATTTAGGAGAAAATAATAAATGTATCATTTAATAAAAATACTTGGAAATTTAGTTAAGGTAAAAAAAAAAAAAAGCTTTAAATGTATGATTTTATTAACCCAAAAACTTAAATATTTTTCAGTACATTTTCAGTATGTTAAAATTTTTATACACCTTTTTGTCTTTTTTATGAAGATTAAGTAGGTTTTGTGGCTCCTGGGTGGCTTTATTTCAGCTGAGCTGAGGCAAAAAGGCTCCTATGAAAGTAGAGGTTGCAGACCCCTGAGTTAGTGGGTTCCCCTTGCTTAAAGGGGGTGGCTTTTAAAACATTTTTAGCAAAATGTGAGCAACTGCACCCAGAAATCTGCTCATTACAAACCTGTTTCACTCTTATTTTGAAGCTTAAACTCTCTTACTGCAGCTTTAAATGAGATTTCTTGGTGTATCCTTTACTTTCTTTTCTTATATGCACGATAACCAAAATGTGTTGAAGAGATTTCTGCGAGCACCTGTTCTATAATTTACCTATCGACTGTCTTTGTTTTTAGTACTCCACATTAATTCAGTCAGTCCATACCATAGTAAGTTGGTATTTCTGTCCGGATGTTTGTGCTGATGCATCTTGTTACTCAGACCATTAAAGACAGGAGGAGTTTTCACTATTAACTGTTGGGGGCTTTTCATCCAGGATCACACTGCAAAAACTGAAATCTGATCAAGTGTTTTTGTCTTATTTTCACTAGAAAATGTCTTTTTAGACGTAATATGAGCCACATTCAACTTACCAGTCGAGCAAAGCGTCTTGTTTTCAAGTTCTTGTTCCATTGGCTGATTTTTTACTCACTACAAGCAATTCAGACCTCATTTTTCTCTTTGAATAACTTGAAACTTGACATTTTTCTGGACTGATAAGTTGAATGTGGCTCGTATTGAGTGTAATAAGACAATTTTTATTGAAAACAAGACAAAAACACTTGATGTATTTGAGTTTTTGCTGTGCAGAAGCTGGGATGGGGACAGGGATGGGGGCGGGGGGGGAGTCTCATGGGTCATTCTCTGTAGTTTTTGCATCGTGATCAGCGACACTCCAAAACAAATCAGCAAATAACAGCATGCATCAGACATTCAGACATTTTGTGTGTGTTGTGCTGTTGATGCATGGTCATTGGATGAGGATGACTTTGCTGTGTATGTTTTTTCTTTCACATCACGCCTACTTGGAAATGTATGTGTATGAGCATTTGTGCGAATGCTGTGAGGCATTTACTGTACACAAGATACAGTAAATTCTCCAAAACCCAGTCTGAACACTTTTATTTGTGTCACAATTTGTCTGATTGGAATATTTTCCCAGTATGACGCTCAGGATGGCGTTGGAGCATGAGATCAATGTGCTGGTGGAGAGTTACTGTATTGGTGTGTTGTCCGGTCATTCTACATCGAGAAGCTTGTTAGATGAAGAAGCTGTGCACACGAGTTCCTGACGGATGAGAACGTTGATTTCGTAGTAACCCCTGCATTTTCTCATTCTGAAAACACACCTCTGCACTTTGCATTTCATGTAAATCCAACGCCGACCCCGCTTCATCCATGCCACCTTCCGTTTTTCCAGAAATCCTTTTCAGCACGAGCCGTGTCGCGCTCCCACCAGCGAGCCGAGCACATCCTGAAGAACCTGCAGCAGGAGGAGGAGAAGCGACGGCTGGGCCGTGAGGCGAGCATCATCAGTGCCATCCCGGTGGCTCAGGAGGCGTGCTACGAGCCCACCTGCAGCCCCCCGCCTGAGCAGGAGGAGGAAGGTGGGGCGTAAGAAATGCAAACAGGATCAGTCGTAGTTTTCTTTTATCTCTGTTTCCTGACGTCATGTTGTTGTTTCTGTGTTCTGTGGACATTAATCCCGCCAGCAGAAGAAGTGGTGAACCTGACATCCCGCCGTCTCTCTGTCAGCCCATCCTGCGCCTCCAGCAACTCCCACCGCAACTACTCTTTCCGCCGAGGCTCGGTGTGGTCAATGCGCTCCATGGCGAGCGCTGAAGGTACTAAAACAACCAACATGTTGAACTTCAATCTTATCCTCCTGGGAAGCATCCGAGATGTTTTCCTTTTTGTTTCTAGATGAAGAAAACACAACAGAGCACACACCCACTCACCACATGTTGCAGCCACCACAAGCTGTCTTCCCAGCGTGCATCTGTGCTGCAGTGCTCCCAATCGTGCACCTCATGGAGGATGGAGAAGTCAGAGAAGACGGCGTGGCAGGTCGGTGATTTAAAGCGTCCCCACAGCGACACATTTGGTGCGATTGTGTTTTAATTAAACGTGTGCTTTAATGTCTCATCAGTGAGCGCTGTAGCTCAACAAATCCTCTGGAACTGCCTGATTGAGGACCCCGCTCTCGTCCTGCGACACTTCCTGGAAAAATTAACAGTCAGCAACCGTCAGGACGAGCTGATGTACATGCTGAGGAAGCTCCTGCTCAACATCGGAGACCTGCCTGCTCAGACATCCCACATCCTCTTCAACTACCTGGTGAGAAAACAACAGAAAAGACTCAAATCTGTGTTTTTTTCAGTGTTTCTTAAAGTGGGATGTTTCCTCTCAGGTGGGGCTGATCATGTATTTCGTGCGGACCCCGTGCGAGTGGGGAATGGACGCCATCTCTGCCACGCTGACCTTCCTGTGGGAGGTGGTGGGCTACGTGGAGGGGCTCTTCTTTAAGGATCTCAAACAGACCATGAAGAAGGAGCAGTGTGAAGTCAAGCTGCTCGTCACCGCGTCCATGCCAGGTGAGACTCCTGAATCTGAAACACCTGATCCGATGATGAGGATCCAAAGAGGCTGAACCTCTCTTTATGCGTTGTTGATGCAGGAACGAAAACTCTGGTGGTGCACGGGCAGAACGAGTGCGACATCCCGACGCAGCTGCCAGTCCATGAAGACACTCAGTTTGAAGCTCTGCTGAAGGTGAGGACACACTCAGCTCACCTGAGGGGCAAGTTTGGCTCCAGAAACTTCTTTTTCTACTTGACTTCTTGTTCTTTCTTCCTGACAGGAGTGTCTTGAATTTTTCAACATACCTGAGGCCAGATCTGCACATTACTTCCTCATGGACAAACGATGGAACCTCATTCACTACAGCAAGGTAGAAACAAACAGATTCAAAAATGACATCTGAAACTTACTTGTTGTTAAAATACGTTTATGTTTTCCAGACGTACGTACGAGACATCTATCCTTTCCGGAGATCAGTGTCTCCTCAGCTCAACCTGGTCCACATGCTCCCCGACAAAGGGCAAGAGCTCATTCAGAAACAGGTAAGGAGGATGTCGGATTGATGCGAACTTAAAGAGGAGCTCTTCTTCTTGGTCTTGATCTTCTGTCTTCTTCAGGTGTTTTCCAGGAAGCTAGAAGAAGTAGGTCGCGTCCTCTTCCTCATCTCCCTCACCCAGCACATGCCAGCTGTGCACAAGCAGTCCCACGTCTCCCTGCTGCAGGAAGACCTCCTCCGGCTGCCGTCCTTCCCACGCACCGCCATCGACGCAGAATTCTCCCTCTTCAACGAGCCTCAAGGTGAGGCCTCCTCCTGCGAAATCACCACCTCCTTGTAGTTTTTGTTTTAACTCCCAGCTCCTCTTGTAGGGAAGGAGCTGTTCGGTCTGGACACCCTCCACAAGGTGCTGTGGATCAAGCTCCTGGAGGAGATGTTTCTGGGCATGCCCAGTGAGTACCCGTGGGGTGATGAGATGATGCTGTTCCTTAATGTCTTTAACGGAGCTCTGCTGCTACACCCGGAGGACAGCGCCCTCTTGAGGCAGTATACCGCCACTGCCATCAACACAGCTGTCCACTTCAACCACCTCTTCTCCCTGAGTGGGTACCAGTGGATCCTGCCCACCATGCTGCAGGTAGGAACAGTTTGGATCAGGATTTTATCATGATGTAAGCACAGAGGCGTGATCTTGTCTTTTTTCCTGACAGGTTTACGCCGACTACGAGAGCAACCCTCTGCTGAGGCAGGGCATCGAGTTCTGCTGCCGCCAGTTCTACATCCTGCACCGCAAACCCTTCATCCTGCAGCTGTTCGCCAGCGTCGCTCCACTGCTGGAGTTCACAGTAAGACCCCTGAGAGCTCACACAGCTTCACTGAAGCAGAAGTTTCCTTAATCTAACAGTTTTTCTCCATCAGACCAGCACCAGCACCGGCCTGTCCAAAGGAGTGTCAGCTCAGTGTCTGTTTGACCTGCTGGTCTCTCTGGAGGGGGAGACCCAGGACTCCCTGGATGCTCTGGAGCTGGTGAAGGCTGAGAAACCTCTGCGCTCTTTAGGTGAGTCACTTCTTCAGGGTTTCTACTCAGTGTGAGTCTAAGAGTCTAAGAATTTAAATCTTCACTTGTTGCTTGTTGCAGATTTTTGTTATGGTAATGAGGACTTGGCGTTCTCCATCAGTGAGGCCATCAAGCTGTGCGTCACGGTGGTCGCCTACGCCCCAGAATCCTTCAGGAGGTACAGAAACTCAAGTCCTCTTTTATCTCTTCTTATTTTTATCTCCAAATGTAAAATTTCAGCCGCTGTTTAAAGATGATATTTTGTGAAGATTGAGTTCACTTTTCTATATATATATATATATATATATATATATATATATATATATATATATATATATATATATATCAAAAATATTCTAAACTCAGAAAAAGTTGTTAGTGTTTTATTTTAAACTAAATGTCAGAGTGACTACCCTTAGAAAAGAAAAATACATGTACCAATTTATTTTTTTAAATGTATTGTAATATTTTTTTTCGGAGATAAAATATAAATACTAAATCTCATTGATGGAAATATATTACCTAATGTATGTCATGATATTTTCCAATATGCTGCAATATATTTTTCTTTTGTAAGGGTAAGCTGTCTTTGATTAAAATAATCTGTCACTGTTAATTGAAATTTTATGTATCAAAAGTACCAGTAGTATCGGTGAGTAGAGAGGGTGTACTCATACTGGTATCGGTCTGAAAAAAGTGGTATCCAACATCCCTAATTGAAACTAATAATTTAAACTTCAAAACTAATAATCTCTTAATGAAATAAACTATCAAGAGGGAGAAAACAGAAAAGCAGCATCAACCTTAAAGTGCTGAAGGAAGGAAGGAAAGGAAGGAAATGAACTGAAGAAGAAATTAAGCTAGCAGGCACACAGAACCTGAATCTAAATTGACATAACATTCTGTTTTGCATGACTTTTGGTCTCAAATGACAGAAAAACAAGCTAAATGTGAGAAAAGGGAACCAAATTAGCGCCCCAGACTTCAATCTTATTAACGTATGTCGGGTCTTCTCCTTTGCAGTCTCCAGATGCTGATGGTGCTGGAAGCACTGGTCCCCTGCTTCCTCCAGAAGCTTAAGAGCAACACAGTGACGATGGAGTCAGCCTCAGCTGCCAGGGATGAGATCGCAGCCATCGCTGCTTTAGCCACATCGCTGCAGGCGCTTCTCTACAGCTCTGAGGCTCTAACAAGGTCACATGAAGAACAAGTGACTGTTCCTCGACTTAAAGCTTCTTAAAAACTTTAATTTCACCCACCACTCTCTCTACAGGCCCATGACTGCCCCACAGATGTCTCGCTGTGATCAAGGCCATAAAGGAGGAACGACGGCGAACCACGCCATGTCAGGAGGAGTCAACACGAGGTATCAGCTGAGAGGAAAATGAAGTAACTCCACCTACAGAAGGAAAAACTGAAGTTTGTTTACGTCTGTTTCAGGGACAACCTCCACCTGCTAGAGGAGGGTCAGGGCATGCCAAGAGAGGAGCTGGATGAGCGCATCGCTAGGGAGGAGTTTCGCCGCCCTCGGGAGTCGCTCTTAAACATCTGCACTGAGTTTTACAAACACTGCGGACCCAGGCTGAAGATCCTGCAGAATGTCGCCGGGGAGCCACGGGTGACGGCGCTGGAGCTGCTGGATATCAAATCCCACATGAGGTAAGAGGATGGATCAGGGTGTGTTAGACGAGAGGAGGAGGAGTCAAGTTCTCCTGATGATGATGTGTGTTTGTGTGTGTTTGTGTGTCAGGCTGGCAGAGATCGCCCACGCCCTCTTGAAGCTGGCGCCCTACGACACCCTCACCATGGAGAGCCGAGGGCTGCGCCGCTACATCATGGAGATGCTCCCCATCACGGATTGGTCGTCGGAGGCCGTGCGCCCCGCCCTCATCCTCATCCTGAAGAGGCTGGACCGCATGTTCAACAAGATCCACAAGATGCCCACGCTCAGGTGCGCTCGCCCTCAGGCACTGTGCACCAGGTCTGTTGAATACGATCCTCTTCTCCTCTCTCCGTTTCCTGTGAGTGTATCGTGCTGTGCCGGTGCCGTGCTGTGAAGTGTAGATAGACGGCTTCTTGGCACTGTTCTTCTGTAAGCGCTGCCTTCGTGGTGCTGTAACCCGTAAGTGCTGCTGTGGTGTGTTTCTGTGCAGGTGTGTGTGTGAACAAGGAGGTGAGTGAACTAACAATCCATTCCAGCGTTCCCTCAAAGCCAGAGCTCAGTCTTATGTCATGGAAGATTTGAACAGTCAGTGTGAGAAGCTAATGCTAACTTTAGATACTAAGAGTTTTATGTCTTGAGGTTTTCTTAAAGGCACAGTCCCACATTTATCCAAACTCTCCAGTTTTGGTTGGTAGCTGCCTCTTGCATCCACTCTGTTGCTTTTCTTTGCATTCACACGATGAAACAACACACCATGTTTGCTCACAGTCTCAGAAATCACACATAGAGGTGTTAGCGAAGGGTTAGCGTCTTTTGTTGTGGCTTCATTTTCTTCTCTTTGACTTGCTTTTGAGGGAATTAATCTACATGAAACTAACCTCATGCCCTTTTTCTGTGACACAAGACTGTCTGGCTCAGAGGGAACTCTACCCACAGGTGTGTTTAATTCACGCCAGGATGTGTTACTGCCGTGTTGAGCTGGCTGTGTTTGTGAGCTTTGCTTTTATTATCACTTTTTCAGCAAGTCTGTAGATATAAAGGGAAGTTTTTTAGCACCTCCTGCCATTTTTATACTCATGACTTGTGTTTTAATGGGGTGTGGGGTGGTGCTGTACGGGTGGGTGTTCTCCAGGAGACAGGTGGAGTGGGAGGCAGCCAGCAGCCTCATCGAGGGGATCTGCCTGACGCTGCAGCGACAGCCGATCATCTCCTTCCTGCCTCATCTCCGATCGCTGATCAACGTCTGCGTCAACCTGGTACAAAAACACATCTTAAAAGACATTTTCTAACACCTAAAAACATTTCAGTTTTTCCAGTGTACTTACAAACTGGCTTGTGTTTTTGCCTCCTGCAGGTGATGGGTGTCGTCGGTCCCTCCAGCGTGGCAGACGGGCTCCCTCTCCTCCACCTCAGCCCGTACTTGTCTCCTCCGCTGCCCTTCAGCACAGCCGTCGTCAGACTGGTGGCTCTGCAGATTCAGGTCGGCGTCAGATCTTCATTTTAAAAAACTGAAATCTTATCAAGTGTTTTTGTCTTATTTTAAATAAAATATGTCTTATTACGCTTGACCTCATTTTTGTCTTAAATAACTTGAAACAAGACATTTTCTGATAAAAATAAGACAAAAACACTTGATTAGATTTCAGTTTTTGCAGTGTAACCTTTTCTTTTCCTGATCCAGGCCCTTAAAGAAGACTTCCCACTCAGTCATGTGATCTCACCATTCACCAATCAGGAGAGGCGAGAGGGGATGCTGCTCAACCTCCTCATCCCCTTCGTGCTTACAGTAGGCTCTGGAAGCAAAGGTAAGACTCGCAGCAGCCTCTGTGTTTTTTTTTTTGTTTGTTTGTTTTTTTTTTTCACTTTTTTTTAAAAACTTTTCTTTATTTGGGGTTTTCCTTTGTTCCATTTCCTTTGTATCCACATACACACATAAATCTGCACACATATATACATGTATTTACATATATGGATACACCATCTTGTTCGCGAGTGAGGGAAGGATGGAGCGAGAGATCGACAGGCGGATCGGTGCAGCGTCTGCAGTAATGCGGACTCTGCACAGGTCTGTCGTGGTGAAGAGGGAGCTGAGCCGGAAGGCAAAGCTCTCTGTTTACCGGTCGATCTTCGTTCCCACCCTCACCTATGGTCATGAGCTTTGGGTAGTGACCGAAAGAACAAGATCGTGGTAACAAGCGGCCGAAATGAGCTTCCTTCGTAGGGTGGCCGGGCTCTCCCTTAGAGATAGGGTGAGAAGCTCGACTATTCGGGAGGAGCTCGGAGTAGAGCCGCTGCTCCTCCGCGTTGAGAGGAGCCAGATGAGGTGGTTTGGGCATCTGGTACGGATGCCTCCCGGACGCCTCCCTGGTGAGGTGTTCAGGGCACGTCCCACCGGGAGGAGACCCCGGGGCAGACCCAGGACACGCTGGGGAGACTACGTCTCTCGGCTGGCCTGGGAACGTCTTGGGATCCCCCCGGAAGAGCTGGCCGAAGTGGCTAAGGAGAGGGAAGTCTGGGCTTCCCTGCTTAAGCTGCTGCCCCCGCGACCCGACCCCGGATAAGCGGAAGAAGATGGATGGATGGATGGATGGATACACCAATAGACACAAAACACAATTGTACATACACACATGCATTAACTTAAAGAAAAAAAAAAAAGAAAATAGAATAAAATGAAAAATAAAATTAAAAAATAAAATAGAAAATAAAATAAAAAAATAAATAAAAAGAAATACATAAAAAAGAATAAAAAAATATAAATATATAATGCAATAAAAAATTAAACAAGAATAAGGGAAAAATACAATTTAAATATTAATAATATGACAAGGATGGGATTTGTTTTTTTTATTTGGTTAGACTTAATTTTTCTGGGGTTGTTTTTGTTGTAATATTCTATAAATGGTTGCTATATTGAGTGAATATTATCACTATTTTAATTCTTAATTTATAAGGATGGTTTTGAGCAGTTTACAAACTATTAGCCGTGCAGTTACAGAGGGTATGAAGGGTCCACGGTAAAAGTCTGAGGCAAAAATCTAGATATCTTTAAACCCTTTTCTTCCCTAACGTCTTTAGTATTTCCTTTTTTTTTTTAAACAATAAACTCCTTATTACTCTATAACTAGATACAGTCTGTAAGAAGCATGTGCAGTTACCTGGATCTTTTTTCAGATGTAGGGTAATTGTTCAACATGCTTTCAAAGCAGAGGGCCAAAGAGAACAAAAATAAACTCAGAGAAAAAATAAAAATACACAAAAACAAAAAAAAACAAAACAAAGTGAGAACCTTTTTTCCTCCCTGCAGATAGCCCTCACCTGGAGCAGCCTGAAATCTTCCTGCTCCTCCAAACCGTCATCAACATCCTCCTCCCTCCTCGCATCATCTCCACCTCCCGCACCAAGAACTTCATGTTGGACGCCTCCCCGGCCCACTGCTCCACTCCAGGCGACACCGGGAAGGATCTCCGGAGGGAGGGGTTGGCAGAGTCCACCAGCCAGGCGGCGTATCTTGGTACGTATTAACACCAGGCAGAGGTTTTTTTTCTTTACCTGCTCCTCCTTCTTCGTCCCTCATCATCCTCTTCCCCTCTGCAGCTCTGAAGGTGGTGCTGGTGTGCTTCGAGCGCTCGCTGGGGAACCAGTGGTACCGCCTGAGCCTGCAGGTGAAGGAGATGGCTCTGAGGAAGGTGGGCGGCCTCGCCTTCTGGGACTTCATCGACTTCATCGTGCGGACGCGGATCCCCATATTCGTCCTGCTGAGGCCTTTCATTCAGTGCAAGGTGAGCTGATTCACACTCAGGTGTTCATTCACTTTTAGAAGCACGCATGCTTCCTTTATTGACAGTATTGATGTGTTTTCCTCTAGTTGCTGACTCAGCCTGCTGACTCCCAGGAGGAGATAACAGCTCGTCATCACATCGCCGACCAGCTGGAGCGACGATTCATCCCACGTCCTCTGTGCAAGAGCTCGCTGTTTGCTGAGTTTAACAATGAGCTGAAGATCCTCAAGGAGGCTGTGCACAGCGGCTCAGGTCAGACCCTGAATCCAAAACCTCAACATCTGGACTCTCTACATCGATTCAGTAATAGAAACAAGAAAAGAACATTTGTGGGATCAAATTTTAATTTACTGTCTGTTTGATAAAAATGAGAAATCATGCCTTTCTTGGAGTGGTGATTTACTACAATCATTTCAACAGAAGTAAGAGTAGGAAGGCTCAGAGATTTTTATGTCTTAGAAATAAAACTTCTGACTTGCAGGTGTTAAAAACGTGTTTAGGAGGAAAGATATATTTCTGTCTTAAATCTTCAAAAGACACAAGAATTTTATTTTCAAAAAGATCTGAAATTCAACCAAGAACTTGATTTTATGTTTCTTATCCCACAGCCTATCAGGGCAAGACATCTATAAGCACAGTTGGAACGTCAACGTCAGCGTATCGGCTCAGTTTGGCCACAATGTCACGCTCCAACACGGGAACTGGCACAGTGTGGGAGCAGGACAGCCAGCCGTCACGCCAACCCTCGCAGGATACACTCAGCCGCACGGACGAGGACGACGAAGAGAGTCAGAAACACCTCCACTATTTACACACTGCAAAACCTGAAACTTTATCAAGTGTTTTTGTCTTATTTTTAGGAGAAAATGTCTTTTTAGACTCAATATGAGCCACATATTCATGAAGATTGGAAGATTTTTAAGTGTTATAAGCAATTCAGACCTAATTTTTGTCTTAATCATTTATATCAAGTATAAAAAGAACATTTTTACTTAAAATAAGACAAAAAAACTTGATAATATTTCAGTTTTTTGCAGTGCATTTTCTTTCTAAAAGCGTCTAAACCTTCACTGACCTCCCGTCTCCTCTTCCAGATGACTCCATGAGCATCCCCAGCGTGGTGAGCGAACACGAGGCCTTCCTGCCGCGGGTGATCTCACAGCGCCGCTTCTCCAGCCACGCCACGGGCTCGGCGGCCTCGCAGCCTGAGGCTCCTCGTAGCACCATGCTGCCCAGCCACAGGTGACAGTGACCACACACACACATATGGAGACACAGGAGCATGATGGGAAGCTAATTTTAAAGAAAAGAGAGGGTTGTGGTTTTGACTGTATGCAAGAAGTGGAATCTGCCTCCTGCTGCTTTTCATATAGAATCCACAGATTAAAATCTCTGCTTGTTTAACTTTGATGTATTCTTAATATTAACCAATCATATCCCACGAGCACCGCCATTTTTTTCTGTATATCTCTGTTGATTGAAACTGTTTTTACTCGACAGTCTCAGAGCAGCTAACACTCTGAAGCTGTCCCCCTTCGCCCCGCTCTCTCTTGATGGATCTCAAGCACACACCCCTTAACTCCCCCCTTCTCCCCCCTCCGTCCCCCCTTTTTACAGTGAACCCAATGTGCTAGATGAGTCCCAGGGCCTTCTGCAGGAGGGTAACCTCTCTAGGTACAGTGGGCCTTCCTCTCTCTGTGTCCCATTGGTGCGTTTCTTGCATCTGTCCGGGAGGGGCATCGCCTTGGGACGGCCTCTTCTGATGGCTGCCTCCTCGTTGATCACTCATCCACATCCAATCAAATCGCCTCCAAACGGCCACACACACACCCCCTCCTCTCCTCTCCACTGTCTCTCCTCTTTCTGTGTGGGTGCCTGTTTCTTCCCCCCTTCGTCCCCGCCTCTGAGCTCCACACTGACCCTCATCTCCTCAGCTCATCTGCTGCGCTATCCTAACCAGGCCCCCCCTTTCCTCCCTCAGTCCCAGGGCCCGGGAGCTCTGCCTCTGTTTCTCCTCCTGTGGGTCTTTCAGAGTTGATGTGCCATCACCAAAGTCAGCCTCTCTCTCATCGGTTGCCATGGTGTTTCATACTGTTTACGTGTCTATCAGGCTTCTCGCTGATCAAATTGGGCGTCCTACTCTGGATACCAATCTGTAGGGGCAAGGGGGATCTGGGGTGGCAACTAGTTTTTACCTCTTTGTACAGTTTTTGCTTTGTGGGACAAATTGACCCACCTCTTCTGAGTTGAATTTAATCTTAAAACAATCTTTTTTAGACTTTTCTTTCACCGTGTTGCTGCTCCAGCCCCTACTATCCCCTGTTGTGTTTTCAGTGTACAAATCATGGCGGCACTGTATTTTCCTGCACTGTGATTGGCTGTCTTGTAGCATACTGTGTGTGTTGTGTTAGTGGGTGATTTGGTAGACTAGCAGCAACGTTGAAGTGTGGTTCTGAGAAAAGAAAGTGTGACGAGTAGAGAGGCAGACGTAGAGATGGGTTTGTGCTTTTGTTTCATCGTTGCTTCCTGTTTTTTGTGTGTGTGTGTTTATGTGATTGGGTACATCAGGGTTGCCAGCGTGCAGAGCGAACCGGGCCAGCAGAACCTCCTGATCCAGCCCCCGTTAGGAAGGAAGAGAGGACTCAGACAGGTGTGTTTCTTTTCAGTCTCTTTTAATGTAAAATGTCTGTTAAATGCAAAAACAAGAATAAAGCTACAGTATAAAATTTTTTTAATTCTATATCAGAATATTTTATTTATATTCCAGAAATATTCTAATATTGAATAGAGCTTTTTAAATTTTATTTTTATTTTTATTTTAATTTTTTTTATTATTATTATTTTTTTAATATATGAAAAATAAAGTTATATTGTATGTCAGAATATTTCTGGAATATAAAAAAATGTATATTTTTAACAGGGTTTGTCATTGTTCTGCTCATTTCTAGCGTTTAATGTGGTTGTGTTATTACGATAAAGCAATTTTAAACATAAATCTTTTTTTTTGTTTCCTGTGTGATGAAAAAATTCAAAATTTACAGGATGTATCTCTGCATTATTTCAATCAAATCCCAATATAGAGATTTACATCTGGACTATTGCATATCATCATGACTTTGGGGTTTCTCTGCCCTCCTGTGGACAAAAACTGTACTGCAACCATGCTATGATTGTAATCTAATTTTTAAACACCAGATGACGCCAAACACTCCAAAATAAATAGCACAAACAAAACAGAATCAGAAATACTCTTCCTATAATTTTGTGGAGGAAAAGCTCCTCTCTGTGAGAACTCTGCGTCTTACTTCTGTTTTTCCTGCAGCTGCGCCGCCCCTTGCTCTCCATCCCGAAGACTGAACCGCGTGGTCGTTCTGGAGCGCGCCTTTCCACAACCCGCAGGAGCATCCAGCCCAAGAACAAACCTCTGGGTATACCACACAATCCTCCATCCATGTGTTTCTCTCTGATAAGAAGTGATTTCCTGAGTGAAAACTTACCCTCCACTTCAGATCAAGCACACGACAGCTCAAAGTGTGTGTGCTGACTTGAACTGACCCGTCCTCCCCTCTCACCTCTGTCTTTGTTCCAATGCTGTTTGTTGATCCACCTGTCACCAGACTGACTCTTCTCACTCTGTTCTGTCTCATGCCTTTTGTTTCAAAATAAAGAAACTTTATTGGACTGTGAAGGTGAGACACGTACCCGTACCCCTTCCTCTCCACCCTGCAACGGCCCACCCCCCTTTTTTCTTTGCAACCTCACCCTCCAGTAGGGCGCTCTGCATGTCTGTCTTGCATCCCCTCCCAACCCCTGCCTCCCCTTCCTTCCCCTTCACCCTGCTACGAGTCAGCGAGTCGCTTTTTCAAGAGGTGCTCTGTCTTGTTTTGACTGTGTGTGCATGCTTGTGTGCTCCCCACAGCGCACGGGGACCAGAAGAGGTCAGTGACGTTTACAGAGAATCAAGGCCAGCAGGCGTCTGCAGGAGGGAGCAAGCCCCCGACTCCGAGCACCATTGAGCCTCCAGCTGAAGGAAGGAAGGACAGTCCAGCTCTCACAAAGACCCCGACTATAGAGGTTCCCCCTGTCTCATCTGCAACTGTCACTGCAGACCTGCATGGACCAGCTAACACACAGGTAGCAGCTAAGGTACGCACTGCAAAAAAATGTACACTATTCTAGTTTCAAGCAAATTTTTCTTCTTCAATTTGCAGATTTTTTTAAATGACTTGAAATAAGACACTTTTTCGGACTGATCAGTTAAATGTGGCTCATATTGAGTTAAATAAGACATTTTTTACTTAAAACAAGACAAAAACACTTGATAAGAGTTTAGTGTTTTGCAGTACAACTCTGATGAAACATCTGCTGTGCATGATTTAAAATTGAGTTGTAAGCGTTAACAGGAGGTCTCTGTTCTCCAGGTTCCTCCACCCATCAGCAGCAAGGAGAAGAGGGAGCAGTGGGGGCTCCGCAGCAGCCTCTCTCCTCCCCCCTCCATCTCCAGACCCTCCACTCCAACACCTCCCTCCCGAACCTGCTCCCCTCTCCCTCTCTCCCGAACCTGCTCTCCTCTCACCCTGTCCCGCACCTCCTCTCCCCTCCCTCCTCCGCTCCCTGTCCTCACCACAGCCCCAGCCCCGGGTCCTCCACCTCCTCCTCCGCTTCCTCCAGCACCCCTCCTCCCTTCCTCGTCTCGCATCAGAGAGAGCCCAGGAGACGAAGACACGACAGCTCTGCTCCCCCACAGCGACACCCTGCTGCAGCTCAGCGACGACGAGGGCACGGAGAACCCCCTCCTCACCCCGCTGCTTTCTCCTCCTTCACCTCGCAGGTCGCCTCGGAGGTCCCCTCTTCCTCTGTCACCTGTAGACCTGGACTTGGACGAGTCTCACGTGTGAGGCGGGAAACAGGGGTATCGTATTTTTCTATCTGTAGCCCAAACCAAACCCTATCGAAAACATCTGCAAGTTCTAGAAAACAGGGAGGCTGTGCCGCACAAAATCCAAACATGTCCAAGCAAAAACAGAAAATGTACATTTAGATCTTTGAGAATGACAATCTTGAAAGAAAGGGAATGTACAGACAAGAGTAATGTGAGTTTATCCAAAACCTAAAAGCCATTTCTACTTTCGAGAATAGTGGCTCCACACCCTGAGGGTTGAATGTATATCTCAGCAGCAGTATCTTATCACTCGTTATAGAAAAGTGAAATTATCCTGAATTTATGAGTGTTTGTGTGCCGTACCCTGAGATCAGAGTGTATTTTTTCTGACTAAATGTATTCTATGTCAAAAAATTAATTTATCAGATACTTTGAAAGTTAATATCAAGAGTTGAAATAAATGAAGGGTAACAGATGCTTTTACCTTTAACAAAGTCTATTCAGAGGTATTCAGGGTGACATAAGGGTCAAATGAAGCAGGTGATAACTTAATAAAGTATGTGTACATGGCATTATTTGCAGTTGAAGGAATACAAGGTTGATATTTTGTACTTATGAATTTAAAAACACATCAGAAACAACCTTTGGCTCGTTCAGTGTACATTTTTACCGCCCTCATATTATCAAACTTACGGTAAATCCCATTCTGTGTCCATGCTGCTCAGTGTCAAAGCAGAGTATGTTATTAGTGACCAAAGACTGTAATCTTTACCCGGTGTGTCAGTGGTCTAAAATAGCACTTCTGCAGATTTACTGTGATGTTGTCCTCGTTGTGTGTCTGTGATGTTGTGTTATGCTCACAGACTCTTTTATTGCAACTGTGATGAAGCGATGCAGTAGATAGCCGTTACCTCGTTGCTCATTTCCATGCCTTAACAGAGAAATATCAACACGTCTGTCATATCAACATGTATGTATATAATTACATAAATATTTACTATCTATATGAGTTAAATGTCTGCTGAAAACCTCATACCTCCATGTCTACATATAAATGTTGACAACATCTGGGAATCCAGAATAAAAAACATACTTTATTTTTAGATTTAACACGTTTTATATTTTAATGTGTGCCATTTTACCTTGATTAATCTTAAATCATAATAACAGTAATGATGATGATCAATATGTGCCATAATCCACACCAACGCACTGTGAGTGTTTCTGCTTCTCTCTGCTTTACTTCAGTGCTGTTTCCAGCTGCTTTTTTTGTGAATCTACTGTAAGATCATCTTCTGGGAAAAAAGCAGAATCTCTTATTTCAACAAAATGTTTCCTTCAAGAGTCTGTTGTCTAAATCACATCCATCTGACCTGTCCTAATATTTAATAATAGAGATGTTTTTAATTGGAGGGCCGTAAAACTGTTGAATCTGAGTTCCCTTTAAATGTAATATGTCTGTTAAATGTGCAAAAAGGAATAAAGCTACAGTATATCAGAATATTTCTGGAATATTAAAATAAATAGATATTGTTAACAAGGTCTGTCATTGTTCTGTTCATTTCTAGCAATACAAAATATTTTTTTAACATCATAATTATTTTTCTAGTTTCCTGTGAGATGAGAAAGGTTAAAATTTATAGGAAGTTTCTGCATGTCATCATCACTTTGGGTTTTTTTCTGCCCCCTTGTGGACAAAAACTATCCTGCAACCATGACATGATTGTAATATAATTTTTGAACACCAGATAACGCCAAACACACGATAACAATTAGCACAAACGAAATCAGACTCAGAAATACTAATTCTTAAAAAAAAATTTAATGTAATTTTAATTTAATATTTTTTGTTGTTTTTATCTATTCTTAGTTAGCATAAATTAATCAGTTTTACATACTAAATTAACTATTTTCACATTTAGAAAGGAGTAGGGTATGATACGTCACAGTGACGTAAGTCGTTGACACGGAAGTTGTAGGAATGACCCGACGAATGCTGTGGAATTCGGGGCGCACGTGCCCATCAAACATGTCTACAGGTATCTCTACACCTTTGTATTCACACGCGGGACGCGGAGACTTCAGGGATGTGTATGAACCTGCAGAGGACTCCTTCCTTATGATCGACGCTCTGGAGAAAGACGCAGAGAGGCTGAAACTGATGAGGTTTGACAGAGCAACACCTGATTGCGTCACGAGTGTCCGTTGAATCTATCTGAGTGTGTTTACTTTCCTGTCTGCAGCCCGTGTGTGTGTTTGGAGGTGGGCAGTGGATCTGGAGTGCTCTCAGCAGCTCTGGCCTCACTCATTGGACCTGCAGCTCTCTACCTGTGAGTCAGCATCATCTTTTTGTTGCAGCATGTTACAGAAAAAGGAGACTTGATGTGTTTCTGTGTCGTTCAGTTGCACAGATGTGAATCCTGCAGCAGCAGAATGCACAGCCGTGACAGCCTCTCGCAACAGTGTGCCCCTGCAGCCTGTCATCACATCCCTGGTGAGGCTTTTACCAAACCACAGGTGTTAACATGTTTTGCACAAGCACCACCTTTCATTCCTTCTCTTTCTTTCTCCTGTAGGTGGACTCTCTTCTGCCACGCCTGTCTGGGAAAGTGGATGTCCTGCTCTTCAACCCTCCTTATGTGGTCACCCCTTCAGAGGAGGTGGGTCAGCTCACTACAGTTTCTCTTTTGAAGTGTACTAAGGAGGATTTAGCTCTACTGTGCTGTTGTTGCAGGTTGGCAGCAGAGGTATAGAAGCTGCTTGGGCTGGTGGAAAGCGAGGACGAGAGGTTACAGACAGACTCCTGCCTGTGGTTGCTCAGCTGCTCTCCAGTAAAGGAGTGTTTTACCTCATCACTATAGCTGAGAACAACCCAGGTGAGTTTAAACATGTATTTATAATTATTTTGATGTGGTCAAAATTTCATAATAAGTTTATGTTTCTCACCAGAGGAGATCATCTGCTCACTGGACAAATGTGGTTTGAAGGGAGAGTCCTTTTTGTCAACGAGAGCTGGGAACGAGAGGCTGTCTGTGCTGCGCTTTCATCAGAAACTGTGAAACTATGACTGCAGCTCATGGAGGATAACAGGAGGAGGAGAGACTACGGGATGTGATTGATTTCCAGAAAGCCGCACAGAGTTTGGCAGCGCCATCGATTGAGTGAGGATCCTCACTGGACTTTTTGTCAAGAAGTGAAACGGTGAGAAAAAGCTTTTTGTCTTTGTTGAAGATAATGAGACGTCAGGCTACAGAACAATCACTCATAGTGTGTCTTTAATCTCATTTCAGGGAAGTTACTGAACATCCACCCCTCCCTGCTGCCATCTTTCAAGGGCGTGAATGCCCAGAAGCAGGCCCTGCAGGCTGGAGCGTGGGTTGCTGGCTGCTCGGTCCACTTTGTAGCAGTTAGTTTGAGACAACCGATGTGGTGGATGCTGGAGTCGTCATCGTGCAGGAGGCGGTGCTGGTGCTGAGTGGAGACACAGAGGAGAGTCTGTCTGACAAGATCAGAGAGGCTGAGCACAAAGCATTTCCTGCTGCTCTAAATGGTGTTATGTGAAGTATTTTCATGTTTTCCACATGTAGCAACATACTCCATGTGTGTCATTATTAAACCTGTCTGTGAATAAAAGAAAACCATGTAGTGTGAAGATTCTGTAAAACACGCAGCTTAAAAAGTTTTTTTCCACACACGTTTGTGTAACATACTTTAAATGTGTAAATGTTAATCACACTTCCTGCTTAAAGTAGACTTTTTAAATAAAGAGGTGATGAAGTTCATTCTATGGTGTGTGTCTCTCATGTAATGTTTGTCCAGTTAAAGTGCAGCACAGTCTCATCCACTGCTGTTGTTGATCAAAGTGTGTAACATGTTAAATAAAAAGAAATGTGGAATGAAATGATGAAAAGTTTTTTCTCTCATTCTTCTCATGGACAGTCAATAAGTCCAAAGCTTTCATGAACCTAAGAATCACCAAACCAAGAGAACACAGAGCTCGTTAAAGCAGATCTCATACAAAGTGTTGGATTGATCTGTTAACTCATAGTGTAATATACTAGTGGGCAGGTCTTGTAGTGATGTGAGATCATACAGGTGTGCCAGCAATATTGTAACATAGATCTAGACCACAGAGAATCAACATAGATCTAGACCATATAGATCAGTTAAAGCATTTTGATTGCTAATTGGTTTCAGGTGTGTTAAAATTATATTATAAAAGCAGAGCAGTTTACAGAATCAGTTCTGAAAATGACTTTGCAGAGTCCACACCTCTCCTGTCTCTGCAGGTTTCTCTGCTTCACTTTCCCCAGACTGAGTCTCAGAGTAAGGTGCATTTGCCTTACTTTGGACTTTAGTTCCAGCAAGTTTTTCTCTATCTACTCAATAATTAAACACTTTCTTTGCAAACTCTCTGCTTACATGCCTCAGAAACAAAGACACAGGGTAAGTAAGGGTAAGTAGACTTTATTGCAGTGCATTTCTTAATTTACTGTCAAAGTACCCAGTAATTCCACTCTGTTTTCTCCTTTCAGGTGCTGTTTGCTCGGTCGCTTTGTTGGAGGAAGCTCGATGAAGCCTGAAAGAAAGAAGAACAAACATTACTTTTGTGCACGTCTCAATTAGCGGCTAGTGCTACCATTGATCCCACTCTCTCCTCTCTTCTCAGATCCTTGGGATGGCTCGGTTGTTGCTCCTGCTGGAAAACCTCGTGTTCCCGACAAGTCCGACGTCCTTTAGGTCGCTTCCGATGATGGGCCAGGAGCAGGGGAGGTCGGAGAAGTCTGTGGGTCTTCCTGCACGCCGGGTACCTTCATGCTAGCTTTTCGATGAAGCACGTGGAGGCTAAAAGATGAGGTCCTGTTGTCTGCTCGGTTTGTCCGCCTGCAGAAAAAAAGAAAAAATATTAGCACACCTCAATTTGTTGCTAATCCTACCATTAATTTCACCCTCTTCTCTCATTTCAGGACCTTTTTTCGGTTCGGTTGTTTGCTCTTGATGGACCATGCGGTTCCCAGCATGGCGGGCGTCTTTCCGGTTGCTTCTGATGACGCACCGGAAGTTGGAGATGTGGGTGTCAGTCTGCTGTCCACCTGCAAGAAAGACCACACGTTCAGCTCAGCTTTTCGGTAAAAGTTTTTAAAAAAATGCTTTTCACGAGCGGAGAGCCGGCTTCTTTTCACCCAGTCATCACCAAGAGACCCCGAAGAAGCCCCACATCCCGGTCAGGGAGTGCACTTGCTCGGGCTGGAAAAGCATCAAGCTTGTCTGGGGCTTCTTCGGGGTCTCCTGTTGATGACGGGGTGAAAAGGAGCCGGCTCTCCGCTCGTGAAAAGCATTTTTTCCCCAAAAAAACTTTAGTCATTTTACCAAAATCCAGTCGATTAATCCACTAATTCCATGCTCTCCTCTCATTTCAGGCTTTTTTCGGCTCGGTTGGTTGCTCTTACCTGGCATGTTTTTCCGACATGACGTGCGTCCTTCCGGTTGCTTCTGAGGACGCACCTTGAGGTGGAGATGTGGGAGAAGTCTCAGGTCCTGGTGTCAGTTCGCTGCTCACCTGCAAGAAAGACCACGCTTTCAGCTCAGCTCCTCGGTAAAAGTTTTAAAAGAGCTAACCACGAGCGGAGAACCGGCTCCTTTTCACCCAGTCATCACCAGGAGACCGCGAAGAAGCTCCCTATCCCCGTCAGGGAGCACACTTGCTCGGACTGGAAAAGCATCAAGCTTAGCTTGGTGTTTCTCCGGCCCGAGCAAGGCCACTTCCCGACGGGGATGTGGGGCTTCTTCGCGGTCTCTTGGTGATGAAGGGGTGGAAAGGAGCCGGTTTTCCGCCCGTGAAAAGCATTTTTTCCAAAAATTCAGTCATTTTACCGAAATCCAGTCGATTACTCCACTAATTTCATGCTCTCCACTCATTTCAGGCCCTGCTTCTGGAGACTCACCTGGAGGTGGAGATGTGGGTGACGCCCCGTGTCCTGGTGTCGGCTCGCTGTCCACCTGCGAGAAACCACGCTTCAGCTCAGCTTCTCGGTGAGCGTGTGCTTACCACAGGCGGAGAACCGGCTCCTTTTCACCCAATCATCACCAAGAGACCACGAGGAGGCCCCACATCCCCGTCGAGGAGAGCCCTTGCTCGGGCTGGAAAAGCATCAAGTTTCGCTTGGTGTTTCTCGGGACCCGAGCCAGAGACCTCCTTGACCGGGATGTGGGGCTTCTTCGCGGTCTCTTGGTGATGAAGGGGTGAAAAGGAGCCGGTTCTCCGCTCGTGGTAAACATTTTTTGCACATTTTTAAGTCATTTTTCCAAAAAATTCTGTCGATTACTCTACTAATTCCATGCTCTCTTCTCTTTTCAGGTTCCAGTGAATTTCTGTTTGGTTTTGACTTCAATCTCTTGCAATAAAAATTCTCAAACGAACTTTAACTTTTTTGTCTTGTATTTTAACATTTACAAAAAAAAACAACTTTAACTTTAAAAAATTTAACTCTTTTTTCATCATTCCATTTTTTATTTTTAATGCAGTGTAATAAAAAAATGTAAAAAAATCAACCAATGAAATGCATGAAAGAATAATGAGCACGGACAACATGAATAAATTTGAATAAATCTTTATATGCAAATTCAGTTAATGAACGGGGTGTGGCCTAATCCAAGCCCACTGAAGCAGCGAGCTAGCAAACACGGACTGAAAGAAACTAGCCTCTGTGTGCCCTTCCCCTCAGGGCAGGCTGTGTTTGTGCCGTGTTAGCTTTACTAGCTGTAAGAAACACAAGCAGCAGTCAAACCAGGTCTGTGTGGAGAGGAGAAAGGTGGACTGTAACTACCGAGTGAAAACACCCCACACGGTAGCCCAGCTCCACCAAACTCTCCCACACAGCCCTGGCTCTCCCACCGCTCGGTTCCTTACAGCTAGTAAAGCTAACACGGCACAAACACAGCCTGCCCTGAAGTTCCAGTCACACAAAGACTAGAAACAGAAAGAAAGTAGCCACTGTACAACCTTTCCCTCGGAGTAGCATGTCCGTGTCGTGGTTCACTCCACCAGCCACGGTAAGTAACCATGAGCAGCGGTCAAACCAGGTCTATGCGAAGAGAAGAAAGGTGGACTGTAACTACTGACAGCGTTACACACACCACAGAGTAGCCCAGCTCCACCAAACTTTCCCGCACAGCCCTGGCTCTTCCACTGCTCGGTTCCTTACAGCCCGGAGAGCTAACACGCCAAAAACACAGTCTGCCCCGAGGTTCCAGTCACACAATGACCACAGCAGGTAGAAGAAAGAAAGAAGTGTCCGTGTTTGTAGCTCACCAGCGTCGCAGAGAACCTGTAAAAGAGGAGAAAAGGTCGAATTAGTGGGTTGATTAACCTCAGGTGGGAAAATCAAAGCACGTGCTCAGCCCGAGGAAGCCCCGGTGTTAACTGCAAAACTATTCAATCTAATAAAAAAACTATGGTGTCGTTAAATAAAATAACAGTAAAACTATGTTTAAGCACATAAGGAATAACAAAATGTGGTCAAATATCAATAAAAAAGGTTCAGGTTAGCCCTACCGTTAGCACAAGCTTTAGCCCTAGCGGTAGCTCGCAAACAGCGGCCGTTTACTCTATTTCTATGTTTCCGGTCACACGCTGACTCACCGAATCCTTCGTGAATTTCTTTCTTGGTCCCACGTCTCTCTTTTCGGCCCAAAAATCTATTTATTTTCAATAAAATCAGAAAACGGAGAGCTCGAGCTGCGACCACGCTGTCGAGACGCCATGTCCTGATTGCCAACCTCCGGTTCCGACGTCACGTCCGGAGAGGAGGTCATTGTCCACGCATGCGTACGAGCAAAAACAAAAAAAACTTTAACAAAAAACAAAATTAAACACGTATTGATAGTTTTTTCGTCATTTAATATTTATTTGACTCAGTTTGAGAAAAAATATTAGTTTTAATCAAAGAAACTCACATAACGTGTTAAAAATAAAGCGCTTTCCTATGGAACTACAAACATGGCTTCATCTACCGGAACTGGAAGTACGTATTACAACAAGCGCATGCAAACACTGTTTCGTTGCACATGTTTGCTGATATGTTTTGTTCCTCTTTTTCCCTTCCTTATAAAAAATTCATGTCAAATCTTAAAGCAGCCACTCTTGTTTGATCTTTTTTCTTTTTAGTTTTTTTTTAGTTATTTTTAAAACAAACTGGCCCCTTTTTTTCCTTTCCTTTACGTTCTTTTGTGTTCATGTTGTTAACTTATTATGCTTTAATTTGAAACTTTTTCTTGATTTTGTTTACAGTTGAATGATGGTATAGGCCTTTTTATATTAATTAAAATTAAATTAAGAAAAATAAAAGTAGCCTATTCTCCCGGGTGTTTGCCGTCATCTGGTGTTCAAAAATTATATTGCAATCATAGCATGGTTGCAGCAAAAAATTTGTCCACAGGAGGGCAGAAAATCCCTAAAGTGGTGATGATGATAATATACACTGTTCCAGATGGAAATCTATTTATTGGGATTTGATTGAGATACTTGCAATAAATTTTGAATTTTCTCATCACACAGGTCATCCTGTTTGAGGACATCCTATTTTTATTTCCTACTGCTGTACTGTGTGCAGAGCAACTGGTAAGTAACACTAATTATCTCCACGTGGGATCAATAAAGTATTTTTGATTCTGATTTTGTTTGTGCTAATTATTCTCAGTTTACCATTAGCTTTACAAACCATCAACTATGGCTAGGCTTCTGGATTACAACTGAATTTAGATTAGTGTGAAATGTGCTCAACTCTGAGCCAGGTGCACATAAATTCTGACTTTACATGATCACCCTGTGAAAGTACTGTACAACATAAAAGTGAAGAATGAAATTAGATATCTGGGAATTGTTGTTACCAAGGATGACTCTGTATCAGACAAAAGTGATGTGTGGGATAATATTGAAAAATGTGAGTCTGTTTTAGATTGATGGTTACAGAGAGATATAACAATTTGTGAGAGAATCCTACTTACCAAGATGGATAGTCCATTGAGACTCATTTACCCAGCATTTTCATTACCTCTAAAAGAGAAAATAATAAAACATATAGATTTCAAGTTCATTTGGAGAAACAAATGCAGTACATAAGGAAAGATGACATGGTCAGAAATTACGAGGATGGTGGTGGAAATGTGATTGATTTTGACACTATGAATGGGGTTTTAGAATTGAAATGGTTAAAATTCTATATTCAAAACAAACAATCTACATGGTTTATCAATCCTAATCTAATACACATGCATAAGGAGCAAAGATGCTGATTAAGGGCTGCACCAAATTAATTATTACAAACATTTATTCTAATTTCTCCCAAAAGTCCATTTCTAAGACAATAAATAAAAAGGCAGCATGCCCTCAGCATTTTGGCGTCCTCGTGGGGAGACATTAAGTCCGTACAATGTGCTGCAACGAAAAGTGATGCTGACTCACGGATGGAGAGCTGAGGGTCCAAAGAGTGAGGCCAGAGCTCTGCGTCTTTCTCCAGGGCGTCGATCGAAAGGAAGGAGTCCTCCGCAGGTTAGTTAACATCCCTGAAGTCTCTTCATCCCACGTGTGAATACAAAGGTGAGGAGGCACCTGCAAACAAAGTTGGTGGACACGAATATTAAGTTAAAAATAATTTACATTTCTGTGTTTCTGTGTTTGTTTCACAGCCCATTTTATCACACCACTCTATTCATTCCCTGTTTTTATTTCCTCCTGCTGTACTGTGTGATGAGCAACTGGTAAAAAAAACACTTAATTTCTCCACATGGGATAAATAAGTATTTCTGAGTCAGATTTTGTTTGAGCTTATTATTCCCAGCAGTTAGCTGTCATCTGGTGGTCAGAGATTTATATTACTATCACGTCAGGCTGCAGGATAGTTTTTGATGTTTCGGTTAAGATACTTTATGAAAGGATTAGACTGAATTAACATGGAAATGCTTTCTGTAATTTTTGAATTTTCTCATTACACAGGACATCTTGTGTGAGGACAGCCTATTCTTATTTCCTGCTGCTGTACTGTGTGACGAGCAACTGGGTGAGTAACACTAAATTTCCCCACACGGGATTATTTAAAGTTAATAATAAATTAAAGTTTTTCTGATTCGTATTTGGTTTGTTCCAATTAGTCCGGAGTAATTACCACCATCTGGTGTTCAAAGATTATATTGCAATCATGGCATGATTTTAGTATAGTTTTTGTCCACAAGAGGGCAGAAAAAAACCAAAGTGATGATGATGATGATGATATGACTTTAAATGTAGAAGTTTTTCATAAAACATGCAACAAAAAGAGATTTATAATGTTAAAAATTGCTATGTACCACCACTAACCCCCTTGCAAGGCCTTAAATCGGTCTAACTCAGATTGGTACATTACTTTACCACTCCTCACACACCCTGCATGTCATCAGCAGGTTGTGCATGTACATCTAATCTCAACCTCAATGAAAAACAAGCAAACAACACCAGCTCTTTCTCTAAAGAGATTTGCAGCTTGCACAAACACAAAAACAACAAGATAACATTATTTTCTAACAGCAGTTTTGTTGTAAAGAAGAAGAAAAAGACAGAAATTGGTGCATAAGGGTGAGATGAGGCACCAAATCAAGCTCTAAAGACACAAGGAAAGATAAAAGGATTATTTGTTGTGATTTAATTTCATCAAATGTTTCCCAAAAGTCAATTTATAAGACAATAAATAAAAAGGCAGCACTAGCGTCCCCGTGTGGAGCCATTAAGTATGACCAATGTGCTGCCCCTCCCGCCCCTGAGTCCTGAGCCCCTCCCAACCCTGAGGTTGTGAGCTTAATTAAGATCACCTGGCATGACACCAGCATGGCTTCAGCACCTAGACGCCCTCGTGTGGAGACTTTAGGTAACGTGCTGCCCCCGATGCCCCCCACTTCCCCCACCCTGCGAGCGCTCCCCCCCTCCGCCTCCCCCGCTCAGCACTGAACTGGCTCCCCCACACCCCCGCACCCCCAACCCTGAGCACTGAGTCGTGTAGAGCCATTAAGTATGACCAATGTGCTGCTACCGACCCCCCCCTCCCCCCCTCCGCTCCCTGCGAGCGCCCCCCACTCCTTCCACCCCGCTCCCTGCGAGTTGACCCCCCCCCCCACCACCACCACCCCCAACCCTGAGCAGCTGAGCAGTTACACACCTAATCAACCTCACCTGGTTAGTGTGTGAGAGCAAGACTCTGCTAAAGGCTCAAACAATGTAACTGGGATTGTGACAGTACTTTACCACTCCTCACATAACCTGCATGTCATCAGCTCACCTGAACAGCAGGATGAAGTGTTATCCAACAAGCTTAAGTTTAAAATAGTTCATATTTTATCGATACACTCCTATAAGTAAAAAAATACAAAAATAAAAAAATTAAATCCAGCAAACTGAGAGATTTATGATGAAGAAAATCTGAGTAACTCCTCATACAGAGTGTGTAAAGATGTTAATATTTGGGAAGATTGAGGTGCTTTAATACATTTATTCCTAATAAAGGGCAGACTTATATTAACCCCCCCCCCCCCCCACAGATACACATCTCCCCCCAACACACACACACACACACACACACACACACACACACACACACATTGCCAACACTCCACCTCCCTTGCTCAACCCTGAGCACTGAGTTGTTCCCCCTCCCAACTCTGAGCCACACACACACACACCCAACACACACACATGCAGATGCACACACACACCCAACACACACACACACACATCCACACACACACACCCAACACACACACACACACATCCACACACACACACACACACCCAACACACACACATACAGACACACACACACACACACATACAGACACACACACACACACACACACACACACACACACACACACACACACACACACACACACACACACACACACACACACACACACACACACACACACCCTGAGCACTGAGCTGAGCTGTAACCAACTTCATTAAGATCACCTGGTTAGTGTCTGAGAGCATGACTCTGCTGAAGGCTTATGTCACCGGGATACACACACAACACACATCCACACACCCAACACATACACACACACACACACACACACACACCCAACACACACACACACACACCCAACACACACACATGCAGATCCACACACACACACCCAACACACACACACACACATCCACACACACACACCCAACACACACACACACACACACCCAACACATACACACACACACACACACACACACCCAACACACACACACACACACCCAACACACACACATGCAGATCCACACACACACCCAACACACACACACACATCCACACACACACACACACACACACATGCAGATCCACACACACACACCCAACACACACACATGCACATCCACACACACACACACCCAACACACACACACACACACATACACACCCAACACACACACACACCCAACACACACACACACACACACACACACACACACACACACACACACACACACACACACACACACACACACACACACACACACTCTCCCCCGCCCATCCCTGAGCCGTGTGTTGAGTTGTTACGGACCTAATCAAGCTCACCTGGGTAGTGTCTGAGTGAGAGAAATATGATGAAGAAAATCTGAGTAACTCCACACACAGAGTGTGTAAAGATGTTAATATTTGGGAAGATTGAGGTGCTTTAATACATTTATTCCTAAAGAACGGCAGACCTATATCAACAACTCCAGACACACCAAGTACAACCTACACACACACTCCCTGTTGATGTCTTTTATGTGCCAAAGATATTTACATCTAATCTCCACCTCAATCAAAAATAAACTATCAACAGCAGCTCTTTCTGCAAGGATTTGCAGATCGCACCAACACAAAGAACTGCAGTTTTGTTGTAAAGAAGAAAAAACAGCAAGTATTTCCATATATGTGTTAGATAAGGCACTAAATCAACTTCAAAAGACACGAGAAAGGTAAATGAATTATTTGTTGTCTGTGAATTATTTCATTTCATCTGATTTATCCCAAAAGTCAATTTATAACAAAATAAATAAAAAAGACAGCACTCTGACGCCCTCGTGTGGAGACATTAAGTATGACCAATGTGCCCCCCCCCCCCCCCCCCCCCCCCCCCAACCATGAGTCCTGAGCCCCTCCCAACCCTGAGGTTGTGAGCTTAATTAAGATCACCTGGCATGACACCAGCATGGCTACAGCACCGAGACGCCCTCGTGTGGAGCACTTCAGTAATGTGCTGCCCCCCACCCACACCCTCCTCCTCCGCCCAACTCTGAACCCCCCCCCCCCCCCCCCCCCCCCCCCTCCCGCACCACAACCCTGAGCACTGAATCGTTCCCCCGCCCAACTCTGAGCCATCCCCGCACACACACACACACACACACACACACACACACACACACACTCACACTCACACACAGATACATAAACACTGAGTGTGAGGACAAATAGAGAATATTCCACCCCTGCGTGCAGGAAAGTATCTATATTTTTAACTTTCTCTGCGTGTTTACGTCCACGCCGGGCGCCGTGTCGGGGTGAAATCGATCCGTTCCTCTGATTCCCTGCAGGATAAACGTGCCCGACATTTTAAATCCCTGAATTTTATTCTGTTGAATTCACATTTGATTTGTTGCTGCAGTATTGATTCCATTTTAATTGAGTATTTTATGAATATTTCCCTTCAATCAGCGAGGAACTGTACCCCAAACACTTGAAAGAGAATCTGTGATCAGATCGCACATAAATAATGAATATTTATAATTAATTAGAGAGATTTATTATTGTCCTCAGCGGCGATGGAGAGCTGGAGTGGCCTGTTACTCGATTTTGCATTTTCTATTTGGAGAAACAGAGCGACCGGATGAAGGAGTGAGACGTTAACGGTTCGATAAACGAGATAAAACTGGAAAAATAAATATTTGAAAACCTGACTTTGGCCTTTTAGGTTAAAAATGAGACTTTGGTTTCATTAAATCTTGATTTATATTGAATTAAAAGCAGCAAATTTGCAAGAATTTAAGGAGTACAACATCAATTTAGAGCAATTTTTTAAAGATTTGGATTAAAAGTAAAGTCGTCTTTTTCCTCTTTTTCTCACCCTGAAAATAACAGAGTTTGTTCAGTGCTTTGCTCTTTATAAATACACTAAATTTCAGGTGTTTTGATTGGATAATGGGTGTTCTACTGACCCCCAAATAACCCCTCAGTGTAAAGTGAGGCAAAGGAGCAAGAGGTCAAAGTTCATCAGAGATGTTTACAAACAATCTGTGGTGTCACCTCTTTGATGTGAGGGTTCAGGCAGCGGTTATCAAAACAATAACAAAGCTCCTCTCTTAGAGCTGTTAGGTCCATTTACAGTGTATTCAGAGGAAGAGGGCAGCACAATGAGGAGACAGAAGCCTGAAGGAAGAGGAAAGCAACAGAAATATATTAAAGAGGGCCTCAAAACCTGTGGATACTTGAAGAAGAAGAAGAGAAAGGACATTTTGATCCCTAACATTACAGGAGTATCTGAAAACTAAAGAGGATCTTTGGTAAACACCATATTTCTGTTCATTTTAAGCCTGGAAACACTCGGAGGTAGAAGCTGCTTCATCCCACACCAAAAAAAAAAAAAAATTCAGGTTAAAATTTCAGCAGCTTTCTCCTCTCAAACTTTCACAGTTTTTGGTTAGTTTATAAAAGGTCTTTAAAAAAACACTGAGACCATAATCAGGGGTCAGTCGATGAAAATGTGCTTTTTCCAGGTTATAATTTCAACACCTTTGTCATTTTTTAATTCATTGATTCCAGTATAAACAATAAATGATGCAGGATACCTCAGGTTGATCATTATTATTAGTTTGTTTTTATCATTTTATTTTATTTTATTATTTTTTTCCAATTTTTTTATTGTATTTTATCATTTAGTTTATTAATATTATTATTGTTATTATTATTATTATTATTATTATTATTATTATTATTATTATTATTATTATTATCATTATTATTTTTTATTATTATTTGTATTATTATTATTATTATTATTATTATTATTATTATTATTATTATTATTATTGTTGTTATTATATTAGGTTATTATTTCAGTGAGTGACTAAAAACAGCAGCTTGGAGATGGAGTTTTCTGTCTGCGTCTTTACTCTCACCAGCACATGATGCTGCTCCCAAAGACGCTAAGTGTTTCAGGAGGTATTTAGGTCAGATATTAACTCGTTCACTTTAAATGGAAGACATTGAGCCTATAGAGTGGATCGTGGCGGCACACACACACACACACACACACACACACACACACACACACACACACACACACACACACACACACACACACACACACACACACACACACACACACACACACTCACTCACACACACGCACACATAGCCTACACCCCCACCCTCCCCCGCCCATCCCTGAGCCGTGTGTTGAGTTGTTACGGACCTAATCAAGCTCACCTGGGTAGTGTCTGAGTGAACTGAGAGAAATATGATGAAGAAAATCTGAGTAACTCCACACACAGTGTGTAAAGATGTTAATATTTGGGAAGATAGAGGTGCACACACACTCCTTGTTGATGTCATTTTTGTGCCAAAGATATTTACATCTAATCTCCACCTCAATAAAAAAAACTATCAACATCAGCTCTTTGTGTTAGATAAGGCACCAAATCAACTTCTAAAGACACGAGGAAAGGTAATGAATTATTTTTTGTCTTCAAGTTATTTTATTTCATCTAATTTATCCCAAGTCAATTTATAAGACAATAAATAAAAAAGACAGCGCTCTGACGCCCTCGTGTGGAGACATTAAGTATGACCAATGTGCTGCCCCTCCCGCCCCTGAGTCCTGAGCCCCTCCCAACCCTGAGGTTGTGAGCTTAATTAGTATCACCTGGCATGACACCAGCATGGCTCAGCACCGAGACGCCCTCGTGTGGAGTCATTCAGTATGTACAATGTGCTGCGCCCCTCCCAACCCTGAGCTACGATGTTATGAACTTAATTAAGATCACCTGTCCATCCCCTCTCCCGCCCAACCCTGAGCCAGCTCATCCCCCCTACTTCCCCCACCCAATAATTCACATTTTACTGATACACTCCTATAATTTACAACAAGTTATCCACCAAACCGAGAGAAATATGAATATACAAAATCTGAATAACTCAGATTATTCCTAAAGAAGGTCAGACTTATATCAACAACTCCAGACACACCAAGTACAACCTACTAACACACATTCCCTGTTGATGTCATTAATGTGCCAAAGATATTTGCATCTAATCTCCATCACAATGACAAGTAAGCAAACAACACCAGCTCTTCCTGCAAAAAGATTTGCAGATCGCACAAACACAAAAAACAGCAAGGCAACATTATTCTCTAACAGCAGTTTTGTTGTAAAGAAGAAGAAACAACCAGAAATTGGCACATAAGGGTAAGATGAGTCACCGAATCAAGCTCAACAGACACGAGGAAAGGTAAATGAAGAATTTGTTGTCTTAAAGTAACTTATTTCACCCAACTTAATTTTAATTTTAATCTAATCTAATTCATCCCCAAAGGCAATTCATAAGACGGAAAATAAAAAAGACAGCATGCCATCAGCGCTTTAACGCCCTCCTGTGGAGCCGTTATGTACAATGCAGTGCAACGAAAAGTGACGCTGACTCACCGAAGGTCGAGAGCTGTAGAGGGCACTCCAGATCCACGGTCCACCTCCAAACAGACGCACGGACTGCAGACAGCAAAGTAAACACACTCAGCTGGAGTCCGTGGATACTCGTGATGCGTTCAGGTAGACGTTAGCCTCTCTGCGTCTTTCTCAGGGCGTCGATCAAAGGGAAGGAGTCCTCCGCTGGTTCGTAAACATCCCTGAAGTCTCCTCGTCCTTCGTGTCAATAAAAAGGTGCGAAGTTACCTGTAAATATGTTTAATAGACACGTGCGCCCTGATTTTTACAACATTTGTTGTGTCGTTGTTACAACTTCCGTGTTTACACCCTACGTCACTGTGACGTGTCATATCAGTTGCTAAATGTCAAAATCGTTCATTTAATTTGCATATTTGATTAAGGTTTAACTTGAGAAATGGTTTTCAGCTAAAAAGGGAAATAGAGTTAAAAATAATTGATGTTTCTGTTAATTTAAATGTTAATTTCAAAGTGTATTTTATGATCCCATTCTATTATTTCCCTATTTTAATTTCCTACTGCTGTACTGTGTGATGAGCAACTGATTAGTAACACGAAATTTCCTAACTTGGGATAAATAAAATATTTTTGACGAAGATTTTGTTTGTGGTAATTATTCCCGGATGTTTGCCGTCATCTGGTGTTCAAAAATTATATTGCAATCAAGTCATGTTTGCAGGATAGTTTTTGTCCACAGGAGGGCAGAAAAAAACCCAAAGTAATGATTATAATTAATATTTCAGATGGAAATCTCTATATGTGAAGATTAGATTAAAAAAACACAGAGATACTTTCTATAATTTTTTTAATTTATCAACATGCAGGCAACTTAAAACATAGATATATGTTAAAAGAATGCTATATAAATTGTAAGTTTATAAATTATTATAATATAATAATATAAGATATGACAGAGGTGTTGATATTTCTGTGTAAAGGCATGGAAATGTGATTTATTGTAAATATGACAACATGAGGGGGTCTGTCTCCTGTGTAGCATGTGAAATATCGTTTAAATGGACTCCAGCTTCACTGAACCCTCTCTGTTTGATCAGACAAACTGAAGCTTCAGAGGAGTTGTTGGTTTGCAGAAGATCAACTCTCTGAGGAACTGGATTACACAGAGTTGTGTTATCATCACGAGAGTGTTCAGAAGTTGACACAGCTTTTGTTTAATCACTAGTTATATTTTTAAAGTCCTTTTTTACAGTAAGTTGAGTACAAGATGTCAGACAGAAGCAACAGTGTGACAGACTGGCAGCACCAAGCAGCCTTCTTTATGTTTTACTGAATAAATTAAAGCAAAAAGAAATTAAGGAAAATTTTAGGACATCTGAAAAGAAGGAGAGAGAAACACAAAAAGCAGTTTCACAAAATAAAGATAGATCAGCTTTTGGAGGAAAGATTGCAGTATAGTTGTTGTCCACAGGAGGGCATAAATACTCACTATTTTCCAAATTCTGAAATGCAAAATTCACACTTTGACCACACGAGGGCGTAAATACTCAGCATTTTCCTTATCCTAAAATGCAAAAACTTTTGAATTACAGAACCGGAGGCTGTAGAAGCTGCATGGTGTAAATATGTCCACTTAATCAGGAATTAGCTTCTTTTTCCTGTACTTGTTACTGCATTGTTGTCCTATTTCTCATGCTGTTTTTCTTATTTTTACATCCTCTGACTGATCTTCTTTTCATTTTTTGTTCTCTCAGACATTAAGTTCAGAGTTGACAGAGGCCAGAGATGAAACCAAGAAGTTACTGAACGATGTTCTGCAGGCAGTGAAAAGGGGCCGAGACAAATACAAAACCCTGCGCCAGATCTGACCAAGGTGATGGCTGCGATAATGTGTTACCTGCCTGTTACCTCTGGATAGTGTGTCTGTGTGTTACAGCCACTCACTGTTTCCTGTCAGTGCATGTTCAACTTCTGTAAATACAGGTCACAAAATACACCTACAAAACATCTGTGGAGGTGTCACTCCGTTTTTTTTTTTTCAGAATATGAAAAAAAAGTCTTAGTTTTTTTCTAATTTATTTTCATTTATTATTTTTTTAATGTGGACATGATTTCTTTTTTTTTTTTTGATAGACTGTGCTTTAAATTATCTTAAAACTCCACATTAGCTCCTGGATTAAACTTCAAGTTTTGGTATTTGTTCATTTTTTCAAAGAGGAGTGAGACTTCAGAACAAACCAGCTTTGATTTCATGGACTCCCTGTTATATATGAAGTCATTATAAAATGATTATAGGCCGCACTGCTCCTGGGGTGTATCTGTTGCAGCAGCCACAATCCCTGCACCCATTACTGTAAGCACACAGAGTCCAGACTGAACTGTTTTATGTGATTCTTGGAGTACAGTCTTGATTGTGCTGTAATTATTTCCTGTTTTAGGACAACGTTTGGCCCGATGTTTCTGGAGTGGAGCATCCCTGTGAAGAAGAGCAGCTTGGAAATGAGGAGGTGGATGCAGCGTCGTGGGATGAGTTCAATCTGGACTTCAGCACCCCTGAAAGTTTCCTCCAACAGCCATCAGGAAACCCCCTCCGAATCTCTGTGAGTTTGTAGATGACATATGAGTCCAAAAAAAAACCAGTAGCATCCCAACTGTGTGTTTATTGATGATTCAGTGTTTGTGATTACAATCCAGCTCCAGGTCTGCAGAGTTACAAAACATTCAAATACCTGGAGAGCGACCTGGATTTCCACCTGTGTCCTGTACCAAGGTGATTGATTTGACACAGCTCGGATGAAATAACAAAGTTAGACTGATGAAGAGGCAGGTGTAGTCTGAAGAATGTTGTTTTTGCAGGTATCAAACCCCAGAGAGTGACACTAAAACGTCCCAAGCTGAGAAGAGCTTTTTGTATCGCGAGGTAAGACATGATTAAACTGATGAAACTGTTAAAAAAGACAGTTTTTTGACACGGCTTGTTGTGGTTTTGTTTGCCAACACCAGTTTTTGAGCGGTGAGAAGGATGGTAAATGATGCAGCTTTAGAGGTGTGTGTGTGTGAGTCAATCAGGGCGCTTTTGTGTGGTCTGTAGGTCTGTGTGTTCCAGTACAGCCCTCCTTGGCCCTCCACCTCCTCTGGTGACAGGCTGTCCTGGTCCACGTCCATCAATCCACAAAGTGTGAGCACAAGTTTAAGAAGTTTTGATTGAGCCATTGCCTTAGTAAAGCTGTGTAAAGATAGAAAGCTGCTGTCAGTGTTGTGTGTGTGTGTTTGTGTGGGGTCCAGGTTCTAAGTTACAGTTACAAGTCAGTAGAAGTTGAGTTGATTTGTTTTGTTAAATGTGCACTTGTTTAGAATAGAATAGAAATACTTTATTTATCCCTGGGGGGGAATTCAGGAGTCCCAGCAGCAATCAAGAAAACAAAAGTAAGAAAGTGTATAGAAAGTGCAAAAAGCTCCACAAGAAAATAGATGACAACAGCCCGTCCACTCTCCAGCCCAGTGAGGGGATCAATGTACTAAATGTTGGCGTGAATGATGTGTCAATCAGAGTTGTACTCTATCTTGGTATATTTACTTCAGCTAAGGTGAGATTTGAAGATGCTGTGGACAGAAAATATGAGCAACATGACAGGAAGTGGTGGTCTAAAGCATCTGAACTGTGTTTATTGTTTTTTTTTTTTCTTCTTCCCTTTCTTTTTTCTCAAAAAAAAAAAGACATAGTCTGACATTTCCCCACATTAGGAGCAGATTCTTGATCAAAACCCTCACGCTGGGTGTTCAAAACTCCTCAGATCAAACAAAAGTTAGCGCTTATGAGCTCACAGGGAGACAAAGCAGCAGTTAAAGGGATAAAGGATGAGCAAATGTACATCAGTCATGATTTCTGATTCCTTTAATCTGCTGAATCTGGAGCAAACTTTGAGCTGATGTTGGTGTGTGTCTCTTGTTTCTCTGCAGGAAAGGTGTGGAGCTGGAGTGGATGAAAGACTTCTTCAATGTCATGTGAGTAACTCAGAAGTCACAAAATCAAACTTCTTTTGTAACATAGCAGGCCCTGGAGCGCCCAAACATAGACCTGGTTTTGGTTGGCTCTTCTGACTATTTTGTATCAGGGTCCATGTGCCTGTCTGCACACCTGCCCCTGTGTCTCTGTGTGAGAAACTTTATGACAATAATAAAGACACATCTGCTCTTTGAGAAACTGGATCACACAGAGTGTCCTTTCTACGTTTTAGAAAGGAAAGAAACTTTTGTAAACAGTGTAACTTTATAGAGCGTGTCTTAAAGTTACAAATTCAACTGTCTTAAGGCGGAGCATGTAAGATGTAGACTAATGAGCATGAGCAGTGAGTGAAAGAGGTGACAGCAGCATTTTAATTAGCATTAGCATAATTAGCATTGGCTTTATAATTGGCTAAGCGGCTTCAGCAAGCAAATCCGCTGCTCCACACAGATGTGAAGTGAAAAACACTTTGGTCCTCCTGATGTTTGTGTTTATCTCCTTGTTTTGTGCAGGCTCTGAGCGACTTGGACACACTTCCTGTGACTCCAACTGATGCCGCTGTGACGACCTCTGTTCCTCTGTTCAACCTTCAAGTTCGTATTTGTTTCTTGCAGCAGGGAATGTGATTGAACTTGCTTATAAGGAAAGAAAACGTCTTTTTGTTACATTTCTATACTTTTTTGTCATTTCAGGTTCCTCAGCCCTCCAAGCTTGTGGGTTATGAGGCTGTGTTGGCGTGGGAGGCGTTTGATTCTTACATCCCTTCTACTTTTCAGAGACAGCTCCGCAGTGGAGATGCTGTAAGCACACAAAGTCCAGACTGAACTGTTGTTTCTGGAGTGGAGCATCCCTGTGAAGAAGAGCAGCTTGGAAATGAGGAGGTGGATGCAGCGTCCTGGGATGAGCTCAATCTGGACTTCCTAGAAACCCCCTCCGAATCTTGGTGAGTTTGTAGATGAAATGTGAGAGCGACAACCATTACACCCTGTCATACTCTGACTGAGTCATACATGACGTCCTGAGCGTGTTGTCTCCTTTTGCTCCTCAGAGAAACCACACCAGCTGTCAGGAGAGGAGAAGGAGAGGGAGGACATCTGCAGACAAGAGGGAGACGCTGACATGAAGGTGAGGAGAGCTTGGAAAGAAAACACAGCTGGAAAAACTGCTTCAAATCTCACCACCTGTTTGTTTTTCCACAAGAGTCTGGAGGAGCAGCTGGAGAACTACCGCGAAGCTCACCACAAGCAGCTGAGCCGCCTCCGGGACCAGATCCTAGACAAGCAGAGGATGCTGGACCAGCTCACAGAGTAAGCAGACATCAAACGTCACCATCATAGAGAAAAAGAAAAAACCTCTGTCTCTGCATGAACCCGCTCTCCTCTCAGTCTGAACCAGGGCCTGCTGCTGGAGCAGGAGAGACTCATGTCAGACTACGACAAACTCAAGAGCAAGGAGCAGGAGAAAGATGCCAAACTGCAGAAACTCATCTCGGTACCTGGAGACACCTCAGCGTGGCCTCAGCGTGGCCTGTCTCTGACTCCTCTCCTCTCTGTGTGTTTGTTCAACGTTCTGCTTTGTGCACAGACTCCTGAACGAGCAGAGGGAGCAGGCCAGAGAGGAACAACAAACACTAACCATCTTTCTCTTCTTTTTGCAGATTTTATTCAAACTGGACAAAAAAAACCTTCATCACTTTTCTGTTGTGTGATACATCATCTCATTAAACGTTGTGATTCTTGCTCCTTGTTTCACTCAGTCTCACACAGTCCTCACAGCTGGAGACCAGACTCCTCCACTTCCTCTGTGCTTACACTAATTGGAGAATTAATTAGTTAATTAGCACAGGCAATGGAGGAAACTGTTAAAGTATCAGATGCTTCACTAGACCCTTTCAGGAAATGACAACGTCCTTAAATCTGTAAACTTGTCTTCATTCACACATCCACGTTGTTTTTTAAAAAACCCTCCTCGTCAGCACAGAAGGACCACCTGAACCAAACAGCAACCTTGTATAACGACCATGTCTGTAAAGGTTCTGGAGGAGAAGACTGAAGAATTTTCAAGTCAGTGTCTGAGAGGAAGAGGATTAAAAGTTAAGAAAAACCTGCAACCCCAACATTTCCCAACTCAGCCACAATCAGGACAAGTCAGGATGGGGCCCTGGCGCTTTAAACATATTTTGGCTGCAAGACTTGAAAACTCAACCAAGGTCTGAGAAGGCTTTGAACTCACCACCTGCTGCCTCCTTAACCACTGGGCTACACAGACACACACCTGGCAGGTGCTCACCAACTTTTAGCTTCCTTTGGAGACAGGATGTGACAAGCAGTGAAAGGGAGCAAGATTTTAATCTGTGACTTCTTCATTCAGAGTCAGGGTCTTAAGCTCCGGAGCTACGAAGACACAGAAAGCATCAAGTTTTTCTTACATTTGATGTTCTTCCTATATATGTATATATATATATATATATATATATATATATATATATATATACAAATATATTTTTTATGCCTCTTTTCAACTCTTGGTATTTCTAAGCAGAGATATTAAGCACGAAACTTAAATTATCAGTAAGAGGTAAGTGCAGTTTAAGCGCCACAGGTAAGAAGACCATGTTTTTGTTTTTTTTTATATATATCACTATTTATTTATTTTAATGCACAATCTGGTATATATAATGGTAATTAAAGGGTAGTATTAATTCTGTAGTTTTATTTATTTATGTATCTGTCATAATTTTATGTTCATCTTTCCTGGTCTCTCGGCTTTTGATTGGCTGATTAGTCCCTGAGGGGCGCTGCTGCCTCCTATGAGCGGAGGATGTTTTCGTGTATAATTAATTATATACACGCGTAGAAAGAGTGATTAAGTAAAATGAAATTGACATGAAATTATTAGTTTTTGTCAAAGACTGTATATGTATATATATATATTTTTTTAGAGTCTACGGTTTTTGTTCCCTGGCGGTGACGTTCTCGGCGGAAGTGACGTCCTCAGCGGATGAGCCGCTGGAACCGGAAGTTGCCAATCAAGGCATGGCGCGCGGGAAACAGGTAGGGTATAAAAAGGCGATTCAGAAGACGCAACGGTTGATACACGAAGGGTGATGAGACTCGAGCTCGATGTCTAAGGTAAGTGGAGAAAACATTAACTCATGTGAACCTTTCTAGTTGAATTCAGGTGAATTGTATTGTCTGTTTCATGTCTACCAGAGGCCTCGGCAGAGCACCTGTTGGAAGAAGAGGAACAAACAAAGCGGCCATCTTTTCAGGTAAGGTTTCTCTCCTGTCGACTTTATTTTCGGTACATTGTCCCGTTACATTATCCAGCCCACTAATTCCACTCTTTGCTCTTTTCGCAGGCTCTCGGCTGGCTACCTGAGGCCTCGGTAGAGCACCTGTTGGAAGAAGAGGAACAAACAAAGCGGCCATCTTTTCAGGTAAGGTTTCTCTCCACTCGATTTTATTTTCGGTACATTATCCCGGTTCATTATTCAGCCCACTAATTCCACTTTTTGTTGTTTCCGCATGCTCTCTGCTGGCTACCAGAGGCCTCGGCAGAGCACCTGTTGGAAGAAGAGGAACAAACAAAGCTAGCATCTTTTCAGGTAAGGTTTCTCTCCACTCGACTTTATTTTCGGTACATTATCCCGGTGCATTATCCAGCCCACTAATTCCACTCTTTGCTCTTTCCGCAGGCTCTTGGCTGGCTAACGTGTGACCGGAGCCTCAGAGCAGTCTCTGTTTGTGATGTGTTAGCTCTACAGGCCGTGAGGAACCGAGCAGTGGAAGAGCCGGGGCTGTGTGGGAGAGTTTGGTGGAGCTGGGCTACTCTGTAGTTCCAGTCCACCTTACTCCTCTCCACACAGACCTGGTTTGACCCCTGCTCAGTGTTACTTCAACGGTCGGTAGAGTGAAGCGCAGCACAGACACGCTGCTCTGAGGGGAAAGTTGCTCTGTGGCTTTTGTCTCTTTGGTAGTCATTGGCAGGCCGGAACCGGCAGTCTCTGCCTGCGACGCGTTTGCTTAGCAAGTCGCTGAGTAACCGAGCAGTGGAAGAGCTGGGGCTGTGTGGGCAAAGTTTGGTGGAGCTGGGCTACTGTGGTGCATCAAATGCATTTCAGTAGTTACAGTCCACCTCGCTTCCGTCCACACAGACCTGGTTTGACTGCTGCTCAGTGTTACTCTAACGGCTAGCGGAGCGAAGTGTGACGCAGGTATGCTGCTGTAAGTGCAAAGTTGGTCCGTGGCTGACTTTGCTCAGTCATTGTGCGTGTGGAACCTCAGAGCTCAGTTTGTGGTGTAGCTGGTGGTGTTTGGTGGAGCTGGGCTGCTCTGTGGCTCTGTCACTTTGCAGTTACAGTCCATCTTACTCCTCTGCTGCGCTGCTCTGAGGGAAAAGCTGCACAGTGGCTGGACCCTGTCTTTGACATGTTGGCTTAATGTTGCTTACAGTGGTCTTTTTCCTGTCTGGTAAACTTTGTTGAGAATAAAAAAAAATTCTGTGTGAAATACTTGTCTGTCATGATTTTGTACCTTAGTGAAATTCATGTGCAGGAACACTTAACACTTTACCTCAACTTTTCTTTAACTACTGTCATATTAAACTTAAATTATGCCTCAACTTTTTTCTAATTAGTGTCATAATGCACTGAAATTAGTAAGGTTTAAGCCATCCCTTATTTTAGAGTAAAAAAAAAAAATCAGCTCTTATTTTGTAAAATTGAGCTTTTATAAGATTTAGCCAATTTATAAGGCTTAATCTTTATAAATCTATATGGATAAAGCAAATAAGTAAAAAATTGACCAAAAAGGGGTGTGGGACTTACCCATTTTTCCCCAAAAAGCCCTGAGAGGGGCGTGGGACTTACCCATTTTTCCCAAAAATTTTCTAAGTCAAAAAAATAATTATTTTTTTGACTAAGTCCTGAAGTTTCAGGCTCATGACAATTTCATTGATAAGTGCTTCAACGTGACCAGGGGAAATAATCAGTCTTTATTTGATGAATGAAGATGATGAAGGGTAAAGTGCTTTGAACTGTTGGAGTGAAAGACTGACTTTAATTGAACTGATGTGAACTGAGTCCATGAAAATGTATGAAGTTAGTTGATGACTATTTCAAAGTTGACCTCTGAAACTGGCATCAACTAACTCCACACATTTGCATGGACTCAGTTCACATAAGTTCAATTAAAGTCAGTTTTCAAAGTGAAAAACCTGTTTCACCTCTTAGAGCTTCTTCGAAAAGCGGCCGGGAAAAAACCCGTCTTGCTGAAGTTCACCAAAAGGGGGGAAGGTGTTCCCCAGCAAGAGCGAGCCGGCCGAGGCTACTAGACAACAGTGGGCTTTAGTGACCACAGACCAAGTCACTGTGTTGCTTTCTGGTTCGGACAACGGAGACGACAGCAACACTTGCCCACACGATCAGATCCCGGAGCTTTTCGAAGAGCTAGCGGACAACCGGACCAACAGTGGGTTAACTCTCTGTGCTCATTGCGGGAGGGACAAAACCCGCATCAAGTGTTGTTTCGTGATGAGTGGACAACCGAGACAACGACAACACTTTTCCCACTTTGCGGAGCGTCTTCGAAAAGCAACCGGAACCGGGGACAAAAAAATCGAAAAGCACTGGGGCTACGAGGCAACAAGAGAAGACACCCACTTTTCTGTACAACGAGAGGAAACCTGCGAGCTGGAAAACGTCTTTACACAGCAAAATCAGGGTTTTTAATCCTCTCACAAACCGAGCCAACAGTGGGGTCTCTCTTCATTCAGGCCGCCCTGAATTCAAAGCCACCAGTGTTTTCTTTGAGGGAACCGAGCCAACAACGCCAGCAGCACCTGAAACAGAGCGAGGGGTTACTGAAGGGTTCATACTGAATAAATGAGAAAAGTGTGTGATAATAAAAGCTAAAATAAGTACTTAACTGGTGTCAGTCTTTTCCGGATGAGCTGAGAACCTGAGGAGACAAGAGAAAGGGCGCTGGGTTAGTGGGTTGTCACGTTTCAGTTTAATTTAACTACTACATATAACCAAAGCGGACAAACTTACCTCGGTTTGCTTTTGTCGTAGCTGGGCCCTACGACAATTCAAAGCCACCAGTGTTTTCTTAGAGGGAACGACATACCGAGCCAACAACGCCAGAAGCTCCTGAAACAGAGCGAGGGGTTACTGAAGGGTTGATACCGAGTAAATGAGAAAGTGCGTGATTTCAAAAGCTAAAATAAGTACTTAACTGTTGTCAGTCTTTTCCGGATGAGCTGAAAACCTGAGGAGACCAGAGAAATGACGTTGGGTTAGTGGGTTGCTACGTTTCAGCTCGATCAAACTACTACATATAACAAAAGCGGACAAACTTACCTCGGTTTGTTTTTGTCGTAGCTTGGTTGAGAACCTGTGAACACAGTGAGGAGTTAGCGAGCTGACAGAGAACAAGTACATCATGAATTTACCATTAATGCTAAAGTAACGCAAACTCACCTTTTCCTTTTGGATGCGCAGCTAAAGGGTTAGCTTAGCTTAGCACGGACAGAACCTGTAAAGAAAGAGAAGAGTTAGTGGGTTGATGGACAGCAAGTTGGTCAAAGTGCAAAGCAGACTCACCTTGTTTGTGTTGTGACAGCGTCAAACAGGAAACTGAAGTGTTCCCGTTAAGTGGCTCCAGCTACATCGCTCACACAACCGAATGACCAATCAACGACGCCCCTGGTGTACCACGTGACTGCTGCATATCAATCAACGACGTCACTGCACCGCGACGCCTCTGTTACACCACGTGACTGCTGCATAAAGTCCATATTTAATTAGCACTCCATAGTCTGTGTATGAAGTTAATTTGAATATTCTCTCAGCCTCATTTCATACAATAAAGCTGCGTCTAATGATTATTTGTTTAAAGCTCGTCTTCTTCATGTCATTTATTTCAAACAACAGCCTTTGGTCTACTACCTCTTTCATTATTTTTATTCATTGCACACAGAATTCAAGGTGAAACAAAAACACACCCACCTTAAAAAAAGGAAAAACACATTCAAGCTGCCACCGTGTTTTCATGTGCAGGGTGAAACTATCAATATTAAACTGGGCATAACACACATTCACTGAACAGTTGGACTACTGGATGAATGAACAACACTGACACTGTTTCAAAAACTGTTTACTAAAAGTAACAAAATATTTTCTGGACTACAGTTACATGCAGGGCTGGAAATCACATCGTCGTCAGTGCATCAAAGAGTAAAAACCAGCTGTGCGGGTTAGAAGGTGGAGGCGTGGGACACAAATTGGTTTGTATTAACAAGACAGAAGTGTAGTTTTACATCATCAAATCACAGTTACTTTGGTGTGTTAGCAATCAATCAAAAATATATTTCACTATGAGTCAGAATGACAGGGTGAGGTGGCATCAGAAAACATATGATTGTATGAAATTCAGTGTACAAAAAAACACGGCGACAGTTTTATTCCTGCACTACTTTAAGCAATACATTCAGATTCCACACATCTAGCAAAGCATCCCTTCTTTAAGTCCCGTGTGTACTTTGATCCTTTCTCTAAATGGACTACTTTTTCTCCCTGCCTCTCAGTTTGTGAGTATCATATGAGCATTTCATTTAGCATGACAAGCATAGGGTTCTTTCCTGCATCAGCTCAGTGCGACACACTGGCCTCCCTTTGTGTTCCTATGGAGCACTGGACCTCCTCTGATTGGGTCCTTCACGGTGCAGGAGAGGCAGCAGGTCTTCAGATGGACATAGTGCATGTGATGAACTGTGAACACAAAGGGAAAGTAAGCAAAAAGTGGCTTCAACAGGAGCTGGAGCTCAAATATCTCATGCTGCAAAGATGGGACAGTTCACTTACATCATCATACTGGAACATGACAGATCCCTGCTGCATGGTGTCTCTACGCTTGAAGTTGTCTGTGTGTCAGAAACACATACGTTGGCAACAGGTGGATTATTTGTTTTTCATTTTTACATATGGAGGCCCGAAAGTGTGAACAAGGTATGCAACGTATTCTTCATAAAACCTATGATTCTAGAAAAAAAACAGAGTGACACCTCCACAGATGTTTTATAGGAGCATTTTGTGACCTGTATTTCATGATGGATGTGTGTTAAGGTCAGGTAAGCGGATACTAAAGGAAAGTTAAATGTGTGTGTTATTGTCCAAAGCTGGTTTGTTCTGAAGTCTCACTCCTCTTTGAAAAAATGAACAAATATTAAAACTTAAAATTTAATCCAGGAGCTAATGTGAAAAAAAAAACACTAGCTTTAGCTGCAAATGTCAATACATTGACTTTAGACGCACCAGAAGTGACTTTTCTAATGGTTAATTTTGTAAATAAAACGTGTGACGCACTCTGATTTGTGCTCCAACTCGAACCTGTGAGTAAACAAATCAAGACTGTTTCAACATGGTTGCTTAAAGTAAGGCAGACGTAATTTTAAAGTAACACTGGTTTAAATTTCCCCTTTTTTTGTTTACCATCTCTTTTGTTCATTTTAATTACAGGTGTCCTTTTACCTTGTTTCGTGTCTCTCCCATGCCGGCACAGCCTGGTAGCCCACAAGCTTGGAGAACTGAGGAACCTGAAATGAGAAAAAAAATATAGAAATGTTTCAGAAAGGCGTTTTCTTTCCTTGTATGCAAGTTATCAGCCCCATTTTCAATCACATCCACTGCTGCAAGAAACAAATACGAACTTGAAGGTTGAACAGAGGTCGTCACAGTGGCGTCACAGGAAGTGCTTCCAAGTCGCTCAGAGCCTGCACAAAAGAAAGAGATAAACACAAACATCAGGAGCACCAAAGTGTATTTCACTTCACAGACTCACATCAGCTGTGTTATGTCCTCACCAGAACATCACTTTCATCACAAAAAAACATAAAAGAAGATGGAAACACTCTGTCTGGAGACATTTCTGCATCCCACGTCCCATCATCCTCCTTCCTCTCATCTGAAGGAAAGAAACAACAACATCACTATGAATACCAGAGTTTCATCTCACAGAATGGATAAATGATGCTTTATGAACTCACCTGCTGTAGTGAAGTTACTTCTGACAGAAGAGGCCAAGAGAAGGAAGTCTGTGCTTCATCCCACATCTGATCACAACCTGGAAGAAACCACAGAGACGAGGATGTTTGTGATTAGCTAAATGGCAAAATGTGCGAGATACACAAACTTGTCTGCTCTCACTTTTTGTGCAGCTTGTTCAAACTGTGCCAGGGCTCTTTGCAGTTTGTTTGGCTGCTAACTGTCATCAACACTGCTGCTTGGAGCTCTTGTGGGGCCTTTGCTCCCTGCCTCGCTGTGTCCTCTCTAACACAAACCTCCCTGAAACAAACATCCTCACGTTATGTTTGCTCTTTCAAATTCAGCCTGTGTGGTTCAGTTTCATGTGCTGTAATTACTCAATGTGTCCACACAAAGGCACCAAAGTGCAGTGAGCATGCCACCTTTTCAAAGTTTAACATTTGTCTTATTAATTGCCTTTAAGGGTAAATAAAGATGAAGATATACTTTGTTAATCCCCTTTACAATCTCAATGACGCTGTATACACACACACACACACACACACACCCTTGCTCAAGGGCAAACTGGCCCCAAATAAAGTTTTCTGAATATGAGTCTGTGACTTACCCTTTTTCTCCAAAATATGGCCAAAGCAGGGCGTGTTGGTCAAATTGGGTAACCATTTTCCCCCAAAATTTTCTAAGTCCCACACCCTCTCAGCGCTTTTTGGGGGGAAATGGTTAAGTCCCACACCCCATTTTTGTCAAATCGCTGGACTACCCTCTAGTTTTGTTTTTTTTTTGTTATTCTTACTTATTTACTTTATCCATATAGATTTAAAGATTAAGCCTTTCAAATAGGCTAAATGTTATAATAGACCAATTTTTAAGAGCTGATTATTTACTCTAAAATAGGGGATGGCTTAAACCTTTCTAATTTTTGCACATTATGACAGTAAGTAGAAAAAAGTTGTGGCATAGTTTTAGTGTATTGTGTAAATAGTTGAGGCAAAGTGTTTGTCCCTGCACATGAATTTCACTAAGGTACAAAATCATGACAGACAAGTAATTCACACAAAAGTTTTTTTATTCTCTTAACAGTTTACCAGACAGGAAAAAGACCACTGTAAGCAACATTAAGTCAACATGTCAAAGACAGGGTCCAGCCACTGTGCAGCTTTTCCCTCAGAGCAGCGCAGCAGAGGAGTAAGATGGACTGTAACTGCAAAGTGACAGAGCCACAGAGCAGCCCAGCTCCACCAAACACCACCAGCTACACCACAAACGGAGCTCTGAGGTTCCACACGCACAATGACTGAGCAAAGTCAGCCACGGACCAACTTTGCACTTACAGCAGCATACCTGCGCCACACTTCGCTCCACAAGCCGTTAAACACTGAGCAGCAGTCAAACCAGGTCTGTGTGGACGGAAGCGAGGTGGACTGTAACTACTGAAATGCATTTGATGCACCACAGTAGCCCAGCTCCACCAAACTTTGCCCACACAGCCCCAGCTCTTCCACTGCTCGGTTACTCAGCGACTTGCTAAGCTAACGCGTCGCAGGCAGAGACTGCCGGTTCCGGCCTGCCAATGACTACCAAAGAGACAAAAGCCACAGAGCAACTTTCCCCTCAGAGCAGCGTGTCTGTGCTGCGCTTCACTCTACCGGCCGTTGAAGTAACACTGAGCAGGAGTCAAACCAGGTCTGTGTGGAGAGGAGTAAGGTGGACTGGAACTACAGAGTAGCCCAGCTCCACCAAACTCTCCCACACAGCCCCGGCTCTTCCACTGCTCGGTTCCTCACGGCCTGTAGAGCTAACACATCACAAACAGAGACTGCTCTGAGGCTCCGGTCACACGTTAGCCAGCCGAGAGCCTGCGGAAAGAGCAAAGAGTGGAATTAGTGGGCTGGATAATGAACCGGGATAATGTACCGAAAATAAAGTCGAGTGGAGAGAAACCTTACCTGAAAAGATGGCCGCTTTGTTTGTTCCTCTTCTTCCAACAGGTGCTCTGCCGAGGCCTCTGGTAGACATGAAACAGACAATACAATTCACCTGAGTTCAACTAGAAAGGTTCACATGAGTTAATGTTTTCTCCACTTACCTTAGACATCGAGCTCGGGTCTCATCACCCTTCGTGTATCAACCGTTGTGTCTTCTGAACCCCCTTTTTATACCCTACCTGTCACCCGCTTGCTTTAATTAGCAACTTCCGGTTCTAACGTCACATCCGCCGAGAACGTCACCGTCAGGGAACAAAAACCATAGACTGTAAAAAAAAAAATATATATATATATATATATATACAGTCTATGACAAAAACTAATAATTTCCTCTCAATTTCATTTTACTTAATCACTCTTTCTACGCGTGTGTATAATTAATCATACACGTAAACATCCTCCGCTCATAGGAGGCAGCAGCGCCCCTCGGGATTAATCAGCCAATCAAAAGCCGAGAGACCAGGAAAGATGAACATAAAATTATGACAGATACATAAATAAATAAAACTACAGAATTAATACTACCCTTTAATCACCATTATATATACCAGATTGTTCATTAAAATAAATAAATGGTAATTTAAAAAAAAAAAAAATAAATAAAAATAAAGCATGGTCTTCTCACCTGTGGCGCTTAAACTGCACTTACCTCTTACTGCTAGTTTTAGTTTTATGCTTAATGTCTCTGCTTAGAAATGCCAAGAGTTGAAAAGAAGCATCAAAAAAATACATAGCCTATGTATATATAAAGATATAGGAGTTGGGAGAGATGCTGCATTCGGAAATGTTGGAAGCTGAAAGCCATGTGTTCGATTCCATTTTTGGAATTCCTGAGCTACAGAGACACATGAGGTTTTTCTTAACTTTTAATCCTCTTCCTCTCAGAACGGTCCAGAACCTTTACATGGTCGTTATACACGGTTGCTGTTTGGTTCAGGTGGTCCTTCTGTGCTGACGAGGAGGGTTTTTAAAAAAACATGATGGATGTGTGAATGAAGACAGGTTTACAAAGAAGATTTAAGGATGTGTCATTTCCTGAGGGGGTCTAGTGAAGCATCTGATACTTTAACAGTTTCCTCCATTGTCTGTGCTAATTAACTAATTAATTCACCAATTAGTGTAAGCACAGCTCGTGGAGGAAGTGGAGGAGTCTGGTCTCCAGCTGTGAAGACCCAGAATGAGGAGACTGAGTGAAACAAGGAGCAAGAATCACAACGTTTAATGAGATGATGTTTCACACAACAGAAAAGTGATGAAGGTTTTTTTTGTCCAGTTTGAATAAAATCTGCAAAAAGAAGAGAAAGATGGTTAGTGTTTGTTGTTCCTCTCTGGCCTGCTCCCTCTGCTCGTTCAGGAGTCTGTGCACAAAGCAGAACGTTGAACAAACACACAGAGAGGAGAGGAGTCAGAGACAGGCCACGCTGAGGCCACGCTGAGGTGTCTCCAGGTACCGAGATGAGTTTCTGCAGTTTGGCATCTTTCTCCTGCTCCTTGCTCTTGAGTTTGTCGTAGTCTGACATGAGTCTCTCCTGCTCCAGCAGCAGGCCCTGGTTGAGACTGAGAGGAGAGCGGGTTCATGCAGAGACAGAGGTTTTTTCTTTTTCTCTATGATGGTGGCATTTGACGTCTGCTTACTCTGAGCTGGTCCAGCATCCTCTGCTTGTCTAGGATCTCGTCCCGGAGGCGGCTCAGCTGCTTGTGGTGAACCTCGCGGTGGTTCTTCAGCTGCTCCTTCAGACTCTTGTGGAAACACAAACAGGTGGTGAGATTTGAAGCAGTTTTTCCAGCTGTGTGTTTTCTTTCCAGCCTCTCCTCACCTTCATGTCAGCGTCTCCTTCCTGTCTGCAGATGTCCTCCCTCTCCTTCTTCTCTCCTGACAGCTGGTGTGGTTTCTCTGAGGAGCAAAAGGAGACAACACGCTCAGGACGTCATGGATGACGGATGACACTGAATCATCAATAAACACACAGCTGGGATGCTCTACTGTCAGTGAGTATGCAACCTTTTCAAAGTTTAACATTTTTTTCTTATCAATAGCCTTTTAGAATGAATAAAGAAGAAGATTTACTTTGTTAATCCCCTTTACAATCTCAATGATGCTATACACACACACACACACACACACACATACCCTTGCTCAAGGGCAAACTGGCCCCAAATAAAGTTTTCTGAAAATGAATCTGTTAAGTTTTCCTCCCCTCTGGTTTGCTTCGCTTTCAGCTCTTTCACATTTTGTTCAAACTTCTTCATCTTCTTGTTTTTCACACTTGACATTCCTCAAGTGAAAGGAAACAGAACACACACTTCATCACAGCTGGAGGGAATCGAATCATTTGAAAGCAACAAATTTCAAAACAGTCATTTACCTTTCCTCGTGTCTGTTGAGCTGTTTTTACGCCGGGTTGCTGCTGAAGACACTACATTTGTGTTTTCTGAGGCAAAATAAACAGAAACAATCACCTAGAGTCAGCATGAGGAGCTGAACTCCCCCTGATGGTGCAGAGGTAGGGCTTGGTGTTGAACTGCGACACAGTCAGCTGGAAGGTCACCTGACAAGTCTCGTATCGGAGAGGACGAAAAGTCACGACAATTTCCACTTCACTGTTGGCTGGAATCAAACCTGCAGGAGAAAAGAAAAGAAGAACAGAATCAGTATTAGTGTCCAGAGGAATCATTACTTCGCCTTAATGCATTCAAATTCAGCAACACATGATGGAAAAAGTTTCAAAGGGTCATACGCCACTGGAGACATGTTTAACAACACCCAATGAAGGCCAAAAACACTTTTTTTTTTCAGAAAATTTCCTCAAAAACTTAACAGAAATGTATCACAACATTTTATTCTGAAGGAGGAAACACACCTTTAAGAGGACTGATGGAGAGGCCTCGTGAGGTTCAAGGACAAACACCTGGAACTCAACTGCTTTTTTTGAATTTTTCTCTCCTTCTTTTCAAATGTCCTGATATTTTTCTTTATTTTTCTGCAAACCAACAACTCCCCTTAAGTATAAGTTCCTCTAAACAACAGGGTTCAGTGAAGCTGGAGTCCATTTGAATGATATTTAACATGCTATAACAGGAGACAGAAACAAACACACACCAGTGTGTCCTGTAAAAACTCCAGAAAAATCTGTGTACAGCTGCTCTGACATGTAGTGTACTGAACGGGCACAACGGGCGGGTTGTAAAGGGACTGATATAACAGCACCCTGCTGAGGAAGAGGATGGAGAGCGGGCTCTGATCTGACAGGAAACTGGAAGAAACATGGCCTCTAGTCCTACTGAGACACAGAAAGTGAAACTTTTACTCAATTACTCAGCATCTATTTCACATAACTAAAAAAATGAATGAATAAATAAAGTTAAACTCATGTGCACACGTACATGAAACATCCACGTCCTCATCATAAACACACACCCACACACAGTCACAGTTACCGCATGCCTCTGCACAGGACGAGCAAAATATCCAGACATGACGATGTGTTTTGTGCATGTTTGGGAGCTCCAGGGCCTGCTATGTTACCACACTGTTCCTACAAAAGAAGGACGATTTTGTGACTTCTAGCTCATAAACTCTATTTTTGTTTGATCTGAGAAGTTTTACACACCCAGCGTGAGGGTTTTCACCAAGAATCTGCTCCTAATGTGGGAAATGTCAGAAATGAGTGCAGAGATTGTGGCTGCTGTAACAGATACACTTCAGGAGCAGCGGTAATTACTTTATATATATATACTTCATATATAAGAGGGAGTCCATGAGGAGAAATCAAAGCTGGTTTGTTCTGAAGTTTCACTCTTCTTTGAAAAGATGAACAAATACTAAAACTTGAAATTTAATCCAGGAGCTAATGCGGAGGTTGAAGATAAGATGAAGCACAGTCTATCAAAAAAAACAACAACTCATGTCTACATTTAAAAAATAATAAATAAAAATAAATTAGAAAAAAACTAAGATGTTTTTTTTTCTTTTTTTTTTTTTAATTCAAAATTTTTGCATTGAAGGATTAGGGAAATACCGAATTTTACGCCCTCGTGTGGTCAAAGTGTGAATTTTGCATTTCAGAATTTGGAAAATAGTGAGTATTTATGCCCTCCTGTGGACAACAACTGTCCTACAATCTTTCTTCCAAAAGCTGATCTATCTTTATTTTGTGAACTGAAACTACTTTTTGTGTTTCTCTCTCCTTCTTTTCAGATGTCCTGATATTTTCCTTAATTTTCTTGTGGCTTTAATTTATTCAGTAAAACATAAAGAAGGCTGCTTGGTGCTGCCAGTCTGTCACACTGTTGCTTCTGTCTGACATCTTGTTCTCAACTTACTGTAAAAAAGGACTTTAAAAATATAACTAGTTATTAAACAAAAGCTGTGTCAACTTCTGAACACTCTCCTGATGATAATACAACTCTGTGTAATCCAGTTCCTCAGAGAGTTGATCTTCTGCAAACCAACAACTCCTCTGAAGCTTCAGTTTGTCTGATCAAACAGAGAGGGTTCAGTGAAGCTGGAGTCCGTTTGAACAATATTTCACATGCTACACAGGAGACAGACCCCCTCATGTTGTCATATTTACAATAAATCCCATTTCCAGGCCTCAACAGAGAAATATCAACACCTCTGTCATATCAACATGTATGTATTTACATATATGTTTACACTCTATATAAGTTTCATCCTTGTTAATAAAGTTTGTCATATTTCTGCTTAATTAGAGCATTGCAAAATAATTAAATGTGGTTGTGTTAATATATCTGTGAGTTTGAGGTTTAACAGTTCAGTAAAAAGGTTAATTAACGGAGTAATTTATACACTTTTTTACATTATTACTCTTTTTTTCAGTTGCCTAAGTGTTGATAAATTTAAAAATGCATAGAAAGTATCTCTGTGTTTTTTTTAATTCAATCTTTACTTATAGAGATTTCCATCTGAAATATTAATTATAATCATTACTTTGGGTTTTTTTCTGCCCTCTTGTGGACAAAAACTATCCTGCAAACATGACTTGATTGCAATATAATTTTTGAACACCAGATGACGGCAAACATCAGGGAAACAAAATCTTCGTCAAAAATATTTTATTTATCCCAAGTTAGGAAATTTCGTGTTACTAATCAGTTGCTCATCACACAGTACAGCATTAGGAAATTAAAATAGGGAAATAATAGAATGGGATCATAAAATACACTTTGAAATTAACATTAAAATTAACAGAAACATCAATTATTTTTAACTCTATTTCCCTTTTTAGCTGAAAACCATTTCTCAAGTTAAACCTTAATCAAATATGCAAATTAAATGAACGATTTTGACATTTAGCAACTGATATGACACGTCACAGTGACGTAGGGTGTAAACACGGAAGTTGTAACAACGACACAACAAATGTTGTAAAAATCAGGGCGCACGTGTCCATTAAACATATTTACAGGTAACTTCGCACCTTTTTATTGACACGAAGGACGAGGAGACTTCAGGGATGTTTACGAACCAGCGGAGGACTCCTTCCTTTTGATCGACGCCCTGAGAAAGACGCAGAGAGGCTAACGTGTACCTGAACGCATCACGAGTATCCATGGACTCCGGCTGAGTGTGTTTACTTTGCTGTCTGCAGTCCGTGCGTCTGTTTGGAGGTGGACCGTGGATCTGGAGTGCCCTCTACAGCTCTCGACCTTCGGTGAGTCAGCGTCACTTTTCGTTGCAGTGCATTGTACATAACGGCTCCACAGGAGGGCGTTAAAGCGCTGATGGCATGCTGTCTTTATATTTACTGTCTTATGAATTGCCTTTGGGGATAAATTAGATTAGATTAAAATTAAAATTAAGTTGGGTGAAATAAGTTACTTTAAGACAACAAATTCTTCATTTACCTTTCCTCGTGTCTGTTGAGCTTGATTCGGTGACTCATCTTATACCCTTATGTGCCAATTTCTGGTTGTTTCTTCTTCTTTACAACAAAACTGCTGTTAGAGAATAATGTTGCCTTGCTGTTTTTTGTGTTTGTGCGATCTGCAAATCTTTTTGCAGGAAGAGCTGGTGTTGTTTGCTTACTTGTCATTGTGATGGAGATTAGATGCAAATATCTTTGGCACATTAATGACATCAACAGGGAATGTGTGTTAGTAGGTTGTACTTGGTGTGTCTGGAGTTGTTGATATAAGTCTGACCTTCTTTAGGAATAAATCTGAGTTATTCAGATTTTGTATATTCATATTTCTCTCGGTTTGGTGGATAACTTGTTGTAAATTATAGGAGTGTATCAGTAAAATGTGAATTATTGGGTGGGGGAAGTAGGGGGGATGAGCTGGCTCAGGGTTGGGCGGGAGAGGGGATGGACAGGTGATCTTAATTAAGTTCATAACATCTTAGCTCAGGGTTGGGAGGGGCGCAGCACATTGTACATACTGAATGACTCCACACGAGGGCGTCTAGGTGCTGAGCCATGCTGGTGTCATGCCAGGTGATACTAATTAAGCTCACAACCTCAGGGTTGGGAGGGGCTCAGGACTCAGGGGTGGGAGGGGCAGCACATTGGTCATACTTAATGTCTCCACACGAGGGCGTCAGAGCGCTGTCTTTTTTATTTATTGTCTTATAAATTGACCTGGGATAAATTAGATGAAATGAAATAATTCACAGACAACAAATAATTCATTTACCTTTCCTCGTGTCTTTTGAAGTTGATTTAGTGCCTTATCTAACACATATATGCAAATACTTGCTGTTATTTCTTCTTTACAACAAAACTGCAGTTCTTTGTGTTGGTGCGATCTGCAAATCTCTGCAGAAAGAGCTGCTGTTGATAGTTTATTTTTGATTGAGGTGGAGATTAGATGCAAATAGCTTTGGCACATAAATGACATCAACAGGGAGTGTGTGTGTAGGTTGTACTTGGTGTGTCTGGAGTTGTTGATATAGGTCTGCCGTCCTTTAGGAATAAATGTATTAAAGCACCTTAATCTTCCCAAATATTAACATCTTTACACACTCTGTGTGTGGAGTTACTCAGATTTTCTTCATCATATTTCTCTCAGTTCACTCAGACACTACCCAGGTGAGCTTGATTAGGTCCGTAACAACTCAACACACGGCTCAGGGATGGGCGGGGGAGGGTGGGGTGTAGGCTGTGTGTGTGTGTGTGTGTGTGTGTGTGTGTGTGTATTGGAGTATGTGTTTGTGTGTGTGTGTGTGTGTGTGGGGGGGGGGGGGGGGGGGGGGGGGGGGCACACCACATTACCTAAAGTCTCCACACGAGGGCGTCTAGGTGCTGAAGCCATGCTGGTGTCATGCCAGGTGATACTAATTAAGCTCACAACCTCAGAGTTGGGGGGCGGCACATCGGTCATACTTAATGGCTCCACACGAGGGCGCCTTAGTGCTGCCTTTTTTTTTTACTGTCTTATAAATTGACTATAGGGAATCTTTTTATGAAATTAAACTACAAAAAATTACTCATTCACCTTTCCTCGTGTCTTTAGAGCTTGATTTGGAGCCTTATCTCAATCATATGCGCCAGGGTTGAGCAAGGGAGGTGGGGTTGAAGCTATGTGTATGTGTGTGTGTGTGTGTGTGTGTGTGTGTGTGTGTGTGTGTGTGTGTGTGTGTGTGGGTGTATGTGTGTGTGTGTATGTGTGTGTGTGTGTGTGTAGGGTGTGTGTGTGTGTGTGTGGATGTGCATGTGTGTGTGTTGGGTGTGTGTGTGGGGATGTGTGTGTGTGTGTGTGTTGGGTGTGTGTGTGTGGATGTGTGTGTGTGTGTGTTGGGTGTGTGTTTGTGGATCTGCATGTGTGTGTGTTGGGTGTGTGTGTGTGTTGTGTGTGTGTGTGTGTATCCCAGTGACATAAGCCTTCAGCAGAGTCATGCTCTCAGACACTAACCAGGTGATCTTAATGAAGTTGGTTACAGCTCAGCTCAGTGCTCAGGGTGTGTGTGTGTATGTGTGTGTGTGTGGATGTGTGTGTGTGTGTGTGTTGGGTGTGTGGGTGTGGATGTGCATGTGTGTGTATTGGGTGTGTGTGTGTGGATGTGTGTTTGTGTGTGTTGGGTGTGTGTGTGTGGATGTGCATGTGTGTGTGTTGGGTGTGTGTGTGTGGATGTGTGTGTGTGTGTGTTGGGTGTGTGTGTGTGGATTTGCATGTGTGTGTGTTGGGTGTGTGTGTGTGTGTTGGGTGTGTGTGTGTGGATCTGCATGTGTGTGTGTTGGGTGTGTGTGTGTGGATGTATGTGTGGCTCAGAGTTGGGAGGGGGAACAACTCAGTGCTCAGGGTTCAGCAAGGGAGGTGGAGTGTTGGCTATGTGTGTATGTGTGTGTGTGTGTGTGTGTGTGTGTGTCAGTGTGTGTGTGTGTGTGTGTGTGTGTGTGTGTTCGGGGGAGATGTGTATCTGTGTGTGTGTGTGGGGGGTTAATATAAGTCTGCCCTTTATTAGGAATAAATGTATTAAAGCACCTCAATCTTCCCAAATATTAACATCTTTACACACTCTGTATGAGGAGTTACTCAGATTTTCTTCATCATATTTCTCTCAGTTTGGTGGATTTAATTTTTTTATGTTTGTATTTTTTTACTTATAGGAGTGTATCGATAAAATATGAACTATTTTAAACTGAAGCTTGTTGGATAACACTTCATCCTGCTGTTCAGGTGAGCTGATAACATGCAGGTTATGTGAGGAGTGTTAAAGTACTGTCACAATCTCAGTTACATTGTTTGAGCCTTTAGCAGAGTCATGCTCTCACACACTAACCAGGTGAGGTTGATTAGGTGTGGAACTGCTCAGCTCAGTGCTCAGGGTTGGAGGGGGGGTTGGGGGTGGTGGTGGTGGTGGTGGTGGTGGGGGGGGTCAACTCGCAGGGAGCGGGGTGGGAGGAGTGGGGGGCGCTCGCAGGGGGGGGGGGGGGTCGTTAGCAGCGCATTGGTCTTACTTAATGGCTCCACACGACTCAGTGCTCAGGGTTGGGGGGGGGGGGGGGCGGTTCAGTGTTGAGCGGGGGAGGCGGAGGGGGGGAGCGCTCGCAGGGTGGGGGAAGTGGGGGGCATCGGGGGCAGCACGTTACCTAAAGTCTCCACACGAGGGCGTCTAGGTGCTGAAGCCATGCTGGTGTCATGCCAGGTGATCTTAATTAAGCTCACAGCATCAGGGTTGGGAGGGGCTCAGGACTCAGGGGCGGGAGGGGCAGCACATTGGTCATACTTAATGTCTCCACACGGGGACGCTAGTGCTGCCTTTTTATTTATTGTCTGATAAATTGACTTTTGGGAGAAATTAGAATAAATGTTTGTAATAATTCATTTGGTGCAGCCCTTAATCAGCATCTTTGCTCCTTATTAATGTGTATGGACCTGAAGGAGGCTTTAGTCAAATACTGACAAAAGTTCAATGACTATCAGGTACTGCTACAGTTAATCTCTTACTGCACCTTTTCCCACACCTTGGTCGACGTATCTTAGTTTAAGCAGGGCTGCTGTAGAAGATGTTTCAGAAGCACCTTCTTCCAAGCCACTATCAAACAAGAGCGGCAGGTTTAAAGTTTTGCATAAATTTCTATAAGGGAGAAAAAAAGAACACATGAAATCAGCATTCTGTGAAACGAAACAGTGTTTGCATGCCTTTATTTTAGTATGTACTTCCAGTTCAAGAAGATTTTCTTTTCTTTTTTTTTACAAATATAATTAATACAAACAAAAAAAGCAAATATAAACATCAAATAGTACAAACAAAATTCAGGTTGAGCAAAATCAAGGGAACATTTCAATCCAAAGTATAATGGGATAGCAACATGAACATAAAGGAAAGATAAAAAAAAGGCCATTCGATTGAGAAATAACATAAATAACAAAAATAGATACAGGGAAATCCTCACAAAAAGAGCAGCCATTAATTTCAATATTAAATCTCCTATTTAAAAATTGATTTGTGGGATAGATTTCATTTAAAATTTTTAATTTAAATCCTTTACTTTTGGGAGTAGTGGATGAAATATATTTCATCCTTATTTTCCTGATTTCATCTTTGTCATATTCTTGAAGGAAATATTTTACTTTTAATTGAATTGGGGTAAATTTGCTTGAAAAAAGATTTCTAAGGAATTTGTTTGTGCATTTATCCTCACACAAGTCAGAACCTTTAAAGCAGAGTTGCCTCAGTCCAGGAAATACCTCAGAGTGGATTATTTCCTCCTTAACTATTATTTTCACAGAAGTTGGGAATGCTTTTATAATCCTATTAAAAAAAACTTAAAGTACATGTCAGTCACAATTTTTCTCAAAATTGTTAAAAACTTAAATTCCCTTTAGCATCCATACGATGAGAAACCACCCAAACTCTGAATATACAGATTTATTCTTTAGAAGCATATATCTGTTGTTCCATAAAGGGGTGTTATGTGGAGTAAAATTATGTTTATAAATCGACTTCCAATAGAGCAGGACCTGTTGATCGAAGGCTAAAAGATTAATAGGAAGCCTGTTGTAATCAAAATCACAACGTAGTAAAAGTCTCTTCCTTCCGCTTTCTGGAATATTAGATTAGAATGATAAACCATATAGAGTGTTTGTTTTGATCATTGAATTTTGACCATTTTATAATTCAAAAACCATTCATAGTATCAAAATCAAGCACATTTCCACCACCATCCTCATAATTTCTGACCATGTCATCTTTCCTGATGTACTGCATTTGTTTCTCCAAATGAACTTAAGATTGATACTATCTATATGTTTTATCATTTTCTCTTTTAGAGGTAAAGAAAGTGCTGGGTAAATGAGTTTCGACAGACTATCCATCTTGGTAAGTAAGATTCTCCCAAAAATTGTTATATCTCTCTGTAACCATCAATCTAAAACAGACTTACATTTATCAATACTATCCCACACATTACTTTTGTCTGATACGGTTCTATCCTTGGTGATTAAAATTCCCAGTTTTTTAATTTCATTTTTCACTTTTATGCTGTATAATAGTTGCAAAGGGTGATCATGTAAAGTCAGAATTTATGTGCACATGGCTCAGAGTTGAGCACATTTCACATTTATCTAAATTCAGTTGTAATCCAGAGGCCTTTGAGAAATAGTTGATGGTTTGTAAAGCTAATGGGAACCTGAGAATAATTAGCACAAACAAAATCAGAATCAAAAATACTTTATTGATCCCAGATGGAGATAATTAGTGTTACTTACTAGTTGCTCGGCACACAGTACAGCAGTAGGAAATAAAAATAGGATGTCCTCAAACAGGATGACCTGTGTGATGAGAAAATTCAAAATTTCTTGAAAGTATCTCAATCAAATCCCAATAAATAGATTTCAATCTGGAACAGTGTATATTATCATCATCATCACCACATTTGGGGGTTTTCTGCCCTCCTGTGGACAAATTTTTTGCTGCAACCATGCTATGAATGCAATATAATTTTTGAACACCAGATGACGGCAAACACCCGGGAGAATAGGCTACTTTTATTTTTCTTAATTTATTTAACATTATATCAATATAAAAAAGGCCTAAACAAACATTAAACTGTAAAGAAAATCAAGAAAAACTTCAATTTAAAGCATTATAAGTTAACAACATGAACATAAAAGAACGTAAAGGAAAGAAAAAAAGGGGCCAATTCGTTTTAGAAATAACTAAATAAAAAAAAGAAAAAAGATCAAACAAGAGTAGCTGCTTTGAGGTTTGACATGAATTTTTTATAAGGAAGGGAAAAAGAAGAACAAAACAAATCAAATTCTGTGCAACGAAACAGTGTTGGCATGCGCTTATTGAAATACGTACTTCCAGTTCCGGTAGATGAGGCCATGTTTGTAGTTCCACAGGAAAGCGCTTTATTTTTAACACGTTATGTGAGTTTCTTTGATTAAAACTAATATTTTTTCTCAAATTGAGTTAGATAAATATTAAATGACGAAAAAAATATCAATTCGTGTTTTATTCTGTTTTTTTGTGAAAGTTTTTTTTGTTTTTGCTCGTACGCATGCGCGGACCATGACCTCCTCTCCGGACGTGACGTCGGAACCGGAAGTTGGCAATCAGGACATGGCGTCTCGACAGCGTGGTCGCAGCTCGAGCTCTCCGTTTTCTGATTTTATTGAAAATAAATAGATTTTTAGGCTGAAAAGAGAGACGTGGGACCAAGAAAGAAATTCACGAAGGATTCGGTGAGTCAGCGTGTGAACGGAAACATAGAAATAGAGTAAATGGCCGCTGTATGCGAGCTACCGCTACGGCTAAAGCTTATGCTAACGGTAGAGCTAACCTGAACCTTTTTTTTACTGAAATTTGACCACATTTAGTTATTCTTTATGTGCTTAAACACTGTTTTACTGTTATTTTATTTAAAGACACCATAGTTTTTTTATTTGGTTGAATAGTTTTGCAGTTAACACCGGGGCCTCCTCGGGCTGAGCACGTGCTTTGACTTCCCCACCTGAGGTTAATCAACCCACTAATTCGACCTTTTCTCCTCTTTTGCAGGTTCTGTGCGACGCTGGTGAGCTACAAACACGGACACTTCTTTCTTTCTTCTACCTGCTGTGGTCATAGTGTGACTGGAACCTCGGGGCAGACTGTTTGTGGCGTGTTAGCTCTCCGAACTGTAAGGAACCGAGCAGTGGAAGAGCCAGGGCTGTGCGGGAAAGTTTGGTGGAGCTGGGCTACTCTGTGGTGTGTGCAACGCTATCAGTAGTTACAGTCCACCTTTCTTCTCTCCGCATAGACCTGGTTTGACCGCTGCTCATGGTTTTACTGTGGCTGGTGGAGTGAACCACGACACGGACATGCTACTCCGAGGGAAAGGTTGTACAGTGGCTACTTTCTTTCTGTTTCTAGTCTTTGTGTGACTGGAACTTCAGGGCAGGCTGTGTTTGTGCCGTGTTAGCTTTACTAGCTGTAAGGAACCGAGCGGTGGAAGAGCCAGGGCTGTGTGGGAGAGTTTGGTGGAGCTGGGCTACAGTGTGGGGTGTTTTTCACTTCACTCGGTAGTTACAGTCCACCTTTCTCCTCTCCACACAGACCTGGTTTGACTGCTGCTTATGGTTTCTTACAGCTAGTAAAGCTAACACGGCACAAACACAGCCTGCCCTGAGGGGAAGGGCACACAGAGGCTAGTTTCTTTCAGTCCGTGTTTGCTAGCTCGCTGCTTCAGTGGACTTCAGTAGGCCACACCCCTTCATTAACTGAATTTGCATATAAAAAATTATTCAAATTTATTCATGTTGTCCGTGCTCATTATTCTTTCATGCATTTCATTGGTTGATTTTATTTACATTTTTTTATTACACTGCATTAAAAATAAAAAATAGAATGATGAAAAAAAAGTTTAATTTTTTAAAGTTTAAGTTTTTTTTTTTTTGGTGTTAAAATACAAGACAAAAAAGTTAAAGTTCGTTTGAGAATTTTTATTGCAAGAGATTGAAGTCAAAACCAAACAGAAATTCACTGGAACCTGAAAAGAGAAGAGAGCATGGAATTAGTAGAGTAATCGACAGAATTTTTGGAAAAATGTGCAAAAAATGTTTACCACGAGCGAAGAACCGGCTCCTTTTCACCCCTTCATCACCAAGAGACCGCGAAGAAGCCCCACATCCCGGTCAAGGAGGTCTCTGGCCCGGGTCCCGAGAAACACCAAGCGAAACTTGATGCTTGTCCAGCCCGAGCAAGGGCTCTCCTCGACGGGGATGGGGGGCCTCCTCGTGGTCTCTTGGTGATGACTGGGTGAAAAGGAGCCGGTTCTCCGCCTGTGGTAAGCACACGCTCACCGAGAAGCTGAGCTGAAGCGTGGTTTCGTGCAGGTGGACAGCGAGCCGACACCAGGACACGGGGCTTCTTCCACATCTCCACCTCCAGGTGAGTCTTCAGAAGCAGGGCCTGAAATGAGTGGAGAGCATGAAATTAGTGGAGTAATCGACTGGATTTCGGGAAAAAGTGACTGAATTTTTTGAAAAAAATGCTTTTCACGGGCGGAGAACCGGCTCCTTTCTACCCAGTCTTCACCAAGAGACCGCGAAGAAGCCCCCCATCCCCGTCGGGAAGTGGCCTTGCTCGGGCCGGAGAAACACCAAGCTAAGCTTGATGCTTTTCCAGTCCGAGCAAGTGCGCTCCCTGACGGGGATGTGGAGCTTCTTCGCGGTCTCCTGGTGATGACTGGGTGAAAAGGAGCCGGTTCTCCGCTTGTGGTTGGCGCTTTTAAAACTTTTACCGAGAAGCTGAGCTGAAAGCGTGGTCTTTCTTGCAGGTGGACAGCGAACTGACACCAGGACCTGAGACTTCTCCCACATCTCCACCTCAAGGTGCGTCATCAGAAGCAACCGAAGGACGCACGTCATGTCGGAAAACATGCCAGGTAAGAGCAACCAACGGAGCTGGGAAAAGAAGCCTGAAATGAGAGGAGGGCATGAAATTAGTGAATTAATCGACTGGATCTGGTAATGACTCAAGTTTTGGAAAAATGCTTTTCACTAGCGGAGAGCCGGCTCCTTTTTACCCCGTCATCACCAGGAGACCCCGAAGAAGCCCCACATCCCGGTCAGGGAGTGCACTTGCTCCGGCCGGAGAAACACCAAGCTAAGCTTGATGGTTTTCCAGCTTGAGCAAGTGCTAGCCCTGACCGGGATGTTGGGCGTCTTCGCGGTCTCCTGGTGATGACGGGGTAAAAAGGAGCCGGTTCTCCGCTCGTGGTTCGCTTTTTAAAAAAAAAAAACTTTTACCGAGAATCTGAGCTGAAAGTGTGGTCTTTCTTGCAGGTGGACAGCCAGCAGACACCAGGACCTGAGACTTCTCCCACATCTCCACCTCAAGGTGCGTCATCAGGATCGACCGGAAAGACGCCCGCCATGCTGGGAACCGCGTGGTCCATCAAGAGCAACCAACCGAGCCGAGAAAAGGTCCTGAAATGAGAGGAGAGAGTGGAATTAATGGCAGGATTAGCAATAAATTGAGGTGTGCTAATATTTTCTTTCTTTTTATTGCAGTCGGACAAACCGAGCAGACAACAGGACCTCGTCTTTTAGCCTCCACGTGCTTCATCGAAAAGCTAGCATGAAGGAACCCGGCATGCAGGAAGACCCACGGACTTCTCCGACCTTCCCTGCTCCTGGCCCATCATCAGAAGCGACCTAAAGGACGAGGTTTTCCAGCAGGAGCAACAACCGAGCCGACAAAAGATCCTGAAATGAGAGGAGAGAGTGGAATTAATGGTAGGATTAGCAACAAATTGAGACGTGCACTAAAGTAATGTTTGTTCTTCTTTCTTTCAGGCTTCACCGAGCTTCCTCCAACAAACCGAGCAAACTGCACCTGAAAAGAGAAAAGAGAGCAGATTAATGGGTACTTTGACAGTAAAGAAATGCACTGAAATAAAGAAAAAACTGAACCAAACTTACCTTGTGTCTTTGTGTTTAAGGCAGCTTAGCAGAAAGTTTGTAAAGAAAGTGTTAAATTATCGAGTAGATAGAGAAAAACTTGCTGAAACTAAAGTCCAAAGTAAGGCAAATGCACCTTACTCTGAGACTCAGTCTGGGGAAAGTGAAGCAGAGAAACCTGCAGAGACAGGAGAGGTGTTGACTCTGCAAAGTCATTTTCAGAACTGATTCTGTAAACTGCTCTGCTTTTATAATATAATTTTAACACACCTGAAACCAATTAGCAATCATAATGCTTAAACTGATCTATATGGTCTAGATCTATGTTGATCCTCTGTAGATTCTTTGTGGTCTCGATCTATGTTACAATATTGCTGGCACACCTGTACGACCTCACATAACCACAAGACCTGCCCACTAGTATATTACACTATGAGTTAACTGAGATCAATCCAACACTTTGTATGAGATCTGCTTTAACGAGCTCTGTGTTCTCGTGGTTTGGTGATTCTTAGGTTCATGAAAGCTTTGGACTTATTGCCTGTCCATGTGAAGAATGAGAGAAAAAACTTTTCATCATTTCAATTTACATTTCTTTTTATTTAACATGTTACACACTTTGATCAACAACAGCAGTGGATGAGACTGTGCTGCACTTTAACTGGACTAACATTACATGAGAGACACACACCATGGGATGAACTTCATCGCCTCTTTATTTAAAAAGACTACTTTTAGCAGGAAGTGTGATTAACATTTACACATTTAAAGTATGTTACACAAACGTGTGTGGGGGAAAAAACTTTTAAAGCTGCGTGTTTTACAGAATCTTCACACTACATGGTTTTCTTTTATTCACAGACAGGTTTAATAATGACTAACACATGGAGTATGTTGCTCCATGTGGAAAACATGAAAATACTACACATAACATTAACAATTACAAGGTCAGTTCCAGTGTAAGTTATTTTTGTGCAAAACTAATGTAGTTTCTGTTTCAAATGTTCTCCACTATCAGAAATCAAAGACCAACTGGCTGTGAACGAACTGTATCTTCTTTATTTTGACATTAAAGTAAATTCAATCGTCGTTAAGATGATAGTAAAACTACGTTTAATAAGGACCTCTTTAACTTGACTTCCACATAATGTGTCCGTCCTCTGACAGTCTGACCGCTCCACTGGCGACCAGCTCCAGAGCAGCAGGGAACGCTCGGTGCTCAGCCTCTCTGATCCTGTCCGACAGACTCTCTTCTGTGTCTCCACTCAGCACCGGCACCGCCTCCTGCACAATGATGGCTCCAGCATCCACCTCCTCCTGCAGACAGTGAAGTTAACACTAATCCAGTCTAATTAAATGGAAAATTTTGCAGTTGTCTCATACTTACTGCTACAAAGTGGACCGAGCAGCCAGCAACCCGCACTCCAGCCTGCAGGGCCTGCTTCTGGGCATTCACACCCTTGAAAGATGGCAGCAGGGAGGGGTGGATGTTCAGTAACTTCCCTGAAATAAGATTAAAGACACACTATGAGTGATTGTTCTGCAGCCTGACATCACTTCATCTTCAACCAAGACAAAAAGCTTTTCTCACCGTTCCACTTCTTGACAAAAGGTCCAGTGAGGATCCTCATGAACCCAGCCAGACACACCAGCTCCACACCAAACTCTTCCAACACTCGATCGATGGTGCTGTCAAACTCTGAGCGGCTGCCGTACAGTTTGTGATCCACAACCTGGAAAGGAGATACACACAGCTCATCAACAGAACAGATTCAGGGTCAACACTTTAAATGAGGTCATTCTTGTTTTTCTCCATTTTACCCTCGTCTGGATGCCAGCCAGTGACGCCCTCTTCAGCCCCTGGACTCCAGGTCTGTTTGAGATCACCACCACGATCTCTGCTGAGCTGGACGGACGCTTGGCCTGCTCTATCAGAGCCTGCAGGTTGGTCCCTGTAGGTGTGGAGAGGAAGTCAGATGTGTGTCCTTCACTAAATCTTGTTTCTTTATCAGAAACTCACCTGTGCCGGAGATGAGGACTCCCACTTTGGTCCTCTTTAGCGGCTTGTCACTGTCACCATTCTGCCCAACAACTGCTTCCTGATTGGATGCTGCTCCCTCACCCAGCAGGCTGTGTTTAAGGTTGCGGACCACCACCGGTTCTCCTCCTGCATCAGAAGCACAAATTTAAATCCCTTTGTCTTTACATCCTGTTACACTCAGCTGTAATCTCAGACTCCTACCTGGCTGCTTACAAGCGAGTGAACCAACAATCCAGGCGTCCTCTTGAGCCTGAAGCTGAAGGAGAACCCTCTGAGCATCCAGAGGAGACACCACCAGGACCGCTCCCAGGCCACAGTTGAAGGTGCGAGCCATCTCCTCCTCGCTCAGACCTCCCTCTCTGTGAAGCCATGAAAACACTGCAGGGATGCTCCACCGAGAAGCATCTGAGAAAAACACAGGAGGAGAAGAAAACAGTCAAAAACTTTCACATTCTTCATCTCTACATCTCAATGAAAACTTTAAAAGCTCACCCAAATCGACAGCGAGCTCTGCAGGCAGCACTCGAGGGATGTTCTCTAGCAGTCCGCCTCCTGTGATGTGGGCATACGCTTTCACAGATCCACTGTGAAGAATCGGCAACAGGAGGCGACTGTAGATCTTTGTTGGTGTCAGCAAAACCTCACCTGGAAGCAGAGAAGGGTTAGTTTTAACTTGAGCAGCAGCGAACTATTACTGAATTGTCACATCCACACGCTGACTCACCAACCGTCTGTCCTGACTTCCCAAAAGGAGCAGGCGAGCTGTAGCTGAGGCCAGCTTTCTCCAGGACTTTGCGCACCAAGCTGAAGCCGTTGCTGTGAACCCCAGAGGAGGCCACCCCGATCAGCATGTCCCCAGCTGTGATGTCCTCCAGCCGGGGCAGCAGGGCTCCACGCTCCACCGCTCCCACACAAAACCCTGCTAGGTCGTACTCTCCTGGAGCGTAGACGCCTGGCATCTCTGCCGTCTCACCACCTGAACAGAAAACATGAATGAATGAGTCAAAACATCAGAAAAGTGTCCTCAACAAACAGATCGTGTTTTGTCTCACCCAGCAGAGCACAGCCAGCCATTTCACACGCCTTTGCGATGCCACCGACTACAGAGGCCGCCACGTTTACGTCCAGGCGGCCACAGGAGAAGTAGTCGAGGAAGAAGAGTGGTTCAGCGCCTTGAGCCAGGATGTCATTCACACACATGGCGACTAGATCCTGACCCAGACCACTGTGCTGGGCACATGCCTGAGCAATCTACAGAGAAAGTTTAACACATTATTTGTTAACAGATCTGACATTAACCACAGATATTTTCAAATAAAATACATCATATCTCACCTTCAGTTTGGTGCCCACTCCGTCAGTTCCTGACACGAGGATTGGGTCAGTGAAACCTGCAGCCTTCAGGTCAAAGAGCCCCGCAAAGCCTCCCAGCTCTGCGTTACACCCTGTGAGGAGCACACTGTTACTGCCATGGCTCCTGCTTTAAATCTGAAAGTCTTTTAAAGGAAACATCCTGCAGCTGTTTCTCCATTTGGTGCTTCTGTGTCTTCATTTTTGAGCGTGACAGTAAAGTTACCGGCTCGAGAAGTCGCCTTGGCCAGAGGCTTGATCATGTCCACCAGCTTGTTACCCGCAGCGATGTCCACCCCGCTGTCCTTATAAGTGAGACCTCTGAGAGAGACACAGACATCGTCGGTCTCATGAAGGAGGTTTAAAACTCTTCTTGTTGTTATTTAAAGAAAAACAAACACAGGTGAATGCAAAAATCTTTTATTCATAGTCTACAAAAAAAAGAGGAATGTTCAGTACAAAAACAGAGTGCTTTAGTTTTCAGTGTGTTTTGTCTCACACACACCTGTGCTGGTTCAGGTGAGCGATGGCGCGGTGCCCGATGTCTCTGCGGTACACAGCACCAGGGAAACCGATAGCAGCCACGCCCTGATTGGCTGCTTGCAGGGCCGCCTCAAATGAAGGTTTGACCGCGGTGACGGTTAGGACCCGACCTCCGCTGGAGACCACACTGCCGTCTTTGAGAGCTGTGCCAGCGTGGAAGACCTGCAGCCCTGAGTCCTGGACCTGAGTCAGACCTGAGGATCGAAGCAATAGAGGAGTTTGATAAATTTCCAATTTAATTCTTTTAATTTTAACTTTAAGGGTGAAGACTGATTTGTCGTGTACCTGTGATCTGAACTCCTTTCTTGTAGGAGCCAGGGTAACCTTCACTGGCCATCACCACAGTCACTGCAGAGCTGTCCTGGTGCCACACGGGGGCGCTGGAGGCCAGTCTGCCGTTGATAGTGTTCAGGATCACTTCGTATAGGTCGCTCTTCAGGAGCGGGAGTATCACCTGAGAGAGATATTCAACACTCATTCTAGTGTTTCCTGTGCAATTAAGCAGTGATGATGGAGGAGGAGCCCACCTGACACTCAGGGTCTCCAAAGCGACAGTTGAACTCGAGGACTTTGATCCCCTGCTTCGTCAACATCAGGCCTGCGTACAGAACACCTGCAAAATAACATATAAAAACAGAGGATTTAACATTTTTTTACACGTCTGCTCCACACAAACAGAGTTAGAGAAAAGCTTTCTGTCCTCACCCACGTATGGAGTCCCCTCCTCCTTCATCCCATCCACCGTCTTCTGAAGCACCCTCTCTTTGATCTCCTGCAGCAGCTCCTGGCTCACCTGAGTCAGAACAGTCACACAGCACATTAATGAAGTCAGCTGAAATCCTGAAAACACTCAGAGAGAAACCAGAGAGGAGTTTACCTGAGGGGTGGGACAGTACGCTCCCATGCCACCTGTGTTTGGGCCCAGGTCACCGTCCTGCAGCCGCTTGTGATCCTGAGCTGGAGGCATCGGGAACACGGTGGAGCCGTCGCTGAAGCACAAGCACTAGACAAGAAGAGGAGAAGGATTTAATAGTCACAAGATTTGTGTAATGTTAGGATAATTTTGGTTTCAACACTCACTGAAACTTCTTCTCCCTCCAGAAGCTCCTCAACCACGACGGTGTCCCCTGCAGCTCCAAAGGCTCGGTCCTAAAGTGGAAAACATCACATGAAAACTGAGCTTTTTCACAGTCAGATCCTCATTCTTTCTCTTTTTAATCTATTCGTTATATTCACAGACTCACCTTCATGATGTCCATCACAGCCTCACAGGCCTCGTCCTGGTCCTTTGCCACGATCACCCCCTTCCCTGCCGCCAGGCCGCTGGCCTTCACCACCAGCGCTGGGAAGTCGGCCCTGTGACAGCCCAGAGCAATCAAACAAACTCACACACAGAAAAACACATCTGGAACAGATGGTGAATGCCCGATATGGAGCGTCAAATGTTTGTCTTTTGTGGACCATTTAACTTCGGCGGCGTGCGGCATTGTGTGTCTGGGATGTGTATGGATGGGAGCTGTCAGAGCGTGGCAGCTGTTCTGCTCGAGATGCTTTATATGACCAGAAGAAATGACTTTCACTGAGTGTAACAGACTTTTTCTTTGTCTTAACATTTTGAAAAAACTCCTATTGTGACTTCTAACCACATGAAGCTGCTGTATTATGTGTTTAAAGACTCTTAAAACAAAACTTTGGGATGAATTAGCTGCACTCCTCATTAGGGAGTGATTCACTCACGTTCTGATGTATTTGCAGGCCTCCTCTGGGTCGGTGAAGGAGCCGTAGCGGGCCGTGGGGATGCCGTGACGCTCCATGAAGGCTTTGGAGAAGCTCTTGCTGGCCTCCAGCTGAGCGGCTTTAGCAGACGGGCCAAAGCAGGGAACTCCAGCCGCCGTCAGGTCATCAATGATACCTGAACAAAAACAGATTTAGCCAACATACTATCCAAGGAGTTATCAACACGACGATGGAAGCTACTCACCTGCTGCTAGAGGAACCTCAGGTCCAACCACGACCAGCCCCACATGGTGATCCTTACAGAACTGAGCCAGGATGGTGTGATTACTCACTGATACCTCTGCAAACAAAGACCTAAAATCACCTAAATGATTCATGATTGCATCACTTTCTTTCACTGAAGCTGATGTGTTTACCTGAGTTGCTGATCTTCCCACAGTTAGCCGTCCCTGCGTTCCCCGGAGCCACCAGGACCTGCTGAATCTGCTCTGACTGCGCCAGCTTCCACGCCAGAGCGTGCTCCCGTCCACCTCCACCAACCACCAGCACCTTCTCTGCCATCGTACCTGGTGACACATCCCAGCAGCACGTGTCATTCATCTCTTTAAGTATTCATAAAGAAAGTGTTTAATTACATGCACAGATTGACCTATACGGAAAGGACTCCTTTGAGCTGCGAGGGAGCAGTGACCTTTCCTGACGCCTGGGGTCTTAAATTATCTTGTAATGCCACACTGACACGGATCCAGTCGAGTGGAACAGAAACACAAGTCAACAATTAAATGGCATGGTCACCAGGCAAGGCTGAATTACCGGCTACTGCAAACAGGGACTCATTTGCATAGAAAAGCAAAGCAATTACCAAGCTGGGACTCGGGAAGCCTCTTTTTTCTCTTGCTTGCCAAAAAGGACACATTTCTTAACTCATAATCAACTTCTCTCTTTCCTAGTTAGAAAAAAACTGATTAAATCCTCACCCTTTCAGTGAGAGTGATTTAATCTGTAAGAGTAACATTCAACATTCCTATCAGCATGATAAGCTTCATCCAACATGGAAAGTTGCATCCTGCGTGACACACATTTGAAACAATGTCTAAATCAGTAAAGGTTGACTTTTAAGATGCTCGAAAAAAGCAAACTGACAACTATTTACTCTTTGACAACCATCAACTCCATGATCCCACTGCAAACTCCCCTATCCTGCAATGACCTGAACCCTACAAGTTGTGCAACAACAGTTCACCAAAGTAAAGATCTATATGTGCAGACACAGGGCTACATACAGTACAAAGGGCTGAGTGTTACACATTAGGTGCACATGCCCCAGAATTAGACAAATAACTGCTTTGATTGGAATCACCCCTCTCATGTGACTCACATGTCAGTAAGGAAAATCAAATCCATGGGTTAGATCATGTTTTATTCTACATACACAAATACTGTACATGCATCATTTCTGCACCTACACTAAAAACTTTCCAGTTCACATTCAAAACATTAAAGAAATTCTCATTGTGTCATTGAGATGAGGAGAAAAAAGATGCATTAATCCTGTTTTTGTTTTTACGACAGAAACAAACCCCAATACGGTTTTTCAGGCTACATTAGCCCTGTAAACAAAGCTGAGTGAACTCCTACCTGTGTGTTTGTGGATGATAAAAGCAGGAATCAACCAGAGCCCAGTCAGTTCAGGACAGCTGTCTGAAGTGTCTCCTCTGCCCTCAGCCTACACACTGATAGAGGATGCAAAGTTTATCATCTTCACACACACACATACACACACACACACCACGTGGATCCAATATTTCACCATGATGTCCTAACAGCGCCAACTGAAGCTACAAAAAGTTAGCTAAACATGCTACACGACACTTTACGACACCACGCTGTTAAAAACGTATTGTTTGTAGATATAAATGTGCGTTTCTTACCCTTTTTTGCTGCCTGGGCGTTTTTTTCAGCAAGTTTGGAGGAAAATTCGTCTTCCGCGGGGTGTAACTGCCGAGTGCATCATGGGAGTTGCAGTTCATTTATAAGTTTTCGTAAGAATGCGAGAGTACGGTGGCCCTGAGAGCTCAAAGAGCTGCAGCTTAAGAGACAAAACACAAGCAAGTTAAGAAAACTTCATCTTCATCAATTTGACAGTAAATGCGCTGCACAAACCAGAGCACAAACATTAGGAAAACATGTTTCAAATACACCGCAACACAACAGAAGTGTTCCCAGAGGACACTAAAAAGTGATGCACATGTCCTGAAATGCTTGTTGTTGCCACAGATTCGCAGTCACATCTTTATAGTGGTTTTCTGTCCTTTGGTTGTGTAGGAAAATGAGATAAAAGTAAGTGTCAACATTGTTATCACATCATTCAGATATTAGCCTATTGCTGTGACTGAAAACATGTGTCAACAACAAGAATGTCTGGACATGTGCATCACTTTTAAGTGTCCCCTGGAAACGTGTCTTTGCACCGTGTCCTCTAAATGCTGCGCACATATTGTCAAATTGATGAAGATATTTCCTCAATTTGCTTGTGTTTTGTCTTTTAGCATGTGTTGTCTTGAGTTGCAGTGCTGTGAACTCTCAGGGCCACCATACAAGTGCTCCCTAAATTATATTTCGAGTGCATCAATGTCCATTTCATTTAACAGTTTCTATTTATCATTTATTTTTGTTTCAGGTATAATTTAAAGAAAAAAAACCTCATATTTCTAATAAAAAAATAGGGTACACTGATATTTTATTCAATTTTTTTCATGTGTTTTTAAACACTTTGATTTCAGTCAAAGTTCATCAAATAAAAGTCCTAAATCTGGAAAGATGACCACTTATCATACTTTATAACCATACAGTCCTTCTTAACCATCTTCTGTTGTTTTTGCAAGATTATCAGGGGCTAAAACTGTCAAATAAATGTAGAGGAATACATGTGGGACACTATTTCCCCAGTTTTTACTTATATTTCTGCACCATGTGTCTTATGCAAGCAACATCAAAACCCAAAGTTCATATATGCATCAAATCCACTGCATCAGGCAACATATTCAAACTGACTCAAAGTTGGAAATCTTTTTGGTAACACTTCTTACATTAAATTCTGAAAAATTGAAGCACCTCTCCTGCAGTTTCTCATCCACCATCAGAGCTTAACGCTGACTTTGGAGCCATAAGGGGCTTTAAACTGCTGATATAAGCTTTTGACTATCAGGATATAACAGCTCTGAATATGAAGCTGGAGCTGGGCCATTTATTGCCTTGAAGGGAATCAATACAATCTGAAAGTCAATCCCAAAAACCTGGCAGAGGGTGCAAAGTGGACTAATAGGGAGTGATGGGAGCTGATCTTTTAAAAGTTAGTTAACAGTCCAGAAGCAGCAAATAGCAGACAAGGGAAAGCCAAAGGAGTAATTCTCATAATGTCATACTTTTATTGAAAATAAGACAGTGAGAGAAGGTGTGCTGGTATATCTCATCATTTAAAATACATTACAAATACAGTGCCTCATTACCAGTTCATTCTTTATTTCATAATAAATAAATAAAGTCTCCAAAGCTTGAGTCCATGAGTTTCAGTCCAGTTCCAGCAGAGGAAGCTCAGGAGCACTGAGCAGTTCTTGTCCCACCTCTGACTGTCGCAGTGCAAAAAATGTGACACCTGAACTGTACGCTGCAGGGATGGTGATGTGTGTTAACTTGGCTTCATCTTCTTCTTGGTCCTCCTCCAGGAGCATTTGTTTAACTTGACCTAACAAGGAGAAATGTACTTTAAAACGCCTTCACTCAGTGATTTTTTTGCATGACTTTAAGCAGGCATTACAGCCTTACCCTCTATGTCCAGGGCCTTCCACCGTGGGTCAGATAAGCTAGAGTAGGAGCACTCAGGCGTGAGTCTCTGCAGGACGTCTTCTCGGCGAATCAGCAGCACAGAATCACTGCAGAGTCTCTGGTACAGGTCTTTTTCACTCACTGATTAAAAGAATGACACAAAAAAATAATCAACTCAATCATTAGATAGGATTTTCCTTATAAAACCACTTTTCTTTGCTCTCACTCACCAACATCTAAAGGGTTGGTCATGAAAACAGCATTGGGTGCTACACCAAATATAAACTGATGGTGCCAGGCATCCGGCACCTCTTCACCCTCAGGTACAGCCCGCTGCATGTTCATCGTCGCGACAGGAACAGCACCTTTCCGGATCCAGCTTGCAAGCCAGGGGGTGAGTCTGACCAGGCGGTGAGGGTGAAGATGGAAGAAGCGGCCGCTGACCTTCCCCTTGCTGGCTTCCTCTGCTCCTTGGATGAGTTGAGCATGAGTGGCACCTGAAAGAAGTTTTCAGAATCTTCATCCAAACTCTAACATAACAACTCAATACCTTGCTCTTTAAGTTCTGGACAAATTATAGACGGCTTCCTTCACAGTTTGAGTTATACATCTGAAATGTCATCGCAAAAGATTGTGTAGTATGGCGGAAAAAGTCAATTACAGTGGCTCCTTTGAGAGACATAAACCTCTTTGTCTAATTCAAGAGGTGCTTTTTAGAGCAGCCAGCTGTCACGCTGACAGGAAGCTGCACTTACGGGTTAAAAAGGCTCAATCAGTGAGGAAGTTTTCATGAAGACATGCTCTATGTGGTGACAGTCTATTACCTGAAAGTCACAGAACACTTTGAGGAGAGCAGATTTTATCTGATGCCAAGTGTTTGTGGTGCAACTGCCAATTAAGTTTCAATCTCAGAAGAGATACTGTGAGGCTCTCAGTGTTCACTGTACTACTGTGTACTTTTTTTTTTTTATTAATCTGAATAAGCTAATAAGAGTTTAGCTTTCATTTAAACCTGATCATGTTTGATAACACACAAATATAGGCTGTTAATATAAATTCAAAAAAGACTTTAGACCATCATTATAATATAGGATGACCTTGTAGGCTCTGACTGTAAAGTAAAATAGAGATTTATTAGTTTTTACACCATCGACACTTTCTGTACTCCAAATTTTTTCCTTGATGTGAATAAATAAGTTTACCGGCTTCACTCCGGGACAGCAGGTAGTCCGGCAGCGGAGACTCGTTCCTGCGCAGCCGCGTTTGGACGCACCGATCCGCCTCCTCGGGAGTCACGTCCACGCTGAGGGCCTTCAACACGTCCACCACGGCTGTGGCCCCGCAGGCTGAGGCTCCTATCTGCAGTGTCTGCCTATCAAAAGCCTCCTGGATGGACCACAGCATGGCCCTCCCCTCCTCCGCTTCCTCTTCACCTCTGCGGTCCTGCTCACACACCTCCATGTGAGCCTCACCCGGAGAAAAATAAACGCGATTTCAAAAAATACAATGACACTATTTTTAAAAAAAAGAAAATTAAGTATATTTTGTTTTTAACTAAAGAGATATTCGATTTCGCTGAGTCATAGAACAAAAGAAATTAAAAATAATGTGTTTCTTTTTACCTTTTACCAAGCGGAGCCAAATGACAACATTGCCAGTGCGCATGCGCGTGGGCCTTTCTTCTGCGCTTCATTTACAGGCAGAACAGAAAGGCACATCGACCTCTACCGCCCTCTGCTGGCCAAATTCCAAATACACTTATATGTGAAGGATGAACTTGACTTTTTTCTCTCATTTTGTATCATAAATAAAAATCAAAAGTAGGTCATCATATTGTTTATTAAAGAATTAAGATAATAAGAAAAAAATAGAGAATTACTCCAGAACAGTTGAAATCATCACATTCAACACAAAAATCTTTGCATCCCTTCTTTAACAGAATCAGCCAATATAAACCCTGTGATTTGGACCTGTAGGTGTCAGTGTTGCTTCACCAAAATGCAGCACATGAAGTCACAAAGCAGATAAGTGGTCAGCTGGGTGAAACAGCCTGAGGTGTGCAGAATATCGCCCACAGCCACCTCCTTCTTCATGTCGGGGACAGGTGTCACATTAGGAAGGAGCAGGAGGGGGAAGCCGCAGTTTTCATGAGGAATTGCTGTCCAAACTGTGATTTCTTCCTGCAGTTTCCTCTGTAATATCAGGAAGCTTACATGCATCAGTCTTTAAAGCCTCAGTGAGGAGTTTGTTGAGTACAAAGTCTTCATAACCTCATACTTAATTTATTTCACACAAATTAAAAATATTTTGACAAGACTGTAAATCCTACTTATTCCAGTTGATGCACAGCGCCATCTCGTGGTTTCAAGGACTTACCGCCTGAACTTTTGGTTTGTCAGGGAAGCATAATTTATGCTCTAGAGGACCCCGCTTTGATCTTTCCCTCAGTAACTTTATCTCTACAGGATCCAGGATCAGCTGTCAGTGCCTGCAATCATGAACTTCAAACCTGGTTGATATTCGTCTCACCTCCTCCTCCTCCAAGTTTTCCACAGCTGCAGCAAAGGCCACTGGAAGCACCACAAGCAGACTGTGATTAAAGCTGACTGAGCTCCATGAGCGAACGTGACCCAGCAGGCGAGATGAGGCAGGAAGGGGGAGTCTTCACACGTCTGGGATGAAAGATGGAAAACAGAGAGGCGGGCGGTGTTCACCTTAGCATCACCTTTTGCCATTTTCAGGTGTGGAGAAAGCGAAGAGGAAGTGAAGAAGTCATCTCAGGGCTTGGGTTGGGACACCACATGGATCGATATTTGTCTGAAAAGGTAAATAAAGAATGTGAAAACTGTGGACATGAGGGTTGGGACGTCTCTTCTTCGCTTTAACTGCTTCAGATTATCTGCTGAACTCTTCCTCTTCTCCACACAGTCACTGTAACACCTTCCCTGCACAGGCTCAGAGATGCTTATGTGCATCCTTCAAAAACAGCACATTTCAAGTTACTCACTGCTCTTTACATGCCAGGTCTATTTCTGTAGCAGTGTGGATGCCTGTAGAATAAAATGCACTCGTTGAGGAATATAAAAGCCTGTATTTGTTGACAACTGACATCACATTAATAATTTAGACTGCATTTCATTTTCTTTCTGACTCCCGCTCTCCCTACCAGGAGAAAGAGTGATGGTTGTTATTCCTTCTCCATGCTCTGTGAAATAGAGGATCTCTGCAGAAACAGACCATTCAGGTGTAAGGTGGAGACAGAAAGGAGGATACAGTGGAGGACGTGCGTTGGTTATAATTCTTGCCTCCTTCTCTTGAACATCTTTAGTCAACACTTCTGCTTCACCATGACAAGTTTGGTAAACTGTTATGACACTGCCTTCAGGGTGTCCTAAAACACATATTTCTATATTCTCTTGACTTTTGTTGGCATGTTTACAGCTGCGTACATTTTCCAATATCTATTAGAGCAAACAGCTGGAGGCTTTTTGAGATTGTTTTCTTCGTCCATTATGGCGTGTCCGTGCTCTGGGTGCACTTTATCGCGGTGTCTTTCATTCAAAACATGCTCGGATACTGCCGCTGTTTGTGAAGGCATCATACACAGCCTTCAGGTTATGGCTTGTTGCAATGACCTGCAGAGCGGAGATGAAGAAATCGTAACGAGTTTCACTTCAGAAGAGGTGTAGAGGTAGGTCACTTTAACATTTTTTTTTCAGTTAAACTTTCATTACTGATGAGAAAAGAAAGAAAAACCATATGACATACTCAGCATTTAATCATCAAACAATGAACTGAATTGAATTGAAAGCCTTTATTAAATAAAAATAATAATAATAAAACAGTCTGTACAGAATGATAATGTATAAAAAATGATTAAATTTGTACAGCTAACCCCCTCCTTTTGTCTTGATTTGGTTCCCAGAAGCACTTGTGGAGGAGGAACAGGAAGTTGTCAGCAATGACTGCTGTCAGAAAGAGTAGCTTCCTGTCAGGGGATCTTCTGAAACAGTACCAGAGGATTATCTGGAGAAAAAAACATCAAGCATTTAGCCATGGATTACATCATCCAGGACTTGATATTCACTTTTTTGCTCACCAGCCACTGTGGCTAGTGGCTTCCTAGAGTTACTAGCCACAATTTTGTTGTTGGATAATTAAGTTTAATATGATGAAATCCAACAATAACATGCTAGAGTTTACTTGAAACAGATTTACAACCTTTTTAAATGTAATGACTTCTCTGCTCACTCAAATGGAGACTACATTAATCAGGTATTCAGCTCTGAAACTGTTGTGCTCCTTTAATCTGAAGATATGCAGACAACTGAAACAAAGTAATAAAAGGAGGAGTTTATTATTGCATTCAATAAAAGTGATAAAGGTTGAAGATTAATTGAAAAGATAAAAACTAAATTGAAAAATCGAACTAGAAACACTGTCTGCTTAAATATTTATTTACAATAATAGTTTTTCAGTAATAAACTAAGAAAGTAATAAACTTCCTCGACTATAAGTCACAAGTCGTATCAGTCAAAAAATCGTCATGAAGAAGAAAACAATATATATAAGTCACACTGGATCATAAGTTTCATTTATTAGAATGATTTTGTTTGTTTACAGTATTTCCAAAATGAACTTTTTATATAACTTTGATAAATGTTGGTATATCAGGAAGTTTAAATATTGTTTCTACACGTCTTATATCTATAAATGAGCCCCATCTGATAAATGTCCTCACTTTAACAAAAGTTACGTGAGTTTTGGCGCTAGTTTGTGACTTAAACCCCAGAATCTGTTTGCGAGTGAACTTTTAAATCACGTTATCAGGCGTTAAAACAACGGGAGCTGTCACGTTGTGTCCAAGACGTCGGCTAGAGACGTGTGCGTCTGGGCACCTGTCAGCGGTTACGTCAGCAGAAGACTTCGCGAATGGACCAATGAGCTAGCACTGTGTGCAGGCAGAGCTCATGGGAGTTGTAGTGTCGTAGTGTCACGCTGCAACAATTAAAAATTCAACCTGCCAAAGTTGCTAGTAGGAGTGACGGAGTTACGCACCTCAGCTGAAATTCACCCGTGTCAATGTCAAGCCCTGGTTACATCAGTATCTTTAGCAAAACTGCTTTACCTAACACGATAGCATCAAGCATTACGGTAAAGGTTGTTTTTGCCTGGCTTCTCTGTAATCTTCCTTACATGTTTTCTTCAAGATCGTCCAACTACTTTACCTGAGATGGTAGCCCTGACTCAATTCATGGAGAAGAAATTTAGCTGAAATGTCGCTTTCACCTTCTTTTTTAGAGCTTGTGCATACAGCGTCAACTCAAATGCACCCAGATTTTAGAAATATTACGACATGACGCTGCTGCAATGGTTGGTTAATAAAGTTTCCTGAATTCAAATTGCAAAATAAATGCTTTCCACCGTCTCCTGCTTTGAAATCTACCGCTCACAGTGAACACTGCTGTGGAGAAATCAAAATAATCGGCTGCTTCTTCTCCCTGTTGTAAATCAGCAGTGCTTAGGCGTGAAAATTGATTAATAGAAATTGTAAATCTTGTTGTCAGTCTGGTTTCAGGTCGTAGAAGAGGCACCACTGTTTCATTACCAATCAAAAACTCCTCACAGGGGGGCTCCCAGAACACAAACATGGCACAACAGAGTTAATAAACACACTTCAAAACAAGCAGAGAGGTCTTGTTATGTGAAAAAACAGCCAGTTAATCCTGTGATCCTTACCTTGATGCTTCTTATGGATTTGCAGGAAAACAGGTGCCTGTAGTCGCCCCCTGTGAATCATAAAGAAGTCTATTTAAACACTATCTCTGTGACCTCAGCAGCTGTGCTGGGATCTACAGGATTAACCGGCGCCTCTCAGGTAAGCTGATTCATAATAAATAGCAGCAACGCTTTGAAAATACCCATAACAGCACATTAGCATTGAAATGAGGTAGCACTTTCTGTCAGCAGGATAGTTCTGGGTCACCGAGACAAACGCTGAATACCGCCGCAGGGATTGAAGGACACACTCGGCCGTCCCCTCGCCGGCCCAACACGCCTACACGCCTCAAGTCAATAGTGTTAACATCCTGACTGGTTTGCAGAGGAGCACTTTCTTCTCTGAAGCTGGAAGCCTTCCCTTTTTTCAGACACAATTCACCGTGCTCCATATTACTCACTACATCCATGGCAGACCTTTCCACATACGCGGTGAAATTTAAGGCCATGAGCTCACATTCTTCACTTCAACTGGCCGTAAAACACCTCGTGCTCTCCACTTACCTTTATGTGGAGCGTTATAGCTCCTATCTGGTGCATACTTTCATTTCCTGGTGTGTGAGTTTCTCGGTTTCAAAAAGGCACGGGCATAAATACTGTAAAAGAGCACTCAGTCTGCTGTGACAGCGTTTTGTCACACACGAGAAAAGGAAACAATGAAGTGGCAGCTCTATGGGAGTCCAACTCACAGAAGGATCAATAGGAAATGATCCTTATTGAGGGAAGTGAAGCTGGATCCCAGACAGTCTTCTACCTGCCAAGCTAATTTTTTTATGGTGTATAATAAAGGCAATCAGCGCTTTGTTCAGGTTGTTCTTATAAATGGCGAATAGACGGCGCCCTCACCCCAACGCTCTTTCATTTGGGGGCTTATTATGCGGTGTTCAGTCAGACGGAGCAGGGTGTCACCACTCGGTGTGTCTGACTTCTTTTCAGAAAAGTTTAACATCATATTTCAACTCTTTCGGCAAGTTGGAACTCCAGACTTGCAGTGCAGATGAAATGAACTTACTTAAAGTGAAAGTGAGCAGCTCTGGAGCCTCATGCGGCTCTTTAACTCCTTTGCAGTGGCTCCTCGTAGCTCTAAAGAATATTATTGAAAGAAACAATTGTTATTTTAAGTAGATTAAAGATACTGGCAATAAATAAAATCATGATTTAACATTTTGTTGAACTAAATCTTCATCCCATCTGTCAATAAAGCCTGCCACCGCTCTACTTCACCTCCTACAACATCAACAGCCCACCAACTTTCCATGCACCTGTGGCTAACCTCAAGTTTTACAGCCCTGGGAAAATAATTACATCTACAAAAAGACTAATCTGGAAGAAACTACAGATTTTAATTCTGCACGGATGGATTCATTTAGCTGAAAATGTGCCTACAATACATGCTTGATATTAGAAAAGTCATTAGCAAAAAACAAAAATGATTGGTTGAGCAACATTATCAAAAATGTTATTAAATTCAGGTATTATTTCAAAATTGTGAAAGTTATAATATAAAAAATGTTAAGTTTGATCAAATGTATGTCATTTATTTTTTATATATTTATGCAAATTTCTGTAATTCCAAAAAATGTATTAAAAAAAAAAGGAATTTATTTTTAATTTTTGCTATTGAAATGCTAACTTCAAGTATATGTTTGTTATGTGGCAATACATGAGCAAACAACTAAAATACTATGAGTGGAGCAATATTATAAACTATAAATTTTAAATATCTTAAATCATTATCCAATTCAGGTATTTTTTTTAATGTTTAGAAAAAAAAAATTATCTAACTTCTTTTTTTTTAAAATTTAGGTTAATTTTTAAAATAGCAAAATATTTTGAGACTGAAATTTTTTGTAACTATGTTTTTTTTAAATTCAATTTTTTAATAATTTTTGCACATTTTTGAAATTCCAACAACTTTGTACAATTTTGAATTTTTTTTGTAATCACAAAAAATATTGAATTAATCATTCCCAAAAATATTTTCATAAGAATAACTTATGTATTAATTTTTTTTAATTTAAAAAAAAAAAAACTCAAACATTTACAAATTTTTTGAAAAAATATTAGAGACCACAAATACAATTTTATCAATTCAAAAAAATTCTTGTCTAGATGATTTTTCACTCAATTTCAACTTTATATAGAATTTTATTCACTTTTTTTGTCTTTCTTGTTTAAATAAAGGTGATTTTGTGGCTCCTGAATATCTTGTTGAAGACTCTGGTCTAGATTAATGTCATTAATTTCTATAAAATATTCTTGGTTTGCGATTAATAATAGAGAAATAAAGAATAAAACTAATGTGTTTTAAGACAACAGGGGAAAAACATGAAACATTAATTTGTAAAAACCTTGTTGACCTTCCTCTAAGAGTTGACAGATGGGAAAACTTCAGCATGAAATGTGATTAACAGTTGATTTTGATAACAAAACACATACACCTGCTTCTTCTGGAGCACATGCATGTGTTATAATTAGTTTAATGAGCTTTAAGGTGTTTATCACACTTCTTTAAATAAAGCATTCATGCATCAGCTGTTAGTGCGTGCTCTGGCTGCTATCCAGTCAAATGTGCAACATGAACTTTACACAAGCAGCTTCCAGGCTCCTTGAATCATACGTCACGTTTAATTATGTCTCACAGAAATATTCTGCCATGTTTTATTACCGTCAGAAGCTAAGTTATGTATTACATATGGTACATAAATGAAAACAGCGTTAAATCAATATTAATGAGCGTCTGAGGTAGATGATAAAGTATGTTTGCAGCTTTGATATTCACCACAGCACCTCGCCTATTATCATGTGTCAATGGAAGCTAAAGAAAGACTTTTCTGTGTTAAACAAATGCCATACATCATCACCCCACAGCCAAACAAACTGTCCTTGGCAGATAATGTGCCATAAAGTTGCTCGAGGCGGCTGATTTTCCTCTCTGCCAGACATCTGTCAGGTTCCTCCTGACACCGGGACACTTTCTGCTCCTTGCTCATATTTCACCCAGAAAAGGTGATGAGTTCTTTTCTGAAAATGTCAGTCTTAAAATAGGCGTCTTTACTTCAGAAATCACACGTATGACATTCCCAAAGTGAAAAGAAAACTTTCCAGCTGTTAACTTAGCGAGCTCTTCAACTCTAACACGGCGGCAGCAGCAGCGGCGGCGGCGGCGGTGGAGCCCTCACACACTGATATGCCAGATGTGAGTGAAAGGTGCTCTTTAGGTGCAGACACCTGCATCAGGCAGCCTGGCATTACCTCATGATGCCCGCTGCGCTAGCTGTCACTTTAGCTGAGTGTCTCCACAACAGAATGCCATTTTCTCTGCTCCCTTTCTCAGGACCCCTGCTGCTCAGTCCGAGGTTTAACCATCCACCTCTGACATTTATCAGCTTCCCTCTTGGCCCCGGCTCCTCCAAAACGCCTTTTTCACCATCCAGGAACAAGTGTTAAAGGTTCAGGGAGGCTTCAAAAGGTTTATGGAGGAGGTGTCTGCTTTTATCTGCCCGGGTGGTGCGAGACTGGCAAAGAGAGCATCAGATAAGAGCAGCAGTCGAGGGTTTTGGCCTTGCCAGAAACTTTGACTCAGAATTTATTACTCTGCAGTGAAAAGAGGCCTGGTCTGACTCACCAGAGAAACTACAGTGCTGGTTTCATGTGTCTGACAGAATGTGTTGTCCTGTATTTTTAAAGGAGATTGTTGTTTTGACGCACCAACTACCAATTTAGGCAGTTATTTAAGATTGCTGTGTTTCATTTCTGCTGCACAGAAAGAGGCTTTTACTTTAGGATGAAGTTGCCAAGAAGAGGACGAGAAATATAAACACAGACCTGGACTTCTGGCGCAGCACGCAGGATGCTACAGAGAGAGTTGGAAGTGAAACTCTCTGATGAAATGTTGATTCATTAAAGCATCATTCTTGTGTCGAAGCTACATCTCTGAGTTTTTCCTGCCAGGTCAGTCTTCTATCCACTTTCCAAGAACGGCACGATAACAAAGACATCCAGTGTTCAAGGCTGATAAACTCAGAGGAACTCCTTACATAATCAACATATGAATATGAATCAGCTTGAACTGGAGCGGCGGAGCCGTGTGAATCACAGATTTCTTAAAAGGGAATGGCGTGCTCAGAATTCCCGCCTGTTAAAGATCTTCTTCCACTCGCTTGGTAAACATGAGGGGACGCCTCAGATCTATTTCTCATCATGTCCTCTCTTCTGACTTCCTTGAGGAGCGCTCCATGTTTCCAAGTGATTGGGCCTTAAAGGAGCAGACTCTCTTTATGACTCTGTTTAGTCGCATGTGTGTGTGTGTGTGTGTTTGACAGACAGAAAAAGAGAGAAGAGGAGAGGAGAGACAGGGAGCTTTTTTGAGGACCCATCTCCCGATCTAGAACCAATTTCTATGCAAATGCTACGACCTGATTTGGAGGGAGCTGCCATTGTTCGGCGTGGGCTGGCACAAGGTGTCGTAACACTCAGCAGCGGAGCGGTCCCACACATAAAGCGCCACATATGCTCATATTTCCTGAGCTGACAAACTCGCTGTGTGATGCATTTTAGTGTACTGCAGGGCGATACTTCACACAGGCGTGAGGGAGAATCACAGGAGGTCTGCAAACTAATGGCGACACTGCGGGGAAATGTTCCCCTCAGCCAATGGGGCAGAAACCTTGGCCCTCATATTTCTTGGCCACTGTACAGAAGCCCTGAAGCATCATTCAGGTAACGGATATCACCGTCAGCTTGTTGCTGTGTTTCCCTCCAGCAGCAGGGCAGCACCTTTCATCACGCGCCGCAGGGGCCGAGGCACACAACCGCGTGTGCTATCGCCGCTAATGGTCGTTGGTCATGATGGTTAGCTATTGTTGTTGTCCATAAAAACAGCATTGAGCGGTAGAGTGAGCAGAATTGCAGTGGCGCTTGATTTTGAGACTGTATCCACCATGAAAGTGAGAAGGAGAGGATTTTCAAAAGATTGTATAAATAGACGGCTAAGGATTTGCTGCCTCGCGTTTTCATTCACTCCCCTCCTTCACACATGCCCACTCACTCACACACTCGCGGGGAACTTTACAGAGGAGTGTGATGACCCCGATTTCACTCGTGTGTGTGCTCCACGCTCTTGAAGGGGAGCGTAAGCAACATGGCGCACCCCCTGTGGGGGAGGCCGTATCACACCGTCAATAAAACATTCCTTATCACTATGCAAACACGCTCGGGAGGGAAGTTTTGTAGAGGCGCCAGCCCCTCCAGTTAATTACGGGCTCAGATGGTCTCTGTGACACCTGCTACTGCACATCGGAGGTGCTTATAGTCCCACTCAGGGGCCACTAAAAGACTTCAGAGTGGCCCTTGAACATTTTCCAGCTATCAACATCCTCTGTCCTGAGCTGTGACAGCAGCACAGAGGATAAAAAACAGGATTTAAACTTTTGTTTGACTGATTAAATTGAATCCAGTGAAGCATCACTGGCGCCCAACCTGATGTGAAAATAACCCAACAACAAAAATCACATTTAGATTCCTCCTTAAATATCATCCACGTTTAATCAGATTAAGCCCCAAAAAGTGATGTGTGTGAGCCAGAGAATGAAAAGCCTTCATTTCCGTCTCACAGATAAAAATCAAAGAGGAGCCGAACGCGGTGGTTTAAGTAATAATATGTGCAGCGTGCGTCCAACGCCCGGGCGAGAAAATTTCAATTTAATGTCATGCTTTAAGAAACATAAAACAAATAAGCAGGAAGCATTAGAGCGTCAGGATGGAGCATGAAACCCACTCTGACACTTTGAATGTGATTTTTACATTAATCCTCTGAGTTGTCCATGGAGAGAAGATGGGATTAAGAGAGACAATTATAGGAGAGGGATTAGAGGCACATTAAAAGGTAACATGCAGGATGACACATTAATGAAGTACGTATACTACGGATTAAACATTCAGAATAAATAATGATTTATGCCTCCTGAGCACCTCCTCAATCTGTGGATCAAACTCAAACAGAAATGTCCACTCATTGGCTCATCAAAGGTCATGTCAATAATCCAAGAGTCTGGAGTATTGATAGTTAAAGACAATGACATTAACATTTTGTTGAACTAAATCTTCATCCCATCTGTCAATAAAACCTGCCAACGCTCTACTTCACCTCCTACAACATCAACAGCCCACCAACTTTCCATGCACCTGTGGCTAACCTCAAGTGTTTCAGCCCTGGGAAGATAACTACATCTACAAAAAGACTAATCTGGAAGAAAATACAGATTTTAATTCTATGTGGATGGATTCATTTAACTGAAAATGTGCTTAAAAACCCATGCTTGATATGTGAAAAGTCATAAGCAAAAAAAACAAAACAAAACAAAACAAAAATGATTGGTTGAGCATCATTTTCATTTTTTTTTCAATTCAAGTATTCTTTCAAAAATTTTGAAATTTTTAAAAATTTTAAACTGTTAAAGATTTACTCAAATTTATGCAATTCCATTTTTTATTTTGTATATTTTTGCATTTTTTTAATTAAGAATAAAAAGGAAATTCTTTAAAAATGTTTGCAATCTTTAATTTTTTTTAAATTTCAATGAGGTTTTCAGATTTTAAATATTTTTTCAGATTTTAAAATTTTTTTTCAATTTCAATTTTTGAATTTTTTTTTGCAAATAAATTTGATTAACATTTTTTTTTTAAATATGTGCAGATTTTTTTTTTTTTACATATTTAGTTAATTTTTTCCCTTTTTTGGCAAGTTTTTTTTATTTATATATATGTATGGCTCAATTATTTTTTATCAAATTTCAATAGGATTTTGAAATTTCTAAAGATTTTTTAAATATAAATTAAGTTTTCAATTATATAATATTTTTTTAAATCTTTTTTTCTTTAAGTTTTGCAAATTTATATTATTCTAACATTTTTATAAGTATCTGCAGATCTTTTAGCCATTTTTTTCCCCATTTTTAGTTAATTTTGTTTCGCATTTTTTGCAAGTTTTTGAAATTATATATATATGAATGTCTTAAATTGTTGCAGATAAATTAAAAAATAAACAACTAAGACACCACATGTTCATTTTCTAATAATCAAAAAGCTTCTTGAGTAGATAATTATTCTATTTTATATCTTAATAATGTACAGATTTTCATACACTTTATTGCCTTGATTGTAAAGATAAAGTAGATTTTGTGGCTCTAGCATGACTTCTATCCAGGTGAACTGAGGTGAAAGTAAAGGTTGCAGACCCCTGGTATAGATCTAAATACTGCACCATGGGGAGTCCTAACAATCAATACTCCTACACACTGGAAATCATCAATCCTAATAAGAGTGCTTGAAAAAACTGCATCCAAAGAAGTCTTAGGTTTTCAACTCATAGGTGCATTAAAAGCATCCAATCAAAGCGAAGTCGAGGCCCTAACGATCAATTATCCTCTGTAATCAGACATGATCATTGTGCAGAACCTTTTAACGCCCCAATCATGAACAGATTCGGTGTTAAATCCAGACATTAAGTCGACCTGGTGTGCTGAGGTTACACATGCATGTTCTTGACCTTGGTTCGGCTCTATTAAAGGAAACGGCACGGCCCAGTTGAGCTTCCTTTATCAGAAAGGTCACAGGTTCCATCCCAGGAGACCGTCGCCGCGGATCCATCAGAAGCAGTTTATCTCCTGCAAACGTCCTTCAGCTTCCGCCCGCGTGCTGTAACCGTCACCGGGGGAAAGACTCAAACGCCGGGCTGTGAACTGCTCAGATGGACATAACTCGACTGGAATCCAAATCACACACGGATCAGTCGTGGTGTCTTCTCGCGGTCATACTGGGATTATTTTTAAGTTCATCTACCTAACACACTCTCTGTGGCCTCGCCGCGTCAGCAGATCCTCATCATCGCACATCAAAGTGCTCTGCATGCAACAGAATCTAGTTCAATCGACCTGCTTGATGGAGGTATCCGTCAAATGTCAGCCCTTTTTCTTTTTATTTTACAAAGTGTGATCAGTCAGAGCAAATTAAGAAGGTTGATGAATTCCAATAAATCTGGTGGATGCTGTATCAGTTGACCTGTTTTCATCAGGCTGCCATGGTGATGAATTAGCTTCAAAGTCATGGCAGGAAACAACTTCAGAGGGCTGGTACCTGCTCATCTTCTTCATCTTCTCACACTTTGTTCCTCCTCTCCTGGCTCCCACACAGGAAGCTAAAGACATCCGGGGATAGACATTGTTTATGCCTCCCTCTGTGTGAGGTCATACTTTTAATTAGCTCCCAGCTCTGGAGGATTTGACTCCAGGTCCCCAGTTGTGTGTAAATTGCTCCATTTGGAGTCTTAGTAAGAACCTGCTCTTTGCTCATTGGATTTTCTTTCTCCAGCTGTTGACGTTCCACAAAAAGACGCCGCATTAGAGACCTGTGCGACCCCCTTTTCCGCTCGCTTCGAGACCTCAACGCACTGCAGCACAACAGAGCAGTGGGAGCCACGCTGGACTCCAGCCATGCTTCAGATTAAACACCATAATTATTAATCCTGAAGCCTCTAATAGAAAAGAATAATGCTCCAGTTGCCAAGAGACTGCTGTGCTTTATGTGAGGAGAGGAGGCAGAGGGGAAAGGAGCTGATTGGACGTGAGTGGGTAAGTGTGGAAATACAGGGCGGCATGTTTCCTGACGCCGAAACGACCAAATCTGCGGCTCACATTTGAGCCATGAGGAGGACTGAAAAGCAGAAAAAGGATGTGGCATCTGTTCTTTAGCTGCACCTCAGACAGTATGTCCTTCTGAGTGCACAATAACTCTGACAACAGCGATGGGAATTGGTTGCAGCTTGGTTGATGGGACATGGTTTGATCGTTGTGAAGTCTTATGGGATTAAATTTGCATTTCACACTGTAATATCAGTCTTTAAGCAGCCATTAGGACAAGCGGCGCAGATGTTCCAGCTATGATGGAGATTTCAGATCAAAGAGCTTAATGAAGACGCTCTCGGTGTGGATTGTCACTATTTGAACACACCTCGGTCTCTGTTCCAGGAGCAGCAGGACGGTTGTTTGATTAGCGCACCACAGCACGTCACGCCACACATCAATACATCTCTTCAATCACCGCATTCACACTTACACACCCTCTGCAATCAGCGCTGCAGGATTTTTGAATTGGGGATTGTTTGCGAGATCACAGGAAGAGTCACGGGTAAATCAGGGGTTGCTGGGAGGAGGGAATCACGTCATTGTTAGACACTGTCTGGCATTCACATGGTCATGCCCTCCTGATGGCTAAAAAGCTGTCTCTTCTTGAACATGGTTGGATCGTCGAGCTGCATAAGCAAGGCCTCTTGCAGTGTGCCATTGCTGCTGAGGTTGGACGCAGTAAGACAGTCATTCTACATTTTCTGATCCTGAGCATTATGGGACAAAAAAGTCAAGTAGACCCAAAAAATACACCTGTGCTGAGCTGGGGGATCCGATTGGATGTCCGTCAAGACCCAAATTAAGGCCCTTACTGGTGCAGACTGCAGCGCAATAACCATCAGATGGCATTTGAGGGGAAAGGGTTTCCAAAACAAATTCAAAGACCTTCCAACGTTACTGTCATGATCAGGAGATCCCACCTGAGATGTGGAGTGGGTCCATTATGATCTGGGGCTTTTTCATTCAGGGGAACACTGGAGCTTCAGGTAGTGCAGGGTGGGGACCATCCCGCATGTTCCCCTGATTTAAATCTAATAGAGAACATTTGGGGATGGATGGCGAGGGAAGTTTATAAAAATGGCCGTCAGTTCCAGAAAGTTGATGCCCTTCGTGAAGCTATCTTCACCGCTTGGAGCAATGTTCCCAAAAGCTTCCTGGAAACACTCGCATCACTCATGCCGAAAGTGTTTTTGTCACACTCCCTCTTCTTGCTTTTGCATATTGTATCTCTACTTTAAACCTCATTAAGATCCAAATGTGCAAAAGGTAAAGAAAGAGTTTGATCAGGTCTGTATTCACGCTCACAATTTAAGGAGGTGAAATCCACTTGCGAGGTCAAATCCACTTGCGTCACAGCTCCTCCTGAATCACCCAAGAAGATTTCAGGGTTGCAACTTTGCACTTTCTCAAAATTGATCCATCACTTTCATTTTTCCTGTTTTCAGTCCACGGTTTCAACAAAAGGCCGCCGCATTGTTCCTGAGTCCTTGGGCGATCGCACAACACTGAAAGACGTCAGTGAAAGTCCTGAGAGGAAAGATTTTCAGATTATAACCACAGCAAAAATCACCCAGACTGACTTTGGACTAGTTTAGTTTTATCCATGAATACTTAGAGAAGGAGAAATTAGAATTTTTATTGAGTTTGGGTTTAGATAAACAACTTTATTCATTAAGGATTATCCTGAATTTCACCTTTTTGGAGTCATTTTAATTTTAAATCATCTCATTAAAGTCTGTTTCCAGCAAAAACAATCATTTTCCTCAACTGGAATCCTTGATCAACACAACTGCCCAACTATGTAAATTTTGTGCTTGTGTTTTTAAAAAGTAGAATTTCAACATGTAATTTCAATTTTTTTTGTTAAAGGACAAACTTGTGCCTTGTTTGTCGTTTCAGTCTGTCGTTTGTTTACAGCTCCATCATTGCACCGCGCTAAGTAAAACGCATCTCAGCTGGGATGCTCCGAGTTAGTCACCCCTACACGGAGCATGAAGAGGTTGTTGACACGGCGGCGCTCCAACGATCCAACATAGGGCGGCCCACGCTCTGCGAGGCACCGGGGGTCTCTGAGCGCTGGTGGAGAGTGAAGGAGAGGGAATGGAGGAGGAAGAAGAGGAGGGGGAGTGGTGAGAGTTTCATTGTTGACCCATGACTCACACCCAGGGACAGTATAAAAACATACAGCTAAAGAGATTGGCTGGGAGGCAAAGTTGCCCCATTGGGAGCGGGTGATAGCGAACTCTATTACAGTGAGTGCAGATTGAAACGGGGAAGGAGGCAAGGCGGCGCTGGGTTTGAATGTGGATGAGAGGCTTACCGTGATAGGAAGCGTTATGGAAGTGATACACTGTCTATATGAAGTGGCTGGGGTGAGGGGACACTGAAACACACACACACACACGCTCTGTTGTGTTCTAATCTGGGTGTTTTTGTCGAGTGCGGCTTACAAAACGCCTCGAATCAGGATCGTTTAACACCTGGCTGAAACAGGACTCCCAGCATCCTCCACGCGCAGAGGAAACACTTAATTGCTTTAATTTAATGACTTTGACATCATTTCCCTCAGGTGGCTTTAGTTTCAGATTATCGCCTCATCTTCGTCGGAGAAATTAGTTTTTTTTCCTAGATAAAGACGAATCCGACCTAAACAGAATCACAATGTGATTAATTCAGTTCTCAAATAGAAACAGAAATTGAGTAAAGATTATGACATGATCTAATTCACTCAGCTCCCAGTTGGTTCATTAAACAATAACACAGATAACAAGTATGCAGATTTGTTTTGGCAGTGATATGAATCATTTCGCATTCCTTCCCTTGAAGCTGTATTTCATACCACCTTAAAACACAACAGCCTTGGAGTCGCTCTTCACGATGATAATGAGCCTCCAAGTGCTGCTGCAGCCATTCGATGCCAAACGAATTTAATCCAAACTTGCAGAAAAAAAACCCGCAAAGAGGTCAAACTGAATCTTTTCAACGCTGCACTTAAACGTCGCAGGAGAAAGAAGGAATTGTACCTGCGTTAAAAGCAACCAGGAGTGCGGATGTGTAAATGTGTGTCTGCTATTTCATTTACTTTCATTAAAGAGAATGAAAAGCGCTTCTGAAATCATTATTCAAAGGCCTGCTGTGGTTAGGGATGTTAGAGGTTGCACACATCGAGGTCAGAACATTGTACATTAATTAATTTCCTCCTGCATGCAGAAATTATCTGATTAATCTCTATTAACCGTGGACAAAACACCGAGTATAGTGCTGTAATTACTCCACCACACCCACTCAACGACAGCCTGCATGTTTAAAACCTCTGCCATTGTGCTGCTGCACAAAGACAGAAATTATACACATGATTACAGTGTTTTGATGCCTAAACGCACACTATCCAACGAGGACTGGGCTGCTCGACACACAGATGTTTCCCTCTCTGTGCTGCTCGGCTCTCCTCTTAGAAACATTTCCCTTTGGTTAATACAAAGTGGTCATCACTAGAGTGGGAGATGTCAAAAGAACGACGTCAGAGCTTCTAAAAAAAGGACGCAGCCATCGCCTCCATGAGACGCACTCTGCTGCAGTCATTAAAGAAAATAATTACGAAGAGCTGTACCTGACTGGAAAGCATTGAAAAGGTGTGTGTTATTGTGTGTGTTCCCACTCACACACACACACACACACACAATGGGAGAGTATGGGAAGCTTTGTTTGGAGACTTTATGTCGAGGGACAAAAGTCGAAGTTGTGCTGAGTGAGGTCGTTATTTCCAGCTTGAGCTGCAAGTTTTTATCTTTAACTTTACTGAACTTAAAGGGCCAATCCTAAATCTACCCCTTATCCCTTGGTTTTGCATGTGCACGTGTAGTAAAGGGGCGTCCCAATTCTTGGCAGGATCAAGGTGAAGTTCTACGCAGCCTTTGAAACAAAGACAAACTGAGACCTCACCTGAATTGTTGGTTTCAATTTGAAATTGAAAGTTATAACGATCTAGCTAACGCTACTATATCGATAGCCACAGCTTTAGCTAATAATAGCTACTCAGATGTCAGAGAAGGGGTGACAGGTTTGCAGAGAACGGATTACACTACAGTGGGGCTGCGTTTCATGACTGATTGGCCAGAAAAGCTGCGTTCAGAAGCTACATCAGCTACACAAGCTACAATAAGCTAACGTTCGGTATTCAGAAGCTACATAATATAGCTTCTGAATACCGTAACATACTGTAAGTACAGGAAGTCACATACACACCAAGCCAAAAAGCTGTTTTTACCGCTGAAATTAACCTATTTACAGCCTGGTTTAAAGAGCATCTCCTGTCTGAGTCGCTAATTTTACAATTAGCACACACTGTACTGGGTGAATTTTTTCCTAACTTTGCAGTTTAGAGGATATTAAGATCCCAAGCTCACCCAATCAGAGGCACAGCCCAGATCACGTGACCGACAGGCACCCTAAAGCCGTACACAAAACCCTTACCACTTCCAATATGGCTGCGGTAGCCGATCTGCTTCGTTTTCCATTTCACAAACAGATGGGTGACCTTGGGGAGACTACACACTGTAATTCAGTCAGGAACTCTCTCGTCATACATTGAACCATTTGTTGCCAAATGGATACAATTAGAATTGGTGTTACAGCTCTGCTTTTAATGGGTTAGCCAAGCAGCCTGCTTGAGCTTTCCAGGGAGTGTATAGCAAACCCCATACGTACATACAGATTAAAAGGATACATACAGAGTCTTATTAGGAGGATAGCCTTGTTGTTAGAGGCACGCTGTGATTAGTTGAGAGGGGTTAGTGATTGAAGATTAGCCTGTCAGCTGATCACAGTTGGGCATATGACTCCCATGCCCTGCATGAACTTACGCTAACTTCATTTATACAGTCTATGGGTCCATCCTGGTGGCGTCTGTTTGCTGTGAGTTTGTCATCCTAATCAGACATCCGTTCGTTATCAGTTTGTAAAAATGTGTTTGTTTGGAAGTGAATAAACAGTCGCTCTGCCTACGACAGCCAGTGAGCGTCGAGGGGTGATGATGCAGCAGGGATCGAGTGACGTTTCATTTCTATGACATGTTTCTCTTCCTCTTGGCCCTTAAAACAAAAGACCAAGGGGAAGGGGTAAGAACGATAATTGGGATTGGCCCTAACACCCTGATCTCTCACCCTTTGCTATCGATCCCTCTATTAAAAACAGACGACAGAGAAACAAACTTGCCTGGATGATAATATTCAAAGCAAAGCCTTCAAATGAAGACAGACTCCTCATATTTATGCATGTTGGGCAGCTTTAACAACCCTGTAACCCTGGTTATATTTGGCACCTGATCACAGCATCTCAGCTCCTCAGCTCTGCAGGAAAACGAACGGACTTCTGGAGACTCGATCGCGTCGCCCGCAGCATGAATTCTTGATTAGCTGCTGCACACACACAACTTATCACATTTGAGATTCTATTCTGCAAACACTCCCTAGCCATTATAAAGAAAGCGATTGTTGTGGTGGAGATGATAGTATTATGTGTTTTTCAGGCTGAGTCACATTTACAAAGGAACTCAGGCGAAGTAAACAAGCTGAACTAGTCTCCCACAGATCTTTTGTTTACTCTGCCTCTCCCTCGGCTGATCTGATTACTGCTATTGAGCTAACGTAGCATTGCTTCTGTCAGTCATTTGTCATACGCTGGTCTCAGGTCAGGATTCCTGTCGCTGTGATGGACGCGCAGCATCCAGGTTCATACATCAGCGCCACGTCTATATATCAACTCCAGGCGCCTCATTTTGTTTGGAAATGAAAGTCTTTATTATTGATTTTGGCTCCGACTGTACATCCGTCTCCAATTTGTACCCCATCCCTCCTTGTCTTAAGCACACTATATTAAGCCCACTATCCATCTCCAGGCCTTGCTCATGTCTGTGCATGAGAGGGAGTGTTTAACACTGTGTGTGTGGGTGGCTGAGTGGGTGTGATGTATGGTTTTTACCTGTGCTTTAAAGCCTTAATGTTCCCATGGGTAGAGCACAGATAAAAACACTCTCCCCTAAATATATCGAGTGAATGCTTCATGACCTGGAGTTAGAGTGGGGTTTGGGAATCGTGACATTTTTTTAAGGCGGCTCCAATCGTTAGAATTTAGAGTGTAATAAAAATACCAGGTTGTAAAGTGAGAGAAAAAACATTCAGAGATTAAAAATTCAGCTTGAATTTCTGGTGAAAGCTGCAAATGTGTTTGAAGCTACTTTGAAAGTCGACTCGTCATGCATTATTAAAACGATTAATGGACTTATCAGATCATAGATTGGAGATTGCACCCTTTTATTATGACAAAATTATTATTAGTGCACTCACAAGACGAAAACTACATAACACACTGTTTGATTTGGAAGAGGATTAGGGCCAATGGAAAAAAACTTCCAAAAACTTTTTTTTTACTTTTTTTTTTCTGAGAAAAAGTTGGAATTCTGACTTTTCTCTCAGAAAAAAATGTAATCAGAAAAGTTTTGGATGTATTCTTTTTTTTTTCTTTAAGTGGCCCTAATCCTCTTCCATAGTTTGACGCTGTTTGCTAATAGTTGCCAGAATAAAGCCCCATTTCCTCCAAGCAGTTTAGTTCAGTTCTTCTCAGCATGGCACATATTCTATGGTGTTTCTACTGACTAATCTTGGGACAGAACCTCAAACAACCCAGAGGAACCATCCCACTTTTTATTGGGATGCGAGACTAAACCGATCCAAACCCAGACAATGGAGCTACAACACTACAGTCTGTTGATTGGTTGGAAGAATCGTCACTTCCTGTGTGACAGCAGCTGCTGTATTTCTCCTGGTGACTCACAGACTTCTCTGAAACAAAGCTTGATTGCGCTTTGCATCAAAGAGCCACTTGGAAATCACAAAGAAGACAAATTGCTGGATGTCTCCCATGGTTGCTCTTTGTTTACTGTGTTTTGTTTTTCTTCTTAGTTGGATTTATTAGCTGGGTACACTGTGTTGCACTGCAATGTTGTCACGCTACACCGCAAAAAAATGAAATTTCATCAAGTGTTTTTGTCTTATTTTCAGTAAAATGTCTTTTCAGACTAAATATAACCCACATTCACTTGACCATCGGGATGGGTACCTTTTAGACATGGCCGATCCATCGATCGATCGGTGCCGATTTCCTTAATTTTGGTGATCGGCCCATCCTTATGAATGAAACTAACCTTCTATACCTCCAGGAGGGTCCGACAGTCATTGTTGCTTTTTGCCCTGAGACGTAAAACTCCGGACACTTTATTGGTTGTTTAAGTTAAAATATAGAGATTGTATGTACAGGTATTGTTAAATGATTTTCAATTAAATAAGACTGGAACACTGAAGGTGTATGCTGTCAGTTATAAAAAATAAAAAGCAAAAATTGGTATCCCCACAAATCTGTATTGGCAGGTCAGGCTTTTAAAGATCAGTGATCTGCCAGAAAGTTGTGATCCATGCACCCCTTGTACCTTTAACATTTGAAACGATACGGTACTGATTCCCGGTACCTGGCAATCGGTATCGGTACTCATCGGTACCAATTTTCATTACTTTTCTGCTTTTATGTGGTAAAAAAAATCAATTTCTTTTATGATAAAATGGATATTTTGGATTTAACATATTTATTCTTTGATATAAAACCTTGTAGCTGTGTTTATGTTCATTTTACATATATGGGTACCCGGTACTTTTGACAGAATTCGGTCAGTACCTATAAAAGTACCTAATTCGGTACCCATCCCTACTTGACCAGTCCAGAAAAGTGTCTTATTTGAAGTTATTTAAAGACAAAATGAGGTCTGAATTGCTTGAAGTAAAAAAATCTGTCAGTGGGGTAGGAGAAATGTGCTTGTCAAGACTAGAAAAATGTCTGCATACAAGTACATTGAAAACTGAACAAGATCAGGCTGAACCCATCCAACCTGTACCAAACCGTACTGATCCATACCAGGACCTACCACTGGGTGGAAACAGGGCTTAATTTAGCTGTTTTCATCATCTGTAATTAAAGACTGAGACAGAAACTGTGGTCGCTCTACAACCTTCAAACACACTCCAAACAATGCAGCATCCTGTTGATACTGAGGGTAATATACGGCTCTGAGGACAAAGCATCAGTCAGTCAAGGCGCTGTGCTTTCTTCCAATGTTCTCTCATATCACACCGGTTATTATAAAAGTGACCTCGAAAGCCCTGTTACCCTCTCGTCTTTGTCACGGACAGACCTGCCATCAAGAGAGAACACAAGGACACGGAGCACTCGTAAAAACACAGAGCGCTGGTTCTCAATAATGGGGCTGATTTACAGGAAATGATGGAAGCAGACGTCAGGTTAGGAAACAGAGGGTGGTTAAGTTTCGTTAAACCCTGCTTTGTGGATGTGAGGTGCAGTGGTGGAAGGGGATTGAAATCTGATGAGTAGTGCAGACCTAAAACTGTTTACATCTACGAGGGCAGGATCTCCATGGCGACGTCTGTTGGTGTAACAGGTGATGCTTTACATGGAATACTTCAAAATCAATACAGACACAAAGAGCACATGAAGGCATCTCCTCAAGTGTGACACTACCGGGAGCAAACACTCCCAGCATGCACGGCGTCTATGTGTGTTTTCACGCCTGCTGTGTCCCTGTCTCCGCCTGCTCACAAACCCTGACGGTAATTTGTCAGGAGATTCTCATTAGTGTCTCAAACTATCTGGTCATTGTTGCTTCTGTCGTTCAATCAACAGTTTTTTTTTCTTCCTCCCTCCTCCTCATTTGAAGACTTCTGCGCTTTAAACTCGCTGTAATTACTTCCCTTGTGGTTGCCGCTTTGCACTTCACCATCTTGAGGGGGATTTTTGGCTGGTGCCAAGGGCATAGAGACAAAGACGGAGACAGTGCAGAGAGGAAGGAGAGGGAGGAGGGAGGAGGTTGAAACACAGCTTGCTGATTCCTTCCTCTATACGATAGCATCTCTTTGAAAACATCCCCGAAACAAACGGCTTTGAGGGATTAACCTCGTCAAACGTTTCCTCCCAACGACTGAACGGCATCATCTCTTGTTTGTTTATGAATGCAGCGCTCTTTTCTTCCCCCTCTTTATTTAACGCAGCGGGACTTAATGGAATTGTTGTGATGGTGATGTATGGGGGATTGTGTGAGGAGACAGATGGGGAAATGTAATTACGGATGTTTCAGGGGGGGGTGAAAAAAACTTGTCACAAAGGCGAGTTCACCAAACAAAGACAGCGCCATTCGTCATGTGAGACAATAGTCAGAAAAATTAAATCAGGGGATTTTTACATAAAGCGCTTTCTCTTAAAACTGTGTTCCCCTCGAGCACAACTGAGCAGTATTTTGTCATTATCTCGAAAAAGGGAGTTACGTAACAGAGTTTTGCAGAAGCCTTTGTTGTTCCGCTTGGTGTGGTTTTCTATTCCTCTCTACTTTCAGGAAAATAATGAAACAACCATTAAAGTGGCTATTATGCTGTTTGGACGAAGAGTGTAAACTTTCACTTGAGTAGATTTTATTGCGCTGAGTCCTGTCTGCACATACAGTCTGTGATGCTCCCAAAGTTCAGCTCAAAGTCTTTCAACATCGTTTTGGGAAAATCTGCCTCGTGTCATCTCAGAGACAAAATCGAACTCAGACTCAAAAAAAAAAAAGTCAATTTCAGATTATTCTGCATTACATAACTGTCTTAACTGAAAGTAGCATGCTTCAAAATTAAAAAATTAAAAATAGATCTAGCAAAAAAATGTTGTTTTAAGTAAGTAAAAAACAAATTATAACAATAAAACTTCTATAATTACAGCTTGAATACTTACATACTAATCTTATAACTTCCTTTTCTTACGATCATTTGGAGGTCGGTTGGGTGGCAATTTGGGAAAGACAGATCTTTCATTTCACTGGATAAACTCTAACAAATCAGATATCACTGGAAAGTCCAGGATGTTCTTTACAGAGAACAAAAATGAACTGTTGGGTCTCAGGAGTTTGGAGAATCTAAGGATAGAGACAAGGAGCATTACCTCAAGGCACCACTAGGTGTAAAAGCCATCATTGTTAAGCTATTTCTTAACGGCACAAATGTAATTTAGATTTTGTAATGCAGGAAAATTAAACTAGAGGTGATTTAGGTGAAGCTTCCCTGGTGCAAAAAGAAGAAGAAGGAAAACAGGATTCAAACTTTTGGTGGATAGGTTGTAAAAAATGCTTCCGGAGTGACCTACATGTTGAGAACTTGGGGAAAAACAAAAAAAAAGTATTCCATGGTTTCCTGAAAAATACAGAATGTTCTTGCTACTTGGGCATTAAGAGTGGGCGATCCGAGCAAACCTGACACGACACAGGCTGAACAGACAGATTGGTCAGTCTTAAAACCGATACTGGCAGAGAGAGGAGAGACCAGGTCGTGACATCAACTCTGAATCTGAGAGAATCAGGCCTGTCAGCGAGCTCCCCCTGGACTAGTGACCACCACAGCCCATAAAAATCCAAACATTTTCACCTCCTCTTCCTCCTCTGCCAAGACAGCCTGTCAATCTCCCTGCCCCCTCGGTTTAACCTTTCATCGGACACGTTTCACGGCGTGAGCAGGAGCGGTTGTCGAAGCAGCGGGGAGGGACGGGTCGCGGAGGGGTTGGCAGGTTATTTCGAGGGCACGGTGGCAGTCGGAGGTGATATTTTACTCCAGCTGTCGCATTATATCGTCATCAGGTCCTTACGCTGTCATTATATCACGCTGGGATTGACATTGAGTCGCTGCACAGATTACGGACATTGATGAGGCATCTGTATATAACATACTGAACATTTTGACTGTTTTGTTGAGATAAACTTCCTCCTAGGTGTTGGTGGCAGCCTGTCGTACTGTTCCTACTTTAATATAAATGAGACAATGCTGCCAGAATCCAGGTATCTGAAAGGTTTTCTGCACTTTTTGATGTTTTGGTGACTTTTTTCTACCTGAAAAGCAGAAGAATTCTCTTTTATGCATTATAGATACTGCGCCAGAGTGAAAGATGCAAGGTATGAAATATAGAAGTGGCTTTTCTCAACAATATTTTGACACGCTCATGAAGAATTTATGGCGAACGCTCTGAATACTGTGAATAGTAAACACAGCAGCAGGAGGCGGCGGCGGGGGACTGTCCGCTGAGCTGGATGATCTGGGATCAGTCCCTCGTGTTGGCAGGCGTGGACTGGATCATGACAGTCGACCTCACTGCTCTGCTGGTTAAATCCAAAATGAAGCGGAATTGGAGATGTTTTTCCACTTCTGACGCTCCACTTCCTGACGCTTCCGAGTCTATCTGGCGCCATATTTTCACAAAGCATGAGGAATCAATGAGGCTCTTCATGTAAATGGCTCATTGGTCAGTTGGGAGTAATGGAGCGTAGGCAGCCGCCACGCCATTGGCTGCTGCGTGCGATGCCTCCAAAGATAGATGGAGAATGAAATCGCTCCGTGTCGTTTGGAGTCTATCATTTTCAGCTCTTGGTCACTTTGCCAGGAAGACTAGCAGTACGTGACCGTGTCATCTAAGCAGCTTTAAACCCTCGCTGAACAAAGAGGCGAGAGTCAGTGAACTCGAAGAGGGTTAAGAAAATACCACGAGGAAGGGGACGCTCAAAAGAGATAAAACAAGCCGTCGTGTTCTTATCCCCCATCTCCTGAAGACGCCAGGTGATCCTGCAGAGCCGTCAGATGAAACTGATTTGTAACTCTCACCTCACAGCCGCAGAAAGACGGGATGTGAGATTGTAAATTCTGCCCAGAGGCACCAAAGAAGAAGAGATCTGCCTCGCAGAAGAGTCTCATTGGTATTCAGGGCATTAGCATGGGACCCAGCGCCGTCATGCTGCATATATTTATGAATAAGGCTTCCTTCGAGGTGTGAAGAGAGAAACAGTGAGAACAGGGGGCAATTTACTGCCCTGATGTTTCCAAGTTCAACACCAGCCATCGTTTTCCCACAGCTGCCGCCATGCAAAGTGAAAAGATGACCCGCTCTTGTGTCGAGTTAATGCACACAGCTCCTCTTTAATTGCAGGAGTTGACATGAGAATATCCTCTCCTGCTTTGAAAGGCTCTCCTCCACGCAGTTCAGCTTGAGTCTCCTTGCTCAGCAGAGAGGTAGAAAGGAGCATTAATTCTTAACCCCTGTGGGAGGAGCGGCAGCGACGAGCGCGGCGGACGACTGAGAAATCCATCTCTGTCTCGTCCCCCTTGAGAGCTGAAAGGTCACTCGGCTGTCAGGAAGTAAAATTCAATACCCCAACCTTTCAAGCATGTCTCTATCCTCTGTGTCCCTGTCAGAGCTTCACAATCTCTGTGTGATGCGGCTCTGACAGTCCGGCTGCTCCAAGTACAGGCGATTCATGTTCACCGCTGCAGGAATCCACGTCCTCTCAGACAGCCTCGCTGACGCTGAAACCTACAAAGAGTGATGACTTGACCTGCGTGTGTTTATCTTCTCCTCCGCGTCCTGCATGCGACACAGGTGGAAATTCATATTTCCCAGACAATTTTCCTCCACGTCAGGAAGATACAAAAACAAGGAGCGCTGAAATGATTCACAAATTGACCTGCGAGGCTTCAGAGTGTTGTCGAAGTAAATGCCAATAGCTACAATCCCCTTCGGAGAGGGTTGATGAGATGCTTTAGGACAAGTGTGAAACCGCAGGACGACTTCCCATTAGAGGAAGAAATGACCAGCAGGATCAGGATGTTTAACAAACACCGGCAAAAGTTTGAAGAAAATAACACCGTTAAACTACCAAAGGTGGATGTGACGTGCTGCGCTGAGCTCGGAAAGGTCTGAAAGAGGAGAGAAAACACAGCAGACCTCCTCATTCGTCTGTCATTGGATGAGTTTCAGGCGAGGAAACAAAAGCTAACAACAGTGCAGCTTCCTTCCCCACAGTTTTTATCAGCTCCTCACAGAAAGCGACAGTCTCAGCAGAAAGAAACAGCTCAAAGTCAACAACAGTTTAGACCGACTGAGGAAGAGCTGATCCGTGTTAGCATGACAAAAAGCTAATTATGAGCAGCCGGTTAATGAGAGCAGCTCACTCTCATTAACAAACTTCTTTTAGAACAGAAAATATCTGTTTTCACACTTAAAGACGCAATTACTAAAACGTGTAATCCGCTCCTTACGATGTCGGCAAAAGGCAAGGCCGAGATCCACCGCATGAAGCCGCCGCGTGTTCATCCACAGCGTCCAGGAGCGCCGAGGGTCTCTGTTGTTTTGTTGCTTAAAGCAGTGAAAATGACAGCAGCACAACAGAGAAGCAGCGCTCCGGTTGTTGCTCTTTGATCAATCGGCGTGACGGCCGCCTTTTTATGCCTCTTTGTCTCTGCGCTCACCCCTCCACCCAACCTTTCCCTTCAAAGTGTTGTAGCAGGGGGAATAAATACACAGACACATGAGCAAGATCAAGGAAAATGCATCTGCTGTGAAAAACAGCACCTCACTGACGCAACATCGAATGTTTGGACAGTCTGGGGCAGGATGGGGACAGGACATGGTCAGATGACATCATGGTTTTGACTTTATGTGTTGGAAGGCTAGGGGGCGCCATGTGTAAAGTTTCATACACTATGAATAACAACATTTCTCCACATTTAGCTCTAAAAAATCACTTTTAATGCAGATTTAGAGAAATATTTGTGAATTATACTTGTCAAACATTTAATATAGATGCTAAAAGTTTTATCTAAATGTGAAATATTATATATGAATGTTATGAATAAATGTCCTGATTCTAAATATATGTTTCTACACAGTAAGTTTAAATTCTAAGTATTTGCTAAGATTTTTAAGTATTAAGCAAAAAATAAGTCTTTAAGATTTCTTAATCTTGAGCAAACATTTCTAAATCTTTGCTAATCTTTTCTAAATATTAAGTCAAGATTTCTAAATCCTGAGTCAAGATTTTTGAAATATTAATTCAAGATTTTTTTAATAATTGTTAAACTTTGTAAATATAAAGACAAAATTTCGAAATATTTAGGCAATATTTCAAAATATTTAGCCAATATTTCTAAATCTTGAGTCAAGATTTTTAAAATATTAAGTCAAGATTTTTTAACATTTCCCAGGGTTTCTAAAAATTTTTTAAAAAATCTGAATATTTTGAAAAAGTCTTGAACAAACATTTCTAAATATTTTCTAATATATTTTGATATTTGCAGATTTCTAAAAATTTAGTCAAGATTTTTTTAATCCTAGGTCAAGATTTCCAAATATTATGGCAAGATTTCCTAATAAATAAGTCAATTTTTTTTTATATTTAGGCAAGCTTTCTAAATATTCAGGCAAGATATTTAAATTTATTTAGTAAAGATTTTTTAAATCTTAAGTCAAGATTTCTTCATATTTACTAAAGATTACTAAATATTGAGGAAAGATTTCTAAATATATAGACAAGATTTTTTTAATCATTTTCTCAAGATTTCTAAGTATTTAGTTAAGATTCCTTAATATTTACTCAAGATTTCTAAATATTCAGGCAGGATTTCTAAATATTAAGTCGATATTTTTTAATATTTTCTTAGTTTTCTAAGTATAAAGTCAAGATTTCTAAATCTGGTGCAATGATTCATCAATATTTAGTCAGGATTTTTAAATCTTAAGTCAGGTTTCTTTAATTTTTTCTAAGATTTCTAAATCTTTAAATCTTCTTAACATTAAGTCAAGATTTCGAAATATTCAGGAGGATTTCTACATCTAGAGCAAAGATTTCTAAATACTTGTGAAGATTTTCAAATATTTGCAAAGATTTCTCAATGTTTAGTCAATGGATTTAAATCATTAGTATAGATTGCTTACTCGAACTTTTATTTTGGTGCTTGCAGCAGGCCGGAGTGTGAATTTGCATGTTAGCTAATCATTTAGAAATAGTACCTCAAGATTTAGAATGATTACTATATATAATGTTTAATGTAAGCTATTTACCATGTTTGACAGATATATTTCACAAATATTCCTCTAAGTCTGCATTAAAAGTGATGTTTTAGAGTTAAATGTGGAGAAATGTTGTTGTTATTTGCAGTTTGTGCAACTTTACAATCGTTGCCCTATAGGAGGCAGCTTTATTTTCACATGGACATGAAACACTGTGTAGAGAAAGTGTAAACACAAGTTGTGGAAGGCGATAAGAGAGGCAGCTTTCAGATGTAATCACAGCACAGAGCTGTCTCCATCCCCTGCTGCCGTCACAATCATTTAGAGCTGGAGGAACACAATCTTCACAATATTCATGTCCACAGTGCATAATTGGCGTTCACTTCTGACTTGATTCCATCAAACTCCGAGGCTGTGTAGCTTTCCTCAGCCTCCATCACCATAACCCTCCTTTTAGTTACACTTCTATTTTTGCCAGCGTGGTCTCAAATGCTTAATTACAACGCTGCCTCTCACCCGCTGCCCACATCTCTTTGATCCATTAACACGGTGGAGCCGTGACGCTGACAGCCAAGGCCGAGCGCCGCAGCCTCCCAGTCAAACCCCTCGCTGTCCTTTCATGGACATGGCACTGGGAAAACTGGTGGGATAAGCCTATTGGAAATCAAGCCTCCTCTTCCTACAGTTGCCCTGATAATAGAGGGGAGGCCAGCAGAACCATCAGAGCAGCTTAAGAAGCACTCAGAGCTCTGTGTGTGTTTACATCAATATCCCCCTCCTCCGGGAAAGAAAGGAGGAGAAGCAGGGAAGATAGGAGGAAAAGCAGGAGCACAGGGGGCGGATGTTGGAGGAAATAGGGGAAAGGGATAGAAGGATTGACTGGGAGAAATGGGATGCTAAAGACGGAGGAGGGAGGGAGATCGAACGGCAGGAAGTGAAAGTGGAGATGAAAGGAAGAGGATGTGGGTGGCACTGGGAAAGAAGAGGAAAAGAAAAGGATGGAGAAGGAGAAAGGGGGAAGAATTCCTCCGGGAAGCGAGCCAGTTCTCTTGAACAATGGGAGAGCACAGCAGTAGTGATTAGGGTGGCGAGGTGGGAGATGACAATATGCTTACTGCTGTTCTTTATCCGGGCTCCAGCTCTGCCAGAGCACCAGGCTCTCCACACTCAGCGAGACATTTTCTCTCCAACCAGCACCGTGGGCAATTAACCCAACCACCTGCTGCTTGCCAACAAATTGCCTCTCGTCATTGCCAATCCGGCTCCGCTGAAGAAGAAAGGATTTCAAGATGCTGCTTAAAAACACTCACAGTGCTTCCCTCCTCAACCCGGGTGACCGTGAACGCAGAGTCAAACTGAATGATCGTAGTAAATAAAGTGTGTGATGAAAGTGGCTTCATCTATCTTAAAACGCAATATCTGGACCAAACATCCGACATGATTGATGAGGAAGGATGTAGGGTGTGTGTGTGTGAGGCAACTTCCTTTTTAGGTCATCTTGATCCTTTATCTCTTCATTACAGCTCCATATCTTCTGTCCAATTAGCGTTAAACTTGGCACAAAGCACAAACTTTATGTTTACATTCATAATTACATTAATATTGTTTAATTATTCAGAGCATGGCAAAGATTTATAGATCCAGTAGTAATCCAAACACACCATGGGAGCTCCTTTTCCACATTCATTAGCCGTGATTATCTTTTTATAATTAATCCCACACACTACAAATAACAACATTTCTCCAAATTTAGCTCTAAAACATCACTTTTTATGCAGATTCAGAGAAATATTTGTGAATTGCATTTGCCATATATTATATATAGATGCCCAATGTTTTGTCTAAATGTGAATTGTTATACATAAATGTTATGAATACATGTCCTGATTCTAAAGATTTACCTACATTTAAAAACCTTTGGTCAAGATTTCTAAATATTTCCTAAGATTTTTGAATATTTAGCTGAAAATAAATCTTTAAGATTTTTTTAAAGCAAAGATTTCTAAAAAATATGCTAAGATTTTTTTTTTGTATTGAAAAAGCCTTCTTAATATTAAGTTAGGATTTTTAAATCTTGAGTCAATTTAAAAAAAAAATATTATGTCAAGATATTTCAATATTTGCTAAGATTTCAAAATATAAGGTCAACATTTCTAAATATTTAGTCATTTTTTTAATATATTTTCTACAATTTTAGAATATAAAGTCAATTTTTTTTTTTTTTTTTTAGGATTTCTTAATATTTGCTTACATTTTTTTAAAATATTTGCAAAGATTTCTAAATAATTAAGTCAAAATTTTTAAACATTTAGTCAAGATTTTAAAGTCTTGAGCAAATATCTTTTTTTAATATTTCATAAGATTTTTTAATTTTTGCAGATTTGTAAAAATTTAGTCAAGATTTTAAATATTTTGTCAAGATTTCTGAATTTTTTTCAAGATTTTTATATATTTAGTCAAGATTTCTAAATCTTGAGTCAAGATTTTAAAAAATATAGTCAAGATTTCTTTATATTTACTTAGGATTTCTCAAAATTAAGTCAGTAAAATTAAGATTTTTACATCTAGAGCAAAGATTTCTTAATACCTGCCACAATTTCCAAATATATGTGAAGATGTCTTCATATTAAGTCTAAGTTTTTAAATTGTTTTCAAAGATACCCAAAAGGAAAAGGAAGGAATGAAAGAAAGAGTGGGAGTGCACAGCAGTAGTGATTAGGGTGACTAGGTGGGAGATGACAATATGCGTACTTCTGTTCTTTTTATTTTGGCTCCAGCTCTGCCAAAGCACCAGAATATCTGGAATATCTGGACCAAACATCCAACGTGATGGGTGAGTGAAGATGTGGTGTGTGTGTGTGTGTGTGTGTGGGGCAACTTCCTGATCATTTATCTCTTCATTACAGCTCCATATCTTCTTTCCAATTAGGATTAAACTTGGCACAAAGCACAAACTTTATGTTTACATTCATTATTAAATTAATATTGTTTAATTATTCAGAGCATGGCAAAGATTTATAGATCCAGTAGTAATCCAAACACAACATGGGAGCTCCTTTTCCACATTCATTAGCCGTGATTCTCTTTTTATAATTAATCCCACGCTGAGAGCTTTGCTGTAAATAATTTTCTACATTTCTGTGCACACACTCATGATGCTACAACGATCCCTTTGGTTGAAGCCTGTCTGGGATTCCATGCAAACTTTGATACCAGTCAGAGGGAGAGGATCTGTTTGTTTGGAGAGCCATCCTCCTCCTCTCCTTTTCCTCCTCCTCTCTGGGTCAACACCACAAACCCACCTCTCCCATCCAGTGTTGACACTCTCCTCTCAGCTTTGGCGTGGCGCTCCTTCCTGGCCTTTCGTGACGGCCTTTCAACACTCCTCCCCTCTCCGCACAGTCCACAGAGTGATGAAATATGACCTGATCTCTGTCTCTGCCGCGCTCTTTCTCGTCGCACTGTCTCAAACTCTGCCACTCCAATTTCCTCTCTGTTTTCCACCTCTGTATCTCCACTGACTTCCCTTTGCACCGAAATCTCCAATTCAGCCCCCGTACAAGAAAAGCCGCTCGCCCTGAAGAGAGATTGCTCGGCTTTCTGTACCTCTGCCATGTCAGAGGTTAAGCCTCTCAGTCTCCTCTTCTCTGAAATGCTATCTTCGTCCTTCTGTGTGTGCAGCTTCAAAAGCAGCAGAGTGCTTCCACAGCGAGATGCTTGGAATTAAAAGTTTGCTTAATCAAACCCTAAGCGATATATACCCTCCTGAAAATATCTACATCTTTATCCAAACACATCACTCGTATAGATCCATCTGTTCACACTGCAGCTAAACCCAACATATGTACATCTTTGATCACCGAGCAGCTGGGACTTCACACGTATCATGTTTTAATATCTGATTTTGCCATCCAGGCCTGTCACATGAAAAGATGTTAAAAGGAGTATTTAAAGGAAACCTATGCTTTTAGAGGAAGTCTTTGAAGGAAGGTGTAAGCTAGTGTGTTGGCAGAGTGAGACACGCAGCAGAAGTGAGAAGAAATGGTTGAAATCTTTATTTTGAACTAAGGGCGTCCTGATTCAGCTGCAAACTGCAGGATTTGAAAACAAAACAATCTCTAAAATCTACCTCTGGCCATATTTTCCCATAAATGTACATCACATGTGAGTCAGTTTTAAGATTTATTCAGGGGATCTAACATCTCAACTTTTTCAACCCAGCCTATAAACAAATACTGAAATTAAGCCTTAAATCTGAAAAAAAGCAGGAATAAGGATCTCAGTGGAAATTTGGGAAGAAATTTGCAGTTTTCAATGTTTTTTAAAAAAAACTGTAAATTGGAGAGAGCATGGCTAGAAAAATATTATCAGATACTTTCAGACCCCATATCAAGAAAAATACAAGAACCCAAGTGTAACATGTTGGAGACAATGTGGTTCAAGTTTGGAAAGTCATTTTAATGTCTTATAATGACTCTGTTTTGGGAGAATGTCCACAAAACACTCAGTCTTTTGATTTTGAGGGTCTTTGTCTAGGTCTAGGAATTAAAAGAAAAAGAAATCAAAACAATGAGCTAAAAGATGCAAAACCAGGAAGTGGAGACGGGAGACTCTACTGCTGCAAACTTCTTCTTCATTAGCTCAAAATCCAGCAAAGAGCGCTGTAATAGCTTCACTTGTCTTCCTGAATTAGCGGTAAACTACTTCTATGGAGTGGTACAGGAGATGCTCTCAGTCATGGAACAATAGGAACACTTGTTGTGAACCTATTACCAGATCCATCACCTGCTACAGCTGCTCCGTCTCAGTAATGACTCATTATCTTCACCACGCCGTGGCCCTTTGACTCCTCTCCTTCACTCAGCTCTGCCAATGAGCTCTCTGACCTCTGCAGCTTCCTGTGCTTCAGCTCCAGGCGTCTACACGCCCCTCCTTTCATCTAGCTGCTGTTACATTATTTATCCATAAACCTACCATTTGCAGAGATGCTTGTAAACAGGTGAAAAAAAAAAACTGCGAACAGGTTGACCATCAACAAACTGCCTGCTGGAGTTTTTACGCCCTCGTGAAAACGTCGTTCCATCAGGCTGAATCGCTTCACCGAGGCATGGAAGAAATATCCAAACTGCTTCTTCTATCCCTCTCTCTGGCTTTATCTCTATTGTGCAGAATGCCGAAGCATCCCAGATAGACCTCATCCACACCTAAGGCCATACACGGGTGGACGGCAGAAGAAAAGAGGCAGTTTTTAATCCAATATTACCAGCACGGTGGCATTGCAGTGGAAAATTACTGGCTTTTTTTGCATGAGGGAGATCAAAGTCGTTGGCCTTATTCTGCCTTTGGTGCTCGGGATTTAAGTTAGCCTGCATCCTTGGACTCCTGATCGCCTGGCAACATCAAAGCTGATCGCGCAAGCATCTGATTCATCAGAGAAAGCACTTGTCAACACAGTGAGTTAAGCACAAGTGCGTAAAAATAAAGAAACAGGAAGCAGTCGTATGAATGGTGAGACATAAATAAAAACTTTCAGGAAGTTGGCAGGAGCTGCTGTTCTGTCAGCTCCTCCAAAGGCTTAGCAAAGATCCAGTTGGCAGCAGACTGTCTCCGCAGAGCACAGATGGATTAGGAACCGACAGTCCAGACCATGCTAGCGGACGTCAGAATGACAGATGTGTCGCTAAGGCCCAACACATGCTTTATGGAGGTCCTGGATTAGCCAGAACTCTCCGGCAGAGTGGGAGTTGTGTGCGCGCTTCAGTGAGTCGTGATGCCATCTTCCAGTTCAGTTCAGTGAGGAAGTGGCTGGAAGCAGAAAGTGTGAACACGTCGTGCTCTCTGCTTTCCCTAAAAAATAAAGTCCTCATTTATCCACCTTACGCTCAGAGTAGATGCAGGGTGCATGCGCTCAGGCATATATTTACAGGCAATTTAATGTCACACTAACATCAACTTTACTGTTTTCCATAAAAAAGTAATACACAGTTGGAAGAAAAAGTGCCGTGCTCTGATTTGAAAGGGAAAAGTCATTTAATTCTGATGTCGTGTGTGAGAGGTGAAATGAGTTTTTCTATCCTGTCAAATGAAGCCGCTCGGCTGTGCTGCAGCAGGAGAGGAGCTGTGTGAGAAATGATTATTTTAAACGGCTTTAAATAGCAAATAGCTGTGATTTAAAGCCGCAAATGTGTCAAAATCTGACCGAAAAAAAGGAAAAAATGGTGCAACCATGGGTGGAAAATGAAACAAGACAGACAATAAAGTAATAAATTATTAAGCAAATCGCCCGGGCTCTGTATCGTTCCTGCATAATTCCAGAGGTAGAGACACAAGCCTGTGTGATCAAAAGCAGCACATGTGGCACTGCCAACTGTGACCCATTGGATTTAGCATCACTCATTAGCGGCGTCCGCTCTCATTAACCGACATCTGTATCTTAATTAAGGGAAAGACGACAGGAATAGATGCAGGTGGCCGCGCGGGCCGGCTGCTTGAGCATGCAGGAGGCACTCCCTCACACCTTTATGAGGATTTTAACTGCTTTTATTAAAAAAGAGAAAGGGTACACAGAGCAGTGAGCTGCAGTCTGTTTGGACTGCTAATCAGGCTCAGGTTGTACTGATGCTCCTGAAAGTGGGCGACGTTAAAGCAAAAGAAGCAGCGCTGGGTTTTAATACGATGTTTGTACCCTGGAGACCTCGCAGTCTTTAAATCTTTGACCTACACCACCTGACCTCAGGCCCTCAGCGGATTCTGACTACAACCTTGTAAACAGCAGATCTTATCGGAGGCTGGTGCAGACTGCATGAACAAATCTTAACTCCCACTTCCTATGAATTATTTTACTTCAGACGGGTGGGTTTTGTGAATGTTTAAATATTGATTTCTTCTGAGGAGAATGTTAAGTAGTATTTATCTCTTGTTTTAATATAATCTGTCATTCATAAATCTTATTAGATCAACAGTTACACATGATGAGACAGGTGCTTGAGTTTCTGTGCACCTCCAATCTCCAGCTCTTCCCTCTGACGGTTGAATGGTATAAACTATGTCAGGCCCTCTCATCGCTAATTATCATGTTATCATTATTATCCATTATGTATTCGCAGTTTTAATCAATTATGCAGCCAGTTTGGGATGTGAGAGTCACATCCTCTGAGTGTGTTTATAAGAGTCTGTGTGAGATTAGACACTTTGTCCAGAACAATTTACAGTATAAAGACGCAGGAGTCACATGCACCACAGGTGTACAAGTGGTAATTAGTGACAAATGTAAAAGCCTGCAGCACAGTTTGTATTAGAGCAGATGGGCGGCCATGCTTTGGGATTGCTGGCTTTTATAGCACAGAGCTGCAAATATAATTTATCACTGCAATGATTCTAATGGGCAGTAATTTGTTATTTGGTTTACTGTCTCCTGTTTTTTTTCCGATTCAATTAATGTCACAGTTGTATTTCAGAGGAATATGTCAACTCATAAAGCGCTGCAGGAAGAGTGAAGCGATTTAATGTTGCACACAACTAATGCATGTTTCATTAACCTGAGCAGGGCCCGCTGGGATCCTTTTAGAGATGGGAATCGAAAACCAGTTCCTGTTGAGAATCGATTAGAAATGTTTCAATCCATCCCTTATGTTAGCCTTTATGTTTAAGGATTCCCTTATCGATTCTTAACTGTATGCCAGAGCTGCTGGACCTTACACTGACTACTCTGCAGCAGCTATCTTAGCTTAGCAGTTAGATAATTGTTTCCCTCACACCAGATTCCTATTCAATACATTCAACATGGTATAAATCTCCTTATTTACCAAAAACGATATAAACAAAATTGGGCTAGCTTGATGCTAATGTATACAGGAAAGTGTATTGATATGCTAGTAGTTAGCATACATCAATCTAACTTTGTTTTTACATCAGAATTTCAACTTTCATCACAGAAACTAATCTTAACTACCCTTTGTAAATGATACTGAAAACTCCAAATGTCAAAATACTTCATAACTACGGCAAGGTTCCAAACAACTCATAGCTTTGCTATAACCACTCTGAGACACTAGATGGCCTACTTGAGAAAATACTTTTTGACTAAACAGTACATAAATGTCACATTATGGGCAACTTTGACTTATTTTTTTGGATATCTATGTGCAGAAATATCTAGATACAGTGACTAATTTCACATTTTCTTACTTATAAACTTAGCTTAATGTTGTTGACATGGAAAACCTGTGAAGCTACTTTTTGTACAGAGAAAATTCACAGGAGGGATTGGTCAGTTACTTTTAGGGATAGGTACCGATTCATATAAAATCAAAAGGTACCATGTTTAGGTCCTTAAATGCATCCTTGTTACTGTTAGGGAGTGGAAGAGTAGGCAATTTTCCATGCTGGACTTAAACACAGCATTGCAAGTTTATATATTATAGAATAAATACTTTTAATTGTAAATATATGTATTTTATTATTAAGCAAATTGATATTTTTCACCACATAAACACAAAAAAGTACCGGAAATTGGTACCATTGAGTACTGATACCAATTGCCAGGTACTGGGAATCGGTACCGCATCATTTCAAATGTGAAAGGTACACATCCCTAGTTACTTTAATAGATAACGACTGAACTCCACCTGCAGTGGACTTAAACATCGAATTGCAAGTTTATATATTCTGTTAAAATGTAAAACTTTGAGATTTTATTTTTAAACACATTAATATTTATGACCACATTAACACAAACAAAAGTACCAAAAATTGAGTTGAGGACTGGTACCCATTGCTAGGTATCAAGCATCGGTACCGTATCCTAATTAAATGTGAAAGGTTCCCATCCCTACACTGGCATCAATAAAATCTTATCAATACCCATCCCTGACGTATGGAAAGCACAAACTGTTCCTTTACTGTTCTGGAAAAATCATGGTTCAAGCCGCTGTACCAACAACCAAAAGGAGCTCCACACTCCAACTCTCTGTCTCATGTACGCTGTAAAGGTCAGCCAACTTTCTTCTATCACTGGATTTACAACATGAGGAGGAGAATCATCCATTATGACTGTTATTCCACTTTTCCAGGCTACACTTCTACACGGGGGATGCAGTAAAATTTGCATTCCAGACGGATGAGAGGAGAAGTTACAAAAACTTCAGCTTTAACCGTAAGAGCATGCAGCATAGGAAGGCTCACCTGATGAACCTGAGCGCTCAAATCAATGTCCAATGAGTGAAAATTAATGAGGTTGATGTGTCATTAGTAAGATATGTGCTGTGGGACCCAACGCAGGCCGTGCCTGTTTAATTAGACTCATGAATATCTGATAACCTTGTCTGTTCAGGATGGAAGGAGGAGGACTTTCCCCAGCATCATTTATACAGCTGCCCTCGAATGCACCACAGGGGGCTGTTTCAATTCGCTACACGTCTTCCCCTCGACCATCTGTTGGACCCATATACACCACATAGGAAGATAACATATGACACTATCTCTGCCAGGGTTGTTGGGTGTCACCTTTATGATACTGTTGTGTGTGGAAGCATCCATCAGGTGGAGGAATGATCACAAACTTATTCATGTGACTAAGTTCCTGTGCGTTCTGTATCTTACTCACATCGATGCTTCCTCTGAGTGATCCCCGTGATATCTCGATGATGTCTCAAAGTCATCTCTCCTCCAAGGATCTGCATCCTCCGCCTCCTCTTCCTTTCTCCCTGCCGCACTGCTCGATCGACGTTCAGTCATCCTGACAGATGTTTCAGTCACCTGGGATTAAAAATGAGACACGAGTGATGGATCACCTCCATTGTGAAGGATACAATTTTGAAAGTGGCCGTACACGTAAACGGGGAGCAAACCACAATAAAATATACTGTAAATCTTCAGCAGGGAGGAGATTTAGTGGGTTTGCAGCGTTTACGAACGTATTAATCTGATAGACGTCACAGGAGGGTGTGTTTAACCGAGATATGCACGGACACAGATGTACATACAGTGTTCTGATGCTTTTTGCTTCCTGCTCCTTTAAGATGAAACACTCTCCACAAAGACATTTGCAGTAAAAAGCTCTAAGCCTCAAACTCTGATGCTCGTCTTTGCACGGCGCGGTGTAAATGCCCTTTTGAAAGGACGAATGTAATGTTCTTCTGTTTCGATCCTAAAAATAAAAACAAGGTGCGAGTAAAAACGCATTATGAAATTTATCAACTTGATACATCAAATGCAACCTTTTCAGGCCGGTCTCTGCGCTCCATCTGTCAGATTCCCCTTCCTAAAAAACATGTAAATATGCTTCAAAGGTGGTGAAGTGGTGCGTGGCATTATGTGGAGATTGATGTCCCATTTTTGACAGAACACTTCTTTCTAAAGGTTGAATCTCTCTTTTTCTCACTGGAAAAGCAGAGAAAAAACAGCGACAGAAACTTGCAGCTCCCTCCTAAATTTGTGATGGGCAGATCTCTGGCAGCAGCAACACGTGCCTCTGTTTACAGACATGAGAGTAATAGACCACTATGTCATTAACCAGTCCATTGAACTGGCTAATAATATGACTTACATGAGGGAGGCCAAGCCATTGGGCACCAGTAAGGTTTTCTGTCGCTATCAATTTCACAGTGCGTGTTGACAGCCACTGTCATTTCCTCACACAGCAAACCTGGGAGGTGCACAAATGAGATTTTTTTAAGTCAGAGAGTTGATTCAAATCCAAAATGAGGCAACCTGTTGGTTTTAACCAGCAGGTAAAGCAGATTTAGCGCCACAGAAATGAGCATATAGGACGTGGAACTCAATTTAGAGAGTGATTAACATCATATCGCAATTCTTTGATAGTCTGCTGCTTAGATTGCGAACAGCACAGCCCTCGCCAGAACACATTCAGGAGATTTTTCCTGTGCTGCTCCTTCGTTAGTCTGAGGAATCTACAGCTTACAGGTGCAGCTTTTGATTCTACCTTAGCATCACTGAGGATGAGCCAGGAGATGCTCACACATCATCCAAGCAAGCATCAAAGTCTTCTCTCAAAGTTTTTCTAATTGATTCCCTGCAGAGCTGCACACACTGGCACCACTACTAGGATTTTCAGGGTGGGACCATAGACTGTAGAGTGGACAGCGTGGCTTCACCATTTACCACTGAACCTGTTTTTTTCTTTCGAAAGTCTAATCTCTTGGCTCTACCTCCTGACATATTTTACAATCTCCGAAAAACTACGCAAGAACGGCAGCTGTCAATCATCGTTAAACATGATGACATAGCCAACGAAACTGAAACTTCAGTAAAAAGAGGACCTAAATACAAGGCAGCCAAATAATATCTTCAAATCACCATAACAATCAGACGTGAGAAACATTTCTACCAGGTGTATTCATTTTTTAAAATTTGACCACAGCCCATCTGGGATGACTGGGGAGATAGATTTCTTTGACCTATACTGCAGCCAGCCACCAGGGGGAGCAGTTTTTGTAGATTGATTTTACAAAACATCCGGGAAGAAAAAGTTGATGATTTTCTCACATTTGCTGTCCTCTTGATGTGAAAGTTGTCGCCCTTTTGGACGACTTTCCTAGCTTCCTTCAGCTCTGCAAACAGACACAAAACCTTCTGTTGCAGAAAAATAGAGCACTTTTCCCACTACCTCTCCACCTGTGGACACACTTTGACAGGAAGTTGTACTAATTACAATCCATTGAACGCCTGCCGGCATTATGAGACGATAAGGGATTGTCGAAGCAATGCGATTTAGATTTATAATTTCGAGGATGAGTGTTAGAGCGGTTATGAAAATGCTAATAATTAAATCACAATGCTAGAACACCTACCATCTGAAATTTACAGGAGCCCGAGGAGCTTGAGTCTTAATAAAAGGCTAAGTTTCCTCACGAGGAAGATTCAAGACTTCTCTTTCCAGTCAAGGAAGGAAATCTTCACAAATTCTCAAATTGGATCAAATCGCTCTGATTAGCATGCGTGTTCCTGCGCGTGTTTGAGTGCAATCACAGTTTTTTTAATCAATATATTAACAAGAACTCAAATTAATCCTTATCAAAGCCTCGCGGCCCAGCTTGTGTTGTGAAGCAGCCAGGATTGATATCATTAACTTCACATTTCATTTCCCGGTTTCACATGTGATTTAGCGTGCCATCTGGTGCTGCGAGGAGGGCGATCCGGGGAGTCACTCGGCTCTCGTTTTTCAAATACACTACTTCTGGCTTTTTTAAGAGAAAACTAGGATGCTTAATAATGAGGGCATTGATAAGTATCACTCCCACAGAGCTGAGGAGTGTTGTGTTCACACGTCGAGCCGTTGAGAGAGGAAGTTATTCAGAAATGTTCAAGTAAAATGACAAGAGGAAGAGTTAGAAATCACAGATAAGACGCCAAAAAGCAACACAGCAGCTCGAAGACATGATTACTGGATCTGTTGATCTGTTGGGGAATTCACTCTAGAAGGTCAGTGAGCAATTCTGAAACGAAAGGGTGGATGGGAAATCCCCGCCTCCTGTCTGGCCTGAGTGAGATTACCAGCGATGAAATAGGATCGTCTATTTTCTGTAATAGAACACAGAGAGGCTAAGCCCTGGATTGGGTCTTACTCGCGCCCCTAGATCACAAAAAATATATGTGCTACTCCTTCCTCAAAGAAAAGGAGAGAAGACACACAGCGGCTGCTCGGCGCACGCTATGGAAATCCCAACTGAGCCTTAATGAGAAGTGAATGGACGGCGATGGAAAAAAGGCGGCTTCGGCTGGATCTGTTTGTACAGCAGCGGAGTGTATTCCATGTTGTTTAATTGGCTCATTTGCAAACTGATGATACACGCTCCGAGATAATGGAGAGGCTGTATTGAAATGCATGACACCACTGCACCCAGTGAAAGCCTGGAAATGCTACAAAGGATGAAAACTCAAACATTACACTCCAAACGTGGCAATAATCAGGTGTGTGTCTGACATGTTGAGAATAAACGCTTGTTTCTCATCTGGAGATTAAAGGAGTAACCTGTGCTATATTTTGATACCGCTGTGTTTGTAGGTCTGAGCGGAGGAAGCCTTAATTTGGTCTCCTGTGGTTACCCCGCTTCCATCCTCGCTAAGTAATTTCTCCCAGAGTTGCCCTCCGGAGTATATCTCAGAAAAGTCTTCAAAGCCTGTGAATTTGTATTGTCAATAATGTTTTGTTTCAGCATCAGCAGGGGAATGTTTTTCAGAAGCAATTCCATCTGAAAAGACGTATTGATCGAATCATCCTGCTAAAGGGTGGCCCTCGACCTCCAGAGATGGAAAAAAAAAAAAAAAAAAAAAAAAAAAAGAATCTACTGCTCATGAGAATCTGTGAGTCCTGACGCTGCTCTCTTTCAGCCGTCTTAAGTGAGGCTACTGCAGGTTAAACCCACTTTGGACCAACTGTCATCTGCCGGGTTGCCATAGCAACTGCATCTCATTCTTGCATAAGATGCAGTGAAGTTAGAAGAGTCAAATTCTCAGGGCTTCCCTTCGTCGCTCCACCCCCTGGAGGACAAACGCTCAGAGTGAATCTGGAGAATGAAATTAAAAACGAGGCTTTGCATGATTTCAGTTCAGCAAGTCGGTTATCAAAACAGATAAACAGCATCGTCTGCTCTCTATCCCCGGGCCTGCAGTCCCAACCATCTGTTCTGACAATTTCCCAGAGAGCAGTGTTTGAGTTTCTCCTTAATGAATGTTCAGACAGCACAAGTATAGCCTGCCACTGCCGTGCTGTGGTCTGGGGATGTTAATGAAACCTGAAGAGGGTGCTGCGAAGGAGAGAGGAAAGAAAAAAAGTTGACAGCTACATTAGCCACATCTAATCCATTCAATTCCCATTATTTCAAACAACAGGAGGCATAAACAATGCTTCCCCATCCTGGAAATGTTTCCTGCAGCTACAGCTATTTGATGCCAAGTGTCTGAAGGGGGAATCTGAATACAGACTGCATGCTGCGAGGGGCGGGGACAGGTGAAACATCAGCGGCGAGGAGAGGCTGGATCCTACCAGGAGCTATTAGCAGCATTTCTAACCAACCAGAGTGGTGCATAATGCATCACTCCATCGAAGCTCCTGCTGAGTCTCTTTAATGTCCGGCTGGTTGAGTCTTCCCGCCCACTCCAGCTAGTCTCTCTGTAGCCTTTGCGCCGACACAATTAGCCTCTGTAATCATGAGAGCAGCCTCTGTCAATAATTGTCCTCCTGTATTTTCTTTGTGTTGTATCAGGATGCTGAGCTGACTCATGAATTAGGTCTCAGGTCTGACTCAGGCAGCAGGCTTCAAAGCTTCAGAGCAGGAATCTGCAACCTATAATTTCATAAGAATCATTTTTCCTGAACTCATGTACATGTGATGTCCAAGTTTATTTATTATTGTTTTTTTTAAATAAATTTGCAAATATTTTATTTTTTTATTTCAAATAGTCAAAGTTCTTGAAATTTAAAAAGGTTGCACTTTTTTTTATTGAAATATAAATTTAAAGAAGTTGCAAAAATCGCAAAAATGTTCATTTAAAAAAAAAAAGCAAAAATGTTGAAATTTTAAAATATGCAATAATTTAAAAAAGAAATTCAATAAATTTGCCCAAAATTTAAAATGTTTGGGAAAAAAATAGCAAAAAAAAATATTTTTTTCTAAATTGAAATATGAATTTTAAGAACTTGCAAAAAATTTAAAAATTGCAAAAATGTTGATTTTTTAATTATTTACAAAAATTGTTGAAATCTTTAAGATTAGCAAAAATGTTTAAATAAAAAAATATCCAAAATTGTTACAATGAATTTAATAAATTTGTCAAAAACTGAAAATATGTGGAAAGTTTAAAACTTTCAAAATAATTTCTAATTTAAAACAAACAACAAAAAAAAACATATTTTTTTAAATAATATTTGAATAGATAAAACATATGGATTATATTGCTCAACTCACCATTTTTTTTCTTTTGCTACATATTGCCACATATTACGCATGTTTTTCAAGCTAGCATGTTAGCATGTTACATGGATTCATCTGTATTTTCATCCAGATTTGCCTTTTTGTAGATGTAGTTATCTTCCTAGGGCTGTAAAACCTGAGGTTAGCCACAGGTGCATGGAAAGTTGGTGGGCTGTTGATGTTGTAGGAGGTGAAGCAGAGCGGTGTCAGGCTTTATTGACAGATAGAAAATAAGAAAAGTAAAGATTTTTTAATTCAATAGTATTTTTTAAAGCTACAATGAGCCGCTGCAAAGGAGTCAAAAGAGCCACATGAGGCTCCAGAGCCGCAGGTTGAAGACCCTTGTTTCAGCGTGACCATATTCATGATGGGATGTTAAAGCTACAACAAGAGAGGAATCGATCTCAAGCATACGCACCCAAATTCAAAAGCTGTTTCACCACAAAAACCAGAGAGGATTATGAACGATCATGTCTGACACACTGATGCTATGATCTGCACACACAGCTCGACTCAGTCACAGCATTTTCATTAAGAAGTGTCAAAAAGCACATGAGGAGGCAGGAGCTCAAAACCTCACTCACTCTCACTCAGATCGATCCGGTGAGAGATAAAGCTGCACTCATCTGGTGATACTGGCATGTTACTGTGGTTATCAAATGATCTCACATTAATACACCTGCTTCTCACACAAATTGCCTGTGATACGTCTCTCTTGGCAGCTCGTGATAAGCACATGGCGTCCAACTGTTGCATTCATTCGCTTTTAAATCCCGAGTCCTCTTTGCTTCCAGTGCACCGGGTGATTCAATCAATCAAATACCTTTTTATGTCCACGTTACTGTTACAGCAAAGACTATGAAACCCTTCATTATGTAAAAACATACATCTCTCATGGGAGGAAATAAAAGAGGTTGCCCAGAGGTCGTCACGGACTCCAGAAGTCGATTCTTCATTTGCATACAGTGCTGTCTGTGCTGCCTCAGAGCTCTCATGATGAATGAATCAGATGTCAGTCTGCTTTAAAGAACTCTTTCGTTGAATGAATCACCAAATGATGCTGATAAAAGCCGCTCTGTGTTCCCCGTTGAGGCTTTATTTTGTTATCATAACAGACGGGTGGAGTTAGGCGAAGAAGCAGTGAGGGAAGTATGTTTTCCTTTCCTGAACCGGGCTCGCCACAGGGTGCTACTTTCCCCAAAACTGGTGGTTGACCTCCATCTCAAGGGGCGCAGCTGAGAAAGAAGCTCCCAGGAGGACACACAAGAAAACTGTTTAATGCTCCTCTTTTATCTTCAGGTGGAGGGAAAGAATCTGCATATTTTCTTTTGGTTATTCATTACTTTAAAACACAACTCGCCTGTCGACTTTCCCCACAAAATGAATTCATTATAGCAGCATTTCCTTGTCCCCTGTGTTCACTGAAGCACTGCTCAGGTCCTTGCAGTCCATAAAGAATGCACTTTGCCCATTTTTGTCAAAACAGAGAGTCAATGCTTCTTTAAAAACACACTTGTGGTAAAGATTTTCTGTGCTATGAGATATTTCACGGCGGAGGAAGGTGAAATTAAAGGAGAGTAAAAGGTGGTGATACATTATGCAGCGACTGCTGCAGGCGTACACGTCGGAGCGTCCCGAGGGCAGCCGGGGATGTCTCGTTTCCAAGCAAAGCAGCATTTATTGTGACACGTCGAGATGTGTTTCTCTAAAGCAGATGTGACTGGAATGAGGAGAGCCGGCGGAGCTGAAACTGAGTTATGAGTTTCAATTCATGTCCATAGGATTCTGTTATGGTGCAAACATAATGCTGCACATCATACGCCTTTTATGACGGCTAAATCATCCCCGCAGGAGCTCTTGTTTTATTTCCTTACTACCTGGGCTGCTATTTATTGTTTGGTCATTGCGCTGGCTTATCACTGTTTTATGGCTGAGCTGGGTTTTCTAAGGTACTGAAGTTTCTCATACTCTGACTTCACTTTTGACTCTCACTGGCTGGGTTCTAAAAAGGGGGCGGAGCTAAGCAGCATCACCTCTTGCTAAACACTTCCAATTAGAGATGCTATGAGAAGAATCTGTCTTAATTGCACTGCCTTGCCTCGAGGTGTGTTTGTTTCTTTTTTCAAGACGTCTTTTTACTAGATACAACTCGCCGAGGTAAGGTATTTATCAACAGTTGCGCAGTGCTACGGTTTAAAATGTAACAACAAGCAACATCGTAGTAGCTGAATATATGTAGCGCAGCCCGGTGCTCTGAGCCACAAAATCTACTTTATCTTCACAATAAGGACAAAAAAGAGTGTAAGTCTAAATGAAGCAAAATATCTAGTGAATAATTCGCTAACCAATAAGTTTTTTTTAAGTAAATGTGGTGTCTTAGTTTTGAATTTTTAATAAATTTGCAAAACCATAAGAAAATCATTGTAAGGATGTAAAACTTGTAGTGTCAAATTTAAAAAAATTGCAAGTTTATGAAATTTCAATAAGGCATACATTTATCATAAATGTGCAAAAAGTTAAAAAATGAAATAAGGAAAATGTGAAAAAAACTTGCAAAAATATTTAAGTTTTACAAACTTTTGAACATTTCATAAATTTCTAAAAAACTTTAACAGTGCCATTTCAAAAGCTTAATTTTCAAAAATTTGTAAAAATCTAATTACTGCATTTTTAAAAAATGGATTTGAATAATTTTTTTTTAAAGTGCAGGAATTAAAAAAAATGAAATTTGCTTTAATTTGCAAAATCTTTGAGAAATCTGTTTTTTATTTCACTTAATTTGAAAACATGTTGAAAAATTGAAATAAAAAAATGCAAAGCTTGCAAAAAAATGTGCAAAAGCTACAAAAAAAATAAAAGCTTCATTGCGATAAGTGGTGCATATTTAGTTCAATAAAATGTAAATGCATAAGTTTATTTAGTGTCACTGTCTTCAATCATCAATACCCTTAGAAAGAAAATCAAAAATTCTTTACTTCAATAACATTTTGTAAAGCTATAGGGAGCCACTGCAATCACGAAGAGTGACTTTTTCAGGATCATTTAGAAACTCCTCACTGACACTTTAACTGAACTATTTCTTTAAGATGATTTCAATCCAAGCACTTGAAAACTTTCTAGAAGCCATTTCTATTTCTATTTTTAAGCAAACCTCTTCAGATGCACTTGAATTCAATCATTATTTATTTCAGAACTCTACCCAATAATTTACCCCAGTGTGATGATTAGATTGAGTAATTAGTGATTAATGTAATTAAAGGAAGTGATTCAGACAGATAACTCCACGAATGCTTCAGGCCATCAAAGAGGCCCCTATATGACTCAGGAAGCCCTCACTCAGATTTCCCACTGCGCTTCAAATCACTTCAACTGTATACGAAGCATAAACATTGGACTACTCTGACATGAGGGAAGAGTGTCAGGATGGAGCTGAAATCATGGCACGAGCAGTATTTTTCATGTGATGGAGAGAAAAACTGGAGCTGGGCTGCTTATCGATGCATATGGACAGCCATGCGTGTTTATATGTGGCAGCTCAGAGATAAGTTCCTCTGCCTTATCTCCAGCAGGGCTATCAAAGAACTCGACAATTCAACACAGCTTTAAAGAAGCATCCAACTCTCTGCTGCACCCTCAGGAAAACCTTACTTTAGAAGATTTCACATCAGTTTGTCCTCATTGAAAAGCAGCGGATTGGATTGTGTCGTCTGATTGTTTAACTCGACATGCATGAAGCTCAGAGGATGTGAACTCCTTCATCTGCAGCTACCGCAACAATGTGTCTGGTATGCACGCAGGAGTTGTTTCACTTTGTAGAGATGTCAAACTGAGCTTTTATTTTCTTAAGACTCTAATCTGCTCCTGCACTCCAATTACTCTGCAGCGTTTATATCAGCGGTTGAAAGCTCATTAATGCAAAACTATCTTTATAAAATGTTTGTGCGAGCAGCTGATAATCACTAATTATTCACACCATGGGCTTTTAAACCAACCCAACCCTGAGTGTAATCTTCACCTGTAGATCAGCTGCAGAATGAATCCATCGCGATGTAAACAAAGCGCTGGAGACAACCAGAGTTCATCATCTACACCGCAGACGACATTTTCATCCCCGACACGAGCGAAGTCTCTGAGGCACTCTGACATTTCCATATGAAATACATCTGGCTGCTGAGAGGCTCCTGAGCAACTTGGAGCTCTGCATCCTCCTCCTCCTCTGCATCCCCCTCAGGGCTGTTTGTCGTTAAAGCATTTGCGGGTTCAAACAAAAATGTTAGATTAGACCCGAGGGATGCAAACACCATCGCAGCAGGAGCAAATTGGGAGCTGAATGAAAGGAAAATCAATTATGCCAAAACCCCTTATTAACAATTAGCGCTGGTGTGGAGGCTCTCTCTTGCTTTTGTTGTGGCTGATTGTTTAGAGAGTGGCATCCAAGGCAGCTGGGATAGTTTGTCAGGCTATTGTCTTCATACTGATTGTCAGCGCCCAAAGGTAGAATCTTCTCAAACGCAATTTGGAGGTCGCTTCTAAGTCTGAATTCAAAGTCATAGAAGAGACAGAAGCAGAATGCAGGGTCAAAAGGTTAGACGGTGTTAAAGACCAATTTATATCACAATCAATCGATCAATTGAGCCTGAAATTCAGCAGCAGAATTAAGCTTTCTAGTTAAAGATGACCAACCTGCTCCGCAAACTCTTCCTTACAACATTAAACTGAGCTGTGTTTAATTACGCTCTGATCAGACTTCATTTACCACTTGAGAAAAGTCGCCTGATAGATTTCGATTAAAGAGGTGATGCATCTCTCACGCTAACATCTGTCGACTCAGACTCTGCTGGAAGTAAACACAGACACTGACGTCTTTGAGAGATGATTTGTTCCAGCGTATTTTTAAGATATTATCCTTTTCTTGCTGTTTTTCCGCCTCTCACAGACAGATGACCTTTACTATAAGTCTTCCTTCCTTATCCCGTCTTGTCGCTCCTCTGATCTCCTCTATGTGACAGAGACGGATCGGATAAACTTTTCTGTACCCGCCTAATGAAATCATCTTCTGCTCAGCTGCTTTCATTACAGACGCCGCGTCAAAGTGAGGGACGCAGTTCAGCTCACTTATCTGTGTAGAGGACATGTCTGAGTCGCCTGATCCGTCACAGGGGCCAACCTGGGCGACCCCTTACATCCAATCACAGCTGGTGAGAGGCTGGTCGGGCGGTGATGAGCAGCTGGCTTTGTCACATTAGCCGTGACCGGGTGTGACCCCCAGGGTGGCTTGGCAGGCTGCTGGCTCGCCACTAGACTGGGGAGGGAGTGTGGCGGTGGGGACCAGAGGAAGGAAATGAGGCGGAGACAGGAGGGGGACGCGGAGGGAAGGACGCTACAAGAAAAGGAGGGAATGGTTGCTTTCGCCTCGGCTCGGCTCGGCTCTGGCTGGCTGTCGGCCAAAGAAAGCAGATGTTGTACGCTGATTCGGAGAGTGGGTCGCTCTAGGGGGGTTATTTATAAAAAGGTCTCATGGTCAAATGTGATTTTAGCGATGTGGTAGGCAGGTAGAAGGAGTGTTTGTTTACAGGAGCTGAAATGACGGCACCTAGCTTCCCTTGAGGCAGTGTTGAGCCTACATGAAACCATAAAACAAGAGATTTAACCTTTTTTGGACCCTGAAGTGTCCTAATACGGTTTAAATGACACAGATGGGAATATTTTTTCCTAATGAAAGGAAAGAGAGGTAACAAGGAAGACATAAAAATTAATTTTAATGGCCGTCCTGCTCTTCCCAGGCCTCAGACAAAGACATCATGTCATTGGGGTAATACCAAAATGTCAACCTAAGACCTTGCCCTTGAAGGGAATGTGATTAAACTTTCATAAAGACATAAAAGACCTCTTCAATAGTCTTTATAAGCAGTTTGGATTTCAATGAGCTGTCCTTTAGTCCTCAAAGAGACCACAACTAAAGGTTAATTCTTCTAAAAGCACACTAAATTAATAGTTTACAGACATGATGCTCTTAAATGTTACCAAAGAGCAGCACTCTGTCGAGTTAACCCGCACAGGTAGAGCACAGAACATGATTTTGCATGTCAGCTGAACCAGCTTGGAATATTTATAGCGCCAGGAACTGAAGCTAGAAAAATGGACTTGTGATGAAAGTGAAGATCAAATCCCAGTAAAAGCCTCAGGCGTGACTCCCCACTGGGAGCAAAGAGTGAAACAGCACGAGTATGTGAAAGGACGGGGAGGTGGACGGAGAGGAGAGGAGGCAGGAGACGAGACAGTAAGAAAGTGAGGAGCGTGAAAGGGGAGAAAAAGATGGAGATTGGGTTGGAAAGAGAAGACTGAGACGAGGAGCTTGATTATTTCTTCACCCCATGTGTCCTTGTTGCTCTGGCGATGATATCGCCAACTAGCGACTGTGCAACTACTTTTTACTGAGCATGAGCCAATCATACTGCAGCCGGTGGGCCGGTCAGATGATTTGCAAAAGCAAAAACATGAGTTCAAAAGCCACAACACAAAAGCAAGAGCAAAAGCACAAATGCAAAAGTTGCAACACAAATGCAATAGCTAAAACTTGAATGCTAAAGCCACAACACAAATGAAAAAGCAAAAACCAATTAAAAAGCTACAACACAAATGCAACAGCAAATACGCAAATGCAAAACCCACAACACAAATGCAAGCGCAAAAGCACAAATGCAAAAGTTACAACACAAATGCAATAGCTAAAACATGAATGCAAGAGCAAAAACACAAATGCAAAAGCCACAACACAAATTCAACAGCAAAACCACAAATGCAAAACCCACAACACGAATGCAAAAGCAAAAACATGGATACAGAAGCCACAAAGTGAGCGCAAGAGGAAAAACATAAATGCAAAACCCACAACAAGAATGCAAGAGCAAAAAGACAAATGCAATAGTCACAAATACAAAAGCAAAAAGCTGCAACACCAACTCAAAACCTACAACATGAATGCAAAAGTAAGTCAAAGCATGAATGCAAAAAGCGACAACAAAAATGTAAATGGTAGAACAAAACGGAAGTACTGCCACAACGAAAGTTAACATAGGTCAGTTATCCCAACGGACACAGAAAAGTTGCAAAAGTAAGTAAATGATTATCTTTTTTTAACTCCATCCACAAGGTTAGCATAAAAGCTATATTTCTCATAGCTGAAGGTAAAAAAGAAAACAATCATTTCCTTACTTTCACATCTTTTCTGTGTCTGTTAGGAAAACTGTCCGCTTAACTTCTATTGTATTGTGGCTTTTGCATTTGTGCTTTTGCTGTTTCAAATTGGCTGACACCTACGGGCCACCGTACAATCAGCCTCAAACACAGAAAACTAAACCACATATTTCACCGTGGCTACATTACTTCGACATGTCAAAGCAGACATGATGTTACAGTGAAGTCGTGACAAAGCGCAACAACAGGAAGTGGAAGGAGCAATGCACGATCACAAACATGACAGGAAATAAAACTCTGCATGACAGAAAAGTTATGCAGGAGCTCCAGGCAGAGAGTTCGCTCACTGTGTAGTCCACTTCAAGACCAATCTGCTCACTTTGAAGGGAACGACTACAAGACAAGAATGTGCAAAAATACTCATACGACAAAATATGTTAACAGCGAGCAAAATGGGACTGCTGGCACCGCATTAAGGATATCACCAGACCGCCTCATAAGCAGAGAAATCCAGAAACTGATGTAAGGAACTCACTGGGAGCTGAGCTCTTCCTCCTGCAGAGTGAATATAACCTCAGATTTTCACACAGCACGACTTAACGGATGACTTTTATAGATTCAGGGCGGAGGACGAGGGGCTTTCACTGTAAAGTTAACAAGGTGGGTTTAATCATCTGCATTATAAAGGAGCTACCGCTGTCTCAAATATCCCCTCCTCGGTTTAAAGTGTATTATCAGTCACTGACTCATCAGCCATTCTTCCTGCTGAATTCAGCTTGTGGTGTTGAAAAATGGCATCAGGGTAATAACTCCAGGACTGTCTGTGAATGAAGCTTGGACAGATGTCTCTCTGCCATGTTTGAGGGCTAAAGTTTGGGCTCTTTTTGAGGGAATATTGTTGTAATAATCGACCTAATCTGGGTAGACTAATACTAAAAACAAATGAAGCTCACAACCAGCAGCACATTAGCATAATGATAAAACTACAGTCAGTCCCAACAGCTTGTTTTTGTGTCTGAAGCTCATCACAAGCATGAGATGAAAGCCAAAAATGATTGCAATTATAATAAATTCCCCTAGTTCCTAAGCCATTTGCAACCTTTAAATGTTATTTTGCAAATTGAAACTGGCCTGCAAATTAAAAAAAACAGGCCCTCTGAAGAACAGGAGAATAATTAATAGTGTTTTTATTTGTTGGTTTGACCGTTTTTGTTTCTGAAAGTGTGAAAAATAGCCTTGCAGCAGTTTTAGTGTTCTGTAGTGCAGGGGATCCCAAACTTTACGAGCCAAGGCTCCAAAACAGAATCTGCTTCTGGCTGGGGACACCCTTTGAAACCAACAGACAATGCTTCAGGATACATAAAGAAATGTCAACTTTAACAACATATTCTCAAACTTTTATTCACTTTTCAATAATTGTTACATTTGTTTAGAACTGGAAATTCTTAAACAGCAGCCAGGCTCACACAAATAGGTTGTTGTAAAAGGGAGAAAGCATTTCAGGGCTCTGTCAGCCCTCCTTTCTTACAGGTAGCCAGTAGTTAGACAGGGGAGAAGCCTTAAGGTTAAGTTTTTTAAACAGCTTAATAAAATATTATATGTTCAGGACAAATGGTATGGAGGACCAGAACTGCCACTATTTAAAAAGAAAAAAAAAAACTAACAATATAAACATATACATTCATATATGTAGATAACTAAAGTTGAAATAGATTTAAAAATAAATGTGGGAGCAGAATTTAATATTTAATTTAAATAATCAATAAATACACAAAAAAAATTCAATATATGCAAAAATAAATACTTATTTATTGATTTTAAACTCTATTTCCACATTTGTATTTGTTTTTACTTTTATTTATTTATTTATTATTTATCTGTTTTTGTATTTATTCATTCATTTATCTATTTATCTGTTTTTGTATTTATTCATTTCTTTATTTTGGTGTTTGTTTCTATTTTAAACATTTATTTATTTATTTTTCTATTTTTTTATTATTATTTATTATGCATTATTATTATTGTTTTATTATTTATTATGCATTATTTATTCATTTATTTTTCTTTGTATTAATTTATCTTTTAATTTAAATTTGCTCATATTTTTTAATTTTTGTTTTAATTTTCACTTGCAATTATTTTTTAATTTTGACAGTTTTGGTACTCCATAAAATGGTTACACAAAACATTAATATAGATAGAAAGGAAAAATAAATAAATAGATAAATAAATTGATTGAATTTTCCCCTTTCCTCCTATTATCTTAGGCCCTCCTTGTCCTCCTTGGCGGCCCCACTTTGAAACCCACTGATGTAGTGCATCAGCTATCCCTCTCAGGCATTATCTGTCACCTCTTCACAGGGTGGACGTCTCATTTCCAAGTCCATATCACGTTAAGTAACGGATGTGTGTGTGTGTGTGTCTTTGTGTGTCTGCCTTTATGCGTTGCCCGGGCTCTAAAATTAAAGTAAGTTAATTTAGCGGTCTATTGAGTAGTCCATTCTATTTCCCATCACATCCCAAGGTGACAGCATGATACTCTATAATACACTTTCATGTTGTTTTGAAGAGGGTGCAGGCAGAGCGGGGGTAAAAGGGGGAGAGACAAAGAGCTGCCTGGTGTGTTTGTTTTGTGCTCTCTTCACACACTATAGTGCTTTCTCCCACACAACCTGCTATCACAGCCCCTCTAATCAGATTTGCCCGGCGAGGCCAAATGCAGGCTCATATCTCGGCGAGCTTAACGCGGCAACAAAAAAAAAAAACGAAGGGGGGTGAGCCATCAGGGCCTCTCTTTGGACAGGCGGCTGGAATAACAGTGATCACTCCTGACAGCAGCGCATGAGTGGAGACTGCACTCACATTTGGCACGGCGCTCAAATGTCATTTCACCTTCGGCGCACACTAAAAGGTGACAGGCGTCATCTTTTCTGCCAGGTGGACGCGTCGGCTGGAGGGATGTACACCAGAACCAATATGTAAGGCAAAACAAAACGACTCTGAGCCCGAAACGCACAGACGTGGTTCTGACACATCATACTGCGCGATTAGATAACAATGAAGGGCACAAATGCTGCACTAAAAGGCAATCAAAGCCACAAAAGAAAGTCAAATTAACACTTTACAAACATGTCATCTGAACAATAAACTTTAAAATAATTAGCAACACAATTCAGAAGAAAGTGACAGATCTAAGAAAGGGAAATATTTGGTGCTTTCACTGCATGTGCTTAAGAAAACAGGGTTTTTGACACTAATGTTTGGTTGTTATTGGAAATTGCTAATTAGGCTTTGAGCACCAAACAATGAAACAGCTCTGCTGTGATGTAAAGTGTTATTTATTTTACTTTTTGCTCTTTTTGGCCTCTGTTCAAGCATCTAGAAATTCTCAACAAATCAATCCAGAGAATTCAAGTCTGGTCTTTTTTTGTTGTTGTTGTTTTAATAACAAACAGGGAAAATGGTTCAAAGGTGCCACTGAACTGTTTCCATCTCATCAGGAAGTCTACAAGGTGCCTTTGCCAAAAAGTTTGTGAGAGATTCTTTCTTTTAATTTTTTTTTTGTCTTTTTATTGGCAGTTGGCAACCAACTTTCAGGTGCACTTATCGCCACCTGCTGGACTGGAGTGTAAGTGACGAGTACGTCAGAAGAAAAACAACAACCCTATATCTTATTTTCTAAAACTGTGTCCCTCAAATAATTCATTAATACACTTAATCCTTCCTGTAATGTCCACTCCTGAACAGATTCCCTAATTTTAAATCCTGTTTTTGATTTTGAAAGATTCCTAGCTTGTCCCACGTTGAAGAAATACCCCGCTGGTCCGGCAGGTCGCATGTAACACCTAGCTATCCTAATTTTGCCAGCAGCTGAGCTGTGACGCACAAATTCAGCAAAGGGAAGATCAAGTGGGACAGGAAGTAGTGACTGGAAACTACCTAAAAACATCCATTGACTTTCAAAATAAAACAAACCGTGTCAAAATCAGTTTGTATTTAGCTTGACGATGACGACAAACGGACATAATGAGACAAGCCAAACCAGGAGTCAACTGGTTTGAGGTTTTACAGCCCAACATGAATGAAGAGACACTTATCAAGGGAGTGGAAAGAGCAGGAACTCCAGCAGTCAATACGCAACAGAGCAGCACTAGTGTTCTGCCAGACTTTGCTTCCTTGTCAAATTTTGCTACTGGTGTTTTTCCATACAGCTGCGTCCATTATAGTTGTGTCTATCTAACTATGCTTAAGCCATCACATTGTAGTTTCAATTGAAATTTTAGGGGGGGCATATCAAATTCTCAGAACCACAAAGTAGCAATTTTGGATGGGTAGCAGAAAACGACAGAACATCTGACTCCAGGCGTATCTGGTGTTTTGGATTTATGAAACAGCCTTGTTATGATCTGCAAAAGCAAATAAAACCATCAGCCTGTCACTGAATCCCATCCTGACTGCGTGATGTACAGCAAAGAGGCTTTGTTTGCATTTCTCTCTGGCACAGTTTCACACTGAGTGCTGCCTCAGACGGCAACAAGGAAGAGGCAGATTTTCCTTAAGTGAACGCCACCTTCAATTAATTTAACGATAGGATGTAAAATTGCTCTGAAACACATTCATTTCTGTCTGCTCTGCGATGACTTATCCTGCTGCAAGAGCCTCCCCGTCTAACTCTAAACATCTGTAGAAACAGACAGGCATCGGTTTTCCAGGAATAGCAGGATAAAGAGAAAAGCCGTCCGCAGTCTTCCTGATCCTCACATCAAAATATCACTGAACCTTCACAGGATGTTGTGGAGCACAGGCTGTGGAGCAGATTTCCAATTCCTTCATCTCTTTCAAAGAACGGGGGAGCGTTTCACTTTGAAGAAACGATCCAATCTCCCACAGCGTGCAGCCGAGGAGGACTGAGACTGATCTGAAGGCAGAGGCCGACCCCATTCTTTAACAAGTCGTTTTCAGAGACAGCTGAGTTTTACATCCTGATTCTATCAACCCTGTCGCTAAACTCTCAGATCTTGTACAATCTTACTTGTGTTTCATGCGATTTACTGTACAGTGATGTGACCAGGCTGCTCCGGTTTTCATGCACAGTTAATATCCAATCACAGCTTTCCCACAAGTAAGACGAATGCTGAGGTTTTGGACACTTTGATGCATATCCTGTGGTTTGACCTCTAGAGAGCAATGAGCAACAGTATTACCTCTCCATTAAGTGATTGATACAGCAGAGGAAGGAGACAATAAGATAAGAGGGAGTGGCATCAATCATCATTTGCAGAAGGTCGATCGTGTGGACGCTATAGCTGCTCCCTGACTTTGAATTCCTCAGAGTTTGGACGTTTCAGCGATGATGATGAGGAGGGGTGTTAATTAATCCGACCTACTTCCAGAGGCTGCATGTTCTGTAGCACAAACATATCGTCTAATCCTATCGATTATGGGTATTTAATGACTTTGACCCCACACGTTAATGTTCAGGCAGGGAATTCAATTACGACCGATGCGAGAAAAGTGTCCGACGAGCAGTGAGCACAACAGTAGCTGATATTTTCATGCTCTTATCCACCATCTGCTGCACTGACAAGGTGTAGCCTCTCCGTGATGCTTAATTATGTTCTGTACACTGGCAGAAATGCATTAGTGGAGGAGCTGTTCTCTAGTTTCCTGCAGTGAACCCAACCTTTCATGTTGTGAGACTGATTAAACCTTTAATCAAAAGTTATCGAAGTTGAGCAGTTTTTTTTTCTATTATTATGAACCGACTTTCTCCTACATTGAGCGTATTCATCCCTTTGTTGCCTAGCAGCAGGTGGGGAGGCTGATACCAGCAGAGATCTCGTATCATTCTGTCTCTGTGACAAGATCGGGAATGTAATACCTGCAAAAAAAAAAATAATAATACCAAAGATTTCTCCTGAATTCACACTTTAAATGCCAACGTTTTTCCATTAGATCATATCAGAGAAACTGATTCAAAGGATAGCCAATCAGATTCAGGGGTTCTAAGGCAAACTTGTACACCAACAAAACTATTTTGGTGTCAAAAGATGCTACATTTGCACAAAAGGTTGCCACAAAAACTGCTCCCCCTGGTGGCTGGCTGCAGTATAGGTCAAAAAATCAGTCTCCCCGGTCATTCCAGATGGGCTGTGGTGAAACTTTAAAAGATTAATACACCTGGTAGAAATGTTTCTTACGTCTGATTGTTGTGGTGATTTGAAGATATCATTTTGTCACCTTGTATTTAAGTCCTCTTTTTACTGAAAAGTTTTGTTTTCATTAGTTATAAGAGATTAAACACAAGGTTCTTGTGTATTTTTTTTCAGGGATTATAAAATATGTCGGGAGGTAGAGTCAAGAAGAGATAAGACTCAAAAGAAAAAAATAATTATTATTTTTGTCACCCATGGGCGGGGCTTGGAACTCGAGAATGGGCTTACAGGTTTTGAGGAGAGCGGCCTCTGTCTCGATGAGATTTCATTTTTGGTGGAGTTAAGTTGAGATTAAAGTCGAAATGATGAGAATAAAGTTGAAATGTCTAGAATACAGTAGAAAAAAATGATATTTAAATTGAAATCGTGAGAAAAAAGTCAAAATAACCTGCCTTGATGTTTACTAGTTGTACATCAGTTACAGTCGGCTCCTCAACAGCCACAGGTGCGACTGACTAGGAGCTGCCAGACAAGAGCCTAAATGACAGTCTTCAGAATCCATGTGTGTGTGACAGAGTCTGTCTTTTATTTTTTTTGCATGCAGTTTTTTATTAAGTGTGTATGCAATGACTTTTCTGACTGGCCCTGAAGTATCCCTCCTTATCAGCTCATTGGAGACTGGTGTGCGGTGAAAACCAAATCCTACTGTCAGTGTTCTGACTCCATAGCTCCCTGGTTAGATCTGGTTAAAAGAGCATCACACATACGTGTGTTTGTTTATCTCCATTCCAAGCGATGATGGCAGAAATATTACAGCTATCTTTGTTAAAACAGCATAATATCAACATATCCTCAGCAGACCTCAGAGAGCACATTACTCATGATATCTGACAAGCTCGGGAGATCAGCCACAAGATAGAAAATAATTACACAAGTGCTTTAATGTCACTGCACAGCGTATCACTCATCACTACAAAAGCTGCTCCACAGCACCAATAAACAACCTCGCACACACACACGCGGAGCTGCAGCTTCAAATAGCAGCAGAATATTCACCATGAGCTATATTCTCACAGAATATCAACACATGTCGTTCCTGAAGCAGCTCCAGCTCCAAAGCTGGTGTTGCAGAAGTTGCGGCGGTGGTGGCTATGTCGCACGCATCACATCGCAAGCTGCTAGATATCACGCAAACATGCTGCTGACTCACACAGCACCACAGTAACCCTATCGTGGATCTGAATCTAGATATTCCATCTACGCTGGATGCTTCCTCTTTGATAGTCTTATGCATATTCATTAAGTGTGATATCCACCAGAAGGTTATTATCCATAAATGTCACTCTGTAATTAATTAATCCTGTCTGCTGCTTGCTCTCCCTGCCTCATTAATGAGCCAACTTGAGCTGATTGTATTCATATTCATGTGTCCAAATATACAGCTCTATTTCGGATTCACTCGCCAGAATATTTCACTTCATTAGCAGCAGGAATCGCCGCAGGGCCGTTTGACAGGCAGGATCTGCGTTCTGATTTCTTTCCCCCGTCCTGTCAGCGGCGCACTCAGGATCCCGTTTGTCTGTTTGGCTTGTTACGGTAATGAGGACACCCTCGGCTCCGCAGCCAAAAGTGAGGGGATGTCTGAGTCGTTGAGGCGAAGTTTACTCACACTGGAATGGGAATCACCTTCGACGGGTAATGCGGTCCAAGGAGACAATTATGGGGGTAATTTTGTGCTGTTTAGCAAATTGATTTTTTAAGCTATCCCAGAGGCACATCTATTACTGTTGGTTTGAGTCGGTTTAATAAAAATCCAATATGAATTTGCACAAAGCAGAGATGAGTAACTCTGCCACATTAGGCTAATAGAGAAGAATACTACTGCTCACGAATGGCTTGCATAGTTTGACATTTACCCCGCCATGCACTCAATTATTGGGTGAGAATTTTGTCCTCAGGCTCTGCTGAGTAATGCGTGGCGCCTTCTGCAGATGGTTATAATCTATACAGGCTTTAAGGCACGCTGGAAGTGAAGCCCTGCTGATATGTGGCCTAGGTGTGTGCTTAGCAGGACAACCCGCCGCTGAAGGAGATAGCATCGTAATTGTCAGGACCTCTCAACGACAGCCAGGTGTAAAGTGTTCTCGAGCCAAACACTAAAGCCCCCTCTCGTGTGCTGTCAGCTCTGATAGAAGCTTCTGTGGATGTTTTAAACATAAATGGAAATTAAGGGACTTGAGCAAAGGTCTCTCTTTGTGAGCCCGGGGCTTATGAATTAAAATCGTGGCAGTGAGGTCTGTTACATAAAACCACGGTAACAGAGAAGCTTTAAAAAGCCATTGAGTTAACCGGCCTGTGAGCTGAAGCTTCCCTGTTAATACGAGGCACAGGATGGAAAATAAGAGGAGTGCTGTTTTAGATTATCGTCTGCGTGGATTTAAAATGAGTCTGCTTCATTTGTTTATCGCTGGAGTCTTCCAGTAAGAGCTTTAACAGGTACAACTTCTGATGGATTTGCACGACTGAATAAGCAATTCAGCAGTTACTCATTTCACACTGATGGTATCACAGCTTAGAGCACAGGCGCCTCTTAAAGGGGCAGCGTCACAAGAAGTCACATATACAGCAGTGCTCAACAGAGGTGGAAAAAGTACTAGTAGTCAAAATCTACTCAGAGTATTAATTACTTTTAAAACAAGGTGATGTTGTATTGCGTTGAATCTCCTTAAGGCTGGCTGTAGAAAGACCGGAAGTCATGTACACACCCAGCCATAAAAACAGACTTTTACAGCATTAAAAAGCATATTTACAGCCTGGTTCAAAAAACAGTTTGTGGCTAAAACGCTGATTTCTCTATCAGCACACACTATACTGTGAGTGATTTTTTTCTATCTCTGTGGTTTTGAAGTTATTAGGATCATTTGATTTTCCAAACAGAGGCACAGCTCAGGTCATGTGACCAGCGACGCCCTGTAGCTGCTCTAAGAAAAACTAACAGCCGTCCGTGGATTGGCTTTGTTTCACGGTTTCAGGAACGGACGGGTGACATCGCCAGGGCTACGTCCATATTTTATACAGTCTATGGGTAAACCTGGTGAATCTATTCATCTCTAAAAATGTTTTTAAAAAGTATCAATTAAGCATGCATGTGCATGCTGTGTTTCCACTAGAAAAAATGTTTCCAGTGTTGCAGAATAATCCGCAACCAGTCGATTTTTGTGACCCCATCGCTGTTTGCATGATGCTCCAATGGCATTCTTTGAGAGTTTGACATCGTCTAAAGATAGATTTGAGACACTGATTTCCACATGTGACTTATTCGGACACGCAGGCTTATTAACAGCTCATTCAACACCTCAGAAAATGATGGAAAGCGCTGGAAAGTATCAAATCTGTAGCGTTGGTATTTTACCTCCACACACCTGTGTTTCCATGGGGGAGTTTTCCTTTCCTTGCGTCGTTGGTGCAGTCGCTTTCGTACATCCTTATTGGCTCCAATCTGCAGATGAAAGGTTTGAATATCAATTCAGATGGTAGGCGTACTCAGTGATAGGGATGGGTACCGATTTAGGTACTTTTTTAGGTACTGACCGAATTATGACAAAAGTACCGGGTATCGATTCATGTAGATTCAAAAGGTACCATGTTTAGGTACCTAAATGCGTCCTTGTGACTGTAAGGGAATGGAAGAACACAGCATTTCAAGGTTATATATTGAAGAATAAATTTGTTAAGTTGTATAAAAATATATATTTTATAATTAAACAAATTGACATTTTTTTACCACATAGACACAAAAAAGTACCGAAAATTGGTACCGTTGAGTACCGGTACCGATTGCCAGGTACCGGGCATCGGTACCATATCGTTTCAAATGTGAAAGGTACCCAACCCTACTCAGTGATGACTTGTGATTTTAAAAGTAGTGTAAATTGTACTCCAGTATGGTGCTCAAGGCTTCGACTGGCATGTTACACAACGGCAAGAGCCTCAGGACAAGCAAGAACGTGGCACTACTTTAGTCTGGATGATAGTGTCAAAGCTATCATCTCACAGGACTCCACTTTAAAACCATAAAAGCAACATATGTCGCAAAACTTATCAACAATTCTTCCTCTTTCTGTAAAAATGCCCGTTGTTTGATGATGTAAGACACACTGAAACACACTGTGTGTGTGTGGTGAGTCATACCTCAGGGTTCCTGAGTGCAACACATCGTGGTAAACAGTGATGAAAGGGTCTCAGCTCTTGCGGCGGGGATGCTGCTTTTTGTCTCTGGCAGGGCTCCTCCTGAAAGAAGATTTTTAATAAATTAATAATGCCGCTCCTTTTATCAAATCTGAGCCAGAGGATTATCTCAAAAACACTGTCACTAAGCTCAAATCAAGGCTGTTATTTTAGTCCCAGAAAAAAAAAAAATTACATTAAGATACACACGGCTCTCGCTGGGGAGTGAAGTGCACGAGCTCATTAATCCTAAAAAGCAATGAATTACCATGATTAGCTGACATTAGCTGTCTTTAATCAGGCTTTGCGGTTAATTCACTTTCAAACAACTCAGAGAAAAGTTCAGGAAATCCAGAGCTGGGCGGACCTTTCTGACTTTCAGTTGTCGGAAAAAGTTTTTATTTTTCAGATGAAGCTGAAGTGAACAATGTTGGTAACAAGCTAACTTCTGTTTAATGCTGCAAGGTCAGAGGCAAAACTAACACGCAGGTGACACAAGATGAACTGTGAGAACAAATGACTAACATGATGCTGGTTTTTAGGTCAGAATGGAAAAGATACCGACTTTTACTGCCTTTTCCCTCTTTTTCTAATCAATGTTTGCAAATCACCAACATTTAATAAGAGGTAAATGTAGTGTTAGCTTCTCTCCATCAGCCAGACAGAAATGATGCGTCCTTCCTGAATATGCAGTCACATGACAACAAATCTGCACGGTTGCCTAGAAACAAGGGATGGGTCAACTGATCCGCCTGCTCATCTTTACCCTCTCCGCACTACATAATATCTCACACTGAGAATTTAAATGACTCTCATCCAGAGTTTCCTGCTGTTTGACAGCGAGTCGGAAGATAAAATTAAACCCGACACACAGAGTTCAACAGTGTGTGAGCTGCTGTTGAGTTTAGCATTTCTGGGTCAATTTAAACACTTGCTGCTGTTTTTAAACACAGGGATATCAGCAGATTTCTGTAAAAGCAAAAGACAGCACAATCTCTGATTACAAGACAAAGCATGATGTCATTCCTTTAACATCTCTTACATCTCTGTCTACTTCAAAAGAGACAATCCCACCTGTAGGTGTTCTTCAACCGGCTCATGAATATTTAAATAACACCTACAGAAAGGCAGTACATTGAATTATTTAGATGTATAACTGCTTATTAGTTCATTTCCTGCATTAATCATTTTCATCATGATTTGATTCCAACAAGCAAAAAAAAAAAAAAAAATTAATATCAAATCCTGCTCTGAAAGTTCTCCATTGCACAATGAGGTGCCCTTTCATCCAGCACAAAGAAGTGTTTCACAGCCTGGCTGTGTATGCACAGACTCAATTATGTCTCCTGTAGCTGTGAGCTCGATAATGAAAGAGCCCTGAATCACAGCACAGAGAGATAAAGCGACCAGCGTACGTGACTTCTCCCAGATTCCCATCCTAATGTATTTATCTGTGTCTGCGCTGAATATCAAAAGGCCTACCTAACAGGAGCTCAACACACCTCATGTGTGTGTCTTTAAAGGAACTGCGTCACACTGAAAGAGTTACTACCTGAAGTAATTTAGACCCAGTCCCTTGGAAAATCCTCCCGGTGTGTCCTTGAACACAGGGACCGCTGTGCGAACAGCCATAAAGCCCTCATTTGTCATCTGGATTGTGTCTCAGTCCCGCAAGAGCTGAAAAAAAAAGAAAAAACATGAGGACTGTTTTATCTTTTCATGTTTAGCTGCTTTTATATAAAAAAACGAGGTGCCTTTGTTTTACTCCACATCTGCTCGCTCCTGTTAGAGTGCAGTGCTGCTCCTGTAAGAGCTGCTCCAGAATCCAATTTAGGAAGCCGCAGCTCTGACATGGCTTCATCTTAGATCTTTTTAAACATAAATCAGCAAGATCTGAACATATTACAAAATCTGCACCCCTGTCTGTCTGCCTGGCTAGTTCAGAGGGTGATAGTAGGGTGTCAGAAGGTGGAGCTGCAGATTCTGAAGGAATGCATGAGATATTTACCTCTACATCCCAATGCACAGCAGAGAGAACACATGAAATAAAAGACATATGGTTAAACAAATATAGAAACATGTGCATGAAAGTCCCTACAGTTCATTTTTAATGTTGCATGATAAAAATATATCCATGTCCAAGCAGTAGCATGCATTATTGATAACTAAATGTTATCCTGCAGCTCCCTCCCACCTGTTGGAATCAGAGCACCCTGGCAGATGCAAAAAGCTTTTATTCCTGCTATTCAAATTCCCCTGCTGCTCGAAAGGTAAAGAGTACTTTGTGAAAAAATAAACACACCTTCTACTTTCATTTTTGAACGAGATGATTTTTTTTCCTGGGACCAAAAAAACCCAGTTTTTTCATCACCTGAGCTGCTGAAAGAATCCATGAATATTAAAGAACATCTTGACCTTCGTACTCAAGTCAACAAGCTTATCTTCACAGAAACTGCTTTTCTATAATGACATGAATAAATATTTCTCCTTCATCCTTGAACAATGTAGTTTCACTGACTTGTTACTATTATTCAGTGTTCAACTTTTTGTGTTTCATGGTGTGGGGACACTTCTGCATGAATTAAACAAATTTGTTAAACTTGGAGATCATCAAAAGACTAGTTTGAAAAATTCAGATCATCAGTTGAACTTGAATCTTCAACTCAGCTGGAAAGCTACATGAGGCTACAGGTGAAGCTAATGTTAGCATCGTATTGTTTAACTTCAACAGCTGATCAAAACTTCTAGTAACCGTGACGTAATTAATAACAGCTACTTAGAGACATTAACCGTGTCATACTTCATATTTAAGAGCAGCACCTTAACTATTTTTCAGGTATTATTCTGCTGATTGTGTACATGCTTCATATTTACCAGTACTCCTCCGGGATCCGCTTGTTTTGTAGACCTTTGACCTTGACTAGCGCTGATTGGCTCGCGCCAACCTGGAGCCAGTTGGAAAGAACCATTGAGGGCGGGGGTGTTCGAATGGTTGGTTCCACCTGTTCAAACCTTTTTTTCTTTTATTTTCTTTAAATTTTTTAAATCTAATTTTTCAGTGACAACTTATTTCGCGAAATGTAGCTTGTACTAGAAATAGTTTCCCGGATGTACACCCATAGAATGAAGCCTCCTCAACGTCGACCAACGGTTCCCCACGTAACTGACGTAGTTTAACGACGCCATTTTTTTTTTCAGTCGAATTATATGTGAAACACACACCATTAAAAGTATAGATATTGGAGTTCATGCAATATTCCCTTTCCCTTCTGAATTGTTGTATTTTGTGTAATTCTTGTGTCTATTTAGACTTATGAATACAACACTTTCCACACAACAAAGATAAGTATAAAAAATATTTTTACAGTTTCAATTTACACTTTAAAAAATACCTAAATATATTAATTAATTAATTAAAAATATTACTACAAAATCCTAAAATTGGACCTGAAATCCCCTTGTTTACTTTTGGCCCAATCAGATAAAGGGTGACAAAAGGCTTTATATGTAATTATATAAACATACACGATCATAAGTAAGCCGAAATTTGTCATCTCACCATTTATGTTGCCCACATGATGATAGCCTTATGCATTAGACGACTATAACATACTGCTGACATCCTGAAAAATACGCCCATTGTCCAAGTCTTTACTGTGTAAATAACTTTAACCACTTATGTAAACAGAAGACCAGTGTATTTGTATCCTTCTTGGATACTTGGTTTATTTTATCCATATGTGGTAAATTAAATTGACTTTGTATTTTTAGTAAAGTGGGGTGCAGAGCCAGATGTCAGTCATCTTTTCCATCTCTATATGAAACAGAAACTCATCTTACACTTGAATCTGCAACAACACACTTCACTGTGAGTGATTCTTGAATAAGAATTAGACAGAGTACCTCTAGTCCACCTGCGGCCTTCTTTCTTCTCCTGTCAAACTAGAGGCGTGTTGGACCTCAGCTAGGACACTCTGAAATCAAGTAGATTAAGACGAGCGGTGGGCTGTACCTGCCAAAAAACTCTCAGCTGGATAAGCTTAGAAACCTCCTTCCTGAAAGTTAGTGGAATTATTTTCAGTCTCACCTTAGAATCTGGGAGGAGGTATTTAAGTGCATGTGTGTGTGTCTGAGAGAGAACTTTAACAATAGTGGGGAGATTTCTTCCAAGACTTCCAAAACTTCTCTTGTAGTTTGGATTAAGGAGCTGTCGACATATAGTATCATGGGAGTCTCTGCAAACGGAAAGATTAGGGAGAAATATTACCTGAAGGTTTACTGCGCTATCGTCTTCTCATGGAGTGTAGCTTCCAAGAGACATTCAGGAGATGTGTGTGACTTGGTATGTGGTCCAACACTTCAGTGCTGGGGATGAAAAAAAAAAGTAATCACCTGTAGCAGACTGTGAGACAGGAAGGAGGATGACTTCTTTTCTTCTTCCTCGTCTGCATCTCCTCATCCAAATGAAAGTGGGTGTTTGATGTGCAGACTTCCTTTGAGCCCCTGTGGGAGATGAAGTTGAAGTTTGTTCCTCTTGTTAACACAGGCCCCTTGCAGCCAGGATCCAACAGGCTGCCCGCATGGGAGGAAAACTTCAGAGAAACCTTATCTGCTGCCTTCAAATGAGTCCTGAAGAGGGGGCAGCTTTGTTATCGAGCACATAGCTCCACCGTGCTGCTCTGGATTGTTTTAATTCCTCCTTTGAGCAGAGCTTCTTCGCTCCGGCTATCATCATTAAAGCGCTTTCCACTGTTTCAAGAAGGCCAGATTTAGATGCAACACAGTTACCATTTAAAGCAGGAGTAATGGAGGTTTGGGAGTGACCTTGATGGAAATAGCACGCTGTCCTCTGCAAAAATGAGCTCTGCCGACTTCAACGGGGGAAAAATTAAAAGCTATTACAGCTGTGTCTTTGTGGAGGAGTCGTCTTTTATCCAACAACTGCTCAAGACTTCAGCACAATGCAGGGGATTATAATGAAATGTTCACCCTGTATCAGTATCTGTAAAACTATCTCTTCTTTTCACAGTGTGGCTCAGACTTAGAGGAAGAATTGGGGATTCATGAATCTCACTCACTTTTTTTCTCCTAATACCTGTTGAAAAAATGAACCAAGGCTGAACACCAGCATCCAAATATTACACAGTATTGCGATGTTTCCCAAAAATGCACAAATGATCCACCCACACATGATCTGCAGGAAAGACAACAGAATCACTTTTTGTTCTCTTCTACCAGGACATGTTTATTTACAGCGGCAAATGACAGGAGTCACAAGTGTTTCCACAGGTACGTACAGAGAGACATCAATAGTTCCCACCTCCTGCACAAAGCACACTCAGCAGGGACAGTCCAGGGGACAAGGGAGCATGGGGACAAGAGGACATACACTGTACACTGAGCTCAAACACACCTGTTTTACCCCCTACAGAAAAAGGAAGAGTTGGTGGAAGGAGGAGGAGGAAGGAGGACAAGAGGAGAGGAGAGGAAAGGAAAGGGGGCTAGGTATTTCGACTCATATTCAAATACAAAAGAACATGTACAAATCGTATAGCCTCCAGGCACTGTGCTCCTTTATTTACAGTCGTTGTAACAGGCAGCGGGACCACTCCATGGCAGGACCATCCGTTTGAGATACGCAGGTACAAGGGCTCGCTGTGAGGAAACAAAGCCAGCTCTATGAGGTCTGAGATAAAAACCGGTGGAGTCTGAGAGGCAGGAGGGGCCGGCGGTGGCGGTGGCAGACACATGCGGAGTGGAGTGCTGCAGCCTGGGGGGAATTAATCATTGTCGAGAACTACATAATCAGGTTTTACCTATCGGAGCGCGCCGTGAGAGCTCTCGCCAAGTCACTCCACACTGAAAGAAGAACACTCACAGCACTTGGACATTCATACTTGGCACGTGGTCGTGAACTTGTAGAGCTGATGAGTGGACTCTGTCATTAATCTAATATAAATAACTCAACAAAAGAAGAAATAAATTAAAATAAAGCCAGAGGAGGTTATTTTAAATTAGGAGGCTCTCAAATGAACACACTCTTACAAAGATGACTTACAGTACGTGCAGATACATTCAACAAACATACATGCAACCTGATTCATGTAGACAAGTGTTAACACCCGCACATGCATGTATGCACACACACACACACACACCCTCACACACACACAATGATGCATATAACACTGACTTATCCAGATTTGCTGCCAGTCTGCATGACGTTTGCGTGACATCAAAAGTTGCACACGTCTGCTTCTTTCCAGTGTCGTCGACTACAACCTACATTCCTGTCACTACATTTCCCAGAATTCACAGCATCACAAAGAAATTCCTGACACATTCTGTGCTGCGTGGAAAAAACTCATCTGATGGTCGACACTGCTGAAGCGGCATTAGGCCTCAAGAGAGGACGGGAAAAAACAGAAGGCACACTAATGCCGTAATTACCGTCTGCACTGAAATGCTGTGAAAATAGCCTCTGGGATGTTTTTTCTTTTTTTTTTAAGGGAAACAAATGAGTGAAAATAAAAAGCAGTAGAACACCGTCACTGAACTTTCGACTGAAACACAACAAAAGAAGGAGGAAATGAGGAGAACAGAAACAGCTTGAGGAGTGTTCACGAGGAAAAAGCCAAGCCTGTTGCATTTTTGAAAAAAGACACATCCTTTCAGGTATATTTACATAAAAGCTTTGTAAAATATTCTTTTTTTTCACCTATGTACAACACATGACAACATCAGAGAGATTGAGATCAGGAACAAAAGTTTAAAAAAAAAAAAAGCTTGTGAAGAAATCAGAAACATCCATGTCAGACGTGTTGAACGTGGTTTTTACTCACTGCCCTCTGCGGCGACCTCTCAGGGCGTACGTGGGGGAGCATTTGACTCTCATGACTGGTAACTAACTTGATTTCAAGGTGCACGTCAGCTTGCAGAAACATACTTTTGCACTTTTTGTTCAAAAACAAATCTGCTTTCATTAAGGAGTGTTGATTTCCTGCATGATCCACAGTAGCCCTTCAGAAAGCCATGCTAATCAAAAACAACAACAAAAAAGTGAATTCTTTTTAATAATTTATGGTTGCATCCAATTTGAGACGCCTTTTCACCACTTCTCATGAGTCAATGTGACTTGAATCATAAAATCCTTGAAATTCCTTTTTGCTACTCAAGCTAGCTCCAGCCTGGAACGCTTTAGCGCGAGCCTCGTTAGCCCAACGCCTCACACCGCGGGAATGAAAAGTGAGAGCGTTATCGGTGTGGAGAGGGGTTTATCGCCTGCGTGGGAGTCTCAAAGAAAGAAAAGAAAACGGGGAAAAAAATCAACAAATATGACCAGACAAATAAAATACAATCATTTATCAACAGGATCTTTCCAGTGATGCCATGTTTTTGAGGAACATGATACATATATCACTCAGGGTGTCTAAAAGTTTGACCCTTCTTTCTCTTTCTTCTATTTTCTCCGTATTATTTGTATTTACACATGCCTTTCTCTGGGGCATCGTTATAAACAGATATGGTATGTTTCTCCACTATTTTCCAGTGCTGTAGTTTCTCTGGGTTTTGGTCTCGTGATCCGAAAATGTTCTTTTGGTGGCGGGAGGGGGCGGGGGGACCCTCGGACCCATTTTACGCTTTGCTGTCGTCGGGCTTTGTGTGGATGCTGTTGTCGCTGTGCACTTTGATTTCAATCGTATCCGGCTTGAGAGACTCTTTTCCATTTTCTTCCTTCAGCGGAAGTTTCCTGAAAAAAGAGAGAAGACGGTGAAATTGGAAAGAGGAGGGAGAGTGTGGGAGTGTGTGTGGGGGGGTGATTTCACAGCTAGTTGATTACAGGAACTTAAAGCACACATACAGTTAATGTGCACAGGTACAGACAGAAGAGTGAGCACCTACGTGATGTTTTTGTATGGAGCAGGCACATACATAAACGTTCACTAAATTAAGACTGAATCAGGAGGGAGCGTGGGCTTAATGGTTTCCTACTAAATGTACTTTTTTGCTTTTAAGCCCACTGGTAATCATCTTTTAGACCTTTTGGTGTGTGAATGAGTCGCCCCCGACGGTATTATCAAAGCCCAATTTAATTGAAATAAAAGGAAGCAGGGTTATTAAATATGAACGCCTCCAAAGGTAGCACTCATCTTGTGGCTCACTTTGGCCTGGATGGCTGAGGGTCTGTGCTGAAATGACCGCTTATACACAGCAACTCTCAAGGAATTCAAAGAGATTCGTTGATTCCTGAGTATCTACACTCCCAACATCATGACTGATCTGAAGCTATACTCCATCAACGGTGAGACCTTCAACAAAACACTACTCGGGAACAGGTGCTGAAAGGTAGGGTCAACAGGAGTTTTTGTTACTTGTTAGTAAATGCAACATTCAAACTAGGCTCCTCCTCCTTGGCTCAGTGCCAGCTGCAGCACACACCCACAGCCTCTGACCATGACTATGTGAACACACTAGCCCAGCAACCACTTGTAGCATCGCGTTTCTACCTGGGAGAGACTTGAGAGCAGTGCACCTGACTTAGCATGTTAGCACAAGCTAATCACAGGTATTTGACACATGCCATCTTGTGTCGCTCTTCATCCTGTGCTGCTCTCCAGGTGGGTGAAAGTCGAGCCAAGCTTCACTCTCGTTTAGGAAAAAGCTTTATCTGCGTTCACTTCATGCTATGTAGCCGCTAGGGATAGCTTCTTCCACTTGCTATTATCAACACACAAAGTCACTTGCACACTGGGCATGCTAAGATTGGCTGAGGTAACCACACTAACGCAATCAAAAAAAACAACAACAAACAGGCTGAGGCAGACACAGACACTGACACAGAAGACGATTCCTGAAAAAGTCGACAATTTATCTCATAGGAAATTTCTGTGGACCCTAGCTTTAAAGTCAAGCTTCCCTTTCAAAATAAAAGCAGCACCCATCCTGAGTGAACACAGCCATGCCAGCACATGAATGATGGAGAAGTCTATTTTCAGCGAGCTGCTTCAGGATTTAACACACCCCGTGTGTGAATCCAGAATATTAAACTCAGAGCTACAACGGGCTCAAACTCAACAGTTTATCAAATTTTTACAGCAGCTGTCACATTCCAAACATCATCAGCACCTCATTTCTCTCCTCACTGTGCAGTTAGCTTGCAGGTTGTTCTCACTTTCTCAGAGCTCTGCTCTCATTTTCTCTGCCTGCGTCGACCTGAATAACATCAGCCCTGCTCCCTACTCGCTGTTGATTTGATTCATTTAGAGGGAGAAAAAAATCAAATATACATGCATGTGTTGGAAAGCAGGAGCCGTTTGATTAGCCGGCTGCTTCCACATCCTGCACGAGCCTGAGAATTCATCAGGAGGAGATCACAGCGCTATCTTTATGATAATGTGGCGGTGAGATGAGGATCGAAGCGGCCGGCGTTTCCAGGGACATGATGTATGTGAGCTAAAGCTTGGTGAAAAAGCTACTTATCATAATGCAGTTAAAAGAGAGATGAGTAATAGTGGGGACGGAGGAACACAATGCCGTAACGTGACTTAAATCGCTGCAATTTATAACATGCAGCAGAGCTTTGTGTGAGGTATGTGTTTGCTTTTAATGAGCCATATTTATACTGAATGTTGCTCTCAAACATGCTGCATTTTTAGTAAACAGGCTCATAATCAGGCATTATCTGCAGGAAAAGACGGATCAGTCTTTCTTCTGTGCTGTTACAGGTTGTTTCTGCGGGATTCTACGTGTGCTACAGTGTTTGGGATCATGAATGTAAAGCAGCAGCTCTGCATGTTTCTAATAAACTCAAATATTGCAGAGAGGGTTCCTCTTTGGTTGAGTGGTGAGTGTTAAAGTTGCCACACAGTGCAGCCAATTTCATGTCCCATTAGCCCCATGCAAACCCAGATTGGACTCATGTTCAGATGAGGACACATGGGGAGAGTCTGGTCCAGCACGGTTAAAGTCAGAGGCATCCAGGACTGGATGCTCTGGGAGATCCTGTAATGGCGCCTCATTTCTCTGCAGTATTCCCAGAAAGAAGTGTACACACACACACACATGCGCGTCCCCTTTAGAGGTTACACTCAAAACAAAGTCCAGGACACAAAGCAAACAGCACAAGCTGCAGCTCTGTGACAGCTTCTCTTTGATAGTGCCGCAGGAGGCGGCGGCTGCGTGCACCTCATGGAGGGCTGGGGAGATATCATGCAGATGTGTGTTTGTAATCTGTAAGCTTCTAAGTGACACCAAAGCACAGCGGGGGCCACTTGTTCTTGCCTCTGCTGACGTTAATTAAGCACAAGGCCGCGCATGCAGGCCGGAAACGCTGGGCCAATCTCTGCGTCTCACAAAGATAAATAAGTAGGCCTGGGGTCTAAAGCGCAGCGTGTTGTTTACATGCTTATCTTTATCTTTACATGCACATTTATTCCTCCTGAAGGGATATTTATCACAGCTGACCCTGAGACTCTTACAGTGAGCTTCCTGGCGTCCAAAGACTCTGAGAGTTTGTTACCTGAGAGGAAAAACCTTCCTCTCTTTCCTTCCCTTTCAGCTCCTCGGCTCAACCGGCTTTCTGTTTGCGCAGGAGTTCAGATGGAGCACGGCAAAGTCACACTTAATTAAATGTCACACGTCTGAGCCTGACGCTCCGGAGTTTCGAATTAAAGCGCTCTCTTCATGTCAATAACACAAACTGTCTCCTGAAAAGTTTGCACAATCATGGATCTCTGTATCCTCTTTAATGATGAGCGCTTTTTTTTATTTTTTTTTTCACAGCCTGACAAAGACAAAGAGGGGGAAAATGCTCTGGCTTGCATATTAAAAAATGCAATGTAGCACTAAACGCTAAAGCAGTAATTACAGCAGGGCCATCTAATCATGGATGACTGACCTAAGTAGTTACAATCCATCAATTTTAATTAGTTCACAGTGGCTTTAACTTCATTTAAGTTAGCTAAGCAGCCTTTCACTATTTTACCATGAAAAAACAGCATTAAAGCAACCAGCTATACCTTTTTTGAAATGCCGATGAAGAAACGCTCAATCATTCATAATCTGGTTTCTATGGTGTCAAAATGCTGCCACAAGATGGTGCTTTAGCTCTGGTTTGTGTTATTGATTTACTACCCAGATGTAAACAAGCACAGCATCACATGTAGAAGCTGCACCTGATGCTAGCTCTGCTTATGATAATATGATGCTTTTCCCTCCAAGAATCAAAATAAAAACAAAGGGCTTTAAAATCCAACGGTCGACTTATCCTGAAAGTTTGCTCAGTTTTTCAGTCACTAACTTCCTGAGGAAACAGAAACATCAGCACAAGCTTCTCCTGCACCACTGTGGTGAAAGTACACATTGTGACACTTTGTTTGTTTCAGAGTGACTCTTCCTATTCCCTAAACTTTCCCTCACCCTAACATTGAGTATTGGCACACAGCTCTTCAATTAAAAGCTCATTACGCTTGGTGCTCAGGTGAGGACTGAACGCCCGTGTGGCGCTGTACTTTGTGTTCTTTCCGAAGGGCACACAGATGCACAAATCTATTCCCTGATCGCTGACTGACAGGAGGGGCTGGGTGAGGAAGCAATGAGGTAAGACAGCAACAGCTTGGGATAAATATGTGTTGAATCTTTTGAGTTCTAGTTTAAAGTCCAGCATAAAAAGTTGTCCCAGACTTCTTCACATGTCCACAGGGTCTTCTGACATAACAGCACAAAGTCAAGAAGTTGCACTCATCACTTAAAAAAAAAAAAAGAAGTGAGTGCAGAGTCAACAAGGCCGCCGCCAACAAGTCTTTCAACTCTCCCCGAGGTCTTTTCGGACTGATCCTGATTCATAACACAAAGACGGCCTCACATCCTCCATCTGGGATGAAACCACACGGCTGAGGGAGGACACTTGGCCGCTCGCGCTGAGGTGAGAAAACGGTCAGAGAAAACCTGAAACAGCCTCTGATGTGTCCCACTTATCAGCCTCCTAATTTAAGGTTCAGCTCATGCTATTCATCACTGTGTGCGCGCTTGTCGATAGCATTGATATTGCTGCGCAGGGTTTGCTTGTCTTTACAACTTATTACCCCTCAGCGACTCCAGACTTGCTCTATTGACGTCCTGTGACTCAGTAGGAGTGTCTGAGCTTTGTATTAACTCGAGCGTGATCTTATTGCTCTCACTTCAGTTCACTGCTCTGACTCATGCCGCGCTGGATGGCTGCTGCGTTACGTCAGATGCAACTTTTATACAGCCGGTGGCTTATTTTTGGCTTCTTTTCTGTCAGCTGTAAAACAAGCTGTGAGCAGACTTCTGTGTACAGAGGGGTTATAAACTCCTCACAGGAGCGGGAAACAGATGAGATGAGAGGTAAACATCTCACATCTTTAATTTTTGCAGCATCCTGCCAGATGTGCATTTAAAGAAAGACCTGTAACACATCATTTAGGAGGAAAGACTGAGCATGCAAACACAGGGACAAGAGGTCAGACTTCAATCTGATGAGATTTACTAATCTGAGTTTGCATTTAAAGGGCCATGCCACGTTTTATATGTGAAGTCTGATTTTATTTTTTTTTAAAGCAGGGGTTCTTAAACTTTTTTTAGACTATACACCACTTTAATGTTAAACATTTTCCTGGTTATTAGCATAGTATTAATACTATTTAATTATGTACTATATAGTATTTTGCAACCATAGAATTAGCTACATTTATTCTATTAAAGTAATTAACTTTTTAATTTAAAGGCAGTGGTGTGCATAGAGGGGGGGCAGGAAGGGTGGCCAACCCCCTCCTAGCCCAATTGTTGAAAAACACAGGCAGAAATGCCCTGATGGGAGCAAAAAAGTGTTCCTAAGTGCCTTCATGGTTGGCAAAACTCAATAAACTGCCCTCTTGGCTGACAAAAATTACGCTATAGGTGCCCTTTTTCATTCTCTTTGCCCCTGCCCTTTAAAAAGTCTGTCCACGCCACTGGACCAAGGTGTTTTTTTGGTTTGGAGATGAATTAAAAAGTTGAATTTTTCTTTTTTCTTTTTATTTCTTTTTATTAATTTTTTAAAATTATTTTTATTTTATTTTTTCTTATTATTTTTTTATTTTTTCTTTTAAGTCATTTTTTTTTCCTTATTATTTTTTTATTTTTTTGATAATTAATTAATTAAGTTTTATCATATTTTTTTTTTAGTTGTTTTTTTTTTTTAATCATCGCACACTGTAAAGTAATAAGTGATTGCTGACACCACTTTGAGAAACACTGTCTTAAAGGGCCAGCACACTACAGGAATCCCAGGTTGCACAGAAGAAGATGCATAAATGACAACATCCTCCTGCACTTTATGTGAAGTCCAGATTCCTCTTTTGTATTTGTGGGGGTAAAGAAGCTGCAGCTGTAACGCGCGGCGGGTAAACGCCTGTGTGAGATGCTGCTACAGTAGCTGCTCCGACATAAAGCCGGGGAACATTCTGCAGGCAGTCACTCAGCCCTCCAGCGCTGTGAGGGTAGTGACTCAGCAAAAGTCAACCCCCAAACCAACACAGACACCATCACACCACCACCTCCTCCTTCTTTCCTTCTCTCATTCACTGTGCCCTCTCTTTGCACCCCAGACGCACGGCTGGTGCGCTGACAGCTCTGACAAAAGTGGCACTGCTGTGGCCTGAATCACGCTCAGCAGGTGCTTTGCTAGCATAAAAAAGGTAGCATCTGAAAACCAGTTAGAGGTTGTATTAAACAGAGGTGGGCTTTGAGTGCATGCAGGCTCAGGCGGGGCGTAAAGTATGTGTTTGCTCATACAAAATAGACATGCAGCTATATGAGAGTCAGACTTCTGCATGCATGATTTATGGAAAAAAGCACGACACAGTTAATATTTCACACATGCAGGATAAAAACACACACAGGATGCATGCAAAGAGGATACTTCAAAGGTGAACTCACAGCACATTGTATGAAACGCACTGATGTTAGTGAAGAAGACATAATCAAAGACATACTGTGGCTGAAAGGGTGGTTGGGCGGCTGTTGTAGGTGTACCTACAGTAAATGGTAGAAAGAAGCCTCCTTTCTTATTCTTTTCTCATTCACAGTCAATTTGTTTAAGAGGACTCAGAGAGGAGACACTCAGAGCACAAAGAAAAATTGTGACACTTTTCATCCTTGACAAGTTTAAAAAAAAAATAAGAGAACTTCTTTTCACATTAAATTCTTGTTTTTCTGTCTAAAGCTGCAGGTCCTAAAGCAATCTTTGCAGAGATTTTACAACAGCAGTTGCTAGAGTGACCTATTGTAACCCACAAGCATCAAGATACACCCACAGCAGATGCTCCCTCTGCAAGCATGAATGACCCGGTGACTGACAAACACTGAAACGTTCCCCACTGCTACCATCCAGAAATCAAAACATTTCATCGAAGGGGTTAAAGTTCCTGGAGGAGAAAACAATCCAGAGAGAGGAATACTCACAGGTAGGCGGCCTTGCCCTCCTCGATGTCCTTGCCCTTGCCGCTGGTGGCTGTTTTCTTGCTGCAGAGCGTGCGCGTGATGCACATGAGCAGGCCGCAGTGGCGCAGGAAGAAGCAGCTGACGTCCACCAGCACGAGCAGCAGCAGCAGCGCTCCCAGGCCCAGGCCCACCACCGCGCCCAGCCCCAGGCCGCTGAACAGGGATTCTGCTAAGGCAGGGAAACACACACGCAGACACACAACACAGGGAGGGAAAGAAAAAGACAGAGAGGTGGAAACACTGTTAGCAATTCTTTTCAAAACAGAGAGGTCAGGGTCAGGTGAGGAGCAGGCAGGAGCTCAGCCGCCCGCACAAGGACGTGTCCTCAGGTTGGGCGCCTGCTGATCTAAATCCTGAGGTCAGTTTTCTTGCTACGCCTCCTCCCACGCCCATACATGGAGGGTGTAACACTGCTGGATGTGTCTCACCCTTGCAAAAGTTTTTCCTGTGCTTACTTTGAAAAGCTCCACAAGGTCAGAGGATTCCTCCGGAGCCAGCTGGAGAGTTTCCAACACCTAGATAAGTGCTAATCCACTGCGTCTCGCAATCCTCAGCGGAGGATCTGGATTATTTGTGTGATTCCACGAAATCATCAAAACAAATCTGGTTCAACTTTAAGATGCAAAGACGAGGAGATTCAGAGATGTAAAGAAAAGGGAGAAAGGGATCTAGAGGAGGTAGAGGCTGAGGAGTTTGCTCCTTTCTTCTCCTGCCCTCAGGTAGCACATCTACCAACTCCATCCTGTGCCAGGTGTCAGCATCTCAGGTTCTCAGGTGCAGGAGTTGGTGCACTCTTTCAGCGATACCGCACCGCTTTCCCAGCTCAAAGAAACAAACATCAGCATTACCATAGCCCCCATGTCCGCTGGGTGCCTCTTATTTCATAGCTCGCAGCACTAAGCGGATCCATGGGGCAGCAAAGTAGGAATTTTCCTGTAAAAGTTGAAATAGTTTCTCTGCAAGCGGTCGGAACTCGGCGCTCTGAAACTCATCGGGCTCCCGGCTCAGTCGGGGAACAAACAGCCGGTGCCTGCTTTCAATTGAAAGTAATGAGAAAATGAAGGCAGTGCGGCAAAGAGGGGCTCCCAGCGGGTTTCGGCTGAATAGAGCCGTGCCCTTAAGTGATCCTGGGGTTGAGCAAACTGAACATCCAGTGCAGGATCACTGCTGACAGCTGGAGGTCAGACCTTGCCAGGAGTAATCAGCGAGGGAAGAGTGAGGGTGGGAGAACTTTCCTACTTAAGGATGCTCTCATATGGGTGCTCAGTGGTCTGTGAGGGAAAACGAGGGATCAGACATTAATATGAAGGTGTTCGCACTAAGAGGGCGGTGAGTGGTGAAGTCTGGCACCTCGGAGTTAAAAAAAGACCCCCGGGAGCGAGGAGGGCACTCCGCCAGAGCTGGTCTCCTCTCCCGTGTGGCAAAACAGAACAGAGCGTGTGCTGAATGCAGACGAGTGAAGCAGCCTCCAGTTTTTATACTCACACCTACATACTGTACATTTGACAGAAAGATGAGAATAAATGTGTTTACAGTCTGCGGCTGTATGGAAGGAACCCAAAGCAGTCCTTACAAAACTTTAAAAACTCAAAAAGAGGAGAGTTTAAACCCCTGTGAGAAGGCGACGTCACGTCTGAGGCACAAAACAGATCCCTGAAGTTCATTCATTCAGTCATTCATTCATTCATTCAAACCTTTTTTGGCAGGAAGTTGTTTTAAATACAGCCTGATAAAGAGATTTCAAATAGGATTGCGATGTTTTGAATGCAAAATGAAATTAATAAAGGGATATTTCACCAAAATAGACACAACACAAACACAACAATAGATGAAGTACAGATGCTCTAGCTCTCAACTTTCCAAAGCTACTCTCTTATTAACCAAACCTGCACAGCCAAAGTATGAGATACATCTTAAAATCTAAAGAATCAAAAAGACATTAAGGTTACCTTCATTTTCAATATCGTTGAGATCACGGACATTGAATGAACAAATAAAAATAAACAACACAAATAACTCAGTTTCAGTGGGAGGAACGGTGATCTGTAATCAAGGTCTTAAACTTTGTAAGAGTAAGGGGCACAAATAAAAATACAGATTTGCTGAATTCACTGTAGACTCAGGGGGCTTAAGAATGATTAAGAAATGGCCAACCAACCCTCTCATAAAGGAAACAATGGGTGCGTCTCAAAGCGATAAACTGCAGCCTCCTCTCTCCTCCGCTGCACCGGGAATACTTTTTACGTTGTCATTTTGAAGACGGTCCCAAAGTGATAATTGTGCTCAGAGGAAAGAGGAGAAAACTCGAGAGCTGGCTTTAAGGAAGTCTTTTCATAGACAGACACGCCCATATAGGGCATATCACTCTCCGATTGGACGCTGCGACATGAAACTTCACAAACACAACAGACTTTAATGAGAAAAAAGATGAGCTGAAAAAACAAGCACTGAAGATCGTTTAGAAAAGGGTCATAGAGCTGGGATTTAAAAACAATAAACAACAGCATCATCTGCGTAAAAGATGAGCATTAATGGACACGGTGAAAAGCATAGGGCCCAGAACTGACCCCTGTGGCACACCTGGATCAATCAACAAAATATCTAATTTGGCCTGACTTTGACTTCAACACACCGAGATCTCTCCGAAAAATAGTCCTGAAACCATGCACACAAAGTGTCATCCAGACCAGCACCTGGTAGTTTCTGTAACAGTAGGAAGTGATCAACTGTGTCAAACTTCTAGAGAGTTTGAGGTCAGCCTGTCCTTCAGATTTCCCAAAAATGTTGTCAACACGTCACTTACTTCTCCTCAAGAGGAGGAAGGCGGCGTGGAAGTGTGCCACCAACATTTACACCATCCATTAGCATTTGGACATGGAGAAGCTTCTTTTTACTGTTTTGGTGGTAAAACCCGACATCCTGGACCTGACGCGCAACAATAACTCAAGTTAATGTAGCAGTTTGACGCTGGCATCTTGAAAGAGAGGAATCACGTCTTTAAGGTATGAGATATGAGGTTATAAGTAATGGTACGATTGGAGGATGTTTCTGTCCCAGCAGCAGAGAGTAAACACTTCACCCTCACTGTTTCACTTTGCATCCAGAGTGCCCGAGCGCTCAGCCAAAAACATCTCAAAACGTTCCAAATCCTCAAACTCCTCTTTGGAAGTCGTCGCTGCGTGTCACGACTCAAACGACTCTCATGCCGGTGACTTTGTTCTCAACTCGGAGCCGAGACCGCAGACAAGGAGACTGGCAGCGAATCAAAGCGCAGTGAGAGACACAAAGACAAAGACCCTCTTTGGCAAAAGGAATTCCAATTAAAACACTTTGGTGAATCTGGGGGATGTGGGATTTGAAACATGGAGACTGGATCAATATTTTCTCACCGCCACAGGCTACTGTTTTGTATCTCACCTTCTCAAAGTTCATCTGAGTTAATTTGGCTGCTGAAGCCGCAGATTCGGAGGCGGTAAACAACACCTCTCCAGCTCCCCCGAAGCATCCACAGATTAGAGAAGACAGAGGGAATACTAATCCATTCGTTAAGGCTTTCTTCTCCCCAAACAGCGGCTGTATCCTTCACATTTCATATGTGTGTTTACATTCAGACGTAGCATAAAGCTGCTGTCTGTTTCAGACATTTATAACACTAGAGCAGCAGCTGTGATACTCCAAAGCAGGCGCTCGTTTTGCTGGAAAAGTTCTGGTTAAAAATCTTCCTCATTCAAAGTCCGGTGAATAAAAGTTATTTTAAAAGTCACTTTTTGGAGGGATGCCAGCAGAAACTCCTCAGCCTGAAAAGTGAAATCCATAAACATCAGAGTTTCATCCGATAAGAAGAATGGCTCTGGAGCGCTTAGCAGCAGCTTGACAGTTTGGGGTTGGGTTTTTAGATTACACGCTTGTTTATGTGCAACTGTTTTTAAGCATTACTCCAAAGTTTAGGAATATAGCTCGGAAGAAGAAGAGATTAGATGTAAAGTGGAATAGATGCACAAACTTCACGATACATTTGTTTAAAGGCTTTGAGTTATAAGAGCCTGATCATCTTGACTCTTTTCTGCCTCTTTCTAAATTCTTCTCGTAAAGTTTGTATTAAAGGATAAAAAACTCAAAAGCTGAAAAGAAACCCTCATTCTTTGCATTCAAAACCTGCTCTATAAGATGAGAGTATTGCAGGTCAGCGCTACTTGACAAAGAAAGACTTTTTTTTTTCAAGGCTGCACTTCGAGTCAGAAACAAGACGCCTTCCTCCACAGCAGCTCAGATCCCTGTGGGAGGAATTACAGCATGACAAGTGGCTTAGCTTAATAAACAGATGTGTGTGAGTGTGTGTCCAGACTGTTGTCGAGCTGGCAGGGAAGGTGCCCTCGGAAACATTAAGATGAGAGAAACCCACAGACAGCTGATTGAATCAGAAGGAGTGGACACTGTTTGTGCTCTGTGCTGATATTTCAGACGCTGCCGCCCTCCTCTATCTCTCAAAGTGCATCATTCCCCATTTCATGCTCTCCTGCTGGAGGTCAATCAAGCAGAAACATCCTCTGACAGTCAGAACACTATTGTGTTTGGCAGGCCGCTGCCTCTGTACTCTGGAGTGTGGACGATAAAACATAAAATTGACTTTGTGCTGGAAATTATGAGCTGGTCAGAGGCGCGGCTGATGCTATGGATGACTTTGGCACAAGTTGGAGAGTTTCCTGTCAGGGAGGCTGGTTAATGACGGAGGGTAAGATCAGATGATGAGATTTTACATGATGTATTTTGTTCTAACGTAATAATCTCACACTGAGGATTTGTTTACCTCTTCACACTTATCTCCAACTCTTAGAAATAACTAATTTGTTCTGTGTAAGTGAAGTTTTCACAAACTCTTTAATTCTTTGAACTCGGCGGTCATTACTTCTGATTTCTCCGCTCTATTAACCCTTCTCCTGACGTCCTCTGATTACTCCTTGATGCATAGGCACATTAGACTCAATTGCTAAAGATCTAAGCGCCTGTGAGGCACCTGAAGCCATTCATATACATCTCACTTTGACAACACAAACTCATTAGGCCTGATCGACTGTTCCCCGATTTGATCAGAGAGGAAGTGACTCGATTAATGATGACCTAACGGGCGTTCATTGATTGGGAAGCTAGCAGGTGCTAATCTGGAGGGAGGATAAACATAATCATTTCAGGATGTGAGCGTGGATTCTCCCGCTGCTCTCACTTTGGAGAGTTAAAGGCAGAAGTTTTTCAGGTGAGGCCCCGCGGAGAGTTGAGCGTAATCGTTAAATCCTGCCGAGTTTGGAGGAGCAGGATGAGTTGTTCCTTTGTGTCTCCTCCTAGAGAGGGAGCAGATGAACCCTGACGCAACTGGAGTGCACTCGAGCTGAGTGAGGAAGCATGGGAAATGACTCCTAACTCGGGACGGGATGACAGCTTTGACTTTCAGTCTCAGCGGACTTTAAAGAAAGCGGCTTTGGTTTCTAACCCAACAAACTGTTGTTGACAACTTAAAGTTTGGCAAACATGACTTTTGGTTTGACTCCAAAGACTGATGGAATAGTCTTAGAGTCTGATGACTTGGTCCTGAGCCTGTAGACCCCGTTGGCTCTGATATGTGCAACTGAATACTGAATAAAACATGGACACTGTCTCACATCAGTTTCTACTGAATGTCCTGAAGCTAATCTACCATAAGTCAATCAAAATTAATTTGGCCATTTTTTTGAACAAGCCGAAAAAGAAGGGGCAAATTTGTCCTTTTTTTTTTCCCAAAATCCCAAAAACAAGGTCTAAAATGGCTTTTTTTATTAGCAAGTCCAAAACAAAGCCGTAAATTTGGGCTACTTTTTTGAAAAGCCCAAATCGAATGGTTACATTTTGGCCATTTTTTTTAACAAGCCAAAAACAAAGGGGTAAATTTTACCTTGTTTTTAACAAAACCCAAAAGGAAGGGGTAAATTTGGGCCACTTTTTTGGAAATAGCCAAAAACCAGAGGGACAAATTTGGCCAAAAAAAAAAAGTAAAAAAAAAAAGCGGTAAATTTGGGCTACTTTTTTCAACAAGCCAAAAAACATAAGGGTAAATTTGGCCTTGTTTTTAACAAACCCAAAATAAAGGAATTAATTTGGGAAACTTTTTCGAAACAGCCAAAAATGAGGAGGGTATATTTGGAAATTTTTTTAACAAGCCCAAAACGAAGGGGTAAATTTGGCCATTTTTTGAGGAATGCCAAAATGAAGGGTTAAATTACGCTTTTTTTTTTTTAAACAAGCCCAAAACAAAAGGGTAAATAAGGCCATTTTTAACAAGCCCAAAATTGGAGGTATAAATTTGGGTGACTTTTTTGAAGGGGTAAATTTATCCTTTTCTTTAAGCCCAAAATATGTTTTCTTTATTTGCAAGCCCCAAACAAAGGGCCAAATTTGGCATTTTTGTTTACAACAAGCCCAAAAAGGTGGGCAGTACTTTTCAGAAAGCCCAAAATTATGGGGTTGATTTGGTGAACTTTTTAAGGAAGCCCAAATGAGAAATGATGGGGTAATTTCTGGCAAATAGCATCTGTATGTCAAATACTACATGTAAAGAAAAAGTGACTCTGGCTAAATTTGGCTGAGTAGAAACAGACAGAAACAGTCAAACCCTTCACAACATTCCAAAAACACACACTTGAACATTTTACCTACATTAATAATAAACAAAAACACATTTTTCTCACATTCATGTTAAAGTCACAACAGCACACAGAGAGAACTGTGTTATTGCAGTTTCACTCCTTCTCAGCAGGAAGCCGCTGTCTGCTCACGCTAAAATATTTACCCTGCTGATAATGATATTACGTGATGCTACATATGCTCCCTCTGCAACACAATCCTTTCATCTCCACAGGATTACATTTGTCCGATAAATAAATGAGCGAGTAAACATGTAAACATCACTCCTGATGGTGTGTGGTATTAAGGAGGAGAGCTCATCCTATGCTACAGCTGGAGTAACACTGACTCTTTAAGAGGAAACACTTCAAAGAGCGCTCCTCGTCCTCAGATCACATTATTAGACCTTTCAGGACTCTCTTACCCTCAAGAGTTATTTGTTTTCCTACCTGAATGCTGCGCTCTGAATGCTGGTTTGTTTTTCTTTTATCTTAAAGCAGCCGCATAAAGCTGGAGGTAATTTATTCAGCGGTAGCTTTAATGGAAAAATCCATGAAATGTATTCAGAATCAAAAGGTTTCACCTCAGATAGCCCAGACCGGTCGCCTCTTTATACAGTAAAAAACACCAACAGGATGTGATTGTCATGCATATTTTCCATCAGACTGCTTTAAAAATAATGGCTTTCACTCTGCAAATTTATGAGCGCACTGATTAATGTAATGGACAGCCATAAAAGTCCTCCCCCCGCCATTTCCCATTCGCTGGCGACACTTCCAGGAAAAGTTTCCCCTCCCGCTCACAGGAGGGGGGAGAGAAGCTTCCAGATTATTTCTTCAAGTGCTTTGATGAGATTATTGGAGCTCCTTTGAGTAAATCTGGGATGCAGGTTTCAATCGTGGACTTTTTAGGGAGGAGGAGGAAAATACAGACGCCCAACACGAGCTGTGCAGAGAGAAGTTTTTTCTTTCTGGAAAGTTAAAGCCTGAGCAAAAACGACACCTGAGCTGACTCTCGACAAAACACCAGCGAAAGGAGGCGCCCCTTGATAACCCCAGTCAATTACCGCCTCTCGCTGCCCATCAATCTCCGGCTAATCCCTGATGCTTCGAAAAGTGTGCAACCGTGATCCTCTTCGTGATCTTTGAGGAGAGATTCAGCTTCAGATTCCCACTTTCTGTCCACTGTATGTTTTTATTTTTGCCGTCTTAAGCTAAAAGCAAACACAGAAAGAGAAAAGCGCTTTAAAAACCCCCGTTCCCTCTCTCATGGGCACTTTCCCACGATGCACCGCTGTTCGCTAACAAGGAAGGACAGTCAATCGAAGTGACCCGCCTTAAGCTTGCTGTTTCGGCGCTCTTGTTTTCTATTTGGAAAGCGGCACACACTCTCACAGGCCATTTAGCCGCTGCAGTAATGACAGAGGCAAACACTGGCTCCATCCAAAACAGCACAAATGGATGTGGTAACAGGCGGAGAGGCGAGGGGAACAACAGGCGGGCAGCCGGCGTTTTGTTTGCTTTTTGTTTTATTTTTCACGTCTGACTGTGAGGTCTGTGTGCTTGACTTCCTCGCCGTTCTCGCTTGGCTTCTAAGCGAACACCGGTGCATGTAGCAAACTTCAAAGCCCTCGTTTTATTTTTGCATTTCTGCACATACGTGTGCATTTGCATGTTGGCCTGGAGGAAATGGAAACGAGGAGCTTCCTGCTCAGGTAACGGAGTCATAGAAAGAGCTGTGCAAGCAGCAGGACACGAGCGAACGCGGCTTTTTCATGTGGCAGGAACACAACCACCACCGCAGGACAAGCGGGCAGGGGCTGGAAACGACGTGTCCGTGTTTGTGCGCGGTCGTCTGCGTGTTGGTCTTTCAACAAGCTTGACTAACCATGCAGAAGCGGTGTGTCTGAGCTGCATCCAAAGCAGCTCCACGGGATGAAAGGAGAGAAGAAGAAGAGAGGGACTCTTAGAGAAGAAAACCACAGCCTCAGGCTGTTTTTCTGTCAGGTTTGGTTTCTTGGAAGGTTGTGATTTCACCTTTTTGCTGTTTGTTTGTACAGATGTGAAAGAATAGTGTCAACGGCAAGAGTGAGGAAAGAGGAATCTGGTTCTACTTCTGCTTCTTTGTGGCAAGAAGAGAAAGTTTCCAACAGCAAATGAATCCTCACGAAGTTTATCGTTTGGGTCTTTAGGGTTAAGAGTCAGAGATTTTTTCTTCCTGCTAAAAGTTTCTTAGTTTTTAGCTTCACTTTAGGCCCTGTTTACACAACAACGTTTCATCTGAAAACGCAAGAACATAGAGTAAAGAATCTGTAGTGAGCATGCCAGGCCTGTAGTTGGCGCTATTGTTGTCCAGAGGAAGCTTTTGATAGATCTCCAGTGAAGTAGAGTTGGGCTGATCATCTGGTGTGTTGATTAGAGGTGGGCCATACTGGGAATTTTGGTTTTGATCTGATACCAAATAAATACAGGGCCAGTATCAACGATACTGATGCCGATTCCGATACTTTTTAATATCTAAGGTTGATGTATCATCAAACAGCTGACCTATGGGGGTTTTTGTGATTTATTCTTTGGATTATGTTGTTAAAACCTAGGACAGAATTTGTACAAAAAATAACCCCAAAACATTATGTGTGGAATTTTTTTCTTAAGAAAATAAAGTGCAAAAAATTATCACTTTAAAGCAAAATAAAAAAATATCTTTTTGAGGTACAGAGTTAAAGCCTTTAAGGCAAAAAATAAATAAGATTTCTCCCATTATTGCACTTATTTTTTGAAAAAATAATGAAGTATAAAGAATAATCACAATTTAACAAATGTTAAACAAACGTTAGAAAAAAATTTAAACAAACTTCTCTTTTCAGAGCCAGCTTGCTTGTTTCCCATGACGGTTCAACATCAAACCACACTTTTGACACTGGTATCATTCGGTTTTAATACCAACGTTGGTATTGAAATTATAGATATTTGGATGATCGGCCCACCTTAAGTTTTGGTGAATGCTAAGAGCAGAAGTGGAGCAACAGATGCACATTTTGTTGACAATTGTAACTACGGTACATCACGGTTCCACTTAAAACACCAGTGTTCTGTCAGATTTTGCTACCAATGCTTTTTTTGATGGAAAACCTCAATCGATTTTTGATGCTTTGTTAAATTTTGCTGTTTTGTTCTCCCGTAGTTGTGTCCATAGATGTCAAATTATGCTCCATGTACTAAATGCATAACAGATCATTAACATATACTTTAATACCCCTGTGTCATTCATCCTTGGTAAGTTTTGATGTGTTTTACCTGCACTCTAGGGGGCAGCATATTTTGATTCCCGATCTTCCTGCCTCCTGATTTTAACTCTAACATTGAGACGAGGGACCAAAAATGATGAGTGTAACACTGATGAGCGCAGAACCACAAAGCAGCGGTTTTCGTTGGGTAGCAAAATCTGACAGAACACCCTGCTTCCTGTTTACACATCAACGTGGCAGCAGTAATTCACAAAAATTTTGAGTTTCTGTGTAAATGCAGATTTTTTTTTGCTGCATTTTAGCGTTCTTGGATGACACATTATCTCGTAAACGGGGCACTAAAATGCTGTTTCCGTGTAAACATGAGGCCAAAACACAACAATACTTTTGTGTTTCACCCTAAAACTGTTGTTGTGTAAAAGCCCCTTAGACTTCCCTGCACATACTCGAAAAAAAGTTAATATCAACACCTGCAAACCTCTGGTGAACACTCGTATTACAGGACAAGCACAGGCCCCGATTTCTCCACCAACAGCCTCATTTTCCCACAAAGCAGCTCAGCTGAGGCCTCTATCTCCATGAGTTCATCTTATCACCAAAGCCATCCCCCACTAAACACAACAAGTCCAACAAAAACTCCCCAAAGTGCTCCTCAGGCTCCTTTTATCATTCTTTTACCTGTAATGTCGGGTTTCTGCGGCATGAAGAACTGATAGAAGGTCGGCTCTGACAGGCCCTTCACGTTGCGCGCCGTGATTTCCACCTCGTATCTCGTGTTCCACTGCAGCGGCTGCAGCATCGCAAAGTCATTGGCTCCTGGCACCAGCTTGGTCATCCACTGCTCCTCCTTATCCTGAGGAAAACACAGAGAAGAGGCTCAAACACTTGATTTAATAAGTTAGACTGATGCTTCATGTTTTATTTCTGTCTGCGGGCATCAAAGCAGAGCAGAGGACGTGTTGTGTTATGTGATAAACAACAGCTTTGTGCGTTTAATCTCAGGATTCAGACGGTTGCTGCAATTAGAAGTGGAGTTGCGGTTGTGGAGCGCCCACGCAGATGCTCTTGTATAAAAGAAAGGGTAATCCTCTGCTTCTCATCAGGTTCACACAACTTCTCTGATACCTTCCTGCTCCTTTGTGGCTGCAGCTCTTCTCTCCTCTTTTTCCCTCCCTTACATCATCATCCTCCCCTCCTCGGCTCACTCCCGCGTCCCCCTTTGGGAGCGGTGGAAAACAAAAGGTGGGAAAGTGAAAGAGTGGGGCTGTGAGCTCTGCATTGAGCGGACGCCAAATGTACTGTGCAGCGCGCACAAAGCATGATTTCATTTCAAGCCAATTCAAGAGAAAGGGGTGCAAAGTCGGCTTTTATAGTCCAGATCTGGGGCAGGATGTGAGGAGGAGATGTAAGGAGTGAGGAGGCCTGACATCAAACTGTGAAAAGTCTGTGGACGTGAGCTGACGCAGGAGTGTCTTCACTGTTTGGACACAGAACGGAGATGTGCTCAGTCCTGTGGAGACTTCCTGTAACAGTGCCATCTCTTCCTCTCTCACTGCTCGCCTTATCTTCTAAGTTTAAGCTGCCTTTTTCTCTTTCTCCTCTCCAACTACTTAAACGCCCGACTGCGCCCTGAGAGCTTCTGCGTCCTCTTATTTAAATCATGAATTGTCAGTGACATACGGAGGGGAAAAACAGACATTCTCCAGCAGAACGTTATTCATTTTCTCCGACGCGCCCACTCGACTCAATCGACAGGAACCGATCAAGCTGGTGAGTCACGCACACGCGACGCGAAGGGAACAACACACGTCCTGATGCCACATCCTGCGTCGCTATTGTGACACACACAAAGGACAGCGTGTGATTAGGAGCTGTTTTGATGTCCGTTATGTGAGAGCAAATTACACGGGAGAAAATTAAAGAAAACACCTCGTTGTGATTGTACGGCGCTTGTTTTGTTAAATTACTGGGTGGAGGCGTCGATGAGGAGCGCGGGGGAGATTTTGTTCAATGGTGTGATGTGTTTGGAAATATAAAAGACTGAAATAAACGAAGGTATGCTTCTTAAAAAAGGTGAGCAGCTCTTATGTGAAGTGTTTCTTCTTTTCCAAACACTTCAATACTTTATAGTTCTCATCATACTCACAGTTTTACTCATGTTTTTACTCCTGGCAGAGTTTTTCTTTACTTCTCTGCGTCTAATTCACTGCAAATACTGAAACCTTATCAAGTGTTTTTGTCTTATTTTCAGATTCAGACCTCATTTTTTGTCTTTAAACTTAAAACAAGACATTTTTCTGGACTTGTCAGTGAAAGTTATGTACTAATTTTCACCAAATTCTCATGAAATTTCAGGGATAATTTCAAAGAAGTAAGAAAAAGAGTAGGTTGGTGGCCTCACTATCCTATAATAATACACCTCATGATATCACATCACTGCGCTTCTGTTGGATTGAACAAATTACCCTCCCATCTGAGCACAATTCTCGCTTTGGGACGGTTTTCAAAATGACGACTCAGAAAGTACTTCCTGTGCCGCGAAGGAGAGAGGAGAGAGGAGGCATAAGGTTATCACTTTGAGATCAAGCGGCAACCTCCGGTCTGAAAATATCAGACAATGCTGAAGTGCTAAAATCTGCTGTTTGTCGAGTGTTTGCTTGAGGCTGGCTCTGGAAGTAGTGGATGTCACATACACACCAAGCCAAAAAAAGCAGTTTTCAAAACAGAAATTAACGTATTTACAGCCTGGTTCAAAAAACTGAGTCGCTAATTTTACTACTGGCACCCACTGTATGGGGGGTGAGTTTTTTTCACCAGCGCAAGCCCTTGCCACTACCAATATGGCCGCTATAGCCGATCTGCTTCACTTTCCGTTTCAGAATCAGACGGGTGACATCAGCGTGACTACGTCCATGTTTTATACAGTCTATGGTTGAGATGCACCCTATAAAGTCCAATCAATGTATCCCACAATGCATTTTGAAAAGTAGTGTATTAGCGATGCTCGCTATATGAGCAATATATACCATCATGCATTGCGGATCAAACTGAAGAAATGTCTGATAACAGGATTAGTGATCACTCATAATGTGAAACATCAGTAGAAACTGTCAGAGAATAACACTGAGCTCTCTGGTTAACTCTCAGATTTGTAAACTTTTACAACAGCGAGAGGCTTGTTGGAGCTATACCCTTCAAATGCTGAAGCTTTATTACGACTTTGTGCTTTTGTTGTACAGTAGTGTTGTTGTGTATTTTATGATGTGTTGAAGATAAACCTAAGTTGGAGTATCCTGGTCCCTAGCCCTCCCTGGTGTGAGGCCAACTCCTTCTTAACTCCATCCCATAATCAAATTGTTTGCCTAATGAAGGTCTAGTACCAAAACATTGTGAAATAAAAAAATATTCCTTTTGCAAGTCAGACGGTGTGGAGGTGTTTACTTTGGAATTGTTCAACAGGATACCTGACCCTCCAATGCACCTGTCCTTGTGACTTAAATAAGACAAAAACACTGGATGACATTTCATTTTTCTGCAGTTTTCTCACCGTTTTGTACTTGACGATGTACTCCACGATGGGCATCCCTCCGTCGTCCTGCTTGACCAGCCCCAGCCTGTAGGCCTTCCCCATCCCTCTCTGCCCGTGCACTGCCGGCGGACTCGGTTCTCCTGAGGAAGATCCGAGAAAGGAGGCTTCAGTGGAGATGCAGAACAGTACGCTCTTTGTGTGTGTGTGTGTGTGTGTGTGTGTGTGTGTGTGGAGGAGAGGGGAGCAGGTGGCAGAGTGAGATATGAGATAAGGAAACAGTACAAGGAGAGAAAAGGCTTTGAGCTGAATTAAACTCATATTACAAGGCAACTCCCGCTGCCCGGCTATAACTAATGTTGACTGCAGGTTCTTATTATTCACTGTATTTTGCTAATTGGGTCTTCTTCCAAACATTCATCCTCAGGAGCGGCTCTGCTGTGTGATATCAACGCTGGGAGTGTTTTCTCGATGGCCTCGCCCAGATTTACAGCGACCCCGCTGAGCCGGATTGCCAGAATAAATAAAAAGCTTATCATAAAAGCCCTGCAGTATATAACTTTTAACGCAGCAGTTATACACCCAGACACAAATTTGACAGGATCTATTCCAAGCTCCAATGATCTGGATTCATCTCCATGAAATATGAGGAGGTTGTAACATCTCAAAGCTCAGGGTGCTTTCAACGAAATCTGCAAATATCTGAACAATTCTGCTTCCCAACAACTGAGGATCCAGGGATGCTTCACTAATTAACTTCTAACCCAGTCTAATTGCTGCAAAGCCATTCTCCTGATGAATACAAGCGATTATGACAGGAAGTGTGTGTAAGAGGCTGTTATATACATTCTAATGAGGTGAGGGGCTTTTATTTTGAAGGATGTGTCATTAAACGTGGAAATGCAGAGGAATCAGGGCGACTCACGGATAGGCAGAGTCTGGAAGGTCTCCGTGTGGCTGAACTCTCCCTGACCCTTCCCGTTGACAGCCGCCACTCGCACCTCATACGTCGTGTTGGGCTCCAGGCCTGTCAGCACCACCGTCGCTGCAGAGAGGAAGAGTTTAGATTAAATCATCCACTGCTTTTCATGAATGAAAAATCACTCCTAAGTCTTCCTCATTCACACGTCTGATTGCAGGGCTTCATGGTGCAGGAGCGCTGCCTCTATCATTAACCTGTTTCCTGAGCTCTGCAGCATTTTACACGAGTACATCTCTCTAAAGGAAATGTCAGTCTTTCATCTCAGTTTCCTCTTCAGGGAATTAAAAAGTTTGGATGTGAAATCAACACTTAGTTTTCCCTGACTCTTCCAGAAGGTCTTCCCTGCTTCCAGCTTCATAACATCCTCTGGTACAGGAGAAATCTGTAGAGAGATGGTCCCCCTGCCTCGTTGACCTGACCTCAGCTCAGGCCAGCTCCTCGGGGATGAACCTAACGGCCTAACATCAAGTGAGCGATGTCACCTGAGCTCTTGAGGCTGAATCCCTGCGGCCAGGTCATAAAAAGGTGTGCAGCTTCCTTTCAGAGAAGAGGAGGGTGAATTTATTCAGGGTTCAGTGCGATGGACACTAACTAGTTCAGACGAAATGATGTCTGACATCGTCTGAAGCAGGGGTTGGCAACCTTTACTTTCATAAGAACCAATTTGCCTCAGCTCACCTGGATTAAAGTCAATCAGGAGCCACAAAATCGACTTTATCTTTTCAATAAAGACTATAAAGTGTGTACTACTACTAATGAATTCTATAAATAGTTAAATCAAGTGAATAAATACCTATACAACAAGATTTTTAAATTTATGTAATTATAAATGTGATGTCCAAGTTTTTTTTTTTTAAATAAATTTGCTAAAATTTTAGAAAATTTTAAAATGTGAAAAAAGTTGCCAAAAATGTAAGAAATTTTTGAAATTTAATGATTTTGCAAAAAGTATTTTTTTTATATTTTCAAAAGTCTGCAAAAATTCCAAAACTTAATAAAATAAAAAAAAATAAAAGATCAAAGCATTTCGAAAAAATATATTTAAAAAAATGCAAAATTAAAAAAGACATTTAAGAAATTTGCAAAAATTGCAAAATTTTAGAAAAAAATAAGTTAAAAATTTTTTTATTTTTCAAAACCTGTAAAATTTTAAATATTTTGAATTTAAAAAAAATGCAAAAAATTCAATATTGACATTTCAAAATTTTGCAATTTTTTTTTTTTTTTTTACATTTTTGAAAGAATACTTGAGTATAACATGCTGCTCAACAATTTAATTGTTTTTTTTTTGCTCACGTCCTGCCACTTATTATGCATGTACACCAAGCTGGCACAGTTAAATGAATCCATCCACACAGAATTAAAATCTGTATTTTCTTCCAGATTAGTCTTTTTGTAGATGTAGGTATCTTCCCAGGGCTGTAAAACTTGAGGTTAGCCACAGGTGCATGGAAAGTCGGTGGGCTGTTGATGTTGCAGGATGTAAAAAAAATTTCAATAATATTTTTTTAAAGCTACAAGGAGTCACTGCAAAGGAGTCAAAGAGCCACAGGTTGAGGACCCCTGGTCTAAAGGCTTCAGGATGTGGAGCTGTTATCAGAGAGTTCAAGACAGAGGACATAAAAAGATGATCTTACACATTTCCCTTCTGCACTGTGGCAAAAAAAGTGAGCATCTCTAAACTCAGCCGCTGCAACAAAAACTCTGGTCTCTGCAGAGCGAAACCAGCGCCCTTTAATTTCTGATAAATTATGCATTCAAAGACAAGCCGTGGGTGTGAATCTCCAGAGAAGCCTGTACAGTAATCTAAACCGTGGTGACATTGAGAGCAGTGTACAGTCTGCAGCTCTACAACCCAAACTGCTGCTTTGATTGCAGAAAACAGGAAACTTCATTATCAGCGCACATTACAGATCCCTATTTAAATCCTTCAGTCACTCCGGTCTATTTACATAACCTTCAGCATGCAGAGAGGCGGCAGAGTCGGCAGTGTAATGAGCTTGAGTGAAAAGTTGTTGTTTTTGTCACTCGGCACAAATTAAATACTTGAATGGAAATAGGTGCTTTTGCAGTTCTTTAGTCGTGGAATTGAAAACAAATTCTGTAATTTGCAGCCGTGCTGGGTTACTTTCCAGGCCATAAGCAGACATTTCAATTTGGGCGAAAGCATTGGAATGAAACGAGTCCAGGCATCTCATTATGCTGAAGAGTTTATTTTGTGAGGATCTTCTGCCGAGGGGATCTGAAGTGGATTCCATGATTAGATGAGAGCACTTAGCGGTTTGTAATTAGTCTGTTTCACATTTTTAATAATTTGTTTTAATCTTGGAGGCTGACATGTTTGTTTTCACAGCCGCTTTTATTCATGAAGTGTTGGTCCACATGCTTCCTCTCTTCTCTGTGAAAGGTGCAGACGTTTTTCTCTTCATCAGACACACGCTTTAGTATTCCCCTCACTGTTTCCCCACATGTAATTGACTCTGAAATGAAGGATATTAGCGATAAGCCCTTCAGGTTTGTCAGACCTGCTTATCACCTGACCCCCAAGTCCTCCAGCTTTAATTTTCCATCCATCCATCCTTCACTCAGGTTTTACTTTCCAGAAACAAGCTCAGGAATCAATTTAAAGTTGTAAAGCAGGAGGAGGAGAAGCTACTCTTTCAGATCAGGCGTTTGTGGCTCGATGAGTGAATGAGTGAATGAGCCAAGGTTATGAGACCAGCACAAAGGACACTCACTCTGCACACTGTGCGACTTCACGTCCCTCCAGTCCTGCGACCCCACCTCCTTGTACTGGACCAAGTAGTAGCTGATGGGCACGCCGCCATGCGAGTCGGGCTTCATGAAAGTCACAGTGGCTAAGCGCTGGGAGACCGCCGAGAGACGCACCGAGTATGGATTCGATGGTACATCTGAGAGGAGGAGGAGAGACAGGACAAACACAGCATTTCAGCTTGGCTAAAGTTTAGTGTTTGTTCATTTTTTTCTAAGAAGAGTGAGACCTCAGAACAAACCAGCTTTGATCCCTCCAATGGGGGAACATGTTGACAATAACAATCACTCTTCACAACTTCCCTTTAGTATCCGTTTACCTGACCTTAACACACATCCATCACAAAAAACAGGTCACAAAATGCACCTATAAAACATCTGTGGAGGTGTCACTCTGTTTTTTTTCCAGAATATGAAAAAAATCCTTCTTAATTTTTTCTAATTTTTATAAAATTTATTTGTTTAATCAGGAGTGAGACTTCAGAACAAACCAGCTTTGATTCCTCCAGTGGGGGAACATGTTGACAATAATGATCTCTCTTCACAACTTCCCTTTAGTATCTGCTTACCTGACCTTAATACACATCTGTCGTGAAATACAGGTCACAAAATGCCCCTATAAAACATCTGTGGAGGTGTCACTCCGTTTTTTTCCAGAATATGAAAAAAATCCTTCTTAATTTTTTTCTAATTTTTATAAAATTTATTTGTTTAATCAGGAGTGAGACTTCAGAACAAACCAGCTTTGATTCCTCCAATAGGGCAACATGTTGACGATAACAATCACTCTTCACAACTTTCCCTTGGTATCAGCTCACCTGACCTTAACACACATCCATCACGAAATACAGGTCCCAAAATGCCCCTATAAAACATCTGTGGAGGTGTCACTCCGTTGTTTTCCAGAGTATGAAAAAAATCCATCTAAGTTTTTTTCTATTTTTTATTTTTAAACAGGAGTGAGACTTCAGAACAAACCAGCTTTGATTCCTCCAATGGGGGAACATGTTGACAATAACAATCACTCTTCACAACTACCCTTTAGTATCCTCTCACCTGACCTAAACACACATCCACCACAAAAAAAAAGGTCACAAAATGCAGCTATAAAACATCTGTGGAGGTGTCACTCTGTTTTATTTCCAGAATATGAAAAATTCATCTAAGTTTTTTTCTATTTTTTTTTAAATTTACTAATTTTAATCAGGAGTGAGACCTCAGAACAAACCAGCTTTGATTCCTCCAATGGGGCAACATGTTGACAATAACAATCACTCTTCACAACTTTCCCTTGGTATCCGCTCACCTGACCTTAACACACATCCATCACAAAAAACAGGTCACAAAATGCACCTATAAAACATCTGTGGAGGTGTCACTCCGTTTTTTTTTCGAGAGTATGAAAAAAATCCATCTAAGTTTTTTTCTATTTTTTATTTTTTATTTTTAAACAGGAGTGAGACTTCAGAACAAACCAGCTTTGATTCCTCCAATGGGGGAACATGTTGACAATAACAATCACTCTTCACAACTACCCTTTAGTATCCTCTCACCTGACCTAAACACACATCCACCACAAAAAAAAAGGTCACAAAATGCAGCTATAAAACATCTGTGGAGGTGTCACTCCGTTTTTTTCCAGAGTATGAAAAAAATCCATCTAAGTTTTTTTCTATTTTTTATTTTAAATTGTATTTTTTTTAATCAGGAGTGGGACTTCAGAACAAACCAGCTTTGATTCCTCCAATGGGGCAACATGTTGACATGACAATCAATCTACACAACTTCCCATTAGTATCAACTCACCTGACCTTAACACACATCCATCATGAAAAACAGGTAACAAAATGCCCCTATTAAACATCTGTGGAGGTGTCACTCCGTTTTTTTTCCAGAATATGAAAAAAAATCCATCTAAGTTTTTTTTTTTTTTTAATTTAATAAAGTTTTTTTAATCAGGAGTGAGACTTCAGAACAAACCAGCTTTGATTCCTCCAAATGGGGGAACATGTTGACAGTAATTATCACTCTTCACAACTTTCCCTTGGTATCCACTCACCTGACCTTAACACACATCCATCACGAAATACAGGTCACATAATGCACCTATAAAACATCTGTGGAGGTGACACTCCGTTTTTTTCCAGAATATGAAAAAAAACAATCTAATTTTTTTTTTATCTATTTTTATTCAATTTTTTTTAATCAGGAGTGAGACTTCAGAACAAACCAGCTTTGATTCCTCCAGTGGGGGAACATGTTGACTATAACATTCACTCTTCACAACTTCCCTTTAGTTTCTGCTTACCTGACCTTAACACACATCCATCACAAAAAAACAGGTCACAAAATGCCCCTATAAAACATCTGTGGAGGTGTCACTCCGTTTTTTTTCCAGAATCTGAAAAAAAAAAACAATCTTAGTTTTTTCTTATCTATTTTTATTTTATTGTTTTAATCAGGACTGAGACTTCAGAACAAACCAGCTTTGATTCCCCCAATGGGAGGAAGCTTTGACAACAACGATCTCTCTTCACAACTTTCCTTAAATATCTGCTTACCTGACCTATACACACATCCATCACAAAATACAGGTCACAAAATGCCCCTATAAAACATCTGTGGAGCTGTCACTCCGTTTTTTTTCCAGAATATGAAAAAAACAATCTAAGTTTTTTTCTAGTGTATTTTTATTTAATTTTTTTAATCAGGAGTGAGACTTCAGAACAAACCAGCTTTGATTCCTCCAATGGGGGAACATGTTGACAATAACAATCACTCTTCACAACTACCCTTTAGTATCCTCTCACCTGACCTAAACACACATCCACCACAAAAAAAAAGGTCACAAAATGCAGCTATAAAACATCTGTGGAGGTGTCACTCTGTTTTATTTCCAGAATATGAAAAATTCATCTAAGTTTTTTTCTATTTTTTTTTAAATTTACTAATTTTAATCAGGAGTGAGACCTCAGAACAAACCAGCTTTGATTCCTCCAATGGGGCAACATGTTGACAATAACAATCAATCTTCATAACTGCCATTTAGTATCCGCTTACCTGACCTTTACAGATCCATCATGAAATACAGGTCACATAATGCACCCATAAAACATCTGTGGAGGTGTCACACCGTTTTATTTCCAGAATATGAAAAAAAATCCATCTAAGTTTTTTTTTTTTTTTAATTTACTAATTTTAATCAGGAGTGAGACCTCAGAACAAACCAGCTTTGAGTCCTCCAATGGGGCAACATGTTGACGATAACAATCAATCTTCATAACTTCCCTTTAGTATCCGCTTACCTGACCTTTACAGATCCATCATGAAATACAGGTCACAAAATGCACCTATAAAACATCTGTGGAGGTGTCACTCCGTTTTTTTCCAGAATATAAAAAAATCATCCAATTTTTGTTTAATTTATTTTTATGAAACTTTTTTAATCAGGAGTGAGACTTCAGAACAAAACAGCTTTGATTCCTCCAATGGGGGAACATGTTGACAATAACAATCACTCTTCACAACTTTCCCTTGGTTTATGCTCACCTGACCTTAACACACATCCACCATGAAATACAGGTCACAAAATGTACCTATAAAACATCTTTGGAGGTGTCACTCTGTTTTTTTTCCAGAATATAAAAAAAAACATCTTAGAGTTATTTTTCTATATTTATTTTCATTATTATTTCTTATTTAGACATCATGTTTTTTTTATTATTTTTATAGACTGTGCTTTATCTTATCTTAAAACACCAAGGTTTAGTATTTGTTCATTTATTTCAAAGAAGAGTGAGACTTCAGAACAAACCAGCTTTGATTTCTCCTCTTATGGGGGAATGTGTTGACATTAACAATCACTCTTCTCAACTTCCCTGTAGTATCCACTCACCTGACCCAAACACACATCCATGCCCGGTCTAGTGGTGGCCAAGACTCAACATGAAAATTCCCCGTTTCCACCGATTCCCAAGCAGCCACAGGAGTCTAACACAAAGTTCAGATCTCAAGCGGTACAATTTATTTTTACAGAAATACAAACGACAAGAAATTAAACAACTTAAATCCTAACAAACTAACACTAATGCAACACAGGGTTCTACGGGTGATGTGGCCGGTTGAAAGTCGGTAGAGCTGGGGTTTCCTCCTCTCTGTGCTGACGTCATTGGGCTGCCTAAATGGAACATTTCCCTCCTCCACAGCCAATCACAGGTGCTTTGCTGGTGTTCTCTAACCACTGAGAAGCAGGGGCGGCACACCTGACACACACACACACACACACACAGCCCTCACAATCAAACATAAAGAAAACAGCAACATACTGCACGAGGGAGTGATGGCTCTTTTCTTACACTGAAGTAAGGATGCTGCAAGTGAAATATGAACTCAACCTCGAGAGTGTTACCTGTAAAACCTCCTCATTGTAAGCACTGGACTCACAGTTTTCAAGCAGTCTGCTGAGGAACGTGTGGATGAAGTCATCCTTGCTTTTTTTGTTTGTTTTTCCTCTCCTCTTTGTTTTTTTTTCATCTAAAAGCATCCAAACAACATCCTCAAAACACATTCCCATTTCTTTCCTCTCAGAGATCTGGAGACAGACTGTAAAAAATAAAAAAAGTCCCAGCAGCTTCCAGAGGAGATCATCCCTCTTGAGACTCCATTACTGACCCGAACTTTTACTCAGCGTGAGTGTGTGTCCGCGCGCAGACTTCTTGGTGTCAGAACAACTTCCAAAACACATTGTTTCCCCCCAAGACTCCAAACCAGGTCAGCTTTTTGCTCACTACTTCCCCCCTCAGCCAGAGCAATTCAATCTGCACTAAAGATAATTGGACTGCACTATTGTGTATTAGCCCGCGCTCCCGTAAATTAGGGGGTACTTCAGTAAATAGCCAGGGCCATGGTAAATCAGGCAGCACTATTTGAGATTAGGCCAGGCTGAATAGGGGCTTGGAGTTGTAGGAGAATCTGTCTTCCTGAGGATTGCAAATAAGGCCGTAACCATTAGCAGGGAGGGAGAGGGTCACGGGAGGAACCGTGGGATCCCTGACTCCACATATTCTGGGTGGGAAATGAAGTCGCCAATCTCATTAGCTCAGGTAGAGAGGACACGCACGGGGACACTCACCTGCTTGTGCCAGAATAAACTCCTGGTACCGCACTCCGATGTTGTTCCTGGCGGTGCAGTTGTAGCGGCCAAAGTCCCTGTCGGACATGGGGGTGACCTGAACAAGAGCACACTTTGAGACTTTTTCCTGAGAACTTGAAGCTTTTTCTTTACTCTTAATTTTGTCACAACTCTCAGTCTTACTGCAAAAAAACAAAACCTCATCAAGTGTTTTTGTCTTATTTAAAGTAAAAATGGTCTTATCATACTTGATATGAGCTACCACCCAACTGGTTTTGTCTTCAGAGATATTCTTACTGCTTTTGCTCCTGTCTTTGTCTGGAGATCCTACATGTAACCATGGTCATACTGTTAGCGGCCTGTAGCTTGTCAATGCTAACTTGTGCTAGGCCGGATGTTTCCCCACAAGGTGAGGAGAAGGAGGTGAGGATGATGTGCTGGTTCAAGAAGTGACAACATCGACCTGTCCTTCCATCCAAGATCTATCTCCAATAAGAAGGATGAGCTAGCCATGCTAACCCAGCAACAGAAGGAATACGAGAAGGCAGAGTAGCATCATGCTATTCACTGACATGGCTAGGTGGAGGCTGGCTGACTGGAGAATGATGGACAAGCTGTTAGCATCTATTTTCTTATGATCCTTTTTGCACTTTCTCTACACTTTCTTCTCTTTGTTTTCTTGACTGCTGCTGTGACTCCTGAATTTCCTGGGGATAAATAAAGTATTTTCTTTTTTATTCTATTCAACGTATCAGTCCAGAAAAATGTTAAGTTTTAAGTTGTTTAAAGACAAAAATGAGGTCTGAATTTCTTGTAACATAAAAAAACCTGCCATTGGAGCTTCGCACTCACCTCAAGGACTGACTTCCCCTCTGCGTTGTGGACCCGCGTATTCGCCGGCCCGTTCGCGGAGATGGTGAAGCGCTCTCTCCTCCACAGCATGGTGGCGGGAGGATTCGACATGACGTCGCAGCTGATGTTCACCGGGTTCCCCTCCCACGAGTAGAAGATGGTGTGGTTGGTCAGGAACTTTGGGATATCTATCCAAAAACACACACACTTCGTTTACATGGTGGAACAAGAGCTAATTTACTTCAAGAGTAATTGCTTGTGTGTTTGAAGTTTGTGTCAGCCAATTAGATTGAAAGGTGAAGCTGCGCTGGATGATCAAAGACAGAAAAATGACTTTTTGAAGCTGAACTCCTCAAAGAAAAAGGAGCTTTAATCGAACCGCGTCACGCTGGAAGGAAAGAGATCTCCATTACGATCATCTCCCAAAGAATAAAACTTAAAGATGTAAACAGAGCGAAGAAGGCCTGTAACGGACGGTCGCAGCGTGCAGATTTCTTTTGGCCCAGTCAGCCCAGCTCAGCCGGAGAGAGGCATTATGGTTGTTTTATGCTCGCTTGCAGGATTCCATTAAAGAGATTGATGTCTGGCTCTCTGTCACAGCCGAGGACGCGTTATCCCCCCGCAGCCTGCAGTGACTTAGTAAATGAGTTCATTAGCTCGGTGCCACACTCACACTCCTCGCAGCCTCTGAGCAGAGTGGGAGTCGACGCGGCTCACAGAGACTTGTCAGCAAAACCAGTTTACAGGGAAGAGACGACAACTTTGCCTCCTGGTTTGTGAGCTTTGTTTTTTACTCCACATGAGGAAACTTTTCCTGGAGAGTCAAAGAAGAATCAGAAAACATCCCTGTCATTTTTTTTGTTTTTGTCTCAGCTGACAAAAATGATATCTGCACTGCTTCTTTTTAAATGCTTTCATAATGAACCTCATCATTTCAAGGCCAAAATGGAGATCTTTGCGTCAGAGCTCATTAGGCAGGGAGAGAGGGAGGGGGGGTCCTCTTTAAGCCCAAACACCCAGCACTGAAGGATGGGGGCACTCGTCAGGAAGTTGGATGCTGAAAACCAAAGGCCATGCATGAAATCCTCTCACTAATTAACCCTTCTTAACGCCGCCGTGCTGTAAAATGTTTATTATATTATAATGATCTGCAGAGAGAGGAAAAAACAGAATGAAATAAATTATTAGGGGATGAACTTTTGAACTTGTGGAGGCTCCAGGGGATCGGGGTGCTGATTGGACGGCTTGAATGTGTTTCAGTTTCACATTAGAGACCAAACAGAGATGCAGACAGGGAGGAGTGGGCGGGGTCATTTGAGGTTAACAGGGGGCAGGAGGTGACGTCTCGGTCACTTTGATCATTCTCCTACAAAAAACTGAAATCTTATCAAGTGTTTTTGTCTTATTTTCAGCAGAAAATGTCTTTTTAGACTTAATATGAGCCACATTCACCTGACCAGTCTAGACACAAGTCTTGTTTTGAGTTATTTAAAGAGAAAAATGAGGTTTGAGTTGTTTTTAACGAGTAAAAAGGAAAATCTGCCAATGGAACAAGAGAAAAGACATTATCTTAGTGTCAAGCAAATTTTTTTTGTTCCATTGGCAGATTTTTTTTCTTGTTACGAGCAATTCAGACCTAATTTTTGTCTTTAAATAACTTGAAATAAAACATTTTTCTGGACTGGTCAGGTGAATGTGGCTCATATCAAGTCTGAAAAGACATTTTTTACTGGAAATAAGAAAAAAAACACTAGATAAGATTTCAGTTTTTTACAGTGTGCAAAGCATTTTGTGATTGTCAGTAACACTTTAGTCCGACTTTAATGTTATACTTCCCTTAAGCAGACTGTCTGCTACAATTTGGTGTTAGTTGCAGGTTTGTACAATAATTTGTTCCCTGAAATATTTCATATTCTGGATCTTAGTATCCAGATTAATGTCAGGATCTGGATCCTACTTTTACATCTGTCAGAAATTATGGTGACCTTGTGTTGTAATGTTTTGCAAAGCAATCTGACCATTTATGGTGGAGTTATATACACATATGGTGAAAACAGCCCTATCTCACAATGATGAAGAATCACCTCCAGAATTTAATCACTTCGTCCTTATCCCAGTTTGAACATTTCCTGAAAATTTAATCAAGAACAAGTTTTTAAGTTATGTTGTTCACAGACAAACAAACAAACAAACTCTTGATAAGACTTGATAAGACTTCAATTTTCCTGCAAATGAAGCTGAAGGATTGTTTGTGGATGCACGTTGACGCAAAGCATGAAAGAGAGCCTTTGATACTTGTCTGTGAAGCTGGATGCTAAAAGGGCTTCAGTTTACATCCCAGACGTCATGTTTGTTAAACCTACATCATGTTAATACGACCCACACAGGTGTTTCCATTACACCTCCGCTCGGAGCAGAGCGTGCGCTCTAATTATCAGAGAAGTGGAAACAGCTGCGTGAGCGTGCTGACCTTTCTCAGCCGATGAACACTACTCACACTCGATGTCCAGGAACATGCTCTTCTGATGGCCTCCGATGCGGCTCTGAGCCTCGCAGTCGAATCGACCCAGGTCTGCCAGCCGCACGCCACTGATGGTCAGCACGGACTTCCCGTGGCGGCCTCGGACTTCGAATCTCCCGTCCTGGCTCTGCAGACATGATCAGATTGTGAAAAAAGCTTAGATTGTGGAATCACACCAAGAGATCTATACGCTGCTGAAGGTGGGAAGTAGGTTGCTTCCTCAGCCAACTTTGTAATTGAGACACAACCCTCATGATCCTTGTCGTCACTTGTCACGTTGGAGTCTGGGTTAAGGCAGCAAACAGTCGATTTATAATGAGGTCATTACGTCTGTATGAAGACGGGTCGTATCAAATCGAAGCAACAGGTCAATTACTGCAGACGAGGCTATCATTCCTGTAATCGACGCTCCCTCGTAATGAGAAAAAAACACCTGAGGAGCATCTTGGCGGGAAACAGAGATAACCTCTGCGACCCTAAAGAAAACAGCTGAGAGCTGAGGGACTGTGAGAGTGATTTCACTGAAGGTCATCCGATGAGAACGTTTTAGAGTGAAGAAAGGGAATAAAAAGCCCTGAGCGTCATGAATCATCAGTTAAATCATAAAAACGAAAACGTAAACATATGCACACACATCTCTAAATGTGTGATAAAGAAGTTGACATTTTCTCACTACAAGGCGCCACGGCGGCTGAGAAGCCGATTTATTTGAGTCCATCTTATTATTCATAGACTCTGAGGAGTGCTGTGGGGTCTTTTCAGTAGAAGTACCCATCAAACAGCACATGGCATACATTATGTCAGCAATCTATCGCCGCCTCTGAGAGCCTTTGTGAACCCAGAGACACGGCTATCAAATGTCACAGCCACAGATCATGATAGCACTATCACGGCTAATAACACTGAAACAGACGATCTGAGACACTCACACACGCACGCAGAGAGGGAGATCTTATTACAGAGGAGAGCGCTGACTGAGGCGTGTTTTATGAACACCGTCGCAGAGTTAAAGAGCAGATTTGTTCCTCTCTGACTTTGTGACTGTCAGACTGGGTTATTGTCGCCTGCTAATTAAACAAACAGCTTCAACGGGGTTTCCTGTAGCTCCAGGGCTTAGAGTTAATGTAGGATTGCACTCAAATTAGAGCTGCGAGTGTCTTCCTAATAAAGGAATTACAACAACAAAAGCCTTTTGAACAAAGGGAAACCCCTCAACGCTGTCGGAGACGCTTGTTTGTCTGTTTTTGCTTCATCATCTGTAAAGTTCTCAAATGTTAGAATCCTCTTCTCTAAAGCTCCTGAAGGACTTTTATCTGAGAGGCTGTTCAAAGACATTTTCATCCACTTGATGACTTTATAAAAAAAACATAGACTCCAGAAAACACTGTGTTGCTCTGTTTTTAGACTTATTTAAGGTCTTTGATACAGTGGGTCACTCTATTCTTCTGCAGGGGGTCATCAACACTGGGTTGAGTCTGAGCAACAGGAAGCAAAGTGTCAGAGTGGACGACTTATCTTATACCAATACAAAAAATGGTGTTCCACAAGGGTCTGTATTAGGCCCTATTCTCTTTGTGATTCATGGTAATGAGTTATGTAAAATGTCACAGATAGGGAACCACATGGGTACCAAATTAGGCACTTTTATAGGTACCAACTGAATTCTGTCAAAAGTACCAGGTACCAATTCATGTAAAATCAAAAGCTACCATGTTTAGGTAGCTAAACACACACTTGTGACTGTGAGGGAGTGGAAGAGTGGGGGATTTTCCATGCTTATTATTAAACCACTTGATATTTTTCACCACATAAACACAATAAAGTACAGAAAATTTGTAGCATTGAGTACCGATACTGATTGCCAGGTACCGGGCATTGGTACCGTATCATTTAAAATGTGAAAGGTACCCATCCCTAGTAACAGAGGCAAAGTTTCACTTCTATGCGGATGACACCATCCCTTGCAGTCAGCCAACTGAGAGCTGCTTTTAACACTGTCTAGAAAAGTATCTGTAAACTGGAGCTGGTTTTAAATGCTGATAAAACAAAGGCAATGTACTTTTCTAGATCCAAGAGGACAGTCTACTGCAAAAAAAACAGAAATCTTATCAAGTGTTTTTGTCTTATTGTACAAAAAAGCTTCAACTTATTAGTGCAGAGTGCAGAAAAAATGTCTTGTTTCAAGTTATTTGAGGACAAAAATTAGGTCTGAATTGCTTTGAACCGTTAAAAAAAATCTGCCAATGGAACAAGACAAATTTGCTAGAAATATTGCTTGAAACTACAATAAGACATTTTCTTGACTAGTCAGGTGAATGTGGCTCATATTGAGTCTAAAAAGACATCTTCTACTGAAAATAAGACAAAAACACTTGATAAGATTTCAGTTTTTTGCAGTGTAGAGGATAAACGTTAGCCATCACATCTAAAGCTTCTTTTTCAGAAAAAAAGGATGTTTTTTTGTTTCGGTTTGTGGTGACATTCTTTAAATGCAGGCTTCATCTGCCTCTGTCAAAGTGCTGGACTCAGTTTCCCATGCTGCATTGCGACACATCACTGTGCCTTGTATAACAGAGTTGCTCTGTCTTCCCTAAATAAAAGAAGAATGGAGCATCAGTATACCTTTCTTTATGAGGCTGAACTGAATGATCTGTCGTCTTATTTCTGCTCCTTACTGACCCCTGAGGTCGTCGCTGGCTGTCACTTTGCTCCTTCATCTTGGTCTGAGCTACAAGCCCATCTGAAACTGGACAATCATGTTAGCTTGGACAATTTTAAAAACCAGAATCAAGGGTCATCTGATGAGCCTGAATTGTTGATTTATTTCTGTTTATTGTCTCTGTCTTGCTCTCTGTGTGAATCTTCCTCATGCTGCTGTCTTGGCCTTGTAAAAGAGATCTTGCATCTCAATGGGATTATTCCTGGTAAACTTAAGGTTAAATAATAAATAAATAAAAGGCGCCAAAGTCAACACGACACAGCCCCCACAGGAGCTTTTAGTGTAAATATTTATCACAACCGTGCTTACGCTGCATCTCTGACACATGAGTTCACACCTTCACCCTTCAGATCACTCTGCATCCTCTGCAGGCGTGTGACAAATCCACGGCTGCAGATCCAAGTCTTTGAAGTAGCTGCCCTTACATGCATATTCATATTTAGCAGACACATCCTGCACACCTCCTCTGAAGACCCTGCTGTAAATCACGACATATCCAGCCCCTTTAATGCCCTCCTGTCACCTCCTCCCGCTCAGACTCATTATGAGTCTAAGCCTCATAAGCCTCGGCCGTGAGGAGCCCTCGCCTGAATCACGCTCTCTTTATGTTGTCACTCGCAGACTCCTTCAGCGTGAGCCCGTCTGGAATCGCTTATCTCCGCTCCCATCGTTGGCGACGCCATCAACCAATGAGGTGAGGCGGCTTTTAGAGGCTCGGTTCTGCTCTCTTTGGGATGGGGGATTGGTGTGTGTGTGTGTTGAATGGGAATACCGAGGAATGGGAGGATGCAAGGAGGAGAAAGGGAGGAAGTCTTCTTGCTTCTGAGTCAGGAAATTACCCGCTAACACCTCCCACACTCCTCCTCTTCCAACTGACAGGGTCTGTCCCAGCGCGGCCTGTTTGATATGCAGCTCAGCTCGACGGCGAGGCAGGCGGCCAGACGTGAAGTGAACGGAGGGTGCAACTTTCTAACAAGCAAGGAGGAGGAGGAGATGAAAGGGTTAAGAAGCAGAAAAATGATGCAGAAATATGAAATCCCTTTATCTCAAATACAATCTCTCAAACAGGATTGTGTTATTTCACTTCAAATGCAGGAGAGTTTTCCCATATTAAAAAAAATGTCAGCTGTAAATGTCAACCAAGCACACGACAGTCCGACTGTTTCGACGTGAGGACGGAATATGGGCTGGTTATATTTGCTCCACTTTAATAATCCACCACTGTACCACTGTCACGCTCCCGACAACAACAAAATGACATTTAATAACTGCTTTCTGCTTCAAGGAAATGGAGGCCAAACAAGGGGCTGCACAGAAGCATCCAGAGCTAAACATGACTATTATCTATGTGTGCAGACGGACTGCAGCTTCTGTGGCCACATATCAAACGGGAAAGGTAAACAATAATTGGAATAATTGGAAAATTGGTGTGGGTGGAGTATCTTCTGATGAGAGCTTGCATGCAGCTTGGAAAAGTTGAAACTCAGGGATGATATCAAAGGTAAGAGTCACTTAAAGCATGAAAGTTTTGAGGGGCTTTAAAGACTTTTTGACCACACAAAGGATCATTTCATCCACAGACTTCTGATGTCTCTAGCTGTGGGTGTTTTGCATGAATAGCACACAGGCTGCAGCGCTAACCTTGCTCCTGGCAAAACAATAGCAGAGGAGTGAAACTAAACCCCTGCCTCTGCTCATAATTAAATTCCAGGAGCTGCATCCCATTACGTTCTGAGGGGTCAATGTGTCAGTGGGTAAAGAATGAGAAGAATGGGAGCTACATTATGCAGCCAGTAAAACGAAACCCTTTCAAGCTTAATGCCTCCCAACAAGAGGGAGTGAGGAGTGGATATGCAGATTGGAGAGCAAATTGAGAGAGGAACATCCTGCCTTAAACCCAAATGACTGTGGCCATCCATCATTCCCAGAGGCTCACGCGCCGTGTTTGTCTTTGCGTGTGTTTAGGTGTGTTGGTTCGCGCGACGCATTTCCATAATTGCATTTGCTGCAGGACGAGAAGCACTTACTCTCATTTTCGGCTGTGATTTATCAACCCGAGCGATTCGAGCCAATGCACACATTCATTTATCTTGGCGGTGACCTTTTTTCCCCGGCATATGAGCGGCTGCCATCTTTGTTTTTTCCCCCCTGTGTGCCAGCCTCTTCTACCAGGGCGGCTGTGACAGAAGTGGGCCTGTGATTCTGACACTGACGGCACTCTTTGAAGACTAATTACTCTTCGTTTGTGGGGATGCTCTTGTGGACGGAGAGAGTCATGGATGCAGGGTTGCGTCTTTTTAAAACACCTCAAAAAGCGTGACTCAAAAAGCTCTTTCTTCAGTTCGATGTGAATATCATCAGCAGAGCAGCACCGCCTGCAATAAATGAAGCTTATTGCAACATTTCATGTTTGGCAGATGGGACAGATTATGTCTGCTTGTGTTTTTATGAGCACGTTCTCCAGTAATTATCTCATAATGTGGGCTCTTTCCTTCACTAGCATCCAGAATAAGCACAAATAGTCAATATTCACTCTGCAGACGTTCAAACAGATCGAGACGGTCACTAACAGTGGAGAAATTTGAGAATTCACTGGTTTTAATTGAGTTGGGGAAACCTTCCTTTTATTAAAATCTCATCAGTTAAAACTCACTAACAACCAGTCTGGAAACTGGCTCGTAACTCAAAGCCGACATTTGGCAAATACAAGCGTTTTACTGCAGAGTAATGGCACTTATGTCATATTCAGAGCCATTACTCAAACTATGCAAAACCACTTTGATTGCATTATGTAGACGGCATCAAGGATAAATCTGAAAAGCTTTATGTAGCTGTCGATATCTTATGAACTCTGCAATAAATACAAACTGAGTCAGATTTCATCCCCAAGCCAAATTTCTCATGTTTCTCCAGCCCTAAAAAAAGACACGCTCAGATCTACTTGGACAAAAAAAAAAAATCAACAACAGTTTCAACAATCCTCCTTTGTTTGTGAGAAAAAAAAGGTTTGTGTGGTTTGTGCCAACTTTGATCTGAAGCTGAGATCCAGTCCAGTTATCCAGACCTTCAACCTTCTACTTTCAACACTTTCAAAGCCGATCATTTCTCTCATCCCCACACAGGCAAGAAATTTCCGATAAAGCGTCATCACATCTGCATGTACGGTACATATGTTGGAAAAACTACAAGAAATCTCAAACAAAGAACCAGTGAGTGTGAAAGAAGCATCAATCCAAACTATCTCATGGCCAAACATTTCAACATCGCCCAACACGACATCTCTTCTTTACGCTTCTGTGGCATTGAACAGGTCACCTTCACTGCAAAAAACTGAACTCTTGCCAAGTTTTTTTTTGTCTTATTTCAAGTAAAAATTGACTTATTATATGACAAAGTTCTTGTTGTGTTACTACCTCTGACATTCTAATTTTTGATACAAAAGTTGATTTTTTTTTATTTTGATTTGCTTTTAAAAATTTGTTGCTGTTTTTTTAATTATTATTATTTTTTTTTTAATACCACATTTTATAACAAAGGTCAGACACCAAAATGTTATACTTGTCTTACTTTTTTCCTTATTTCTTAAAAATAAAATGTAACTTTGTCTAGCTGCAAAACATGTTTTAGTCTTGCATTTAATCTTGTGCTTTTGACCTGTTGCTTTGCGCTCACTCACATGTGTCAGCAAAACTGAACGTTTTTCTTCAGATTCTTGAAGGTATGATTCTTAGCTCCTCTTTTTGTTTTGTTTATTCCTATAATCAGATTGTTCATGTCATATTTCCTTCTGACTTGAACTTATTAGTTTTTTACCCTTATTAGGACCCTATGTACTCAGTCATGACATTTGTGAGATTGTTACATTTAAATGTTTTGTAATTATCAGTGAATTCTACGGTGGCCCCAAGGGCTCACAGCACTGCAACTTAAGAAAACACAAGCAAATTGAGAAATTATTTCATAAATTTGACAACATGTGCACAGCATTTAAAAAAAAAAGCACTGCAAATACACTGCAACACAACAGAAGTGTTTCCAGAGGACACTTAAAAGTGATGCACATGTCTTGTATCATGCGATCACAATGTTAAATAAAACAAAAACACTTACTTTTATCTAATTTTCCTACACAACTAATGGAAATAGACTTGTGACTGAAAATCTGCGGCAAAATCAAGTGTGTCAGGACATGTGCATCACTTTTAAGCGTCCTCTGGAAACACTTCTGTTGTGTTGCAGTGTATTTGCAGAGCGTTTTTGTCATGTGTGTGTTTCCGTCTTTGTAGTGTGTGTTGTTAAATTGATGAAGATGTTTTCCTACTTTTTTGTGAGCTTTTCTGTGAGCTCTCAGGGCCACCGTAGAATTCTCACTGTCTTAATTGTATTTTAACTTTGTTTGTGGCACAAACATTGCTTGATAAAGTTCTATGACCAAGTTTTTCTTTCTGGAAGTCAGCCAGTGTGCAGGATTTTTCTTTTTCCTCTGATAAATTTTGACTTTTTTGTCTTTCTCTTTTTATATTTCATGCACCTGCCTGAGGAGTGGATGTGCAGAGATCTGAGCTGTTTCTGTTTCTCATCATCAAATATTTGGACACTTGTGTTTAACCTCTAAAAGCCGGTGGCTCTTCCTGAGTCTGTCCCATATATGCTTTTTAATTAACGTCCCATGAGCCCCAGCTTCAGCCACACGCTCACACACAGCCAGATGGGCTTCCTGGCATCTCTACCTTGTCTCCGTCCACGAAGGTCTGCCCGTCGCTGGCTCTCCTCCAGGAGATGTCAGGCAGAGGCTCCCCGTCAGCCACGCAGGAGATCATGGCGGCGCTGCCCTCCACGGCTGTCACGTTCTTCAGCTGGGTGATGTGCGGCTGGACTGGAGAAAAAGAAGAACTATATAAGTGCACAGAGAAAAGGGAGGAGATGAAGGGGTTTAAACACAGCATGACTTTAGTGCTGACAGTCCAGGCGAAGATCATTTTCTACAGCAGTCAATTTTCATAGATGAAACACAAAAACGCTCTTTGCTGAAGTTTAAAGCACAAAAGCATCAAAACTCTCCCTCAGTGTGCAATCCTTTTTTTTTGTTTGAAATAAATATAGATTTTTGTCTGCCTCTCCAGCATGCCGTGAAGCGCTTCTGACGCCAAGCGAGCACCTCGATAACAGCTGCAAAAGCTCTCCGTTCGAGGAGGAGGAGGAGGAGGAAGGGGGCTGCTCCTCACTTGCTTCTTTCTGATAAGCAAAAACCCTGAAACGCCAAGCATGTCGAGGGCACCGAGCATGTCACATGAATCATGGATTGCTTCTTTCTGCGCCGCACACACTGCGCCCGGGTCCTTAGCGGGGGTGCTCGCAAAGTAGCACAGCAGAAAATCCAAAGAGGAAAGGGAAGTGAATGGAAAAATAGTGACTACTGTACTGGAGGCTTTTAACACCACCCAGGGGGGATTTGGGGAGGGTTTGGCAATTTCACATGGCTTCAACCACTGGGTGAAGAAGCTATCTCAGGGGGATTTGGGGGCTTGAGGTCAGAGTAATGTGGAAACAGGTCCAAAAACAGACACACTGAATGTGTTTCCTCCACAGTGTGATAACGCCACAGACCGGCCTGAACCGGCTCCCTCCACCATCACCTTATCAGCGCCGTCGTGCTCCAGACGCCCTTCATCATGCAAATATTAAATGGGATACGTCTCATTTATCAAGCGTGCTGCAAAAACCACTCAGCGGGGGAACATTATTAATAAAGCATTATCTCAAACATTTCAACTCCAAATGAGAAAAAAAGAGGAGAGGACGAGGTGTTGGTGCGGAAAGATAAAAATCCAGGATTGCTTTGACCTTCTGCGTTTTCGGAGTACTTTTACACAGTTGAGTTTATTCCTCTCAGTTTGTAAATTCAAATGAGCTCTGCTAACTTTGTCTTTCTCTCAGTTTAATTAAAAACAAAGCTTTTTTTTCCACTCTGCAGTCTGTTAATAACTATAATTACACTTCATTATATTAATGATAGGTGTTGTAATGATTAGAATTGTAAATGTTGCATTTAGCTACTTCACAGTCGTCTGACAGTTGCGCACAGAAAAAAAAAGAAAACAGGCGAATTCTGGCCTCACGCTGAGAGTAAGCCATTAACGGTGTCAGCGCCTGAGAGGAAAGTGACAGGATGACAAATCTGATGAAGGTTTTCAGGATTATAAAAACACTCTCACTGAGTTTTTAGGCCAGTTTCACTCAAGGAAGGAGCATTTTTGAACAATTCTTGGACTTTGAAGCAAAAAAAGGCACAAAAATAATCTGGTTTCTGCGGCTTCGGTTCTAAAACACCACACCTATTCCCCCTATAGCGCTATTTGACAGTAGAGAAAGCTCTTATCCCTCCCACTGACAGGTATCAGACAACAGAATATGATGCTGACTGTATCTGATAACAATGTGTGTATTTGTTGTTTCAGCCGCGCGCGCTCACAAAGTAAATGTCAGCACAGATTCTCTCCTGTCACGCTTGATGCCTCGTAAACTCTGCAAAGTTTGGAGGGTTTAACACAAAAATCCACAGCCTGCTGCTTTTTTATTATTACATATATCATCACTTTGTGTTTTTTCTCTTTTCTTCTTTTTTTGGAGATGAAATTTGTTTCCGCTGTCTTATCTCATTCTGCTTACATTCCCCTCCACGAGGAGCGGATTGGGTATTGTGTGTCAACAAAAATAAGGAAAGAAAAACGAAGAACAGTGCAATGATGTGTTCAGCCAACTTGTTTGACTTATATATAACAAAAAAGCCATTAGGGAGAATGCTGAATTTCACACCGAGCTGACAACAAATCAAACGAATATTCAAGTCGAAGCCGACTGCGAGGACTTAGGCGCTGATAAATTTTGAATTTAAGAAGAAGTTTGTTGCTCTTTCACCAAAACTTGACATTCCCTGTTGACGCTTCAGGCAGTCGAAGCTTATCAGCTCTCTAACTGCTGGCTATTGTCTCCGATTAGGCTGGATTCTCCGAATAACTGCAACAAAAGACAGATTCTTCAGAAGCGGATTGAGTGACTTCGCTTCTTCAAACAGCGAGGGGTGATTTGCTTCACAAATACTTGGTCACAGGGTGAGGGATCACCATAATCCTTGGGGAAGGAGGTCTGTACTTAATCTTGTGTCATTTAAAGAAACAGTTTTTGAGATTTGCACTGCAGCAGTAAACAGAAGCGTCCTTTAAGCCACACTGCCAGCAAGATTAATGACTCGACTGAGAATCTTATCTGGGTGTAAATGGTGAATATTTTCTCTGTTGGGAAATGACCTGCAGCATTAAAAGCAAGACAACTTAACATAATCCCTGCAGACTAATAATAGCTGCAGGGAATAACATGTCTGCTATTAACAGCTCCAGGGTGTGGTGTCTCAGCACAGCAGCCAGACGGCGAACTGTGGCGATATCCAGCTCGCAGATGTTTAAGTGTTGGAGTGCAAAGAGGTGAAACAGGAATCAATAGTCCTCGAGCAATTAGCCGCCGCAGAAACCGGCCTGTGGTAGCACATGGTCACAAGTATGGATGGAGGAGCATCCAGCTGCTGCAGCCGAGTCGCACCGTCTTCTTTTAACAGCACACAAAAACAAACTTGGCTGATATAAAAGAGTGGAAACACATTCTAAATGCACTTCATCTCCTCAAATCTCTTGTTCTCCTCCCGCCTCAGCTGTCAAAGCTAATAAAACTAACTTACAACACTCTCGCGGTGGACTCCTCCCACCCTCTTAACTTCTTCATTTAAATGTGCATTTCTGAAGAACAAGCGCTCCTCGCATCTTGAGAGGATGTTGATGACTCGAGCACAAATCTCCATACATTTTCATGAGCTCGAACCGCGCTATCAGAGCCATCTGAGAGGAAATAGCCGGCAGGTTTATGAAAATAGAAATTGAAATTTTTTATTGGGGGGGGTGGTGCGGTAAATGAAATATGAAGCAATAAATGATATATTTCCTTTCAGGGATATATCATATCGACGCGGCGGATATTGTGGAGAGCTGAGGGCCATATTTAGACGTTTGCGCAGGTGGACAAAAACATTTCACAGAATAGAATTCACTATAAAGCTTTATAGATCAATAAAAAACACTTCACGGACTCGTGGTCAGTGCTGTTGAAGCTTCAGTGGAGCTCAGACCAGGGGCAGCATCAAGGGTGGGCCCAAGGGTCCCAGGCCCACCTCAAACTTTTCTTAAAGAAGATAATTTCTTTCTTTCTTTCTTTCTTTCTTTCTTTTTTGTTTAAGCTAAGTTTTTAAGAGAAATATTATGAAATTGTGTCACTTTACGCTTGTTTTGTTATTCTAAGATGGCAAGGCAAGGCAAGTTTATTTGTAGAGCACAATTTGTACACAAGGCAATTCAAAGTGCTCTACAGCTAAAATAAAATAAAATAAATTAAAATAAAATAAAATAGAATAAAATAAAACAAAATATAATACAATAATAAAATAAAATAAAATAAAATAAAATAAAATTAAATTAAATTGAAATAAAGATGCCCTGTATTTAAAAATACAAGCCAAGTTTGGCAATTTTTTCAATGTTGCTGCTCTTACAGCCTATAATACATAGAAAGTTGAGGCGGCGCAGCTCATTGGTGCGTTAGAGCGCTAATCTTTGGCCAATACCATTGAGAGCCATTGACGACTGATGCGCTAAAGTTTTATCAAATATCAAAGGATCAAAAAGCACCAAATCTGCCTTAAAACAAACATAGTAACAATAATTAGGCCACCCAAAATTGGTTTTGGCCCACCCTTAATCGAAACCCTGGCACCGCCCCTGGCTCACACTGACAGAAAACGCTCAATAGGAACAAACTTTTTGCTTTTTCTTACCGAACACTTTGAGGAAGAGCTCCCTCTCCTGTGACCCGGCTTTGTTGGTGGCCCTGCAGGTGTAGCTCCCCCCATCTCCCTGCTGGATGTTGCGGATGGTCAGCATGCTCCGCCCGCCGTCCAGTTTGGTGAAGAAGTACTTCTCTGACTGCTCCAGCTGCTGCCCTTTCCTGCACAAACAAACAAACAAACAAACACATGAGGAAGAAGGCGTGTGAAGGAGGAGGATGGGAATTGGTTAAATCTTTGCAGACCTCTGAACTTACTTTGTTCAAGATGATTTGTTTTGAATAAAGTTTTTGGATTCTGATTCAGTTATGAATGCATGAGCCTGAAGCACCAGAAAAAGTTACAACAAGGGCTCTTATCTGACGCTGACCTCCGCTAAATTCCCACTGACACTTCTTTGATGCTACACGTGTTCAACCAGAGCTTTTGTACGTCAGCTGATCCCGTCAAAGAGAGGATAAGTGCAGACGGCTCGACTTTGAAGCTATCTATAGCGCATAAACATAGCAGCACTTTTTATAGAAACTCTTTCAAGTGTGACAAAAGCGCGGCGTCGGATAGACATATCATCGTCTAATTGAAATAACTATCGCTCAGTGAATCATTTGTTGTCTGTCATCGAGATTCTTCAGACGCCAACCACTCCTCGGATGCTGTCATGCAGAAAAGAGTCGTCTTGATATTCTCGGTAAGTGTTGTTTGTGTGCGCCGTGTTCGGGACTGCAGCACTCGCTGAATGACTCCTGTGTGGTGTGGAATACAGTGCTGACTTAATGTCTTTTCTTATTGGACTCTGCAGGGAAATTAATCAGAAAGGAGGCAGCTGCTAAATTGGTGCTTGTCTATATTTAAGCGTCATAGCAGAAGCATAAAGGTAGACTTCTCTGCTGCTTTATTTACAGCAGGCGTGTGATCTATAAGGTCGAATGGATGCTCAAATACAGGTCAGGCTTTATCCAATGCGTGCGTTTGACTTTCATGTGAGTGAAAAGACGCATACCTTTAAAATACTTTCAACCCAAACCCTGAAATGTGATGATTCTGTTTAAAAACACGCCCCGGTTTATTCTGCACGCATAATAACACCCCAGCTCTCGATTTCCCAACCTCACAGACTGTTCAGTATATTGAATTTTAAAGCAGAGGGAACACAGGAGCTGCGAATAATGCATACCTCCAAACAAACTTAGAGACCTCTCCATACCGTCCCACACTCGATCGTATTCATGAGAAATAAAAACAATCTTATTATTTGGGGGATTTCAAACGAGCAGTTCTTCTACGCTCAGACACAAACACACAAACAAACCGGTGTGTAGAGGGACCTCGGCTGCAGCTCCACTGTACTGCAGGAACGAAAAAAACAGAGGGGGAGGATAATTGAAAGTCGACGCAGGAAACACCAAAGCCAAGTAATAATAACTCTGGCGAGCCAAAGAGGAAATGAAGAGAGGCCTCATCTTCGGAGCGGACACTGCAGCACTGAATGCCATTATTCTGACTGACTGCTGACAGGTAGTCCATTACCCATGGTGCACAGAGGACGAGGCCAAACATCGCTCTGACAGGAAATGCAAGAGGGGACCTGGAGGACGCCGGAAGGGGCGACTTCAAAAGGAGAAGCAAATTGGGTTGTGTTGTTGTTGTTAGTCCGTTCTTTGTTGGAGTGGTTTTAATTCAGTCAGGATGGCGTGCAGGACGTGTTGACGTGGGAAATGAAGGAAATCACTGGAGCTGGACTTTCAGGAAGAAAAAGAAGACGAAGGCTAAAACACGGGTTAAGCTGTTTGTGATGATGTTCAATCCAACCCACGTGCAGCAGTTATTCTGCAGTGATGTGTTCAAACTTTGGAGTCCAGAAACCAGTAATCAGATAAAAGTTACTTATCAAAGTCACTGTGCGTTACTGTTCCTTTCACACAGTCACTGTTTTGAGTTTGTCAGCTAAAGATGACAGTATTCAGGCCATAAACGCTTGAGAAGCTGTTTGACTTTTACCTGGGGAAAGGTGAGTCCTGTCTTTCACTGTAACTCCCTCTATTCCATGAGCTGAACTCTCTGTTTAGGACAAATCCAGCCATTGAAGAGCAGAGCAACATAGCGCAGGCTACATGCAACGAGGCACCTGGTGACAAGCAGGGAGCAGGGGTGTGCCTAGACTTTTCAAACTGGGGTGCCCCGGGCAGGATACTGGGGATTATACTGGGGATATTTTATTTTAATCATAATTACACAATTCTGCCAAATCATCTCGCTGCAGGTGTTGTCGGCAGTAGCTGAATGTAACTAATAAAGTAACTTGTAATCTGACTTAGTCACTTTTAAAACCGAGTAATCAGTAATTGGATTACTTTTTCAAGGTGACTGGCAACACTGATGTAACCTTGCAGAGCGGATGGACCTGCTGGATCCATCTTGCCAGGCTCCATTGACCAATGAACTCACTCGGCTAAATTCTAACCGGCCCAATCAGGGAAGAGAGGCGGGAGCAGCGGAAGTGACGTCACAGACTTTCGTACTTGTCAGCGTTGCTTTGATTCTTAAGTTCACTTTACAAAAACAGCAGCAGTCATCTAACGCCTTTGTCATAGTTGTTTGGTCATCCAATCACCAGCTGCTGATTTTTATGAAGGTCCCGCCTCTGAAAACAAATCCAAAGAGCTGCTACCCAGATGGACCAGAGAAATATTTCCCTGGGGGATGTATGAAACTGTTCGTCTGGCGTTTCAGGTAAACACTGATGAGCACCGGAAGGGAAGTAAAGATTATCTTTGAGGTGGGAAAACAAACACATCTCATACTTTTCCCTTTTCACTCTGAGATTCTTATCTTTGATTCATGCGCTGCAGAAACACGTGAACAGAGAAAACGTGACCTCCTCGTGTACGTTCGTTCTGTATATGCAGGTACAGAGATAGGCTACTTAAACATTAAGTGTAGACCTATTTACGATTCTTTTTTTAAGCTGCATCTAGTTCATGTCAATAAACTCTCATCCTCTTCAGTTTTCATTGTTTCGATGCAGCAGACATCAACAAAAGCCTCCTGCTGCTCATGCTTTTCTATTATTCCTGGAAGAAAGCATTCGAGGAGAAGCTTTGCTGCTCTATGCTTCAGACTTTACACATGGCTGATGAGGGACCACTCTGTGTTAAGTTTCCCCCGTCATGAGGACATTCGCCGCGTCATATCACACTTCTCGTCACATCATTAAAACCTAATCCTCCTGGTTTTGTTCTGTTCCTGGAAGTCGAGCAAACACGCCCAGGAGTGAAAATGATTTCAGCTGTCGGGGTTTGAAAAACAGACACAAAGAAAGGGATGAATGAGGAGACATCCAGCTGTGCAGCGTCTCCGTGTTTAGGCTGTACTTTGCAAAGCTGTGCGTGTCTCTCATTTTTACAAGCTGCTACACAGACATCCCATCGGTGTAACTACAATCTGTGAGTTAATTTAGTTGTGCATCGTTATCAGGTGGAAAAAGTGAAGCACCAGCAGAGTGGAGGTGCTAACAACGTGCACGCTGCATGTCTTTTTTCGCTCTTTATGGAGGAACAGGAACATAAGCTACTGTATTCTACCCTGCAATAAAGACGACAAATGCGGGTGGTTAAAGACGGAAAGCAATAACTTGGAATAGTTGAGAATGAAGGTAAGTGTGGCTGTTCACACTTGAGTGTAGCTCTGCCATTATGTTCCATTCAGCGCCACGTTTAAGGGTTATTTCACCCGCCATCTTTCCTCCGTCCGCACTCTGTTATTGTTGGAGCTGCACATATAGAAAAGCAGCCTTTCTTTAACACAACATCCACATTATTGATGTTTGGAGAAAGCTGCCATATTTCGATCGTTTTAGTCAACCTGCTGCACGTTGAATTCACCTTCGCTTGGTTTCCCCAGGATGTGCTTTCATATTCGTCCTAAAGAGGAGGGATTGATTTCCTACATGTTTGCACAGCATGAAGGAAAATGATGAAAAAGTTACAAAATCAACTTTAGGAGGGATAAAAATCAGATATCCTGAGTGTTTTATGTTAGAGATCCTGCTTTATTATGCATTTCTAGATAAAAAATACTTCAAAAAACCATTTGACGGGATTTCTGTTTTTAATCTATTTTTTTTTTTTTTGATTTATTAATTTTTTAATTAATTAATTTTTTGATTAATTAATTTTTAATCAATTAATTTATTTTATAATTGTCTTTTTAATTTTAATTTTCTTTTTTTTTCAATAAAAAATAAAAATAATTCTTAAAAATTAAAAATTCTACGTGATTGCAACTTGTTTCAGATGGAGGATAGCTTTTAGACATGGGATTGAAATGTGCAAAATATGCAGCAACACTGAAGGCGCTCTGCAAACTTATTACCTGATGCAAAGTTGTCGAAGTGGAATCAGAGGTGCCGAATGCTCTTCAGGTGCAAATTTATCACATTGAGACTTGATTTTGCTGCATGAATGCTTGGAAAACAGTTTGAGTATGTGGCAGAAACTCCCTTAGTTGGATTCTAGGAGGTAAATGTGAGTGTGGGTTAAACCTGTACCTGTGCCATGTGACCAGGGGCTCAGGAGATCCAGAGGCGAGGCAGGTGAAGGTGACTGATTCCTGGTAGTCCGCTGTGGCGTTGAAGGACTGCTGGAACACGGAGAGCACCGGAGGGACTGGAGGGAGGAACACAGAGCAGAAAAGCGCTCAGTCAGAGAGGAGTAACTCAGACATTCAGACGACATGTGAGCAGAAAAAGCTGTGAGCTTCAGACAGTGTAAATTTGTCCACACACTCGTATATTCATGCAGCCTGTCTTCCATCTCCTTCAAACTTCTGTGTTGATAAACAGCAGAGGTCCTGATGACTTTATCAGGAGCGTATGCTGAGTGCTGTCAGAGACACCAGTGTGTCCCTGCCACCCAATCGCTGGGTGACTGTCATCTTGTCATTCAGTGAAAGCAGAGCAGAGGCAGAGCAGGCCTCGGTCTTTTCTGCTCCGGCTCTTTGCTCTGACAGGGGAGTGACAGCTTTGTGGCAGCGGCCATGTTTGTCAGACTTTTAAGTCCATTTCTCAGCGCTGCACTTTGTCTCCACTCCACTGTAACTGCTCTGCCGGGGGGATCGGTCTGGGCATGTTTGCTGAAACATATTGGAGCTGTGGAGTGTGAATCCTGCAGTTTGTGTCCGACGTGTAGGTGGAAAGAAAAACTCTCCAGCTGCAGACACCTGAAGCTCTGAGGCAAAGTGTGGCCCAGCAGGAAGTCTCGGTAAAAAACACCCAGAGTTATACGGGTGGTGCTTTGGGTGGAGACAAACCATAAAGATCAACGTAATATGAACTGAACCCTGATGTTCGGACTGAGCCCAGTCCAAGCCATATCCCAACTTAATCTGGATTTTAGGATCAAACAAAATCCAGACGCCCTGACTGAACCTAATCTGAATCTAATCCTTATGTCCCAATCAAACCCAGTCCTAACCTGATCCAGAAGTCCAGACCGAACCCAATCCAAACCTAATCCTGACAGTTGGACTAAACCCAGGCGGGACCTAATCCGGACGTTTTGTCCTAACCCAATCCAAATCTAATCATGACGTCCAATCTAATCTGGATGCTTGATCTGAACCCAATCTGAATGTAATCCAGACATCTGGTCTAAAACCCATCTAAACTGGATCAAGACGTCCCATCCAGCCCAATTAGAATCTTATCTGAATGACCAAGACTGAGCCCAATCCGAAATCTAAGCTAGACGTTGGGACTGAACCCAATTGTAACCTAATCCAATCCTAATCTTATTTGGACATCCCATCTAAACCCAATCCAAACCAAATCCTGATGTCTGGACTGAACCCAATTCAAACCTAATTCGGACATCTGGACTTAAACCAATCTGAACCTTATCTAGATGTCTGGTCTGAACCCAATCCGATCCTAATCCAGATGGATCGAAATGTGGATCGGACATTGGACATCCAGACAAATCTGAACCTAATCTGGACATTAGATCCTAACCCAAACCGAACCTAATCCGGACAACCAGTTTGAATCCTAATGGAACCTAATCTGGATGTCGGATCCAAACCCAGTCTGAACCTAATCCAAACATCAGGACTGGACTCTGGTTCCTAACATTCTGTTTGTGAAATCAAACTTCCTTCAGTTGATTTCCAGCTCCTTGAGTTTTCAAAAAGCTAAAATCAGCTTTGTTTATCATCAGTTATGTCAGATCAAAAAAACGACAGACTCGACTAAATCCCACACAAAGAGCTGTTTGCCTCTAAATGAAGCTGAACTCACGTCTAAAGCCATCCTGAGTTCTGTGCCGAACCGCTCTCTATTCTCATCCCACCACAACAGATGTTTGCACTCGAGTTAAATGTGTGTTAATGTATCTGGCAGCTGCACAGTGAGATCATTTCAGCATCATTTGTTTCCTCTGATCAGGAAAAAACGGGGCATTAAAGGTATCGTTTTTTGAGGAAAAACAAAAGCGGAGCTGATTCATATTCCAAAAAAGTGCAAACAGACCTCGTTTGAGCGGAGTTGGTGAGAGTTAATGAATCGAATTTGTCCTCCAAATGATGTCATCTAGAGGACACTTACTCCATGTTGATCTAGAAAGCGGCTCGGTGAGAGATTAAAATGAAATATGATACGCTGCTTCAAACCTCATTAAAATGCGAGTCTGATAGAAGATGTGTGTGTGTGTGTGTGGAGTTAGTGTGAGGAAAAGATGACACACTTTGGATAATGAATGGTGAATTGGAGTAAAAACAAAGCATCATGCCTGATACCTAATGAAGCAAACACAGCACTGTACTCCAGCCTGTCTTTAACCATCAGTTACGCTGATGACACTCGTGTTTATTACTCCACACACTCTTTACTTTAACACCAAATCCCACATTCATCTGCAGCCTCCAGAGTCCATTCATCATCTGCTTCTCAGCTCCACACAAAGACACAGGCGTGTACTGAGACACACATCAAGGTGTGGAAAGCTTCCAGGGATAAAAATGGCCTCAGCACTAATCTAACAAGATGAGACCTTTCCAATAGTCCTGACTCTGCGAATGAGAGGAGTGAGCGTCTGCCTCACATGATAACCATTGATTTCAGCGCCAATACATCTCCGGTGTCCCTCTCTTCCTGTGGAATACACTCCCACGCTGACGGGTTCATTCAAACGGCGTCGTTTATGAAGGGTTCAGGAGTGCAGATCATAAGCACAGGTAAAAAAAAAACACAGGGGCTTGGACAGATGTCATAGTGTTCACAGCTTTTGGCTTCAGCTTTGGGTTTAAAGCTCCTGTGAGTTTTCTTTAGGGTTAGAAAAAGGAGTGAAATCAACAGTAACACCTCTTTATGACTTAGAAAAGAAAACAAGAGCTTTAAGATGAATGTTTTCTTTTTCTTTATTACAATTTTAAAGCTTGAAATGTCTGAAAGTGGGGTACATATCAAACTAAAGGATCAATAGTATGCACAAGAAAATAGCCATCCCCTTTTTTTTTTTTTAAAGAAAGAAAGAAGACAGAATCTGGACAGATTTGAGAGCTTTAAATCGGATTTTCATGATTTTTTTCTGATTTAAATTCTGCTTTCTGCCAACAGAAACAATTATTTTTTGATGGATTTTGACTTTTGACCTGGACAAAGACTCTAAAGAAATCAAATCACTCTGTATCTTAAAAAAATATACAAAAACGGTGTATTAAATAAATAAATAAATAAATAAATAAATAAATAAATAAAAAACATTCTTAACCTAGCAACTGAAAATAAATAAAATAAAATAAAATAAAACAAAATATAATAAGATAAAATAAATTAAATAAATTAAATAAATTAAAACAAAACAAAATAAATAAAATTACTAATAATCTCAATAAGAAATTGTTTTTGTTTTTTTCTGTTTTTCTTTTGTTTGATAGAAATTTGCACTTAAGTTTGTAGATTGCTTTGCTTGTTGTTTTTCTGTAAAAAAATAAAAATAAATAAAGTTTAAAGGCATGCTGGTCTTCAGTATTTTTTTTTCAATCCAAATTTAAATTTAATCAGCTTTTCAGATTAATTCAAATTTTAAATTAGTCTTTTGTTATTATATTAGTCTTTTGTTATTATATTTAATCTCCCTTTCCTTCTCTACCAGCTGCACATTTTACATTTATATTACTTTGTAATTAATTTATAAACTAATATTACAGTCCATAGCTTTATCATAAACTGTGTTTATTGTTTTTATAACTGGAGAGACTTTAAGGACAGCAGAAAAGCTCTCTCTTCCTCATGTTTCAGTCATGATGTAAACGACTCTTCAGACGCTCAGGGGGAGATAATGGGAGCTTTACCGACAAACTCTGCAACAATATTTCAGAACACAAACCTCGCTCGGGCTGATTTAAAAACATCAGCGAGGAGCTGGAGGAGCTGTTTTCCATGGAGTACTAATGGGCTTCGTTGAAGTGAGGATCAGGCGAAGTCGTGAGATGTTCTCGGTAAATGTCAAAACCATGCAACACCTACTAGAAATTCAGCATGTGGATGTTTTGAAGCCGGACCTTTTGCTGGAGAGCTTATTAGGGATTTGTTTTGTCTTCTAGATTAGCACACAAGGCAGAGGCTGCTTTATAATTAGGAAAGGGACGCAGCACATTCATATTCTGCTCTTCAACAGCCGGAAGCTGCGACTGATGTCAGGGCAGGAATGATTTCAGAAGTCTTGAAGGACACAGCCGGTAGTTTCCACTGACAGCTCCGAAGGGGAAAATTGAGGGGCGAGAGCGTGAGTGAGCGAACCGACAATTAATTGCATGTGTCTCCGAAGGATACGAGGGGGGAAATTTCAGGATCTTATATCCATTTTTGCGTCGGCATCAGTTGCCATGGAAACAGAGTGTGGCCGCTCTGGCTAGCGGGTCATCAGCACAGAGAGGAGAGACGCTCGATACTAATGAAGGGACAACATTAGGCTCTTTGGAGAGGAGGAAAATAGGAGAGTTGGCTGAATCTGGCCCAGATATGAGTCATCGCCTTGGCCTTTTCAAAACAATCCAAGCAGAGATATTATTCACAGCAGTTTGAGGCACATGTTGGCGTCTTTACCAGCTCCCTAACATGTTCCCTCACATAAGGAGATGAGTAGTAAACAGAGTGACACTCAGAGAGTCAGAGATTTTGGTTTTAACCCTTTAGACACTCTTTAATGCTAAGCTAAGCTAAGCTGCTGCTGACTGTAGCCTTTACCTCGACAGCCTGATATCAGAGAGGCATTGATCTTGGCAAGAGGACGTGTAAGGAGTCTCTGTAGCTCACCTGGAGGAGTGTGGACTATTTTAAGGCTGACCTTTAGAAGCAGACTTTATTCAATTTTCATCCTCTCAGCCTTTGTGAATATTCATCCTCTCAGCGTCTGATACAGGGACAAATTAAACTGATCAGGTGTTTTTTTATCTTTACGTTCATGGCCTCACCGCTTCAATCCACACCTGTTTTTTCATGCGAGAGGTCACACATGCGTTCACACACAAACACCTGCTTCAGGAAGCGCAGGAGGCGACACAGAGAGGAGATAAAAATAAAAAAGCTCAGGTGGAAGAGAAAAACAAGAGAGCTGAAAATTGAAAAAGCAAGGTGTGGGCAGGCTTTGTGAGATTACAGCCATGTGCTGTAAATTCCAGAATAAAAACACAGGAGGGAGGTAAACCGCAAGAAGAAAGAGGTTTTTACTTTCTTTGAGTGTGCTGTAATTGGTAAATGACGCAGGGCTGCATCACATTTACCCTCCTCTGGTAGAGGAAGGTGTTGAGTGCCTTGCTCAAGGACGCTAGAATCAACAGACTGATTGAGAAACGACAAGCAGCTTTCAGGATTTTCAACCTGTGCAGGTGTGAAAAGTGTAGAATTAAAGCTGTTTAACTTCCTTTCACTCAGAGCGACTATCGACGTACTGAAGAGCCTCCTGGGGATCGACTCCAGGGAACACCAGGTGCAGAAATCAAATTCTACATTCAGACATATGAATACATGTTTCTCATATAAACTGTAAACAGGCACATCCCAGCTCTATCTGATGCTGCTCTCACACTCAGGATGAAAAATAAGCATGTGACAAGTTATTCATGACATCTATATTACGGAAAGACAGACTTATGCTAACCTAAAAAAATGCGTCAAAGATTGGGCTCTGGAGGAATGGAAGAAGGTCATGTGACCCTGTTCCAGAGTGATGGGCCATTAGGGTAAGAAGAGAGGCAGATGAAGTGATCACCCATCACGCCTAGTGCCTACTACCAAAAGCCAAAATACCGCAGTAGAGACTGTGAGGAAGGCTAACCACTTCTTGACTCTACTCTCGACATATTTTACAATCCTCGCAAAAATACACAAGAACGGCATCTGTCAATCATCGCTAAATGTGACGTAAACTCTCATTTTTAACCTCATATAACTAATGAAAACAAAACTTTTCAGAAAAAAAGAGGACTTCAATACAACATGAGAAACATTTCTATGAGTTGTATCAATTTTTTAAAGTTTGACCACAGCCCATCTGGAATGACTGGGGAGACAGATTTTTTGACCTATACTGCAGCCAGCCACCAGGGGGAGCAGTTTTTGTGGTGACCTCACTTCGAGCCGAGCAAGATGATGTCCCTTTTTTTTTTACAGTCTATGGTCAGGTCTAGGTTCAGCAACAGTCTGTGCTCAAAGAATGAGGTCAGCTGACTACCTGAATTCACTGAATATCCTGAATGGCACGGACATAATCCAAGATGACAATGCCAGGATTCATGGGGCATTGCAGGAGCTTATCGAAACAACACCACAGCAAAAGAAGATAATAAATAAAGGTAAAAAAAGAAAAAAAACATCCATCATCCAGCTCTTGTTTTTCAGCAAAAAACTCCTCTCTGATGAACTTTTGAGAGCACTTCTTGAAATGTTGGACATCCTCCTGACACTGAGCTGCTTCTGCCCTCCGGTTGATTAGCCATTCAGTGGGTGGCCCCTCTTCCTCCATACGCCATCGCCCTCATCTACGCTCTGCTTTGATGACACACAGCGGCGCGGGAGCTGCGGCGGGTCAGCAGAGCCTCACTCGCTGCATGCTCATGGGCAGGAATCAGCTCTTTTATCAGCTGAGGTATAAATATTTATGACTTCACACACGGAGGAGGAGGTGGTGAGTATACAGTAAGCTTCCTCAGCCCTTCTTTCTGACAATGCTACTCTGCATGACTGCTTACAACGGCGTCTGTTAACACACGGCCGATGCAGTCAGATGTGACACGTCTTCTGACACGGCGTGTCAAAGGCTCAGCGTGACGCATCGTCGCTACAAGCTGAATGTGACTCAGAGACGGAGTCTGTTCACAGCGAGGGAAAGTCTGCAGCTGGTCAGGCCGTAATTGGCCGGGCAGAAATCACATTAGAAATACAATTAATGCACAGACCAAAGGAAAATATTGTTTGACTGCTGTTTGAACTGAGATTTAATGATTCAAGAAGCAATCTGTGCTTCCGATAGATGCTTAAATTAATGAATCCAGCTTCCACGCATCAGATAGTTCCCGTCTCTTTCTGTAATATCTAAATTCTAAATGAGGGAGAAGTCTTTTTTGTTTCCCTGCTCTAAATTCTTCTTCCTAAAGTTACCCAACTTGTCGAACTAATCTTCTTTCAAACAAACATCCAGCCTCTTCCTTCTGTAGTCTGTCACAGGTTTTATGTGGACGCAAATCAATGCCGGCCCTGACTTTGGCTTAAGAGACAGCTTAAAGAGCTCAATCCTGGACCTCAGGAGACAGAAGAAACCCTGTAGCTGCTCCCTTTCTTCTCCCCCTCCTCCTCCAGGGGGCTTCTGACACAGGGAAAGTATGTTCCTGGCTGTTTTTATCAGTTTGTTTATCCTACCTCAATGCCATATCCCCCAGGCAGCACAACAGAGCGCTGCTCAGTCTGCAGCTGATTGATAAAACATGTAGCGCAGTCTGTCGTGCTCATTGACATACCTGAGCCTCCTAGCAATCTACTGCGTCTCTATCAGGCTGTGATCAGGGCCTCTGCGCTGTTCGACCAGTGTAGGTTTGCTGTCGATACTGTATACTCTCTGGTAGACCCGGTGGCTCCCTGTTTCCTTGGATAATCCTCAGCTGAGATGGTTCTTTTTAGTTCACACAAATGGAAACCAGAGACGGTAAAACCCTCGATAATTACGCTTCCACGCCAGGAGCTTTGCTTAATGTTCCTCAAGATTTCTGCTGACCCTGGACTAAACGCTTTGCAGGTGTTTAAAGACTAGGAACACAAAGTGGGAAAACAGCACGGGCAGTTTTTGACATTTTTGACAAGGATTAACTCAACATTTTTCAATCTAAATATGTTGACAGCATCTGGAAGAAACAAGCTTTCGTTTGCAGTTGCTTTCTGTACAAGAAATCTAAGAGAAAGTCAGCATTTCTGGATAAAACTAGTGTTTAACATCCAGCACCGAAGGCGCTTCGCCGACTTGTGGGTCAGATGCCAAGGCATCACAAACAAAAGGAAAGATCAATGAATAAAGTTGTCTAAACTTCAAAAAGACGTGAGAAAAGGAAGACAACAGCTGAATAAATCATCACAAACTTCCAACAAAGACACTTTCAGGGTCCCTGGTGGAGGGAGACCCAAAAAATAAACCTGAAATCCAATTTATGGCTAAAAGCGCTGCCAAAAAAGAGAAAAACACAGCTCCTTGTTTCTTATTTTGGTGGGAGAAATAAAACCAGAGAGGCAGACGGCGTGCCGGGACAAAACGCTGATGAGACTGCATGTACCGTTGCAGCAGATGTCACAGAGCCTGGTGGAAACATATTGGACGAACTCATTAGTTTCATTAAATTGTGCTGTCTTTATGAAACTCATGCACAGGCTGATCAGATTCAGCCGCCGGCTCGGCTTCAGGCGCGTCTTCATGTAAAAGTTTTCAGGGATCAGCAGGAAAGGAGCGGGAGAGTCTGGTGTCGACTCCGCATGGCGAGTGTCGTGCCTCTGCAATAATAGGTCGTGCCTCATTGAGCAGGCTTATTGGATCTTCCTCAGAAGTGAGGTAAGTGGTGTGCTAAATTGAATGCGATTCATAGTTTTTGGGCGGAGGGGCCGCTCTAATATTACATCAGGCGGGGGGAGAATTACATAGGCAGGGACAATATTGCAGCTGCTCAAGCGTTACGGGACGCTGGTGGCCTGAGCGGAATCACCTTTCAATCACTTCTGCAGTCTCAGGTGACTCGCGTAAATGAGGACAAATGAGGAAATTAAAATGACATCCTTCGATTTTGGGGCCACAGAGCCCAGAGCCGCGGCTAATTGACATTTTCAGTCACATTAAAGAAGAATCGCAGCAGATCTGTGCGTAAGTGCCCCGGTGATGGACTTATCTGAGTCTGTCAGCGCAGACAGCTCTGTTATGATCTGCAGCAGGTGTAAACAGCCCGAACAGGTCGTGTTGTGTCTGCTTTGCAACATCCTCAACAACACTTCTGAGATTAGAAACAGTCGTACAGGCCATTATCCTGCATGTGACTTCATACTCTCCAACAACACCAATTAGCCAGATAAACAGCTTATATTTTGGATCAATTGCTAATTAGCACACGCTGAACAACAGGACGCTGTCTCCTGCAGTCGAGAGCCAAGCTGCTCCTGTGCACACAAGTTAACCTTGGGCACCTGCACACTTGAGTCCCTCGCAGCCTTGAGAGGACAGAAAAAAACGAGTGAGTTGTGTTCGGCGGCGACAACAACAGAAACTCGACCCCTAATGAATGCTAATCTGCCGACTCTGTGTGAAGAGGAGCGAGTGTCTGCTCGGAGTAGCTCTGCACAGCTTCCTGCGCTGAAGGCCGGCGAGGTTTAGAGCGCGGTTTCTGGTTTGTATTCAAAAAGATGAATGCCGATAGTGACTCATGCCCAAAAACAAGATTGTTTGCTGGGCTCTGTCGCTCTAAGAGGATTACAGCACACAACGAGAACTGCCCTGCTGCTGTCTTACAAGTGTTTGATCTAATAGTGTGCTCCTTCAGACTCTATGAGGCTTTCTGAGACCTCTGCAGGCGCTGGGACCATGAGGATGAAAACAGGGAGGGGGGTAGTTATACATTTATCAATATAGACACCTCTATTAGTCTTTTTCTAATAGCTGGTGCTAACAAAAAGACTCAGAATCACCCAAAAGTACTATCTTATACTGTTTTTTAAAAAAAAAAAATTGACCCTTAATCTAAAAATTACAAGTTATTGTCTCATAATTTTCAATTTTTATCTTATAACTTTTGGTTTTTCCGAATAGATGTTTGACTTTACATTAGTAGCACTGACTTTAATCCCAGAATTTCAACTCACTTTCTGTTTCTTACCTCACCAAATTCGACGTCTTATCTCACAAGTAGGGTTGGAACAGTTTCTGAGAAAAATCAGCCTCAGTTCGTTTTTTTCTCACTCGGTCTGTTTGCTATGTTCAGTTCGTGTTGTTCTTTTTTCTTCATTGTACTCAGTTTGAAGCGAGTATGAAGCTCATACACATGCCCAACACGAGGCACACTTTGTGGGGAAGCGTGAGTGTTGTTTACATGATGAGCAGAGAAGACAGAGTTAGCGGGTGGACCTTGATGTGGCGTGTCGTTCTGCTATCAGTGTGAGCTCTGACGACGGAGGTAAGAAAGTGGAGGATAAAACCACGACTAAGTGTTGCCAACTTAGAGACATTGCCGCTACATTTAACGACGTTCAGACCGTCTGTTGAGTTTTTTTTAAAGGCGAAAGTTCTCCCAACTTCTCTAGAGTTTGGGTTGATATTTAGACATAAAAAAACAAGAATGGACAGAGGAAAGTTCATTTGTAGTTCTAAACATATTAATGATGTTGTGTTTTATCTGCTTTCTGCAAATGGATTATTCTGCCAATTAAACAGCAGCGTCATTCAGTGGCTTTTAGTGACCTCTGGGACAGCCAATAGGGACTGTCCTTACTGAGGAGTTGAAACTAGCAATGTTTGACTCAGCTTTAATGATGTTTGAAATAGGAAACAACCTCATTCTTTCAGGTTTTTCATAATGTAACATGACAGAATTGATTAAAAATAATCTGTTAATAGTGGATTATTAGGGTGTATGCTAATCTGGGGTGTTAAAAACGACAATGTACACCGAACCAAACCATTTGGATTAAGCATCTTTCTCCTCATGAAGTCCAGCTGTTGTCTCAAAGTGGACCCAAGTTTTCACTTAGTGAGTAAATGAATGAAACTCACCGTTGACGACAACAGCGATGTCCACAAAATCGATCTCTCCGCGAGCCTCCACGCTGGCCTCACAGCGGTACACGCCTTCGTCCGCTTTGGTCACCTGATGGATCTGTAGGTTGTTGTTTGCCAGCACCAGGTACCTGCCTTCACAGCACGGGCGAAGAGGACGGACAGACAGAGGGACAGACAGAGAGACAGAGAGACGAGGAGAAAGAGTGGGAGGAGGGAAACAAAAGAACAACAGTGTATGATAGAGAGAGAAGCGAGATAAGAAAGTTAGGAAAACAGCAGCAGAAAATTGCCATCTCCACTCTCCAGTAGCTCGACTGTCAATCTTCACTGCAGCACATTTACCTGATAAAGTCCACACTGATAAACACTCGCGCAATTACAGTTCCAAATAGTCTCGGCGCCCGCTCCCATTGTGGCTGCGGGGAGATTGACCGCGAGTGATGAGGCCTCCATCTCATTTCTCTCAGAGATATTTATAACCCTGCATCGTAATTAGAGTGAAGGATTAAAAAAAGGCTCTTCTTCCCTCCATGTTTCATCATCACGGTGACACCGAGGATTCGGATTTCAATTAAAACACGTGACGGATTGGAGGGGTCACTGTCTAATCAGAGCTCGGGAGCGTTTGTCTGGATGGAGGACGGACGGGGGAGAGGTGGGAATCAAGGAGGAGTAATGAAACCACCTCCTGGTTTTTATGAATGCACATGCTGTCGATCAGAAAATAATGATATTGAAAGTTAATCTGTTTCCTGAGAGCTCCTCTGCTGTCATCTGCCTCCTTTATGAACTAATTAAGATCTCCACCCTCCTGAAGCAGCAGAAAAGGATGGGACTGAGTTTAAAAACACATGGAAAATACGCAAACTGCTCCTTTATATGACATCCCCTGGGTAGCAGCATCATCGAATGTCACCGTGCGACCGCTGGATAATCCATCCCCTCATTCGCTTGTTAACATGGTTCCCGTCCAAGTTCTACGCCTCCTCCACGCCTGATGGGGTTTCTATTCATAGAATTTGATACCCTTGTCTTATTGTGAGGCCGCACAATGGAGGGAAATAGCATTTCCTGGAGAACAGCGTTTTTGGCACATTAGCACGTCTTTTCAATAAGAATGAGAATTGGGCACGCGGGGACTTGTGAGTGTTTTTTATGCGCAATAAGAAAGTGTGTTTGGCGGGTTTACATTTAAAATGTGATCCTTTGAGTGCAGGCTCGCTGCTGCTGGAATAATTAAGATCAGTTGTGTAGTTTCACAAAGCTAAAAGGCGATGATTGAATGTTTACTCTTTTGATTGAGTCACAAAAAAGTTACTTTAAAGTCCCTGCAGCTTCACTTTTACCCTCCACTCAAAGAAAACCCAACCTAAGCTGCAGGATTGTAAAAGAAAGAAGATTGTGGGAACTTACTGTGGTGCTCCTCTGTGATCTCCTTGTCCTGGTAGTACCACACCACCACCGGCACAGGCGAACTGATGACGTCGCACACCACCTCAGCTGTCTCGCCGTGCCGGAACTCCTGCGGCGACTGAACATCCCGAAACGTCAGCCTCTCTGAAAGATCAAACCAGATGGAGATGGAACAGCTTTTTATGGTGATTCATCCAGGTCTGAGCTTCAAAAGAAAAACAGGAGAGGTTGCTTTAAAATATATGTGCTACATTTTCTCCTCAGTAGGCAGCCCGGCTGCTTCTTTGAGGCTTTTTTTTTTGTTGATAATGCAGGTTGAAGTGTGGCCTGGATTTAGACTGAATGCATCACTGTCCTGAGAAAAGAAAGAGAGCTTCTTCTTTGTGCTGGGAGGAAGACTTCAATCTTCTGATAGCGCTTCATGTTGCTGGTTCATCACCCAAACTGTGTCCTTATCTTTGCTTTGACACAGGAAATGTTTGTCCTGAAGAAAAAGCTTCTTTTACTTATTGGGGATCTCTTGGCTCTTTGTTTGTGGTTGTTACTGTCTTTGTGTTTCTATGGGGCGTTGATTGTAAATTTGCACAGTCTACAAATAACATTTCTCCACATTTAGCTCTAAAACATCATTTTTTCTGCAGATAAAGAGAAACATTTTTGAAATATATCCGTCAAATATTATACATGAAAGTTGAATGTTTTAGCTTAATGTTAAAAACAAACATTCTGATTCTTAATATTTAGCTAATGTGCAAATTCATTCATTCTTTTCACTCTCAAAACCCATCTTGGCTGGGTCGCTTCGAAGACTTTTATTTTGGTACTTCCAGTGGGTGGGACTTTGAATTTGCATATAAGCAAAATATTTAAAAATCTTAGCTCAATATTTAGAAATCTGGGCTTAACATCTAGAAATCTTTGGTCAAGATTTCTAAAAACTTAGATTAATACTCAGTCTTAGCTTAATATTGAGTGTCTTCACTTTCTAGTTTGATGTATTTCCACACTGATGACACTGAAGCCACAGAGTTTTTAGCGCTAAGCTAACAGACTTTACCGTGTTTGTTTGTTTTCACCCTTTGAGCTGTTTGTCCCTGTAGAGTTACCGTAGGATGCTGTAAAGCAGATGTTATTGCTGTAATGTATCTGGTTGTGTTCTACATCACTGTACCTTACCTTATTTTATCATTCTCTCATCAACTTTATGAGGTTGGGCAGTAATTTTGGCTTTATGACGACTAACGTGGATGATCGGTTGAGAAGCTCTGCTAGAATCCCCTATCACTGATACGTCAAAAAATGCCAAAATCAGCCTGATCCAATACTAGATACTAGATATAACACTCAACATTTATTATTTCAAAAATATATATCATGAAAATTTCGCTAAATCTGCATAAAAAGTGATGTTTTAGAGCTAAATGTGGAGAAATGTTGTTGTTATTTGTGGTGTGCAGCTGGTTAATAACTCCAGATCTTCCACAGACGTTACCTGACACACCAGATGACGGATCGCCCTCCACAGAGCCGTGCATTAACCTTGGCTGGAGATGATTACCCTGTGACGTCTTCAGATCTTTAGCTGTAAGATGGGATCACACTCTCTGTCTCTGTTTGTAGGATTAAAAGGAGCACAAGCTACATCCCTTCCCTCTGGAGGAGCATTTGGTGTTTGGACAAATGTCTTTCCAGGACACTTCTTGTTGGACCCTTCAAACCTGCTTTTGATGTGCACCGAAGCTGGCACAGACAGCCCCGCAACCACCTGCTATCATCTGTGTTCTGTATTGTGAAGGTGTGAATAAATCAACGACAGCTCCCCTATCAGTCCCTTCCGTTAGCGGGGCTTCGGCATTAGCATTTCACCGTGTGATTTATGCCAGGCTGCTCCCTAAAATGAGCTTTCTCTCCCGCGACTGCACCCTCCCGCCGCCTGCGAACGTGCCCGGCATCTCAGTGTCATCATTAACTTCAAGGATGCCTTTGCATGTTTTTTTTCTGTCATTCACCATTTTGGTTTCGTATCAATTCCTCCCGTGTGTCCTTTTCATTCCAGGAAATGTGCAGCGCTCTCACTCAGGTTTGAAGCATTCAGTGCCTCCTGTTTGTATCTGTTTCCTTTCTCTTTTGTTGTTCCACTGCTCTACAAGAGAATCAGTAAGGGAAACATCCTCTCCAGAGTAACACTCGGCTGCACACTTGACACTGCCAAGCAGAGAATATACTCAGAGTCTCTTCTCTGCTGCTGGAAGGGTGACTGTGAAACCTCCAGGAGCTAAATCCTCTGGACTCCAGTCAGGTTTGGATGATCCATCCCAGTCTTTACTGGGAAACAGGTTTATGCAGCGTTAATAAACTGAGAGGAAAAGAAAGGAGGCCTCTGTCCGAAGCTATTTGTGAGTTTTGAGGGGAAAGTATTTATCCTATCCTCCGTGGGGCTGCAGTTTCAAGGCGTCCTACTTCCTGTTTCCTCTGTTAGTCCAGAGTGAAGTAAAGCTGAAGTCACCTGACTTTTAATAGCTCTGCCACTCCACAAGCACATCATGGAGACGTCAACAACAACACAGAGGCTGTCAACACCTTCCCCCCGACTGCTCGTGGGTTTCATGTCCGACATGCTGTAGCACACGGGCTTCTGCACCGCTCTGGCAGAACGTCTGGCCGCAGCTTTAGGCAGGTTTTCATCCGCAGGCAGCTAATGCAATCCACACCGAAGGGCCCGAGAGAGCCAGCCAGTCACTCAGCCAGCCAGTGACGCCCAGTTGCCATGGAAACAATGGTTTCAGCGAGCTGGTTATGTGGTGAATGAGGCGAGGGCTGAGCGGTGGCAGGTGTGATTGAAGCTGTGATGTCTCCCCTAATGGTTCGCTGGGCCGGGATGAAAGCGGCGTCCACGCAGCAGGTGATGGTTTCCAGTGTGTGAAATCAAACCAGTGTGTCTTCAAGTTCCTACGATTACGATGAGGCTTGGGAAGTCTCCTCATCAGTCAGGGTTTGTTTTTAAATATTCAAACAATCAGACACGAGCTGGTGCTCCTCGCTGGCCGTCCAGCTCAAGGACAGTTTAACGAGAGCAAATGTTGTTGATCCACTGAGAGGATCCGTCCTGTAACCACTGCCCCCTCCTGCCGCCAAACATCGAGTTCTGTCCAGGAAAAAGTGATGGGTCAGCAGAGCAGGTTCCTCATTACACCTGGCAGCAGCAGAGTCCCAAGGCATCAGCAGCCGTCATTACACTTTAATCACAAGCAGGAGTTAAACACACACACACACACAGAGTGAGGGGTGCACATGATGCTACATTTTCAGAGCGTGCTTCTGTCAAACTTACGGTAAATCTCCAGCACCACTGAGGCCTCCTCCGTGTGCCCGCTGGCGTCAGTGGCCTGGCAGCGGTAGATCCCCGCGTCCTCGATGATGGCGTTGTAAATGATGAGCCTTGATCGTGACGTCTCCGTGTGGAGCGCCATTCGCTTGGAGGGCGCGATGCGCTCGCCCTGAGGGTTGTACCACTCCAGCCGCACCGGCTCGCCAATCGCTAGGAGCAAGGTCAGAGAAAGAGAGAGATAAAAGAGTGATTACTGTGAGTGTTGTTTACGAGGAGGTGCAGGATGGTACCGAGCTTCATCGCTGAGGAGACAGAGAGGTTTCCACGTTCACTCCCACTCACACCTGGGATCTATTCACAACAGCAGTTGACATTTTAACGCCTGAAGACATTTATTACTTTCCTCAAACTTGTCTCTTGTTGACTTTCAATAGTTTTATTTATTTTCCAAAACGGACGGACACGTTTAAACCTTCCAGTCTCGGGAATATTAGAGAAAGTTTTAGATTTCCCATGAGTGGCATTCTCTATGCATGAAGCTAGCCGGCCTGAAAGATGCTCAGCCTGCAGTATGTCCGGGAAGAAAACGCGCCTTGATAACAGCTGGTTGGCTTTCCTGTTTTGTGTACGCGGCTAATGACTCGTACTGTTTCAATATTTCAGTCGCCTTCACTGAAAACTTTCTGGAAAGTTGCAGAACTTTTTAAAGCTGAGTGAAACCCTGGATTTGTCCTGCATGGAGGTTTTTAAATCTGACAAATCAATACAAGTAGAAGACAAAAAGCAATCTGTTAAAGCTGAATCTGGAGGCGTTTTTTTCTCATGGGTCAAAGAGGGAAACAATGTCAGCATCTAGAGCAGGGGTCTGCAACCTTCACTTTCATAAGAGGCATTCTAAGCTCACCTGGATTAAAGTCATTCAGGAACCACAAAATCTACTTTATCTTCACAGTAAAGACAAAACAGTGAATAGAATTCTGAACATAGTAAAAATTTGGTGATTATCTAATCAAAATGCTTTTTGTGTTTTGAAAATTGTGCATATAATGTCTTATTTTTTAAAATCTTTATAAATTTGCAAAATTGACGAAATTCCAAAAAATAGCGAAATTTAAAGATAAAATAATGTTTGAAAAATGCACAACAATTTGCAAAATTAATTAAAAAAATAAATTTCAAGAATTTGCCAAAATTTCATTAATATGCAAAGAAATTTTAAAATTGTAATTTCTAAAAATTGCTTAATTTTCAAAAAGCTGTAAAAGTTTATATTGAAAAAATAGAATTCAAATATTTTGCAAAAAAATGCAGAAATTGAGAATAAAAAATTGCAAAAATTTCATAAAGTTGAAAAAAGTGAAAGTGAAAAAAAAAGAATTTTGATATTTTGCAACAGTTTGCAGAAATTAAAAAAAAAATTGGATCCATTTCAAAAAGTTGTAAAAACTTTAAAAATTTGCAAAACTACAAAAAAAGGATTTTAAATATTTTGCAACGATTTGCAGAAATTAAACAATTGAAATTTGCCAAAATTTCACAAAGTTGTAAAAAATTCAAAATTTGCAAAAACAAAAAATTGAGTTTAAATAATTTGCAACAATTTGCAGAAATTCAAAAAATTTAAGGTTGCAAAATTTTCAAAAAATTGTAAAAATTTCAAAATTTCTGAAATTAAAAAAAAGGAATTTCATTTTTTTGCACAAATATGCAGAAATAAAAAATGACATTTGCAAAAATTTGAAACAAACACTAAAAAAAATCCTTTTTATTTTTTCAAAGCTACCACGAGCCACTGCAAATGCGTAAAAGAGCTGCATGAGGCTTTATCTGGAAATAATAATCATGTAGTTTATCCTATTTCTGCAGTGTTTACATGAAAATAAGAAAGCATTTCTGCTCGTCTCCACTCCACTGAACAGCTGAGAACTATGCAAAGTTGTTACTGGTAAACAGACAGCCTGGAATTGTACAATTACGCCATAATCTTGGATTTGCATAGCTCAAAAGTCTGTAAGGGGAACGGGGACATATGTAGGCTGTAAATTCCACTCTCATTTCCAAGATTATGCACACACACAAGCGCTGCACACACAAACATGGCTGCAGAAACATGATCAGAGCCTAACTTGCATCCTAATTAAAACGGCCTCCATATGTAGCCTGTAAGCTCATCTGGCCTCTGTCGGAGATAATAGGGCAATCTGCAAGCAGCAGGTGCCCTTTGCCTGTAAATTCTGCAAATAAAAGTGTCAGAGGAGAGGTGTATTACCCAGCCTTTCAATCAGCGGGAGCCTTGAACGAGAGGAGAGATGGACGGAGGCTCGTCTGGCCCCTTGGAGACGGGTGATTGGATTCAATTCAGCTAACTAAAGGGAAAAAGTGGAAGTTTGTAGCGTGTGTCACTTTAAGAGGAGCTGGAGTGATGAGGGAGGAAAGCAGGCAGTTTGAATGCTGTCTTCTCCCTTCAGTAACCATGTGCAGGATGCCCTTGGGCAAAGCTTTTAACCTGCAGCTGCTCCAGCAGAAGGTTGGGGGGCGTCGTCTTAACAGGTGGAGCTGTGAGATGAGCGGTGAGGGGTGTGGTTTAAAGCTGGATGATGCACGTCCAACTCACAACCGCGACACTCCCAACGAACATCTGAGCCTGGAAAGTGTGTCAACTCCTCATTACATGAAACACCAAACGCCGTCCTCCTCGCGGTCACACCTGGCTTCTCTTGAGGCTCATGTGGTGAGGAGATAAGCGTCTTGCAGTAGCTACAGGCGCCTCTTCATACCTGTTAGCATCACAGCGTTATCACCTCGTACCACTTTACAGTCTGTCAGCTAAATATGCTGCAGCTGATGCAGCTAGCTTTGTGACAGGCAGATGATGCGAGAAGACAGGAGCTGCCCTGTTTCGCAGCTCACACTGTGGGTCTTTACAACGGGGGTGAACAGCTGATGGAAATTTCTGCTCAAACCTGGAGGAGACTTGGCGTTACTGCTGGTTCTTGGTGTGAATGAAATTTGAGTCGACTGAAAAAAGTCAGGTGTCGTTTCGGGTGGAAGTAATGGATTACAAATACTCAAGTTACAACAATTAAGTAGATGTTTTGTCACTTGTCTTTTTAGACTTAATATGAGCCACATTCACCTGACCAGTCCAGAAAAATGTCTTTTTTTTTAAGTTATTTAAAGACAAAAATGAGGCCTGAATTGCTGTAACAAGTAAAAAAATCTGCCAATGGAAGAAGAGAAAAGTTACTCGCATTAAGACAGATTCTGGTCTCCAGGGGAGGAACGGCCCTGGTCAGCATCGTTTAACACGTCAGAGTCATTGGCTCCATATTTATCTGCTCTCTTTCCATCTCGCTCTGCTCTGTGATGTCTGGCCAGTGGGTAAACGCGGCTCTGCTGGGACAAGCGATTTGACCTCTCTGGATGGAAACATAATAGCGGTTGGATCTGGGACCGTTCGGCCTTTGTAGCCGCCTCGGTTTTTATTTTGCAGCCAACATTTGTTCTGGCTCTCTGCCACCTCAGTCATAGGGGAGGTTAAACACACACCTTAACACTGTTTTATCAACCGCCTTATTTGTCCTGCCACGAGCTCAGGTTCATTTAACCTCAACAGAGGACTTCTTTAACTTCAGACGGCGCTCTGTCTGCTCAAACAGGAGGCGTCAAAATTTGAGCCTTACTGCTTTACTGTGTCGTACTCTGCATCTTTTGTTGCAGAGTGTGTTAGTGAAGAAAAACAATGCACACATAAGGCGCCGTGCATTACCCAGCATGCTCTGTAATGATGTTTGTGCAGCAGAAGCTGCTCATCGCTCGCAGTGGGTTTACCACAAAGACGTCCCTGACCTTTCGCAACAGCTGTGATAGAAACAAACAAACACAAAGACAAACTCAGTCGAGGTGGAAGGTGACACCGACACAAATGCTGTTTTCTCTCGCAGACCACTTAGAGACGACGACTTTCTGAAGACGCTGTCCCCTCCTCCCTCCTCCTCCTCCTCTGCAGCTCTGAGCGAATGTTTGTTTCCTCTCTCCTGGTGTTTTCTCCTCTTCTCTCTCGTCTCAGTTTTTTCTTTACATATGTTACATCTGGCTGACTCTGCTCTGCAGATGGAGGCTGTGAGGATAAACAGTAAAAACCAGCTCTCCCTCCGCCGGCAGCGCTGTTCCACGTCATGATGTGTAGTGTTTCACAATAACGTTAAATATTCATGAAGGAGGAAGAAACACCCAGAGCTAAAGCAGCAGAACAATCTAAAGGAGTGTTTTTGAGTTTTGCTGGAAAAAGAGAACTAAGGCCAAAGATTTCACAGACGCGGTCCTCTTTTTGGCCGCCGCTTTGACCCCAATCCGACCAAACCGTGACCTCAAACTGCTCTCCAGAACTACAGAAAGAGTTGTGAGCTCTTGTGTAAAATGAGGTCTTCTATCATTTTACCCAGCTGCAGTTCCTCTCTTTGCAAACTTCTGAAACAAGAAAGATTTGTATCGAACGGGAGAATTGATTTCACACAGGTTCCTCTCCCTGTTCTGCCTTTTCTGGTAAAATCATACATCACCACACCGCCGCCTCCCTGCTCCTTCTCCAACTTTCTTCTCAAACCAAAACGACTCACTTTGCAGGCTTCTGCCGCTGACTGTTCTGCCCTGCTTTTTCAGCCCACTCTGGTTGGCAGGAGAGCTCGTGAATATGCTAGGGAGAAAAAATCAGCTTTTTACGTGGTGGGAAAGGGCAAAAGAAAGAGACAAGTGACACAGACTCTTCCTCCCACACACTTTGCAGTGGATGGTGGCTACTTATCTCCCACCTCCAACGCTCCTCTCCCTCAAAGCATCTCCATTCTTTCCAGTTTCTGTCCTTACTCACAATAAAAGCATCACCCTTTCATTTCCCGCCAGTTCTGAGTCCATTCACCTCCATTTTCCTGCCTCTCGCGGCACATGTTAAACCTCCACGCCCCCTCAATGCTCCTCCCGGCGTGTCTCCGCTCCCTTGGCGGCGAGCTGCACGCTGAGTGGGCTGGCAGGAGAAGAAGAGGCAGCCAGCAGGAGGCAGACCGGAGGCCTGCCAGAGTGTTTCGCCACCCCGCCGAGCCTCTGGCACCGGCGTCGGCTTCTGTGGTGCTGATACACCGTTTAAAGAGGACAATCGGCGGGGAGGGACAAGAGGGGCAGGGGCGTCTGGGTCAAACAGTCACCCACCATATGGACGGGAAGGATGGTGAAGCGATTGCTGCCATACGGACGACAAACAGGCTGCACGAGGGCTGCTTTAAGACCCCCAGCTGGGACTCTGACCTGCTTCCAACGCACCAATGTAGAATAAACAATAGAGCATGTGTGTATATGTGTGTGTGTGTGTGTGTGTGTGTTAATACCTGTGCAGATGAAAAACTTGGACTCTCCGACACTTAGCTCCACTTTGTTCAAGGATATGGACACCTGCAGGGCAGCTGCAACACAGAAAAGAGTTGAGTTATTCCAGATGCAATCACACAAAACTGCTTTCACACACAAGATATTAACACCACACATGAACCATTTCCTGTTCTTTTTACAGTGAGGATAAGTATTGAACGTGTCAACTTTTTTCTCATTACATTTATTTCCAAAGATGCAATTCAAACGAAATTTCTACCAGACATTGGTATTAACTTTTTAACCACCCTGAAAGTGCTCCAGAAAGACTTGGAGGCAGCAGGTACGATTGTTACAGAGAAAACAATAGGCAATGCACTCCCCCGCCATGGCCTCTATGGACGCTCAGCCCGCAAGACTCCATTCCTCAAGAAAAGGCATGTTGAAGCTGGTTTAAAGTTTGCTAAACAGCATCTTGACAAGCCTGTAGAATACTGGGAGAATGTTGTCTGGTCAGATGAGACCAAAACTGAACTTTTGGGCTGTCATACTACAGACCATGTTTGGAGGAGAAATGGCTCTGCACATCAGCCAAAAAACACTACACCAACAGTGAAGTTTGGAGGTGGAAGCATCATGGCATGGGGTTGTTTCTCCAAACTTCATATAACTGATGGAGCAATGAATGGAGCCATATATGGGGAAATTCTTGATCTGAATCTGCTGCCATCCACCAGGATGATGAAGATGAGACGTGGCTGGACCTTCCAGCAGGACAACGATCCAAAGCACACGGCAAAGTTGACTCTCAAATGGTTAAAACAAACAAGAAGCATCTGGAAGCTGTCATTGCAAAGAAAGGCTTCTCCACTAAGTGTTAGATGAGTCTCAGTTAGCGTGTTCAATACTTTTTTCCTGTGTTATCGCACTTACCTCCACATAATCATTATTTATGGACCTGAACGTTGTGATTTCTTTTCATGTGAATAAGTTGAAGTGTTCAATTCTTATTTTCCCCACTGTATGTGTGTGTCCTACATGCAGAAATCTCTCAATGCTAACAATAAAACTTAGCAATAACTTGTGCTTTTGTGTCAGCTGAAAAGGACAGATTATTTTCAATTTCCTCTCAGATATCTTTTATTCGGCACATGTCTGTACCTGACAAGCCTGTCACTTTCACAATGGACTGCTTCCTTTCAGCGCCAGGTAATGCTATTCACACTTATCACTCCCCACAAAGGAATAAGTCTGACTGGGATGCAACAGGAACTGGTAAATAACTCCATCATGCAGGTATTTTCCTTGTCGAGAAAGGGTCTTTATATCCTCAGAGACAAATTGAGAGCCGACCACGTTCAGGAGAAGGAGCTCGGCAGACGTGTCACTGGAAGACATCTTAATAACTGTAAGAGTGGACAGAAACCTCGCAGTCCTTGGCAGCGCAGAGAGAATTTGCTGAGCCAACCCTGCAATCAAAAGCCATTTGTCCATGCTCCATTGAAAGCATCACTGTACGGCTAAACAATGTGGGCTGAGAGGGGAGGTCTGAGGAGAGGAGGGAGGGAGGAGACCGCCTGATGTGGATTTGCAAAAATAGAGATAAAAAGGAGAAGTATTAGGCAGACAAAGGGAGTGAGAGTGTGAGCGGGGAGACAAAGCTGAAGAGTGTGTCTGGGTGTCTAATGTGATGAGTAATGATTGGCAGCTCAGCGGGGAGCGGGTCATTTTTAGGCCGCAGCCTCTCGACGCAGCGGTAGTCTCGCCACAGAGCCAAGTGAAGCGAGATGTTTGATGAGGCTGTCATATCTGAGGCTCCTCATCCTGGTGCTGCAAGTCTTGTTAGGCTCAAACCACACACACACACACACACACACACAGGCTGTATAATAACCTAATGGATGTTAATTCTCCCCACAACGCTGGAAACTTAACAGTGGAGCTCCGGGCGCCTGTCAATAATTGAGGAAATGATGAAATGATTATCTGCGGCTTCCCAGGAGGGAGGGCGGGAGGCTGCAGCCAACAGCAGCGTCATTTTGAAGCTCAGGTTCCTATCTGTCAGATCTGTCATGCACGGAGGCCGCCTATAGATGGCAGTAGAGGGGCACTGCCACCTTCGCCTGAGGAGGCCGCATAATGAGATTGAGGCTGGTTTATCAATTTATGTGATCGTTTTAGGAGGGTGACGCCGCAGCTGAGGCGGGAGATCACACACAAACACACACACTGGATAGAAAGAGCATGCTCATATAGCCTACACACACACCTGCTTTGCAAATGTGCACTTCTTTCTGCAAGGCTCCAAGTTTGAGTCGTTTATGTTGAATTTAAAGTGATTAAATGTTTGCCGTGTTAGAAAAGCGAAGCAAATCCACCTCTTAATCATCAAAAGTTTGCAAAATTAATACCAAGCCATTAGTAAGTGCATTTATTAAGTTTTTGAAGCTGCTCCGACACCATCTGCTATTAATGAGCAGCCCCTCGATTCACTTTGTGCATTGCATTATGGGAGACGAATTTACATCTGAGCCAGGGATTAAAAGTAAACATCTCCTGTTGAAAACCAGGAATAAAACTGAGTATCAGAGCATGTACGAGTAATTCTCTCTGCTTCCATTGTGTGTATTGGATGCAGATCCTCGTCTGGCATTGATTAATCATGTCTATTTAACCTGCAGCCCGCCCCTGACCTAAGGTGGATTGCTTCCAGTGCTTTAAGTGCTTTAACGATTCTCAATTATTAATTGATCCCGGTCTGGTCGTTGTGTTTGTCACAGAGCAGAAAAAGTTGCTCCTGAAAACAGCAGCGTGTGTGAATCATTCTGTGAGTGAATCATATAATTAAGTTTCAACCTGCAAAATAAAACTGTTCGCCTGGCAACTTTCAGCTGATACGTACACAGCAGTCCCCTTGGTGAGTATACATTGACGTTTTAATGAGCAGGCTGGCTGGATTTGAAATATGTCAGAGGAAAATTTGTTTATTCAACACTGTCTCGCCTGGTGGCCACACAAAGAGACATGCTAATTATATCAATTTTCAGAAATGGAGTGTTTTTGTTTTTTTTTAGTCTGCTGCTTATTACAGAGCACAGCAAAGCACGGGTCAATATGTTATGAGCCTGGTAGCAATTATCAGCTCCAATTAGAAGAAGCTTTGGAGACAAGAAGAGTAAGACAAGCGTCCATTGATTGCCATTTGTAAGGTGTCCATGATGGTCAATACGCTACATAAGCGGAAACTTTTCCTGAGCTCGAGGAAAGGTTGGAGAGAGATGACCTCAACTTTTATTTCTGATTTAACAAAAACTTTTCAACTTCTTCAAAAAAAGATGTAACACAAGAGCAACGCAGCCGTCCTGAAGCAGCCACTACAGACTTATCCTTCAATTTTAGACATCAACAAGACCGTCCTCTCTCAAAGTCTCTGCACTTACAATTTCTGATGACACTGGCTCCAGATGCCATTAACTGGTGCTTATGTAGCACAAACTCTTTGTCAGGCTAGAGCAAAGCATCCACTATGTCATGGGTCAGGGGTGGAGTAACTGTAACCACGTTCAGCGATGGAAAACAGCCATCTTTTTATGATTTACAGGTTGATTATGATTGAGGATACCAACAGACTGCAACAATAACAAACAGTCAAATATACTAACCTACACACAACAGAAACAAAGCAGAACAAAACAAAACAAAACAACAACAATGGAGCATTAAACAAAAAAGCAAATATATATAATTCTACAAAGCAGACAACTTACAAACTGCTTTTTCCACTTACTATATTTCTCAGTTATGCAGATGATAATGTAGTACTCAATAATATACGACATGTGCTGGTGACATCACAGGTTTTTTAAAAAAGGAAAACAGCCATTTTTACAGAAGAAAAGCTGCTGAAAGGAGTCCTCTGTTATTTTGTTGGAGATGAAATGAAGGGGAAATTAAAGCAGCAGTGCGCGCATACAATGAGCTCCTCCATTGTTGTTTTGTGAGCTTGTTAGAGCCAGAAACACAACGAAGACCCAAAATGTAATTTAAAAAATGTAATTAAGCCTGAAATGTGACAAGTTGTTACATTTTTAGCAAAAAAACTTTTTATGTTTTGGGTTTTATTAATTTCTTTTTTAAATTACATTTCACATCACGTTCTGGGTTCTGACAAGGCTTCCATATAACAAGAGCGTCTTTAGGTAAACAGCTACGTATGTGGAAACGTACTAACGTTTTATGGTGACACAATGACCTCGCCCCAACTTGGCTCCTAAACTGATCCAGTTCCTCGGAAGAACATGATTAGAACCAGCACCTGAAAGGAGCACCTTGTACTTTTGATGAAAGTGTTATTCTGGGATAAAGACTCCGTTTCCCATAAGCACCATCACTTGCTACCATAAATGGTGTGTCCCATTTGTGTTTGGAAGTTCAATTTACAAGTTCCGAGTGGGAAATTTCAACCAGAGCGCCCACTGGGAAGTTGGGGATCCACACCACCCCCAAGTTTACAATCAAAGATGGCTGCCCAGATGTAAACAGTACTTAAGCTCCCGTTATAATCTCTTTATTTTAGAGAATTTAGAATGTCTGACTAGTGTTTGTCGTCATAAATCAGCCGTATTTGGTACGTTTTTCCGACTCGGCTACTGGAATGCTTTTAACCCAAAGATGACATCATACCCACTCCCCACTTCCCGGTTCAGATCTAAATGGATCACAGAAAAAGGATGTTAAGCAACAAGTTTATGTGTTTATATGTAGTTATGTAGCGCTAATGTTCGAAATGCTACATTTTAAATCATTAAAAGTGAGACTCCAGAGCTCTGCTGAAAGAAATCAACAGACAAAGGCTGACTCGTATCTAAGATGCTATCATTCATCCAAAGGTGCAAAAGTAGAAGAAAAGTTCAAACCCCAACACCAATTTAGGGAGCATCTGATAACTTACAGACAGGAACAGTCAGAGGTGAGCTGGCCAACCAGTAATGACAAACAGGTCGTGAGCTGAAGGCTGGAAGCTCCATGTTCAAATACAAAAACTACAAAAGCATGAAAACGACACAACACGTCCTCCTGTCAAAGGGTGACAGCACCTAGCTGTCCTAACGAGGCAGGCAGGAGCAGGTGAGGAGGTCAGGTGACCTCAGTGCTGATCACAGCTACAGAGCAGGTGCGTGGGTGAATGTCTTAAAAATAATTTCTCCACATCAGACAAACAAGCCAGTGTGACTAAACAGAGCAGACTCAAGCGAGGTGAGAGTGACGGGGGGTGGAGAGCGTCCAATCAGCTGGCAGAGACAGAATGATGCGATTCTGTAATCCTGTTTCTCATAAAGAAGCAAATTAAAGCCATGGCTGACTGAAAGGCAGCACAGAGAACATGCTTTGTGTGTGTTATATGTGTATGTTTTGATCGCTGTGGGAGGCTGGTGGGAGGCTGTATGTGTGTGTATGTTTAAAGCACACAGAGCAGATTGGCCCTGAGGCAAAGGGATGCTCTGCTTTAATTGTCTGTGATGCTGTGAAGGTGTTATAGAGGGATTCAGAGATAGAAAGAGCGAATGAGGAGGGAAGAGAGGGTCAAGGAAGATCCAAAGAAGGAAGGAGATAAAATACTAATTACAATTCTACGGCTTGTATTCTCCCAAACCTGCGTTGCTTTTTCATTTCTTGAAAGGTGTTGGCATATGCAGTAAAAATGATTTCCGGGACTGAATTAGCTTGAAAAACACTTCGCAGTCAGCACTCTTTAAAGCTGTAAAGTCTCTCAGGTGAGTAGTGGCAGGAGGTGCTGAGGGATACTGCAGATGTCAGTGATTTCTCTGTGAAATGAAAACTCCTGTTTATTAAAACCCCGCTCTCACTCTTTGTATTACTACCCCTGCACTGGCAGTGAGGAAACCACACTAATCTCACATTTTATTCATGCAATACAGCCCCAAATCAAAACTCTGCCTCGCTATTTGAACTGCTTACTGTATATCACTTTCTTTCCTTTTAAAGATAATCCCCTTTTGAGTAGGAGCAGAAAATATAAACGGAGGATCCTCGGGAAGTGCAACAACCCTGGGATCCCTCAGAGCACGCTGACAAAGAAGACGGAGCCCTAGCGTGAGAATAAACTGAATAATAAAACTGAGTTTGTCAAATGAAAATGACAAATGTGGATTAAAGAGGCTTCTTAGTTCCTTTAAAAGCTTCCTTTAAAGAAGAAAGTGCGTGATACCTGGGGAGACGGTGAAACAAGACGTGCAAACGTAAAAATAATTATCTTGATGATAATGTTTGTCTTGTATTCAGGGATTAAAGCAACAAATATTTTTTTTGACTTATTCTTTTTCAGGCTTCTTCATATTCCCCCTGCAGTAGGCTGCACCACACTCTCAGAACAGTCCCCTACAATTGATTTAAATGCTGCATTAGCCCTTTAATTTCTCTAATACAGCAGTGAAGTTGTAAGAAAACTAAACCGAGACTATCTAAATATCAAGACCGTTAGCATTGTATGGAATCAAGGTGGTTTCGAGCATTTATTGTTGTTTTTTCCTTTAATTTAAATGTTTTGATCTGTTTAATAAAACTGAAACTTTTTGCAGAGCTTGACTCAGTTTGTAATGTACTCAAACTGATTATTATTCTTCCTTCACGATTAGAAGGTTCATGGGTGGTGCACATGAGCTGGAGCAGCAAGAGGCGAGGGGCTAAGTGGTGTTGCTATGGTGATTGGGGCAAAGGAAAGCACAAGTTTTTTGACTACTGTTGGAGTAAAGCTGCCGATGCGTGTCGGGACCCGAGCCGCACATGGGACAGACAATAGTGCTTTTTTACTTTATTTTTTAATTATCCGTTAACATCGTCCCCTCATACCAGTGGACTCTTTTGTACTTTTTTTTTTGAACACCGCCTGCTCCAGTGATGATGCTGCCATCAGAAGTCTGACAAGTTACTTCAGATCCTTTCCTTCAGGGCAGTGGTGAGCGCGCCCTCCTTTGTTTCTGATTGGCTAATAGCAAGGCTCTGGCTGACTTCATTGGTTTACAACAACGTCACGATTTCATTGGATAGTCAAAACTAAATCATGTTTAATGCACGTGCAACTTTTTTTTCCCTTCCGCTTCTTCCAACTGATGGAAATCCATCTAGAGTTGGAGAACTTTAATCCCAGTGTATTTGATGAGCAAAGATCTCCTGAACACTGAATCCTGGGAAATGGAGTCCAAGTCTGATGAGATATGATTCAGAGCAAGCAGTCTTAAGTGGAGCTACAGAATCAGGGCGGAGCTGTTGTGCAGTCGTCAATGTTAAATTTGTTTGTTTCCACATGTGCTCTTTGTACTCTATCTGTCTGCCTGCTTAACAAACCTGCTTTCATGCTGCAGAAGAGAGAAGAGAAGCTGCGAGGGAAAGCAGGCTCGACTCAGCCGACCATATCCAATCGTGAAGACATACAGTATCTGGCCCGCGTGTGCAGTCTCAGGCACAACCCACAGCTATACCTATTATCTCCCTCCCACTCCTGCACACCTTTCTCTCTATCTCCGCTTTATTCGGGGCTGCTTTGTGATTTGCGTCTGCTTTCTTTAAGCCTCTTATGCTGCAGGCTGTGGTGGACCTCTCTGGATGCTAAAAAAAGTATTAAAAAAAACAAACCTCCAGAAAAATAAAACTCTAACACACACACAAACACTCTCACATGGATGTTAAGCTGCAGACAGCTGTGTGATTTTTTTCTGATTGGTAAAAAAGTGGCTTGATCTGGTCTGGCAGGTGGTCAGAACAACAGATTCTCACGCTTTTCTGTACATACATGTATGCATGAGCTGCTGCTGTTTCCCCGCTCATGACAGTAACACTCAAACATTCGCAGGTTTGATTAGCTGGGATTTTTAAAGCTTTCGCATTTGCGGCTCGTGACATTCGTAGATGGGAGAAATTAAGCAGACGGCCTCCGGGCCAGTCGGTGAATTAATGAAATGAGCCGGAGGGAGAACTACATTCATACAGAATTCTGGCTGCTGGTTTCTGAAATGTTTCTGAAAATTGCTTTTGTCAAACAGATTTAATTACGCGTCTAATAAAAGCTGCAGTTTTTCTGTCTGTTACCTGTAATTTGAAGATACCTGATACTTCCTGAGACTTATATTTAATAGTTTGCTTCATTTTGTGTACCAAAGTCCTTGTGACTTATCTTTATGACTTTCAAAGGAAGGTTTTAAGATTTTAATAATAACAGAGCCTCCAGCGAGGTTCACACGGTGTCAGAAACCGGTGTCAGCAACCTTCAAGAGAGGTGAGGAGGAATAACGCAAGGATTATGTAATCTCAAATTCTCAGGGAACCTTTCAGAGGTCTCAGGGTCGAGTTATTGGCTATCTTACCAATAACATCCAAACATCACACAGATGCAGTTAAAGCACCCATCAGTTTAGCTGTAGGATGATAACAGTGATGTTCCATTCAGTCCGCAAATCAAGCACAAAACCTGACGAAAGCCAGACAGACAATTGAGGCTCCATCTGAGGGCAGATGAGTTGACAATTGGGAAAAAAGCCAAGCTCCAAGTGGCGAAGCAATCATGGGCCATGATAGAAATAAGAGGGGTTAACAGGCATGGCTCCACTTTTCAATTGCTGGCGTGCAATCAGAGCGCCGCGATGTCAAAAGGTGCCGGTGAAGCAATCCAACAAACGACATCTTATTGCGCACGAGGAACACAAACAGGCAGGCAGACATGTGGCTCCACATGTAGGAGGAGGAGGAGGACATATGTACGGGAGCAAGCATGAAAATATTCATGGAGTTTCTGCAGCTGCACCCAGGCAAACAGACTCCATTATGACCTGGGAATTGTCTCATAACCCTTGTCCTCTTTATCCTCCATCGCTGAGATGATTTCTATCCCGGATTGTGCACAAACTGGAGCATCACACCACGATAGAATAAATCCCATTTGCTGGGATATTGTGTTCATACAGTATTTATGGAAACAGGAGAAAAATGGAGCCTGTAAGCAAAGGTGTGAGATAATATCCTTATCTCTTCTCCCAGGAGAATGATGCTTCAGTGGAAGTTAAACAGAAGCTTTGACCATTTATTTGGTATTTTTCCTTTTCTCTTCTCACTTCAGCGTTCTGTGTCCAATCTATTAGTCCTATTTGTCCTTATCTCTGTCACCCCACCACTCCTCTTCTGGTTCCCACACATGACGTCGTACAGCCGTGTGGTTTCCCTGCAGAGAGAAGTCTGACAGGTTGATTTGCTTCACATAGAGTCTTTCGATTCTTTCAGGGCACCACTCTCCAGCTTCACCGAGATGTGCAAATTGAAAAAGAATCTTTGGATGTGAGCTCCAGTTACTCCGCTTTGATCTTCCATTACTTTCATAAAGAACTACATTAACACTGATGAAGAAAAGAAGAAAGTTAAATTTACCTCACCTGTCTTTAAACCAGCTCTGAATGCTGATGACATGTTGTTCAGGTGTTAGCGTGTAACATGAAGAGAACAGAAAAAGTTGAGCAGCTCTGACGGGGTTAATGAGTCGCTGGAGCGGCACAGTTTCTGAGTTTCTTCTACCTATTAATGAGGTCATCCATCAAGGCGAAAAGGTTCCCGTCAAATAATTATGGTAATAAAGCCAATTAAAATGACCGTCCATTTTTCTGAATACAGACAAGCTGATTAAATATATATTAATGAGAGGACGCCCCTTGGCACTCAAGTGTCACCCGGCAGTGATTCTGTTTTCAAATACAGTCCCGAGGTTGAGTTGAAGTACATTTTGGAAAAATATGAGAGCATCATCGGCATATCGGGTCATCCTAGCAATGGACTTTATACACAATTGACATAAAAGCTGTGTGGCATGTAAACTTCCAGTCACTGTAGAGCGCCGTGCTACTGAATGATAATATTAAATGTTTGTCATCAAATTATCCAAAACGGTGTGTTATCCTTATTGCTGTACGGGTAATAGCCTGATTTTTTACGCGCTAAAGGAGATTATGTGTGATCGTAGATAGGTATCCTTTTCAAGACGCGATGTATGCTAACCGCTAGCAAATTAATAGAATTCCCATGTATGTTAGCATCAAGCTAGCACATGTTGAATGGATTAAAAATTACTCTCTTGTGCGAGACTTTTACACGTTTTTGTGTTTCCAGGGATAAAAGTTGATATTTTCTGGAAAAACGAAGTCTATGGATTTGTACTGACCGCTAGCATATCATTGCAATTTCTAAAGTATTCTATAGCAATTTGGTAGATTAAGACCTATATAACATGTTGAATGGATGAAAAATGACTCACTTGTGCAAGACTGTTCATTGATGAAAGTTATATTTTGCTGGAAAAACGAAGCTCTAACTATGTATGCTACCTGCTAGCACATATCTTGTAAAAGAGTTTTGTATCAGGGGGATCTCTTGTTTTATCTTGTGTTTTCATATAAGTACAAACATATGAAGTGAGAGGTATATACACATGATTAAACTGACTTTAAAGTATGACTGACCTGATGCTCTCAACTTTAAACACTAAAGTAAGTCTTCTAGCTCAGGCTAGCTACTGTTAGCAAATTACCTGCAAAGCTCCAAACCAATAAGGCATAGAGCCTATCCCACTGCAGTAAAACTGCCTAAATAGTTGTTATGTTGCTTTAAATGTTGATGGAACATGTTTGAAATCCACCCAGAGCTGAACGGCAGGCTACACTTAGTTTAAAACACACATGACTCTGTAGTGGAAGCCAACGCATAAACTTAAATCCACCTCAGACAACAAGCTACATTTTGTTTTCAGCACTGCAGCACAGCATCACAACAAATAACTGTCTACAAGTTCCCAATAACAGACTTTAGGGGGGGCTGGAGTGATTTCTTCCACAAGGGAACAGACTCATGAAGTGGGCGAGAAGTTTGCCTCCGCTGATCCCAGAAATTCTAAATTTCCTCCCGTTCAAACAAACACCACAGATTGATCTTGTCAAAGGGTCTCAGCTGATTATTTCACCGGCCCTTTATAAGCACCCTGGGATTGTGCAAACCCACGAGTGATGGGAGGCTTTTCCGCTTCTGTGGGAGGAGGTGACTCGATTGAGTTTGGCAAAGAGTGATTCAGTAATAAAACCCAAAGGCCTCGGAGGCAGTATCTGATTTCCAGGCGGTGCTGAGGGAACTCTCGCAGGTTGTTGGACTCCAGCAGACAGATGAGCAACACAGCGCGGGTTCACAGAGGTCTTCATGCATATGAATAATCATGATTCCAACATGAAAAGGAGCTTAACTTACAAAACGCTGTGCGCTAATTTGCTGTTTTAGAAGACGAATTGCAGTTTGAGGCCACACGGTGCACAAATCCAAGCAGAGGATGTGCCAGGACTAACCTCAAACACCAGAAGAAAGAGCCTCACAAAGAAGGTATGTGGGTGTTCCAAACATGGAGAGAAAGGTTTGCTTTTGATATCATCCTCCCCACATTGAACACTCCTCTCCTTTAATTCTCTCATCTCTGATAAGGCAGCAGGGGGAAACAAAAATAGAAGTAATCCATCTCTTTGTTCTCCGTCCTCCCGCCCTGGATCAACGCTGTTTATTAACGTTTTTAGCGCAAACAAATCACAATAATTATGACTGTGGTTATCAAGTCTTAGCTCGTCAGAGGAGCAGTGTGTGGTAAGGAAAAGATGAGGTGACACACTGGATCCCGTGGGCGGCAGAACGGTTGCGATCAGACTCGTGCTGATTGTCAGACTGGGAACGAAACCTTCAACAACTGCTTATTAACACTGACATTAAGAACACACGGGTGGAACATTTGAATATTCACACAGGAAGTGGAGTCGAGCTGAAAAGCTGAAGAGGCTCAATAGCTAGCATGTTGCTTTATGACGCAATGATGATTAATTGGTGCGGACCGGGGTCTGAATCCAGAGTCAGGAGCCGACGACTGGAGCGTGATTCTGCTTCAGAGCTTGTGTCGACACAGTCTCCCTCTGGCAATAACAGAAAAGTTTTTTGTTTCTACTCAGATGTTCAGATTGCTCACACAGCAGCTCAAGCATAAGTCCCCAACACAAAGTAAAGATTTACAATGCTGCTGCCTCTTAGCACAAAATATACACAATTGTGTTTCATCCCCAACTGGGAGCTGGAGCAGAGGCTGTTATTTGCTCTCAGCTGACTTTCTTTTTTTGTTTGACAATATGCAATTCTGCCAGTCAGTGCGACCAAAAAGCTCAATCACAAGTTCACAAAAAAGATTTGACTGTGTCTTCTCTGAGAAACAAAGTCACAAGAAAGCATCACTTTGCTTTACATCTGCAGCGCTGATGTCTGAGGTGAGCTATCTGAGGGAGCAAAGGAGCGTGTTTTCCTTCTGTGGCGACGCGATCATTACCGCGGGGATTGAAATGGCACGGCGGTGGGCTGATTATTCTCCACCGCATCCAGCCAGTGGCTGTGACATGGCCATTATCTGAGGCCTGTGGATTAATTCAGTCACAAAGGAGAGGTCAGCGGCTCCTGCCAGGCTGGAGAGGGAAGGCTCTCTCAGGGGATTATGCTCAGGGGCAAGTCAGAAACGTCTTCTTTCAGCCTTTCGTTGATGAAATTCACAGGTTTAAGGTCAACAGCCTCTAATTACGATGGCATGTCCCATGACGATACCGGTGCACACCATTAAAGGTGGAATTCCCGGCTAAATGGAATTCCCTGCACTTAAATTTCAATGACTCCATTCTGTGAATCTGCTCCTGAATGGGATAATGCCCTGCGCTCCATTACAGTATGAATTGGATTGGGTTTTAAATCCCAATTACACTGAACAGGCGATGAATACCCATAGAGGAACAAGGCTGGATCTGACGTGTTTTTATAATGAGTCCATACATGTCGGGATTGAATTACACTAAAATCGAAGCTGTTACAGTGCAGTGAAGAAATATAATGCATAGCCTGACATGTACAGCCAATTAGAATGAAATAGTGGAGCTCTCCATTCATGAAATCACCACTTATGAGTGAAATAAGAGGATTTTCTTAAAGAAACAGGAGAATAATTAGGATGGTTTTTGTTCGTTGGGATTTGCAGGGAGGGGAGTCAGACCCTGAGCTAATGGCATTCACTTCTCTGATCTCAAGATCAGTGCTTCAAAGGCTCAACCTGTGTTACTCATTCCTCAGCTTGTCCAATTCCTCCCACTCCAGCACACTTCTTTGTTTCTATTTCCCTTTCTACCCATCACCCTTAATTCTACTCAACCAGCCTTTCATCTTCCTCTTTTCTTGCTTCATTGTGCAATGAATTGCCAGCTCACCTTTTCTGATTCCTCTCGGATATCATGTCTGTCTTTCGCTCACTCCCTTCCTCCCTCTGTCGCTCTCGCTGACACTTTTCTGCTTGTCCATGCGATGCATCTGACAGAAGCTGCCACCAACTGTCACAGAGGTCTGGCCAACCAGGGAATTTGGGATGCCAGGGCCGGGCGCCGTTGAGTGAAATCACGCCAGTTTAAATACAGCTCAAACTTTCTCTCCCGCCCTGTTCTGTCTGACCCCTCCGGCGCTGTTACGACACTGCTCCTCCATCAGGGTCGGACGGCGAAATGTGCACAGTCAACAACCAGTGACATCTCTCTCAAGCACAAAGTTTTAGAAACACTTTGAATATGGCTCAAGTTTGTATCCTCTGGGGATCAGGGGTGGCATCAAGGGTGGGCCAGGGGTTCCCAGGCCCACATCATTTTTTTTCTTAATTTTTTTTTTTTTAAATGTTGTAAAAATGACACTATGTCCAAAGCTATGTATCCTTGGAATATTTCCTCAAAACTAAAAAATGAAAAAGACTGATAAGAAAATGACAGTTTACTGCTTTTTGCAAGCAAAATATTCCACAGCCAACTCCTAAAGACCTGTCACTAAACCAAGTTTGCAAATCTGTTTTTTCTAGTTTATCATACTCACTTGCTCTTGAGAAACTCACTTATATGTCTCAATATGGTAATGGTAATAATGATATTTGAAAGTCAAGTATGGCCGCCGAGCGATGAATAGCAGTCATTACTATGTAGCAAAAATTCAACATTTAAATATTTAGACTGTTAACCCCCATAAAAAAGTGTTAAAATAACTTATGCATTCATTTATTGATACTCAGATGCCATTACACTTACATTGTGCGCCCCCTAGTGGCAGCTCAACAATTTAGGAATCTCTGGGCTAGAGAATGATTTTGGTAAAAACCATAGATTTTTGTCTTTTATTTAACTGTAGTTATTGTTGCTGCTCTTACAGCCTATAATACATGGAAAGATGAGGCCCATTGGTGCGTCAGAGCGCCACTCTTTCGCCAATACCGTTAACAGCCATTGTTGTCTGATGCGCTAGAGATTTATCAAATATTAAAAGATCAAAAAGCATCAAAATCTGCTTTAAAACATACATACTAACACTACTATATCTATATAGTAGTAGTTATTTGCTGATTTTTGAAATTTAAGGGCCACCCAAAATTGGTTTGGCCCACCCTAAATTGACAACCTGACACCGTCCCTGCTGAGGATCCCAATCTTGGTGCAAATTTTATGGCAATTTATGAAGCCTATGATAAGATATTCCTCTTCTACTTCCTGTCTCCTTAATCCAGTAGTTTTGTTTGATATTTCTCCTCCACCGACAGCCTGTGATTGGCATGAAAAACCATTTTACCCAACCTGACAAACCTGCAAAAAGCCTTCCACAAAAAACTCAGAAGAAAAGCCTCCGTCTCTAGACCTTTACCAGGCACTAACAAAAGCATCCATTATGCTAATGGATAATTTACAACCACGATGAAAAATGCTCATGTGACTGTTTGAAGAGCACAATAAATCAGGTCGGTAAAGTCAGGCGGGCGTACTGAAATATAAGAACACTCTCAGACATTGGAGAACGTTTTTAAGAGCATCTAACGACGGGCTGTGGGAGTGCTAATCGAAACACCAATACTGTATCTGTGCGCTGCTGATATCTTAGGTATCGCAGTGTATTTCCTGTTAGAGACAAAGGAAAGATGTATCAGTCAATCACACCTTAGATACTCCAGATTAAAAACTGTTGCAGCAGTGAGGATAAACAAACGGACAGACAGATGCTCTTATGCATGAGGCGACAGCGATAATTAATAGTCTGACTGCGTATGAAGGTACAGTACATGTGTGTTGAATGATTGCTGCAAACACTCAGCCCTGGCACTGAGCACTGCAGTAAGCACATTAAAGAAGAATCTGTCACTGAGCTCATGGGCAGCTCCACCAACACCACCCACCCCTCCTCCATCCCTGCAAGCTGATGGATGATAGCAGAGCGTGTGCATCTGCATACATAGACTCAGCTCTGCATGGCTTTCAATTAAAACTGTCAGGAACATGCACTCAGCGCCCCGCTGAGATAAAGGTAGGCAAACAAATCAATATGCATGGAGGGGAGCTTTGCAGTAAAACTCCTGTGAGTACACACTTTCTGCGAATCACATGAAAACACACGTAAATCCTGCAGAGACAACCAAACACATCCATGCAGCTATGCTCATGCTCCAGCTAATAACACACAACGCACATATAAGGAAGTACATGAGTTTCTGCAGCTCCACAAACACAAACCACTGTGAGGATCCCCGACGAGGATAATCGTCGCTGCTCTGACTCAAAAGACAACATATCCCCCAGCTTTAGAATTAGCATATTCATTATTTAACTGGGGAGCAGCTGGCTAATTGGCAAATGAAATGCTTTCAATAATGTTCACATGAGGAGCAGAATTTGATTAAACAGAATCTGGGGAAAATACCAAAAAAGAGGAATGAATATAAACGAGCATGTAGGAGAAATTATAACTTTTTGGATGTGATTGAGGTGACGTTCTCAGGCATAAGAGCTGCCATTGTGCAGATGTACAAACGAAGCCGTGTTTGTGTGCAAATAGAGTGGATTCAGTCGATAGAAATGCATCAAAATGACAGCAATTTTCCATCCGCTGCGACTGTAAACTCTCCAAAAAAAGCAGGGGAAAGATAACAGAGCCCAGCTCTGCTGCAGGTACTCCACTTTTAATGGAGCGCCAAAGCCAACTGAGTCATGTCAGCTGTCTAAATCAGAATAGAAGGAGGAGGAGAATCGGATGTGCTCATAAAAATGCCCCCACGGTTCTCGTCTCTGCTCATTCGAGTTAATGACACACACTCTCAGCCCATCTATCAGGGTCTGTTTGATCCTGGTCAAGGATATTAAACTTTAAAGGGTTCCTGCGTTCACTAGTCCCCTGCCTTTCCTTTTGTAGAGGACAGTGCAGGGTTCACTTGATTTGTGCACCCATCTGATAGCCAACGGAAAATGAGTCGTAAATACAGGCCAAAGTGTTGGCGCCAAGCTGACACGGCCTCATCCAAAAATGCTTCACATCCATTTTGGCAATTTTTGCTTCCTCTGATCCTCCACAAAAGGTGACGTGTCAGCGGGGGAGTGTTGGAAGGGGACACGAAAGTGGGAGCAGATCAGCAGGGTGTTGGGTCAGCAGAGGAGGGGAGTGGACAGGCTGGTTGCATGTTTTTTGGCGAGGATGGGAACGCCGTGGCTACAAACCATAAGTGGCTACTTCTCTGGGGTCACATCTGTGAGGCTGATGTGCTGCTGACGGAGCGATCAGAGAAAAAAGCTTATTGATTGTGACTCAGAAGTTATCCATGAGTGCAATGCTCAGGCGAGGTTTTACGATGAAGCTGGAGTGAACAAATCATCGTTGAGACTTTCTGCTCAATCCTCTTGAGTGCATCACTTTATATCAAATGTGTGGCAGCTGTCCACACACTATATTTTAAGTTATCCCTGACAACAAAGGAGTCTACGAAGTTTTCTTCAACAAAAGCTTCTGCAAGTAAAAGAGGAATCACGTCCTGATTTTGTCTGAACACAAATTAACCTCCTTATCACCTGAGTTGCACTTAGATGAAAGTTAGCTCCCTCACACCAGCGGTTAGGTATTTAAAGATGGAGCCCCTGCTGCTTTGCAAAAGATGCAAATTTGTCCCCAGCCTCCACCATGGGTTTACATCCTCTCCCCGCCTGCTGTTTGTAATTTTGTTGTTCTTAATACTATTTGTTGGACGAGAGGGCTCCCACAGCTGTGCCTCAGCGTCCGGGAGACAATCGGCATCCTGGGCGGCTCTGACGCAACAATTGTTTGAGGGAAGAGCCAACACAAGAGGAGTGGGAACAATCTCTTTAGCATTGGGAACAAGCGCCGCCATCCAGGCAGAGTGGTGAAGCTTCTGAAGCTGTGTGTTTTCAGTGACGGTGTAAAAATATCTCACACCATTGTTGAAAAAGAAGGAGTACAGTTTCACTTCCAGTCATCGCTCGTCTCACTTCACAGCGTTAATGAGCTGCGGTTTCACCATTGTTATCAGCGGCGCTGCCTGTTTAATTATTCATACCAAGCCTGGTCTGTTTGCCACTTTTGCCCGGAATCCCTTTTTATTTTTTTTTGGTTTTTCCACTTTTAAGAAAATTTTGTTTACATGCAGCCTGGAGGTGTGGTGAATGACAGCTTGAACGGTGGATTCAGGCTGGGGCACACGCTTGTTGTGCATAAGCCCCTTGATCGTGGGAAGGGACTTAAGTCCTGATGAAGATTTGCTTGTGCTGTGCATAATGATGAATTACAGCGTCAGAGCATCAGCAGGATGAGGTTGCATCCAGTTTGTTGTGTGTGCTCGCACAGAGTCACAAACTATGAGCGCTGCTGAGCCGTACCTATGACTGATGAATAAATAACAGCTGTGGCCACAGGGGAGGCCGCGATCCATGGTATCCACACATCCTTTCATGATCATGTCTCAAAAACATTCCAACACATCCTCTCTCATCCCTCTTTCCTGCTCCCAACTCCTCTTACATTTCTTTTGTTTCCATAGAAACTGGGTCTTGTCCCATGCATTCTTCTCTCCTGGCAGCTTCCTTCCCTGCTGGATGGGCTTCTGGAAGAATATCACTCCTTCCAAACAAGCAGCAGCAACCTCGCCTGGAGCTGACAATATCTAATGGGAGCTCTCCCACAGCAGAGATTCATCAGTCAAATGTGGGCAATAACATGATGTAGCTGAGCGTAAGCGTGCTGTATGAGTACAGTGGCTCTGCTGGCACAGAGGGATTACAAGAGCTTGGTTGCATATGTTATGTAAATCAATAAGACAGAGCTTGTGTTTGATTGTCAAGGCAGTAAAGTGGAGCTGCTTTCAGTGCTGGTTGCATTGGAGAGGATCAATTGTAACCACAGTGTACGATTGTTTACATTGTTTTATAAGAAATTTCTCATGGTACTAAAGCTGAGAATCAATAAAGCAGAGCAGAGAAACAAGTGTTTCTTCTTTCAAGTTTTTATAAAGCATCCTAAGTTTAAGAGGATTTTTGCTTCTTTGTCTTCAGAGAAAAAAAACATCACTAAAGTCTGATCACCTTCACCTCATGGTCCAAAAAACCCAAGATGATCGAGCCAGAGATGGGGACTTGAGTTTGCAATTCTTAAGGTCTTTGCACATTACAAAAGAAATTCAATCTCATTTTATGTCAACTATGTTTGCACACTCATGCCGAAACTTTCGTCTGTCATTACTTTTTCAGAGCAGGTTTGATTTTTTGCGTCAACATCCGTCCAGCTCATTTCCCGGGTAGTTTGACCATTCACACATATGAATGAAAACTTGTGCCCTTGCGCTCAAACATACTAACAGCTGCTGCTCAGGATCAATTGCTTGATAATTTTATTTTTCTCATACTGCAAGTTTTCGCAATTGGTACAAAAATAAACGCATCAGATTCAGTGTGCAAGGTAAGGAGGGGTCCCTTTCATAATTGAAATGATACTGGTACCTGGAAATCAGTATTGGTACTTAGTGGTACCAATTTTTGGTACTTTTGTGTGTGTTTATGTGGTAGTAAATACTAATTTGGTAATAATAAAATCCCAAAGTTTTTCACTTTAACTTATCTATCCTTCAATATATAAACTTTCAATGCTGTGTTCATGTCCAGCATGGAAAATTGGCTACTCTTCCACTCCATCGCAATCACAAAGATGTGTTTAGGTACCTAAACATTGTACCTTTTGATGTCTGTGCGTGATTTTTTTTTTTTCAGATCACTGATTAAAAAAAAACACCTGAAAGAAACAAACTAAGTGTGCACAGACGTTAACTCCAGTCGCACTTAAGTCAGACACGCAGAGACTTTAGACTCAATGTAAATGTACTCAATGAATAAAGCTGGTTGGAATGGATTCATGGCTGGCTTGATTTAGATTAATTAGGAAAAAAATCTTTTTTACAATGATGACCCCGTGCACTTCATCCAAAAAGGGCAACACTGCCAAAAAAAAAGAGTGAACCAATGGGATGTAGATGTGCTTCCACACCAGAATTGATTCAAGGATCTTGTTTGTTTGTTTGGAACCAGACACAGATTGGTGCTTGGATGATAATTTCTGGATGAGGCTGGAATAATCAATGATGGTAATGAAGCCAAGGCAGACTCAGCACGCCACTGCTGCTCTGACATTCTGAACTTGAACAGTTAACGAATCCAACACGTCTGGATCGAGTTTCCCTTGTTTTGCTTTTCTGCAACAATGCAGGGGTCGAGAGTCCACGTTGCCTCCAGGTTTTCTGAAATCCTGGTCCGCGGTGGTGGTGGTGGATCATGAATATTTTGGACCTCAGCCAGTGTGACCTGACAGTCAGGGCTGGTCAATTAAGGTGAAAGAGGTGAATGACAGTAACAGCAGAGCTCACAGACAGCCTGCTGATCTGTGGCCTTTTAATGGGCTGACCACCGTTCAAGACTCTGAAAATAATGTTTGGTCATGCGCTGCTAACAGGGCCATTATGCCTGAATTTGACACCACACTCGAGTGGGTTGAGGACGGTGTTTTTCACATACATGGGCAGCCTGAAAACTGAGCAGCAACTTTTATTATTCCCGCTTCTTTTACTGAACTGCACATACTTTGTCACTGCAGGGCTAAGTACTTGTTCTTTAATTTTTGGACGACTTTTTGAAGTGTCGGCGAGGTCAGGAAGTGGCAGATGCATATGCTTCTCAACAGCATGTGCTGCACCCTCACCCAATCCTTTTTGCTTCTGTGAATATCAAAGAAGCTCCATCCTGGCACCCTGCCTGCATCTGCAAACCAAACTGCTCCCAATCCTCTCACTGCGCCAACAGCCCCCCCCTCACCAAGGTCAAATTGGAGACCTTTTCCGACTAAGAATTCAATTTCTGGAGGAACTGGCTCAGCGTTTTGGCTACAACACGTCAAAAAGTGTGATTTCTCAGACTGTAAAAGGAAATCTTAAAGGAGAGAAGCTGCAGTTCTTTGAGTGTCCACCAAACCTCTGAGACACCTTTTGATTAACTTTCTGTGTTGTTGTCAAAACTGAGCATGCTCACACACAGAGGGAGGGTTTAACCTGGCTATTAAAGCTTAAACCCCTTTCAATTCGGCTCCTGCTAAACGATAACAACCAAAGCGATGGATTTCCATCGTGCTTCCCATTTCCCCATGGCTCTCTTTTCAGACCATCCATCTGCATCCGGCGTCCCTCTTTCATCATCTGTTAGTATAATTTCATCTCAGCTGAAAGGAACTGGAGGCTGCTTTTCAGGCAGAGAGCAAAATATATGCTACAAAATTGAGCGTAATGAGGAGAGGCGCATTTCCCTTTAATTAATAGAGATTGCAGAATTAATTACTGCCTGCGTACTCGTGACCTTTTATCCTGACTGATCTGATGCCAACAGATGGATGCACAGATATGATAGAAACAGGTATTTGAGGGATTAATTATGCTGCAAGAGCTTTGCAGGAGCCCAGCTTGGTTGTTCTGACTGAGATGCTTCCAAAGCAAGAAACAAGCACAAGTGAAGCCAAAGTTGCTTCAAATTAACATGCTGACCCCTCAGACCTTTAACGGTGACAGCGGCGATAAGAGCTGGGCTTGGTGGAGATTGACGAGGCAATTATAGAAGGTCCAACACGCGGCAGGTCGATGCTGTTTTAATGGAAGCTTTAATCTGCTTAGAGCCAGATACCAAACATGCACTGCTCAGGATATGATGTGGATATTGTTCTTTTAATTGTGTTGTTATTGGACTTCTTTATGAGATCTCCTCTTCCAGGTGCAAAAGTGGACCATTTGTATCTCTTGTTTGTTTCCTCACCTCAACCCTTCCCTTTTTTTCAATCACAGAGCAAATAAAAGAAGCTAATTCCCAGCCAGACCCTGACATTAGGGCAGGCCAGACCTCCATTAACCTGAGGCAAAAAAAGAGCTGCAGCCTCAATGAAACCAACTCCTTGTCCAATTGCAGATAATGATTAGCTGTATCCAGGGCTGCAGCAGTTTTTAGTCGACATGACATAGTTCACACCTTTCTTAAAAGCTCACTCACTCTGCTTTCAGCTAAAAGAATGAAGCCAGAGTTTTTTTTTATTTATCATCAGAGTGAGGATTAGATTATCTATAAACACAAGTCAAAAATGACTTATTTCCTCGCACTAATTACAGAAAGAAGTGGGGCTAAGACGACATTAAACTGTTTTTTGGGTGTTTAACTGTAATTTCCAGATGAAAGACTTACATTTCTTCAAACTCTTTCCGGTTAATAAATTCAAGTTATTGCTTCAAGTCCAAGGGCCAAATTTCTTCTGGGCTCCCTTAGTAGTAAAACCACTGAATAACAGTTCATTTACCTAGCATGGAGCCATAATGCTTTTTTTAGTCAGAAGCCATGGCCTGTTTACATCCTGGAAGGGGAGTGATCGGTATATTTGAAAGATATATATATTTTGCTCCTGTGTTTGTCTGGAGATCCTATATGTAACCATGCCTACATCGTTTACATGTGAAATCAGCAATTAGCAGCCTGTAGCATGTCAATGCTAACTGGTGCTAGGCCTGATGTTTCCCCACAAGGCGAGAAGAAGGAGGTGAGGATGACATACTGGTTCAAGAAGTGATGATATTGACCTGTCTTTCCATCCATCATTATTAGGAATGTAAGAGCTATCTGAAATAAGATGGACAAGCTAGCCTTGCTAACCCAGCAACAGAGGGGATACCAGAAGGCAGAGTAGCATCATGCTATTCACAGACATGGCTTACAGAGCTAGCACTGGACATGAGCACCAAATTGGAAGAACTTCACCTGCTGTGAGCAGACAGGATAAAGTATGCTATTCTAGTCTATATAGCTCAAAATTGGCCAAACCAAAACATCCTTGAGACTAACTTTGGCACAGGATGCCATTTTTCAGCCTTGGATGTCTCCATTTCAAATAAATATAGAAATTATGCTCTTTATCCTTTCCCAGCACTTAAGGGGTGTGGAAAGAGGAAGCACACCCAAAATAAAATTAATCCTTGGTAAGATATTCATGTTAATAATTGATATTACAGTGGTAGCATGGTGCTCGGTAAATACTTTGTCCTCCCTCCCTCCAGGGTCAGTCCAGCAAAGTCTGGATCCGCCCTCCAGATAATGCCCCCAAACTCCAGTGTCCAAACTCGCCCTCTGTGAGACAACAACAAATGTTTGGACACGTCTGGAATGTTTGAACAGATGGAGGAGGAACCTTTCCGCCAGTCATCAGAAGATAGCAGCCCACCAACGGGAAACAAAGCCCCACACACTGCACTCCACATACGTGAACATGAACACACTCCTTCCTCGTGTCACATCCCTCCTTAGTAGCTCCCGGAGCTTTGCCTCCCCCTACCAGTGACCCAAATAACCCCAACAACCTCCGCTTCCTTCACACTCTCCTCATTAAGCCGGCTGTTTTCTCGGCAGAGCCCTGGACTCCTTCATTACAGGGCCCTGCCGTGCTCGCTGCCAAGCCCCCCAGGGCTCGTTATCGATAGCTGCGCGCCGAGCAAACCCGCCCGATTGGAAAGACTCGTTGCAGAGGCTCAATGGACATGCGGGGGCGAGTGGGGAGAATTCATTAGCGCCTAGTGACACCACTAAATCTGATGCAGCGACTGCGAGGTATGCCCCGCCTCTGATGGGGACGATTTATTGAAAGGGAGTCTTTTTCCCCTTCTCCTGTGAAGTGGGGCCTTAAATACCGGGCAAAGGTTGTCTGCTTTGTAATGTGAGTGACGTATTCGTGGGAAACACAGGAGGGTGGGGTCCTTACATTAGGTCTGATGTCTATGTCTGAGGCTGACACTTGGGGGAACTGAGGTTGTCTGAGGTTTCCAAATTGCCCAAAGCTTGGCGTGACCCACAACTTCTTGCCCACGCTCTGTTTTCAGAGTTACACACACGTTGATTAGTCTAATCAACGACGCTCAGACCAGCCCGTACAGTAGCTGTGTTTACCAACTACCTCCTTCAGGATCATGTCTTTAATTGGGCCCTGGTTCGCCTCCCGCTCCTCAAACCTTCCACACAGCTCTGGGATGTGTTCACCGCTGTGCCAGGCTGACTGAAACAGCGCTCTGGCCTGGGGACAAAGGGAACAATATCCCTGTTTAAGGCTGTTCTGCTTGGTGACAGCCTCCTGGCAAACACAGGCTGCTTCTCTGAGAGCCGAAGAGGCGACAGAGCAAACAAAGTCGACGCCTCTGGATGTGTGACCAACTTCCTGGCTCTTACATACCAAAATCCATGCACATAAACACACTAGTTACCCCCTTTCACCCCAATTTCTGTCGCTACTCGGCCTTGCCCTGCAGAATCTGCACCATCGATCTGTCCGAGTCGACTCCAGTAAATGTACTATTCACAATCTGTCTCCTTGTTTCTAATTTCCATTTGAGCAATTGGCCGGAGACGGCTGGAGCATCGCCCAGAGGATGAAGTCCATGGAGAGTGACTCTATTGTCTAGTGCTTTATTTATCCCTCTCTGGGCTGAAAAACTACAGCCCCCACCCCTGCCAGACAGCCACCACCCCCTAGCCGGGGCGGCCAGCAGAAGAATGAACACTGTAGAGGAGGGAGCTGGAGTCTGTTGGGTAGCTGTGGCTGTTTCAGGCCGAGCTTTGGCGGCTTTCAGGTTCACTGGCGTTTGTTCAAACATGCGAGGCGTTCAAGGGAGCTCTGTAAACATGAAAGACGCGGCTAAACTGAGCGTCTGAACGTGTCCTGGGATTCATCCTGGTCACTTGGGTTGTTTTTGAAACTACAAACACCATCCTGAGCTGGGATGTCTTTCTGTTTACATGAAATGCTGCTGAAGCCTGTTGTTGTTTTGAGTTTCCAGTCCATCCCCCTCTTTACTGGTCCAGAAAACATCTTATTCAAATATTCAGCTTTGATTGAACGTACGGGAAGCGTTTGAAGGTTAAAATCGACGTAACTCCTCTTCTTTTCATTCATCCTCTCTATAATACATTTTCTTATAGAACCTGCTACAAGGTTTCTCCCCCCACCACCGCCAGCAAATACGTGACAGTCTAAAAGCAACATTGACAGAAAGCGTCCTTGAAAAGGTAACACTCCATAAAAATTTTAACTACTGTGGCAGCAGACTCTTTGTGTGATCCTTCCTTAGTGGGAGCCAGCTCTGCCAATAGAGTCACATAAACGTCAAGATGCTTTATTTTGAAGGGCTAATGTGTTTTATTTTCCAGGAAACAGGAGCGATAGAAACTGAGAGTGTGTTACAAATGGATCTGTAAACACGTTTAACATATATCAAGTGTTTAAAAGCCTCTCAGTCTGAAACATCGTCCCTATTTATGTCACGTTTATGCTAATACGGATGAACTTGGTATTAATATTACATCAATCTAAGTATGGCTGTGTGGGAAAGTGCTTCAGAGGCAGCAAGAGGAAGTCTTCAAAACTTTAAGGAAGTTACATGACAGGGATGATTAGTCTGCTCACAGATGGTCTTCAGTCTGTTTCATAACCAGCTTCAAACTCCTCGCAGGAGCTTTAAACCAATAAGTGCTGATAGCGCCAGTATCTTTTCACAAGGCTCGCAGAAACAAACAGAGGAAGATGACATGAAACTATGTCATGTGTGCCTGCAAACATCTTAGCCTAATACTTTTGAGTTTTCCAAATATCGCAGAGCAAATGATCCGTCCCTCCAAGCAAATTGAAATGATGCATTTTCTCATTTCCTTTGTAGCGGGGCACGCGCATGAAGAGAATTAAAGAGCGGGCCAGCGTCTTAGCAAGATGACTTTCTTCCTGAAAGCCTTAATTTGAAATTGAAAATTACGCCAGTTTACTCGCGCCCAATGATGAAAAGCGGCGTCGACACCAGCCTCTATCTTTTTGAAGCTGGGGGAGGCCGCTGTGAGGGGAGGATGTGATTGATGTTGTGGTAGAAAAAGTGGCAGAAACGTGTGTCAGTGGCACACCGGGGAACAGGCGGGAATACTTAGATCTCATCGTGGAAAAGGTTAACTTAAAAACAGGGGAGATAATAGCGTGGAGGTGGTGAAGGAGGGGAGATGGATGAGACGGAGGAATCACACTCAGCTCTTCCTCTTTTCTCGAAGCTCCCATGACTGCATGACCATCTGCCTGCGAAACACTGCAGCACTGGCGCTGCCTGCAGACGTGCCTGCCCGGCCGTGTCTCTGCCAGGACCCCATCCACCTGCAGTGACCTAACAGAGTGCCCGTCTGCTTCGTAGGCCCGCCTCAGCTCAACCCAGCTCCCTTTAGTCCCTCGTGTGTCTGGTTTGGCTGTTTTTCTGGAGCGCTCAGGTGTCTGGGTGTGTCAGGACGGGGGCAGTCAAATGAGAAAGCCGGGGACGTGAAGCGTCCGTGGAAGGAGAGGAAAGAGGGACGACCCCGCGCTCGCTGTCTGTCCCTGACGGCCAGTACTAAGCAGGCAACAGATGGCATGCTGGCATAATAAGCAGTGTAACGGCCACACACACACACACACACACACACACACACACACACACACACACACACACACACACACACACACATGGCTGGAGCTAAGAGAGAAAGACAGTGCTCTTATTATAACCATAAAGAATGGAGGATAAAGAGGGGCAGAGAGGAGACAGAGGATGCCCTGCAAAAATTAACTCCAACTGCACCCAGCATGCATCTGCTTGGTTAAAGAAGCCTTTTATTGGCCTCTCTATCTTGCCTGCGTGTGTGTATGTGGGTTCCCTCATCCCCCCAGCCTCTACAAACATGTATCTTAGCTAAGTTTACTGTTAACGCCTTTAACCGCGACACCAGCCAAAAGCTACATTGCTCCCCTGGTGCTGCAGAGTCCCTGCCAACTGCTCCTCGTACTCAGGCTGGGTTTAATGCTGGGAACAAATGTCCCCACAGGGATGAATAAAGGAGATCTTCACTTGACTTAATTAACCTGGAAATAAATCACTGGACAGTAAACTTTAAGATATTTGGTCATAAAGAAGGAGGATGTGGTTTAAAGTCAGGGAGAACATGCGAATGCCACAGAAAGGCTCCAACTCTCTCACGTTTCTTCAGGTCGGATCAGGACAAATAACGTGTCCCCATGCGTTTATTTTCGCCATCTCCATATAAAAAAGAAGCAGAGATGAGACAGGGTGTCAGTCCTGTGCCGCCAAATTAACGCCTACCAAATCTCATTCATCACCGCTCAGGCAGGGAATGAAAGCACATCCACCCGACCCCTGCAAAGCCGCGCTGACTCATAAATCACACGCTCCTGATCGGGGTTCACCTCACAATCAGGCTGCGACCTTGTTTTTGAAATGCTAGCGCACCCCGCTAGCCATTAACTCGGAGGAGTCGTGCCTTCAGATGGCGTGAGTCATCAGCGGGAGCGGGCTTCTCTCTTTCTCTGATCCTCGTCGATGTTCGCTTTCTTCACAGTTCAAGAAGCTCGGTATTGAAACTAATCTGGATGGTTGGCGGTCACAGAGGCAGAAGTGAAGCGATTTGGAGTCCTTGAGAGTGGAGGGATTCAGTGTCCACTTAATGAACTGGACCCTTAATAATGTATGGACACTTAAATTATCCTGGTATACACAGGAAGGAGAAGTCGGTCGCTGAGTGAGGCAGCAGCAGAGACAGACGGAAGAAATTAGCTCATTAGCATGTCGCGAATGCTTTGAAACACAAATATGGAGCAGATATGAATCTGGACATTTGGTTTTAGAGGATCTTGTATCTTAACTCAGACTTCTCAGAGCTGGGGTTTGTCCCTTTTAGACAAAAGCAGAAAAACTGGCAGCTAGTGTTGGGATACTGGGCCCAGCTCCAACTCTTCTGCCAGAAAATGATCTTTATATAGGATGGGCTATTTTAGAAAACCCAGAATTATCAGAGTAATGATTGTGTCTCTTAATGCCAAACGCCAAGGTTGTGAATGAATTTGTTTCCAATATGAGGCCGTACGGCGCGGTTAAGGTCAGAGAGAGATTGTTGTGGTTGGTGTTAGCGTAATGAACATTAGTCTGAGCGTTGCTTTGCTTTTGAACTTTAGTCACTGTTGGAAAGGTCAGGTGTGCACCGAGTGGAAATGATTAATCTGCCAATCTTTGAGTTGAGTGACAGAAAATCTTATTATTCATTAACTCAGCGCTACATCAGCAAATCTCAAGTTGAAATGCTCGGCTGGTAAAAAAAGAGGCTTACACTTTGCGTTGAGGACACAAACGTCAGCCTGTACAGTCAGACTGACAGAAAGAAGACAGACAATGGTAAAATGATTCATTAAATCGACAGAATCTTCATTAATTTCCTCTACGTGTGTGTGTCATCCCAGCCCGACAGATGCTACCAACATGAACATGTTAATGACTCATTCATATCTGACAGGGTCTCGTTAATTCCTCATTAGCATTGATCACGGTGCATGTCAGCTGACACGGTTGAATATCAGGGACTGAGCGTGTGTTTGCTCACTTACGGCTGAGAACAGCTGCAGCTCTTGTTCGACACAATGTAAACACAGTGAGGTAATGGTTGTAGCGGCGGGAGAACCCGCCTCACCTTATTTTTTAAGGCCAGTGTTGTTTTGATGCTAAAACATGCCCCGTGCCACAACATTCGATGTCCTCGCTGATTGGCTCAATGGCGCGTGACGGTGGAGGTGATTGGATCAACAGTGCGTGAGATCCAGTTCGATTGGGTGGAGTGACCACCAGCTGAACGCCGGGGACACAGCTGCTCTCCACGCCCACTGAAGAGTGTGCTGGAGCTCCATATGAAGCCCCATGCTGCGTGGCCCCAGGGAGGCATTACCATTTAGAGTAGGGGGAGCGATCCAACAGTTCTAGACGGAGCCATGCCTCATATGGTGGCGGCGCTCTGTTCTCAGGAAATGACACTCCTCGACCACAGCCTGCTGCTGCTGCTGCCGTCTGTCCTGTTGCCAACAAACTATTAGCAGGAGAGCTATCCATCATTGAGCCTCTCCAGTTTTGGGTGCATCCTCTCCATCTCTGTTTGGAGGCTGATTTGTCTTTGCAGCACACAGGGAAACACACGACAAGGCCACAGACACACGCGCTCATACAGACACAGTGAAAACAACGAGTTAAAGTCATGTTTACACCAAAGTACCAGGAACTTTCTCTCCCAGGCAGACCTTGCACTAGGTATTTTACTTGTCCATCATTTTGACGGAGAGGGTTGTAATAAACAATGATCTCTCAAGAGAAAAAAAACAATGATGAGATCTTTAAATTATTAGCATGTCATCACAAACGTGACTCAAATACAACTTTTAGCATTAATTGTGCAGGGCAAGTACTGTATGTTGCTTATTAGGCAGAAAGAGAAAATACTGGACAAAGTTTTTTGCTGTTTGCTGTTTACTTCTTGCTGTTTTTTTTTCTGTATTCCGGTTTAACCAAGCTCAAACTTTTCTCTTGGGGTGCATGGACTTAAAGTGGATGCTTGTTTTGGTGTAATCAAACTCATCAAGCAAAAGAGCAGCAGAGGAAATCAGCATCAGGTTATGTGTCTTTGTCTCAGATGGTCAACTTCTCGCATCTGTTTTGATTTTATGGAAGCCTTGTTCTACTGCTACTTAACATACTTCACTGCAAAAAACTGAAATCTTATCAACTGTTTTTGTCTAATTTTAAGCAAAAATTGTCTTATCATACTCAATATGAGCCAGTTTCAACTGATTAGTCCAGAAAAATGTCTTGTTTCAAGCCGTTTAAAGAAAAAATGAGGTCTGAATTGCTTGTAACAAGTAAAAAAAAATCTGCTAATGGAACAAGAAAACATTTCTAAAAACTAGAATAATTTCTTAATACAAGAAACTTTTCTCTTGCACCTCAACACATTATCTCCATAGATCTTAAGCGCACTGTCAGCAACAACCTGTGGCAACAACACGACAACATAAAATCTAATTAATCATGCACGCACAATCCGTCAAAATGACGGGCAACCTTCAGAGACGGAGAATAATCGGTTAATGCCACCTCACATCACAGGAAGTACCTCCAACTGACTCCAACTTTAGAAACTTTCAAGTCTGTTTAAGTGACATCGACTGTTCCTCAATGAATGATGAAAACAAAGTCTGAATTTGTCTCAACCCGCTGCTGGAAAAGTCCCAAAAACCTGATATTCGAGACCAGTTTGAGTCAGATCCAGACGGTTTAGACTGAGAGCAACTCGAGCTGTGTTTGCTGGACTCTTTTTCACAGTTGATGTTTGAAGAAGCAGAAATATATACATCACACCGCACCACTTTTATCCTTCAAGTAGCGCCGGCTCCAACTGTAAGCCTAATGTAAGTGATGCCGTTCATCGAGGGGTTGAACAAACTCCCAGGGTGGCTTTAGTTCTTTAGTTTATCATAAAGCTGAAGTAAAATAGAGATGATGAATAAGTTGTGACTAACAGTGACTGAGGGAGCACAGCAGCCTCCCTGAGCTGGTGAATTCAAACTGTCAGAGTCATTATGTCCCAAACTAATTGATTTAACTGCAGCCAGGATGACTGCGCTCCCAAAACTAACCTTGTTTTTGTTCCCACAGATTCCTGTTCGCCGGTCTGTCTCTCCCCGATAATGACGCTAAATATTTTCACAGTGTGTTTCCAGAGCTGTGTGACATCTTTGAGCCCTGTTACCGAGCAGGAAACTGACACAGGCAAGCGGGCAAGAGGGGACCCAGAACTGTCATCACATTGCCACTTAAATTCACGACGATAATGGGTAATTTATCCACGCTCATTTTCCAGGCTAATTTACTAATTGGACTCAGTGGGGAAATTGGATCGGGGCGTTAGGAAAAGAAAGAGTGATACTGAAGGGTAGGGGGCAGTGTCAGAGCAGGCGACTGATAAATGAGTGATTAATTACAGATTAAATGCACTTTAATTGATTTAAGCTGATGCTGAACTCCGGGTTGTGTTATTCGTTGTGGGAGGTTGTCAAATCTCTTCACAGGATGAGGATTATTTGAGGAAATCAGATTACTTTCGCTGTAAATATGATAAACATGAATCTGCTGCGTACAATGCAGCAGAATATGTTGTAGGAGAAAGAGAGTGCCAGCTGCACTGTTCCTCCTTGTGCCCCGACCTTATCGGTGGCAGGAAGCCGGTCGCAGGGAATGGTCACCCGTCACGCCTCTTTGGGCCAGCAGGAGATGGCCATTATCGCCGGCACTCCATGGCTGTCTGGTGCCACTATCTCCACTCGGCAAGGTTTCTCTTTATGTGCCAAGGGACATTTCCCCCTGAAGTGTGTGCATGTGTAGCACGTCTGTGGGAGAGCGCAGAGGGGAGGCGTGAGGGATCAAAGCCACGGCTGCTTTTCTAATTCACTCTTCAGTGGAAAGGTTTCCGATACGGAGATCAATACGGGACGGAATGAAAGGTTTTGCTGGTCAGAGGGCTGATAAGACTCTCCAGCATGACATCCAGACCTGGCTTTTGGTAAATGGAAGTAAGTGAGCTCATTCAGTCGCAGGGGAGAATATGATCTGCTGTTTACTGCACGGTCTGGTGAAAGAAACTCCATCCTTCCTTTTTTTTTTCTTTGTTAGATGCTTTTCCTTTTATTATCCGATTTAAGCTGATTTTATCATGCACCTGGTGTTACACTTTCTCATTTTACCATATTATTTATCCAACTTTTATATTTATTGTTATTTTACTTTATTTATTTATGTATTTACACATTAACTTTTCTTACCCTCTTGTATTTTTGAGAATTTTTTTAAATACTTATTCTAGTTTTAGCGCCTAGGGTTTCCAGTCCTCTAATTCTGTTTTCTGTCAGAATTTCCTTTTTATGTCTTTGTGTGTTTGAGTAAGTGAGTTCGTATATTGAATTTGATTTGGCAGAGGGGAGATTGTGGGGGTCTTATGTTTTCATTTTATTTTTTTTTCCAATGAAAAGCACTTTGTATTATACAATGGTGTATTTGGGCCACTTAAAGAAATAAATAAAAATAAATTTTTGAAAAATTAAACTTGAAATTTTACGACTTGTTGAACTCATCACATCTGCATCTCTCAATTGTGGCATCCCCTGTGCATCAACTGACATCCGGGACTTGTGACTTCATTAACTCGCAAATTTACTAGCTTATTAAGTCGTATATTTTTCACTTTATGAACTTGCACATTTTTGAGTTTCTAAAGTCGTAAATTTGCAACTTTAGAAACCCCAAAATTTTGAGTTTTTTTCTCGAAAATGTATTCATTTATTCAATTTCTTTCGTGGCTCTAATACGCCGTCATAGTATTACAAAGTCCTGTATGAAAAGTGCTATACGAATAAAGTTTGATTTTTTGATTGATTGATCCTATCCTGAACTGTGTTGGGGGAATTACTTTAAAAAAGTAAAAAGTTATAGTAACTCATTACTTTACCAAAAAAGTAATTGAATACGTAACTGGTTTACTCCTTCATAAATTTAAATAGTTACTGGGAAAAGTAATTTATCCCGATTAACCCCTTGTTTTTTAAGCATGGTCCTGTCATCTCTAAAATTTTTCAAGCAGGCTACTTGTACCTTACATTTAAACCTCAGAAAGCATCCACCCCTCTCCCTGGAGTTGGTTTGATCCAAAGACGCTGCATGAGATCCTCTCTGACTGAGGTTACACAGACACACAGGTAGCTGTGTGATATTTGTTGCTGAAAAGTTGACTTTAGTGTGAGCTCTTCGTTAGAAAAACGTGTCAACATGATTGTTCTCATCATAACTTGTGTGTCTGACGCTTTTCCCCACATTTTATTCACAGCTTCTCCCTGAGCCTGGCTGAGCGAGCCAGGTCAGACACAAAGTAACACGCCTTATTTCACTGTCAGTAACGGTAACAGCGTTATAACATTTGATTTAGTTATTAATTAGATTATATGTCACTGGAAAAGTTTTAATGCCGTACTATTATTATTCCCAACACTGATCTGATCCTGGAGAACACAACTTATTCCAGACTCAGCTCCTGCTCTGTGTATGCGAACTGAAGGTGTATTAATGCAGCCATCAGCCGTTGTATCATCCCCACAGACCAATGAAGCCTCCATCCTCAGGCTGTGAGATAATTACAGTTGCAGAGTTGACACTAAACTCCCAAGTACGGCTTTACTCCCAAGCACTCATGTGAGAGTTGAGCGAATTTGTGGATGTGGGTGCAACAAGCACTTTGTTCATCAAATGGCCACTTAGCTCGGGAACTTTTAAGTGGTCACTTGTTGGCTTGGTGTTTGTTTAATTTTAGATTTGATTTAAGAGCATTCTCAAATTTTCATTTGGACGCGGCCCAAAGCGCAAAGTGAGTCTTGGTGAAAACTTCAGACGGGCTACTTGCTGATTACATCATCCCTTTTTAATAAAACTCATAAACACAAGGCCCCCTCCCTCCACTGAGACAAAAGGAGGCTGCGAACGCAAAGACTGATCTCCTGCAAACACAGCAAATCCCAGACAGATCCTTGTGCTGCACAGTCCTGCATGTAAAAGCGAGCAGATGAATCCTGGCTTATCTCTCCCGTGTGGCACAGATGTATATAATCATTCATTTGAATTGATGCATAGCAAATCAAAGCTCCTTCACCAGAATAGCCGGCTCTGACGTGAGCACTCGACATAATCATGAGTCTGTTAGTGTTTCGACTGAAATGTGTATGTATGGATTGAGATATTTAATTCCTGGCTTCCACTTGGCTGCAAACTGGCATTTCAGCTTGAATGGGGTAAAAATGAATTGGTGTTTCTCATTATTCGGCTATTCAGACGTGGCCATTCAAGTTGAAAACCAAGGAAGTGCTTGACTGATCCGCCGCTGAGATAAAGTGCAGCAGTCATATAGAAAAACACACAAACTAAGAGACGAGGGTTTTTTCGCGTCTGACATTGTGTCACTCGACTGAAAATAAGTCCCAGAGGTTTGTTAATGAGCCAAACTCGTCTGTCAATTGAGCTCCTGAATGGTACAACAGGGACTCAGGATACATCCAGAGTGTCACTTTGCCCTCATTTTCCCTCATGACTCACTTCAGCCTACAGTGTTTGCTTCTCTAATCAGCCGCTACCAAAAGTGTGGCTTTATTAGCACGAGGCTAATCTCTGCGCCGGGCGTGAAATGGGACAGGGAGTCCTGCTCCTTTTGATTGTGTTGTTGAGTTTCCTCCAGCCTGCTCTTTATTGTTTAGTTGCTGCGTTAACTTTGCATAAATTCCCCATTTTCCTCGACGGCGGCATAATGCAAGTGTTGATATTCAGGGCAGAGATTGATTATGTTGACCATAAAACATTAAAAGAGTCAAATATGGCAGGGCAAAGGTTCCCAGGTGGAGATTAAGCAGTACAGTGGGGAAAATAAGTACTTCACACATCAACTTTTTTCTATCAGACATTGGTATTACCTCAAATAATCCACACGTGAAAAAAAATCATGACATTCAAGCCCATAAATAATGATTATGTGGAATTAAGTACGATAATACAGGAAAAAATGTTGTTTTTTCACCAAGCAGTTAAATACCACACACCTCATGATGGGTAAAGGCAAAGAGCTCTCTGAAGACATTCACAACCTGATTGTTGCTCAGCATCAGAATGGAACTGGTTACAGACTTATATCAAAGCACCTGAATATTCCAGTCAGCACCGTTGGGGCCATTATTCACAAGTGGAAGAAGCACCACCTTACCATCAACAGGCCACGCACAGGAGCTCCTTGAAGATTTCTGACCAGGGAGTCAGAAAGATAGTCAGAAGAGGACTCAACCAGCCAAGGACCACCCTGAAAGTGCTCCAGAAAGAGGCAGCAGGTATAATTGTTACAGAGAAAACAAAAGACAATGCACAAATCTGTTAGAATGGCCTAGTCAATCACTTGACTGAAATCCAATTGAACATTTGTGGAAAGAACTGAAGAAAAGGGTTCACCTGAGGGCACCAAAGAATATTCCAGATTTAAAGACAATCTGTGCAGAGGAATGGGCCAAAATCACACCTGAGCAGTGTGGGCCATTAGTTCAAACATACAAGAAGCTTCTGGAAGCTGTCATTGCAAACAAAGGCTTCTCCACTAAGTATTAGATGAGGCTCAGTTAGCATGTTCAATACTTTTTTCCTGTGTTATCCCACTTAATTCCACAAAATCATTATTTATGGACCTAATGTTGTGAGAAAAAAGTTGATGCATTCAATACTTATTTTCCTCTCTGTATGTGCTGATGAGGTGAGAGGACTGTGAGCCCAATTCCCCTGGGTGCACTTTTCATGGCTGTTTTTTTTATTTTGTCTGTGCTGTCGCTGAGGAAATGGAGCTGCAAGGAAGAGGAGAAGAAATAAAAGCAGCGACAGCTATCCTGCACATGTCAGTCAACATGTCAAAACACTGTCCCACGGATCACAAAACGCGCCGCGTGGTTACAGAAACGACACGTGTGAGTGCCTGAGCCGACATGAGAACAACTGTAGCTGCTAGCATCCAGGTTTGAAAGCATTCACTGCAAGAAAATGTGACTTTCTTTCAGAATCAGGCCTCTCCTGATTAGCCAGGGAATAAATAACGGCTCATTAGGAGTCGTTAGCGACTTATCAGATACAAGACCACATGACCTCAAAAACAAAGCGGATTAGGCCAGCGAGAGGGAAAAAGCAGCAGATTCAGCCTTTGTCGGGTCGAGATAATGAAACCCGGGGCTAATAGAGCTGTAATCTCGCATGTGTCAACGCCAAAAACCACGTAACTGTGTCCGTGCCCACTCTTGCGGGGTGTTTGATGTTGACAGAAAGAGAGACAGAGCATGGATGCCGAGCTGCCTGTGTTTGGTGTGTGAATGTGTGTGAGTTAAAGCGTGGGGGAAGGAAGTGGGTGTCGGGGGACAGGAGGGAGGCTGCTACAAATGCAAAAGGGGAAGGCAGCAATCAAGGCTCAATCTGCACATCCTCTGCCCCCAATTAGTGTAAGAGGAGTGTAATAAGCGGTGGCTGACACCTCCCAGTGGAAAAAAGGCACAAACAAAGAGATGTGAGGAGGGAAGCAGAGGATGATGAAGAGATGGGGAAGGAAGGGAAGAAGGGGAGGAGGTGAATCAATTTGCAGTTTTGTGCCTAAGGCCGCGGCGTGTTGTCACATCTGTATCAACTCTGTCAGCAGCTCTGGGTCTACCTGGGACGAGCTGGAGACTGAAGGTGTGAGAAGGAAACAGGAGGAGGAGGGATCCATGGAGACGCTGACTAAAAGGTTTGTCATCAGAGGAGCTTACGTCTATAACTCAACGGTGGATTAACTCACTTCCTTTTTACTCAAAAGGTGGAACAGGGACACATCTAGGTACTGAAAGGAGACGCTGATTCTTTGCAACCTTACACCAATCAACATCTCTACTCCTGCCTCTTACAAACACGGATTAATGCTGAACATATAAGACTTTTTGTCATGGTTTGGGTTTTTGGTTTCTGAGTTTTCTTGTGTTTTTGCCCTTGTGTTTCATTGTATTCTGTTCTGGTTCTGTGTCACCTGTGTTTGTCTTGTGGAATGTCTGTGTCTCGTCGTTAGTTTGTGCTTCTTGTGGTTTTGATTTGCTTCTTGTCATGCGTTTGTCCTCTTGTGATCATTTCTAGTGTTTTGGTGTCTCTTATGTATTTAGTATCTGTCTTGAGTTTCCCTGTGTTTGGTTTGGTTCTCCTAGTGTTTCCCTCCTTGTTGATTGCTCCTCATGTGTTTCACCTGTGTCTTGTTTCACACCTGTGCCAATCACTCCCTGTCTATATAGTCTCTGTGTTCAGTATGTTTCTTGTGGGTTCATTGTATGCTGTCCTTGTTTGCTGTTCCTGTCGCCGTGTCTTCGTGCCTCCTGTGTCTCCAGTACCTTTTGTGAGTTTCTTAGTGTTTTTGGTTTTTGTTTCTTTAGTTGGAGTTTCATGCTTGGTTTGAGTTTTTGAGTTCAGTTTAAATAAAGTTTCATTTCCATCTGCATTTGGGTCCTCCACCTTTTTGGTTTTTTTCCCTCTGGACTTTTCCTGACAGAATGAACCCAACAAAAGAGGACCCAGCAGATTTTTTACTTTCTATGGACGTTTTTTCAAGAATTTCTTATTTTCAATCTTTTTTTCGCGGTCCTGAATGGATTAAAGAGGGCCAGAGCCAGTCTCCCTGGAGGGGAACCAGACTGGCCATTTTTCCTGGCACCCGGGGAGGCCGCCACAAGAGGCGTGGTGGTCCCCCACAGCCAGTCAGGACTACCAACCCTACCCTGCAACCAGCAGGGCACCACCTACTCCCTGCTCCTGAGGACCTGCAGAGCACAGCTCTTCGTTCTGGGGTCCTTCCCAGCCCTGCTCCTTGCCCGGAGGTCCTGCCGAGCACCAGTCCTCGCCCGGAGGTCCTGCCGAGCACCAGTCCTCGCCCGGAGGTCCTGCCGAGCACCAGTCCTCGCCCGGAGGTCCTGCCGAGCACCAGTCCTCGCCCGGAGGTCCTGCCGAGCACCAGTCCTCGCCCGGAGGTCCTGCCGAGCACCCGTCCTCGCCCGGAGGTCCTGCCGAGCACCCGTCCTCGCCCGGAGGTCCTGCCGAGCACCCGTCCTCGCCCGGAGGTCCTGCCGAGCACCCGTCCTCGTCCGGAGGTCCTGCCGAGCACCCGTCCTCGTCCGGAGGTCCTGCCGAGCACCAGTCCTCGCCCGGAGGTCCTGCCGAGCACCCGTCCTCGCCCGGAGGTCCTGCCGAGCACCCGTCCTCGCCCGGAGGTCCTGCCGAGCACCCGTCCTCGCCCGGAGGTCCTGCCGAGCACCCGTCCTCGCCCGGAGGTCCTGCCGAGCACCCGTCTTCGCCCGGAGGTCCTGCCGAGCACCAGTCCTCGCTCGGAGGTCCTGCCGAGCACCAGTCCTCGCTCGGAGGTCCTGCCGAGCACCAGTCCTCGCTCGGAGGTCCTGCCGAGCACCAGTCCTCGCTCGGAGGTCCTGCCGAGCACCAGTCCTCGCTCGGAGGTCCTGCCCAGCACCAGTCCTCGCTCGGAGGTCCTGCCAAGCACCAGTCCTCGCTCGGAGGTCCTGCCAAGCACCAGTCCTCGCTCGGAGGTCCTGCCAAGCACCAGTCCTCGCTCGGAGGTCCTGCCAAGCACCAGTCCTCGCTCGGAGGTCCTGCCAAGCACCAGTCCTCGCTCGGAGGTCCTGCCAAGCACCATTCCTCGCTTGGAGGTCCTGCCAAGCACCCTTCCTGGCTCGGAGGGCAAGACCCTGGTGGCTCTCGCAGCTCTCAGGTCGTCCCCAGTGACTCTCTCGGTTCAATGGCCGTCCCCAGTGACTCGCCCGGCCGTCCCCAGGCCGACACCTGTGCCTCGCTCGGCCGTCCCCAGGCCGACACCTGTGCCTCGCTCGGCCGTCCCCAGGCCGACACCTGTGCCTCGCTCGGCCGTCCCCAGGCCGACACCTGTGCCTCGCTCGGCCGTCCCCTGGCCGACACCTGTGCCTCGCTCGGCCGTCCCCTGGCCGACACCTGTGCCTCGCTCGGCCGTCCCCAGGCCGACACCTGTGCCTCGCTCGGCCGTCCCCAGGCCGACACCTGTGCCTCGCTCGGCCGTCCCCAGGCCGACACCTGTGCCTCGCTCGGCCGTCCCCAGGCCGACACCTGTGCCTCGCTCGGCCGTCCCCAGGCCGACACCTGTGCCTCGCTCGGCCGTCCCCAGGCCGACACCTGTGCCTCGCTCGGCCGTCCCCAGGCCGACACCTGTGCCTCGCTCGGCCGTCCCCAGGCCGACACCTCTTCCTCCCTCTCCTCCCAGGCCGACCCCAGTGCCTCGCTCGGCCGTCTCCAGGCCGACCCCTGCTCCTCGCCCGGCCGTTCCCAGGCCTACTCCTGCTCCTCGCTCGGCCGTCCCCAGGCCGACACCTGCGCCTCGCTCGGCCGTCCCCAGGCCGACACCTGCGCCTCGCTCGGCCGTCCCCAGGCCGACACCTGCGCCTCTCTCGGCCGTCCCCAGGCCGACACCTGCGCCTCGCTCGGCCGTCCCCAGGCCGACACCTGCGCCCCGCTCGGCTCCCAGGCCGACACCAGCGCCCCGCTCGGCTCCCAGGCCGACACCAGCGCTTTGCTCGGCTCCCAGGCCGACACCAGTGCCCCGCTCGGCTCCCAGGCCGACACCAGTGCCCCGCTCGGCTCCCAGGCCGACACCAGTGCCCCGCTCGGCTCCCAGGCCGACACCAGTGCCCCGCTCGGCTCCCAGGCCGACACCAGTGCCCCGCTCGGCTCCCAGGCCGACACCAGTGTCCCGCTCGGCCCCCAGGCAGACACCAGTGCCCCGCTCGGCCCCCAGGCAGACACCAGTGCCCCGCTTGGCAGTCCCCAGGCTGACACCGGTGCCTGGCTTGGCTTCCATGCTGACACCTTCTCCTGTTGCTTTTCGTTGCCGGCCAGCTGGCCGGCCCCCTGAACAGTCTCCTTTGTGTGGCCTGCCACCTGGCCGGCCCCCTGAACAGTCTCCTGCGTATGGCCCGCCAACTGGCCGGCCTCCTGAACTTTCTCCCTCGTGTGGCTGGCCACCTGGCCGGCCTCCTGAACATTTTCTTTTGCGTGGCTCGGCACCTGGCCGGCCTTTTGAACTTTGCCTTTTGTGCGGCTCACTACCTGGCCGGCCTCCCTGACTTTTTGAGTACTGTGTCCCTCCGGCCTTGCCCCCTCCACCCGCCCGAGTTGGGCCTTCTGAGATATTTGTTTTTTCTTTTTGGGACATCTGGTATCTGTCCTTTGAGGGGGGGTACTGTCATGGTTTGGGTTTTTGGTTTCTGAGTTTTCTTGTGTTTTTGCCCTTGTGTTTCATTGTATTCTGTTCTGGTTCTGTGTCACCTGTGTTTGTCTTGTGGAATGTCTGTGTCTCGTCGTTAGTTTGTGCTTCTTGTGGTTTTGATTTGCTTCTTGTCATGCGTTTGTCCTCTTGTGATCATTTCTAGTGTTTTGGTGTCTCTTATGTATTTAGTATCTGTCTTGAGTTTCCCTGTGTTTGGTTTGGTTCTCCTAGTGTTTCCCTCCTTGTTGATTGCTCCTCATGTGTTTCACCTGTGTCTTGTTTCACACCTGTGCCAATCACTCCCTGTCTATATAGTCTCTGTGTTCAGTATGTTTCTTGTGGGTTCATTGTATGCTGTCCTTGTTTGCTGTTCCTGTCGCCGTGTCTTCGTGCCTCCTGTGTCTCCAGTACCTTTTGTGAGTTTCTTAGTGTTTTTGGTTTTTGTTTCTTTAGTTGGAGTTTCATGCTTGGTTTGAGTTTTTGAGTTCAGTTTAAATAAAGTTTCATTTCCATCTGCATTTGGGTCCTCCACCTTTTTGGTTTTTTTCCCTCTGGACTTTTCCTGACACTTTTGGTATCTCACTAACTCGTTTTGAAGTTGTTCTGCATATTTAATGCATTTTTAAAGAATTTATTTGTAATTTATGGTAGAAAATAAGTATTTGGTCACCCATAAACAAGCAAGATTTCTGGCTCTCACAGACCTGTAACTTCTTCTAGAAGCTCTTCTGTCCTCCACCTGTTACCTGTATTAATGACACCTGTTTGAACTGGTTATTCGTACTAAGGACACCTGTCCACAGCCTCCAACAGTCAGACTCCAAACTCAACCATGGCCAAGACTAAAGAGCTGTCCAAAGACACCAGGAAGAAAACTGTGGACCTGCACCAGGCTGGGAAGAGTGGATCTACAACAGGTGAGAAGGTTGGTGTGAATACATCAACTGTGGGAGAAAACATGCAAGACCATTGCCCCACGCAAGATCTCATCCCGTGGGGTCAAAATGATCATGCACGGTGAGCAAAAAGCCCAGAGCTACACAGAGGGACCTGATGAATAACCTGCAGAGAGCTGGGACCAAAGTAACACCGAGAGGTAACAGAACTTTTTTGGTATAAACTCAACACGTGTTTGGCGGAAGAAGAACACCACACCTGCTGTGAAGCATGGCGGTGCAACCTCAAGCTCTGGGGCTATTTTTCTGCAAAGGGGACAGGATGAATGAACAGGGCCATGTATGGTGAGTTTTTAAGCATTGAAGACGGGACATGGCTGGGGCTTCCAGCATGACAATGATCTGCTCAGGCAACAAAGGACTGTCTCTGTTAAAAGCATTTCAAGGTCCTGGAATGGCCTCGCCAGTCTCCAAACCTCAGCCCCAGAGAAAACTTGTGGAGGGAGTTGAAAGTCTGTGTTGCCCAGCAACGGCCCCAAACCATCCCTGCTCTGGATAAGATCTGCGTGGAATGGACCAAAATACCAGCTACAGAGTGTGCAAACTTGGTGAAGACTGATAGGAAACCTTTGACCTCTGTCATTGCCAACAAGTCTTATGCTACAAAATATTGAGTTTAACTTTTTTTTATTGACTGGATTAGCCCTACCCCGCTGTATTAGTTCATAATTTTCAGATTCTTAAGAAGGGATGATCAGCGTCTGAGAGTCAGAAAGGCACGTCTTTGTCGGTATCCTCAGTCATTCTGATGGGAAACCATGGAAGCTACAAACAGTCATCTCCTAAACTTATACTCACAGGTTTTCAGGAGGAGAATCACTTAAAAAGCCTTCAAATAAAAACCTGTTTTACTTTGAGGAATGGGATCCTATATGAAAACCAGATTTGCTGAAGTACTTCTGCGTGGAGGAAAGTTGCTTTGCTTTGCACCTTTGACACGTGTGACAGCAGACATGATGACAGCCTGGGCTTGTTTGCCTACAGTGAGTTTCCAGCGCCGTCACTCAGATGTGATAAAATCACACCCACGCAGTCCTAATGAAGCAGGTTCCTTCCCAAGTTTTCAGCTTTGCTCGTAGCTTATTTATGCATGAATAATTAATGCTACGGAGGAAAATCTACTAATTAACACCAAATTTTCCAGGGCTTTGGAGTTCCAAATTCTTTAATTGCTCACCTGTGCAAAGAGGAGATCTTTGAGAGATTATTCAAAGTGTGAAGTCTGACTTCAGGCTCGCCAAAATATCTCTGTGACGCTTCTGTTTTTCTGTTTCTATCACACATCTCCTCCTCGCCTCCTCCCCCCCCGCTCCAGCACAAGCCGTCGCACCAGTGAGATGTTATTTTTCATCCTGCTCGCTCTGCTGGAAACCCTCATGGGAATGTCTATGACTTCTCTTTTCTCCCTGAGTTTGACAACTTCACAGCCAGATGTTGACGACGTGATCATCTTTTAATTAACCGTGGGACTACACACTATCCCTGACCTACAACAGGAAACTTGCTACATCATTGTGATTTGGCGCTGAGGCGAGCAGCCAGACACTAACCCATGATGTCACGAGCATGTGGCATCAGCCTCATCCTGACTGTAATATCGGCGGTGGCAGTCGCCGCAGGGGTTGAGGATCCTGGCGCCGCTTTGAGCCCTCTGAGCAGATTGTGAAAGTGATGGTGGAGCGAAATGAAGCAGACACGCTCTCCTCTGCTTAACCTCCAAACGTTCGGCGGTCACCAATCCAAGACTACAAATGAGGAGGTAATGAGAAATGGGCCTAATTATCTTTCTGACATGTAATGTGGATGAGGTCATGAGGAGGTTTTTTACATTTCGCTAACTCTGCTTCCTTCTGTTTACAGAATACTCCAACATTTCTTGATGACCTACTTCCTATCCCAATGAGTAAAACAGGTTTCACCGCCTGAGCCAATTTCCGTGCAAGAGGTGGAAACAAAGGTTGGGTCATGTTTTATGAATAAGTCCAAATCTGCAGCTACATGTGTTTGTCATGCAGCAGGAAGGCAGCAGATGTAACAGTGACAGCGATGATATCTCAGCCATTTCCCCACCACCACCCACAGGGATAAATATCTGCAGCAGCGAAGGGAGGCTGGCAGGATAAAAAAAAGAAGAAGAAGGAGGAGGAGGAAAGGTAAAGGAATAATAATGTGTCAGGGTTATGCATGCAGCTGCATCAAGAGCTGGCATCTCGAGACAACAACGCTGTCCTGAATGCTAACGACACAACTTAAGATCACAGCCAGGACCCACTCCTGTGAAACAAACACTGCTTTAACTTCCTGTTGCATCAGTTTAGCCTCCTCTTTCTTTTTGGAAATAGTAAAACTGTTTTCATGCCTCCTCATTTAGCTTCCCAGCCCCCCTCCAGCTCAAACCTTGGCTCACGTGCCGGTCTTCCAAGCAGGAAACGTGGCACAGAGCTAGCCATTAGCGTAGCCAGTGCTGAGCAAACGTAATTAAAGCAGCGGCAGACTGGCTAATGCTGAGCTTAACACAATCCGCAGCCCCAGCCTCTCCATGCTAATGTGCTGGGATGTTTGTCCAGTTGTCTCTTACTGGCTCGTTAAAGACACGAGCGCCCGCCAGAGCCAGGAGGAAGAGGAATGGTTGGAAACACACGGGGAGAGACAAAGAAGAGGAAAACAAACCCTGATTCCTTCCACAGCGTTTTTATTCCACAGGCGTATTTCTCCTTCTTTGTGGTAGTATTTCATATCTTTAACTGTTGAGGAATGATTGCATTAAAGGAAGTGACCCCCAGGTGAGAAGAGATGTGCGCTGCTTTCTTTGCAGCCCAGCATGTGTCAGGACTCTTAACACCTGTGTCAACCTCTGTATCAGCCAGGAGAGCCGGAGGAGAGAGAATGCAGCTAATTCTCTTTAATGTTAATAATGTTTAAAGGTATGAGGTAGTGGCCTCGGGGTCAGAGCCACATTAGAGAGGAGACAGCAGTGAGAAATACGCCTAATGGGATTCAGGCGCTGTTAGGATATGGAGGATATTTCCTGGAGTACGGCACAGATTGGGATGAAATTTGGTGGAGAGTGGGACAGAATCCTGATAATAGTGTTCATATGAATCATTTATCTTTTGTTATTCGCTTTAATATTTAAACACTTCATGAGGCGAGCATGCAATCACCATGAATGGAGTGCACTTGACCAAGAAGAGGACGTACTTTGACCCACATACCGTTGACCTTTCTCGAGTTAAATACTCACTCCTTTCAGTCTAAGGGCCAATTCCACCTTAAGACAAACCAAGACCTCACTTGAAATCAAGGGGTACAACAAATTTCTCGTTATATCGATATTTTTTTTACCAGATATCCAATCCTTTGTTACTTAACGTTAAAATTAGCCATGTTTTCGCTCGTTATAACAATCTACCAAACATTGCTACAGTGATTGCTGCAGGTAATAATAGCTACACCGATGTCAGACCAAGGTGACGGGACGTAACCCTTGGATGGATAAGCTGCATTTAGGAGCTTCATCAGCTACATAAGCTATAAAAAATAAACGCTACAGTATCCTGAAGCTATTTTAAGTAGCTTCTGAATACCGTAGGGTTAGCTAAACATTCGCTTCTCATGGTTTTAGCTGTCTCGTTACTCATCAGTTTATCATCAGTTTGTAAGAATGTGTTTTGTTTGGAAGTGAATAAACCGTTTAAAGAGATGTCTTTTTAACCACTTCCCCTCGGCCCTTCAAAAAGGGAACCAAGGGGAAGGAGTAAGTAAGAATGACAATTGGGATTGGCCCTGAGTTAACCTCTTCCTGCCTGTGTGGTTAGGGACTATCGACTGGTATCCCTGATAGATAAGTCTTCTGCCCTGATTTGAAAGTTGGTAGATAAAGCAATGCGGTAAGAAAGACGCTTGAAAGATGGGCAAGAATCACCAACACCTGGGAGTATAACTCTCCTAATCAAACTTCTTCAAATGAAAATGTCAGATATTTGCGAAATTAGACTTTTCAGCTCTGGAAGTAACCAACACAAAAAATTAAGCAATCCTATCAAAAGTACAGGGACACATATAGTCCTTATCCTCACTACCAAGGGTGCAAACGCCACTTGACTTGAGTGCACAAAGCCTGACCTCCTATGAAACTTCTCTTCAAGCCATTTTAACCCAGCTCCGCCCGATAGCTCTACGCTCTGCGTGACATAAGTGAACAAACTAAAGACATAAAGCCAAAGATTGCAACAAGTCAAGCATGATCTCCTGGTTGCTAATGGATCATATGGGGACTGCAGCACTGACCCCAAGAGCTGACATGAAACTTTGATGAGACAAATGTTCTCCAGTGAATCCCAACGGAGAGGAAGGAAATGTAAAGATTATGGATATATGGTGCATTTCAAACATCTGGTACTGAAGATTCAACTTACTTAAACTGTCTTTGAACATCACACTATGAAGTCGCCACAGTACAACCTCAGTGATCTGGTTATGTTCTTATTATGAAGCTTTGGTGTTTTAAAACCCATCTCTCTATCACTCTGGTAAAGAACAGCATCCTCTGCTCATGAAGGCTAAAGAAGTAGGACAGAACAAGACAAACAAAAAGCAGAATGTTCCTCTTCTGTATCAGCACAATCGATGTTCCCTCTTTTGTTAAATGTTCCCTCCTTTGTGAAGCGTCTCATGCTTTCAATTCTGACTGCAACAACTTCTAAACCTTCCATTTCAGACATCAAGGCTACAGCATTAGCAACAAAGCTGCACAACAAGAATTACACAGGTTTATCTCGCAGCCTCCTGACCTTATCTTGGAACTCAGAGTCAGTTTTGGATGAACTCTCATGAACTATTACGCCACATTAGACGCCGTCTTCTTGTAATCCTGACACAGAGTCATCCAGAATCCTTTTAGAAACTTGTGAAACGACAGGACCTGCCTCGTCCCCCAGTTTTACCGCCGTCTGGGTCCGTCTGCTATCTTGCAGCTATTTCAAAATTACCCATCATTTCAAAGTCTGGAGGTGGTGGAAGGAAAAAGACAGCAGGGATACAGGAGTAAATAATGTGTTTAAAATTCTCCAAGAAGGCCGAAGCAGGAGTGCAGGACTGTATCTGTCTGATTGGAGTGTCTGCTCGCTGGTTGCAGGTACGTTTGTAGAATTATTAAGATGCTTTGTGGATTGATTTAGCGGCTGTGCATGACCTAACCCTAATTATCTCTGTTGATTCTAAAGAGCCGGAGTGAGTTACTCAGGCAGACTTATCTTAATTATTCTGAAAGCATAAACTCCAAAGCTCGCTTGTTTACACTCTATGCTATATTGATGCTTCACTGACTTGATGCTATGTTTTCGAAGCCTTGATGCTACCTTTAAGTCTTCAACCTTTCGCCCCCGTCTGGCACGCAGCTTCAGTCTTTGTGGACACACGTTCCCCGAGAAGAGCATCCACTATTTATTTACTCTAACTCAAACACGACCTTTTCTCAGTGTCCTCTTCCTACTCCCTCATTATCTCCCTGGCAACATGATAAAACCAAACACCCAGCTTCATGGAATATTTATGCAGAGTCAAGACTTTGGCCTTATTTAGCAATTCTCCACAGGCATCCTCTGGATGGTGTGAACTTTTCAGCTTTCTAAGTGAGAGGAAACGGTTAAATGGAGGGGATTATGCCACCCAGGGATACAGAGTTAACAAACGCTTTAAAGATCTCATGTTTAGCTCTGCAACCTGCAGCTCTTTGACGTCCTTGTAGTGGCTCTTTGGAGCTTTAAAAAGATATTATTGAGTTTTTGCTTTTCTGTATTGATGATTAAAGACACTGACTCTAAATAAATCATGACTGAACTAAATCTGCATCACATCTGTCAATAAAACCTGCCACCGCTCTACTTCACCTCCTACAACATCAACAGCCCACCAACTTTCTGTGCTCCTGTGGCCGACCTAAAGTTTAACAGCCCAGTTAAAATAACAGGATAATTAGTAGAGAAATTTATTCATATATGTAATCAAAGTCAAGTGTCCGAAAAAAAATGTTTTTTTGGATTTTTTTCAAAATATCAATTTTTGCAACACTTGCATTTCTTATTTTTAAACTTTAAAATATTTTTTTGCAAATTTTTGAAATTTTAAACTTTTGTAATATTTGAGGTATTTAAACTTTTGCTAATTTATTCATTTTCCTTTTTTTAATTTTTGCAATTTTTTCCATACACTATTTTCCAGTATTTGCGTTTTTTAATTTCAAATTTTAACTAATTTTTGCAAAGTTTTGAAATTTTAAACTTTTTTTTTTTTTTTGCAATATTTGAAAATTTATTATTTTTTTTTTTTTTAAATTTTTTCAAAATATTGTTATTTCGAATTTTTTGAAAACTTTTGCAAAATTTGTAATAAAAAAGACTTCAAAAAACTTGAAATTTATGCAGGTTTCTTAATTTTATTTTATTATTTTTTTTACATTTATGCAAATTTGAATTGTTAATAAAATACAAAAAAAAAAACAATGACATCAAGTGTACAGTGTCATAAATTCAACAAACTTATAGTTAAGATAAGTATTCACCAGATTTGACTGTGTGTAGAATTTTATACACTTTTGAGTTTTCATAATAGAGATAAAGTACATTTTGTGGCTCTGGATCTCCTTAAATTAAGGTGAACTGAGATACATTGTCTCCTATGAAAGTAAAGGTTGCAGACCCCTGCTCTAAAGGAAGTGACTTAAAGGAGGTTGGAGAACAGTCTGTCAAAAAGAGGAAACACGATACGCTCTACTGCCTTTTTCAACTTTAAATCAATTTATCCATCCCACTCCCTGTGGATCTCTTTTCTGGCGTTATCAGGATTATTAGTCATAATCGGAGCCTCACTGTTGTGTAATCTTATTACTGTATCTGTACATCGGCTGGGTGGCAGAACAGGCCAGGCCACGCAGGACAGATGGCGAGCTTTGATGATGCGCCTTTGATGTGCATTAGCGCTGGCAACAGCTCGGCTCCCTCCAGCTCCTGACAGCCCTCAGCCGTCACAGCGAAGATGTGAAAGGAGAGAAGAGGAAGAGGGGGGAATGAAAAAATTGGCGTTGCCGGCAGTGTGTGACACTTTTGATGGTGTAGGATTAAGGTGGGAACCCTTTGTGATGATGCAAGAGTGATGAGGAGGAAATTTTCGAGGATAGGAAGACAGAACATGTCAGAATGTGACGTAAAGTTGTGCTTTATCTCAAAGTTGATGGTTGATAATAGTTTTATTTTTCAATGGATGAAAAAAGTGACAGCACACTTGAGTTGATTTTCTTTCTCCCCACACTGTGTAAGCATCTGTGTGAGCGTATTCAGCATTTGTCTTCCATTCATTCACTGCCGTGATGTGACGTGACGAATACTCCTGTCAGATTCATAAAACTACACCAAATTGATTTATCACAGGAGGATAAAGGCGCGCGGTTGTGTTTTGTTTCGAGGTGAACGGCGTAGGTTGCAGGAGGGATTCTTTCAGGATGTTTCATCAGTCTGAACAGCGCTCGTTTGGCTCCACTGTCAATGAGTCCCCTTCTGAATGCAGCGAAGATTAGCGAAGTATTAAGGGATTAATGAAAGAGGAGTCAGGGAGGGAGCGTGTGTTGGTGTTGCCAAAGATCCAAATTGCCTGGTCCTGCCTGACTGGTTAGGTGATCAAGATAGTTGAGGGTGAAGATAGGATATGAGAGGGAAAAGGGTGTGACAGCCTCGACTGGAGACCATTGAGTCTCCAAGAGCCTCTGCGCTCATGGTTAGCTGAGCTGTGAGATGAATATCTCACCTATCTGTTGGCAGGTCCTCCGAGCAGCCGAGGCAATTAACACAAGAAAGGCTGGGAGAAAGACAGCTGACTGCTGCTTTTAATGTCTGCTCTTAGATGTGAGTCCAGCACCAGAGAGGATGTCAGATTTGTAATGTGCTAAAGGATAATGTAGAGAATCTACAGTGGGAGTCCTATTTTATTTTATTTCAAGTCAAAATTGTCTCTTCTTATGCTCATTTCCTGCAGTTTAATCTGGATCATTGATGTCTTCATGAAATGGTAGTAACATGTTTTGGTCCAAAAAGCCAATAAATCAAGCACAGCAGCATTGTTTCCAGGCTCTCATAGCCCCTCTGTTCAGAACGCTCTGATTTAGTGGGTGTGGCCTTCATATGTAAATAAGCCACCGCTGATACCGCCCCGCTCTACTGTATCACTGAGAGCAGCACCACGAGCTCCAAGTGCACAGTGTTTAGAAAACAGCGAAGCTCGTTTACCATAACATTACAGGCTAAAACAACAGGCTAATCGCAGCTACAGTTAGCATCCTGAAGCTAACACAGAGACAGGGGTGACACTGAGGAAAAGCTCTTCCATCTGCTCCACAGCACACAGCATCTAAAATACTCACATTTCCAGGGTCCCAGGTTTGTTGGAGGATGGTTGGTAATGCGCCTGGATTCAGGACCAGTCTATTCTCTAGCCCTCTGTTGGACTGTCCAAAGTTGGAAAAGCAGTCGGCCGTGAAGTGACTAACACACACATTCACAGTTGTACTGAGTGTAGCTGGCACATTTCCTTGATAAATGAACTCTAGACACTTAGTCTGTCTTCTTCTGGGATGGGAAGCTTGCGCATGGAACTATGTGGCTGTTTGCAGCTAAAAACAGAGCAATGATGGCTCTTCAACTTTGGCATTCTCCCCGCTGTTGTAGAGATTTCTCTCCACGAATGGAATAAGAAAAATTGTCTTGAAACTAGAACAATGTCTTAATATGAGTAACTTTTCTCTTGTTCCATTGGCAGACCTCATTTTTGTCTTTAAATAACTTGAACAAGACATTTTCTGGACTGGTCAGGCGAATGTAGCTCATATTAAGTCTTAAAATACATTTTCTACTGAAAATAAAACAAAAGCACTTGATAAGTTTCAGTTTTTTGCAGTGAAACTACTCTGATTGTTATTCTTTGCCAACATTTACTCATGATCACGATGATCTCGAATGTCATTCTGACAAACGTAGAAAGGTAACGATATCCAGGAAGGGAGTGAGTCACTGCTAAAACGATGCAGAGCTCCACTTTTCATGATTGGTTTTTAAATCCTTATGATGCCTCAATCTGCAACAGAGAGGAATAACCTTCAAGATAACGAGGAAAATAAACTCAAAACAAGGGAGTCTAAACTTTCTCTTCTCGAGGAAATGCACCAACACTCAGCGCTGCGTCATCCATCCACACTGTATCCACTTCTTATCACTCCGCATCTAATTCTGGACTGTGCTTCACGCTGCCAGGCCTGAAAATGTCAAATCATGTTAAGTTTTCCTTCAAGTGTCTGGAGTGATATATAGAGAGATTATAATCAGTGTCTGAAACGGCTCCAAACCAACAGATTTCCCAGCTCGTCTCAGATGAAACTCCCTGATAGGGATGCAGTGAACCCCCCGTAATTAAATCTCGCCATCTCCTGACTCAGGCCTCTCATGTTTCACCGTGTTGAAAATAGAAGAGGACTGACCATAATGAAAGCGCCTGGCTGCAGACGGAGTTTACATTGCGGTAACAAGGAGCGGAGGAGGGAGAAAGGGGCTGAGTCTCTGATTAATCTCATCCACGGAGGTGTTAATTGAATTGTTCAAACTGCAGCCAATAATCCCACAACCTGGAAATATCTCCCCGCTCCCTGCCTTAAAAACCCATTTTACATTTATTAGCAGGATGAGACTCTTTGCTCAGCACACTCTCACACATTTATCTTTCACTCGTTCAAATGGCTTTTTCACACATGCTGCTTCTGCAACCCAGATGAAAATGTCATAATTTGTCTTACTAGGAGCTGGTTACCTCGGAGCTCTTAAGATGAAAAGCGCGGCGTTCCTCCGAGTGGAGACCATAAGTCTCATACTTGATAATGATATCCCCTCACATTAAATGCTGCTTGGTGAGGCTAACAGGAAATATTCAGCAGAAACTCTCACAACTTTTCTCTCTGACTTTGTTTAGACGATAAATCTGCTTGTCTCTCGGGTAAGTGCACTTTTGATGCCCGCTGAATCTCAATGTCGGGGATTTGCATGAATGAAAAGCAATTTTTGGGGAAAACCTTAAACGCAGCAAACACACGCACAGAGCACAGCAACGGGTGTCTTTAAAAAACAGCTGGCAAAAGTTGATAAGAGCCATTTTGTACTTCAAAGTCCTTGTATATGAACTGTTTTTTAAGATCAGCAATTTGTTCCAATAGCGAGGCTGGAAATGGCCTGTAGACATCGGCTTTGAAAAACCAACTGTTTATGGATTCACGCTGCGGTTTGTTGTCATTGTTGGAAAACAAACTTGGGGGGAAAACGTCCCAATATGTCGCTTGATTCTGCTGTCTTGGGATACGCTAACCTTAGGGAATAACAGGCCCAGCTACTTACTGCTTTAATTAAAGCCTCCAATGTTTATTTATGAGATTGATTTCTTAAACTCAAGAAGAGACGACTGTGCTAATACTTCTTCCTGTTCACTGTACGATGTGTGAACACAATGTACAACACATGAGGAATAATGAGCACATGTGTCTGATGCAGGCCGCGACATGTGAAGAAACGCCAACAAACAGCTGTGTAAAGGCAAATCAAATGGATTAGCTGTATAAATATTTGCTCATGTTGTGCTGCTGCAGTCAAACGATGTGTGGTGAAAATGTGGGACACAGCCCAGGAGATCCATAAGCACACATGTGCTGCAAGAATGCTTACAATCTTGGTTCTGGAGGAAAAGGATCAAAAGTACGCAACGTCTGGTTTTGGAAAAGTGGATCTTAATGGCTGATAGACGTGAAATTGATAAATGTTATTTGGTGTAACCAATGTTTCTTATTTAAAAAAACAGATTTTGCGCATGGGTATGATTTTTTCACTCTACTACACTGTTGAACATGAAAATTGATTTTAGGCTAACTCCACATCAAGGAGTTTAGAAATGAGATGACGTTTTATTTGTACACTTGCATAACTTGTAGGAAGATAAATTTTTTAATCCTTGTCATGTTTTTGTGGATACACTATTTGACAATTTAATAGGGCTGATTTTTTTTAAACATGCTATAAAAGAGGATCTGTATTAATTGCACTGCATCGCCACCTTTTGCCCAGAGTCTAACGCACACTGTCGTGAAGACACGATGTTTAGTGAAGTGTGTGTTTGTTTTGGAATTAAATGGAGATCGGATCAGGACTTTTTCTTTGTTCAAGACAACTTTTTACAGGGTACAACACGCTAAAGTAAGGTATTTATAAACAGTTATGTAGCCCTGTTGTTTGAAGCTGGGGAAGAAGGAAACGTAGTAAGTTTGTACCGTAGTTTAGTAGCTGGCTATATTTAGTGCCACTGACAGCCTGGTGATCTGAGACGTGTTCATAACGTGTATTGTTAGCGAATCCTGGTTATATCCTACCAATCAGAGCTAACATAACCTCACTCTTCATTTTATTGATAGACTCTTAAGTTTGAACAGACCACTGCAGAATAACTGCTGACTGTGGGTTGGAGTGACAGTTAGCTTAACCCATATTTTAGCCTTTAGCTCATGCTCTATCTCTCTCCTGTTTCTCTTTCTTCTGCTCTTCTGTCCTTTTTCTGTATGACAGTTAGGCTCCAGTGTCCACCATCACTACAAAATTAATCACAGAAACCGCTGTCAACAGAGAAAAACACAGATCTTTCTCTTCACTACTAAACTTCGTCACCCGGTGTGGCGTTGTCATAGAGACTTTGATGTGCTGTAAATCAATCTGGTCTGGAAGCTACAAAGTAGCATTTCGAAAAACCTCTATTGGCGTTGATAACCTAATTTTAAAGATCATCCTCTGCATCCATCTGAGTCTCTTCCACAACCAGTTAAAATCTCCTCACTGGAGCTTTAAGTTTCCCTGTGTAAAGCTGAGATTCACGCTGGGAGCATTATGCCTCAGTTTAGTCAAATGAGCCTCCAGCTGAAAGAATAAACGTCTGTATATATTCTTTTTGCATTCATGGCGACAATTACTGGTGAAATATGCAGGATTGTCTTGCAGCATGAAAAGAGCCGGTGTTTTTCTGCTTCTATTATAAAGCTCAATTATATAATGTCTGCGGCATTATAAGACTATTTCTCATGGCTGGAACAAGCTGTTTAGCTAATGTCCATGAGCTCACAACATTGATATTTAACAGGGTGAGTGATTATGATTTCACAACTCCAGGTCTCTGTTATTTCATGAAACACAATCAGAGGTAGCATTTACAGACGACTACTTTCAGGACTAATCAGCTCCACTTTGAGCTGCGTATAAGCAGCAGCAGGAGAGGAGGTTATAGCAGCAGCAGGTAGCAGCAGTAGCTGTTTACGGTTAGTACCACTGTCTTTTCCTTGTTTGCTGTAAACTCAAAGAAATCAAACCCCCACGGATGATTTGGAAGTTTCTCCAACCTTGTGCAGAAAGTTTAGGGAGGAGAACGGGCTCCACTCCAAAGACTGATAACCACCATTAAAAAAAATGACACCTACTTTATCAAGATGACTAATAGCGCACGGCAACTTTTTCCAATGTCAATAGGTTTTTCAAAGTTTTCGGTGACAAGTGGAGTTGGGAAGTGTTGATTGGAGTGTTGTTTGTCCACTCGTGGTGTTAACAGGGCTCTCGGCTCCTCTTCAGAATAAACACACGAGTGTCCAATGACGGCGTGGGCTTGTGTAAACACCGTGCAGCACTTTTACGATGAAGGGTGATATAATTAAAGGAAATGCTTCGCAGGATGCTTGTGCCGAATCAAAAACATCAACAGAATCCTAAGGATGATGGGTAACCTTGCTCACGAGAGGCTTTTGTGACACAAACGGGTGCAGAATGTACAAAAGTGACGATTTCTCGAGTGAGTTTTCAAAGCGTGCCTGCTTTTCCTCCTGTAGTCTCTTCAGAGATGCGTCGACAATCCATGAAATGAACAAAATGGCTCAGAAAATGAAAAGGATTACCATAAAATTACACCCAAATAGTGCTGATTGCTTGATGAGCATCTGTGGTGCCAATTTCAAGCCCCTTCAAAATCCATGTCATCTTTCTCCTGTAATGCGCTTCATTAACTACTCGCCGCTGTATTTCCCAAAGCGCCATCACGCTCTATAGAAGCTGCTCTCTTTGATGTGGCAGTAAAGATGATAGATTCCCGCCAAAAAGAAAAAAAGAAATGACCTCAATTTGGCCATCATCCCCCCTGATGGTGATGATTGGCTTTCTTGGAGACGGAGAGGTCTGGTAATTTGAGCGTGATCCGATTGCTACGGTCACGATGGACTCCCGAGCAGAACGGCTCAGGGGAGTTTGTGAATTAGCTGAAAGAGATCAGCGAGTACAGAGTGCTTTGTCTCTGTACCACTATTTCATATAGAGCCAGTGCGCATGGATTACCAACAATCAATATTCAATTTGGCCTGTACCGCGCTCCGTGAGGGTTTGCTTACTCCTCAGTGTGCGATCCGTTTGTCTGTATCGTCAGGCTGTGGTGGCTGTGGGAGCGTAACTGGGAGATGGGGGTGAAGCAGAGCCTGGCTGTTTGTCTTTTCCAGGGGAAAATAAAACGTTTTTCTCCTCGGTAAGGTGCTGCCATATCTTAAGAAAGCACAACGCTGCATTAAGCCGCCTTAAAAGGCACCTCAATCTCAATGTAGCAGCTGTTTCATTTGACATTTGACACATAAAGGGTGATAAAAATGCAATTTACGCACATGTTTGGCCTGTTTGCTGCAAATGCCTCTTACGACTGTTTCTCCTCCACTTTGCAGGCTGTCTAAGTGCCTGCTTCTCTGAGGGAGGAGACCTGCAGGTCAGGGATGGAGATTCGATTTAGTTTGGAGCAAAGTTGGCAAAATAAACCCTCAATGTACGAAAAGCAACAGCCATCTGCTTGATGTGACCCAGCATGCAGCTGTACTCCGCTGACACCCATCATGATCATCACCCAGCTCCATAAATCACTTATCCGCATTCAGTGTGCGGCCTTCGTTTCTGTCCCTGGCCTCGATATAGGTGCTCACACCAAGCCGCAGTATGACAAACCGCCACACAGCGTGGACACAATTCATATCAAAGACAGAGATGGAGGGGCGGCGGGTGTTTTCAGTCACAGGGAGGGGAGCTGCGAGGATTTTAGGGGGGCTGAGCAGAGACACCAAATGTCAGAGTGACAGGTGATAAAGATAAGCTTGTCAGGCTGCACACACACACACACACACCTCGCATCCAGCATGTGCAAAAGCAGGGACTGTCTTTTTTTTTTATTCCCTCGCCATCCGCTTCCCCTTCCACCTTCTGCTCCTTCTGTGCAATTAGCAATCCAGTGCGTTCACTTGTTCGCTCTAATTTTAGGACAAAGTAACAAGTCCAGTTACACAGCATTTTGTCCACATCTAACGAAGTCTCACGCCTGTTGAAATCAGCTGAGTGTGTTGCCATGGCAATGCTGAACCCGCCACAAAGATCCGCCTTTGTTTGGAAGCAGAGCTGCGGCTGGAGGAACAGCTCGTTTCTCTCAGAGCTGTGCAGAGTAATAGGCTGTGACATTGAGGCATTAAGATATCTGTTTAATAACTATCTGTGTTGCCAGACGGCGTTAGATCAGAGCTCCCTCTGAACTCAGAGACGAGGGATCAGAAGTTACGACACCAAAGCTTCAAACACTCGATATAATGCCTCCTGTTAACCAGGCATGCCCTGTAAATGTGAAGCTCCTTCTTGTTTACCTTCTGTGTGTGTGTGTACCTCAGCTCTCCTACATGCGTGTGTGTGTTTCAAGGTCTCTTTATGGAGGTATTGATTGAGGCGAGCTGATATACAGTGGTCATCCCTGGCTATCAGGAACGAAAGGTCACAGTCGTCCATCAGCTTCCACTCTCAGACGCCCGGCTGATACATCAATGGGTTATAAAACACGGCTGGGCCAGATTTCTCCTGCCAGGAGTGAGAAAGAGAAGATCTATTGACCTAAATTGGTTGACGGGCTGGTTTTCAGGAGTTATGTATGGGGCGTTATGGTATCAGAATGGGCACAGGTCAAAAAATCGATGCAGGCCTGTATCACAGGCTCATAAGTCCTGATGTATTATGAGCAAAGAAAATAGATCCAACAGTGCATCCTGGGAGTTTTGAGCTGTTTTTACTCATTTTCAGGTGCCAAAAGAAAAGAGCGACTAGCCAACAGCGCTCCTGTTCCTCCAGCTTTCGCCTCCTCTGTACAGAAAACGCTTCATGCAGCCAGTGCCCAGTCAAAAACCCAAACCAAATCCTTTGTCCTCCTTACTATGGTGTGATTACAGCCAAGGTACAGGGCTGCCTGGAGCAGGAGGCAGAGGCAGCACAGAGACAAAGCAAGAAAAATGAAGGCACAAATGAAAGCGGTGACAGCTGCAGAGTTACCGTTAGTGGATGTGTGCGCGTGGGAGTGAAAGGAGGGGAGGAAGTGTGTGTAAATGAATTGCCGTACGCTTAATTAACACAAAATCCCTTTGTCTTCAGGCTCTGACCGGGGCAATTTGTGTGTGTTGAGCTGAAAATGCAGGGAAATGATTAATTAAGCAGCCCGGATGGGAAATGAGTGAAGAAAATGGAGCTGTAGTGACTTCAAACAGAGGAGGAAGTTTGAGCTTCAAGGCCTGGAGTCCAGGAGGGGAAGTGTGTGACGTGTGGGGGCAAACAGGGGGAAGGACTGATAGTGTGCTCACCTCTAAAAGACTAAGACCAAAGGCCGGGCTATAACAGCTCTAATTACACTCTGGAAATTGCAGTCATTGTGCAGTAAATAAAAGAGGCAACAAGGTCAGAGTGTGTGTGGATATGTGTGTGTGTGTGTTTGAGGAGGAGACAGAGATAGAGAGGGACTGCAGGCTTCCTCTGCTGTACGTGGGGGATCCCATAAATCTCATTTTCTTTCAATTATGCACACACAAATTAAGGCAGGGGTGATAAAAGCCCTGTGAGTTGAATTTGAAACGATGAGAGGTCCATTAGGAAGTCCGCGTTATACGGTCTGTGGGGGATATGAAACCGCGCAGTTATGAGCCAGCAAATAGACTCATCCCATTCAGAGCGTATTCAAGCCGCGGCGCTCCATCCGCACCGGTCTATTTACAGCGTGTCAAACGCCTGAAGGCTCTTTGATTTCCCCGTGATGGGCTGCTTGGTCGGAGAGTGGATGTTGGAGAAGTTTGACAGATGCAAAAGGAAGATTGATGCGACTTCAAAGCCGCTTTGGAGGCTGTTTATTGGAGTGGGAGATAGCAGTGGTGAAATCAAGCATCTTTGAAGTTGTGCATGGAGTGAAGGTGGAGGACTGGAAGTGTGAGGAGGAGAAGGAAGTGGGGAAAGAGGAGAAGAGGAGGGCGAACAGATGATTAAAGCTATTCCTGGATGGTGTTAGCCTGTTGCACTGAAAGAAGTGTGGGAAAAAAGATAGTTTGACCATAAATAAAGTCCTAAATTACCCAAACAATATCTTTTATTCTTATTACAAAGAGTTCAAAGCATCTCCAGAAAATCAAACTTACACCCTGACAACAAAAGCTGCATTTGCTGAAATTTCAACCACGGCTAATTTTGTCTTAAAATCTTGCGCATGGATTTGTCTCTTTGATATGTTTATCATCCATTGATCCTCATTTCTTTTGGGTGTGTTTTTCCAATTTTTCTCAGCTACCAGCCTGGGATTATTATTAAAGCTTATCACTAAGTAAAAGGTAGTAAAATTATTCCCTTTAAATCCTCAAAAAGCCGCAAACAAAGCCGTGTTTTGTTGATGGCTTCTCGAAACTCAGAGTTTGGAATCAACCTGAAGGACCTCGTTTCAGAGACATCAGATTACTCTGGAGTTACGGTACAACCAATCACTCCACACGTACAGAAACACACACACACACACACACACACACACACACCTTCAGCCTTACAGCTCCAGGTTCTCCAGCCAGATTGATCTGTGCGATCAGCCCAGATAGCCGGGAGAGCCGGCCACATCTATTCCCTGAATAAGTGCTGGGACAAGCTGTTCTTTCAGAGGCCAGCGGGGCAACAATAGACCCTCTAATAGCTCCAGTTTGTCTCAGTTAAGAACACACTCCCCCTCTTTTTCCACACACACACACACACACCTCTATACCCAATGCTTTGTCGACAAAATAACCCCACAATCCCTCTGTTTGGTTTCTGGCTCAGGGCTGCAGATTGGTGTGTCATTTTGTTTCCTTTCTTCATTTTATCACAGGTGGAATCCGGGGTTAGTTTACCCCGACAAAGCACACAGTTCAAGTTCTAATTCAGCGCATGGCCGTGACCTTTGACCTCTTGGTGCAAGTAGACAAAACAGATTGTTGCCTTCATTACAGAGCATCCAGGGCCAGGGGTCTGCAACCTTTACTATCATAGGAGCCATTCTGCCTCAGCTCACCTGGATTAAGGACATTCTGGAGCCACAAAATCTACTTTATCCTCACAATGAAGACAAATAAAGGGTATAAAAATCTAAATATAGTAAAAATCCAGTGAATAATTATCTAAACAAGAAACTTTTTGTGTTAATAAAATGATACATGTAATGTCTTAGTTTTTTATTTTTTTCTAATAAATTTGCAAATATTTTTATAAAAATGGAAAAATTTGTAATATAAATTTCATAAATTTGCAAAAATAAATTAAATAAAAAATACACAATTTTCCAATAAATAAATAAAAAAATTCGTAAAAATTAAAAATTTTTTTATTATTCAAACAAATGGAATTTAAATAATTTGCAAAATTTGCAGATTTTTTTTTTAAATGAAGCTCCTAAAAAAATTTTAAATTTGCAAAATAACAGGAAAAAAAAATATTTTATTTATCTAAATTTTGAAAAAAAATGTCAAAAAATTGAAATTAAAAAAATCTGCAAAAAGTTTAAACGGTGGAATAAAGTGAGAGAATCTACCTCATGACCTCAGAATACAAATAAAACTCAACCTTGCAGAATCCACCATTCATGAATATTCCTCTGTGGATGAACATGTTGAAAAGAAGCCGTGTAAAGGCCACAAACTCATCAGTAATTATGATTAAGTGTTTGCATCCTTGAGCGTACATGTGAGTGTATTAAACCTGTGCTTACAGTAGACACATGATTGATTCTGGAGCAGGAGGCCACCATGATGCTAACTGGATTACTGCAGACAGGATGTGACATTTCCAAGCTGCATCCCACAAACAGAATACCTGAGTATCACATATGGCGAGAACAGACTAATTGACAGAAGATGCTTTTTTTTTTCCCTGACGCTGCAGAGATTTTTCAAGGAGATTGTTTTCACGGTGTGGAGTAGACTAAAAGTAGGACGCAGCAGGCGTGATGAGCAGAGGAGGGGGAAAATAGACAAACAAACCAATTACATGATTCACTTGTACAGAGAGGGAGGAATAAGTACCATGTAGCATCCGTCGCTGCTTTGTTGGGTGTCCTCGTTTTCTTTTTCTGGAACGTTTGATGGAAAACAGGAAGATGGCTCATCCAGAGATGACCTTTTGTTAATTCAAAGGTTTGATCTGAGCTAACTCAACTGTAAAAATGTAAATCTGAGAGTTTCATATCAAGCCTTTCAATGACATCGATCTGTTTCTGATCCATGCCTCCCATGAGCTCAGAGAGCCTCCGTCCACTTTCAGCTCCTCCAGTCAATACCACCAACAAAAACACAACCTGCCAGCTCAGGTGTCAATCACGCCGTCACAAATGCACCGATCTGATCCGCACGAGGCCATTCCCCTGAGGGATAATTCGAGCTCTCCCACTACTATTCCAGTTGTTGACTCTAGATGCGACACCCGGGGTTGTCATTACCTCACCGGTGCAGCTCTTTCCCTCCATCTCTCTGCATGCAGAGCCCAGCTAAGTGGCCACTTGACACTTATTCTGCTGAAAACGCCGTGTTTATGGATGTATCCATTATTTCCTGTGCTTGTGTTTTAAGCTGTATGCTCTGTGGAGCAAGAGACGCGTGATTTCAAATGCACAAAATGACTAGAGGTGCGTTTGTGCAGTATTACACCTTTAACACCAAATTGTTGTGATGTTTTAGCTGATTATCAGCGGAGTACACACGAAAACTAACCTGTTATAAAAGCTCATCTGTGTTTCTCACTCAGCTAATGTTTTAAATCGAGCAATGCGCAATAAAATCTGTTCTTAAAGGCACAAAAACAGGTCTGATCTCCTCTAATTCCTCTCTAAAAGCAAACTTACTCCCCTTTACGACTGTTTGTTTTGCTGAAGCAAACAGAAGCAGTGGGAATAGAAGAATTTGCTCACATTACGAATATGATAGCACGAAGTAAAAACGCCACGGTGTCCACAGTAATAGGAAAAGTAAGCCAACAGGGGAAGCAAGAATCAGATTGAAGAGAAGATGCTTGCAAAGATCATCTCTGGAACGATAAAAGTTTCTCAAAAAGACAGAAAAATGGATGTTTGCAGCTGGTGTGAGTTGAGTCTCTGGAGGTGCGGTGATAAAAGTGGGAAAAAATGGCTGCAAAGATGAAAATCCGTGTGAAAACTTGCTTATTCTATGCTTTTAGAAACGGGGACCATAAAGCAAGCTGTATGCAATTTGCAGTTAATGGAGTAAAACTGCCGGTATGTTCCTTTAAGCCTGCATCCGTTTGTGCTCGCTGTAAGTCACACTGTTTTATTTGACTGTAAAGACACAGAGCTGCTACAAACATAACCCAGAGAGGATAAACATGGACTCTCGTGCTCGCCGTTTACTCGCTGCAGCTCCGTAAAGCAAGCAACACCCACCGCTATCCTGTTATTTTAAATAAGAGCAGCAAGGCCACTGGAGCAGCTGAGTGCGTTGGTGAAGGCTAGTGAAGAAAGCGAAGGAGATTTTAATGGATCCCACGCAGCCCTGCGCCGAGTTTTAACCCCTCCTGGCTGAGAGAACGCAGAATGAATAGAGTCAGGCGCTAAACGCTCCGTGAACCTCGGCGTGATCCAGCTGTCAACATTCTGCTAATGCACGCTCCGTTTCCAACTTACAAACACAAACAATGTGCATCAAGTCCTGGCTGAGGGTTCAAAGTTAGAGGAAGTTAAAGAGAGACGGTGGAAGGAGTGTAACAGCCTATCAGGAGCCCATTACATCCTAATCCTGGATGTGGGCTCTGACATCTCCGCTACGAGCGAACGTGGGTGGAAAAAAAGGAACAAGTGAACAAAGGACAATGCAGCTTGTAATCCCGTTAAAGGATTAAGGGCTTGAGCACATGTGTGTGCATGCACACACAAAAGACACACACGTTTTGTTTGGGAGCATCCCTCTTCCTCTTGCACTCCTTCATTAACCCCAACACTCGGCTTAACACCATTACACCCAAAGCACTAAACTCCCGTGACCTTAAATCGACCTTAATTCCCAACCTGAGCACGGAGCCAGCCAATTTCAAAGTGTCGACCGAGAAAAACACTCTTTTTTTTTTTTTTTGAAGGGCTTTTCACATCTCGGACATGTCTCGTCTCTAAAGGGATAAAACTACAAGCTTTCTCTCACACACACACACACACACACACACACACACAGCAAAATGAGCACAGACACAGCGAGTCGGCTCAGTCTGAGCCTCCAGGCTATGCACTTGACTTGTGGATGATCTCAGACTGTGTTTTTGAGACTTTTAATCCAATTTGTTGCAGAATATTACACCAAACATCTACAAGAGAGCACATCGGCGGAATAAAAAGTCACAGGAGGCTCGCGAGGTTTTGTTCTTAAAAACACACAACTCCCTCACAGAGGAGGCTCCTCCTCGCTGTTCTTCTAAACTTCTCAGATGTTACAGATGAAAACTAGGTGGATCATTTCTGTGCGTCCGCCTGCTGCTTTCATGTGGCGCTAATGATCAGGACAAAGCCGCTGCAGAACGGCGCTGCTGCCGCCCGAGGCGACCAAAGAAGAACCTTTTGGAAGGGCTGCTGCGCCGCGTTTGATGAGCACGGTGTTTAGTTTTGTAGCTTGTGACATTGCCGCGGGGCGCGCTTCTGAAACTTCCTCTTGAACTACTGCTCCCATCAGGGGCGACGCCACCACTGCTGCTGCTGCCGACGCCATTTTGGATGCTGTTTAAGCTGCTCATTGTGCAAAGAATGTTTAGATCACACCTGCTTGTGTTCTAGCTCGGAGCCACGCACGGGAAAGCTCTTTGTCTAAGAAAGCAGAGCGCAGCTATGGGTATGTTTGCTGCTATCCGTGCCCTCGATATGTTAAGCGGGCAGCTTATCAATGCAGCCAAGTGCAGAGCAAACTATGAATTATTTAAGAGCTATTTAGCCTGCATGTTGCCTTAAATTTCCTCTGCTAGATATTGCTCCGAGGAACCTGCCTGTATCCAGGTCAGCACAGTCATTCGCAGTTCTCCGCCTGTCATCTTCCTTTTCTTTTGAGGTCAGATTCCTTTTTTTTTGTTGTTTTTTTCCAAGCAAACTTGTTTTTATCTCAGCTTCTCTTGTTTCCCCTCCTTCCCTTCCTCTCTTTTAAGACACAGACAGCATCAAGAGGAAACAACAACACAGCTTTTTCTCTTGTTCTCGTTCAGAAAAGTAAACGTACGACACAAGTCTGTTAAAAAATGTAATACAACCTCAATCCACGTCCTAATCCTGGCACTATTCAGGCAAGAGAAATCCAACCAAATACTTTGAAATTTCGAAAAATTTGGAAAATTTTTTGGAAAAACAATGAAATAAATTTTAAAAAAAAAACGAATTCCAAAAACTTTGTAATTTCTAAAATTAGAATAATTTAAATAATTTGCCAAAAAATTGCAATGATTTTAAAAATTAAACCCTTAAACTATTTCAAAAAATTACAAAAAATTTCAAAAAGTTTGGGAGGTTTTTTTCTAAATTTGGAAAAAACATAATATAAATAATGGTACATGTAATGTCTTAGTTTTCTATTTTTAAAAAAAAATTGCAAATATTTTAATAAAGATTGAAAACCTTGTAATAAAAGTCTCATAAATTTGCCAAAAAATGAAATTTATATTATTTTATTATTTATATATTTATTTAACAAATAAATAAATTAATAAACAAATAAGTGGACAATTTTTCAACAAATAAATAAATAAATAAATTGCAAAAAATTCCTGAAACTTTGAAATTTAAATAAATTGTAATTAAAAAAATACATTTTGTATTATTTGCAAAAATTTGCAGGAATTTAAAAAAATAAAACCCTATGAAAGAACAATTGCCAAAAAAGATTTGATCTTTTCTTCTAAATTTGGAAAAATGTCAAAAAAATAAAATTCAAAACTATCAGCAAAAAGTTACAAAGGGGTATAGGAGTGTGAGATGCAACCTTTGGACCTCAGAATACAAATGAAACTCAACCTTGTAGAGAAACGCGCTGAATCCACCATTCATGAATTCCCCTCTGTGGAAACGTAAACGTACAACGCAACCTCAATAAAGCCTAAATCAACTTCCTGATCCCAGCATCACTCAGGGAAGAGAAATCCAACCAGAAGCAACAGATTTTAAAAAAAGAAGTGTCTTACCTGGTGATGTCATCAGGAATGGAGCATCCCCATTGGTGGAGAGGAGAAGATGCACAGAGATCCCATTAGAGAGCATGGAAAGAAAAGAAAATGCTCATTAGCCCAAACTACTTTCAAATTCAGAAGTTTGTGCAGCATCATCCAAGCGTAAAACCCTCCAACAAAGTGTGAACACCATAACACAAAAGGTGTAATCAGCGCCAGAGCAGAATTTGCATGATTGTGATGACATTAGGAGTCTTATTTGGCATTTACTTCATGAACAGGCGCAAAAAAAATAATAATAATAACAGTCCCATTTTGTGACTGCAGCAAGAGAACACGCTGAAGGTTAATATTAACATAAAAATAGTTCTGTAGAGTAATATTCCTGGAGAAATGTTATTCAGAAGAAGAAGGAGGAGGAGGGGGAAATAAAATCGCAGAGTTGAGAAGTTCAGCTCGAGGCTCTCCGACTGCGTGACTCCGGCAGAGGCAGCGTCAGATTGAAGCTGTCAGAGCCGATGTTGACGTGACACAAAATTTCCAGTGATAGCCTCCATCCCTAGGCGTCATGTGTCTGCATATCCATCCTTTCCGTCTGTGTGTGTGCAGCATTTCCCTCCCAGACATGGATTTTCAGCCTTGTTGGTCTGTTTTATCACAACACGAGGAAAAAGGAAGTGGAGCTTGTCGAGTTACAGAGGAAGAGGGGGCAAACGCAGACACAAAACTAAGGATGATTCATGGGTCACAACTTATTCTCTTCCTACTCAGAGGAAACTTCTTTATTCAAAGTGCTTCAGTATTTCTGAAGACGTTGACTCTGGACTTTGAGCGCCAACTCTGGTCTCCGCTAAAAACAAACAAGCATCACTTTGTGGAAGCAGCTTAATTTCATGGAGATATGGCTTCACTCTCTGAGGTAGGAATCACACCTGTGGAGTCCAGCAGGTTCACTTTGAATGTTCAGACAAAAAGCGTATTAGCAGCGTCCGTTTCAAAATCAGCGCCGCTGGAGCGTGTCCAATTTCTGTCTCCTCGTACAAATTGGCGCCTCATTTCTCCTCTTTCCTGCTCAACCCAGCTTTTCTTTCTTATGTCCTTAAATACTGATGTAGAATGCAGCTCATATGCTGACTTTGTTGGGCTGTAAGTGCAAAGAGGCTGCCGCAGCATCGCAAAAAAGAGTATTTGGGTTCTTTGTACGCAGATGACACCCCACTTTATGTGTGTGATGATTTCTTTTCCTACAGGAATAGTTTAAAAAGGTTTCTCACTTTTAAAATAACATTTTCGTCAAAATCATCCTTCTGAGGCTTTTTGCAAAAGCTCAGCTTTGTTGGATCTCGAAATATCATCAGTAATGGGACAAATTTGAGGCGCATTTCTCTCCAATAACCTCCAAAGTATGAGTCAACGCTTAACCGACAGAGTCAAGATGGAGGTATTTATATCTGGTCCATCAAAGTGGATTTAGGGGCCGTTTACACGACAACGGTTTTAGCGGCTTCTGGACAAGACAGTTATAGCGCCGACTATAGGCCTGGCATGCTTACTACAGCACAGATACTACACAGATTTTTTTAATTTCAGCGTTTTCAGATGAAATGTTGTCGTGTAAACAGAGCCTTATACGCTGCTGCTGTCTGCTACAGGGTTGTGATGTCCGATTGAGGCTTCAAAATAACACATGGACATCAGTGTGGCGTCATTATGTTTCATTATCCAGAGGTAAATTAAAGCTAGCATCACCCGTGGTGTCTCTTCTTGGGAGGATGGGACGAAAATGTGCAGGAGGAGAAGAAATGATCATGCAAAATGAGAAGAAGATTACTTTTCTGGAAATTCATTTACAATTTCACGTGTCAGGTTCTAAATTAAAACCATTTCATGAGCGTTTAAATTTGCAATTAAAGCAAAAAGTTGGATGGAAATCACGCAACCTGGCGTCTACAAAAGTTGCAAAATGAGACAACCCTCACGTGTGCAACTGGTGCTGTACAGCTGTGAGTTGAGTCTGCCTCGAGCTTCACATGTTTGAAATTATGCACATACTAAATCAGCCTTATTAAGAGAAAATCTTCATGCTCTCCCGTCTCCACAGCTCATCTCATTTAGCTTTTCTCTGCTGCTGCTGTGGCGGCGGTGCAACCTCTGGGTGCTTAAATCCTGCTTTCTGATGAAACAGTTCAAACTTAGACACTTCTCAAACGTCCAAATGGGGATAAAGCTTGATATGTGCGTTATCGGTGCGTCAGGGGGGGAAGTAACAGGGAAGGCAACTAGAAAGAAACCTCAAATTGGGTTTGACTGGTGTAGTTTTCAGAGTACTGTCGATCAATAAGCATTCTGCATCTTAATCATTCATCCTGTGTCTCTGAAGGATGCTGCAGTGTATTTCTGAGCATGCTCAAAGTCAAACCTGTGATAATTAAAGTAAGGGACAGTTCAAGGATCACCAGTAAACTTCAACTCCCCTCAGCTCACTCTGTCCCACTCTCAGTGACAGCCGGAGTCCCGACACGACACCGCCGCTTGCTCGTCAGGAAAGCAAACCCACATGTCAAACACTGAGAAGACGAAACTGAAAATGATGCCTCCTTTCACCGCTGACTCCACTTTTTGACGGGATAAAGCCGAGGATGTAAGCCTCACTTCAAAGTGCAGTGAAAGGGGGTGGCGAGCTTTACATTCGTCTAATCTGACCTGTGGGCGCCGCCTGCTTTAGCCACTAGCTCCAGTGTTAATCCTTTGACTGTGCCGCTCTCTGTGCACAGTCCACGGCTCTCCCCTGGTGTCAGAGACGCCGACCCCTCCCTCTGAGACATCTTAAGTGGGATGTTGTTGTCTGAAAACAAAGTCAAACACTCGTCTCTTCAAGATGTAATCAGGGTAACAATTCAGCAAAGAGCAGTTATTCCTCGGATAGATTGCCCTGGAGATGTGTAGGTTTAGAGAGAATAACAGGCGATGGAAAATGCACAGCGGGGTGGCATCTGCCTGCACTCAGTCAAAACAAGCTCACTGACATTTTCCACTAATAGCCGACGTTGGAAAGCAGTCCATGAGAGCCACGGGGAGAAGACTTTGGATAAACTTGTCAGAATCAACTTTCAGAGCAGTGAGGACAGATTCCTCATCAGCTACTCCGGAGTTAGCTTCAACACACTCATGTACAGACCTGATCAAAATTGCAAGAATTTACCTTTTGCACATTTGGATCTTAACAAGGTTTTACAAAATGCTATAATATATGATACTACATTATATCTCTATATATATACTATAAAACTATACTTAAAACCTCATTAAGGTCCAAATATGCAAAATGCATATTCTAGAAATTTTTCAATTTACGTGCAGCTTAATCCAGCAATGTTTGGTTAGCTTAGCACCACACATCCTCACATACAAAAACGTCCGTTGGCATGGCGGCAAAGCAAAAACAATTCCTCCAAAGATAAAAATTGTTCCTTGAAATCCATGTTTGTTTGTGTGAATATGTCAGAATCTATTATTTTCAGACGCGTCCCCACAGAGCGCTCGTCTGAACAGTGTTTATCCAATTTACAGACCAGCCAACGCGCTGAAGCGCATGAAGAACTGGGTGCAGTGATGTTGACATGCTTCAACAGTCTATTTGTGCGTAATCCCTGAAGTGTCATGGATGATACATGTAAGCCCAGCTCCACAACTCAGCTGTATGGCTGCTGGCTCACATGAATGTTTTAGATTTTCAAAGCAGCTTTAAGGCCTCACACTCCGCTCTGGCCTCCATTTCTAAAGCGTTTGGGTTTAAACTGTACTGTACATGCCTCCAGTCATAGCGGTAATTATCCCTCTATTTCCTTTTCTGTCACACAAATGCACACTTTCAAAAGAACACACACTCACACACGTCATGCTAATGTGGCCTGGCGTTTGCTGTAAACATGTATCAACATTTACGGCGAACAATGCGGCTGCTGTGACAAGCAGCGAGCACATCAAAGACAGAGACGGAGCCCGGCTGAAGGATTTTTCGAGGTAAGAGCCACACACACACACACACACACACATATACACACACACTCAAAAGCCACTAGTGCACACACCTACGCACTCACCCACACTCTGAATATTAATGCTACCTGCTTGATGTCAGTTTGCATCATGGGAAAGTGGCCACTGATGCACACAGGAAAAAAACTCTCCTTACAGCCTCTCTGTGTCTGTTAAAGAAGCCGAGTGCTCGCTGCTGACTGCATTACTGCAGGTGAAGATGTGTGTGTATGTGTGTGTGTGTGTTAGCCACCTTTGTTTACAGCCTACACCTGCTAATGAGTTAGCAGCTATCTGTTGTGTTGTTCAGAGGTTGGGGTGTAGTGACGCCTGGTGAAATTGCAGAGGAAAGGAAGGCGAAAGTGCGAAGGGAACGGCTCGATATGTGGACGGCTTCCAACACTGAGCGACAGAGGAGAAACATAAACAAACAGGACACACTTCCTGTCTCGTAAGGGTGGGCAATATATCCTCAAATTTATATAAGACAACGGTATCATATCACGGTTTTCCAACATGACAAAAGGGAAGTCTTTTTAAAATTTCAAGAGTTCGGACTCAGATCCTGAACCCAGACCAAAAAAAAACTTTTACAGCTTTATCAACCCAAGGTAGGATTCCCAAACCATTTAACCCTGATTTTAGATATTTATCATCATCACTCACAAGGAGTAAAAGCAACAACCTGTCCCAACAGAATGACATGATTCTGTTCTAGACAGCGCTCAGGCTTCATCCTCAGAACAAGAGTCTATAAAAAGCGTTTTGTATCTACATGTTCATTGGACAAAAAAATTGAAAACAAACTTATCGCAAACCGGCACAGCACCTGTTTCCCCTTTCCCATTAGCAGAAACACCTGCTAACATGACAGTGGCCACTCCGTTGGACGCAGGCTGGTTGTTTATGCCTAAGCTCTGTCAAAATGAATGAAGTGAAAAATGTAGCTGCCTATAGTCCACAAACTACGGTTTCAGTTTGCTTCAAGAAGTTTATTTTGATGACACTACTTTTGTTCAAAAACTGGTTGTATCACATTTTAGGTTTTAGGGTTTCACCATAGACCAGCCCTATTCAATTCACGGCCTGAAAGCAGCTGCCAAAAGATTGGGAGAGAAACATCTTTTACTAACACTCACAAGTTCTTGCAAAAAAATTTCAAGAGTAATACAAGTATTAACTGCAACACCTATCGTAACCTAGAAACTAACCCACAATGCATTGTGTCATTGAGTCTCACATAGGTGAAAATAGCATGTCTCTTTCTACCCTAAAACTAAAAACCAGCAAAGATAATCATCGTTCTGTGTGGACTGGACTACCACGGTCATTACGGTATTGTCAAATTCATTTGGTGGCAACATATTATACCAGTTATGGTAATGAAACTGGTATACTACCCACCCTTGCTGTCTAGCTTAGCTTCAGGTGTCCCATTAGATTAAGTGTGCACCAAGCTTCAGGATTGCCTCAGTCGACTGAGCGGTGTGTGCTGCGGCCTCCCCTCCCCTGGACGGCGGTCCCATTATAAACAGCCAATGACATTTCCGTAGCATGCGCCTGGCATTTACTTCGATGGATTTATTGACATTTGCTGTTTTATTTCTCTCCCATACTACCGGCTTCCCTCTTCAAGAAAGCGTCTGCAGGCCTGACCCCGATTCCAGTCCTGCACTGCAGCGCTCTCCATGTCCCCTGCATCGGATTTCCTGTGCATGTGTGTGTTTTGATAAACAGCATCGCTGTGCTGCTGCTGCGAGGCGGGTACACCCACAGGCCTGCACATTAGCATGCAGAAAAGAGTTAGCCTGAGTTACTGCATGCATACTGAGCTGCTGCTGCTGCCTCTTTATCTGCATGGAGATATTTCACAACCATACGCCAGTAATTACAGCATATTTTGATTATCGTGAAATCATAAAGTCATAATGGAAGCTGTATTTCAGGAAAATAGGAGCCAGCTTGAATATTAATAAGCTGTGAGTGTAATGGCCTCTGAAGAGGATACATAGAGTCCAATAATTAGCTTCCTAGCTCTGTAAGTTGAAATAAAGAGACGTGAGGGGGAGATCTGAGGCATTGATAGCTAATGTGGCAGAATCAGCCGTCCAGCATCTATCAGGTTTGGCTGATGTCTCTCTGCTTCTCTGCTTCTGTGTGTGTGTGTGTGTGTGTGTGTGTGTGTGTGTAACCACAGGAGGGGCTGGTGTTGGAAAGAGAGATGTCCTTAATGAGAGAGCTGCAGGCGAAACACACACGCACGCACACACACATGCAAAACATCCTCTATCAGTGCTGCTGTCTCACCTCATTTTGCTCCTTGCTGCCTTCTGTCTGTGTTTATTTGGCAGCAGCCAGCTTGAATCGCTCCCTGTGTAAAACTTCCCATCACCCACTGCTGCTCGCTTTCACTTCCTGGAAATTAAAGCAACACCTGGACGTTTTTTTTCTCTTTTTTTTTCAAGCTATAGTTTATTTGACTAAGTCGTATTTCTTCCATGAGGAGGGAATTTCTGCTCAGACAAAGTGAACATATCACCAGATAAAAATCTGAACGTGATATTTTCCATCTGACACCAAATATCTAACTTTAATTTAACTCATGTCTTAATCTTTTTATAGGAGATCTGCCGTTTCTGTGATGTTTACTCACTAGTAGGAACCGGTACCTGGTAATGGGTATCGGTACTCATTGGTACCAATTTTCAGTACTTTTTATTTGTTCATGTGGTCATAAATATTCATTTGTTTAATAATAAAATCTCAAAGTTTTTTAATTTAACATATTTATTTCTCAATACATAAACTTGCAATGGTGTGTTCATGTCCAGCGTGGAAAATCGCCTACTCTTCCACTCTCACAGTCACAAGGATGCATTTAGGTACCTAAACATGGTACTCTCTGGTATTACATGAATTGGTACCCATACTACAAACAGGAATAGGTCAGTACCAGGTCCAGGACTGTTTGCTTTTCTTGCGATTTGATTCTAATACGATTTTTAGGGTGTCGATTCGATTTACGTCGCAATTCTTCAATTTAATTTTGCATTTTTTGTGTTTTTTGACAATTTTGATGATGATGATGTCTACAGACGATATCAGGAGCCATATTTTCCCATAAAATGAACATCACATGAGTCAGAGAGAAACATTTCGTTCTCTACTGGAGAAGAAATGGGAACTTTTTTCTAGTCCAGTTTATAGACAAATACTGAAATAAAGAGGAATGGAGGGAAATTCAGCTCCAAGCCACTATTATCTAGAAAATTTGTGCTTTGAATTTCACAATGACTTGATTTAAAAGTGATTCTGCAAGTTTTTCAGTCTCAAGGTTAAAAGAGATGGTGAGACAAGCTTTTCCTGGCCTGTGAGTACTGTGCATAAAGGACAAAAAGCCCCTGGAGTGTGACAGGGCTTTGTTCTGGAGTAATAAAGTAGGTCCAAAGCAGAAGAAAGAGGAGGCACAGAGACAGTAAATTATGAGTTAGCGCACAATGACGAGACAACAAAACCCAGGACGGGCTGCAGGAATAAAAAAACACGAAGAAAATTAAAGACGCGGCGCTGACAGAGAGCAAACAGGAGCAAATAGCTGACAATGGCTGACGCAGGAGGGGGAAATTAAACACAAGACGGGAGAGACAAACAAGAGGAGGAGGGAGGGAAGGAGACAAGGTTGAGGCCGAGTTAATATTAGAAACAGGTCAGTGAACACCTCCCCTCTGTCTCCCCCCTCTTTGAACCACAGGCTGTGATGCTGTCAAAGCAAACTCCAGCAGACCTCAGTCTTCTCCATCCTCCTCTCTTCATTTCCTTCTCAATCTTGCAGCTTTTCTCCCCCTTTTCCATTCCTTCCTCACCCACTCCTTCATTCTCCCCTGCGAGCGGTGAATATCAAAGAAGCTCCATCCTGGCACTCTGCCTACACCTGCCAAACACACTGCTCTCAAACTGCACCAAGGTCAAACTTTTCACCACTAAGAACTCATTTTTTGAGTGTATTAGCTCCTGCAGGTGACCGTCACATCTGCTTCCCACGCCACCCTGATGACCACACGTTCAGGCAGACGTCTCCAGCGCCAACACGGAGCCGTGCCCCGCATGAGTCGTCCTAACATCCTTCTCACATCTGCTGCTCGTGTGTTGCGTCACTCCTCCGATATCTGCCACACTTAATTGCGCTTCATTGCAGTTTGGGGAGATTTTTAACAGGTGTTGTGCGACTATCCCACTCTGATTGAAAACGACACTCTGCTCTCATCAGGGCGAATGAGTTGGATTTCTAACTACCCGGATTGCACATCTGGAGGCAGGAATAACTGCCAAGAGAGAAGGGGATGCAGTCAGCCAAAAGTGGAGCCCTTGAAATGTATTTTTAATCATTTCTGATGCTCTCCAGGTAAAGCACACAGACTCATCCTTGAGGAGGAAAATGGGTTTAGAAAAATCAGCTAGGGACTTCGGCTTTGGAGAAGTACGCGGCGAAAAACAGACTGCAAGGAGAGGAAATGATGAGTGTGCTTGCACGTGTTGATCGAATCAGAATCAATGACGAAGCTGATGTTTCTCTATCTCCTGCTGTTTTGGACAAACTCCAGCTCTGCAAGATTGTGTTTGTCCTGATAAATTAAAAAAAATAATTACATGCAGATAAATGCAAAATAATCAGCTTAGCATAGCGCTATCAGCAGCTATCATGAATGCTTGTAAGGATAACCGCCCTTCATCTGGGGACAAAAATCCTCCCTCAGAGAGTCAAAAGCTTCAGTTTATCTTAAAGGGCTAGTTGGCTCACAAACCATCACTTATCCTTATCTCTCCTTAAGGGAAGCAAACGCACGCTCCCCTCCAGGGTGGACAGGTTTCCCCATCAGGACCGGAGGTAGACGGTGTTTATCTTGTCATCGGAGATGGACGGGGGATTTATTTAAGGTGTTAAAGATGCGAGGATGGATGGAGGACGGCGGTTGTTAAAGGGTGGCTGTTTCATGGCTGGTTCATAAACAGCTAGGTGGGACGTCGTCATCATGGGAGGGCTATTTAGCAATTTTATGTCTCGCTGGCTTTGTATAAAAACCAGTGAATGGAGCTGCTGCTTCCAGGAGTTTGACATTCATCCCATGAGAGGGAGTCATTTATTTCTTCCCCAGTGAAGATTTTGTTGTATCCATACAGGATTAGGACGTCTTCCTCAAACGTTGACTCCTTTACATCAATTTTGCATCAATTGAGCAGGTTTCCAACAGCAGTGAACTCTCAAGTTCATCCAAGGATCCCGCCACCCTGAAAGTACATCAACTTTTCTTCTGTACATCACAGCAGGCTTACAAAGGGATGTAATGGAGGTGCGTATTTTCCTCCCCACAGGAGACACAAAAACAGATAACAATTTCACAGCAATTTAAACAGGCACAATATACCAGCCGGAGCAGAGCATGTCAACTTAAAATCAGGGAGTAAAATGGATAGAGCTCAACTCGAGGAGCTGAAAATCCAATACACCTCCATTCTGGTGTCTGTATTCATTGATGTTGCTCCAATCTCGCCGAGTGGCGTGTCAATGACGGGGTCACACATTCTGTGACAAGCCGCGAGTTATTTTGGGCTTTTTCGCCAATCAAGCGCCCGACACTCTGACCCCCTCCTTGGTATTGCAGGAGCCAGCTGGGTATCGATTGGACCGCCTGCTGCTCCAGGTGTCCTTCCTCTCATCCGTCGAGTCATTCGAGCTGGGCTTGGGGGAGAGGGGCAAACCCTTGGAGGATAAGTGAAAATTGCCCTCTGCTTCCTGCAGCTCCAGGTGGTGGTCCTCTCGCTGTGGCATTTTGAGGTTACGTCGCTTAATTCCTCTTTGACCTTGGGTTTCCACTTGAATTGTTGGAGCACAATCTTTATATCTTCTTTTTTTTTTCTTCGTCAGGCATTTGAAAAGATTTCCAGTCTGCAGACGTACGAATGGAGGAAGAGCCTGGCATTCAAACGTTTTGACACATGTATTATCAGCGTCTTCAAGTAAAGGGCGTTAAGATTATCTCAGAGGATAACTTTTTTTTTTTTTCGTTGTGGGAAGTGTATTAATCTTCACTTTCAGAATGCTAAACGTGACATTTTAACTCATAACACAGATTTTAATGGATGTTAATGCAGCTTTCGAGCATCAGACTTTTTAAAATAAAGCGTATCAGTCATGTTGCTGTCTAAGGCTTAATTTACGTCCTATTTAACAAAATACACCCAGGAGAGCTTTGGTAGTAATAAGTCAAACTTGAGGGTCATTAGTTTAGAAATGGGTTGTACATTAGGGGGGAAACATAATAGGATCTGAGAGACTTTTTTGTGAAATCCTGTAAAATATCTACTGTTATATGCTCCTGTTTCTACCTCAATGTTTATTTACAACAGAGAACAATATCTATAGTAATGCACAGTATCTGCATTTGACCTACAAAAGCTAAAAAAGCATCTGTATAAGTAAGTTTTTTACTTATTTGTAATTTTACATATGCTTATATACTGTCAGCTCTGTTTACAGCATAACTTTTACCTTAGAGAACAAGATTTGACTAATTTATTTTAAGCCCTCGCCTCAAGCCTTTTTCCTGTCTCCTTGCTGCTGCATTCCTGTTCCTAAACATAAACATAAACATAAAAATAACTGGGTCCACCTTACTCCTTTACACACACATTTCGAGAGTTTGTTTAGACAAACAAAACTCAAGTGTGGTCACCCAAACTAACAGCTGAAACCTGACACAAATATAAACCTTCAAGTCATCAGCATATCGTTAAAACTGATTAAAAAAACAGAACCGTTCTGAAGTTGAAAAGGCATAATCAAGCAAACACTCAGCTGCAATACACACTTGTAAATCAGCTTATCATCAGCGTATGGCTAAAAATGAAAGGAACCAAAGGAGTCTAAATTGAGGTTCAGTGTGATTAAAGCCTCAAAGTGACTCAGCATTTCAACCCAGAAGGCTACAGTTACCACATCTCTATGTTTTCTTGACGGGAGCGACAAAGGAGCCATTCAACCGGCCGCCTACTCTCCTCTGTGGTCGATCACTGAGAGATCTAGCACTGTATCACGGCGAAGAGCTAATCATTTATTTGAAGACAGACACATAGAGAGGGAGAGGTGTAATTACACTGTACAATGACGAAAGTAATTCAGCAGCATCGATGAAACCTTCATCATTGTTGTTTGCTGAGGGACTGACTCATTTGGTCGCAGCAATATGCAGCGGTTTGTTCGTAATTGATGACGGTGTCACACAACAAAATAATCAGAAAGGCAAAACAGCTTCTCAGCTGCTCCTTCTCCTCAGCTTCACAATCCTGAATCTGCATCAGTTTCTCTTTTATTCATTCCTCAAAGCAGGTCTGTGTAGGTGTGTTTTTTTCCTCTTCATCATCCAGGACTTGGGATGTGATCAGTGCAACTGATATTTGAGAAGTCTACAAAAGCCTTGAACTAGTAACGCACCGAAAAGGAGAAACAAAAGGCTCCTGGGTGAATCACGCTGAGCTGTATTGTGTGTGAGTTTGTAGCAGCGTTGGCTCTGGTTTTCGCACCGCTCTGGGTAGAATGCTCCCACCTACACCCTTGCTTGTGAAATGAAAAGCATCTGCAGGCGATTATGACAAAGGAAAGGGAAGAAGGGAAGAGGGGAGAGGAGGGGAGGAAACTCTGGCGTTTTATTCCCGGTTTGCTCCAACAGGTGTTACCTTGGCGTCTCGGGGCCTCACCTCTGCCCATTCCCCCCTACGCTACCCCTCCACCTATTCTTTCAGCTCCCACATGTGTTGTCTCATTCTGTTTTGCACAATTGCGCACACAAACATGTGCACATGCTGCTCTTTAGCGAGGAGGGGTTTCATCCTTAATCCCCCTCCTCTCCTAATGCTTGTTTTCCGAGCGTAAGCCCGTGTGATGTGGCCGACTCCCTGGTTGATATTATAGCTAATCCTGACAGAAGGAGACGGAGAAAGTGAGAGTGGGGATGACGGAGGAGGAGGCGAGCTGTAAAATAAAGAAAGGAGGGGAAGAGGAGGGAGTATTTGGCTACTGATACCTCGCTAATGCCCCAACAATCCTGCCTGACTTGTTGTATCGACTCCCCACGGACTGTGCAGAAATCTCCTAATTCCTCTGAGTTTATAATCACGCCACATGTGACCCAACGGCGACAGAATTGAAGTCCTGAATTCTTTTCAAAGCTGTAAACCTTGACTTTAAATAAACTGTGCTATGAGCTGTTATTGTAAAACTTGCATTCAAATGACAAAAACCTTTTTCTAAAAGCCGTTTTTGAGTATCTGCTATAGAAATGAGGTTTCAAAGAAGCCATGAATAGTTCATATCTGCTGCATTTCGATATTTTATCCACCTTTAACTTATTCTTTTACAGCCCTTAAAGGATGCTGTGTTGTAAGGATGTGTGCTCTCCTCTCCATGATACTTCTATTTCTCATCAGCTTTCACCTTTTTTAAAAATATGACTTTCTGCTTTTTTTTTTAACTTTGTGATGAATTAAAGATAAATTCTTTTGCTGTACAAAATGTTTACTTTTGTGGCAGCAGATTGTGTTGGAAGCATGCTCGACTTGAGGCGAAGGATACAGCAAGACAGTGTTAGCGAGTGGACCTTGGTGTAGCGCGTGGTTCTGCTGTCTGGGAGTCTGTTGCCAACTTAGAGACTTTTTCGCTACATTTAATAAGTTTTCAGACCTTCTGCTGAGTTTTCCGAAGACTAAAGTACTTGCGACTTTTCTGGAGTTTGGAGAATCAGAGGTTAAAGCGTGTTTTGATCTCCTCACTTCTGCTGGTCCCCAGCCCAGATAAAGGAGGAGGGTTGATATTTAAGACATAAAAAAACAAGAATGGACAGAGGAGAGACAGCCAATAGTGGCTTTCCTTACTGAGGAGTTGAAACTAGCATGTTTCACTCAGCTTTAATGATGTTTGAAATGAGAAACAGCCTCATTCTTTCAGCTTTTTCACGACAAAACATGACAGAATTGGTTAAAAATAATCTGCTAACAGTGGATTATTAGGGTGTATGGTAATCTGGGGTGTTTGTTTGAGGTGTATTAATATTTACAGCTTCAACATCACTTATATCAGGAAACAGGTGCTGGATTTCCTCCAGACGCTCTGTGTGTGTAGATTAAAGCCTTCGTCCTCACTCTTGGGACACAAAGCAAACATTTGGCCCACTCTCCCTCAGATATGACCGCGGCTTAATAACGGTCATCACACACAGCGCTGTACATATTTCATCCCTCCTCTCCTCTAAAGAGTCGATGTAACGCTTCATTTATTGATGTTGGTTAACATACATGATTATGAACACTGAAAGCAGGTAATGAGCCCGTTAACTGCACGTTTCTTATAAAAATTCAATGAGTGATGGGTAGAGGAAGATCCGCCGTGTTTTTACACCTCCCAGGGTTCACATCTACATGAATCACTCGTGTCTTTTTCAGCTTTACTGATAAATAAAAGGCAGGAAAGACTGATGCTGTGTGTCCTCTGTGTGCAGCACACCCCCCTCCCTCCCAGATCAGCCAAGATGTGTTATTGATTTATGTTTCTGCTTCGCGCCAGCAATCCCTAAGAAAGTGGAAGTGTTGGGAGATTCTGGAGGGGATTGAGGTGTGTGTGTGTTGGTTTGTTTACAGCGCCTGCTCCTGTGTGTGTGTTTGTGTGTGTGAAAGGAAGGATGGATGGGTGGGCTGGGGGTTGAAGCCTGAGAAGACAAACCAGAAGGTCATTTCTTTCTGCCCATTGTCACAGATTCAGCAGAAGAAACACACAGCCGTGTGGAATGAGTCAGTGTTTCCTGGGAGTCTAATGATGAAGACGGAGAAACCGTCTCCATGCGACTAAATACTCGCCTAATCAGCTCGTTCTTCCCAGGCGCACATGCAGCCCATTAAAGCCATCGCACTTCCTGCAAGTGACACATCTGCACGACAGAGGCGAACCAATCAAAGTCATTTCAGGGAAATGGAGAAGCCTGATGAACATGTCTGTTTGCTCACACATTTTCAATCCTGAGGGTCTCTTTACTTTCAGATCTCACATATTTACCCTACATTTCTTTTGTTTTCACCTCTTTAAAGCGTCATAAAAAGAAAACACTCCAGCAACCCACCAGCTCCTCCATCTTGATCTTTTGTGCACCAATTAGCTTTCCTTTTGTAAAAACTTGAAAAGAAAAATTCCACCAATTTGTAAAAACGTTGGATTCAAACCAAAGACACAATCAGCAGTGACAAGGTCAACCGCCAAAGGAAATGGGAACAAAGCTGAATGAAGGAGCTGCAATGAGAAACAAAATGTTCCACTACTTCCACTTTGCCAGGACGCTTGTTCCAATCAACGCTGCCAGAGTTCGGCGGTTTGTAGAGGACGAAGGGGGGTAAGACCCAAGGAGAAGGAGAGCTCCATTGTGGAAAGATATTGAGTGTTTTTTTGCATGTAGCCACATAATCTAATCCTTATAATCCAAATAAAACATCATCCACACCAAGGGTCTGCAACCTGCGGCTCTTTGACTCCTTTGCAGTGGCTACTTGTAGCTTTAAAAAAATGTTTAAATAAAGAATTTTCATTTTTCTTACAGAGGGTATTGATGATTAAAGACATTGACAATAAATAAAATTCTGTGTTATTATTTAGTTGAACTAAATCTTCATCCCATCTGTCATTAAAGCCTGCCACTGCTCTACTTCACCTCCTACAACATCAACAGCCCACCAACTTTCCATGCACCTGTGGCTAACCTCAAGTTTTACAGCCTTGGTAAGAAAACTAAATGTAGAAAATTAGCACACAACAAATAATGCCTAGTTGAGCAAAAGTATCAATATGTGATAGGATTTTCAAGAATTCTTTCAAAAACTTAAAAAAAAAATTAAGTTTGAAGATTTTTTTAAAAGATTTTCGCAGATTATTTAGTTTTTTTACATTTTAAAATCCCAAATTTTTAAATTTAGTTAAGTTTTTTTCAAGATTTTTTTAAAAAATGTTTGCAATTTTTGTCCTTTCATTTTTTTTTTTTTACATTTTTTTGCAACTTTGGATATACAACAGTTTGAATTTTTTGCAATTTTTTTAAATTTAAATTTTTAATTTTTTTTTTTGCAATGTTTTAAATCAAAACATAAATTTTGAGGATTTTTTTAAATATAATTTTTTTCTTAATTTTAAACTAAGTCTTGTTTATATATATTTGCAAATTTATAAGAAATAAAAGACATTACATGTACAAGTTAATAATTAACAAAACTTGTCATATAGATAACTTCTCCCCTTAGAATTTACTAATGTGTGTTATGTTACATTCACTTTATAGTCTTCTTTGTGAAGGTAAAGTAGACTTTGTGGCTCGAGAATGACTTCAATCCAGGTGAGCTGAGGCAAAGTAAAGGCTGCAGACCCCTGATCCACACAGCAGATGTATTCTGAAGCCGTGATGCTGTGACTGGATCATATCTGGGTATTCATTGGTACATGGGGATGAGCCCTCTGCATGGCTGTTTTAGCCTCGGACAGAATCATCACATTTTATGTTCCCATAAAGCAAAGGCGGCTCGTATCTTTTTTTATGACGTATGGAGCGCTGTGATTTACAGTAACCAGTCCGCAGGGTGCTCATTTCAGTTACCCAGCAAGCTTTGCAGAAGAGGAGCAACAAGGGTTGAAGATGTTTTATGATAATTGGGTTTTTTATGCTATGTCAACAAGATGACTTCATAAAGATCAGGATGAAATGGACAGAGGTTCAAAAATCATGAGAGGGGGCACCACTCCTCTGTCTTATGACGACATTTCACTGAATTTCACAGCGACTTCTCGTCTCAGGAGCTCCATTCCCCACCAGGTTGTCTCTCAGTGATTTAATTTCTATTTGTTTCCCCTGTCATCTTCAATGACAGGACAGACAGGGTAGTAACTCTGCCAGGCACGGACTCAATCTGAGCTCCAGAGCGGTCCACACACACCACCCACAAATCAATCACTGATGAATCCACTCAACAAATGAATTCCCTTCATCACTGCTGTCTGTCTGTTTCAGATGCTATGAAATTGCTGATAATCTCTGTGGACGAGGAGCACTGGCAGAATATGAATGTGGCGTTCAGGGTCAATAGTGCTACAAAGGGAAAAGACAACCTTCACTGATGTAAATAATCCTTTTTAAACAGCAGCTAAAATCCAACGCAGCGCTGCGGCCGTGACAGAGCGTGATGGCGGTGAGATATGAAATCTCACGCGGGACGCTCTGAACCAGCAGCAAACAATATTAGGAGTGATAGCCATGTCCTATTGTAGATTAGCATTAGCCACGCTGCTCCTGTTGGGCCGATTAGAGAGTTAGCGTGGTTGAAATGTTTGGTGCATCCGTATGCACACACACACACACACACACACACACACACACACTATACACTCAGCTGCTTATTATGAAGAACATGACACAGTGACTGTTTCACTTGCAGGCTAATAACAGAGACAATGATTCTATTTTGGAGATGGAAAATGATTTGATCTGATTAGTATTCACAAAAAGGATCAGGGAGGAGAAGGAGCAGAATCCTAAACAGCTGCACTTACACCCTAAACACGAGTAAAGAGAGAGCCGCCAAGCCTGTTTTTAATCATATGGAAATCAGTAAAGATGTGAGGTGTTTTTCTTTCAACTCCATGAGTCATGTGTTTCCACCTTATGGAGGTGCGCTGCAGGCATATGGGGGTTTAAAAAAGTGAGGTTGCAGATTTAGCTGTACAGCATCTTTAGGTTTTCATGACTCTGCATCTGACTAGGCTCTTTGAAGCCAGCAAGAAATACAAAGTGTCAGGTTCTACTTTCTGGAGCCTGTGACTCCTTCTCATGACTCTCAGATGGACACATAAACAAAGGGTCGATGAGGGAGCCTCTTTCTGACGCCTTTTCACCAGAAAGCATTCCAGCTCCAAAAGGAGCGCCAAGCCCAATTAAGTGACCAATGTTAGCCTGCAGGGAGCTTACAAACAAAGAAATCAATGGAGCTTTACCAAGCTGAGCAGCGCTGGCTTTAAACCCAGATGTCTCCTGGGTCTGGGAATAGCAGCCCTGTTTTGGTGCCCTTTAGCACAGCAAACGACACCAACATGAGATCAATGAGTCTAACTCACCAATCTGTGCCTAAATTGTGTGTATAAACATATTCATCAATACTTTCTTTCCTGAATTTGTTCTCACTAGGGATGCACCGATCCAACATTTGTGGTTCCGATATCGATACCAATACCGATCCGATGGTATTATTCAAGTGAATATTTATTTAGACTATGAAATATTTAAATGTTTACCGTCAAAACAATTCTTCAGAATGTAAACAAGTTGTTCCCACATGTAAAGTTTTTTACCCTGTAGACTGGTAATGCAGCAAAAAACAAAGCAAGTGCATCAGAGGCAGCATTTCAAATCAAGTCGCAAAGAGCGCTGGTAAAAAAATAAAAAAAGGCAGGAAGCTGTTTGCCCGGATCAGCACCATGGATCTCCGATCCAGCTGTGAGGGTCACCAATACACTAAAACCGATACCACCAACCAGTATCAGTGCATCCCTCAGTTCTTACTCTACAAACAAATGTAGAAACTCCTTAGTCCATGTGTACCCACAAATGACGACGACCAACTCTCGCAGAAAATGTAAACACATACATCTTTCACTAAATGCCTGATATATTTAAACTACTTTCAGTAAAGGATATGAGTCTTTAATAGAATTTAAAAATCAAAACTGCAAATTGACTAAGTGTATTAAACAACCATTAGGCTGACTCATAATATATTGTGACATAGTGGATCTGACACAGATCGTGTAGAAGGGGTCAAAATTTCCAGAAACTGTTTTAAAATGTTGTTAATTTGTTGTCATGTGACGCTAGTGGAGCGAATGTGGAGGTCTTTGGCTCCTCCTCCTGAGGCACCAGACAGACGACCTTATATGGATGAATTGGGGCGTGGTAGTATGCTGGTTAAGAATGATTCTGATTCATCAACATGACGGTGGTGAGAAGAAAATTAGATGGTGCGCACGTCATGAATCCAACTGTGATTTTGCAAAAACATGGAACTTTCTACACATTTACTAGTGAATGACGCCCAACGAGAGCCACCTCTGACCAGGACAGACTTCGGCCTTGCTTTGGCGCCTATAAAGCTGAACCAAAGAAACCAGGTTGATAAGACAGACACGAGTCCATCTCCCAGTGGCTGCTGCCTGTAGGAGTGTCAGTGATTGTTTAGATTACAACAGGTAAGGGATCTCAGGAGCTGGATTCTGTGTCCTTGAGTCTTAGGACTGCAAACAACCACCCAGACAATAACGACAAACTTAAGGGGTGTAAAACTAGACCTGCAACAGAGTATTGCTGCATCATTATGTCTCCAGACCATCTGGGAGCGATAAAAATAAACCACAAAGTTTCTCTCACCTTGCACACAGTCGTACCCATTCTTACAGGTTGTCACCATGACAACAGGAGCCGTTCGTTATGCCTGCACCGCAGGAAGACGACCCCGGTGCAGACAGGAGATGATCCCAAACAGCTAAGGTGTGTGAGGGCGTAGACACATAAATGCAGGAGGAGTTTCTCTGGATGATTAGGACTATGTGTGTGTGTGTGTCAGCAGGAGCAGGGCAGGGCTGTCGGCAGCCGGATTAGTCATCCTGACGTCGCCCACACCGCTTCAGGAGCCTCTGGCGCTCCTCATGCATAATGGAGAGGATTCAAAACTTCAAGGGAGACGGACGCCCGGGGGTCTGTTGTTGAATGACCAAGCTCTTGTCAGGAAATCTATGTGTGCCTACATGTTCAGATTCTTGTCGTACATTAAGAGAGCACAGGAGCTGGATAGCTGATATATCACATCATGTTCTTTGAAGAGGATTCTTTAAAGATGAGTCTTCAAAGAGGGCTGAGTGAAAAAGTTTCTGAAACTACTGATTTGGAGTATCTGCTATCTATTTGTCACAAAGCTGTGCCTTGTCATGTGCATGGATCTTGTCCGCCCACTCCTGCTGAACGGAGTGTTAACCCAGGAAGGCGGACAAGGTCGCTGCTTTATTGACAGCGTTTGTCACCACGGATCCTTGGCTCGGAGAACAGCACAAAGAAGTGAGGAAGAGAAACAGAGGAGTACATAAAGTAGGAGTGAATTAAGGATCTGTTCCTCATAGGAGAGAGGGAAGGATTGTTCCAGAGGACTAGACAAGAATCGGGGAATACATAAAGGTGAGGAAGAGGTCTTTCCTGCTGGGAATGTTCCAATTACAAGCCAACTTTGGGGTGAAACTTTTTCCAAGTGCTGCACAGATTCCTATCTTTTCTTAATCATCCTTGAAACGTCCAAGTTCCCAGCTGAGAAACCACTGAGTAATTAGTTCAAGGTATTTGAATAATTGCCCTGACTGAAACCGCGAGATTAAAGCGCCCACAAGGCAGATGACCACTGATGAGATAAAAGACAATGGCGCTAATAAACAACAACAATAGGGCTTTTCCCTGGCTCCCTGAGAAACAAAACAAATGGAAGAGGAGGAAAAACTTTCTCTTTTTGTCTCTAATGAACTAAAGCAAACAGATTGGCCTGCTCTGAGTTGGTCTCCAGGAGGAGACGCGTGATAGGGCCGGCGTTGTTCTTCTTTGTGCCTGAAATTGATTCGATGAGATGAGGAAAAGAAAGCCAAGAGTCTGTGGAGTAAAGAGGACGGGTAACCTGAGGCTTTCTACAGGGTATGTGCAGGTTTCAGCAAGTCACATTTAAGACTTTTTAAGACTATTTTAAGTCATTTTGAATAAAATATAAGGCTGAAAACGCTATAAATATAGGCTTTAATCGTGGGATTCTGCTGTATTGCAATCCAAACTGACACCATCCAACCAACCCTGAATAAATTTGCACTCACCCATAGTGCCAGACTGGCTAACTAGCATACAGATAATTTATATCACAGGGATTAAAACAAAAACAATAAAAGGAAAAAGACTATATAAATAAAATATTAATTAATGTCAAAAACATAAATATAAAAATTAAAATTAAACTGTAAATAAAATAATAAAAAATGTAATTAATATTTTATATAATGGATAATTAAATATACAAATATATCTTGATAAATAACAAAAATACATATATGTAATATAAATTTATGTATAAAATATCATCTATATTAATTAATATAAAAATAAAATATCAAAATAATATAGATAATAAAAAAACAGTAAAAAAAATAGTAAAAATATATAAATGCATATATTAATGAAATACTGAAAATATAAATTTAAACTATATATAAATTTCAAAATTAAAACCATTGAAAAAAATAACATTTACTAGTCCTGCCCCCCAAATTTAAGACCTCTGGGTTTAGTATTTAAGACCAGCATATGACATTTTTAATACATTTAAGACATTTTTAAGGCCTTAAGACTTTTCAAGACTTTTCAAGGATGCTGGACACCCTGTTCTACATACAGAGGAACTTGTTGATACTCTCTCAAGTCTTAACGTGTCTTCATATCAGCACTAAAGACCCTCAAACACAAGCAACATAGGTTATTTCTTGATCTGGATAACACCTGCAGCTGCTTACAAACAGCGATGCATTCACAACAGCAGTATCCGAGAATAGAAGAGACACATAAAGCACAAAAAGAGATTTTAATGAGCATAAAGTGGAGAAAGCCAAAGCTTTATTGCCAAATGTTGAGCGATTGTGTTGGTGATAATCAATAATGCTCCATTCTGCTCATGCAGCTTCATAAGCATCTTCGGAGTTTTGTGTTAAATTGCTGCTTTAATCAAACGGGCTCCGTCTGAAAACAGAGGATTGGAAAAGCAGCTGGAAGATATTGAGTTTTGGATGAGTACGTAAAGAGCCTTTATTATTCTGCCTGTATGTTTGATGCAGTGTTTAATAAAGTGACTCAAACCTGGGGGTGAAACCCTGAAGAGGAGACGAGTGATCGTAATTACAAACCGACTTCTTTACACGCGTATTGACAAAAAGATTTTGTAAAGGTTACTCCTCCGAATATGACTTGAAAATGAAAACAATCCTTTTTTTTAACACAGATTATTGTTGCAGTGTCCAGGCTAAAGCTTTCGAGCAGGTGGGTCATATTTTATTCATCCAAACACTGCAGCCAGCTCCTTAACGTGACTGAATATCTCTTTAAGTTTATTTCCCAGGACCACAATGTTTGCTCAGGGAACTCTGGAGCCAACATCCATCATTTCTTACTTTTCTCAGAGAATAAAACACTTGTCATGTTGGAACGATTCCCTGCCTTTCGTATTGGGTGTAATCTTCACCTGAACAGCATCCGAGATGCTTTACAATCCAGTTTGACAACTATTAGCTGCAATAGTTTTGAAGATGATAAAAGCAGCGAGACGTTCTCATGGGGGAAAAACAAAACCTTTCAGATTGAAATAACCAGGAATGTTACACCGACCTATAAAAAGCAAAAGGAAAAATCAAACAAAGGGGAAAAAAAGACATCAAAGAAAGCAAGTCATTGTGCTACCTTAGTAAAGTTCACAGTCATCTCCCCGTGGACGAGAGCAGCATTGTTCGGATTGTTTGTTTCATTGAAGAGACGTGTGCGAGCGCTACCCCTGACACAACTGGCCTGCCGATTATATAATTAGATCAAAAAACAAATGTTAAACCCTCACATCAAAGACTCGTTTTGAAAAATCCATCTCTCCAATTGTGGCTGATTAGGCGTCCTCCAGAGGCTGTTGGGAAGCAACGTGCGCTGGGATGCAAATGAGGTGGGCTCTACATGGGAGAAGAGACTGAAGAGAGGGTTTAGAGTGAAGGTTCACTTCTCTTCGTTTGCATTCCTCTTTTCTGCTCCCTGTCTGCTTTAAAACCTCCCCCCTCTCATGAGTCTTCCCACTCAGCCTCTCTGTCTCTCCTCTTTGCAGACTTGTTTTTGAATTTGCCTGAACATACAAATGCTACAGCACCAGGAGGACTTAATCACCCCGTGGGCGGCGGCTGTGCGGCTCGGCTCAGCTCGGCTCGGCCCCAGACACGCTGGCTGACCGGTAACCAAAAGGTTGATGGTTCCATCTGCGGCGCTAAAAGAACAGAGTGGCTGTGCGGTGAGTGGAGGAGTGGTGGGTGGCCGGAGCTGCATCGCTGCCATCAGTGAAGTGCTCTCCAACGAGGCGCTGAATCTGAACTGATCCGAGTGTGCTTCAATGCAAATGACCCTGAATTGCTATTTAATAAGATACATATGCTGAATGGAAGTGCTGCATTCACTGAACTAATTGACTCTTTTTAAATATTCAACCCTTACATCTACAACCTGCATTTATCCCGGAGTGATAACCCCAAAACATCTTTGGGGACATGTTTCTGTGCAGGTCCTTGACTTTTTTGGGACCAGCCTCAAGTGGACACACGAGGAACTGCACTGTGCATTTCTTTTAACACAGTTAATCTTAGTTATTCTTGTTGTATGTTCTGTGTTTCCTGTTTTTGTCTTTAGTTCTGTTCTGCTTTGGTTCTTGTCATGTGTGGGTCTATTTGTTGTGTTCTTAGTGTTTCTGTGTTTTGGATTTCTCTAGTCTCTGTCTTTAGTTTCCCTGTTTTGATTAAGGCCATGTCCACATATAGCTGGGTATCTGGGAAAATGCATATATTTTTAAACGTTTACGCCTGTCGTCGAAATGAAACTGCAGCTTTACGTCACTAAAAATGATGTTTTCTGAAAATTCCAGGTTTCATGGTTTCGTGTAGACACCAGGAAATGGAGGTTTCGCTTCCCAAATGTCACAACTGAATGACAGGGGTTCATTCTGATTGGCTGGCACTAGGGATGGGTACCTTTCACATTTGAAATGATAGGGTACCAATGCCTGGTACCTGGCAATCAGTATCAATACTCAATGGTATTTTTTGGTATTTCTGTGTGTGTTTATGTGGTGATAAATGTAAATTTGTAATGCTGTGTTCATGCACAGTATGGAAAATCACCTACTTTTTCACTCCCTCACAGTCACAAGGATAAGTTTAGGTACCTGAACTTGGTACCTTTTGATTTTATGTGACTCTGTACCTGGTACTTTCGACCGACTTTGGTCGGTACCAATAAAAGTACCTAATTTGGTACCCATCCCTAGCTAGCACGAGTTTAACATCTGAAAACATTGTCAAATATGGGTTTAGCTTGCCTTGAACCACACTTAGTGGTAAAGTATTGGTATTCATTGTTGAAAATACCCAGCTACGTGTGTAAAAGGCCTCAGTCTCATTAGCTAGGTTTACAAGCAGTCATTAATCATGTTTCTGTGTCATGTGTCAGCAATCAAAGTTAGTCCTTTTTACATGGTATGCCGATCAAAACAGTGATGCACTGACAACATCTTAAACTCAAAACATCATGACTCAATCTTGACGTCTTCCTGTATCCGTAGTAACAGCAGCAACAACAGCAACAGCAGCAGCATCGTGGACTTCCTGTACTCCAAAGACCAAGATTCCTTGCAAACAGAAGATGCAAAGAACATAAATTAAAGTTCCTTTGGATGGGGAATTAAAAACTGGAATATGAGGGTATTCTGTTTTTTTCAAATGGGTTATTGGTGTTTACAAGGCTGTACACTACATGTAAACACAGCCAGTGTTTCTCGAGTTCCTTGTCAGTCTATTGTCTGCTGTCGCTTCACATGTCGTTGGTCTCTTGTGTAACATCTTTTGGTGACTTGTGTAAGTTTTCTTGAGTTTTTTGGATTTGGATGTATGTATGCATTTGGGTCCTCCTGTGGATACTCCTTTCTGTTTACGAAAGGTGAAAAGAATTTATTGCACCAAATTTATTTGCATAAAAAGACTAACTTGTACTTTTTGGCAGTCCATAACCCAAACCAAAATTACTTTAATCTCGAGTCTTAAATCTGCAGCCTGCAGAGTTTATTGCTTTATAATATGCATGGTTATTAATTATCCTGACAGCCACATAAGGGGCATCCATTACAGGGTGATAATCCATGTAGCAGCTTTTATTCCTTCCATGAAGTGCAGGTTTTAGGTGCTGAAAGTCTGATGTTTTAATAATGCCTTTAGTTTCTCTCCCACTGCTGCACACGCGGCGTTTCAGAGCACTCCTGATGCTGTTTTTACTTTTAAATTAAATTATCCTCGCTCCATAATAAATGGGATTTCATTTTTCACTCTCAGATACATCGCTGTGATTGAAGACACAGAGAGGAACAGGTTGATGTCTTTTTGCACTTACTGTACGTAAATATGTTCCTCTAGAGAAGTGTCTCCTGTTTCTGTTCCCCCACATCAAAACCACCTCAGAGAGACGCTGCTGCCTTTAAAAGCCGTGATCCATCAGCGCAATAAAAGACACAGCAGCGTCACATTGAAAGATGACTTGTTCACGGGTATTTGCTGCATTAAGTTTATTTTGCCCACTCCTAAGCGCTGGGGATAAATAACAGCGAGGAGTTGAAACAGTCCCCAACAGACACGGGGATATTAGTGTAATAATGCCATGTGTGTTTCCCACATCCGTCTTCTACTCGCGACTCACAACAATGGATTACAGCTCTCCGGCTCAACGGGCCGCTGCGTGACTCGTCTTTGATGTCAGTGGAGCGGGGAAAGTGATGCAGAAAAAGAAAAGAGGAAGAGTGTTTACGAAGAATTGATATAAGAGGTGTTCAGAAACTTAGTTAATATATTAGCATAAAATAAAGCCACAGCCCGTCCTCGCTAATTGGGACGCAGCACATCTGCTGTCTGTGCCCTGAAAGAAATGACTGAGGAGGACGTGCAGGAGATGACGGATAAAATCAAAATGAAATGGAAAAACACAAATAGGCTTCTTTTGCCTGATTATAAAACTAATCATGTTTGTTCCATTTTCCAAATGGCCTCATTTCTTCTTATATTTAAAACATAATCACGGCTCTGAAACTTTACACGGCTGCCTGGTTCAAAAGTTTAAAAGTTTTCAAAAAGTTTAGCTCCATCACTTTAATCCCACAACTCCCTCGACTTTAAAGACGAGCGTGTCTTAACGTTTGCGGTGGTGTTTGCTTTTGTAGCTTTGGCCGACGTGTTTCATAACCAGCTGAGAGCTCCTCACAGGAGCTTTAAGTGCATTTATAGATCCCCAAAAGCTTCGTGAGTGCCTGTTGATCCATACTTGAATTGACAGACGCACGAATACTCTGTCTTTTTTTGACGGGCAGGAGATCAATTAATCGACGTAGATCGTTCCACAAAACATGAATGAAAACTGTCTTTAGCTTCTCGCTGCTGTTTCAAACCACTCAAGTGGATTGTTAAAGAGCAGCGCTGATGTCTCTAATCTGGCATCAACTTGCCAAGAGATAATTTGACAAAGGCGGAAAAGTGCTATTATGCTGCATATCTGGACATAACTCCCTTTTAGAGCATTCAATACGCCGACAAAGGAATCTTCCATTAGGAGGATCAGGAATCACTGCTTGATGGAGGCTTTTGTTCTTCTCTGACGTCTGCAGCAGGTCTATCATTCGCTTTGTGCTGTGCATGGACATGCTCGTTAAAGTGGCGCGGTGAGTGAAAGCTTGTATTAGAAGCAGGCGACGTCTGAAGCAATCGCTTTGAGTGCCGATGTTAAATGCACACCTGATTACTTTTTAAGAGTCAGTATTCAGGGTGCTGTGCAGTCACGTCAAGAAGAGCAACGTACAACGGTGTAAATTTCCCAACAGAAGAGAAGAGCGCACGCTGGCGTGGATGTACACGTTGTTCCTTTTCTTCCTGGATTCTTATTAAACACACACAATTAGAGAGCCATTAAACCTAATGAAATAAAGCGCACGGAGACACCATTAGCTTGAGAGCCGGCGTGATTGAGAGGCACGTAAATCAAGGTGCGGATTAAGTAGCGTCGTGAGCGTTTCTGCCATTAAAGTTAGGGATGTGCTGTCTTTGTTTTGTGGACGGCCGTAAAACAATAGGGCACCTTGGCTGCACTGGGCTGCAGAAAGCTCACATTACCACATTATCTGCAGCCAGTTCTGGGGCTAAACCATAAAAGACATGATTCATAATTACTCGAGGGAATGGTAGAATTACAGCTGTCACTGCCTCACATTAATAAAGTTTCATATATTTATAGAGAGGAATGCTATTAAGGAAACCAATTACCTCTAATGCACACTTTCCAGAAGTGTGTGATTGACGTTTGCCCACGTCCTCCATGAAAACCTTTGCTTGAATTGGCTTTTAATGTATGTAGCATTAGATAAAATGGTGGCTGCAGATGTAATAGCTTCCCCTCAGGTATAATTTCATACTTTTTTTACTTTGAGGCGTTCGTATCTGAAGGGAAAAAGTTCACCTGAATTAAAACTTCTACCACAGTGCTTTAAAATGCATCATATTTCACAGAGGGAGGGCTTAGAGCTGAAGACTGAATTTTGCAGCTGATACAGGACGGCTGACAGAGGAGAGAAAGAGGAGTGTTTCCTAAACGCCACAGCGACCCATTCCAAAATGTGTCCAATCTGTAAATCGATTTACGGGATAACTGTGCCCAACTTCATACTTGTAGTTGTTTTAATTAGCCTGTCAAAGTCAAATTTATATCACTCGTCACAAATTGAAAAAAGGTTTTTCTTATCTTTTCTTTTCTACTCTATTGGTTGTGAAAGGAATGACAAACAAAATACAAGACTCAGGACAAGATATTCAGATCCAGTTTTGACTCTGACTTACAGTTTGCAGTTTCATTTAGCACACGCTTTTGTCCAAAGCAACGTACAACACAAGCAAGAATCTAGCCAGAAGGAAAACCTAGTTAGTGAGACCTTCTGACTCATTCTACCCCTGAGGACAAAGAGGAGAAGGGTCAGATTAAGGGTCTAAGTGTTCCCTGAACAGATGAGTTTTCAGACATCTCTTAAAGTAGAAAGGGACTCTGTGGATCGTGTAGAGTTTGGTAATTAATTTCACCATTTGAGCACAACAAAGGAGAAGAGTCTGGCTAGTGATTTGGAGCCGCACTGGGCTGGGAGCACCAGGAGTCTTTCACAAGCAGACCGTAGTAGAAGAAGGAGTGTAGACCTGGATGAGGGACCCCAGGTAGGCAGAAGCCATTTTTGTCAATGTTTTGTAAGCCAGAAGAAGAGCTTTGAATTTGACATCAGACTTTTGAAAAGCAGTTACATGTTTCCTTTTTTGGTAAACATTGCAGCGATGACCCTTCACAATGAAAATATAACCAGATATGGCAGCGTGAGGAGCCAATCATCAGTAAACAAATCTGCAAGGGGAGACTTCTTCTGGTTAAGGAAAGCATGAATTACATGTACCCAGACTTTGGGAAACACTGAGAAAGAGGATGATGAAGGCTAACAGGATTCGTACTGATGTTTCTTTACGACCCTCAAAAGCAAACAAGACTGCATCATCAGGCTGATTGTGAGGCAAGTTCTGGGTGAAAGCTTTTCATACTGAATTTCTGTGCTCATCAAAAGGATTGACAAATAAAAAACACTTTGCTGTAATTTCAGGTATTCACACCGAAGCACCTTGAAGCTAACGCTTTAAAAACACTGGCATCCAAACAGCTGGCAGAGCCGCACTCCCCCCTTTCCAAAATCTAAAAGTGCTCATGAGAAAACATTTGGAAGTTGCTTGTGAGCCGCTCCGCCTGATAACTATGAATCATCCCAATAAGAGGGAGGAAAAAGAGGAGTAATTTTTTACTCCTCTGGCTGCAGCAGAGCTCCAGTTAAAGCCAGAGGAGATAGTTCATCACAGTTAATGCGTGGAGGACTCGCCCTCTTGAACTTCACCCGGAGTATATCATGGTCTTATCGGTACAAACGCCTCATTCGCTGCGTGTCCCACTCTGAAAAATGTACATTTCATCACCTGCAAAGATAAATCACTTCCTTGCTTCCCAGAATGCACTGCAGAAAGCTTGCAGAGGGAAAAAATGCAGCGTGTGTTGACGGAGGCTTGACACTGCTCGAGTGTTGGTAGCGAGGAGATCACAGGGGCAGCCTTACACCAACATGAGCGCGGATGTTGGCGTGCTTTTTGAGATGAAAGCTCGTCTTCGGCGGCGGGGAGAGACAGCGTGAGGAGTATCTGTCACTGCTAATCTTCTGCTGCTTCACGCATGGCGGAGCTTTGCTAACAGATCATCAGAACCAGTGAGTCAAATGCTCCTCGCTGTGGGGCGATGTGAGGTTGTGCATGTTTGCTCTTAAGGATTGAGAGGGAACGTGTTAAAAATTCATTGCAAGATTAGACATTTTTCTTTTCTTGTAGAGACTACTAAAAGATGAATTTCAACACAATAACCCTAAAATTCCCATCAAGGATATCTCAGGAGGGAAAAAAACGATCTATTCTGATTCTTTTCAAGCTTTTCCCGTTACGTCACGCATTGATCACCCAATCCAGCGCACATGTTGACCTCCCTTCTGATCGTTTCCCAAAGCAAAGAAAAGCCAGATGTCCTCGCTGCCACCCTATAATGTCCCTCCGCCTCCAAGGGGGGTCCTTGGTGAGGCTACACCAGCACACGCGCAGTGCTGGATTACATGCATCCCATGGAGGTTTGGTCCAAACAGGGCCATGGAAGGGACACGCTCGCACCAGGGGGCGCCTCCTGTAGATAGCCAGCATCTCATGCTCTCCACGGGAGTATGAGACGCTGTGACACCCAGGGAGGGGGGAAGAGGCCGTTTTGAAGGTTATGGACCAGCCAACCATGCTGGAAAGCAGCTGTTTCTACAAAGTGTGATGCTTTACGGCTTCATCTGTTTAAGTCACTGTGTATGAAAACTCTCAGAGGAGGTTTTGATCTTTACAGCAGCTCTGACTTTGACTCTTTGTTCTTCTGTAGCAGCAAATAATACATGATCGTGAAAAACTCAAAGCAGCTGATCGCTTTGTCATGAGCTAACAGCCTCAGAGACATCAGAAAGTAGCATCCACCGCTAACCTAATAACGTGTATTTGACCCACCATACCTGAGGAAAATTTGGTGAAGTCAGGAAGTCGTATCACATGATATCAGAGCTTAAGAACCAGCAGAGCAGGCAAGAAATTCTTGTTCTGAGTCGTGAACATGAGAAATGTCGCTATGAATATTTCAGCTGGTGTCATTTCTGCTCACTGCCTGCCTCCTTCTCTCCAGAGGATCTCCTGTTCCTTTCACTTTGGCCTCTCTTTAGCCAGACAAAACCAAACAACACGGTAAAATGTGATTCTGCATGTTTGTTATTGTAGCATATTCTAGACAGAGGCCCGTTGAAACACAAACAATGTTAGCATCACAAGCATGATGTAATTAGTCACAATTAAACCCCTCTAATAACAGAGAGCCGGGGAGAGGGGTATACGTTTGTAACCAGTAATTAAATGTGAAACAACATGTTTACAGCATGAGGTCAAGTGAGACTGAAGCAGGCACACTGAACACAGTCAGGTAGGCGTGAACAGCACTCAGCATAAAGAAGGCTTATGAAATAATCCATGTTCACAGCACTGTACAGGCCGGGGGATTTAAATTAAAATGATGTAAGCACCACAAGGAGGAGAAAATGCTCTGGAAGGATCAACTTTATGGAAACACAGAGGAAGAGATGACGTTTTCTAAAAGTTAGCTCCATCCAAGGCTATAACGTTTCCAATCCAGATCAAGCTGGTTCCGTGTAGATGCCAACCGGTATTTCTATTAGATTTAGTCACACTCCTGTGGTTTTGCCCCCCTGCTTTGTCGCAGTGTTTGCACTTTGTCCTAATAGAGCAAAAAGAGCACCCCTTGTCTGGGCAATTTAAAAAAGCAATTTGTTCTCTTTCTCCCTCTGTTTGCTTTTACTGTGTTCTGGCCCAGTGCACTGGGAGCAAGCTAACCTTACATAAATTACTCCTAGTGCCTATGAAAATGTCAACAAGATGTGCCTAGCTCCCCTTCCTTCCTCCCATGACAGCGTGTGTGTGTGAGAGGAAATGTGTGTGTGTGGTGGTTACAGCAGCTTTAAGTGCATAAATGTATCTCTGGGGCAGATCTGTGCGAGCAGGTGAATGTGTCAGGCGTCAGGCTGAGCGGGGGAGGCCGGGTGGCCCTGTTGGCTGCTGACGAGGATGGATGGATGAATGTGAACATCTCTTTCACGCTCCTTTCACTGCGACTTGCCTGATTCATCCGTCTGAGACGTCGTTGTCATTTCGCTTGTCTGACGCGCTCTCCCGCTGATGGATTAACCCGGCCTCTTCTTCCTGTCTAAGCCCGTGCTACTCTCATGGTCATCTCCCAAAATACACACACTCACACGATGATGCACTGTGCATGGAAATCCAGCTCCTCCTACTTGACAAGTGGTGTTTTCTCAGAAACAAGTGCAGAAAAACAATGTGGAGGAATGCGGTCTCATGCTGCTCGTGCCCACGACAAACGGCTTCCTCGCTGCGGGCGGGTACCTTCCAGCTCCCGTCCTGCTGTTCTCTCTCAAAAACTGCTTCTTAAGCTGCTTTTATCTGTCGCCATCATTTAAGTGGGCACTCAAACACACAAAAAGCTTCATTCTACTTTCTTTCTCTTTTGTTTTAATCCCGCGCCAGAGGAAGACAAAGACTGCTGATTGATACGGGAATTATCGGACCTTTCTTTAACTAATCAGAGAATAAAGCAGGTGTCTTTGTTATGTGAGACGAAGCAGATGACCAGATTGGATGTGACACTAATGGGGGAGTGTGTATCTCTTTCCTCCTGAGAAGCAGCCTTGAGTCTCACCCAAACATGGATCAGACGATATCCAGGATGGATTCCCTGTCCGGGGATTTGACATCTTGTCAAGTACACATAAAGGATTGAGTAAGAGTGTGATGGAAATAGAAGCATGGTTATATAAAGCGTATATTATGCATAAACACTTCTTGTAACAGGAGTGGAGCCTTAATCATAAAGTCACAACACTACAAAGCGCTTTACTGTATGTTGGAGAGGCAACTGAGAGTTCAGCACCAAGGACAGCTCCGGCAGTTCTCACACCGCCGAAACATTCGCCACATTTTTAAGACTTTTCTGACTAATAAAGGAGGATTCTTTCTTTTTTTACGATAGCCGACTCTCATTCAGGTGATAGTGATGGGAAATATACCTCCAAGGTTGGAGGGTTGGTTATGAAAGACGACGAGTGGCTCCTTTGTGGAGTCAAAGAAAGATTTTCCAACCTGTTAAAAACAGGCGCAGAAGTTCAATTTAAGATACACGGAGGAGGATAAAGACACACTCTGATAGTTTTCGCCTTTGGATTTGTTGAATTTTAACAGCTTGAAAGTGATTCGCTTCAAAACATCCCAGATTCCAACTCCAGCTGCAATTTTAATCGCAATGTTTTTCATTTTTCAACAATTATGATTATTTACGTCTAAGGAAACGGACTCAGAGCTCAGGTGGATCCTCCTCGTCACCACCACAGTGAAGTAAGCGAACGCATCTCTGTTTCTCTTGGATATAATAACCGTGTTGTTCTTACAGCTTTCTCATTTATTATCTCGGCTTGACTTGTAAATGAGCCAATCACTTCCTTAGCGTAACCTTATAACGCGTTAACGGATATGAGAGGCTATTTTCTCCCCTGTGCTCCCCGCAGTTCAACGTCTCATTTGATCACAGCGCGCACACACACACAGGCACCTCATACGGCGTCTCAATCAGCCCGAATTGAGAGCGGTGAAAGAAAACACATTTCCTGAGACAAAGAGAAAGTAATTCTCATGCATTAGTCAGAGAGAAACAGAGCGGATGTTTTGGCTTCTATACCGTGGCGGAGGAATGAAAAGAGAGCCATCAGCGGCAAAATACAGCAGCCGAGGAGACGGAGAGCGACACCATGAGCTCTTTTCTGTGACGAGAGTTGTAATTACAGTCTTATCTACTATTCTGAGCAATTAGTGAAATGGAGGGGAACCCACACACACATATATAGATATAAGGCATACACACATCATCTGCATAATCACCAGAGGGTCAAAGAGGCTGTGTGTGAGCTCCTCTGTGCAGCTGATGGAGTGTGTGTGAATGCTCTAACCTGTGTGACCACAGACGGAGCAGCTTGGTAAATGACAGAGTGATGACACGCACAGGCACTCTTGAATCATGCTCCTAATTGGGCGGGTGTGGACAAGGGCCAGTGGAGACTGTCTCTGAGGGAGGAGAGGATTTTTAACCTCAGAGCATCCTGCGTCACCGCCATGGATGAACACACTGGTAACAAAACTCTGCAGTGAGTTTTTTAAAATCCAAAAATTAGAGAAAAGTGCAGAGTTCTCCAAAAGTACTTCATGTTCTTACATTACGAGAGTGTTGCATCATAATTAGAACAAATTGTACAAACATACAAACAAAAAGCACTTTCTCCCAATCATAATTAGCACTCCACAACAGATGCCCAGAAGTTTAACTCCTACAGCAGAAAATCAAAGCCTGAGATTTTTAACTCGAAGTTAGGTTTGGTTTTTGTTGCACATCCTCCACATGGACTGACAGCAGCTTCTAAAGGAAGGAGGACTTAAGAGTCCACTTAAGGCTGGTCTAAATAGTCAAAGTGCGTCTCAAAGTGATAAACTGAAGTCTCCTCTCTCCTCCGTGGCACTGGAGACTTTCTAAGCCGCCATTTTTCAAGGCTGCAAAGCGAAAGACAGGCACGCCCCCATATGGGAAATCACTCTCTGATTGGATGCTGCAGCTAGATGAAAACAGGCACTAAGGACTGTTCAGAAACGAGTCGTAGAGCTGGGGTTAAAGCACAAGATGAGACATAATAAACTAAGTTAAGTAATACGCTTGAAAGTTCACAATCAGATGGGCTCAAGACAAAGGCTGAATAATTAAAAAATAATCTAAAAAATGACTAATTTTACCGGTAAAGTGATCCAAAGCACTTTTACTGTTGTTTTATTACCAGTTTGTTTGTCTGTGAACAACATAACTCAAAAACCAACAAACAGATCTGGATAAAATTTTCAGGAAATGTTCAAAGTGGGATAAGGAAGAAGTGATTACATTTTGGAGGTGATCCGGATCACCATCTGGATCCAGGACTGTTCTAAAGGATTCTTCATCATTGTGAGATTTGGCCCTTGTCAACATATGTGTATATAACTCCACGATAAATGGTCAGATTGCTTTGCAAAACAATACAAGACAAGGTCACCATAAATTCTGACATATATAAAAGTACGATTCAGATTCTGCCAATTTTCTGGGTACTAAGATCCAGAATATGAAATATGTATTGTAACAAAGTACGAAAACCTGAAAACACCAAATTGTAGCTGACAGTCTGCTGAAAGGGAGTATAACATTAAAGTCGGACTAAAGTGTTGTGTCACAATCACAATGTGCTTGATGGAGATCTGCGCTCTCGGAGTACTTTTCTGAATAAGGTTATTAAAGCGCACATGTGCAGACACACAAACAGCTGCTAGAGCTGACGGATGATGAAACTGGGGCTATGAGATGATCTGAGATTAGCTAACCTGCTAACTTCATCCCTGAGTGATTCTCCTTCCACATTGCTTTGCATTCAAAATGCACAAGTTCCAAACTTCATTAAGAATAACTTTGCAGTGCTCGACAAATTTTCCAGGCGGCAGACTGAGTGAGACTGAATTACTGCTGAGGATATGTATATAACATTATGTTGAATTAGCATGTGAGTCATTACAGTCAGCTTTATTTAACACTGGCTTTTAGTTGAGAATTTATCGCGCTTACATTATGCATTAGAACATTTTTTCCTGTGTCAGAATAAAACATAGCGCACGGTGATTCACATTCCAAAATCTACTTCAATATTAAAACCACATCATTTACTCCTCACATCGCCTTTTCCTCACTGAATCTTTCTCAAAACTATCTTCTGAAAAAAAAAAAACACACACACAGTAGCTGATTTCTTTTCGCAAACCACACATTGAGTTGTTCTTTTCATCAGTGGAGCACATCATTTCACTGACAAACGCCGAGAAGGCAGCCTCTGCTTTATGATCGGCCATCCAGCTCCGAAGGAGGCAAAGCTGAGAACCTTATTCAGGGCATCAAGAGCTGTCAGATCAGATGAAAGGAAACATGCTAATTGGCCGATGCCGGCGCTCATGCCAGAGAAATGTTTGTGAACGCTTCCTGAATCCGAAGCCAGCATTTGTAGGCCCTGATAAGAGAGCGTCAGGAAAATGTGCCCTGGTTTATTTTTCTGTCAATTTCTTCAGGGCGACACATGCATCGGATTGTGACATTCAAATATAACCGAGAAACTCCCTGCCAGTCACACACACACACAAATCCACGCACTGAGGAGCAGCAGGGACTCACAGGTTCACTGAGCAAGTGCATAAATAAGCTTGAGCTCTGCATGTGTGTGTGTGTGAGTGTGTGTGAGGGAGGGGATGGCGAGTCAGCTGGGGAAAAGTGAGCGTCTGTCTGTCTCCTGGGTACTGATGTGAGCGCTAACCACTGCAAGCGTTTCCCCTCACTTCCAATCCAGGCTCAGGTAATTGGATCCTCCCGCTGAGCGTGTGGCGTCCTTCCGCGACACAGAGAAGTGTGTGTTTACACGGCGGCGCGTCGGTCAGCCCGGTGGCCTCGACGCCAGCAGGAAAAAAGGTGTTCTGCTCCGTCTTTGGGAACGCAGCAGAGCGTGGAGATGATTACCTGATGATGATAGCGCCTCGGCTGTTGACTCCACGCGGCGGGAGGGGGAGTCAGGGCAAACACTTGTGAGATGATTTTCACAAAAAGTCAGAGCATTTGGAGTCTGTTAGGAGTGGATGCATCCTAAAAAAAGCAACATTTGCGGATGTTCTGAAAGTTTTAATCCTCAGAGACAATTTGTCTCAGATTAATCAGCCGTTATTTACTTGAAGACACTTTTTAACCGCATGCTGCACTTTGAAATAAAAGAAAACGCCTCTCCTTGATGCAGCTTACCACATCATCCTCCGCTTCATTACAGGTGATGAAATTCCCAATTACTTAGCTTTGATTTGTATCGTGAGTTAAATTGGCCATCCCTCGCAACAAGCCAAGAGCGATTTCAACTTATTGTTTATCTAACAAGGCCTGCTGTATCAATTACCACACTTTTCTCACAATAATAGCTTCTAATCTCTCCTACAATGGAAAACAACTTATCAAAGTACACCTGAGGGGGATTGTGTCGTGCGGCTTGCATGTAGCTACACAGAGCTATGGATTAATGCCTTTAGCTTTAGCGTGGCTAACAAAGCTAAGATAAATGAACTGATGCAAAAAAGGAAGAGAAGAAATAGAATCTGATTGGATGTTTTTTGAGTTAATCGCGCCCTGTGGGAGTCACATGTATGAGAGGTCCTCACAGGAAGGTCATGGTGTGTGCGCTTAGCGTGATAATTTCACACAGCAGATTATTTTTAACCAATCCTGTCATGTTAAGTCATGAAAAAGCTGGAAGAATGAGGCTGTTTCTCATTTCAAACATCATTAAAGTGAGTGATACGTTGCTAGTTTTAATTCCTCAGTAAGGAAAGTCACTATTGGCTGTAGGAGCTAAAACACAACATTATAAATATGTTTACAACTAGAAATTGAAGAGATCAAAACATGCTTTAATCTCAGATTCTCCAAACTCCAGAAAAGTCGCAATTATCATCTTTAAAAAAACTCAACGAAAGGGTCTGAAAAGTCGTTAAATGTCGTGACAAAGTCTCTAAGCTGGAAACACTAAGTCGTGGTTTTATCCTCCACTTCCAAATCTAAAAAATGCTCCTCGACAGCAGAACGACACGCCACATCAAGGTCCACTGGCTAACTCCGTCTTCTCCACTTATCATGTAAACACCACACATGCTTCAACATTTAAAGCTCCTTTATGTCTTACTCTAGCTAAGAAAATCCTCACAGGAGCTTTAAACGTGGATGGTTTATGCACCGACAAATCATCCATCAATTATACATAAATTTAAATATGTGCGTGGGAAAAACGACACGCTTCCAGCATGTATTTAAATTCATTGTAATTGCACTTCTTGCCTCAAACTTCACCGTTTCCTCCATCGATAACATGCTGATTTACATGCACAGCATTACTCACAATAGCCATTTCATTAACCATTTATTGTTAATTGTGGGAGTTAATGAGGCAGAGCACGAGGCTTGTGTACGTGCACTAACTATCAAATTAATTGCGATTTATAAATCGCTTTCAGACGAGCGTGGATGCATTTATATTTGGTGCCCTGACTGTTGGAGAGCATGCACAGCGTTCTAATTAACATCCCATGTGTGTTGAAAGCCGATGAAAAACATCTGATTTAATATCACTGATTGGCCTGAAGTGCATCTTATATTTTAGCTGACGGAGAGCTGCAATTTTCTCCCCAGCGTGATTCAGTATTGATTTACTCTTTAATTAAAGGAATTATAACACTAGAACACCCACAGTGCCATGAGTGGATACAACTATCATTATCCAGATTTTGACAAACACACAAACAATGACCATATCGACAGCCGGCAGACTGAAGTCGCTCAGTGTTTGCCAACATGTCGAGCCATCAAAGTCGAGACTCGGCGTCAAAAGCAGAAGAGCCACAATAGTCCAGCAGCTTTTTTATGCCTCCCTGCTTTTGATTGGGACTCAGTTCTAAAGAGCTGCTTCTCCAAACGACTTGGATTTTGAAAGGGACAGGGGAAAACAAAGCGGGCAGACGAGACAAAAGCCGCAGCTAATCCAAAGCTAATCATTCGTAATAGCAGACATTAAACACGAGCCATTGACAGCCGCTGAATGCCAACCAAAACATACCTCGTTTATCTGCTCTAAGTCAATACAAGAAAAACGCAGCCACTCACAAAAGCCGTATCTCAGTGGCAGTGGAAACCTACGGTACATTTCCTGTTTATAATTAATACAGAGTCCCATTCATGGGGTGAGAAAAACAACGTAATTAAAAGTAAACACGATGTGAAGCCTCGGTCTGATCCTTTGCTCAAACACTCGTGCACAAACTCTGACCTCGTGCGTGCAAACAGAGGACAAATGCACGCCTTGGATTACACGCGGGTCCCCAGCCGTGTGTGGCACCCTGATGAGGCGCGGCATCTGGCAGCAGGGCTGAGCTCAGGGGCTGTGTGGCTCGGAGCGCTGTGTTTAAGACTCGCTGCCCGGGGGTTCTGCCGCCAGGTGCCGTCAGTCAGAGCTGCAGGGGAGGGGCTTCACAGTGGGAGGGGGGTGATGTCAGGTGATGTGGATAGAGTTTAGGATTCAACACATTCAACACATGCTTCTTAGTGTTAAAGAGGCAAAATAATCAGTCACTTTTCTTCCCTTAAGGAGACAAAACAAGAGGAAGCGTCAGGTCGCTCATCACTGCTTTAAAAGTCAAATATCTAACGACTTCATCCTGCAGGAGGGAAATATTTTGATCCAGCAGCACAAAAATCCAGGACACTGTATCTCCTCTCTTCCAGCATGAAGACTTCCTCCTGTCATAACTTCACACTCTTTCTATTCACCGTCTCTATCACTAACACAGGAAGCTCCTCTGTGTTTTCCCCCGCTCGTTGAAGGATATCGAAGGTTGCGGCGGCCCATTTTCAGCGTGCGACCTTGGGGCGCTTGTCTCGCTGGAACGGGATTGTTTGTGTGGGGAAAACAAGAGGAGAGGACGTCGCTGTACGCTCGTGGTGACGCTCTCCACCGCCTGTTGAAATTGAAGGTGTGCATTTACATACATTCAGGCGCCTTTTTCATGTATGTGCAGAGCGTCTCGTCATGAATTATTCAAAGGTTTGCGTTTGACAGAAAGACAGAAGGGGTGAACTTGGTGACACAGCTGTAGTGATGCTGCACTTAGCTTAGTAGTCCTTCAACAGTTCGGTCGACGCTTTGTTTGGCTTTAGATCTTATTTATGTTTTATTCAAAGTGCAGCAGTTTTAAGGGAAACCAGACACTTTTATTATGTTCACAATTTTTCCTTCACTTGATCAAGATAGTTCCTAATTAGCCTCATTATACAGTTTGCTTGTACAAGTCCCCCAATTTGGTTTCCTCCTTTGTTTCCCGTTTCTTTGATGGTTTCATTTATATTTCAGTGATTCGAGGCGACTTCTTGTTGCTCCAACAATTTAAGAATTTCTCTCTGTTTCAGTTTGAATACAAGGAAAAACTCTTGATGTTGAATCTTGAACTCATGTTGGAGCTTCTCGGAAAAGGAATCCAACAGAAACACTGAGGTTAGGAATAGAATAGAAAATACTTATCTATCCCTGAGAAGAAATTCAGGAGTCACAGCAGAAATCAAGAAAAAAAAAAAAAAAAAGCTAACTTTCTACTGTTCATGACGATGGCTTCAGCTTCTTCAACTCCACGTCAAGGATAAAACTGCAAAACCCACCAGGCGAGTCAAAAGAGGCGGCAGATTGAGAGCAGGAGAGACGGCCTGTCAGCTCCATCTCCCCACCAATACCACCAGCAGCTGGACATTTCCCAGAGGGCTTCAGGCTGAGGTATTGGCCTATCAGGGTTATTAGGCTTCTCCTCCTCCGTCTTCTTTCCCCTCCCGGTGTGAGGGCTGTCACACCTGTCAGCTCGCCGCCTGGCCATCGACACTGACAGCCTCCCGGCAATATAGTTTCCATACAGCACTGAGTTACAGTGTGTGATGGGTGTTTGCATTCAGACAGGTGAGGCCTTGGTCAATAATGGGCTCAGACTTGGGGGGTGTATTAGTGTGATGTCAGGGAGTCTGAGCCATGTGCTGTATATGAGCATGCTCCTGCGGTGCCAAAGTGCAATGTAGGACATCAATATGACGCCACTGTGGAGCAGCGCGTGTTACAAAGAGTTTCACTTCTTTAAAAGTTCCACACTGAACTTTTCTGTGAAGTTGTAAAAGCACAAAAAAAATGTTGTTTTTAAGATTCTGATGCGGTGCATCACTGGTTTTGCAACCTGACAAGCATGGAGAGAAGATTTCAGAGAGAAACACTCCTTATAGTCACCTCCAGTGTATCACATTCATATAAGCCCCAGTGCCTGCTGGGTATCTGTCTGGAGCTTGAAGCAGAGCACAGATACTGAATGCATCAGAGGCTGCCATGAGCCCACTGGTAACCTGTTTGAAACACTGTAAGCTCTCCTTTGAAAGGGAAAGCTGACATATTTATAACTTTAGCGCTGCGAGCCGGAGGAACCGGGGGCTGGGTGATGTTGGGAATGCAGCACAACACGTCGACGGCGTCGTCGTCTTTTGGAAAAACTGAAGGGAGAAGCTCCCTGAAGACGTTTAGACTTTCATGTGGTGTGCGTGGAGAACATGGCACCTGGATCAGACTCAGATTCAGGCGCTAAGTTTTCAATCTCAACGCTACATGATCTCTGTATGGCACACTTTTTTATCCACTTTATCTTCCCTATTCCTCACCTAGTTTAAAAGTTTGTCTTGTAGCAAACTGTGAGTGCTACTCATATTGGTAGACTATGTTTTACTGTTAATATTGTGTTATTGTGATTAATGTCATAATGATTGATACAGAACTTTGGGAACTGCTTTTTATTTTGTTTTAAAAAAGTCTATGATATACATGTGTATATTAGTTTTCTCATTTATGATTCTAAAGTTTTTCATAATTTATTTATCTATACTTTTTTAATAATCACTATTATTTACCACTTTTATCATTATTTCTTCACTTATTCCTATTATTTATTCCCTTGGCCCCTTTTCAATTTATTTTGGATGTTTTATTTTATTATAAATTTAGCTTATGTCCAGAGAAACCACATGAAAGACTCATAAATTGGCAAGGATTTTTTTCCTTGTTTTGTATCAAATCCATGTTAAAGATGAACAGAGAGGAAGAGAAAAAACAAAACAAAAAAACAAAACAAAAAAAACGGAAAAATTGTAACTTAGATGCATTGGATAAGCGATGTACTGATATAGTATTTAAATACAAAAAAAGACAAAATTAAAAAAATAATAAAAAATAATATAAAAAATAAAAATAAAATAAAAAAATGCATAAAAAACATTAAAAAAAGAAAGACAAAAAAAAAATAAAAAATAAATAAATAAATAAAAAAGCATTACCCAAATCTACAGTAATAGGTTTGATCCCTGTGCTGAGCAAAGAAAAAAAATTAGAATGGAAGATAATTCATCCACCTGAACATCAATTTACTTTAAATGGGCTGAAAGCTCTTATCACAAGCTTGCAAAAACTCCTTCAACAAACAAGGAGAAGACTTGAGCACAGGTTTCCATTCACCTCTATTCTTCTGACATGAACTGTAGACAATAAAAGCCCCGTATGAGTCATCTCCTCCCCGCAAAGCCTCATAACTAAATCATAGCACACGCTGCTGATCTCCTGACTGAGTTAAACAAACTGTCAGTCATAAAGTGGGAGAGTTTGCTCAGCGTCCTTGATTTTCAGCCCTAACCTTGATTCAGAGAAGTGATGAAGGTTGGCCCGGCCTCCCCTGAGGGTCACTGACATATCTCACACCAACAGAATGTGGAGCCTGTGGGGCGCTTTGATTTATTACCGGCCTAATTAGGTCACCCGAGGCCAAGATTCATTTGACAGGAAACAGATTCCAAACCGCATCTTTCACCAGCTTCCATCCCTGGCATCTCCCTCCTACCAGCTCTGCTAATAATACATATTAGCTCCCCGCGCCCTGGCCTCTCCTGGCTTTAATATATGGAGATTTCCCTCCATACATATGGAAACCTATGCTAATTGGAGTCTAAAGCTGCACAATTACAGCGGTAGAGCTGGTTGTGGGAACTGTGCTACAAATCATGTAGCGCAGGAGCAGTAATGGGCTTCGCCGTGGGGGGGTTAGCTAGCACGGTGTAGCAGGGCTGAAGAAAACATAAAGACGGGTTACGAGGAGGAGGAGGAAGTTGCTTCTTCCTAGAGTGGACGCACAAAGCTCTGCAGACAAACACAGGAAGCCCATGATACCTCCTGTTATCTGTGTGTAAATAAAGTATGTAGGTGTGTTTTCTCTGCGTTAAACCGAGCACACTTCACCGCTCCATCTGTGTGCTGCAGGGAGACGATTCAGCCCTGGCAGTGACAGCACTGAATCTCAAGGCGATCCCATCACTGCTGCCACAAAGAGTCATCAATAACCCTCCGCCGTCCACTGCCAAGAGTGTGACTGTGTTTCCACCACCTGGACACCTGCCCTTCGTTCCCTTTTCAGCGAAGGCGTGCAGGTTTCTACATTTGTAGCCACTGCAGGAGTCCTTGATTTCGCTGTGAGCCACGCAGGCGACTGCTGTGATGTATCCCGGTGATGTACAGGAGTCTGTCTGTAATTATTATCCATCAAACGAGGATTTAAAGGCACTGAGAGGCAACTTTCCATAGTGACAGGTTGGAGTTAGAGGCGACTGCGCGAGCGTTTTTTTCCAAAGATACCCTGAAGATGTGCTCAGGGAAATATACTCCAACTGTTTATCTTGTGCAAAAAAATGAAATGTTATCAAGTGTTTTAAAACAGACAAATTTGACCTCACAAAGCTCTGATTCCTCCTTCCTACCTCCTAATGTTACATCAAGCCTCATCACCTTGCAGCTGTTTGTGGTTCAGGTCACATGAGACACCTCTTAGTGAGTGTTTGTAGCATCATTACAGTGGTACAGCCTCAGTTTGCATGCTAACAGCTGTTACCCCGCTGAGGTGCTGCGTTAGCGGCAAATTTGCTAACTACGTGTGAAAAGTACTTCTTCGAATTTCACAGCTTTCTGCAACACTTGGATTTGAAGAATAATTCATCCGACAGGAAATATTCTGCAGTTATTAACATCCGGAGATAATTTCTACAAGATCAGAAAGAGAAAACAGAAGATTTATTATTGTCATCGTCGTATTCTTCTAGGACTCAGTAACACATGATGGCGAAGCTTTTCTCTCCCATGCGTCGTGTTCCCTTGAGGTTCAAACAACAGCATGAGCGTCTGGAACAAAGTGAAAAAAGAAGCAAATCTTTCAAAGTCGCCCTGAGGGAGCAGTCGCTTGGACGATACAGTAAGAGAAAAAGAATAGAGGGTTTCTGGTTTCTCTTCTTCCTGTTTCCAAACCATGTCCCGCTCTTTCTCCCGTCCTGCTTTCCTCTAATCACCACCTTCTGATTCCCTTTCCTTTGCTCTACCGCAGGCCCAGGCAGCACACACTGCTCACTTCTCCCAGGAGGGGGGAAATGAGACACGGGGACACCCACCGCAGGCGGTGCCCGAGCCACGGGAGAGTGCGACAGAAGAACTTCCGACACCGGCTTATCAACTGGCAGTCTGCTTCTTCTCCTGTCTTTGAGGCTGGGACAGACGCTTGTTTGACCATGATCAGTTAGCGACTGACTGGCTAACCTCGTACGAGCATTATCCACCGTCCTCTAAGACGGTTGCTGTGAAATTTTGTGAACAAACTCAGCTTGGATTCTGCCTGTCGAGTATGATTCAGGCATGAAAAAGCTCTTCTGACTGAAACACGTCTGCTTTGTTCTGAAAGGCAGCCGTGCTAAATTTGTGAGGATGTCTTTGTGGGATGTTGAGCTATTTTTGTTGAGACTGTGTAGTCAAATATGTACATTTCTCCTCTCAATAACAAATCTTTCTGAGCATGAAACGTCTAAGTACATACAGCTACAACAGCATTTCTGGTTTGCTGGTAAATATGTTGATTTCTCATCCCCAGGCTGCCACACAAACTGCGTGCATTTGATATTTACTGGTTCAGAAAGCCTGCGAGCATCCATGGTGAAGACTTTCATGTAATGTGAGGTGTTTACTACTCATGAGAGTTTCTCACCCTGACTTCAGGCTCAAGCAGCCCACTCAAAACAGGAGCTAGCCCGTGGAAAAGTGCAGACAACGCACTCCATGGATGTTTCTAAACCCACGAGGTTCAGGGAGTTTAAACGCTACACAGTGAGGAGCTGAATTTGGCCGCAAAACATGATGTAAACACACAAAAACAGCACACGTCATTTGTTAATCTCAGCTCGAATCAAATTCAAAGCTCTTCTTCTGGCTTACAAAACAATGACAAGAACAGCTCATTCCTACCTGGGGTCCCTCATCCAGGTCAACACTCCTTAACACCCACTACGCTCTGCTTGTGAAAGACGCCTGGTGCTCCCAAACCAGCGCGGCTCCAAATCACTAGCCAGACTCTTCTCCTGTGTTGTGGGTTGGGTTTTCCTTCTGTCTAAATTCTTGCTTGTGTTGTACGTCACTTTGGAAAACAGCATCTGCTAAATGAAACTCTAAACTCTTAATGAAAGCTTCTCCTATTTCACCTCTTTCAGTTTGACCTTCATATGCGACATACAGCCACGTTACACCTCCTCATCCTTGCTCCTGAAGTTGCAAACCAGCCACATCTCTCATGTAAGGCGTCGATTAAGGATAAATGTTCCTGAGCGTCACTCCAAATGGATTAACTTTTCACTTCTGCTGTGATGTAATACCATTTGAGAGGAGGAAAACACTCGACAAAGTGTCAAAGTTTGTCACATCAATCTTTGTTTGGCGCGTCAGAAATCCACACCCCCAAAATTCCTTTGTGCAGAGACAGACTGAGGTATCAATCAATCAATATTAATGCCCTTAGTTCACACTCCAAACATTACCATTAGTAACGTTTGACGCTCTTCCTCTGACTCTTGGCCCTTTGTTGGAATAGATTTTCCATCCTCTCGCGCCAACGTCCCATTTTTCACATTAACGACGTGACACCCACATAGTTTAATCTAATAAGGATGAATCAGTTGATTGATACGCCGCTGTCAGAAAGAGGACTTTTAATGTGACAGAGACGATGGCTAATTCAATACAGCAGCCTCGCAGAGCTCAGTGGCAAGAGGTTGGAGACGAAGATGTCGAGCACTTTTGTTACAGAGTGTGTTGGTGCGTTCTCAGGGGGTGACTTTGGGAGACGTGACTTTGCGCCGTCCTTCTGGGCGTCTGTCGCTGTCAGGGGGAAAACGACAGGCGCTTATCTCCCCCCAGTCTGCCCGGCTTATCTGCTGCTCACCTACGCATCGATGGGAAATCAATGAGGAGCCTTCAGCGCGGCGTCAATATAACAAATGACCAATTCAAACTAGCGGTTAAAGCTCTCCTGGAGGAAAGCCCCCGTCGCTCAGAGACGGAGAGGTGCCTGTTCGGCCTCAGCCTGGGGTCGAATCTAAACTGAAATCACTCCAATTCTCCGCAAAGAATCATCTTTTCAAACTGTAAAACTTCTCTCAACATGTCAAATATGGCAGCTTAGCCTTGAGCATCAAAATATATAATAAGATCTCTGCATCAATCTGGTGTCAGCTCTGTCAAATGTCAAAGGAGTGATTGAGACGCAGCGATAAGTTGTGTTTTGAGTTTAAAGAGGTTGATTTTAGGCACAAAGAGCTCTGGATCTTTCTCTGTGAGTGAAAAGAAAAAGCTCAAGGTAAAGGTGTCTTCATTCAGGCGTTTGGTTATTCTTTTAAGACATGCTGTCATCTGAAAAGCATGCCAACAAAGTGAGTCACAGCCGCAGCTTGAATTTGCTGCTCAAAGCATTTTCAAAGAAATGTCACAGACCCCAAAGGGCCGGCCAATTTCCACAACGCTCTCCGCTGAAATGTGCCCTTCATTATGTATCCGTCCAGGCCCCACACGTCTCCTCCTGCACCAAGCCTCTGTCCATTTCACAGGTTGATTTTCTTTTCTTTCAACGTTCCAGGAGGGGAGCTGTTGTGAAATTGCCACGTTCGATCCGTCTCCCTTGTTTTGTTTTTTTTTTGTTGCTGAAGAAAACATCCCTCAAATCATCCTCCCCTTCCATGAAATGTGCCTCACAAAGTCAGGCCATCGCAATTGACCTTCCTCCGGAAGCTTGGCGGAGACGAAGGGGACGACACTCCAGCTGAGAGCGCAATCGATAGAGAAGCTCAGAAAATGACGCGCGGCTTCCCCTCCTTTTTTTTTTTTTCTGCAGAGGTGATCTTGAAGCTTGTCAGAAGCTGAGATACCTGGACGGGGAAATGCAGCGGGATATAAACTCTGGATGAAGTGGTCACAATACAGAGTGTGACAATGGCTCCCATTCAGCTGCACACAAACACACTTTAGAGCTGACAAAGGGCTGCAACAGGTCGCCTCACAGCAGCTCTGTGAAGAGGCTATAAATGTGACTCTAGTGAGAGTCGAAGCTCCATGTCTGTCCGGAGGGGAAACAAATACGACCTCCTACACAGGGCTTTAACTTCCTGCTCACTCATTCCTCTGCGCTAGGAAAGAAACGGTTGTTTTCACACCCCAGATTACCATATACTCTGACTATTGAGGAGGTCAATTTCTAACCTCTTTAACCTCAGATTCTCCAATTATATAATTTTTTAAGGGACAATCCAAGAAACTCAAGAATTGTACAGCATCTTACTCATGCTAATGAATTTCTATCAGTTTAAACTTAGCTGCCAGTTGTCTCTCCTGCCCCCTCAGCTTTGGGGTAAACAGAATCATAAATGACAGAATGACAGGTGACAGACATTGCTTTCAGTGTCTTCAAGAGTACAGGGGATGAAGCTGGACACTGCCCAATGGATGAGCTTGTTAACTGTTATACTGTTGCTGTTGACATCAATAAGACCTTAAAGGATCTCTGGATTCTGAGTAACATTTTCACATTTAAAGATTTCATCTTTCTGACTGACTAATGAAGACATGATCACGCCTTTCCCCCTATGAAGTGTCAGCTGACATGCTGGTCCAAGGCCAGCTATGAAAGAAATAACATGAAAACATCTGAGGACACTGAACCTGAGCCTGGTGCAACAGGAGTTTCTATCATGAACTCAAAACGCCCAACAAGAGGATATAAAAGAAGCTGCTTCCGCCTTCACGGCAGACCTAGGGACTTCACTTTGTTTAAGACAGTTTGTTTTGAATTAAGTTTTAGGATTAAGGCTTTCTGAACTCCTTGGCTGATTGGACTCGCGTCTTCTTCCTCAGTAGTCTCAGATCAAGGTATTAGAAATTCAGCTGTGCAATGTTTAGGCAGAGGAATTAAGGGACTACAATAGGCCCGAAGCACTACAAAAAAGTTACAACACAAACTCCAGAAAAGTCGCAAGAACTCCCCAGAGGAGTCTGAAAAGTCTCTAAGTTGTGCTCCCAACGCCACAGGTGCACCCTCCTGTGCAAGCATATGATTGGAGCTACATACTCGATACAAAGTAAGTGGTAAAATGAATGTGACCTCTACGAACCATGTATCCCAAGATGCCTTCCAAGATACAACATTTTTAATTGTTTACAGACCTTGAAAGGATGAGCAGTGGGAGTGTCAGCTGATTTAACACAGATAGTGCTCTAATTGTTCAACAGGAGACAAACAGCACGCACAAAAGTGGGTGAAGTTAGCACAGAAGTTTAGCATTTAGAGTTATGATTTATCTCTGGTTAGTTCTCATGCTTCCTTAGAAACCATGCTAACCTGTAAAAACCATAGACTGGAAAAAAAAAATGAATGTAATCAGTGAGGTCACCACAAAAACTGCTCCCCCTGGTGGCTGGCTGCAGTAAAGGTCAAAAAATCCATCTCCCCAGTCATTCCAGATGGGCTGTGGTCAAACTTTAAAACATCAATATGACTTGTAAAAATGTTTCTCACGTCCGATTGTTGTAGTGATTTGAAGATATCATTTGGCTGCCTGTGACTGTACAATGGTAAATGGTGGCACCATGATGTTCACTGTCTATGGTAAAAACAAAGATCCAGAGCCGTCATTCCCCAAGGGTTGAAAGAGGAAGCACAACAATGGTGGTTTCAGTCATGATGAATAAAGCCAGCTCACCTTCCTCTCCTCTTCCACATCCTCCTTCAACATGAGTATCAAACGTGCAATCAGCGGCCTTTACGAGAGAACACTTGAGTTTAACACCGCTGCTAACACACTATAAAGACATGACAGAGCTCCAGCTGAGGTGATTTAAGCTCAGGAGGAAAAAAAAAGAGCTGACAAGACCAGGGAGGAGAGCTGTGTAGTTACTTCCTCCTCCTCCTCATCCCTCCATACTTTAAGGAAGGCTTTTAATATATCTGCAGCCAGTTTAGGCTTGGATGATAACGTTTGGCAGTAAAAGAAGAAGCACTTAGAGAGGTAATAAGCGATCTTTGAGGATAAAAGGTAACCTCTCTAACTCTTAAGGAAGGAAATTACAGGACAGACAATAAATCCTGTGCTGCAGCTGTGTTTGACAGAAAGAAAGACATGGAAGGTGGGTGGAATCATAAACTCAAAAACGCCGCTTGAAAACCTCCAGTTTGTCTTAGAGGAAAGGGATGCAGCTTTTATGTGGAGTTAGAATTTGTTTCCCTGATTGAGGTCGTGGTGTTTATCTGCTTTCTGAGATGTTCGTTTGATATTTCAGAGTAAATGCGCTCCAGGAGTCCACCGCAATCCTTGAAGCTATCATCCCTCCAGCTTTTTATTAGCGATCTAACAGCTTTCTCTTCTCCTCGCGTGTCCCCAGAACCCTGATGTCAGGAGCCCAACAAATACCTCCAGAACAGCTTGCAGCCCATCCAAGCATATTGCTAAATGAGCTTTGGTGGCGTGATTAGTGATGAGTGTTGCTATTAACTCAGTGCAGCAAAAAGGATGGCATCAAAAAGGAAAGGAAATGGAAAAACTTCCCCACTGGATGAAGAAAAACGACAAATTAAAGTCTTCTTAATCAACTTTTTTTGTCTTTGAGGTAATATTCTGAGGCAGTTTTGTCGTGCAAAACCTACAGAAGCTGTTCCTCGGCGGCAGACTGCACTTCCTCCTCTTTTTTCAGGTGAACTGATGACTAACTGCTCCTTAATGCCTGCACAGAAAGTGCACTCCTCAAGCTAAATGAAGCGTTCATAAACCAATGGGATTATCCGACAAATGTATTCACAGGAAGCTGAAAACAGGATATAATGGCACATAAGTGGGCTGTGTGCTTCGATAAGAGGAAACACTATAAATACTTGAAACTTACGGCACAGAAATGAGGAAATAGCGTTTTAAAAGCAGCGTCCAAACTCAGAGAAAGCACTGACATTTAGCAATTGGACTCAGTTGACATCCACAGATTCAGTCAACAACAAAAGCTACAACGGAGTTAAAAACAGCCAAAATGTATGAGCTCATTCCACCCCCACTTCCTGTTTCCCATCATCCCCTAAAAATCTCCAGCCTCCGTCTTCTCACTTTCCTCTCACAGGTGATAAAAATTCATTGCATGTGAAAAAAACACCTTTCCACATGTGCATCCAGCAAAAATGTCATGTGATTCAATCACAGCCACTGTAGCAGCTGTCAGTGATGAATCGGTTTTTTAATGTCCCCACACCTTCACGACAGGATACACACATCTGTCACTCTGCACAACAAAAACACTCAGGATCCATATGTGGCAGAAAAACAGACATCAATTACCCAACGCAGGACAGGGAGAGGGTTTGATGCAGATGTAGGATAGATGTGTATGTGAGGAAGGAAAAAGGAAAATGTTGTCTTACCTGTGAGGGAAATCCACACGGTACATGGAAGAGAAAGAGAAAAGGACAATGATTAGTTCATTCACACAAAAATTAAGACATTATTGTTATTATTTATTTTTTATTTTTTTAATTAATTTTTCCTTTTTTTTTCATTTTTTTGTATATAATCCGTGTTATGACTGTTGGAAATGAACAGACAGAGGAAGAGTAAAAAAGGAAAAGTTGTATCTAAGATGTATTGAATAAGTAACAAAATGATGCAGTATTTTAATAAAAAGAATATTCAATTAAAAAAAATTAAAGACATAATTGTTATTATTTATTTATTTATTTTTAAATTAATTTATTTTTATTTTTTTATTTTTATTTTTTTGTATCTTATCCATATTATGACTGTCAAAAATTAATTGAGTAAGAGACGGAAAAAAAGGAAAAACTGTCTCTCAAATGTATCGAGTAAGTGATTTAATGATGCAGCATTTTAATAAAACAATAATCAAAAATAAAATAAAAATGAAAAAACTAAGATACATTTTTGCTATTTATTTATTATTGTTTAAATTCATTTATATATATATATATATATATATATATATATATATATATATATATATATATATATTTCCTTTTTTGTTTTGTATCTAATCCATGTTATGACTTAAAAATGAACAGACAGATGAAGAGAGGGAAAAAAGGGAAATATTGTATCTAAGACGTATCCAGTTAGTGATATAATGAAGCAGTATTTCAATAAAAAGAGAATTAAAAAATAAAATTAAAAATTAAATTAAATTAAATTAAGAGACAATGTGATCCTTCTTACAAATATTAGCCTATTTTTGATCTGAAACTATTGTTGGAGCTCCCTCAGTGGAATGAGAGTATGTACACACACACCCCTCCCTCCCACACCTGTCCTCGCCTCCCCCTCTTGGGTGTTGAGGTACTCCTTAATGATTTTTACTCCACTAGTCAAGAACAAATTAGCATCTTTGCTAGCGCTCCCGCAATCAGGCCGCACAACTGGGAATCATCGCCGCGGAGAGGGAGGGGGAGACGGAAGCACTCTGAAAGTTTACTTTTCCCCAAGTCGTGATCGATGGAGGGGAGAGGCGGAGAGGTAGCAGAGAGGAAGAGGGAGAGGAGGGCCTCCTGGGAGAAACAGGCGCTGGCACAAGTGGTAATTAGCCAACTTGTAAAATAAAGCAAGGCAGGGGAGAGTAATGATTGCCAATAAACTTCTGATGTCCTTGTTGTGCTGTTTGGCAGATGCTGAGGGAGAACAAAGATGATGTATAGAGTCCCCGCTAAGTGGCTTTGAGCTGCTGGGGACAGCGCGAGCAGGATTTGGAAGTAAAAATACGGATAAAAATGTAATACCTTGGGTGTAAAGGAGCGGTTCGATATAAAAATGTATGGAGAGCTAAATCTGCTCCAGTTCTGGGACAGGCGGGTTTTATATCATCGCTGTTTTAAAATGAGCACTTGAGGAAATAACGGTCAAACTGACACCGCTCGAAACTAATGTGGGGAGAATGTGGGAGTAATTTATCGCTGCTTCCAGCTTTAGGGGCCTTTTACAGAAGTAATGATGATAGGGGAGGTCTTTCTTTCAGCTCATCACTTCTTTCAGACAAAGAACTGGAGGGTTTGGGCCAACAGCTATTTCCATTACTCTCCAATCTGAAACTCATTTGAGCCATATCTTATTATATATTACACTAATTCTAACCTGAGTCATCAAATTGAACATTTTTGCATCCACGCTATAATCTCTTTTGAGTAACTCTGGCTACAGAGCATTGAGGAAAAATGCATGTGAAGAAAAAGCTCCAACATGTAACAGCAGATGTTTTCAACACTTTTGATGCACAGAAGAAAAAAAATAAAGATTATCAATAGTAACAAAAACAACTGATGGATGAATGAGGATGTGTGAGAGATGGAGGAAATAACGGTGACTCATGGAACCGGTTTCTATCGGAAACTCCACACCTTCACTTGCCACCTGCGCCCATGAAACAGCCACCCACTCCCTACAATCATCCCCGCTACTTCCTCTCTGATGCCTGTCATTCATCTCTGCGCCTGTCAGTCATGTTTGATGAGTTGATGGCCCGAGGCAGCAGCACCAGGCGGAAGAAAGAAGGTTAAAATAACCCTGCAGCAGTTAGGGTCTGCAGATTCTGATATTTACAGCAGTGGCTGAATTTTCTCGATCAGTTTTGACCTTCTTAGCGGGTTCACGACGCCTGTTTGCACTCCAGTTTTAAGACTCTGGAAAGAAACAGCTCAACTGCACTCCATACATTCATTGATTTTTAGATTCTGGCAACACAGATCTATCTTTATCACTCCAAATCAACCAATCAGGCTTCAACGCTGAGACACTCAGCAGCTCTACTCATAATTGTCTGGATTGGAGGTTCTAGTATAAAATATTAATCCACATTTCACATGTCTTGGAGCTTTAAGTGCGACTCAAGAGGTCAGACTGCAACAGCAAAGTGTCAGCACATACGCTCTCACTGATATGTGTGAAAGAAGCGGCCTTGGTGTTATGAATTGTGCACGTATGTCACGTTATGTACAGAACCTTCACTTTTCACTCAGTTTGTACAAAGACAGAGAAAGTGCTGAGAGAAAGTGCTGAACGCTTTGGACACAAACATTCCTGATGCAGAGCTTTAAAGTGAACATATGTAACCTTGTTGGTGAAAAGCTAAACGTAGCATTCTGATTCGCAGAAAAGAAGCTAATGTTTGTGTTGAGTTTTGAAGCCAGTGTAACAGAAAGCAGAGAGAAACCTTTACAGAGATTAAGAAGAAAGGATTCCTTTTGTGTAGTTTTCAAAGTGTTTTAAAGGTTAAGAGTAAGAAAGAAATTGCCTGCGGTCTCACCATGAAATGCAGCCTGCAGATTCTCTCAGGTAATAGGGTGCCAGCCATCACTAATCACTTTAGAAACACCACAGGGTATCTCAATTCATTTGAGCCGTGAATCCGGAGGTCAGATGAAGAGCAATATTCAGAAGAGGTTCTGGTATTCAAATCTCTTTCCACCACTAATGGGCCACAGAACACATTATCCTTCACCCATCTGGCGGATCTGCTTACGCTCCCAAGTGCATCCAAAGGGAGAGGAGGTGGGGGTGTTAAGAAAGCGCAGACGCTAACCAAACTTTTGAGGACATCGACGTCTTCCTGAGGGGGTATTATAGGGAAACCTGAGACAGGAGCGCGTTCCCTCACAGAGCAGCAATCTGAGTACTTAGGTGCTGAGAGCAGCGATCGATCGCAGCGGATAATTGGGGCCGTAATAGAAACAATGCTGCAGGTGAAGCTCCGCGGGGACCTTGCAGAGGGATTCAAATATGATGGAGTGCTGCACTGATTGGGTCTGGTTGAGACGCTGTCAACGTGTCATTTCACATTCACTCCCTCTCCGTCTTCACTTCTCCTCCTGTCCACCTCCTCCCCCTGCTCAGGATGTGCTGGTGACATCAAACCCTAATAAAAGAGCACTCCTCATCGCTGTTGTATCCAAACACAGGAGACGGTTATAATCAGATGGAGGATCCAGCGGTAATCAGACAAACAGGATGTGAGACGGAGTGATTGTATTGGAAATCCTCGCCTTGATTACTTCATGATTCCAGCTATTCTTCACAATAATTATCTCCATTCTCAGAGCACAATTATAACATTATTTTATAGCTGTTTCACTGTATTATTATGGTTCAACAATTGGAGCTGTGCCAGCCGCAGGCAATTTAACTATTGATTCAGCAGGAGTAGATACATGTGTGAACACTTCACTCCCTCATTTTCAGGCAGTTGATTAAAAAATGTAAAGAAGAGGCCCAAGAAAAGAGAACACACTGTCTGTGTTTAACCTCTGTTTTTCATCATTTGTTGATCTTTTTCAATCTTGCTGTAATGTCAAAGCCTCGTGAATGATCGAAGTCTTATATAAACAGAGCACTTCACCTCTATTTTCTATACAGCACCAGATCATAGCAGAAGCAATTTAGAGTAACCTCTCTTATAAATCAGGTCTACACCTGTTTTTTTCTATTCTAATTGAACAGAAAGTTTTATTAATGTAAATAACTAGACAGGATGTCATTTGTACAGCAGAGAAAAACAACAAAAAACAAACATGTCAAAAAAAAATACATATATTATAATTATTATTATTATTACTGAGAAAACAGTCCAAATTCTGAGATTAAAATCAGATTTCTGACTAAATTTTCTTGAAATTACTAATTAATAGTCCAATTTCTGACTTATTTTTCTCTAAATTATTAGGTTAAAGTTCAATTTCTCACTTATTTTTTTTTATATTCCGAGATTAAAGTCAGAATTCTAAGATTAAAGTCAAAATTCTGTTTATTTGTTTGTTTTTTTTCAGAATAATTCTGGGATTTAAGTCAGAAATCTGCCTTTAACCTTAAAATTGACTAACTTTTTGTCAGATTTTCCTGAATTTCCCCTCGGGGATAAATAAAGTATTTTCTATTCTATTCTATTCTATTCTATTTAAATCAGAACTCTGACTTCGTTCTTAGAATTCTTAATTTAGTCTCTGAAAATTCTGAGAAAAAAAAGAGAATTTGAAGATTAAAGACTTTGACTGACTCTGGCTTTATTCTTACAATTTGACTTCCCAGAATTCCAAATTCACACTTAAATCTTATAATTCTGATTTTTTTCTCAGCATTGTGAGATTTAAGTAACAATCATGACTTTAATCTCAGAATAATTCTGAGAAAAAAGCCAGAATTCTGACTTTTTCTTCAAAAATTACTAACAAAAATTTTTGGGATGTTTTTTTAATTCAGTGGCCCTAATCCTCTCCCGTACATATGTCTGTACATCAGAAGAACAGCAGTTCTGTCTCAACTTGTTCACACACTCAAACATGTGCGTACATACACGCACAGACATTCTGTATAGCGGACAGAGAGCTTGTAAAACCACCACAAGAAGCACCTCTCAGCGCCTTCTCTCAAGATGTAACTCTGGCTCTCTTTAGTTTCAAAAATCGATCCGTAGAGCAGATACTTCCAGCAACACATCCTCAAACTCTCTGAAACTCTATTCTCAGACCCACAAGCCGACACCTATTAAGGCCCTCGACACCCAGAGAGTTCAGGTTTACATTTGAGGATAATGTTAACATCAGCCAAGGGCAAGCTGTGGCCTTTCGGAGTCAAATTTGTGTTTCACAGAGCAGCGATTCAGCTCTTTTTACAATGAGGCCTGTGTGTCCTTGATGGCTACAGTAAGACTCAGCTAGGTGTGACTCAGCCCGCCCGAGGGCAGAGAGGCAGCTGATTCAGAGAGCGACGAAAACAAGAGAGACGCAGAGCGAAGAAGAGAGGAGGTTTTACTGAGGGAAAGAGGAGGAAGAGGCAGGAGAACTTGCACGTTTGCAGTGATAAACCACAGACACCCATCAAGGAGTTCATGACAGGATGCATTAAGTATTAACATGTTGCAGCGGTGCAATAAAACTTCTCCGAGGGCCTTTACACTACATGCTAATTTCATTAGAGCAGCTACGCAAGGGAGGCATCTTTGTATGTAAATGAGGAGGCTCAGTATAAGTAAATTACAGCTGGAGCCTGCCAAGTGTGTGATTATGGATGTGAGAAGCTTGTGCTGTAACAATCATCCTGACGTGAAAGCTATGAGGTGATTTTTTCTTTTACTGCACAGAAATGGACCAGATTATTCAGGATTCGAGATTGGTGCAAATCGAGATGAGATAAAAAGAAGATTTCTATCATCACACGAGAAAAAGAAGAAACTCTGAATTCATGGTGAAAGAAATGAGGGACTAATGGATATGTCGAACACAGCAAGTCGAGTTTGTATTTTACAAATCTGGGCTGGAGTAGACAGCAAACATTCCTCCCTCCATCTTTAAGGAACTCGTTCATCATCCTCTGAAACAATCCCTCACAGAGAAACACTCACTTCCTCTCTCATGCAAAGTCAATCAGCCCAGCGCTCCTTCCCCATTCATTCCCATTACAGCCAGTACAGCTCTCGCTGCCAATTTTCCATTCTAAGTCAAGTGGGATTAAACCATCTTCACTCCCAGCTGTGATGGCTATATTTAATGACTGTGTTAAAAAAAATGTGCTAAGCGTTCGTTTAGCTGAGTGTGGAGTCTGTAAAATCTGTGTTTGGAGATTTTGAGGAATATTCCCAGCGGAGAGGAGCAGAAAGCGCCCGATGGACACATCTGCTCAACGCTTCCTTAAAAGACAAGAACTTTACTTACTAATCTAGAGGAGGCTTGTTTTCAGGTGATTGCCCCAGGGTTTGATTTCTGTCTGTTTGAAAGAAGAAACATCTTCAGGACAAGAAAGTATTTTGAATCTGAAGCTACTGATTCCTCTTTCAACAAAAGTTTCAGGGAAGAAGAAAAAAACAGCAAATCACTCGTTGCTACATATAGTAAGCTACCTCCAACACACACACAAACACACACTAATCCTGGTTTGTGTTACTTATGTCACCGGATCAGTGTCATCAGAGTGTGTGTAAATCTACCCACAAATACAGGAGTCAATCCACAAATGCGTAAACTGATACACAAATGTGCAACCAGATTACCAAATGTGTAACCAGATTAACAAATGTGTATCCAGATTAACAAATGTGTATCCAGATTAACAAATGTGTAACCAGATTAACAAATGTGTAACCAGATTAACAAATGTGTAACCAGATAAACAACCTTGTAACCAGATTAACAAATGTGAAAACTGATCACTAATTGTGTAACCAAAATGACAAATGTGTAACCAGATTAACAAATGGGTAAAGTGATTCTCAATCGTTTAATCATATTAACAAATGTGTAATATGATCCAAAAATGTTTTTTACAGGTTTGCAAATGTGTAACCAGATTGACAAATGTGTAACCAGACTAACAAATGTGTAACCAGATGAACAAATGTGTAACTACATCAACAAATGTTAACCAGACTAACAAATGGTTAACTACATTTACAAATGTGTAACCAGATTAACAAATGTGTAACCAGATTACTAAATGCATGTGCAAATCCACAAATGCACATGGAAGGATTCACAAATGTAAAGAAATGTCATTTGCAATAAGTTTCGCATTTGTTAATCTGTTTACACATCTGTGGATGCATTTATACACACATTAATTTTGCATTAGTGAATTTTGACACTGATCTGGCTCCATAGTAACAGCTGCTCCTCCACAGAGCGTCATGCAAATGCAAATAAATCAGAGATACAGAGGAAGCCCCCCAGGGACTCTGCAGGTTTGGAGGCGACACCACCAGCATCTTGACCCACCGTAACCTCTGCAGCTCAGTATTCCTGACTGGTGTGAAGTGCATGGCACATCCAGGTCACAAACATCCTCTTTCCCAACCCCTGGTATGGAATAGCAAAGAGCTGCATATGAGAGCGAGACGGGTAAACCTACACTACCACTTAACGGGAAGTTTTGTCTCCCCTGAGGTTTGCTGCAGGACTCTTTATCTTGCAGAGCTTCAAGGTAGCAGCGACGGCACTGTCAAGGAAGGAGCTTAAAGTGAAACTCATATTTTCAGGTGCATTTGAAGGTTGTGCCTCGACACTTTCCCTGGCATATTGTCGTTGGAGTTTTTTTTCTTCTTCTTCCTTTTCCACGGCTCAAGATGATTTTTAAGTGAGAAAGAAGACATCTGGGGGAAGAAATAAGAGCCTTTCCCTCGACTTATTTTCAGTCATTCATAACACTTTCTGTTCCAGTTCAGCCCAGGAGGTGAAACTGTCACTGACGGTAGAAATGCAGAGCAAGGAGGAAATATTCACAGGGAGAGTTTTGGATGTCTCAAATTTATTTTAAGGGCTGAGTTGATTATGAGTTGATGGTTTGGGCGTGAGTGAGAGTTTGGTTTGACTTTCTTTGCACAATGCTTCGCTAACTTCAACACAAGCCGGTGAAATCAGACGCACGGAAGCCGGTAATAAACCATCTCCAACACTCTATCTCCAGATTGTGAATCATATATGGCAGGTGTGAAAATCCCTCCACCCTTGCGCCAGCTGGGCGTCGAAGCCGACTGACACCTGAGGCCTCCGCCGAACACATGCTCATAACCCCGGAGGTCAACGACGGAGAGGGAAACTTAAACCACTCCCCCACGGGAATCATTAGAGTCTAATTTAATCTCATTTGTGTACGCGCAGTGTGTGAATTAAACACCTGCCACGCACCGAATGCCCTGAACATTCGTCTCAGTGGATAAATCAATACAGAAAACACTGACTTTGTGTTCAGAAACACAGAAAAGCCTCACTGTAACTCAACGTAAGGCGAATTTATGAGAACAAAGTTATTGCTAGCAACAGCCTGGAAGATTAAAATCTCCAAGTTTTGACTTTTATCTTGACACCAAACATTTTTTGGCCTCATAACGAAGCACTGAAACAAATATCGCCTTCTGCAGCTGGAGATAACTTTAAGTAAACACCACAGCGTCCAACTGAAGCTATTTCACACTGTTTGAGGTCACACGAGGCCGCTCAGCGGGACCACGGCGGCCACTTTCCCAAGCATTGGGTCCCATGTGTGTGTGTGCAGGAGAATATGTTATTACAAAACAAATATAACAAAAATATCTGGTTCACTCGGCGTGCAGGAGCAAACACATCCTCCATTCTCGCTGGAAAAGATTGAAGATGACAAAGAAACGGCAGAGGGAGAAATCAATCTTTTACTTTCCTGTGCAAGATGGGATTGGATTTTGACAGAAATAATGCCTTTAAAGGGAAAACATTGCTGCAGCTCAACTTCTCTTCCCCGGTTATTGTGCTGCAGACTGTTTTAACATCACATGTGGTGTGAAACTGATTTCTCACAAAGTGTGATCATTTACTTTTTTTTAAAACGCGAGCGGTTTATATATTAAGGGTTCTTGGGTGACACTCAGAAACTTTTGGATGAAGAATTATGTAAAGTTTTTCTAAAGCACCTCTCTACAGATAACTGCTTAAGTTACACGTTTCACAAAAGCAATAAGGTGAGGCTCAGACTGCTTTCTTTCCCTCGCTGCAGTTTGAGCTCGCTTTGATCTGGCGTCGCAGCTTATTCTTCCTGACTACCAGACAGAGAGGGGGAGAGAAAACAGGCTGAAGACGAGCGTGAAGTTGAAGTAAAGTAGAAGACGCCACCAAATGTTATGAAACTGCTCTAAATCATCTGCTTCCAGCTGTGTTTGTCATGCATCTGAGTCATCATCGTGTGTGTGTTTTCTCACACACCCTCTGGGACGTCAACTACAGTGACTCCTTCATCGATCGATTAAATTGGATGATTTGTCTTCATTAACGCTGAGCAGTATTAAAAGGATCCCTGAGGATAGGTGAGGGACTCTGGGACCGTCACGTGTCCTGTGGTTGCAGCCACGTCTGGGCTTCATGTTTGATAAATATCTGTATGACACAAAGTTCAACAACTTACGCTTAAAATTCCTGGTTCTTCTCTTTTACTAAATCAAGATTTGAGCCTCGTTAGTCTGCACTAATGCTGTGGAGTTCATTGTTTACCCTACCCTAAACAAATACACATCCACTCATGAATTTCTGAAGCTAAAGAGAAAATAAGATCTTAGAGCAAGGGTCTGTAGCCTGCGGCTCTGGAGCCTCATGCAACTCTTTGACTCCTTTAAAAAAATGTTATCGAAATAGAGAATTTTTATTTTTCTTACAGAGGGTATTGATGATTAAAGGCATTGACACTAAATAAAATCATGCAGTAACATGTTGTTGAACTACATTTGCATCACATCTTGTAATAAAGCCTACTTCCCTTACTACATTAACCACACACTATATTTTCAATATATTTTAAAATATGTCAAGTAATTTTTGCAAAAAATTTGCAAATTTATGAAAGTTTTAATTTTTAAAATTATTCTGCAATTTTTTTAAATAATTTTGAGTCTGATTTTTTTTGCATATGTTTGAATTTTATTTTAATTTTTTCATTATTTTAAATTCAATTTAACTTTATTTTTTGCAAATTTACGAAATTCTAAATTTATGAAATTCTAAATATTTTGCCATTTTTTAAAAAAAATTTGAGTCTTTGAAATTTTCTTCATTTTTTTAAAATAAAAAAATCTAAAATATTTTTGATTTTATTAATCTAATTTTTCAAAAAGAAATTTGCAAATTTGATTCCAAAAAATGGAATTTTTACAAACTTTTGAAATGCCTTTTTATCTGTTAATGTTATTATTATTTTTTTTTTTATTTAAAATTTTTGAACTTTCTTTTACAGATTCTTTTATTTTCTTTCCTTTAATTTTTTCACCAATTTACTTCAAATTAAAAGACTAAGACATTATACGTTCAATTTTATAAATTCATTACACTTCATGTTTAGAGAATTATTCACTAGATTTTAACCATGTACAGACATTTATTTTCTGTATAGTTTGTTGTGAAGAAAAAGTTGATTTTGTGGCTGTGACTTTAATCCAGGTAATCCAGGTATGACAGTAAAGGTTGCAGACTCCAGTATCAGAAGATTTCCTTGAAGCTTCATAAGATCCATTCTGTCCTCAGTGTCTGCCTGTGCTGAGTGGAGCAGCTAAATGACACAGTCAGAGAGTTAACAGCAGCCGATAATTGAATCACTGGCAACGACCATCAACAATCAAGGCCATTGAGGCGCCGTCTTCCACGTCATTAGAGATGAACTGATAGAAAGAGGAGATGACGGATTTACTTCTGCTCAGGTTCACTTGTGGATGAAATCCTGATCCTAATGTGTTCCTTCTGCATCATATTTCCATCCTCTGATGGTTTGTAACTGACCGTAGCAAACAGACGGACACCTGTCCCGTTCTGACCTACTCCATCAGCAAGGTGAGGGCGCCAGGAGGGCGACCTGTCACTCCTCATCGCGCTAAGTGACAGTCAAACACAGCACACGTAGCCAACCAGCGGAACCTATTAGCGCTCTTACAGCTCGCACACTGGGCCAAACAGACAAATGTGTCTTTGAGCGTGCACAAGAGGGTGATAGCGCTCTGTGTGTGTGTGTGTGTGTGTGTGTGTGTGTGTGTGTGTGTGTGAGTGTGTGTGTGCGTTGTGGTGTAAATGTCAGGAGAGGAGTGCAAGGTTCACTGGGAGTTCACGGTGAATGTGTCTCTGTCCGATCCATCGTGGAAACACTTGACAGCAGGTTCTGCCTGGTTTGAGCAAGGCGCCCGACTCCATGCGTCTGAATCAGTCACAGTTGTCCCGTTTCATCTGCTGGAGCACGGGGCTGAGACACGAGGACGGGACGAGGAGACAAAGACAGAAGCAGAGAGGTGTGTGTGTGTGTGTTTGTGCTGAGGGACAGCTGGCTGCTGCTGGTGTTTTCACTGCGACTGGTTGTCAAATTTATCTCCCAGCTGCTGGCTTTATGCTTTGTTTCTTTAGTTTATTCACAGGACAAGGTGACCATAAACTCCATCTGGGAGAGCAAAAACATCTCAGCTCTGTGTTTTCTCCCACTCAGACGTCTCTAACTTCACTTCTAGGTACGAAGCTCGACATTAAATCTCAAGATGATTTCATGAAAAACCCAAAACGAGACCTCAAACACCAGGATTCTTTGTTGACATGATGTTTAACCATTTCACATCCTTCCCTTGAAATAAACATCACCCAGGCAGGGCAAGGGTCGACTACAAGAGCTCAAAAACAAGCTGAGAAACTTAATCCGAAGCCTTTAACAAACACAAACGCCCACTCAGATCCTTTCCACCCACTCCTCTAAAACCGAGCCTAATGAGCAGGAGAGTCTGACTGCAGTTTTGGTCATCAGCGGAGGAGAAAATCAGCAACCTTTAAGTCACCTTGGTGGAGCGAACATGTGAGGCTGTGGCTCCCTGCCAGCGTCACCTTGGCCTCAGAGCGAACACGCGTCACCTCTGGGCTGTTTCAGACAAACACAGGAGGCTCAGGGGGGTGATGATATCCTACATATCGTATCATGGGGCCATAGGGGCCATATGCCTGCCTGAGCCTTGTTGGCTTGATTTATTAGAGCGGCTGTGATTCCTTTCTGATGGATGGATAATGGAGGCCATGGGACAGGGATACTGCAGCAGCAACACTGGAGGCTGAACATCTCAAATATCTTGTGTGTGTCAATTTCCGACTGTTCACTCCCCCTGTGCATGACACTAAAAAGGATTTTACGCTGGATATTTTTAATCCCAATGCATCACTGCTTTCATGCACACGTCCGCAGGAGGCCACATGCAGCAGCGCCGCAGCACCACAAGGAAATTACAGTCGCTCCTGTTTTGACACATTAAACATGACAAATGCTGCTTGTTGGATGTAATAAGGCCGTGGTTTACGGCTACATTGATTATGACTCATTCAGATTTACTGCTGACTGTCCTCAAAAGCATATCAAAGGTTTTTTCCGGGATTGATTTTTGTCCCCCACAGGCTGCCATTGATTTCCATTCCAACTTGGTGTCATCGTGGTGAAACCGGACTTGCAGAGACTTGCAGAGCATGCTTGAGATTGCAGGAGGTGATCCATCAGGGTGAACAATTATCCAGCCATGTTTTATTCATGGAGTGATGCAGTTGCAAGCTTCTTTTGAAAAAGATCTTAATTATTGATGGACATAAACTGAAAATAGAGCTAAATGTACGACATGTACCAGAGGTGGGAGCCAGTCATTGCTTTGTTAGTCTCAAGTCTTTAATCCCAAGTCTCGAGTCTAATCTCATGTGACATGTCTTTATTCTGTTTTCTTAAAATTTCTTTATTTGTTTATTTTATTTTTCTTTACTTTCATATGTTTCCTATATGAAAATTCAAAAGCGCTATTATTATTCTTATACATCTTGAAAATCTCAATAAAAAAAAAAAAGTCTAGTCTTTGTGGTGTCTTCATAGTTGAGACAAGACACACGCTGCTACAACTTCAATGACTTGACAGTAACATGTACTGTTGCATAAAATAGGAGCTAAGCTAAAGCTAACCAAAGCATTACATCACAACAGGTATCCTTAGGTATACTTATCGGTCTTTGTGCAACCTTAAGGGCCGAACAAAGTCCAAAGTTGACACTTCCGTCGGTTATTTTTGTGTTGCAGGTTTTGCACACAGAAATTGTGAAATTGAAATTATCCCAAGTAGCATCCCAATGTGGATAACTGCCGCTCTTTAGAAGCCTGGTGTTCACGGAGACATAATTCTCAAACCTGATTGGACGTTAATAGATGCATTCACTGAGGCTAACTCTGTGGGAAAATTTGCTGTCCTGAAATGACAGAAATACCGTCACATATACTTTGAAAGGGGGCACATTATATCCAGCACACTCCCTCTTCAAAAAAACAAAAGTATTTTCAAGTTGTTAGACTAAAGCCTGAGTCAATTTCAAAAATTGTGATGAGTCTAAGTCACATGACGAATCCACACCTCTGGCATATTCAGTGAAAACATGGATGAGAAGCTGCTCTGCTGCTTTTACCCATGACTTCAGCTCCTCTCCCTCTGATGGTGATGCAGCCACCACCTCCCCCTCCATCAGCCAGTCTGGTTTATGTAAAGAAGCCATTAAGGAGTGCACTTATTGAAGAAAAAAGAAGAAGCATGTGCCACACCACTTTCTAAATCACATGCATACTAAAACCTCTCAGCCCATTCAACCCTCTCCTTCTCCTTCTTCTTCTCGTGTCTTTCCAGCGTCTTGATGTGGTGGCTGTCGCCCCGCGCTTTGTCAGCCAAGGCTCGTGGCGCACAATGCCTGGCATGTTGAAAAAAAAAAATGCACTGGAGAGGAGCAGCTCAGTCACTTGACAGCGGGGAGAATGGAGCACTCGGTGGAGGAGCAGATAAATGGCACTCTGGGGCTCAGATTTGAGGCCGAGGTGCAGTTCATTTTGTTGTTTTCTGCTCCTCGGTTACATTCTGAAACACCGACGAGTCCCTGCATGACGAGTGCCCCAATCTCCTGTTCGGCTGGTGGCTCCATCTCAAAGCTGTTTTATCTCCGAGTGAAGCAAGCAAACAAGAAAATGGACGGAAAGTATGGTGGCCTGAGAGCTGTGGATACACCAGAAAACACGAAAATAGGCGCTCAAATTTGTGGACTGGCTTTTAGCATAAAGATTTCAGGGTTTCTGCTGCTTTTGGCGTTGGATCTGCACAGACATATTCCTGCTTTCAGCCACACAGACGCTTTTATTCAGCAAACAAAAGGGAGTGGTGTCAAACGGGCGACAGGCAATTTCGCCCACAACATCTTTCCACGATGCCAGCAACCGCACAAACACGACTAACCTCTCGTGGGGCACAAACGTGAATCAGTAATAGGGGTCCTGGATCACATACGGAGCTGGAAAGCCTGCACGGCGGTGTTTACATGTAGTTGTCTCTGGGTTAATGTAAAAATTGAGCACCGCTCCGGGGGTCAGCGCTCAAACCCCCTCCATCAGCTACGGCAGCAGAATAAATATGCATGCCTGAGCTTCGCCTCATTTGCATCCCTGAACTACGCCTGTCTTTGCATATGCTAATGATGAGCCGGAGTGGGAGACGAGGGATCGCGGAGGGCTTGAAGGGTTGGTGGTGCGGCGGCGGGTGGGAGTGTGTGTTGTGGTTTTCCCAGGGAGACCGCTCGCAGGTGTTGAAGCCGGGGCTGAGTGCGAGCAATTGCCCTTGAAGCCAGCCAAGGTTGGCGGCCTGTTTGACTCCGACACTTCACCTCCCTGTAGCTGCTCTCCACGCTTTCCAGCGAGCTGAAGAAGGTGGGAGGAGGGGAGGGGAGCGTAGTCATGCGAGGGATGAATGAGGAGAAAACGACACAGCTGCATTGATGAACATCAGGTTGAGGAAATCTGCAAAAGGAGGATAACTTCAGTGGCTCCATTTTTAAAAACCGAGACCAAAACATGTCCATGAACCCTCCTTTCATGCGATGACACTGATTGATAAGCCCTTTCTGCTGCCGCTGCGTCTGTTTGTTGCATGTTTCTGAGCCGCTTTCATGTTAATCAACACAGGCAGGGGGCTGTCATTTCCAAATAGACGCCGCACATCACTCTGTCGCTTTATGATAAGACCCAATGAAATAATCCTCATAAAATAAAAATGATTAAAAGGGTCGCGTGTCATTGCTAAAGTGAGAGTCGCGCTTGTCTGTGACATTTACTGCCGGCGTGTAAAGTCGAAGCGAACAACATAAAACGGGCTTTGTGCGAGCGCTGCTGGACTCCGCTGCCAGATTCTATTTGGAAGTTACGAGCTTAGAAACCAGTGAGCCCTATAATTAAACATCCAAACAACAACTTTAATATTAATGAAGCCAACTCTCCTTCAGTCTTCTCTTTGCTAATTCACTCTCAGAGTCATTTCACTTTTCTTACAGACAGGAGTGTGTGTGGAGCACGTGCAGCAGCGATTTTCATGGATTACCTCGGCATCCACACAGAAAGTGCGAAAAAGACTCGCGTCTGAATGAAAACACTAATCTCTCCCCTGTTTGATCTTGATTAAACATCTTGTCAGATTTGCACGATTATGCTAATCACAGCGACTTTTGATTTTTTGGCAGAGTCGTATCAAACGCGGCTGAGCCGATTACACAGCTCTGATGGTTTCCTTGAAGACGGGAAACATGGGATGATGTTTCCGCTGACGCCATTGCAGCATGATGACATGACAGAAGTAGCCCGTGGTCCTTTTTCTCTTCTGAAAACCCATCAAAAGAAGTTGAAAATAACTGAAGGGTGTTTGTTTGATGGGTTTGATTAGCAGCAGGGGGTTAATCCGTCCTCTGTCTGCTAGCACGTGTGAAATAAAGACAACTGGACGTGGACAGGCATGGTTTGTGAAAACTGTAGTTTTAAGGAGTCATTTTGATTCATTAGAAGTTGTTTCATCCACTCCAGCTGCTTTAGCTCCCTCTGCTAAGGAGAATCAGTGTGCCTACAACCGTAGCCTGGACAAATTAGGACAAATTACGTCCCTCTATAGAGTTATTCAAGTTGAGAAAACTACTAGAACTGTTTCACGCTCCCTGATTCATTAGCAGGTGCTGGAGATTTCTGCTTCAGCATCATTCAGAGCACCAAGGAGGCGCAGGCTCTGGGTTCACCAGGTTAAAACTCCTCACTCCTCACATCAGAGATGACAGCAAGAGGCTGAGCATCACTGTGACTCGCCTGCTTTGTTTGGCTTTTCACACACTCCTCTCCCATGGATAAACACTTTCTATTCCTCTCCTCTCGCACTGACTGGGCTCAGGCCACAAATGGACGTGCTCTCACAGCCAGAGAGGTGCTGCGTGTGTCATTGAGTCCCTGAGTCGCTGTGTTCAGGCGCAGACAACCAGCAGGAGGCTTTTTTTTCTGCTCGTTTCACCTGCCTGCCTTGAAATGCTGTATTCCTGTCAGAGTCACACATCCCTGTCAAATCTTTAAGCCTCTTCCTCTGACTTTTTTTCCCCCACTGTGCAGCTCGCCTCTGTTGTTTGATGAGAAAGACTCGTGCCAAAAGAGAAGGAAAAAAAAACACAGGAGAGTGTTGCTCATGTCATCTGCAGAGTTACATGAAAATAGCAGCAGAACCTCCGCCCCCGTCCTCCATCTGCCACCTTCTCTGACAGCCAGAGGTAAGGAAGCCTGTTTCAGCACCGCGGACAGCGCCGCAGTGAGAAGCAGCGGTGCTGGAGGAGTCCAGCACTGGCAGCCGGACAGCTCCCCCTCCGGCCTGGCCCAGGGCGGCGAGGGGGCCAGCTGGGCGGAGGATGTGTGATCTCCAACCTGCAGGCGCCCTGAGGGGGGAGCCCCGGGGGATGAAAGGACAGGGAGATGGATCAAAGATAAAGATGTAACAAACAGAGGAGGAGTCGCATGTTGCTGGAGAGGAGAGAGGAAGGAGAAAATATCCTTTGTGTCATCCTCCTCTCGTCAATCCACTTCAGATAAACCAAGACACTTTCCAACATAGACCTGGGCTGATAACAAATTTTGCTGAACTATATATCGTCCTTGTCGATAGACGATATTATTGACAGTAATTTCCAGGTGGAGTTTCTTCCCCGGCTGGGAAAACTGGGTCAGATTGTTGTGTTTTAGGTGAGCATGTGAGTTTGTGGTGTCGCCTTTTTTTGTTGCTGCACACCAGCTCGTCCGTGTTGATGATCTCACGTCGCTCATTTAGTTTGAAGCTGAAATATTTCTACACTGGGGCTGTGCCGTTTCACTTTAAAATCATCTTCCTTCCTCCTTACTTTAACTTCCTTCTACCTCACGAGCTCACGAGGCTCAGTCGCTGCACTCTGTGTTTACGCTAGCCTGATGCTAGCAGCCCCACCTCCCTCAGAGCCAAAGATTTTGGATGACTGACAAAAGCGTTCACTGTGTTTATTCCACTACTGAGGCGAGGAAAAATCATCAAGTTCATTTCATTTATCGACTGATTAACTGGTGAGGCTTTTCCTTACACATGACTCCTGACTCATTTCCTGAAATTACCTGAATCATTTCACCAAAAATACAAAGAAACTGTCCTTATGAAAACGTGGGCATAAAGGTCAGCTTGTTTAGACCCATGTTTTTATCATCGTGGAGCCATAGCGACGCTGAGAGCAAAGGAGAAGGTCAACTTGTTCCATAGCGACTACTAATCCAAAGTATCATGTGATTCACTGTGAGGTTTTGTCATGAAGGACTCCATCGAGCAGAGCGCCGTCCTTCCTGTGAACCTTGTCGTCACAGTCTGCACACAGAGCTACAGTAAGGACGGTGGCCTGCAGGGTTCAGCGGTGAGCTTGTTACTGCAAGGTCGCCTGGGAGAATCAAGTGAGAAAGGCTTTCCGCTCCCTTAACATCCTCAGCGGAGGTGCCCTTGAGCAGGAAACTGAACCCTTACTCTCCACTCAGGGGAGTGACCGAGAGGCCACTGACAGTAGCAGAGACAGTCACTGTGTTGTACGCTGGGAGTGTGAAGGAGGGGGAAACTGTAACAAGGGATGAGAGCTCGGTCAAGATTCCCATGACGAGGGCTCGAGTTTTTTTTTTCTCCTCCAGGAATGAGGAGTAGTGAGTGCTTTTCTTCAGGTGGAGCGAATTGTGAAAGGAGTTCAAATGATTTAAGGAAGCTGAGGGGTTCAAGGACGGGGCGCTGCATCGCTGCCAAAACACGGAGGATGTAAGGTGAAGATAGGAAGGTGGGAAATCAAAGAGACTGAGGCACAAAACCAGTGAGATGACGCAGAAAAGAGGGGTTCAAGGAAGATAATGTGTGTCAAATGCAAACTCACACAAAAGAAGAGAAAAAAATTGTCTTGAAACAAAAATGATCAGTTGAGTAATTAAGTGACGTGAGTGTGTGGCAGCAAACAGTGTGAAATAAGTTGAAACTGAGCGAGCCGGCGGTGAGACAACAAGAGGCTGTGTGTGCTTTGATGCAAGCAGACAGCGCCTTCTCTGAGGCGTACACGTGAATTAGGCTCAAAGCGAGGCTGGTCGTGAGCTGACACACCTGTTCTCCGCAGCGCAGGGAGGGCACGGCTCCTCCCCCTGCACCCCGCGGAGGAGCACATCAGAGGCTTTCCAGGGATCTTTTGAGAAATCAAACACTTTTTTTAAGCTTGAACTAAAACACTGATTGTTTCATCACCCTTTTGCTCTGCTTTACTCTGCAGAAAGTGCAGCTTATTAACGCAGATCAGACGTGTCGGCTTAACTGTGAGTGAAGGCAGACAGAGCACAGCACAGACAAGAGGAATCAAGCTCAAACTCTTTTCAATAAGATCAGGCTAAGACAGTCCTCATCCCTCTGTTTATAAAAGCTTTAAAACACACAATGCAGCTGGAAAGAGCAACCTCGCCTGCTCCTGTTGGATTGTTCCCTCTGCTATACATGCAACACATCTGCAGCTGCAGCCAGAGCACATCTGTTGCAGGGGGAGTCGTCACACTAAAACACAAGCGAGTGTGAAAGCTCAGGAATTCATCACAAAATCATAAACATCAACCTCAGAGGCTCAGAATCAACATTTTTCTTCCTTGTTTGATTGTTCCTGCAGCTGGTCAGCTCCCAGAATCTAAACAGAGCGTGTTTTTGTACCTGTGAGCAACCTGGAACACAGTTAATCTTGTTGGACGCTGAGCAAATCAGAGGATTAAATGTCTCGCTCAAGGATATGCGCGTGACAAAAAAAATTAAAAAAAGTTGCTGATTGTGGCAAAACGTTTCTTCAGGACTTGATTTTCCACGCCAGTGTGGGATTTAGAGTTTACACGTAAAAGATGGGAGACAATGGACTGCTTTATCTCCAGGAGGAGAATCATGTGAATATCAATACGAGTATTGAAAACATTCCCCTCAGCCAGGATCAGACGTGGAATATATGGAGGGAGAGAAAAGGAGGGAAAACAGAGGAAGGATCAGGGATGGATATTCTGACTCAGATGGGTAAATAAGACAAAGAGAAGAAGAAAAACAGCACAAGCCGAGGAGGGAAAATGAGACTTAGATTTGGTTTTTGACAGGTGGTGAAGACAAAGGCTCAGAGAGCGTGAAGGAGGCGGCTCATCATTAGCGCCATCCCCTCCTCTCCTCCCTCCTCTTGCCTGCCGTTGACCACATCTGCATCCGCGGCGTCTAAACGTTATCGAGTGGCCCGCGGAGCCGTGAAGCGGAGAGGACAGATGGAATTGCATTCTAACGCCTCCGATTAGGCCGATCGATAATCGCCTGTTGGAGTTCTGCCGGCAACACAAAAGGAGGAGAAGAGGAGAAGTTGGGGGGGATAATGAGAGATGATGAGGCTGGAAGTGAGGAGGAAGGGGTGAGGAAAAGAGATTGGTGGATTGGGTGGGCACAGGTGGACAGAGGAAGGGGGTCGCAGTGCACTTGAGTGAAAAGAAAACATCTCTCCTCTCTTCTCCCCCGCCGCTGATTTCCCCAGAGAGGAAGATGGAGGGGAAGGAGGATTTGTTTGTGGCTGAAAATGTCTCCCCTTCCTCCTTTTTTTTTGTGTATTTTTTTTTGTTTTTGTCTTGTTGCTACGGTTTCTTTCTTTCTTTAACAAAGTTGCTCTGACATTAACCCGTCGAGGTGTGCAGCATGAAGGAAACTGCAGAGGTTTGCTTGCTGTGATGCCTGATGTGGAGGATAAATCCACTGGAGTCATACCGAGGGACTTCAGTCGGCTAAAGTACTGTAACGTACAATATACGTGGACAGATTTATACATTCAAAGATGCAGCTTTGCTGGTAAGCATCCCCCAAAAGAGCAAGAGTAACCGAGCAGCTGGCAGAGCAAAATCTGAGAGAAACGTCTGCACACAGGAGTGTGAGAGCAGGCCTGGTCGCACTGAAGCGTGTGTTTTATCTTAAATGATACAGAAGAACACATGGAGGCACAATCTGATCTCAATAGATTGTGTTTGAAACATGTGTGTGGACATGCATATTCAGCCCCACACCTGAAGCTCACACTGAGCATGAAATGACGCGTTCTGGTGTTTGTAATGTGCTTTGCATGTTTTTAGCTTATCATTACGCAAACAGAGAGCGGCTATTTAGCATGCGCACACACACTTCTACACACTTCTACACACTTCTGCACACTTCTGCACACATGTGAGTTGCTGGATGTTGTTTATCTATGATGCATCTTGCTGTGTTGACATTCGTTTGTCACATTACCAGCTGATCCGCTCAACAAACAAAGCACTGGAAATTAAACGGAGGACAACACATGCAAGATCTCACTGTTAAGGTTGAGTTATACACAAAAAACTCCTGAAATCTACACAAATGTGCAGGAACAAGGCAGACTCAGCGACCATTAGTGAAAACACTCCAACACCCGAGTGTAACTCTGCTATCAAGTGATTACAAAAGTTGCCTCTTGTGTTGCTCAGCAAAGGGATCTGTTATCTGATTGGCTGTTTGCCATCGCCACAGGAAGGAGGAGGGAAGAGGAGTCGCTCGCCGAGCCTGGAGTTTTGCAGCACTGAGAGTTCCAGATGGCTGTGATTTATGAACCTCTCAGAACGGCGGGACTAATGAACGCTCCTCGACATGTGTTCAGGATGGAGGGACCGTGTTCGGCCATCACTCTGTCTTTGAGGAGGGGGGGCGGCGGCAGTAGTAGCAGGTCATGGATGGACGGGGTTTTAATCAATCTGACGTGAAAACAGTTTTTAAGTCCTGAATTATTACGATCGCTAATCCCACTGTTATTATTTTGGTCTTGTGTGATTCCTGAGCTATTTCCACAGAGCAGATGATCACAGTTACCATTTATACAGCAGATCAGTGTAATCCAATTACATGGATGTGTTGCTCCTCCACCCTGGCACTCGTACCCAGTGGTTCGCTCCAGGTAAGCATTAGCAAAAGGTAGCTGATAAAAGCACGGCGTATTCAAAAATGGAAACTTTTAAGGAATTTAAATCCGTCCCCTTTATAAACACACGGTTTGTTGTTGTTGTTTTCCTTTCATATAGAAAAAGAGGGGGGACCGGGTTTGGAAGCGCTCTCAGATGTTTTCTCGGTCTACAGGGGCCCACGTAATCCCCCGAACTGAAGCGAAATGTGTACGTCACACACGCTTTCATGATTTTCACGTGACGACGGTGCATGGAGTGAGCCCCCGCTGCTCTCCCCCCTACAGCCAAATGCCAACGAGCTGAGAAATAAGCCGGGCGTGAAAAACAACACTCATTAGGGGCAAAAGCAATTAAATGGCTGCCACTGAAATGATCGGGAAAAAGGAAAACAGAGCTCAAGTTGAACTTAAAAACTCTTTATAAGTGAAGAAAACAGGCTGCTGTGTCTTTATGTTTCATAAACAGACCTGAAATCTGAGCAGCTACGCTCTCTGAGCTTCATTAGCTCTGACCTGTCCCCTCATGACCTTTCCACAAACATCTTATGATACATTACGCTCCTGAGACACAGATAAAAAGCCAGCTCCATCCTCCAGACGATCATGTCTGCAAAGTGGAATAAAAGACTTCTCTACTTAAACACAAGAAGGGTTTAACAGTTCATTCTTTCTTTACATTACTCTATACATCAGGAGGAAATGAGCAGCTCAGGTGGAGTGTTTGGAACAACCAGTCTGTGAAGAGTGCATCCTCTGACTGTTTTCCTCCACCTTTGTTGGCTTGTGTGTCTCAGTGAATGGAAACTGGGTTTCAAAGCACAGCAGGAGTTGGGCGGCTGCCGCAGACGACTTTTTAACTATATGAGCTCCTGGGATGCTTCATGATTGGTTTAAAGACACGGGAGTATGGAAATCTTCCCAACCTGCCTCCTTCAAAGCATGGCTGCACGATATCCTAATTTTGATAAGTTAAAGAAAATTAAATTCACTATTTTATTATTATTATTTTATTATTTTATTTTATTTTATTTTATTTCATTTTTTTATTATTATTTTTTAAATTATTTTTTTTTAAACACCTGACTCTAATTTTTAATTTTTTATGTATTTTGATGTAGTCACACCTACCCTTTTTTTCCTTTTTTTTTTTCTTAATAAGCTTTCAATTCTGACATTTGATGTTTGTTTTTGAACTTAGAGGTCTGTTTAAGGATATAGGAAGGTTGTTTATAAGATAAAACTACATGGTTGTACTGTCTGTAAATGGTTCTGGGAAAAAAAAATGTCGACTACATTTAATTTATACTGTAATTTGTGCTTTAACAAAATTATGTGGGGTAAAAAAAAGTAGTATGCTAACATGTCATTTGTAGATGTTATAAGAGGATGAACTCCCTGCTTTTCAAATCCACCAGTTATTGCTGTTGGTCTGGAGGACATTTAATTAAGCTGTTAGCATGCACACAAAGAAAAAAAAAAGGCACGTCAATATTCCTGTTTGACTAAGTGAAAAATCTCTTCATCCCCCCAAGGTTTCAAGCTACATCAATCATTTCCATCCAGCCGTGACACACCGTCATAGAGGCTGGGTAGTAAACACTGCACCAGACGTGGCAGGAAAGAAACTCAGGTACCACTCCTGAAGCCAATTCATCGCCCAACTTCTGATGCTTGCTCTTTTATTTGCTCATACAGATTGTTTGCCAAAATATTTCTTGGCAACGACAAGTAGCCCGGCAACCAGATGAGTTCCAGGAAGTGACTGGTCTCAGCCCAAAACCAAAAGCAGGCTGGCACCAAGCCTTGCCGTTAAACCAGACTGTGACGTTTTAGCACACTTTGTGTGGATTGAACAAAGGAGATATTAACATAAGCTTTGGAAGCGCCAGTGGGCAGATTTTGTCACCTCTAGGCAGAGCCAGACGGGCTGTTTCTTCTTCTCTCCAACTTTTATGTAGAGCTAGCTCCATTGGTGGGCAGAGTTATCTTTTTAGCCAATCCACTGCAGGAAAGTGACAAATCACACCTTAACACTTCCACCACAAGTCATGTTGTCGACTCTATGAAGGACTTTCACCATCATAATTTAACAAAAAGCTTCTCCTTTTGCAGCGGTGAAGTGGCTCCCTCGTCTGTGCAGAGATGCTACAATGGTGATATGCTCTGTTAATCATCAGACAGACTCCCCAGTGGCAACTGTCTGAGTCAGATAGAGAAAAGTTTTCAGTTAAGTGGGAGGATACTGAAGTGTGAAGGAGTAATCATTAGGATACGGCTGTGCATGAAAAGTGTCTGCACAGGCAGCTCAGGGTGAGGGGCGTCATTCTGAAAACGCAGAGAGCTCGACGTCAGAGTACAACCGATGAAATCCTCCAAATAATCTGGAAAGAGCAGATGTAGATGTCTTATTTCGGGATAGTTCTCCCGCAAGGAAAGACCTTTCAGCAGCTCAGTTTGTGAGAGCCTGAGGCACAGGGGCGGCGTCATGGGTGGGCTCAAGGGTCCCAGGCCCACCTCAAACTTTTCTATAAATTTTTTTCTTTCTTTCTTTTTTCCTTTTTTTTAAAATTTAGATTGGTTTTAAATGAGAATATCAAATTTTGTCACTTTACACTCATTTTGTTATTGTTAGATGCCCTGTCTTTAAAAAAACGAGCCAAGTTTGGCAATTTTTAGCCTGTTGATAAAAGTTATGACTCATTAAGCCTCATAATTTTGGGAAAGACTATAGATTTTTTTCTTTTATTTAACTAAAGTTAATGTTGCTGCTCTTACAAACATTACTCTTTGGCCAATACCACTAAGAGCCATTGCTGACAGATGCACTAAAACTTGATCAAATATTGAAGGGTCAAAAAGCAACAAAATCTGCTTTAAAACATCCATAGTAACAATAATATATATAGAAATAGTTATTTAATGACTGCCCAGCCAAAACTGAAACCCTGGCTCCATCCCTGCTGTAACATATTAGCTCAGAAAAAAAAGGTCAGCAGTATCTGTTCCTGCCTTTTCATATAAATAAAAGAAAATAAAAGTCTTTGCTGTTCCCTTTGGGCTAGAACAGAGAGGACTGGTTCCAACTGCGTCTCCTCAACGATGTTATTAAGGAGAGCAACATAGTTGATGTAAGCACCAGGCAACACACAAACAAAAGGTTTGGCTGGCTCACACCCATTAACACCAGAGAGACAGCACAAACATGTCCTCTCCTCTCCTCTCGCTGCTGCTGCACATAGAAACACATGTCTGCACCGAATTCCTCTATAAGGTAGAAAACATCTGATAGAAGTGATGCCAGCATGCACACACGCTGTTTCTCTTCGTCTGAGGAACAAACAAACACAAACTAACAAGAAAAGCAGAGAAAGGTAGAATCCAGAGCAGAGACTTCCTGAATATTTCATTATGTTTTTACTGGGCTGTCAGGAGCAGCAGGAGAGAGCGCCGCGTGCGTCTGCATATGTGAGGATTTAAATTACATGTACACAGGATTGCTGACACTTTTAGTTCTCTCTGAGTGTGTGTGTGTGTGTGTGTGTGTGTGTGTGGCCAGGAGTGACAAGGCACTGTTTTGATTGGCTGTCAAGCTGGTGCTCACTGGAGAGCCTGTGGCCAGCGGCTCCAGTCGCTTCATCAGGACTCAGCGATGCGCCCCAGAGCAGACAGGTCACATGATTTGTTTGGCAGGGAGTCATGCTGAGTTCAAGACTGGAAAAATATGTTTGTGTTTTTAGGAAAGTGGAACAGGAAGAGCAATTCTGCTTCATTTTAGTCTAAAGTTTAAGGAGAACACGCTCCAGAGCACAGATTCTGATTATTAAAGAAAGTAAAGTTACTGTTGTGGACCTGAGAGCACATTAACACCCTGTTTTCAGATTGTACAACGTGTTTTTCCCAGCATCACTCAATACTAATTTATACTGGGATCCAAACAGCCAGCCTCTGCTTGTTAGCAGACTGTAAAACCAGGAGGTGTTGTTGTGCTGAGGTCAGTTTCCTTTCAGAGCACAGCACCTCCTTCTTTTCCACTTTACTCCTTTTCTTCACCCTCAACCTCCCTCACCTCTCCTCTCTCCTCTCTGTTTGTTTATCTGTCTGCTTGTTACTCGTCTCTTCCCTGCCTCTCCCTCAGCCCTCGCTCGGTAACAGGTGAGTTCCCAGAACTAATTACAGGAGGCTATCCCAGGGTGCAGCGGGGGCCGGCTCATTTGCAGGCGGAGGGAGCGCGAGAAGGCTGTCTAATAACATTTTCTAGCGCCTGATTAAAAACAGCCCATAAATCACTTGTTCGCATGGGTCTATGCAGGCGCACGGGTGTGTGTACACACACGCACAGAGCCTCCAATAGAGCCATCAGACACAGGGCTTTAATACACACTAAAACACTGTACAAGCAGTTTGAGGGCCGGAGGACACACACTGTTATCCTTACACACAGTCACATAAAGCTCCAACAAATTAAACTGTTTTATTCATATAGCGTTATATCACACTAATAGATTCTATATATTTCACAAAGATCCCCTGCTGTTTATTTCATTTCACTTCAGTAACGAGAGAGTTAAACAGGAAATAATCATAATGATGACCTCCATGAGGAACATGAGGGATGGAAACAACAATGTCAACACTAAGGTGATTTTAATGAGCAGCAGAGAATTCATTAAAGCCTTCTGCTCCTCGACACGTACACGTACCCCCGCCATCGATTTCCCTCAGCCGCCTCGTTTATTGTTTACATCTCTCTTACATGACTGAGCGGGTGGAACGACCGAACGAATGAACGCGGGGGATGGACTAAACGGGCCGCAACATGTGGATGAGAGGCGGTCAGTGTGTGCATGAATACATCAGCGCACGCATGCACGCTTGTGTAATGTGGCGTAAGCAGGGGGGGCGACAAATGAGCATTTGATGGAGTCGAGCTGTGCAGCTTCAGTGTGTCCATTATATGACCATAAAATGTGAGAATGGATGATCACAAGTCCATGACATCCAAAGTGATGACTGTTTCATTTTCTTTGCATCAATTTAACGATTGATTCTTTTTGCCTGCATCCATAAGTCTGACTGCTGGTGTTTTTTCACGGCTTTATTGTAAGAAAAGGACAGCGACTAGAGCAGAGAAGTGGTGAAAGAGTGAGTGGGGATGTTTCAACACTGCAAAAAAATCTTATCAAGTATTTTTGTCTTATTTTCAGTAGAAAAAGTCTTTTTAGACTTAATATGAGCCACATTCACATTTTTTTAATTGCTTGTACGAAGTTAAAAATATATCTGCCAATGGAACAAGAGAAAAGTTACTTGTATTAAGATGTCAATCTAGTTTCAAGTAAATTTTTTAGTAAATTTTTATTGTTGCATTGGCAGATTTATTTATTTTTGTACTTGCTACAAGCAACTCAGTCCTAATTTTTGTCTCTAAATAACTTGAAACAAGACATTTTTCTGGACAGATAGGTTGAACGTTATGGAGGACCAAAACTGACAAAATAAAAAATCAATAAAAGCGAAAATAAAAATATTTATACATGAGTAAATAGGTAAATAAATAGATAAATAAATAAATAAGTGAAGAAATAAATACATAAAATTAAAATAAATACAAAAATAAATGTTGAATTATAGTTAAATATAAACAAATACGTTAATAAAAGTGTCCTTCTCTCATATTTATTTATTTTATGTGGTAGATACACTGTCAGCATGACATACAGCAGAAAATAATATTCAAATGAGGGGGCGGCCCTAAGTGTGTCTTTGGTTAAACTGTTTGCCTATTGGTCAATCCAGAGGTGGGTGCAGAAATGGGCACCAATTTATTTTTACTATTTAGTATTTATCTATTCATTTATCTATTGTTTACTCATGTATATATTTCTGTTTTTATTTTAATTTTTGTATACTTTTAATTTTGGCAGTTTTGGTTCTCCATACAATGTGGCTTATATCAAGTGTAATAGGACAATTTTCACTTAAAACAAGACCAAAACACTTGATAGGATTCCAGTTTTTTGCAGTGAAGTCCTAAATGTGGAAAGTTTAAGGAACCTTGTTGCTCTAGGTTTGAATATATTCAAGTTATTCTTGATTTCTTGAACAAAAACAACCAATAATCACGTCACAAACATCACTTTCATCTATAAAGACAACTATTGTTAGTAAGTGCCACAGGACTCAGCCTAACAAGGTCATCATGATATCAGTTTTCCTCCCTGAGAACACCCTGATACACACATACGCCAGTTGTCACACACCCTGAGCCCTCCAACAGCCCCTGTGAGCTCCACACACAGCAGCTCGTCTCCTCCAGCAGCTCGCAGCACAATAACCCAGTCAGTTCATTAGCACTGATAGCATCACCGGCCCTGCACTGCAAACAATGGCCACTCTCTCTGCCTCACATGCTGACGCGGGAGCATGACTCTCACTTGCGTAAAGAACGAGCAAATATGTGTTTGATTAGGAGCAAAGACAGAGAGCACATGAAGAAATCAGATCTCCTCCAGGATATACCCGACCCTTTTCTTCCCTCGCTTTCTGCAGCCCTGCCAGACACAAACTTCCAATTTGATGGATCCCTCATGAGGCCGGCGGAGAGAAGCTGGGTTTGATGTGAGCTTCAGGAGGTGAAGGTTGGATATCATGGCATGCAGACTGTGTCTTCAACAAACAGCGGCGGGTGAAATAGCATTACAAGATAGGTGTCGAGAGCAAGGCGAGGGTGAAATTCAAAGCGACTTACAGCTCCTGCAGAGGTGGGAGCAGCTGATTTCTCCTGCTGCTAAGATGTCAAGCAGCTTTGTGGAGGTTCATGCCGATCTGTGGCTCACACCTCCCTTTCTGCACATGCTGTCAGATAATCAGCATATCAAATCACTCGCTGACTGCTTCTGAGCACCCAGGATTACTCGGGGATCCTGGAGTTCTCTAATTGATTCTTGCGTTGCTCTGCAGAAGACATGTGCTGATTTTATTTATGCAGACATTTACATGTTGCATCCAGCTCAGCGGTAAACGTTCTGCTGACCTCGCTTGGCACTCGTTTTTTCAATTTCTGTTCCTCGCAGCTTTTCGACAACTCCTTCCAAAAAAAGCTGCGGGAGTTCTGCAGCTCGGAGGCGCCGCAGATGGCTGAGCATGTTGAGCGTGGGGCACACTGAGTGCATCTCCCTCCCTCTGTGCTGCTGATGGACTATTGGGCCTTCTCATGATCGCTCGCTCAAGTAGGGATCCCGCCAAGAGAGATGATGATTGGACTCTAATCACGGGGCGAGATGGGAGGTCCTGATTTTGATTCCACGCTTGAATTTTCTCCCGCACTTATCTGATTTCCTGGTCATACAGGGGGGACACACCTCACGGTTGAACATTAAACTTCTGCATTTATCTTAAGACTTCCAGCCAGCTCGCAGCACTCAGGGATTCTAGGAACATCCTGGATGTGTGTGCGTGAGTCCTCCTGCGTGCTTGTGTGCACGATTTGCATAAAGTTTGCTGATGCAGCCAGATACGGGCGCTGCATCTTCACTCAACGCTCTGAGCCTTGAGCTAGAAAGGGGGCAGAACCCAAAACAGCAGAAATCAAAGAGTAAGCAAAACCCTGAAATAAATGCACCCGCAAACACACAATCCATCCCCCTTATAACTCATTTTCCACTTTAGCGGCTCTTTGCAAGGATCTGATTTGATTCACACACATATGGGGCCAGACTTCACAGCAGCATGACGTATGAGTGTTGGATCAGCTTGTATCCTCTCCACACACACACACACACACATACACACACACACACAAAGGAGCTGCTGTCGCTGAGCTGCAGGTGCTGAGGTTTCACAGTCACGTCGCACAAATCTATAACGGGGGAAAAAAGACTCCCATTAAACAACCTTGGAGTGACACAGGATCCGCCAAAGCCTGGGCCATGCGTCACCTGAAGCGCCCGCACGCTCCATCACAGCAAACACTGCTACCTCTACACATAACTAATGGTTTTGTTTGGAGGTGGCGGTGCACCCGAGGATGCTGTAAGCGACTTTGTCTTTCTGCTTCCTGTTTTCTCGGTGTGTAAGGGAGAACACATCCCGCACAGCAACCTTCTTCTTCTGTTCGCACAAAGTAATGTCCTCTATTTTCTTAAACTAAACCTGTCACCTGTTTTCAGATGACACACAAAGAATATCATCCACTAGCTGAAGCTAAAAAAGAGCCAAAACAAATCCCTGTGTTTATGCTCTCTCTTTAGACTCCAGTTATAATTGCTGCTCGACAATCCTTCTTCTTTTCTCGGGACTCGACGACACCTCGGGTGCAAGGAGCACAGAGCTGTGATCAGTATTCAGAGCGCTAACAGATCCTCCTTCTTGGAAGGAGGGGGGAACAAAGCGAAAGAGAAAACAGAAACGCAAAATTGTTTGCAACACTCTGAGACATTGGATCAATAGGGCCAGCCTACGGTGTTGGGGAAAATTGCTACGCCGTTACTGTATCTCCGGCAAACAACAGAAGAAACTTCAAAGTGGTGAATTGTTTTCTTTTTTCTTTTTATATCACTGTTGGGAAGATTTCATCAGCTTTGGTCGCACACAGGGAAACAAGTTCAGGGAAGTTTAGACTCATTTATTCCCATGTGTGGACGGGTGTTTGGATGTCTGAGCAAACCCTGGAAGAGAGCCGTGTAAGGCCACATGAGTGGTTCAATAACTAGGGGAACATCTCAAAAATACGTCCTTTTTCTGCTTCACATTCTATCTATTTACAAAGTATATACCTGGAATGTACTAAAATCATTAGTTGGACAGCTTAAGCTCTAATTCTTAAATATACAGTAATAGAAAAATTGGTGCATAATTTTGTCAACTTTGTTATGGATAAAAGTGGTTAATATTTTTTTAAGATGAATCCACATAATAAGGAATTTAGAGTAATTCAAAATTTCAATGTCAGACTACACTCCCTAGAAATGTCCCTCATCATTTATACCACAGTTTAGACAAAATCTAAAAGAATTATGGCACAAAAATCACTGTAACACTGCTGATAACACGTGATAACACAGTTGACACTAACATGCCACCACCTGATCTTCAACACCTCATATTTCTGCTCATTTTCGTCACAGTTTGGTCTTTATGACATCTATAGTAAGAACAGCAGAAATTGTTGGTAATGTAGAGTTAATGCGCCCCATGTACAGACAATCATTCTGATGAAATATTGATGCGGAGGAGCTGAAACATGACACACTTTCTCCAAGGTTCCCACCAAAAAGGATTTAAGTCATGTGACTTTGGAACAAACCATTGCTGATTGATAGGGTGTTTTTCCAGTGGGTAACGCAGTTGACGCTGATTTCTCAGACACACACAAAATGAACTATTTTATCCATATAAATTATGAAATTAGTTTTTAAAACAGCTTTTCATGTTTTAATGATTATTTTGAACAAATAATATTGAAAATAAAAACACAAAGATGTATTCTAATGTTAAATTTGAAATTAAACTTGACACTTGAGATAGACTGATACAGATATTTCTGGGCCGATACCGATACTGATATTTGAAGCCGATATTAATTTGTAGTCAAAGTGAAAATATTGGCGTAAAAAAATTGAACTTTACAAACTCCAACACTTAACTGCAATCAAACGCCTTCAAGTGTATGTTTATTGAACAGCTCCCAGGCTTAGCAGCATGTTTTATAAAGTTACATAAAAACTTTAAAAACAAATAGCTAAAGTTTCTAGAGTGAATAAAGTTTTCAAAATTTCTATGTAACTGCAATAAAAATGGACACAATTGAGTTTGTGCTGCTTTTTACAGGCATGTAATGCAGTTGAATTAATGTTCTGTTTGGTATTACATGACTGATTTTAAATGACCATCTAGGGCTTCCATAGTGTAGACAGGGAGAAACTCTGTGCAGAGAGGCATCAGAGCCAAAACAACACACTTTTGAGTGGGTTTCATATCAGCCATTGGATTAAAAAGAAGGCTGATGCCCCAAAATGCCAAATATCGACCCTGATAATCAGTCTATTCCTAATTTGAGACATCAGACTGCACAAAAACTGCAAATTCAGAAACATGATTTGCTTTTTCTCTAAATAAATGACGGAACCTGTTCACTTCCTGTTTTAAATGAAAGTAAAACATCACCCAACATGACCCACTATAAAAAACCCCATGGGCTTGAGATGTCGCCCTTATTACGGAGCCAATCATATGACGCTAGTTGCACAGTTTCCCACGTGAGCTGATCTATGATTGGTTCCATGTTGATTCCTCCAAATCGTAAACAAACCCTTCCCACCACCACCATTGTTGAGATTGTTTAAGTGACACAAAAAGACGATTTGGTAATTTCCTCTCAATATATCATTTGTATACGATGTGATGCCACCAGCAAATATTCGTCGCCAATTTTTAATAAGTCGACTTTGTGAGAAATTCTGAATCAGCCGTGTATGTTTTGTGTCCAGCGAGTTGAGTGATTAGTCATTGTGTTAATCCTGGCTGGCAGGCTCGCTGCTGTGAGAGAGTTGGTTGCTGTGTCTAATCTCAGGCATTGCAAAGATAATGATAAGAGTAAAGCGGGCCTCAGGGGCGCACCACTCTCCACATTTGTCACTAAGAATTTCAGGCTGTTGTCAAATGAGTGTCTGAGATTTCATGTGGAAGAGAGGGGAGAAGCAGCAGAAATGTTAAGATGTGCTGTAAGCCAATAAATCAGGGCGCCGGGATTAGAGTCACATTTTTTCAGACGGTTTCAATCTTTGAGCGTTCTCACTTTTGTGGAACTTTTTGCTTAAAAACAATCGTCACTTTCCTGATGGAACTTCAGGGATGCTCGTGTTTATTAGAGCCTGAAACCTAAACGGGGGAGCAGGATTTATGTGACACACTTTGAGAGGGAGAAAAGGGAACAATAGGTTTGGTAATTGAAGCAGGATGAGCAGGAGCGAAATCTCGCTCAGGACGTTCAAGGAGGGAGGTGCACTGGTGGGGGACCTGGGGGCCGAGTGTTACAATCACACAGGTTATTCAGGGACTCCTGGGAAGGTGGAGGGGGGACCTCAGCAAACTCCTCATTTCTGTGGGGTTTTATGTAGCGTGACGGTTCCAAATGAAACTCGCCGATCATGTGGGAGCGCTCTATTAATTTGTGGCTCAGGCCGCCTCCTTGGGGAGAGAGCTGCCAGAGCCGGTACAGCATCCCCTCCCTCCCCTTGATTCTTTGCAGCAGCTCCCAGCAAAGCTTCTTGTTGCTTATTGACTGAGGAGCCGCATTGTAATGTTTCTCCACGTCCGCAGCGGCTGCTTTCGCCCCGAGTGCCGAGACGATCTATCATTTCTGCGGTCGCCTACTCCAGACTCAACAGGATGGATGAAAAGCAGCGTGAAATAAAAGTAATTCTGCTTTCTTGGAGCAATATACAGGGTTTAGCTAGCCTGGGATACACTCTGTTCTTACAACACGGCTTGCTGAGAAATCTAATCTGGCTCTGCTACGACGTCGTGTCCAAGTCTGAGGACAATAACGAGGGTTTGGAGCGTGACGGTTTATGAGGAGGAGCCTGCTGTTTAGGGATTGCTGACACCAGACAATGGCATCAAAGTTCATCATTGGAAGAAGCTGCGGCAGTCACATCACACGTCTTCTCTTTCATCATGCTCGTTGCAATCAGGCCATAACAAGCGGCTCCATGTGATCACAAGGCTCTCTTATGACTCACATCCTGGAGCGTATGCATGTACATGAAAGGACCCACGACGCTGGCTCTCGTCCCACTAATCTTCCTTGTTGGTTTGCTCGAGCGACACTCTTTTTTTTCTCCAATGTGCATAAAATTAAACACGGCTGCCGTCCAATTAGTAAAAATTATCAGTGAAGATGAGTGTTACCAGGTTTCTGAGAGGAAAATAAAGTTTATCAGACACAGGAATGAAGTTTTATGTGAGACCCAGCAGTGACAACAGGGAGCTTATTTCAGGAGATGCAGGTTTTGTAATTACTGAGACAGACTTTGTGAATTCCCATGAAGGCAAACGTCCTTGGGAACTCTTTGACTGATGGGCGGGAAATAAAAACCCCAGAGTCCTTACTTTGGGTTAGGAACGATGGGAAGTTATACCCATGTTCAGAGTAATTAAAAACACGCCTACAATTTCCTCGCAGAACGATCATCAGGCTTTAGAGAGATAATAACACGCTTGACAGAACAACCTTGGAACATCCATAGTTGAACATTCTTGAGCCCAGAAGTGAGTCAAGACACATAAAATCCATAGGTGGTAATAACTATATTGAGCACAAGAACAACAAACATCATTAGCTTCCCGAGCAAATACCATTAAGCACGGGCCCTGCTTGAAAGGCTTCCCACGTAGGGGAGAAGAGGATATCTTCCCCCCACAGACGCTGGTGATGAGACTAGTGTGGGAGGACCACGAAACACAGCGAGCAAGCACATGAAAAGAGGAAGGAATGAAAGAGGGGGGAAAAGTGGAAGGGGAGAGTCATGCTGGAAGAGATAGGAACAAAAATAAGCTGGCCCACATTGCTTTACCAGATTCTGTTTGAAGATTGTCTGGCATGGAGAGGCAATCAGGAAAGCAAGGCCGGTTTGGCCTGGCTTTGAGCTACTCTGCCGTACATGGACCACATCTCAAGTGCCCTCCCTCCTCCTCGACTTTCCCTCTCATCTATTCCCCGTCAAGAGCTGCCTCCACATAAACAACCAGAGCGGCCACGAGGCGGGAAATCTGAGAAGATTGATCCCTGCACATGATCAGCTTTGGTCAATTCCAAGAAGGACCCACTCCTGAACAACTGGTCGACCTCGTGCCACCTTGTCTGGGAAGTCAGCTGACCAAGAGGAGGTGGGACCAGGATGTCTCTACACACTCTGTCCCTGTCACTGCTCATGAGACTATGTGGCGTGTGATTGGCAGGTGGGTTGATCTCCTTGGGCGGGTCAGCAACACGACCACGAGCTATTCACCGGGGAGTCCATCAATCACAATTTGGGCTAATTAACCAGCAGGAGTGACAAGCTGAGGCCCCGCCGTCTGAATGGACGGATGGATGAATGAACGGAAATATGATGGATATACTACAGCACAATACGGTGGAGGATAATTTAATCCTGTAAGCCCAAAGGGAAACTCAGATAGCAAGGCCAGCAGAGGGGAAGAATACACGGCGTCTGATGCCAGGCAGCGAGGAGACAGGTTCAAAACCTTTATTTAACAGAACAGAATGCTTTTCAGGTTCAATCAGTGCTCTGCTGCCTGATTTAAGCGCTAAACAAGTTAGCGCTTGGTGGCCTTGGGGTAAAAACCTGCTGACTTTGTAATCGCATCTACATTTACAGAGTGCAGGCGGGGACCTTTATCATCCGGACTGTGTATTCACTCATTTCACGTCACCTCCAATCAAAAGTCAATCTCAGAGTTGGTTGCTTATCGTTTAGAAGTCAAGCCCGAGGGAGCGACGGGTGATTTGCATGAGCAGAACAGGACGTTCAGACTGATCTCTTCTGTGCACCGGGGATTCAATTTGGTGATCCAGGAATAAAAGTTGGAATATTATACTCCAGTTTTGGCTCAACATCCAGACTTTATAACAACGACTGTCATTTTTCCCCAAGTAGACAGTATAGTGAACCACCTTTTCTATACAGGGATGAAACTTTCAGCATCAGTCTACCTGGCTCTTCAAATCCCCCTGATAGGTGATTCCAAATCCTGCACAACTCCCTCATTAGCGTCTGCCAGCCAGTCTGGCAACAATTAGCATTAGTCCCTTTCTTAATCACTGTGATGGAGCGCACAGACACTCAGCTGCCTCTGTGGGATAGCACTAACTAATCCTCCATCGACGCGAGGCCCACGTCCAGCAGGAAGAAGTTGAAAAATGTTGTTGGTTGGCTGTCAATAAAGAGCTCCTCTTCATTATGGTTCCATCCTCGTCTCGGCGTTAGCACATTCAGCTGTCTGTAAATCTGTCATCCAGCCGCCCCGTCCTGTCATCCGTCTATGTCCGTCTTTCTGCTTTCTGAGGCCAAACTTCATCTGTCGGCGCGTTGGCAACACTCCACTGTACTTCACCTGCTGCAGTGCATCAGCCTGCCCCCACAAAAAAAGCTCCTTTAATGAGGACTCATAAAGAGGTTTTATTATTTTTGTGGGTGCATCTGCCGTGAAGTCTCTTTCAGGAGGGATGTCTGCACCGATTCACTGCTCGTCCTAATTTATCAGTCTGATACAAGCACAGCTCTCTGGCCTTCTTTACTTCCAGGACAATGTTTCAAAGCATAAAACTCTCCACCACAGCAACATTTGGGGGAGTGATTGGCACGGCTGCGAGGATTTGAGAAAAGCAAAAACAGTAGATATTCTCTCCATGCTGGGAAATGTGATACACCATCATCAACACCTCAAGTACATTTTCCTGTCAACATCTCCCCGCAGGAGGGGTTTCCAGAGACAACAGGAGTGACTGACAGCTCAGAAGGAGAGAGGCTTATGCTGGAATGAAATCATGGGATGTAAGGAAAAGGTGTTTTCAGGTGAGGCGGGTGAAATTAGACAAGCTGAGATATGAACTTGTTGCTCCAGGAGCAGAATAATTAGAGAAGTGAATGACAGCTGGAGTTTGCAGAGCTGAAAGCTGCTCTTAGACGAGAATGACTAACCGAAGAAAACTTGATTTACGCCACAGCAAGGCGAAGCTACATGCTCTGGTGTAGTCATAAAATCTGGCCTAAGTGGGTCACTGAGAACCGTACCGCCCAAACTGGAGTGCATCTGAAGCTCTTCTGCCATTTCTCTGATGCCTCTGTTCTTCATTTAATCATGCCTCCTGGTGCCCAAACCCAAAAGTAAGCCCCAGACCAACACGGCAGCATCCCGCGAGGGGATGAGCTTTTGGAGGAGCGGCTGTGAAGTGTGTGAGTGTGTACACGGCGTGCTCAAGCTACAGAAAATGAGTAATCGTCGAGAAGAGGAGACCATTCTACCACCACTATCCATCCATCTGTCAGTCAGCCAGCACGCCCACTGATTCTGTTGTGGCCCTGGCATCCTGGCTCGGCTTATTAGCCCGCTAGTTAGACTGGCATTTAGACTGGCAGGACACATAAAAGCAGGAGCCAAAGGGTGAGCTGCTTGGCGAGGAGCAAACGGATGTAAAACAGTCGCCGAAACCCACAGGAGCGCAAACGGAAACATGCAGCAGCTGCCTCCTCCCATCACGTCACTCCGGACTAATTCGATTCCATCTCCACAGGATTCAATTACATTTTATTAATTTTGGCGCGGTGTAACTCCACAAAGTTTGATTCAATCTCGGGCAATGCAATTTAACCAGATGCAATCACATTCACTTGAATTGAATGAATTTTAAACATTATCTCTTCCTCCCCTCAACTCTCGGTATAAATCTTCTTCTTGTCACTCGGCCTTCGAAAAAAAAAGGATCATTCGAGGACGAATAAACAGAATATTCTTCTTTAAACCTTAAAGAAAAGCTACATTTCCTGTATTTTATCTCTTTTGAGCAACTCCATCGCTGCCTCTGTGACTGAAAACACCAAAATGTGTCCTCGGAGTGCAACATGTCTTTAAATAAGTATGAATCCATTTGCTCCTCCGTTCTTGTAATCCCTCACACTAATCCTGTTTACTGAGATGTGAGCTGATGACTGTACAGCTTGTTTTAAAGCCTTTCAAGCTGCCCTTGGGCAAGGCAGTTCATTTCTGTCAAGGTACTGCACTTCAACTGACCTCGCAACTTCCCAGAAGAGGAGTTAAGAACACGGCCCGCTGGGCGAAGACAAACACGACGGCGGGCTCGGGAGTCGGTTTGGTGGATGTTTGTGTCGGTTTTTCTTTGCGTCCCTGAAGTTTGTGATCGATTTGGTCTGTTTTATCTTTTTTATGATTTATTTTCACAAATTTTATTAAAGTCTTTGTGGAAGTTTTAAACCCTTTGAAGTTGCTTTTGTAGAAAACTTTTTTTTGTTCGTTATTTGTATCTGAAGAGTTGTTAACGGTCTCCTTGAACATATTTCTTTGTAGTCTTTGTTTCATCTGATTGGATTTCAAACAGTAACAAACACTTTCTGACAACTGGGGCTCATCCAGTAGCTTCTTCTTTGGTCGTGCTCAGATGGTTGTTTGAGGGCGAGATCGATGATTATCTTTGAGCCACACCGATAATCAAACCGCTGGGAAAAAGTCCAGAGCTCCTGTGTTTAGAAATCTGCCCATGTCATATATCGAACAATGCCTGCACATTTCCTTTCAGACGTTTCATTCATCACAACCTGACAACAACCCTGAAGCGCAGATGCTAGGAGGCGCCTTCCTCGTGTATCCAGGTGTTCAGAGCACAACACAATCCTCCTGTCATATATGCAGCGCGTTAAGTCAATGCAAAGGCCCGAAGCCGGGTGTTAAAGGCCACGCATGAGAAATCAAAAGCTCCCAGGCAAATAAATAGCATAGCCACAACAGTGAGATTGCCCTTTGTACAATTCAGAGGGCCTGCTGACTCCAGTCGTTCCTTAAATTGATTTCTCATATGCGGCTGCCTCGAGGGGCCGATTCCATTTTCATATACACACTGCCTCTCTATACGTGCGCTCTCCGTCTGAGTCTATTAATCAAATAATGCAATCAATTTCACCTTGCAGGACCAGGACGCAGACCATTTCTTTTGTGAACGGCTTTGCATGCCTTTAATGTGGGTTTGTGGTTGGTGTGGCGCAGGATTGTTCAAGTATCAAGTTACCAGAGGTTGAGATCTGCACAGTCTCCATGAATGTTAGCCTGCTGATTCACTCGTGGAGTTGGAGAGTGTGTGCGCCTGGATTTACACTCAGCCATGTGAGGATGGCCGTAAACCAGCAGTTCAGGATGTAAGCAAACCTCAAAGACACGCTTAAGCCCAGGCTCAGGGTGCAATGAGAGACACTTAAGCACAGGGGCATAAATCTTTTAAAGCCCTGAGCCACTGACATTTCCCCCAAGAGATACAGCAAAATATCTTAATTACGCCACTTAACATCACATCGGCGAGTCCCGGGTGAGCCCGAGCAAGCATATAATTCATTGTACTCAGCATCGTTGGAAGCCAAATACATAAACCTTCAAGGATGCATACTCAAGGAGGTTAGACGGTGAACTGGGGACTTCAAAAGCAAATGTTTTCCTCCAGGAGCCAGAGGGGGGGAACAGTGTGTGGAGTTAATGTGTTAGGAGCTGACACGACGAGCAAAACCTCTTGGTGCTTCTCGCCCTTTCCCTGCGAGGCCCTGCATTGATAAAAATCACAGAGAATGGAGCGTCGTACTCGGGCTCCTCCACGTACCCTTCAGCGCAGAGCTGGCCTCATTACTCACATTACAGCAGCTCCTCTGCATTGTCTAATAGGTCAATTTGTGTGGACTTTGCTATCATGAAAAAGCATGATAAGAATGGAAATTGGTCGGCGGGGTGATGTAATACTACTGCAACAGACAGAAAGTAACAAGCGTTGAATATTCCAGCAGTATGGCCTCTTTGTTCTACCTCAGTGGCATGAAATGTAATAAAATAAAACCCTCTATCATAACAGCAGTTTCTATCCCGGTATTGATTGAAATGTTGGAAATATGAACCTCCTGTGTGCTCTCGTAAAACGCTGAGACATCCTTCTCCAGCCTGTGTTAGATCTTCACACTGAGGCCTTCTGCTGCCTCCATCAAAACACAACGAGACAGCAGAACATGAAAGCATGTGGAGCCCTGTTTTTGAGCAGCTAATGCTTTATTATGTGAATTTTATTCAAGTTTCCTTCCTACAAGTGTTAGAATTAAACATAAGTATCGTCAGCGGGGTCTGTTATTAAAATTCATAGTCATTTTTACACCTCCTCACACTGGGATGTAATAAAATGTATCCATGATTCTCCATTTTCCCTCAGGGGCTCTTTAAAGCCTCCTCAGGACCCCCTTTACTCCCACTCCAGGACCCCAGAGGCCTCCATTCTGCATGAGATATGAGATCAACACCCTCTAACGACCAGTGGCTTATGGCTTCACTCTTGGCACCACTGTGCAGCGCTCTACCCCCACCTGCCGTTGTGCGCCAGGATCCAAGTGTCCACACTGCAAAAAGTGTCAACTAACAACCCCAGCCTTTTTAGTTGCTTCAGTCTTGAGCTTGTTTTTCCTCGAACAAGTTGGGAAATCACACCTAGGGCATTCAGATAACCTGCGTAATCCTCCATGCAAATGTTGCGTGTTTTTTAAAACTGCTTTTTAACGCCTGAACACTGCCACCGCGAGAGATAAAACACTCTCACCCTGCTAGCAAATCTTCCTCGCTTCAAGAGACGGATTACTACTAAATCTGAAGCTACAGGAGTTGGGTATATTTTTCGCAGTGCACGTCAGCCTCAGCCTGCGGTGACAAGGCGCCGCGCATCGCTGACCAGGACACAGTTAAGAAACAGACTCGAGGAAAAAAAAAAAAGAGGGGGCAAAGGGGGGCTGTGTACACGCGTCAGGGAACAGCTTTATCTGTCTGCGCGCGCGCAATGAGCGCGTGCACCAGCAATGAAAGCCCCTACATCAGGTGAGCCGCGTGCGTGATCCCCAATTAACGCTTGAGTGTCACCCAGCTGCAGAAATGCGGCGAATATGTACAAACTTTTGGGATTATTTGACACTTTCTGTTTGCAAAATAGGCCCAGTGTTCCCATACACAGCCTCAGGGGGGATATCACTGCTTGATAACCCATTTCACAGAATATTAATACAACAAACGAGGACATAGAGTGAGGAGGAGAGTGCGTAAAGACGAGAAAGGCGGTGGTCCAAGCTACTATGACAACCAGTATAGAATTGTAATTACTGTCTTCATGAAGGCGCAAGTTCAAGTCAGACAACACACTCAGCTCTGTTGGAATAATAGCCCCCAAAAGGCTCCAAAACTCAACACTAAGGCTCCAACGCATCAAATAATGAGGATGGCAGTTTCTGTCTGATTAGCACCGTACGCTGTGTATCCGAACAGCTCGCCCACCCCCCAAAAAGGACCCCATCATAATCCCCCTTTTCAGTTAGAAAGCATTCTGGCCCCTGCAAGACGTGCTTCAACTACAAAATAACGTCCAGTTAAACAATCCAGCCCTCTCCCTCCAACACACACACACTGTATCCCCTTCTCCCTCAGCTCTCTCTGCCTGCAGCAGATCACGATGGCAGAAATAACACTCAACTTGTGCACAAAGTCACCAAGCCTTAAGGGGTGCAAACATTCACGCAGGCTCTCTTACCTTGGCTGCCGCAGACCAGCACCCCGAGGAGGTGGACGAGTTTGAGCATCATTTTCGTGCCGGTTTCGCTCCGCCGGACGCTGCTTTCCGCTGCTGTAAAAATCGACAAGGGCGACACACACGCTCGGCCCCGTTCATCCGCTGTCTCGAGCTCCGCTGGCGACTGAAACTGCCTCAGCTCCTTCCTTCGCCTCCTTCCTATGCGCGCGCTCCCGCCCCGGCACGCTCGTGCACCGCGTCTGCTCTGCGCTCAGGAGCCCCCCAGCATCACTCCTCTCCGAGCCTCACTTCTGGAAGCTGTGGAGGGGAGAAAGCAGGAGGAGAAGGAGAAGGAGGAGAGTGAGGGAGTTTGTGTGGTCATGGAAAGCGTCCTTAAAGTTTGAGGGGGGTATTTTTAGAAAGGAGGGCGCTTTATTAGACTCACTGGAGTCTGACAAGGATGGGAGTTCTGTCCCTTTAAGCTGCCTCTGAAAACTGCCTTACTTCCCATGGACAGAGTACAATCCAGTGGATTTAGATTCACTATGATGTCTGAGAGTTTGATATTTCCTGAAAAGCATTAAAAAATGTCGACTTCTTCTCCACTTGTTGGCGGATAAGCTGAGCTGCAGTTCTTTCAGTGTCCATACTTCTGGTTTTATGGAGCCTTATCAGATTGAAATTGGAGGTGATGTCAAAGAAACCTGATTAAACTTCAAAAGTTTGAGCCAATCATCAGTGATGTTCAAGGACAGACTTCAGGTCAACAAAAGTTTTCTGTGCACCCAAACAAACGAGCATCACACGGTCTCCATGACTGCAGATCGCTGTGATTCAGGTAACAAGGAGCTGATAAGGAGAAGTCACAACATGCATAACAGCCGCCCACTTGGAAAATGGGTTTCTCCCTGATAGTGACACCTGTAGGAATGTAGGCATGACTTATCAGGGTGGGATCAGGTGAAATCAACCCACTTAAGAGTAAAGAGGACTTTCCTCTAAGCAGATGTGACTGTTTTAAGAGCCCTTTAATTTCCTCTCAACTCTCCGTATGAGGTGTGATCATCAGGAAGGCAGATGTATCACACTGTACTCAAGTGTGAGTTCCTCATGTGTCATGTGAACCAGCTTCCAGATGGCAGTGAAGCCGTTCTCAGGTCTTAATCGATTCAGTAACGCTGCTCTTTTCTTCTTCTCTTCTTTTATACCTGCTGCACTGTAAAAACTGAAACATCAAGTGTTTTTGTCTTATTTTTAGTAAAAGTTGTCTTGTTACACTCAATATGAGCCACATTCAACTGACCAGTTCAGAAAAATATCTTGTTCCCAGTTGTTTAAAGACAAAAAGAGGTCTGAATTGTTTGTAACAAGACAACACTTTCTTCTTATAATAAGAAAAACTTGATAAGATTTCAGTTTTTTTCCAGTGTGCTCTGGAAGAACGCAGACACTCTGTAAAGTACTTCTTCTTCTAAAATTAAAGTCAGGACGTGACGTTTAAAAGCAAGGTTTAATCCCTCCATGTCGCCTTGTCATGTTCCCAGGACGGTAAATGTACATTCCTCAGCGTAAAACTATAATTTGCATTATTACTCTCCTTCCAAAGGCTCATTTTCCACTTACTTTTAATAAGCAATAACATAATAAGTGCTGTCAGTGTGTGTCTGATGGTATTTAAAAGCCACAGTCCGTTTCACAGCCGGCGTGTCACTCGCATGGACGTCGCTTCACTGTTGCAGAGTGTTGCATAATGCGCTGTTCTTTGTACTCCCACCCCCCAAAAAAAGCGCCTAAGCGTTTAGCACCAGTGGAAGAACTTGTGGCCCTTCTTGAAGTCGATCTGTCAGCGATCGCTCCGTCATCACTGCTGTCACACGGGTCAGCTTGTTGCCTTGGCAACCGAGTTAAATGGCTGTATTGAAGAGCAGTGGAGTCATAAGCATAGATAACTCACTGTAGAGGTCTTTGTGAGGCAGGGGCGAGTCGTCATGTTATTTCCTGATGAGTGACAATGTGTGCACGTGATCTGGAATGTAAACACTGAAAAAGAAATGTCTGATTGGGAGCTTTCCTACTTTCAAAATAGTCTTGAAAATAAAGTTTGACTTCCTTTGAGAGCTCAGGCTTTTATTCCCCCCTCCTCTTGTTAAAAAGCAACAATGTGTGCCTCTATACATTTACATTCTCCCTGTGGTGGGATCATTTAGAGCTTAAATGTCTCATTAGTGAACATGAAAGTGCCATATGCAGGATTAACATGGATTATCCTGCAGCTGTGCATCACAAAAATGCTAAACTTGACATTTAACAATTAGTCCATGGCCTCAAAGATGCTGGTCCCTTGTGGGTTAGAAAAATAACAACCTACCCCTTTAAGAGACTTTAAGAAATCCCCACGCAGGGGATGTGACAGTTTCCCCCGTCATGACTTTACTCATCCAGGAGAAAATATCAAAAGAAAATCTCAAACACGCGCCTCCCTCTGGGATCTGGCTCCAATGTGGTGTATTAGCCTGTTATATAGGAAGCAGGTGGATAGTTCCCATCATGCTTTGTTTCTGTCTTTCAAAGTGTATTAACATTTCCTCTCATCTCCCTCACATCTCCCTGAAGGAAAAGGCACGTTTTCGTCTTAAAGCGAGGTGTGAGCGGGTGGATTGTTGCATGTCAAATCATCCGCTCCCTTGGTGATACGTCACGCCGCGCTCTGTAACCTCGCAGCTGAGGTAAGCTACACCAGCATCGCCTGATGAGGAAAAAAACAAAGAGGGCCTTTCTCAGCAACTTCTGCGACACAATTGTACTTTATATTCAAGGAAGAAAAGCTGGATTATTATGATTAATGTGGTGTGTGAGTGTCTTTAAAGCACATGACAGAGAGCAGAGCCGCTGGAACTTTGTTGATTCAGAAAAATCACATTGTGTGTTTACGGTAAACAGTCCAAAGTGGTGTCGACGGAGATAAATTGAAAGTACGTCAGCAGAGAGAGGACTTCCAGATGGTCGTCCCTGTCGGAGCATGCTCAGAGTGTCAGCCTCAGCTGGATGCTTTATGGAGCTTGAACTGAGACATTAACAAACTCAGCAGCATCTGAAGATAATAATGTGTAGAATAATAAGCTATGGTTGGGGTTTATGCACATGCATGAAATCTGTTGTCGTGGAAGGACAAAAAAAAAAAAAGCATTTCCATCTGATCTCATCCCATTCCATGAAAACCTGATAAGGTAATTGCATTTTTCACACCCTCACAAAGAGATGTAACGGTTTGAAAAGCCGGGCTGGGTTCACAGAAGCTGACAAACAAGAGGCATGCATCAAATATACATGAAAGCCAATCTGATGCCATCTCAGGAGATCAAGACGGCATCAGAACAAATAAGCCCCCATCAAATAATCATGTTAGATAAACACTTAGCGGTTAGCAGCATGTTAGCGCTAGCTGTCAACCTGTGCTTGGATTTCAAGTTGAGAGAAAGTGTCTTAACTACGAGGGCGGGCCCTCTGCTTTGTTGGCTCATCCTCAGCGTGGAAAGCATCAGCGTGACTCAGTGCTATCTTCAGCCCGGTGAGGCCGGCGCCTGTGATTGAAAAACCCCAGGACGGCAGCCTGACTCAGCTACAGCGTGGACAGCAGATAGAGGAGTCAGTGAACCCCTCGGTAGTAAAAAATCACAGACGGCAAACACATTGTCTCCCTGTCTCTTTGAAACACACAGTCACACCTGCTGTATCTTTCCACTGGGCCAAACAACAAATCTGAAAAGCGCCTGCTGATATCTTGGAGTCGACTCGGCTCCCACAACGTTTCTATCCTCGGCGGTACTCTGCTCACATAAATCTATTACAAATCCCTTGGCTAATTGTGTTTGGACTGTCTGCTACAAACAGATGCTTGTGGGAAGTGCTGGCGGTGGGTTTCCGTCTCGCCATGCGACTACTGCAAATTTGTTTGAAGCAAAGTGCTCTGTGATTTCTGGTGAAATAGTCCTCTTTATAATCTTGCTGAACTGAAAAGGAGATATTGTACCAGTAGAAATTCTTCTGAGGCAGACTTATTCCCAGAGGATACATACTTTCTTGTTGGTTAATTTGGGCCTTTTCTTCAGACACTAACACGTTATCCCTCCTTCACTTTTTACCAGAAGAAGAAAATACCTGTTGAGTCTTGGACGAGGCTCAGGTCATGTTTACACGACAACATTTCACCTGAAAACGCTGTGGAGAAACTTGTCAACACTGTAGTAAGCATGCCAGGCCTGTAGTTGGAGCTATAAGTGTCTAGCCCAGAAGTGGCTTTTGGTAGATAAGTGCAGAAGTGGATCAACAGATGCACATTTTGTTGTCTGTTGCTCTGCAGTCATATGGTGGCTGCAGCCTTTCAGAAAAAATCCACGTTGTTTTCAAAAGTTTGTGTTTTAGGTTTTTAAGAGAAAAAATGTTTCCATGTAAGCGTGAGGCCGAAACACAACAGTACTTTTGCATTTCATCGTAAACCCATGGTTGTATAAACAGCAGAGGTGTCAAGTAAGAAAGTAAAAACACTTTTACCTTACTTAAGTAAAAATTTGAGGTATCTAAAGTTTACTTCATTCATTATTTTTTAGCCAACTTTTCACTTCTACTCCTTACATTTTAAGGCAAATATCTGTACTTCCTGTTTCATTCCAGCTTGTCATTGTTTAAAATGACACACAGCAAAAAAAAAAAAAAAAAAAAAAAAAAATCCTTAAATTGGTGAAAGCAAGAGACCACATGGGGCTTTTATTTTATTTTTTTATTTTATTTTATTTTTATTTATTTATTTTTATTTTTATTTTGTTTGGTTGTATCTTATCTTGTATTTAGTTATTTTTTATCTGCTTTTTAAATAGATTTTAATTGTTTTCCTTTTAATATGTTTTCTTTGTAAAGCAATTTGAATTGCCTTGTTGAAATGTGCTGTATAAAAAAACTTTCCTTATGCTTTGTAACATCCCGCGCAGCATTGGTTGGTGTCCATTCCCGAACTGCAGGGGGCAGTGTATCACTAACCTGCGTCTACCAGAGTACTAAACGAGAGTCGAAGAAGTTTGCCTTTGATTACAACACATTTACAAAACTGTCCCAGAGATTTTTCCAGGTTCTTTTAACCAATTTCTCTTCTCTGCCAAGAGTGGCCGCAACTTCACGCCATGAATATTTTACCGCTCGGTTATCACAGTGATCTCAGTGTGAAGAGTCATACAGACCCTGCAGATGCATCAGGTATAAATCGGCCTTAAGCTTGTGACCTTAACAGCATTTTTCCCACTCTTAAGTTACTTTTACACTTTAGGTAGTTTTGAAAACAGTACCTTTACACTTCTACTTAACTAAGAAGCTTGAGTTGATACTTCAACTTCTACAAAAGTCTTTTTTTAACCCCAGTGTCTATACTTCTACTTGAGTAATAAATGTGAATACTTTCCACCCCTCTGGTTAACGGATAGGACCACTCAACGTTGACGCCCGAAGTAGCCAAGACTCCTGATTATTCCTCATTTCACAGAACATCCACGTGTGTTATTAATCTCACCAGGCAAAGACTTGGAGCGCTCGCTATTCATCGAAAAGTACAAGACAGATGTCAAAGGATGAAAGTCTTATTCAGACAGAAAGCCTTTCATTGCTCCCTTTCATTAGACTGAAAAGTGGAGATGATTTGCAGCCTGCGTCAAAGCATCACTTAAACCTATCAAACGTCCATTAACATCATTTTTAATCCCAGTCCATTGATCCAGAGTGCCGCAGATCAACAACTGTATCACAGCGATTACTTTAAAAGGGTTTTCGGCTGAGAGATACCTGACAGGTCACATGGTGAAATATATTTAATACACGAGGGAAGATAAAAAGATAATCCCACTCACTGTCGAAGGATTTCAGCAAGAGGTGTCTTGACAGAAATATTGTTCTTTGTCTGAAAGTCTTTCTAATTATTCTGAAGCACTTCCAAAACTTATTCATAAGTAAGTTTTACACTTGGTCACAGCTCCCTCGGCCAGACAGGAGCTGTAAACTCTTTGTTTACACATCTTACAGGGTCATTTTGTCATTAAGTGCTATAACAAGGACTTAAAGCTGTCCGGCTCATCCTCCAAAAGTCTTTCTTCTGCTTTTTATCTGCTGTAACCTCTCCTGACATGCATAAAACCAACACATGTCTACACCCTGCAGCAAAAAAGTAGAATGTGTAAGAACGCCAGCTTTAACTGCACAAGTGAGTCATCATCAACGCACAACCACAGCTCACAAATTACAGTTAGTGCCAGTAATGTGTGCTTTGGAAACCCCTGTAGACCAGAGTTGAAGTCTGAGAGGCTGACAAAAGGAGGAAGTATGAGAAATTACAGCTTTAAGCGTTCTGATGTGAAAACTCAAACGTGGAAAATCTTAAGTTACAGCTGATGGATGAATATTTATGTGTGCTTGATGCGTGCCCTCCTCCTTGGTGGATGACGCAGCCTTTATTAGCACATGAGCTGTTCCTGAAGAGGAATGAGGCACTGGGCAGTTGGGCAGATGTGAGGGGTTAGGTGAGATTATGGAGGGGAAAGTAATCCCTCGCCGGCACGCCAAGCGAGCCTCTCGGTGGTCAGAAGCTTCCGTCGGCCCGCTCATTAAAGCCTCTCCCGATCTCGTTTTCTTCTGCTTCAAATTGCCTTCCCAGCCTCATACTGCGCCGGGGCCAGAGGGTCAACAGATTATCGTCTTAATCCGGTTAATCCGTCCTCACATCAGTCCGGGATGATTCTCACCATAATTGTATTCGCCGCCGCCTCAATTAGAAAGAAGCAGGGGTCTGAGGAAATGAGGTGGAATGAGACATCATGACGGATCAGCGGCGAGGGCGCACATATGTTTGTGTGTGTGTGTGGAGTATCCATGCAAAGAGGAGCAAGGCAGAGTTCAAGGCTGAGGAAAGTGGTCGGATTTGGTTCAGCGACACGAGTTCAGCGAGGTGAAATGACGACTGCTTGACCGCTCAGTGCTCCTGGCGTCTGCAGCAGCCCGAGCTGATAGCGCGGCTTAAGAACTGAATTATTGGATGAAACGACACGGATACCAACAATACACCCAGAGGCTGCACGTCAAAAACAAGACGGCTTCAATCTCTGCACCCAGACTGTGTGAAGTGTGGAAATAATTTGTAAATAACACGAGTTCACAGTGCATTAGCATCTGTGGCTTCTCCCCGCTCCTCCTATTATCCTTGTCAGTGTGAAAAGTCAAAGGTTAACCACTCCTAATGGTTGGGCATTATGTTAATTAGACAATCTATTAACATCCTGTCAGATTAGGCTCAACTGACAAGATGCACAGGACACGAGGCGGAGAATCCAAGCGAGGTTTTCAGCCCTTGGAGAACTTTTCATCCCTAATGGCGACACACTGTGTGGCAAATGTCTTCAAGCTGGGATGTTACAGGTAATGACCAGGAACTAAAGACTTCTTAAGAATGAGGTGCATCAGACTAAAGAGGTACTCAAGGGTTTGATTTTACCTGCAGTTGGTTTTTCTTCAGCTCAAACCACAGGGAGAAAATCTCCCTGATGTGTTTTTGTATGAAGTGAGAAGACACGGTTCAGGCTCAGACCAAGTTTGGGAGCAGAGTCTTCGTACTGAGCTTTATGGGTTCATGCATGAGGAGTCAGAGGAGCCTTGGCGTCCTATCCTCCAGCTCTTCCCAAGGTGATACCAAGCCATGTGGGATTTATTTCCCCTTCAGTCCGCTCTGGGTGCGCCTTGGGGTGCACTCCCAGCTGGACACACTGGAGTCATTTCGATGTAAATGAGCTCTGTCCGAGTTTCTTCCCCTCTTCTTAATGGTCACCCTGGGAATGAGGCTGCTGGTCGGGAGCTAAAGGTCAGGAGCGTAGGAAGGCCGAGCTAGCAGAGACGTTCACCTCCATCGCTCATGGTCAACAAGAGCGCTAATGCACGGATAAGCTAATGCATCATGCTAAGCTTCTCTGTGACTTTAGCTCCCATACTTAGCTCATGATGTGACGACTGATTGCATAATTTATCTCGGCCTTGGGCTAAGAAGAGGATACTCCTAATACTTCTCTAAAACAAAGGGACTAATTCCCCTTTGCTTCATGATCCACCTCTAATTCAGCCTACAGCAACTAGGCAAAGTTGCTAAACCATTCTCCTCCTGGTTGCTTTAAAAAGTCTGATTCAGTATGTTAAAAAAAATGTTCCTTAGAGTTGCTTTAAATCTGGCTTCAAACCACCTTGGTCCCCGTCCAATCCTGCAATACCCAACTGGCCCCAATCCACCTCTCAGCGGCACCGAGACGTTTTGTCCATGAAAATCACAAACAGATCAAGCAGCACCGGTCAGCCTCGGTGAAGTCCAACACCCACTGTGCACCGGCTTTGGCAGGAATCATTGGCTTGTGTTTCGCCCGCTGCGCCGCCCAGAACAGTTAAGAGCACCGGAAAGAAGAAGCTGAATATGATCACCGGTTCAGACTTCAATTTACCCTCGATTAATTTTTTCTGCTGGACTGCCGGCTGTGACACATAAACATCCATCTTTGCGCTGAGGAAGCTGCTGTGTTTTTTTTTTAGTCTTGTGCCATTTGTGAGACAGTGCGTGTGTGCAGTTTGTCCAGAACAAACTGCAGGCTCTCAGATTGTATTCTCACTTCTGACAAACTGCAGCACAGCACAGTGCACTTGGAAGGAGGACGGAGCCCTGCACTGTCAGACCTTTCAGCGCAGTTATTTATTTGTTTTGAATGACCTATGCTGCAAAAACAAACCGCACTAAGGGAGTAAATGGGCCGTAGTGTGGCTCTAAGAATCGCGGCGGATGTGAAGGCACACAAAGGGATATTTTTGGATTGTATGGGAGTGTTTGATGTGAGAATATAACGCAGAAATGGACTGATTTACACCCAGCGAGAGCTGCTCGGAACTGATGTTATTTTCAGAATCTAATTTCATGAAAAACTGGCATGGCTCAATTAAATCACATCTCAATCCCGAGCAAATAGACGCCTTGTGTATTCCTGATTCCTCATCTACATGCAGAATAAACTGCTTACCTTATAAAACCTTCGCAGTTCCCATCTTCTTGATTGTCTTTGCTGCAGGATTTCTCCACATCCATTTCACAGCTTAGCCGTATACTGTATATTTTATTATGCTATTGACTGCAGAGACTTCATGGTTATATCCGGAGTGTGTAGCGCCCAGGGGCCCCACTTATCCCGGGTACTCCACTAGAATTAATATGCTACTTGATGCTTGCAGGGTTCAGCGGCCTGCCTGCTTCAGGTGGACTTTTACTCAACGTCCCAGCCTCCCTCATTCCCTCGCTCGCCTCTCTGGATGGTTAATAGTTGTAATTTTGTGCTCTCAAATGAGAAAAATCTCCTGGAATTGTTCGGTTTGAACAAGAAAACCTGCTGAATGAAACTGAACGTGGATGGATGACCACGTCAGCTTCTCTGACCTTCAGTGTCTCCGTGTCAGCCGGTGTGAAGTCAAGCTCAGGCGACCTCTGCGTTTTCCACACAGGACTCTTTGCCCCAACTCTTATCTCTCTCTGGGGCTGATAATTCCCCTCCCTCCTCCCTCCTCTCTCATCTTGATGTGGAAAAAGTCAGCTTTCCTCATATCTCTAGATGCAGTAAGAAAGATTATGACTTGGCAGTGTGTGTGTGTGTGTGTGTGTGTGTGTGGGTGTGTTGGAGCAGCAACCTGTGTGACTGTGAAAGACAGAGGCAAAGAACATCAAATTGGTGAAATTATCACGGTGGCGTAATGGCCTCTGAGGTTTTTTTTTCAAAGCTTTTACATTTGAATCTAAGTGCAACGATGACCTTGCTCACTCTTATCAGGAAAAAAAATATTGAAATGGGAAAAAAGGAAGCAATAGCAGTTTGAAAGATGAAAAATACAGCTACTGGAGGGAACTTTTGGTACACCGAGGTAACACTTTTTCTTCAAGCATTTGAAGGTACACCTGGATGTTCACTTTCACACCCTCTTGAATGAAGACTTCAGACTTTGAGCCATCAGATCAACAGCAGCCCACACCTCTCATCAGGCCAAACCAGGACTCTGGATCTCCTGCAGCATCATTTTCCCCCTCTCAAGCAGTTTTTCCTTAGAAGCAGCTGAAATCAGTTTTGTGTTGCATTTTTAGTGCTTTCACTCCAGGATCCTGATTGAGGATTCTTCTCAGTGAAGTTCTTGAGATGTTCACTTCCTTTGCTGTTGCCCTCATGCTCCTGCGAGGATTCCTTTGGATTCTCTTCCTCACCATCTCAACAACCCTTTTGGTCCGGACTGAACGTTTTCTTCCAGGGATTAGCTTGCTGGTGGTATTGACAGTCTCCTTCAAGGCCACAATCTGGTCGCGCTTACCCTTAGATGCCATACTCGACAATCATTAGGAGTAAACAAATGAACTCAGGTGCATCAAAAGCTATGTCTTTTAAGAGGAAGTATGCACAATTTTAAGTTTCTAGGAAAAAAGCAAAGCAAACAAAATAGAGATACACATAGGTAAATCTTTCTGGCCCACCCTTTACTAAACTGCTCTGGATAGAAGCGTCGTCACCAGTTGTCACCAGGTAATCTGAGAAATAAGAACACTGTCTGCGGCAGATCAATTCCCTCTTGTGTGAGACAGTGGGATCATGATCCATAGAAGAGCTTTTCAAACATGACGATGACAACAATGCCCTGAGTTTATTTGTACTCCAGTTTGAAAACATATCGACTGATCTTGCGTAGACAGTGTTCACCCTGAAAGCGAAAAACGGAGCAGCTCTGCGTCAAACGTACAGGCCACTGAATGGAAAATTGAGTCAAATACACGAGGTCACAGAGGAGAGCACCTTCTTTAGAGTACATGATTCATCCCGTGCAGCAAAAACTCCCCGACGAGCTTTAAACTGAGCTCATCTAAAGGCGGATGTTTACATGTTTCCTATCTGTTGCTTCCTGACAAATCAGAAGTTTCTGTTTCAATAAAAGCAAACATCCCTCGACATCAGGCTCATTAGCAGCTACATGATTCTCCTCCTGCTACCTCACACGCCGGCTCCTGTCGTTGTCTGGCTACGTGTAAAAATACATATTTCACAATGAAAGACAGAGCGTAGTATTCCTCTCATCCCGCGTTAAAACAAGTGATCAAAAGTTGTTTTTTTGTTCCCAGCAGCATCTCTGTATCTCATTGTCTTCTTCTTTTGTTTGAAGACACGACCGCCTGCGTGACACGACTTTTGTTTTGACTGAAAACACTCAGAGTCTTTTATTTTTGGAGCTATTTTTGCTCCTTTTTGCACCTTGACAGTTATTTTTCTCTCCGGCTTGATGGATGTAATAAGGAATGAGTGTTGCTAGCCTCGGCTTCAATCGCTCAACGACTTTTTCTTTTTGACTCTGTAAAGATTTTCTTGAAAATGCATGAAACAGATGTGTAATCAAGCAACTCTCTCCTTGTGACCTCCTGTTTTCTTGCTGTAGCATGATTTATCCGTGCTTTTATTTTGCTAGTTTGGAAAGTGAAGGGAAAACAACAATAACAACAGCAGCAAAGCTCTTTAAACCTGACTCTGACACGGGGCCCCTGGGCAGGACGCAGCCACACAATGATCTCCCAATGCCAAGCCTCCATTAGTTGTACTCCAGTGCTGCAAATCCCCTAACAAATAAGCAATCAATCATATTAGAAAAACTAATTCACATGAAGAGTGCCCGGAGCTTTCTGCTCCCCAGAGCAGCAGCATGATTTGCCATGTTAGTAATTCAGCCTTGGACATAATGACTCAAATTATGGTAATAATGTACAAAGAGATATTTTAGGGGGTTTGTAAATGTTTACTAGAGTTTCTCTTGTTCTGGAGAATATTATGTCCTCTTGTTTTGTGTGTGTGTGTGTGTGTGTGTGTGTGTAACTTCTTCTAAAAGCAGGAAATCCTTGGACTAGAGTGGGGTTTAAAGCAAAGAGAGGTTAGGGAGAGTTGTGTACACCCTGCATCATTTCCCCGAACCATAAAACCCCATGCAGCACTCTCAGCACTGATTTACAACAGCCATCAATCAGCCCGCCCCAAGTTGGAGAAACTTTCACTCACGGCTGACATAAAATGATATTATTGTGGTAGGCCCAGGCTGCCTCTGGGACCAGGATGCAACGCTGCAGCAAGCGTCCTAAACAGGAGTGGCAACAGGACGGAGATAAAACACGGTACCAGGGGGAGCTGACCCCTTCGCAACCTGCCTCTCAGGCCATCGATCTCACTCAGGGGCCTCTGCTTGGGTCCATGGATCTCCCTGATTGAATTCCTCCTGCTCCTAACAGATCCGCCGCTGAGTCGGAGTCTTGTTTGCGTTTGTTGCTCATTAATAAAAACATCTGAAAACCTCATACAGGAGCTTTAACTCTCCTGTCCCTCTTAATGGATTTAACAGAGTTTCATAAATAAACACCAGCCCCTCTCCTGTGTGCGCCCCCTGCTTTATGTCCACACATGTGTGTGTACTTGTGTATTTGACAGCCTGCCGCCAGCCCATGTGATTTATCCGGCAGTAAAACACTTGTTATGCAAAGCACTTATTAAAGCGTCAGCAGCGAGGGTCGATAAACCATTCTTTACGACAACAGCTTAAGAAAACCTGGTCACCGGGAGACGGCGTGCAGTGGTTTAAAGTGATCTACGGCGGCGCTGGGTCAAAATTAATTTACTGATGTGAATGCGAGAAACACCACGCCAATAAAATGGAAGGAAGAAACTATTATGAATCAGCTCGCCTGGCTGTCTGTAACCATAAATACTAAAAACATCATTAGAGGCTTAGAAGAAAATCATCAATTATGGCGATTATTGGCAGACGAGATCTACGGGAGTGAGGTGCTACAAGCTGAGGAGCTCATGGGACTCTAATGACTGCCAGGACGGAGTGTTAGTGAAGGATGTTTGTGTGCATAATCGTGTGTGTGTGTGTGTGTAGATGATGATGGAGAGTGAGATCATGCCGATACGCAAACACAATCCATCCTCTATCTTTAAGACTGGCTGAGCACGTTGCTGTGTCGCAGTCTCCCCCCGTCGTGTGATGGATCTCAACTCGCAGGAACCTGTAGTCCAGTGGATCACTTATCTGCTCCACTGGCTCAGAATAATCTACATCAGGTTATGTGTTGGGGAAATGACGCTGAAGTTGGGCTTGAAAGTGTTCACATGCATCACGCCGTGTCCCCTGAGGGAAGAGCGGTGTGAGTCGGGGTGAAGGTAGCTGGAAAAAAACGACTGATCGACAAATTTGTGAGGGGGAAACATCAGCAGAGAAACTTGTCATGCTCTGAAGCTGAAGCCTGTGATGCTGTTTCCATAGCGTTATGAGTGGCTGGAAGCAGATGATTATTTATAGCAGCCTTACTCTGTAATGGAAAGACTATTTCCATCATTAGCTGCTGAAAAGAACGCAGATGTTAAGATATCTTGACATGCACTCAGCCGTACATCAGTTGACACAAGGTGCTATTTTCCAGTGTGTGGAGCAGACTAAAGCAACCGCACAAGTGTTAAACGACAAAATCTGTCAAACACATCAACTAATCTTCCTTCCATCACTCCTGGTACTTTCAGATTGAGAAAACGGAGAATAAGTGTAAAACAAATGACCCTGAAAGAGCTCCTCAATCCGCTCTCAGAATCAACCGTCATCCCTGCGAGGAGTTAATAATTCTTTTTTATGTATCGTCGATCACTTCAGGCTTATTAGCAGATTTGGAGCAGGATGTGTGGAGTGATGATGGTCAATTATGTAGGAGCATGGGAAGTGAAGGAGTACAAGGGTTGGTTTTAGAGTTCAAAGAGCTCAAATCCTGAATTAGCAAGCTGAGATCACTTGTTGATTTGTGACATGTTTATCACCCTCTGGAATACGACACGACCATAACTGTCCCTGTGACCTCTCCACTTTAAAACACTCACCAAAACCTACCTTTTCAAAAACACTTCTAATTTGTAATTATCTTTGGATGCTCTTTGTTTTTCCTGTTTTGCTTTGTTTCATTCATGTTTTGTTAATCTGTGTTGTTTATATGCTACTTTTTATCCATAGTTAAGTGTCTTTGAGTGTCTAGAAAAGGGCTTTATAAATAAAATGTATAATAATAATAATAATAATAATAATAATAATTATTATTATTATTATTATTATTATTATTATTATTATTATTATCATAATTATTTTTATTATCATTATTATCATCATTATTATTATTATTATTATTATTATTATTATTATTATTATTATTATTATTATTATTATTATTATTATTATCATCAAATGCGTTAACACTTAACTTTTAAAAAAAAATTTTTTTTACTTTTTTTAAACTGCAGTTTTATCCTCCATACATACTGCTCTGTGCACATTATGTGAGTGGTTGTTTTTCGCTGACTTTTTACTTCTACTTTTTACATTTTCTGACAAATATCTCTACTTTCTACTCCCCACATTGTATAAATAGCCTTGTTACTCCTTTTTCACTCGGCTTGTTTTGATTGCGCTCTGCTGGCACTAAACAGGAAACAGCACCTACTAAGTATGGTTGCCCTTATGGGAAAAACATAGTTATTCAGAAAATTATCTACAGTTACCTTAAACTACTTATGCCAAGTAGTTTTAAAACCAGTACTTTTTCACTTTTACTTAAATAAAAAGCTCAAGTTGGCCCTTCAACTTCAACAAAAGTCTTTTTAAATCTATATCTCTATACTTTTATTTGAGTAACAAATGTAAATACTTTGACACCTCTGGTCAGCTCAACATTCTCACCAAGATCCTCCCGCTAACGCCGGTCTGTTTAACAGGGCCGAGTAGTAGGACCACGTTGTTAGCGACATTAGCCATGAGTGACATCTGAAAGCGACGCTTTGTTCTCAAATTATATGTTAAGAAACAGAAAAAAAGGGCATTGGTTGATAAAAGCGTCTGTCACCCCAGCGTGGCGGTGAAATGTGAATGCTTTTAGGCACACAGCAGGGGGCGGCTGCAGCAGAGAGCCGCTGGTCTTGATGAGGGGAAGAGAGTTTGGAAAGTGAACTTTGGGGCATGAAGTCATGGTTAACTCACGCTCTCAAAAAGCTTGTTCAGTTTAATTACAGCAGAAACTTAAATCATATATCATTACATGCTGGGTCCAAGAAGCGCCAACTTTTCTATTCGTGGTCATATTTAGATTTTAGACCCACCTCCATTCTACCTGCAGCCTTTCTTCCTGCTCAACTGTTGATTGCACACACCCACAAGGAGGAAATGGTCCCTGTTCCTCTGTGACAAATGTTCCCTCAGCTGAGGGTCATCCCACCCGACAATAAAGACGTCCACAGCTACAAAGCACTTCCTGTTCCCTATTTGCAGGCCACTCCATCCCATTAGCTTCCCCTCACCTCTTCCACGCTCCGGCACGAGATCTTTGTGTATTATTTATTTATTTCCCAGCATGTGGTCCAAAAGGTTGATGAAACAGCACGCCGTCTGCCATTTGTGTAGGAATAATTATATGGAAATGGCATTCAGAGGCCACTGTGTTGCTCCTGGAGCAGCCGGTGTTGAATTGACGGCGGTGAAGTGACTGGCAGCAGAGGGAATAGATTGTCCTGAGTGATTTGCTTTTTTTTTCCTTCTTCCTTCCAACCCAGGCGTGTCACCAGCCGAGCCTGGCCTTATCTACGCGTGGTTAGCCTTCTGTACGAGCGGCTCGGAGCGCGCGCCTTCCACGACAGGAATCGGTCAATCTGAATAGGGAGATGTCATTTTCTGATCTGCTTTTGAGTGCTGAGGTTTCATCAGGCTCAGGTTGTTCGGGCCTCGCACTGGCCTTGACATTTCTCTTTTTTTCTGCTTATTTTTTCCCTCCTGCATTTCAGATGCACACTTGAATGATGATAATTACAATTCAGGATTGAAGAAGCACCTGACCCTGCAAACATACAGTGCAGCGAAAAGGGACGAATATAAAAATTCAACCATAACAGAACATTTCTGCACTTTGAGACAGAAAAACAAACCTCTAAATCCCAAATCTGACGAGAAACAAAATAAGAGAATGTGTTCTTTTGATAAAAACTGAAAAGTACAAGCTGTTGGGTACAAAACAAGAGCAGAGGAGTTAACTACAGCTCGAAGGATTTCCTTCCATGTTCGCAAGAAACTCCAGGGAGCTGGCTGATCAGCATCAAATACTCTGCCTTTCTGTTGATCTCTTAGATTTGATAAATCTCAACAACTTTCCCCTGGAAAAACTGGAGAGAGTGCTTGGCTTGGCTTTTCTTCTTGTTCCTCTTCAGGGTTTAAAAATGTTAAAGATTAGCCAAATTTTCCAACAAATTTTTGAAAGAAAAAGAAATTGTTGGATTTGATTTTGACCCAAACTTTGGTGTCTCATTGTTTGCTAATGCCTTAATTTGTTTTCTCTTGGATCAACTTTCTGATAACAGCAACAAAGCTTCTCCTTTTTTATTTTTGGGGGATTTGCTGATGATTGCTTTCTGCTCAAGAGAAAATCCAGGAGAGGTTTTTGGGGGGATTGTGGTTGAGCTTCCGAGTATGATCCGGCAGAAATCTCCAACTTCCTCAGCTGTGATCACAACTGGTGGCCATAAAGTCCTAGCATTACCACTTGGACACTAAAGCGGTGGAATAAGAGCATTTACATAAGGAACTAAAGGGATATGGTGTGGTTTCTGAACAGTCTTTGAGTCTTCCCAGACTTTGGCCCTCAGTCAATTAGAGAAACATTACAGGATAAAAAGCTCAGACTGACAGACGCACTCGCAGTTAATTGATTGGTGGCTGAACAATGCTTAAACACAATGATGTACAAGCTCCTGTTTAATTACAAGCATTGTGGAAGCAGTGAGAACTATTTTGTTTGAATAGATGTGGCACATTTGAAGTTGTCTGTGAAAAAGCGCTTGGGGTGACGTCAAAATCAGCGCTGAAATGACTCAAAAGGATGAGTAAAATGAGTCAAAATGTTGACTTCTAATGTGTTTTTCTTCTCATACATGCACAGGATCTGGTTTGAAAATTCATCATGCAGCTGCTTATTTGTCACTTTTTCTCTTCAGTGAACTTTAACAAGCCCATTTCGCAACCTCCCACTCCGCGACGACGAGACGATGACAAATCATCTCCGTAGATGACCAATTATTTCTCTAAAGGGTGCTTCTGTGAGACTGTATTGGAAAAAGCATATTGCTAGGTAGGTGGGGAACACTTTGAAAGGCTCTAAGTGCATATAGGTTTTCAAAAGCAGAGGCAAATAACGTTCAAGCACTGTATAGAAAGGTGGTTTTGTTGTGCATCATAAACATGCTGAACGGCTCGGCCCGACAGCGGTCTAATTACGTCTTTGGACTTAAATGAGTTTGCTGTGAAGTGCAAAATATAGAAGCAGGATAAGAATCAGTGTTTTCTGCACAAATGTGAGTGTTGAAAGGCGGCGACTCGTCCTCAGACGGTCCCAGTTTGAGGTAAGACTCAAGCTTCAAGCGTGGTAATGTGGGAAAGAGTTTCCAACTGTTGTGAAAAGGCCGGGGTGAGAAGGTGGGGTGAGAAGCCGACAATCAAATAAAGGGAGATGGATTTTAATCTCAGTTTGCACTCCCTGAAATCCAGTCAATTCCTGCATGAAGTGGGAGCAAATGTCACTCTGTTGGCTTTGATTACTGCGCGACATTTACAAAGTTACAAAACACTATCTTTGTTTTGACTAAGCCTCCTGTTTCAATGTCTCATTTGGAGCCTGAAAGGCCACCAATGTTGCTTTGAAATCAGGGGAAGTGCCTTGGTGTGGTTCGGTTTTTATAAAGTTGGATTTCATCACCCTATTTAAATGATGGTCTGAGTCGTTTTTTCAAGTTTTTGGAAAAACACAAAATCTTGTGACTTAGGCAACTTTATACCTGGCTTAAACTGACCTTTCATTCCATAGCCCAAACTCAAAACTGAAATTACTCTCAGTTAAAATTAACAAATGTCATGTCCAGGTCTTCTTTGCTGGTTTTTTATTGAACTTAACCCATTTTCAACACCCAGTTTTACACCTTTTTTTAACCTGGCCATAACTGTCCTTTAATTCCATAAAGCAAACTCAAAACGTAGATAACTCCAACCTAAACTGAACAAATCATCAATCATATGCTGAGTAGGCATACTCTACATCTCCTACCAAAATAAGTGGGCTGGCAAGGAATACGTAGCTAGCTAGAAGTAGCTAAATTTCTAGTTAAACTCTTACTTGTTAAATTTAGTCTAAATACCTATGCAGCATCATACCCTTTTGGGGAAACATCTGGCCTTGCACCAGTTAGCATTGGCATGCTACAGGCTGCTAACAGCTGATCTCACATGTAAACAATGTGGCTATAGTTACATGTAGGATCTCCAGACAAACACAGGAGCAAAAATAGTAAAAATATCACTGAAGATAAAACCAGTTTGGTGACCGCGACCAACAAATGAGCCATACAAAGCAATGACCCACTCCAAATGCAAAGATGACAAAAAAAAGATGAAAAAATTACAAGAAATGGACAAGGAGGAGAGGCAGCCACAACAGGGCGGCACCTAGATACCAAACATATTCCAATCTCACAACAACTAAACCTTCATTTTATGATTGTGGTTTGGACTTTTTGCTCTGCAGCATTCATTTATTTTGATCCACCGCTCTACTTTTAATTTCCTGACCTCAAAAAACCAAACCTTGATCCCATCTGACAAAAAAAAAATATTTCAAGTGCATCAAATTAGGAGAAATACCTGCTGAAAAAGCCTGAGTAACATTCTCATCGTTCCACTAAAAGCTTTCTATCATCCGTCTGTAATTGCATGGAGCTCTACTTGTTGGACCAAGAGGTCAGGCCAATAGGTTTATTGCAGTAATGTCATATTGACATGTTGCATCTTCCAATCTTTGGTTCTAACTCCAGTTAATCCCTGCCTGATAACTGCTGCACACAGGGAGCAGAGTTCACCCACTAAAATCCACTGAAACAAGTCATATGGTGACTGCATTGCATTATGGTCAGCGGTGTTAGTGAAGTGATGCAGTGAGTCAATTCTGAGTTAATCATAGTAATCGCCCTGCTAATGGTTTTCTAATGGAAGTGTCTGTAAAACCAGTAAACATTAGCATTTTCATGATCCTCTGAAATGGATTTAATTTTTTCATGCCCTGGCTGTATCATTTTCAGTAAAACGCTCGTCCCAGATGCAATGAATTCAGCAATCTGTTATTATTGCTAATACGTTTTTTTTTAACGTCTCTCGCTGTTTTCAATCTAATAGGATTTCTCTCACCCCTGTGGTAAGGTTTTGGAGTCAATCTCTGAGATTTTATAGCAAATACGAAGCCCCACAAAGAGAATAAAATGGATCTGATTGCTGTCACAAAAAAAGAAACCCTCTGCCAGTGTGATGAAATTCTTTGTCTCCTCATGTGTGACATTGGAGTCTATCCGAAGGGCACCAATATAATCATTTCTCTTACGTTACCGTGCTTTTCTATAACCTTCAACACAAAAAATGGCTTTTGTTCCTGACGCTGGAAAACCCTTGATTTGTTTCCTATCAGATAAAAAATGATAATGGAATAGAGGAGAGCGGTGATGACATGGAAATATGGATTGCCTGGTGAGCAAAGAGTCTTACAGGGCCGTAAAGCATGCGTTTCATTTTGACGGCGTTTGAATGTCGGTGTTTTGTTGCTGATAGGAGGTGAAAGGTGCCTTTGAGAGATCGCGAGTCAGATTCTCACACCGAGGTCATATATTGTAGCTTTTAAATCATGCAGGGTTTTATTACACATGGAGGTCTCTCTGTAAAAGTTGGACTCTGCTTTAGAAGCTTTAAAGGAGGGGTTAAAGCAAACGGGTGACCCTGACAACAAAAACCAAAACACCAGCCTCACTGCTGAGCTTAGTGCTTCTATTTGTCTAGAAACATTAAAGCTCTGTCAGTTTCTTATTAATACAGGAAAGTGTACACTCCAGCAAACTCAGCGCAGCATTTCCCAGACGCAGACCCCGGGTAACCCTGGATAACTCGTACAGGTGGGTCTAGGATGGATCGCACCATTCAGAGGTGGCTTCTGGGTAGAAATTAGTCTCTCCTCCTCTCCTGCCAGGAGCGAGCTGGGGTCGCAAATGACTGCAGTTGCCAGAAGCTCATATTTTACCTTCTCATTAGCAGTAAAGAAGGACGAGGTAATTACTGTGCCGGAGTGGCAAGCGAGGCTCTGAGGTAAGGAAAGGAAGCTCCATTCCTTATTTTACCCCGGCTGCTGAAACCCCAGCAAGGCGACAAGCCGACAGAGAGTAATTCAACAGCTGAACTGTGCGTTTCTGTGCACGCCTGTGTGATTATAAATAATCCACGAGCTCTCTATGTAAACACCCCAGAAGTTCAGAACTCACCCGGTTATTCACTAAAGCTTCTGAGAAATGGATCTCGAAGTCATGCAAGCAATGTGATTCATCCATTAGAGACGAAAGAAGCGAGCAATGATCCAGTCAAAAGCCCATTTGGTGGAGCACAGACCTGATGTAGTCGTCTGACCTGTTGCCAGCAGATGAAAACCTCCTGATTCCTTTAGTGACTTCCTTTCCATTTCCATTTCATATTGTGTCCAGGATTTATAGCCACTGTGTGAAAGTTTTAAAGGAAGGAAGCGCCACAGTCATCCTCAGCTGGACCAGTTATGTCAGAGACATGATGAAGCTTCCATTTGAAAGCCTCATCAGCTGGTTGTGATCTTTGCAACGGGTGCTCAAACAAATGTCAAAGTTTAATTAAAGGATCTGTGATTGTATTAGAATCAATTTATATTTTCTACAGGCTGCCGAGCATGGCATGCACGTCTGAACCGAGAGTGACCGTGGTTTGCATGTGGGTCGGAAGGCAGGAGGACAGCGCATTAAGATGCAGCTCTGACCTTTAGCACGCCATAGAAGAGACAGCAGCCGAAGAGTCATTAAGATGTATAATGAGGCAGAGGAACAAAAGATGCCAGAGCTCAGGACACGGCAGCGCCAGCTTCATAACTGCTAACTCTGTCACATTTAAAGACTGCTGTCCACAGGAGGCGCCAAAATCAAACAGAAGCTGTGAGAAAGTGTTTGGAAAGGTGAGGAAAGGTCAAACTAACCTGCTTCTTTTTTTACAGTGTAAGTCAACATGGGCTGTTTTTCCCTTCGTAGTTGCTAGGCAACCTCAAATGAAAACTCAAATTAAGCCATAACTTCCAAAAAAGAAATTTTCTTGAATTTGTCACATTAAATTGAATACTTGTTTGCCGAATACTATAATGGATTTCACATTAAAAGTTAATGGCACAGATTTTTTTTTCTAATCCAGCCTGTTTGCATGTCTGTGTAAGAAAATGAGAAAATTGCAGCCTTTAATGGACGGTCAGACGAGGCAGATTTGAAACAAAGCTGCACAGCAGTCGCAGTGGGCTATCGAAATGGAGCTATTAGGTATTGTTTTTATGATTAATTCCACTTCATGTATAAAGAGCCATTTAATATTGGACTTGCTGCATAATTTACATGTAATCAGGGATGATTTACAGCCGGACAAAACACGCCCTGCAGAGATATTGACCACAGAGCTGCAGCCTGCACAGCCACAGATGAATTTCAGCACCACGGACAGCGGCACCTTTTCAATCAGTGTCCAGATAATATTGGTAAAGCCCGAGTGTTTGAAACAAATTACAGATGGGGGCACTTAATTCACAGCCACACACCCACAGATGAAATTGGATTTTATTGCCTGTGTGAGAAGTCCTCTGTACAGCACTTGCATTAAGTCTGCAGCACAAGCATTGCACTCTCCATATTTGACTCCCTGTCACACTAACTAAGAAAGCAGCAGCATTACATCAGAGGAAAGCCATTACTCCTCAGCTGAGGGAGAGTGTTATGTGTGGCAATGACTTGTGTCATGTCCCATTAATAATGGTAATGATAGCATTAGGAGGGGGGAGCTGTGGGATGTAATTCAAAGATCTGCCAAGTGCGAGTGACAAGGTCATTGTAAATGACAGTAAGCAGGCCTGACACTCCCTCACAGGGAGAAATGTGCACGTTTCTCTTTAAATCACTTAAAGTAGCACGCAGCCGGCACAGGAAGCAGACTTCATTCCTTTTATTAGGAAGGAGAAATTGTTTCATTTGCACACAGTTGGTCGGAGTACATTAGCTTTACCGTGAGATCGTCAGGTTGTAGAGCTCCAGCAGGTGTTGAAGTATGACTGCTGCTGCTAGAATTCACACCTCTATGTTTCCTTCAGAACATCACAAGAGCATCCTCCTCTTTTATTTACTGTAAATTAACATTTTGATAGCATAAACAGACATTAAAGTTTATTAACGGTAAGTATTAGTCGACTGCTTGCTTTAAGACTCATTTTATTTTATTGGTAGTTTTATGGGCTCTAAATGGTTTGTGTTGTTTGTCTTTTTGTGCCTTTTTTTCCAACTCGGTGTCAGCGTTGCAGGACTATAAAAACCATCTTTATACAACACTCTCAGCTTTACTTTCGTTGGTAAATTACCCTCTTATGTCTGTTTGGGATAATGGCCTTTTTACAGATCCCACAGTGCTCGGAGGATTGCAGTAAAGAAGCGTTGGCATGGAGTGGCTGGACTTGGTGTGGGTTACACATGTTGTTTGTGCCAGGGGCGGCATTAAGGGGGGGCTCAGGGGTCCCAGGCCCACCCTAATTTTTATTAATTTATTTTTCAAATCAGTTTAACGAGAGCATTGTAGAATTTTGTTACTTCATGTTTGTTTTGTTCGTATTAGATGCTCTATCTCTGTAACATGAGCCATGTTAGCCACATTTTTAGCCTGAGTTGTGAATTATTCAGCCTAATCCAAACAATTAAATCAACACTCTACAAATTTGTCTTATTTTAAGCCCAGCCAAAATTTGTCTGGCCCAGCCAAAACTGAAATCCTGGCTCTGTCTCTTTTTGAAGTTGTGTATCAGATCTTAAAACCCCCCGTTTTGTCTTTGTGTCACTGTACTTGTGCACTTAAGCACCTCTTATCCAAATTACTGCCTTAAAACATGAATATGTTTATTGTACACTCCATGGAGACGTTTTCAGAGACCGTATTCATATTCCTCAGACTGATTGAACATTTTATTCTATTGAATTTTCTGTGACAGCTGTCAGATTGAATGAGAGCATGGCAGCTGTGGGTAAAGAACATATCCCTCTCCCGCCGGATCATGCTGGCAGCCAGATCGTAATGCTCTCTATATATAATTAAGCTGTGAACATCACACATTATTCATCTGTCAGAGGCGCTCCCCAAAATTGGCGGAAGCGAAATTCACGCACAATTAATCCCAAGACTCTTTTTTCTCCGTTTGTTTTCAGAGCGTGCTTTCAGCTGAATGAAGTTTTAATTTCTTCACCGAAAACAAAAACGCGAGGCCGTCAAAGGCCGGTATTCAGTCAGTCAGACGAGGCGTCGGATTGTGATTGAGCGTGATCACAAAGACGGTGCAGCTGCGGGGCCTTTTACACATCCGTACACATCCTTACACATTTCAGACATGTGAGTCATCGTGATCCTTGAGAAACTCTTGATCACAGTAATTAAAAGAGTGAAAACAAGCAAGAAAGACGGGTTGTGCTCGACTGAATTTACTCTTTTGCAAGGGGACAAACATGTTTTCACTTCTTTTATGTCATCTTTTGCAAAAACAAACCTTTCCCCTCTTTTGATCAAGATATTTCTTCTTTAACACGTACACATTGTGTTCAGTCAACTATTGTCAATGGCGTCATAAAAAGTCACACAGCGCCTCCCTTCCCACCCCTGCGCTAAATGAACCCTGTTTGAGCCTGCCATCATCATGCACACTGCGTGCTAATCATATGTTAATCTCATTCCTTCCAAACGTCTTTATTTTCCTCACATAACATGCATGTTTCGGGGAAGTCGTGCGCACCAGACTGCATCTAATTCATTAAACCCCGCGGAACATGTGATCCTGTAAAATCCTGTTTGATTCGACTAATTTAAGAAAACACAAAGCTTCTCATTAGCCGAGCAGGATTTGGCTATTTGGTTGCAATGTTTACATCATTTAGTTGGGCTGTTTTAAGACTGCACATATGTGCTTGTGTCCACGCAGATGCAGAAAGACTAGTTTCCTCCTCACTGTGAGCATATTCTTTGCATTCTGACACATGCACTTCAGAGGGAAAATACAGAGAGATCAAATAAGAGAGGCACAAACTAACTAGCGAGGCTAATTTCCCCTGGGATGCACTTGTGCTTCTACTGGGAAACAAAGCTCTTACTCAGTGTTTTTTACAGGGGAGCAGGCATCTTTTACTGTGCACCAACTATAGAACCGATATCTTCTCACACAGAGTAATAACTCCACCATGAGAGGCACATCCCTCTCCTGTGGAACATCCTACAGCCATTGTTTCCAGCAGCAGAACAAACATCTTTTATTCAGAGCCCAGTTACTGCAGTGTATCAGCCAAACTTTAAAGCAACAACAGTTGCTCCAGCTGCTCGAGCTGTTTCTATCTGATTGAGTGAGAGTGCCGTTGACCTTCAGCCATTTTACTGAGACTGTATTAAAAAGGCCCAGCCAGAGCCCTGCGTTTTATGGCCGAGCCTTCCCAAGGTCCCACTGACCTGATGGATATTACGAGGATAAATCAAACTTTGGTGCCAACACACTCATCCGCAGAAGGGGGATGAAGCATGACTGCATGTTGAAAAACGGCACGAGTCGCGGCTAAGGAGGCTGTGTGAGCATCTGTAAGGATGTCTCTGAGTGCACGGCTCTGTATGTTTCAAGGGCTGGGCTGGAGTCACGGCTCTGTCAGACAAATAAATCCAGAATCAAGTTTATTAGAGTTTACAGGAGCAGCAGTGGTCTATTGAACATTTAAGTGTTTGGAGTTAGCTACTTCATGAAGCTGTTTTCAACTTTCCTTTACTTAAAGGTAGGGTCTGTAGGATTTATCTTTAAAAAAAGGCGACTTTTACAGGAATAATCCTGCTCCATCGTCTCCTACAGGCCTCTTTATATGTGTGTCAGTGTCTGTGTCTGCCTTAAACCCTTTCCTTAGCCTGGATGTTGATGTTTTCATTGTTTTGAGACATTTCTGGGCAGAGTGGCTGGTTACATCAGAGCGTCCAGATGACTTTGATGATTAAGAGTGGAAGCTAATCAGAGCAGCTCCGATACTGGACGTAGCACAGAAGACAAAAAACACAACCAAAGTGAAACAAAATGCCAAACAGATAAAGCTTTTCCTTAAACTCTGATTAGCTTGTGATAGCATGCTAACATGCTAAGGCTCTTGAGTTTTTTCAGTGTAGAAACGCGATGCTACAGGTGGTTGCTGGGCTAGTGAGTGTATTCACATAGTCACAGTTGGAGGCAGTGGGTGTGCGCTGCCGCTGGCACTGACCCGAGAAGGAAGAGCCCAGTTTAAATGTTGCGTTTATTAACAAAATTCCTGCAGACTCTACCTTTAAGAATGATCTCAGGAAAGCTCAACCTCTCATACTTTCATTTTCATACATTAAAAAAGAGAAATCTGTCCCTTGTGGGTTTATGTAAGCGTAATAAACCATCACAGCGTGTCCCCTTTATTATCCAGCCATCAGAGGACAAAGCAGAGCCGTGCAGAAACACCTCTCTCTTCATGGCGTATTTACAGTCTGTATTAATATTGTTTAAATGAAAGCACCACTGTGGGATTTGTAATGTTGACAATGGGCTATAGGAATATTAACACTTCCATAAATACTTTTTACACACTGGCAGGCTGCCATGCTTTAAAGGGTGAAATACTCTCGTCTTCAGGGAGAGTGGCTTGGGCAGATTTAACGCTCAAACTGAATCCTGTCACATCCTAAAAATTACAAAATAAAAGCCCGGCAGCTTCCTTTTTTACATTTATTATCCTCATTTGCTCAATTTGTGATTCATTTCAAGCCTCGCTTTGAGACAAATATTCTGATTTGAGCTGATTTGTGTCGCCGCTCTTGCACAGTTGGTTAAAACACACACAAACACACATATACAGTGTTTCCCTGTAACTTGCGTTTAAATCTGTATACATCACTGCGGCGGCCTGCTTACATTTAGCAACAATGATAAATTGTCCGGAAACTTGCCAGAGGCTCTCGGTTATTGGTTTTTAAAGCAACACAAAGTCCCATCGGAGAGTAAGTCCGACCCAATAACAACAGAAATGGATTTATGATAAAAAGGTGCAGGAAATGCTGCTTGGGGAAACAGAGTGGCTGAGGGGAGAGGAAAAGAAAAGAGTGGGTGAATTTCGCCTGTGATGTCGAAAAGGTCAGGTACAGTAAAGAGAAACAGACACTGTCACTAAAAGACTTTTATCTACTCATATTAGCCGCCATGTTAGCCTTTATGGTACAGTACGCATGCTGCTGACTCATAGAAATTCAGCTCTTGCACTGATAACTCAACAATCTGTAAACCACCAACGCCCAGGAGGACGAGCTTTTCTCTGAATGCTGATGTGTTGTTTCTCTGAGAGTACAGTGACCGACGAGGCTGACTGATCAGCAAAGTGAATGCAACAGCTGAAACGTGCTGTGAAGGAAAAACAACAGGAAGTAAAACGCTGCTAAGTGCTTTGCTCATACATGTGGACACAGTCTATAATATGTCATTAACTTCCCTGCAGCTGTAGATAGAAAAAGTCCAGTTTTTGATCTTCCACATCTTCCCTGATAAATGTATACTGTCTGTTTCCAAGAAAAGGAACAAATGTAATTTCTTTAAGCAGAAGCAAACAAGTCTGAAATCCCTGGATGGATGTGCAGCAGATGGTGCCGACTTTCATTCTGCTAAACTTTCATGACACTGAGTTCAAAACGAAACAGTTGTTTAACTCTCACTCGTGCCACATTCATGCTGTTTGGGTTTGGATCACTGGACACGATGATCAAATCAAATAAGCTGCTTTCACACTCAGGAAGAGAAAGTCGTTGAGTCTGTGCGTGTCATTAAGAGCGCCCGCCCTTCGCACTCGTGCTAAATCCAGAGGAGCACAGCTTGGTGTTGGAATCAGGCCGGCATTATCAAGCTGTCACCGCACACTTGGGCTTAAATCCCACGATGACGAACCCTAGCTGCCCCCCGGATGTGAGGCGCTGGTCAGCAAGGGAGCGGATCTGTCCTCTTACTCACCCTGTGCGTTTGTATTGTTAGTGGTTGATGTGGGAACATGAAAGAACGCTTCAACGGCGTTGGACTACAGTGGGATTATTCTCTAATGAAGTACAATACCGTGAAAAAGTATATGTGCTTTTTGCATATTTATCACACACAGCGGTTTCAGATCATCAAACCAATTTTGATGATTTTAGCCCGAGAAACTCGACTACGGCTTTGCTTGCAAAATGCTGCTCATGGGAAATGTAGTCCTCCCTGATTTTTCACCAGAATCAACACAACTACTCACATTGCCTTTGCTGTGTCGTTTTTTAGAGTCTACTTTTCAACTCAAAGAAACAAGATGCACCTTCAAAGAATCACGAATCAATGAAAGAGCCTCAGACATCTCTTTAAGGCGCACTTGAATAAAAGAGTAGAGGAGGAGTGCATCTGAAGAACCCTTCTCCAGGTAAAGGGGAGATTGATTTTAACGTTAATAGCCTGAAGTTTCACTCGTCGGCGTGTACAAAGTCAGAGTCGGAGCATTTGTGAGGTGAAAAGCTTCCTCAGTGCGTGGGCAGAGGGATGAACATGACGTGAACACCAAAGAAGGACAATTATGATAAAGAGCGCGGGCAGGTCCATCATGCTTAATTAACGTTACACAAGCTGGAATTGAATTTGTTTTGTCTACCCCTGCCAGGAAAATCTCTAATTCAGGCCACATGGCAGGTTACTAAACTCTGCCTAATGAAACAAGCACGAGGCGCTTTGGTTCACACACACGTTCAATGAAAAGGTGGGACTATATGAATCCAACACAGGGAATAAAAGTTTGATCACAGCCCATGGGTTCAAAGTCTTGCGGTACATTTCACCGCTAAATAACCTGCGATTCCCTGCCAAGACAGAGATGCAGCGCCGCTTTGGCATTTGAGATGAAACAAAGCTGAAATAGTGGATGCACGGCTGACAGGATGTGGAGGGTTTGCCCTTTGTGAGAGCTTTCCTGACTGGCGAGATGATTCTGAGAGAGGTTATACTGAGAATGTCAAGCAAGAAGGCAGAGTGAGCCCGACGCCAGCGGAGGATAAAGACTGACTGGTGTTGGAAACTCCATTTTTGCAACCTGAAAGGAAACTTCAACACTGGTTCTGTGATGAATAAAAGATCAAATAGGTGATAATATCTGCTCTGGTGATTATATCCGGTCTTTACTGCTCTGTTATACCGAACAATCATCCCAAATATTGAATGTGAAATGTCACCAAGACTAACGACTCCATTTCCAGTTAACTGTGAACATTTTCTGCCGGTGATGGATGTGTTTATAGTGTGGCAAATGACCTTGACAACAGATGGTGATTATACTTCCACTCTTTTTTTCACCGGTTTCCTCTGCAGCTCTCTGCGCAGAGCAATTAACAAATACAGAGCGAGTTGAACAAAGATAGTGCCGTGTAAAATACAGAACACAGGCGTCAGGGCGTAATCAGACATGGATTCACATTTATTCTCTTGTTTACGCGAGTGGGTGTCTTTTCTCAGACTAAAGACACATTAGAGGAGGTTATCCTGCTTTTTATGGATGTTAAAGGTAAGAAGGTAAGGACAGACGCACAGGATTCATCTTATAATGTTATACAACTTTTCACTCATTACATTTATTTCCAAAGCTGCCATTCAAACGAAATTTCTACCAGACATTGGTACTAACTCAAATAATCCACACATGAAAAGAAACCACAACGTTCAAGTCAGGAGCTCCTTACAAGATTTCTGACCAGGGAGTCAGAAAGATAGTCAGAAGAGTACTCAACCAGCCAAGGACCACCCTGAAAGTGCTCCAGAAGGACTTGGAGGCAGCAGGTATACTTGTTACAGAGAAAACAATAAGCAATGCACTCCACCACCATGGCCTCTATGGACGCTCAGCCTGCAAGACTCCATTCCTCAAGAAAAGGCATGTTGAAGCTGGTTTAAATTTGCTTAACAGCATCTTGACAAGCCTGTAGAATACTGGGAGAATGTTGTGGGCGATTAGTTCAAACATACAAGAAGCCTCTGGAAGCTGTCATTGCAAACAAAGGCTTCTCCACAAAGTATTAGATGAGTCTCAGTTAGCGTGTTTATTACTTTTTTCCTGTGTTATCCCACTTAATTCCACATAATCGTTATTTATGGACCTGAACGTTGTGATTTCTTTTCATGTGTGGATTATTTGAGTTAACACCAATGTCTGGTAGAAATTTTGTTTGAACTCCACCTTTGGAAATAAATGGGATGAGAAAAAAGTTGACATGTTCAATACTTATTTTCCCCACTGTATTTAGGTTTATATGAAAGTCCACTGGTTTCAATCCTGCCTGATTTGATCTTCCCCCAAAAACCACTCTGAAGTTTTAATGAATTTTGATTTATCACTCCAGCTCCGTTTCCTGACCGCACATCACACGGCGCGTTCCTCGCTAGAAAAACTAGTTCTAACATTTGGATCGACTGCAGAGCTCGGCCAAATCACCAATAACTCTGTAATTAGTTTCCCCGGTGCCACGAGTTCAAACACAAAGTCATTCAAACAGTTCTCCACAGGGTCCGCTCCATGAACGCATCAAACCTCAGCTCCATTATCAAACGGTGTTTATGTGGAACAAGGTGTTCCAGACACCTATGCCAGGGAAAGAAAATGAAAGATGAAGAAATACATTTACAAAAAAAAAAAAGGAAACTCTTTTTGGGAGAACAAACCACAGTTGCTTGGAAACTAACGAAACAGTTCTTTAAAAGAGAGAGAAATTTGATCTTTGGAAATATTAATTCTGAAACATAATGTCCTCACAGATAAATACATCAAAGCAAGAGATTTTGTCAGGCTAATTTGAAAATTAAAAGCGCGTTGATCAGTGCAGAAGAAGGAAATGTAAGTCACAGCTATGATGCTTTAATTATTCAGCAGTTTGATTACAGAATAACACAGAAAGGCTTCATTATTCTGAGCAGAAAGTGCAGAAAGTGTTCAGAGCTGGGATAAAGCATCTGATGAATAACATCTGGAGAATACGTTTGGTTTGAGGTTGCACAGCAGAAAGCCCGGCGTCATGGTGATTATCTTTTCTTCAGGGAATAGCCGGGAAGTGGTGACTCAGCTACGAGATGCTGAGTTTGGAGTCAAAGTGCTGCAGTTGAAGCAGCTTTCTCCAGTCGTAGAAATTCAGATTATCAATCCCAAATGTTAGGATTAACCCATTCACTTATGTACATATCTGTAACACTGGATTACGCCTCTCGAGCACTGAGCTGAATCTGTGCTACAGTGAAGCCACAGGAGAGATACAGCGAGTCTGTGAAGCTGCTAATGAGCAAAGTAAAATCATCCCATTCCTTTTTCTTTACACGAGGTTTGAGCTGAAACTTTGATGACTCATACCCGGATCATTTTCACCCATTTATCTTTCCTGCTTAATAAAAAGTGTCCAAATATTCCTCTTTTTAATGATAAAGTGGAATTCTTTGATCTGAACCTGTTGAAAAGGCTGAAAGGGGAGGGTTGTTCTCATCAATTACTCGCTTCTTTTATGCAACAGTGGCCGTAATGCTGCAAGGTCAGGCAAAGAAACACCAAATGCTATGTGAAGATTGAGTCAAAGGCGGATGGGATATAAAAACAAGAGATGGCTTTTATAAAAGACAGAGCGCAGAGAGAAATCATGTACGACAACACACTTAAAGAAGAAGGCCGCAGACTGTTTGAGACGAAGGTCCCTGCATTCATCTCTCTTCATCGTGGACGACTTTCTACATGAGAGGAATCACAGGGTCTAGGCCGGGCTTTGGCTGTGGTTTAAAAAGGTTTGTATGCAATTACCTCACACGGTATCCGCGGTGTCTGAGCCGCCGTGGTTTTTAATGGGTTTGTCATTTAAAGAAAAAAAGGGCTGGGACAGAAGAAAACGATTTGTTCAGAACAAAAAGTCCTCTGCGTCACCCCAGTTGTTCTGGATTTGTCAGCACTGGGGCTTTAGCTGTCTATTAAGGCTCATGTTTCCTGTGGAGTTTCTTTTGTTGCTATGATTATATTCTACAAAAAAAGGTGGGGAGAAAAATCCATGACTGCAAGGGCATCTATAAAATCACAGTGTGACAGGTGCTGTAATGGTTTTTGCTCACATGACGGCTCACAGTTGAAGTATGTCTGCATGTGTATGTACCCATACATTTAAAACATGTTTTCCAGCCTGTGTTTGTGATTGCTGCCCTTGATTTCAATGTTCTGAGGACTTGTCAGGATGGTAATTGCTCTTTATCACTTCTGTGTGGAGCTGTCCTTTTGCGGACATGCTGGAAAAGAGGAGGTAGAATTAACGACACCAAAAAAGGGGGAATAGTGACAGGGAGCTGTGAATTTTCACTCACAGTCTAATGGGCTCTACGCGAGGATGTATGGGCATTTGTGGTTACTGAATGAAAAATTAGAAAGTGATAGTAAAAGTTGTTCTAAAGGCAGAGATTAGATAAATACAGAGATAGATGAATACATTGTGTGTGTCTTTGGGTCTTTGAAGGTAATCTGCTAACACAAGCCTTGCTTTTGTGTTTTAAGTTATAACTTTGTCCTGCTTCTGGTTAATCATACTGTATTATCAATTCTTGACTTTACCTTCCAAAATATTTTACAATCCTTGAAAAATACACAACAACAGCAGCTGTCAATCATAGTTAAACGTGATGCAAAATCTTGTTTTTAACCTCTCATAACTAATGAAAACAAAACTTTTCAGAAAAAGAGGATTTGAATACAAGGTAGCCAAAAGATATCTTCAAATCACCAAAACAATCGGACGTAAGAAACATTTGTATGAGGTGTATTGATTTTTTAAAGCTGGACCTCAGCCCATCTGGAATGACTGGGGAGATGGATTTTTTGACCTATACTGCAACAAGCCACAGTGGGAGCAGTTTTTGCTGCGATCTCACTTCAAATCAAGCAAGATGACGTTCATTTTTTTTACAGTCTATGGTATTGATATGCTAGCGGTTAGCATATATCGCGATAACTTTAGTTTTCCAGCAGAATTTCAACTTTTATCACTAAATACACAAACAAATGTACCAAAAACAATACAGAACACTTGGTGCTAGCTTGATGCTAACGTACAAAGGAATTTGCATTGATATGCAAGCGGTTAGCATACATTAATAAAACCATTTTTAGCAGAAGTTTAACTTCCTATCACTGAACACAGAAACAAATGCACATTCATACATCTCCTACACCACACAACAGTGGTGGTGGGAAGAGCTGTCATCCCATATTTGAAAGAACACTTTTGGATGATTACACAAACAAGTTAAGTGCGCAAAGAATTAGGCTACAATTAAAACCATCTACATAAACAACATAATGATGTAAACATCATGCTAGCCTGCGCACAACGTGTATTGGAATAATAATGGCCTTTAAAGATGCCAACTACACATACAGAAAGAAGCCTGTGGAAAAAGTTATGACCACAGACAGAAACGAAATACAGTGTGAAATGGGCTTGAGGTTGAAAACTTAAAGTAATACTGGAATGAGACTGTAGAAATTGCAATTCATCACCTGTGCCATCCACCCGGTCCATTTTTCTTGAAGTGCTGCAGCAGCAGCAGAGCTGACAGTGGGAGAGGCTTCAGATGATGCAGAATTTTAAGCAGATAAGAAAACACAGCAGCAGCGGCGGCAGCAGCCATGTGAAGTGGGTGATACTGTCGGCTGAAAAGTTGTTCACGAGTGACAAGCAGCTGGAGAGCTCGCGCAGACGTCTCACCTTTTTTTATCCCTCTGTCTCAGAAACGGCGCATCTACTGAGGCGTGCTGCTAATGTGACAGCCTCTGTAATCGCACTGGATCCTTTCTCCTTTCTCCAAAGACAAACAGACGTAAAGCCTTTTATCACCGTTTAGAAGAAATCATTTATGTACAGCTGATGCATGCCAGACAACTTTTTAAACCTGGGAGAAGTTCTCTCTGCATGCAGCATCTTTAATGAAGTGCCAGTCATAATTACAGGACTCTTTGTAGTGGTGTTTGAATTAGATTAAGGCAGTGTGTGAATTAGATTTCAATCTCCAAATAGCCCTGTGTAGGCGAACATCGTCAGAGCTGCTTATGAAGCCCTCAGCAGCTCCATTAAGTTGTTTTCTCATTAATTTTCAGTGTGTGTGTGTGTGTGTGTGTGGTGTGTAAATATCACAGAGAGGAGGGGAAGGAAGTTGGGAAAGTCAGCCGACGCTGCAGGAGCTGATGCATTCACACTGAACCTGCACCACAAACAGATCCATTCTCCTCTCTCTGCAGCTCACGACAGAACAACACATAGATCTTTATTAGACCGCGGGCAGAAAAGCCTTTATTCTATGAGCCGTTTCATTATTTCTGCTTTTAAAGTATGCTCTCTAAGTTTGCTAAGTCTTGGTGATCCAAAATAATTCACACTAGCAAAGGGAAAGGAACTGTTTTACATAAAGATGTGGACTATCTCATCCATCAGGGTGAGCACGCCAACACGACGCAGGAGGCTGCTTGTTACAGCGCTGCTAAGACAAACTGAAGTTTACTGAGGGAGCTGCATGCTCTAAAGGTCACAAAGAAAAAGATTTCTTCACATTATTTACACCTTGCTTCAGCTGTAAAGACGCAAAAGTGATGAAAGTGTCAGTACTCCTGTTGTAGTTTGGGTACTTCCTGTGCAGGAAATGATCCTGAAGGTGTCAGGTGTCTGCGTCAGACCCCGAATCAAAAGAGAGGAGTCCCTCCCAGAGCTGCCATTTCACACTGACGCTCAGTGATCACAGAGAGAGGAATCCATCACAGAGGAGGCAGACGGGAAGATATTTCATCACTGAGAGGAGCCTCGAAAGACCAGGATGCAACACTGCAATGTCCACATCTTTGCAGGTGAGTAAATTCAGAGTAGCAAATGTGCTCTCTTGGAAGTTGATTTGATGGAGATAACAAATCAAACATCAGCACAAGAACACAACAGATGTATATGTTCTTACCACAGACTGTAAAAAAATGGATGTCATCTTGCGCAGCGGTAAAAACTGCTCCCCCTGGTGGCTGGCTGCAGTATAGGTCAAAAAAATCCATCTCCCCAGTCATTCCAGATGGGCTGTGGTCAAACTTTAAGAAATCAATACACCTGGTAGAAATGTTTCTCACGTCTGATTGTTGTGGTGATTTGAAGATAACATTTGGCTGTCTTATATTCAAGTTTTCTTGAATACAAGAATACAATCTTGGCACCTGTGATGGGGCTACTTAGGAAATGGCAGAGCCACGCCGTCTGCTCTATTTACAGTCTCACATGGATGGTGATAAGAAGGTCAGACACCTCAGGAAAACTAAAGAAGGCCTTTCTCTGCTCTGGTTTGAAGTCACAGTTGCAGAAAAATTGATCCAAACAGTCAAGTTTTCATTACTAGAAGAGTATTAAGGTCTTCTATCACATGACAGAGCCAGGACGAAACACCGGATGGAGTTCAAGAAGCTTTAAGGGGTGTCATCTTCTCTCTGAATATCATAAACAGAGAGTAGAAATGTATTCTTAAGGTTTAAACATTGGCAGATCATTTCATTATCTCAGGTGATAAAAGCATTCAGACACATTTTGAATTCAGATGCTGTTTACACGCTCTCAACAACCAATTCACACTCCAAGTTTAGCTCTCAGAGCAGTAAATAAAACCTCCTCTGGTGCATGAAACCCTTCTGTCTGGCTTAGCTTAGCTTAGCATTAACAAGATGATTTGTCTCAGACAAATTTAAATCTGGTAGGGGTTGATTTATTCGTCTGTTTTTTTTAGAACCCTCTAAGAAATGTCAGAGAAAACCTCCAGACTTGGGGAAGAGTTGAACAGTAGTTTCTGGAATAAATTAAAACTTTCCAACACTGATGGGCAAAGTTTTCACCAGGCGTGATAAACTTCAAATGGAAGTCTTTGCTCAAAGTTTAGATTTCCAAACCAGAAAGTGATTAATAGGGAGAGCTGTAATAGCTGCGTCTCCCTCCCTCTGGCCTCTCGGCTGTTTTGTACGGAGAGATAGCAGAATTAGAGGGTATTCTATCTGGAGTCTGCTTCCTCTGGGCCGTGTCTGTTTCAATGCGACTGCCTTAAGGCCTGGTTCAAAGGCTGAGCAAAGATAAAAGCCTGGGGAGGAGGCCGGGAAAGGAGATGATGTTGTTTGTCATTGCTTGTTAAAAACAAACCGTTGAAGATCATTGAAGGTCCCCGGCTTTCAGCACTCAGACCCGGGGCCTTGAACAAAACAACCCAGAGAGTGAGGCACTCGTAATCAAAATGAGAGTCCTCTCACACCCGCGTCGAGTTCCCCTCTCGCGACTGACTGATGTTTGGTCTGCAGACATATTGTGCAATCACTTACAAGGTATCCGCGGGGTATTGCGCCATCATGTTGGGGTCAAAACAGTTTGCAAAACAACATCTTCATATATTTGCGGCTTCATTGCGATGTGCTAGAGATGGTTTTTCATCTCCGGGGCCAGCTGCCTCTAGGGTTCAGAAACAGTGGGCATGTCAGGTCGCTGCAGGAAGGAGCGCCACAGCTTTAGACCTTCCTCTGCCTCTGGATGTAAGAGAGTGCGATTCAACAGGAGCATCCAGAATCAATGGAAATGACATTTTGAGACATTATCATGCTCGACTAAATATGACAGTTGAAAGGCAATTTTCATTAGCGTGCGCTCAAAGTGAAAGAAGAAAAAAAAAGCCGCCTGTCAATCTGCATCAAAGACGGATTCATTGGACATTCAAGCCATGAAAATGCAAATGGGAACGTTTCCTTTTCATTAAACGTTTGTAATTAATTTCTTAAACAACAGAGCCCCTCTTCCTCCACACATTAATTTCATCGGCCTGTGGAGGGATATCTTAGCCTTTTCCAGAATTAGCACAATTAAGCGCCGCTGAGTAACAATCACCGGGGCCATTTGTGAGCGCTCCTGGCTCTTTCCTCTCCATTTCAGCGGCGCTCCATCAAACGGCCTGACAATAGTGGGGCGCGTATTTGTCCAATATATGAAGGGATGAATTATTGATACTCTCTGCTGTATCTGTTGCTCTCCCTTGGGTGCTCTCACGTCGTCATGATGTTAGATAATGAAAAGAGTGAAGAGACGGATTCACAGTTCTTCTCTGTCTGAAGCCTTTTTAAAGAACGCCGCTTTTCATCAGCGACTAACCAAGCAGCAGCACGCCTCTCGTGAAAAACAAAGGGAAAAACATATTCTCTACTGTCAAATTCTGCCAAACATTTAGCTCTAAAACATCACTTTTTCTGCAGATTTAGAGAAACATTTGTGAAATATAACAGTCAAATAATATATATAAATGTTCTAATCATTTAGTTCCATTCTTAATATTTAGCTAAGGATAAATATTTATCAAAGATTTCTAAATATTTAGCTACATTTCTAAATATTAACTCAAGATTTTTAAATCTTAAGCAAACATTTATAAGTCTTAAGCGAAGATTTTCAAATATTTGCAAAGATTTCTAAATATCTAGCCAAGATTTATGATTCTCAGCAGCCAGCCAAGAGCTTGATTGCCTTTGTCCAAGCAGGGGACAAGCCGCAACCCTCCAAGAAGACCCAGGGGGGCCTTCTCACGACATCAAGGGACTGGCAGCTCCTGGTGGAGCTCTACTTCTTCGATGTCGGATGCAGGATCTTCAACAGCGCCATCGCAGCACTTGGTACGTTTGTAATCTAACGGCTGATTTAGCCGACTGTGTTTGACTAACTCAAGTGTGTTGTGTGAATTTGCATGTTAGCTAAATATTTAGAAATCGTACCGCAAGATTTAGAAATCTGATAAATATTTAGTCTTAGCTAAATATTTAGAATCAGGACATTATTCAAAAAATATTTCTTTAAATCTGCAGAAAAAGTGATGTTTCAGAGCTAAATGTGGAGAAATGTTATTTGCAGTGCATGCAACTTTACAATCAGCAGCGACCCTATTACGGTTAAAAACCCTCATGTGCGTTGTTTTAGTTGCAGCAGTGCATCAAAGATTTTGCACGTGAATCCAGAGCTGGTGGGAGAGGATTTGAAATGCCTGAGGTGTGTCAAAATATAGCCGACCTTTGGCCTCTGTGGTCGATAAGAGAACAACAAGCCAACAAAGAAACATCTCACACATGGGAAGACAAGAATCACAAGATCTCTTTCTACTGATGAAGGCTTGTTTGAATTCACATTCAGGCCTTGAAGCGGGTGAAACAGGCTTTAAAAAGACAACTTGGAGCCCAAAATGCTAGAATAATTAAGACAGAGGATGTTTGTTTATGAATTTGGTGAAGTTAAAGTCAAGTCTACCTCCCTTGTGTCCAATCAAACCAACAGCAAACAGCTCTCCAGGAAAAGACACCGACCAAAAAGTTGGTGCTTAAGTCCTGCAGCAATCCGATTTCAAAAAACTTCACGTCAACTTTCCCCAAAATGAAAACGACCCAGTGATGTCAGACCGTTTTTTTCCCACGAGCATCAAACAGCATCACTTCTTCATTGTTGCTCCATTTCTCTCATATTCCTATCATCCATTGCCAACCTGACATCACATCAAGACATTTCCTGGCGCCGAGCTGAAGTCTGAGGCAGAGAAAAGAGAAAATTCAGCCATCTCCAGCCTCAAAGATAAATAGCGGAGTCTGACACCGGCTCATTGGAATAAAGAGCAGGGGCGTCTTTCTACCCTCATCACTCTGCACCGAAATTCATGTCAGGAGAAATCCATCTTCCAACACATTTCTCTCCACAGACTGTAATGCAAAACAGCTACAGGACTTTTTTCTCTGATCTGTCATCTTTGCTACAGGAGTACAAGTCTTTTCTGACATCTCTATTTTTGTAATTTGAACAAATCTCAGCATCTCTTTCTCCACCTGTCCGACAGATTCGCCTCTCGTCTGCAAGGCTGTGAGGAAAGATCTGAGGAAATGTGCACAAAGCTCCCTAAAGTTTCATCCAGTGCCGACTGTATTATGCTCAGTGCCACCAAACTGGTGTCAAGGAGGAGGTTTTATGGAGCTTTTCAGTTTGGAAAGTACACGGCTCTTACAAGCTTTCATCGCAGCAGAGGTCGGCGCTATTAGCCTGCAGCTGATGACGTGGTTCACCTCCAGGCGAGCAACTTTGTCTCCGAGTGGATTTTGTGGGCGTGTGGTAAGAGGAGGAGGTCAAGCACATAAAAACTATCCGCTTGTATTTAAATCTATCAGGGGTGTAAGTTTTATGAGTGTTTCTGGTCTTCAATGACTCATTTTTCTCTTCAACTCGAGCTTTTAATCTGAATAATTTGTATCAAATGAGGAGCTTCAACCTTGTGCAGATCTGCCCACATGCCTCTGAAGAATCCTAATTTCTAATAATCAGAAACTCCTCAATGACTGCTCCATCTTATCTCCAAATGGCGGTGAGTTTCTGCATCATTGTGCTGCTACAAAGTGGAACATCAGAGCGAATTCTCTCAACATGAAAAGGAAGAAAGAGCGCAGTCTCTCATTTCAGCCGGTGTCTATAGATCTGCTGCTGCAGTCTTTTTTCATTCCTCCCAGAGGATCCTGGACCTTGATCGAGTCAGACAAGCGTATCAAGCCACGGAGTGACACAATCTTTATTACATGCATGGCGACTCAGAGGAGGGGAGGCTGGTTGGTGGGCTTCCTGGGAGAGCGTATGACGAGTTAATGGCAAGGAACTATGTTTGATATGGGGTGGCAGTTGTTGTCCGGGGTGTATCTCCATCATGCTGTGGCTTCAGGAGGAGGAGATGGAAGTTTGATGAGCGGCCTCAGGAGGGGCGGAGGAAAACCTGTTTTCACTCTTAAAGCTCCTGCGAGGGATTTTTTGAGCTTGTTGTGAAACACACCAAATTAAATCTAAAGCTACACACATGAGCTTTAAATTAAAGATGGTGACATCAAATAAAAGCCGACGCTTTGGAGAAGACACTGGAACTACAAACACTTGCAGCACATTTAATTTGAAAATTAAGATTCGTCGCTGTAATTGCTTTTCTTTTTATGTATTTAACCTTCATTTAAGCAGGTTGGTCCCATTGAGACGAAAAGCCGCCCTTCGAGGTAGACCTGGCCAAGACAGGCAGCAGCAAACACACAGTTACAGACAAGATTCACAAAAAACAAAAATAATAAAAACTAATTTAAAAAAATTACCATTTAAATTTGTCAAGGTTTCCTGTTTGCACTTCCAGTTAAAAAAAAGATAAAATTAAAACATTTTGCAGATTTTCCTCTGTCACAAAAACTGAGCCCTTTGCTCCCACTACAAAAACTGTAATCTTATTAAGTAATTTTGTCTTATTTTCAGTAGAAAATGTCTTTTGAGATTTAATACGTATATTGGAGCTACTAAAAAAAAATAATAATAATTAATTTTTGAGAAAAAAAGAGGTTGTTTTGAGTTTTTAGAGTCGCAAATTTATGAATCCAACTCCAAAGGACAATCTGATAAGGCTGCCAAACTACAAATTCAAAGCCATATATAAGTCTATGAGAAATTGGAATTTACCAGTCTTTAAAGTCTTAAATCTGTGACTTTATCAACTTGAACATTTCTAGTTTATTCCTTGAAAATTTTACATTTTTTTTTTATTTTAAGTGGCCCTAATACACACATGTAAATATGAGCTACATTCACCTGACCAGTCCAGAAAAATGTCTTGTTTCAAGTTATTCAAAGACAACGATGAGGTCTGAATTGCTGTGTACATTGATGATTTATTGTCTGCAAACTGTAATATGAATAATAATAATAATAATAATAATAATGAGTTATTTAGATAAGCCCCCTACAATTTTTTTTTTTTTTTGAGCTAGAAGTGGTGAGCTCCCCAGTTCCATGGTTCATGTTATAGTGTAAACTGAAATAAGGGACTCATAAAAGAGAAAAATAATAATAATAATCTGGGAAAGCATCATGGAAAAAGTGCTTTTCTTATTAAAAAGACAATTTTTACTTCATTTAAGACAAAAACACTTGATAATATTTCAGTTTTCCAGCTTGACTTATTTGAGACTCTTTCTCTGGCTTAAAATCCAAATTTCTGGTTGTTTATTTTGGAGAAAAACTCCCTGCAGGTTGTCTTTTAAACATCTTTCAGCAGTTTCAGCGCAGCAAATAACCAGCAGTATTTTGGCGATGTTTCCTAATTTAGTTTCCTGAAACAGCAATCGATGAAACATCCTTAAAGAAACTAACCTTTCAGCTGTTTTGGATCCATTTTAAACTCACTGCGAGGTGTTCAGTAAGTCAATTTTCACTCAAACTTTCATCAAGGACACACAAGTTGTCGGTTTCCCTGCTCTTAGGTAACTTTTAACCTCTGGTGCACCTTGACATGCAGCTTAAAAACACATGATTCTGTCTCCTAGAAATGAGTCCAGACCTGGCCTTGCGGAGGTCAAATGGAGCCACGTGGGATCCTCACTGGGTCCATGCCAAAGCCGCCTGTAGCTGTGTTTAGCTGTGCACCAACAAAAGCAAGACATCTCTGTGCATAACTCCAGGTGGATGTTATAAAGAGTCCGACCTTGGACTTTTATCACATGCCGTACCCCTCTCTTGCTCCTCGGACTGCCCTGGCTACATCAAATAAAGGCAAAAAAATGTCCTGAAAACCTTCAGGGAAATAGCAGCGCTAAGAAATGGAGGCTTCAGAAGCCTCAGCCGTCCTCCCACAGCTCCACATGTCACTTCTGTCCAGAACAGGGAGAGTTTCTTTGCTGCATAAATGGATCACAAAACCCCAAGTGCAGACTTCACTTTGTGAAACTATGAAAGACCTGCGACTGTCTGATGTCCTCGCCTCAACTTTTCATCAACTTTTCACTTTTTGAGTCGCCTGCATGCAAATATTTGGCATCTGCAAAGGATGATGGGAGATTCTGGAGATGTGCGTGCAAGAGCTGAGCAGGAGGAGCTTTGTGTTACGACTTAAAGCTCCTGTGAGGAGTTTTTACCTGACCTGAGAAACAAAAAGACAACCACTCTATCTGACACCTGTTTGATAACCAGCTTTGACCTCCTCAAATGAGCTTTAACTTAAGAAAGCAACTGATGAAAATAAAGGAGGGAGCTTCAGGTCTAAATTGGGACACGATCCCAGATCTTGAGGGATGTTGTTGAATCCCTAAATCCTTGAATTATCCAGCAGTGTATGAATAAAACACCTCTCTGTGCTGGAACTCAGTGTTCATTTGTAAATAATGAAGTCTTTTACTGTATTTCAAAGGAGGGAAGAGCACTTTACTTGCACTTATTTCCAGGGTAAACTTTAATATTTGACAGTTTTGCAAAACAGACTCCTCCCTCCCACCTTTAGCTCTCAGTTTTTATCTCTTTACATCGCATGACCTGCTTCACAAGGACTAAACATTACAGAAAAGCACACTGTGAAGGCTTTGTAGCTGGAGAAAACAGCAGTTTCTCAGCAGATGTCTTGTAGAGAGTGTAACCAGGAGCATATGCTCTCCATCGCAGCTGAATTTTTATCTTACGTCTCTCCTGCCGGCCTGCAGGCTTGGCTCTAACTCTGTCTTTTCAGCAAATTCAACTGTGAAAAAAAACCCAGGTAACTCTACAGAGCTGTTTTATACCACAAACAAGTTGTTGTTGTTGTTGTTGTTGTTGTGGCCCGGGGTGTGGTTTTGGCAGAGCAGCTCAACATGGAGACATTTTTCTAAACTAACACAAACACCTGCTGGGAAGAAGCAGGGCCACGGATTAGAGGCACTCACGGGTCAGAGACACAGATGAAGAGATGTGATAGCCAAACAAATTCAGGGAGGCAGGTGGAGAGATGGACTACAAGCTTGGCATGGCAAGGAAGGATGCTATGCAGACACACAAGACTAATACATGGTCTATTTTCAAGTGCTCTTTAAATTACCGTAACTGCTCAACCATTTGGGCAAAGAGGAAAATTCAAACAAATTCTTCAAGAGGAAAAAACAAGCTTCGCTGTGATATCTGCACTGTACAGGAATCCACATACAACATCATTTCAATCACAGGCAGCAACTGATGCAAGCTTTTCCAATTACCGTAACTCTTTGACTAAATGGGCAAGCGAAAAAACTCAAAATCCTGAAAGAAGAGAAGATGAGCTTTTGATTTCTGACTCTCCTATAGTCATAACAAAGAAAGTCGATGTGACCTGTGTGATACTTGGGTGTTAAAGAGCAGGCTTTGGGAGTAACAGATAACATGTAACAGGATGCACTGATATGAAAATTTTGGCCAATAAATATTGCGGTTATGGGCGATAACAGATATTTATGAATATCAATATTGGTTAAAAACAAAAAAACAATCTTGACACAGATGATGTGTCGAGGTATTTCAGAAAGAGCAGCGCGATCGTGAGAAAAGACGACGGAGTGCCCGAGATGAATGCAATAAAATACGTTTTGTCTGTTTTTTGGATCAAAAACAGGAAGCAAGACATAAAAGAAGAGGGTCCACTCTTCTCAGGTAGTTTGGGTGTTTACAAAGTCAGAGAAAACAATATTATTTGAGCCTTGAAAGATCGTTCAAGATGCTCTGAAAATGGCCAGCAGCTAATGGGTAAATATCAGCCCATTTCTGCACATCCGCCAAAAAAGATGTAACTGTAATCTGTTACAGTACAGAAAAAAATACATCATCAGATTACTGGAATATTTGATAGAAACAGGGATTATTCAGCAGGATTACATTTGTAAATCTAACGAGATAACTACAGTGCACGGACACATGCACAGTGAGCACGCATTGCGACACAACAAACCAACGCGTGAAACGACCATCCTCGTAGCCTCTAGCTGTATCAAAGTGCAGAAATCCAGTCAGCTAAAGTTCAGGTTTGTTAGCTTGCTAACCTGTCAATAACCAGTTAGTGCAACTGGAAATCAGTAGGTGTTCTGCCTGAATTTGCTTTGCAGTTTTTTTTTTTTTTTTTAATTCAGGACATGGACACTTTATTTGTCAAAAGTGTAAAGGAGATTTTATCATGTTTCTCTAAAAAAACTGGATTGCATTTTTAAAGTAACCCTCCCAACCCTGTTAAAGAGTTAAAGAGACATTATCAGTGTAATCTAAAGTATTTAGGTTTAAAAACTGCTGACAGAGTGAAGTAGGAATAAGCATTAGTAAGACTGTAGAAGAGTTTACACTTTTCTAAATCAATTAAGCCATAAAAGACAACAGTCCCCTGAAAGTGTTGCACATGAAGGTGTGAAGATGAGTTTGACGTCAGTGACAGGAGATGTGAAGCAGAGCGAGCTGAGGTAAGGCTCCTTTTTCTGTCTTGATGTTTTAGAAAATCAAGGGGGGAATGTTAAAAGTGAGCCCCGGAGCAGAAGCAGTGACTCAGTGATGTGTGTTACATGACGCTGATTATACATTCCTACCAGCACACGGCTCCTGCTCCTCCTGCTGCTTCTCCTGCTTCTCCTCCTCCTGCTGCTGCTGCTGCCGGTGTCAAATCCAGCTTTTCTGACTCAGACCCAAGCGGGATGGAGTTTGGAGGAGCTGCGTGCCATTTACTCATCATCTTCCTCTTCTTCTGCTACTTATCCCCCCGTGTGGCAGCAGATGGGGCTCCCTTGCCTGCGACACACACACACACACACAAACACGAAGCTGCTGAACAATCTGTGGACAAGCCCAGCAACTAAAACCCCAAGGGAGGGTGTTAAGGCTTTTCTGGAGTTCAGTTCCTCCCTTAATGAGGTGGAAGACTCACTTTAGTTGGCTGAATGACTGTAGGAAGCTGCATTTTCCTCCTTAACATTACAGACATCACCTTCGCCTGCTGTTTACAATCCCTGCAGGGTTTCTGAAGCTTCAATCTGATCTTTTTTGTGCAGAACATCACAGATGCATGCAAATTACTGCTTTTCTACAGGGGGCGCCAAAGTCTACAGTCACAAAAAGTTCCTCACAGGAGCTTTAATGTGTAATTTTTCAAATAAGAGTCACCACTTCCTGTTTCTTGACAGATACAAGCAAAGGCTAAACCATCTCCACAAAATCATAAACCCACACATCAGCCGAACATATCCCTAACTGAAGACGAGGAGGATTAATGAATGAATTACATGCTTTACTGAACTCTGCTGGGCGATTGTGTTTTTGCTTCACCCTTCTCTGCAGGAAGGTCGGAGCGCAGGGCCAGGCGCCGAAAGAAAAAACACCCTGGGAGCTAATGGAGCTTCTTTGTAAAGGACAGTACAGCAGACTGGAGTCCTGCCAATGTGTGCGGCTTAACCCTGAGTCATGTCTTGAAGGATGATTTCTGAAAGCATCAACAACTCTGAGTGCAGAGGAAATAATAAACCAAAATGAAAGTGATCGATTTTATAAACGTTGTGCTTGCAAATGAAAGGTTGATGAGTATTTCTACAAACCTGCACCTGACAGCGACAGGTTTTTTTTTTTCTAGCGACACCTGATGCAAACACGAGCAGTTGCATCACAAACTTGGGAAATCCAAACCAGCTTTAAAGCCTCAGCTCGGTTCACTCCAAGTTTTCTGCTCCTTTGATTCTGAGCGGTTGTTGAAATTAGAAATTATTCATCTGAAATCCTTGCAACACACCAGAAAGATACCTGCTGGTTTGGGAGAAAAAAAGCAGTCGAAACTGAAAACGAGACTACAAAAGTCTTGAAAAGATGGAATTCAGAGTTTAAGATATGCAAGGAAAAAGTGGATTCAGCAAGGGCGTGAGGTCAGGACACACAGATGGCTCTCAGTGTGATCTGGAACGAGCTGCAAGCATAAAAAGCTGCCGCCCGGCCTCATCCCTGAGACGCTAAATCAACTCTGCCTCTCCAAGATGGGGCTCATCATTTCCCAAACGTCGGCTCACTCCCCAAAAACAGAGACAGCCATCAATAACCTCCACCCTCCACCCTCCAACCGCTGCGTGACTGTAATGACTTTGCAACAAAACGACACGTCACTGGGCTTAATTTAATTATCCTCCATCTTTATTGGCTTAATTGTTTGTGACAAGAGATTCTCCAGGACAAGCCGAGGTGGGGGAGGGGTGACTGATATGGCGATGGGAAATTAATGTGTTTCTTAATGGGACTGGAAGCTGTAGGGTTACATGTGGATCACTTGAATCTCTAGAAGTTATCCGTCTCCGTTTTCTCTTTCTCGTGATTGTTTTAACGCACGTTTAACAGAAGAAAACTGCTTTCCAGATGTGTTTATGCCACACACGAGCACCTCGATTGTATTGTGTGTGCATTTAAGCAGCCGGCTGCTCTCCTCCGACTGGCCTCTTTGTGATAACCCAGGAGAACTGACGGACTGCAGGGGCCACGCTGCTTTTCCCTTTTGTTTAATTAAAGCCCCTTTATACATCAAGAAGGCTTTGAAAAACTTTGAAACTTAATGGTCCATTTGTCCTCAATGAACGCGGCGAATAAAAAGCACAGCGGAGGAAATTCAGACATACTTCTCTTATGACTAAACCCATTCGATTATGAAAGCGGAGGGCATGCATTCATGAAATATGTAGTCTGTCGGGGTGCTATTCAAATTAGACAGAAGTGATTCTAAATTAAACACCTCGACATTTTTACTGCTCAGCGCACACACTGCAGCAAGCTGTGACACAAAGGTCTTAAATACACACCTATGTTTGGTTTACCGAGCTAGCTCTCATTCTTTCTAACAGTACACCTGTGGATAAATGTGTACTATATACAGTAAAAGTGACCACAAAGGGGGTCTAATCTTTGAATGCCACTGAATATGAATATTTCTCTTGAGGTGTTAGAGTCAGAGCCACAGGGTGCCTCATCCAGGAGCTCTCAGGAAATTAGCAGCTGACAGACAGCTTGCTGAACTAATTAGCTCAGTCCAGTGGAGTTTTTTGTCCACTTCAACTCAAGTAACACAAGGCACAAAGGAGTCAAGCAGGGCTTTAAAAGCACCACAAAACAAAGGAGTGTGCCTCAACAAGGCTGGCTTTTAAAGCAACAATGGCACAACTTCAGAGTTTTGACGTCATCTCTCCGCTCTTGTAATTTTTCTGAAGTAGGACTGCGTTTCAGAAAGTTCAGATAGAAAAAAAATACTTTATTCATCCCTGAGGGTAAATTCAGGAGTCACAGCAGCAATACAAGAAAATGTAAGAAAGAGTATAGTGCATAAAGGTTTATAGGTGTCTGGTGTTAGCCATGTCTGTGAATAGCATGATGCTACTCTGCCTTCAGTATTCCCTCTGTTGCTGGATTAACACAGCTAGCTTGTCCATCTTATTGGAGATAGATCTTAGATTCTCATAAACGATGGATGGAAGGACAGGTCAATGTTGTCACTTCTTGAACCAACACTTCATCCTGACCTTGTGGGGAAACATCCGGCCTCGCACCAGTCAGCATTGACATGCTACAGGCTGCTAACAGCTGATTTTACATGTAAACAATGCAGCCATGGTTACATGTAGGATCTCCAGACAAACACAGGAGAAAAAATAGTGAAAATATCACTGAAGACAAAACAGTTTACAAAGCTGACGAAAAATAAATAAAAAAATACATGAAACACACAAGGAAGAGAGACTTGGGTGGCGCCAAGCAACAAGAAGATGCCCTCCAGATGGAAAAAAATAAAAAAATACGTCTTTCAGATCAGTTTTACCAATAAAACCAAGAAGTATCAAAACCGTTGCTCTCTTTTTATCCAGAAAGTCAGCCAATTAGTTCTGTTTTTCCATCGCTGCCATAAATAGTTTTGTGTTATTCTGAGAAATATATCAAACCAGTAAATACCAAAAGGTCAACAAAGTTCCTTGAACAGCAAGAAAGCCAACCAAAGCCTCAAAGAGAGGACGATCCAGACTCCCAACCGTGTAATCATATGTGGAGGTGAAGTTTTTCAATCAAAAGGTGACGAGTCACACGTGACCTTGAGGTTGTGATCCCGTCAGACCGCAGAGCAGTGCATTTAATCCAGTGTCAGAGGGGAAATTTCTCACTTCTCTGCACTGATGATCACTGGATTGGAAAATCCAACATCTGGGATTGTTGGATTCTGACACGAATATCAAGACGGCTCCTTCAGTGTAGTACAACATAATCCCTACAGGCAAGGCGGAGTGATGAAATTTAGACCTGGCGTCTATGAATAGATACCGTCCACTCGTTTTAATATGACACTGGTTCTTCCTCGGTTGAAGTAATGAGACAATAGACAGGACTTAAGGATAACAAGGCCGACCAGCAGTGGAAAGCCGAGATAACGAGGCCCCTGACAGACAGCTAAGGTAAGAAACTCACGGCTCCCCTCTCATTACCACTTCCTCGCCCTCAGAGTCCAAAGTTTCCGCTCTATGTGGAGAATGTGCCGGCGTGTGAGCTGTGACATCCCCTCCACAATGAGCCGGGGATGCCAGGAGCTTGTTTTGCCATTTTGACGACAGGCTGGGATTTATCCGAGCTGACAGCCGAACTTTTTAGGATCAAATGTGACGGACGTACATAATGTGGTTCTGGATTGAGAGCTGCTGCGTTACGATCACAGCCAGGAATTAGTGTAGAGCAGCTGGTTTATATCCTTAATACACTGCATTCTGCAGCGCTTCTCACACTAAGTTGGATTTTTATTTGACTGAAATATTTTGCTCCATGCTGTGAACACATTGTTACTGTGTGGGCGAAAAAACCTGGAGAAAGAAGCCAGAGATGGAAGAAATTTGTTCATTACTGGGTTATATTCCAACAAAATTACTTTTCTAACTTTTTAACAGGGAGCGGAAAGTTTGGTCCTCGATGTTCTTATTCATGTCAATCTGATGTAGCTATGAGAGGATTAACTCTACAAGTTAATAAATGAAGCATGTCTGAGTCTTGTTTACTTCCTTTATACCATAATTACATGTTGTGAGCATTCACAGAGGACACAGTATCGACTGAGATCATACCACGGAGCAGTCTTCGTCTTCACTAAGGAACATGACATGTAGTGTAAGTCTGGTGTTTATTGATCTGTGCGTAATAGCTTTCTGCCTTTAATGAAAGTCTGTTGGCTTTATCAGACTAATAAGCTGCATGCTTCTTGTATAATAATAATAAACAACACATAATCTAAGCAGTTTTATATTCAATACTGCAAATAAAGAGAAAACTGAGCCCTCAAAGGCCAAATACTGTGTATAATTTGGAGATTCAATGTCATCTATTCACCTGCCGCTCAATACACGCTCTCCTCATCAAGAGTAAACACTCACATTAACACCAACAGGCAAATTAAAGCCTTGAGCTAATCTAAGCTGCATGTCTGGTAGACTTTAGGGGACCTTGCAGAGAAGAAAAGGTCAAAAAGTGGCCTCAGTCAGCTTTGGATTTACAGCACGTTTAAACGACCTGTCTTTTTCTGCCTATACTGAACCGTACATGAGGCGTTTAAGGAGCCAAAAAGTGCCTCTAATGTGAAGGAATAAGAGTGATGTGAAGGGGTAACTTTCCAAAAAGCAAATGAAGCAATCTGTCTCAGGACAAACAACCAGGGGTTAATAGGATGCTCACCACGCTGAGAGGAAAGCGCCCCTCACCTCCTGTGACCGCAGGGTGGGGTTGATTCATGATTGTCGGCCTATAACTCAGGCGCTCGTTGGAGTGTTAATCTCTTATATTAAAGCAATCAATGTTCGATATTCCAGCACTGGAAAAACAAACAGTTTAAAAAAATCTTGCAAGAAGATCCAATCACTGCCTTCATATTTATAATCCGTCTTAAAGAAAGAATCGACCTTGTTGTTTTCAGGGTGCAGGGAACAGCTCTCTTCTTGTTAATTTTCACTAATTAGCACCTCACATTAAAGTGCTACTCAGCTGTCATTAACTTCGCAGGTATTTACTCACCAGTGACTTCATTCTCGACACTGTGTACGTATCTACAAAGCAGGTGTGAAATGCCTCCGCTCTCCTTTGTGACGGTATAAGATATGTAATCTCAAAACTATGCAATGAATTCTCAATGCACCAAGGCCACCGAGGTATCCGTGTCATGAAACGTGTGTTTTCATGTTTCCAACCAGCCTCTGAGATAAGCTGACTCCTAAACAATGTGAGACGGGCAGAGTGATACAGCACACAGCTCTGGCTTTGGCTGCGGGGATAAATATCCTCACCTTTTGCACAAACACCTGCTTGGTTCACCAGCGTCATGCATGCACAATAATCTAATCCACTCACGCTACCTTACATATTCATGGGATGAATAAAAGCAGGAACAGGCTGCGTTCATTTGCTCCGCTCTCTATCTGATGCACAGGAAAGACACTGTGATACAATGCCATAGGTAGTGTAAGAGAGTTAATTAGTTTCCTTTAGCAGGCACGCCGGAAGCTTCTATCTCAGTGTGGAATCTCAGTGACATTTGTCCCTGTAATACACAACCACAGCACACACAGGCTGTAATTACTGTGATTGCTGCAAAGGCCAGAAACATCATTTGTAGGCTGCCTATAAGTTCTTTGGGTTAGGTTTGCAATCTGACTGAAACAATCTGAGACAGAAAAAGATATTAATACCTCTAATTTAGTCTGTGACTAATCTCATTCATGTTCTTACAACCTTTCTGTGAACAGCACGGACTGAATATTATCACTTACATTAGAAAGTTAGCACAGCAGGATCCATGAAGGGAGATTCATTAACACCAGGATGTGTTTAACGCTTGATTATGTTGGAATTAAAACTTGTGGTGATTCATTATTGAGGATAAAAAGAGACACCAGAAATCATCACCTCTGCCTGTTGACACTGTGGCAAAAATGTGCCTCAGGCTGGTTTTCAAGAGTCCGGGGATGTTCACATCAGCAGTTACCAGACACAGATCTAAAAGCAGCTGATATAAGACAAAATAATGCTGCAGTATTTTCCACTCTATATCCTACGGTGGCTGGTAGGTGTCAGACAATTTGCAAACACAACAATACAAATGCAAGAGCTACAACACAAAGTTAAATTCTTTTAACTTTTGTTTTGTTGTAGCTTTTGCATTTGTATTATGAGCTTTGCACTTTTGTTGTAGCTTTTGCATTCATGTTGTTGCTTTTGCATTTGTGTTGTTGTTTTTTGCATTAATGTTTTTTTCACTTTTGTGTTCATGTTGAAACTTTTGCATTGGTGTTTTTGCTCTTTCCATTAATGTTTTTTCACTTTTGCAATCGTGTTGTAGCATTTGCATTTGAGTCGTAGCTTTTGCATTTGAGTCGTAGCTTTTGCATTTGTGTTGTGTCTTTACATGGATGTTTTCGCTTTTGCCTTCATGTTGTAGCTTTTGCATTTGAGTCGTAGCTTTTGCGTTTATGTTGTAGCTTTTGTATTTGAGTTGTGTCTCTACATGGATGTTTTCGCTTTTGCATTCATGTTGTAGCTTTTGCATAAATGTTTTTTCGCTTTTGCATTTGTGTTGTTGATTTTGCATATGGTCTGTTGCTTTTTGCATTTATTTTTTTGTTTTTGCATTTGTGTTGTGGCTCCTGCAAATTGTCTGACACTCACTGTTCACTGTTATTTCCAGTATTGCTAAATTACAAATACAGGAAGTAGCACTGGATAAACACATTTTTTTAAGTACGAGTCAATTTTCTTCCATCAAACCAAGCGATTATTAATTTCTATGTGTTTTAAATGAGCTTCATCTGCTTTTGATTCCTACAACACGACACCTTATACATGCTACAGGTGTAGACACTCCATAAACCCTCCATCATTATGTTAACAGCCACTCAGATGAGCAGGAAAACTTTAATTGCTTTCACAGATACAGACTCTGCATGCAGTGATCAGCTCTCTGTGCAGACTTTTAATGTCGTCTGTACGTGGAAAACAAGAAACTGGTGGCTAAATTTGGTGTTTCAGGTGTCACGACTTATATGTAGCTACTGCACGTGTGCAGAGGGATTCTAATTAGCCTAATCACCTGCTCACAATGCATTACCTCGTCCTGAGCTCTTCTGTTTTAATGTTTTGTTGTCTGCTGGCAGACGGGCATCTGGGCTGAAAAGCGAGCAAACATCGATTGGAGGAGAGGGAGAGAAAAGAAAGAGGCAGAGGCAGACAGAAAGTGTGAAAGAGGAAGAGGGAGATTGATGTTCTTATCCCCAGAAGGAGAGCACAGTCTTGTGACAATAGTGCTGGTAAATCAAAAAAAAAACAGACAAACCCCTCTGAGTGTCCTTCCTGCTTTTAGACCCTAAATTTTGCTCGTGATAAAGCAGGTGCGTAAATACTGCTGGTTTAATGGAGTCAAGGTGTCCATCTGTATCCAAGGTGTAAAGAAAGGAGTGTTTTATTACCCGTTGCAGCAGATTCTGTTGGATGTGTATGAAAACACTGCTCTGAATTGAATCACATGCACAGTATCAGTCGTAGGATGATAAAAGAGACACAGGGTTTACAGCATGACTCTATTACAACAATGAGCCGCTTGTGTTTGTCTCAAAACAGGAACAAGTAGGAAAATAGTTTGGCCTAAATGGTGCATGCATCCTAAAAATAAACGTGAACTCGGGTTGTACCTGTATGTAAAAGGAAGAAAACAAGCGGCGACTGCAGTGGCTTAAAAAGCAAAGCGTAAACACAGAGAGCTGAGGGAGGATTTAACTTTTTCCTGCATTGGCCAAGACATCACTTAAAGAAAAGCCTGTTAGATGTTTTAAAAATAAACTCTGAGGAAAAATCCAGTCGCTTGTGCTCCCAAAGATTAATTGCTCTTTGATTTATGGATATGAAAGTCTGACCGTCTCACCTGGAACAGTTTACAGCGAGCCGTGCAACTTCTTTGGTGTATTTTTCTTTTATTCTAGTGTGTTCAAAGTTCATTTATGTGATTTATTTGATTGCAATTCAAAAGCTGTAAATGTAAATGTTTCATGCAAGCTGTTAAAATCAATTTCAAAGCAGTGTTTTGACACCTCGAAGATTTACATTAGTGATGAGTAGCAGTGTGGAAGGGATGCATCTGTGTTCAAATCAGAAGACAGTATCGCCCAGCGCCCGCCCACCAAGGCGAATAAACACAAACATCAGCCAAGAGCAGCCTCGGTATCAACAAAGACGTAGCCAAGGAAAGAGCGCCAACAACAGCACTGGCTGCATCCAACTGGAAGACATTAACACCTGCATCCATCCTGGAGGACTACAAATGGAGATGTCGAAGCACAAATTTGGAAGACAGTATCTGCTTTTGCTACCAAAAAACCATATCTGGATCTAAAAAAAGGAGTATTCCAAAACTATTCAGATCCAATAATTTAAGCAGTGTGGCACCACAGTCAAGAGACTAAGGAAATTACCCACTAACAAGGTCCAGATCTTTGTGTGTGCAACCAAATAAAATGAGATCTGCTGGAGAAAGAGTCCAAGGAAACTGAAGTCAATTGGACTGGACTGTAAATGTGGGACTGGGACGCAAAGGAAAAACTTGCACATATTTTTTTAAGACCAAAAGATTAGCACAAATATCCTCTCACACACACTGGGAGAAATGTGGTGTTACAGCGACAGTATGTCTGATCTGAAGGGGCCATAAGGCACATCACCTCTGGAGGAGATTAAAGTGCTTTTTTATGGGGAGGAAGGGGAAGAATTACTTGCACAAAGGCAGTCCTCGCCTTCGGTGTCATTAATATCATGGATGTGCCCTTTAGTGACACATTATTATTAAATAGCAGCAAGGAGTGTGTGCCTTATAAAAGATCCAGTTGGCTGAGACGTTAAAAGCTGTGCCAGCTGGGCACTTGTGTGTAGAAAGGGAGTTTCCTGCTCGCTTGATGCAGAAAAAGCACAATTTGCAATATATTTCACAGCAATGCAAAGATTTGCTGTACTTAAACAGTTAAAGAAAGAGTCTGTTGAATAGCATAGCATCATGCCTGACATAAAACAGCATGTAAAATGCCCCCCCGCTTTCCCCTTTTTGCACCAATTAACTCCCTCTCCCTCTCTGTGTCCACCGTATTAAACCGTTTAAATGGCACAAAACACACAAAGAAGACTGGGTGCAAATTACCAGCCGCCTTGAGGGGACACTGGTGTAAATTAACTGCACTTGCACCATGATTTACATATGGACTAGGAACAAATACTTGAAAATTGCTTTTTTCATTGTGATCTAATGGCTTTTAATTGGCAAACACAGAGTAGATAACAGGTTTATTCTCAGGAGGAGATCCACAGTGTGCCACGCGTTGCATGTTTAATCTTCCTGCATGGGCCTGTGTGTCTTACAGGAGGATTTCAACCATGAAAAATAGGCAGAGAGATGTAATTTATACCTAACCAATACAAGTTTTCAAGGTTCGTCTTTTTCTTCCATTGTATGTTGGAATTTCATGACAGGTGAATGTTTCTGGAAGCAGCACCATTCACCAGCACTCATTCTTGTGTTATTTCTATCAGCGTCTCAGCCTTGAAGCTCAAAAGAAGAAGGGTTATAACTGCAAACAAAATCTGTGAGTAAAGATTTAAGTCTATGACTTATAAAAAGGACAACGTTGAAAACTCTGTTTCATTAGAAAGATGACTGTGCAGTTCAGGTTTTCTCTTTATAAAATGAAGCAGAACAACATGAAAAGAAGTGATGCTGGGCCTAGCACTAAACCGACTGCCAGCAATTTAACAGGTGGCAGATTGAATGAAAATGTAATAAGCAAAAAACAGTTATTAAGTTTATATTCCAGCATCTGAACAACTTCCAAGACTTAACTAGAAATGAAACACTGTTGGCAAACACTCTCCTGCATTCCTGCTACTCAGCTAGTTAATACATCTGCCCCACATTTAGGAAGTGACCAACACACCCGACCCATTTGACCTAACCAACTCACACTACTCATTTAAAGCACCCTAAATACACAACATCCAAATCATACCACATACCCAACACACCTGATACATCCTAAACACAAAGTGATACATAAACCCAACACCCAACGCCCAACTCATTAGACAAACCCAACGCCCAACTCATTAGGCAAACCCAACGCCCAACTCATTAGACAAACCCAACGCCCAACTCATTAAACATACCCTACGCCCAACTCATTAGAGAAACCCAACCCCCAACTTGTGTGACATACCCAAGACCCAACTCATTAGACAAACTCCACGCCCAATTCACGGGACGTACCCAACGCCCAACTTATTGGACGTACCCATCCCAAATTGCCACCTAACGTACATGACTGACCCAACTCATAAAACATACCCAATACACCCCACAAACCCAACTCACCTGACTTACATGACACACCGGACTCACCGGACGTAACCGACACACCCAAGTCACCTTACTCATACAATATACCAGGCTCATTGAATATACCCCACTCACCAGTTACATATGACATACCTGACAGACCCGACCCATAGGACATACCCAACTCAACCCAACTCATACAACATACCCAACACCCCTGACTTATCCAACACACAAATCTATACGACGCACCCAACACCAGACTCATACAGCATACCCAACATGCATTACCACCCAACGTACCCGACACACCCCACATATCCGACTCACCTGACTTATATATGAATTATATATATGACACACTGGACTCTTACAACAGACCCAACACACCAATGCACAGGATACAACACACCTGTCTCACCTTATTTACAAGACTCACCTGGCATCCCCAATGCACCTGACTCATTCATTGCAGTAACCTGAACATTTGCTGAATAAAAAGCTTTTTCTTCTTTGCCTGACACTTTTTTTCCCATCTCTGAACGTTATTTTTAACTGTACAGCTGCCTAGTTTAAAACCTTTTCACTGAGACTTGGCTCATCGTGACACTCTGTCCCATGGTTGAACTTGTGTTGGTAAAAGTTGTTGACTCATAGCGCCTCTGCCCCTTCATCATCCCTCCAAACTTCTTTCTGCCTGCGAGTAATGAACAGCGAATGTGTGCCACTGACCTCCTTTGTCATAGCAAAGGGACAGATTTGTTCTTTATCTTCCTCGTTCTTGAAATAAATTACACTGGCCCAGTAAAAGACAGGCAGCTCTGCAGCAGAGCCTGTTTTGTGTGTTTGTGTGCGTTTTAACCGCTCTCTTTGGCACTGATCTTTCTGACTTCACTCAAACAGCTGGAAATCTATTTTCTCTGTCCGCAAAGTTAAACATGCAAAGTGTTTGTTTCTATAATTCATGTTGTGTTTGCTGAAACAAACGTGTACACGCCGGATAAGCAAACAGAGCCCTTCTTCCGACAGGGCTTAAGCGGTTGACTTTGTTCATTTTTCATCAGTGGTGACTCAAACACAAAGTGCCGCAGTGGGATAAAAACAACATGTTTCTACAAAGAGTCTCTTTAATGAAGGAAAACGGATTTCCTTTTTGTGTTGCCTATGTTTTTCAGAGCAGTGGGTCACTAAACCGCAATATCAAATATTTCCTTTTTGCTTGCTTTGCTATAATGAGGCTTTCTGGGTCCTCAGCTGACCCTGCGCAATCCTGACTCGCTTTAGCTTCTGTCGCTGTGCCTGGTTATAATCCCACAAGGCATTGAGGCAGCTTACTGAGATAATGATGGCAGATTTACCTGAATGTGACACGCATACCTGGAGAAAGGCAGCAGCTAGGAGGCGTCAAAGTGGCTGGAAGGTCCACGACAAATAAACACCACTCACAGGAGCTTTAAGATACTTTGCTTAACTTAAAAAAAACAAAGCCTGAGCATCGTTTATCAGCCTAAATGCCACCTCATTAATAAAGTTTTATTTCCCTTGTAATGGATATGTTTGGGGAAGAAAGTTAAAGGAGTAATTTAAAGATGCTATGAGGAGGATCTGCCTAGCCACTTTCTGGCCCGGAGTCTCACACACACTGTCATAACTTACTTTTAGCGAGGCGTGTTTAAAACAAATTTTGTATGTAGCGCTATCGGCAGCCCAGTGCTCTGACGTATCTGTAGGCTAACGTGACAGCAAGTTAACACTGTCAGTTTGTATTTAGTTAAGTGACTGTATATGTAGTGCTATCGGCAGCCCAGCTCTAAGACATGTCTGTAATGTGTAACGTTAGCAAATCCTGGTTAGCTATGTCCCACCAGTCAACTACCAATCAGAGCTAACGTAACCTTGCTCTTTTATTCATTGAGAGACTCTCAAGTTTGAACAGACCACTGCAGAATAACTGCTGACTGTGGGTTGGAATCAGCATTATCACAAACAGATTAGCCCTTTTAGCCTTTAGCTCGTGCTCTATCACTCTCCTGTTTATCTTTCTTCTGCTCTTTTGTATTTTTCTATCTGACAGTTAGGCTCTAGTGTCCACCATCACTATGAAATTAATCACAGAAATCCGGTCCTGCTTTGAAGTAGGATTTTAAAATGACCTGTAACCTGTATTTATTGGCGCTGATAATCTCATTCTAAAGTGTGGATAACAATCAGGCTTTAAGAGAAATAGCACCAAATTAGAGAAGCTCCCCTTTGCAAATCTTGTGAAAACCCCGCCCCCGACCTTGTAACAGACTTCATCAGGCCACGGCTTCACGAACAGCCGGGCCAAATCCAGTGAAAAGTCTCAGAAAGTTAAACATTGGGACAAAAATATATTTGTATATATATATAAAAAAATAAGTTATCTGTCAGCCCTGTGAGTCAGAGACGCTGAGCTCCATGTTGGCTGGAGGGAAAATAAAACTGACACAGGTGTCAGCTTCACTCGTCTTCTTCAGAATTCAATTTTATGCGGCCAATGAAATTCCTCATTTACTGCTATTTTTAGATAGCACATATAGTGTATTTACTCATTTCTGCATGCAAATGAGTCCATTAAAACAGTTATGAGGGGAAAATCCATTATGCTAAAGTTACAATAGCAGGGATGCATGGTTGTTGTTATTCAGGTCAAAGTTTTGGCGCTGCTATTATGTCTGCCGAGCGACAAGGCGGCGGGAAAAGCGTGGCAGAGCTCTGTTTCATCACTCACTCATTTGCCAACTTATAACATTCACCATCATGCTGTTTATACTCGTATAAATACAGCACAGCCATTAAATTGGGGAGTGAATTTAATCTAGAGGCAGGTTTATCTGCAATATCCTCCATTACTTGTGCAAAAAAATAAAAATAGTGTCATTGCATCAGCCGCCTGCTCATTATTTTTGTTATATTTAATTCATGTTTGGCATATTTCTCCACATGGATGCTGCTGCACAAAAATGTTGAAACAATAACAGCATGAATCATGGCAGTGTTGAGGCACAAAGTCGATGATGATGACAGATGCGCGCGGTGTAAGTGAGCCACAGATTTAGGGCTGAGAGCGGCAGACGGCCACATTTGATCTCAGGATTGTTTGCTGCTGAAACTCCTTCAAAAAAAAAAAGAGAAAAAGAAACAGGCCGCGACCAAAATAACCTCATCACAAAAATGAAAGTGTCTCGGATGATCTCAGCTGGCCTGGATCGTCACTAAGAAGGAAAGGTCATGGCTAATCACAGAGTGGTCTTTCTGTGGCTTTCCGTCTCGAATGTGACAAATTATGCATCAAAGAGCTCCTCAGAGAGGCTCTGAGCACATTAAATCTAAACCACATCAGATTATCCAGACAGCCGTGGTGTTTTCTGTACATCTCCTGTCCAAAATGATCGAAAAGAGAGCATCAAGAGAAGGACGAGATCATGCAGAGATTTCAGCTTCCTCCATCTCCGTGGTGTTGTTCTCCTGCTGAATCTGATGAGGCTCTACTCCTCCTCATGCTGCTTTGTCTCGCTCTGCAGCAGGTGTACAACCTCCAGCAGCTGAATTTACTGTAAGCCCGGGGAGGAGACAGGTATCAGATGAGCAGAGCCCAGCTTCTCCTGCCTCTTCCTGCTCTTCTGCTGTCAAGTACATCTGTGTTTGAGCCGCTTTCTGATGCTCTGTTGCGCTCTTTGTGAGGCAGGAACAGTGATGCCACGCAGCAGATGTTGCATACTAATCCAACAGCAGCGGTGGGCGGCTGCAAGTGTTTCCTGCACTTTCTGAGTGTGCAGCACGTAGAACAAGAACAAGTTGGTATTTTGATTAAAACTGATTAGAGTGGACTCTCAAGTATTGGCTCTTTGCTGATGTTTTAGTCTCTGAGGCTGCTAATTTAGTTAAATTACCACAAGCATCATCAAAGCCACAAGTGGAGACATGATTGAACAATCTTTTCTTGGACAATTTGCAGTGTTGAGACACTAAACAACAGGAAAGTAGCTGAAAACACCAAGTACAGCTTTAGATACGAGAATCAAATACAGAAACACTATCCTCATCCTCATTGACAATCACTGGATTACTGCTGCCACAATGAGTTGACTTAATTGGCGGTAATAAAAACTCATCGACACGAGTGCTCATCTGTAACTTCAGTTCACTGCATGAGGCGCCACATTATTGAATACTTTTATCGACAAAGATATTGGAGATCATAATATTGATGAGGAAGAAATAGTTTAACTTCTTTAGTGTATGTTTTGACAAGTGTTTACTTAACGTTTTGTGAGAGAAGAGGCAGATACAAAAAGTTTTTTTCTCCTTTCTGCAGCTTTTCATTTATTTCATATTTTTTCCCTTATCTTTAATGAGATAAGATCAACTATTTCGAGAGTCTTCTTCACAGTTTTAAACAGTTTTTCAGGATTTGAGTCACAAACTAGTGTCAAAACTCACCCAACTTTTCAAAAGTGAGGACATTCATCCGATGGAGCTTATTCAAGCTCACACTGCACCGATAACACTCAGCGGGGAGGTGGAGGGGTGGAGTTCACATTAGAAAACAAGCCCAAAGTCACCAATTAGCAGTCTCACCAACTGACACTGGAAACAACTTCATTTCCCTGTTACCTGCTCACATGACACAGGGCTGACCAATCAGAGGCAAGAACCTAACTCTTGGTAAATGCAGTGAAAACTTGGATGGCACATTCAACAGATGTTGATGACATGAGGTGCTTTAAGAAAAATATTTAAACATCATAAAATACAAATACTTAAAGTTAAATGTAGATAGTTTTCCCTGGAAATACTGTAAACATACTTTAACTAGAGTGTCTGATTTTCCTATTTTGTTTCTTTTTTTTTGCACCGACTTCTCTTTTAGAATTTATACTGCATTGTTTATTTTATATTCAATTATTTACCACTTTGTGTTGAACTTATGTTGGTGTTAAACATTAATCTGTTTGACCACAATAACTGATTCTTGTTAGAACAACATAGTTTTAATTCATCATGTAATTTGCTGAGTCATGTGTTCAATTATTTGACATTTAAAGGGAAACTCTATGCTGTTAACGTCAGCATAGATCACCATGGGGTGGGTAACACAGGTTGGATTTTGAAGGTGTGCACACTTCAGCCACTGTAGGCCAAAATAGGTTGAACACAAAATAATCATGACTAATCGAATAAGTAATCGATAGACTAGTCGACATCATAAAGAATTGTGAGTTGCAGCACTAATCTGGATGAAAATTGACTGAAATAAGCGAACATTTAAGCCGTTCTGGATGTAAAAAGAGCTCCGGGAGAACATAAAAGAGGAAGATAATACTGCATTCATTATAAATCAGTGAATTACAGAATAAAAGAGTCTAAGTAAAAAAATCACAATAGAAGTCAACACAGCAGATCAGTGCTCCAGCACAAAGGCGGTTTCTTCTTTATGGAGGGAACAAAGTGTATCTGCAGAGGTTTTTCTGACCCATGGGCATTTTAAAGCTCTGTATGAAGAAACAACACGCTCCAGTGAACTTTTTAACTCAAACCGGGCATTGAATCTTCGGCTGGTGAAATATTTAATAAATAAAAGAACACACGATAGCGCCGCCATTAATATTTCATGTGGCGCACAGGCGTGTGCAGCCCGAGTCCCCTTCTCAGCATGCTATTGGCACAGGACGTGTAAGCGGTGGCCCACCAGCAGCTGCGAATCATTCAAATGCAAAGAGAGATTTCTGCACGGATATCTCAATCTCACAATCGGAATATTTATGCCTCGCTATACACAGATTTTCCAGTGGGTACAATGAGGTTTGGAGCTTCAGTGGGGAGTTTTTCTTCAAATATCTTCCTCTGCAACATCATACTTCCAGGGATGAACCACGGGTTTCTGCTGAATGTAATTCAGCCTTGCATTTCTGCAAGCCCTGACCTGTGGGTTTATTTACAGAGAGATGAGCGCTGAAGCACTGATGCAACAAAATAAAAGGTTATTTTCAAAGATGACCCTGAAAATATTTAGAGGATGTGAACAAAAAAGATGAAACTGCTAGTTTTTCATCGTATAGTGCACATTTATGGTGATAAAACAGCTCTGTCGCATGAATTGGTGGTTTTTAAAGCACATCCGAAATGTTAGTTCATTCTTTGTTTGGTGTTGGCAATTTATCACCATTATCCCGCTCTGTTTGGGCAGCTTTAACATTTTAAACAACAGCAGAACAAAACTGAAATAATGACCAGAACCATTTGTTTCACAGTGCAGCAGCATTAATGATAACAGTGTTGTTTTTCCCTTCAGCGCTGTCGAACCGCAACAAGTGTTTATTCATCTTCAACTTAAATACACACTGTGTCTTCTGCTGCAATGAAATGATCAAAACGCTACAGCGACTTTGTTGTTAATGGCTGAAACAACACGAGAGGCGAGGGCCAGTCTGGACCAGCAGCCTTGTTGCAATTCTGGCAACACACTCCTCCGCCTGTCTCTCTAATGAACCTGCCGCATATTAATCCCTATCACTAATGAGGCCATTCAGAATGATAAGCTTCCCCAGCACTCGCTAATGAACACATGCTAAAGCTGCCGAGGCCTCTGCTGAGCGCTCGTCCACCCGCCTAAATCACACAGCAGCACCTGCCTGTCACGGCAGACGACGCGCCCCGGCGTCGGCAAGGGGGATGTCTGCTGACCAAACAGATTACAGCTCGGGTTTAATGAGCGTCGTAAAGCTGTGTGGCTGCGGAGGTAAAGGAAGAACAAGGGGATCGGGAGGTCGGGTCTTTAAGGTCGGTAAAACCTGATCTGCAGAGAAAACAAAGATGGGAGAGTGTTTGTTTCACAGGATCTGAGATTTTTGCTGGATGACATATTATCCCACAATTATTGACGAGAAACGATATTGTTGACAACACTATTTTGAGACCAAATTAGCCAGTAATTTAAAAATAATGTATTATAATAATGCCAAACTCCATTTCAAATGCAACTAAATGTTATTTCTTACAAGTATTTTTTACTATGGTGATTGGAAAATCAATAACTTTTGGGTCAGGTTGTTGTGTTTTAGATGGGCATGTGAGTTTGTTGAGTTGCCTTTTTTTGTTGCTGCACACTGGCTCGTCCATGAAGCTGAGATATTTCTCCGCTAAAGCTGTGGTGTTTTACTTTACAATCATCTTTTTTCCTTCTAACTTCAAAAACATTAGCTTGTGTTGCACCTCACAAGCTCACACAGCTCAGTCGCTGCACTCTGTGTTTACGCTAGCCTGTTGCTAGCAGCCCCGCCTCCCTTCGGAGACAAAGATTTTGGAGGGTTGATGCGCACATGACCGAGTAAGGCTCCTCCACGTTTTTGGTTTGTTGTTATCCTGTGCTTATGAGCTGAGGTGTTTTTACTCAATCTCAAACTGCGCCCCCTGTTGGGGCATAGTCTTGAATTGATGTTTTTTTCCTCTCTTCACCCAATGCTTTTATTTCATATCTATTATAATGGGGCGCTGGGCACGCTAGCAGCTCCTAGGATTCTCCCATTCCTGTATCCCATGTCACTGTCTGTTTCTTACATGTCTTGGAAGGGATGTCACCGAAATGAAATTTCCCCTCGAGGATCAATAAAGTTCTGATTCTGATTCTGAGAGCGATGCAAAGAATAAACCCTCTTGTCACACAGCCAGTTTTAGAAGCAAGAGACAAGGGAAAGAAACGCATGCACATGGTGATATATTGAAGCCGGCAAAATTATTGAGTTTGTTTCATTTATCGTACGATTAATTGATTTATTGACTATCGTCCCAGGCCTTTCTGAGATTTGCTTCGTTGAGATTAAACTGCTGCTGATGAAAAGCTTCTCAGCAACTGTTGGAATTCCACTTAACTCTGCTTTTTTGTCTTTTTGTTTTCTCCAAAACATCTTAAAGGGAGAATCTAATTGCTGCTTGAATCAGCAGGTGATATCCTCATTTACGTCTGCCTTGGTGTCTAGAATGACTTTACCTGAACCATAATTTATGCAGTCAGAGTTGGACCGCTGTTTCTCTCTGGTTCAAGCAGCTCAATTTGAGCCTTACACAAAGTAAATGTCAGGTTGCTCTTTAAAAGAAACTGAGGATAGTCTCCTCTCTTCTTAAATGAGTCGCTCCTGTGTGAAATTAAGAAAAGACACGAGGAACACAGAGTGACCTTCGTGTCCGACGGGGAGTTCAGAGTGAAATATCTTCAAGTCTTTTCTGCACGTCACAGGAAACGGCGTTGTTGATGCGACACCCTCGTTTGTGACATTTTGACAACTGTTTTCACTCCATCCAGATGTTAACACTTCTGTGTGTGGTGATATCGTTCTTCTGCGTGTGTGTGTGTGTGTGACGGAGCCCACAGGGTGTTGAGATGTAGCCTGCAGCAGACAATCCATGCTTTCTCGCCATCTGCTTACACTCGTCACTGCTCAGTCACTGCCACACGTGGAAAAGCTTTGGCAGCAGGAGACGGTCTGGTGACGTCAAGAGTTTGTTTACCACATTAAAACACGACTTTCAGGTGTCATAAGACAAAAAAAGTTACTCACAGGAGCTTTAAAGTAAACGCACGTGAGGAGAAGCAGAGGCTGAAACAGACTAATCGCCTACAGCAGTGAAATCTAATTATCTGCTGTATGATATAAGAATGATTCGCCATTCAGAGCTGACACCAGCTGCAGATATTTAGCCAAAGGCGCATCGACTGATTGATTTCCGCAGCGTCTTCTTCACTCATCTGCATCCGCGTGCAAAGGTTGGTTTTATCACGACTCCTCCGTCTCACTTCACGCTCCCACCTGATCACGTTTGATTTGAGCGCCCTGACATTTCCACCAACCGGAGAGGCTGCAGGCCCGCCAGAGAGGTCAGATCATGTCGGGCCAAATGAAACAGTCAATCCCTTATATGACACCCCCTGCCACATACAATCACTTCCACAAAGGCTCAAATGATTCTGCAGGTCATTATTAGAAAAACAGACACTGATCTCTTTGCTATAGACACCAAATGTCAGCAGATATTGTGCTTGTGCAGGGTTATTTCTCCCGGCGGACAATGTTCAGCGTTTAAGCCGGCTGTGTGAGCCGGGCGCTGTGATTTATGTGATACCTTGACATTTTCGAGCTGTGGCTGTGGGATAAAACGAGGAATTTAACTACTATTTTACTGAAAATAAAGGATGAGAGCGTGCACTTTCTTGAGTTGGTCCAGCAAAAACAAACAAGCAACCAGAAATCAAAATGCCAGAGGGAAAGTGCAGCAGATAAGGGATTAAAGTTAATTTTTCATGTGGCTGTGTAATACACAGTAAGTGGGATTTCTGCACAGCAATGAGGAGCTTTTACAAGCCTGGACTAGCCCAGGATGCATGTGCTGAATGTGAAATGGACTCAGACACTTTTAGCTGCTGTGTCCATTACCGAACGCTCTCTGTGAAAGCATTCAACTTCCCCTCACAATCGCGTTAAGATCTTGCGAAAACATAAAGCAGGAGGCATGCACTTGCCAAATAGGCGAGGAGAGCATTATGTTCCTCTTCAGCCGCCGATGACTCTGCCTTTCTGCAAACACACCTACGTCCTCATATCACTATTTCAAAGTCAATCGTTGGTTTAACACATTTTGTTGTTAATGCATCACAGAGGAGGGGGAAAGGTGTCCGTGTGAAAGGAGGCTATTGGGAAGACTGATGGATAGCATTACGCCAAACGGGCCATTATGGGCGAGCCGTGGATCATAAACAAATGACATAACGATCACGAGGTGGTGTAGGAGTGGAGGGGAAGATGGGTATTCTATCTGGCTACACTAAACGCAGCCGTTAACGCGCTCCACTCGTGATAAATCACGCCAGCACTGAAAGGGGAGGCCAGTCCACTCTGGGTCCTCCTCGGTCCATCGGAGCCTTCTCTTTCTTTTGGTTGCACAGAAAAGAAAAAACGCCACCATCTCCTTCCCTCCATCTTCCCTCTCTGTGTCTGTAGCAGCAGTTAGAACGCGGCGGAGCGGCTCGGTCATCCGGGGGCCTCCGTGATCTATGTTGATGACACTGACTTGCAAGCACCTACAGTCCCGCAAACTCCATTTGGAGTGACCTTAGTCATAACCCTGTCTCACACCGCTGGCTCCCATAGATACCATCATTTATCATAAAGGATCCTCAAATTGGCCTTCTGACAGCGACTTCACATCACAGATTAGTAAATCAACAACTACATACATGTGGAAATGTACAAATAGCTGTAATTACGCACACAGGGGGAGGTGGTATTAATCATGATAATGGTTGTGTCAAAGTGATGGAGTTCTTAAAGGGACGGTAACGTTTATGGAGAGGATTGGAGTCACAGACGCGTCTCTTATTGATGATACTGCAAAAAACTGAAATCCTATTGAGTATTTTTGTCTTGTTTTCAGTAAAAAATGTCTTTGTAGACTTCATCAGTAAGACAAAAACACTTGATAAGACTTTAGTTTTTTGCAGTGTAGTTATTTTTATTCCACAAAAACTCATCACAGAGTCGCTGTTTTTCTTTCTGCTTCACTCTTCTCATCAGGTCATGAAGAGACTTTTAAATTAATTTCACTTTGTTCCACAACCAGATAAAAACACCAAACAGGAGCTTCAAACTCATAAGATTTCAGCAATTTTGCACTTGAGGACTCACTTGTATCACTTAAACCATGTTTATTCCCCCAGTTATTAAGTCGTGTGTCGTGTGTTACGCCTCCTTAAGTACTAATTCTGATTTAAAGTCAGCCTAGGTCGCATTTTTAAAAGCATTTTAGGATAATTTCAACGAAAGGAGTCAAACGGCCACATGAGCTAATAAGAAAGTTTCACTTTCTTTTCAAGTGGTTTGGTTAGCAAAGTTTTCTTTGCACTTTCTGGAATGTTCCTGGATTCACTCTGAGCTAGTCCCAGCACTTTATCCTACACTGTTCCAGCATCTGCCTGTCACTCAAACCAGACCCAGGAGGGAGACACACAAGTCCAGGAAGATGTGTGATGGCGAGCTGAGCAAATTCAATTCAAGCTGAAATGACTTCAATTAATACTTGATGTGATGTAATTTGAGAAAATATTACAGCAGGGCTATTATTCTAGCTTCCTGAGCGAGTCACAGGACTGGATTGAGAGGTTTCACACTCACAAAGCCTCATCCTGTGACTCTGTAGTGTCTTCTTGCATTCACAGCCAATCATTTCTTGTAGACCTTCTCCCGTTAGAACAGAACCATATGTTACAAATATGAATCCGGCTGCCAGCAGACAATGCTCTGTGCCAGCGTTGTGGATTTTTCTCCAATTCCTCGCCAAAAAGTTTCACTGTTTTTCTTTCTTCTTGGCAGGAAGTGGACTGAAACTCAGACTAATTAAATTGTGATTGATGATTGAAGGCCGAGTGACCAGTCGCAGCTATTCAGCAGCAGGGAAATACACTAGAATACATTACTGAGATTAAAAGCAGAGCTGATTTACTGTAATTTAATTTGACAGCTAAGTGACTAAATGAACAGAGGAGAGTGAACTTCTTTATTTCTCAAAGGAGCGTCTGTCACATGATCTGACCGTCAAATCAAGCCATCAAATGGAGTCCTGCAGAAAGTGCTTGATTCAGGCGAGGTAAAGAGGGATCAATAACAATGTTCTCGCAGCCTGAACATGCTGCTGGATGCTCTGCCCTGAAGGGAAAACTGCAAAATCATACCAGTACACGGCTTTACTACAGGAGTGTTGTACCATCATGATTTAAAATGAGTAGAATTCAAAAATCGCTTCATTGTTTGCAAGTGCTGCAGTTTTTGACACATTTTCAGTCTCTTGGATGTTTTGTTTTTTTATTACACGTCTTTGAACGCCTCTTAATCTTTTTCATTTCGTTACACAGCATCTCTAATTTTACACATCAAAGCTGGTTTATTTCTCACGGATGGTTGTACACAACCTGCGATAACAGGTGCTGGAAAGACGACAACTTTTGATATTTTGACACAAAGGGGAGTTTCACCTGGATTTCTAAGTCATGCATGTCTTTGTACATCTGACAGAACACATGGGATGAGGATGTCTAACGCAGGTTTGGGTTGTGTTTTCTGGAAGTTTCCGAGTACTTTTTCTTTTTTTTGCACAAACTTAGACAAAACTTGACACCCTGATTAATCTGAATGTCTGAAGTTGGGTGTGCCGCTTAAACATCCTGTGAGAAGGATCTGTTTTAATTGGACTGCATCACCACCCTCTGGCCTGGAGTGTCATACACACTGTCGCGAAGACACGACTTTTAACAAGCCGTGTTTTTTTTATGTTCAAGACAACTTTTAACTGGATACAACGCGACAAGGTAAGGTATTTATCAACATTTATGTAGCGCTGTTGTTTGGAATGTGACAACAATCAAACTTTCTAAGTCGTATGTAGTGCTATCGGCAACCCGGCGCTTTAAGACATGTCTATAATGTCTAACACTTTCAATTTTATTAATAGATTCTCAAGTTTGTATATAACTAATAACTGCTGCATGTGGGCTGGAATGAACATTAGCACAAACAGTTTAGCCCCCGTTTTAGCCTTTAGCTCGTGCTCTATCACTCTCCTGTTTATCTTTCTTCTATTCTTCTGTCCTTTTTCTGTCTGAAAGTCAGGCTCCAGTGTCCACAATCGCTACAACACAGATCTCTTGTCTTACTTCTACAGTTAGTCAGCTGGTGTGGTGTTGTCATGGAGACCCAAACAGGAAGCTAAGAAGTAGCATTTTGAAACAACCTATATTAAACTATATATAACTTGATCAGGCATATATCAAGAAGATCACTTTGAAATTCCTCACAGGAACTTTTAACTTACTCAGATTATCCTCAAATAGTCGCTGGAGGATCCTCAGAGTCGCCCCCTGGAGGCCGTGCATCCAAGCCCTGTATGAAACCAGAAAATAGTGTTAATGCAGCTACAAACTTAAACATTTGCAAGTCCAGAGTCCTTTGTTCAAGAAGGCTCAGGAGAAGATTAACTGAAACTTTTGGGTCAATGCACAGCTCTTTATTTTAGAAGTTAAACAGTGTTGTTTTAAAAATCCTCTCCATTGTGTTTCTTTGCTGTGCTCTGCGTAGGTGCATCACAAAAAAGGGATTTTTGAACATGAAAGAGCTCACCTTTGGATGACTCTTCATTTGTCTGTTTCAGACTGCCGAGGCCTCATAATGACCTAATATTTTACAGCAACGCAGGTTTTACAAAGAGAGAGGAGTCAGGGTTCGGCTTCCTCTGTTCTCTTTGCAGCTTTGTTTCAAAAGAGCACTGCAAAGAGAACAGAGCTGCTATTAAAAATGCTAAACATTCCCCCTCCTCTCCTTGAATGGTGGTCAATTTCCCCAACCCAAAGCAAAGTGCAGCTGGAATTGCTCTTCCATTAGCTCCACCCTTAAAGAAAAACCAACACAAGTGATTTCAGCTCTAAACACGACTCGTCACCCCGCCTTTTCAATCCTGTGATTTAAACTGCTGCCGCATCAGATTGCCAATTACAACAAGTGTGTGATTATAGTGATCGTTTTCAAAATGACCGTCCCTGAATGTGCTGTCACTCTGGCACATTTAATTAAACCAATCAGAGGGAGCGTAATGTTTGCCTCTCCAACCAGTCATCATCGCACAATCACACAAACACACAGGCCGCTCTTTCAACAGGCGCTTTGCCTTTTATTGGACACTTAAAACCTTGTTGTGGATGAAGATTCAAGGTTTTATTTTCATCCTGAAAGCCTTTGTTTGGGGTTTTTGGAAGATTGAACTAAAAAAAAATCAGACCGACAGCTCCACCTGCTTTATCTGATCCAATAAGGCTTGGTGATGCAGTTCCTCCACCTGGGATGTGGGAACAAATGGCTGTTAGAAGGTGTAATTAAACACTTGTTAAGTCTTACGATGGATCTTTTTGACTTTTCCACTAACCTCATCTTACTTCAAGGCCGGTTTTGTATTTTTTTTTAAAGATTCTCCCAAAAGAAGAATAAGTGCCAAAGTCAGTGGAGCACTTTGACGTACATCAATCATCCATGAATGTTTTGCAGATTCTGTTTCCCCGAACAAGACATCAAGCTGCCCGAGACGTCATGTCAGGCTCTCAAAACTATACTTGTCGGGAAACAACTCTTAATCATGTTGATATTCCTCTGCTTTGAGTAGAAAAAGAAGTTACCAGCTTCGCCCTGACTGCATGTCCTTGTTGCCACAGCAACCGAAGCAGAGGAAGCCAAATCGGCTCCTTCTCGTCCTCCCAGGAAATGATCTATGGCACCTTGATTGGTGTATTCTATTGACATCCATCATTCTTGTTTCCATTTTCATCTGGCGGAGCTAAATGTGCAGCCGTCCAGTGAGAGTGAGGACTAATCTGTCCAGGTTGCAGCGGTCGCAGAGGTACACACACCTACTTATTGCCTGAGAGGACATTTTCACACACTGCATTAGCTCCTCTTCTTTCATTTTCTTATTAAAACAAGGACATGCATTTGACTGGCAGCCTCTGACAGACGATCAATAAATCAACAAAGATGTCTGAGGAGGAATCTGAACCCAGATGGCTCTTTTCCAAAAAACTCTCATGAATAAACACAAGACAAATTGTTGCTTGGTTTCAATTTGAACGCCTGGTAAAGCTCAGTTTACTGTACTGGATTTCTAATGCAACACATTACATCATTTTAAAGTTCCTGCAGAGAGGTGCAGGAAATTGATGATGAGATAGTGAATGTTTACGCATTTGCATGAGGAAATTCATTCATTAGATTACCTTTAAGATTTCATTACAGCAGATTTCATCCTGCCTGCTTTTGCTCTCCACTTCTCGGACTATAAAGCTGCAAATCAATACTGGAAAAACTGAAATCTTATTGAGTGTTTTTGTCTCATTTTAAGCAGAAAACATTCACCTGACCAGTCCAGAAAAACGTCTTGTTTCAAGTTGTTTAAAGACAAAGAAACAATGTCCGGTTCAAACATCCAAACACCAGAGGGCACACATGAGAGGATGATCCAAAATCTTGGGACTGAAAACACACACAGGGTAACAAGGAACAGATGTGGACACAGGTAAAAACTAATGAGGGGAAGACTCAGGGACAGGAAGGAAAGCTAAACCAGACACACACAGAGTGAGGATTACAAAATCGGAAACACGAGGAATGGATCTAACAAAGGAGAAACAAGCTCATAGTTTCAGAAATGTCAGACTAATTCTTAAATCAACTCTCGCAAGTAAAAGTCTGTGTCAGTGAAATCTGATCAGTAAACATCGGTCGTATGAGAGGTTGAGAAATCATTTCTGAAAATCTCCAAACCATCTTATAAGTGCTCCACAAAAAGAAAGATAAAAGCTGGTGTTATTCAGGCTGATATGAGCTTCATTAACACCTGAAACAAAGTGTCAACACCGCCTTCTGTTTTCCCTTGAATTGGATAAGGCAGAACATTGCTTTTGATGTAAATTTAGAGTTCAGGGTATATCCTATTTACACGAGAAGCTGCCTCATTGCCTCGTCTCTTTATAGGAGTGGATTACTTCCATCTGTTCCATTTACTGTACATTTTTCACTCACTGTAGCGGTGTGCATGTTTTAGAGGAAACACTGCTGCTCTGTTTGCAGCTAATGCTCCAGATTAGTGAGCGGAATCATCACGTGGCTTATTGTAAAGTCAGGATGAATCACCCACTAATAAACCACTGGAGCAGAAAAGCACGCTTGCTTCTCACAGATTTTGGAACTATTCTACCAATCAATGCAAAGTAATGAGCTCTATTACCATAAAACAAGAGCTATTTGCAAATGTGTGCCTGTGCCAGATTTGGAGGGAAAACTCAGCGTGATGTTATGGAAATGAAGGAACTGCATGAATACGTACTTCATCAAGGCAGGAACATGCAAAGATTTATGGGAAAAGATGCTGTCTCTGAGGTTGTTTGGCTTTCCAGTGAGGGCGCTGGGTGTAAACTGAGACGATAAGTTCAGGGTTTTGTAACAGCTTCTGTCATGTATTGATCGGTTTAATTTGGATGTTTCTGCTGCTTTCGTGCAAAAATCCAATTTCTTTTTTAATAAAGTTGATGTCAGATATTAAATAAGCAATATGCGTTAATGTGTGTTTGAGGGCTGCAATGATGAATCGATAAAATTGATTAGCAACATTTTTCCATAATCGATGCACTGTGCTACGTCATTACTGTATCAGTTTCCCTTCAGTTTATTTGTCTTCTTCCTTTTTGTCGGATTATTCAGCTGTTGGGAACTAGCTAAAGGTGCATTACCGCCACCTACTGGACTAGAGTGTAGATTACCTGGAGGGTAGGGCTTCTTTTGTCTTTTTATTAAACGTCACCCCGTTTGAAAACCATGAGGGGTTCATTAAATCAAAGTTAGCATTAGCGTTAGCTGCTACAGATAGTAATAGGGCAGAGGGGTTGTACTTTTTGACCTGCAAGTGAAAGATTGAGGACACATTTTTGGGCCAATAAGTTCTTAATCTGATTACATAACAAAATATCTTTTGTTATTTTGCACAAACTGTTGATTCTTTAAATGACAACACATTCAAATCACTTTTTATACTTTAAAAATGTAGCATCTGGTCAGTTTAATTACGTTCAAATACATAGTTTCTTTGTAAGTAAGTAACAATGCATGTTTGGTTTTGCAAATTCTACTATTATGCATTCTCATCCTTTTTTTTCTGATTCATCGATTAATCGTAAATATAATCGTCAGAGTAATCGATTACTAAAAAAATCGTTAGGTGCAGCCCTCATGTGTCAGATTCAGACATAGCTGGAATAAAAGGAGAAAACCACAAAGAGGAAGAAAGAGAAGACGGAGCGACTGCACACTGACTGAAAACCAGGTAATGATTTAAGCAACACGACATTGGAAAATGGCTGGGGAAGCAACTTTATCCAAATCTAATATCACAGCTTAGGATGCTGTTTGTGATTCACAAAGCGGCGCGCATAATAAACGGCTTTTATTCAAACTCACACAAAGAGGCAGAAGTTCTCCCTATAGATTACGCAACTCGCCCTGAGCATGTAAAAGCAAATATGTACTCCTCGGTTTGAAATGAAATGAGAGGAAGAAACAAAACAGAGGGAGGGATTTGAGATGTTTACCAGAGCTGAACCCTGGTAGTGCTCTTCCTCCTACATGCTGCACAAATGCTGTCACCAGTCTGATGTCTCGCTGCAGGGCAGGTGAGGACTCTCAGGATCAGCCATCCACCTCCACCTGTAACTCATCAAAACTCTCTCTGAACTCTCCCTCTTGTAAAGTTGTTGTGTTGCTGCGACTTTGTCCTCATTAAGCAGGATTCTGTTTTTCTTTAGCTGGGATGCGGCCGGGTTATCGTGTCTCTAGATGCGCGGTAAATAGAGGCACTTATGTTGCAATTTCTACCTAAACAGAACAAAGTGTCTGACAATTCTCGTCATTAATCCACTTATACACCGACCCTGTCTCTTGGTAATTGTGTTTATTTGCTTGTAATTTGCTCTCTCAAGTATGCTGCGGTGAGGAATGTGATGTAAAGAAGCTCTTTGTTTTCACACAGCAGATCTGGATGGTGGACGTACGTTAAGAGTGTCCAATCATCTCATTTTGGAGCATTCACCAAGGTGAATCCCCTCAGATTAGATACTCTGACTGTTTAATGTAAAATTTGTTGGGCGACAAACAAATATCTGCGGTGTAATATCCAGCCTCGGCCTCTCCCGTGTTGTGATCTGTGAAGCCGACTATCAGCTCCGTGGGCCAATTCTTGTAAGCAGCCAGCTGGTGCCTGAGAGTTGCCCGAAACTTGCCAAGCGGCTCTCTTCACGATGCCACGAGCTGGAGCCAAAACACACATCCGAAGACGGCGGCCAGCGCGGAAAAACACACGAAGGAAAGTCTAAACGGGGAATTATCATGACACAGAATCTGGTAAATGTAGATGTATTTGGACTGGACTTCATGTTTTTATTGTGTCTGCAGCAGAATGAGGCTGAAGATGTTAATACTTTGAATCAATTTCATCCCAGGATGACGAATCGAACACAAATGCAACAAAATCCACGTTTGGCTGAAAACAGAGGAAAGTTTTGAGGAAAACTTGAAGCTGCAGGAGCTGTGAGGAGGACTCTTCACACAGAGTGGGTGAGGTGTGAATGTGATTCAAAACAGGACTGTGTAACGGCTTTGGGTTGCTGTTACGGCTCCCAGAGAAAGTTCTCTTTCTACCAGGTAGCCTATATCCAATTATCACTGATCTACAGACCTGTTCTGCCCTCTTCACTGCCATCCTCATCATTTTCTTGTACAAATTGTTTAATTACTGTGGATAAAGGAGACAAAAATTTGACTTTGTGCTGCAGGGGGAGGTCACAGGAGGTTTCAGCACCATGGACAGCGCTCATAGTGTCCAAAAGGGTGAAATCACACCAGAAGAAGTTTGTAAATGCTTTGAAAACATGTCATTTTCCTGCTTTCTGTGAGTCACATGACCAGCTGCACGGAACTCCTCATCAGTGTGTGACATCATCACCAACTGCTGCAGTGTGAGGTGTGAAATTGACACAAGTTTTAGAAACAACTCCTCATAGACGTCACAATTTCAACCAAATCGCTGTAAAAAAAATCCTATGTGTTTTAGGAAAATTTTGCCAGGAATCCATTCATGTCATTTTTAAAGCTGTATGACTTTTACTTTTTTGTCAAGAGGTCCAAATGCGGCAGCTTGCATGGAGATGGATTGTGCGCCCCCATTCATTCTAATAGGGGGAGCTGAGAGGGCTTATTTGGAGTTCAGCCACTTTGAGGGCTCGTCATTTAAAAACTGTTTTTGAAAAAACAACTTCCATAACAGCTTTTGTAAAGCAGGGTCCACTCTGTCATGTCAGCAAATTTTGAGCCAATACCACTTATAAGATAAGATAAAGATAAGATAAGTCATACTTTATTAATCCCCGGAGGGAAATTCAAGTTGTTTGGGCACTCTTCCAAGCAGAGAATTGTACACTCTGATGGCTGCAGGGAGGAATGATCTTCGGAACCTCTCGGTCCTGCAGCGCACAGAGGTAAGGCGTCCCCTGCTGCTGATCCTCTGGACTATGATGTTGTGGAGTGGGTGATCAGAGTGACGGATGATGGCCTCCACTTTCTTCTGTGTATACCTTTCCACCACAGCCTCCAGTGAGTCCAAAGTGGATCCAACCACAGAGCTAGCTCTCTTCACCAGTTTTTCCAGTCGCCTCTTGTCCTTCTGCTTTAAACTATTTCCCCAGCAGACTGCACCATAAAACAAAGCACTGGCTACCACGGACTGATAAAACATCTGCAGCAGCTTTCCACAGACATCAATTGATCTGAGCTTCCTTAAGAAAAAGAGACGGCTCTGCCCCTTCTTAAAGAGTGCATCTGTATTAAGGGACCAGTCCAACTTGTTGTCCAGATGTACACCAAGATATTTGTAGGTTGGCACCACCTCCACGTCCACCCCATGGATGTTAACTGGCTGATGGCAGAGCCCAGACTTTCGGAAATCCACAATCATTTCCTTTGTTTTTGAGGTGTTCAGTAGGAGACAATTTCTATGACTCCAGTCACAGAAAGCTTTTATCAGATCCCTGTATTCAGATTCCTGTCCATTTTGGATACACGCCACAATAGCAGTGTCATCGGAGTATTTTTGGATGTGGCAGGACTCAGAGTTGTATTTGAAGTCTGCAGTATAAAGTGTGAATAGGAATGGAGCCAGAACAGTTCCTTGTGGAGCCCCCGTGCTGCTCATGACCGTCCCAGAGACGCAGTTTCCCAACCTGACAAACTGTGGCCTCTCTGTGAGATAGTCTGTGATCCAGGAGACAAAGGATGGGTTCACTCCTATGTCTTTGAGCTTATCTCTCAATATCATGGGCTGGATGGTGTTAAATGCACTTGAAAAATCAAAGAACATAATTCTTACATAGGTGCCAGGTTCTTCTAGATAGCACAGGGCACGGTGGAGCATGTATGTAACTGCATCATCCACTCCAATATGATTTCTATATGCAAACTGCAGAGGTTCTAGTGTGTCTTTGACCTCAAGTCTCAACAGACGTAAAAGCAGCCTCTCAAAGGTTTTCATAACATGTGAGGTGAGGGCAACTGGTCTGTAGTCGTTGAGTTCAGCTGGGCATTTGAGTTTTGGTACCGGCACAATACAAGATGTTTTCCACAGAGCCGGGACCTGACCCAACTGTAGACTCAGGTTGAAGATCCTCTGAAGGGGTTCACACAATTGGGCAGCACAGTCCTTAAGCAGTCTTGGACACACACCATCTGGACCAGCAGCCTTCCCTGAGCACAGTCTTCCTAACTCTAACCTCACTCCTAAAGCTGTGACAGACGGTGACGGTTGAAGAGGCACAGGTGTAAGAGGGGATGTAGCAGGAGTGGTGGAGAGACACAGATGTGTAGAAGGAGCAGCAGTAGAAGAGGAAGTGGTCGCTGTGTCAAACTTGTTGAAGAACTGGTTGAATTCATTAGCACGTTCAACATCACCCACAATTGGCTGCCTTGTCTTTGTGTTATATCCAGAGATGTTGTTGATTCCTCTCCACACCTCCCGCATGTTATTATTTTGTAGTTGTCTCTCAATTTTCTTTTTATATTTCACCTTAGCCTCCCTTAATCTCCTCTTCAGCACTTTTTGCACCAGTTTGAGCCGTTCTTTGTCGCCATCTCTAAAGGCTTCCTTTTTCTGATTGAGGATATCCTTGATGTCACTTGTGATCCAGGGTTTGTTATTGGGGAAACGGAGTACAGTCTTTGATGGTATGATATTGTCTTTACAGAAGTTGATGTATTCAGTAAAACAGTCAACCTGTTTATCAATATCTATACTATTTTCATCTGTTTCTAACAATACATTCCAGTCTGTGCACTCAAAGCAGTCTCTCAGAGCCTCACTGGCCTCAGGTGTCCATTTTCTAACTGTTACAGTAGTTGCATGCTGCCTCAATACGCAGGGTCTGTAACAAGACTGAAGTAAAACCAGATTGTGATCCGACCTGCCCAGTGGTGGTAATGCAGTGGCACTGTATGCATCTTTGACGTTGGCATATAGAAGATCAAGTGTTCTGTTCACTCTGGTTGGGCAATTAACAAACTGTTTAAATCCAGTGAGATGAGAGGAGAGGCTAACATGGTTAAAGTCTCCAGATATTATTATGAGAGCCTCAGGATGTTGAGTCTGTAGCCTGGCAACAGTTTCTTGGATAACATCACATGGAACTTCAGCAGTTGCTTTGGGTGGAATGTACACGAGGATTGTTATTATATGACTGAATTCTCTGGGAAGGTAATATGGCCTCATCCCAACTGCCAACAGTTCAATGTCCGGAGAACACATCTTCACCTTGACTGTAGTATGATCAGGATTACACCATCTCTGATTGATGTATAAAACCAGTCCTCCACCTTTTGACTTGCCACTAGCTTTGGTGTCTCTGTCCAGACGTATCAGCGTGAAGCCAGGGATATCCACACAGGAATCAGAGATGTTTTGATTCAACCAGGTCTCAGTAAAGCACATGAGGCTGCACTCACGGTATACATTTTGTGTCTTCACCAGTATCTCTAGTTCATCCTTTTTGTTGGGCAGAGAGTTGACATTCCCCATGATGACTGAAGGAAGAAAGGGCTTGTATCTCCATCTCCTGGCCTTTAACTTTGCACCAGCACGACATCCTCGGAAAGGCTTCTTTATCTCAGCAGGAATAGGGTGATGTCCTCCAGATTTGCTCCATCGTAATGCAAGAAGCTCCTCTCTTGAATAAACTCTCCTTCCAGCAGACATATCCATGAGTTGTTGTCAAAAAAGTCCAGTATTGAGCAAAAATTAGCAAAAGAAACAATTAAAGATAAAAATATAGCTAAAAAAGCAGAGTAATAACAGAGAGCTGCCAAACTTTGCTGCTACCGCTAGAAGCGCATCATTCGAAAGCATGGTTATGGTTTCTTTGGAGATCATTTTTGTAGAAATGGTGAAAATGTGGAAAAATCTTACTTAAAAAGGCAAATTGCGGGCTTCCTGTTTTTTTTTTTTCACATTCATACTTCCTGTTAGAGCCATTTTAGTGTTGTTGTTTTTCTTTAGTGCCTAGGTAGCGCTAGAGAGAAAACTATGGGATGTTGAAGGTCATATTTGGTATGGTATAAACATTTTTTTAATTTGCAGATTTAAATTAAGATTCAGAAGTACTTTATTAATCCCTGAGGGGTAATATATATTTTTTTGTTACTGCTACTGCTTTAAAAAGTTGAAAACAGAAAGTACAAAATAAGGATTTAAAAAATGTGGAAAATTATAAAAAATACAAATACAAGAAGTTATATAAAATTAAAGATGTAAGAAATTACAAGTATAAGAAGTGGGAAAAATATGAGCATAAATGCACTTGAATACAACTGTGATACAACTATGAAACATGAAATGCGATTTTGTGCCCACTGTGAGGTGTGTGCCAATTTTTGTGGGATTTTGAGCACGTTTAGGGGTCAAATAAGAGCTCAAAGACCGGAGAAAGAAGATGTTTTCTTAATCAAGAAGAAGAAGAAGAGGTTTGAAAAAAACAAATTCTCCCTCTTTGCGCTGAACTGAGGCTTGCAGGCACAGCTTAACATCCAAAGCAAGTCATTTCTCAGCACAAACTCTACATTTAAGCAACTCTCTTCACATTTCTGCTGTTGCTGCCTCCACAGCCAGAGATCTCAGATCAGCTCCCTGCAGAAGCACATCTCACTGCAAAGCTTATTTAAGTGCTCTTTTTCTCCGCCGACAGACAGAAAGAGAGGCTCCTCGTGTTTTGTTTGCCTTCACTGAGGGGTCAAAGGTCACGGTCGGCTCAGAGGCACATGTGGTCTTGCTCAAGGACACTGTAGTGTTGCAGAGATACGCTCAGCTAGACGCCCGGGGCTGCAGTTGGAGGTCAGGTTGTTGAGCTAGCTGTCAAGAGAAGCTGTAATATGTATCATTACACAGCAGTGAGAGTGTGAGAGAGCTGATGGGCTAACCAGGTGAATTACAGGAGGCTTGAAAAGGTACTGTACAGTAGCTCCACCAGTGCAGCATGAGAATAAACTCAGTTAAAGTCTCACTCAGTCTCCACATGGATGTTTAAACCCCAACCATTTTCAGTCATCACACACTCAAATGGGAAAGTTATTGTGTGTAAAGAGCGCTCTGTTCCATTCATGTAATAAAGGCATTGGGGATGCGGTTTGGAGGCCAGCAATCTTAATGGAATCTCGTAGTTCCCCCTTAAACGCTCCCCTCACAGGCTTCACTCTCCGCAGAGCCGTCGATACACATCAGACAGAATTGGAGAGGATAAAGTTCAGCAATAAGGGAGTTTCCCCCTCCTACACGCCTGTACTACTACCACTAATTTCCTCACTCCTGCTATTTTAGTCGGCGTGACACGCTCTGTGTGAATGTGTGGCTTTAAAGCTGCATTTCCTCTCAAGACAAACACGAGGGTGAGGTAATTTCCTGTCAGTCATCTGCTGAACAAACAGCAGCCAAAGATAGAGGCAGAGACGATTACACAACTGGATTCATCACTCACTTGGAGCGACAGTATCCCACTGTTACATCTTGTTAATACAGGATTGGCACTGTATGTTAAAGAGGGGGTAGCTACCTGAAGGTGAAGGGTTGAAAAGAAAGTGAATGTGTATTTTTACAGGCAGGTTAATCAAAGATTTATTCATCAGAGGAAAGCTACAGAAACAGGACGCAATACTAATTATCTGTGGAGGGAAAAGTACAACCAATTAAAAAAGACACAAAACAGCCAAACACATGACCACGAGGCACAAAATTAACACAAAATAATCAGAGAAGAGTAGAAACGTATTCAACAACTGGGATCTATATCTATGAGAGGATTCAAAGAAAAGACTTCAAGCTTTGGGTTAAACACAGAACTCAAGAGGATGATATTTAGCATTTGTTTTGGACGCTCTGGATGTAAATCTTCATACATGCCTGCTCTGAAAACCTCTGCTCTGATCTTGACGCACGCCAGCTTCCACTATACAAGGTCATGTCCCGCTGAGATTCAAACAGAGCGTGCAATCGTTCACTGTCTGAACTTTCACCCTCTACATTACACGTGCTTAACCTCCCTCTTCTTATGGAAAACATAAATCCATCACAAAATCCTCACAGGGAGAGAGATCCTGTTTGTGGTGTTGAAATAAATGTCACTCACAAAGCCGCACAAGCACATCCGAATCATTCATATAGAGAAATCTAATTCTGTGTGACATATTGTTTGTTTTATCAGCACTTGGAGAGTGTGTGTGTGTGTGTGCGTGTCACAACTGGAAACCCTGCTGGAGACGGAGGGCTGCTTCCTATTAACGTCTCCGCTTAGCGCCGAAGCAATGATCCATGACTCAAATGATTCATGAGAGCGTGACATGTAATGTTTTATACGGCTGCAATGAAACTTTTATAAATGTCACCAAAAAAAGGAGGGCGGGATTAGCAGATACAAGAAGGAGGTTGTGTATTGGTTGTATTCAGAGTAATTATTAATACTAAAGGGGAGAACACGCAGAGCTGCTTCATGTAAAAGGATTTAAAGTGCCAACACAAGGTCGGATATCAAATGTCAAACTGCAACATGTTCGTTATATTTAATTACAACAAAGAGGCTGTCTCTGCACATTCTCTGTTTGGCCTCAGTGGAGGAAACAAAGCCTCAAGAAGCAAAGCTAAGACGTGTCGAGGTCACCGAGCAGCATCTGTATAATGTGTGTGACCTGTTAATGCTTCTCTAAACAAATGAAGAGCAAAGGCAACGGGAGTGTGACACTGCAAACTGCACCTTGACAGCCTGTTTCTGTACGAGCGTAAAGCCTTTTGTTTGCAGTGGAAATCTACTCAGCCTGGTGATACGTGCAGAAAGAGGGAATTGTAAAAACTACCAATCACATCCTCATCCATGAGAGCTGATGAGTCACTGATCAACTTTGTGAACCCCTGAATGTTTAACCATCACGATCCAAATCAGCTTTTCTTAATTACACCCCTCCTCGTCTTATTTTTACCACAAAATGTGCTTGCATCCCTGTAAAAACACCTCCTCAGGCAAATCCACTGTATCCACTAAAGTTCCTCTGACAGCACAGACGAGCAGCTCCAGTTTCTGCCTTTTGATGATTTTCTTGGCGCGGGTGCCTCGTGTTTGCAAAAAATCTAGGCTAGGATTACAAAAATAACACATTAATTCAGCTATAGATGGATTTTCTCTCACTCCCATAGGTTCTGAAACACATTCGTAAGGGCATTTATTTTGATTCAAATGTGTGATGTGCTACAGTGGGTTTATTTTTAGGCAGCAGCTCCAAACGTGTCTGCTTTTTTCACCTGTTACCTGCCGTCTTTGTAGCTCCGTGCTGTTTTATAACCAAAGACACATCTCAGAAGAAGGGGAAAAAAACCCTCTCCAGTCGTTTTATCCTCATGTATTTTATATGCACACAGATTTATAAGACACCAGATCCACATGACCCTACCTGCCCACTGAGGTCAGAGCTGGTAATGAAAATTTATCTGCAAAGCCTCGCCGTTTCAGAATGATCCGGTCAGTTCACCGGCTCCATAATGAGATGGACCTCCACTCTCATATTGTTAGCATAAACCACTTGTTTGTGCCAACTTTTCCAACCGACGCGGCTCAAATTATTCATAATTAGTGTGTCACTTGTGCCCCAGGTCACTGCCGCGCTGATTATTGCAAACCTCATTTTACAAGACAGTATCCAGCGCCTGCAGCGACTTTAAAGTTTCTTTAGAGGCATAGCTATATGACGTCATCTTATCCTGACAGGTACATGTGAAAAAAATGATGATTGTAAAAGGTAGGGTCTGCAGGACTTTCCTAAAAAATTAGTGTCAACTTTTACAGTAATAATCCTGCTCAATCGTCACTTCTGGGCCTCTCTACACGTGTGTCAGTGTCTGTGTCTGCCTTAACCCCTTCCTCTGCCTGGATTTTTAGTTTTTAGTTTTATTTTTAGTTTGTTTATTAACACCAGACTATGTATAAAAGTTAAATGATGATGATGGTGTCTACAGACTATATCAGGAGCCATATTTTTTCATAAAATGCACATTGGAGGCAGGGGGTGTGTGCTGACGCTGACACTGATCCAAGGAGGAGGAGCCCAGTTTGAATATTATGTTGATTTGTATTTAAGATATTCTTTGATACCAACATCACAATCTGTAGAGCCATATGTCTCACAAACCAAAAAAAAGCATCATAAGGAGATGCTGAGCCTCTCCCACAGAGCTCCACAGGAAGTCTCCAGCCTGGAGGGACAGTCCAGTCTGTGTTGGTGCATAAACAACTTTTCTGACATTGAGCTCTCCGGTTCAGGAAAGAGGAAAGCTCGTCTCCTCTAAAGATTTAATTTATCTCAGTAAAAACTATTTCAGGTTTGAGAAAGTTTAATTTACACCCTCGAAGGTGTGAACAGCGAGGCCTCCTGTTAACGCCGTTCACAGACACTTCATAATGTGAGTGTGAGAATCAGAAGTGAAACTCTAATTTACTCTGATGATCTGGAACCAGCGGATGGAAACCAGAGATTGACTTTCTTCTTACTCTGGGCTCTGTAAGCAGTTCGGTCTCCCCCACACCAACTAAGACTGCCTAAATAATTCAAAGACCTGGGCCACTGGAGCCGAGCTGAAATATTAATGAAATAACACAAGTTTCTGAATTCAAGCAATTAACTTGAGTCCTGGCTCCTCTCTGGAGTTGTTCACTCAGTGGGAGGTGGAATCTAACCACTCGGAGCGTTTCACAAATTTAGACGTGAAAGAAGAACGTGGATGTATGAGAGTGAGGCGATGGAGGTTATTTCTAACGTATTATTGGATCGAAACACTTGTTACGACATGGCTGGTGGAATTTATTTTTCCAGCTTTTTCACAAACAGGAAAATGAAAATTCAGCGTTGTCTGCTTAGATTGAGGAAGATACTTGTTTAAAAGTACAAAAAGAGCAGAACCTCTGACTGAGCTGCTCACCGCACTTTGCTGAACTTTGACAAAGTGTGCACACGATGAGCAGATAATTGGAGGAGAGTTTGGAGACTCCAACGCCACTTTCCCTGGCTCTTCTGACCGTGTGTTTTTGCAGCGTTGCAGTGAACGATGTAGGAGTTTGTTTGTCTCTGTGTCAATAAATGTTGCACTGCATGAGTTGTTGAGTAAGCAGCTGGCAGGGCCTTGCTTTTTTTATTCTAATCTTCATAATCTTTTGAGAATCTGATCCGCCCTGCACGGAAAATAGCTCCGTTTCAGCAAACTTGTTGACTCGCGACGGCAATTTGTCCAATCTGTGCAACCCGGAGACAAAGCTGAGAGCCGCCGCTGCTGTTTACACAGTCTCCACTTGTCTGCAGCAAAAATAGCAGCTCTCCGGGATGAGGGAGGCTCATTGTCAGATCGCTCTCCAAGAGCAAACTTGGCAGCACCCAAAGGCTGTACTTTTTTACATTTAGCCATGCCTCTGTTTGCGGAGGATTTGACTCATGCCATGACAAAGGCTGATAAATTGTCAGCCAGGATCATTTCTGATTGGCAGGTTGGGGAAGCAGAGCCAGCAGCGAAAGATATCTTGCTCTTTTACCCCTGGAAAACTATGACAGCCATCAGTTACTCTTCAGGAAGTTTTATGTTGCCAAGAGGGCCTGTGTAAGCGAATTTCTTTGGACTCCAACTGACAGTCAAGTAGGGGTCACTTTTAGATCCCTTGAGAAGCCGATGGACTCCCTGCTGGTCCGCCCAGCATCCCGCCAGTCCCTGAATGAGCTCTGAATGTTGGCTTGAGGAAGAAGATACCAAACTGGATCTTTTCCTGCAGCAGGTGAGGAAACTGAGAATCCATAAACCCACGCTGGTAATTATTAACTCCTCTGAACATCAGTTGTTTTTTTTGTGGTGAGCCGTTTTTTTGCTGAATCCAGAGAAACCTCGCTTAGGGCACTGCCAGTCATTTTACAAGTGCTGATCCTCCTCCTCCTAAGCGGATTGGGGGGATGTTTTGACGTTTTCGCCAGCCTCGGTCAGCGATAAGGATGACCCGGTCATCTCACAGCAAGCTCCCAAACAACGCTGTCTTTTCTTTGGAGAAAAAGACAACACACTGTGTCCTTAGCGGATGCCCTTGCACGGAAAAAAATGACAGTGTCCTGTGACAGCAACGACGCTGAATAGGGGGAAGAAGGAACTGCCTTTTCATGCGTTTTCTTTTAGTTTTTGACAAGTGGAGGAATCCTCGAGAAATGTTTGGCTTTTCTGTGAAGCAGATATAAAAACTTTTGATAGAAGAGAAAAAAGGAAGGATTCTGCAACTCTCCAAGACAAAAAATATTACAGCAAAGGAAGCTAAGGTGAGCTGCAGCATAACTGGAGCCCCTGACAGCTTTTCTTTGCTTTCTTCTTTCATCTGCATTTACTAATTTAAAGTTCTGCCGCCTACACACTGCTGCGAGGTGCCAGAAAAACTGCCAACCCCGCTCGAATGTGAGACATTTCCCAGCAACAAGATAGTACAACCAATTGGCCGAGCAAATTGATCCAGTTTACAAAGTCATTTCTTCAGAGGAAGTGTGCCGAGCAAACAACGGTAAATTAGATGGTGTAAACTGCGTTGGAAAATCAGAGCATGCTCCTTTATACTTTTTTGATTTTATTTAATTTAAAAGCGAGAGCGAGACAAAACAGCACCTTTCAATGCTCAGCGGTGCATTCTGTGAGAAAGTGACACTAATAACGGCCTTGTGTCGAGACGTCTGTCAACTCTGCATTCACTGCAATGAAATAAATTCCTCACAAAGGGACGACGTCGCCTGCTCTTTGATTGCAGCCGGCACCGTCTAATTTGGTAAATTTTCACCGCTGAAAGGGTGCCAATTTGCCAAGCCGGGAGAGGAATTTTCAATTTAGGGAGAAATCACATCAAAAGTCCACCGCAGTGGCAGAAAACCTGCTGTTCGGAAGCCAGTGGATGTGTGATGGAGAGTACGGATGACTGCTGATACTGATCACCGTAACCACAGAGGAATAAAGCTCTGCTCAGTATCTTATAGCTCTGTCTTTACGCCTCAAATTTACCAGACCGCATTTGTCAACTTACACCGGCTGTGTGTTCAGTCTAGTAAGCTGCATGACTGACAGACAGCTGGAGTCACAGCTTGTTTTATTGTGAAAGTAAACTCAGTGTTTTTAAGTAGTTTCCAGCCATGACTTCCTGTCCTGCTCTACCTCCCCTACGCTGAATTTATTCATCACAGCCATTTTTCTTTCAAGACTAATCACTTCTTTACTCTACCTCCCAACATGTTTTAAAATCCCCGGAAAAAATACACAAGAACATCAGCAGTTAATCATCATTACACATGATGTAAAACATGACTGGTGAGATGGATTTTTTGACCTATGGGGGGAGCAGTCTTTGTGGTGACCTCGCTCTGAGCCGAACAAGATGACGGCCATTTTTTTTTACAGTCTAATGGCGTTAAAACTAACAGCTTTACTTTTTCCAGGAACAGGTAATCTAATTAATTACCCTTTTAGACGTTAAAACACAGCTACAACGTCAAGAGCTGATGCTAAAGTAAACTTTTCAGCAACAAATATTACACAGCTACCTTTGTGCGTCTGTGTAACCTCAGTCAGAGAGGATCTCATGCAGTGTCTTTGGATCAAACCAACTCCAGGGAGAGGGGTGGATGCTTTTTGGGGTTTGAATGCAAGGCACGAGTTGCTGACTTGAAAAAATATGAAAGATGACAGGACTAGATTTTATAAACAAGGGGGTGGAGCAAGAGACAGGGTTAAAAAGCGGAAGAATCCTTCCTAAATCAGGAGAGTTGGCAGGTCTATCCAACTGGACAGGAGCTGCAAATTAAACACACACAAGTCCATCGGGTGTGTTGGGTTGAAACTGGCGTTTTCAGGATGGAAGTGGACACTACTTCCAGGGTATTGATGGAAATGGCAAGAACATACATGTGCCTGCTAAAAAACGGAATTATTTTGGTAAATTGATAGTATTTCAAAAAAAAATAACGCAAGAATTAACTAATTGTATTTATAAAGGAGTAATTCAGTTACTAATTTAGTTACTTTTTTTGGAAAGAAATCTGCCCAACATTGATAACAATCCATTCAAAGCAAACCACCACACACGCTTCAAGTGTTTCTCCCAGTGGTATGAATGCTCATGACCTATAAAATGTATTCATCATTAATAATCAGCATAAATACACGTGCAGGGCCCCTGCTGTGACTGGCGACTGCAGACAAGTTAACCTGATAAATGACTTGAATTTCTCAGAAAGCGTGTGTCCTTGGTGGGCGCAGCTTGTGTTAGTCTTTCGCCCGGCTGATTGATAGTGGCGGATGCTAATTCCATGGCAAATGATGCTATTATTCAGGGGCTCAAATTGAATTACTTCATCCATTGGATCTGCTTAACATTTTCCCCGTGGAGAGTTTAGCAACCAGCGTAATCTCCCCTACTTACTTACAAGTCCCGTTTGTCATGCCTGGTCGCTCCCTCCTGCTGGATCTCTCAACGTGGCGTGAATCATTTTATTCAGCTGTGTTTAAGACACAAGGGTAGCTTCTAGAAATTTTATTTTCCCGTTTCAAGCATGCAGTTTTGTGCCATCAATAACCATTAATACGGAAAATAAAGGCTGTTCGACTGGGGATAGAGCTGCTTCAGAGTCCAGGTTGTAGTGTTTGTGTTGTGAAACTGTAAGTGCAGGTTTCAGCGTTCAGCCTCTATTGTTCAGCTGTATGTGAGTGGCACAATAAGGAGTGATTGCGGAGGTGTGTGGGTTGTAAGTTAGAGCATGTAGGTTGGAGGTCATTCACAATTAAGACATTTCTGATTACGCAACGAGATTGACACCTTTCTTTCTGAAAGCTGCACAAGAGACAAGGAAATAATGACTGAACTGGAGGCTGAATAATGTCATGCATGTTGTAAGGGAATAAATTACAAGACATGGTGGAGATATTTCAACAGGATCATGCAAAAGCTGCAGATTTGAAAGAGAGGAGAAGCAGATCCTGCAGAAAGTGTGTGATGCTGCTCTGTGTTTGAACCTGTTTTGTTGATTTCTGCAGAGGAGCATGGGTCGGCATGATTAAAAAAAAACACCCGGCCTGCAGAGATGATGATGTATTTTGAGGACAGGCTCTGAGCTCTTGATGGATGATACACACAATACCAGTTGAGGACCATTACTGCATGAAGCCAATTTTCCACAAGAGCTTTGACATTGAAATCATCGCCTGAACTGCAATACAATCCAGAGACCCTGCGATAGAGAGGTGCAGCTGATGTCCTTGGGTGACTGAGTGACTGAGTTAAATCTGTGAAGCAGTGTTTGCATTAAGTGAGGTTTAAAATCATTCACAGAGAGAGAAATGGAAGAAAAGGGAACATATGAAGAGAAGTTAAAGGTCACATTTGTTCCTGAATGCTCCCCATCTTCACCCATTTTTCAAAACAAACATAACCAGAAGTGAAAAATCCTCTGTATCCTGCATCATGGCGACATACTCCTAAAGTTTGTTATCCCAAACAAGCCGAGATCTCAACAGAAACACAAACAACCCAATTTAGCCCCGTTCTCTGGACTACACTGGCTGATAGGATTGGCCCGCGGTGTTTGTATTACTGTCACAGCTCCTTCTGCTGCAGCTCTGCTCGTCTGCAGCGAACCTGCAGGGCCTATTTGTGCACAGAGTATCCAGGAGTGATGAGCCAGGACGGTTGCATATTGCCACAAAAACCAGTTGTCTTCACTCTGAAATAGGAAATCCCAGAGCGGGAGGCGGCCTGTCAGTTCCATCAACGGTGGGATAATCCCAGAGAAGAGACGGCATTTTTATTGGCCTGTGTCTCGCTCCAGCGCCGAGACCACCCGTCTAATAAGTCAGTGATGCCTCTTTCTTCCTCGGCTCTGGCTTCCTCTCTTTTACTTACAGCTGGAGTTTTTTTTAATCTTCTCTGACCTCAGGTCGACAGCAGAGTGATTCATGAACACGAGTCTCTTTGTTCAGGCAGGTGAGACCAAAACATTGACACAACAGTCCCTCGGTGACGCATCGCTCTTGGTGTATATTAGATCAACTTGAAGAGAATACATGCAGTGGATGCTTTGTGCTTCATATTCTCACACTTTCAACATTTAGCTTTGTGTGATCAGGTTTTTGAATGAGCTACAAATTGGTCTTCTTGATGTTTAACAGCTGCTACTTTCATTCACACCTAATTTTGACTAATTAGGCAGCCAGCAAGATGCGTGCAGCAGGTTCCCGAAACATCAGAGATCTCAAACTCCAACCTCCAAACCTCATTACAACGCAGAATCAGTTTTTAAACGGCATCTGAGTGCCTGACAGAAACAATACACAAACAACAACACCTCACCACAGAAAGCGGTGAAAACAGCTTTCTTCACTTTGACTTGTTTGGAAGTCAAAAACACTGAATGGAACTTTTCTGTTTGGTCGCTTTAAAGCCAATTTGAAAAATCAACCTAACTTGTTTTACTTTGTACACAGTGGAAAAAATGAAATCTTACCAAGTGTTTTTGTCTTTTTTTTCAGTAGAAAGTATCTTTTCAGACTAAACATGAGCCACATTCACCTGACAAGTCCAGAAAAATGTCTTGTTTTAAGTTATTCAAAGACAAAAATGAGGTCTAAATTGCTTGTAACAAGTAAAAAAAATCTGCCAATAGAAGAAGTAAATATTTTGGGTTCAATTGGCAGATTTTATTTTTTAGACCAGGGGTGGCTTTATGGGTGGGGCCTATGGTGCCAGGCCCACCCTAAATTTTTCTTCGATCTTTTTAAATCAATTAATTTATGTATTTTTTATTTTATTTTATTTTTTTTAAAGAATATTGTTAAATTTAGTCATTTTTCGCTCAGTTTTTTATCGTGAGATGCCCTGTCTTCATATAATGAGCTGAATGTGGGAATCTTTTAGCCTATCTGAAAACAAAAGGATACATTTTAATGGTGTTACACATTCAACCTCATATTAAACCTGTCAAACTGATTTTGTGGAAGACTGTAGATTTTTGTCTTTATTAGCATTCATTAGAGCGCTACTCTTTGGTCAATACCATGCAGGGCAACTGCAGGTAGGTCCAACGGATCCACTAAAACATTATAAAACACAATCAAATGTTATAAGAGCGAAAAGCATCCAAATCTGCTTTAAAATAGTAGTATATCTATATCTTTTAAGTACTACTTATTTCACTTTTGTAATTGAAGGCCCACCCAAAACTGAAATCCTGGCCCTGTCCCTGATTCAAACCTCATTTTTGTCTTTAAATAACTTAAAACAAGACATTTTTCTGGACTGGTCAGGTGAATGTGGCTCATATCAAGTGTAATAAGACAATTTTTACTTAAAATAAGACAAACACACTTTAGATTTCAGTTTTTGCAGTGCAAATACAGTGTGTACTCAGAGTTAGTAAGTAGGACTCTTAACTGATAGAAATTTTGACATTTCCATTGTGAAATGTTACCGAAGCCGCTCTGAGAGGAGCAAGAGGAGGCACCCCAAAAATCTCAACCTTGACGATTATCTGATCAGGACAGCTCCTCCTGTTCGGAGGTTTCTGGGTAAGTCCAACTTGGAGGATACCCCAGGGAAGACCCTGAGCTACCTGGAGGCAGCATGTATCATGCCAAGCCTGGGATAACCTTGGGATTCCCCAGGGGGGAGCTGGGAAACATAACTATGGAGGGGGATGTCTGGGTCAGCTTGTGCCAAGAAGGCATCTGATTAGGAATCTTCTCTTTGGAGGAATTCTGGGTAGGTCCACCTGGGAGGAGACCTCAGGGCGGACTCAGAGCTTGCTGGAGGGGATTATGTATCATATCTGGCCTGGGCACACCTTGGCATCCCCCAGAGGGAGCTGGAACAGGTTACAGGTGAAGAGGATATCTCAGGAATCCAGAGATTGGGAAGTTTTTGAAATCTGAAGAATGAAGTTTTTCTCTTGAGATTTCATTTATCATCTTATTTATTTCTTTATTTTAATTTTTGCTCCTTTTTTCAGATTTACATCTTCAGTGGGAACAAATCTGCTGGAGGCTGAGTGGCACATTGAGGCTGAGGGAGTCAAAGAGTAGAAAGAAATAGACTGACATGTTGTTTGTTTTGGTCTTTTCAGCAGATTGACACTAAGGGAGGAATATGGAAAAACATCAGCTCCTTGCTTTTATGTTACGTCAGGGCTTCTTTGAATAAAAATATAGAGGGGTTTTTTTTATGATGTGCGACAAAGTGACAGACGTTTTTAGCTATGTCACTTCGACATCAAGAAAAGGGTAGAACTATTTATTTTTCTGTCTCCTTTTCATCACTTTTGATTCACTCGCGCTGCAGCTTTTAGCGTGATCTAAGAGCCTCTATTGAAAGTATCAAAAACAGCACATTTGCAGAAATGCTATTTTACCCACCAAGCTGAAAAAAAAAACAGTTTCCCTTCCTGTTTCGTCCGCCGCTGTCTTAATGGATTTTTAATGGGTATTTCAGAGGATCCAAGAAAGGTTGTACTGGTCTTGCTTGAGTCACGGTGAACAGATGGTATCCCAGGCAGGGGGAAAAAAAGGGGAAATCAAAGAGTTTATTGATCCAGCAGCTTAATTAAACAAGACTGAGTGTCAGTGCTTGGACTGCATAGTGACTGAACTTCACAGCATCTGGTATGAACCTGAGCGGAGCATAAAAAGGCGCGAATGCATGCAGGAAGCAGGAGATAACACAGACACAGTGTGTACACACACACACCTACACATGGCTGGAGTCTCAGCAGAGCTATAGGCTGAGGAAAGAAGAAGAAGAGAGGTGTAGGAGGAGCATGACAACAATAACTCTACAAGCTCCCAAAGGATTCTGGGATTGCAAAACAGACTCTTTCTGCAGTTTTTTCACCCCTGGGTTGCTTTGGCATTACTCCTTGTTGTGCATGTTGATTCTGTGTGCTTGATTTTCCTCCAACATTTCCAGTCGGCGGCGGGAAGAGCACAATCAAACACACTCAGAGAGGAAAAGGAGTGTTTTCTACTCAGCTTTGAGGCAAGCTTTCAACGCGGAGTGTGTAAATAACATGTTTTTAAAGTAAGAGCGCACACACTAACGCACACCTGAGCTCATCCAATATCGAGCCAGGGCTCCGTCCCGGGTGGGGCTGTCGGAGGGAGACTGATGGAGGCTGGCAGACAGGCGTTCAGGGAGGAGTCCGTCTGTTCCACGGTGTGGCAGAGCCAGCCACCATCCATCTCCATTATACACATCCACATGCCACTGGGCAGGGAACAACTCCTCGGAGAGTGACCAGGGAGGGGCGGGTAGAGGGCTGTGAGGATGGGTGCATGAGGAGGAAGGAGAAAAAGGAGGGGGTGTCTGTCAAACTCTAGTTACACTGTTGTTCACTTCTGCTCCTCTTCAGCGTCGACATGTCGCGCATGTTTGAGTCGCAGCAGAATCTCTCTCTGTTGCCTCTTTTACATTAAACATTTCTATTGATTCCTTCTTTTTTTGTTGTTTTGGTTCAGACTCCTCACTTTTTATTTATTCATTCTTCCCCAGCTCATCCCAGGTGACTGCAGCCAGCTTTGGTCAAATTGGCAGCTCAAAAAGAGAGTAGCCTCAGGTTAAGTACTGTGCTTAAAGTGAGACGATTTAATTCTAAAACATGAAATAAGCCAATTTTCCTCTCACACATTGGGACTTTGAGTCATTAGCAATAAAACCATGACTTAGTCTATTCAATGCACTTAGAGGTTAAACTGCTAAAGCCTGACTTGGGATGACAGTAAAGGTAAGATGGCCTCAATCTCACCCCGTGGCCTCCGACGACCTACACAAAATCCATCCTTGCTCCGAAATCCAAGCAGCAATTACATTTCCCATCTGGCAAAACAAATTAACAGATTTTAATGTAATGGCAGCATTAACTGGATAACCCACCATTCATTGCACCTTTAGCTCAGCTCGCCATTTGTTTGCTTTATCTCTGTGCCTCTTGGTGAGGATTACAGGTAAAAACCACCAATCAAAAACTGTTTGTGATACGACAAAACGCACAGGGTGAGGGATTCTTTCAGGGAGCTGAGAGCTCAGCTTGGTGCGACATGCCACGCTTCCTGAGCAGCAGATTTTAAATGACAGGTGTAAGTCTTGCCTCCGGCCAGGCTCGGCGCTTCAGACATATTTAAACTAATACTTACTGGCTTTTTAAATCACTGCTTATTTAAATTAATACTCTATCCAAGTCCGCAGCTTTTTAACCGTAGGCTCCCCTGATTAGCTGCCTGTCTCAGTCATCAGCTCGCTGTGTGGGGTGGACGAGGCTGGGGGATCACATCTCCTGCCTGCCTGTGTTGACTTTGATTAATGACCAGGAGGGAGGTTAAAACAGTGATTACACACCAGCTGGCATGCCTCCATTTTTAACAGCACACCCTGTTCACCTGCGTCTGAGGGGAGATCTCTCTCTGAACGGCTGTTGAAGAGGAGAGGATTGTAGCTGAAGTTGTCTCTTTAAAAAGTTAATGTGAGGAAGGCGTCCCACAGAGCTGATCATTAGGCATTGTCGGTTTACAGTGGGTAAATAAGTATTGAAATAATGATTATGTGGAATTAAGTACGATAACACAGGAAAAAAAGTATTGAACACACCATGACAAGGCCGTATACCTTGGCAAGGAAATGCCAATAAAAAAGGTCGTTTTTTCACCAAGCAGTTAAATACGACACACCTCATGATGGGTAAAGGCAAAGAGCTCTCTGAAGACATTCACAACCTGATTGTTGCTCAGCATCAGAATGGAACTGGTTACAGACTTATATCAAAGCACCTGAATATTCCAGGCAGCACCGTTGGGGCCATTATTCACAAGTGGAAGAAGCACCACCTTACCATCAACAGGCCACGCACAGGAGCTCCTTGAAGATTTCTGACCGGGGAGTCAGAAAGATAGTCAGAAGAAGACTCAACGAGCCAAGGACCACCCTGAAAGTGCTCCAGAAAGACTTGGAGGCAGCAGGTATAATTGTTGCAGAGAAAACAATAGGCAATGCACTCCACCGCTCAGCCCGCAAGACTCCATTCCTCAAGAAAAGGCATGTTGAAGCTGGTTTAAAGTTTGCTAAACAGCATCTTGACAAGCCTGTAGAATACTGGGAGAATGTTGTCTGGTCAGATGAGACCAAAACTGAACTTTTCAGCTGTCATACTACAGACCATGTTTGGAGGAGAAATGGCTCTGCACATCAGCCAAAAAACACTACACCAACAGTGAAGTTTGGAGGTGGAAGCATCATGGCATGGGGTTGTTTCTCATCTCATGGTGTTGGCAAACTTCATATAACTGACGGAGCAATGAATGGAGCCATGTATGGGGAAATTCTTGATATGAATCTGCTGCCATCCACCAGGATGATGAAGATGAGAATTCCACATAATCATTATTTATGGACCTGAACGTTGTGATTTCTTTTCATGTGTGGATTATTTAAATTAATACCAATGTCTGGTAGAAATTTTGTCTGAATTTCATCTTTGGAAATAAATGTGATGAGAAAAAAGTTGACGCGTTCAATACTTATTTTCCCCACTGCATAATCTGGGGTTAAAGAGGAACACAAATTAAAGATTTGAGCTGCTTCACAAGAAGCCAAATGAAAGATTCAACCACACACAGCACGTCCAAAAATAACAGCTCTCATAAAGCAGCAAACACATGGCCTGTGTTTCTGGAATTATGTCTCTTTTGGGTTTAGAGCTGTGGATTATCAGCTGGTATTAAGAGGCTCTTGATATTTGTTTTTGTTGGAGCGCTGCAAGAAAAGAGAAACAATTTGTGGAACTATTTCCTCCAGACGAGGATTTACACAGCCAACGGTGTTCAAAATAACTTTCTATCCAGGCTTTAGTGCAGCACAAGGCCCATTTTCTCCTCAGTCACTCATGATTTGCATCATAATTCAGTCCTGTATTCAAACCAGGAACTTATTAGCTTCTTTAAATCTCCAGGATCTGGGTTCAAGAACCTGCGGCCTCACAAAAGCCAAGGGGGATTGATGCTGCTCGATATAATTCACTTTGGCTCGGCGAGTCATCATTTATGATTTATTTTCATTAGGTGAGGCGCTGCTGTTGTGCGATTCATTTCAGCACAATAAACAGAGTGCAGGACAAGCTGCAGCTCTATAAAATACCACAAGCATCTTCTCAAGTTACAGCTGTATAAAAAATAAAAAAGGAGCTAAAAGGCTTCAGTTGTTGTCCTCAACACTTTCCCGGTCCCCCCGCCGATACTCCGTCCTATGGTTGTAAAATAAGAAGTGCATTAGTGAGATAACACCTCTATTACTTTCAACAATATTGCTGCTCCTCGGTGGCAACCCGCTGTTGGTTGTTAGTCACACTTATCAAGCCGAGGGAAGCGCAACTTCAAAAGGCGCTCAGATCTGAGAGCCAAGCAGTCAGCCATTAGAGAAGAAACAACATATTAGCCGTGCTGTGTTTGATGGCTCCTTCTTCCAACTTAGAATGACAGTGTGAAATTACACTAAACTGATTTGGAACAGACCTTCAAAGTTCAACCTCAGGACAGCAGCAGCATAGGTTCTGTATTTATTTTCCTGCACCACGGTTCATTGGGAGTGTTTGTTCTCACTGCTGCAGAGCTCTGCTTACACTACAGCTGCACTACACCTCCTTTTTTTATCATACGAGGTGTTAAGTGAGGATTTCTTTTTGATGACACCTTTGAGGGGGTGATTAACGAAGCTAAATTTGCAGGTTAGCATCTTAGCGACATTTTTTCAGCAAATGAAGGGAATCAAAAGTCGTGTTTCTGTGCAACTGAGGAAGAGAAGCTTAAAATAGATGCAACAGAAGCTTTTTCAAACATACATCCGAGGTAAACAACCTCAGCCTGCATCAGTTATTTAGATGTGTTGAAAACAGTGCAGTTAATCATTTAGCAAACGTGGATTAGTGTGTGCGGGATGCTACCTTATTTTTCACTCCAGCAGTTGTACATTAAAGGCTTATACTGTACTTTGTCTTGTTCTGACTGTCTGCACTGTAGCTGAACAGCTGCCAAATGAATATAAAGTGCCATATGTCAGACTTAGTGCCAAACAGTGAGTACAAAACTTGATTTATACCTGTACATTCTGCATAATCTACATGTGAGCACTCCTCCAACCCCAAGCTGAGGCTCAGGTTTGTGCATAACTTGACACCACGCAGAGTTAGGTGATGGAAGTCAGGATTTTCCTTTTCCGAATGAGCGATGACAACAGAATAGTAATCCATAACCACACCTACATGCTCTCCTGCTGAGGCTCATTACAGATTTTGGCAACCGGAGTCACAACGGACCCCGGGGAAATAAGCGAGGGAGCCAAGGAAGCGGTGCTGCATTCACAGTCGCATTAAAAAAATAAAAATAGTGACACAGGCGTGAAAGCAGCAGAAGCTTCAAAAGAAAACAGAAATAATGTCAGACACATTTTTCTTGTGCTGTGTCCACGAAGCAGCTGGTTGGCTGTGTGAGTGGTCTCAGTATCAGTGCATCCAGCTGTGTGGGGGTAAAAGGGGAGGAAGAGTTGGGTCAAGATAAGTTTGTTTGCCTGGAGGCGGCTCTGAGGGGGCCACGCCGCAGTCCGTTCAGCTATCACAGCGGTGAAGGGCATTGCGGACATCAAAAACAGCTGAGTGTCACAGCCTGGCGTCGAGAGCGGGCAGCAGAACGACAGAGGAAGAGGAGGCTGCAGAGCTCGATTTGGAGGCAGCAGCTAACACCTTTATCGTGCGTATTATCTGTGTGATAGATCCTCGATAAGACGGATGAATTATGGTAATGAGGATGCAGATGCAGAGCCTGCAACTAGCCGTTTTGATAGTCGCTGATAACTGAAACTATTCATCGACTTATCAGGTAATGAATTCCTCGATCAGTTTTTAAACTTAAAATTGATCTTTAAACTCATGAGAGATGATCCTTTCACTGCTGTGTCACTCTGCAGCGCGGATGATGAGCTCTCGCTGATATTTGGGGCATTCATTCTGCTTTTGTGTGTACAAAGTTAGAAAATTTCCTCTGAACTCACTCGTGGTAATCAGAAAACGGCCTCTGGACTTCTGCTTCATTTAGCATTAGGCCAGGTTTTTCTAAGACCATAGAAATGAGATTTATGCAATTTTCAGAGGAGCCAATTTTGCCGTTACTTTGTGTGCACCACTTCGAATTGGAATATCTCAATGTGTGTTAAGGACTTTAGCTCCATCCACTGCGGCGCTGCGGAAATGTGAAAACTGAACATTAAATCTCTAAATGTAAAAAAGGCACTCTTAAGAATTTCTATGGCTCAGGCAGGGCAAAGCTGCCACAGAATTGGCTCTTTTGCTTCTGAACCTTCTGCATCTGTAGCCGGAGGGGACTTTTGTGAAGTGACAATGGAGAGGACGGCCTGGGTCATGTGCTATTATTGTATTTTTTGTGTGAAATTGCCACATCAATGAGGGCAGGTAGGTTGGGAGTGGAGGGGCTGGCTAAATGTGTTCCAGCTCCTCTCGTATTCAGAGGAGTTTTCCACTCGCCTCTTCTTACTGAGGGAGCTGGAATAAACAAACTGTGTCTGTCTGATTATGGAGCAGTTTGAAACCGGCTTCGTTTATAATTCAGTGATTTTTTTTCAGTTCATGAGGGTGAGGAAAATGTGTAACGTTTGTGATGTTCAAACTACTTTAATTACCACAGAAGAAGACATGGAGTGTAAATGTTTTCAGCTCATCTGTAAGTTCAGGGTAAAAACTGTTAAGTGTAAAAATACGACCTTGAAGGGCGACTTCTTTTGTCGAGAAAAGACTTAATTGCATTTTTCCTGAAGTGTGCTGTATTCCTCTGAGCCCAGAGTCACACTAAAACACTTCCTGATCTTTAAATCTTAAAAAGTAAATAATCTCTGCAGCTGATGATAGCTGAGTCCCAATTCAGGGTCTGCAAAGGCTGCATCCATCAGAGGATGCTCCAGTCTTATTTTATTGAAAATCATTGAACGATACCTGTGAAACAATCAAATCTTTATGTTTTAACTAAAACAACCAATGGAGTGTCCTGAGTTTTTGGTCTCAGAGGAAAAAGCGACAATGGCTGGCTGTCAAAATCTTCCTGGCGGTATTTAAGATCATCAAAATCACCCAAAATTAAGAAAATTGGCAATAATCGATCAGCCGACCGATCCATTGCTGTGTGTCTATCCCAAGGCCAAACTCAACTTAGACGGTCTGGTCAACGAAGCATTTCCTGTTTCTCACTCTCAATGTCACGTAGTGCCACCTTACATTACTTTTCAAACATGTAAACTAAAAACCTCACATTTAAAACTGGATGTTATTACTGTTACTGTTACTTAAATATTTTACTTATTATTATTATTTTCTTTTTTGATGGAGTATAGAACCACAATGCACATGTAAGAGTTGAGCAAGCACTAGGGGGGATGTTAGATCATAAGTAAAAATAATAAATCATAAAATGCAAGTAAGTTTTTTTTTTCTAGAGAATTTACATTAACCAACATACATTTTTTCCATAATGAGAAGATTAATAAAGAAGAACTATTTTTCCTCAGTATATTACTTAGCAAGAGCCCAAACAACACGTTGTTCCATAGTAAAACAAAATCTTTTTCATTGTTGTGGTTGCTGCCAGAAATCTGTCCCAACTAGAAAAAACAAGACCCTTTATAAGTTTGGCTATGTCCATCATCTTCGAAGTTCACGGGCAATAAATCTCAGGATATGTCGGGCTAAGAAGGATTCACCAAGGCTGTTTTCCAAACCACCAACTACACCAGCAGTGCACTACTTTGGCCGAAATTCAGTCTGTGGTAGGTAGTGTGCAAAAACTTGCAAAATCTGCGGGATGCCAAAAATCCCCGGATGTCCTACTGATCCAAGAAAATTTCTCAGTATGCAACAGACCAGTCTATCCGGCATACTGTTTCCAAAAATGCACATTACTGCCATCTACTGGAATGAGTCAACGCTATAACTACAATACAACAACACTAACATCAGACGGTCCAGTGAGAGGTAAAGTGATGAGAAAGAAACACAGATAAATCTTAAAGTTCTAGATGTGAAAGAGTTGTTTACGTCTACAATTTCATTAAAGCCCACATAAACCACTATTTACCTTTATTTTAACCATTTTAATCATGGATTATATGGAAGTGGTCTTTCTATCAGCTGTAAAAATAAAAAGCCAATCCCTTCCAGATTTAAAAAACAATGATAACAACCTGTAGCTCCACCCTCTGAGGCTGGAAACCAAGGAAGTATACTACAAAACATACCCAAGTGAACAGTCAGACTACATACTACAAGTAAAAGCAGCAGGTAGTATGCAGTACCTACTACATACTACATTCACAGCCCAAATCACCCAAAAAGGAGGCCACGAAATGGGACATTCTTCGTAATCGGTCTTCAAACCCCCAAATTGGGACACAGCTTATGTGTGTTTTAAGAAAAAAACACCCTGAGCTGAGATCTTACTTTTCTGTCTCCTCCAGGACTTTGTTATCCTCGTCTCACTGACTGATTGATCCAATTTCCTGATTAATACCTCTCACCCAAAATCTTTCCAGCCCTCTCAGACGCATGCTCCAGTGACTATCTGATTCCATGAGGCACATTCCCATCACACAGCCTCTGAATGAGACGTTACAGCACATATCTGTGCGGCTGCTTTTCAGACGGACGTGTGGTGATGATCTGAGTGGAGCTGACCGCCGCTCGCCGTCCTGTCTGACTCCTTTGGAAATGTCTATTATGGTGGTTTCATCAGGTCAAAATCCTGCTGGAGATCAAAACAATCTTTGAAGTCTTTTGATGTTAGGAAAGTATGTGGATGACCGATGGATACCACGCAGGTCTTTAAAATCCACTGGTTAGGAGGCAAAAAGCAGACGCTGGAGTTTTCTGGATACAGTTTGCCTCTGCAAGCTACCGGGTTCACGGACACGTCAAGAGTTAGACGCAGGGAGATGAAGTTAAGTTTAAGTTGTTTTCTGTTGATGTTGAGCTATTTATTGAATTATCTGGGTAATAAAGAAGTGTTTCCTCATGCGAACTTTCAAAATGAGCTCTCAAAACTCAAAGTCATAGGTTTTATAGAGCAGCCTTTGTAACATCTCTCAATTACTGGACTCAGCGAGCGCCTCAGGAATACAAAAAAACAGTGATGATCAAACACAAGCAGCAGACGCCTCCACTTTGTGCGCCCTTTCAACTCATTTGTCGTCCCTCCTGCTGTCTGCCGCTGCAGCACGGCCCAAAGCTGAGGAGTCTAGACTCAAAAGGTCAGAAAGCACTCGGACAAATTCGCTCAGGGAGATGAAGAAAAAATCTTAGATGTGAAGAATTTTGAAGATACTGTCTCTGGGAGGAGTTAGCATGAGGCGCTAAGATTTGAAGACAGGATTAATTAGTCCAGCTCCAGCTCCTCCAGGTTGTCCTCACCTTCACTCCCTTGAATTTTCGCGTTTTCAGACTTTCTTCTTTTTCATCCGACTGGCTTCATGCTGAGCAGAGCAACACACTGTACAGTGACTGAACAGAGGACACAAAGGTTGACTTTCAGCTCCAGACGAGCTCTTGTGCTCCTTTCTTTCATTGTAATTCATACAGTTAGCAGCTGGACGTTCACAGAGGCCGTCTGAATAAAACATGCATCATAAAATCAGATAACAGGGGCTCCTAAACCTCACAGGCCTGTATAAAAGTTATACATCACTGATAAACAAAATTAATCGCCTTCTCTCTTTCCCTCCAGTTAATTGCCTTTGGGGCGTTTCATGCTACAGCTCAGCGGCGTGTTTGTTTTTAAATTATTTATTCATACGGCAAATTATCATTCTTTGTGCTCCCTCTCGCTCTGATTTAGCTCTCAAGCTCTCCATTTTCCTTCCCAGTGAATTCAAAGGTCCAAGGTGAGTGGCGGTAAAGTATTTTCGCCATGAATAAACCATTTTACGTCCTCATGCAACACCGCTATTAAGCAATTTGCTGTGTGAATTAGTGCGGCCGATATGCCTCCGAATGAGGCGTCGTTACCAACGTCACACAACATCAACGCCGCTGATGCTTCCTTTTCCTGCTCTTACTTGAGCTCCTCTGCATTCCTCCCCTGCTCCACAACCAGCTGTGAGAGGTTGGAGGTTGTCTATCTTTTATTAAAGATTTCTCTGGCAGCACTGTCTTCTCTCCATACCAAATTATGGCACAGGCATGCTCTGCATTCCCGCAGTGTTTCGGAGACATGCAGGAGCCTGAGCCAAAAGCAAAGTGATACAATTTACACTGTGACACCGAATGTAATCGTAGAAAGCGAATACATGAAGTTCAAAAGGATGGATTCATAAAGACAACAGGGTCTGACTGTTAAAGTGCATGAAAAAGAGTTCAAATAAATGAATTTGGAGTCTGATTTTAAAACTGAAAATTAATGACTAAAGCCAAAGGCAAAAAGAATTACGCCTCAACCAATATTCAGCTTCTGCTAAATTGTACCTACGAAGAATTGTCTCGTGTCTTGTTGACTAATTCGGTGCTGAAATGAATAATGTTCTCAGCATGAGTTCGGCCCCTTGAGTCAAATTTGAAACAATAATTATTCAAGAGTGCAGCAGCAAAGCACATCAACTTTCCACACGCTGACTTCTTCTTTAAAATTCACCGCCGTCACTCAGCGAGTGTATCACTTTCTGTATTCACTGCAACAAAACAACAAAGGCAGACAAAACAAAAACCGAGGTAAAGAAGCCAAATAGTGTTATCCATCTCTATTCACTCCTCTGACTCCTCCATCTCTCCTCAGCTCAGTGAATCCGCCGTTTTCCGAGCAAAACTCTTTGTTATTCTGTGTCTGTTTTGCTGTTTATCGCTGTGGAAAGTTTTTTTCACCCCTTGCTCGCTGTCTGCATGAGACTTGATTTGTTTGCCACAGGAGAGAGGGAGCACAGGGACAGTCTGAGAGGTGGATGCTGAGCGTGGGGATGCTGACAGGTTTAATTGTAGGGATTAATTTGAGAAACTCTTAAAGAGCAACAGCCTGGAGAAAGAGACGGCGTCGTCTGCAGCTACATTAAATATTTGTGACAGGACACTCCAGCAGATATTTCATATCCTGTCGCCTGATTTCTCCCTTTGAGGGCCCTTACATCCACCAAGCTGCATCTACCTGCATGCGTCAGGCTCAGGGCGCCCCAGAGGGCTGTATTGTCTCTGTTAATTCACTCCGGTGGATTATCATAATGCTTCCCCAGTGTTAGTTAACATAGTGCCGAGGATTTCTCGCTGCTCCGCTGAATTCCCGCAGCAGGGAGCATCCCCGAGAGCTAAATCTAGCTGACAGACCAAACTGTGCCTGAATTTGCTGTTTGAAGTGTGTTTCTGTCAGAATTACAGCTGGGCAATGTGTCGGGAGCGCTGTTTGTTGCTTGTTCACAGTGACCGAGTCTATTTTTGGTGCAGTCTCTTGATGCTTTGCTGTCAGGGTAGAAAATCCTCGATTATGCTTTGCAGAAAAGACTCATTTAAAAGATCCTCAAAGGAATGATTTTATATTTGACTGAGACTGGAGATGAAGTGTGTTTCTCTCTTCTGTCCTCTCCTGTCAATCATCCCTCAGCCCAGTGTGTTTTATCTCGTGACCCTTCAGAGAGGTTCCCACAGCCTCAGGCGACATGGCGCTGTCAGGTTAGAGAGAAGCTGTTTTTAACCTGGAGTACAGACACAAAGTACTCTTCCAGCGCTAAGACAGGAAGTCAAAACATCCGGCGACGGCTCTTAAAGGAACACGCCGTGGATATGACAGTGATGTCATCATCAAAGGATAAGGAATCAAAATGCTCTCATTACGAGAAGGTGTTTGCCAGGAAGAGAGAGGTGAATGAAGAAGCTTTCCAGGTGCATTATGGGACGTATCACACACGTTGTATTTTTAGGCTCTGATCTTGAAAGGGGAGGAAAGTTTTTCTGCCATGAGACCTACCTACCTATTGAAGAAGACCAGGAAGCAACGTGCTTAAAGGCACAAAAAATTCAATTACAACAAGACAGATATTGCTTCAGTACAAGTGGCTTATGCAAACTTATATCACCCCAGGGAAATTAAATAAAGTTTGTCCTGATATTTCAGATATTTGTGCTAAAAAGTTTTGTTGTCAATTTTAAACAATCAGTATTGATTGATTTGGATTACTTCAAGCAAGAAGACTGATTACTCTTTTCTGGAAAAAAAACATGCAGTTGCCCTTTATAAAACTATGGTCAAAGGAGATTGCAACATATTTTCACTGGAAAGAATTACAAATATCATTAGAGGGAAAAGAAAACAGTTTGTTAGAGGTTTTTTTGGAAGTTTTGAAGGATGAAAAAGTTGTAATTTCTTATGGTCTTAGAGTTGCCATTGCTGCAACTTTTTCAGTTACATTTTGTTTTAAATCACTTGCCTCATTGCTATTTTTATTCTATTATTACTGTCATTGTCGTTTTTTTATGATTTTTTTTAAATGATTTGTTTTGTTTTGTTTTAATCAATTTTTAATTTTATTTTTTTTATCTTTTTTTAATTTTATTTTTTAATATCAATTTCTTTATTTTATTTTTTTATCATATATTTTATTTTATTTTTTATCTTTTTTTTTATTTTATTTTTTTGTTAGTATTTCCTCCCTGTCTCTATATGTTTTACATTTCACAGTAATACAATATAATCTTGCTTGCTTTTAACATGTTAAAATTTAACATGTAATAAAAAAAATAAATTAATAAAAATAACTCCATGGAAGAGATTAACGTTGCTGATGTTGGTCTTAACTTCTTTTGTACCTCATGAAAAGGCTTCACTATCCAAAGATGTGTCGTCTGTTAAACTAGCGGTTAAAAACACCTGGTGCTAGCTTTAATGTCAGATCAGTGCCATCTTTTCAAACTAATTACAACCTTTCATCTCAGGTAAACCCTAACCCTCGCTGAAAGTCACTCAGCTTTGATGTTATAATAAAGTATTCCCTTCCTGTCGAACTCCAGATGAAATGAAGACTGCACCTTTATCTCACAGAGTTACTTTACATCACATCTGATATCTTGGAAATAAAGTCAGTGTTTACATGTCTCCTCCTCGCCCTGTGCTGGTGTCCGTGTCTCAGAGTGATTAATGGTTGTACACTGCACCCTGCACTCACCTGCGTTCAGCGGCGTGATTGATGGGCCTGTATGCTTGACAGATGGACAGATGTGACACGGCAGAGCGACCACGCAGGGAGCGACGCCTCGGTCCTGATGCCTTCAGCTTCCGTTTCCTATTTAGCGAGCAGCCAGAGAGGAGAGTATGACAGAAAGGAGGAGAGAAGGGAGGATAATTACTTTCTATATGCAGAGTAATCCTGCTGTTTCACACAGAAGTTGGTCAAAGAGCGACTTGTTGACATGTACTGTAAATATCACAGAGCAAACGTGGAACTAAAGTGACAGGTGACCAAGTTTACGTGGCCTCTGAGGGTTTGTTTTCACGACAAGGGTGTTTGATAGTAAAAGCAGAGCCTCAGGGCTTGCTGGTGGCACCTTTTGGATTCAGTGTTTTGCTTCACAAGTGCTGCATTCAAGGTCTGTAACTCTGGCTTACTGGGGTTGTGTTCAAACGTGGGTTCTTGAGGCGGGAAGATGTGAAAAAAGCTGTCTCAACTCAAGCTGAAATACAGGGGGAGAAATCCAACAAAGTTGAGGCAGGCGTGTTTGAAGGTAGAAACTTCTCAAGACTTCAAGATCAACAGAACGAATGGATTTGAAAAGCCAAGAAAAGGAGAAATATGAGGTTTTTCCAGCCTATCACAGCAACATAACTAGAAAAATCAGCTCATGTGGTCATTTTTTTCTAACAAGTCTCATAAAGTGTACAGTATGAGTTCCTCCCCTTACAATCCAAGCTCGCTGCTCTACATCTGCAGCCCAGGAGCTGCACAGAGACCCTCCAGCCCGAGCTGCTGCAGTGAAAGCATTGGTTTCTGCAGACACAGTCATAAATCATACGTCTACTAATGGCAGTTCCAAATGAGCCCTCTCATCAGACGAGACAAGTGCCTTGCTTTGTGTGCCACTTCAGGCTCCACTATAACATCTGTGCTCTCCCTTCTCCCTCGTGCTGCTGTGTGTGAGGCGTGTGTGTCGCCCCTGTATTCATTAGGAATTGTCTACCGAGCCCTAACGGTTCAATTTGGTGGAATTTAGAGGCAACCTGGAGGAGCAGGAGGCGACAGACAATCAGGGGCAGGGATTCTCTGTGTGAAACGTGCAGGAAAAGTGTCTCCACATGCAAAAATAGAAACGTGCACGCGTTAACTGCTATTTGATTCATGACAGCTGATAGTTGGCAACATCATTGTCTCTCAGAAAATTTGACTTTTAGAAGATCAGGGGATGTATTTTTTGCCATTATTGTCTTTATGACACATTTAGATGCTTCAAGATTAAGGCCTTGTACACACAAAATACTTTTTTGCCAATAAGTGCAGCTCAAGGGATGCCAAACCCATATGCGTCAGACATAAAACCTGTGCAATCTATTTAGAATGAGCAACTTTGGCGTTATTCCCGGTGTCTGCACAAAACCATGAGACTGGAGTTTTCCAAAATCTTCCCCTTGACCAGAGTTTTTAGAAAATATCACTTTTAGTGACGTAAAAATGGGGTTTCGTGTGGATGAAAGGCGTAAAAATTGAAAAATTCAAGGTTCACCTAAAGCAGGAGCCATTTTTTCGCAGTTCACCTGGATTAAAGTCATTCAGGAGCCACAAAATCTACTTAATCTTCAAAATTAAGACAGTAAAGTGAATAAAATTCTATATGTTATTAAAATCTAAAATAAAAAAAATTATCTTGACAAAAAACTTTTTAAATTTATGGACATGAAAATGTAGTCTTATTTTTCTATTTTTAATATTTCTGCAACAATTTCAAAAATTAACAAAAAAAATAGAAATTTGTAATTTAAAGATTTTTTAAAATTCAAATTTAACAAAACTTTTGAGGTTTTAAAAATTTGTAAAGATTTAAAAAAAATTGACATTATAAAAATTTGTCAAAATTTTAAAAAACGAAAAAATATATATATATATATATCTTTACACTCTTGAAATGTGCAAAAATTAAAAAGAGAATTATAACTTGCAAAAAAATTCAAACATTTTGAAATTAAATGAATTTTGAAAAAAATTGCAAAAATTTCGAATTGTAAAAATTACTTGAATTTTATTACATATTTTGACAACATCACCCAACTAATCTTTTCTTGTTGTTTACTAATGACTTTCCACATATTAATCATGTATTTTAAGCATGTTGTCAGTCAAATGAATTCATCCACACAGAATTGAAATCTGTATTTTTTTTCAGATTTTTTTTTTTTAGATTTTGTTTTCCTACCAGGGCTGTTAAACTACCCTCTGTAAGAAAAATAAAAATTAGGCTCCAGAGCTATTTATTTATTTTTCTTTTTTTCATGTTCCTGTTTTTCACATCACTCTGTTTTAATTTGATTCGGTCTGCACATATGTGGATGCCTAAAACATGAATTCTGAATAAAAAGAAAAGTATAAAAATATGTGATTTTCCAGATGCCCGGCTACATATGGACATGGCCTAAATTTCAACCCTCAAGTCTTTACTATAATCGCTCATGCAGATGATTTCTCTATGAAATGTCATAGAAAGTTCAATATTATGACGACCTGAACCCGGTCAGAGCGAGGGTGAAGCCTTCATAGATGTTAATCCTGCAGCTGCATTTATTAAAAGTCCCGCTGCAGCCGGCGAGACCATGACACAATTTGATGCCTCACCCCAGCTGGGGTCAGTGTCTCGTTCTGAGTGCCAAAACCATTGAATGTTGGTCTTTTGTTCCGTTTGGCAAGCGTATAATGGAGTTTGAGAGGGGTGTGCTGGTGCCGTATGGAGATAGGGCCTGAATGGAGGAGAATGTAATTACTATACCTGTCCGCGCAACAATGGATAACCACCTTTTGTCGGCCCTCACTCCACTTGAAGAAGCCAGGCGGCAGAAAGCTGTTGGACCACGGGAGCACAAAAGGCGCCCTTGCTGCGACTCCCAAATCAGTGTCTTGCACTCACGTTCAGAGCAGAGATATGTCAGCGCTCTTTAAAAAGATCTGTGTATCTGGATGTGGATGTCTGCTGTGCTTTATCCCTGAATTACTCAACAGAGCGGCACTCGCTGGGGTTTTCTCCTCCTCTGGCTCCTGGGTTGGTTATGATTCCAACACACTATCTTTACTCAAACTTGAAGTTGCATCAGTTACTTTCCCTCTTTGTTGTTTCATGTTGCAAGAGAAGGAAGGAGGAGATGATGTGACCCACTGATTGATTAACATGATACAAGGAAGCAGGAGAAGGAAGAGCACACAATGATGGTGATTATAAGCCTGATGTAACATCACGATTAAAATGACACCACACAGAAGAGGATTGGATCTGGTTGAGCGCTCTCTTTGGTGTCGTCGCTTTATTTGGGTGATAAAACGCTCTATAAATAAACCAAACTTTGAAATCAAAGCCCCGGGCAGCAGGAATTGAAAAGCTTGTCCTTCAAAGCGTGTGGCTGCTTCACTTGCGAAGAAAAGAAAGAGGAGAGGAGCAAAAGAGGAAGGAGGGAGGGAGGGAGCAGATGCTGTGGCTTGGCAGGTAAAAAGCACTTGTCTTGTAAACAACAGAGCGCTGGGCTTCATCCAGGAACCTCGGTGTTTTACGAAATTGTCAACGATCATAGACTGCTGGAAGCGGCCCTGTTGGCACTTGCACTCAGGCACTTGAGGGTTTTCCACAGTCAGACTGTATATATATGTTCGACTTTAGCTCCACTTTTGATTCCACTAATGTATTCAGAGAGGATTTTTTATCATAAAGACACATAGTGGCTGCGTTATGGATCAAAGAAGTGACATTTCAATAAGCTCTTATCACCCGCTGCAGCTCCACACTATTAAATCTATTTTATTGCTGCTTGGACTCATTACAAGATTGATTTCTTAATGCACCAGGTGAATCAGCTTCCACATGGAGCTCATAACGGTGAAGCACGACTCCCCAGGTATTTAAATACTGTTCGACAAAGTGGATTTTAGGTCTTGTCTTTATATCTACTGAAACGGAAAAAGGAGAAGAAGTTCTGCTTACCACCAGGATGAAGTTGCAGAATCCCTCATCTTGATTGGCTGATCCACCTGTCAATCAAAAGAGTTCATATTAAAACACAGTGCTGACTTTCTGTATCGATAAGTTTCATCTGGTTGATTTTCAAGCACACTTAGCAGCCATCTGTATCAGCTGTGTCCCTCCTAGCTTGTTAGCACGCCTACACACACACTGGGGAGTTTCTGTCTTGCTCAAGGACACTTCAGGAGGGTGGACTGTGTCCAAAGCAGAAACTGGAGTCTGTGTTTTCAAGCTGCAAGAGTCTGTTTACCCACTGGGCCTCTCTGCCACTCCACTCCAACGTGTTTTGCCATTCTTGCAAGTTGAAAAAGTGTCAAGCTGGAACAGATTTCTTTTCATACTGTGGCCTTCCCCTCACTTTTCTTTTTTTTTTTTTTAGGGTGACAGCTGCTGACTTGGCACATGTGCATCATGCTCTTAAGCACAATCTTAGCTAGGACAGCAGCGCTGACGGTGCAGCGACAAAAGGATGCTCGGTGGATCTTTGTGATTGGCAAAAAGATATCAAGTGGAAGGACCAAAGCTGAAAGCAATTTTCAGGAGCTGAGGGGGAATATATTGAGGTCAAGTGAACTTCATTTTTTTCCCACATTCACTTTACATGAAGTCTGGTCTCGAACACATTCATTATGTCTGACCAGTGGTCCCATAACAGCTCAATGCTACGTCCTGAATACTGATTTCTGCAGGCTTAAGGATGAACTCATGCAATAGTAAAGTTACATGAGGGGTGGTCTTACTCCCAGATACAGACATCATATCAAACAGAGTCTGCTCTCTGCGTGAGTTGTGTAGGATATGAGGTCAAAATACTGCCTCTAAATCCCTTTTCACAGTGTACATCCTTCTTTATCGGATCGTTATGAGCAGGATTGGCACATTACATCTTCATTTTCTCAAGTAACTGTGATAAAACAGACATCTGCATGCTTTAAAATCACAGCAAATATGTTTTAAATAGTCACACTTAGACGCGCCAATAGAGCCACAGAGGTAAACAACCTTTAAGACTGCAGAAAGAAACCATAAAGCCTTTAATTGCTCATATTCTGAGCAGTGGAAGCTTATGTTTTATAAGTGCAGAGCTATCCTTGAAGGGCCCTGAAGAGCCCTCACACCGCACCCAAACACACTCAGATGGAGCGACGCAAAGAGAGCAAAAGGTGAAATCTGCTCCTGTGCATGATTTGACGGCAACTTCGAATCTCAGTCTCCAGTCTCGGGGTTTATTGAGCGCCTCCTTTCTGCCTGGGCTGCGGTGGCCATCAGATCAGCCGTCCTTTGCTTCACAGTTTATGAGCTTCACGCGAATGAGATGATGGACGGCGGGGCTGTTAAGGACAGATTCTAAAAAAAAGAAAAAGTGGGAAAAGGAGCCAAGGCTGTGCTCCTGGCTGTTTAATTTCAAATGAGGGGGATGACAAGGCATCCTGTGAGTGCAAAGTCTGGGTAGGCGGGTAAGTAGTAAATAAATCAGAGCAGCAGCGCTCTGACGCACAAGGCCCTGCGAAGCTTTGTAAGTAGTAAGTAGGAGTTTCTGATCAATACGAACATTTATAGGGAAAGCTGCAGAGAAGGGTTTGTTTGTGTTCTTCCACAGCTTTGGTTGGAGGGATGAAGGAGTCGAGGCAGCGGGGAGGCGGGCGCTTTTTCTCCAGCAGCACCAAAAGGAATCAATGGGATGACTTGCAAAACTTTTATTGATATTTCCAAGTTAGAATACGCTGTGCACATCCATATGAAGAGGATGGATGGGTTATTTCAGGAGGTATGGTCTAACATTAACCAGATGATTAGCTTCGATTTGAGCTTTTTCTTACACTAGCTTCTAGACTTGGTCAACAGGGACACAAACATCAGCGTTACAGCTTTCAAGATGTAAATTTTCCAACAATAAATTCAATGAAAGGCTCACCAAGGAGCTAAAACACTCAAACTTTTTAAACTTGTCCAGTTTCCAACAATTAAAACACAGTGCTTTCATTAAACCTGATGCATGGGAGATTTTCAAAACCCCATCATCCCTGAACCGTTTTGATTATAAAAGAGTGCAACTCAAGGGAGAACAACTGAAGGAGGATCTTATAAACACAACTGCTCCACACTCCCAGTATTCAGATTTCTGCACCTGGACATCTAAGACCTGAATGTGTAATTTCTCTCCTTTATTTAGTCTGAATGGATTCACTTTGTCTTCAGATCTTGATTGCTAATTTCCAACCAGACAATCAGAGTCTGCGCCTGTTGCACGAAGCTTGTTTTACTTTGTGTCTGCATGATGAATTTAATGAGTTTGGTCTTTGTGGAGGAAGATGACCTTCCAAAGCGATAAAGCCGGATGTAAAAAGATTGTCTCTGCCTGCGAGCGAAATAACAACAAATGTTGTCCAGGAGGTCCAGCTGATGATAGGTTTGATCTGCACCTCTCTGATTTCGTCTGGGTCTGATTGAAGGCGGTGTTTTTCATGACGCACGCCCACACACACAGACGCACGCGGTGGCACACAAACAACGGCAGCAGACTGCAGAGGAGTTTCTGTTGTCAGCGATTCAGGAGGAGACGCAGGAAATCTCACATCACGCATGAAATGAAGTGGTACGAGGAGCAAAGGGTGCTCTCCACGCTGCTTGTCTTTGCAGAGCTCATCAACATTAGGATCTAATCTGCATAGCCACATTGAGCTTTGATACACTGATTACTCCATATGTTTATGTCCACTCGTGCACAGCAAGTAAAGTGAGGTTAACCTTACGTTGTTTCTGCAGAGCTAACTCATGTCAGGTTTTACAAAACACAAACATTGAACAGTGTCAGAGTCCTGGATGTGCAGAGTGTTTGATGGGTTTAGTTTCCCGCCCACACAGCTCCAGGTTAACACACTTTCTAAAGAAAAACAACTCAAAAACAACACCAACCTGTTGTCCGTCCTCCTGGCTGATGACTTCCACGTTGTTTCCCCTCCGCACTCCTCTCCCACTCCATTCTGTAACAACACAATTCACGTTTAGAGGACTTATTCCAGACTTCCTTTTTCCTTTCACAGGTAATCCGCCATCACTTTCCACTCCACAAATTACTCCTGATTGGCTCACCGCACATCTGGCCCCGCACAAACAGACGTACAATGGGGCTGTTCAGCCAAAATGGCTTTGTGGAACGGGTCCCAAAACATTACAATGAGGAAGAAAGGTGTGTATCGATTGTGATGAGTACAGCCCTCCAACTGCAAGGCTGATTAAGCTGTGAGGAAAGAAGTATCAACTCAAGATTGAGGTAGAGACTCCTGATTTTTGTGGTTATCAAACAAGTTTGTCCTAACAGACATGATTCAGTTTCTTTTTGGCTACCAGGATGCAACAAACTGTTCCCATCTCAACCTTGTTGCTGCTGTAGAAATGTCTAATCTTCGAGACCTTGAAGGGACTCGGCACATTAGTGAACCAAAAGCATGTCTTTGATAAATCTTAACAGACATCTTTTTCCTGTGGTCTTTTTTCAGGTTTTGAAACCACTACATTCTTGCATTTAAATGCATGGAACAATTAGATTATGATTACAGCTACACAGCTTGAACCTGAAAAGGGGAAAAGACACACAGACAGGGTCATTTGAAGTGTAAGCTCTATAAAGACATACACCTCCCCTCTGGGCAGAATCACTCTTCCAGCTATGTCTTACTCATCCCTCAGGGAACAATCATCCCTCCGTACCTTACAGACAGTCGTTTTCCTCTGCCTATTAACATCAGAGCTGCACTTTTTTTGCTTTGATTTGACAGTTTTCTAAGCCTTCATGTGCTCTCTGTATCAAACACTCAACCGCCGCCCACATGCTTTCATCATGCTACATAATGATTTCCTTTTCTGACTGTGAATGAACTGCCTAAGGAGAGTATCTTGCTGAGATGAAAATGTGCATTGAATATGAATATCTTTGGAAGAGGACATCTCAATAAAGAGGATGTGTACTGTTAGTGTATTGTTTAAAGCCTAATACATGTATACATGTATATACTTACTTTGCATGCTTCCTTGGTGTCTTGACCATCATGGCTTAATGGGAAGGGTGAGCAGAGGAGTTCAAACACCTGGCTGAGTGTTCCCATTTGTACACACTGTAAAAGAAAGCATAATGTCATAACTTGATAGAGTCTTTTCACATTTTATTGCTTGGTTAGTCAACCAAATAATCCTGATATAGCTCATTTTTACTCTAATCTAACTTTTATTTTCAGAGGTGTCAGGCCTTTGTTTGAGAGGAAAATAAGAAAAGCTTGTGACCAGAGTTAAGAAATTGAAACACACAGAGCTAGTTATTTATTTCGCAAAAGGGAGAGACGAGTGAAAGAAGTGTGAGACATGGTGCTTCTCTGTGTCTGCTAGCTGTTAAGACACAACACGTTAGCTTAAAACTGCGCAGAAATGGGTAAATAACCTTGTAACACTCATTGGTGATGTTAGTAAGACTAGTAACGGTTATTTAGCATTTTAAATGTCGTCCTCGCGCTCTATGGAGCGAACGACACCATCTACAGGTCGATGTTTACAATTTAACTGCGTCATCATTCCAAATGCTTTTAAACTTTGACCAATGCTCGTTATCACTGCTCTATACCCAAGTGGACAAAAATGAAAACATACTTCATTTAAAAGAGTTAAGTTTAAGTGTCACTCGGCTAGTACAAGGTTAATTTAGGAAGACGAACGTGTGTAAATGGTGAAAAATGAAGCTTTGAAGTTAGCTAACCACTGTAAAGCAAGCTCGAGACACCGAAAATAGAACATAAACCGTATATTTTCATTTCATGAGAGGCCAAATAAAATATATACCTTCAAAATAATCTTCTTTTGGAGTAATAGAAGTCTTCTTGTGTCATTTTTATTTTTATTTCACTGTCTTTTCGTATAACTGGGAAGTACATTAATGTACCAACGCTCAATTAGGAGCAAATTTGAACAGGTGTGAGATACACGAACGAGTCGGTGCGTTCCATTTACATTGCATTCTCCGTTACCTACTGCGCATGCGCTGTATCAAATGCCTTTAATTTGTTCAGCTAAATGGAACCCAGCCATATAAAAACACGTTTCTCCACTTTCTCAGCAACAAATATTGTTGTACTAGGTAAGAGCAGGCTTATAGTCAAAATGGAGAACCTGCCAGGCTTTATTTTATCAAATTTGACAGGGGCTTTAAAGTTAGTGGTATATTTCTCCCTTTTTCACTCAGACTGTGAAACATTTAACAGCACTTGGCTCACAGACCCGTGTAACCCTGCTGCAGACAGTGGATCAGAAAAGATCAGAAATATAAAACAGAGCCAAACCATGAAAGGCTTTAAAAGTAATAAAAAGACTCAAGTAAATTAAACTGAGAAAGAATCTTGAAGTGTGGAGTGAGCAGAAAGTTAGAGTCACAGTAAAAAAAAAAAAAAAAAACTCAGCTGGAGGGTTATATCTTTCCTTAAAAATCATTTACAAAGCTCATGACAACATGTACTCTTGCTGCACACTCATTCTTGCATCTTCAAGGGTCTGCATCGAGGGTTTCTTTGTTGGTTTCTCACATCCTGACGCTCTCTTTTTCATCTATTCTTCCTCCAGTGCTCCTCAGCAAAACAGAAGTACTAAAAAAAAAACCAACAACAACACCTCAGAGTGTTTTAGGTACCTGACAGCTCCCTAATGATTCCTTTTGCTGTTCTTATCCTCCGCTGTCTGCCAGCAAGTAATTACTGCCCAACACAGCATGGATGAGTCTCACAGAGCAATGCTATCTTCTATTGTGTGGTCGAAAAAGACACACTTTAGATTAATCTGCACTGTGTGAACGCCTAGGCTCAAAATGGGAAGTTGGACAGGGATAAAAATACGCAGTGATCAAAGAAAAACAGCGAGATTGTTTGAATTCTGTTCAGAAAGACTTCTTTATTCGCGGCTTTTATTATTTTCCTGTCAAGAAAGAGACACCCAATAAAACATAAATAACTTCCTGGAAGAATCTTTGTTGTTGTTGTTGTCAGTTTTTGCCAAATGATGGTTTTTCTTCGGCTTGCTTCCTTTTTCTTTGCTCAGCATTCCTCCTGTTACTTGGTTTTTCGATGCAGACACACCTGCACATGCACAAAAAACTGGTTAACAGTCATCAGTCGCAATTGAATGACCATTAAATGCCCTTAACCTCTGACCTGCAAGCTATTCCTCAGTCTGGAGATATCAGCCGCCCTGTGGGTGCACGAACCAATGTGTTCTTCACACACCAGAGCGTATTGATGCACCCACAGCTGGGCTTTAATTAAACCTGTGAGGCATCAATGACCTGTTGAGCGCTGATATTAAATGCAGGGTTGCAGCAGTGGAGGGGAAGCTGCTCAATCATTGCTGTTTATTAAAAACTGTGTGCAAAAAAAAAATGGAATGCATTCAAAATCTGCATAAAAATTAGCTGCAAAATGGTGTAATTGCATTTTCTATTCTGGAATAGTGAGTTCAGCCTGGTAAAAACTCCTCACAGGAGCTTTAATTACATCAAAGTGCACCAGCGTGCAACTTCAACAAGCCTTGAATTTGTGCACAAAAAAAGGAATTTCTTGAAACTGTCTTGCTGTTTTTGCACCATCAAGGATGCTGGGCCATGAAATGAAACCCAGATTACTTTGTTAATTTCCCACTCTAAAAATAACCCCCTAGATTTCTCAGTCTTTTTATAGCTGCTGAAAACAAACAGAGTTGCTCCACCTTTCTTGCTCTTGTTCTGCCTCACAGCCGACCTCGCTGATCCCCTGAGCCACCTCCACGTTGGCCTGTCAATCAAAGAGCGATGGCTCCATCTACGTCGGGCTCTTCCTCGATATACCGCAACCTTCCTCTATCTCCTTTTTCACCTTTATCTCCCGCTTTCCCCCAAATTCACTCGCCCATTATTTGCTTTTTCCTTCCTTTCCTCTATCACTCTTCCAGCGAACACCTCATTATCCCTTATCTGCTTTCCTTATTCTCTTCCCCATCTCTCATTGCCTTTCTACCACCCCTAATCTCCTTCTTTTATGGCCTCCCTGCATCTCCAGCACCCTTTGCTTTTTTTATTCCTCTGACCTCAATCAAACCCTGCGATGTGTCCCCACCAGGTGTGCAAAAACTGGAAAGAAATAAAACAGTAACAGCACCTAAGCACAATGTTTTAGTCGAGCACTCTGTGTACAACGAGGCTATTGGATCAGAAATGATATTATAATGTGGCATTGAAATAGGCGCACCATTAGCACAGCCGAGTGCATTTGTAGATAAGGGCACTAGATAGCGAGAGGCCTCAGCTCGAGTGCTCTGCAGGGCGGTTTCTTCATTTACATTAACTGTATTCATCTTCAGCAATAGGCGCAAATTGCTTTTGTGGAATCGGGCCTGAATCTCATGAGCCAGCACTTATCAGCTCTCCTCGGCGCACACCACCTGGTGCCAGCTCTCACTCAAAATCACATTTAGTGTGGAAAAACAGAATACTTTTGTTTGATTGTGTAATTTCAGTGTCTATTCAGAGATTAAAAATCGCTTTAAACAGGATTTTTGTGACAGATGCTGCCTCAGGGCTGCGACGAATGATTATTTTGATTAACATTTAATTAGGTTCAGTCAATAAAATGTCCCAGAGCACAAGTTGACGTCTTTAAACAGCTTCTTTTTTTTGTTTAAAGTGTGTAAACCCTACAGGTATTCAAGTTACAATCATATAAAGCACAGAAAGGCAGAAAAACGGAATAGGGGTGATAATCTCTCTACAGGGGATACACAGTAAAATGGAGACAGCACATAAAAAGCACTTTCAAGTTAGTTATCCGTCGCTGCAGCAGTACATAAAGGTGGCTTAAAGTGGAATGCAATTAGCAGCATAAGAGCAGGATCAGTGCTTTGATATGAAGAGGAGGAGGAGACTCTAATGGTGAGGTGTTTAGTGAGTTAGAATCAAGACAAGGTGAGCAAGAATTTAGATTTAAGAGCTGGGTCTGAGACCTTATGACTCATTCTCCCCATGAGGACAAAGAGGTGAAGGCTCAGATTAAGGGTCTAAGTGTTCCCTGAAGAGGTGAGTCTTCAGACATCTCTTGAAGAAGAAAGGGACTCTGTGGATCGTGCAGAGTTTGGTAATTCATTCCACCATTTGGGAACAACAGAGGAGAAGAGTCTGGCTACTGATTTGGAGCCGCGCTGGGCTGGGAGCACCAGGCGTCTTTCACAAGCAGAGCATAGAGGGGGATGAGGAGCTGTTCTTGTCAATGTTTTGTAATCCAGAAGAAGAGCTTTGAATTCAATTGGAGCTGCTACTAGAATTTAATGAAGAGAGATTCACATGTGCTGTTTTGAGCTGGTTAAAGACCAGGCGTACTGCTGCATTCTGGGTAATCTTCAGAGGTTTAAATGTACAGACAGCTGCTGTGAAATCACAAGGGCCTGTACCAGAAGCTGCGTGGCCTGTTGTGTCAGGTAGGGTCTGACCCTCCTGATGTTATAGAGCAGTGGTCCCCAACCCCCGGGCCGTGGACCAGTACCGATCCACGGGTCAATTGGTACTGGGCCGCACATAAAAAATATTCAACTTACATTATCTCAGTTTGGTTTATTATCTGATTCTGAGTGATGTTTTTTTTTTTTAAATGACCGGATTCTCTCCGTCATACCAGTCCATCACTCATTCTTGACGTTAAACCCCCAAGCTAGCAAAATAGACAAAAAACAAACATCTTTGGGAAGTTTCTTTAGGCAGGGTAAAAAGGCCAGTGAGGAGACAAAAGAAAAGCTAGTCTGTGAAAATATTGTCTGACATTAAACCGGTCCGTGGCGCAGAAAAGGTTGGGGACCGCTGTTATGGAGGGTACATCCACAAGATCAAGCCAACAAGGCCACATGAACCTTAAAGGTCAGCTGGTCATCAATCGTGACACCCAGATTTTTTGTGGCACAAGTTGATTGGAATCAAGCAGGACACTGATCCAGAGACCTGATTGTCTCCAGTGTTTGGAGCTGAAACTTGGTTCAGACTTTGACAAACCTGAAACCTCTGCCCCCTTTGCCTCCTGATCCTCCTCTTTCTCCTCTCATGTGTAGTTACATAATGAGCTATTACACCCACCTCTCCCATCCAGAGCTCCTCCTCTGTCACATCTTGCAGCTGTATCCTACACAGGCTTGGCTCAGCCTCAGGAAGACTCCAGTGTAGTAATGGAGTGCAAGTGTTTCTCACTGTGTGTTGTTGGTGTCAAACTGGGTTTACTGGTGTTGTAGTGCCATCTGCTGGGGATAAAAAAGGGACAGTTGAGCTTCTCCTGATGGTTTTTAGTCTTAATTTTTTGAAGAAATGTATACAAACAGATTGATTTGTGCTTTAATTTTAATTAAAAAATCTATTATCGTGCTTACATTTGATGAATCAGTGCAGTAGCAGCTCACACAGGCCTCATCATGTGCTGAAAACTTCTACAGCTCCAAAGAGAAGCAGACAGGTTGATATTTTGGGGGTGAACAGAGTAAATTAAAGCACTTCATCACCAAACTGCTGCTGGAAAGTTCAAACAGATTGATTTCTCTGAGTGTAATTATAACGAGGAGGTGGATTGATGGTTAAAAGCATCTGCTTCAGGGACACCCCAGCTCGTCTTTTTTTTTTTTTTTTGTGTGTGTGTGTCACTGCAGCTCTGGCGTCCTGACACCTAAATGAAGCCCGTCTGCGTTTGCGGTAATGAGGCAGGAGCAGGACATTAATGGTGCTGCCAGATGTTTGAGCATGTCGAAATGAGGGAAGGAGATTACAGGCTAAAACGTCTCTGACGCACTGAGCTGCTTCACAGAAAGGAAAGGTGCAAATTATGTGATGAAGAGCCACATCATCACGGAAGAATCCTTCAAACTCATTTCAAAATTTATTAATAAAAGCCTAAAAGAGTTTCTGATTCATCCTCACCACTTTGGTTGCTCATCCTTCCTCTGTTATTGATTTAAAGCCTCTTTTAAGGAGCTAATTGTTTTTGTCAACTCTGGCACCCCCTTGTGGACGCAGCAGGAATTAATGCATCACATGGTACATTAAATGATAATTGAACACAAAAGAACAAAAATTAAAGAGTGTAATCCAGGGAGTATATTTAAAACATCTTTTATTTTGCTGTTATAAAATTCAAACAGGGTAGAAAAAATATTCTGTTCAAACAGTTTGTGTAGAAGAGTCAGTGCTGTGCTGAAGATTTGGACTAGAATCGTATTTCAAAGTGATATTTCATGTGTTTAGTGTGCTACACGTCCTCTCATGTGTCCCAGGTGTCTTCCTAGTGAAACTCCCCGCTGCCAACTTCTCAAACCTTAATTGGGCCGACGGAGTCTTCCAATTTGTGTTGTTTTTTTTCCCCCGACCAAATTTGTTTCTGTGCATCCAGAGCTGAACTTTTAGCTGTTTTCAGCTGTTTTTAAAGTGGAAATAGGCGCAGAAAAGAAGCGAGAGAAGCTGGAATAATAACAGTGCTGGCTCAGACCTCGGGGGCCGCCTGAGAGGCAGCGAGACTGAGGCTGATTCCCGCCTCGGGAGAAATATCACTTTAAAACAGGAACACAGTGTAAACAGCAGAATGCGTATATAAAAATCTGTAGCCCTGTAGACAAATATATTTTTTTTACATTAACAATTTTTGACAATAAATAAAAAGACAAGATGCTGCTGCTGCTGCTGGCGAGGGTACAGATAGAGTTTTCTTTTCTTGGCTTTAAACTTTGAATTACATCGAAATGTGAAGACATTCATGAGTGGAACTGACCAATTAACAATCATAGAGACGACAAATTACACCCACAATGCACCTGCTGTTTCAACATTTGTTGAAAGAGGTTGAAAATTAAAGCACTCCGCTGTGATAAAAACACTTCTGACCTTTTTTTAACCTTCAAATCTGGATTCATTTACACCTCTTTAAAACAAAAGTGTAAAAGTATGGTTGTTTTTAATGGCTGCGTGTGTACAAATCCATCAATAACAGACAAACACAGGATTATAAACAGATGTATTTACATTCTTTCAGTCCCAACACTGATACTATGAGTAAAAAATGTGTTTCAGTCAAAAGTTCTGGTGTGTTTCGCGTTGGATTGTGCCAGTTTTCCAACAGGCTCCATCAGGACCGCATTTCCCACGATGCCTTGTGTCTGTAGTGTTTTCAGCACTCACCAGCTCCCGCCGCCAAGAGTAGTCAGTGAGTCTTTCTGCATGAAGTGTCTCTCTGTGTGGCTTGGCTGTCTACGCCTTCACCCGCTTGAGATAGAAAGCAAAAAAAAAAAAAAGTTGAAGGAGCTCAATCTCAAGCACAGGAGGTTAAAAGATGACGTCATGAGCGTCACCGTTAGGCCGAGGCCTGTTCGCCAGAGGCGGGAGAGGCTTCTTGAAAAAGTCTGCGGGAAGGGGAAAAGACTGCGTTAGCAAACTACATCCACCTGAAATGAAAACAGATCAGACAGGAGAAGAAGAGGAGAGTGGAGTGGAGTGAGGATGAAAGCGCAGACAGTGCTGTGGGTTGATGGAGACGTCTGCCACCATGAAGGATCCAAACATTCAAGCACTTTCCTGGCGCAGCAGAGGAGAGGCAGAGATGGGGGTCGGGTGGGCTAATTAAGAGTCAACACACATCTGAAGGCAGACAGAGTTCAGTGTTTCCCCTGCAACAGCGCACTGATTCACCAGCAGTGTGAGGAGAAAAACCTGGAAATGTGTCGAGCTGCTGGTAAAATAAAGAGAATCTACCTGTGCAGAGGAAACACTAATGACGGTTAGTCCACCTTAAGGCCGTGTTAGTGAGGAGATGAGGACAGAAAAATGATGTTAGATGACACAGCGTGAGATGAGGAAGAAACGGACGTCATGCAGCTTTACCAGAATGTCTCGAGTCTCCGAGTGGCTCGAGTTTTGGCAGCCTAGAAACTTTAGGAGTGGCCCATCCGACTAAAAAAAAAAAAAGGAGAAAAATGTTAGAAAATGTTTAAATTTTTCCTCACTGGAAAAAACTGAAATCTTCATACAAGTAACTTTTCCTCAAGATTTCAGTTTTTTGCAGTGCTGTTGGCTCACTTTGAGTTTGGTGCCCCCCTGTGGAGAAATCACCCTTGTCTCATTCTGCACTGACTGACCTGGAAGAGGAGGTGGAGGAGGCGTAGGGCTCTCTGTCGCTCCTTCTTCCGTCCTCAGCGGGTCGACTCGGTGCTTCCTCTTCAGGTGCAGCTTCCTCGTCTTCTTCTTGTCCTGCTCTGCCGTCGTGGCTGGAAGCAAAGCGGCACCAAATCAGATGTTTGCTAACTCTCTGAGAAATCACAGGATGTTGCGTTTGTAACCCACCTGAGCTGCTGTTTTCCGTCGTTTGTCTTGTGTCGTCCGGCTCTTCGTTTTCATCCTCGTACTCCTCATCCTCTCGTCTGTCTCCTGCCATCAGCTGGTTGTTGGTCCGAGCCTCCTGCAGCCTCTTCCTCTCTTTCTCTCTGTCCTCGTTCTGGAAGCAACACACAAAACTTTAACTCCAGGAACACACCGCACAATAACACATTTGGTATCGCTCACACACCTCACAGATCACGTTGCTGATTGGCTGAAAGGGGCTGGGCATGTTGTCATCGTCGTCCTCTTCCTGGATCTGCCTGCCCTCACGCTCTGCTTCCTCTCGCTCCTGCCGTTCTCTGCAGAAAAAGACAACGTTAATGTGATAATTCAGACTCCTGCTCCTGCATCGAGGCAACTGATCCATGTTGGACTCAATTGAATGGATTCCTCACCTCTCCTCTCGTATCCTCCTCACCCTCTCCGCCCTCTCCTTCTTGTCTTGCTCCTCCAGAGCCCTCTGCTCAGCTGTGTCCTTCTGCACGCGCTCAGTAATGGCCTCGTAGTCTTTGGCAATATTGTTGAGGAGCCACTTCAGACCCTTCTTGATGGACTTGTCGACCTTTTTGCCGTAGCCTAGAACAGCAGAGCACGGCTCCTGCAGCAGAAACAACACACATAATGCTCCCTCCGCCCATATGTGGGTGAAGCTGCTGTTAAAACGCTCTTAATGTCATTCAGCAGGTGCACAAACACTTACGATCTGACACAGACACTTGTTCTCGTTTACGAGCTTCTCTAGCGACAGGTTCTCGATGATGTCTGCTTCAGCCAGCGCTCCCTCCTGGTCCTGTTTGTTGGCGAGCCTAAAAATAAGATAGAAGAGAGATCCTGGAGTCAGCTGCTGATGAGCTCCCTCAAATGTGACGAAGCTAAAGTAGTTTCAGGAAGAGTTATGGAAACTTCAAGGGCAGTTATGAGACTCAGTTTCTGCAAGGTGTGAGTTCTATCAGCTGAAAATCTTATGGAAATCTTATAGAGATGTGACCGCGCTCTGATTATGGATTTTTGATTAGAACACTGCCAAAGTACTTTAAACTCTCCGTGCATCATCCTGCGCCTGTGTCCTGATTACTAAATAAGCAGAGAGGAATCAGCCTGCAGAGCACGTTTCCCACAAACAGGACTCAGACTCTTCCCTCGCTTTTACACACATCTTAAACACACTTCTTCCTGATTTTCTTTTTATCTGCTTTAATTTTCCACATTTGTGCAAGGACTTACACAAGCACAGGCTTCCCTGCGATGCGTGGGTGCTGCAGGACCTCAGCCATCGTCTCCCGTGTCTCCTGGATCCTCTGAACATCACTGGAGTCAACGACGAACACAACACCGTGTGACTCTGAGTAGTAGTTCTTCCAGATGCCTCGTATCCTCTTCCCGCCGCCCAGGTCGAAGATGGTGACCTCGAACTTGCCCTGCTTCAGGTCCACTTTGGAGAAGCCGACTGTGGGAGCCACATCTTGGGGATTATCTAAGAAAACAAACAAACTTTGGTGAAAATTTTCTTTAACTTATGCCTTAAAACATGCAGATCAATAACAGTTGTGTACCTCCTTGGATTCCTCGCACTGTGGCCGTCTTTCCCGCATTATCCAGACCCACCATAACCAGAGTCACTTTCCTGTTGGGCAAGAAAAAGCAAAATAAACACCTGAGTTTTAGAAGGGGGAACATGTGATGCAGACTTTGGCATCAGCATTAGCTCCCATTACCATCTGGGGGCACAGATTAACCAATGTATAATCTGGATGAGCAATGCAACAAGTGAGCAACAGTCACATGGGGATAAAGACTCCAAATTCGCATCACAAAGCTACTTGAACAGTGGCATCCCTCAGTTTAAAGAAGGAAAAAAAAAAATTCTCTTCATTTAGAACAATTTCAAGTTGCACGTACAAAAATGTGTGACTCAGTTTGGTGCTCATCGAAGTGAATGTGAGAAAACAAAGAAGCAGGCAACGTGTGAGTCATCCCTGTAAGTGTGGAGTCTGCCAACACCTGGGCAGTAAGCTGGCAGAATTTCACACGCAACATGTCGAAGAGTCCAGACACCTAAGATGTCGAACTACCGCTGAGAATCCAGATCAAAACGTGACACAAACATTTCTACACTTTCACTTAAACACAGGGTGAAACTTGGTCTGACTACTATTAACCTGGACTTATTTTTACAGCTTGTTTACACCTTGTTTACAACACGAATCCAGCAAATTTAAAGTCCTGCTTCACAGTTTTAATCATTAAAAGTCGTCTTAAAGGAAGAGAAACATAAACCTTAACAAAAATCTGCTCCACAAGTTAAAAGAGACACACATAAACATAATCATGCTGATAAACACGTCCCGTGACTCCCGCCCTCGTCTCCTGGATGATCAACTTAACTTTTAAACTTGCGCCGAAAAGACATCAAACGCACTATCCATCTAACGGTCCTCTGCAGCCAGCTGGCTTTCATCAGAGCGGCGTTTCCTCCATACGCACGTCGAGAAGTTCAAGAAGCATCCACTAGCCCATAACCTTCCGTCCACACTGCAACAAAGCGACCCACTGAACAGACCTGGCTGTGGGATTAGGGGAGGATTTCAGACTAAATCCAGAGGATCAGGTGCCTCACATGGACCACGTGGTTTCAGGAGTCACCGTGGCCTTTTGCTGGTCCTGCTGTTTCACACCTGTAGCGTCATACCTGCTTTTTAACCAGTCCTAAAAGGGCAACAAGTTCAGGAATACTCATGATAGAGAGTCATTTCTGTCTTTAATTTTGCAGTGCAATCTAACCCTTAATTAAGAAAATAAAGGGTCATTTCACAGAAGAAAACCAATACTTGTGCTTTAAAGTAGTAATGAATTTAAATCAAAAGATGTCTTTAGGTCAGAGCAAAATATAACTCTTCAAGAATTTTTTTGTAACGATTTAAATGTATTTTGTTCCATTTTAAGTTTTAAAAATAGTTAAATAAACATCTGCTTCAGCTACTGCATCAGTTTGTCCATCACAGCCTAAAACTGTCTCTAAAACAGAGCTGTCTTTGAAATCATGTGAAGACTTGTGGTTCTTATTCAAGGCTGAAGCAAGAAAACAAATAAAGAATGTAAGTGAGCATCATGACACATTAGATATCAATCTCACTCCCAAATCGAGGCTCGTAATATTGTAGTACACCTGAATGAACAGAATTAAGTAGAAAAAAACAGATTCGTGCATCACAACTCACCTTGCAGGCTCTCGCCATCGTTTCAGCCAGTTGCAGCAGTTCGCCATCAGGCTAAACATCGCAGTCTGAGTCCGGATGACAGCGATCAAGTAGTGGTCATCTATCCAGGAGCGTCCCACCTCTACCAGCCCTATTCAACAGCTGATCGACTTTTCCTCTCTGGAAGCTACATTTCGAGCTAACTCATTGTTGCTCCAACAAAGTCAACAAATTCCTTACACTGATACTATAAGTGTGATAATAAAGCAGTCCGTACCATGTGTCGTCAATTGAGGACGTTTTGGATCCCCCGTTTCACAGAAATACAAATACGGAGTCCCGTTATCTGAGGTTATCTAATGCTAAAGCAGCTAGCGTGGACGGTAGCTGAAAAAACTCGCTTATTCACAGCCCCAGTACAAAAACACGAGTCTGTAACCATATTAAATACAACGTTTGAGCACAGAAATCAACTCTATAAGCTGTTAATGTCACTAATTGCGTCTAAAGTTGGTGTTTCCTCGCCTCTTGGCTTTAGCTGATTTGTAGCTCTCCGCTTTGTTTACGCCGTATTTTCTGCTGCTAGGCTGCGAACGTGCTGGCGTCATCGGCCGCGCTGCTCAAATCAGTGCCTCAGATTGATTGTTGGGAGCGCTCCCTCATGTGGACACTCAAGTGTGTTACAGCTTAAAGGGCTGAGATGTTCTTTTAATTGTGATTAAAGAAATTAAACGACCAGTTCTTGTCAAATTCTACTTTCTAAAAATATGAGATCAATTCTAGTAAAGAATTGATTAATCTGAGGTCAGTCTACACGTTTTAAACACTGTTTAATTCGCCTGGAAGCCCTTTGATAATAGTTACGCGATAGAAAAAGGGTGTATTATTATCAAAATACACATTTCTACTACAATGGGGTGAATTGTAAGTTTACCTGACAAAAACCGCTGAGAAAATATATGTGAGAGTTTTTATAACACTTTTAAACACGGATACTTACACCTCAGCGCCCTCCTGTGGTTGCATGCCTCAACTTCCTGGTTGCTACTGCGCATGCGCAGCACTCGGTTTCATGCTATGTTTGCTGTAGCAGACGCTTACTGTAAGCTATCGACTTCCTTACTTTCCAGGTAAGCCTGCGCTCTTTTTGTGAACTTTATATGCAATTGCTTACGTACGCTTGACGTCCTTTTATTTTTGGAGTTTTGCACCTGTCACGCATGAAAATTAATATATTTAACGTATGTAATAGACGGTATATAACAATGCACATGTGTTTGTTTATGGCTGAAAGCAAGCAGAAAAGACTTTCGGGTAATTTAACTTTTATGATTGTTAAATGAAGCCACCTTTACATGTTTGCAAGCAGTAAAAGTTATGCCTCCTTTATTATATCCTGGGTGCTTATCCTCCCGACCTATCCCTGTGTAAATTATCTTTAGATTACATTGTGTTGGAGATTATCTTTGACAGTGAATTAATCATTGAACTCATGATCTTTGAGTCCAAAGAGCTTCATGCAGATCAGACTTAAGGTCATGGAGATATTTATGCATCTTAATCATCTGAATATAAAGTGCAGAGTTGACAGGAAGTGTGAGATTACCTGCCTTTAACGTTTCCAAATACCAATGACCCACCTTTAGATTGCAGACACTTCTTTTTAGTTAGTAGAATGCAAGGCATAAATCCTCTTCATGTTTTATTTTGCAGGTGTGACTGCCCTCTTGTGGCCTCATGGCTCGTGTCTTCGTCTATGGCACCCTGAAGAGGGGTCAACCCAACAACTACCGCATGTTTGACCTCTCCAACGGTAAAGCCGAGCTCCTCGCCTCAGCCCGCACCACCCAGAAATACCCTCTAATCATCGCCACCAAATACAACATCCCATTCCTGCTCAACATCCCAGGTGAGGGCCACAGAGTCCGAGGGGAGATCTACAAAGTGGACGACAAGATGCTGGCCTTCCTGGATGACTTTGAGAGCTGTCCTCACATGTACCAGAGGAATCTGGTGAAGCTGGAGGTGGAGGAGTGGATGGGGAAGGGAGATGAGGAGGAGAAGGTGGCAGCTGGGAGCATCACAGAGGCGTTTGTGTACAGCACGACGACGTACCAGCCGGACTGGCCTTCGCTGCACAGCTATGAGAGCTACGACTCTCATGGAGATCATGGGCTGGAGTACGAGATCAGAGAGTCACGAGAACGGCGTGGCACAGAGGACGATTAGATATACAAACTGTACTGTAGCTTTAAAAACACTCATGTTATGACTTACTGTAACACACACTCCCTAATGAGTCAACACCTGATTAAAACCAGCACATCTCCTGTTTGATACTTGAATAATACCTTTATTTACCTACCTTGTCTCGTGAAAAATTCTCAGGGATTCCTTATAGATTTACTTTAATAAAAAGAAGATTACTGTATAGAATATTTTGGCTGTCGATGTCCTGATCCGTGTTTCTTTCCTGAATAAAAACAGACAAAAACAGTCAAAGTGGTCTAATTTCTTACACATGACCACCTTTCTTTCTCGTTTTTATTCAGAAGATTAAAATCCAGAACACTGGAAGGTACAGAAGACAAGGGATTTGGCAAAAGACCCAGTGAAATCTCTGTTGGCGTTGGAGGCTTTTTCTTTTTCAGCCTTTTAAAATAAAAGAAACATAAAGAGAGAAGAAGACATTTCACAGTGTATCAATGTAATGTACAAAAAGTCGCCTTACAAAAAGGAATTCATGGATGTTTTCTACTCATCTCCACATTAAATTCACTTTAATAAATCTCCAGATAAAGAAAATACTCGTGTTCACATGCACACAACAGCTGAACAACCTTATACACACTTTTCATTCTCATGATTCTTCCGTTAAAGAAAAAGAAGTTAAAATACACAATGTGGTGCACCAACTCATGCTGAAGTGTCCCGTTTGTGTGGTTCAGTCAGGAAAAAAAGCATCAAACTCTACATGTGTGCATGTGAACGACGTTTTGGATTTAAATTCCAGCAAAAGTGTTTGGTGCAGAAAGTGTGCGTACAGGAAGTGAAGTGGGACGACCTCTGGAGGGTGTGTGTAGGATAAAAGTCTCTGTGTGGTGTGTCTGTGCAGCCTAAAGGGGGGGTAATCAATAGAGGTCCTTCCTGGTGCTGGGCAGTGAGCGGCTGGCAGAGCAGGTGGCGCTGCGGATCACCTCCATCCACCTGGAGAAAGAGACAATTTGATTATTTTAAGGCTCTTTTTGATTTAAAGTATGTTTAGAGCTCCCTCTAGTGGCTGACCATAGACTGTATATAGACTCAAAGAGAATCTGAGTGGAGCTGGGTGACATAAATATATAATTTTTTTTTCTTTCTAATCTCTTCTTGGCTCTCCCTCCCGACATATTTTACAATCCCTGAAAAAATACACAAGAACGGCAGCTGTCAATCATCATTTAATGTAATGTAAAGCCTCTTTTTTAACCTCTTATAACTAATGAAAACAAAACCACAACAATCACATGTGAGAAACATTTCTACCAGGTGTATTTATTTTTTAAAGTTTGACCACAGCCCATCTGGAATGACTGGAGAGATGGATTTTTTGACCTATACTGCAGCCAGCCACCAGGGGGAGCAGTTTTGTTGCAACCGGTTACTAATGACTGTCTTAGTTTTCTTTGCATACCTCTCAAACGTGTACTCGCTCTCCGATCTGAAGTAGTAAACGTGTGATTTGAAGTGGAGTTTGAAGACGTAGTCTTTGTGGATGTTCTCAGACTCAGACGGGACGGTGACGGAGTAGCCGAGGAGCGGGAGGCTGGCCAGAGGGTAGTCGTCCTGATGGAGAAGAAAAAACGTCATCATCTTTATCTTAACTTTAAGTTTCACCGCATTTTTTTAAATTTATTTCCTGGTGTAGAAACAAGCTTTCACCTGGTGTGACTTGTAGAAGAAGAGGCTGAAGTTGGTGAAGACCACCCAGAGTTTCTGCCAGCCGTTACTGTTTTTGAATTTCCTCAGGAGGTTACCAGACAGCTGATTCTGTAAGCACAAAAAACAAACAAATGAGCACTAATTATCTTTTTAATTATCACTTTTGTCCTCCATTTATCTCAAATTCCCTCCGCAGTTCCTCTCTGACTCCACAGGAGGTCACTAAACGACAAGTTCATTCAATGTCAGCCCCCCACAGAGCAGGAGAGAGTTACAGGCTTCTTTAAAGGGCGTTGAATGTCAGCCGTTTGCTTACCTCCACAGCCACACTGAAGTCCACCATGGACACACTGGTGTTGCGATGCCAGCAGACGTGCACGGTGGTGTTACCACGATGACCCTGACGCTCCAGAGAGGAACGCGAGCCGCCAAGCTCCTCCTCTGACTCCAAATCAGCTCCTCCATCCTCCGTTAGCTCTGTTAAATAATATCACGGTGTTTAGTATGATTCATTCAAACCTTTTATTTGTCATTCTTCACATTCTGGCTTCATGATCTTTAAAGCCCAGAGGAAAACTTAGGATCAAAGCAACTCGAGACAAAAGAGAGTAAAACTCCTGTTCCTCCATGAAAGTCAATACTCTGTGACTGTTTGGGTTAAAAATGCACGGATGATGATTTATTGGAGGCACAAAGGAGACGTCAAACCAAAGGTCAGGAGGTGGAGCCTCATTGAAGATCATGACAGGAAGAGAAAGAGGAGGCGACAGCTGGGGTTTGGAGCGGCTTGTATCAGGTGACGCTGAGAAATATGATGAAAGAGGAGCTGGAAGAATGAGTGTGTGTTTCTTACTGTTGTCAGAGAGGCTGGTGGACAACAGGTCGGTGTTGGGGCTGCTGCTCTGCTCGGCCAGATCGATGGCCATCCTGATGTCCTCCACCCACCGCTCCATCTCTGACGCACAGCTGAGAGAGGAGAGAGCAGAATAAAAGAGAGGAGGAGAAAAGAAAATAGGTCAGTGAGTCTGATTCAATTAAAGAACAAGAAAACTGGAGTGGATCCATTTTTGATGAGTTTGACCTGCATGAATGTTTCAAACTGTTTCTTTTAGAGAAACAACTCACATTCATAAAAGATGATTCAAGTCATGAGAAATCACTAAATTTTCTGTGTTTACCTCGCTGCCACGACGACAGACTGGCGCTGTCCGAACAACGTGAACGAATGAGGGACGCCCCACTCCTCTTCGCTTTCTCTGATCTGCAAATCACACAAGACACACTTCAGATCTCTGTGCCAGATTGAGCTGATCATTACAAATAAAAGTGTCACTCTAAGGAGAAAGCTCTCATACCGTCATGCCGTACAGAGGCAGCTGGCCGTGGACTTTAAACTGGTTGGACGGCGTCATCCCTCGACTCGTGTACACCAAAGAATCGCTAAACTGGAGAGGACAAGGACAGAAATTTAGGGGAGAAGCTGCAGTTGGATGTTTTCTGCTTTGACTTGATGTGAGTCTCACCAAGAAGAACATCCTCTGCTGAAGGCCTTTCCCTGAGAGTTTGCTGAGACAACCCAGCCGGATGAACTCCTGTCAGAAACACAAGACACGGCTTTAAAAAAAATTACTTTTGTATAATATTGTAATTAATATATATGGGAGTATCTTGTTGCTTTTTTATTTTTATTTTTTTTATTATTTATTTATTCAGTTTTATTTTATTTTATCTTTTTTTATATATCCTTTATTTTATTTTATTTTATTTTATTTTACTTTATTTATTTATTTATTTTTCTGGGAGGTTTTCACCAGCACCCTCAGTGTTCCTTCTTAGTCCCTTTTGACTTTTGTGTCTGTGATTATAAAAAAAGTATGTTGATAAAAACACAATAAAAATATATCAAAAAAATAAATATCTAAAAAAATAAAATAGAATTTTAAAAAAAGTCAGGAAAAGGTCAGACCCTTCCTGGAATAGCGAGGTTGTCGATGCCCGTCAGATCCTTCTTCAGCTCCAACAGCTTCTGGAAGTTCTCCATCTTCATCATCGTGCCCTGAAGCTGCAGCACCATCTCGGAAATATCTGCCAGAGCAGCTGGAGGAGGAAGAGGAGGAGGAAGGGAGAGGTTGGACGAGTGGATGGGTTTAAAAATAAAAAGCAAAGAAGGAAAGGTGGAGGTGGAGGAGCATGGGAGTACCTCTGCAGTCCCTGAAGTCGTCGTGCGTGGGCGGGTAGTGCTTGCAGAGACGCTCCAGGATGAGTTTGTAGTGCAGCAGGCGGTGGAGAGGGCGGAGGAGGAAGATGTAGAAGGGGAGGTAGCAGACTCTCTGCTGCTCGAAGTCTCGACACACAGCCTCTACTTTACGACTGGATCTGGAGAACAAAACTCATCTTTACCTCTTCTTAATTTCTCTTTCATGTGACCTTTATTTTTCTGTCTTCTTCTGTTACCTGCAGGCTCGTTCAAGCTCCACCAGGCACTCTGAGTGTTTCTGGAGATGGATCGTCAGCTGCTGCAGGCACAAAATGAAGAAAAATTTAAAGTTTCTGCAACAATTTCACAAAAAAAAAGAACTATTTTAGAAAAGGTGAGAAACTTACTCTGAGACCCTGAATGTTCTTGAGGAGAACGTCACCAATCCTCTGGTAGTCTCCTTTAATGTGAGCGTTGGATCGACCCTCCCTAATGAACAGAAGAGTTCAATCCACTTGCAGTAATCATTTTTCACCAGCAGATGTCAGTAGAGGACAACTTTCCTCAACTGGAAAACTCTTTAATCATTCCCACAATCCCATCTATGTTACCAGAAACGCCTGGCACACTAACGCCACAGTGGATTTCTTTGTTTTCATTCCGCTGGAGCTCAATCAGCATGAATTAGACTAATCTAAACTGAAGCTCTGCTCGTTTTGCTGCAGGAAGTGGATGTAAACAGTCTTTAATGGAGTGTAAACAACGCGTACTCACCACTGCGCCAGCCGCTGCTCCACCTCTTTGAGGAAGCCCTGGTGGAACTTGTGGATGGGGTCGTAGCTGGAAGAGACGAGGGTCTTCACGGAGTCGGGGAAGGTTTCTTCTTTGCTTGCGGCACTCTGGAAAGACTGAGAGGAAGACGTTTTCTCATTTCAGAACACATTTTGAAGTCAGGATTTTATCTTACTGGAGGATTTTAGAGCGTTATCTGAGAGACGCTTTAGAGGAAGTTACAGGAAAGAGGTTCAAAGACGATTATCAGCGAAATATTAAAGAAAGAGAAGAGAGAAAATTATATTTAGCTCAGCTTTTGGTTGGCATTAAATTGGCGCCCTCCTGTGGACACAGAAGTACTTGGTCAGAAAACACTCGCACACCTCAAATAGCTCTGATAAGACTCCAGCAGACACTCAGGGCTGAATGAGTGATTTGACTTGAAGGTAAAGTGACATTTGTTTGCACTGAGGATCAGCTAACCCCCACACACACACTCTCACACACACACACAGAGCGTGACCCTCCTGGCCTTCCAACCCCTGACACAGAGGTGTTATATTCCCCTCTCAGAGTAAATCACACGCCGCTTTGACGGATGGCGCAGACAGGAGAGCGTCCAGCTGTGTCACAGACGGACTGAGGAGGAGGAGGAGGAGGAGGAGGGGGGAGGAGATATATAGAGGAAGGAGTGGGTGTGTGAGTGCCAGCCAAAGAAAATATTTAAGAGGTTTTAAAAAAGCGCCAGCGCACGCCTTCCTCCCACATGAAAGATACTGGAAACTACTGTTGAAAGAAAAACAGCTGAGAGGCAGAAAAAGACACAACAGAGAGGAAATATGAGATCCTCCCTCTGCAGAGAGGTCAAAGGTCACCTCTATTTTATAAACCTGATCCACAGGCAGGTGAACTTCACATTCACCCTCCTCCTCTTCCTCTTCCTCCTCCTCCTGCTGCTGCTGACTCTTCTGTTTGTTGCACAGACTTTAAAAAAACACTTTCATCCAAGATTTAACACACAGGGTTTTCCTTTGTGTTAATTTTTGTGGTTTTGCTCGTAAACCCAAGAAGCTGGGAGCTAATAGTCTGTCTCGCAAACAAAAACATGTTTAAGGCCTCAGATGTTGGACTTCAGCCTCCTTAGGCGCATAAAAGCAAGAAAAGAGTGTGGGAAGCTTGAGGAAGAGAGTGTAATATTAATGTGGCGTGGCAGAAAAGAGCATAAGGTTGTGATTTTGGTGCCTTCTTCTGATGCTTTCGCTCACAAAAAAAGACCAAAATGAGGTCACTTTCCTGAGTATTTAGTCTGCGAAAGCCTGCAAGTCTGACTCACTCACAAACAAGGTCGTAAAAAAAAAATTTAAGTGCACTTTCCTGAAATTTAAGCAAATTTGAACTTGCGATTCCAGCTTGTGGATTTAAGGAAATGTGTTTACTCTGCAAACATCCCTCTGTGGCCTTGAAGTCAGCAGAAAAGCAACCTAAAAGGAGGAAGAAAAAGCAGCAGAAATGTCAAGAAAGTGATTCTCACCTCAGTGACGACCTGCAGGTCTTTGAGGTAGGTCCTCTCTGTCGTCAACAGTTCCTTGGCGATGAAGTAGGCCTTATCTGTGGGAAACTTCTGGACACAAACAGCAGAAAATCAGCTGGATTGAATCATGAACGCACCAGGTGTTAACACTCTTTTCTCTGCATGCTCACCTTCCTCCTCGCCTCCTCTTCATCATCATGCCGCACACATCCAGCGTCATTCAGCAGCGGGCTGGTGAGAGGCGATAGCTGCTGTCTCTCTGGGCTCTGACCCAGGACGGCGACGCCGCCCATACCCTGGCTGTGCGCTGAGCCGTTTCCGTTCACCACCGCGTGGGGACTTCCAGCTGGAGAGTCCTCAGAACCGGGACTTTCTGCAGGGAGGGAACAAAGAGTCAGATAAGGGAGGAGATGTAGGGAGAGGATAAGGGATGAAGGAAGTTAAAATAGACTCTATAATCCAAGTGCTTTCATGAAATTCACAGCCAGCTCCTTATCATTTAATTCTACTTTTTTGAAAATCTGAAGCTGAAATGTTCCCCAAATTCGTCTTAATTTGTCCTAAGGCGATGAATTTCAAACTCAGACAATCAGAAACTAAAGGGAAGAAAAAGATGCAGAAGTGTTTTTTAGATGTTAGTAAAAAGCTACAGATAATCAGCTTAAGTGCAAGACAGGAAAGATCATATCGATGCATAACAAGAGAGAGGAGAGAAAGATTACGCAATTCTGAAAAATGAGAATGAGAATGTGAAGCTAACACTCTCCGCCCTCACAGTACATCTCAGATATGATCCTCGTAAGTTTCCGTCTTGCTTTTTTTGCGATGAATCCTAAAATCAGCGTTTGATCTAATCATTCCTCCTCATCCAGACTCTTCTACAGCTACATCCACTACAGACGTGAACTACGTGATGCTAAAGTTGTGACTTGATACTTGCCCGGGTGCAAAGCTTCCACAGAGTCCACTGATACACACCAAACTGGATTGTGCAGATCTGTGACGGGTGCTATAAAAGAACTGAACCACACTACAGACACAAAAATCTACAACAGAAAACACAGACGCTACGAAACAACAACAACAACAACACAACAAGCGCTACTCTACGGGCTAAGCTAGCACAACACAAGATACAGGGGCAGAAAAATCTCGAGTCCCTTTTCTGAAACATACAGCTTTGTTTTTTTTATTGATACTAGTGCACACATTCAGTTACAGCGTTCAACAGAGAGATGAAGAAAGAATAAAAGGTGTGTGAGGACAGGGAGAACAAAGTGTTACAGGTGTGACAGAAAAACAGTGTGTGAAGTCACTTTGTGCCTGATTTAAGCTTAACACGGGTTAATTTGATATAAAAGGATCACACTGGGCTCAAACACAATCACAAACTATCTTTAAATGTACGATTAGCTTCCAGTGAAAGGAACTCAACTCCAGTATTCGTGTGTTTCTCCACCTCCTGACACTGCTCGGACTCTCACACCTGGATTTAAAAAATGTCATGACTCTCAAATGTGTATTTTCTCACTTACATTTGCGTTAAGCTTAACTTCCATGTGTCTGTCTACCTCCGCCCTCTCCCGTTCGGTTTAAGAGAACACTGAAGTTGAGTGTGGGAAGATTTTAGTGAAGAAAATCAAATGGTTTTCTAAATATCTGCAACACTTTTGACATATTTGAAACCATTTGGAGCCTCAATGAGAGCAAAAAGCAGAGTGACAGAAAAGCTGGTTAACGTGCATTCACAGTAAAAAAAGGAAAACATGCTGGAGTACATTTACAAAGCATGAAGCATGAACATTTGTTTCAGGGGGGAAGCAGGAAAAAGAAAAAGTGCAGAGATCTTGAAGTTTAAAGTTACGTCCGTTAATTCTTCAATAAAAACAAAGACTCCAAATCCAGAAGCTTGTGTCGGAGTGAGGAGACAGCCAGGAAATGACACAGATGAGGATGAAGGGCCAGCACAGCACACCTTCATAAACAGCATACACAGAAAGAAAGTGGAGGATAACACCTTAAGTTGTGTGTGAGTGTGTGTGTGGTTGGAGTGCATGCCAGGGGCCAAGCCGAGCAAAGCAGACAGGTTTGAGACGGAGAGCTGGTGTGTTTGGAGAAAGAACAGAAAGGAAAACAGAAAATACAGATTGAAAAGGTGAGTCGGACTCTTTCTACCCTCCTCCTTTGACGCTAACGCTAACGCTCCTACCACAAACATCCACGTTACAGTGCAAAAACAAGCCCACGACAGACGGATAAATGAAAAAGTGCTCCAAGCTCAGCCTCCTACACACATTTCACACGGCTGAGTCGACCTACAATCATGTCTCTACCAGGACTGGGTCAGTATTCTGTACAATTAAAAGAGAAACATCTCAAGAATCCACATTATCCTCTACAAAACTCCCATCATCACCTCCAACTAGACTCCAAAATCCTTCTATTGCACCAGACGACAATCACATGAGTAAAGGTTTGATTTAGAGGAAAAGCTACAAACTACAAATCTGAATCTGAAGAAAGATCAACCCTTTGTTTATCTTCCCTGCAGCCATCACAAAACTTGATTTCCACATTTAAAATACGCTTAGTTTGGATTAAATCTGCGCACATCTACACTGATCCTCAGTCAGTCAAAGCTAGCTGCAGATTAGCAACAAAAGTCAGCTGTTTGCGTACAAAATTCGATACAAAATGAGGGATCACTAAACTTGTTGTTACATCGCTGCAGTTCTCAGCTCAAGTAGAAAAACTACAAAATGTGAGAAATGTGAGTCAACCAAAAATAAACCTGTACAAGAAGTGTTTGTATAAAGGTTTATCACAGCTAGACGAGTGTAAAGATCAAATCTACACGTTTGATTCACTATCCAGTGTTATTTTTGTTTTTACAGAGTTGGATTAGACTCGTCGTCTCGCTCTCAGCAGCTGAAAACCCTCCCTGCCATCCCCTCTTCGTCAAAGTGATAACACACCTCCTCCTCCTCACCATCCTCCCCCTCCTCCAGCTGCAGACTCCCGAAGCTGAACTTATTACGAGGCATCGGCGATGAACTCACGCCGTTTGAGTTCACTGAATTCATGGAGCTCACAGCCACCGGGTTTCCGTACATCAGCGGCTGGCTGTACGCGCTGCTCCCCGTGTCTGATTCTGTGTCGCTGGATTCGGTGCCGCTGCTGGTGGAGCCGTCGATCATCTGGACCGGCTGGTTCAGGTTGTTGTTGTTGTTGCCGGGTTTCCCCTGGCGGCCGTACATGCGCTGAACCGTGTTAGACCGCGCCTGACCTGGAACCATGAGATTCCCCGTGTGGTTGCCGTTAGTTATTATCATCCGCCGCTCAATCGGAGCAGAACCTGGGGTGTGTAACCCGGAGCGGTGTGTGTCGTGGTGTTTGATGGGAGTGGATGTCATCCCGCTGAGGATGAACGGATCAGTATCGGAGCGGTTTCTCATGTTGTTGTTGTTGTACGGTTTAGCGAAGTGTGGCGGCGTACGGTTTGCGGTGATCGGGGAGTAGCTCCCATAGTGATTTGGAGGATGGGATGACAGCGGGATGGTTGGAGTTTCCACCGGAGCTCCAGGGCGTTTGCTGAAGTAATGCCCGCCGTCATCCCAGCGTGGGGCTGCACGCTGCTGCCCATGCCCGTTTGTCATCTCAGCGTGACTAAGCGAGTTTGTGCGGTGGTGGAAGCTGCTGATCACCGGGCTCGAGCACTGGCTACGAGTCCCAGTTCCTAACGGGCGCCCTACTGCTACACCGCGCTTATCTCGACCCTGGAAGATCTCATCCAGGAGCGTGCTGTGGAGCGGGAGGCGACCATGAACGGAGCCGTTTGAGAGAATCTCATCATCAGTTAACTCATGACTCCCGTTGAACTTATTCGACTGATCTACAGCGCTTTTGTTACCCAGAACACCTTGCTGCTGCTGCTGCATCAACCCCTGGTGGTTAGTGTGGTAGAACCCGTTAACAGCCCCAAACAAACCGCCATTCTGCCCCCCGTTGCGGCCACCACTGGCGTTTTTGTTCCTGTTATACACACTAGACTCGTCCCCGTTGCTGTCGTTTGCGTTGCTGTGGCCCCTGGAGGCCCTGTTGCTCTTCCCCACATCACATTCACTGTCTATGTCGCTGCAGTCTATGTAAGGGATAGACGAGCTGCTGCCTTTGTTTGCCCTGCAGGATGGACCTGGGTTCAGGAAGTGCGGGTCCGGCGCTGGTCCGTTGCCGTTGTGGTTCTGGCGGTCCGTATCGTGGAAGCCGTTGGTGGAGGATGTGGCTGCTGGGGGCTCCTCTGAACCGTTGGACACAGCTTGATGTCCCAGTCTGGATGAGTCAGGCTGGTCTTCTATCATGGCACCCTGCAGAGAGTGAAAACAGAAGAAGAAGAAGAAGAAGAAGAGGAAATCAGGACTGTGTGCTTGACATCTTCTCAAAAACAGAAGGAAGCAGCGTGTTCTCGTTAAAGTGAGCTCCACCTCTTTTGGCACTTGCGATCTGAAGGAAGACGACTGAGGAGACATCCCGAAATTGGACAGGACCTTACTGTGCTTCCTGAAGTGAAGAAGACAAAAAATGTGGTTAATCTCATCCTGAATCTGTCATTTCTGCTGAAGTTACTCACACAAATGTGGGAGTCTCACCTTTCAAACGGGACCTTTTTAAACTCAGAGTCTTTAGCGTAATCGATGATCTGCTTCTGGGTTCGACCGCTGCATAAAAAGCGAGAGAAGTTAGCGATTAAAAATTAACCAAAGTTAAAAAAAAACTTGCTTTTACTGTCTTTCTTCTACCTGAAGCGGAATGAGGACCCCCTGGTGAAGAGGATGGGTTTAGGCTTGGGTTTGGGTTCCTCAAACAACCGGAAGAACGCGTGATACTCCACACAGATCTTCCAGAAGACCTTGCAGCAGTCCCTGCTGGCCATGGTGAACTCCAGCGTGTCATGATGGGCGCTCTGCTGCAAGAGGAAGGCGAACACTTCAGCATCAAGAACATGAGAGCGGCGTAAAAAGAGAAGGAAGTGGAGGAGGTCAGACTTACGCTGGGGTCAGCTCGCAGCTTGATGAGGAACCTTTTGCGTTTGAAGCTCAGCTTGCGGATTTTGGACCAGTTGAAAGCGTTGATTTTTGTGTAACCCTGAAAGAAGATTTTTTTAAAAATGAGGTCAGCAGGAGTTGAAGAAGATTATGATGCATGACTTCTTTCAAGAGAGAATTCTAGGAATTTACACCTCAAGCCTCCTCTTCTGAAAACTTCTCAAATTACAGCAAGAAGATTTTGATGATTCTACCTGGAAAACCAGCACTCCGATGTGCGCCACAGCCAGGCTGAGCTTCGTCCCCTCCCGGTCCTTCGCAGGGTGCAGGCGGACGCCGTACATCTCCAACCGCCGGGCGATTTCCAGCAGCTGATAGTCTGACTCTGCAGGGGTCTGCCCGCTGTGGAGGAAATCAAATCAACCCATCAGTTCGCTCTTAATAATATTTTTCTGCTTCTCTCCCAGATGTGTTGTATGAAAAGATAACAAACAGTCTTCAAGCGCACCGCCGTATCAGATGGCAGCACCCTCTGTGCTCGGGGTGGGAAAACAAAACATCTGCTGCAGAATAAGTTTGTTTCCTCACAAATCTGAAAATAGCTTCCTGTTTCCTGTATGAGCTGCTGAATTAGCCACTTCCTTCCTGTGGCAGTGGGAGGGTGGTTGAAGGATTGGGGAGGAGGAGGGGGCGGAGGTCATGGACGTGATGTGGTTTCTCCTCTGTGAGTGAGTGTGTGTGGGGATTTTAAACACAGATTTCATGTAGATGAGGTGTGCCTTGTGACCCTAGGGGCCTCAGGGGTGCAAAGTGGTGTGTGTGTGTGTGTGTGTTGGACAGATAATCATCTCTGCAGGAGAGACTTACAGGATGGGCTGGGTGTGTTTGTGAGTGCACGTTCGGTTTAACAGATAAATATCACAAACGTGCAAACAGAATCCGACCCCCAAGCTGGGTTCAGGATCCTCTGCTTTGATTCTTAGCGTCTTCACTCACACATGCTTGCGGTGGCAGTCAGTGATCTTATCTCTGATGGCGTCCTGGTCTGGCAGGTATTTATTGTGGAGGAGGTGCTGCCAGCTCTGGGTCTCGTCAAAGTCGCCGATCTCAGCTGATGGAGGCAGAAAAAAGAGAGATTTATTATTAACCTGGAGTAAAGTGAATGAAATGAAAAAAAAAAACACGTGTGATTTATTTTCTGCTCTGTTTTGTCTCCTGAGTGCTTCCTCCAACTGTAGATCAGATGAGGTGTACTGATGCGTGGGACTCCATCTGCCCAAAACCAGCAACAATCATTGTGAGCCACCCTGCAGGTGCACAAACAGGCGCTGCAGTGGCGGTTGCCATAGCAACGGAGGAGTATTCTTTAGCATGCTGTGCTGTGCTGTCTGCATGACTGAATGGGATCTCAGGGTGCGGAATATTAACTGGTAGCTGTTGCGTTAGATTCAGATCCCTCCGCGTCTCATAAACAGAATTATTCTACAATTCCTGCACATGTTGACGGATTTTCAAGCAGAGCAGTTATTGCTGCAGAAATACCCCCGAAGGGAGTATCTGTCATGTGTTTGTGTGCAGCGTGATTTACGATCTCCTTCATAAGCCAAGCATTCAGCCTCTTCTCTTTTTTTTTTCTTTTCCTCCCTTTCTTTACACTTGATCTCACAGCAAGTATGAAACCCTCCTCAGGCGTGGAAAAAACAAAAGATTCAGCCTCCAAAAAGCTACTTACACTGTATGATGTGAGAGACCATGAGAGCAGCGCTGGTGTCGTTGCAGATGAGGCGACCACAGGCTAGGTCACGTTTTATCTGCAGGGCAAAGAGATACCTGAAAGAAGAGGAGGAGAAGGAGGAGAGAAGGGTTAAAAGAGACGACACAGACTTCGATTTGAGTGTGGGAGGGGAGACTGATAGCTATTATAAAAAGAGGTTATTGCAGCTTAAACTGAATCCACCCAGCAACCATTGACACAGATGATGAAAAACACATCTTAAAGTGAGAAAACATCGATTTTATGATGTTTTTTGAGATGTTGTCTTTTTTGTTAAAGGACAAATAGAGGACTGTGTGTGAGGGAGGGATTAATGCTCCACATCAGCTTTGATTCAACCTTTTATGCTTATCTTTTAAAAACTTAATGAGGTTTGGTTAGATGTGATATCTTTTTTTATTCCAGCCTGGGGTGAAATGCATCGCGCATATTGCAGTTGTTTAAAGGTTTTCTTGTAGTAGATTAGCTACACAAGCTGAACAAAGTGCCTCCTTCTTCGTATGAGGCTAATTCAGCCTGATGTCATCAAAGAAATCTTTCTCCCATCTGTCTGCGGACATAATTGGTCTGTCTGTGCCCACATTAGCCATCAAAGGAAACAAAGAAGGAACGCTACGCCGGCCAAACAAAGGAAATAAAAAGCTGCGTGCCCACTTCCTGTTTGATGTGGAGTCAGCTGAGCAGGCTCACTTTCTGTTTTTAGAGTTATGACTTAAAAGCACAGGGTCTGGATTTACAAATTTAATCCTGAGATGAAATTTCTCCTGCTGAATAATGAGAGGCACTTTGGTAACTTCCTGCTCGGCTTCACATCTCAAGTGATTCCAGCTGGGCAATTCAGAGAGAGCTGGGGCATCATGGGAAAAAATGGGAGGTCAAATCATGCTTGTGTTTTAGCTGAGTGACACTTTAAATAAAATGCAGACAAGATGGAGCTTCAGTCGTCCACACAGCTGTGAAAATCCTCCTGAAGGACTAAAAACATCAACACAGCATTTAATCCTCCTCAGAAAGGTGTGGTTGTTCAGCGCCGAGACCTACCGAGTCAGCTCCTCCATGAGCTGTGTGTGGTCAGGAGGGAAGAACTTGACCACGAAACGAAGGATGGTGTTTTTAGGCCCTGAGGGAGGGAGAGGAAGGAAGGAAGGAAGGAAGAATGGTCACTTTGAATCTCCAGTGAGGACGAAATGTTGTTTTTAACAGCTGAATTACAAGTGCTTACGTCTGATCTGCTTCAGCGTCGGCTTCAGCAGGTCTAGCCACACCTACGGAGGAGGACACAGGACAAATTTAGTTAAACTCCTGCACAAGATTCAGGGTTTTGCACAGAGTTCTCTTTGTTCCTGAATTTATAACTTGTTGCAGCATTCTTGCATAACAGCAGCATCATTTACGTGCCTGGATTCATAATTTGAGCCGAGATAATTTGGATTTCAAACGGTTTATTTTGAATCTTAGTCCTTCGTGGGTTGTCAAGGTTTCGTCAGCATTACTTCATCTTCCTATCGATCTGCTCCAAAGCTGCTGCTGCTGCTCTTTCGCCTCAGGCTCTGAAAAGCACGGAGCAGAGTGCTCCTCTCCTCTCTAACTTGATTTTTAACGCGCTAATGCAGGTTTTTGCAGACAGCATCTGCAATCGACAGACACGCCCGTGGAAAGTGCTGCAAGTGTGCATATTATCACAACCAGCTGCTGATTTATGGAACATGAGGAATAACTGAGTCCAGGTGGAGGTTTGAATCAAAAACACAAAGATGGAGGTGTCTCCTACTGTCATCTTGCGATGGTCCTGGTACTCCAGCCCAAAGTAGTCTCCCTCTGTCAGGTTGAGGTGGACGCAGACCAGGTCGAAGAGCACTTTGCCAGGGGAGCGTTGCTAGAAGAAACACAGAATTACACGATGACATGAGGCTTCATGACACAGAGTTTAGGGGTTTTCCAAAACAGACATCGCACCAAACCCAAAATTAACCCAGTGAAGCTGAATGCTACAACCCCGTCACCAGTTATAATTCACTGTTATGCAGCCACTGATGTGTGAAGTTAATATGTAGCTGGATAAAGGCAGCATTCTTCCTCTGACAGGCACACACAAGCACGTTATGACTTCATCATGAGATCTCAGGTTCACGCTTCACTTGGAGTCAAAACATAGAGTCAGGGAAGAGGAGAGGTGTGTGATAAAGACACAACATTAAAACTATGTTGGAAGGGTCCTTGCGCTGTCGCCAGCCCCTTCATGGCGCTTTCATCTCCACTATCAAGGTCTCAACCTTTATAATGTGTGTGTGTGAAAAACATAGCATTTTCCTGCCTTCACTGAGTCACATGACCAGCTGCACGGAACTCCTAATGAGTGTGTGACATCATCACCAACTGCCCCAGAGTGAAGAGTGAAATTGACAGAAGTTTTAGAAACAACTCCAAATAGATGCCCCAACTGTCGCCAAATCTTTGCAAAAAAAAATTTTTTTTTGTGGGAAATTTTGTCAGGAATCCATCTATGTCATTTTTAATTCTGTACCACTTTTACTTTTTTTGTCTAGAGGCCCAAATGTGGCAGCTTGTGTGGAGCTGGAGGTTCCTCTCCCATTCATTCTTATAGGGGGAGCTGAGAAAGCTTCACACTTTGAGGGCTTGTTGTTCGACAACCATTTCCGAAACTAGAAATTCCTGAATAAAATTTGTAAAGCAGGGTCCACTCTGTCATCTCAGCAAATTTCAAGCCTTTACCATTTATGGTGTCTAAAGAAATCATTTTTGAAAAAAGGGCGAAAATGTTGCCAGATTTTATTTTGAAAGGCAAATTGTCAGCTTCCTGTTGGAGATGGGTCATGAGTGTTAGTGTATGATTTGTGTGTCTCAATAAGACAAATATTTTGATGTTAGTTTGATCTCTCTACGACATTGCTAGTGCCATTGACAGCCATTTTAGTATGCATAGGTGGCGCCAGAGAGCAAATAATGGGATTTCAGGGAGTTAATTTTGGAACCAAATTGAATTTTTGGACTTTTGTGAGGTGTTGGCCAATTTTGGTGAGTTTTTGAGCATGTAAAGAGTGTCCTCTCCCTTCAGGCGAGGACCCTTATACCTAAAACTTCACTACAGTGTGTGTTTGCTGTGGGCAGAGGAGGGAAACAAAGTGAGGAAAGCCGTGAAGGCAGCGAGCCACGAGAAGACAAATGAAACAGACAGGAATCAGAGCAGCACAAGCCGAGGCGTGAGCCAATTCTGTCACCATCTGGCTACCGTGTGTGCGCGTGTGTCCATCTGTTTCTGTGTGGTCAGAGAACACACCGTCGTACTGTACTCCTCACACTCTCACACGCTACGAGCGCCTGAGGAAAAATCCACACAAAGTCGTTCAAACACAAAGTCAGGGGAAAGTGACAGATGCCGCAGTTAGAGTTTGCACAAGATCTGGTAATCTCGGTTTAAGAGAGGTTACGGGAGGAGAAGGGAAGCAGGTTGGAAGAGGATCCAAAAGTCTTCAAGTCAGGAAACGAAGGAATACCAAAGATCCACCCTTCCTTGAACTCAAACCACAAAAATATTCCTTCTCTTCACTGTTTTAAGCCTCTACCTTTGTGTTATTAAAGCTGTGCACGGAAACTTCTGCACAAAATGTCCAACTTCAACAATAAAAGGTCCAGTTCCTGCGAAGTCTGGCTCGGAGGAGATGCAGGAGCTTTGTGATGTGACCCAGAAAACACAAAGCACATGTCGAGGCAGAGAAAGATTCAGACTTAGACAAACTTTTTCTTTTCCTTTGTGAAACTATTCAACAAAAGAAAGCCTGACTTCATTTTCTAGGTTATATTTTTATGCATGCAAAGCTCCAGCAAGACTTTTTTTAGCAGTCTGGAGCAAAGGTCGTGTTTAATTTGAGCTCACTTAGACTAAATCAGATTCCAATTTCCTTTAATTTTAGCAAACGCTCCTCGAGTGACTACAGTAAGCCTGTGTGCACGCTTCAGGGAGATATCCTGTATCACATTCAAGTAATGGAAGCCCGAGGAATGTTCCTGAGGGGATGGGTGGCGAAATCTTGACATATCAATACCAGCGAACAATAACATTGGCGTCACGAACGTGATAAGTGAAAAGAATCTGGGGGTTGCTAAATTTAAGCAGTAATGAAAAGGTGAGAGTGAGGAAAGAAAGAAACAGGGCGTGCTGGGATTCGGCTCTTTTTGGGCACCGGAGCAAACCTCTTAAAACAACACGCTGCAGCGAGCCAAGAGCTTTAAATCTGGTCAACACAGCGCTGAAAGAAGCCAAACTTTAAAGCTACAGTAAAGGTAAGGTCAAGTTGAAGGGGGATAAACATCAAGATGATACAAACAAATCAAAGGTCAGGGAGTTAAATATGCTGCTTCCTAAATTAAAGCAGCAGCTTCGAGGGAGGAAATGACCACTCAGCTGAGGTCAAACGTGATATATCTGGAGGCTGTGCACTTCCTGGATGAAGCCAGGATGTTAACGACAAAGAAGTTTGAGCAACCAGGCTTTAAAGTTTGTATTCTCAGAGCTAAAAAAGTGAGTGTCGAATGCCTCAGCTGACCAGGAGTAGAGCAGGCCCCGTGGAGCTCAGACTGAGGTCCTTTCAGTTCAGATCACAATCCCTTCATTCAGCGACGACTATCAATGAGCCTTTCTTAGTCAGCCAAAAACACACACACACTCAATTAAACACAGAGAGGCAGTTTCATCACGTCGCCAAGCGTGATCTCCCTCTTATCTAACAGATGTGGAGTGATACTTTGCAAACGCAGACATATTGAGCGCTCTCTGCTGCTGCTGCTGCTGAAAGGCCAAAGTCGTGTCCTTAAAGGTTTCTCGCAGCTGTCCTCGCACTGACACGCCTCCTGACTCCAGAGATAATTAGAAGGTGAGCAGGTCGAGCGGCGAGCCGAGCAAACCGTCGTCTTTTAGCTGAATGTGCTGGAATCTGGCTCCGAGCCTCACACCCATCCATCGTCCAAGCATTTCAAGCCTTCCAAGGACAGGCCTTAATAAGAAGCTATCAAAATAGATCTGGACATGGGAAAGGGAGGAAAAAACAGCACATTTAGAGCTTCAGAATTAGGAATCAACTGGTTATTTTGCAAGTTGGAGTCACAAAATCTAAAAGCGGACTCCTCTCTCTCCATAATTGACTCATTTCTGGAGGAAACTCGCCTCTAATGGTGCCCCTGACACAAAATGCGTGTTAAAGGGGAGGTTTAAATATACATTACAGCCAGCTGAGGGGTTAATTGTGGTGGGTCCCACACACTGAGAGCGTCTGGTTTGTGTTACTGAGAGTAAACAAGGCTGAAAGGTGCACGAAGCTGAAATAAGTGTACAGAAAATGCTGCTTCCTGTTACTTTTCAACAGCCTCTGCTGCACAGCATGGTTAGCAACAGCTTGGTGTGTTAATTCGATGTAGTTCCCTCCATTTTTGTCCCCTTTTTTGTCCCCAAGAGCTACAGAAAACAACCTCACTATACAACATCTCTACTACCATATTTTACCTATTAATTATTCTGTTTTCCTTCCTGCGCTCTCCTTCCTGTCTTGCCCTGCAACCTGCAGCCAAGCAAAATATTCTCACCATCTGTCGTGGTGTGTTGGGAGTTTAGAAAGCCTCCCACGGCGTCATTGATGCAAACGACCTCTGAAACCCTACATAGAAGTAGCATAACCTCAGATTTTTGTTTGCATCCTCATTTCAAAATCAAGACATCATCCTGTTGTTGTGGCAGAAACAATTCAGCACAACTTGAGGCAAGTTGGCGCGCAGTGAAAAGCAGTTTGAAAGTAGTAGTCGTGCACTTCAGCTAATGTCAGCAGGGATAGAAACCAGATGGGTGAGACTGGTGATAAGAACTCTCCACAGGAGGACACGCTGGGAGAAAAACACCTCAGGGCTGCTGGGTTTCTTCCTCCAGCGGGGATCCTTTCAGCGAGGCCACAGAAACGAAGAATGTTATTGCACCTGATGTGTCACGATTTGGAAAAACTGCTGACAAATCCATCGATTTATTCCACCCTGCTTTGTAAACCTCGAGTTGGTGAGATAACTCCACCCTGCTGAGGAGTTGGAGTTACCTGAACCTTGACTAAACTCCTGTCTTGCTGCGAGTGTGCGTGCTAAGCGGTAATTTGAGCAGTAAATCTGTTTTAGTTTCACGGTGAGACCTTTTTTCAGAAAGGTGTGAGAAGAAACGAGCTGGAAATCACCAGGAAGACAACTTAAGGAGGAGAAATGTGAAGTTTGACATCAACTTTAATTATTCTGCATTATTTTATCCTCTTCAAGGCTTCTTCATGTGGAAGATAGAGTGGTTTCTGAAGTGGACAAGCACTGCAAAGCATAAAATCTGGCTAGGAAGCACCATGTTAGAGGAATGTCATGCCTTTAGCATGAGAAATATTCCTCCTACATTGGAAAAAAATGAAATCCTATTGAGTTTTTTGTCTTATTTCAGTAGAAAATGTCTTTTTAGAATTAATATGAGCCACATACACCTAACCAGTTCCATTGGTAGATTTTTTTATACTCGTTACAAGCAATTCAGGCCTAATTTTTGTCTTTAAATGACTTAAAAAAAGACACTTCCTGGGCCGGTCAGGTGAATGTGGCTCATATCAAGTGTAATAAGTCAATTTTTACTCAAAATAAGACAAAAACACTTGAAAAGATTCAATTTTTTTGCAGTGTAGTGCAGCTGTTCTTTATAAAACTGAGGATTTCAACTCACAACTCCAACTTTATGAAAGTGAAAAGCCATTTCTGACATACCCTGACTCCCATGCCTCCTGATCTGAGGCCAAACTGTACCAGACTGTCCAACCAAAATACCAGTGAACAGCTGGGAGAGGCTTCCTTCCTCCTGCTCCTGTCCCGTCCACCAATCACGTCCTCCCGTCCAGATTAGATTAAACAGCTTAACCTACTGGCAAGACGTCAGAGCTGGTTCCTCTCCTCCACTCTGCCAGAAGGGGAAAGGGCTCAAAATCACACACACAGATGGACGCACAAACACACACATGTGCCTGTTTAATAAACTGCATGTTGGCAAAATACCTGCTAAGGAGTGACAGCAAGGCACTGTGGGAGATTTGAGTGGCAGCATCCTAATGGGGTGTGTGCACAGCGCTTGAGGCAGACAATTAAATACACTCACACTCATACACCGCTGTGTGTGTGTGTGTGTGTGTGCTATTAAAAAGCAATCGGCGTCTCGTGCAGGATTCACCGTGCAATAACGAGGACTGTAAATCTCACAATAGGGCTTCTTTGTTTCCCGAAAGCCTCAGGAGCGCCATTAGGAAGCAGGATGATAAAATGGAAATGACTGAACACACGGTTCAAGCTTTTTCAGGCTTTTATCTGAAGAGTCTCAGAGTGGGCTTTCAGCGTGGGCTGGAGCACATATGAAGGATCTGAATCCATCTTTAGCACATCAGAAGCTCTGATCGTCATCTTTAAGCTCACCCCATTTAACCCCGTCATAAACCGACGTATGGAGGGGCATGTGGTCTTGTTTTGCATGTGTTGCTGCAACAGGGTGTGAACCATGCCTGTGGTAAACACACATGCATGTGCGGTTTGTGGGGAAGCATTTTGATGTCGCCACAGTGGAGAATCTATAACAGTCAATATCAGCATGAGGATCAATTTCCAGCCTCTAAAACGTTGAAGAAGGAAGAAAAACAGGTTTAAATTGGAGGAATAAATCAGAGCAGACGCCGGCAGAGCAGTGACAGTGATTCATCAGGGGGAGTCATGATGGGAATTCCTGATTAGGGTGATAAAACACAAACGGCGTCCCTCTGATTTGTGCTGTGAATGAGGATCAGCTGATCAGAGAAGCATACAGGTGATAACCCTCCACTCAACACATCCCAGGCTGCATTCCTCGGGGACTTTCTCAGAGGAAAAACGCAGCGGGAGACTCAGGGACACAGCAGGGGGGGGGCGGGGTCGCCAGTGAATTCCAGTGAGGCTTCTGGGAAACATCCAAACGGAGGCGAGGAGGCGAGGAGGGAGATTAAGACGCACTTCACCTTATGAAAGCGGGGCTGCATGCTTCCACATGACAACACAGAGAGATTCAGGGGTGCAGGACGGAGAGAGGGGCTGCTCTTTGGAGGTTTAATAAGACTCTGTGATTAACACCCATCGAGGGGCAGAAATCTCATTTAGGACACAGAAGCTGACACTTAGAGGGAACAAAAGTGCAGTTAGATAACACCAACAGCTTCAATACACCATCACCTTGACTATGGGTAAGTTGGGGCAAGAACTTCACGATACACATCACGATATTATCAAAGTATTGTGATATATTGCGATACTCTACACAGTTAACTATTTAATTGAAAACAGCTTTTCTATTTATTGTGTTTGAAATAATGAAAGTCAGATGCAGTGTTTCATACAAACACTTAACTGGAGAACCTAGTGTGCATCAAGTTTTTAACTTGAACTACTGTGACATTTCATTAATATTGCATAAAATGATTGGGTGAAAGACATGTTCAGTTGGTGAAATTGATAAATGTCACTCAGTGTAACCAGTGTTGCTCAGAAAAAATCTAATTTTGCGCAAAAACATGACTATGATTATTATTTTAACAGTCTACTACACTATAAAAATAATACAGTTTATGGGCAAAATACAGCGGAGTAGCTCTTCAGCGCCATCTACAGCAGTGGAGGTACACAAAACACACTTGTACTTCCAACTCACCCAAAATATGAATTTTTATTAGATACTAAGAGTCGATATATCAATATTTTATCACATGTCAAAGTATCGGGATATATTGCTGTATTGATATTTTTTCACACCTCTAACATTGACACAAGCTAATAGGGATGGGTACCGAATTAGGTACTTTTATAGGTACCAACCGAATTATGGCAAAAGTAGCGGGTAACAATTCACATAAAATCAAAAGGTTCCATGTTTAGGTACCTAAATGCATCTTTGTGACTGTGAGGGAGTGGAAGAGTAGGTGATTTTCCATGCTGGACATGAACACAGCATTGCAAGGTTATATTTTGGGAAACAAATATGTTAAATTGAAAAAAATTAATGTTTCATCATTAAAAAAATTAATATTTTTTACCACATAAACACAAAAAAGTACCGAAAAGTGGTACAGTTGAGAACCAGTATCAATTGCAAGGCATCAGGCATCAGTACCGTATCGTTTCAAACAGGAAAGGTGCCCATCCCTACAAGCTAACCGCTCTCCTCCATCATCTGCTGCAGAGACAGCTGGAAAAGAGGAGCCACAAACTCCAACAGCTCTTCACACACCTCTCTTACTCACTCCACAGAAGAGTTAACATCTAAATTTAGCCACGTTTGTGCACCAAACTCCCCCTCACTGCTTCACTTTCTAACTCCAACACCAACATTTAGCTGTAGCTCTAAATGAAAGCACCTCTGCCAGGTTCGTTTTTTAAATACAACAGGAGCTCTAAACGAGCTCTGGCGAGCGTCCAGGGTGTCTGGCAGAGCAGATAAACCTGCCAGCATTTGGCGAGCGCTTGATGCTAATTTCCCGTTGTGTTTAAAACAACATCTCTGAGGTATTTCAGACCCGGGATGGAGTTTGTGATGAGAAAGGGAAATGAGATACTGTTCGAGCATGTTAAGCATCAAGATACCACAACTCCCATCAAATACAGGAAGTGATTAATATTTTCAGAGTGGAACAAAAAGTAGTTTGGCTGATTTTATTCAAGGGGTTTAATGTGCAGCAGTGAAGCCCCAAATGGGGCCTCAAGATCCCCATCTGCAGCCAGACAGTGCTGGCTCATTCTCTTGCTTCTGTGGGAGACGGATGTGTGTTTGTATACATCTTTCGCCCTCTTTCTCTGTCACACCATGTCTCTTTTTCCCTCCTCCGTCCCTCAGCTGGGGCCTCCTTCGATTTCCTTTCCGGCTCCCTCTTCAGGAGCAGTAACTGTCTCTCCATCAGTCTCCTCTCCTCCTCCTCTCCTGCTCCGTCTTTGAACCCAGCACGGCTAAATGCTTCCACGTGGCTGCACGCGCTCACACCCACCTTCGCTGCGCGGCTTGCAAAATGCTTCTATTGCTTCATGTTTGAGTTCCCACAGAATGTCAAGAAGAGGATCTCTTCCAAGTTCTGAAACTTTCACTTTAATGGCACGTTACTTCATTTATCCCAATGGGAAAACTCGCTCCACTCTCTTCACTCACAGGTTAAACTCTGAGGTTGGCTGGAGAGGGGGAAATAAAAGAGTAGAGGTATCTGAAAGGAAAGTCAGTGCAGTCAGAAGTTGCTTTTTGTGGTCCCCGACCACAGGAATGAGACTGAATGCCAAGCATTACATAAGACAGAAGAGTTCCTCTGTTTAAAAGTCTGAAAGCGAGCGCGCTGCATCCACATGGTGTTCAAATTTGAGGCTATGACTCCATTATTTTCCAAGACTGACTTTTTTTTTTACTTGATACAAATTGAAAGATACTGGGGCAGGTTTTAGCTTGCACATATGTCCTGGCTGCATTCACGGTGCCCTATAAACTCACATCTCCATGTAACGTGCTTTAACGGCTCCCCTGTGAGCTCAAGCAAACAGCATCAACATAGGTCGATGAGGGTTTACAGCACACGAATCAGGTCTCAGCAGACAGCGATGATGAACACGGCCTGCCAAAGAAACTGTTAGTACTGTAAGCTCTCCAAGACAGCAGAACGAGAGGATTGTGGAGATCAGAAGTGAGGGTTTAGAGACACATTGAAAAAAGGTCATAAACTTTTTTTTGCGAGATCACAAAGCCAGCGTTGGAGCCTCACCCTGAAATGACTACACTTTACCGTCTCTAAACATCACCTTGGCTCTGCCCACACGTCCAAAAACCGCCGTGACTTTAACCACCGGGCGGGAATGCTGCCAACTTCTGAACACACAGAGAAACACGATCACAGCTTGGCTTAGAGCGTTCAAAATACACACTTTCTCATCTTTTTATCACTCTCTGCAGCAGAAATACCAGAGAAAAAGACACAGAAACGCTTGAAAAGGGGGTCTAACTGACTCATTTCATGCTAGAAAAAAAAAAAAAAAGAGTCTTCCAATCCAAGGATTAAAATAACTCTAGGACTTAGTCTGGACAAAATAATAACCGTCTGGTTTTGCTAATTCACTAATGCGAGGTTGCATTAAAGCTAATTTCCTCTGGTCTTGTAAGAGGCAAACAGCCCAGTATTAAGCAGAAGGAGAAGGAGGAGAGACGTCTGAATTTATGGAGTGAGATCAAGAGAAACTGAATTAAAATCCAAGCTTTTGTCTCCTGTATCATTTCACTCCTGTGGTGGCCGACAGCACAAAGGCCCATCAATTCAAAATGTCAACAGAGCTCCGCTCCACACCAGCCGAGGCGCGTTTGTGCATAATGTGGCGAGGGACTTGTAGCTCGTTTATCAGACGCCTTTGGGGACCGCCAGTCCATCAAATGATGTTGTCTATAAAGCGGCTCTATCATCCTAATCCCCCTAAACCCTCCCCTGATTCTTTGCAGCGCCGTATCTTTCTCCAAAACCACGCAGAGCACAAGGTTAGAAGTCATGCAGATCATAAAGCTGCAATCCAATCATGCAACAAATAACTGGTAGGGATGATTTTATTGTGCAGGGAGCACGCACAGCTCCCACACGTGTGTGCTAACCTCCCTGGTGTGTTTTGTTTCTAAAGCTTCTGGCATCGACTGAGAGGGTCAATCTTGGTGTGGATGTATTGGATAGAGTTGCAGGGATTAGGGTCAAGTAAGCATGCTGGAAGAGATCGTGCAGCGAAAACATCCCCCAATCAGGCGTCACAGATTGATGGATTTAAAAAAAGAGGAGCGCAACATGCAAAAGTGAAAGGGAGCATGTGGCTCTGTGTGCAATCACTGTACCAGTGAAATATGCATCATCTGTGCGAGTGCGGTTCTAATGGGGGGCAGGTCCACAGGGGGCAGGCTTAACTGAGCTCAACTGTTCTCCAGGGAGTCAGCAGGGATTGCCACCATGTTGCTGCAGAGAGGAGGATGCATGCAAATCATGGTGGGGTGTAAAACCACGGTATGATAAATACGTATGATTAAAGCACAATGTGAAGAAAACAAAGCAATTTACAACCCGGCTGGATCAGGTGCAAGTTCACTTGACCCTTTGCCCTTAGCTTTTATAACAATCACCTCCACAAAAACAAAAATTGTTTCCCTCGGAGATGATAAACTAGGAGGCTGAATCATGCAGCAAAGTTTTCCTGCAGCTTGATGAGATTAAACTGAGATAAAATCAGATATCAGGAGGTTTGGAAGACAGATGAAGAGGAAGCACATGCATTCAAATCAACCGACAAGCTCTGTGAGTGAATCCACTGTCGCTACATTACACTGAAGTAGGTGAAACCCAGTCAGAGTAAATGAGTAACAACCAACCTTGATTATTCACCGTGCATGCAAATACAAATGCATGCATGCACACACACACTGCACATCCTCTCTTCCTTTAATAATTCACAAAGTGGAAGTCAGTGACAATGTTGTGCACTCTCACACTCCTGACATACTGCTTCTATTCCATCATAAATAATGAAGCCAAAGAGTGTGTGTGGGGCTCGCTAATGCAGCAGTTATGTTTTATGAATGTAAGGTATACACGAGAAAAGTCAGCACAGAAAAAACATACTACACTTTGTGTAGCAAAAGGAAGATTTCCTGCATGGGAAAATCTGCCTGGGACTCGACTGATACTCAGGCTCAGTGCCTTCACAAACAATGAGGCCCAGCTTGAACGCTGTGGGATCTCTTTTTGATCCGACATGTTCCCCCCACATGGGAATCTGACTAATAGAGTCCGTTTGCATAGTCCACATTCCCGACATAGAGCCTGAGGACTCAGCTCGGTTAATAAAGAGCAGAAATATCACGTCATGATGCTATCTGGAGCCAAGATATGGAGCTTCTATGGTAGTCAAGTGAAGTCTTTACTACAGGGAGCATCAAATACAGGACGTAGTTTACTTTATTGGAAGTAGGGGTGGGTCGATAAAAAATGTTTCAATCCATTGATATTGTTAGTCTTTATGCATAAGGATTCCCTGATTGATTATTTACACTATGCTAGCGCTGCCGGACCTTCCGTCGACTAGTCTGCCGCAGCTACCCTAGGAGTCTCTTTATTTGTGTTTTTGGTCAAGTAAAATATGGCCCCGTCTGAGTGCAGAGGAAACCTGCAGAGGAGCAGGGAGGGGGTGTTTGGTGTGAGCGCCCTGGGTTTCTGCTGCACAAAAACACTGCTGTAGGGGTAATTTCTGCCCTAAACCTTGTGATAGGACCCAACTTGTTCCATCCCAGAGTATCACTTTAAGTTTAACTGAAGAGCTGAACTCACAAAGAAATATATATTACTTTCTCACAGGATATTCCTGTTCAATTCATTCAACATGGTTTAAATCTCCTTATCTACCAAAAGCGATATAAACAAAATAGGGCTAGCTTGATGCGAACGTATATAGGAAGTTGCACTGATATACTAGCAGTTAGCATACATCAGTATAGCTTAGACTTCAGAATATAATTCAACTTTTATCGCAGAAACACATCACAGTTGCTCTTTGTAAAACAAAATAATGAAAACTCCAAATGTCAAAATACTCACAGGCAAATGAAAGAAACGTTACGTGTCAGCTTCATGACTATGGCAAGGTTCCAAACTACTTAGAATAATGCTTAACCACTCCGAGGCACTAGATGGCCTGCTTGAATAAATAGTGAACAACATATTTCTGTATATTTACACCCAGAGATATTCAGATCTAATATCCAATTTTCACTTATAAACTCAATTTCATGATGTTTACCCAGAAAACCTGTAAAGCTATTTTCTGTACAGAGAAAAAATCACAAGAGGAATTGATAAGGGAATCGATAACAGATAAGCAGAATCAATAAGAGCATTTGTATCGATAAAATCTTATCATTGCCCATTCCTAATTGGAAGGCTATCTTTCCCTGAAGCGAGTGCCAGCGTTGGTGTAAAAGCTGCAGCTTTATCTGTTGATTCACACGTTAGTCTACACCTACTGCACAAACACGCCAGGAGGCATAGTAACAGGAAGAGACAAATTAGATGAGTCAAGCTGGAAGAAAACAAAGCCTCACTTATTTCATTCAACGTGCAACACTTTCTTTTCCTTTCTTGCATTTCTGCCTCCAATATTATTTTTAGTCTGGTTTGCACTTTGCTTTCAAAACATGACAGCAAGGGAGGGATTCCTGTCATAAATAAAAGCTGTTTCTGCTCTGAGGAGAGCCACAACTTCAGTTTTCTTACTCCAGTCTGAGAAAACATGAGTTCAGGGTTTTAAAAAGATGCAAAAAAAATCCCATCAACCAGGATCCCGGCCTCACTGTCAAACTGTCCACACAGCCACAGTCGCATACATCCTCAGGCGCAAAACAACCACGGACATTCTTGGCATTTCCACAAGAGCCAATTACCTCCAAACTGGCAGCTCTGGATGTTCGACGAGCCAGCTGAGACGGAGACTTGTCTGACTTTTTTATTTTTTTACCTAATTATCAGCGGGGAAAACTCCCAGAATTCTGAGCAGGGCTGAGATAACACGGCGGCGGCTGTTGCAGAAGAGGGCGTGTGAGTGAGGTTTCTGTCATCTTGCGGTAGGTACACATTAAATCAGAAATTCAAGCTGACTCCCACAGCAGCACAGATGTCATTAAAGCTGTGTAACGTCTCAGAGGAACCTGATCTCTGCCTGAACAGCGTTAGGAAGCTGCTGCACGAACAGAAGCCTCAGAGATTTCAGTTCATACAAAACGAAAAACGCGTGTGTGCAACTTACTGATATCTGGAAGACTTCCTGTGTGTCATCCAGCAGCTGGACCCTGATGGAGACTTGTCGCCCTGGAGCCTGGGTTGGAGGGCGCAGGCCGGGCTCCAGAGTGGAAACTCCATAACTCTCAGGAGCGCTCAGCCTCTGCCCGGCTGTGGACGGCCTCTCGGCTGGTTCCACCATGGTTTCGGGCGCTGTTCGTCAAGCTGCAGGCACCTCTTCTTCACGTCTGTAAGAGAGGAAGACTTTAAGATGTGTTGGTTGAAATTTAAGGCTGCAGGCAGTGATTTTTGGATATTTTTGGATGCTTAAACACATAATAGGCAGTTTAACACAAGGATCCAGCTTCATCCTAAATAGCACAGTTGCATCACATCCTGTGTGTTTGAATCTCCTTTTACGGTATTCCTGTTTTCTTTTTATAGGAATAGTGTGGGTGTCTGACAAGCAAACATTTTGAGGGAAAAAACATCCCTAAGACATCAGACAGAACATTGCTTCAGGGGAAACTTTCTGCAGCGTAAGCTCGAGTAATGTGCAAAAAAGATGCTGCCACATTTGTTCAGTCTGGAGTTTAATTAGCGTCTCAACGTGGAAACCACCAGACATTTAGTCAGAGGGTTTTCAGCCGGTGTTTCTAGTCAGGATGATGAAAGTATGACGGATGAACTCAGAGTTTGAGCAGAGAAGCAGACAGACGTGTCTCACACTCGCCCCGGCTGCTGCACATGCAGGTGGGATTTACGGCGTTTCCTACAAACCAAACATCCCCGCTCTGTGTAAGACCAGTTCAGACTTGAATCAAAGCCTCATAAGTGGGGCAAATGAGATACGGTCTGAAAACACACAAAGACAGACCCCCCCTAACACACACACACACACACACACACACACACACACACACACACACCCCTCACCTCTTCTCCCTCAACTTTTCATCGCCCCCTCACTCTTGATAAACCTCGCTTCAGACAATAAATATCCTCGCAGACGGTTGGTGACATCAGGGCTGGGGAATGTTTTAGAAGACAGTCGGAGGGGGGTGAAGGAATGGAGCACGCTGACATACAAACACAGCAGTGTTTATGTGCAACAGAGTGCACAGGACACTGAAAATCTGAGGACATTTGAACATCCAGTCCCTCTTTCAGCTGGGCTTTCACCATCTTCAAAGAGTTTATATTTTAAACTCAAGTCATGCTGTGTGTCATCTGACTGATTTGAGGCTGTGTGATCCCAAAATCTTCTCTAAAGAATAAAAATACAGCTTTCTTTTGCCCAAATTTGTTGAAATCAAACTGGTGTATAATTAGCGGTTTGTTGTAGACTATCCCAAAAAAATCCAGTGAGTCACTTTTCTGTGCGAGGCTCAGGCAGGATGGGTTGTGACACAAAGTTAAGAGAAAAATGAAGGATTTCAGCTCACGGTTTCACACTGTGATGAATAGTTTCACCAGTCTTCAAGCAGGACTTTCAGCCTCCGGAACAAGAGGCCCTGGAAGTGTCTGCAAGCTCCAGGAGAGCTGAACTTTGACCTCATGTGAAAGTGGAAAGAGAGCCGTCTTTGTCCTGAATCCACAAAAATAACACAAGAAAAACTTGAAAATGCTTCAGCAAATCAACCTCCTGTTTTATTTTTCCACACCTAATCTAGCATTTTATCTCTGCTAATCCCTCTTTTACCTACAAACAAAACTTCTTCTGCCTTCTTTTCACCTCAGTGACAAAAGCTGATACTGGAAACTGGAGCCCAGCCAAGCAACTGACCTGACAATAACAAAAGGGGACCTGACAGTCAGGTTACTCATTACACCTGTGGGAACGTTCATTTGTTCTTGTTTGCTACTTCCCGATTGAACCGAAAGGAGCACGCTGCTCACCTCTTGAATCTGTTAAGAAGACAGTTTCACATGTTCAAGCTCAACTTGTGTACAATCTGTAAGCTTCAACTCAACTGTGCATTATTTCAGACTTTAACTTCCCATTCTGAGCCTGACTTCAAGGTAAAAAGGCCAACGTATAATTACTGTGAAAGCCACCTAAACATATGTTACCGCACTTCTCCCCTTCCATAAATCATCAAAACACTCACAGCACACTACTTTTGCAACATCTTTAAATTTTAAGAACTAGTTTCACAACCAGAGAGGAAGTTCAGCAGCAGAACTTTCATCCCGGCCCCAGCAGTGGCTGCAGGATTATACATGGAGTTAAGTTGAGCAAGAGAGGAATACAGAATGAGTCGATCACACTGCCGGCACAAAGGAAGCCACTGTGGGAGCTTCCAGCAGCCTGGGCTTTAAATCGGAGGGACTGAGGCCTCTCATCCAGCCTTTGAACACAAAGTTTTCCCAAGAGTTTTTAAGCGAGGGGGAAACCGGGCTCTGGGAAATCGGATGTGAGCACGAGTGCGTGTGCGCATGAGTGCATCCACAGAGAGGGCTTTGACTTCGACGAGCTGGTTCTAATCCTTTTTGTTGAGACGAATCATTAATCAAGACAGCACAAAGTGGAATTATTACATAATCCTGGTGAAAATATTCACATGAAGGAATGTTGCATCACAGCTCACAATCACGGATTAAAAAACTCACAGATTATCAATCTGGGTGTCTGCTGTGAAAGAGGATCTGGGGTCATGAAAAAAGGGATGTGATGTGAGGGAGTTTCACTTCTTCTCTGCGAACGCGACAAAATGTGCTCCAGTATTCAGGATTTGGCGCTAAACGCTGCAAGTGATTATGATAATCAGTTAATCTGGTGATAATTCAACATCATTTGGTGTGTTTAACGTCAAAAATGCTTAAAATGCATGTCAGGGATTCCTTAATCCAGACTTTAAATGCCTCATTTTAACCCACAACCTGAAAGGTAAGATAGTAAGCACAGGTAAGACAAAGATCAAAGCTGAAACACAGCACTCTTACAACCTTGGCAGATCAATGACTTGCGCTTGATAGTGTGTTTTATCAAGGTGACACCCTCCACCCGCTAGGCTGTTAAGCTGCTCTGTTGCCCTCAGGAGGGTTACTATCCTGAGGTTGTGTGTAGCACCACTTCTATTTGCTTTGTGCTGCTCATATTGATTGTGAAAGTGAATGCAACCATGTGCAAGACAATGACCATCATAGGTGCTCCCCCACTGACCAATAGATCAATAAACGAAGGCCAGTTGTTTGTCACCTCATGGTGCCATGTGAGCAAGGTGAGGGTACTAAGGAGCAATTTCTGCATGCACACAGCAGCTTCTTACACTCAAAGGGAACAGACTTACCCCTATATAAAGCTCCTTTGAAGGCCCACACACATAAGAGTACAGTTGGCAACAGGGCAAGCAGCAGGATGTAGGTTAGCAGAGTAATCCTTCTGGTCAGGGTAAGGATGTCAGTAGGCTAAGGCTGCCAGATCACACCCAAAGGCTGGGTTGGGGAGTGTGAATGCTATAGATATGTGTGTGTGCTTAATGTGCAATGGAAACCATAAGCCTATTGTGATGTTTGGGGAATGAGGCTGCATGGAAATAACACAAAAAGCAAATAAAACACATCTGAAAGTAGGTGAGATTCCAGCTCAAAAGTAAGATTAATAGGTGATTAAGTTGAAGGAAAATGTTGCAGTCAGTGCAAATGTTAAAAGCACCCTCTAAAGAAGGCTATCCCTTGTCTATCATGAAGCTTACAGTGAAAGAAGCTCTGCTGGACGCCTAAAGCTCAGCCGATTAGGAAACCGAACAGACTGCTTGCAATCGCTTATACTTAGGATATCAGGCTCATCAAACATCACACACTGTTGCCTTAAGGAAAAGGTGCTATCTTCATAAAACTGTCTGAATCTAAATATAAGCGTGCACCATAACAGGAGTAGCAACAGAAGCTACGTGTAACCTCGCTTCACAAGCCGGATAGCATGATTCCTTACCCTCCTCTCTTTCTTCACGGTCCACAGACTGTCCGTGCGTAAAAGCGCCTTTATTTCCAAATCCCGCACAATGTTGCGCTGAAGTTTTGGTGGATTCAAAGTCCTCCTTTCCCAGCCGAGCCGCTCCCTCTCAGGTGGGACGTGGTTTCTGCGTGGAAGCCATTGAGACGAATGTTGGGAAACCGTGCATTGAGCTTTCCACTGGAACAATAAAGAGCGACACACCGCCTCCAGCACAGGGAGCCCGGCGCTACAGAGCCTGGCTGAGGGAGGTGCACTGAGGGCGGATGAAGGGCGCCACCATATGGAAGCCTTAGAGAATGGCTCTATCGAGGTAAAAGGGTAAAAAATGGATGAAAATTAAAATTATTCTTCATAAATTCGATAAATTTCAAGACGAAAATGACACAGGATTACTAGGATATCTGCTAACTGAAGAGAAGAGGGTCGACTGGAAACAGACACAGGTATAAATGCTTTATCTACATTATAGACAGCGTAACCAGAGCATAACCGTGAAAAGAGTGTTTCAGTATTGATTTTTCATACTCACAAGACGAACACAGCTTATTTGTGGAACAAAATTGGTTGAGAAAAAGGTTCAAGTGGCCCGTACGGGGATCGAACCCGCGACCTTGGCGTTATTAGCACCACGCTCTAACCAACTGAGCTAACCGGCCATGATTCCCGCCAAATAATCGTTGTTTTTTGAATTCAATAACAATTTAGGCTTGGAAACATTGTTAGCGAGTTAATTTGAGCTGAAAACGCTCTTATAGCTCTTTAACACATTCAATAACCTTATGTTTATGCTAACTAGCATACCTTTTTGGACGAATGACGACATGTAGCATCAGCAGGGTCCGTTACCATAGTTACCCCAGAGAGAGGGCGAGACTGGTCACGTGACACAGCAAGATGGCGACTACAAAGTAGAATGGATGTGAATGTAAGTATTATTAGCTAACCGTTAGATGGATTAAACCGCTCTTAATTTCATTTTTGTGAAACGGGTCGTATGTTTTCTTTTGTTTAATATTACAGCTTTTGTTTTCTTGTCATTGTAACCCAAAAAACACCGCTCAGCTTTGTTGTACTCGCGGTTCAGCCCTCCAACTAAACTAACGCTGACCGAATCCGCTAACGTTAGCTGTCCTATAATTGAGCCAGATCATTTATTGTTTCTCAGCTATTTCTGTCTGACAAATGAAGATTTTTTTCACCTAAGCTCTCAGTTAAACACTTCCTAACAGAATCGATCTGTCTGTTTTCTTTCAGGATTTAAAGTAATTTAAAGGGTCCTGCTTTTAACCTGGGTATTTGGATCTTCTAGTGAATTGTTCATCTTCTTCATATCAGAAAATCAAGATGGCTCTAAATGTCTTTGGTAAGCAGCATCACACCTCAGAAACACGCCCTTACGTCTCTTTTCAGTGTATTAATGGTGATTTTGGGTGTGTGTTGCTTGGTGGTGGCTGTTATAAACATGTATGCTCCCCTAACCAATGTGGCTAATCCTAATGACAGTTGTCTTTGTTTTTTTATGCATTTGGCAAAAATAATGTGATGTTATCTGCAATATTATTCATTTTGTCAATGCAAAATTGATTATTTAATTTGTGATACTTTCTATTTCCCCATTAATCTCTATGGAAGATAAACAAGATCATTCTTACTTTAAGTAAACTTTATTTTAGGTTTTCCGTAAGATGCAGCACTTTGAATACAGTCAAGGTTAGCTTTTGTTCACAAGAAGTGTAAAAAATTCCCATTTCAAAGGACCTAAAAGCAGTCAGATGCAGAGTTTATGATTGCCTGAAAACTGTGCACTCTTACAGTTAGAAACCCAGGTTTTGTTTCAGTCCATAGACCCTGTAAGTAAGTCTGCAGTGAATATGTTATGTCTACTTTTTTTTTGAGTGTGTCTGTCTGTTATGCAGCATTGCCTTGAGAAAACAGGGTAAGACTCTCGGCCCCCTGGGAGGATTTGGAGTTATTTTGAAGACAGGATACCGGGAGGACAAGTGTTGAAGAGATAAGGCTTGAGGAGCGAACACAGTGTGCAGCGAGACAGGAAACAGGCTGTTAGTTTTACTCATGCAGAGAAGATGGTAGACAGCATATGCCTGAATTTATAAGACGGGTGCTTACTAATTTCCATCAGATAACTTTTTCCTTCTCATTTTCAAATAAACAAATAGAGCACTAAGGTCATTTTTCTTTGGCTGTGCATCTGTTTTGTAACTGCACATGAAGCCTTAGTTTTATATTTCAGGTAAACATTTGGCTTCTTTAGTGCTCATCTCACAAGAAACAAGCTAATGCAGAGTTCAGCCAAACTCCACATCTAAGCCTGGGGCTGTTAATTACTCTCTAATGATTCTCCCAGTCACACTTACTCTAACATTCATGTCAGTATTGTTTATTATCCGCAACAAGGAAACACTCCTATTAGGCTGATACCATCTACAATTCATTTAAGACGTGCAAGCCTGAGGGGTGTGACAAGTGGAGCTTGTCTGAGTGTTGGGGAGATAAAACATTGTAGTGAGAGCTCATTTGCATGAGCTCTCAAAATGATGTTGAAGAAACTTTCACATCTTTTTATGCTTCATAAAGTAGATTTTCCCATAAATTAGCTTCTATGAACAGTTATACTAAGCGAGGTTTTTATTCTGGATAAACTTATCATCTATTAAATGGAAACCCTTGGGAAACATTTGTTGTTTTAAGATAATAAAGACAGCAAAATATGCAGATTGATGACTTAACTTTTATGATTTGTTGCTTCTTTTAAATTAAAATGTAATAATTTGATCATGTTTTGTCCACTTGAGGGCGTCATAACTCAGTAAATAACTTTTGAACTTTCTCCCCTCAGATCATGATGAGTACAGACCACCAGTGTGGAAATCTTACTGTAAGTATTTCAGAGACATTTGAATATTTTCTGAAAGTAAAGCCTGATTTTCCCATGTGATGTTCTCTGATTTTCTTTGTGTGTTCTGCCACAGTGTACCAGCTCCAGCAGGAGGCGCCACATCCTCGCAGACTCACCTGCACCTGTGAGGTGAGACAGACATCTTTATATGCTAAAACATCACCCAGCTGGTAAATATGTTCACACTACCTATTAAATCACACATGGCGTGCAGAAAGCCTCAAGCTAGCTGCACATTTCAGTGTGTGTGTTTTTATCTCCTTAGAGACTGTATTCGCTGACTTCGCTCGTAGCAGGCACCTTATTGTTTTTTCTTTGTTCCTTGTTCCATCTCTTCAGGGAAAACATCTGTTAAGGCATTCTAAAAATGTTGGAACACTGCAGCATTCAGGCATAAGAACCATTAAAGAAAAGCTAACGTGCACAAATGTGCTCGGCTTTTTTTGTAAAGCCAGTCACCTTGTAGGTATCACTTTAGAAAGAGGAGAATAGAATATTTATATGTGTGTTTGATGCTAAATGAGCAGCTGCTGGTCAGGTAAGCAGTGTTGCTGACCCAATTGAGACCCGCAGACTGGTAGACAGATGTCATCCAACACCCCCTGCCCCCCTTTTCCCCTCTTTGTGTCGTCTGCAGGGAGCTGAGCCATATGTGATTTAATGATGCACCAATAAACACTTATCTATGGCGGGTGTTTTTCTTAATTTATGGCATGTAGGGTTGATAAAAACAAGCAGGAGGTCCTCAGGTTGCATAAGTATTTACATCGAGCAGCTTTTAATTCATGCTCTCTCAAAACAAGCTCGCAGCAGTTTATTCCTGAAACTTAAATGCAGCATGTTTTCTCATAAGGTGTAGATGTTGCTGTCTGCAGCTATTTGTTTCATCATTTCATTCAAAATACACTATAAAAGCACAAGAGACACAGCTTAACTCCTCCATGTATAGCCAAGGATGTGTTTGAGCATTAGTTCTGGGTTTTAGTCCGTCTGCTTCTTGCTGGACTACGTACAGGCCCTGCAGCAGATTTGGTGGATGTCCAGGGGTACACATGCATGGCTGATATGAAGGAGCTAAATCCCTGTCAGACAAACTTATTGCTCTGACTTACACCAAATCTACCTATGCGAGTCAAATCAATGTTTTCTAATAGTTAATAAAAGTGCTCCTCTATCTTTGCATTTAGCACACTCATGTCTAAATGTTCCTCACCCTTCCTGCGTCTGTAACACAGCACCTAATTCAATATGCAGCGTGCTTTGCCGCGTCCGGCTGATTTATTGACTCCACAGCAGTTTTTGTTGAGAACAACAGAATGTTCCCTTTCTGTATCTGACTCCAGCAATATTCCCTGCCTGCACCCACGCTCATGGACTAGTTTGTCCTCAACATTCATACCACAGAGCTTCATTCTGCGTGATCCTGTATCATTCTTCTGCCCTATTTGATTTAATCCTGTTTATCAGACTTTGTCTTTTTCTTCTCCCTGCAGGTGAACAATCGACCTAAATACTATGGAAGAGAGTAAGTAGGACTCCTGCTTTTTGGTGATTTATGTGGGGCACATCACCTCAATTCAGCTCCGTTACTCTGGAAAAAATCAGCACAAACAAAGTGTTCAAATTTAAAAGTTGCTGCTTTTTACACTCAGGTTTCATGGCATGATCTCCAGAGAAGAAGCTGACCAGTTGTTGAGTCAAGCTGAAGGCAGCTACCTCATCAGGGAGAGCCAGAGGCAGCCAGGCACGTACACGCTGGCACTAAGGTATGTTTGTTAGATGATCAGTGTTTATAATTCTGAAGGTCATATTTTCAAAAGATCTGGCTTCCAAGGAATCCCCTCACCGTTTAACCTCCCTCATCTCTCATCTCTCTCTGCACCTGCACGCTTCTGTGTGACAAGCCAAGAAGAAGAGAAGCAGTTAGCGTGCTAAGCTTCTCTGATAATGTTTGTCCAGACCCCCAGGTGCTGTCAGGTGTGAGGGTTTAAAGGCAGAAGTGGAGCTATAAGCTGCTTAGGAGCGATCATCTCTGACCTCACATGGCCCCACACGTCCTCTTCTTAATAAGTCTTCATCTCTTCAGTGGCACCCACACCCTCCTGCCCACATCAGCCTCAGTAGCTTGCTCTGTTTCACATTGTCTCAGAGTTAGGTGCCTCACTTTTAAAAATGGGTGCGTGGCATGATTTGAATTCAGTTTTGGGTCAGTCTACTCTATTCATAGCCACGTCACTCTTCCACCTGCAGTCCCTCTGGTTGTTATAATTACCTTCCATAAATACTCCCTCATAAACCACTGGCTCCACTTTGGGTCTGCAGAAAAAGAAAAGGTTGGATTTTGGGTTAATGATCTAACAGTTGTCTCATGATGGTTTCATTGTGACCCACTGAGGAGCAGATAGCATGGTGGCCCAGTTAAGAGCCTGTCCATCATAGCGCTCCCTCTCAGAGTTTGTGCCAAATTGGGATGTTTTAATATTTCACAGCTAAATGATGCTAAAGACAATTCTTTTCCTTTAAGGTTTGGGAACCAGACGAGAAACTTCCGTCTCTACCACGATGGGAAACATTTTGTTGGAGAGAAGAGGTTTGAGTCCATACACGACCTGGTCACAGATGGACTCATCACACTCTACATAGAGACAAAGGTGTGTGTTCCCATCTTCCATCCACTTGTTCAAACTTTTTCGTCCTATACAAGGGTCCTCAACCTGTGGCTGTGGAGCCTCATGAGGGTCTTTGACTCCTTTGCAGTAGCTCCTAAAGCTTTAAAAAACTATTATTGAATAATTATTATTATTATTCTGCGTGGATGGATTCATGTAACTGCCAACATGCCAGCTTAATGTACATGCTTGATATGGGTAAGAGATTAGCAGACGACAAAAAAATGATATTTTGGGGGATATTGTCAATACATTTGATCAAATATCAAGTATCCTTTCAAAATTTTTGAAATTATTGCAAATAAACCACATTTCATTTTTCGTTAAATTTTTGTGAAATTTAAAACTTGTTTGAAATATTTGCAAAATTTTTAAATTCATTTATTTTTTAGAATTTTTTCAAATTTTCAAATTTTCTTGGACATTTTTGCAAATATTTAAATTAAAAAATAGATTTTTTTTTTGCAAATTAAAAAGATTTTTGAAAATGATTTTTTTGCGTTTTTTTTTAACATTTCAATTTTTTTTTAACTTGTGCAAATTTGTGATTTTTTTTTAATTTTATTGTAAATCTTTTTGAATTTTTTTAAAATTTATTAAAAATACATAAGACATCATATGTACAATTTGATAAATTAAAAAATATTTTGTTTAGATTGTTATTTACTAGATTTTTACTCTGTATAGAATTTGATAAGCTCTGCAGTTATTATTGTGGAAATTAAGTAGATTTTGTGGCTCCTGAATGACTTGAATCCAGGTGAGCTGAGGCAAATAGGCTTCTATGAAAGTAAAGGTTGCAGACCCCTGGTCTATACCAACATTTAAAATAAAGGTTAAGAGGATAAAAGATAATTTGCTGTGTCTTTGTGTTCTGACAGGCAGCGGAGTACATAGCAAAGATGACCATAAACCCAATCTATGAACACGTGGGCTACACCACCCTTAACCAAGAGCCCACCCTCAAGAAACACCTGCCTCTAAGCCCCGAGGAGCCAGACGGACCCACTCAGGCCAAAGACGACCAGAACTCTGAGGAGAGGGTGAGGAGCACAGCCACTAAACTTCATCTTCAAATCGTATTCCTCTTTGTGAAAAATACAGATCTCTGAGAGACTCTGCTGGAGCTCGGGCTAGGAATCATCTTGCAGTTGACGTATGTTTCTGGCAAACAAACCTGAAGGCTCTGTCGTCCTTTGGGAGCTGTTTTGAATAAAAAACAGAGGAGTGCTGGCAGAGAGTATCGGCAACAGACCAACAGATATTTCCCCTGAGGAAACCAGGCTGAAATTGAACAATTTTAAGACAAATTGAAGCATTTATTGAGCCCCTATGGACGTCAGTTTTGCAGATTGATCTGCAGATTAAATGTTTGAGTCATCAATACCTTATCTTGACGTAGTTTTTCTCCGCCTGTAGTGTTCAGACAAACCCTGCAGAGAGGTGAATTCAGGCTAAAGGTGAAGAAAGTTACTGTATGCACTGTGCTAGGATGGAAGGATGAGAGTTCCTTAAAGAAAAGAGAAAGGAGAAGAAGAAGGAGGAGGAGGATGGATGCAGAGGAGAGATGGCCTCCAGCCAAGGGCTCTGCAGTAAAATTACATAACAGCAGCCTGCCTGCGGAAACCTTCTATCTCCAAAAGCTGTCGACTTTGGTATTCAGGAGACGAGTTTGTTGCTGTCTAATTAGTTTGCATTCATTTCTGAGATGATTAGAGTTTAGTTTCTCTCTGGGATGGAGCTTTTCTTCAGATTTGCAGATGTGATGTTTCCTTCACAGAGCAGGGGTGAACACTGGGCAATGATGTGAATTTCAGTCTGCAGCTGTGTGTTTGTGCAGGTGGGTTGCAGATCTAATCATGCAGCTGCAGTAAACACATTTTTATAACACAGTTAGAAAGAAGAGTTGTGACCAAACACATGAAACAACAGGCTTATAACAATGTGCAGCGTGTTTATGTGCAACACCAGCACTCAACCTCCTGAGGCCTTGTATGACCCGCAGTGCATGACCGCCCAGTGCTGCACCTCATACATCACTGTCTACACTGCATGCATGTGCGTGTGTGTGTGTGTGTGTGTGTGGAATGGGGGTGGCCCTGGGAACGTGTGTGCTTTCATAATTGGCTGGATTTGCAGACAAAGCAGTACGGCTTGCGGTGACATTGAGACCAGAGGTGGCTTTCTTGTAGAGGAGACGAGCGCCCACACATGAGAAATGCATATTTCATTCAGCTTTGCGCCGTTTATCGGGGGGTTAAAGGGGTTTAACAGCCCCTCTGGGGGTAATAAAAACCGGGCTCAGGTGATGAGTTTTTAAATTTTAATTTTGAAGGCCTCTTGTTAGAGAATGGGCTCTGCTTAAAATTCAGCGTCACATTTCCATCCCTTCTTTGCTGAACATTTTTCAGACATATTTGCTGAAAAATATCCCAAAGCTCATGAATTAAAGCTGATAAATAAAATCCAGTAACAGAATAAAAACCTTTCAAATCATCTTCTTATAAAATACAAAAAGTAAAAGCAGGCTTTTAATTTGAAGGGCCGTGTAAGGACAAGCACAAATGAGTTAATGGAGGGAAAAGAAACTGATTTTCGCAAAGGAATGGAGAGAAACAAAGAGTGTAAACGAATGAGTGAAAAACCAGCGTTTTCTTGCAGTTCAGTCCCCCCCTTTTTTCCTCCTCTCCTGGGACAACCGAGGTGGCAGAATTGTTGTCGAAACAACAAGCACCCCAGCTTCCTATTGGCTCCTTCTCCTCTCGGTGTGACCTGTTAAATTCATCCATTACGGCACCGTAGCTCCCCCCTCATTCTCCACCTCCTCCTTCTTTTCCTCTCTCTCCGCCTCTGTCACCTCCCTCCTCCGCTGCCGAGTGAGTGGAGGCAAAGCGGATTAACACACTCTGCCACACACACACTCACACACACACACACGCTGAGCCATGTGGGCTGGAGCGCTCACCTACACGAGTCTGGGAGAAGGGGATGCACATTCCGCCGCATCAGTCCGCTTCGGAGGATTTTGGGCTCACTTTTCCAGATTTTTAGAAACATACAAGTGACTTTTACTCATCATTGTGTAGTTTTTCTGTCTGGAGGAAGGTTTTATTCGCTGGCTGGCTTTTGTTTTTCCTTTTTGTTATGATGTGGGATTGCAACATGCAGCAGCATCAGTATGCAGGGCTAATCTGATTGGTTGATCTTTTTGGTACTAAGACGGCTGGATTGGTTGTTTGTTTGCTTCTGTATTTGGGATGTTGTTGTCTGATGGAGCTTGAAATAATCAGAATCTAAGTGTTGCTTTTCCTTTTTTATATTTTTCAAACAGATTTTTCTTTTTTCCTGGATTTATTTTGTGGAAATCCGGTTTGTTTTTAGTTTTATGAATGGGATTTTAGTCTCTCAGTGAGGGTTTGTTTTTTAAATTTAACACTAAAACTACAGATCCCACAATGCCGAGCAGAGAATCCTACGCTGTTAAAAAAGGTAGAAAGAAGCCTCGTAGGAAAGCCGAGAAGGATGCTGCTCAGAAGAGCTCTTTGTTCACTGCAGCTCTCGGTTTGAATGTCAGCGCTGGTTCGATCCCCTCGCTTCCAGTCTCCGGCAGCAACCCGGACCCGGCGAGGGCGCAAGCCCCCCCTAAACCCTCCTCCCCTGCTTCCACCTTCTGGCAACCAATCAGATCTTTTGCCCTTTCGCAGCTCACATCTCTGGTGCGGCGGGCCACCCTGAGGGAGAGCGACTTAGCGCCCAAGTACGAGAAGGTCCACAACTTCAAGGTGAGCGACTCTCGCTTCTTCCTCCTGCTCTGTTTTTGTGTGTGTGTGTTCAGTGATGCCGGGAAACGCTGATTCAGCTCACAGAGTCTTATTCAAATTCACCTCAGACGCACACACACACACACACAGATTTCTCCCTTTACGTTTCACACTCCCAGCTTCTATTTCCTGCTTTAAATTCACAGATTTCTATTTTACATGTAGCCATTAGTGAGGAGCACGAAGGTCAGAGCAAGAGTGCTCAGAGCTTAAGGGGAACCTGACACACACACACACACACATGCACAACCAGAGCTCCTCAGTGAGATGGAGGTTATTAGAATTTCATTATGTACTCAGGAGCCAATTTATGGAATAAATGAGCAGATAAAAACTCAATAAACGTCCTCTATTCTATCTCCATTGTGCTCCCGCCTGTGCCTGTTATTGTATAATAAAGATTAGCGCTAGACCGGGGTTTCCTCACCTTAATCTTAGCAAATGTACACATTTTCACATTAATCCTGTGCGTTTTCTGAGCTGCTACATGAAGAGTTCACTCAGTGACGGATTTGCATTTTAAAACACTGTTTGAATGTAAATGTCTCCTTGTTTTTTGACTCTCTTAAACCAGGTTCACACATTCAGGGGCCCTCACTGGTGTGAGTACTGTGCCAACTTCATGTGGGGTCTCATCGCTCAGGGAGTCAAATGTGCAGGTAATAAGAACGACAAATTTCACTTTTATGAAACTCTGAGAATCTTTACTCCTAGAAAGTCAAAAGCTGCTTCCTCCTTGTCGTGTCGCAACTGTGACTCAAAACCAGCACAGCAGGCTTGAAAGTTAGTCACTTCAGCTGTTGACTCATCCGTGTTGTATCATAGATATTTAAATGTCAAGAGATTTAATTTTGTGCCAAAGAACACTCTGTCAGTGTGAGTGTTTCTGTGTTTGTACAGGATGAACTAAGCCTCTCTAACACCTACGTTTCTGTCCTTCTTTTACCAAACAACTCTGATATTTTCCAAGTGTTTGCATGAACTCAGCAGCCTTTAGACTAAGAGTGCAGAGTGTTTAGATTCAAGACTCAAGGTGCAGGTCAAAATGTGCTCTTTCCTTGTTTTAGATTGCGGCTTGAACGTCCACAAGCAGTGCTCCAAAGTGGTCCCCAACGACTGCCAGCCAGACCTGCGGCACGTCAAGAAGGTGTACAGCTGCGACCTGACCACGCTGGTCAAAGCCCACAACACCAAGAGGCCCATGGTGGTCGACATGTGTATACAGGAAATCGAGGCTAGAGGTGAGAAAGATGGAGAATCAGCGTAGGTTTGTGTGTGTGTGTTTATGAGTCAGGGATTATATAACATGCGCCCACGAAGCAGGAGTGTGTGGTGAGGATTGTACAAAAGCAGATGACGCCTGCAAAGAGCTACAACTCCTCTCCTTCGGGAGCTGAGGCGTCACAGGGGAGATGCTGCAGACAGAGTTTTATGGACTACGATCCAAGAGCTGAGTGAAAATACGGAGGATCAATAAAACTCCAGACTTGAAGTGATTGGACTTGACACGAGGCAGGAGCACAATCCACCCCCACCTCCTGCGCTCTCTGCTGGTCTTTTTCCCTCTAATCAATCTTTATTGCATCCTCCCCCTCTCCTCTGCTCTGTCTTTAACTCCTATTTGTGTGGCTACTTCAGTTTAATTTATTTCTACAACAATAAAAAAAACATTTCAGCACACATTACTGTAAATCATGTTCATATACACTGTTCTAACCCAGTTTGAGCAGTCAATAAGAGTGTTTTACAGATAAAATGGAGCAAATCACATTTCTTCTGCTGAGTATTTTGTCGATACTCTGATGTATAACTCTAAAACACGACTGTTGTGTTTACTATCCTCTCTTCAGGTCTTCAATCTGAAGGATTGTACAGGATATCAGGCTTCAGTGAGCTGATTGAAGACGTCAAACTAGCATTTGATCGAGGTGAAGTATTAATAAAGTTATTTCAAACTGAGTTTCTACTTTTCTGTTTTGTTTTTAAATCTTTTGCATGTTTCTGATTCACTTCCTTCCACAGATGGAGAAAAGGCTGATATCTCCTCGAATGCCTACGAGGACATCAACATCATCACCGGAGCCCTCAAACTCTACTTCCGAGAGCTTCCTATCCCCCTCATCACCTACGACGCGCACCCACGCTTCATCGAGGCAGCAAGTAGGTCCTCACACTCTGCAGTCTGTTACATAAGAGACAGGAGCTTGAAGTCACTCTGCAGAATTCATCATTTCTGTGTGTGTTTGTGGGGTTTTCAGAGATATCAGACCCAGAGAAGCGTTTGGAGGCGCTACATGAAGCCCTGAAGCTGCTGCCGCCAGCTCACTTAGAGACTCTGCGATACCTCATGGCTCATCTCAAGAGGTCTGAATCCTCTACCTCTAACTGTGTTCCCCTAATCTTTTCTTTGAATCTATTTCATTGCCTATAAAAAGTCTCTTTCTTCTCTACATTCAGAGTGACCCAGTGTGACAAAGAGAACCTCATGCCCAGCGAGAACCTCGGCATCGTCTTCGGCCCAACACTGATGAGGGCCCCTGAGCTTGACGCCATGACGGCGCTCAACGACATCCGCTACCAGAGACTAGTGGTGGAAACGCTCATCACCAACGAGGACGTGTTGTTCTGAAAGTACTGTGATCTCCTGAGAAAATAAACTCAAAGAAAAGGTGACTTTTATCAGAAATGAAGAAGAAACAACCTGGGAAGTTGGACAAAAAGTACACTAAGGAGCGGGATATGAAGGAAGTGACTGCTTGCATAGAGACAAAAGTCGAATAATGCAGTGTTTCCAACTTTTTTATGTAAAACTTTTGCAAAACTTTCATCAAACTTTCTCAAAACATCCAGCTTTACTCAGTAGAAATAACTGTGCTCTGCTGAGAAGTTAGAAATAGAAATGCTGTATTTTCGTTGCTATGGAAACACTGCATTATCCGTCTATTTGTCGTCTCTTTCTCAAAGGATGCCTTGACAATTGTAATCTTCTTGTTACATTTATGGTTAGCATTGCTAGCTCTGAAACCACTTGGTTTCAGGGGAAAAATGCTGCTTTCGAATCAACGTTTTCCTCAAGTTTTGGTGGTGAGAGATTATTTTCTTCTACTTTTTGTTGTGTAGCATCAAGGTATCCTGTTAGTCCTCCTCAAAAAAAAAGAAGAAGAAGAAGCACTGACTTCTACGGCAGTAGACAGCTGGATGAATGAATGAATGGATGAATGCGAACAGTGAATCAGTCAACCGTAATCACACTCATTCCTCTGAATGGAACTTAAGTGACTTGGACCTATTGTGTTATCATTCCTTTTTGAAAGCTCTTTACTTCACAGCTCCCTTTAAGCCGTTTTTAATCACTTAAATTAAAAAACTCTTACATTTTCATCAAATAATTACCTTTTAATTACATCCAATAATGAGACTAAAGGAGCTGGGAATTAAATAGTTTAATATTTTCTCATAGTGTGTTTTGTCCTTTCTCCACCTGCCTGCTTTGGGACAAAAATACAAATTTAAAGGGAAAAACACAAACATTAATTCCTACATTACAAACTACAAAGGCAGACGGGGCAATGAGAAACACACCTTCATGAGTGACTTGAACATGAATATGTGAAATGGTGCTTGTTTTCCGCTTTTCTGTTTTTATTTTATTTCTTCAAAGCAGTGTTACCGGGCAGATTTTCCGCCAAAAAGTTATACTCAATGAACTTAAATTGCTTGACTTGATGCTATTCAGTGATACCTTCACAGCCTGTTTAACTGTATTGACCCAGATGGTAAAATGAAGACACTAGCATCACTGCTTCTACAGCTCAGCTTTTTGAATTTTTGTAAGTTTTTTATTTCCAGTCTGTTTGCATCAACATTTCCATCTAACTGTGAAACTCTGAGTAATAATAATGCTTACATATTATCAAAGAAGGCCAGTTGGGGTTATGTTTTCTACTTTTTTAGCCTTTATCTTAGGATGAATAACATCTCTTTCTTGCAGATATGTGAGCATCAGACACTGGTTGAACATTGCAGTCTTTTTCTGATGTTATGAAAGCAGTATTAATCATGGGACAATGTTGCCAATCTCAGTAATATGAAGGAGTGTATTTCCTTTTTTTAACTTGTGCCATTTAAAAAGGTGGAGGTGTAGAGTTAATGCCTTCTGCATGTACAAACCCCACTCCTGCTAACACACACCTTTCCCCCTCTTTATTATTCGTTTACTACCCCCATTTCTGTCGGGGGGTGATTATTTTGTGTTTTGCGTAGCTAATGAGGAGTTGTAAAAATCAATTTGGATGTACCATAAAAGTAACATCAACTTTTCTAACATTTTTTTTTATGTTTTGAGATTTCATGTCTCCTTTTTGCTTTTTTGTCAACATTATGTTGTTTATTCCTCTCTCTTGATCTAACATACTAACTCCAGTGAAACTAACTTGATGAAAACCTTTGAGCCTTCAGTGATCTGTGACACTTGCCTTTTTTGCATCATGTCAGTTTTTATTACTTCTGTCATTGCTGTACAGTATTTTCTATATGATTTATGCATGGTGAAATTAAATTATTAAACATGGCTCTCAGTTGGTGCACGTCTCCAGGGTGATAATGTACACTTACAGGTATTTTTAGCATTAACACGTCATCGATCTGGACTTGATTTGCTGTTCCTCTTGGCAAAGTCAATTCAAGTAATTCCACCGTTGTAAAGTGCAGTTACTTTCTTCTTCTTCTGCCATGTGTTGCAACGTCACGTGTTCAGGCAGCTCCTTCCTCATTGGCTATCGCTTAATTCAAGGCACCACAATGTCTAGAGTTGAGCTCGACGGTTACGGACGGACTGCGCAATCACTTTTTGGAAAAGACATCGCCCGAAAAATGCCTTTAATGGAATATGAAGCCGAAACATTTGTGTAGTCAGCGATTCAGGTAAGCGTTCAGCATCTTAAATCGGTATAAGAAGACATACAAACAGTGTTTTAAAAGTGTTCGCTGCGAAAACCCATGTGCAAGTTTAAGCTAGCTCTACGGCCATGTAACACGCAACCATCAGGTTTATTACACGTTTATTCAGTAAGATGTTTTTTTAATTCTGCAGACGCCCGTGGTTTCTGTTGTGAAATATCAGTGAGTTTGGTGAATGTTCTGTTCTCTGAATTTGAATTTTTAAAGTCGTCGGGCTTATGTAGCATTTGCAGGAGAGTTAACACATGTCGAGTTGTCATCGCGACGTTAGCATCGAACTTGCCTCACTTCAATTAGTGCATTTTAATCAAGTTGTAATGGTTGTAATGTAAGCTTTGAGCATTGTTTTTTTTAATTTATTTCGCTTTTTCATTGCTTTATTGACGACAGAAGTGTGGCCTTGTTATTACAACAGGTAATGTAGTTTGATATGCGGGAGATCGGGGTTCGATTCACTCATGAAGATGTGATACGGTGTTTGCTGTGTCTTTATAAAACCGAGGCATTCTAAATACATTTTCCAGAAAGATAGAAGGAAAGTGGTCTTAATTTGTGCACGATAGATAAGGCCTCAGGATGTACCTTTTAACGAAAGCTTCAGCGCCGCAGTGGAAGCGCTATGCCTCCATCTGGTGGACGGTGACGGGTACTACCTCCCCAAAATCTGAATTTCTTTGCAGGATATGGCCGCCATTGATAGAGCATGAATACCGTTTTAACAGCACTTGAATGTGCGTGTATGTTTTTCACTTAAGACCGTTTAGGCGAAAATATGTTTTTTTTGCATTCTGAAGTGTAACCAGAGGTATTATAGCTCATAAAGGGCACATTGTTTGTGACGGATTTTTAAACGCTTCCGGAATGGTGTTGTGACAGGCCTCGTTGGCGCAGTAGGCAGCGCGTCAGTCTCATAATCTGAAGGTCGTGAGTTCGAGCCTCACACGGGGCATGTGTTTTGCTCATGAACCATTCACTGTTGCTGATCACACCTTTCCCTATATAATGAAGCAATGTAGTTTTAACTGTGTCTCCTCATCAAAGACTGATGTATGGTTCTGTTTTAATGGGATAAGCTACTTCCATTTGATGGTAATTGTTGGAACATGTGGAACCTCAAATGGAGATTGAAGAGCCTGAAGAATCCATGTTTAGGCATGCTAGCTAACCTGATTTATGTGACCATACACTTTTTGTAGAACCATACTTTTCTAATCAAGAACAATGTTAATTGTTGTGAAATCATTCATGAAAAGCTAAGATTGCAATTGCCCCCAATGTTGGTAGTGTAGACAGATTGAGTTACATTACATAAATGAAGCATTTTTTTGTTGCAATATAAGCCCGGCTAGCTCAGTCGGTAGAGCATGAGACTCTTAATCTCAGGGTCGTGGGTTCGAGCCCCACGTTGGGCGCAATTGTTTTGGTTTTTTTGTCTTGTCATGGATGGCCTTTAAAAAGCCAAATCATCCAGTTACCTTTTTGCCGCAAGTCATGCGTGACTTCAGTAAAAAGTAGTCCCTAGGATACTTCTGTGGGCATTTGGGCCTCTTTTTTATATTATGATTTTAGAATTTGTTTAATCGCCGTGGGTGGTACACCTGTTCCCTTTCAAGAATCACTGGTTGTGTGAGCATGACAGTGAGCATTGGTGGTTCAGTGGTAGAATTCTCGCCTGCCACGCGGGAGGCCCGGGTTCGATTCCCGGCCAATGCAACATCCTTTTTGATTTTTCTACTCTATATGTGGGCATTCTGTGTTTCTTTTTAATGTTTTTCTGGTTGGGTGATAAAAAATGTCCAGTCTAGCTATTTAAGTGGTGAAGGACTGATATACAATTCTCCTTGAAAGAATTCTCTCTGAATATGGAGGTGAGAGCAGGTAGGTGATTGTTACAACTCTCTTAACACCAAAAGGAAGTGACAGAAAAATATTCAATGTCTTTGATGTTATTTTATGTGCATTCTGACAACAAGCAGTTGTGGTAGGGGATGAAAAAGGATGTTGCACTCCCCGTCGGGGAATCGAACCCCGGTCTCCCGCGTGACAGGCGGGGATACTCACCACTATACTAACGAGGAGATGTTTTGTTGCATTTTGCAGCTGTTTATTAACCCACAAAAGCAGAACTGGCATGGTTAAAATTATACCATGATGAAGGACAACTTCCACCAGGTCTGTATATGGTTCAACTCCGCGTTGAACGATGACGTTATCATAAAGTCTAAGTCTCAGTTCTTGTCCGAGTGTGTGCTTACACTTTTGGGCTGACCCACTGGGGACAGACTTCAAGCCTTGAAGAGTGATCATAGCGAAAGAGGCGCAGGTATGCCATCAAAATCAATCTTGAAAGATTGCGATGGTACAAAAAATCCAGTTTTTTAAGCCTCGTTGGCGCAGTAGGCAGCGCGTCAGTCTCATAATCTGAAGGTCGTGAGTTCGAGCCTCACACGGGGCAGCTCTTTTCTTTGAGCCTGGACTTGTCTCTGGCTGGTGGCCTGTCCTGACTGAGGGCTTTCATCCTGTCAGATCAAGACAGTACCTATAAGTATCTTCTTGCAGGTAGGTTATTGTAAGGATCTTCTGAATACTAAAAGGAAGTGACAGTAAAATACACAATGTCTGTGAAGTTATTTTATGTGCCTTCTGACAACAAGCAAATGTTGTAGGGGATGATAAAGGATGTTGCACTCCCCGTCGGGGAATCGAACCCCGGTCTCCCGCGTGACAGGCGGGGATACTCACCACTATACTAACGAGGAGATATTCATGTTGGATTACTACTGATTTTTTACCCACAAAAGCAGAGCTGGAATGGTAAAAATTTTAGTACAATGAAGGACAACTTCCACCAGGTCTGCATATGCTTCGACTCCACTCTATCACATTATCATAAGGTCTAAGTCTCATTTCTTTCAAAGTGTGTGCTTCCAATTTTGGGCTGATCGACTGGGGACTGACTTTAAGCCTTGAGGAATCATCTTGTCAATAGAGGCGCCCAGGAGGCTATAAACATCAACCTTCAAAGATCATTGTGGTCCAAAAAAATCAAGTTTTTTGATTTGATGCATCACTGTTCATAACTTTTATGGACAGAATTTCTAGGCGCAGCCAGGGTGTCGAGGGGGTCCGGTTTGGTGACCTCAGGATTGGATCACTTCTTTTTGCAGATGATGTGGTCCTGTTGGCTTCATCAAGCCGTGACCTTCAACTCTCTCTGGATCAGTTCGCAGCCCAGTGTGAAGCGGCTCGGATGAGAATAAGCACCTCCAAATCTGAGTCCATGGTCCTCAGCCGGAAAAGGGTGGAGTGCCCTATCCGGGTGGGGGATGAGATCCTGCCCCAAGTGGAGGAGTTTAAGTGTCTCGTGGTCTTGTTCATGAGTTAGGGGAGGATGGAGCAAGAGGTCGACAGGCGGATTGGTGCACGACTGCAGTAATGCGTACTCTGCACAGGTCTGTCTTGGTGAAGAGGGAGCTGAGCCAGAAGGCAAAGCTCTCTGTTTACCGGTTGATCTTCATTCCCACCCTCACCTATGGTCATGAGCTTTGGGTAGTGACCGAAAGAACAAGATAACGGGTACAAGCGGCCGAAAAGAGCTTCCTCCGTAGGGTGGCCGGGCTCTCCCTTAGAGATAGAGTGAGAAGCTCCGCTATCCAGGAGGAGCTCGGAGTAGAGCCGCTGCTCTTCCGCGTTGAGAAGAGCCAGATGAGGTGGCTCGGGCATCTGATGAGGATGCCTCCCGGACGCCTCCCTGGTGAGGTGTTCAGGGCACATCCCATAGGGAGGAGACCCCCGGGCAGACCCAGGACATGCTGGGGAGATTACATCTCTTGGCTGGCCGGGGAACGTCTCGGAATCCCCCGGGAAGAGCAGGACAAAGTGGCTAGGGAGAGGGAAGTCTGGGCTTCCCTGCTTAGGCTGCTGCCCCCGCGACCTGACCCTGGATAAGCGGTAGAAAATGGAAAAAAAATGGATGCCATCCCTGCTTTTTCAAGCCTCGTTGGCGCAGTAGGCAGCGCGTCAGTCTCATAATCTGAAGGTCGTGAGTTCGAGCCTCACACGGGGCAGTTCTTTTCTTTGGGCCTGGACTTGTCTCTGGCTGATGGCCTGTCCTGACTTGGGGCTATCCTTCTGTCAGATCAAGATGGTACCCTTAAGGATCTTTTTGCATCCATCAAATCTTCACCTCAGTCTTCGGGAAGACAATTTTAAATATTTTCAAGTTGTTTATTTGGACCAAACAGTCAGTGGCACACGATTAAAGATGTGCCCGGTTTGGAGATCGAACAAATGACCTACTCGATTTCAGCATGGTTCTGCAAGTGCTGTACAGGTCAGTGCCTGTCTCAGCACAGACAAAGTACTAGCACCAGCACTGAACAAACACTGGTGCACTGTTGAAAAGGGGGTATCAGGGACAACTTTTGACCATAGACCTTGCACTTTTCCTTCAACTTTGTTCGGCCATCGTTCCTATAGTTGCGCAGAAGCTTGCATGTGAGCATTGGTGGTTCAGTGGTAGAATTCTCGCCTGCCACGCGGGAGGCCCGGGTTCGATTCCCGGCCAATGCATCATCCTTTTTGTAGGGAATGTTGTGCTGTAGACTAGGGCTGCACGATTATCGCAATCGCAATGTCAGTGCATGCAATTCAGATTTTTCTCCATGATAACCAAGAAAGTCAGTAGACTCATCGTGACACAACTTTTTTTATTAAATCGCAAGCACAATCGCAATCGCAATATTGTCCACCTAATCGCAAATCGCACCCTTACCCCAAATCGTGCAGCACTACTGTAGACCCAAACAATAGAGCTCAAAAGAGCATGTAACTTGTTTTTCTCAATACAGAATGGTACCATGTTGCAGAGCACAACCAGTTATGGGAACAATCAGAGCTGTTCTAGCACACAGACAAACTGAAAAATGAAAGTAGGTAACTGACTTTGTTAAGGACCCCATGGGACAAGGGATCCACAAATTAACGGTTTATAAAGTAGAACCCGAATAGCAACGACCACTATTTTGGGGTTAAAAAGTATAGTAACAACAATGTAGTAAACAAGAAAGCTGGTTCCGTTTAAGCTCCTATGTTTGGGTCAGCAACACAATATATTCCCGAAGAAAAGGCTGATGCATTGGCCGGGAATCGAACCCGGGCCTCCCGCGTGGCAGGCGAGAATTCTACCACTGAACCACCAATGCTCACATGACTATGGTTTTGAAGCCATTGGAACCACGCCTGAACAAAGTTCAGCAAAAGAGGCCAGGTTCATGAGATCAATGATGATGGTGTTGTCTGCCAACTCCAGGAGTTACTCAGAGGGGTCCTTTGAGGTGCAGTCATAGGTGTAGAGAGAGAAGAGTAGTGGGGAGAGCACACATTCCTGGGGGGCGCTGGTCTTTACTGTTAAGCTGCGTTTCCACCAAGCAGTACGGGTCGGTTCAGTACGGTTTGGGACAGTTAAGTCTCATCCCGTTTGCGTTTCCACAGCAAACGGTGCCCTCTCGTGGTGGGCGGCATGTAAGCCGGATGCCGGAAGCCGCAGCTGGTAAACAGTAGCCTGACGCCGTAGCAGCTTACCCTGCTATTAAATCCAACAAAGAAGAAAACGCGACAAAGTAAACAAAGAGCACGGATGGAAGACATGCAGCATTTCATCCACTCTGTGATTTTCATGTAACTCTCTGTTACAAAGTGCAATCAAGCTTTGTGTCAGAGAAGTCTGTGTGCCGCCAGGAGAAATGCAGCCGCTGTCGGGGTGAGTGACGATTCTTTTGACCAATCAACCGTTTGCAGTGTGTAGCTCCACCTCCGGAGAGCGGATCGGTTCAGTCTGGCACCCATACGAAAGGGTCCCAAAAAAGTGGGACGGCTCGTCTCGGTTTTTAGGGGTCCGTCCCGGGATGAGTCTGTGGAAACGCCGCTAAAAGCGCATATCGAGACAAACCGACCCGGACTGCTTGGTGGAAACGCAGCTTTAGAGTGCCGGGTGTGATGGACTCCAATCTCACCTGCTGGGTTCTGTCAGTCACGAAGTTGGAGTTCCAAGTTTTTCCAACTTGGCAACTGGAAGGGTGAACTCGGAGATGGTGTCACTCCCACTCCTGACTTCCCAGTTCTGAGTAGAAACAGAACGCAGCAACAGGTTCAGCTCCTCTGCTTGTGGGGGTTCTCGACATGGTAGGGGGGATGGTCTCCTGTAGTTGACAGCCTCCTGAAGGCCCCTTTTCCCCCCAACTCAGTTCAGGCATTGTTTCAAAAGTTGCGAAATGGAAGGTATGTAAGCATTGGTGGTTCAGTGGTAGAATTCTCGCCTGCCACGCGGGAGGCCCGGGTTCGATTCCCGGCCAATGCATCATTCCATTTTGTTCAGAAAGTTGTGGTGTAGACCTAAACACAAAGCTCTGTCCATACTGACTTGGCGGTTTTCAGGGTGTTGGCCCATGCCCAATATTTCACTTTTAAGCCAATATCGGTCAATCCTGATAACAAGGGATGCACCAATTCAACTTTTCCAGTTCCAATACCAATGCCAATCATTTATACTGTGCATCCCTACTAAAGTCGACTTCTGGCTGAAGCCACTTAAGATAACGTATGCAAAGCTAGGACTGGATCATTAGCTGAAAACACTTAGTGGCTGTTTTGACCCACAGGCTTGATGGCTGAAAAATGAAGCTTAGGATGGCTTTTGACTCTTTAGAAATGGGAAAGAGAATAAAGAAAAAGCACAGAAATGCTTTAGGAAATGATGTATCTGTGTTATAAACTACACCTAGTGGTTTCCAGGCCTCGTTGGCGCAGTAGGCAGCGCGTCAGTCTCATAATCTGAAGGTCGTGAGTTCGAGCCTCACACGGGGCATGTGTTTTTGCCTCTTGTGTCTAAAGGTCACTTTGGAGTTGTCTTTGTACTCTGTAGATTTATTGGTCTGATGGCCCCTCAGGCACTCTCTTTCGCAAGCAGCGCTTTGCTGCACAGTTGTAATGGATTGACTTCTGTAAAGATACTGGTCTGTGCCTGTTGGAGTCCTGCCCACAGCTGACAACTTGGTACACAGACTGTACTGACAAGGTGTTCCCATCCTGTAAACCCAGACCACAAACTTTAAAACACTGAGACTAACTGTATGCTGACAAAAGAGATACTCTGTGTTGTTTATTTAAGAATCCCCCCTTTTCAAAATACGTCATTGCGGGCTGTAAATGTCACGTCTCTGTTTCCATAATACGGCCTCTCTGTTTGCTCTGGGAAAATGTAAATATTATCACAACAGGGCGTATATTTAACATCCCATTAAGACTAAGCATTTGAAATATTTCCTCCTGTGTTTCAGCCATTTCTTCACGTTAAAACCACCAAACGTCAGAGATCCAGGCTTTCCTGAAGTCCTGAAGACCCTCCAACTGCCGTCCAAAGACAAGGACATTGTTATGGGTTTGAAAAGGTGAATCTGGGTCATGGACATACAGGAGCCAAGCCCTCAATCCACCAATGGACAGAAAACACAGCATTCATTACTTGAGCTTAAGGGGTAAGAAAGACTGATGATGGTTACAACAATTATTATTCCATTTATCTTTTGGCATCAGCACTTGACTGTTGCCCTGATTTGCCTTTTGTGTAAAGCATCTTTTTGTTTTAAGGGTGAGACATCACTCAGGAAGTTATCAATTTGAAGAACACCCTGAAACTGAAATGTAAACAGAACAAAGTTTAGCTTGAGTTTTATTCTGTTCTTCCCATGTTTTCATTTACCTTTGTTTTTCAAGCAATTTTCAAGCTGATGTTTTTATTGTGTGCTTAAAATATTATTTAATCTGGATATAATCTTCAAATTAAAACTTGAATCTTTAAAGCCCCTGTAAGTTTTCTCTTGAGAGCCCTCACAAACATGGGAGAATCGCTGGCAGAAGGTATCAAGTTTGTCTGTCCAAAATCAACATAAAGTTCCTTACAGGTGCTTTAATGAGAATTGTGATTTCAGGTGTCGTTATGTTTTTCTGCAATTTTTGTCTGTAAACGCTACAAAAAAATCTTAAAATGAGTTTTTATGCAATAAAAGCTGAAATATCAATCCTTAGTGGTATATATGACCTAGTTCTATGCATATCTGTTTTTTACAGCCAGTATTGTAAAAGATTTTGCTGCTTTGTTGGCGATATCCTCCATTTTTTCTTCAATAAAGTTTCTTCTATTTGTCCTTGAGTTTAAGCTTCATCTTGATGATTTATTTCAAATTAGTGTATTAACTACTTAAATCTCCTGTCTCAGTGTCTTGTCAGTAGAGGCTGTGGTTGCACAGGAACACTCTGGACATTCAGGTTGAACGTTTACAGAAAAGCATGGCTCACGTCTCTCTATTTACCTTCTGCAGTTTCAACATTATGCAACCTTTGGAATCAGACTTCAGAGTGGAACTTTCCCAGAGCCCGCCCTCCCCTTCAGGTGCATGTGATGTGTTTATGAATAGCCATGATGCTGACATGTTGGAAGTGCTCTAACAGGCATGTCTCAACTCTCCCCCCTTCACTTTGGCAGCACATCAGTCATACCTGCTGTTGTATGTTTAACATGTGATTTTGTTGCCAGGAGGCAGACATAGGTTGAACTCTGAGGGGTTTACTGAGGTGTTAAATCTGTATAGGAGGATCTGTATAGAACCTTTGGCCTAGAAGAACAAGCTGGCCCTATATGAGAAGAAGGATCAACTCAGTCTTTGTGTCAGGACTTGTTTCACTTTGTATGCTGTCAGCCATGATTGTGTTATGATCCCATACATCAAAGGGTGCCTTTGATTAAGTAAATCATGCCTGAAACATTCCTAAAAGGCAAATTTCTCTTAAATAACCGTGTATAAAGGTAAATTATCTTGTAATACTGAAGGATAAGCATAATCATCATGGAAAATACCAGTGTTTGGAGTAGCTTCAAAGACATCAATCAATACTGTTAAGTTATTACAGCTGGCTAATAGTAGCACTTCCCAAACAGTGGTTTCCGAGAAAATAAATAAACACAGCCCCTGAGTCCGAGGGTGCTTTCAAATCCTCTGTAAATACTGTAAAATAGTGACTCGTGTCTTAGATTTAGATAGAAGGAAATTAAATTCAGTGTAAGACAGTCAGCTGCTGATATAGGACTATAAGGAGATAAACTTTTGTTCCAGGTCGTGAGGTAGCCTGAAAAATAACACAATCCGCTTTACATTTCTATGCAAGCACTGCATATAACGCACTTAAATATCAGGAATCTGTGGATTCCGATTTTTCAGTTGAGCCTGAAGGTTGCACCAGTTCGAAGCAATGGGCAGACACGCGCATGCGCGGTGTTCGTGTTTGCATTCCTCCTCCCTCCCTCTGAGACTGACAGCCCGTTAGCTGCTGCTGCTCACCGGCAATGATACAGCAAACACGTACTCGGTAAGACACATCGAGATGGACTTAATGAGCACTTTCCACCACTACAAAGACGGATATTACTTAAACGACGTTGTCTGATCATAACAGACGGAGTTTGATCTTCGAAGGGATCATAATTTGGCTTCGGGAAAAAAGGAGGCTCGACGCCTGGGAGAGCAATGGATGCGGCGGTTGGTTTCTGCGACATACACCGGCCAGCTAAGAGACGTCCACATTCACTTTAAAGATCTGGTCTGTGCACCCTTTCTATCCAGGACTAGACTGGTTTATTTTCACTCAATCCTGACACTAAAAGTTGGCATATAAAGCTCTACAAATCTGCGCCAAGTTTTACAAGAGCGTGGCTAATCCAAAACAGCTTGAAGCTAACCAGCAGCTAGCTACGTTTTCGCTTTCTTTGTTTATTTCGTTTAATTCGTTGTTTGCGGTGTTTTTATGTCGATGTGGTTTCGCTGATACGTGTATCAAGAAGAGGGACAGCGTCCTTGAGCTTTCATTGCTGGATTGGGAGGCAGGAGTGGATTTTAAACGACATAAATCATCTGACTTCTCACTTATGGCTCTTTAGTATCGCGGTACTGCAGCTGACCTAGCCAGCTAGCATCTGTTAGCTAGTCACTTCTTGGCCTTTGCTAACTCCTTTAAGGAATAAAATGCACCATCAGGACTTTTCCGGAGACCCTCCCGGGACTGGGAGCAGGAAATCGTCTTTCCACTTCAGGAGGGGCAGCAGCGGTGCATCTGCAGCCGCCGGAGGTGGAGCGAGCTCGGCTGACGACAATGCGACCCAGGCTGGATCCTCGTCTCCCGCACTCCACCACCAGCAGCAGTCCCAAGCGGCTGGAGCACAGGTGAAGAAGAAGAGTGGCTTCCAGATAACCAGCGTCACATCAGCTCAGATCAATGTGAGTGGCAACAACAGTTTAGCAGATGACACAGAGAGCTATGATGACATGGATGAGTCGCATACAGAAGACCTCTCCTCCTCTGATATGCTGGATGTTTCCGTTTCCAAGGCAACAGATACAGGTGTGCCAGAGAGGAGCTCCTCTGATGAGACACTGAACAGTCTCCATGGGGTTGACACACCTGGACTTGTGTCACCCAATGAGCCTCTTCACCTTCATTCCATCCCTCAAGGGTCCCAGCAGCACACCTCTATGGTAAACGGGACCCTGCCTCATCATTACTATCCTCAGCAACACAACCAGCCCCACCATCATCACTCTGACAGCCTGGGAGGAGGGGAACCAGCTCTTCCAATTGCACCTTTGGCTACATCAAGCCCAGCGATGAAAACAGGGCCCAGCCAGTCCCAGAGGCAGCCTGTGTTGGATAACACTAAACCTCCAGCCCCTATTGTTGGTGTTACAGCCAGTGATCCACAACTACAAGGTGGTGTGAACATTTCTAACGTGTCTGCTGTTTCTGCTGCTGCTGCAGTTCCTTCTTCTGGCCCTGCAGGTTTTGATAACACTACTGTGAGCGGGCAAGGAGGAACAGGCCCGTCTGCTGCTGCTGCTCCAAACACTCAAACCCAGCCCACCCAAACTCAAACGGCCACAGGCTCTCGTTTCAGGGTGGTCAAACTAGACACTAACTCTGAGCCATTCCGTAAAGGAAGATGGACTTGTACAGAGTATTATGAAAAGGAGATTCCTCATCCTACGACAGCTGAGGCACCAAAAGGTGCAGAGGTGGCCGCAGAGACTGAGGCAGGTAATGCTGGGATTAATCAGGGGATACCTGCTGTGCAGCCACCTCACACACTGCAGCCATACCAGCCGCCAAGCCAGGACTTCACAAGTCCACAAGCCATGCAGAGCCCTCCTCAAGGGATGGCCCAACCCACTCCGCTGTCCTACGTTTCCCCCCAGGAGGTGGTTGGTGGGGCTCACATGCAAAAACCAGTGGCTCCCCTTCCTACAGCTACACTACAGGCTGGTGTGAGTCATCCTCCCCCAGCAGGAATTCCACAGCAGCTGCCCTATGCTGTGGATCCAGCCCAAGGAGGCTACCCTGCTCCTCAGCTCCACGCAGGAGTCATGGCTCCTGGAAATGTCCGACAACCAGATTTCATCCAGCCTACTGCTCCCTTCCAGACCCAGGTTCAGCCTCCACCACCACATGTCACTACAGGAATCCCTATAACACCAGTTCCAGGGGTCACAGCCCAGCCAGCTGTCAGCATCACCCAGCAGCTGGCTCAGGGTCAGGTGGCACCACCTGGACCAGGAACTTTCACAGGACAGCCTCAGACTCTGCCAACTCACCCTCAACCACAAATCCAGCCCCCTTCTGCTGCCACAGTGCCCACCCATGGGCACCCTTACACCCCTCTCACAGCTGTCCTCCAGCCTCTTCTCACTCCTGGCGCAACTTTCACCAACGTCCCAGGAGGAGGGAGCTCGATACGAACATCTCACTTAGAAGATGCTCAGAAGCTGCTGCTGCAGCACCAAGGCCTGCTGGGTTTCCCCCGACTGGGGGTGGCTGCGGCAGGTGGAGAGGGGGCTGCGGAGGCCGGCGTTGCTGCTGGAACTTTGGCTCATATGGGGATGTCAGCTGAGGCGAGCGCTTTCATGGTGGCGGCTGCTGCGGGACTCAGGACACAGCATGCTGAAGGAGAGGAGGACAGGTGAGAGAAGATATTCTTCCCTCTAAGTTTTAAATGTGTCATGAACTTTGTTTTGCAGGTTTATAAAAAGAAGTTACTAATCAAATGTTGCTTTTTAAGATAAAGCACTCATCACATTTTACAAACTACATCCGTGCCTCTAACACCACCCTGTTCCATTCAGATCTAGAAATCCAATGTCACATTGGCGCACTCCCCTGAGGTCACTCTCTGTCAGCCTGCATGAGGGAGCAGTGAAAAAAAGCTCTCTGGACATTGCTGTTGTAAAAATATCAGGGGCTGTAATGGAATAAGAGGTGCTGCTGAGTCACTGAAGCTGCTGTATGACTCAGCAGAAGCTCCCCCTCCCCTACAATCCGCATCTGCTCCTATTAGATCAGGACTGTGTGTCAGAACGGCTACATCTCCCTCACGCTATCCTTCTTTTTTGTTCAAAGCTCACTTGTTCGACCCTGAGGGATCTGTGCAGTGGGTTATTTATGTGCACAATTACTCAATTCTACGTCCAGTTAAAGAGCGGTTGCTTCAGCTGCAGGTGGTTTCTAAAAAAAAAAATGCAAGGTTAGTCTAAAAAGAGTCGATGCCCTGGAAAAACAGAAAAAAAAATGTTCCATGCCTTATTTGAAGACAGTGTTGGCCTTTCAGAATCAGGAGTCGTGTTGCATTAATCAGATCAACCCTGCCTGCAAAGAAGTGGAGCACTGTTGTGGCAGCAGGGTTGTGTTACCACTGTACTGTCCTGTGTTCTGGTTTAGCAGGTGATTCGTGTTGTGTGCACAACAATAATGCCTGCAGGGGATGGAGACTCTCAGCCTCTCCTTGCATTTATAACAAAAAGAGAAACATGTTTTTTCTCATGTCATCAAATTCAGAAGCTCCTGGCTGCAGGATAACGACGACAGACGCAGTAGGGAGTTAAAAACACAGGGAATCTGACTGTGCGTGTGTTTTCAGCTGTTCCGATTGAGTCTGAACTCGAGGAACTTTGAGACACGGGGTGCAACAACTGCTGCTTTCAGCTGCAGACAGAGCAGAGCTGTTGAGCGTGTTAGAAGCTTTTGTCAGCAATCTGCGGCGCCCCATCATGACTGTAAGCGTGTGTGTGTATGTGTGTGCTTGGTATGTCTCCATCTTTTTGTCTGTTTGGACCCTGCAGTGAATCAGTCACTGTCCATGTGTGAGTCTGCTTTGTTTGTCGTCATGCTGCGATTTCTTTCCATCTCCTATTGTTTGTTTTCTTTTTTTTCCGAGTCACTTTCCCTTCTGTCTCTTCCCTCTTTTAAACTCTTTTCTTTGCATGCATTATTTACTCCACGTTCAAAGTGTGCAAAGCTGAAGTCAACAGGTTTCAACTTTTAGAACCTGATCTTTGCACAGTTTCCTACGTGATCCTCGTCATGCAGCAAAACAGGGATGTTGAGTGGGTGTGTCGTTTCGTTTCACCTGCCTGCTGTCTGCTTGTATATCTGTCAGCGAGCCAGTGAGAGTGCTGTAAGGGAGTGCGATATGAATCAGGGCTTTCATCAGGCCCTCGTGCCTCCCTGGGTGGAATTTCAGCCTGCAGGTCAGTGCTGCTGGTGTAATTTGACTGCTGGAGCTGTGCCGGTTTGCAGTTGGAGGAAACACACACACACACACCTGTTATCTAAAGTCCATTTTGAACTGAGGAGCTGTAAAAGCACAAACTGTCATAATGTCAGCACAGTCTGTCTCTTTATTCCAAGGCTCCTTACTGTTGAAAAACTGCTATTTTGGAAGCTGTAACATTTTCCCCCACTTCAACACTTTTTATCCCCAAAATCTTGAAGCTATTTTCACTCCTGGGTGTTGAAAATGGAAGCTCTTGCGTGCTCATTTGTTAGCGTACATAAACACAGGAGCAACGTGTGTTTCACACCCAACAAAGTGTCAAAAATGAAGTGTCGGAGAGTGTTTTACGAGGCAGTTCATCCACATGGCGTCATGAATTGGAGCTGTTAAACCTCAAGCTGCAACCTGGAGTGATTATTCCCTTATAAAAGCTGCTCACACACCTCTGCTCTCGAGTTTGGACTGAGCATGCTCTTGGAGGCACATTTTCTGTTCACGAGCCTCAAAAACATGCCGTGACTCCCGGACATTAGTCCCTATTTTAAAAACAGCACATGATCACTCACAGATTAGAGCCTCAGCGACATGTTGGCGTGCTTTCTCACTTGACCTTTTTGGGATTTTGGATTTCCAGACGCTGCTTGTATTAGTGTTTCTTTGTGCTTGCTTTTTCCTCTTTCGAGAACTTGAGTCATTTAATCCCTTTTCATAAATTTGGCTCCTTTAAACCCTCCTTAAAAATATGAGTGTGTTTCCAAAAGCAAAAATAAATTGCTATATTCACTCACTGCCTTTTAAAACCCTCTTTACGAGGCACTTCCTGGTTTCAAACGAAGTGGAAGAAGCTTGAAAATGCTGGAGATTTCTGAATTCAAACTTTTTTTTTTTTTTACTTAAATGTTCCTGAGCTGTACAGAGAACACTGAGTCACTTTTGAATCGAAAGAGTGAGTCACACATGTCAAAACATCGTGAACCATCGCTTCTGAACACACCCTGAGATAAGAATGTTCAGTGTACAAATGCACTGAGTAAATATAGCAAAATGAATCAGTACAAAGAGGATTTGTGAGTCAGACAGAATAAAAAGTTTGTCGTTGATAATCAAACTTCTGTGTGCTAGTTTATCTAATCTAAGTTTCTCTAACCCTGCACAAAGTCCATATTTTCCCTAAAGAAAGCATCTTTCAGCAATCTATAATCCTGTTTCAGCCTCAGCTCTGCTCCTGTTTTTGTAAAGTCATCTTATATTGCATAAACTAACCCTAAACTTTGTTAGAAATTCCGTCCGAGGGGAAAAACATGACTGTAAGTGGTTTAGCATGTGGAGTTAAACATATGGAACAGTGCGTGCATGTCTGCACAAATTACATCCACTTTTTTCACATTCAGCTCTTGCGTTTCTCATTTTTCTGTCGTGTTATTCTCCCTCTGAAAGGAAGGGAGTAGACTCCGTGCTGCTGTTTCTGATCATGACAGCAGCCTGATACGGATCACAGTAAACCCCAGGTGCTTAACTCAGACAAGAAACATCTGTGTGTCTGTGAGAACTCGGCCTCGGCAGTATTTGAAAGTTCACTGTCAAGGTTTTGAGTTTATTGCTCCCTCAGTCGGATTCTTTGGCAGCTTGTGCACGTCAGGAGGCGTAAATCACACCTGAAGCTCATTAACCCAGCGTCCTGTTAACGAGATGTGACATTAAAATCACGCTTCAGCAGAGGAATTTCATCAACTGTCATTCTCATGGTGCTGTTACTCTCTTTTTCCACTAGATGGCAGTGTTGGCGCATAAATCCCTTCTCCTGGTCAACAGTTGTTTATGTAACTGTGACGTGCTTTGAGAATCAGTGACCTAAAATGTGCCTCCCAGCAAAGTGGAGATGTCCTTCCTGCACGCAATGTTTCAATCCCAGCAAATGAGCGGCTTTAAAGAGGTGTGTGTGGCCGCTAATCAGAGGGTGTCTCCGTGGGACGCTTATTGACTTTATATTTCCTTACACAGGGTTTGCAGCACAGCAGGTGTGCTTATTTTTGGAGATGGAGTGCACATCAGTTTGTCTGAGCGCCTGATAAATGAGCCAGATTGTTAGCTTACTCTGAGGCCTCTTTATTTATTCTGCGTGAAGAAGATTTTAACCATCCTGTTTGATGCTGTCACTCCTCAAACTGCAGCATGATGTGACTATCATCATCCCACCCTGCCACGCTCGCTGTGAGGCAGAAAGAGGAGAGTGGAAGCTGTGGAGGGGTCGGGTGGGGGTTGAAATGGGGTGCTGCTGCAGCAGGCACACAGACATGAGGGTGGGTGGGCGTGTGGGTGTCACGTTTGCTCGCCTTGTGCCTCTAATGCTGCAGATTCTTGAAGAGAGTCGCGAGCCTCACAGGGTATAATATGTGTCCCTGCTTGTCTCTTGGCTTCCATGTTTATGAGGTGGTGTGTACATGTGAAGCAGGAGGGAGAACTTTGAAAGTTCAGATGTGTTTTCCCTGCAGGCTCCAGGAGAAGGAACACATTTCTGGTTTCGACTGGTTGTGCCACAAACGCTCCTCTGGCACCTGCACTTTTATTTCCTTTCTCTACGTTATCCCTCTTTTATATAACTTCACCCTGTGGGCTTTTATTTTCTCCACAGAGGTGAAGTCGGTGCACGGCACAGGAGGGAGATGTGATACTGCAGATCTTTTCATGGAAGAGTCGGTGCCAAAACACCTAAAAGAGTCCCGCTGAGCCCACTGCGGGGTCTGAATGTAGTGCTGAGCGTTTTCTGCTCATTGGAAACGTTTCCTGAAAATGAAGTGACGTGAGAAACCAGGGAGAGGGTTTTAGATTTCATTACCACAGGAAGGAATTTTTAGCAACACTTCATGCGTGAAATACTAAATCATGTTAATTCTTTTCATTTTTACCTTGAAACTAGCGATGCACTGATGTATAAATTTTGGCAGATACCAATATCAAATATTACTATTGCTGGTATGGCCAATAACTGATATCAATATTAATTAAAAAAAAAAAAAAAAGATCGGAGACAATGTGTCGAGGTAGTTCAGAGACATGATTGTGGCATGATTGTGAGAAAAGACGACAATGGAGAGGATCAAAAGATGGAGCGCCAAGATGAACGCGATGTAAAAAGTATGTTTTGTCTGTTTTTTGGATCAAAAACAGGAAGACAGACATGAAAGAAGAGGGTCCACTCTTCTTTCATAGTTTTGGTGTTAAAATAATCATAGAAAACAATATTATTTGGGTCTTGAAAGATTGTCCAGGATGCTCTGAAAGTGGCAGCTAATGAGTAAACATTAGCCCACTTTTACACATCGGCTGATACCGATATTGATACCAATATATTGTGGTCCATGCATCCTTGAAAAGTCTTAAAAAGATTTAAACTCATGTATCTAAAATTAAGGCCTTAAAATGTCTCAAATTCATGAAAAAAATACTTTATGTTGGTCTTAAATACATTACCCAGAAGTTTAAAATTTTTGGGGCAGGACTAGTAATTTTTTTTTTTTTTAATATTTTTTATATATTTTTTTATTTATTAAAATAGAGGCAAGCACATATCTGTCAGCCCAGGTCTTTAACTCAACTTCTCAACTCAACTCAACTTTATTTATAAAGCACTTTAAAACAACCTCAGCTGAAACAGAGTGCTGTACATAAAAGTAGTGCAGACATGAATGAGTAAATAAAACAAATAAATCATTAAAACAAAGGTGCACATAGTAAAATAATTTGTGACGTTGTTCTAAAAGTAATTTAAAACAATGCTTCAAAAAAAAGAAAAAATGTCACAGTTCCTAAAATTTAAAAAAAAAAAAAAAACATTTTTGTTGTTTTCTTTCTTTAGGAATACAGTTTTCAGCTTTTTTTTGCTAACTTTAATTACTGTGATTTAAAGTATCTGCATGCAAGTTAGCCAGTCTGGGACTATGGGTAAGTGCAAATTTATTAAGGTTTGGCTGGATGATGTCAGCAGAATCTGTGCCTATATTTATAGCGTTTTCAGCCTCAAATTTAATTCAAGTTGGCATTAAAGAGTCTTGGGGTGTATTCACACTTGACTGTACAGTTGTCAACCAAGCTTATTACAGCCCCCACAACAGTGTGAGCCACAGTTATGAGTCAGTTGTGTGCAGTTGCTGGGGCAGTTGTGTTCTCACTGCACAGGAACCGCTACAGGACTCAAAGCTAGCCAAGACTACTTATTTTTGGTGATCTTGAGAGTGTGATTACACTCTTCAAAAGTCTTAAATTTGACTCGCTGAAACCTGCAGTTGCCCTGAAAATGATGCAGATTACGTGTGTTTTGGCGTTTGAGAGGAAGCTGCAGGTGTGTTTGTGTAGAGTCCACTATCCTCACCGCACAGGCCCGTTCCTGAGTCTGCTGAGAAGCCCCATTTCAGTGAACGTTCTGACATCAAGCGCGCCCATGTGACCAGAGGCCGCCATCACAACTTCCTGTGACGCTCCAATGTCGTCGAGGTTGTGTAATGCCAGGTTGTATAACGTTGTGTTGGATTAAAGTTGCAGAAAGGGGGATTTGGAGTTCTAATTTCTGTGTTTGAAATGTGTCACACAGGGGCCGGAAATTATTAATGTAGGCGGGTACGACACTTTTGTAACTCAAATATATTTCGAAGGCGCGTTTGGGTTCTTCTAAGAGAAGTTGGAGCAGAAGGAGAAGAGATTTGTGTGGTAGTTTCTGCCAGATTCAGTGTAATCCTCTAAATCTCTGGTGCCAGATGAAGCATGAGGTCTTTACTTTGTGGTACCTTTTGTCTTTTTCCTGATGAGTTCCTAAATTTAGCTGCTCCAATTTTTTTTTTGCTTTAAAAAATTGGACAAAATATTATGCATCAGTTTATTGTTATTATCCGTCACACATGGCGCTAACCTCTGTTCAGCATGTGCCCACCCCTCTCAGCAAACATGCATTGTGTCAGGATGCTGGAAGTCAATACCTGAGATCTTGCCTTCCATCCCGTCTCCTTCCTCTGGCTCCTCCGTGGCACATATGGCAGAAGAGGCTGGTTATGTAAGGCGTTGCGTGCGCGGCGGAGACCGATTCTCTTACGCACCGATGCACCCCTGCCCTGAAGCACTCTGATGCCATGAGAGCTGAGTTTTGGGGCGTTGGTGTGCTTTGTTTTGTCTGTGTTTGGGCAAAGATGGAGGGAGATTTTTACCGTTGTGTTTATTGCTGCAGATGTAAAGTTGATTACACGACTCCTGTTCTGGATTTCTCCCTCATCAAATCTCATAAATTCTTTCCTTTATTTGCTTTTTCAGACACTTCCTTTGCACAAGTGTCTCTTTGAGCGTGTGCAGTGGGGTTGATCTTGCTGTCGGCCTTGGTTCCTCTCCATGTAAATGCCAGTTCAAAGCCCTCAGAACCGGATTCTGCCAGTTTGCAAACATAGCTTCACACACACACACATTGATGCACACAAACAAGGCGCGCAGACACACACAAGCTCATGCCTTTCAACTGCTTCAGGACAAGTGATGTGGAAGGAGGCATAGCCAATCAGAGAATCTCAGGAATGAGAGTGAATATCTGGAGAAATGATGTGATTGAATCTATTTATTGTGCGTTTTTTGTCTTTAAATGAGCTGAACTCTCTTTCTCTGCTGCAGATTTTCATAAAATGCACAGTTGTGCCAGAGTTGGATCCGTCTCAGGACCACACAGTGCAGCCCGGCCCCCTGAGCTGAGCCCAGCTCTGTCTTCACTCAAACCGCACAATAAAGTGAGACGGAAGCGTTACTTACACTCAGCTGGATGCTTTTGTGAGAGGAAGATGGTGGATAAAAGAGGGGTGGTGCTCGAAGGAGGGATGCTGTAATGTGTACGTACAGCACAGAGGATTTGGCACCATTGATTCTACACTTTCAGATCTTAGAAGTCTGTATTTTGTTCGTGTAAATTCTCCAGTAACCCTCTACGGTTGATCTGCCTCAGTTTTCAGATTTTCTTCTTATCTTCAGGGATTAAAAATCTCTCTTTAACCCAGTTCTCAAGCTCCAATCCTACAAATGGGTTTCACCCTTTTGTGTAAAAGTTTTGTAGTGAAACTTTATATTTTGAGCTGCGTGGGCAATGCATGCAACATCTGCTCCCTGCTTTTTATTTTTACACACATCCGCTGCTTATGTAAGCAACGCAGGGCGTGGTGATCACCTTTCGTTTTTGGTTCAGAGTGCGTTTGAAGAAATTCTCTATTGCTATCTAAATTACTTCATTTAAAGTTTGCAGTGTCCTGAGTTTGTCATCTGGAGCACGTACTGACCCGAGTGTTTCAGCCAATCAGGAAGGTTTAAATTGAGACATGACTGAAACTTTAACCCCTTTAGCGTGGCAGGAACTACATTAAGCTGCAGCAGGTAATATATGGGTCATCTCCTCACATGCAACATACACAGGCTTAGGACAGAAGAGGATACATAATGAATGAAAGCATCTCACCCCTGACGTCACATCGCCAAGGCCGCGCATCATTGGCTGGAAGGAGTCTGCAGCGCCGCCAGCAATTGGCTGAAAGTAAAGCTGCCTCCACGTCAATGAGCGAGTTTCTAGCTCTTTTGTTCCAGGCGGGCATGCGCACTTTGACCCCAAGCCTGAAAGTACACAATGTACAGATAAACAGGACATGAAGTTCTGTTTGGAAATGAGGAGGAATGTTCAGAAATATTTATTCACACAAATCAGAATTGGCTCTTTGAGTCATGAGCGTGCACGGAAACATTTCTAGAAACATTTCATGTCTTTTTGTTCGCTTTCTTCGCTTTCGTTGACATCTTCGAGGATTAGTGACACATACATTAGGGGCAAAAAAGAGAGACGTGACCTTCTCCTAATGAGGTTAACAATTTCCCTGCATGCATCAAGCTGAGACATTTCCAGTGAACTCGTTCTACGCGCCCCTCATCCGCCATTTTGTGATCCCCACAAGTGCGCCACATCCTCCACCTCCTCTTTTTGTGCCCAAGCATCCTCCAAATTTATATTTCTTTCACTTCCTGGTTTCAGCACTGGAGCATCAGACCTCCATAGCGCTGTCTGTGCCGTGTAGCATCACATAAACGTTTTGTTTTGATCCTCTTTGTTCAGGTTATGATGTGGACTGAGAGCTAGCATGGCGGTACACGTGAGCCGCGCTCCACTGGAGAGCCATGCTGGGAGCGTGCGTGTCCAGTGTGCATCCGCTGATCAGAGGTGACAGGTCGGGTGAAAGCACACATGGGTCAACACTCACATTTTCCTTTAGATTACTTAGAGAGGAGATGTTTTGGAATTCAGAGACTTTAATATGTGGAGGTTTAAAGTTGAGGACTGTTCCTCCTGCGTCCACTATCATCACAGGGAGGAAGAAGAGCGAGAAGGGAGTGGCTTGCGAGCGCGCTAACGAGGGTGTGTGGTCAAAAGTAGCTCATCCTATTGGACGGATCAGCCTAATCCCAGCTGACGGTTTATATAACAAACAGAAAGGGAGGCGACATGACTACTTAGGTGATGACATCACAAACCCACCCTCCCATCTCCCCCTCTCGTTGTGCGCCCAATCGCCTCAACGCCTACATGCGATTCCAGCGCAGAAAAGGGGGCAATCAGAAGGACTTAACACACCAACGCACCCCTGTTTTTCTCCCATCCCCGTCCTGCACAGCTCCATCCTGGTCTCCTTTGTTGGTCAGGCTCCCCTGATGTGAAGCTCCCTCCTCTGAGGGGAGCAGGGGGTCAGAACCAGAAGGGCGCAGGTCAGGAGGGACGGAGGGGGCGCCGTCCTAGAAGTAGCTTTGGGGTTTGTTTTAGGGTGCTTTAGGTGGAGCTGTGAGTGTGTGTTTAAGGGTCTTGGGGGTGTTTTTTCTTTCCTTTTTTTTTTTAATCGGAGGGTGATTGAGCCCGACAGCATCAATGAGAGAGAAGGGGCTGGCCGGGTCAGGAGGAGCGCAGGGCAGGGACGCCATGGCAGTAAAGCTGCTCTTCTGGGAGCTGGAGAAGCATCTGAAGAGGTAACGATGATGGCTGTAGTGTTGTCGTGTTGTCAGGGGGGGATCAGGAGTGTCGTGGCGTGGCATGGCGTAGCGTGGCGAGGGTCAAGTCCGCCAAAGCAGCAGCCTTGGAGGGGTGAAACGAGGCGGACGCCAACGGGAGTTATGTGTCAATGCCTGATTGTTGTGGTGTGTTTTATTGATCAAATATTGTCTGTGTGTTGTTGAGGGTGAAAACTACAGAAGCAGAAAACTCTGGGAAACACCTGAAGTTATCAACTCCCCTACCTGCATCACCTAAGCATGTTTAAACTCCCGCCCAGCCAACCTCAAGGGCTATAAATGTGTACGAGTACACAATGTTCTGCCTTCTACACACGCATGTTCAATTACTCTTGAGTGTGTGTGTGTGTGTGTGTGTGAAGAAGGGTCAGCTCATATTCTTTCACTCAAAAGCTACATCCAATCCAAATCTGCCTCTTCCTTATGTCTGCTTTTAGTTTAATTCCTCCTCCAGTGGAAGCTGAAAGCATCATGCTCCCCTGTTGATCCATCAGTAGTTACAGTCTCCCCAAGTCAGATTCTGCAACATGAAATCTACAACATACAAATGTTTCTGCATCAAACTCCCAGTTTTAAAGTGTCTTATATTTGTTTGAAGTATTTTTTGCACAAGCACATGGGTTTCCTACAGCTGTGCGTGCATGTCACGCCGCTCCTTTGGAAAACCCAAAAAGCAGAAGTGGCTGCAGACGTTATTTTCCAGTTCTGTAAAATCACTTAGTCCCGCCAATGTGCCATTCATTTAACAGCCAAAGCCACCACAAAGCTGCTGTACATGTACAAAGACTTTTTTTCAGGATCCCTCAACAGCCCACTTCCTTAACATGCTCCCACGTCTGAGACAAATTTAACCCAACAAGGTGCTAAAACTCATGAGAGTGAGGCTTCAGACTTGTGTCCACACCTGTTTTACTTTCTCTTTGTTATCTTTATTGTTGTAGGAACTTTGTGTACTTCCTTTTCTGTGCTGTTTACCATAACTGTGTGACCTCAATGTGACGATTAGTCCACACATAGAAAGCTGAAAAGCAGTTACATCTTCATACATGGGGTGAAGTATTGATTTAATCAGTGGAGTAATATACACTCCTGGAGGAAGTCAGAAAGAATCAAAGGTTGCATCCTTGAAGGGGTCAGAGTGTCCGTCAATACATCTATCACTAATTCTCAAAATCGTCAGATCACTCTGTGTCCATCCAACAAGTAAAAAAAAAAAAAAAAAAAAAAAAAAACATGTTGCTTACAATCACAGAAAAATGCATTTTTTTCTGCCATTTGATTTATTTCCTCATTCTCTTTTATTCACACTCCACACAGTGTGTCCATCGACTGTGAGGCTTCGAGTGCTGAAAGGATTTATTCATCATTGATAGTCTGACTGACAGAAAATCAGTCAGGTATTGATTATCAATAACAAATTTCAGTAATTGAAAAATCTGGTTTCAGGATGGTCAAGGGTCGACGTGGCCCTTCTTGAAATCCTGTTATAAACTCCCCATGTGACATGTTTTAAAATTAAAAGTAAATCCATTAAGGTGGCTAATATCAGAATATGTTATCAAGTTTTTGATGGGAACAACTGCTGTGTTTGTACTTTTTTGTTAATTCTTTCATCGCTTCTACTGTGTCCTGATCACACCTCCCAGAAATGCTGCAAAACTTGCAAAAATTCCCGAACATTAAGTGATATCATCTGAGTGAGATTGATGAGAGGGGTGGTCCTGTTCTTACTGTACAGAACAAAGTGTTCCTCTCCCTCTCGCACTCAAACTGGTGTAAAGAAGAGGACAAAGGAGGCTCAGCTTCCAGTGTTTCCACCATCTGACCCTTTTTTCTGCTGCCAACACCTCTCCTCTTTCACTCTCAGTGTAAACCATTATTTACTCTCACATGTGACAGCTGGTCAGTGCTAAGGTCAGCTGTACTGAGGGGTCACTTAGTGGGCAATTGATTATGTTTACTCAAATTACATGAAGCATTGTTAGTGTGTTTGTGACCCCTGGAGGTATCAGCTACAACCGATAGAGGGAGACAGCGTCACACAAACAGTTAGCAAGTTTTCCCATCACCTGCAATGCAAGAGAGACGGAGATATAGAGGTTTAAAATACATTTTACGAGCAGAAGTGGAGTAAAATTTTAAATAACTGGTGTTTAATTCAATTTTTTAGAGGTCTGAGTGAATAAGAAGTATCTTCTGTGCTGTTTCGGTTGGAGTAAGGGTTTTATAGCCGAAGCCGCAGCAGGTACAGCGATGTCGCATGAATTATTCCCACGAGCGCGCGCTCCTCCAATCAGCGTCTCCGCTGCGTCATGCATTATGCTAACGAGCTCCCGTCTCCGCCAATCACGTCGCTCCTGGCTCTGTGCCCTGCATGAATTATCCAGCCTGGGAGCCGCGGTCTGCGGAGCTGCAGCCCGCCTGCTTCAGTCCATTGTGTGCTGCCGTGCCGGCTGCGAGCTCTGCGGGCTCCCGGAGAGCAGACCCAGCGCTCTGCCGCACAATAATGCGCTATTTTTTATACTTTTATACCGCTGGATTCCCAGGTTCTACCGCAGAAAAAAGGGTTTTAATGGACGGGGTAGCATGAATTCCCAGTGTTACACAGTGGCGATGGATCTTGGTGTTTGTCAGCTGAGGAATTTCTCGATATCGTTTCTGTCCTCTGTGCTCGGGAAGGAGAGCGCATCAGTGCGGCTTGACAATAGGTAATGTCCCATTGAGGATTACTGCGCCTGTTTGTGTGATATGCAGTGGACTGTAAATGAGGTTACGTGCCTGAAATGCTGCCTCATTCATTCTCCGCCATCGGAGTCAAAGCTTAATCTCCATTTGCTTTGTTGCAGAAATGATCCTATCCTTATAAAGCTTTAATTAAAATCTGTTTTTACCTCAGAATAGATAAATGTACATTAAAGACACCTGCAGCATCTATAAATATTGCCTCCAGTCAATCTAATCCTTTCTTTTTTCTGTCTTGCAGCTCTTCTGGTGCAAGTGTTGTGGCCATAGACAACAAGATTGAGCAAGCAATGGTAAGCTTCTTCTTAAATCATACATTATCCCCTCACAGTGTTAGTAAATAGGCCTTCTCATGCTCTACATGGACTCTATGCGCTGCCTCCTGTGTTATGTAACCAAAGCACAGACTCCTACCGCTGCATCCTCTCCCTTATGCTTCTATTTTGATACGTTACGGCCAAATCTGCCTCCTAGCTTGCAGGCATCACTGAGCGAGAATATGAGAGGTGTTATGGAGCAATGAATGAATGAAAAATTTGCTAAATGTCTACTTTTATAGTATAATAACACACACACATGTGGAAGAAACATCTTTATTTTCACTCTGATGCACCTGCTGGTGTTTGCATCAAAGCAACAGGAGCTCCTGGCTCCGTCATGATTCGGACAGATGACCTCCGGTTTGTTGCAACTTGATGTGGGCAGGTTTAAGGTTCACACGCTACCCCTTCTCTCTCTCTTTTCCTCATGCATATACATAGTCTCTCTCCCAATCTCCTCTCTCCTCCCTGTCTCGTGTTGCTAGGCAAGCAGCAGCCTCCCTGCAGCTCAGTATAAATAACTCGCGCGGTGATTGGCTCCTCCCACTCCGGTGCAGGAACATTTTGTTCCCTTGCTGCGTACCGGGGCAGAGAGGAGGAGGAGGAGGAGGAGGGGCGGGTCCACAGAGGAGGGGATGCTCAGATTAATAAACTGCAAATCCCACTTCAGTAGGCTGGCACGGCACAGTAGTCAGGCAGTGTCACGGGAACGCACTTTGAAGCAGTTCCTCCAGTTTTGAAGACTCACTTAAAGAGGAGTTTATGTTGTGTTGCCAGGGTGACAGCTGGCATGTGCTGTGAAGTGATTTATGATGCAGAATCAGCCTTGGCTCTCTGCTGTGTCACACTTTTTTTTTAACCTAAACAGCATGTTTATGAGCCACTCACATGTCCCTGAGTCATTTATTCCTGTGGTTAATCTACAGTTATTTTAAGACACGTCCTTTATGCCAAATGTGTAGAGTCAGAAAAACACCAACCTGTTCCTGCCAGGGGATTGAGTATGAAATAGACAAAAGCCAGTTTAGGGCAGGGTTGGTTTTAAGTATGTAAATAAATTGATCAACCTAATGTGACGCCTGTAAAATTGCTCACCTTAATTGACCATTGCAATCAAAACATAAATAAATTATTTTACTGTTATAAAAGTGAGATATTAAGATATTTTCTAAAGCTGACCATCCTTGTTTGTCTCTTCGCTTTTCTCCTCTAGGACCTTGTAAAAAGCCACCTCATGTACGCCGTGCGTGAGGAAGTGGAGGTGCTGAAGGAGCAGATCAAAGAGCTCATCGATCGCAACACCCAGCTGGAGCAGGAGAACAACCTGCTCAAGAACCTGGCCAGCCCCGAGCAGATGGCTCAGTTCCAGGCGCAGGTCCAGACCGGCTCACCGACCGGCACCACCCAACCGCCGCTCCCACCCCCGACTGGGACCATGCAGGCCCTCCCCTCTTCACAGAGCTCCGGCATGTCTGCGTAACAAAGCAGCTGCACAAAGGAGACCCTCCTCTCTGAAGAAGAGGGGATGAAATGAGGATGAAGAAGAAGAAGAAGAGGAGGAGGAGGAAGTCTTGCCATACTGTGAACTGACTCTAACATCTAGACCGACTATGCCACCGTCTTCGAGGATCACACACTTCAACTCAACCGGACGACGAACTTTCTTTTCTTTTTGTTGCACCTTTTTATTAAACTGTCAGACTTTGGAGTTGCACCGGAGCGCAAGTGCGTGTGTGTGTGTGTGTTCGCCGCTTTGTCTCCAACTTTGATTACCTGCTTCAGACAATCGTCGATGAAGATGCGTGGGTAAGGACAGAGCTGAACCGACAGTCAAGCCTTGTGGCTGCTTTCATCCAAGGAGGAGCTATCGTCCAATCAGAGTTGTGGTCGGCGCCGTCCAATCCCTCGCAGTGTGACCGACGTGTGGAAAGTGTGCCATCATCCTGGTAATCCCAGTCTCACCTGAACCCAGCACTCTCCATCATGCATTAAATGTTTTTAGTGCTGCTGCCCGTGCACTTTTCCCAGATGATTTTGACGGAGGACGAACTTTAAAGACCCGGACAGCCCATCTGGAATGGGCTCTTTTTTTCCCCGGGTCTTTAATCCTCGCAGACGTCTTAATGTTCTAGACTGAGGAGAAGGAGGTGTCAAAGAAAACCATGAAAGAAATATTAGCTACGCCTCATCGTTCACTTAAGGAACTGTGTTCTTGAGGCTCACGTCGCCGTCCCCCCACCCTAAACGCACTCTCCCCCTTATCTCGGATGGAGCATTAAACATTTATGCAGGGAATCTTTTTTTTTAGGGAGGGTTTGTTCTGTCTCTTTACGTTTTTTGCTCTTGTTGATGTAATAATGTCCTAGTGATGTGTACAAGTAATTCATGAAAGAGCGAATAAGTAGGACTTGACTGTTTCTAGGTTTGTACAGATTAAAACTTTCCACTTAAACTCTGCCAAGTGCCTGGTTTCTAACCATAGATACATATATAGACCTTTTTTTAGTTGTTTTACGCGATATATGTGTATATATATATTTATATAAATATATATATATCTATGGTTTTGCCAGGTTTTGAACTACCTGTGATGTCATAACTCAGGGTGGGAACAGAAGAGGAATACTGACCTCCCCCACTATGATGCTGTCTCCCCCTGTGGTGACACACGGCCTCGTACTGTACGTGAACTCTCCTCTGCCGTCACTCAGCTCACTCGCTCAAATTTCCTGGACTGTTTTCATTTTTGGGGACTTGTGTAGGTTTTTTTAAATGAATGGAATTTTTTGTTTGTTTTTTTTTTGTCTTTTATTTTTTTTTCTTTATTTGTCTTTTTGTACAGCCAAGTGTTTCGGGTTGCTCGTAGTGCAACTGGAGCGCTGAACACATTTATGACACTTGGCGTTAAAAAAATTAAAGAAAAGGAAAATGCCTAGCACAAGTATGTTGATGTTCTGTGCATGATCCTCAGCCCATCACAAATGTGACGTTACAATTGCACTAGACAGTTGCACCTCAAATAAAAAGGAAACAAAAAATTAAAAATGGACTCTTCCAGTTTCTTTTACTTAAATTGAATTATTGTCTTTCTTATGAAAACATCAAATATATTAAACAAATCAGTAAACCATCAACTTCTCAAAAAAAACGGCTCATTTGGAGTATTTTTCCCCCAGTAAGACCAAATTTCTTCCTCGCCATTAACCTTAAAGGCTCCCAGTCTTCCCAGTCTGACTACCGGTACATCCACACCTCTCCACACATGCGCAGAAGCCGACCACCCTGTAAATATTTATGTATAGGTCCACTATGATTGGTTGAATACATTCGAGCCCCTGCCATATGGTCGCTCCGCCCACTCCTGTCCCTCACGTGGACCCCCATGCTTGCAGCGAAGGAGGGCACGCGGACGGGGCCGCGCTCAAATATAGGTCGACGTCATGCGGAGATAGCATGTAGCTTAGCGGCTTAATTTGTTCAATTTACGACGATTTAAATCAAATTCAAAGTGTTTCGAGCTTTATTTTCACAGATACAAACATTTTTGAGGCTTTAGCCGTTTCGTATTACACATGGAGGCCCAAAACAAGCAAAAAAAGAGGCTAGAGAACGACAAATCATGCAGTATTTTTTATTTCCGTGAGAGGAACTATGATTACAAATACAATTAAGCCATCATAAAAAAATTTCATGGCATTATTTGGCAGGAAAAGAAGAATAAATGTCATCATATATACTTAGCACATCTACGTTTTAATCTCCTGTGGATTTATGGTTTAGCTGTGTCTTCTGAGTATTAATGGACAGTTTATGACAGGATTACTATGGACTGTCCATATTATCAACCTCCAACATACAGCAACTGTCTGCCACACATTTGCTACATTTTTTGAAGCCAAATAATAAATTATTCCATCAAAAAAAAACATAATAAAATGATAGTAATCCTTTTAACGTGTGAAGATGATGGAGCTTTGCATCTTCTGATTAAAATGTGACCTGAGAGGGATAAAGTGCTTACGTTTACAGGCTGAATCTAATTAGTAGTGTTCTGTGATCTAATGATCATCTAAAAAAAGGCTTCGACCTGTCCCCATCCTCTGATCCTACATCCTGGCCTTGATTGACTCCATGGATCAGACGATGCTGCTGCAGCTCCTGCGTCCAGATGGCACTTTCGCAAATCCCATTTCATTGACAAAAGGTGTTTTCTTCACCGCTGCGGGTACAGGATGTTCTCTGAGGGATCACACGCAGATTAACCTCGGCTATTTGTGCTGCTGTTTGGACGCACAAACATGGAGGTCAATTATTTGCATTAAGGGCTGCGATCCTTCAGGTCCTGTATGTTGAACTTGTGGATGTTTTGTCATGTTTCTGCACAGCTTAAAACCACTTAACTGACTCATGAATCTGCTGCTTTGTCTCACACTTAGTGGACAAATACACAGATAAATAATCTTGATTCTTGCCTGCTGTTTCCAGACATGCAAAGACCATTCTGCCCCAGAATCGACCCCAAAAATCCTCTTTACACCCCACTGTTTTTTTTTTTGGGCCCACCCTCTGAGCTCTTCCTTATTGCTGGGAAAGCAGGTGGCCTGCTGGTTAAACCCAGAGCGTCCAGACTGCCGGGGAGGCCACACTCAGCGGGGATTAAGCCATGTCCGGACAGGGTGTAAGAGACACACTTCATGTTTGTACACATTCAGAAAGAAAAAGCTGTCGGCAGCACTCTGAATCCTGCAAAATCTGACGTTGAGCAGAAGTAAAAACAGAGTTGAGATTATCAGAGGGGGTGCTCTCACATCTGTATCTAATGACTGTTAGTATTTTTGACTTGAGACCAGTTAATTGTGGAAGTGGACTGTGGGGTGCTGATACAGAGTTTGGACATTCTCTGAAATGAATAATTGGATAAAGGAGCTATATGTGGACTTGTGTGTGTGAAGTGTGAACATGCATGTGAACAGAAATAGAGCCAACACATAAATACTCTTCAGACTGAACGCTCTGACAAAGCTGGCGCTGTGTCCACAATGTTTGTTTTTTCTCTTCTAACACATCTTGTGCCTGTGTTGAAATGAACTGAAAGAGACACATTTATAGACCCTGTAGGAAAAAAAAATTGTACATGTCTCTGTCTATATCATAACTTATTCATCCTATCAAAGCAGCAGGAATAGATCAGAGCATGACTAAAGCAGCGTGTCTGTATGAGTCCTCTTCGTCTTCACTGTCCTCACTTGTCCTCCACACAAAGTCTCGGAGGCACGTGCCCCCGCCTCAGGGCGAGGAACGTCTGATATTTCAAAACAGACTCCACACTAAGGGAGACACGAAGCAGACGCCCCACTGAGAGAGAAGGGGATTATGAAGGGATTACATCCCCCTCTCTTGTCCTCCACTTTTTCCTCCCTTCAGCACCTTCTCTTAATCTACACGACATGTCAAAAACAGGCAAAGTTTTGACCCTTGGTGATGACTTCTCTTTACTCAGCTGGAGTATTCCTGCGTCACATCAGTCTGGTTGGACTGGTTTGTAAAAGTCTGAGTCATTATTATCCCAGCAGTGTCAATGTGAAGGAGCAGTTTCTGTTTGGTGTCTGGAATCTGATCGAGGATTCCCAGTGAAAACAAAACAAAGACAGAAAACCAGAAAGTGAGCAGACCTCAGAAACTTACACTCTCTTTGAGAGCTCTTCTTTCTAATCCTCTGTTTGTTTTGGCTGAATTTGAGTCTATATGTGTTGATGTGTGTCCTTCCAACACAACCAGACAGTCATTACAGCAATGTTGAGCACACACACAGCAGGAGAGACAACAGCAGCCCCAACAACGCCACGTCGTCCACGTAAAGAGCTTTCCTCCTAATCAGGTTGTTTATGGCGCAGACTGTTCCACTTTGTTAAGAGGACGCTTGGAGGACGTTGAAGTTAGAGTGTCTCGCTGTGAAGGATAGATGAAAGTCATGTGCAGGGTTATTTTCCTTGAAGTTGGAGTCAAATTAGTCCTGAGACTCGTCACAGAGTCCAGACAAACACATAATTTAAGTGGCTGTACGTCAGCGGTGTCTCTGACCTACAAAACCAAACCCTTTGTCTCTTTTGTGTGTGGGTGGAAACAAAGTCAAGTCATGGCTGGTGACTTCATCTAGTTCATCTACAGGAGCTCTAAACCAATCAACTTAATGAGCGAGCTCAAGCTGCAAGAAAAATCTGCAAGCTGCACTTATTTCATGAAAAGATAAGCCTCCTCAAAGTCAGTCGAGATGATGGAAGAAGATAACTGCTTCGTACTGCGGCGCGGTAAAGAGGAGACAGCCTGTCCTCGGACGATGTGCTGATCTCAACAATCGTCTGTCACGATGCCAGCGTGAGCATTTAATACGTCCTTCCTCTGGAAGCACACGGACAAATCCTCTCGCTTCAGAGCAAGAGGAAGGAGAAGTCTCGCCCTTGTGTGACAGTAATGTGACCCAAAACCACTGCAGGCTTTAAAATAGCTGCTCAGCGAGGGTGGATGTAGGAGTGACCTCATTGAGGGGGACTCGGATCAATCCGAGCTTTGTCTCACTCTATTAATACTTTTCCTTTTCTGCTAATTAATCACAGCGGGTGTGTTTGAGCAGGTGTGCACCAAATGGCAAAGAAGCCCAGAGGCCGCTGAACAAAGCAGGAGCACAATCCTGACTCCAGATCAGCCCAGATGTGGGATGCTTTGAGTAAATAAGCAACTGAAGGTTTCATGTGCTTGACATCTGCTCGTCTCCCCTTCACAGAAAGCTACAAATCCCACTCTGTGTTTGCAAGGAGCTGGAAAAAGGGTGTGCTCCGTGTGCAGATAACTTAGCACAGAAGAGTTAAACAAACCCTGACTTCAGCTTCCTCTGCTCGGGCCTCTTTCTTGTTTTCAGCGTGTGTCCTCCACGTCCTTAAAACCTCAGTCGGCTCACGTCTGGTACATACTGTTCAACCACACATAGATATAAACACACACACGCAGTCTGAGGTCAGCTTCTATCACTGCAGTGTTTCCTGTTTGCTTCCTATTTCTGAGACAGGAGGAGAAATCAGCAGACGTCGTCTTTTTCCTCCATCGTCCTTCACTCCTGACCTCGCTCTCATTTCCACACTGCACTTTCTTCTTTCTGTGCACACATCTGATAGCTAACACTATCCTCAGGCCTCATGTTGCACATTAGCAACAGAAGAGCTCATTTAAAGCCACACTTTAAATCATCTCGACCTGTGCGCTAGAAATATTGGATTCATCACCCAAAAATTCTGACGTGCTCCTTTAAATTCCTCCTTCCTAAAATGTGTCCGTCCCTGGCACGTTTGCAGACCTGCTCCAGGCAGAGCAGCGGCACGTGGAGGAACATCAGCGAGGAGGAGGAGGAGGAAAAAAGGAAAAGGAGCACAAACACACAACGTGGAGGAGATCCTGCACATACATAGACATATACACGAGACGATAGAAGCCGTCATCGCTGTAGAGGTGCACGGATCAGACATGTGACAACACGCTTGTGTGTCAAATTATTTGTATGCACCAAGAATCCAGGTGATGTCATTGATTTGAGGCTGTTTAGGCAACAGCCAATCGGACGACAGGGCGTTTGATTGGATGGAGCTGATACTCCTCCACTCTTTTTATGAGTTTAGAGACAAAACTCACCGCTATCACATTAAATCTGTCTGTGTTTGAGGGAAATCTTCACACTTTTACTTCTGTTTGTCATTTTTGTGAGTTAACCAAAAGTGCACTATTGCTTGAATTACTCTTTAAAAAAAGATGTGAAAAGCAAGTTTTATGCACGTTTTGAAAATCAGGATTTGTCTCTACAGATAGAGCAGGGTTGTCCAATTTAGGGTCTGCAGACCAAAGTTGGCCTGCCAGTAATTTTTTTTGGTCTGCTGCCCATGTTTGAATTTTTATGATTTATACATATTATTTTATTTTATTTTATTTTATTTTATTTTATTTTATCTTATTTTATTTTATCTTATTTTATTTTATTTTATTTCATTTTATTTATTTATTTATTTATTTTATTTATTCTTTTTATTACTTTTTATCATTATTATTTTATTTGTTATTATTATTATTATTATTATTATTATTATTATTATTATTATTATTATTATTATTATTATTATTATTATTATTATCCCACTGTCAGCAGCCTGAATTTCTCATTCATTATTTATTGTTGCACTTTCTCTCCTGACCACAAATGAACACTGTGTTACATTTTGGCCATGTTCACATGAGCCAGGTATTTTCAAAAACCAGTATCCCCACCTTGTTCATTTTTTAAAAATACTTTTGTCCACACAGCTGGCAAATCCGCCAAGAAGTGCAGCTCGAGGTTTGCCAAACCCATAATGGGCAGTGTTTTCCAGCCAATCAGAATGAACCCCTGAATGAACAAAAGTTCTGTGTACGGGTGTCTATACAAAACCATGAAACTGGAGTTTTCCAAAATCTTCAATTTGGCTGGAGTTTCAAAAAACAATGTTTTCAGTGACATTCAGGCGTAAATGTATAAAAATACACGCAGTTTCCTGAATACATGGCTATGTGTGGACATGGCATGAGAAGATGCAGGGTCACTGTTTTAAAAGAGTAAAATCTTATAAATCTATGTAAATACAGCAGTCATTTATAGGGCGAAAAAATCTAAGGAAGGTTTTCAGTTGTATTACTATTCCTTATTTTAAAAGGATGGAAAATGCACTGTTTTGGTTTAATAGGAGCGTGCTGTGTCCCATGTTTTTAATGTTTTTAGGTTATATTGCGCTAAATGTCTTTGAAGACACAGGCCTTGTATTCCTGCCATATGGATGTTCAGTAATTTCATTCTGTAAATACAGAAAAGAAAATTGTTTTTATTTTCAAAATTACTTATATGAGAATTTATTTTTCACAATTATGCTTTAGACATAGTGTATAAATGTTACTTTTGGCCCTTCACTGAACAGAATTTGCTTTAACGAGATGTACATGATGTATCATGAAAAAGGCAGAAAAAACAGCTCTTTGTGATTAAATAATCAATCTCCAGACCTCGAGATGCAGCACATGATAGATGCACACAATATGCTGAGTTGATATTTAGGTCACTCCTCTCTGGGTTGCACGGCGTAGTGAATCCCCCCTCCTCTCTTTCAGCTGAGGGGTTTTCGGCATCCAGAAGTACAGGGTGTTCCAGCACAGTCTGTACGTATAGTATACATCCTACCAGCACACACTGCTTCACTCACACACACATGCACAGCAGCAGCAGTGTCCGCCCAGAGAGACACATTATACATTCTGTGCATTGTCATAAATATTTCTCAGAGTGGACAGACAGAAGTACACTGTGTCCTTGTGTGGACTCTGCTCACTGAACAGGTGCTGAGCTGCAGGCACGGGATGCATAAAGCCTGCAGTGTTTAGGGTTTAGTGTTGGAAATATATCCACAAGACTTAAAGATGAACTCATTTTTGAGAAATCAGATAAAGTGTGAATGAAGAGTGCATTTTTAACCTTAACATATGGAAACAGATTTGAACAACTTGTGCATGTAAGGCCTTCTCACTCATCACTCTTGTAACTGACATGCTTTCACGTCATTACCACACTCCTGAGTCGCCCATGTACATTCTCATTTGTCACCGTTGATTTAAAGCCTCTAAAAAGCTAAAACACTCTCATATCTCCTCTCCTCTTCTTCAAAATGTTCCCAAACAAGATCTTCTTACTGTATTCGTAACGTTAGAAATGTGGGAATCAGAGCTTGGCACGGCTCACACCACCTCAGACTGATAAACGCGCATAAAGAAAAACACAAAGCTGGAGTGGGAGCTTTGAGAGACGGCGAACAAAAGCAGAGGAGGGGTCAGTCACGAAACAGAGAGTGTGGGCACAACGTGTAAAAAACTGTAGCTCCCAAAGAGGGAAACGCTTTGTTTTGCTGTGAGTAATTTGTCACTTTTACAAGCCGTGGTGTCAAACCACCATGACATTATCTGCTGTCGCCACTTACAAAGACAAAGACACATCTTTAAAGGATTATTCCTCTTTGTAGGTGCAGGAATGAAACACATCAGCATTTCTGCAGAAAGTGTGACAAAGCCAAAAGAAGCTTCACGTCGAGGATTTTAGACCTGCAGCCTTATGTCCTGCTGATGCAACAACACACACACAGCAGCAGGAAAAAGGCAAACATTAGCGTCTGAACACCCACACACACACCTGGTGTGCAGAACTGAGAGGTAAACAAGCAGCCTCTTCACGAGCAGGGGTTTAAAAAAGCTGCTGGGTTTGTTTATCTCAGTCTGGAGCGCTCTTAAAGAGCAGGAGGTAGCATTTAACATACACTCCTCTTCTTGAAGGTGGATGACAAATCAGACCTTTAAACAGCGTGTGCACACACAGCTCGGTGACCACAAATCTGCCAGATTAACATGTACGTTAAACAGCTTTCTGGGGCGTTGTGTAATATTTGTGCTCACACAATAGCTGGATGTACAGCTAACGGTTTAAGGTTTGTTTTTTGTTCCTGGTCGTAAAGGAACATGTCAGGAACAGAACAGGGCGGGCGGGCGGGCTAGAGGATGTCCATGTTTTTCGTTGGCATTATGCCGAATGGGAATAAAAAAGCCACACTGAGTGATACAGCAGCAGCTGTGAGCCTGTGAGAGAAAGGGGGTAAATAGGGAACAGTGTGTACAGAGCTTTACCATAGGAGCAGGGGAATGATACAGGACAAGAGGAGGTGCCAAAGCTTTCCGTCCCACCACTCCTTCCTTCTCCTCGGTTTCATTCATAATTCACTGCCCCACTGTTCTGTCTGAGATTAGGATCCAGGGAGGAAACAAGCCGAGGCAGAGCCCCCTCCTCTCACTCGCACGCACGCACTCTCCTGTGACGTAACGCCCGACCTGGGACTCCCTGCTGCTCCCCCTAGCTGCCCTACTTTCACGCTGCAGAGGAGCTAAATCAGCCTCCTCGTCACTTCAGTTAGGCATGCGAGGCATCCAGTGTACTCAACTCCTGTGTTTATTTACAACACATCAAAACAGACCACTCTCCAAACTTCAGGATATGTTTGGAAATCAGATTAGGCAGATTTAATCTGATTAGCCGCATATCGATCCTGTTGTAGGATACGCTGCACGCCGCTTCAGCCCAGACAAAGCTGCTGGCTTCAAAGAGAAGTCGACGTGGGGTTTACATATTTAATGCACAGACAGTCTGAGACGTTACACAACGTTCAGTGAGATAAGTCTGCTGCAGTGTGCTGAACGGGAGAAGTGATAGAAATGTGTTTAATTACTCTGTGCAACAAATGCTGAATCAGAAACAGAGTCTGTTGAGTTACACAATATTAACACCAAATCCTCCTCCTGAGCTGACGATGATGAATTATAAAGTATCGCGACTGTTTTTACAGTGTTTTACTCAGAGAATTCAGAGTCTAAAAAATCTTTCTCATCTGACTCAGTGCTGCTTTAGGTGGGACTAAAACGCTGGCTGCACGCCTACGCTCACCCATTTGGCGTGGGATCTTAAAAATCACACACTGTATGTACATTGTTGTCAGCTTCATGATTCATTTGAAGCTAAATAAATCTGTTTGTCACATTTTCTGGAAGCAAGCAACACATACAAGCTGCCCACGTGTGTTATATAATAAAAGCTGCTTTTTAAACAAAGATTGGATGAAGGTGTCAGGAGAGAGGAGAGTGTCTGAGTTTCTGACTTGTATCCCACACCGCTCACGCTGTACACCGCTTCATGCCCATGCAGATCAAAACATTCCTCAGATTAGTACCCGACCACACCCAGGAGTAACTCGTGACAGCTTCACCTGGTTTCTGTGAGGAGACCCACCCTGTGGAGGTGAGGCTCAAGGAAAAGCTGAGTCACCAATGAGGCGGGATGTTTACAGTCAGAAGGTTTTGTGTGTAAACTAGCGTGCGTGTGATGCTGCTGTTTAGTCTAACAAGAAGCAATGGGAGCAATTAAAGTCCTGCAGAGTCACAGCGCTCTCCCTTGTGTGTTCAACTCGGCCTTCAGAGGGATTTCCCCAACGCTTCTTTTCAATTTGGTCATCCAAGTGCACACGTATTTTCCCCACTGTGACTGACACGGGGCTGTTTCATAGACCAGGATTACACTGCAAAAAACTGAAATCTTATCAAGTGTTTTTGTCTTATTTTCAGCAGAAAATGTCATTTTAGACTCAATATGAGCCACATTTAGTTAAAAAAAATCCCATTCCTTGTATTTCACTGCAAAAACTGAAATCTTATCAAGTGTTTTTGTCTTATTTTCAATAGAAAATTCCTTTTTAAACTCAATATGAGCCAAATTCATATGACCAATCCAGAAAAATGTCTTGTTTAAAGTTATTTAAAGACAAAAATGAGGTCTAAATTGCTTGTAACCAGTAAAAAAAATCTGCCAATGGAACAAGAGAAAAGTTACTTGTATTAAGACATTGTTCTAGTCTCAAGGAAATTTTCAAGCAATTTTTTCTTGTTCCATTAGCAGATTTTTTTTACTTGTTACGAGCAATTCAGACCTCATTTTTGTCTTTAAACAACTTGAAACAAGACAATTTTCTGGACTGATTTGTTAAATGTGGCTCATATCAAGTGTGGTAAGGCAATTTTTACTTAAAATAAGACAAAAACACTTGATAAAATTTCATTTTTTGCAGTGTACAGCTTTAAAAGAGTAGGGCTCCAGCTTAAGGCTAGTTAAATTCAAGACATTTTAATGACATTTAACATTTAATTCAATAAACATCAATTACATAGGGTTGTTACCACAGGAGTCACATGATAAATTACTTTTAAAAAAATAAATAATTGTTAGCATTTATTTTGAGACTTTTAAAGATTAGTTTAAGATATGTCAAGGACATCTAAGGCCATTCATGAGTTCAGTGCCTTTTAAGATTTTTTTAAAGATTGATCAGTTCAATGAGAAATCCTTCACTTCTTCCTAAAAGTAATTGTTTCTTTCGTTCTCAGGGAGCTCTTCTCACTTTTCTCATCAGTATGATTCAGCAGCTGATGACACAAAGGAAATCTTTGCTCAGCTGATCGTGTTCACACAGAATCACTCCTCTTCACCAGCTGCTGGGAGGGAGTCAGGACAGGGGAAGAGATGAAGAAGCAGAGTTTAACGTCTACTCCTACAGTCCTAACAAGACCTTTGCTGCAAACACACCGAGCAGGCGTCCAGACAGGTTTGTTATTGTCAGAGTGAATCAGCTGGCAGCTTCAGACGCAGATACACACGACAGGAATGTGACGAGCTCAGTTTGGATGATTGACAACACTAAGAGAAGAAATTAGCTCCCTCAAAGTGACGTGTTTGATAACAACTGTCATAGAAGAAGACACCTGGAGAGCAAAGAAGAAGAAAGAAGAAACAAGCTCATGCTGAATCCCATGAGCACTTGCTGTGCAGGCTATGTAAAAACATTAAACGGTGTATAGCTTTTGGAAATGAGCCAGCGCTGAAGGCAACAGGTGCACCAAACATTTCCAAACAACTCACAATCTGCAAAACAACCAGCAATGACTCTACATACTCAACCTACATCTGTGAGAGGTGAGGAATTCACAACAGCCGACTCAGGCGAGTCATCCTGCACTAGCTGCAGAAATTAAATTACAGGTTGCTGTGCTCCTTTCTGCCTCGGTAGTTACGTGTGCTCCTTTAGGGTGAAGATTTATAGCCCTGACATTAACGGTGCAGATATAAACTGCTTGAGTCACAGCTTTCTGCATTATGGCCGGATAACAAAGAGAGCGCAGGGTTAAAAGTATGTTTTGTGGTTAACTCACTCTTTATCCCATTTGATTTAACCCCCCATGCTCTTAGTATTTGAGTATGTTTCAAAGTGAAGCCTGATGCCAAAGTGGAGTAGACAAATGTGTCACAGCCAAATAAATAAAACCAGCATGTGGGGGACGGCTGGCGTTGAATTCATTCCCTTGGTTAAGTTAATTAGCTTGAAGCGGGAGGATATGAGTGGCATTAATCTAAAGAGTTTCCCCTTTGAAGACGCATGACGAAGCAGAAATAGACAGACACGAGGAGGGAAAATTTCTTCTGCAGTGAAGATTTCTACAGTTGCTTTTGCTCTCTTGTGTCATAATGTGAGTGTGTTTTAGCAGCGTCACCAGGACAGAGCTGACGACACTCTAATCAGGTCAGCCAGAGAGAGCAGGACTGCAGTGTGTGTGAGCTGGACACGCTCCCCTGATGTATCTTTGAGCAAATGACCCATTTAAGTACAAAGTCAGGATGAGGAGAAATGAAATTGTCTGGGATCAAATATTTGAGCTTATTTGTCTTTTCATGTTAATTTTGTTAAAGATCATGTGCAGATGATAACGAAAGGGCATTTTAAAGTTTTCCAAAGCTGCACAAAATTCACTCCTGATTGGTTTTGTGGATACAATCTGCAACATTTTTGAATATTTCATTTTTCCCAAACTGTACTCCCCAAATTTGAGGCCTTATCGTCATCATTACACAAGAGGCCCAGTAATGCAAAAAGCCGCTCATTCTTAACAAAAACAACAAAACATTGGGCTCATGAGAAAGCACTTTTTCAGAGTGTCTCAGGTGATTTTGCACTAATTGTGTGAAAAGCCATTTTTTTGTGTTTAATTAGTCCCCAGTAATGGCTGAAGCAGCACAGTCACGCCCTTGTTCGTCGACAGTGGGGCTGTCACCTCGCAGACCATCATGCGAGCCAGTGAAGCGGCAGATGGAACAGCGTGTTCCAGAACAACATCATCACGTTCAACAGTTTGAGCGGGCACTTGGCTTTTGTTGAACACAGGGGTCACTGTTTGTTTTTTTTTTTGGAGTGGACTGAGTGGGCACTGCTTGGCCTAAAATCCTCTCCCTGGTTGATTAAAACACTCCTGCTGGCCTCTCAATACCAGAAATTAAACATAGCAAGATCAAGAAATTATTTCCCTTTTTTTTTTTTTTAATTCTAAACAAAACTTGTGAATTTCATCAGCAACACTCCACTGGAAAAATAACAATCTCTGTCAAACAGTCTAAATGATGCTTTTCCAAAGTTAAACAGAAGAAGTTGGACAATTTTTAGTCACTGCTGCCCTCTACTGTTCAATACCTGCAACAACCCTCTCTTAAAATAGCAAGCCCGCCCTTGATATATAATATGAGTGTTAAAACCTGTTTATCTTTGAGTTTAATGACCGCCAACTGCTGAGCCCTGAGATGACTCCTGCTGCCTCCTCAGCTCATCAAGCTGTCTCTCCAAGCAGCTGATTTCTTCAGACAACTGCCTGAGAGAGGCAAACACGCTCAATTAGATTCATAATCTCACCATCACTGGCACTTATTCTGAGACAGTGGATTTTGAAATTAAAAATAGCTCTATAAAAGATAGTCGGCCTTAATCCTTATGGCCTTATTTGCTCTTATAGGTCAGAATGAACAGTTTAGTTTCAGAGTGTTTCATAACCAGATAAAAGCTCCTCCCAGTTTAAAGCTATGCAAACCACTCGGTAAAATTACACGCATGGGTTCATTGCAATTGTTGTATTTGCATTTATGTGTTACCTCCAAACGGCCTGGGCTCTGCTCATCTGGCAGTGGAGGCGTCTGATGATGGCATCAAAGCGCTTGTTGTAGATCTTAGTGGAAACAAATGTTTTGTAAGTTAGTTAGTTAGGACTCACTGTTTCAGGATGTGTGAACCTCTCTTTGCTCTACCTCTATGTCTTTCCTTAAGCCTTCCTGGAGCTCCAACTCCTGATCCAGTTTCTCCTTCTTCTCCTCAGTAATCTTCCTCATCACAAAGCACTTCTCCTTAAGAGCATCGATCTCTCTCTGTTGAATTAAAGAGAGTATTATCATTACAGTAAATACAGATGAAAACAAATGTTTTTGAGATTCTCCACCTTCTCTGTCTGCACAGTGTTTCCATAAGGATTCTCCAAATCCTTCCTCAGCTCCTCTTTCTTCAGCTTCAGCGTCTGGACCATCTCCCTCTTAGACTCCAGTTCTTTTTGGGCTTTCGTCTCACTCGCAGCGTGCAGAACAGCAGCTCTGTGAGTCTCCATTTTTTCCCTATAGGTGCTGAAAGTTTCCTGCTCAGTTTGAGCTTTCACCATCACTCCACTCATGTCCATGTGGAGGTTGCTGTTTTCCTTGCTGATGGAAACACAGCGTTCATTCAGGGTTAGGTTTTGCTGCTGCAGGTGCTCCATCTCGCCCTCCAGGAGTAAGGTTTCTCTCGTTTTAGCCCTCAGATCTTGACCTGCCATCTGGGCTTCTTTCTCAATATCTTTAAGAGCTGACTGGAAAAGAAGACACAAAGTTTTAGTGTCTCCTATGCTTTCATATTGATGTAAAATTATTTGATTCAATGGTGCTTTGGTTTGTGTTTTGGTGAGGTAGGGGATGATAAAGTTCAACCTGCAAGGAGCTGAGGGTCTTCTGATGCTCCTCCAGGGCCACAGTCTGGGCGTAGCCTTGTTGACTCACATCTTCTACTGCCTTGGTTAGTGGCAACTCAGGTTGCTCATCTGTGCCTGGGGACGGTTAATTAAAGCGTCATTAAGACTGATTAAACAGTGTTTTTAATTCAAATATATATTTAGAGTATATTAGCTTGAATATGTCGTTAAACATGTTGTTAAATGTTGCTGATTGGGGTAATAGCCAGTCTTATGTCTAATGTGACTGACCCCTTTGACAGCGGAACGTAGCAAAGTTTTAATACAGTCAAGTTCTTTTACGTTGGATTAGTTGCATATACATTTAAAAAAATTAAAATTGAACTTTTTATTAGTTTTATGAAAAACTACCAACCGTCTTCACTGGCCTCAAAGTTTGACATTTTAGCACAAGCGCTAGCAGAATTTTAAAAACATTAACTGGCACAACAGATGAAACGTGATGACGTCAGATAAAGCAGCAGTTTTTACGCAAAAAAAAAAAATCTTAAATGCAACAAAAAAAATGCGAGTTTTAATTAATTTTAAAGACTCACAAAAAGAAAAGCGAAAATTTTTGTTCTTTTTTATTTTATTCGCGAACGTTCGTTTTACAGACGACAACAATTCCCAGACTCCTCTTCGCGAACCTCCTCGAACTCGTCTCCCAACTGCTTCCGGTTGCGAGCTAGCAAGGGCAGAGTGGTTGTAAACACTTGAAGATAACACGTGAATATTATTTACCTGAAGACTTTTCTATATAAATGCGTTTAAATGCTTTTGAACCGCTGTTCCCGGCTTTGCTTCTCACGCAGCCGCGTGTTTTACCGCAGAATAGGAGGGAAAAGGAGGAGAAATGAATGGAGGACAAATGCAGGACTTTACAGTTTGAACTATGTCAACCTGGCAGAGATGCAACACTGGGTTACAAGGACACCAAAACGCTTTTGTCACAGTGATTTCGGGGACTTGTACAAAGCTGAGCCTGTTCAGCGGTATTTACAGAAGCTTATGGAGGAGTTCAGAGACATCAGTAAGAAACTGCAGCATACACACCTCAGTGAATCTGACAGGAAAGTGCTTGTGAAGAGACACACTGAGCTGCAGCCTGTGGCAAGGGTGTTTGAGAATGTGGAAAACGCCATAAAAGACCTGGAGGAAGTCCTTTCGCTCCTGCACAGTGAGTATTTAATGTACTGTACATGTCAGTTACAATGGAGGGAGCTTTGCTATTCAGCTCTCAGAATTAATGTACTGCTCGACTCCTTATTCTAGGTTCAGCTGGTGCCAAAGATGAAGACAAACAACTGACTCAGCTGCTGAAAGAGGAGGAAGCACAATTTTCACGCAAAATTTTGGCCCTAAGGACAGATGTAAGAGCCTAAATTTGCTATTAAATATGTATGTGAGTGTTTTACAGTATGTAACATGTCTTTTCTCTGTCCAGTTGATTAAAACACTTGTACCAGCTGACCCACTGGACCTCACTGATGTGATTCTGGAAGTCGTATCAGGACGGACAACAGGAGGTAAGATTACTGAAGAGATTTTTTCCAAACTGTGATTCATTTGCTAGCTAGTTTCACCCCAGTCTTCACATTAAACCAACTCTTGTGTGGATTCAGGTGACATCTGTCAGCAGTTCACCAGTGAAATGTTTGACATGTACAAGGGTTTCGCCTCCTACAAGAACTGGGACTTTGAGGTTTTGAATTACACATCTTCTGATTATGGTGAGTACTTATTCTGTCTGTATTTCTGTGTTGTTTATATTTTCCGGTAAAGATAGCACCAACATACTGTGTTGTCTCCATCTCAGGGGGTTTGCACCATGCAGCAGTGAGAATAGCTGGAGAGAATGTATACAGACACCTGAAGCATGAAGGAGGAACACACCGGGTGCAGAGGATCCCTGAGGTGGGCCTCTCCTCCAGGATGCAGCGTATCCACACAGGGACTATGACTGTCATAATCCTGCCTCAACCAGTAGAGGTATAATAAGCAACCTTTTGTTAGTCAGTGTGTTGTAAACATGTTTAAAATGTTTCTGGATGCTTTGGTTTACAGTTTGACATCAGCATTGATCCAAAGGATCTCCGCATCGACACATTCAGATCTCGAGGTGCTGGTGGTCAAAGTGTGAACACGACAGACAGTGCAGTGCGCATTGTTCATCTTCCTACTGGTAAATTTAATAAAACTTTCCAGAACAGCTCCAAACAGCTCACGTTCATACAAACATCAGGTGACGCTTCTTTCCTCCATCAGGTATGACAGCAGAGTGTCAGCAGACTCGCTCTCAGCTGAAAAACAGAGACACCGCCATGCATATGTTAAAGGCAAGGCTCTACCAAAGCATGATGGGAAAGGAGACTGAGCAGAGGCATACAGCACGGAAGCAGCAAGTGAGTGAACTCCTAACGCAAGAAGATGTGATCTTTTTCTAAACTTTAAGTTTACTCTTTTTTTTCTCACTCCAGGTGGGCACTCGATCTCAATCAGAGAGGATCCGAACTTACAACTTCAGCCAGGACCGGGTTACAGACCACAGGAGTGGATACACCACCAGAGACATCAAGGTGAAATGTGTTAAAAGTATTATTCTAATCTATTTTATCAACACCTGCTCTCTTTTCCAATAAAACTGATGTCACAAATGTTTTGATTCCTTGTGTAGGAGTTCATGAAAGGAGGCGAGGCTCTTGATGATCTGATCTCTAGTGTCCTTCAACATGCAGAGAAGGAGGCACTAATGGAGGTTGTGGAGAACAGCAGCAGCAGCTGAAATCACCAGGGATGGGTAAATCTTCAGTCATGCTGGAACACTTTCCACAAAGCACTTAAAGCTATGTAAAAGCAACTGCAGCTTATTTAATTTTTAATGTTTATTTTTTAATAAAATATCATTATAGTGCATTTTGTTTTATGTACTTTTTGAGGTGAATTATCGAAATGTGCATATCAGAGCTTCAGCATGGTTCTTTGCCAATTAGGGTGTGGACCTACCTATCAGCTTTATACACACACTCCAGAAAAAAACACGTCACACCCTGCATGTGTGTGCCAAATGACCAGTTGTTAAATTAATCTGTAAACACTGGTGGTTGTGGTTAAAAATGAGCGTCTCCAGTCTTTATTCACCTGTCTTCAAACTGCTTCATGGAATTACAACATCTTGACAAATAAATATGGCAGCCATGAGTCTACAAAGACCGACTTACCATGACTCACAATTCAGAAAAATATATCTATGAAAAATACAAAAATGTATCAGCAATGCTCTAATCTAAGTGATCCTGCATCTTTTCGACTACAGGCAGATAAGTGATGGAAATATGGAGTTTGTGCCTCTTTTGAAACACATGGTGTATTTAAATGTCCAAAGAGTTCCTGGGAAAAGCTGCATCCTGCTTGAAGTTTTCATGTGTTCTGGGTCAATCGTCGTTGTCCCTCTGTCTGAGGCTCCTAGATTTGCCGTTCTGAGTCTTGTTTTTCCTGAATGAAGCTGGTCCACCTTCCTCCCCAAGGGATGTGATGATGCGCTCCTTGAATTTGGGTTTTGGCTCCGGTGGCAGCTCAGCTGGAGCACTGGCTGTGCTGCTTCCCTCCACTTGTGGTAGCTGAAGGTCCACATCAGCACTATGAATATAAAGGTAAAAGTTAGAGCCTATAATTCATGTGTTTAATCTAAACTTGACACTCAAACAGGACTCACTATGGATCTTTCTCTTCCCGGATCTGTTCCCAGACTCCATATGGAGCAGCAGCTTTTGGCCTTTTGGCTGGTTTCACCTCTTGTACAGCTTCTTCTTTCTTCTCCTCAGGTTCAGCAGTTGTAGTCGAGACTTCTTCTTCCTCTGCTGGCTTCTCCTCAGCCTCAGTTTTAGGAGCTTCATCGCTTACTTTAGCTTCTTCTTCCTCTTTTTCTGAAGGCTCAGCTTCTACTTTTCTTTTCTGGAAAAAAAAAAAAAAGAAAGTTCAACGACAATTTCCAAAGCATCATTTCTTATTTTCCCACCTCCAATTTCTCCTCTTACCCTGAAGCTGATCTTTGGAATATTTGGCTGCTGGCTTGTCTGTTCTGGTGCTTCTTCAGGGGCCTCCTGTGATGCTGGGGCCTCCTCCTCCTTCACCTCTTCTGCTCCAGGGGGTAAAGGCTCCTCTTGACTCTGTCCCTCTCTACTGGAATCAAAGTCTGCTGGCTTTTCCCAGCTGGACTCTTTGTGTTGAAGAAAAATATATATTTAATAAGAAAAATAATAATGAATAAAGCGTCTATTCCAACAAATACAGAAGAAGTATTTCACCTCCGGTCTCTGTGTTGTAGTAATAAGTAAAACCATCAGGACTGAGGGCTTCCATCCAAGCACAACCTGAAAAGCTCTTAAGAGGAAACATTGTTTAATGGCATATTGTCAACAATCAGACTAGTTTTGTAAAAAGAAAGAAACATTTTCTCACCGCTGTTTGTGCAGGCTGAGCAAAGGATGAACTTTGTTCCTGGAAACCTTCTGGTTTTTCCCATTGAGATTCTGTCATTTGAATAAAAAAAATAGAAAATTCTCCATTAAAAAGTCACAATCTGACAAATTTCTTCAAAAGGGGAATATCTTGATGTTTCCCACCTCCAGTTACTGTGTTGTAGTAGTAGATGTTTCCATCATCTGACTGTCCTTCAACCCACACTTGTACTTCTTTTTGTTTGGTCGACATCTGGCTCTTTTTCTCTTTCTTGTGCTGTTTTTTAGGCTGAGGTTTTGCTTGCGGTGAGGGTTGTGTCGTTGCTACTGCTGCTGCTGGAGCCGGGGAACTTAATCCTACAGGAAAACACATACTTTTAAAATTAGGTGAAAGCACAAGCTGGCTGAAACGTACTAAAAAATGTCAAAAATACCTGCTGCTTCTCTTTCCATCCTCTTCAGATCTTCCTGGTACGCCTTCAACGCAGCTTCCTCCATTGCTGCAAAGTCTTTTGACATTTTTGCCTCCTGCTTGGCCTTGTCGATGCTCTTCTTTTTAATCTGCAGAAAGAAAGATAAGTGGCAGCATAAAGCAGCCAATAGGAAGACAGCGTTAGTGAGTGATGATTAAGTCTGGGACCTTATCTCCTCTGCCAGTCCTGTGTGCAGTGCCAAAAGTGGCATGGTTTTTCTTATTGAGTTTTTATGGTTCTGACAGGCTTCACCAGTAATGTATGATGTGTTTTGTAGCATCAGTGTGATCAGGGATCAACAAGCACACTGAAGAAGAACACATATATTAAAAAAGGATTACCTCAGAGATTTTTGCAGCCACATTTTCTTTATGATTCTTTCCTCTTTCATGGAATTCAATGCTCTACAAAGCAAAACAAAAGTGAGGATACACAAGCATAAATTAACAACTACCTTCAGTTTTATCATCTGTATCTCATGCCCTACTCACAGGCTTGTTGTCTGCAATCCAGCACTTGCAGTATTGACAGAATTTCCTTGGTTGTGACTTCCAATAGTCAGCCCTGAAGAACACATACACAAAACTAACATTAGATATCCAAACATCATTTAAGCTCACGATTAGCCTGCGCAGCTAACACAGTTAGCCAGTATAAATCCCAGTATCTCCTCCTTGTTTCTACTTGCTGTACATCTTAACGTACACAAAAGTAGTCTGAGTATATTCAAATACTTACATGTCTTAGTTTTGGTGGTAAAACAAAGGGTGATTATTCAAAATAAACCAAGATAAGGGAGAACCGCTTTGCACATTTCAACACTGACAACAATGTCCGCGTGTGATGACGTAAAAGGGAGTGTTTGCGCCGATGGAGGATGTAGTTCTTTGACAGAAGCAAGCTCAAACACTTCAGAAATAGGTATTTTGATATAATTAAGTTATAACGTGTTATCTTATATCTCAGCTTATACGATAAATGTGTTTAAAGTACTATTTCAGTCCACGAATATATATCATGTTGGCTTTATTCTCATATCACCCTTTAAATAGAGACAATATTAAGTTAATACTGGTTTTAAATGTCATTGCTTAAGGCTATCTGAGGGTCGTGGGTTTCAGGTTGTTAACTGGTTACAGCTGCAGACTATATGGTTTCTATATGCTAATTAATGTCAAATGGTAATCACAGCCTCCACATATTTGTTAAAATATATATATGACTTGAGAGCTACGAAAAGCGTCTTCTTCCCATATGGTCTAGCGGTTAGGATTCCTGGTTTTCACCCAGGCGGCCCGGGTTCGACTCCCGGTATGGGAACGTTACATTTTCGTCTTCCCATTTTTTTTTTTTTTTACTCATAAGCCTAGTATTACACAGAGATAAATCCAGCTAATAGCAGAATCATAGCGCAGAAATAAGGTCATAAGAAGCACGTATTAACATTATTTGAAAATTAAATGATACAAAACTAAACGGTTGCATGGTTGAGGTAACATTAAAGGCAAAATACAAACAACTATTTTAAGAGTTTGTCTCTTATATATATATATTTTTTTTTTTATTAAAAAGGCTAAATAACCGTGATATGTCAAAACATAGTGCACGTTGTATGTCCTTGTAGGCACGACTGTGTGCGTCATCACTGAGCGCCAATACGAACGCTGCGCCCTCATTGTGCGACTGACCCACTGCCCCTCTTCGGTCGATCCTGAGCCGGTGAGTCGGTAAACCGAGCGGACTAATCGGTTTGATATCCAGTTTGGTGCCAAAGCTTCAGGGCTGCCCATGCAAGGCACCATGGCTGCGTCCTCACACCGGATCATGTTGGGCCCGCTGGTTGCTGCCATCGACCAGGGAACGAGCTCCACACGGTTTCTGGTAAGAAGTGTGTTTGAATCTTTGAGTGTTAGCTAGCTGTGATATTTGTGTTCATGTGCGGCTCATAAACGTTTTATATCGGACTGTGTCCTTGGCTTCAGTCCTAGCCTTTGGTAATAATAATGAAGCGGTTTGTGACTTCAGTGCTGCCTTCAAGTGCCTTTATATGACACCCAGAAGAAGATTACAGCTTCTTCTTTTAAAGTTAAACAGTTTATATCCTTTCAGTAGATAATCTGTGTTAAACAAAAAATATATTCCATTTTCTCCTTCTTATAAGGTGTTTAACTCAAAAACAGCAGAGCTCCTCAGCCATCACCAGGTGGAGATTAAACAGAGCTTCCCCAAAGAAGGGTAAGACATAAACCCAAGAGATGCAAAACAATGCAGATGCACAATGCAGATGTAATAAATTGTTATTATTTATCTTTATTTTCAGATGGGTGGAGGAGGACCCCAAAGAGATCCTGCAGTCAGTGTACGAGTGCATGGAGCGGACATGTGAAAAGCTTACACAGCTCAACATTGACATATCAAACATTAAAGGTACTAACACCCATTTCTTCTTCCACCAAATACTCTCATTAAATTCAATCTACAGATGTGATATAAGATATAAAAAGTGGAAATTGTCCTTTAATTTTAGCTATTGGAGTGACCAACCAAAGAGAGACCACGCTTGTTTGGGACAAAGAGACTGGGGAGCCTCTTTATAATGCAATCGGTAAAACTACATGATTCTTTTATGGTTTATTTATGTTTGAATGGCTTATGCTCAAGTCAGTATTTGTATTTCTCATGTGTAGTTTGGCTGGACCTGAGGACTCAATCTACAGTGGAGCGCCTCATTAATAAAACTCCAGGAAGGAATAAGAACCACTTGAAGGTGAGGTACACTGTTACACCTGTGTTTTTGTTGCATTTGCAAGCAGCAGGTTAAGAACAGTTTCTTCTGTTTGTAGCATAAAACAGGCCTCCCCATCAGCACGTACTTCAGCGCAGTGAAGCTTCGCTGGCTGATGGACAACGTGGACGAGGTGCGGGAAGCTGTTGTATCTCACCGTGCCATGTTTGGCACCGTAGACTCCTGGCTCATATGGGTGAGTGATGACTCTGTAACCTCTCTAAACTATCACAAAGATAAAAACTTAAAGATGTGTTGTCGGATTTGTTCCTGTAGTGTTTGACTGGAGGGAAGTCAGGCGGAGTCCACTGCACAGATGTGACCAACGCCAGCAGAACGATGCTGTTTAACATTCACACTTTGGACTGGGACCCTGAGCTGTGCAAGTACGGCAGCTGTTTGTAAATCATTGAAAGTAAATGACATCAGTTATTCATACACTGTTTCTCTTTGCTTCATGTCCTGTCAGATATTTTGGGATCCCCATGGAGATCTTACCCAGAGTGAGGAGTTCTTCTGAAATCTACGGCCTCATGGTAAGATCCATAAATCATCACTCTCATGTAAAGTCTACTTACAATCCAAATCTAAAGATTGTTAAAATAACTGATCCCAATGATTTCAACTGTGAGAATGGTCACTAATGTGTTCATAGAGGTTTGTTAGTCTGCATGAAGATTGTCTGAGAAACTCTTTTGGGCTTTTTTTGTGTGCCATTGTCTTCTCTTCTCTCACTGATAGAAAATAAGTTCTAGTCTGGTAAGTGATACCTCCTCATCAAGCGCTGTTTTTGTTCTCCTCATCATGCAGTAACCCATCCTGCTTCTCTGTGGCTGGAGTGAATCCATGCCATCAAGCAGTGCATTTCCAAAAAAACATAATGACAGCTAACTTTAATGTCCATTCACTCAAAGTATTTTGGTAAAGGAGATGTCAAACCATTTTTTTCCGGCAGAGGGCGCTCCAACTCAATGTCCCCTCTTCAGTTTAGATTATACAAACATCACGTCTTCACATGTTTGAATGATGCAAGAACGTAAACACACATGTCCACAGGAAGTACTCTTTATTGGAAATGTACTGGATGGTTCCTGGTGCTTTCTGTGGTGGCATGCTACTAAACTGGTTGTCATTAACGCCCACAGACCATCCTCCTCCTCCACAGAGCCCCTGAAATGTCTCATAAATCTCTTCACTCTTCGCAGTGTTCGTTTTAACCGACTAACCCAAACCACAGTCTGGCGTAGGAGTGAAGACATTTCGGTTAAAACGGGTTCACACTTGCCCCTTTGCCTCCCCCGCACTGTTGACGTACGCTTCTTGTGAGAACGTGGTAGAGTTAAAGCAAGTGTTGGAGTTATTTGGCTTTGTGTCGTCAAATAATGGGAAAATCCTGTTTTTTATTTCAGTGTTGTATCAGGGAAGAGGTGTAAAGTGGTGTTTTTCTTACTTTTAATTTCCACTAGCCACTAACATATCAGCTGCTTTTTATATCAAAATATTGCTTGTGTGTCCAGGGTTAAGATGCATAAGATGTTCATTAAAGCTCCTGTGAGGACAGACACCTACCCTTTTAGTCACTTTAAATACAGGAGCTTTAATTTGACTTTGACCTCATCAGTTACAGCTGCTCTCTTCTTTTTACAGAAATCTGGAGCTCTGTCAGGCATCCCGATCTCAGGGGTATGTTTGTTTCTGTTTTATGACACACCCATGTTGCACATTCTGGACAGTTTCTTATGAGTGTTGTCTTTAAAAACAGTGTCTCGGGGATCAGTCTGCAGCGCTTGTTGGACAGATGTGTTTCCAAGACGGGCAAGCGAAAAACACGTGAGTGTTTTTGTTTGATTTTCCTCAAACACCTGTGGATTAAAGTCATCTTTAAATTGATCCACGATGTGTTTCAGGTATGGAACTGGCTGTTTTCTCCTGCGAAACACAGGACCAAAGCCTGTAATGTCAGATCACGGCCTCCTGACCACCGTGGGGTACAAACTCGGTCGGGACAAACCTGCTTGTTACGCACTAGAGGTACAGCATCAGCTTTTTTCTGCTATTATCTCCTCTTTCAAACCCAACATATGGATTATTTGGCTCTTGTGTCCTTCAGGGCTCTGTAGCCATCGCTGGAGCTGTGGTGCGCTGGCTGCAGGACAATTTAGGGATCATTGGATCTTCTGAAGAGCTTGGTAAGCTCTCACGCTGGTGGTAACATATTTTAAACTCAATTTAAAGTCTTGAATCTGATTTCCTGTGTTTGATATTCACAGAGAAGCTGGCTGCATCAGTCGGTACATCCTACGGTTGTTATTTCGTTCCTGCATTTTCGGGTCTTTATGCACCGTACTGGGAGCCCAGTGCAAGAGGGTGAGACTGTGAACCTCTATAGCTTAAAGAATACACTTCAAACAAATCAAACATCCTGTAACAGTCCGTCGTTCTCCGTCACAGGATTATTTGTGGGTTAACTCAGTTTACCAACAAGAGTCACCTCGCCTTCGCTGCGCTGGAAGCCGTCTGCTTCCAAACACGAGAGGTAATCTCAACCTCCCACTCACATTTATTTCATCCTAACCTGATGTTAAGGTGATTATGATGTTTTCTGTTTGGATGCAGATTCTGGACGCTATGAATCAGGACAGCGGCATCCCGCTCACTCAGCTGCAGGTGGACGGAGGAATGACGTCCAACAGGTTGCTGATGCAGCTGCAGGCCGACATCCTCTGCATCCCCGTCGGTGAGACTTCCTTTGATCTACGACAACTTTTCTCCTCGCTGTTTTCTTGTAAACAACTCATGTAATCTGAATCAGTTGTTTTTGAGGGTTGCTGCCCTCTGCTGGCAGCTTTTGGAACAAACAGAAAATGAGTCTTCCGTTCTGTGTTTCTTCCAGTGAAGCCGTCCATGCCTGAGACCACCGCTCTGGGCGCAGCCATGGCAGCCGGAGCCGCAGAGGGGGTGAGCGTGTGGAGCCTGAGCCCAGAGGACCTGAGCGAGGTCACCTCGGAGAAGTTTGAGCCTCAGATTAACCCTGAAGGTACTGTGTCTGTCTGTTAGAGCCATGTTTGTGAAAGGTATCAGGCGCTTACACTGACAGAGTTTTCTGTGCTTTGCAGAGAGTGAGTTCCGATACGCTCGATGGAAGAAGGCCGTGCAGAAATCCATGAACTGGGAGACGACTGAGCCTGCTGGGAATGGGAACGGTAGGTTCTAGATGCAGTTTTTGCATGATTACCTCCTCATTTTCTGAATCAGAAGCTTAAAGTCTAACCATTTGTCTCCTTTTGATTCACATTTGAAAGGTGAACCTAGCATCTTCAGCAGCGCGCCACTCGGCTTCTACATCTTTGGCAGCATGTTGATGTTAGTCGGTGCCAAATATCTTGCAGGTGAGTGACGAAGTAATTTGGTTTCATCCTACTTCTGTAAAAAAAAATGAAGACTTAATCTCTTTCTCTTCTTCCTTTTTCAGGCCTCGACTAGACCCTGACTCCTCACGGCATTAAAGCGAAAAGAGAAGTTGAAAAAAACGGATTGGACCACCACTCATCTCGGTTGCACTCTTCCCTTAAAAAAAAAAAAAAAGAAGAAGTGGCATTCCAGGAGGACAAAATGCTCCTGCTGAATCTTCCAGCCCAACAACGGGACATTTCCTGTACTTCTTTGATCCTTTCTTTCATTTTTTTCTGCAGGGAGAAAAACACAAAGGTACATTTTAGCAGCGACAAGCATGCAGTATTTTTTTTTCCTTTTTGTCACGATGTTGATCTTTTGAGGTTATTTATGTATCTCCTTCACTGTTCACCTTGTACCCTGGACCCTCTGCTTTCAGCTACAATGAAACTTTTAGCGCACTTTATATTCTTGTTTTGTTTTGTGGGAGTTATGTACGAGCAGAATCTGATGTATTTTTTTCTAAGACACTGAAAGTTTGGATTGATGGCGACACTCTTGTACAGACTGTTTGTAAAGTTAAGGATGTTGAATTGGAAATCTTTGGTCTACACAGAGTTTACAGAGACATAGGAATAAAGAAGCACTTACCTTTCCATACGTCAATCAAAATGCAAACACAAAGCAAATTAAAGCGGGTGTTAGGAATGAAGGGTTGGTTGTGTTAAATTATGCAAAAAGTTGTTTTGCACTGGCTAAATGTTTGTTTCTTATTTAAACTATTTATTTCTCCTGGAAAATGAGACGAATCCACGCAACAATTCCCGTTTGAGGAAGTTTGAGAGTCAAAGCGAATCCTGCTCAATTTACGTGTTTTATTTGTTCCATGTTTCTCATGAATAGTCAATAAAATGTTTGACATTACTCCTTGTGTTTGTGTTTTGTGTGGCACCGTGGCTGTTTTTAAACAAAGGAGGAATCTGATACGATCTCTAGATTCTTTTAAATCTGACACTCCCTCTCTTAGGTAACTTTTTCAAACACATTTCTTCCTGTTTGTCACACACCTCCTGACACATCAGTCACTGAGGGAGTCGTTGTCCTGCACCTTCACTTTCACTGAGTGTTGGTGGATCGGTCATCTGTGTGTAATCAAGCTGGAAGTCTAAGTAAACAGCTTTTATTTATTTTTTAAAACAAGTTTTTAATGTTGAATTGTCATCCTTAAAGCTCCCTAAGCATCATGTGTCCAGGAGGTTGATCTTATTTACATTTCAACTGATGATTTTTGTGGATCTATCTCACAAAAAGACCAAAAGATCTACAAAAAAACACTTAAATTCAACTTTTAAGAAGGAAAACATGTTTTTCTGTTGAGATAACTTCCAGATATTCCTCCTCTCTGAGCCAAATGCGGGAAAAACATCCACAATCAAGATCTGAGGTGTACTAATTTCTGAAGTGAAACATGTTTTGTACTTTTCTTTTCAGCCACAGAAACATTATCCTCCTCCTCCTCCTCCTCTGCACTTTGATTAACAGTCAACCAGGAAGTGCAGCCAGGTGTGGTACCCGCTCTTCACCAGCTTGTTCCTCATTTGTGGTTACAAAGTACAACAAAGCAGACCTGTGAAGCAGGTCACGGACACTTTGCTGCGCTGTAGTTGACAGCGTTTACCTCCCAGGCGTGAAGAGGAACGTATCCAATGAGGCCTTGAACATGTTGGATCAGAGAGGGAATGAAACCAGAGGGGGACAGGTCCTGTCAGCGGGGTCCGACTTCATCCAGGATGACAGAGGTGAGTGATAGAGGAATAAAATCTCTTAAAGAGAGAATGAGGAAGTCCCAGTTTGAAAAAGGATTGTTGACTTTAGACAACCTCAGTGATAGTGGAAGCATTCAGGCATGTGGATAAGCAAAAACATGATGACACACTCTCTGTTTGAAAGGGTTAAGTGGTTAAATCTGAAAGAATGAATCATTTTCCTCTGGATCAGATCTCTCTAAAAGTGTGTGTTTTTTCTCCTTAGAGAGTCTTCACACTGATCACAGGCCACCTGAATACATGCAGAGCTTACACAAGAAGAACACAGTCAAAGAGCTGCTTATGATGAAACGTCAGGTGAGTCATGGAGGGGAAACAAGCTCAAAATCATGACAGGACAAGTGAAGGATTATTTAATCTGAGGTGGAAATTTCCCAGAAACATTATCAGGTTTATCGCTTCACTCTCTTCTAGAGATGGCACTGCTCCCAGGACAACACAGAGCACAAAGTGAAGATTGCAAAGTATGCAGCTTTTGGAAATGACAGCAATCATCATCCTCTCAACACCTCAGTTATGAGTGATTACGCATCAGCTGCTCCAGAAAGTGGTCCAGTTCTGCATCAAGTTCAGCATCCGCCTGTGCAGGGAGCAGGGGCTGAGGTCAGGATGTCTTTGTTTCAGTGGCAAATCCAACAAGAGGCTCAGAGGGTCGGAGGACTGAGTCCTGAGCTGCTGAACATGCAGGATTCAGATGGTGACACGTACGCAATCAGAAAACTCATTTAATAATTTAATTTAATTTAATTTAATTTAATTTAATTTAATTTAATTTAATTTAATTTAATTTAATTTAATTTTATTTTATTTTATTTTATTTTATTTTATTTTTTATTTTTTTAATTTTGTTTTGTTAAACTTTTATTTATTTCATTTATCTTTTTGTTTATTCATTTATTTATTTTTGTTTTTTTATAAATTTGGAAAAATTGGGAAAAAAAATCCCAAATCTTGTAGATATTAAAAACATAAATTTGCCCAATCAGAGATGGGTGTCCTATGGCTGTTTGAGATAAGGCTTAAAGCCCGCCCCCTTTCCTCTACGGTATCTTGTTTGAGAAACACACGAGTGATGTCACGGTGGCTACGTCCCATTTCAAATCTGGTTTCGTTTAGTTTATGCTCACATATTACCATAAATACAAGTGTATTACAGATATACCTGTACATATATACATATTGATATGTTCAATTCATATTTTCAAGAACTGTATGTGTGAAAGGGTGACCCCAAAGAAGCCATTTATAGCTTTTAGCAGGGGGCCCAGTTTGGTCTACATAGCACAGATCAAAACAGAAAGATGGGACTGTTAGAAAATAATGAAGAAAAAGTCAAAACAATGAAATATAACTTGTCTATTTCCTCTTTAGATTTCTTCATATCGCTGTAGCACAGGGTAAACGTGCTCTTACCTTCGTGCTTGCTGCAAAAATGGCAAACTGTGGCTCCCTGGATATGAAAGAACACAACGGACAGGTACAAACACCTCACAATGATGCATGTGTTGTCTCTTTACTACATCTGAGTTGCTTTAAGGTGTAAACCTGTACTCTCTGAACAGACTGCCCTTCAGATAGCTGCTGCCATCAACCAGCCCCTGATTGTGCAGGACCTGCTGGGACACGGAGCACAGGTCAACACCAGGGACCTTTGGGGCCGCTCTCCTTTGCATGTGTGCGCAGAAAAGGGACACTTTCTCAGTCTCCAGGTGTGAAAGCTGAAGTATTGGTTAAATATTTGACATAAACCCATAAACTCTGTCAATGAGTCACTTCAAGGATGTGCAGCTTATCAGACGGGTTAATTTATAACGGTTTAATGCTGCTGTTACTGTTTTGAATATCACTTTCTGTATCTGCTTTTGGACAGAGCATCTGGAGGACTTTAACGGGGAGTGGCAAACCAATTGATGTTGACTTGCACAACTATGACGGTGAGCACACTTAGTGTGGTTAAAAACGACAGTTTCTGATGCTTCAGTGAAACACCTCTCTGTGTTTTCTCTCTACAGGTTTGACTCCTCTCCATGCTGCGGTTTTGTCTCACAACACTGTCGTCAGAGAGCACAGGAGTGAAGGAAACTCCTGCTCACACAGAGCAATGGAGCAGCTGCAGAGGAGGCAGATGTACGTGGAGTGTGTGAAGACACTGCTGCTCATGGGTGCCTCATGTGGGGCGAAGGTGAGAGCAAAGAGCTGTGAAAAACCAGAGTCACTTCCATTATGATACGATCTGAGTGTAATATGTTTGTTTTTTATTCCCACAGGATCTAAAAAGTGGACGCACATGTCTCCACATGGCAGCCGAGGAGGCAAATGTGGAGCTGCTTCACATTTTCCTCAATGATCCATCTTCATTGTCAATCATCAACATTAAGGTGACTTATTTTGATGATTCAAACAAGAAAAAACAGATTAATATCAATATAATGCAAAGTGCATGCACTTAACATGTGATTCTGTGTGTTTTTAGACTTTCAGTGGAAACACAGCCCTGCATGTTGTCAGCTCTTTGCGAAACCGCAACACTCAAGTGGAAGCTGCGAAGCTCCTGATGAGAAAAGGAGCCGACCCCGGGATCAGGAACTTTGAGAATGATCTGCCGTCTCAGCTGGCGCCTGAAGGAGCTGTAGGTGAAAAGGTATGAGAAGGAGTGAGAATTTGTGCTGAAACTCAATCATATGTGCACTGAAATAATCTGTTTTTATTGTTTTTTTTTCCAGGTGCGGAAAATCCTGAAAGGGAAATATTGTCATGCTTAAGTAAAGCTCAGAAACACTGTCAGTCAGACAGTCCAGTCTTTCATAAGAATATTTGCCTGAACAAGGCAGATGTTGGTTGTTTCAATGAAACATGTCCAGTGTTCATTACAAAGTAATGCCTCAGAAAATGTCAGATATTTCTTTTGTTAGTTTTGTCTCTTTTTAATTATTGTTTTCAGCATGAAATAATGTAAAAAAATAAAAAAAAAATAAAAAAAATAAAAAAAAAAAGATTTTTTTTAAAATCATTTTATGTGATTTTTATTGAATTTATGTTGTTGTTGTTTTTTAAATAGTTTGAGTTGATTTTACCTAAAAAGTTTGCAGATAAGATAAAAATTAAAGTAACTTTTCACATGAAAATATTAAAGAAAACATGTCTGTCAATATGCTAACTGTAACTCTGGAAACTGGGATCCAATTCATGTAATGTGTATACTAAAATTTCAACAATAAAAAATATTTGTGTCAACCATTCAGTCTATGATGTCATGTTAAAATATGAAGTGTCTCTTGTGGGTTAAAATCTTGTGCAGTATAGTTTTTGTCCACAGGAGGGCAGAGAAGCCCCCCATTTTCCAAATCCTAAAACGCAAGATACCCACTTTGACCACAAGAGGGCAGAAGAACGCCTCGTAGAGTATGATACGTCACGGTGACGCAAGTTGTAAACACGGAAGCTGTAACTCCGACCCAACAAATGCGGTTAAATCAATGCGCACGTGCCCATCAAACATGTCTACAGGTATCTCTACACCTTTGTATTCACACGCGGGACGCGGAGACTTCAGGGATGTGTATGAACCTGCAGAGGACTCCTTCCTTATGATCGACGCTCTGGAGAAAGACGCAGAGAGGCTGAAACTGATGAGGTTTGACAGAACAACACCTGATTGCGTCACAAGTGTCCGTTGAATCTATCTGAGTGTGTTTACTTTCCTGTCTGCAGCCCGTGTGTGTGTTTGGAGGTGGGCAGTGGATCTGGAGTGCTCTCAGCAGCTCTGGCCTCACTCATTGGACCTGCAGCTCTCTACCTGTGAGTCAGCATCATCTTTTTGTTGCAGCATGTTACAGAAAAAGGAGACTTGATGTGTTTCTGTGTCGTTCAGCTGCACAGATGTGAATCCTGCAGCAGCAGAGTGCACAGCCATGACAGCCTCTCGCAACAGTGTGCCCCTGCAGCCTGTCATCACATCCCTGGTGAGGCTTTTACCAAACCACAGGTGTTAACATGTTTTGCACAAGCACCACCTTTCATTCCTTCTCTTTCTTTCTCCTGTAGGTGGACTCTCTTCTGCCACGCCTGTCTGGGAAAGTGGATGTCCTGCTCTTCAACCCTCCGTATGTGGTCACCCCTTCAGAGGAGGTGGGTCAGCTCACTGCAGTTTCTTATTTGAAGTGTACTAAGGAGGATTTAGCTCTACTGTGCTGTTGTTGCAGGTTGGCAGCAGAGGTATAGAAGCTGCTTGGGCTGGTGGAAAGCGAGGACGAGAGGTTACAGACAGACTCCTACCTGTGGTCGCTCAGCTGCTCTCCAGTAAAGGAGTGTTTTACCTCATCACTATAGCTGAGAACAACCCAGGTGAGTTTAAACATGTATTTATAATTATTTTGATGTGGTCAACATTTCATAACAAGTTTATCTTTATCACCAGAGGAGATCATCTGCTCACTGGACAAATGTGGTTTGAAGGGAGAGTCCTTTTTGTCAACGAGAGCTGGGAACGAGAGGCTGTCTGTGCTGCGCTTTCATCAGAAAAATGTGAAACTATGACAGGACCTTATTTCAGAATGAGGAGAGACAACTGGATGTGATTGATTTCCAAAGACTGAAGGAATCATCTTTGCCAGGTTTTTGTAAATGTAAGGACTTAATGTCTCCACACGAGGGCGCCAAAGTGCGGAGGTCATGCTGCCTTTTTTATTGTATTATTGTCTTATAAATTGCCTTTTGGAATAAATTAGATGAAATTAAATTACTTTGAGACAACAAATAAAAATATCTGTCATTGAGTTTCATTTACATTTCCTCATATTTTTTAGAGCTTGATTCGGTGCAGAGCTGATGGCAGCTTCAGTCAAACACTGACAAAAGTTCAATAACTATCAGGTACTGCTACAGTTGAACTGTTACTGCACCTTTAATTTTTCTCCCACACCTTGGTCGACATATCTAATATATGTGTCGATTCCTATGAGATAGGGCTGCTTGTGTAATTGTAATTTCTTGACACAAGAAATGAAAGTTATGAATATCTATTTAATAATTCGAAGCATGTAAAATGATTGTTTTGAAGCATTTTATTCATTATGTTCTGAAAGAGAGAACAGGCTCATGAAGGGTAGTGGTTATGCTTTATATGTCCCAACAAAACCTGAGACTTCAGTGTTTCACCTTCTGTTAAAAAGCCCAAACAAACAAACGTCACCACCACCATCTCTGCTGAGGACGGACGCTTGGCCTGCTCGATCAGCGCCTGCAGAGTGGTCCCTAGGAGTGTGGACAGGAAGTCAGGTGTGTGTCCTTCACTAAATCTTGTTTGCTTATCAGAGACTCACCTGTGCAGGAGATAGGGCCTCCCACTTTGGTCCTCTTTAGCAGCTTGTCACTGCTTCCTGATTTGGTTCTGCTCCCTCACCCCGCATTTAACTCTGCCAAACATTGGAGCTGTTCATACATATGCAACTCTAAGCTTAATTGTAGCATGATGTTATGACATGAAACAGTGTAAATAGTTGCCCCCTCACTCTTTTTACTCCAGGGGGATTACATCTGGGTAATGAGACGCATTCATCTGCACAGTATATAGTTTAATGAGATTCATGAGAGTGATCAGTGTTAGAGCCATTGATGAGTAAGTTAAACATTTACACAGTCTGCTGGGTGTACCACGCATTTTGCGTTTGATTGGCAGCCCCACAGAGTTCCCTCCCCCGTTCCTCCTCCCTCTTCAGTCAGTTGCTCATCACACAGTACAGCAGTATAAAATCAAAATAGGGAAAAAATAGAATGGGATAATATAATACACTATAAAATTAACATTAACAGAAACATCAATTATTTTTGACTCCATTTTCCTTTTTAGCTGAAAACCATTTTTTCAAGTTATATCTTAATCAAAGATGCAAATTAAATGAACAATTTTTACATTTAGCAGCTGAATATGGTATTACACGTCACAGTGACGTAGGGTGTAAACACGGAAGTTGTAACACAACAAGGGCGCACGTGTCCATTAAACATGTTTACAGGTAACTTCGCACCTTTTTATTGACACGAAGGACGAGGAGACTTCAGGGATGTTTACGAACCAGCGGAGGACTCCTTCCTTTTGATCGACGCCCTGAGATAGACGCAGAGAGGCTAACGTGTACCTGAACGCATCACGAGTATCCACGGACTCCAGCTGAGTGTGTTTACTTTGCTGTCTGCAGTCCGTGCGTCTGTTTGGAGGTGGACCGTGGATCTGGAGTGCCCTCTACAGCTCTCGACCTTCGGTGAGTCAGCGTCACTTTTCGTTGCACTGCATTGTACATAACGGCTCCACAGGAGGGCGTTAAAGCGCTGATGACATGCTGTCATTTTTATTTTCTGTCTTATGAATTGCCCTTTGGGGATAAATTAGATAAGAATTAAAATTAAGTCAACAGGGAGTGTGTGTTAGTAGGTTGTACTTGGTGTGTCTGGTATTGATAATATAAATCTGGGGGCTCGCGGGGTGGGGGGAGTTGGGGAGCGTCGGGGGCAGCACATTACTCAATGGTTCCACACGAGGGCGTCCAGTTGCTGAAGGCATGCTCAAGCCACCAGGTGATTTTAATTGCAGGTGTGGGGTTCAGTGGGAGCCTGCTCAGGGTTGGGCGGGGGAGGCGGGGGTAGGCACTCGCTATGGAGGGGGGGCGTCGGGGGTAGCACGTTACTTTATTGCTCCACACGAGGGCGTCTATAGGTGCTGAAGCCATGCTGGTGTCTTGCCAGGTGATACTAATTAAGCTAATAACAGCTCAACTCAGGGTTTGGGGGGGGCGTGTGGGGGGCAGCATATTGTACATACTTAATGGCCCCACACGAGGGCGCCTAAGTGCTGCCTTTCTTATTCATTGTTTTATAAATCACCTTTTTGTGATAAACTAGATTAAATAAGTTACTTTAAGACAACAAATAATTAATTTACTTTCCCTCGTGTCTTTAGAGCTCGATTTGCTGCCTCATCTAACACAAATGTGCAAATACCTGCTGTTTTTTCTCCATTACAAAAAAACTGCTGTTAGAAAAATAATTTTACTTGTGTTCTTTTGTATTTGTGCAATCTACAAATCTCTTTGCAGAAAGAGCTGGTGGTGATAGTTTTTTAATTGAGGTGAAGATTAGATGCAAATATCTTTGGTACATTAATGACACCAACAGGGAATGTTTGTTAGTAGGTTGTACTTGGTGTGTCTGGAGTTGTTAATATAACTTTGCCTTTCTTAAGGAATAAATGTATTAAAGCACCTCAATCTTCACAAATATTTACATCTTTACACACACTGTATGTGTTTTTTTTCTATATCATATTTCCTTCAGTTTGGTGGATATTTTTTTGACATATTAGAGTGTGTCTGTAAAATGTGAATTATTTCTAACTAAAGCTTGATGGATAACACGTCATGTTGTCACTGCTGTACAGGTGAGCTGATGACATGCAGGTTATGTGAGGAGTGTTAAAGTAGGCTACTGTCAAAATCCCAGTTACATTATTTGAGCTTTTGCAGAGTCATGCACTCAGACAGTAACCAGGTGATCTTGATTATGATCTGTGGAGGTGTCACTCTGTTTTTTTTTTCCCAGAACCATAGGTTTTATGAAGAATACGTTGCATACCTTGATCACACTTTCGGGCCTCCATATGTAAAAATGAAAAACAAATAATCCACCTGTTGCCAACGTATGTGTTTCTGACACACAGACAACTTCAAGGGGAGAGACACCATGCAGCAGGGATCTGTCATGTTCCAGTATGATGATGTAAGTGAACTGTCACATCTTTGCAGCATGAGATATTTGAGCTCCAGCTCCTGTTGAAGCCACTTTTTGCTTACTTTCCCTTTGTGTTCACAGTTCATCACATGCACTATGTCCATCTGAAGACCTGCTGCCTCTCCTGCACCGTGAAGGACCCAATCAGAGGAGGTCCAGTGCTCCATAGGAACACAAAGGGAGGCCAGTGTGTCGCACTGAGCTGATGCAGGAAAGAACCCTATGCTTGTTATGCTAAATGAAATGCTCATATGATACACACAAACTGAGAGTCAGGGAGAAAAAGTAGTCCATTTAGAGAAAGGATCAAAGTACACACAGGGGACTTAAAGAAGGGATGCTTTGCTAGATGTGTGGAATCAGGTAACACAGAAAATAATGGATCATTACACCAGTTTGTGCCAATTGTTAACTCTGAATGTATTGCTTAAAGTAGTGCAGAAATAAAACTGTCGCCATGTTTTTTTGTACACTGAATTTCATACAGTTATATGTTTTCTGATGCCACCTCACCCTGTCATTCTGACTCATAGTGAAATATATTTTTATTGATTGCTAACACACCAAAGTAACTGTGATTTGATGATGTAAAACTACACTTCTGTCTTTTTAATACAAACCAATTTGTGTCCCACGCCTCCACCTTCTAACCCGCACAGCTGGTTTTTACTCTTTGATGCGCTGACGACGATGTGATTTCCAGCCCTGCATGTAACTGTAGTCCAGAAAATATTTTGTTACTTTTAGTAAACAGTTTTTGAAACAGTGTCAGTGTTGTTCATTCATCCAGTAGTCCAACTGTTCAGTGAATGTGTGTTATGTCCAGTTTAATATTGATAGTTTCACCCTGCATATGAAAACACGGTGGCAGCTTGAATGTATTTTTCCTTTTTTTAAGGTGGGTGTGTTTTTATTTCACTTTGAATTCTGTGTGCAATGAATAAAAATAATGAAAGAGGTAGTAGACCAAAGGCTGTTGTTTGAAATAAATGACATGAAGAAGACGAGCTTTAAATAAATAATCATCAGACGCAGCTTTATTGTATGAAAGGAAGCTGAGAGAATATTCAAATTAACTTCATACACAGACTATGGAGTGCTTTTTAAATATGGACTTTTTGCAGCAGTCACGTGGTGTAACAGAGGCGTCGCGGTGCAGTGACGTCGTTGATTGATATGCAGCAGTCACGTGGTACACCACGGGCGTCGTTGATTGGTCATTCGGTTGTGTGAGCGATGTAGCTGGAGCCACTTAACGGGAGCACTTCAGTTTCCTGTTTGACGCTGTCACAACACAAACAAGGTGAGTCTGCTTTGCACTTTGACCAACTTGCTGTCCATCAACCCTCTAACTCTTCTCTTTCTCTACAGGTTCTGTCCGTGCTAAGCTAAGCTAACCCTTTAGCTGCGCATCCAAAAGGAAAAGGTGAGTTTGCGTTACTTTAGCATTAATGCTAAATTCATGATGTGCTTGTTCTCTGTCAGCTCGCTAACTCCTCACTGTGTTCACAGGTTCTCAACCAAGCTACGACAAAAACAAACCGAGGTAAGTTTGTCCGCTTTTGGCATTTGTAGCAGTTTGACCAAGCTGAAACGTTACAACCCACTAACCCAACGTCATTTCTCTGGTCTCCTCAGGTTTTCAGCTCATCCGGAAAAGACTGACACCAGTTAAGTACTTATTTTAGCTTTTGAAATCACGCACTTTCTCATTTACTCGGTATCAACCCTTCAGTAACCCCTCGCTCTGTTTCAGGAGCTTCTGGTGTTGTTGGCTCGGTATGTCGTTCCCTCAAAGAAAACACTGGTGGCTTTGAATTGTCGTAGGGCCCAGCTACGACAAAAGCAAACCGAGGTAAGTTTGTCCGCTTTGGTTATATGTAGTAGTTAAATTAAACTGAAACGTAGCAACCCACTAACCCAACGTCATTTCTCTCTTGTATCCTCAGGTTCTCAGCTCAGCCGGAAAAGACTGACACCAGTTAAGTACTTATTTTAGCTTTTATTATCACACACTTTTGTCATTTATTCAGTATGAACCCTTCAGTAACCCCTCGCTCTGTTTCAGGAGCTGCTGGCGTTGTTGGCTCGGTTCCCTCAAAGAAAACACTGGTGGCTTTGAATTTAGGGCGGCCTGAATGAAGAGAGACCCCACTGTTGGCTCGGTTTGTGAGAGGATTAAAAACCCTGATTTTGCTGTGTAAAGACGTTTTCCAGCTCGCAGGTTTCCTCTCGTTGTACAGAAAAGTGGGTGTCTTCTCTTGTTGCCTCGTAGCCCCAGTGCTTTTCGAGTTTGTTGTCCCCGGTTCCGGTTGCTTTTCGAAGACGCTCCGCAAAGTGGGAAAAGTGTTGTCGTTGTCTCGGTTGTCCACTCCTCACGAAACAACACTTGATGCGGGTTTTGTCCCTCCCGCAATGAGCACAGAGAGTTAACCCACTGTTGGTCCGGTTGTCCGCTAGCTCTTCGAAAAGCTCCGGGATCTGATCGTGTGGGCAAGTGTTGCTGTCGTCTCCGTTGTCCGAACCAGAAAGCAACACAGTGACTTGGTCTGTGGTCACTAAAGCCCACTGTTGTCTAGTAGCCTCGGCCGGCTCGCTCTTGCTGGGGAACACCTTCCCCCCTTTTGGTGAACTTCAGCAAGACGGGTTTTTTCCCGGCCGCTTTTCGAGGAAGCTCCAAGAGGTGAAACAGGTTTTTCACTCTGAAAACTGACTTTGATTGAACTTATGTGAACTGAGTCCATGCAAATGTATGGAGTTAGTTGATGCCAGTTTCAAAGGTCAACTTTGAAATTGTCATCAACTAACTTCATACATTTTCATGGACTCAGTTCACATAAGTTTAATTAAAGTCAGTCTTTCACTCCAACAGTTCAAAGCACTTTACCCTTCATCATCTTCATTCATCAAATAAAGACTGATTATTTCCCCTTGTCACGTTGAAGCATTATCAATGAAATTATCATGAGCCTGAAACTTCAGGACTTAGTCAAAAAAAAAATTTTTTTTGACTTAGAAAATTTTTGGGAAAATTGGGTAAGTCCCACACCCCTCTCAGCGCTTTTTGGGGAAAATGGGTAAGTCCCACACCCCTCTCAGCGCTTTTTGGGGAAAATGGGTAAGTCCCACACCCCTTTTTGATCATTTTTTTACTTATTTGCTTTATCCATATATATTTATAAAGATTAAGCCTTATAAATTGGCTAAATCTTATAAAAGCTCAATTTTACAAAATAAGAGCTGATTATTTACTCTAAAATAAGGGATGGCTTAAACCTTACTAATTTCAGTGCATTATGACACTACTTAGAAAAAAGTTGAGGCATAATTTAAGTTTAATATGACAGTAGTTAAAGAAAAGTTGAGGTAAAGTGTTAAGTGTTCCTGCACATGAATTTCACTAAGGTACAAAATCATGACAGACAAGTATTTCACACAAATTTTTTTTATTCTCAACAAAGTTTACCAGACAGGAAAAAGACCACTGTAAGCAACATTAAGCCAACATGTCAAAGACAGGGTCCAGCCACTGTGCAGCTTTTCCCTCAGAGCAGCGCAGCAGAGGAGTAAGATGGACTGTAACTGCAAAGTGACAGAGCCACAGAGCAGCCCAGCTCCACCAAACACCGCTAGCTACACCACAAACGGAGCTCTGAGGTTCCACACGCACAATGACTGAGCAAAGTCAGCCACGGACCAACTTTGCACTTACAGCAGCATACCTGCGCCACACTTCGCTCCACAAGCCGTTAGAGTAACACTGAGCAGCAGTCAAACCAGGTCTGTGTGGACGGAAGCGAGGTGGACTGTAACTACTGAAATGCATTTGATGCACCACAGTAGCCCAGCTCCACCAAACTTTGCCCACACAGCCCCAGCTCTTCCACTGCTCGGTTACTCAGCGACTTGCCAAGCAAACGCGTCGCAGGCAGAGACTGCCGGTTCCGGCCTGCCAATGACCACCAAAGAGACAAAAGCCACAGAGCAACTTTCCCCTCAGAGCAGCGTGTCTGTGCTGCGCTTCACTCTACCGACCGTTGAAGTAACACTGAGCAGGAGTCAAACCAGGTCTGTGTGGAGAGGAGTAAGGTGGACTGGAACCACAGAGTAGCCCAGCTCCACCAAACTCTCCCACACAGCCCCGGCTCTTCCACTGCTCGGTTCCTCACGGCCTGTAGAGCTAACACATCACAAACAGAGACTGCTCTGAGGCTCCGGTCACACGTTAGCCAGCCGAGAGCCTGCGGAAAGAGCAAAGAGTGGAATTAGTGGGCTGGATAATGAACCGGGATAATGTACCGAAAATAAAGTCGAGTGGAGAGAAACCTTACCTGAAAAGATGCTAGCTGTGTTTGTTCCTCTTCTGCCAACAGGTGCTCTGCTGAGGCCTCTGGTAGCCAGCCGAGAGCATGCGACAAGAGCAGAGAGTGGAATTAGTGGGCTGGATAATGAACCGGGATAATGTACCGAAAATAAAGTCGAGTGGAGAGAAACCTTACCTGAAAAGATGGCCGCTTTGTTCGTTCCTCTTCTTCCAACAGGTGCTCTGCCGAGGCCTCTGGTAGCCAGCCGAGAGCCTGCGAAAACAACAAAAAGTGGAATTAGTGGGCTGGATAATGTAACGGGATAATGTACCGAAAATAAAGTCGACAGGAGAGAAACCTTACCTGAAAAGATGGCCGCTTTGTTCGTTCCTCTTCTTCCAACAGGTGCTCTGCCGAGGCCTCTGGTAGACATGAAACACACAATACAATTCACCTGAGTTCAACTAGAAAGGTTCACATGAATTAATGTTTTCTCCACTTACCTTAGACATCGAGCTCGAGTCTCATCACCCTTCGTGTATCAACCGTTGTGTCTACTGAATCGCCTTTTTATACCCTACCTGTTTCCCGCGCGCCATGCCTTGATTGGCAACTTCCGGTTCCAGCGTCTCATCCGTCGAGAACGTCACTTCCGCCGAGGACGTCACCGCCAGGGAACAAAAACCATAGACTGTAAAATATATATATATATATATATATATATATATATATATATATATATATATATATATATATATATATATATATATATATATATATATACAGTCTTTGACAACAACTAATAATTTCCTCTCAATTTCATTTTACTTAATCACTCTTTCTACGCGTGTATATAATTAATTATACACGAAAACATCCTCCGCTCATAGGAGGCAGCAGCGCCCCTCAGGGATTAATCAGCCAATCAAAAGCCGAGAGACCAGGAAAGATGAACATAAAATTATGACAGATACATGAATAAACAAAACTACAGAATTAATACTACCCTTTAATCACCATTATATATACCAGATTGTGCATTAAAATAAATAAATAGTAATATATAAAAAAACAAAACATGGTCTTATTACCTGTGGCGCTTAAACTGCACTTACCTCTTACTGATAATTTAAGTTTCGTGCTTAATATCTCTGCTTAGAAATGCCAAGAGTTGAAAAGAGGCATAATATATATATATATATATATATATATATATATAGGAAGAACATCAAATGTAAGAAAAACTTGATGCTTTCTGTGTCTTTGAAGCTCCGGAGCTTAAGACCCTGACTCTGAATGAAGAAGTCACAGGTTAAAATCTTGCACCCTTTCACTGCTTGTCACATACCGTCTCCAAAAGAAGCTAAAAGTTGGTGAGCACCTGCCAGGTGTGTGTCTGTGTAGCCCAGTGGTTAAGGAGGCAGCAGGTGGTGAGTTCAAAGCCTTCTCAGACCTTGGTTGAGTTTTCAAGTCTTGCAGCCAAAATATGTTTAAAGCGCCAGGGCCCTATCCTGACTTGTCCTGATTGTAGCTGAGTTGGGAAATGTTGGGGTTGCAGGTTTTTCTTAACTTTTAATCCTCTTCCTCTCAGACACTGACTTGAAAAATCTCCAGTCTCCTCCTCCAGAACCTTTACAGACATGGTCGTTATACAAGGTTGCTGTTTGGTTCAGGTGGTCCTTCTGTGCTGACGAGGAGGGTTTTTTAAAAAACAACGTGGATGTGTGAATGAAGACAGGTTTACAGATTTAAGGACATTGTCATTTCCTGAAAGGGTTTAGTGAAGCATCTGATACTTTAACAGTTTCTTTCATTGCCTGTGCTAATTAACTAATTAATTCTCCAATTAGTGTAAGCACAGAGAAAGTGGAGGAGTCTGGTCTCCAGCTGTGAGGACTGTGTGAGACTCAGTGAAACAAGGAGCAAGAATCACAACGTTTAATAAGATGATGTTTCACACAACAGAAAAGTGATGAAGGTTTTTTTTGTCCAGTTTGAATAAAATCTGCAAAAAGAAGAGAAAGATGGTAAGTGTTTGTTGTTCCTCTCTGGCCTGCTCCCTCTGCTCGTTCAGGAGTCTGTGCACAAAGCAGAACGTTGAACAAACACACAGAGAGGAGAGGAGTCAGAGACAGGCCACGCTGAGGTGTCTCCAGGTACCTACAAGAGTTTCTGCAGTTTGGCATCTTTCTCCTGCTCCTCGCTCTTCAGTTTGTCGTAGTCTGACATGAGTCTCTCCTGCTCCAGCAGCAGGCCCTGGTTCAGACTGAGAGGAGAGCGGGTTCATGCAGAGACAGAGGTTTTTTCTTTTTCTCTATGACAGTGACGTTTGACGTTTGCTTACTCTGTGAGCTGGTCCAGCATCCTCTGCTTGTCTAGGATCTGGTCTCGGAGGCGGCTCAGCTGCTTGTGGTGAGCCTTGTGGTGGTTCTCCAGCTGCTCCTCCAGACTCTTGTGGAAACACAAACAGGTGGTGAGATTTGAAGCAGTTTTTCCAGCTGTGTGTTTTCTTTCCAAGCTCTCCTCACCTTCATGTCAGCGTCTCCCTCTTGTCTGCAGATGTCCTCCCTCTCCTTCTTCTCTCCTGACAGCTGGTGTGGTTTCTCTGAGGAGCAAAAGGAGACAACACGCTCAGGACGTCATGTATTACTCAGTCAGAGTATGAAAATGCTGAGTATTTACGCCCTCGTGTGGTCAAAGTGTGAATTTTGCATTTTAGAATTTGGAAAATAGTGAGTATTTATGCCCTCCTGTGGACAACAACTATACTGCAATCTTTCCTCCATAAGCTGATCTATCTTTATTTTGTGAAACTGCTTTTTGTGTTTCTCTCTCCTTCTTTTCAGATGTCCTAAAATTTTCCTTAATTTCTTTTTGCTTTAATTTATTCAGTAAAACAAAAAGAAGGCTGCTTGGTGCTGCCAGTCTGTCACACTGTTGCTTCTGTCTGACATCTTGTACTCAACTTACTGTAAAATAGGACTTTAAAAATATAACTAGTTATTAACCAAAGCTGTGTCAACTTCTGAACACTCTCCTGATGATAACACAACTCTGTGTATTCCAGTTTCTCAAAGAGCCGATCTTCTGCAAACCAACAACTCCTCTGAAGCTTCAGTTTGTCTGATCAAACAGAGAGGGTTCAGGGAAGCTGGAGTCCATTTGAACGATATTTAACATGCTACACAGGAGACAGACCCCCTCATGTTGTCATATTTACAATAAATCCAATTTCCAGGCCTCAACAGAGAAATATCAACACCTCTGTCATATCAACATGTATGTATTTACATATATGTTTACACTCTATATAAGTTTCATCCTTGATAACAAGGTTTGTCATCTTATTGCTTAATTAGAGCATTGCAAAATAATTAAATGTGGTTGTGTTAATATCTCTGTGGGTTTAACGTTTACCAGTGCAGTAAAAAGGTTAATTAACGGAATAATTTATAAACTTACAATTTATATA